>NC_063221.1:26949043-29349043 GCF_020740725.1 Corvus hawaiiensis
TTACAACACCGGGCACTTCATATTCTGCCTTTGTCTGTCTCTCCCCTTTCCCCTTCTCAAACCTCACCCTAGAACTTTTACCTCTTTTTAATGCAGAAATATATTCCATTTTGACAAGCTCACTGTCGTTACTTACAAAGAAGCAGGATTTCTCACTGCTGCACTGAAATGACTTAAAACAATGAACTAATTAAGAAAAAAATCTGTAGCTTAAATATCAAGAACAAAAAGCAGCACAAAAGCAACCTCTCCTTCTTCCTCTACTGGGTGCTGTTCTATGCTACCAAAAAAACGCAGAAATATCACTGACAACAAATCATTTTACTGAAATAAATCAAAAACCAGTGACCTCATGGGGGAAAAAGAGTTTTACCTCAAACATACACATGTAAAACTAACATCCAGAAAGTCACCCATACATATAAATAAAATCACAATGCTTCCATGTAAAAACTGTAACTAAAACATCACCTACAACTGATCTCAGATTTTTTTTTACAGTGAACACATATTTGAATATTGCTCATTCCACTTGACACTAGTGATAACTACCAGTGAAAGCCTAGAAGTTCAGCCAATACAGCAAAAAAAAATGGAATAAATTTCAGAAATTTTACTAAATTATCCTGGCATGGTTCTCATTTTACAAACTCTGCAATGCTAAGATTGCTACAGAATCTAAAATAAAAATTGAGAACATATTGTGAATGTATTTAAAGTAAATTATAATTATGGTTTTTTATTTTCTAGGATTATTTTCAAGATTTCACTGTATCACTTGATGATATATATGCAAAAATAGATAAATTAACATTTTGAATACATTAAAGTTTTACTTATGTAAACGCATTAAAAAAAAAGAATTAGTATAAACTCATACATTTACTTTGAACTTTAACGAGCAGAACAGATATAACTTGTGGCACTGAAGTTATTCAGGCACAATAAAAGCTAAAACTTGTCCTTGCCAAACAGTGAAACGAGATTTGCACGGCCTGTGTATGCCTTGTTTCCCACAATCAAACTGTCACAGCATGAAAACATTCTCCTGCATGGGGAGGTTCTGATACCCATTTCCCTGGTGAAAGTGTGCAAAAGGATCTGAAAGAGTTATTGACAATTCATACAGTATCCCATATTCCATTAGATAGTACAAGCAGAGAACATATCTTAACTCTGAAGGGAGACGAAGCAACAATGTTTTAAATTACTATTGACTCCACTAAATTTCCTGATAATGTCAGAAGACTGTAGTCTGGCAGGTTCATAAGAGACTCAAGATGATACAGGAATCCAATTATGCCAAGTCTATTTAGTTGTCCTGTTTGCTAAGCCAAAGGTTAACGAGAACTGCACTGAAAAAACCTCCTGTGGTATTACAAAGTATTTCTTATGCTGCATAACATGCAAATGAAAAAGTATTTTAATCAAGTCTCTCTTTAACTCCTTAATTGCAATGGGGTATCCTACAAGACAGCAAATTAAAAACTCACGATGGAAAAAGTGATCTTAAAAATTTGCCACTGAACTCAAGAGATCATCATTAATTACTAAAGTAATTATTACTGAGTATTTCTAATTTGGAATAAGAAAGTTCAGATCACAGAAGCATACCTAGTCATTGCTATCATTAAATCTTTATAAATAGTAAGCTGTGGCCTCTAATTTTAGACAGAAATTAATTATATTTTTGTTGGCAACACATTCAAATCTGTTTACACAGCTGACTAGTTCCAGCTCCACCAGACTCGAGCAGTGAGCTTTGAGGACTCCTCTGCTTCAGAGCAGATGACTCAACATTCACCAATTTCATTAAAGATGAAAAGGGGAAAAATTTACCTGCAACAATGTCACTTGTAAAAACAGACTTAAAGCAGATTCATGAGTTTTACATATGTGAGGTATTCAAAAGGAGGGGAAAAAATATGTGAAAACCTTAACAGCTGTGGGAAAACAGATTAGAAGTGTTGAGTTTCCAATTCTTTTTTGAGCTAATGTAAACTAATAAAATGTTAAAATGGATCCACATTTCAAAGACTGTAATTACCACATGACACCATGCTGTTACTTCAGACCTTACTCAGGCTCAGATATGCCCTTGAATACATGGACAGAGATTTACCCACCCTTCTCAGACTTAAATACTGTTTCTGCAAACACCACCACAGATATATTTTACAAGTACATTAGAAATTCAGACAGCTTTTGCCTTTTTTTTTTAATTGGCATAAATCCTTTACCCAGAGTAAAAAAAGGAGCAGTTATATTCAAACAGCAATTCTCCCTTTACAATATGAGAGTAGGAATAGACAGGAAAGTAATGCATGGCAGATAATGGCAATATGTAAGAAAGTAAACTCCAAATCCATTTTCACTTTGTAGAACACTCAGGTTCAATTAAATACTTAATTTTTCTACATTTTTCTCAGGTCACAGAATCTACATACAACATAACTACATAATTATTTCAGCCTTTTAGGCATTTTTTTAGTGGATTGGTGTGGGGTTTTTCTAAAGAAAGGCAGACCTCACTAGCTGGCACTGGGAACATATTAGAAGAAGAAAATTATCTGAACAAAACTGAAAGACATGCTGTAAAACACACTGTAAGGACGACCATGCAAGGAAGGAAATCTAATATTTAATGGGATAGTGCAGGTAAGTCCCACAATTTTATGAATTTGTGGGCAATTCTCAGTCAGTGGATTCTGTCACCAGTGGTGACCCCTCACTGATTTCAGCAGGAACACCTCCTGCTCTGAAGCCAGGCAGAGGCTTAAGCATGAACTGAGTGAGCTAACACACTGTGTGGAAAATATCTAGATGTGTACTCAGAGCACAAATAAAAATCAGGGCTCTTTTCCTGAAGTTCAATCACTCAATAACTTCAACTTCAAAAATGCTGCGCAGCTTTGCTTCAGTCTAGAATATGTCTCCTTCTTGTCTAAAACATGCACTGAATCTGATACACAGGAATCATTTCCACACGCTTCAGTCATCCAAATCTTGAGCATTTGTATCTTCCAAGACAAAACTCTGAAGTGTGTGTAATGTTAAGGTACTGCATGTGAGACAGTGAATGCTACTGAGTGATTCCAATCAACAATCCATGTAAAACCAGCCATTTGCAGGAAGGAATGACATGAGAAGCAAAGGAACTCACCGAGTCGTCTGTGGCTGAAGAAGGCCAACCTTCCCACAACTGGTGACGGACAGGGATACTGGTCAGGTCATACACATTCCGCTTTACCTGGAAAAAAAATAAAAATAAATCAGAACTTGCTCTAAAAAAGGCAGCCAAACTGCATTGTTTTCATCACAGCCCCAAGTTTTCTATTTTTTCTGGTTACTGTAAAACAGGTTCCTTCAACGCTCTTAGATTCGGATGTGGTCAGCAGGTTTACACACAATACAGCAAAAAGCAATGAAGAAACTGTGTTAAAAGAAAAAAAATTAAAATCTAAAAATTACCATTCAAAATGCTTCATTATTACTTCAGCATTATGAAAGCGCAAAAAAAAAATTCGTAACGGAAAATTTCCAAGTAAAAAGTATTACAAAGCAATGAAAAAAAGTTAAGGGAAACAGAAGGTAGTAATAAAAATTCTGCTGCATCTTTTGCTAGTTAATTTTCACCTGAAAATATTGTGTGGAAACCTAATCAAATAAGAAATACAACTAATTTTGCATAAGCTTCTTAAATGGGATCCAAAAATAAAAACCAGTATATTAAACCTGAAAATATTAATTACTAAGCACATTTTCAATTAAGACAACACATTTCAAATATTTATTAACAAAATGCTAAGTAACTAATTTTTACATCAACTCTTTTCTCATGCTATTAAATTAGAAGTCACTACTGTTAATCATTTCACATGATGATTAACAGAAGGAATGAAGGAGGGGGAAAAAGAAGAAAGAGTTGAAAATTTCAAATACAGGAAGCATACTGCAAAATACAAGAATCACAAAACTCCTTCCATGAAAACATTACCACAGACAGAAAAGCAGACAAGTTTTATTGGAAGTTTTGTGATAAACAATTATTTAAATCACAAAAATATATATTTTGGTACTTAGGATGGAGAGTGGTATCTTAAATTCTGAACAATGTCTTACACCTGAACATAAAGACTGCACAAATAATGTACAAATATTGCCCATCTGGACCACAGTTGTGAACAACAAAATCTTCCAGCGAGCCATGGTCGCTTTTCATAGAAATCACAGAACAGTCTGGGTTGGAAGGAACCTTAAAGATCCTCTCATTCCAACCCCATGACCTGGGCAGAGACACCTCCCACTACACCAGGTTGCTCAGAGCCCCATCCAACCTGGTCTTTTTTTGGTTTGCCTTTCATAAAACTGCTATGTGGGAATACAAGGTCCTCCCACATTTTCACAGGTCTAGACAGATCCCAACCACCTATACTGCATCCAGAAAAACATTCTCAAAGGTTTGATACTTTTTAATAGTATTTTGTATGACCATTCTCTTGGCAAAATATCTGAACAAGTCACAAGCTCTGCATCCCGGTCTCGGCTCCGAGAAGGCTGCACAGTCCAACACTAACAGACACAAGAGCCCATTAAACCAAAAGATATTAAGGCAGATGGCTAATATTTGACTTAAATCAAATGACAAGGCTACTCCAAAAACTGTCCTTTGATGCCTTCTTTAGATTTTCCCTTGTTCACTTGTCAACAGGAAACAAACAGCAATTAACTGTGTTCTAACTTCTGCTATGAGAATTACTAAAAGTTCCATGAACTGAAAAAAATTATTATATTATAGCTGTCAGCAGAAAAAGGTCTTTGAGCTAGCACCTTGCCTGCAGTCTAGTCTTACCCTGAGTTAACAACTTTTTCTGAACAGAAAAACAGTTTACAAAAATCAGAAAGAAAGCTGAAATTTGCCAAAATGGTAACTGCTAACATAATCCATGTAGATAAAGGTTTCATATTCCAGAAATGAATTAAAGACAATTCTATACTACCATTCTTAGGAAGATAATACAAAAAAAAAAAAGAGATCTTTTATACCATTTGATCCTACCCATTAATCAGTACTGGACATTTCTTCAGCACTGAAGCACAGTTGAAGTTTGACTCCATGGTAAAGTAATATGAACATATGGAATGTACATATGCTCCCTCTAAAATTAATCATTTATTTTTAGTACAGGATGTATATGAAACATCTGGCAATAAATACTCATCTTAAAATATTTTTGCATATTGAAATAGCACCAAAACTCTTTCCCTGGATCATCTTTAGAGACAAATGCTCCATGGATCCTTTCTTTTAAATTCTGCACAACAATAAATGGATGGAGAATATGTGTGCAGACATTAAGCAGTGAAATAATTGTTCTAATCACTGTAATATAATCTAAGGAGGGTGAGGGACAAGGCAGGGATTTCCACACATAGTCTTCCTCACAAATGGTGCTTTGGGCAACATTCTTCAAAAGATTCTTCATGGCACAGCCACGAAGGTTGCCAACAAATACCCTCAACTGAGAAAACTCAGGGCATATTGAGATGCAACACAAAGTACAGTGCTCTTACTGTATTTTCAGATCTTTCATTCAATTACTGTTGCTCTTTCTCATTATTTTTAGTACTAGAAGTTATTTCATGCTAATAAAGTGCCACTTAGGAAAAACTGTGAAGCACTGTGTCACATTTCTGGATAGATTTAATATACAGGCTATGCAGATAATAATTTCAATAGTATCAGTTCAAAGCTTTATGAACATAAATATTCTGCACAGGTGAGTAGGAAAGAAAAGCTTCAACTTATTCTCCAAGAGTAAGATACAATACACCTCCAACTCTTGAGTCTGTATCTCACTAAAGAATGGAAGTTAGGCCATGTGGGTTTCTTACCTGGACATTTCAGTATCAACAAGCGGAGCTTGCATTTTCAGCTCAGCTTTGCATTCACTGTATGTTTTAGAATCATTAAGATATCTCTCCATTTTTTCCCAAAACTGGTAAATTACATGTACACATGATAACCTTTATGCTAATATTAGTTTTGTTTAGGAGTTTTTGCAGGGAGACTGACCTGGTAACTATGCTTCAATTGAAAAAAAAAAATTACAACTATATTTCAACTAAAAAAATTGAAATAAGAACACTGGGGTTTTAAGATATAGAATACTGAAGTATCTATTAGCAATTCAAGTGGACTTCATTTTAGTGCTTCCTCATAGTGTCCTCGATAGCTTTGTAAAGAAATGTTGCTTCATACTGACCCCACAACAGCCCAAAATGTAACAATCCTGATCTGTGTGTGATCATGAGAACACAGTTCTTGCTGGTTTAGTTTTCTTGCATTAAAAACCAGGATAAACCGTCCCTGTGAAATATTTATTTTCCAGTTACACACCAGAAATAATATTATTTTCACAATATAAAACTCTAAAGTGCGCTATTTTTAAATAACAAGTGAAACTTATTTACAGAAACATGGGATCAATAGGACTACATAATATTGTTTTCAAAAAGCCTTCAGAAGTAAAAATAAATAACTCGGAAGTCACATTCCTCAAATTCCCTTTTAATTCCAAAGTACAACAGAAAGGCATTATGAAAAAAACAGTATTTCCCTTCTTTCATTAACTCATCTGTAACTGCACTGAATTCAATAACATTCCTCTGCTATTCTAAGCTTGAAAGGCATGCTCAGGGTAAAGTGTTATGTTGGTATAAAGCACAATGCCAGACTGATGTGCTGGACAAAAGTGATCAAAGTTGAAGTAATTTTAGCCAACGCACAAGTATTCTGCTGCATTATTCTACCAGAATGACATCTGTTGAGCAACTCGTCACAGAATAAATCAGTTGTTATAGGCAGGCCTGGCTGGGTAGGGGACCATGTAAGACTGATTAGAGTAATGTTTGATTAAACAAACTGCTTGCAGTTAAGATCATAACTGGATTTGGAATTCATGCCAAAGTAGTCCTCTTCCAAACAACAAGCCACAATCGATTATTTAAGATAAAATAAGCTTGCTTTTAAATAATGATTTGATTTTTGGTTTCTTTGATAATTAGAGCACTATTACGAAAGCAGACTGTAAAATATTTTAGAGATTAGAATATTTACCAACTGAGTATAGAAGACCCCTTTTCTTCATTAACTGACTGAATTTCAGTTTAAAGTGAAAAACTCCATGAGGAGGAAAAAGTTCTAAAGATTCATATAAAGCATAACCATAAACCACTCCTTCACTGGGCCAATAAAAATCTACAGCCACAGTCTTCACATAACTGAAAAAAGTTAGCACAGTAAATGGACAAAGTCTGTGTTAAGGATTTTACTTTTAAATTCACTTGGCATTGAGAGGACGACCGAAATCTTTATTGTGTAAAGCAAACTCTAAATTGCAGTGCCATCCACTGAGCTACATTTATTGGCAAACTTCTTGGTCCCCCACTTTTGATCAGTTTGAAATACGAATTGGTGGCATTGTCTTTGTGCAGCTCAGAATGTCTTTTCATAATGTTCAAATGCCATGGTGACTGGCACATTACTATGGCAGCCACCCTTCAGATTATCATCTCCAGAATATAAGAGATCATTTAAAAACAAATTAAAGGCACATCTATTTGGTTTCACTACTCAGCTGTAAACAGTATCAATACAATAATTTAAACAAAAAAGAAAAATAGCCCATGTATTTCAGATGCAGTGTTACTTGGAAAATTATGTATAATTCCTGCAGAATTCCCCACCTTGCACCTATACATTGGTGCTGAAAAACCACAAGAAGTTTCACCTTCAGCTTATTTTCACCGGTTTTAGAAGGGAGTTAAAATACTAAACAACTTTTAATAATTTAAGAAAACCCATATGTCAAAGTAGCCAACACACTCAGAAAACTTCCCAGATAGAGGCAGAGTGTTACCTTCCTATCTTTCACTGGTTTCTTTAAACAGATTAATATGTTGCTTTAAAAGTAAGGTTAAACACAAAAGATACACTTCATTTGCAGATATGAAGCTAAACCAACATTCAAGGTCCTTCCACATTCATATTAGTAAGGATAAAGTGAAGCAAAACATACCACAGGGCAGAAGTCTGTACCAGCTAATGTGATGACAACAACCTTGTGGTGATTGCACTTATCAGGAATAAGTAGCTATTTTCTCATCTCTGAATGAGAAAAATCTGAAACCTGCTGTCAAAAACCAAAAATCTAACACTTACTAAATGACTAAAAAAATTAAATTTATGCTGAATCATCAAAGAACTGTCATGCCTGAATCTGTATCTTTGAATCACAACAAATCACAACAAAGTTTAACAGTAGTTTCCCTCAGGCTTTTTTCCGCTTATGCAGGTACAAAGTTAAGTGAAATAATGTACATAATGAACTTTTGTTAGTCTTATTATTAAATATAATTTATGCAAAGCTGTAAATTGGCTGAGATGCTAAAGACTGTTCCAGGCACATAGGCAGCATGAAAGACAGTGCAAAAATGAGTGCATGAAAGGCAGACAAAAGGAGCAATAAAGTCAGAGGACTGTGAGGAATGTGGAATGTGAGTTGGGGGACGCAGGGAAGTGAGATCAGACGCAGACAGTCCAAGGTTGCATGGGGCACTGATGGTACAGTGGAAATCTTGACTTTGACATTGTAACAGGGAAGAAGCCAAGACAAGTAACCAAAATTTTTAGGAGACAGCAATAATACAGGCGGGGGCAGTGCCAGGAAGAACTCCAAAGTAAGCAGAAGCATTTTGGTGAAGAAAGGAAGAAAGATGGAAAGAAAGGAGACAAACCCAGCTAAAGTGATAGGCTTAGAGATTATAGACAAAAGCATTTAACATCTCTGCCAGGCAAAATTCCAACAGATAGCAAAGAGCACTGAGAATCTGGCAGGAATAGATGGGAAGCAGTGGCAGAATCAACCAAGTTTCTAAGCACAGAGAAGCACCAAAGGTGATAAAATGCTGAATTTGAAAAGACAACAATGTTATCAACACCTATGAACAAAAGATTGGCTAGATAAAAGGGTGATTGCAGTTAATTGTGGACTAACAAGAATTATTAAAAATACAGAGATGCAAAACTAGAGAGAAAGAATTTCTGAATTTCTTAACCTTAAAAGTAATTTTTAGCCAGCTACCCACAGATAGGATATAGTCATACACAGTAAAGTAGTGCACTGTGTGAACCACCACTAACATTAACACCCAAACCAGAACTCTCAGGTTACTTTACCCAAGACTCATTTACGGGAAAGGTTATAAATCTGCTCCACTCACAATTTTGTCTGGATTCTTGTCTTTCCACTACATAACATAATAAACTATACTAAAGCATAAAAAGCAAAGGTTCTTTAAATCATCAAATTTTAATTTTACTCTAAGTTTTACATTAGAAATAATAGTGCAATTCTAAAGACATCAAATGATAACCTCCCTCTTCTTGCAGCAGCTGACTGAAGTTTAAATTACAGAATGATTCCAATTAATGAATTAAGATGTCAGAATTGGGCTATTTTTAAATAACAGCATCTGCTTCTTGCAGATTTTATACCACTGAAACTCTCTAAGGAAGACTCACTATGCTATTTACATTCACACATTCTCAATTCACTCTATTGTAATCTAAAAGAAAAAATACACTTCCAATGTAAATATTTAAAATCTATATTGGATGCAAAAGAAAACCTCACCTGCCCAAGCCTATCAGCCAAAAGTCAGTCGTGATTCAGCACTTTTATAAAATGCACAGGAACTCCACTGTGTGTTTTACGAAAATACATTTTCTAATTAATTTTTTATTTCATATCTCTTCCTTTAAATTACTATTTTTGCTTTTAATATCTCTGAAAATATTCAGGTGTGCATTTATTAAGTTTTCCTGTTTAGTAGGCTAAAGCTTTGAAACCTTGTTTCTTGTTTAATGCACAACAGGAATGCATTATATTCTAATATAATTGATTTTAATTCAATGTCCAAAATACATAACTTGCTTATTCTACTATGACAAATAAAACTGAAACAAATAAAAGCACCAAAACATGCGTAACTCATTAAAGTAGTTTTCTCTTCCCTCTCATTAGAACTGTTTCATTTTCAAATTAAAAACAATACACAATTTCTGACCTTAACAAAAGGGCCCTAAGACAACCTGAATGTCCATTGTACTTCAGCCACATACAAAGCAGAATTCATCAGTGAGTTACAACACACACACACACAAAACCAACAGAAAATTTTATGCCAGGTTTTTGTGCACCATTTTTCAATAATTAAACACATTTTATGTACAGAAACGCCACTAATGCATCCAACTTTGAAGTGCACGGAACAGTGTTTGAACCAAAATAAACCCAGTTTAAACTATGTCAAAAAATGGGTTGCATTGTACTGTAGCACTCAACAAATACTCTGCCAATATCTTAATTAAAAAGCTTGGTGGAATTGTTCACATTAACTTAGATCTGGAAAATAATGTGCAAATTTTTGCTGACATTTTGCTGATAAGAGGTCAAACCAAGAAGATTATATCATATTAAACACAGAGCTAATGTATTTTCTGAGGATTCCAATTCCTTCATTACAGTACTTGGAAGAGAGATTGAAGTACATGAATTTTGCCTCTCATGGTTGGAAAGGTGGAGTAAGAACTTCATGTATCTAGGGATTAAATGAATATTTTAATGTAAACACTACATTCAGTTTGAGAGATGAGGCGAGGAGAAACTGGCAACTACTTTGACAGATTAAGTGGCTGGATAAGTAAAGGCAAAGTTAATGCATTACTTGGCTATTATGTATTTAAAATGGCAGAGGGAGGAAAACTTTCAGGAGAAAGAATCTGTAAGCAGACAGTAACCTTTAAAAAAGAGAGATGATTCACCAAAGCAATTTAGTAAAAACATCTCATTTAGGAAAATAAGGTACCAAATATGAGGAACCAGCACCACTTCCAGAAAGGCATATGGATTCTTTACTCACCAACTAGGCACTTACAGCCTCATTCCCCCAGATTTATATCCATCATAAGGTATCATTAAACAAAATCCAAAAAAAACCCATTCATTTGATTTCATTTATATAAATTCTTGATGACTACAGCTAGTCCAAATAACTTACGTGAAATACTACTGGCAAACTTTAAATGTCCTAAATTCAGAAAATAAACTGCTTTTTCCTAAGCTAGCTGGCTGTGCTCTAGCCTTTTGTTCTACAGCTGTGATACACCTTCCATGACACCCCCTACCCACTTTACAGCCTCAGTGAGCAACTGTATTTCTGAGCTGTAACACTTATTCAAATGATTGAGAAATTTTTGTCAACTAGGAGTTACTAGAAGCTCATCCAGTTTGGAAATCACAAGGTTATTTAAAAATTCATTAACTAATGACATTTAAGATTCATTATATTTTGTAAATTTTTGCAAGGAAGTGTTTGGCAGTTTCCTTTTAGCAATAGAAATAACATTGTGAATAAATTATTTTCATAGATTTCACAATTATTCATACTTCATTATCCCCTATTTCATTAATTTGATCTCATATTTTAGCCGCTTTTAAACCAATCCTTCTTGGATGCAATTTGACCTTTTAAAATGGATTTGTGCCAAGTGTGTATCTTAACATTACAATCTAAAAAACCATGGTTCATTAGGTAATACTAGTATATTTTTGGTTAGACCTGAAAATTTTGAAATAGAAAATAAAAGCAAGGCTACAACTATCCATTTACTGGATCTTCTGATGTGTGAACTTCTGACTGCCTCATGCAATCCATATAAATATATGTGTGTGTGTGTGTGTGTATATATATATATATGCCTACAACAAAATCTGAAAAGATGGATGCCCCAAGCACATGAGATGTTCCCTCAAATACTTAGCAAGATATTTTTTCAACCTCAACTTTCTTGTCCAGACAATTTTGAGAATTAACCTGAGCTCTCTTCAAGCTACCAGATACTACTTTTTGCCAGTGCCCTGGATCAGCCTTCTCATGGGCTGCAGCATGTGGCAAATGTTAAGTACATTCACAATTTTATATTATACACGATATTAAAATTCTACAGCTGTCTGGCTGTCTTTAAAATGTGGGCTTAGTTCCCAATGCCTCAGTTTTCTGACAGCATACATGCACGTTTTAATTCTGTAAAATAAAGAAACCTCTTTGCTGATGTCCATCTTTAAATCTCTAAAATTAGCTATCCTTGTTGAGCAGCATTGTTGCTAAATGCAAGGTACAATCTTCTGAACTTGATGGTGAAGTTCCTGGATGCTGCTATATGGCCTGCACTGTGCAAAGGTTCAGCTCACATAATTATTATTATTCATTGCTTGTAGTGCCTAGGAGACCTAATTGTGATAATCCCCTCTGAACTTTAAACTGCATGACCCTTTGATTTTTTTAATAGAAGGTTAAAAGAAGAAACAAATTCCTATAGAAGGAGAAGGGAAAACACATTCTTAAGAAATTGGGGCAGGAGACATGAGTATTTTTTTTAAAAAATCATTTTAGCAGCACACAAGCATGAGGTTGAAATGGGGTATGAAAGAATTAAGACTGTGAGCTAGCTGAGACATTAGAGATTGAAAGGAAGATGAGATTAGGGTTAAAAGAGATCAAACTACAAAGACTTACTGCCAAAACAATTTTACAAATTTATTTGAAAACACCTTAAACACTTCTACTAACAAAATAAAACTGCTGATAATACCTGAAGTTTGTTTGCTTGCTTGTTTGATTGTTCGACATGCACTGACACAGAAAAGATACATTTTGAAGTCCTAGCTTGTTTTTCCATTCAGCAGGAATGGTCATTTGAGAAAATATCACTTATTAGTTACCTAAATGACACAGCACTGCTCTCTGGAAACTTTTAACTCACCTCTATGCACATTACGAAAGACAACAGCAACTGCTCCTCAGGCATCTATTACCAGATCACCGTCAAAAGGCATCTACTCTTTTGGCAAAACATTCAGTTGCAATATGAAGGGTAAATACAGTTTCTAATATTTTTACCCCCAAGGTCCCAATTTCAGTTGATTTTATGTCCTGAAACATCGAGAGATTGCTAAACACCTTGATACTTATTGATCATGAAGTTAAGTACATGCCAAGACCATTAACTTTGATCCAAGCCATTCAAAATTGGTATGAAAACACAATTTCAACTATTAAATACACATTCTGTCCATCCTAACATGTCTCAGACTTATCAAAAGCTACTGTCACTACTGGGTAATGGTAAAATATTAACTAAAGCTGAGAAGTAAGAAAAAAGCCCCATGCCTGTTAACACAGGCTTGGTCCCACCTTGTCCACATCACTTGTGCATATATTCATTTATAGCACAGTGACTCTCGTGGATAAAGTCAGGCTCCCACTCATAAGGACATTAAAGATTGTTTCTGAATTATCACTGGTAACGAAAGAGAGAGTCAATGTGACTCTTGCAGCGGAGAGGAAATCTGTTACATTTTCACAGCTGCCATGTTCTGAACAAAATAGAAGTTTAGACAAATATATTTCTAGTCAAACACCCTCATCTTCATTTAAAAAGTAACTGGCTTGCAACAGCCGAAGCATGATAAATAAATAAATTGGTCTTTGGTCACTTCCCTACTTGGGAATTTTCAAGAGTTTCAAAAGTAATCACTCAAACAAATGAATGGTAAAACAAATGGTCATTTTTAGGAACTAACAGGGAGAAGAATGGAAGCTAGAAGTCCAATTCTTACTGCATTCAATCATAGTAAAGAGCACTATTTAGATACATATAGGTGGAAAAGGGGAAAAAAACCAAAACCCAACCAAAAAACTCCCACTTAAAAGTTTCTTTTCACTTTGGTTCAACAAGAGAAGAAATCCTACTGCCTTCCCCAAATCTCAGATTATGACTCCAAGAAAGATGTTCCTTAACACATTTCACTAACAGTATCTTCCTCCACTCCTACCCAACTACGTTTCAAAATAGAAACTGATTCTGTTTCAGTCTTAAAAAATGCATAAACCACATTTGCTTCAGCAATCCTTAATTTAAGTGATAAGCCTACCAATTTTGGTCTAAGAAAGAGAACATCACAAAATCAGTATTTTCTCATGTGTTTTCACTTGTTCTCTACACAATCGATAAAATAAACTTTTATGAGTTTATTTTAAAAATAAACCATATTTTCTTGCTCCTAGAGACAACATAAAATCTATTCAAATTTTTGTAAATAAATGGTCAATAATTATAAAGCATTTGCGAATTTACACATCATATGAAAAATAGTTCAATCTATTAACTTTGTGAAGCCAAGTACCACAGTCATGCAGAGAGTTGTGAAGTACTTTCACATGAAGAAATCCTCCAATATCTCTACCTTCAACATTTTACTTCTCTCTTCCCACCACTTTTACACTTAAAAGTCACAGCAAACCGGCTGCTTAGTGAAGAGAGATGAGCAGACTTGCTGTGCAGCCCTTTTATTCCTAGGGCCAGCACACAAGGTGCATCTAAAAAGGAAGATGAGACACAGATATGAAGGTCTTGTGCATTGTATTAATTTCCCAAAGCAAAAATGATGTGCAAAGTGCATTTTTTCTGAAGACTTACTGGTATTATTACCATAAAAAGAGAAGATGGGTCATCCAGAAACCCATCAATAACTCAAGTGCTGACTTGCTTGGTTCACTTCAGTTGATGGCATCAGGTAGTTGGCAGAATCTTATGTGAAAGCTCTGTAGGAAGTCAGCTCTAAAGTAAACTGTGACATCTTTTCTCAGTCACTCTAGCTATGAATTTAATAAATTCTTTGATGTGGTTGCATTTGAATAGATATTCTATTCATGTTATTCTGAATTCAAGTTAAACTATAAAACAATGTTCATTGAGCTGTCAGTCAAATTTCTACTAACAAAAACATTTCTGGGTACTTCCTCCATTTCATTTTCATGTCTACCAAATCAAAACTTCTTCTGAGGTCCTTCTGTATATCAATAATATTCAGAAGTAATTTGAAATTAATTTCTGCTTCAACAAAGTAATGGCTGTTAGTTTCACAATGGAAAAGAATTGCAGACAAACAACGTGTTTTAAGAATATCAACATACACACATCAATTACAAATACAGTTACTAATATTGCTGATTGCTAATACATTTAAGGTATATGCATGCAAGGTGCCCAATTTTACTATTAACAAGCAGCTCTCCTATATACATATACATTTTTAAAAAGAGAATTCAGTCTATTTAACAATTCACTAACAAAGCTATTCCTTAGCTCATCCCTGCCATAACCTGCTCTATTCAGAAACATATGGGAAAAGACATTAAATAACCAGTGAAAACCATGGACTTCTGGTATTAGTGCTACACACTGCATACCCCTATTCATTATTCCACCTCCCTTGTTTAATCTATCATTAAGACTCAGTGACCCTACACTAAATTTAAAGCAGATCCTTCCTTCCTCCCATGCCTAAATTCACATACTTTTCTAGTTGGGGATGCCCTCAAGTATTAGCCACTCTACAGGGTTTCTCTAATCTCAGCTCTGAACTATGTTGTGCTATAGAAGCAAGAAATTGCTGGTTTACATCTTTAACTATGGAATCTTCCACCCAAAAAAATCCCCTCCTTTACTTAATAAGATAGAGAAAAATCTTTCATGTAGAAGATATTTAACATGTTTAAAAATTATGTATTTTCCTTTATATGACATAGAATAAAAGTTATAAGGTATATTACTTTAAAGCACTGCTTCCCTGAACTTGTTTCCCAGAGTTCCATTGGCAGCAATTTCATAGCTTTCAGAAGTTTATTGTTACATGGTAGAAAAGCTAGAACTTTATTTGTATTCAAAGTCAGTATGAAACAGGTTTCTAAAAAACAAATTTTAAAAAAATAAAGCAAGAAGATGACCACAAATCAGATATTAGACTTGCTTTTTGTTTTTTAACATAGGAACTAAAACCATACAAAAATATTAAGACCTCTACCTCTTTCATTTCTTTTTACTGACACAGTTTGCAGTTTAAAAGTAATGGCACTACAGGTAGAAACATATCATGAGTTTTCTGAATGAGGAACAAGAATCATTATTATTGCCATCTCTAGTATTTTTCAACTATACCCCTGCCTTCCTCTTCCACAACAAGGGGAACACCGGTCTGCACCAGGATTTTAAAAAGTTAAAGACACTAAGACTGTGAGCGAAGCAGAGATGAAATTCTCTTGAGTTAACAAAATGAGTCAGGCAAAGGTACGATCCAAATACAGATTTTTATGCCTCCCAAAAGAAGTCATAAAAATTTTTTTAGGTTTCATGAGTAATACTACTTTTAGTGTATTTAAAAATGTTTAAACACATTTCCTCAAAAAATAGAATAAAGTTGAAAAAAGCAGCTGCAACCTGGCCAAAAAGCCCAATATGCATTCTCTCTGGCTCTTTCTTTAATTTAAGTCCTTTCCCAAGCAAGTCAGTACTTGAACAAGTATACATGAGTCATAACTACATGT
Source organism: Corvus hawaiiensis (assembly GCF_020740725.1). Classification (NCBI taxonomy): domain Eukaryota; kingdom Metazoa; phylum Chordata; class Aves; order Passeriformes; family Corvidae; genus Corvus; species Corvus hawaiiensis. Next base: position 26,965,556 of record NC_063221.1, read on the forward strand.
AGAATACAAAAAGTTGATGGGAAAAGCAAATTAGTAAGGTTCAAGTTGTCAGGTTATCAGATAACAGAAAAATATTAGGAACAGTTAAAATAAACATGGTAAGCCAAGAGCAACACTAGAAAACCTGAAGTCTAAGTTCTACACAGGTGCAGACATGGGAAGATGAAGAGAAAGTGTTACTGGAGAACGAAAATAAACAGTAACTGTGAACTCTACAGATCAATTTGGAGACAAAAATTATCTGGAAGCCTCTCCAAGAAGAAGTTTTCTTTACCAACAGCAAGACTTTTATGAAGAAAAGAGGTCCTGCTAAGGCCCCAGTCCTGCAGCCTCTAGTTCAGGCATTTTTCCTGAAGTGGACTGGCTTCCAGACCTGGACTGCTTAAATTAAAAATATAAGTAGTCTACAATATTGAAATCACATTTTCCTTTCGAATTCCAAAATATTAAAAGAAAACTACATTATCTTGTTCCATTAAAGGAGTGCACAGCTGTCTCTCTCAAAGCAATGAGCTTATTCACTGTATCTTCAACAGTGGTCACTTTCATGAATAGTCTGGTTTGAGTGACCCAGAAACACACAAAGCTGTTTCATGATGGAGGAGTCAGTATTTCTTGAACATACAACTAACTGCAATTTCATTCGTGTTTGACCAAAACACTACAGGAGTTACCTCTTCTGTAAATTCCAGTCTATACAAAGCTCACCATCCATTTGCTGCAGAACAACAACAGAAAAACTTAATGATCACTTCAGAAAATGAGCTAATATAAAGCTATTCTGACCATTTTCACTATTCTATTGTGCAAACTTGTCATCTCACTGAAATGGAAAGTCTTGAATAAAGGTTAACTTAATTAATTAAACATACATATTATTTTTTCTGCACTTTTCAGTCTTAGCTTGACACGCAATTCTATAACTATTAAATAAGCAGTGAACACTATTCCATTTAATGAAAAAAAATTACTTAAATTACAGATTAGTGAATCTTAGCTAATCATTTCTCCCAAAACACCTCCAATACTGCACAGAATTAACATAGTCTCCATTAGAATTCCTTTATCTAAAATAAAACTAGAAACTATGTATTACAAAACAAGATCCACAGATAACAAATATTAAGATCTGAAAAAATCTATTCAGCTCAAATTAACACATTTCTGTAAATCAAAGCAAAATTCATCCTCACGTTCATTCCTGTTACAGAATTGTCACCTCAATAGCCAATAAAAAGAAAGAACTAATGAGGTATTTCAGTATCTCTCAAAGAAATATTTTCAGCTCTGTTTTTCTTTTAAGTGCTTGAAAGGAAAAGAGTAATGAATTGCTCCCACAGTCTTTTTATTATTCTGTTATAGCAACAAGAGAGTTACACCAAGTCTTTATTTTTCACATACTCCAAGATATTTTTTTGTGTCACTGCAACAATGACAAAGGAAGCAGACCAGGAAGGACAGTTATTTATCAGCACCAGGGAAGTGCTGCTTGAACCAGCAAATGTCCTTGTTTCTACTAATGGGTAACAGGGTGAGAGGACAGATTTATTTGGTAACTAAGTGATATCTGAGAGTCCTGCACTAATATCCAGACAACAATCCAAGATACCTTGGAAGTAAGTTTCCACAAGAGACGAGGATCTAGACTTCTACCAAAAATCAGGTCATTCAGGTATATCTCGTTGAGTTTCCAGGACTACTTCTCCCTATTAGGATGAACATCCCCTAATGGAGATGAGCAGGTATCCTCTAACCCTGAAAGTATCCACATTCATCACGGGGGCCATGGATTTGAGATGGGGAAGACAAATCTGTTACAGTTCAGCAATAACAAGCTGGAAACTTGAAGAAAGAACTGAGAGATTTCACCGGTCATTCAACTACACAGAGAGTATGCCCTGGACCTAAAATTGTTTTAAACAGGACAGTAAAATCATAATCACTTCTTTCATGATCTACACAATAATATTTGGAAGAAAATTAATTAGAGGCACATCCAACAGATCAATGTATACAACAGGCAGGCTAAAGAGACTTGAGGACTAGAATAGATTTATTAGCATCTTTTTTTGTTGTATCTGGAACTAAAAGATCAGCCTTGAATAACCACAGCCTGGACAGTTTTCAGGATATCCTCCCACGTCTCTCTTCAGAAATGTTCCAAATCAATGGGACACAGAACCCTTGAACACTCACAGAGATGCATAAGATGGGACTGAGCCTTTTCTGACAGGCCAAATGCTTTCTGAGAGAAGTCAGGTGTCTGATCACTTATTAAAGAATCATCACAACCATGACACTGGAGTATGTGAGGCTTAAGCACACTCACTATCAACAGCAGCTGAAAAAAATTTCATAAAGAGCTTGTGATCCTGCCTGGGCCAGTGAGCTTTCACTTACCCACCAACCATCAGAAGAGGGTCAGAAAGCTATATATCTATCCAGTCACATGGAAGGCATGACTGATGACAATAAATCTGGCAAATTTATGCTGCAGCCTTGTGTTTTGAAGTAACACATGCATGAATAGCAGTCCTGACTCAATAAGAACCAAAAAAGTTGAATTACGATGTACACAGACAGGAATCTGGCACAGAATGATCTCCTCAAGCAGCAAAACCATCTCAGTAATATAAAAACCCTCCACATGAATGCAAAAACAAAGGCTTTTGGACACTGTTTTAAAGGTAAGTATCATCATCTTGTATTTATTTTGGATGTTTCAAATAGTTTCTGTAAAATCCTCTTCCCTTGAAATAAGAGGCCATTACTAAAGTCCAGTGGATTGGAAGACCCAGAAAAGGTCTGCCTGCAGATGTCTTATGAAAACGAATTCCTGAACAGCAACAGGAAAACACACGGCAGGGATGGCAGAAAGCCAACAAAAAGCTAAGAGCTGCTGGTCATGATGTCACAATGAAAGCCATTTTAAATTGTAATTCCAGATCAGGAGAATTGTCTGTAATCTGTCACCAAAGCTATGGAGAAAATGGAGAGATGAGATTGGAAGGGAAGTAAGTCACTCCTTTCCAAAATTTTCAAAACATTTTGGAAAGCAGGGATTGAGAGAGACTGAGATACCAACTACTAAATATAAGTGCACCTATGGTGGCTTTGCCAGTGATGATAACCCAAGGACTCTATCATGATCTGCAAGGAAGCTGTTGGAGCAGGAAGTCATTCAAAGACATCTGCAGTTAGTTCTGCCACACATATTTGACCTTGTTGGAGACTCTCAAAGCTTGGAATCAACCTATGCCTGAAAAAAAATCCTCAGTTACTCACTGAAATTCAAAAGTTCAGTTGTGTAAGTGATGAAAAAAGATCCTGTTTCTAGATTTTGGTACACAGGCAATGTCAGAAAAACAGGAAGCTCCTGTTCATATCACCACCTCTTTGAGATTGATATTCCAGATCCAATCCTTGAAAATAGGTCACTAAAAGACTAGAATCTGGGATGGAGATTTTGAGGATATGCTAATGTCATATTATCTTAAAAATGTTTATGAATGCACATGGGACATTAATTAGCCTTGGGAAAGATGTAAAATTAACCTGTAAGAAAGCAGCAATACCATTCAAATGAACAAGATGAACAGTAGAAATTACAAGCTTACACTTTTGTTCTTCAGTATGTGTCTCTGATTCAGAAGATCTTAAGGCATTTTTACCATGCAGGGATAGAGAAGGATAGAAAAGCCCATTTCAGAATAAAAACTGTGTAGAAATACTTGCAAATTAAATGCCTCTTTTTACTTTCATCAGAGCTTTCCTTTTAAAAAAGAATCAATAAAGCCTCAGAAGAGTAAACCATGTGTGGTTTGTTCTTCCTGCATCAGCATCAGTGCCAATTAAATTCTGAACCCTAAATCTTTATTGTTTCCTATTAGCTGCTAACTAGAAGGAACACTGTGATTTTCTGAGATCCCAGGCTGAGACTTGCTGTAGCAGCAGTTAGAAAAAAATGATCTTGTTTTGACTTGTCTGCTGGGTAAACTTGACATTGAAGCTACATGGTGGAAAATAAATACATAATACCAAGATGTTAATTTTACAGCAACACTTAACTCTTGTGACCACAATTAACACTCAGAGAGGGGGAAAAAAAAGCCATTGACAGGTTTGCCTGGCTCCTGCTTCTGCACTGCTTCCCAGGCTCCTTCCCTGAGCAGTGGCTCAGCTCCTGCAAAAGCCAGGCTGGCACTGACCCCAGGGGCTGCCTTCAAAGCAGCATGAGGGGAGGAAGAGAGGAGCAGGATGACAGGGAGGTAAATACAGCTGTAAAATGACATTGACTCCCAGCTAGGATACAAAACAGAAGTCTAAGAGCAAAGGGTTGCTGAGAACGGCTCATCCTCTCCTCCTCCCTCTCCTACCCTCAAGCTCTGGGAACACATCTACAAGGAGGGTGGCAGGACACGAATTCCAGAGAACAACAACAGTTTTGTGGGAACTATATCCTATTTCTGAGGCAGAATTGGCCTTCAAATTACAATGCTACAAGGTCTTCATTTTTTATAAAATTACCAAAAAAGGTGCATTTTGCAAATACAGCGTTTGTTTTGCATGAACACTGCTCCAAATCCCTCACTCCACTCCCTGAGAGCACAGAACCACTGCTGCAACACTGTACTCCTCCAAAATACCATGAACCTCATATGGTAGAGTATTTTTACACCTTTTCTATAACAGTGACATTTATTGCTACACTGGAAAAAGAACTAAAAAGAAAACCCCAACAAGTCATAATTTTAACAGTGGAAGAACATGGACAGCATGGTTACAGAAAATAATAGTATAAGCATGTTTCTATTTATGATATGAACACTAAACTTTCTAGTAATTTCTAATGTATCAATGTATTACTTTCTCGCAATTCCTAATATTACACTTAAATTGCCAAGCAGTCAAAGAAGAGAGTGCAAAACTGACCTTTTTTCATCTTATTCCAACTGCATTACAGTAAGCTGGCAACGATTCACAAATGAAGAACAAAAGAATGCAAGGAATTGAGAAAGAGCTTTTAAAAAGTCTGAGAAGCTTTTTTTTTTTTTTTTTGTCTATGGAACCATCCAAAGTCAAAGGATGGATCCAAAGTTCTTTTGGTTGAAGAAGAAAGTCATCATGGAAAGAAATCCCTGAGGGGACAATAAAACCTTGAAGAACACGCCAGCTTTTTTTACTCATTAATATAACAAAGGTAACAATTTGCTACATGAAATCAATGAAGACTGTGGAAGGTCATCGAATCAAAATGGCAACCTCAAGAAATGCCAACTAACTACTGACCAAATCCAGCCAGGTTCAAGGATATAAATGCCTATCAAACCTTAATAATTAAGTAATAAATCCCTTTAAATCAATATATTTGGAAGACTAATTCAAAATTATTAAAGAAGCAGATAACATTCAGAATTAAAATATAGAGCACATAATATGTAAACATCAAGCACAAAATATTATTAATTGTTATATACTTCTCATGTATTTGCACTACACTCATATTTCAAATGCAAATATTAATTTGGAGAGAAATACCTACTGTATATGCACACACTGAAACAGTTTGCTCAGCTATACTGCATCAATGGTTATTTGACAAGTTATAGCATCAAAAGCTGCTCATTTACATATTCATCTATTCTGGTTTTTCCTTGAGAATAAATTAATAAAACAACTATTTGACAGATCCATACTAACAGATTCTCCTCTGAACCACAAGGATACTCATAGCTAAGCAAATTCAGTGTATAAAATATACACCAACAAAATGACATCAAAAATGCAAAAATAATTCCTTTCTAAATCCTAGGAATGTGTAATATTTTTTAACGATAACAATTAACACCAGCAATAAAAATTTAGTTGATAGAAAGAATTTCCATTTGCTATTCATATAATAATCAGTGAAAATTCAGTCTCTGAAATACTAACATGCATTATACTGACACACGAGAACAGTTTTCAAGTATAATTCAACACACAAGCACTCTGAAAAAAAAAAGTGTAAAAACAACAATACTACAATACTTTAAAAGTTTCTGACTTATAGTATTTTTTTTTTGGTACTGTATTGTAAGGAGAAAATAGTATTTAGAAAGTTAGGCCAGATATTGCTATTTCATTTAAACAAGCAGCAATGAAGACATTCTTAAAATGGTTTTCATCAAAACCTGCAAAAGTCAATAAAACAGAAGATGAAAAGCAGAAATGAGAAATCAGTACAACATGTATGTGGACTACCAAAAAAATAAAAGAAGCAGAAGGAGAAATAAACCTTAAAAAGAAAATGAAAAAAACAGAACATGACACTGTTTACTAAACAAGCAAAAGGACCTACAGAGTTAAAAATAGTTGGGTGACTGTCAGATTTTGTAAGTCATATCTGAATGATCCTAGATCTCACCTACAAACTGATATAAGGCAAAAGACACAAAATGAGAACTGAAATTGGATTTTCAGTTCTCATCTGATACCAATGTCTTGAGACAACAGATGCTTATTTCGGACTATGCTAAAATTATCCCCTACTTCAAACAGTTTGCACTTAGGCTGCAGAATAAACATTTAATTTCCAAGTTTTATTGTTCCTCACTTCAAACTGATCTTAAGAAAAAAGAATTAACAAAACACAATGCTAATGTAGTTCTCTAAGGGAAAAACTGGGTTTTTTGGTATTTAAAAGGCTTGTCTTACTGCTCATGGTGATTCTTTGAATGGCTGCTCTGCAGTGAGTTGAAAACACCCAGCACATGCACTTTTCACTAAATCTTTCATTTATTTGTTCCTTTTCAAGAAGAATTCTACCTCCTCTGTTTACAAAATTCTTTTTTAAATGACACTGTTTCTGCTACAATGGAGGTTTCCCAATGCTGCAAGATTTGAAAATACTGATTTGCACCATGGGACTGATACAGATCCAGCTCTTGTAAAATGGAATTGCATTGGTGTTTTACTTCAAACAAACACTCCTGATCTTAAGCCTCCAGCCTGTCCAACTTACTGCACACTTCAGCTTGGAGGACGAAACAGTCTGAGCAGGCAAACCAATTACCATTAAGACCAAAGTAAAAGAGAAGATGCACAATTTTGAAATTTCAATTAATAAGAAACACTCAATCCACAGGACCAGCTAGAAATGGTCACTGTTAAAATGCCAGAAAAGATAAATAGCAGAGATCTTTCCCATCAACTGGTTTTCTCTTACTGCACTGTCCTCTGTGCTAATGCAGCCACAGCTGTGAACTACAACTTGGTCTGTGGGAAGATTTTAGGAGGAAAAGTAAGGGCATCTCCATAGCAATTCAAATTTCATCTCAGTCTATTACTCTTAGTTCATCAAAAAAGAAACTTTCAGCTCACCTCAAACCTCACAGAATGATCTAGAGAATTTACATATTTTCCACTGGCCTTGTAAGAGCCATCCTTGAAAAATGAACGTGGACCTGCCTGACTTGGCAGTTTACCTTCTGTATCAGGGTGAGAAGTTTCACTTATTGCTTTGTACTACATTAAAAGTGTACTCTTCCACTCTTCTGTTGCTGCTTTTGTGAATGTCAGAGCTTCTCCATTTTGTTTGCCTTAGTCCTGGCCTAGGCTGCCCTGTGGTCAGAGCTCTCAGCTGCAGTCTGGTCTTTTCTCTGCCAGCCCAAGGTCAATGTAAAGAATAAAAAAGAGCCAAGACCTTTTAAGCAGAGTGGGTAAAAGAGACTGTTAGTTATAGGTGAAATCGTCAACACACAAAACCCTCCCCAGATTAATCCAAGCACTTCTTACACTCCCCACTTTTGAATTATTCAGGAGTAAGTCCTTCTTGCCTTAAAAGAGGAACTTTTTGAGTAAGTACAAACAGAAGTTTATGTAAGACACAGAGGGAAGATGTTGAACTGAAATTCAGCTTACAGAAAAATTACTAACAGGACACAAACAGCTCACAATATTTCTTAAGTAAGAGTTAAAGTTGCTGAGATCAGTAAAAGGTAGCTTGTCACCAGAAATGAGTGAAATAAGACCAGTACAAAACCTTTCTGTTTCTCTTGAAAGAAACTGCAGAGATATTTGGGGTGTTATATTTTGCCCTGATGCTGTGAACAAAATAACTGAAATTAAGTCAGTCCTTGAGTTGTTGGGGTTGGAGTAAGGTATGTACAGCTCTGCCATGTGATAGCAGACAGGCTTACTGCTATTTCATTAGTACATATTTGTAGGAAGGAGATCTCTCTTCCTTACATAGAAATTGCAGAAAAATAGTAAAAAAAATCCTTGTTCTTTGCAATCCTCTTTCACATTTTTTAAAGACTCTTTCTTTTTAATCAGACACAGTAAGAAGTGATTCACGAGCACACTCCTGACTATTCATAAAGTTCTAGTTCCCTAAATGTGATAAGAACAAAAAACATAATAAAGCAACAACAAAAAGTCTTCGGTCATAGTGCAACCCCCTTTCCTGGCAGCACCCACCCCAAAGCTCTTCTCCTAATCTTTTTACAGAGTCACATAACCAGGCCCTGCTCTGGATGGCATTTTCTTGATATTGCTGGTTGTCCTACTTTCTTACCTTTCCTCCCTTTTCTTTATTTTAAAAATCTTTTTACCAGTCAAACAATACTTTATATCATAGTAGCAACAGGAAGCTCAATGTCATTTTGTTCCACCAAAGTCAACAGTTTCATCCACATAACAATGGAAAAACGGGACATATGTGCTAGGTCTTGTGGAGCTCTTTGTCAGGTTGGTTGCTCTCCTAAGGTGGACATAAAAATGTTGCCTACTTAAACCTGAACTCAAGAGAAACAGAAAAATGATCAACAGATTTTTCCTTTTTTTCTAAGCTCTGTCAATCTTGCAAAACAGAAGAGTGCACTGAACACAGAGCTCCTCTCCTTCTTCCTGTGTACAGGAGCAAGTTCTACAGAACTGGGAATTAATCTTTTGTCAGAAGGTGGATGATCTGACCAAAAAGAGGCAGATTTCATACAGGAATACACTTATGGTATGTTCATGTCCTTCTGTGAACATTGACCTCAGAGGGCCTTTAGAGTGTTCAAGATCAACGCTTTGCTGATCTGACATGCAGGTAACCACAAACTTCACTCAAGTTGAAAGATCTTGTGGCAGCTGCTCCTTTTCTGGAAGATTTGGTTTTCCTTTCCTTTCTTTTTAAGCCTAGTTTGCCCCTATGGCTTTGTCTAGCTGTGTTTTAATTAGCTTGCCTCCACCATACCCAGAGGAGGTCGAACTTGAGAAACATCTGTACCCTATTCTTATTTATTTCTGTGTTCCCACAACAGTGCATGCAGCCTCAAATAACCTCCTGTGCCATGCCTACTGTGATGCTCCTCTATCTGGAAACTGGGTGGTTTGATTTGTCTATACATTAAATTGGGTATTTACACTACAAGTTTGTATCCGCTGTCCACCATCATCCCTGTCTAACTTCCAGCATCACTGCTTTCAAAACAAGGTAAGTTCCATTTGGTCTGCTAATCTAGGCAGGGAAAAATAAAAGTAGATTTGAGGCTTGGTACAAACCCAAAAATTGTGATCAAACTATATAGTTAGTAAATTGTTTGTCTAAATCTTTCATGTGTGATGAAAGATTATTATCATAATTCATTAGCAAATTACAGACTTTGTAATGCAGGCAGTCACAAATTTGGCTTTGTATCAATCAGTTGAGACCAGCTGGGTAGAAATTAACACAACTCTGGGATACAAAAAATGAAGTGCTCTTTCATTTTTAATTCACTGGAAACTTTGAAGGAAAGAAATGGAAGCCCTTTCAAAAATGTCAATTTTCCCTGCTTTTTGTAAATCATTCCATTTCACTGTAGAGATACAGAGATACAAATAAACATACATGGGATGTATGTAACTGAATACCACAGAAACTGCTCAATCAAAATAAATTTAATATAAAGGATATGTAAAGAAAAGCAGTGCAGTTTAAAAAAATCCCCTTCTTTCATTATTTCTGAGACAGTCATACACATCAGTGATCACCAGAATTACTAAACAAACACAAAAGCTAATAGCCAAGCTACTCATATGATACAATATTGTCAAAATTCCTGCTCTGAGCTTTCTCAGTCTAACAAATGACCTTGTACAAAAATGCTTGTTTTGATTATGGCTCCTTTTGCCTAAGCTACAGGCTGTGTATAGTGACAGCTGCATTTGGGAGCAACTTAAAACAAATTTATCTTAGTGGCACCTAATCCAGAGACTGGTACAAGCAGCATGGAAAGTCAGTGTCAAAATTAAACAATGAAGGCTTTTCTAGGAACAGATGCTTTTTCCCTGCAGCTGTAAAAACCTTAAAACAATCCTATGCCCCACTGTCTGGTCACGCAACTACCACAAAGCAAGGCATAAATTTTGCCACTTATTGCAAATATTTGCCGAGAGCTGCTATAACCCTTTTTAAAAACAGTAACAGGGATTTCTTGCGGGTGATTATGAGGCCATTTTATCCTTTAAGTGAGTGCAAGGCTCTCCAATTTATGCCCACAATTCCTGGTACAAAAACAAAAGGATAACTTTTCAAGTTCACGTTTTACATAGATATAGGAACATAACTGAAAAACCCTAAGAAACAGGTTTACTACAGAGATGGTGCCTGCAACACTAAGATGTTATGGATGGGACAAACATTATTAATTCACAGTTGGAACAGCAACTGAGTGTTTTCTCTGCATAGTAATTACAAAGCAACATAGTGCAGCACTATCATTGCACTGCTGCTTCAAGATTCTGTTGACCATTTTGGTGTTGTAACTCCACAGCCACTTTAAAAATCCTTATCGCCACAATTATCCAAAAAATTACTTCTTTCTATTTAGTGATTGCAGTGATAAACTTCAAGCTGAAATAGTAACTCTTAGGAAACAACTTCTGTAACTTAATGAATATAAGTAAATCCGCAGTTCCCAATTAAGTGAGCAATTTACAATGTCAAGAATGTAGTTATGCTCCACATGTGAACTGATGGGGATTTTAGATTAGTTTCTGTTGTGTATTTAAAAGTGATAGCACCAACATGATTTACATAAGTAAAATATTTTCAAGTATTTTCTCACCAAGCAAGCACTCTAAATTGTGAAGTGTTTCCTTTCTTACCCAAGTTAAAAAAAAAAAAAAAAACCACCAACTTTTCCAGAACAACAGTTCATTAGCACCTCACTATTTATAAGTATAATTGGGTTGTTTGATGAGAAAACATGAGAGAACACTGTGCCTACTATAATTTGCACAAATACAAATTTCATTGTTTGAAAACAAATCAGCAATTCAATGAATGTGGTTTTTTTAATATAAGTGTATATCATGCAATAATAGAAGTGATCATATTATACTTAACACAGGATAGAAAGGTTAAACCATGTTCTAAACCACTTTAATTTACAAGCTGTAAATTAATTTTTTTTAATTGCAAAAAAATGCTAACTTGAATTTTTCATTTGTTATTCAAGTAAATATAATTCACACAGATAACAGCACTGTGCTATTTAGCTACAGAGTGCTGCTTCCCCACTCTAAACAGCACAGGAGCTGGGGACATAGCTGTTTAATATGTTCATAAAGCTGCTTAGGTTTTCTTGTCATTTCATGCTAACACCTTTTTAATAGCTAGCATTAGGATAGAAGCCTTGCATAAAAATCCTCCACCCCGAAAGTAAAACACAGCAAATATTCAAAATCAGAATAGCAAGCGATGGTTTTAATTGCAGTTTTTTAAAAATTCAGGGTTTTAAATTAGGTCTTGATCCCCAAAATCCTTAGCATCCTTAAATTACATGAGCAAAGCCATTCAATTCAACATGATTACTTCTAAAATAAGGACAACTCACATGACTGAGCATTTACAGAGCCAAACCCATAACAAAAATTATAACAATGACTCCTCATTATTTTCAAATTCAAATAAATTGATCCTTATCCTTTGAGAGTCTCTCTCCAAGCCAACTTACACTTACGGATGGAGGGGAACAGACACAGAGAAGGAGAGAAAGGAAGAAGAGATATAAACACACACACACTAAACTGAGTGCTGACAAACCGAACGTTAACAGATGTGTGACTTTTAATTAGTTATAATAATCTGTGCTATTGGAACCTGCCTCACCTTCCCCTGCAAATCAAACAGCTTCCTTTGGAGTTTGAAACTCTCTGGGTGCTTCTAAATTTATGCAAGGAAAAAAACCTTGCTTTCAGCAAATTTTAGATAAACTACAGTGATAACTTTATGAAAGGAAAATATTAAATTATAATTATCCTAAACAGACACAGTCTTGTGAAACTAACCCTACATTCATATGAAAATACAAAGCATTGACTATAATGAATTTGATTCATCCTTGGACACAAAGCTTTACCACAGTAAACTCAGTCAACTGTTGCTCTTGCTTTTATATTCATAGTACTTAAATAGCGCACTTTAAAACAAAAAAAACTCCAATTGGCTTTTCATACATCCACCCTCCCCAAAAATAACGCACTTGAAAAACCCAAATGATATGAAAAGGCTTCAAGGCCTCTTTTCTCCTTTTCACAGCGCTTTTTTTTTTATTTCTGTTTGCAGTAATCTGCCTTTCACTTTCTCATTGCTACAGAACAAACGAGGAGGCTCAGCACTTTGAAAAGGGGGCTCAATGTGTAATGGGTCCACTAGAATTAATTTAGTTGCACCAAATCCATTGAGCAGTGAGGTTTTTTTCTCTTCTCAAATCATTTTGAGTCGGATGCAGCCCCCAGCCTTTGTAATTCTAGTAAAGCACTTAAAGTGCACAGTAGGTGTTCATCAGGACCATCTGGTCAAAAGCAAAACAAGCTGCTGATTTTGCCTTTGAATAGAATGAAGCAAGTGTGAATTAGTCTCTTCAATTAGCACTATTACAACCTGTCAAGTGCATATTGTAAAACAGGATTATTACAGTATTGGTCACCAGTGCAATTATTTACTCTCTGCCTTTTCTTGCATATAAAAATCTCCATGTTTACTAGTTTTTAATAACTGAAGATCGTTTCTTTAATGATATGCACGTCCAAACCCACCAAAATCAAGTTACAGGTTATGAAACATATTCTGCCAGGAATATATTAAGTTTCATAATTAAGTGAGAAGTAGTGCCCTTTCTTTATCTCTTATTGCTGTTTCTGTTGCAGAAAAAGAAAAGTAGTTATATACCTTTTTCAATGGGATATCTTTGAAACAGATCTCTTCAGTCAGGTATTAAGATATTTTAAGTGCCTAATAAAGTCATCGCTGTTGAACAGGTACCTAAAAGGTATTTTCTCTTTATTTCCCAAGGAACTTCCTTTTCATATAATTCTCCACACATCACCACTTACAAAAAGTTTACCAAGGATTTCTTTCAGTGAATACATTTTACTTTAGGAATGTGTGGTTTTCTATAATACAAAGGCAAAAAACTAAATCAAGAAGTTGATTTAGCTTTTTAAAAATAGATTTTTCCCTCCTTGCTGAAAAAGTAAAAGCCTGGCTTGCTGGCACATCCTCATTCACCACTGTAGAACACTGAAGCTATCACAGTGATGTTTAAATTATGTATACTGCTGTTACGCCTTGCTATAAATTGAATAGAATTTTAACATGACAGATTTCTTTAAAAAGGAAACAAAATGTTCAAATTTCATAAAAACATGTGGCTCTTGAGTACAATGAGTATAGCAATGTATTTTAATAGCTTCACTGATACTAAGACTATTTGAACAATAGAACGTTTGTGCACCTCCTATTAAATACCAAAAAGTGCTAGTTACTGATTTTTATTACAATAATAGTTTTCAACAATTTTAAAACAAGTACAAAATGTCAAAATATAAAACAACTGTTTCTGAAACTATTAATATATGTCCCATATTCTGGCAAATGTATTTTATTGTAATTATTTAGCTACAGAAAAAAAAAAATATTATTTATATATGTGTTTCATGTCTCCATATCAGTGTCTGACGTTTACTCTGAATGATCTCACTCACCAACAACTGGCTTGAAAATATTTTGTTCAGACACCAAAAAACAGATCTGAAAAAGGTACAAGACCTTCAGCCAGATTATTTTTCTGTCTGCTGCAGGTAATTCATCTGCTTACCTATATTATAGATTACATTTATTTAGGCCTTTTAAATGAGGCTTCTGCCTGCCTGTTCGTAATGGTGATTTTGCATTTTGTTTAACATTCATCCACTTATGAAAAAAGTTTAAAGAAATCCATCACAAAGGACTTGATTAGGGTCTGTCAACACAGAATTTACAGTTTATCTCAGCCCAGGCAGTTGTGAGCACAAATAGTTCCTCCTCCTGCCTGGAGGGCTATTGGATACATTGCTTTCCATATTCCACCTTAGCCAGTGAGTCTGTAGGGAACAGAGAACAAATATATTACCTAGCACAGGTGACAGGCATGCTGAGCAGGCAGCCTCTGCTTAAGTGATTGGCTAAAGTAACGGAATAAAGAGCAGAGGCAGCTATGCAGAGGCAGCCAGTATTTAAAGACCCATCTTCTCTGCATTGTTTACACAGATTTTATGTTTTACCAAGAATTCTAGTGCCCAGTACATGCTCTACATAGTATTCTCAACAGGAATTTCCAGCAGTTACAAAATAAGATCACCAAACTGTGAGAGGGACTGAGGGTTCTGCATATTTAACTCATCCATCCTTTAGCAGCCACAGCTTGTGTACACTGGATATTTTTGTAATCCTCCACACAGGAATCACAAAAAGGCTTCAAAGTCTGTATCAAAAGACTAAAATAGACAAATGCAAAGTCTTTGTTTTTAATGGAGCAATCCCATTTGTTAAAAATGTTTGATTTTTTTTTTAATGTCACTGACTAAAACAAAAAGTGTAGAGCACATTATTGTGACAAGAACTCAAGTCCATTAAGTTTTTCACAAATTAGTTTGTCTGCTGCAGGATCAGAACACAAACTTGCTTTTAACACACATTTAAATATTCCCCCCTCTGAAAAAGGCTTTCCTTCATTTCTGTCAAATAATGTAACAACTTGCAAAAATGAAAAGTAGTAGAAATGTTCATTTCTAAATCAGAACAAGGTGGTAAGAATAGATAGAAATTATCTTGAATGTGGCAATGCCTTGTAATAATTTAGCACAGAGCTCCTCAAACCTAAAGTTAAAAAAAATATCTCCAACTGCAGACAGCCTCTATAAATTACCTTAGCAGAATAAGGTCAGGTCTTCAGACAGAAATCTCCTTTTAGTCTTGTATTAGGAGTTCAATTTGTCAAATTGTCATTATTTAACCATCTAATACACTGGAAATGTATTCATTTACAGTCTCCAAACTGGCACGAAACCTACCAATTTCCAATTTAAAATGCAGATCATGGAAAAAAGTAACCATGATATTTCCCAGAACAGTATCTGCCCAGAATTAATTTAATACTGCAATTTTATAAGAACAAACAGATGTCAGAAACCTGTGACACAGATTAATTTGCAATTTAGACCATCGTGTTATTATTAACTTTCCAAGTTAACTACTCCCCTGCCCAACTCAAAAAAAAAAAAATTTAAATCGAATATACAGAATTTTTGACAAGTTCTATTTAATTTTTTATTTCATTTCCAAAGAGTCTGTATAAGTTCACGATCCCAAAACAATATAACTGAATGTAACTTACATTTTCTAAGATGAGAAATCAGATCTTAATATGTAAAGAGTTGGATATTTTGATAAAGAAAGTTAAAAAAAAAAAAACAAAAACAAAAAGGCATTTTCAAGTACCATCCAAAGTCCAACTATTAAAATAATATGCAAGAAAATGTGGAAGCAGACACGAGCATTACGGCATCCGGCTTCTCTCAGATAATTTTTTGTCACATGGTTTCCCCATAAACACCACGATTTCTTCGAAAAAACAATTCATCCAAATATCATTTACTATTAAGCACGTATTCTAAACAATAAAAACCCAGAGAACTGCTGCAGCAGTAGTTTAGGAAAGCACAGTTGTGAGCTCACTTGATTTTGCATTTAATCCATTGCAAAATGATTCTGCCTTCTGAAAGGGTGGTGGGGTTGAGGTTTTGGTGTGAGTTTGGGGGTTTTTTGAGACCCTTGGAAAAAATACCTATTCCTTAAAATTCGCAGTACTAATAACAACAACACACTGAACCAGTAGCCCTTGAGAGACAGTTGCACCCAACTGTGGCAAGAAGTAGAACATTTCTAGAATCTTAAATATTTCTTTTAATAATTGATGTAGTCATTTTGAATCTTTCTGCATAGGATATGGCGTGTGAGTAGATTGCATTAACACTGCTTAAACATTTCAACTTGTCAGTATGGCCAAGTCGATTTCTGAAATATTTGCAGTATTTTCCCATCGAAACAGTAATAAAGGTAGAATAAATATATGCCACTGCTTTATAATCACTGAACATTAATGAATATTTTATGTCTTTTTAAATCTCCCTGTTTAATTTAAAAGGGTGAAATTAAGTCTCCTTCCTGCAATATGCCAATTATCTGTAAATCAAACAATAACTTGGCCATTATAGTCCTTTTTGTTAATATACCAGAAGCTAATTTGAAAACACTGAGCAGCATTTTTAGGTAATAATTGAATAGTCCTTCCTGCCCTCTTGTGGTTGGCAACTGCATCACTGAGCTTCTCCACCATTACAAAAATACACCAGGAGGAAAGTAAACTATTAATTTGTTAAAGTGCGAACAAGAGAGTGAAGAGAAAAAAAAAAAATCTAACAGTCCCTGGAGAGGATAGAGACAAAGGAGATGAGGAAAGATAACCACCGATTCCTCCAAACCACAAGGACTGCCTAGGTTTGTTACAATGATCACTCTATGCTAAAAGAAAAAAAAAATTAAATTAAGAAGCCATTAGGGAGTTAACATTCAAAACAGTGCTTGTTTTCTATAATTAGACAAATGTTCGCCAACCCTTTTACCTCAGCCAAATCCCCAGGGATTTCCAGGAGACTTTGCACAGACAGACACGTTCACCTGTTCAGCATCAGCTGCACAAGGGCCGCAGAGCTCTTTTCATTTTAGCCCCTGAATTGGTCTTCACAGTTTTATACACTCGATTGGGTGTGATACTTAGATAGAGGAAAGGCAAAGAAAGGTTTTCTGCTCATGCTGGTTACGGGGTGGTAGGGTTTTTATTTCAGTTGTTTAAGGGGAAAATCGTAATTAACTTTTAAATTACATTGACTTCATATGGTAACGTGTTGGCTGTAACCTGCTATTACCAACAAACAAGAAAACTTCAGTGCATGGAAAGGCAGCCTAGATCACCCTGTCACAGCTTTCTGCTTCCTTCAAGCCAGGTAAGACCCAACAGCAAGGAAGTAAATGACATAGCACTGATAAAAACCAAAAAGACATATATTATGTACGTGTTTTCTTTTAGATTTTCACCATTTTAAAATTAAAACCACATATTTGGATGACTTCTTTCCATAAACATTCAAATTCTTTATAATTGTAGACAGTCAAAGCTCAGCCCCTCAAAAGTCAAACTGGTTCAAGTATGTTTGTTTATTTGTATCACCACAAAAAGCAACACAGAACTTACTATAGTAGATCTAAAAATAAGAAGTAGAAAACAGGCTTTCACACAGGGAAAAAATCAGAATTTAGCTCCTAAGAATAACAGGATCCACAATCAAAACAGTTAGTGATCATTTTTCATGGCTGTATGAGATACTACTCCCATAGCTAATATTACAGAACTTGAATTAATTCTGTCTACTATGTCAGCATGTGACACGGGAAACTTCAATAAAATCTTTTCAACCCTAAAAGACTGAGAGAAGTGTCAGACCAATAATAGCAAACATACATTTAATTTGAAAAGCAAACATTTAATCTTAATATTTTGTAATGTGAATTCTGAAGATTCACATTTCTAGGTTGTTTGTCAAGTTTCCAGAAAGCAGTTATATGGAAAATAACATCCACAACACCTGGCATTCGATATACCATGGAGCACTAGACAACAACCTTTGGGCTTGGAAAGGAGTTTTAAAAATATGCAAGAGACTGCTTGTTCTGAATTCAGAGAGTCCAGAGTCACATCAGAGATATTTGTTCCTTCAGGACTTAATTCTGCCGAAGTTCTCTCCAATATCACCCCTTGCTGGCCATTCCACAGAACGGCAGCAACATCCATTATACACAAAACCATTTGGCTACCAGGCCGGTAAGAATTACAGCACTCCAAGAGCAACCAGCCATGGTTGAGGTGCCTACAAAATGGAGATGGAGCCAGTTAAAAGAAGGAAAGACAGAGGGAGTTTCAAGGGGCTTCAAGTAAAATGCAATTTGAATAACTCCATAAATGCTGTTTGTGTATTTTGCTACTACAATACAAAAAGAAACATCCTTTCTGTATAATTTCATAGAACACCTTTTTCTGACTGAACTCTTTAATCAAATTACAGCAAATCTTGATGACCCAGTTGATTAAAAAAAAAGACTAATAAAATACAGGAATATCCATCAAGACTATGCAAACCCCCTTTAACAGAGCTGGCATTAGCTATAAAGAGCTACATTTATTCTTCAGCTGTGAAACAGCACTCACCTCCTGAATGGTACTGCTTCCTGAGAAGTTGAGGTTGTACTCCCGCTGGACTTCTCGATGGGTGACAATCAGCATGAAGTTTTGATTTAATGACTCCTGCAGGGCCCTGAAATGGTTGAAAGAAAAACAGGAAAATCAGGGATAAGCATGTTATAGCTTGTTTTACAGTTAGATGCAAAAACCCCAGGGTACCCTAAACTCTACATGGACAAGTCCAGGCACAACATTATCATCTCTCTTTTCACTCCTAAATGCAAGGAAGCATGCTGAGAATGACCAAAGGCCATTCCTGAACTCCTTCCTTAATAAGGTGACTGCAGCCTTTAAAGCTCTTCTAATGTTAAGTATTTTCAAAATGGAGAGAGTCCCATTATCTTCACAAACATCGGGTGTATTTAGCACTCCTAATGCCATTAATAACAGGCTTGTCAGCATATTGATGACCAGACCAAATATCAAGCTATGATGCACATTAAGAACTGATGGCAAGTAGAACAAGGCAGAGCATGCTCTTGCTTCTCTAGGGTTACCTGAGGCAGAAACCAAATGGAAATTCTCCTGCTTAGTTTCATTCAAAGCACATAAACCCAGCTAATTAGAACTGGAAAAGTAACCACAGCAAAATTTCTCATGTGGGTATTGAGCATTTAGAAAAGTCAGTCCTGCTCACATCATTTTAAATGTACATTACAGAGGTTTTAATCATCAGAAATAAAAAAATTAAAAAATCTTAAGATACAGTTTAAACAGGCCAACTATATCTTCATGTTGTTACAAACTTGGGGGTTTTTTTCTGATTTTTCAGGTAGCAAAACATCTGGACGTTAAAAAGGCATCCTGTTTGCTTAATTAGGTACAAAATCATGCAGCTGTCTACTTTTCAAAGTAGAAGGCAGGACTTCTGTTATAGACATGGCAATTATGGCTGTGTGCAATCTTACACATGCTACAAAACTGCAGCACCGTTGTACCATAGCTTGGGTTTCTAAACAATATTTACACAGACTTGACTTGTTCAGTGGCATATGAAATTTAATTGGGCCCATTCAATTCTTTTCTTTCTTATCACATACACTTAGAAGAATGACAGACTGTGGTTTTTTCCTTCACCTCTTCACTATTCCATGACACTTTCAACATGCCATTCCTCTTAGCAGTACAGGACAAATTCTAAATGCAGATCAGCACAGCTGTATATTATGATACAAGAAGACAAGAAAGATTCCTAAATCATTTGAGAACTGATTTGTTAGTTTTAACTCCTACTGGAATTACTGATCTGCTGCTTTGCTGCTCAGATGGGAAGGAACTTGTAATACTCACTGGATGCTTTTAGCAAGAGATGTACCATTTGGTTGAACATCTCTGGGAAATTTACCTTACAAAAATATCTTTGCTCAGCAACTTAATTTGGTTCCTGTGACATCTCAGTAATCACATACTATGAAACAAAATCATGAAGCACTATTTCTTGTCTTTTATGGTTTTGCAATATGGAAAATAATTACAACTCATTGTCAATGTTAAGTATGACCATGTGCATGAGAGACACGACAAATGTAACCAGAGTCATCTATGGGGAACATGCAGTTTTCTGCACTTTCACAGAATTTTCTACAGAAGGCCTAAAATTTTTTTAAATACTTAACAGTCCTTCAAAAGAGGGGAAAAAAATAAAAAGAAGAGTTCTGAAAAGTTGTATGCCTATTTTCAAAGGTAATTCTAATTTGATTGTTAATAAGTTTCGCATCACCACAACCATATTTTCTATTGGCAAATGTTCAGTAGCAACTAAAATATCCTGCTGTGCTTTTTCAGATTCTGATTTTTTATTTGTTTTCAGCAAATATTGGAGGCAAATGACATATTTAATTGCTCTGAAAACATTAATTACAGCATATGTGAATGGCTCTGGATTCCATACAGACTCACACAAGGTTCTGTTATAGCTAATTTTGACTCTGTCTGAAAATCTGTAGAGGCTAACTGATAACATGACTCATGTTTTCATTCTGTAATTGATGTAAACATAGAAGGAAACAGGCCAGTCTGATCAAACCCTCAGTATCTCCAGTTATGCATGATATCCACACTTCAGTACAACTCAAAATACAGCTTGTTAATAAAAAGCATCCGCTCGTAGGAAAAGTTTTCCACTTGTGAGAGCAGGAAGTATTTTGGAAAGGAAAAAATACTCTTCAAACAAATTTAAATTAAGTGCCTAAAAATGAAAAGCTTTAATTTTTGAAGTAACTAACAATTTTGACACCTCTACTTTTGGGATTTCTAAGCAACACAAGCTGAACGTTGTTAACAAGCAAATTCTCAGCACATATTCATCGACAAACAGAGTGAAAAAAGAGGCTGAAAATTAAGGTGGCTAAAAAAAAATACCCTGAAAAAAACTGAGGAAAAACTGGGTTTGAAAGTGTGAGCAAATATAGTGCATGGTTAATTGTTCACTTTTTCTTCAGAAAAATAACATAATGAGGAACATTACTTCTGCTTACACAGGAATGCACTGGTCAACTGCTCCAGTCTTTGGAGCTGCTACATCAAAATCTCACATGGTCTGACAGCTGTAGGACGTGGACAGTGCCCACTAGAAAGTCAAAGGGAGGAGGAATTGATGGCACAACTGATGGGTCACTGATGCCAGCATTGGTACCCACCCTCCTGTGTGGGATGGGCGTGATGTGAACACACAGTCAAAGATGTCTGTCCCTCCCATTATCACTTCTTTCAGCAAAGGGGGATGCAGATTACCCCAGATTACCCGTACCAAAATATATCTCACCCAAAAATTGTATTTCAGCCATTAAGGCAATGAAAAATTTTACAAGATAAATGTATTTAAAGGAAACTTCTCAGTGACAGTAAGCTGAAGCTTACTTTTATTTCCTTTTAGGTCCACTTAAGTATATTGAAAAGACTGACTTCGATTACCATGCACATCTCTCAAATTTTGGCTTCATTGTTTGCAGCTATTTAATTTTCCCACAAATGGTATAGTTGGCTACAATCTTCCAAATAAAATAGCTGCATTAAAAGGGAAAAACATCCAGGTCAAACTATGTCCCATTAAAGTCAAGACATATTTCCTTGCTTTTTTTTTCCTTCTTTTTCTTTGTTGCCACCAGTGTTAAGAGAATTCAATTAATCTGAGAATTAATTAGTGGGAAAACAAAACTAAATTCTAGAAAGAGGACTAAAGTAGGCCACTCTTACTAGAACCATTCTTCCCCTACTGCAAACCCCAGCTTTCAAAAGCATTTGCTGATAGCTGATATACTGCCATTACAACTTTTTTACCTCAGCTGAATGATTCTGCACTCGTTATGCTGCACAGGAGGCAAGGGAACCTATATTTTTGGGCACCAATGCTCCATTTGCCTACACCCAAAAAAGGAGTCCAAGAACAGACAAAAGAAAATAGACCAGAGCACAGTGATTGCTCTGACCAGTTCTAGCAAGAGACCTAGACATATAAAACAATTGATTCTATCTGCTGTTAAGTGATTGCATTAATGCTTTGATTTTTTTATACCATACTTTACTTTTTAATAGCATTTTTCTTTGAAATTTTAGTAATATTTTAAAATTTGATACCAAAAGTAAATCCTTAATCAATGATATGTAAATGCTCCTTTTCATTCCACTTTTTATGAAATACATTCAGTATTTCCCACTAGCCAATATCTTTCTCAGTCACACAGAAATTTCCCCCAAAATCTCTGATTTTTATATAAACAGGTATGACACAAGGTAATTAATATTTCCATTTTAAACTTACAGATTTATATAAGCTCATGTCAACAGAAGTCCAAATTTACTGTAATTACAGATTATTTACATTAAAACAAAATAAGAAATCAGTATGTAAATGTAATGTTTGTTGTAGCTAATGCAGCAGGAGGTGGCAGATTAGGTTCAAACAGCAATCAGTTAGCAAATCTGGCTAACATGTAAATGAGCAGAAGCCCTTTTGTTTACATTCTATTGCATTTTAAACTTCAGGATTTTTAAACTGTCTCATGAACAGATGTGAAAATAAAACATTAATCTTACCATTCTTATGGAAGCTTTCAAAGTAACTAAAGCAAGACACTGCTCCTGTCCAGCTAAACAGACAGGACTAATAATTGGAGTTGCAGGTTACATCGTTCTTAATTAACACTCCGCTACAGTTGATAACGTACAACAAGACACCACATCACCACCACCACTGCTCTGCAATGATCTAAAGCAGAGGCATTCAGCAATATATGGACCTACTGCTTGAAAAATGGGGACTGTGGGGTTTTTTCTTATCTACACAGATGATTACACTTGTTAAGCAAGTAACAATCACTTAGCAAAATAGCATTATTTCTAATAATCTCCATGGTATGCACCTGGGGTTTTAATGCCTTTCAACTTTCCAATGATTCATATAATAAATTAAGTTTCAGCTATTTAGCAAAAACATTACAAATATAAAATACATTATATCCATTAAAATGACAACAGCAACAAAAAATGATAAAAAGCATCTCCCAGAACATACAGGATAGAAAGGAGAGATGATCCAGGTGACCCAGCTCCATGGCCAGACTCCCGTGCCCACACTTCTGATGCTTCCCTCTTGCATTCTCCTAAACCTATTTCCTGAAGTGGGTATTGTCAGCCTTCAAGAAGCATCCAAGGCAACAAAGGGAAGGAATTGCACACTGAGGAAGTGATTAATGTAATCTGACAAAGCTGGTGCAAGGGATCTCCCCACATGGACATTTAATGATGGACATTCTTTGGCATCTTTCCTTTTAAGATTGCTTTCCAAGGGAAATCATGTTTTTCTCCACCCACCTGGTAACTTTAGCTCCCATCTGATAACTTTTGAACATAGTCACTGGTTTTAAGGAGGGCTCATAGTGCTAGAAAGGTCTCAAAGATCAGGTACAAATCAACAGACAGGAGGAGGAAGGAGACCCAAATTACCACCCACCTCAGTAAAAGGCTGCATTTAAAGTGCAGCATTTTAAACTCATCCAGGTGACCTCTGGCCAGTGATCTCAGAAGTACCCACAGGACATGATTTCTCCTTTGCTTTAATACTACCTGACTGCCAGCTGGAGAACAGACACAGGGCAGGCTGATTCTCTACACAAAGGAAAAAGTATTATGCAGGTGCTACAAAATACTCAAGAAGAACTGGAAGCAGCATCAGAGGTAGGTGAGATGATGGGAAGCAGGGAAGGAAAAGGTTAATTTACTGCAGCTGCTGGGATGAGGCAGGAATTCACTAGAAATCAGATTTCATTAGGTCTCACAGAACACATGGTTATTGTTCTGGATATTATGCACGGATAAGTATGGCTTTGACAGCTGAAATTGTGGAAGCAGGGTAGAACTGTACAGGTGGTATTTGACATTTAAATTTCATCTTTACACCTCAATTTACTAGTATGTGGTAGTAATTCACTGGGTTTCTATTACCTATAAAAGCTTTAGGTAGGCCACTGATGAACAAAGATACCCTAGGAGAGTTTTGTTTGTTTAAACTGCAGGATCACTTTGCCATTACATTTAGATGCTGATTTTAAGTCAGTTCTGGGTTAAGCCCATTCAGTCTGTCACAATAAACTTCAAGGTCTTCATTCCAATATGTTGGAAAAGGATGTTTCAGATGCTGTTCTGCCTCACTATAAAGAACAGGCACAAATTGGAGCTTATAGAGCTGAGGCCAGACTGTTCCTTTTAAGAAGGCCATATAGATAAAATATCACATACTGGAATCTCAGGCTTTTCAAATATCACTTTCTGGAGATATTCAAATCACGACTATTTATCTCTAGTTCAAAACAGAAGGCATTTGAAAAAAACAACAGATGAACTCACAGAGCAAGAGGCAAAGTTCCTTAACATCCATTAATAGTAGAAGTGAGCATGATGCTTTCAAAAATTGTGGGTAACAAACTAATCTGAATAATAACTGACCTAACAGTAGGCAGTAAACAGTGTAACTGGGTTTGGTACATTGCTTCAATTAGATGTGTTTTGATCTGCATTGATGCTTTAATTGGAGGCAAGCCTCCCCTTTCATCTAGAATTTATGACTTCAGGGAGATGATCTAGCCTTCAAATTATCCGTGTTTAAATAGCCCCTAATTAGTCATCGTTTGCTGTCCCAAAGCTACCAACTTTTATCTTAAAAATATCCAGAACTAATCTCCACTATGAAACAAATATAAACTATAAAAGGTAACACTACTTTGATTTTTCTATCAAGTGAAGTTCTTTAAAACTATTAATCCAATAAAAAAGGCTAAGAACTGTTTTTAAACAGTTTGTTGTTATATACTTTACTGCAGTTGCAATAAACAACTCTCTTCAGACTCCAGTTTTCTCTCTAGAATTATAACCTTCAAACTACAACATACAGCAATACCTGGCTAGAAAATTTTGAAATTTGAAATGGAAACAATTAGCAGCTGTAGTGTCTTTTCACTGTTCTCCAAATAGCTGCTAAACTACAATAGCTTATTGTTTTCACACACAAATACAGCTCCTGTTTGCACATACAGTTCATGTACACCACCCTCTGTTCCAGTGCCACTATTCCCTCTCTTAATGCTCCTTTTCTTTACCATTATTATTTTTATAATTCGTATCAGCATTCTTATTTCCTCCACAGACTACATGTTAATGTGTACAAGTACCTTTTAATAATATACAAAGTAGTTTCAGTCATTAGGAAGGCAGTTATTGATTTCTATTGACTCTCAAAGAATTCCTCTCACTAGTAATACAGCTGCACTCGTAGCATATTCTATCACCCAGAAGGGCAGGAAGCCAACTCCCTCTTCAGACTACCTGAAATCCATGCATTTTGTCCAATTCCAAACGCATCCCTTCCCTCCCTGTGCTGGCTGGTCCAGAGCAGCTCCTTTCCCAGGCTCAATTCCTGCGCACCCTCTAGCGGCTACCGAGTAAAATTCCCATTTTCCTGGGGAAGAGCACATACAGGGCTGCCTTCGGGAAAGGGAATGGCAAGGAAGAAAACAAACCGAAGTAATTGCTAATTACTTCATAAGAGCATTTTCCATAAAACATCATTTCCTTGTCAAACATTTGCAATATCCCCTTACAACAGAAAGAGACCTGGGAGAGCTGGTCGACAGAGGCTGAACACGAGCCAGCTGTGCCCAGGTGGCCAGGAAGGCCAGTGGCACCTGCATTGTATCAGGAATAGTGTGGCAGCAGGACCAGGGCAGTGATTGTCCCCCTGTACTCAGCACTGGTGAGGCCACACCTCGAGTGCTGTGTCCAGTGTTGGGCCCCTCAGCTCTGGAAGGACACTGAGGGGCTGGAGCGTGTCCAGAGAAGGGCAACGGGGCTGGGGAAGCGTCTGGAGGGAAAATCCTGGGAGCGGTGGTTGAGGGAGCTGGAGGTGTTTAGCCTGGAGAAACCCTTTAGCTCAGGGGGGACCTTCTCACTCTCAAAACTCCCTGAAAGGAGGTTGGAGCCAGCTGGGGGTCAGTCTCCACTGCCATGTCCCAAGTGGAAGGATGAGAGGAAATGGCCTTAAATTCCACCACAGCAAGTTCAGATTAGGTGTTAGAAAAACACTTTTACCTGAAAGAGTGGTTAAGCATTGGATTAAGTTGCCCAGGGATGTGGTGGAGTCTGGAATTGTCCAAGAGATATCTGGATGTGGCACTTGGGGATATATTTCAGGGGTGATTATGGTGGGTTGAACTAGATAATCTTGAAGGTCTCTTCAAGTTTTGATGATTCTGTGACACATGAACACTCACTGCTTACTTCTTGAGTGTTCAAATCAGTAATAAAAGATATCCTGCTCAACTAAAGGAAATTAATTGTTCAGGCTATCTACATATATTTTTAAAGTACAAGATAAAATAATGTAACAAACATTTCAGAAAGAAAATTCTGACCTGCTGGGAATGATTTACACAATACATTAAATGAACCAACATAATGCAGCAACTTATGCAAGGCCAGCTCTTATTTCCACAGAGAATAACCTTCTGTTAAATTAAAGTCATCACAGCTGGGACATGTAAAATTCCATATGTACCTAAGAGGTTCATGTACCCCACCAAAGTTTTAAAAACTCCAACAAGCTTCTTTTCAACGAGATGCTGAGTTAGTTCATCCCAACAGTCACTAGTGCAGTGAAAACACTTTGTATTTACTGACTGCAGATTCCTGCAAATACACATGGGGCTTCATAAAAATCACAAAAAAACCCAAACCATACAAATAGAATTTATGGACAAAAGACTTACCCAGAATGACTTGAAGAAGGAGGAGGCAGGTCAGGTGTGAGAACATAAAGACTATTATTTTTTGGCAAGTGTAGACTTTTTAAAACAGTCTGAGGGGAGAAAAATCATTATAAATATAAAACATTCACCAATCCTAACACAGTATTTTATTTTTTTAAATTATTGGTACGTATTTACAATATCACCAAATATTTTCTTTCAAGATACACTTCCTGTTACTTCAGAACATCATTTTTGTAGGGGGCCACATTATATATAAACCCGACATAAACTTATTTGTCCTGATTATATTTTGCAGTGGTTTAGATTAAGAGTTCTTTGTGTGCCATCCAAGACATCTGACACTGTTTGAAACTCACAATTCTTGCATTGTAATCCCCACCCACAGATGCTCAGTTTGAAACTGAGTTCAGTTAACTGAAAACACAGTTGAAAACTTACACTATCATCTACATCTCCAGTCTTCCACCCTTTTAACAGCATTTTAGATGCAGGAATCTGAAGTTCATTTTCTAGAATATGTTTGATATCTCCTATAGGGAAAAACAAAAGAAATACATAAAATTTATATTTACTGCTTTATTCCAAACAGCAAGGAGCTGTAATTAAAAAACAAGAGCAAGGAAAAATTTACTAGGAGAAGCATTTTTAGTTTATTTACCCTTGTAACGTACCCTTCAAACAGTAAAGGACAAATGAAGCTTAAAAAAATAAATCACAAAGCATGAATGACTGAAGAATCACATGAGGATTTGAAGATTTGGACACATATTTTGGTGATTCTATAATCCATATATACTAGACACACACATTTGCAGCTGTATGCTATCTGGAGCACCAGACTTTGCCAGCAACAGAGGGTGCATATTTTTGAAACCAAGTTTCATTATCATTAGTCCTGACCTGAGGAACTGGAATGTTCATACAATTGACTGCTCTGCATTTTTCAATGTTTTGTACATTTTGATGCTCTTCTGCCCCTGTAATTATTACAGTCATAAAATAATTCAGGCTGGAAGGCGCCTCTGGAGCTCATGTGGCCAAACCCAACTCAAAGGTCTAATTAAACCAGTTTAGTCAAGGATTTGTCCAGCTGACTCTTGAACACATCAGGATGAAAGTTTGACAACTTTTCTGGCCAACCTATTTCAGTACTTCACCACCCTCACAACAACAACGACAAAAAAAAAATCCTTTTATCTAATGTGAATTTTGGATGCTGTGTCTATTGCCTCCCAATCTCATGCACCTCCAGGACAAGTCTGGTTCTATCTTCTCTGTGTCCTCCAGCAGGCAGCTGTAGACAGAGGTCAGGTCTGTACCTTTCCCCTTTCCTCCCCAAGCTGAACAAATTCTCTTCTCTGTGCCTCTCCTCCTGTTAGCCCAGAGCTCCAGACACCTGACCAGACTTACAGCAGAATGTCAACATCTTTCTTGTAGTGGGGACCTCAAAACCCAACACATTGCTCCAGATGCAGTCTGGCAAGTGCTGAATAGAGGGAAATAATTCTTTCCTGGGATCCACTGGCTGTGCTCTCACCAACAAAGCCTGGGACATGGCAGGCCTTCTTCACTGCAAGAGTTCACTGCTGAGGCACCCCAGATCCCTTTCATTAAATTGTTTTCTAGCCCATCAGCCTTCAGCCAGGTATCAGGTGGGGATAACATGGAGTTATCCTGTGGCAGATGCAGGACTTCAACTTTATTTTCTTAGAAGTTCAGGAGGCTCCCGTCATTCCATTTCTCCAGGCTGTCCAGGACCTGCTAAACAGCAGCCTTGCCCTCCAGAATATCAGCCACTTTCTCTGATCAGATTAAGATTTATTTTGATCAGTTTTTTATCCAGTTTTTATCTTAACATTTTGACTAGAAAAATACAATAGCAGAGTACGTCAAAGGCCTTACTAAAGCCACAGTGACATTCTCTCCCCTTGTTCACGTGGCCAGTCACCAAATTGTAAAAGGCAAATAATGCTGACTGATTAGGCACAATTTGCCTTTACTAAATCCATGCTGGCTGCTCCAAATCACCTTCCTTTCTCTCCTGTGCTCAAAGAGTGCTTCCAAAAGGAGTTTCTCCATAATCTTCCCACAGACCAAGTTCAACAATCACCACTGAGCACAGCTTCCCATTTTCCTTAGCCTTTCTTTTCACACTGATGTACTTACAAAAATCCTTCTATTCCCTCAGTGGTTTCACCTTCTCCTGAGCTTTGGTCTTCCTAACTCCAAACCTGCACATCTCTGTGCTCCTGCTGGGTAGCTCATCACTACTTTCCACCTCCAGGTACTTTCTTTCTCAGTTTAGCTCAGTCAGCAATGCTTTTTTCCTCTGTGCTGGCCTTCTGCCATGCTTGCTCCTCTTGCATGGTGGAAGGAACTGTTCCTGTGCTTTGAAGAGGCTGTCCTTGAAGATCAACCAGCACTCTTGGGCCCCTGGGCCCTCCTGGGCAGCCTCTCATGGGATCCTGCCAAGCAGATCCCCAAAAAAGCAAAAAAATATAATTTCCTCAAGCCCACAGCTGAAGTTCTAAAATTTGCCTTGCTCACTTCTCAGGACTTTAAACACAAGGCTGCCCTTGTTCTTTATATCCCAAGACACAGACAGAAGTTCTACATTAACTGCCTTCTGCCCTACAGATTTCAGGTAAAAGTCATTAAGAAGTTAATAAGAAAAGAAAAATCAGAGCAGTACAGCTGCAAAATTCTGATCTGATCAGATTTTTGTATCCAATTTCCATGGATGTAACTTAGTGCAAAGGAAACATGGAACACCCATCAATAATTCAAACTAATCACCGCTAGGTGGCGGCAGCCAACACCAAATCCATTGCTGAAAAGACAAGTAAGGATCAAAAGTTTCAATTTCCAAATTTCATCCCAAACAAAAGGCTGCAGCATGGAAAATTGCTTTCATCAACTATTTCTTCATGGAGCTCCTTATTTGGATCTGTATAAGCTCGTCACTAAAAATAAAAATACTTTTCTTCCTTAGCAGAAGTAAATTAACTCCCAGTTTGGGGAATGTAAAAAGTAACATGCTCTGCAACACTAGCAATAGCACACTTATAACATACTGCTACAAAATGCAATCAATTTTAGGATAAAGACAATAAAACTACAAAATTCATCTTAATTTGAATGAAAGAGTCAAATAAAAATTGAACTAAGAAGAATTCAATTATGTTCTTCACACCAGGAAGAATTCCTCTAATCTTGCCACTAATCCTGTGCAGAAAGAGATGCCATACAGATTCAAAGAGGAAATGCCAAGATCATCCACTCATTAATAGGTTGCATCTACACTAATCCTACCCCAAATTACATTTTCATGCCTCAACTTAATCATTAATCTCCATTTTGTTTCTGAAGCAAGTTCATAAGAAAACTAGATTTCAAAATAAGTATTTGATAGATCACTAACCTTTACAATGGATTAGTGAAATTTTGCTTTTTTAAAGCTGCAAAGAGATTTGAAAACAGTTAGTAGCTGTGAAGGCTGCATTTTCGGGGGGGATCTTTTTTTTTTTTTTTTTTTTGAGGGGTTTTGCTCTGCTTTGCTTCAGGACTTGGATTTTTGGGGTTGAACCTTTTTAGTTTGGGGGGTTTTTTTTGTTAGTTTCATGATAGCAGTTTTAATTTCATTTTTACAAATCCTTACCAACTGTGGAGCTGTCTTCAAGTACTACATCCACGTTTCTGTCTCTGTACTCAACCCTGAAGTCAAGCATTCGAGGTTGTCTTTCCACTATTTGTCTAGATGGCACTACATGGCGAAATGCTGAGGAGGAGGAGGGAGTTGAAGAAGCTGCAGTAGAGTGACTGGTGGGGCCATACGCTGGTCCATGCAAAGTCTCTACACCGTACTCACTGAAAGATAGGCAGAAAAGATGGTTTAAACAGAACAGCTTGGTACATCTAACCAGAAGTTAGGAAAGCAAAATGACAGTATTATTCACTCACTACAGTCCAGCACACACCTCTTGAATTATTGCTGTCATATCTGAAAATACTGCTTATTAAAAATGAAAAAAAACCTTCTTTATCAGCAATTTTAACATTTCAGGGCTCAGGATTGCTATAGGAGATCAGCATTGATGACAAACAAGCATTTAAAATCCACTATGTAATTAATACCAGAATTATCTTGAGGAGAAGGATTATTTCCTGTTCCAGGAGTGTTGTGACCATATAAAAATTGGCACCATGGCAACGACCAGCTTTCTACATCACTGGGCTAGTATCCAGTGGAAATGAGAATAAGAAATACAGCACAAAATTCTGCATGCAGATTGGTATTTTCCCACACCAAATTAGTGAAAAACAAGTCAGATATGAAAACAGATATATATTTAAGGTAAATAAATTAAGATAATGAAGCACCTGTTAAAAAAAAAAAACACCTAGAAGTACAGCAGTAATGCAATGCTGAATTCTAGCTTGCCTTCAAGTTCAAAATCCTGCAAGGCTCCTGGAGATTCATATAAGGATGTCTCCATACCTGACCCAAGGATACCCCACAGAATTACAGGTCAGAATAAACTGGAAAACCCTCACTATTCAGAAGCATTCATCTTCCTCAGTGAGCCTCTCCACAAGAAGCATGTAACTAGGATTAGAAACAAGTGTAACAAAACATGAAATTTCAGGAACATTATTCCAGGAAAAAAAAAACCCCAAAACCCTATGATGTACAGAAACCAAATTTGGAAGGCAAGAAACTTCATCAGGTAAGCCTGGGGCTTTAAGATGCTGGGCAGTTACAGGCTCCCATGGTGGATTTCAGAAATGCTGGGACACAACTTATCTCATTTCCATTCTTTATCAGAACTTATTTGAAAAATGCCTTCTGTTCTTGAAGATACCATGAGATTTCTCAGTGGAAAAGCTTCATAGAGTAAGTCAAATCTGTCATCTAGAGGAGGTCTGAACTCTACAAAGTGCAAATGTGGATGGTATGCATGTCACAGAAGTGCAGCAGTACTCAGCTATTGCAAATCCCATCATTGTGCCTTTCACATTTGAAACAGAAAAACATGTTATGCTTGTAAAACAAGGGGCTCCTTCACTTCTCACATCAGCATGCTCAGAAGGATGAATGCCCAGCTACAAAGACCCACACTCCCAGACCTATGGCTCAAAAGTCAAAGGCCCACATCAGAGCTCTAAAGAGTACAGGAAACAGTCTTATTTCCAGGATTTAAAAAAATATAAATACCAAGTGATATGTTACTGTCTTCAATCTGGTGGCCAGCTATGAATTAAATACTACAACAATTCTGTTAATAGACCCAAGAAGCAATGAATATACCAACTCTCAGGTTTGTACTACAAAACAAGCAACTGTAGTTTGCTAAATGTAAATGTACACTAAAAATGTAGTTTCTTTCTCTTCAATAAATTAACTTAGTTCAAGTCCAGTTGTATTAATTCTATTTGGTTCCACCACAAGAGGCATCCTACAGACCTGACTAGCAACCTCTAATAGAACATTAAAAGCCTCACATCAGGAAAATAAGCCTTATGTGAAAACCATTGGAAACCAAATCTTCTGAGCCTCCCTTTAAACCACTTCCATTGGAAGAAAACAAAACAAGACAAAAACAAAACAACAACAAAAAACCACATTTGAAACACATTTGATTATCCAATAATTTCTAAAAATTAATAAATTACTGTGGAAGAAAGATGTAAGTGGACACTGGACCACCTTGTGATCGAAGACAGGCACTAACTACTCTAACTATTCCCCAGCTTCTTTCACCCAATCAAACATTCTGGTATTTTAGATACAAATGCTTTGAGGTCACAACTTGTAAACATAGGTAGAGAGAGCGCTCCACACAACCAAGACTTGATCTCACATGGACTAAACAGACCTTACAGTAAATATATATTTAATAACTTTACTGAGCAAATAGTTTTATCCTCAATCAAAACCTGACTCTGTTGAATGATAGCTTTAGTAAGTATTGACAGATGTCAAGCACCCTTTTACCTGTATTATGTATCTTTTTTCATCATTAAACTTTTTAAAATAGTACATTAAGTATTTTTCTGAACAAAATTTTAAACAGTTTTACTGTCTCTCTCAGGTAGCTCAATTCCTGTTCTGCTGTTTTGAATTGCCTCATCAGCACTTAGAAGATCAAATTTCAGTGACTTCAAGATACCCAAGCATCAGTATGCAAGCCAAAATTTAATTCAGAAGCTGAAAGAAAAATCAGTAAAACTACTTTTAGAAAGGAACAACCTTACTTTATCTATCACAGTTTCTGCTGCCTGTAATTCAATTAAAAACAAAAACAAACAAAAAAACCAAGTACAAATGGTTTTGGCCAGAAATAGGGAAGCATGGAATATCAATACCTTTAAAAATGCATAAGGAAAAAGAAATACTTAGCCAGAAGCATACCAACATCCAGTCTTTGTAAAGAGACAACCCAGCACAGAATGACCCAACCACCAGTGAATTCAAAATAAAAGTTAACTATTTTGAATAGATGTTTGAGCTAGTCCTCTATCAGTATGGGAAAAACTGAATGTTAAATCAGCTTTGACAGGAATAGAATTTGTGGCTCCAGAAACAGCTTTAAAAGGAGAATTATGTCATCTTCTTAGGATTCAGGAAGGAAAAAAAAGTAACTGTTACCCAGCATCATTTTCTGTATGTACTACTCCAGTTCTCTGTGCTTACCTTTGTAGAATGCCATTTTCTTGTGGTATAAC
Source organism: Corvus hawaiiensis (assembly GCF_020740725.1). Taxonomy (NCBI): domain Eukaryota; kingdom Metazoa; phylum Chordata; class Aves; order Passeriformes; family Corvidae; genus Corvus; species Corvus hawaiiensis. The sequence continues at coordinate 26,999,175 of NC_063221.1, forward strand.
ACCATTTATAGCTGCCTGAAAAGGGAAAACAAATTTTGAGTCAAGCATACAGAACAAAAATACATCAGAATTTTTATAAAATGTTTTAAAGAGTTATCAGCTTGCTTCAAAACATGCCCTAAAATGCTCTCTATTTTGTGAATATTCTTGGTAAATGATACTATCATTATGGTATCTGCATAAAATAAAAACCATATCTAAGTGTAAACAAACATGATCTGAAGCTCAGACTCCTGTATGCGTGTGATAGATTTCCCAGGTGGAATTCCTGGGAATAAACTGCATGGCCCATGCGCAGTCAGTGTAACACTTTGGTACTCACACACAGGGGACACTCCCAAACACACTGAGCCAACTGTGCACAGCCCAGGCAGCCTCACAGCACGTCCACAGAAAATCTAATGTTTCCCAGAAGCACCAGACATGGCCAAGCCCAAGCTCATAAAGCTGCCTAGCTGCACACACCCTGTGCGTTGCCAGCCCCGTGTGCTCACCAGCTGCTGAGCTGGTGCAAACAGCTACTCCAGAGCAGCTCCATCACATCTACACCTCATACACACAGACACCAACCAGCTTCCTCAGACTGCCAGGGAATCACACAAGGGACCATCCCACAAATTCAAACTATCTTCAGGTAGAAAAGGAAGTATTTTTTAATTAGGGTTTACGCAGTTAAATACCATTCCATACTGTCCAGATCATCAGAATAAAAACTTCTATAAGTAGAAGTACAAACCTGGCCATCTGCATTCAGGTTTGGTCTTATTTGAAACAACAGTTATTAACTACAAAAGTATCCTAAGGAATTCCATCTCATATTAAAATACATTATTTTTAAACTTGTCCAAACATATCCCATTCTCAAGTTCAAAATCCCACTTCTGACAAAATTATCTGCTCAGCCTGTTGCAGCATTGCTGTTTTATGTTGCAGAAAATTGTAATGCATTTCCAGCACATCTGATGCTACAGAAGTTTCAATAAACTTTGAAGTTTTAAGTAAAGATGAGGGGAAAACTTGGACAGCAAGTAAGACCCTCTTCAACAGTATTTTGAAGACAACTTATTTCAGACTGCTTTGTACCACCAAGAAAGGCGTTTAAAATCATCTCCTTGCTAGGATTGTTCATATTTGAGGAGCAGTAAAAGTGACACCATGTGAGCAGGTGAAGACGACTTACATACCAGCTCCTCAGCTGATTAAACTTTGTCCTGACTATTGTCACAAGGCACATGAGCAAAGATGTCAAAACCCTGCCTAACTTCAGACTTTTAATCCTAGCACAGCAGCGGGCAGATAACAAATGTGGAACAGCACGGGAGGGAATTTGACAAGGGAATGAGAAACAATTTTTAAAAAATCTGGAGAGGAGAAAAAACAGACCCCAAAAGATTAACTCTATTTCTCTCTCAGGTGATTTTTAACCACTGTTGTTGAGTTCACATATGAGGTACATATTTGTTAGGCTTAGCAGCAAGGTTAAAGAGAGCTTTGTAGCATCCCACTGCTTTTCATTTTCCCCTGTAGCAGCAGCAACTCATCCATTTTCTACTCTCACAACTTCTAATATCCATCCTCATATGTCAGATATACCTGACCTGTTGGCCAGAACACCTGGTGAATGAGTGTCTGGCACCCAGTGAAGAAGGGAACACTGATGTTTAGAAGTTCATAGATTCCCTGGTACTCCAGGAGGACAAAGCCATACCCTGTGACTGAACAACTGACAGTCATCATCTATCAACAGCATTTGTAGAAACTGACATTAAAAAAATGTAGCTTAAGTGAGTGCTTGATAAACACAAAAATAGATATAATCAAGATTTAAATGCTATGTTTTTTCTCTGAATATATAAACATGATTTTTTTACAATTTACAGTAATAGTTAAGGCTACATGAAGTCAAAAGGTTTTATTGCTGAGCTCAGCTGAATTACTATGATACTGCAATAAGATTTATCCCACATTTAGAAATAAATATTGCATAAATACTAATTAAAAAAGCAGAGAAGGAAAAGGTCAGAGGAACCCATAAGCTACAGCAACAACCCATGAGGCTGTATCAAATTACAGCAAAAACAAAGTTCCCTACCAGATCAGTTTTTAAATCAGTTTATCCACTGTGCATGGCAATAATCAGTGGTTTCTTTTTAACGTGTCTCATTTATCATCATTGTGGTTTTTGCAGTCATACACCACTCCTGATCGTGTTCATCTAATAAACCTCCAGGAAAGAGTAGGAGGTTTTGGTTTATTTGTGTTTTTCTGGATTGCCTTCTCCCTCCCATACTCTCCAGCAACATACATTTAATTCCTGTCAATCAACAGATAAAGTTGGCTGAGAGACAAAATTATCCTTTATTTTGCATCTGTAAGATACAGAGACAAATACAGGTTTTGTACCACAGAACCTACACTAATAATGATCTGCTGGTGCAACAGAATTCTCTTTACTTGGGGAAAAGAAGCTGCTTCAGCAATATGGCATTTTTACACTTCTGTCAAAGCTGTCTCAGAGGATTAAATCAGCTCAAACTTCTTCTGAGCCTAGTTAGAGGGGTTAAATATGATAGAGGATCCAAGCTATTTTCTTTAAAACTGAATAACTCACTTGTTCATATCCCCAGTTTTGTAAACTTGATGACATTTAAGGGGCACAGGAGTAAGAAAAAACAGCAGAAGCATTATGTACTTTTTTGATGGAAAGACCTCTATTAACCACGCTGTAAAACTAAAGAGTCCAGACACTGTTTGTTAAGCAAGATGGAAGACTAAAATAACGTAGACAGCAAATGGTAGCAGTGCACATGTACATACTGCATAAATATTAAATATCCATGTTCTAACAAGACAGCTATAAGTAGACCCTGTAAAGAAAAAAAGAAAAAGGAACAACCATCTGCTTTAGAATTTCATTGGGAGAAGGTTGTGACTATAAAAAAAAAAAAAATTAAACCAAGAACACGTTACTAAGGCAAGATCTGTTCCAGGCTGTTCTTCCCCAGTGTCAGCCCCCTTTGAGAGAGGATCACATCTCTATGGTTATGCAAACATTCAAATATACTACATTTTTTAATGTCTCCAAACAGGGATCTTTGATCACCAAAACCACCCTGTGTGACTAATTTATAGTCATTAAAAATGTGTATTACCCTCGAAACAATTTTAATAACCAGTGCATTAAATCTATTTATGAGTTATTAAATATAAAGAAACCATGTCTGGATCAGAAAGCTCCTTCAGCTCACAATAACCTGCTGCTGAGAGTGATGCCAGGGAAGTAGCACTCTCTGCTTATGCTGCTCTCACACTGCATATCCACAAGTGTCCCTGCTGGATCCAGAGTACCACAGCTTCCACAGGCATTTGCCTTTCCTAATGCTATCACTATTTAAAGAGCAAAGTTCACCTTAAATGGAAAATTACAGGGCTTTCAGAAGATTTTTCCCAAAGCCAAGAATCCTAGGTGTATCTCAGTGCTATCCATATACAAATTCTGCTATAACACTGTCCAATCCTGAAACAGGGTAATTTCTGTTTTGATGACAACCTTCAAACAACTACCAGGCCCACAATTTATTTCATTAAATTATAAACTGAATGTAGCTGTTCTTGATTTATACATTTTGTTTAGGGATAGCAATCATATATCCAGGAATTGGAACAGCTTGTTTAAGAATTCATTGAGTACTGCATAACCTGACCTAATTGGACCTGCTTTGGGCCAGAGAGACATCCAGAAACAACTTCCAATCTCAAGCACATGTGACTCCATCATCCAACAGTACTGGTTATCTTGATAAACATATTGTGAATCCTGGGAGTTGTTTAAATTAAAAGGATGACAAGAATGTGATGTAATACTGGACTGACAAGTGCCCATTACAAAGGTTTAAAGTAACAATATTTTTCATGTGTTTTTTTCAGCAGCACGCTTCCAAATTACAGTATTGAAATATATTAAATCCAGCTCTTTTGTTTCCCCAAAACACAGGGAATAATAAAACAATAGGCTTAATGAAAGGTTATCAAATTCATTAACAATTTGGGCAACATAAAAAGTCCGTGGCATTCTGAAATTATTTAGGCACCTAAAGAACACTGCAAAGCAGACTGAAATTTAGAACTTTTCCTCAAGGGAATATTAACTTAACTAGATTAGTCAGTTCTGACTAATTGTGACTGTCTTTTATGACTACAAAACAGTGTCAGAAAGAAAACCAAGAACCACCATTTCTTAATTATCTATTGAAACAACAATGTCAATGACTTCCTTCAAAATACACAATTCTAGTGCTAATCATTTAAAAGCAATTAAGTACATCTCAGAGTGATTCTCATCCCAGGGTCCTATGAATAATGCGGGGTTTTAGATAGCACAAACATTAAACTCACAAGTTGTAAATACTCAGTTTTCACAAAGTTTGAGGATGGACTGGATTTACCAACCATATTATTTAAAAGCAGAAGTCTACATATACTGATTAAATATTCAACAAGGAAAGGTGTTCCTTCCTCTTCACAAACTACAGATGGAAGGTAGTTTTCAAATTTCCACAATTTAAAATGTGTAGATGAATTAAGAGTTAAAGGCAGGCTCAGGCAAAAGTGCAATAAAGGCTTTTGAAATGGGTGAGAAGGGAGCTCTTCCTCAGTGGCCACCTCTTCTTCCTCCCCTCCCCTTTCCAACCTCCACAGCACACAATGGTTTTGGCTGACAGATACAGACTCCTTACAATTTCCCTATTGGAACCTCTAGCCCAGTGAGGAGCAAGAGCTTTTACAAAGCACAATGCAAGATCAACTCTCCAAAACAGGGTACCAGAAAACACACCCATAAGCAAAAGGAGAAAGCAAGCTGAAGCAGCACAGTGCTCGAAGAACAATCCTTTCAGAGGAGAGGGCTGGAAATACCCTGCACACCTGAGAGATGCACGAGTTTCACCAGGAGAAAAAAACCAAACCAGCTTAACAAAACCAGCACAAGCTGCTCCCACAGAATTCCAAAAGCTTTATTTAGGTTTGACTGCAGCAAGTGAGATCACTTGAATCTACTTATCAAAGCCCACGCAGAGCTTTACATTTGTTTAGCTAAAAATTGAGGAGGTTTATATTAAGCAAACACAGTATATGAATGAGACCTTGAGACAGGGTAATAGGAACTGCCACAGTAGATGATCCAAAACCCAAAGATATCCAACCAAATGGCATCAAGTGCTTCAGAAAGTCACAGGGAATTGTAATGGAGGAACTTGCTCATGGGGTGTTTTCTTCCAACCTCCTGATTTTCTGATACATTCAGATTTACAGTATTAGTATATTTTTCTTGTATTCAGCTTAACGTAATAGCCTCATAAACCACATATTTAGTTATTTCTATGACACTCAGTAAGAGCTTTTTTTGATGAGAGGATTAATTTATTACAATTTTCAAAAATCTATATTCTCCCCCAAATGCTACAGACTCAGATTTTACTTTCAGTTTAACATGCCTGGCAAGATAAAAAAACCAAAGTTCTGCATTTTGTGTCTTTGCTGTTCATTTTGCCTCTCCTTCCTATTATATATTTAATATCTTCTCAATATAAAAACAATTTCTCTCAAATCACAAATGCAGAAAGTTTACCCCATGCTGTTTTCTATACTAGCAGAAGTAAAGACAGGAAGAGGTGCTAGCTGCTTGTAGGACAGTATTTAAATTATAACCAAAAATTGGTTATTTTGTTGTTTCACACTCAGAACAAAGAAAAACTTGTTTTAATCTTTCACTGACTCTTTCAGCATTTAATATTAGATTTATTTTTCTGACTATTTAAGTGAATACAATATCAAAACCTCCATACAAAACCTCACTACAGAGGGCAAGATGACACACAAGACAAACACACTGTGGTTTTGAGTTCTGTACAATAAAAAAACTATGGCTGTTATATTTTGGAAACATTAGCCAGTATTCATCTGTGCTTGAGGATCACTCAAGATTTGTTGAATTTTAAAAAGTGTAACGAAATACACTGAAAAGCCCTCATTAAGTAATCCATAATAAATTAAAAATAATATTTCTTGTCTTTTCTATTTTATTATGTATTTCCACAGCACAAAATGGGTCATTAATATTACTTTGTTTACAATTGTCATTCCATTGCAAATAATTCTACTGCTAATTTGGGCTAAATGTGATATTCTCCCTGACATACAATATTTCTACTCCAATTTTCCGCTTTCACGTGATAAACTTCTTATCCTAAGATTCAAAATCCATTTTTGTTTGATGTTCAAACAAAATAAATGGATGATAGAACTCCAAATGCTTTCTACGATGGAGAGAATGATTTCTTTTAAAAGAAAGGAAACAAAACTCAAAACTGAACCAATATTACCCAGAAAGAGGAAAAGAAATAATTAAATGATAATGGAAAGCATTAGAGAGACAAAGCATCCATGAAAGGATTGAAAAAGCAAAAGTGAATCTCAAACTGCTTCCAAACCATAAATCTAAGTGACAAAGGAACATATTTTCATATGCAACAGTAAAGCAAAACAGGAGAAGTACAAAGATTTATTAGTTCCTTTTGAGCACAGAAGTATTTCTTAAAGTGAAACTAACTCACAGGGCTCTACTACACGCATATATTTCAGTGATAACAGTGAATGTATTGAAATTATGTTGCTCTAATAACTTTCTTTTTTGCAAATACTAGTTTAGGCTAATTTTCAACAGAACTGGTAACAATGGATACTGGCAGGTGCAGGCAGATCAAAACATTTGTTCTGACCTGCTCATACTGTGATTATGGGAAACTGGATAAAAAGTAAGACCACGCATAGACTTCTCTTGCGATCAGTTTACAATAATAAAAAAGTAGAAAATTCCAGAATAAACAGCAGAAGTTTTAGTAACTGGTGCTGACAAAAACATACTGTAAGTATTAGTCAAATACTGCAGTCAATCTGGATTAGTACAACAAAGGTTCACTGAAACCAGCTGTATTAATTACCATCATTTCTTTCTGCCCCAAGACATCCAGACTGGACTCTCAGATTGCCAAGCAGAGGAACGTGGCTTCTGAACAGCTTTATGCAACTACCAAATCTCACCTGTTACAAGCAAGTCTGAGATGTGTATTCTAAACAAGAAATTCCATGAAACCTCCTGCAGAAATACCAATTACTTTAACTTAAGAGGCTTTTTACAAACAAGATCACCTTGCTATACACACAGCTACTTTGAAACCATTACTTTCAGAGGTTACAAAAATTGACTGCTATGAGTCTAGGCTATAAAAAATATTATTCCATTTAGACTTTTAAATTAATTCAGTAATATTTAAATAACCAAATTACTAATTGTGCCCCAGTAGTAAGAGAAGCAATCCCTACCTGTGTTATTCTTGGCAGGCTTTTCAAGGCAAAGGAATGAGTCAGCTTTTTCCTGTAGCTTGTTATACTTGCTGGCATCTCCCCAGCTTTGCAAGTCTCAAAAGTATTTCCAAGTGCTAGACGTGAAGTTACACCCACAAAGTTTATACAGAATGACAACATTTGTCCCCATCGTGGTTAAAATTTAACCAAAAACTGTAATTGAACCACAATGAAATGTCTTCTATGCATTCTGCTTTATTTCAGCTTGCTTTCTTTACAACAAATATACTTCATGAAAAGCTGCTAAACAATAGAATTGCTAATAAAGCAAAAAATTAACATTTCACCAAAAAATGCCACATGAATACATTCATACAGATGATTCACTTCATCAGCAAGAGAGCACGCGTTGAAATAGTTTACAATTAGCACTCTAGATGTGGTTTCCCATTTCTCCCTACGTCTTTGGTGGCTTCAGCAAATTTTTTCCTGTCACTCCTACAACATGCCTAAATGCACTAGGAAGCCTTTCAACAGCTAGATGTACTTCTAAAATTCTGAGGAAAAAAAACCCACTACATTTTGCACAGTTCCTTAATTTTATATTGTCACTACCTAATTCCCCAAAGTTCAATCTCAATAAAAAAAAAATCCACAACTGAATGTGTTTTCCTGGCATAACGAAAGTAAAGAACATGCACAGATTTATAAGAAGCTTAAGGATAAGCACCTACCTGAGCTGACTCTAGCTCAGCAGGAATAAAGGAAAACAATCTACTCTCAACAACCCACTCAAAACTCGTTCACATAGAAAGGGGAAGTAGACCATAAGGTACCTGCTACTTTGACACACATACAAGTATCTTGGTCTTAGTCACTAATGTCACAACTTTGACTTTAATGCTGCTTCACCTTCTAACAGAAAGGAATGCTTATGCTTAATATCAAAACATATTTCGTTACTCCTTAAAACATTAAGCTAGAAAGCAGGAGACAAAGAAATCAAAGGCTATGCCTTGATATGAATACTGAAAAATACCTATGTTCTGAACTCCCATATTTTTACCCCTCTCCTAATTATTTTATGTAAATTTGGGTGGCAACACTAAAATGAGAGGTTTAAGGATAGCTACCTCATGACAATATATTTTTGTTCAGTTTTTTTTAAAAAAAAAGTGGAGTTTTTTTAATCACTCATTGTAACAACATACTAGCTCTTAGAAAGTACTACCAGGGAAGAAATTTCAGGGCACAAGAACTGAGGACACAAAAAGTCACAGAAGTACTGCCAAAAGCCTAAGGCCCCTTCACTGAAAAGCCACGATAACATGAAATATCAACAGTGTTCCAATGACCCCAACTGTAGTCAGCCAACTGCCTAATCACTAATCCATAATAAAAAAAAAAATTATGCAAGATTTAGCTGAAAAGTTTGGAAAGTAGAAAATCCCAAGCCAAAGTATGTAACATGCAAGTTTTCTCACAGTATTTCTCCAACAGCCTGTGCTGTACTGCTGGAGGGGCAGCAACCCAGGGCTTCCAGGACAGGCTAAGGAGAGTTTATTTAAATAAAACTAGAACCTGTTCAGATATTCAACAGTATTATAAGTAAATCCACTTTTAAGACACTCTGCTTTGAAAGCCTGATGGCTCTAGATGACTCCTAGCTTTTATGGTAAAATTTATCACAACCGAGGTTCACTTGCAAAATAGCCACAGCACTGGCACAGATGCTGGTTCTTAAATAATTTACTTAGTTTTTCTCCTACTCACACAGTCCCAACATGACTCAATGACAGACTAAACACTTGTCAAACACATGTTTATAAGATGGGTGCAATTTTTAGTTCAACCAGTCATGGGGTAATAAACTACAGATATCTCATACCAGCTACTTCACTGTTAGTATATTCTAGAAATTTGTTCTGAAATTTGAATGTCTCAGGACAAATTAATGCTAAGCAATCTTCATAGAAACTACCAGTGCAGAGGAAGCACCTCTGAAAAAAGTATTTGTAAAAACTAAGGCAGGTGGGTGATGCATCCATAGAGCTCCAGCAGTACTATCAGGCACTACTGGGATCTCAGGTGCTGCTTTTTGTTTATTCTCAGAACACAAAATTCTCTGTTACAAGAAACAAAAGTCTTTCACCACAAACAGAAATCTAAATTTATTAGTCCCATTGCTTGTTTGATCACTATACAAGAAAAACTTAAGGAGGTTATTTCTTAAGTAAGTAAAATTACGTAACAAAAAACCTAAATTACTGAAGTAACTAAATTCCATCTGTTAATTGAAAAGGAGAGACAGAATTTACATTTTACTTTACTATATTGCCAGCAAAGTTTTACCTAAAAATCTTCTCCACTCTCCTTCTGTTCAGAAAGAGAACTAAAATTTCATATATATCATCACAGCAACAAAATACAGCCTTAAAACACATAATCACAACCCCTTTGTTATCCTCACATGAATAAAGCAGGTTTTTGGGGGTTTGGTTTGGGTTTTTTTTAAATGAATGAATGTGCATACAGCTATGTGGAAAGCCATACCATAATTACAACTGCCTATAGACCTACACATTTCATACAATCTTCCACAAAAAAAAAATAGATTAAAAGGAAACATGTTTTACCAGAGATTAAGGCATTTGGAAGTAAGTAAAACCAATTAATTAAATACTGTTTTTAAGAATTAACAAGTCGTCTGTGCTACCACACAGCTGCATAAAATACACAGCATGCATCTGAGCTTACTCAAAGACACAGAAATGCCACTTTGAAAGCTGCAAAAAGCTGGAAATACAGAGAATGAGAAATACAACAATTTTTGCAAGCAGGGATCCCTAATTTAACAAAAATACATACAAGACTTCCAAAGGGAATTTCTACAGTCCTTTATAAAAGACAAGTTCACATACAATTGTGTCCTGCTAGGAGAGATTAATGCTGCAGTTGGACACACAAAAAAACCTGCAACTCCTGAATTTCCTGGAGAACAGGCACCATTCCTGTGGGACACCTGCAGCAGTGGGATGCCCATCCACCAACACTCCTTGTGATTATCTAACTCTGTGTTCCTTCTTCCTTCCCTCTGCTGGCAGCAGGGTTGTGAATGCTGGACAGGCTCCTCACTGCAGTAACAGTGAGCATAAACCTGCTGAGCTGACAAGACCATGTTCCACAGGACACGACCATCCACAAGAGAACACCCTTCTAAAACAAAACTCTTAATGCTCCTTAAAAAGAAAAAAAAAAGGATACAAAACCTCTGCTTCCAGCAGGCATATGTGACTGTTCATTTGACCACAGGGAGAATGTTATTAATACACAGACAAGCCCGTGTTCCTAACAGTGAAAATCCCTCAGATCTAATCCTAATGAGAGGAACATACCCTGAACTTCCCACTGGTCCCACAGTGAGTGCTGTCAAAAATGTGCCATATTCAGTATGCAATTCTAAAGCAAAGAAAACAGCAGGTCAACGGTACAAGATAAAAGGGTCAGTGTGATGAACACCATCACCATAACGTGCAGTCCTGGTTCCCAACCACTAAAACACAGCCTGCTTGCAATGCAACAAGAGAGATGCTGAACACGACACAAGCATGTACTGAACACTGCCCCACATTTAAGGAAAAGAAAGGGCCATGCACTAAACTCAAATTAATCACCTAGTTTCTGGACTAGTTCAAATAAATCAAAATAACAGAGAAATACCATGTCAAAGCTGTAGCAGGGCAAACCAGAGAGAAAAGACAGACAAAAGGCAATGTTAGTGTATCAATTTTACCCGCTTGCACTGAAATTTGCTACACATTATAACAGGATTGTTACTGGTTAGAGCACAGTAAGAGATAAAAATATCAGACTGCTGATAACTGTCAAGAGCCCATTTTTTGCCATTCCCACCTAAATGGGCACCTCCAAGAGAAACTGAAAAAGAAAAATTGCCAAGTCCTACCTAATTTTTCTCAGTTCAATTTTTTTTGTCTGTTCAGTTGCTTTTTTCCAAAACACGTTATGTAGATGTAAATATACATATACAAAATTAGTACTTATAGTCAAAAAAAATCCTGTCTGACAAATAGCTACTATTTTCCAAGAGGTTTACAAGCAACATGCAAAAAAACCCCATCTACTGTGTAGGTTATTAAAATTAAAAACTATAGTTGAGAACTGAAGCTTTATAAAAACAGATGGTCAAAATACACAGTTTCTCCATTCAAGATACAGAATTGCTTCTTGTCAGGTGATTCTTGGAATCTGAGTATGACACGAACTGCAACTCATCCCACCTCCAGGTGCACTTTACTGCTGGTTTTACTGAAGTTATACTGTGCTTTGATCCTCTACCAGAATATAGAACAACCAGGCCAAGTATAGCAGGAAGGCACAAAAGTCATTTTGAAAATAAAAAACAGGGGTGTGTATATATATATATATATATATATATATATATACACACACACATACATATACACACAATCATTATACACACATTTACAAGTAAATAGAATATTGGATAATAAACACCCCTATCCCCCTGTTATTTTGATGAAATTTATTTTCTTCTTAAAGCAACACTAAAAAGTACCTATATTACAATGTCTCTTGGAAAAGACATGAAATAAAAACAATTTAAAACCAGGGAACAGGAGTAACAACAGAAATGGCCATCTTGGAAAAAGCAGAAAATCAAGTGTGGTGAATCCTGCTCTTCATTCAAAAAACCTGTTCTGATTAATAGTACAGAATATAAAGCCATGCTGCATATGATGGACTTGAATTTTTCATTAAATCTGTGAAAGGTAGAGCAGACCAAGTTTCTTGCACAGATGCAAGCACTGAATCTCAAGAGAGCAAAGAGGTCTCACCTGTGTAATAACCTCACATATACAAAGGTCCACACTGCATAAGATCAAGTCACTAACGAGTCATTTTCCTTTTAATATGTACCATCATCAGAAACATTTCAACAGACAGAGTTGGGATTTTTCACAGTTTTATTGTTTTTACACAAAGTTTAAGACATATTTTATGTGTCATTCTCACCTTCACATGCCAAAAAGAAGGTCAGAGTCTAAATGGCCAAGCTATGAAACCATCAGACTTTACAACGGACAGAAATTCCTAACTTCTGCTTCCTCAGATGGTAAAAATTACTGTAAATTAATAGAGCTGAAAGAAATGACACTCAGGAAATAACGTATCAGCAACCCTGGGAGGCTTAAGAGAGCGGGATCCATTTATGTCAGAATGCCTGAAGAGATCATTGTATTATCTATGTTGATCTTCTATAGCTCACAGAACATCTGAAACATTTCATCGCCCAGCCTATAATAAGCCCTGTAATTAGGCTACAGTGTTCTAACACAGAAAAACCCGAAGCTGCTCTATATGCAGCAGACCACCACAAAGGCCAAGTCATATGCAGCAGAGGGGAGCTAATTATTGGCAAAATTAGACTTCATGATGCTACCAAGCAATTTTTACACTGTTACTGCATATGAATTCTTCTGCAGCACTCTTGTGACCGATTTTATTTCGAGCACCTGAACAAAGCCAAGCAACCAAACATTTAGGAGAGACAGCTTCCCATACTGCTTCAAGCAGCTACTGAAAAACATATACAACTGCTTTGAACATTACAAAACACATACAACTCTGAGACATTTAAATCCAGTTTATTTATTACCAAACTGAAGATAAATTAGAAGCAGTTAATATTGTCTTAGAGTATCCCGTATCATGGATCAGAGATGAAGACTTCTAACTGGGGGTAAGTAATCTTTTAAAGTTCAAAAATAGGAAGCTGATGTTTCAGTTCTAAACTGAAAAAAAGGAATTCTGTTTAACTCTTAACAAAAGTGGCTATTAGAAAAACTAAACCAAGAAAGGAGACCCTTATACTTAACCCAAGTTCGGCTTTGTTTAAAGGTAAAACTGAATGTCCAAAAGATAGAACATTGTAACACTCAAGTTATAGGAAAGACATTGGTGACACTTTAACCCTTAATACTAAAATCTAGCAAGACCGGGGGGAAAAAACGCAGGGACAAAGTAAGCAGAAGGAATATTTCCTCAGTGCAAACAAAGTAATCCTTAGAAAAGCTTACACAAACACACAGCACTTGTAGCACAATGTAAGAAACTTGTTTTGTGAACTTAATAACCTCTGCTGTCTCTGTGCATTCTGATCTACTTCTCTGTCAGCCCATGTCAGTACCTACTTCCCTGTTTCTGTTTGGGATCCTTCTGCTTTCTAGCTCACCAGGGCTCCTTCTTTTGGTTGTTTTGGCTGAAGTCCCAGAGAAATAACAACGCCCTTGAGCTGAGTGTCAGAGAGCTCAAGAAGCAACAGGTGCCCAAGGGAATCTTCCACCTGGGTCTTTAGCACAGCCTCTGATAATGCACGATGCTTTTTCCCAAACAGGAACGTGGAATTGAGATACAGACAGCCTGACTGAAAAGCAAGAGTAAACAATTGCTTTGAGACAACAACTTCCTTAACTTATGTGTTTGGTTTTTCCCCCTTTTGCTACAGGAGTATCCTGAACTTTGGTTGATGACATCCTAATGGGATTTGCTTAGCTTTCTACTTATTAGCCTGGGTGCCTCACAGAAGATTTCCTCATCACATACTGACTTCTGATTCCACTTCCAACGTCACAGAAGTAAAGGAATCAACATTTAAAAGCCTCTGAATCAGATGCACAAAACAAAGTGAAATTAGAGAAAACAGAAATTGTGTTCTTCCCATTTACTTAACACTGGGACCCAAAGGATGGCAGAGGAACCCTTACCAAAATCAGCATTTCACTACTGTCGTCATGAACTGTGAACCAAGTTCTTCAAGTTTGGTTTTCCTTAGAAATCAAAAAAAAGTTCTGCTCTGACTTGAATGACATATTTAGTGCCAAACTAAAGGATTTCTTTAATTTTTCATCTCAGCTAAAAAAACTCCAAGACCTTTTGGTTGAATTAAAACAAACCCTCCCCAGTTTCTACGCACTGAATCTGTATACTTGACTACTGAATCAAAGGTATAAAAAAACCCCACCACAAACACAAAAAAACCCCACCACACATGGATCATACACTTTTAATTCCAAAATAAAAAATGCTACATTTCTCATAAGTCATGAGCCTTTCTTCAAGTACTTTCGAAATGCGAAAAACCCTTGCCTAACAGAGATATTTGATTCTCTCTCAATCCAGGAACTCCTTTTCTTCAATCTTCTCTTCCTTCATTCTTCTGCTTCTACCTCCTTGTTAGATTAGCAGGATTTGGCTTCCACTCACACTCCTTTTTTTACAAGAAGGCTGCTTTTAATAAAAAGGAGACAAGTGTCCTACTAATGACAGACCCTTAGGGCATCTTCTTCACTTACCTCTCCTCAATATTATTTTTTTTCTTCTACAACTTACTTTTTTCTTTTTCATAGACATTCCTCTCATTCATCTTCTGCCTAGTTTCAAAAACTATGTACCTTCCTCAAGTACCTCTTGCATCCTTAATTTTTTACCATTTTTTACTTTCCCCATGCCTTTTTTAAGCTTGCACATTTAGGTCATTACTTCTTTTCTCTCTATATTCTACTTCTAGATCATCTAGTAATCACTAATAAAATTAAGTATTTAAAGGTGTTCTCACAGCCATTCTCACAGCTTTAGATACTTCACTCTTCTTTCTGCTCCTTCTGGAGTCCCAGAAGAGACTTACTTGTTCTGACCATTTTTCATGGCAGTTCTATCATTCAACCCAACCTGTTGAGCTTTTACTGTAATGCACACAATTTACAGATCTCCCAAAACCACATCCAACGGATCGAATGGATTGTATTGGGAACTTCATAACCTGAACAGAATGCATAAGGCTATTCCTTGCCTTCCAATAAACACTTGAATTTTCAAAAGAGCTCATGCCACGTCACTACAAACTACTATGACAAAAGATGCTTTAACTCCTCCACTCTGTCAACACACATCTGGTTTTTTCTGTTTGAAGCCTCTGATGACAGGCACTCCCTTTTTGCTCACTGGCGTCTCACTCTTGCTTATACCTGTGACATGTTGCAAAATAAAGACTCTGTGTTCATTTTAACACGTAGTTTCAAGTGCTGGGACTATGTACTGTTTTTTCACAATAGGTTACAGTTGAAACTATGTCCACAGCCAATTTTGGAAATCTAATTTTTTTTATAACTTTCTGATATTTTGGACTGGTCCAAAGGTCATTCATTTGGAAAAGAGAAAAAAAAAAAGGAGGAAATCAAGTGTTTTACAATTTAAAGGAAGATCACTTGCTTTTTAATTAAGTTTGTTGTATTTTACACTTCTAAACCTTAAGAAATTGGATTAATAGTTTCTTTATTTACTAATCCTATGAAAAGTCTTAAAACACCTACAACTATTTTGTTTAGTTTCTTCCTATTTGCATGCACATTGAACCTTGTTACAAAATAGATGAGGTTTTTTCAGGATGAGTGTTGGTTGGTTTTTTTGTTTGTAGTTAATGGTGTCTGAGTAGCACCAAATCTAAATAAAGCTATGGCTTTAATCATCTGACTCCATTTTGCATAACCACTAACAATAGGAGAGCAACAATCTTCACTTTAAACAAAAAGCACATGGAAATTTGAAAAAGTTGGTTTACCTTCCATTTCTTCCTCAGGAACCTAAATCCTCAAAAACCCATCTGTGTATACACAGGTTTTCTCCTAAAAACACTGCCCTTCATAATACTTCTTACAAAATTATGCCAAAAGGAAACTAAACACAGCATGAGACATGGATTTAGAGGACAAGAAAAATGAAAAAAGCCTGAAGACAATCAGAGCAGAGCAGGGTTTGTACAACTCAGGCTCACGTTTACTTGGAGATGAGGTTTTAACAGACCAGAAACAGTCTGCACAGAACAAACTGTTTGTCCCAGCCACGAGACACCCCCAAATTTGAAATAAAGCTACCAGCTGTCTCAGCAAGATGCCATGTCACTGTTATGTGGGGTTGATCTATGAAGTCATTTTCTTAGAATACTTACCACTAAATCCCAGTTATTTTGTTCAAGCAACGTTATAGCTTCATCAATATTTTCAATACCAGTACATGCCTAAAAATAAAAAGAAGCAATAAACAGAATTAAAAGCATTGATCAAAATCAGGTTATTAATACTTATAATTCAATTAATTTCAGTAGGATGACAGGAAAGGTATAGGTTTTTCCTTTCTGTTACGAAAGGGCAATCCAGGAATCAGACTTCAAGTTTTAAACATCAAACATTTAATATAATGCCCTGTTCCACCAGAGGATTCTTGTGTAACCTTGAGCAAGCCACCTAGGGAAGCAAGACCAAGTAGTTATTTGTAAAATTAGGACAATAGTGCTGTCCCACAAAGGCGTTTTGAGAATTCTACCTTCAAAACTTGAAGCACTCATACTACTTTAAAAGGGAGCACAAAAAACCTTGAAGTTCTAGCCCTGTACTCTGGCTTTACCTAGTTCAAGAAATCTAACACAATAGCATTTTTAAGGTAATGTTAACCTCACAAAACCATATTTTAAATTGAGCTTAATTCCAAATGCAAGAGCACCTCTACTCAGCAAAATCCGCGATGCAGCAACCTGCTGCCTTTTTTTGATACCCAGACCTTTTCAACTATTCAACTTCAGCAGGCAGAGCACTGCTCTTCATTCTGCCACATATTTGCCACCATTCACATTGAAGCATATCAGATATATTTTACCAGAGGTAAAAAAAAGGAAACAGTTAAGTTTCTTTTTGGAATTTATCATCTTTCATCCTAACCAAAGCTATGCTCTGTATTCAAACACACAAGAGGAGTTCAGACTTTTACAAGATCTGAAACACGATCATGTTCCTTCTGCTCTACCACAGAGTTATATAAAACTGCACCAAAAAAATAAAAACCCAAACCTTTTAACAGTAATAATACAGAGCTAGATAGCAGCAGCAAACACATCAGTTTTCCTGATTCCCTTTATGTCGTAAGAGAAGAAGAAGGCTAAGCAGACTTTTTTTTCCTTCCAAGACATAAAAAGCCATCAGGTTTTTGCAATTTTCTGACTTTTCTCCCAATTTTCAACGAAGAAGACATAAAAAGAAGAAATCACAGAGAAATTCAAGGCAAATTCTCTCTTCCTAAATTCAACATTGAAAAATTCCACACTTACAAAGCACTACATGCAGTATGTCAACACAAAATGGACCAGCCTGAAGGACCTCAAGGATCACAAGATGAAATTACGGAGAATTTTGCCAGCAGAGGGGAGGCAGCAGTTTCTACTGCTACACAGTGCTCTCATGACCACATTGATCCTCTCTGCAACAAGACAAAATTTCTTCCACTTCAGAGCATGCTGTGTTAATGCTGAATTTCACCCACTTCACATTGGGAGTGCTAGAACAATAGCACTTTGCTCTTCAGAAGCATCATTTTGCCTTATTTTCCATTATTTCTGAAGTTAAAAATGAGACAGTGCTTCAACACAATCCCCAGCAAATGCTTATGCATTTATATACACTTATGCCAGGTAGATTTGAAGAGTACAGGGCTCAAGCTTGTCACTTCTGAAATCACAGGAGGGTTCATGCTACCATCAACCCGCCACTGCAACTGATGTAAACAGCTCTGCTGCAAAAATCTTACTTTGAGAAAAAGTGACAGTCTGAGATTCTGTTTACATTTGAGTGAAATACACTTAATCAGGTCATTACAGAAATAGTTACTATTTCTCATTTGTCAGCCCTGCAAAATCTGTATGACCTTTTTAAGAACTACATTCTGTTCCAACCTACAATAAGAACTTGACCAACGCTTGTTTTCACCCCTGGGCTGTGCAGATGAAGTTGAGAAGATGGTACCTACGATTCAGGATTTAAACTGGTTTTAGTTGCTCCCTCTTTTTATCATCCCTGAAGTTCTGCTGACTTGCCACTGACCACTCTTAGCCCACACTAACTGCAAATCAATTCAGCTCACTTTGGCATACTTTTATTTTGAGATAAACAACACAAAATTAGCTTACCCTTCTACCAGAGCACACAGTGAAAGGAGTTAACTCATCACAGTGAAGGCAGAGTAATTAAACAACTAATTCACCTGTGCGCCTGCATCCTTCCTGAATCATCTTTCTGGTGATTTACAATGTAAAACAGAAGCCTGCTTTTGGTCACTTATCAATGCAGAGTCACTGGGTAACAAGAATGGACAGATGTAAAAACCAGCTGAAAGTAAAAATCATCAGAATTCATAATAGCCAAGACAAGCAGTTTTGGTTAAAATCTTTGCACCATTTTTAAAATTCCTTTTAATAGTTGATTTTGAGGAGTTCTTAAACTAAGATTTCACTTTCCAGATGGACCATTTTTGCTAGTTGTCAATAAAACAGAAAACAAACATTTCAGAATTGCAAGAGGAAAGAATGAGTGCTACTTGTCAACGTAACCACAAAACAGACATTCCAGGATCTTCCTCAACACACTGTTAATGTCAGAGTTGCAGCAAACTAAGATTATCCAAAACCTTATTATATTTCACTATTTCAACATTCAGACACTACACACTACAAC
Source organism: Corvus hawaiiensis (assembly GCF_020740725.1). Taxonomy (NCBI): domain Eukaryota; kingdom Metazoa; phylum Chordata; class Aves; order Passeriformes; family Corvidae; genus Corvus; species Corvus hawaiiensis. The sequence continues at coordinate 27,018,134 of NC_063221.1, forward strand.
ATACAAATCCCTGCATCAAGTCAGAAGCCATTAGTAAAACCAAAAACCCCCAGCAACTAAAAATTAAAGCTGCTTCCTTGTACCTGCATCATATCATGCAAGCTAAATTAAAGAAAATCATCTGGTTTGCATGTCTTTGATTTTCCCTAAGAAATTAAGCACACAAGACTGGCAGTCCCTCACTGCCAAGTGTGACGTGACGTCAAACGCTGTGTAGTGACAGATTAGTCCCAGAACAACCTGGCCTGCTCCTGTCTTTGTTTTCTTTAGGGAAACACACACAGGAAACCAGCAGGTTCTGTGAGCAACAGAATTAACAAAGTCTGGTTCCTCGTGGGTTTGTCTCTCATCCCTAATTGCAAGGGCTGATTTAAGCTTTTCCTTTGGCTGGAATATTTATAAGAGCTTCTTTTAATGGACTTCTTTCCATGTTACATGGCTGTATTTTAATTAAATTTGGAATCATTTCATTGGTACAAATCCATGGGACACCTGGCACCTTAGGGCTCTATGCCTTACTTATCTAGAAAGGCAGACTAGAATTCACAGGGTTTAATTATTTACAGTACCTAAAGATTTTTTCCTCATGTTTATTCCTTTTATTCTACCCAAGCAAGAAACAAACAAACAAAAATTTAATAGGAAAAAAGAAAAAAAGTTAAATCTGTGCAGAAACAGAAGTGAAAAAACCCTTCAAAATATAGCAGAGCACAGCAGATGAGCTCTAAAGATGCAAAAATACATCTTTGTTGCTGAGCAAGTAAACTGAGGGACTAAGGAGATATTTTATTATTCACAGATTTTATTCAGCTCTATTTTCAAGAGACCAGCTTAACAGAAGGCATTAAATATTTTAAAAGAAAATTCCTACATGAATACTACTAAATCTTGTTTCAATCAACAACCAGCACATCCTCTAAGTCATCAAAAGATGAAAGAAACAAGCCACCACAGAAAAGGTAAAACCTTGAAGGCTCACTGATTTGTAAACCTTTACACATCAGAAAGAAACCAAAGAATTTTTTTTTTGGAGGACAAAGGAGAAGAAAAGGTAGAACAAGTTCTTCCACCTCCTTTTCTCTGCATTTCCTATAAATCTAAGATATCATTTTCAGCCTTCACAGCAGCTCCAGAGTCTCTGCAGTCACTTCTGTGCTTTTCCAGACCACACAAGCGAAAAATGAAAGCAAAGATGAGAAAACTGTTGTTGTGTACTGAATACATAACCAGATTCTGAAGATAAAATTATTTAATGTTAAAACAACTTTCTTAGCATCCTGCTTTTCCAGGACAGGTTAAGTGTTTCCACCAGGCAGATTGAGATTTGCACATAGTAACATTTCAGAGCGCTTCTCCAAATTTTTTTTCCATGTAGCTTCATATCCCTTTAGTGATGGAGACCTTACCCTTGGAACGTTTCACTGGTAACCATCAGGGGTCCTATCCTTGCACAGTAACCTTAACCTTAATAAAAGAAGCAAAGTAGTTACTGAGGAAACGATTCAATAGGAAAGAAGTTGTGAGGGCAGACAGACTTCAAGGCATTTGAGACAAACCTAGGAGCTGCTTCCAGAAAGCTGTCATGCAGGATGACAGACTGGCTCTTCTAAATCCCTTGCAGGGTGGTCTGACCCCAGCAGCTGTAACAGCTGGATCTGGGTTTGAGACCCTCTGTGACACCCCACCTCAACAGCACAGGCTTCAGCTCACCTCCACACCCCAGGGGAGCAGCTGCCTTCCCCATCTGGCAGCAGCTGCTCCCCCGGCACCTGCTGCAGGGATCCAGGCAGCTGTTGCACGGCGGAGCTGGAAGGGCCAACTGCTGCTCCCAGCACAGAGAGCCAGGCTGTTCCTGCGGCACAGGCTGGGAGAGAGCACACAGCTGCTGGGACTCAAACACAGCCAGGCCACTGCTGCCCGACAGGCAGTGGGTGGCAGCTGCTGCACAGGAGCTGGGAGCAAATGGTATTTGGCAGCAAGGCAGGATGTCTCTCACCTGTGGCACCATTCCCCTTCTCGCCAAGGCAAAAAGTGGCAGGCAAAGTATCCAAACAGCCACATTTGGCCTAACAGCAGTAGCTGGATATGGAGGGCTTAGTCAAAACATTCCTTTTGAATAATTCCATATTTCCTTTGGCTACTAACAGTAGCTATATTTTCTCCCAAAAGGGACCATCTCTAAGCTAACCCAAACTAGGCCTAGAACATTTTGCACAACAGGTTCAGGCCCATTAAAACCAGGCAGACAGACAGCTGTGAATTACACTGGGTACCACTCCCTCCTGTAACAGATGAAAAAAAACCCAAAAGATCTGTAGCTCAGTCCATCATTTCAATGTTTATCCAAAGCTACAATGCCCAAAGAAACAACTACTTGAAGGCACCAAGAGATTCAACAGGATTACCTAGGAAGAAAAGCTTTCACCCTCTGGGATCTCCTACGCAAGCTCAGGAAGCCAGCATTAACCCACCTGCAAGTGCACAGACAGCACCTGAGGAAGTGCTTACTTTTGAAAGCACCAAATAAATTTTTATCACTAGATAGAGCAGGGCAACTAGAGTTAATTAGATTAATTAAATAGAGTTAATCTATTCCATAAAGTTACATGAGGTTTTCAAGAGAAATAAGAAATGCTGGCAAAGAACATACATTGTTAAAAATCAATTCACTATCCCTTGGGTAACTTACTCTTCTAAAGTTGAGAGAGACCAAGAGCACAGAAAACTCTTTGAGTCCAGGCCACAAACCTGCTCAGAAGGACAGCTGAATTACCCAGATCAGCAGCTTAAAAACAACAAACCACTCAGAGCTGTTCTTAGTAGCATTTGAGATACAGCAAATGATATTACTTATCTCCTTGCATATTTCCTCTGTAATAGAACCAAGATTTACCTTGCTGTTTTATTCACCTCTTCAATTACAACCAGACAGTTCACAGACACATTTCAACTCCCTAGCAGGTTTTGCATATCTCCAAAGACAGGGAGTCTACAGCTTCTCTGGGCAGTTTGTTCCAGTGCTTTACCACCTTCACTGAGAATTGTTTTTCCTTATATTTAATTATAATTTCCCAAGTTGTAACCTATATCCACCAGCTCTCACCTTCAGACTGCAACTCCAAGAGAAATTTGATTCTGTATTGTCTGTTATCACCCACTGTACGGCTGGAGACAGCAACTAGATCCTCCCGTAGCCTTCTCTCCCAGGCTACACAAAGCCAGCTCCCTTAACATCACCTTTCACACAAAAATGCTCCAGCCTCCTCCCTTCCTAGGTAACCCTTCACTGGACCTGCTCTGCTTTGTCAATAGAGTGACTGATACAGAACACAGCACTCCTGGTAGCAGTGATCTCACCAAAACAGTGTGAAAGAATGGCCTCCCTCAGGCTCCTGGAACACTAGTACAGCCCCCTATGTGGCTACTACTACTTCTAGAAAAATCCTTAATTCCTTCTCCAAGCATTCCTAACAAAAATCAGGTTTCTGGATGCGTTTTAAACAACCCAACCCTGAGTTTCCTCTTTCTAGAGCCAAACGTAGTACTTTGCTTCCTTTTCCCATCCATTGTGAGGAGAATGGCTCAGTAATCAAGGATAATTATCAAGCCTATAAAGGGTATACCAGATTGTATCTGCTAGAAGTCCACTCAAACCCAGAAAGATTTAGGACACTAATTCAGCCATGACATATTAATAAGTCAGAAAATTTTCTTTAAATTCATACATACACTGTTGCAATGGTGATTACTTCAAAGCTATTGAAACAAAGTGTAACACTTCTCCCCCCAAAACAGGTGAAGTCAAACCAATATGCCCAGCCAAACAAGTAAAGGCTTTAGTACCATAGTATCAAATTTATGATGCCTTTGCAACTCCCTGCTGGGCTATCATGACATGCAGCACATTCAGACACTCACAACTGAGATTTTTTGGTACCTCAGTTCTTCTCATCCCAGAATCCCACCTGTCTTAGGACCACCTCCACAGACTACATCAGCTACACCCCTCTGTGGCATCCCTGCTCATTCTAACCTTACAACAACCCTACTGGTGTACAGAGACTGTTCTTAATATGAGTCATCCATGGTTATTAAATTAACTTTTACTTCTGTTTCAGACAAACATTTAAAAAACAACATCCAGGCATATCGACCAAGACACAGACTGAAAGGTCACCCACTGCAAGCTTCTAACTGAAGAGATAAGAATGCTTCTCTGTTTTTACATAACTCAGAAGACCATCTGGTAAAAATTAAGCAGATTCACCAGCTGTTCGTTTAGCAAAAACAAGCCAATTTACTTACCAGCATCAGAAATCAAGAAAGGGTTTTAGGCAAATATGCCAGGATAAAGTTTGCCCAACGCATTTCAACTCCCACACCCAACTATTTACAAGTTTCATCATTCTACTATTTGAGCATCCCCTTAAGCAAAGCAAGGGGGGAGGAAGGGGGGAGAAGAAAAAATAATATTTCTGAAGGTCACAAAAGACATTTCAACCTATAGCTACCAAGCAGACAGGAGTGAACTTTGCCCACGCTCCGAGATGACTGCAAGCCTTCCAAACAAAGCAAGCTGGGGACAAAGTCTAAGCTGGTAGCATGAAGCTCTAACCACTTCTCAGCAGAACTAACTCACTCAGCACCACACTAACCACTTTCAAATGGATTCCAGCAGACTGCGAACTCTCTCAAGACTCTGGAGAAAATTCTGATTCCAGAATACCACGAAGACAGATCCCTAGGAAGCCCATGAGCTGAGCCAAGACATGAAGTCAAGCCTCCCAAGCCCCATGCTAACACTCCAGTGTTTAAGCCACACACACTACATACAAAGAGCAGTGGTCAAACTGAATTAAGAAACAAACCAGAAGTCAGTACCCATTAATAAGTACTCTACACTACCAAACCCATTTGTCTTTCCTGAGGACTGAAGACAGCCTTTACCCAACAACTACAAAAATGTTTTAGTTAGGATTACCCCAACATTTCTGTGTTTGTTTAATACTTTTATTAAGTATGTCAGTGAAGGCAAAACCCCAAGAGTTCCTGAATCATTTTGCCCTTACAGTATCACATAAGAAAAACTGATGGAAAAAAAAAAATAATTGTATGGATCAAATAAATGCTTACTGCACATTTGCATTCATCTCCTTTCTCCTCATTGTCTCAAAAGCAGCAGAACTTCAAAAACAACTCAAGAATAAATAAAAGCCACTTTCTAGATAAGCACACAAAGGAAGAGTACTAATCCATACAAGAAATATTTTAGTCAGCATTCCACACTCTTTTTAATTTTTTGTGAAGAACAAGACAGCAAGGAACAGACATACTCTTCAAAACCTGGAAAAGGCACTGGCATGGTTTAACTCCAGCCAGCAGCCAAGCCCCATGGAACTGCTCACTCACTGTCCCAGCAATGGGACCAGGGAAATAATCAGAAGGGTAAAAGCTGGAAAACTCATGGTTTGAGATAAAGACAGTTTAATAGGCAAAGAAAACGCCACCCATACAAGCAAAGCAAAACAAGGAAATAATTCCCTGCTTTCCATGGGCAGGCAGGTGTTCAGCCACCACCAGGACAATGGGGCCCCACCACATGTAAAGATTACTTGGGAAGACAAACACCATCACTCCAAAGATCCTCTCTTTCTCTTTCTTCCCCCCACTTCATATACCAAGCATGATGCCACATGGTCTGGAAAATCCCTTTGGTCAGTTTGGGCCCCATGTCCCAGCTGTGTCTTCTCCCATCTTCCTCTGCACCTCCAACCCCTTTCCCAGTGTGGCAGTACAAGAAGCAGAAAAGGCCTTGGCTCAGTGCAAACCCTGCCCAGCAGTAACAAAAACATCTCCTTATTATCAGCTCTGTGTTCAGCACAAATCCAAAGCATAGCCCCTTAACAGCCACTGGGAAGAAAATTAACCCTACCCCAGCCAAAACCAACAGGCATCCAGAGCAGGGAAACAGAAGCACATTCACACTCCAAGCACAGGTCATACCAATAACACAGGCCAACAAGGATGGGAAAAAAAAAAAAAAAAAACACCAAAAAAAAACCGCCCAGAGTTTTCTAAAGACATTAAAATTATATAGGATTTTAAAAGCATCAGGACAAGAAAGCCTGAAAGTTAGTCAATGGGACCAAAGGAGGAAAATAGCAGAGAAGTATTCAAAGGCAAAGGCATATTACAAAAGCTGCATGAATTCTGTGCACTTATACCCACTACTGAAGAACTTTGGGACCATTCCTGTAACACAGCTGATCTGTACAGAAAATACTCTCATCCTAAAATGTCAGCAGAGAGATATAGAACAAACCCCTACATTTGTGGGAGTCCCTAGAATTTTAAAGGAACTTAAATACAAGTTTTTCACAGCAGACTCCTCTTTAAGTCAGTCTTGATTAAAGGTGAAATCGACACCACATTCCCACAGTGCTGACATTAGTTTTTTGTGGTGCAAACCCCCAGAAGGGGTTAAGTTTTCTACAGTTCAAATTTGACTTCTGTACTAACAAGAAACAGCAGAAATTCCAGTAAAGGATATAAAATAGACTTAGTGTGTACATATATACAACACACTGAGGAAAAGTGAACACAGCTTTTATAGAGCAAACTCACATATCACAAAACTACTCAAATGTCTCTCAAGAACTCAGTCAGCTGAAGAACACAAGACTAACTCAAGCTGACACAGTTTATTTCCAAAGTTTTACAACAAATCCCATCATCAAGCTTTCAAAACGCTGACTTCCAGAAACTAGGATGAGGCAAATCCATTCACATTCTGTTTCTTTCAGCTCTTTCCTAAGGACCAGCCACTGCTGTAGAAGAGACATTAGGCCAGCTGAGTCTTCGACCTGAGCTGATATGGCACCTTTGGTATTTGCTCACACAAACAACCTGACCTTTAGAAAAAAAAAATAATAGAAGTGACTCAGTTTCAATGTTCTTGTCTTTACAAATTGTTTCCTGCGATAAAATATGAAACCTATATAAAATAACCCAAGGGCTAACGTACTCTATTCTAGTTTCAAAATGTCTCTTAAGAACTTCAGCTTTAATGAGTTATCTTTTGAAAGCATAACTACTGCTGTGGAACAAAGACGTGCTCAACCAGTCAGACACAGATGACTGTTTTGATAGACCAAACAACATGTCATGCATACATGAGGGCTTTGATTTCCTCTTTGAGCAGTTTCTTTTTACAATTGCACGTTAACTAGTCAACTCTAAAAAATGGGCTTAATTAGTAGGTATCAATCCAGCCAGTAAGCATGTCATTTCCTTTCATCCAAATAATGAGGGAAGAGTAAAATGTTAGGTACTTCCCCAGGCCTTTTATTCTAGTTCTTACAGTAGTTAAAGGAAAGGACTCATCTAATGGCTGCCCCACATATGCACAAATTTATTCACTGACTAGAAAAATATGAAATCCTAGCAACGATATGCCATGTAGTTCCTCTAAAAAGCTAATTTGTGCTTCTAGTATGGAAGTGTATGAAAACTAGGCTTGCTATGGTAACTGAACCATAAGAACTGCCCAACCAGAGAGGAAAACTCTACCCTTTCAGGCTTTCCAGCTCCAATACAATATTCTCAAGATGGGAGATTCTCAAGGCCCCTTAAGACATGTAGCAAATGGCTCAAACGCTCATCCTCTCCCACACCTCTTTCCACACAAAAATATGAGCTCAGTAAGTGTAAAGTGTAAAGTTTGCAGTAAATGATCCTTTATTAGCCACGTGATATTTTCAATATGACAAATAATTTTCACATTATCTTTCAATGAAAACCCATTCCTAGCCTTTAGAAGTACATATAATTAATAATTTCAATATTATAATTAGTATTGGTTGTCATGGCATTTGAAAAAGGATCCTACAGCTACCACCTCTCAATCTGTTTCAGTGACCTACTAACCCAAATACCTATATGAATGGGCTGATGGAAATGGTGACATGATTACTATGATGTGAAGAGTCTTTTCAAGGTAATTGAATGAAAAAAACAGAATAAACCTATTTCTAAAGACAAATTGGTGCTCCAGTGGTAAATTATTTAGGTTCCTACAGCAGGGGTGTAATGCACAAAAACCACAGTATCCTCTTTCTTCTCCAGAAATGTCAGTTAGTATTTCTAAGTAACTATCTGCCCTTACATAGCAGAAATTAACTGGTTTTTCCATGAACAGCTATCAATGGGAATATCCATGTTTCTGAAAGAACACCACTCTTACTCCAACTTCTTATTTGTGACTCGGGAACCCATTTCACCTTCAGATTAAAGGACCAGTAAATCAAATCACCCTTGTTCTGATAAACCTGAACTTTGGGATGACAACTGAGCCTTAACATATCTAGAGAAATGAAACTCCAAAAACCCTTAAAGAATAAATTAATAGAAGTGATGGCAGAAGTGACTGGTAGCAGACAATGAAAATGGCAATAACCAAGCTAGAACACCCTAAACATGCACTGTTTTCATCGTGTCTCTTGGCCCTAAGACCATTTACAGCAAACAAAACCAACTGTGTTCCAAACCAAGAGGTCCAGCTACCAGTTCCAAAGGTGTTACTCACTGTGTAAGGCACAAAATTATAATGTGATAAAATCCAACAAGGATTAAAAGGAATTCTCATCAAAATGCAAATTAACAGGCCTCCTAAGTATGAACGTCAACATCCTATAGTGTCCTAAAGGCCTCTTTTTTCACACTGAAAAACAGTCCTGTTATCTATTTTAAAATTTAGCTAAAGATACAGTAACCTATATCCACTGAAACAGGTCAGCTGAAGCAGTGATGAGCATCTGGGCACCTGACTATTAGAAACCCAGCAGAGCCCACTTTTAACTAAAGATACCCAGTAGGAGGGTATGAGTAAACAAACCTGTCTATCCCAAACCCTGATTTCCAATCTCTAGAGTACTGGATTTCCTTCCAGCTGCTCTGGAGAGAGCTGCAGAGCTTAGTTCAGCACCCACTGCACTCTACATTCTACAGAAAGGCCACACAAAAGAGGGCTTTGGTTTGAGCAAGACTGAGGTTTTAAGGTCAGACAGATCTGAACACATGTAAATCCAGGTGTTTAGGGAGACCTTCTGATGAAAATGTAGGCCTCCAATAAATTTAAATCTTTGGAAAGTGTCCTCCAGCTTATGTTTAAACTTTGACTGGAACTCTCTTCAGCACCTATCTTTTGCTGAGGACCTTGTTCCAAATTCCCAAACACTCCAGTGAAAGCCTGCAAAGAAAGCAAGAACAGCCCTTTCTGCCCCAGTGCCTTAATGACAAAATATGTCTTTTTCTTTCAGAAATCAGTATTAAGGACATCAACTCTGAGACTTGTTCAGAACCCACAGTGGGTGGTTTATCCTTACAGAAATGTTTGAAACACTTTCCAGCCCCCACTATAAGTCACAGACCAGGGCCAGAATCAAGGGTACTGACTTAAAGCTATTCCTGTATCTGCCTACCTTTTCTATCCATCAAATTTTTATACTAGCAATAACTTAAAATGACAGAAAACCTGAGCCACCATGCCAACACACACAGAAGAGAGCAAAGCTCACTTAGCACCCTTAAAAAAATAAGAACACACATATAAATTCTGCACACAGACTGTTAGACAGAGAAAACTGTGTGCACAACTGAGATAATGTTCTACAGGGCTGAAGCAGATAGGAATAAAAAAAACCCCAAACCAAACCCAAAGAAAAAACTTTATCTTGTCAGTTATTTAACAGCACTGTGTTAACCTCCAGGTGAAAAGATTCTCCAATTTCTTTAATTTTCGTCATTCCAGAAGGAAACAAGTAGATTGAATTACAATTAATTTTTCAAAAACAAACAAAACAAAAAATAATAAACTGATGTATCACTGTCATAGTCAATTTTATAATTTAAAACATGATCATTTAGCATGCTTTCTCACTTTTCTGCAACTGATGGCAATGAGGTTCTTCCTTCTCAATTTCCCCTTGCTCCTCCCACAAACCTGTTTTTATGAAAGACATTGACACAAAGTTGAAGTTTGAAAAGAAAAAATATATATTTTTATACTCAAGTGTGTGAGTTTAAAAAAAAATTTGGAAAAGGAAAAAAAAAAACCACACATACCTTGATTTCACAATGAACATAGATGAAAGAGGGAAGAAGAAAACTACTAGAAATCCATTGTCTCAATGAAAGCAAGGATTTTTGAATTCTGTCATTTCACTCTGAAATCCTCCCACCCTGACCAAATCCTGAGCTACTTATTTATTTGGTCAATGAAAAACGTGAATTCTTTGAAAAATTTCCTCCTGAAGCTCCATGTGCCAGATAGTCGTGTAATATATGGACACACAGGAGCTGGGAACTCCCACAACACTGCAACCCTTAGGCCCACTCTACACTTAGGATTGTTGCAGGGACAACCACACAGCATGAATAAAGTGGTCCTATAGGTGGACATAGCTTATAAGGACAAAAAGATATTCTTGCTAATTTTAGTTCCATTCCTAAGTGAAGCTGTAAAAACAAAAGCAGAAGTGTTAGCATGCAGAAACATCTGACACTTCTGCCAATACTCAAACTTTGGGAATGAAAACCAGTCTATGCCAATTAAATGAAGCTCTGTGCAACAAAATTTTACAATTTAAAAAGAAAAAAAATCTGTTTTCTTTATAGTGCAAAGCAGACCCCAAGCTGCAAGAGATCACGAGTACATTCGTACCATGTGAGTACCTGGGTACTCCACTGAAGATGAAAGAACACTTTGCAGTTAAACACAACAAACAACAGAAGAACAGTTGTTAAAAACTTGGTAGAAATCATATGCCCTTATCTCCCTCAGTATGTGAAGTATGTTGCAGCATCACTCTTTCACCAATTCACATGCAACTACCTTTTGGAAGAATTTATGCTACAAACAAGCTGTTGGTGTTTTTTCCTATGGAGTTTTTCCTTTATGCCAATGACACTTTGTGGAGAAGTTCTGAATTGCATTTAGTAAAAAAGCTAAAACTCGTTTGTGTGCTGAACTCCACATCAGCTACTTCCACTGAAAACAATCACACTACTCATGTACAAAGCACAGCCTCTGCATAATCCTTCCTAAGTGTGGGCCTAAGAAGGAAAAGTTAGGCAGGTTGCTTATACAGCCCACATGCATGAATACGCATTTTGTGCTCCCTGGGTAGCCACACAGTAGCCTCATTAAAAAGGAGAGGAAAAGAAAATAATTACAAACCACACAGAACAGGCTCAAATTGTTTTAAGACATTATGCAAAAATATTTTCGTAGATCACTCACTGTGTTTTACGCTCTACTTAAAATATTTCATGAAATTCCGTGGATTTATATGTATCTGTGTGTGTGTGTGTGTATATATATATATCTACAAAATGCTTTTTTTAAAGTATTTCTCTTTAGTACCTCCAAATGCAGAAGTAACCTGTTACTACAATCAAAGCTAAAAAGAAAAAAACAAATGCAATACAAGTTCCTGCTCTAGCTGAAACCCATGGCAAAATCCCTAATGACTGGAAAATACAAAATAAATTCACGAAAGCTTCACAAAGCATCAAGTATCAGCATCATTATGATTTCACTGATGATTTTTTTTATGGGAAGAGAAAACCCTTTCAACTTTTAGAAATTTAAAGACCACAGCTCTATCCCCCTTAAATATAACCTGGGAAAGGTGAGGGTGAAGTGGTGATGGAAGTTTCCCTCCCAGTTTAATTCAACAAAGATTAGCTGAACTAAACTACAAAGAATTGCTTTTGAAATGTTCACTGGGTGCAACATTCTTCAACAACATACCTCACATAAACATAGAAGATGGCAGCAGAACTCTGAGAAACATATTTATTAATTAAAAGTTACAGAAAATATAGAAGGGAAATCATGCAGAATTACTTTGCACATAATGGTTTCTTATCCATTTAAATTCTTAGTGAATGAGTTGCAAATTCCATCAAGTATTTAGAAGACCCAAAAACCTCTACTGTTTTGTAACAGTCTAAAGATACAAGGCCTAAAAATGACTGACATTGTCCTTTACTAATCTGAAGCTTTAACAGCATGACAGTTGACAGTTCAGTGCTTCAAAATTAGGTAGACACTTGATATTATCTTTAAAAAGAAACACAATGAAACAGAAAAACAAAGCTGTCTGCTGAAATACAAGAGGAAAAGGTTTGGGTTCTTTTTAAGCAAGGATTAGTATATGATAAAATACTTCCTATGTCCTAGGTTCAGACACATTATGTCATCCACCCTTGATCTAAAACTGGTTTCTGTGACTCCACCACCCACCTGCAAGTTTGCAATGATACTTACTTGTCTTCGTGGTACCAAACACTGCAGTTGCTCCTATACTTTTATTAATGGTTTCAAAATCCAAGCACAACAATACTGCAAAATAGCACAAAACACTTGGAAAGTGTAAATCTGTATTGAAAACTCTATTAAATAAATAATCTTACATTCACCAGCCACTAATTTCATCATCTGGGATTCCTGATTGTAAGTTCACGTAATAATGTGGGATTCCATAAGAATCTGTCCCCACTGGTACGAATGCAGAATTGGGGTCCAGGTTTCCTTTCACACGCTGTGTTGTTCCTGGAAAAACTCCTTTATGAAATCCCAGCCTTAAAACTGGGATGTTATCCCTTATATACACAAAAGTATCTCCAAGCACAACAAAGTAGTATCAATATAGTAACATTTGTTAAGCATTTTAATGAATATGGGTGTAAGATAGTGGGGTACAGAAAGGGCTGACAGTTCCCTGTTGTCAGCTGGGAACTCCATGTGTTACATCAGTGAGATACCAGATACCTTTTGCAACAGAGGAATTACATAATGCACACTACAGTCACCCTACCTGTAGTTTCAAAGAAACACACATGCAGAGTGAATGGAGGGATTATTTTTTTTTCCTTTTTAACCTGCTAACAGGTGGAAAACAGTCCTTTAAGAAGCTGAACATACAGATGGCAGTTTTACAAACCAATCCAAGAATACCAGGAGCCTATACATGTAAGAACAACCACTGCAAACGGACAGAGCTTTAAAAAAACCCCATGGATTGAAAAGCAAATATTCAAAAAATATATTCAATTATCTGATTCTTTTCCAAGATGTGTTTGGCTCCCTGCACTATTTCAAATGCAGTTATCCTCCACTTTTTGTTTATTTGGCCTTAGAAACACAATATAAAACCAAGCAAGATTATGAAGCAATATACACACCTAAACACATCACTTTTACTTACAGAAATACTTTATTCTGGGGATAAGATTTAGAAGTCTGAAGTTAAATTACAACCCTTTTGGAGAAGGAAAGGTAACAAACAACTCTGAAGAACATATTCCTCCCTTCTACACCAACACGTTGTTGTTAGGAATGGGGTGGGAAGAGTTTTACCGTCATCACAACAGTCATAGGCTGAGGCAACCATGAAGTTTAGTGTTGATGCTGGAATGGAAACACCTCTGTTCAGCACTAATCTGTAGTACCAGCAAGTGATTCACTACAAACACTGTGACAAATCATGAGGACTGGTGAGTTTTGTATCCTCCCTGGCATTTGCCTCTTCCAAGTGAGCTGCCTCACAGCTGTCCCAGGGCCTGGGTGGTTGCAGAGGGTAGGAACAAGCAAAGGGGATGAAAAAGCTTTTTTTTATTAATTAAAAACTGAAACTCTCTAAGTTAAAGAAGACATTTTGTTCACGTACCTTGAGAGAAGAGGGCACACGCTCCCCATTTCTGACAAATAAAAAAGAAGAAAAGCGAGAGCGGAGGCTTCAGAGGGTGGGCTTCACACCCACCACCCCGGACCTCCCTACAAAGAACAAGCAGCACAGCAACGAGGAGAAAGAGAAAAGCAGCGAGAGGCCACGGCTGTGCGGCGGCGGCTTGAAATTTACCTGGAAATCAGCCAATATCATTTCTCGGTCCATGTTGGACGCCATTGCAGCCAGCTGCGTCCCGGCTCTGCTCGGACCCGCGCACCTGGAGCCGCTGCCGCGGGGAGGACGGGGCAGGGTGGGAGCTCAGGAGCTCATGGAGGCGCCGCGCTGCGCTCGGGCTCCCGCAGCGCCCCCGGGCTGCCCCTCCCGGGGCCGAGGAGGGGAGGAGGCAGGAGAGCGGCGGGCCGGGCGCGGGGCCGGGAGCGGGCAGCGCTGCCTCAGCCGCTGGCCCGGGAAGGAGGAGGAGGAGGAGGAGAAGAAGGAGGAGGAGGAGGAGGAGGCAGCGCCGCTCCCCGCCTGCCTCCACAGCGCCTGTGTCGCACATTTTGCCTGTCATTGAGGTCGCAAAGAGGCGCTTTGCGGCCGCCACGTGACCGCCCGCCTGTCAAGCGCTCCCGGAGCCGGGGGCGGGACCGCGCCGAGCCGGGACCGCGGGCCCCGCGCCCGGGTGGCACCGGGACGGAGCGGAGAGTCCCGGCCCGCGCCCTCCCCGGCCGGAGGTGCCGCAGCGGGGCCGCGGGAGCGGACACATCCTCACGTCCCGTCCCGGGAGTTGGCGGCTCCCCGGGCCCGGTGGCGGCGCGGGATATCCCGGCTGGGCTCCGCCGCCGGCTGCGGCCTAACGGGTCTGCGGGGACCTGGCTGCAGCCATCCCCGGGCGGTGCGGGGAAACGCGGGCCGGTGCAGCTGCCGGGAGGAAAGCGGCCTTGCCTCTCTGTGCGGGAGCGGGGCAACCATCCATCCATCCATCATCCATTCATCCCTCCCTCCTTCCTCCCCTCCCTGCCTCTCTCCCTTCATCAGCGCCCCGGGACCGCGGCGGTTTCGGTGAATGCAGCGCTCGGTCCCGGCGCGATTTCGCGTCCCCTCCGATCCCCCGTGACGCGGTGCCCGCCCAGTGACCCGCACCCCCAGGGGGGCACGCACCGCCCGGCGCTCGGGGGAGCGGCGACTTTTCGCCCGGGTCCCGACTTGGCTCAAAAGAAGGAAATGCATTTTTCACAGGTTTTTCTGAGCCAACGCACCGTGATCTGCACAGCGGCCCTCGCTCAGGCTTAGCACTCCAGCACTGTAAGATGCAATTCTATTATATACCGCAAATAAATCTGCTCTAAGTAATGCAAATCTAACTGTAATGCTTTCTAAGTCTGCCTCCTACAACCTGATGCCGTTCATGTACCCCTTTAGCCCTGACATTAAACACGCATTTGGACGCCACCTTGCTAATGAGTCCAACATGTTTTGCTCTGCTTTTTGTAGGAGTGTCCTGTCAGTGTCGTAGCTGAGGTCACAGATGCATCAAGCAGCTTTCCTGTCAGCTAATAACGCTACATTATGATACCTTTGAATCAAGATATTTTGCCGGGTTTAGGAAGCAGCGGTCTTTATTGTTTCTCTCTTCCATCCGCGAGGGTTACAGGGGAGTTTCGCGGACTCTGCGAGCTCCCTGCCGCCGCTGGCCCCGGGGCGACCGGGGACAAACGCTGCGTGCGGAGAGGGGCGCAGGGAAAGCTCAGCTGTACCTTCAGGAGGGTCCGTGATTCCAAGAGAAACCCTGGGAATTGTTTAGAGCCTGTTGCGGACGCTGCTAGGGAGCGCGGGCTCCAGGGCGCCTGGGCTGAGTGTCTGGCGGCGGCGGCGCTGCTCCGGGGGCTCTGGGCGGGCTGAGGCCACACCGAAACGCCACTTACGATGCAAAGCCACAGCGTCAGAGAAGCTGGGTTTTATATTTTACCGTGTTCCTGCTCTCGTTTATGTTGGCAGGGCTTGCCAAAAGGTTTTTATTGCCCACTGACGTTAGCTTAACAATTCGAGCTCCCCACCACCCACCGGAGGGATGATAAATTAGTTGCCCTCACACCTGCACCTTTTTTTCCCCCCAGTTTGATGTTACAGACAGTTCTGTCCTAAGTACTAGGTATGGTGCAATGCCTGGGACAGCCTATGCTAAATCACAAACAAATCCACCCACACATTACTAGAGAGTAACTATAATAAAGGCTGAAAAGCGAGTTTTAGCAATTGGGTTAAAGCCAATTAATTCCTGGCACAAACCGAAGCTATAAGTATATAGTCAAGATTAGTTACACAGCATTCATGTCTATTACAGTCATATTTTAAATAATGATATCTATATTAGATCAAAACAGGAAGGATTTGATCCAGAACATAAAGAAAAGGTGAAAAGCTGCACGTGCCAGACGTCGCAGGAAGTTCATATTCAAGTCACAGCTAAAGTTTCTGTTTGCCTTCTCACAACCTCTCTGAGCCATTCGAGGTGGGTTTTATCCTCAAACGAGTGTCAGACAAATTAGGGAGCCGATTATTTTACTCCTCGTAATGCCCGGCGATAATATCTCCCTCCAGAAGGTTTTTTTGGGTTTTTTTTTTCTGCTGATTCTGGAGCCGATTGGGATAAATCCCTCTGTTTTAGATGGAGTATCTTTATCACTCATTAGAGGAAATGATCAGGATTAACGAGCTGCTTTCTGCAAAGACTTTTGACAGACCGGCATAGTAGAGGAAGTTTGACGGCATTTTCTGGCCAGGCAGCTTTACTTGCAGGAGGCCTGCAGCACTCCAGCTACACTTCGCTTAATTATTTTTGCTCTGTGGCATGATTAACAGAAGATGGAAGCTTTATTCTGAACTGTAAATCAGCAAAAAATAGTGTGAGACTGTTGTAAGGTTTGCAAATCTAATTCTACAGTAAGTTAGCAACAGGTAAACACCACCAAAGCCTGCGGATTTTAGGCAGTAATTAGTCACGAAATAAGTAATTTATAAGCTATCAGACTGAATAATTCAAGTTTTGCATATAAATTCTCTCTTTATGCAGAAAAGCAACTATATTCGAATAATTAGATGGTACTTGCATACATATATTTCTGGAGCTAACTTTGAGGGAAGTTATATTTTATATTTTTGCTTTTTAAAAAATGGAAAAGAGGAGGGGGAAAAAAGCACTATTACTTCTAGACAAGAATTACCACAATGAGGCCCTTAAAATACGCGTATTTTTCTCTCCTTTAGTGGGAGTGGGGGGGTCAGTTGATAAATTCAACAAAGTTGTTTTCCCTCCTTCGTGTGTAGGCAGCTCATACTTGTCACCTTTGTATATTCGCAAACAAGCGTGGATGGGGGAATCAGTACAGGAAAATACAATTGCAAAGCAAAAAGCAAGCGACGCGGAGAGGAAAGCCAGAGGCAAAGGTCTGGCTTCGTTCAGCTGCAGATCTACTGCTGTAAAACCGGCTCTGTTTGACGGCTGCGGCCCCGACTCAGGCCCCGGCCACCTCCGGCCCCTGCCCGGCTGCCAGCGGCAGGTTCCCCCCTCAGGGCAGTGCTGGAGGAGCTGTAACTACCACAGGTTCCCTCCCTAACGCACCTCCCCGAGCTGCCTCACGCCTGTTTACATTCAAAATCACTTTCCCGTGGCGTCCACGCAGAAAACAGACGTGCAGATTGCCCCTGCGAGCGATGGGTTACGTGTGCTTATCAGGGAGCCATGACATTGCTGCTTACCTCTCGGAGGGTTCGCTTGGCAGAATTCAGTCCTCCGAGGGTCCCTGAAACCTAAAGCAATCCAGCCATTAAAGCACTTTAAGGCACTAAATATTGTTAGCCAGGGTGGCGGTGACATCTCCGACCTGTACCGTCCTCACTTCTTCTCCCTGGAAAGGAAAAGCGAAGTCCTCGCGTCTTCTCGCTCGGTGCCCGGGCGCGGTTCCCCCTCAAAATGGCACTTTCAAATCAATCAAGGACACCAAAACGCGGGAAGCAGGGAGTGCTGCCGTGGACGGTCGCCTTCCACGGTTAAGACAACTTGACATTGACCCTTCATCCTTGACCTTGTCCTCAGGATGAGAGAGGAGCCCGCGTCGCTGCCGGGGTGGTCCCGAGCGCGGAGCCGCCGCCCGCGGGGTGCCGAGTGAGGGCGGAGGGGCCAGGACCGGGACCGGGACCGGAGCCGGCTCCGCTGCCCCGCGGGCAGGTGGAGACCCCCGGGGAGAAGCTCCGGGCAGCGCCGTGGCAGAGGCCGCCCTCCCGCCTGCCGAGCTTCCCCGAACCCGCTCCTCCCGCCGGGGTGCGGGGGCTCCCGCTGCTACAACCTCCTTTTCCTTTCATTTTCCCCCCCCAGGCCTCAGCAG
The DNA here is from genome assembly GCF_020740725.1 of Corvus hawaiiensis. NCBI lineage: Eukaryota > Metazoa > Chordata > Aves > Passeriformes > Corvidae > Corvus > Corvus hawaiiensis. The sequence continues at coordinate 27,036,252 of NC_063221.1, forward strand.
CGCTGCTCCTAAAAGCAGCCGGGCTGTGCTGGCTGTGGCGGGGCAGTGCCGTGCCCGGGCTGCGCGGCGAGGGGACGGTACCGGGAGCCGCAGAGCTGCGGCGGCCGGAGCGCGGCGGGGCCGGGCGAGGGGCGGGCGGGAGCCGCTGCAGGCCTTCCTGCCCGAACTCCGCCGCGCCTCCTTAAATCTCTGCCGTTAAAATGTGGGCGGGTGTTTCAACTCAAAAAGCGCTCAAATTTTTTTTCTTTTCAAAAAAAGCTGATGAGGTTAAAAAAAAAAAAAAAAAAAAAGAAGAAGGGGGGGGGGGGGGGAAAAAGGAGAGAGAAACCGGCTTCGTGTCCTTAGGAAACAGAAGTAGCGATTGTTTGTGCTTAAAAAAGGGGGAGCGCAAAGCCGCGGGCGGAGGCGGCGGTCGCGGACCGGCAAGTGCAGCTTTATTTCGCGAAGTTGGAAGAGGAGGCGAGCGGGGCTGTCAGTGCGGCTGCGAGCGCGGCCGGGCCGGGGCAGCGGCGGCACCAGCGCGGCCCCTGCCCCCGCCAGGAGCTCGCCCCGCGGCCGCGGCGGGAGGAGCGGCTGTCCCGGGAGCGCCCGGCGGAGCGCGGACAGCGGCGGCGGGACCCCGGCGGAGGGACCCCGGAGGACGGCGGCGGACACGGCTCCGGGTCGCGGCTCCTCCACGCCCTGAGCGCGGGCGGCGGTTCGCGGCAGCCCCCCCGCGCCGCCCGCCGCCCTCCTGGATGCTCCGGAGCCGCCGCCGCCGGGGGCGGCCGCCGGCCGGGATCGCGCCCGCCCGCTGCGCGGAGGCTGCGCGGGGCCGCGGGAGTGAAGCTGCTGCTGCTGCTGCTGCTGCGCGGAGCGAGAGCACCCAGGGAGCGAGCTGGGCGCCGGGATAGTCGCCGCCGCCGCACCCGGCCCTCTCCGGGCGCGGCTCGTCCTTTCCTTCCCTGCTGGGCCCGGACTAAGGCGACGGAGTGGGATGAAGGGGGGATCCCGAGCGGGAGTTGGATGCACACTGCTACAGATCTTTCCTCGGAGCTGCTGCTGCTGCTAAGTTTCAGAAACCGACTGTGAACAGGGTGGGTTGTCTTCTTCTTCCAAGATCTCAGGTCTGAGTGAGTCTCCGGTGTACGTGTATATATGTTACCTATAACATATACAATATATTGTATAGCTGTTAATCTATTCCCCCCGCCGCGAAAGTGGCCAAAGTCTTTAATAAGAGTTGCTCTATATGTGGAACCAAAGAAATCTTCCTTCAAGTGGAGCTGCAGTTTTGCTGAATAATCACGTGTGAGTTAGGGGCGGGCTCTTGGCAAGGAGGTTTTTTACGAGTATTTACTACAAGGTCTTACTCCAGAAGATTAACCATCCCAATCCTTCTGTCAGTCTCCGATGCCATGCCTGGTTAAAAAAAAAAAAAAAATCTCATCTTTTTTCCGATCGTCAGTCACCCTAAAGAATGGCCGAGCCTTCTGGGAACGAGCTGGCGTCCGCGGCTGCCAAGGGGGACCTAGTGCAACTTACTAATTTGTTGCAAAAGAATGTAAACGTCAATGCACAAAATGGATTTGGGAGGACTGCGCTGCAGGTTGGTATCCAGAGAGGGAGAAAATATTTCATCACTGGTACCTACGTGACCCGGGTTTCCAAAAAAGACAACATTTTAAGCAGGCTGGTGGATGAAATTCGAGTGGTTTTTCAAACTCGTTGGATGCCATATTTTATAACTTTTAGTGGCTCCAACTCCCTAAAATGACGTACTTGAAATAAAACTGGTCAAACCATTCTTTCAATTGGGGATCACCCTCAATGTCAAACGGGCTACGAGTTTGCTAATATTTTGTGACTTCGTGGGGAGGAGGCAAGGAATGAGAGAGCTGAGATGAAAAGAAATCAGCTTAGGTGAGCAGGATTTCATAGCAGGTCTGTAAACACAAATGTTCTGTTCTCTGAAGCTTAGGATTTATATCTTTTTTTTCTTCCTTTTTTTTTTTTCTTGCAATGTGCTTTTAAAGCGTGGCTCGTCTGGGTTCTGGGATCTGCTGTGGATGATACTTTTCCTTTATGCTCTGTTTGTGGGAATGACCTTTCTCATTGGGAAGCATGCTGCTCAGAACCGAGGACCTCCGATGTACATTAAAAGCTAGCCCTGCGAGTCGGGGTTCCAGCTGAATCACTTGCTTTTTTATTCATAATTAAGACTTTAAAATTTGTTTTATTCGGATCGGCTGGCAGGGCACTGCTTCCAGTTATTTCCTTTCTGATCGTATAGGGTGCTGTGTCCTAATTTTTAACTGTGTAGTTGTGCAGGCAGGAGTTGGAACCTGTCCAACTGCTAACTATTGGAGCTGATGAAAGATTTTGCTTTTAATATTATCAGATAATGATGGCAAAAAGGCTAGAATACCTACCAAATAATGAAAGATATGATTTATAAATCCAGAGGGAAAATAAGTGTGGTTATTTGTAGTTAAGGTGTAAGTAATGAAATGTGGAAGTGGAGCTGTAGGTCTTTTTCATTTTACACATTAGTAAAATCGTTTTTTAACCCCTCTCCCCCCTTCCCCCAAAACCATGGTAATAATTTCAGAAAGTGGATTTTCAAACAGCATAGAACCTGTGAATGTACTCGAGATATTTACAGCTTTTTGGCTTAATATCAAAATGTTAGAGCTGGAAAATAAGCACCTCTTGCTAATAATGCAGGAATGACCCTTTTTTTGATAATTTCGCTGAAGCTGGAGATCTGTGAGCTCCTCGCTGTCCTGTTAACACCTAAATAGGTCATCGCATTGCACTGCAGGCACTTGCAGCAACTTTTAAGAGAGTGAAAGGGTTTAAATTAATGACTTAGACAAACTAAATTCTTTAAGAAAGCAGGAAACATTTAGCTGGTTGTTTTATCCTCGGGACAAGGGCTGAAAACCAATTTGTCCTAGAGTAATGCTGGATATTTTTTTCTAAAAGCAGCTAACTGTCCATATCCTGAATTAAGGTATATTTTACACAATGACATAGCATCCAGCTGTATTAAACATGCATCCGTGCCCTAACGATACTTCTTAGGGGTGCCTAATAACAACTGAGCTAATGAACCACAACAAAAATCAAAACAGGAGAATCTGTCAACTTATTTTCAATATGTATCATCCTGAAATGTGCTGTGGGTGCGTGGCCACGCTCGAAAGACTTCTCTGTCAGTGCACTCTGCTAGACTGAGATAATCTGTCTGTAATCTCTCTCTCAATTACAATGGAGAGAATGCTCCTATATTAATGTCAATTAATTTATATTTTTCCTCTTCATTTATGTTTAATTAAACAGCTACTCGGCTTATCTTGCTCTGTCCTTTTTATTTCTGGTGAAGTGCACCTATGCAGGCCTCAAATACATCTCCTGCCCTAATGCTCTTCGTCAGACTTATTCAATTAATGCTTTCTCTTTCTTCGCCTCCCTCCCCCCAAGCATAACCTTGCAAATATAGGGGACATTTGCTGTTCAGTTGTAGCCCACAGCCAAAAAGCACCACCTTTTATGGGATTTTCTCCCCCTCACATCTTTAACTGAACACTTTAGTCCCCTGGCCTGAGCACTGAAAACTCCCACTTAACCCAAATATATGTTTTGAATTCACAAATAATACAGCCTGGGCTCTCAAAAAAAGATCAAAATGTCCAGATTTCACTAAACAAAGAGAGATCACAATGATCTTGTTTTCTTTTAACATCGCTTCCATCTCTCGTCAGAAGTGAAAGAAGTGGCAGTCAGGAGCTGGAAGCCTTGGGGCATAGAGAGATCTCTTTTCCTGTATCCCAGCCTGTCTTATCTGCACTTCTGCTCCTGTCTGTGGTTATAACATGCTAGGCTGCTTTACACTTCAAACGCTGTACATAAATGTATTTATTATAACTGGCTTTTCTTAAAAAACTTAATATATATTTTTCATCAGGACAGATTTTCAGCAAACCCCTGTAGAAATTGTACCTTATGCTAAATCTAATGCACTGTAATGCTTGTTTATGCTGATTTTTTTTTTTTTTTAACCAAGATTTTCAAATCGATGTGTGGATCTCTTTCTAAGGAAATAGAAAAGAGTTTAGTTTTTTTCGAATTTTATACTTACAATGAGACTAGTTACAAGGACAGGAAAATACTGCGTATAGGCTGGAGATTACACATTGTACATTACAGTGTTCGTTTTTGGAAAGTGTGCAAACAAAAAATGAGGAATTACAAGGAAATCGGTGCAAGCTGTTAAGTTACAAATAAGAGAGATTTGTGTTCTAATTATGATAGTTTTATGGTGCAATTGAGAAAATTGAAAGAAGCTTTTTCTTTTTTTTTTCCCTGAGAAACAGTCAGAAAATCCAATTATTGTTGTTGTTGTATATTTTTTAAGGGATGTTTTAACAACAGAACATAGCCACAGTTTACTTATAGAGAGGTTATGAAAGTATAATATAATATACTGATTTTAGAAGAGAACTTCTGTAATTTTGAAACATTCCCTTTGACTTTTCCTTTTTGGGTCACCTAATGAAACACGAATATTGGGGAGAAGAATTTCTTTTAGCATTTGTGTTTCTCAACAGACAGAGCTATGGTACAGTCCAAATATTTGTTTTATCATAATGTACAGACAATGTAAACACCTGAAAGCTTGTAAAAACACATTCTACATTTGCTGTTGCTGAGGTAAAATATCTGCTCCTCAAAGACCCTATATTTGCTATTTAACAAGATTAAACAGTAATGCAGAGGTGTCTCAATACTTAGGCAAATAAAACCGAACTATACCTAATTTTTATATGTTAAGAAACTGAGATGATCCTCGTTAGGGGAAAAAAAAAAAACCAAAACAAAAAAGCTGTTTTATCCCATTCTATGCTATTTCAGGCATTAATCTCTCCGAGGCAGAAAGCTATGACCACCGAAGTGATAACATCTTTCAGAGTTTCACCGAGTTCAGTAACAAATACATTAAAAACTAGACGTTCTGGTGTGTCATTAGTTTTACAGCGAGGCTCTTCTGTCTGCTTTAGATGAGAACTGGGCTCTGACGAAAGCCAGGGATGAGAAGTGAGGACGGGAGGCAGTGCTGGAGCAATCCCCCCACCCGCGGTATCCAATTCTCCTCTCTCTCTCATAGGTGATGAAACTCGGGAACCCCGAAATCGCCCGGCGGCTGCTCAGTAACGGGGCGAACCCCAACCTGAAAGACAGTACCGGCTTCGCTGTCATCCACGACGTAGCTAGGGAGGGGTTTCTGGACACTTTGCAGACTCTGCTGGAGTTCAAAGCCGATGTTAACATTGAGGATAACGACGGCAACCTGCCCTTGCACTTGGCGGCCCAGGAGGGGCACGTGCGGGTGGTGGAGCTGCTGCTGGCGCGCTCCGAGTGCAAGGTGGGCCACCAGAACAAGCGGGGGGCCACCGCCTACGACCTGGCCAAGCTGTACAGGAGGGCGGCCGTGGTGGAGCTCCTGGAGGCCAGCAGCTCCTTCCCCCCCAGCATGGACTGAAAACTGCTAGGACGGGGTCTCCTTTGGACGTGAGGGCATGCAGACTTTTTGGGGTGTTTCCCTCCTTTTTAACGGCATTTGTTGCCACTTTTTTTTTTTTTTTTTTTTCCCCTGAACAGCTGGTAGTGTAAGTCTCAAGAAATTCCAGAGGTGGGTTTTTAGATAACAGAAACGTTTGAAATCCATGCTCCCAGCAGTTTCCTATACCTTTCACTTTACTCAGTGCTCACAGGCTCATCTGTGTGTATGTTGGTTGCTCATATCTAGTTTTCCAGTATCAACTTTTGCAATTTATTTTAGGTCATTTGTATCAAGTCATTAATACAAGAGCTACTATTCACACGCTTAATGTTGCTGGACTTTTAAGAAAAGGAAATAGTTTACTGTGATTTCTCCCACCTCTCAACACACCCCTCCCTTCTCACTCCCCCCACCCCTTTCAGTCGGGCTCAAGAGTCTGAGGTCCTGTTTTGGTTAAAAACATCCTTTAAATAAGGGGTCACCTGCACAGGCAGAGCTGGAAGTCAAAGGGGACGGCCTGAGGACAGTGGATGGCGCTTAGATGCTTTAGGCAGTAACTGTATTTTGTCACTAACAAGAGCTTGTAGAACTAGGTCACTTACTTTCTAAATGTAGATGACACTTTTCCTCTTTGTGTATTTAAACTTTCACCAATCTGGTTTTCAATTTAGTTACCAGAAACAGTATAAGTGGTGTTTCTTTGATTGCCAGAGGTTTTAAACAGCTCAGTTTAGTAGTTCGTGTTTACTGTGCACTGCACAAGACGTTTTTTTCTAGTTTCAAAACAAGCAGCAGAGAACCATTGTCAGAGGCAAGAGGACACGAAGGCTGCAATACAAGATTTCTGGTTGCTTCATCTGCTGAGTGCAGTTTAGATGTTCTTTAAGTAATATTTGCTTTCCACCAACTATTCTGTTTTGTCTGGAAATAAACTATTTTAATGACAGCATCTCACAAAACAAGAATATTTGAATACAGTGACATTTAGGAAGCAGCACTTTTGATATTTGTGAAGTTAAGTTATTGCTTGCACCTAAAACACAATTTAACCATTGGAAATTTTCCATTGCAACACAGCTGAGAGTATTCACCAGACTGAAACTCATTTGCCTCTCCAGCCTCAACAGGAGCTAACGATGCTCAGCACCCTGTCGGGAACAGTCTATTATGAAACTTTTAACATTTGTACAGGATCTACTTGTTGGACAGATGGGCAGTTTAAAGTGCTTCATTTTGAATAGTTTAAATTTCAATTGTGCAAAATAGAAGGTTTTAAATCAATGCAAAATGAATACTACTTTAAATAGCACTTAAAAGAGGAGAGGGAGTACATTAGTTTAGTTTTTAACTTTTTTTTTTTTAATTAGCCCCACAAAATCAGTTACTACATTTTCAAGTAAAAAATAATTTGCTGAAACTGTCACATTTACTATAAGCTCTGTCACACTGCTGTGTTCTGATTAAAAACCTCTGTGAAATATGAAATTTGTGTGCATGATCATTAATCGGTGCAGCACAGCACATAGGAAGCATTACTGGGGAAATAACCCTCAAAATTCCTGGTAGAAAGAGCACTAAACCACCTGAAATATTAAACCGAGCAACGTAATCCACAGGTCCCCGAGGTGAAGTGACCCAAATCGCTCTGTGTTGCTCTCCATCTTCCTTTCCTCATGTCCTGGAGGATGCTCCAAGACTTTTCCTTCTCTATTCCTCTCAAAAAGAGGAATTCCGTGCTACACCAGAAGGTAATATCCAGCTTTCTCATGTTTGTTTGGGGTTTTTTTTCACCTGTGCTTCTAAAAAACCTCATTCCAAACCCTTTTGGAGCTTCATCAGCATTTAATTTACGCTAAGGCGAAGTTTAAGCAGTGGCTTGATAGAACAACTTCTCTTCCTAGAAAAATGCCCCGCCTAGTCAGAAATAGCGGCTTTTATTGCGTGCCAGGAGTTCAGGGTTAAAGCCAGGACGAATCACCCCCTGGTCATGCCCAAAACCTCGGCGGCTGAGTCACGGGCGATAGTCTGGTTTAAAGGTGTGTTTTATCTGACTTTACTGCTGCGTTTTCTCAGTGAGCCCCTCATTTTATCGGAAACAACATTATCAATTGAAATTCCTAGTTAAATACTTTGAAAGCAAGGATTGCTCTCTATTATCCCAGGAAGTTAATAGTTACTACAAAGAGCCTCTGGGAAACCAAAGAAATTCGTCAGCTGGTGGGTTACACGCACCTTACAGGGTTTGTCACTGACAAAAGGTGCCTGGCTGCTGGGGAATGGCTTTCCTCCAGAAGTCTTTATACTTACTGAGTGAGGAGAAAATAATATAAAGCAAGTCTTATTAATAGGGAATCCTGACACCTAAAAAGGATTGTAGTATCGGGTGTGCTTTCAGAAACTGCTTTGGCGCTTCCCCCCCCACTATTTTGGCAACATCAAAAAGTCCAGTTTCAAAAATTCGCGTATTCGTGAAAATGTCGACAATCATGTTTACCCAGAGATGCAAAACTGCAGCGTGTGAGATGGAATTAAAGAATTTTGAGAGCTTTTATTGAGACATAAACCAACTGCCAAGTAAGTCTCCAGGCAGGAGCAGAGATCGCCCTGCAGCAGCCCAGGAATCGACAGCAAACAGCGCAGTATCGAGATGAGAGGTATAAATAGAAACAAATACAGCAAGCACAGAAAAATGTGAAGAAATAGAGCATAAAATGTAGCTGTACCAGGATTCACAGTGACCAGGCTGTGTGAGGACACAACTATGGGGAAACAGCCCTCTCCCCTATTTCGGTTACAAGGATGAGCAAAGCTGTTACACTTGACCTTTGTTTCTGAATTGTCCTCGGAACAACGGCGGGGGCTGCTGAACTCCTTTTGGGAAGGGGCAGATCCTAAAGGGATTCTACAGGGAACGAAGAGAGTTTCATCTGTGGCAGCAGCACCGCGAGAGGGTGAAATACCTTATCTGTGGGTGCTGGGGAGAGAAGGGCAGAGGTGCAGGGCTAACTCAGGCACTGCCCTGCCCTTAGCCGGGGGAGAGTAAATGAGAAGGTATTTGAAGGTGAATTCTGCTCAGTCTCCAGTGCAATAAGCCACTGCACATTTAAGTACAGGAAAATACTTTCTTTCCATCTTTCAGTGTGGGGAGAGGGATGGGATCAATGGTTTATTCCATGGTGGGGTAAGATATTAGCTCCCTAGGAAATGCCATTGCATTTTTCACATAAAGAAAGAGTTAACACAGTAGAAAACTACGACTTTGCATCTTCTAAAAGAAAGAAAAGGGTTTCTTCCACAAATGTACCTGAGAATTCGCTAGGCAGCCAGAAGGAACCAGACATTATTATCTCCTGAGTAAAGTGCTGAAATTGCCTCAAAAAAGCGAGGGGAGGAAAGCTTTTGCTTTTCTCCGTGGGGACTGTTATTCTGTGCATGGCGGGGGGGGGGGGGGGGGGGGGGAAGGGCGGTGGGAAAGGAAAAAAAAATGGAGAAAGAAGGACAGCGAGAGAAAGAAAGATTTCTCACCGGCTCTCAGCACAGCCTGCCCCACCACACAGGCACTCAAAATGTCGGTGCCCCCGGAGGACTCTGCCGGGGTCCCCGGGGAGGAGGGAGGGTCGCGCCGGCCGAGGTGCGGGCAGGTCGGGCGGCCCCCGGGGAGCGCCCGGGCTCGGGGCCGCGGGGCGGGGGGGCCGCACCCGGCTCCGAAACCGTTACTTTGGCTCCTGCGGCTCCGCTCCCCTTGCTCTTCCTGTCCAAATAATTTTAAATTTACGCGCCTTAAATAACAGTCTGATTTTATTTATTTAGTTTCCTCCGCGGGCTCCGCCGCCGCTTCGCTGCGCCCCGGCCCCCGCCGCCAGGCCCGGGGCGGCCGCCGGCCGGGCAGCGCTGCGCGGCCCCGGGGCTCGGGACACCCCGGCCGCCCCCGCCGCCTCTCTCCCGCCGCCGCCGCAACTCGCACTGCGCCCCATTTTTTTTTTTTTTTTCCTATCTTCTCCTTCTTCCTTCTCTTTTTTTTTTTTTTTTTTTTCCCCTTTTCTCTTTTTCCCTCCCTTTCCTCCCTCTCCCCGCAGCCGGGACTGGAGTCTCCTCAGCGTAACTCCGGTGCTTTCGCAGCCGCAGTGAGTACAGAGAAGGGACCCACGTCTTGCCGGGGGGATGTTTCCAACACATCTTTGTGGCTGCTGCCGGGCGGCGGCGGCGGCGGGGCTCCCGCTGCTGCGCCGGGCTCTCCTCCCCCAGCCCCGCGTCCAGGGAGGCAGAAGCATCTTCTCCCAGCACAGCTCACGTTAGAAGGCAAAACCAAGCAGGTTTGTCTCCAGGTTTCCTTTAAAAAAATGGCTAGCAAGGTGTATCTACCAGCAGGAGCTTTTCATAATCTTGTGTTACATTTGAAAATCAGACAGGCGAGAGAGGGGGGAGGAAAAATCTACGCTTCTTGGCTTCTGTGTCACAGAGGCGAGAAAATTATCTTCGGATGTAAAGTACATGGCACATTTCTGAGAGCCAGATGTGTTAAGCCTGGCTCTGCAGCCCTAATTTACAGAGCCTCACTCAGAAAAAAAAAAATAACTCACTTCTGCCATGGCTCTGAGTGGTAAAATGGCTTCTGCGTTTTGAAGAAGCACACCAGGGACATTTTACAGTGCCAAAGGCTCTTGCTTGTCATTTTGTACTTTTTCCCTGTTTGAATTACCTTTCAGCACAGTATCAGTTGTAATTGTGTGAAGTTCAGCTTAAGGATCTATGAGGAAGAGAACTCTCCGATGCTGGATACTTCAGAATAACCTTGACCTTTCATTACTGCTTATCCTACAAGATAAGTCATGCAGGGAAAGCAGGGAATTGGGCAAGGCACCTGCAAAAGAACAACTGAAATGGCTCTATTTTTAAACTAGTGTTAAAATAGCTTCTGAATCTGACAAAACGAGGGGCACTCGGGCTAAAAGACAAAATCTAGAGCTTGGTGGCAAAATTCAGTTTGACACACACAGGACCCCGAGCCAATTTCCTCATCCCCAGATGCATTTTGTGCCCTTAGTGCAACCAGACTCAAACTGCCAGAAAGGGTAAATTCCCTCTGAAAGAAACTGAATCAGCCAAAAGTATAATCAGCTTTTCAGGGAAGTACAAGACCACTGAACCATGTTTCCAGTTGCATTTCTTTGTTCCTCTGTAACTGTTTTCTGATATTTGTAGCAGTAATTATAAGGACCACTAGCATTTATGAGAGTCTTTTAAATTAAAGAAGCCTAATTCTGTCTAGGAAGCTGGAAACATTTTCTTCACAGTGCAGCCACTAAGAGGTTAAAGTCGATTCACAGTTCCTGTGAAAAGTTTTCCTTCAGCAGATAGTGCCTATCAAGATGGTCTTTCTTTCTCCTATTACACCCTGAGAGCAGGAAACGGGGCAGCATTTATATTGCAACACAGCCCTCTTCACTCCTCAATATTAAGATTATTACCAGCACAATGATATTTTAATGAACATTTTTATACACAAAGCTAATGAACATTTAAAGGAAAATACACACAGCACAAACCACAATAAAATGTGATGCCTTGTAGGAACACTGAGTATTCAAAAGCTTTTCAGGGTTTGACCTTAATGAAACACAAGAGCAATCCTGGGTACAGATCACATTTATATGCGGAGTATATTGCAGGCTAGAATGAGGGCTTCTGCAAAAGTTAATTGTAATTTTCTGGGGAGGGAGGATCGCATGTTCAGGCCTGAAGTTATTAACATCTATTCGGATGGAAATAGGGACATTGGGATACACTTTGTCAAATCAAAAAGAGTACTTTCTGCTTCAGATATGTTACCCTAGAGGTGATGTACCACCATTTGAAAATCTGCACTTCCCAATCAGGCATGCCAGGATGGCAGCGAATTGATCAGTCAGGAACTTTTGCTTGCATATAGTAATGCTGGAGAAAAGGCAGAGGAGATTTTCAGTCTACACTAGCTGGAATATGCACAGGCCTGGGAACCAAGCTGTTAACTCTAAATGCTTCTTACAGGATGGACTTTTTAAAATTTTCTGAAAGAAGTACACTCTGTTAGAAAAAGCAGTTTTGTCTCTGTACATAACATAGTCCTTGAGGGTGTGACTGTAGGTACACAAACAAAGCTATACTTAATCTCTTTAAGAGAATTTTGTAGAGAACATCTGTCAAAGAGAAAAGTGTATTTGTTTCATGAGCACTGTAACACTTAGTAATATCACCTCCTTGCACCAACATATATGCTTTAAATAGTGTGATGTCTGTGGATTTTTCAGATGTAATTTGTTTTAGCTCCTGTAAATAAGGGCTGCAGACAAAGAGCTGTGCTACACTGTGATAGAGTAACAGTATCCACAATCCAGCATAGTATGCATGTATTGGAGAGAACAACAATTTCCTTCCTGTACGAGCACTTTAATTTATGGAAACATACTGTTTTGTGTAAAGAAGGTAGTAGATAATTAACAGTATTCATTTAATCTAATTATAGGCCTCTGAGGCAAAAAGCTGACACTTTCCATTGTGGTATATTCAGGGAAGTTAATTGAAACAACATTGCAGCCACAAGGCATAACATGCCCATCATATATTTGATACTAATTCTTTTCTCAAAAACGGGATGAATCTGATGCTCGCTAGAGATAAGAATTGCTGTTACTCACTCGAGTAAGGAAAGTCTGGGGAACCTCATTATGCAATGCTGCAGTGCACTGCAATATCTCTGCAATTCCAGAGCAAACCACAGACAACTTAATTTGCCAAATTGCGAGACAGTTTTGTAATGTACACAAGTATCTAGTACAAATTAAGAAAAGATTGAACACATTTTTAGCTGGGACGTAGGTCAGAATTTTAACAGAGATCTGCCTCAAGAAGCAATAGGTCAATGTACCAACTTCTAGCTCTGCTTAATCTTTAGGAGGAACCAAGCAGTAACAGCAACCTTACCCTAGGAGTTGTTATTAGAAGTGTAATTTGTGGATTTAAGCTATCAGTATGACAAACAGATACACAGACAGCAAATCAACACTTGCAGCTCCCAAGTATATGTTAAAAAAGCATGTCAGACCATGTGCAGACTAATTTTTTCTATCACCTGATACACACCAACAACTCAACTTTCTGACAGCAGTGCTGCTTTCATTCTCAAAAGGAAAGTAAAGCTCAGTTCTGCAAAGCTTGCCTTCAGCTTGCAGAAAATGTGACAGACCAAACATGCTGTTTGTGGGAAAGCATTTGCCATTTATATTAAAAAATTTGGAATTTCTTCAACATAAATGGCAAATGCTTGCAAGCTGAATCACCATGATAGGGGCAAATTTGAGTGTTTCTCCCTGCTTTGCCACTGGAGGAGTAGAACTGGTGTCTCTGCAGCTCCAGCAGCACCACGGGGCAGCCCTCCCTGGCTGCTGCTCAGTGACCTCCACCTCTGCTTTGCCCATGGGCAGCACCCAGCCCTCTCCCACTCTCTGTTCCTGTGTCTCCAGGCAGTGTTCCTGTCTAGTGGGAGGTAAAATTGCCAAGGCAGTGCTGCTGACCCCTGTGATGAATTACACACAATGTAATGGGGATGGTGCAAGCCCTCTTAGAGGACAAACACCCACAGTGAAAGGCCATCGAGCCGAGTGCAGGGCCTTGCTTTGCTCTGCCAGTGAGAGACACTGCTGGCAGCCCTACCTATCATTTCAAAATTACTTGTAGCATTTTCGAATGTATTCTGCAGAAAGACTTTTTACTGTGGTTAAAAAAAGCCGTATATTGTACTTTAGGCACTAGAATGTTTGTTAACAAAATCAGAGAGAGGAAGCCTGAAAAATAAACAGATAATGACATGCGGTCACCTTAACTCCAGGGCTCTGGCTCAAGACATCCAGAATATGCGATAAAGATCTCTAACAAGAAAAGAAAATGTGGCTATAGATGTTAGTCATACCTGATTCCTGTTCCTATACCATTACAGATAAATCACAATTTGCATATATGTCTGACTCAGAAAATCAGCTTATTCTCAGAGTTCAGTCTGTACTCACACCCCTTCTTTCCCTTGATGCTTTCTTCTGCCTGGCTCCTGCCTTCTTTTTCTCCTCTGTGCTGTTTTAAGGTAACTCTTAGCTCTTTCTCTTCCACGCTGTGTTTATCCAGCTCTCCATTCCCTGGCTCCTGCCTTCTTACACACTTCACACTCTATTTTCATCTCCTAGTTTCCCTTGCTTCATCTGCACATCCACCCTCTTATTTTTTTGTAATTATTTCCTCCGGCATCTTATCTTTATCTCCATGATGCTTATTAACCTCCTTACCTAATATACCATACCCCTTCCCACTGCCTAGCAGAATCTCTTTATGTAAATATGCATAATCTTTTTTTTCCCTTGTCATGCAGAACTGCTTCCACAACTGATTTCTGTCCATGATGTCCTAGGAGAATTATTACTGGTCAGTAATTGTTGTCTCCTTGGACTCTACTGCCTTCATCTCTTCCTTTCTCTCCCTTTCTGCTCCCTGCTTGGAGGCCTCCTCCCAAACTCTTCCACTTTTGTGACCCATCCTCCTTTTCTCAGCAGCAGGACAAAGGGAGGTGATGCACACAGGAGAGGCACCCAGATCTCACAGGAAGGGAGGAGCACTTGTGGTCCCCATTGCCTCAGGCACAGGCAGTACCCGCTGCTCCAGGAAAGCCACCGAACACGGAGCACACTCCGTCAGCTCGGGCTGGCCTTTGGAAAATTTAACAAAATGACAAAAGCAAACCATTCTTAACCAATCACATGCAAACTGAGGTTTTTTTTTTCTGAGTCTTACAACTTTTTTTTACATTTGGATGCACATCTGTGAAACCACAGCAGCAGTACTGCCAAATTCCAAGTTGCTGCTTTAAAGGTGCATGGATGAAAGTAGACCAGCAACGGTGTTTCATTTCAAATTCCTTCTGTAATGGGGATACCAACACTTCTGAATGAAGCAACCAGATTATTATTTTTTAATAGGGGCAAAATATTTTTTTAACCTTGTTCTTGAAAATTACTACAGTGGTTTAGCTGGCAACTGCCAAAACTTAAACCTGAGGCAGACGCTTGGCTTGGAAAATACCAGCCCAAACAGTGACAAGCAACCAAAAACTGGATGTTATTATGAAGCACTGGACAAGGTTAAGCAGAGAAGTGGAAGACTTTTAAGTGACCTGCAATGAATTTCTTAATAAAAACTTTGTTGAAATAAGCAGAATTCGGTCAGATTTCACCTTTTTGGGTGAATGTATTTCCTCTGAAAACAAAAATGAAAATAAAGGAAAATAAACCCAGAGTGTTCTGATGTGAAGAGGGAGAGGGGAGTGTGCTCAGCTGAGATTGGGAGCACTATGATTGAGGACTGGACCACTCTCTTTGGCAACAAAACCAACTGTAAAGATCTAAAAAAGTGCAGAAATAAATGATCCAAAAGTATTCTGTGAAGATGAAACTTTACAGAGACGGCAGAGTGAAGGGAGAAAGGAATTGCTGCTGGTGGGAAAATGTCAAAACAACAGAAAGGGAAGTCCAAATATTTTGTTAGCTTTGGAGTTCCTAAATATCCTCGTCAGCGCAGTTTACCATGACAAGCCCCAGGGAAAGCATCATCTAACAGTCCCCCAATGGGCTCCACATCTCCCACAGTTGACTGTTTGCCTTCTCTGAAAACTGAGGCAACTCAGGAGCTGCTCCCTATGCTGGGATGGCACTGGTGGGGGCTGTGGGAGCAGTGGCAGGGAGGGCAGCTGAGGTATGACCTGTTCCAGTCCTGTGCCTGACACGTTCCACTGCCTCCCCGCCAGAGGAGCAGGTTCACAGCAAGAGTTACAGCAATTACCACCAAGTGCTGTTTGGCACCAAAAACTGTCCTCCCATTCCTCTGCTAGGGATGAAAGCAACGGAGTCACGGAAGCCCTTTCTAATGTACAATGGACTGCCTGTTAATTTGCAAGTTACAAGTGGTTTTTGTCTATAAAATTAATACTTTTAAATACTTTCAGCAGATTTAGTGGGTTGTCTGTCACTTGATTGAACCATTGCCTAAATGATATGTTCTTGCTTGAAAAGAAATTATTTCAGGAAGTCCTGTGGCCTTTGTTTTGCAGGAAGCCAGAGGAGGTGAAAATGGTGGTCCCTGTGGCCATCTCACCTCTATCAGTCTGTTTGTCCAGGATTTTAACAGTAAAACTACACTAATGCTGTAAACTTTCTCTGCAGTTAAAATATTCTGAAATATCTTGCATAGCCTGTGTTTGAAAAATTTTCATTGCATTTAAGCAAAATGCTTCATGTTAATGGTCATGATTATCCAAATTATGGTCAAAATGGTGACCTGTGATAAGACTGGCGATCAATATGAAATTAAAACTACTCTAATTAAAAAAAAATCTGCTTTCATAAACAGAAGATTGAAAATTTTTGCTAGGTGCTGCTGTTTGGCATACAAATTCTTTTGCCTTTCTTAAACATGTATGTGTTTGTTATGTCTAGATTTCTTTTTGGGTTTAAGACTAGGCCTGGCCTGGCAGTGCTTAGTTCTGGGACCACTGCAACACTTTCACAACATACATTACTCTCAAAGGTATCTTACACTCAGCACATTCTTCCTTCTGATACAGTTTCCCTTTTATTAAAAAGAAAAGCAGTAAAAGTGAGGTTTAAGGGTAACAGAAAACTTGGCCTGGCAACATGTTCTAATGAACCACAAAGCAGCTTTCAAAAAGAAAAAGTAGCAGGAAGTTCTTTCATACCGGGTATTAAAAATAGACTGCACCAAGTCCTGGAATGCACACGGCAGTTATGTAATGATTTTTCAGTGACATGCATTAGGAAATATTCTCAGTACATGTTTTTCCTTCCTAACACCCAGTTTACTTCTCTGAAGTTTGGAAATTCTTCACATGGATGATTCTTAGAAGTCTAAAATTATAATGTTCATTGGAATAACCTATCAATTAGCCAGCCACATAATGACAACATCTAATGGTACAATTGAAGTATTTGAATTTAATATACCGTTTTCATAATGGTACAATATGAAACACACGATGGAATCCAATTTTTTTCCCCGCAAGTTAGGCTTAATTTATTTCTGGCAATGTAATGATTTTGCACTGGAGACACTAAAAGAGAGAAACCATTTTGAGTACATATCCTAAATATTGAGAACATCAGCTCCCTTGGAGCATAGAGAAGTCTCCCAAACATTTCAAAAAGGTTTAAATGTTATTGGGTACTTTCTATAAATGGAAGGACTGAGGGGAGCCAGAACAGCTCTATCTAGTTTCCACCATGCTGAGGAAACTAAATGGTAAATTATTTTGAAGAATGTCTTCCTTGGACTTTTCTTTAGAGATTTCCCAAAGGTCTAGGCTCTGGATCTTTGCCGTATAATTTCAGAAGGTAATAAAGGAGTTAGAAAACACTTGAAATCTAACTTTTGGGTTTTCACAGTTGTATTGTTTTCTTGAATTACTCAGTGTTCAGAACAGTCTGCAACATCCTCTGCCTATAGCAAGAGTATCACACAAGGAAGGCAGCATTATTTCCTTGTTTGCTCACAACCTTTTCTGCCTTTTCTGCTAAAAGCCACAAGCCCTACCATGACCTCTAGACTTCCATGGCCACCATGACCTTAATCACGACCATTTTTAGTTTCAATTTATACTTCAAACTCAGCAAAATTCCCTGCTGGGAAGGCTCACACATCTCTCCCACGTGTGTCACACACACTGTCAGTATTTCCTAGATTGCCATGTATCAAGATGTACCCAGAAGCACAATTACAGACATTTTTCATCACCCACTTATGTCACTGATGGAGAGTGATAGGAAGTATTATGGCAAGTGAAATTCTGTCCAATTTTGGCTCCTACTAACAGCTAATATAGTGGAGATTAAATACCAGGAGATCCTAAATGGTCATTTATGACCATGGTAAAGCAATGAGTCTTTTTTTAAGATGAGTAGAACTCTTAAGTGTTGGGTCTGGCTTTACTGAGATATCTTTGAAATATTTTCAGAGCTAAAAATGCTTTTTGTGGAGCAAGTGAAGCTCCACACTGTTCTTTTTGAGAACAGAGAAAAACCTGATCAAAGTACAATCAGATAAAACATCTGATTTATTTTCTCTCCTTACTGTTCTGGGGAATGACAGAATTAAAAAAATCCATGTTTGACATGTGAACAAACTGTACCACATCCAAAATACTTCATTCTGGAAAGACATAAAAAAGCAACCCAAGAAAAAGTTAGCATCTTGTAGGGAACCTGTTTGTTTGATAAAATATTAAGAAACATCTTAATTGGCAGTCTGAAATAAAATGAAAAGGGGCATATTGAATTGATGTAAAAAATTCATTTTAGAAGAAGAGGTAGGAAGTGAGCACCACAGCTGAGATGACAAACATCATTTTATAAGATCAAAGTGTCTTTAAGGCCATAAAATGAAAGAAAAACTGGTTATTAACACATCCACTTGCTTCTAAATGCTGTTATACAAATATATTTCTGGGAATCCAGTGCCTAAAAAGTAATTTGTGAATAAGTCAATACTTATTTTTCTGCACTAATACATAGGCAAAGCTTGAGCTGTTTATGAGGGGAGGAACAGGGTTTCATGCATAGTATTCAGCAGTGCTCCCACTTACAGGAAGACTCATCATTCAGCCTGGTTAGTTTACAGGAACTGAAGCAAACAACATTCTGTGTTTTCCTACATATTTTATGACTATTTTCATATAAGCAAAAATCAGACTTTGTCCTTGTTAAGGACATTTTAGAGCAAATAGAGAATTACAGGCTCTTGTTTAATCTAACTCCTCTGCAAGCTTTGCTTCACTCAGCCACTTGTGAATATTTCTGAGTTTTATTTGATATATTAACTTATTTTCCTATGAGATTTGCTGTCACTTAATGTGATATTCAAGGTCAACACTGCAAATGTATTTGTAAAGGAAAGTTTCTGTTTTGGCTGAATTTAAAACCTCAAGTGTTTTCTGTCCCCAAACAAACACGGGAGACCTCATTTGCATATTTGGAGGAAAAAAATACTTTTTTTCCCCCCAAATTTGCTCTTTGCTTGCAATTTTCCTTTTTCACACAAACCTTTTTTCTCTCCATTAAAGTTGCTGATGTGTCTAAATTAACAAATCATATTGTTATATTCATAAATGGGGCAAATTTGAGCTCACCTCTGAAACCCAAAGCAAAGCTCTGCCACACCACATTTCCATCTGCTTTCCAGAAAGGCTGGGATTATCCTGTAGCACTGAAGCTCTGCTTTCACAGTGGGAAGGAGTTCTGGATTTTACACTGTTTGCTGGCTATGCACAACAGAAGAATACACAATACCATCTGAGCTTGGGACAATTAACAGGATGTCTTTAGAATATTTTTATTACGTTAATCTTTTCTTTTGCTTGAGCCAGCATTCCCCTTGAGAGGAAGAGAAATGATGCTGAGACAACTTACTATTGCAAATTAATTGTATGGTCCATTTCCCAAGCATTTAATTTGGCCATGGCAACCTGTTTAACTCAAATGAGTTGTCAAAAAGTGACACAAAAGAGAGGCCAAGTTCTTTAGAGGTGGCCAGTAATTTTAAAGGATGAAGGGAAATGGCTGGCATGATTGCTTTTGTCCAAGTAAAGCCTCTTCTAAATAGTGTGAGGGAAAATCAAGTGATTTGGCCTCACCAAAATTCATGCTACTTGAGACTTTTTGGAAATGTTGATTGAAGACAAATTCTGGACCAGAACTAAAAATAGCAAAAACATACGAAACATGAAAGAAAAAAGTATAGCATTACTTACTTCTCACAACAGATAAGTCTGAAAATTGGGGTGTAAGTTTGGGGTAGGAACTGGGATAGATGCACCTGCTCCAACCTGAGCCACTTACATGCGAGGCAGGTCTCTATCTGCACAAGTGAAGAGGTCAATACATGAGATCACTTTTGCTTCCAAGCCAACAGGTCTGAATTTGATATTTTAGAGCATGGCTTGCTTTTTTCTTTCTTAGCTCTGGTATTCTATAAGTATTTCCATGTGTGTAGCCCTTGCCTGAGTCCACCCTTGGTATGTGGACCTCTGTGATTGAGCCATCCTGGATTCCTTAACCCATTGCCTCCAGCTTTCCCAGCCTCCTGCCTGGGTGCTTCTCTCACAGTTGTATGGATTTCAGCTTTTCAAAGTACAGTTTGATTCATTCTCTCAAAACAGAAACTTATCTTCAGCATAAATATTTTTGGAACCACAAAGGTATAATTTTAGAGTTAAATAATCACATTTTTCTGGGAAAACTTAGAGGCAGTGGGTAACGCAGATTAGGATTTGGCACTTTATCAGACTCTCAAGGAATCTCTTCCTGAGTAAACTCTGTTTCACTGGGAATACATATTGTTCAGGAAGCAACAGTTAAAATTTTCTTTGCCACAGAAGAAAGTGGTCTCTCACCTCAAAGAAGACTTCCACCAGCCTGATCACTCTCTTTAATGATGTATCCCTCTTCCATGAAGCAGATATAACCAAATACTTCTGATAGGCAATTACTCTTTGAGACTAGGACATAGATACTTCAGTTAGAGGGAGTAGAAGACTAAAGGACATGAATAAAAATTTGGAATGGATGAAATACTTATAATGGTGCATTTTGAAGATAACCAGTTCCCATTTTGTTTGCGTGTCCTAGAGATGACTTCTTTTCAGATAATTACTTTTCATAAATTTAGATTCCAGAGAAGTATGATTCACAGAAGTGCAGGGATTCCTTTTATTAAGCTGACCTTGAAGAACAGATCTGTTTCATTCTGTGCTTAGTCTCTTCTTCCCTGCCTCCTCTTATCACTTTGGAGCAGCCAGAACCATCAGTGATGTTCCCTCTGCAGGCTCCGGGCTCCTGCCAGCTCGACTGCCCTGCAGATGGTGGCCAGGAGCAAAGCTCTTTGCAGGGTCTGGGCACAAACTTGTTCTAAATGTTACTCAAAAACCCTGATCTGATTCTTGGTACCAGATATCCATTCATTTATTAAGAACAAACACAGTAGACAACTAATGCTGCACTTTTTCTGTTATTCAAACCTGCTGCTAACAATGAAGAAGATGATGTCATTCCCTGGATGTGACAAAGGACTAATATTATATGCAGTAAAAACAATGAGTCAACAGTTTCTATGCCCTTGAGGTCAAACCATTCAGCAGTTTTGAAAGTAGACTGTTCTTTTTTTGTGCACAGAGCTTGTTGTATATTAACACAAAATGTGTAAAATCAAGATAAATTTGAAAAAAAAAGAATTTTTGTTTCAAAGGGAATTTTTCAAAGTAAAAGTCAAATGAAAATATCCTATAACATAAACTAACAGATAATTTTTTTCCTCACAGATGTTAATTATAATATTGCAAAACTCTTTCCTTTTTTAGGTCAAAGATACATTATCCATGTTAAGTTATTATTTGTACGATTCTGAGAGGCACTTTGCAGTTCCCAGTAACAGGAGTATGAACTGTGAGTATTCATGCATAACTAAATAAAATGGAATTTTCTACAGATATTTTGTAATGGCCTGAAAGATAAGAAAGACCTTTAACATGAAAATGTGTTTTGATGGACAACTGAAAGCAAGGAGTCTAACAATGGAAATTTCTCAGATTTTCTGGAATAGATGAGGAATTGACCAAATCCTGACCACCTCTAATAGCTGCATCTAGCTCAGGCTAGTGGAAGAAATGCTGTGTTCATATAGATCCTTCCTTCAGCAACTCTAAAACCTTTGTGGAGGATTATTATCCTGCTCATACAGACTGTGAAACCGCAGCACAGAGAAGTGATAGCTCAAGGTCGTTTAAAAGTCAGGAGAGTTTGGAAGAGAACTCAGATTTCTCAATCCCTGTCCAGCACTCTGCCCACTGGGCTCCATTGCCTCACTGAGGATCTGCCTGATAAAGCTCCTCTTCCAAACTGGACAGAATTTAACAACTCTGAGGAGTTTCAATTCATAATATTGTTGTTTATAATAATTTTATTTGATGGGAAAACAGACTTGCCTAACTACATCAGGTTCAAGTGCAAGGGAGTCCTAGGCCACCTGCAGGATCCACTTCTGTTATTACCCTTGCAGACCAAATTTAGAGACAGGAAAGCAAACTGGATTACATCTAGATGGGCTTCTATAGGAAGAAATATCATTTTGCCTGCATTGACCCTATCTGACTATGTTTTAGATTAAAATTAATCTTAGAGTGGAATAAATAATATTCATCATCCTGACGATTAATTGAAATGAAATCTTAGACTCTGAATCCCAAGGAATTTCTTCTGAAATGCTGTCGAAGTGCTGGATAAAGTCTTCTAAGCTTGTGCTGACCACTTCAGTGTGTCACCTAAAATAACTGCAAATGGGTTCAGGCACAGCTTGTCCAGTGCATCCCAGGCCCAAGTGATTACTTATCCAAAATGTGGAGGAGCACATCTGGCAGCCCAGCTGGTCAGTGTCCTGACAGATGTATTGGAGAAGGAAATGCAGGAGGCATGGCTCAGGCTGATCTTTAAACTCTGCTTAAGGAACTCTTACCTTGTTGAGTATTTAGTAGAATACTTAAATCAAATATTTAAGACCTAAAGATGACTCAGTTGTTTTGGGGGTTCTGTTATATTGCTTAAGTGAGACCAGAAATCTTGTTAGAGCACTTCAATTGAAACATAGACATTTCTACTAAAAATTGCTCTTATAAACTCAAACAACAATCAGACAAATTTCAGACAAGGCAAAATAAAGAGACTAAAGCAACTTACAGAATTTCCTCTGGATGTCTCAAGCTAATTGCAAATCCTATGGCCTGGTATTTTCATTTCCACAGTCACAATTAAGGGCACAATGATTTTGATGTCATGTAAGAGGGATGAAATACATTTCCCATGTGAAATTAAAGTCTCCTCTTCAAGTTATGTGATATTTTTGCAGGCAACATGTCTTACTGCCTAATGAAAGCCAAAGCCTGAATGTACTGCAGGAAGATTCACACATGCTGCAGCCATGTAGGTGTGCTGTTTGACACCAGTGACACACAAAAATATAAATATATTTGATTAAAGTTATTATTGTCTATTTAATAAGCAGACTTAGGAACTACAAATAAAAATAGAGGCTCATATCCTAGTGTGTTCCAAGAAGAGATCATCACCTGATCTTTGTTTTTACAGCTCTGATCCCTGCAACCACTGTGAAAACTTGCATAAGTACTCTAAGCATGATTGAAGCTACTCCTTTGTTAAATGGGGTATTACAAGTTAAAACCAGGGACAGAGATTCCTATTCAGGAAAATAGTGAAGATCTTAATTAAAATTAAACATATCTTAGCATTACTTTGTAAATCAAATCTTACTTAAGCAGCTGACACTTCCAAAAGAAGATTGTAACAAGGCTACCCCAATGCAAAGGCATATTAATATTAGGAGGCATCAGCAACATTATCATTTCAAAATTTTGTAAGTATGACATTTGGAATAACTATACTTCTGTTCAATGTTAGTTTGACTGTCAGCACAAAAATTTCAGACCATAGCATTTATAAATTTATAAAGGCAAATGTATTGTTAAAGTTAAATAATATAGACGGAAGACAAAAAAAAAGTTTTTCATGAAACTGTGAAACAACTCATTAGGCTTTGGGTGACTTTATGTATGTGTTTGTCACATCACTGTTAGATCTGTTAGTAGGTCAGTCCTTTATTATCTTGCAGTGTCTGTTTAGAACCTCACCCATAACCATAATATCAACAAATCAATGTACACAGTACAGCATCAGCACACCATTGTATTATCAATTTGCAACACTATTACAAATATGAATATAGATTTGCTGTGGGCCAGGGGTCAATATTTTTTGATGTATTAATTTGTTTCACAGTTCTACTGTTACTTTTCTCGTCTATTAAGGCAGGCAAGAATGTTTCATAATATTTAAAAAAAATCCATTTAGCTGGAAGGCCTTTTGAGAGAGCAAAATCTCTGTCTTATTTTCTCTTCCCTGGTAATTTTCTATCATTGGAGGAACAAGAGGGAAACTTGATACTAATTTTAATCTATTTTGCCTGGCAAAATAAAATAAGAAATAGGCACAGCATGCACAACGTGTTACCTATATTTTGTCAGTTTGTGTTGTCTGTGGAGAATAGGTTGGCATACAAAATCAGAAATGGTTATTGCATCCCTCTTCTGAACAGATCCATATCCCCTTCCAGAAAGGAACTTGGGAGAGCCCTGTCTTGATCAGTAATTTCCCTGGGTGCATAGAAAGATCTGAAGCCTACACTGTTAAAGAGAAATGGGGAGAGAGGCTCTGACAGAGGCCTCAACACACACTGTCTCCAGCTGCAGAGCTGAGGGTGAACCCACATCCCACATCCTGGGAGCAGCAGCAGGAACAGATTCCTCCTTCCACACCAAGGTTGGAGGCAATGTGTTCCCAAATCCTGGTTTGGGGATGTAGGATGGAGAACAGACCAGTTCCTGAACCCTAATGTTAGACAAGTATGCACAGAGCAACTTCAGCTAAGTGGGTATGGTGGCTGGGCTTTCTTATTGAGCTGAAGAAATAGGGCAAGATTTTAATTGGGATCATTTCTTTTCTTGCAGAATACATAGTCTGCCCTATCAGTTAGATGGAATTCTTACCCACTCACAGCAACCTTCACATCTAGAATGGTATTACTCATTCTCCTTAACAGAAACCTAGCACTGTGGTTTTGGTGGCACACTGAAAACTTATTTTGAACTTTCTTGTGTTTCAGATGGCAATGCATTGTCTCCCTCCTGATCTTGGATTACAGTCCACACTGAAAAAAAAATTAAAGTGATTTAAAGTTTAAGTGGATTTATTTGTAAATGCTGATTGTGGCCTTCCCATAACGAATCAGCTTTTTCCCCTAAAAGTGTTGCCAAGTACTAGTTAGGAAATTATCTATTTTCCCTTGCAAACGCTGTATTACATATAAGAATAAAGTATCGCTTTTTAAACAGGGGTGGATGTTATCACTTCAAATGTGCTTATATGTACTTCCTGTGCTTAGATACAGCCCAGCAATAACAATACCACAATTGCCAGAATGTATAATCTATAATGTGGCCCTGTGTAAATCAAGCCCCTGCTGAGCACGTCGCACACATCCTGCAGGATACCACTGCCATTCTCAATTGTTTCCGGTGAGCGCCGTGCATCTGCAGGAGGATTTCTGAGCCGTGCTCACACTGACTCCTAACTTACAACACTGCAAGTTACCTCCTCCCAGTAAGATTTCAGGCATAGAGCTGAAGCAGGTTTTGTTCATGATTGCCTAAATGGAAAACCAGAAAATCAGGCTTAGAGGAAAAACAGTTTTGATCTTTTAAAAATACTTATGGGATTTCCAATAAAAGCACAAAATCATTGCAAATATTGCAAGGGAGAGTGTTCAGGATTTCAATTCAGTTGTTAAATTACTAAAATAATGCATACCTGGGGTTTTCACACTATGGACACTTAGATGTATGATCTTAGATACTCTGCCATTTCCTCTCTTTAGAATATAGTTTTTTTCTTTGTGCAAAATATCTGAAAAATAAACAATTTTGAAATAATTTTGCAAAGTCAAAGAAAAAGCAAAATCCAAACTAAACCAGAAATATATTATTTTAATTGCAAGACACATTGCAGCCATACACTCCGAACAAGCTTACAGGAATACTCTGACAATGTCACTGTCATGATTCAGTTATTACAAGCTAACTCAACAGACTGACTCATAAATTAAATCTACTTGACCTGCTCATGACTTTACATTTTCAGTTAGTTCTCAGATTAGATACTGATTTTTCTAAACAGATGTTGGAACCAATACAAAGTTTCAAAATACTGTAAATCACTTTAAAATATAATTTATAAATATGATCCTTAAAAAACCATGTAGGTGGCTGTTGTGTTATTTGACAGCTTTTAAAATGGGACTCAATAAGCTTCTAACTCTCATTCTACTTTATAACTGGGAGATAAACCATCTTTCCTGGCTATATATAATTTCCACTGAGTCTCTTACAAGCCAGAAGAATTTTAGTATGTTTTAAAATAATAATTTAGCAATTTAGAGGAAACATATTATGCAAACCCTGTTATTTTTCTCTGATACAGGCCTACCATACCAAAGAGAGATTCCAGCCAGGGGGAAGTCAATGCAGTGCTTGTCTGAATGGTATTTTAAATGATCCATTTTTCTTGCTGTTTTTGGTACAAAATTATGTGATGAATAAATGATTCAAATTTAATTTCTCCACTGCAGAAGCTGACAGGGAGTATTTCTTGTGCTAGCATGCATACCTGGGTTGCAGAGGTCCCTGAGGGGAGCAGGGCAGGGTGCAAGAAGCACCATGGGGCCAAGGGTAGCTGAAGAACTGACACACACATTCTGAGGGGAATAGCCAAATCCTTCTGCACTTCAGGTCTTCTGCTCTGCTACAAAGTAGTGTAGTCATTCAGATCCATACAAACAAATTTTTCCTGGAAGTTTTATTGTCTTTTCTTTACTGGATGGTACATTTGACATCTTACATTCCCTGTTACTGCCTTGTACTTTCCCTAGTCTGATCTTTTCTAGAAAGATGCTCATAAACCCGATCATCTGTGCAGGTCCCTCTGAAAGCACTTCATACCCCTTTGGAATTAATAGTCAACTGTACATTAGCAGAGGACAGGGAGCCTGGATATCCCCGGATCTAGAAATCCCTGGATTATCCTCAGGAAATTCGGATCTGATGTGTCATAGCCACTCTAAGGTAACTGGAAGCTCTCTTGGCTGAAGTTGTGGATGAACTTGCTTGTCAGGATCCAGGCTGATTCCTGCTGAAGTGACCCAGACAAACATAAGACAGATCCCAGTGCTGGCACAGGTAACCCTGCTAGGAAATACACAGCTCTTCATCAGCCTGTCTGCTAAACTCTGAGCTACCTCTTCATTTTTGTACAGGATTTGGGACAGCCACAGCTGTGTGGATGTTGCTCTCGCTCAGCAGACAGATCCACCTCTGCTCACACAAGTGGTCTAAAAAAAGAGCTTGCAAACCTGTGATATTGTGCTTATGAAATAATTATAAATTCTTTAATGATGCAGATACTTTAGTCAGCCACAAAAAGAAGGTAGAATTATCAAATCATTTTTGCCTTATTTGTTGCAAACTTCTTAGCTGTGGCACCACCTTGTGGACATTACCACGTGGAGTGAGAATTTGACTGGTGGCAAAAAAGCAACTAAACCAGGCATTTTGGAAAAACAGCTATGGTCACACATGGCTTGCTAAAGGAGAGTAAAATAACTACACTTTAAAAACTATTCCTCAAAATCCACCTATGAAATAAAATGTATAATACCATCATTAGGGTGCTCAGTTGTCTTTGCAGCTTTTACCAACTCTTTTGCCTGCCAGCCAGGAGGAGTGGCAGCCTTCAAAACTACTTTTGTTCCTTCTCAATTGACTAAGTAGCAGCATCCAAACCCCAGTTCTGCTCTTGCTGTACATGCAGACATGACTTGTACACCTATCCCAAGCAACAAGACTTGCAAAGTCAGAATCATAATACTGAACACATGGAGAAAACCTTGGGTCCTATTCCATAAATGTAAACTCAACAGTGAGATTGGTGGCCAAACTAAGCCAAAAGAAAAACAATCTGACAAAGATAAACTGGTGGATCTTTTAAATGCTTGCTGAAACACAAACCAAACAAAAATAAATTTAAATTCCACTCTCTTGGCCATTAGATTCTCAGAACCTTTTGCAGCTGAGGTAACAGGGTGTTCCTGTTATGAACTCTCTTATCTGCTCTATGGGCAAAGCAGGAAAGCACAGGGGAGCCAGAATTTATAACACAAGATCTCCAAGTTCAGTGCAGCACATATTCACTCTGGGTGTGCCTGTCTGAGCAAACTTGGGGAGCATGAAATAAAACATAGAATTGCATTTTCTACTTCTCTCTCTTCAGTAAGTAACTTCATACAACCTGGCATTTGCACTAGCATAAAGCACAGGAGATGATGAACACTTGGACCAATCTCAGACTTGCTAAAATGAAATACTGAGCACTGCAGCCAGGGAAGCCAACTCATCTCCAGTGGAGCTCATCCTTCACTCTAGAGCAGACACTACTCTTGTTGCACCTGGTGTCCTTCCTGTGCAAACAGCAGCATTGTACCTGTTTTACAAAAGAACAGAGAGTAAAATGTCATCTTTTTTTTCTTATTATAAAATTAAAATATCTTTTAAAACATGACAATGACAACACAATTTTTACAATACAGACTTTTTTTTTTAATTGTTTCTCAGAAATGCACTTTTATTTTGTCTATTCTTCATCTCAAAAAGATGAAAGAGTTTACGCTGGTAATTTTTTTTTTCCTTTGGTATATTCATACATAAACATTACAGTTATTTTACTTTTTGTGCTTGGTAATTCCTTAGTATAAGTGCAGTGTTTTGAAAAAAAATATAGGGCTTTCAAACTCCTAATGATTATTCTTAGAGATTAACTATTGTTTTCAATTTAACTTAATTACTTGTTTCAGAAAAAATAAGGCATTGGCTACCCCTTACACACACTGAGTGCAGTGATTCTCTTTCACCTTAGGCACCATTAATGTAATTTTGTTCCCCACTGCAGTTAGTTGCATAGTGCAGCCCCATTAATGGCCCTGGATGTATCTGCATGGAAGTTTTCACCCACAAAATTGCAGGAGCAGTTACTGTAAACATGGGGTGAGTGACACACAAAAGACTGAACCAAGTTTATTCTTATGCTGAACTCAGTTTCTAAAAATATCTTATTTCTTATTGTTTTGAGCATGTGAAAATGTCATATTTGTGTCCACCACATCCAGCTTATTTGCTTTCAGAAAAGAAGCTAATAAGCTGTAAGGCAAAAATAATCTTAAATCTCCAAAATGGTATTTTCTCCACAGACTTGGAACTCCCTTGAATGTTTTAATTATCTCTTTCCTAAAAGCCTACGAAGTAGCATGGCACTAGATTAAAATAATTTTCTTTGCTTTTCTGCAACAACTGATTTCTTGCTGAATTAGCATATCAACTGCAAAACCAATTTCCACAGCATCAGTGACCTTATGTCACTTTATGTATTACAGCAGTGAGAGAGAAATGGTTTCAGAGAGCTGTAACAGTTTAAAATTATTCAGTATAAATCCACTTATTGAACTGCTACATGCAGGAGACAATATTCAGTATAAATCCACTTATTGAACTGCTACATGCAGGAGACAAAGCCCTGAAATTATGTTGCTAATCTGTATGGCCTAAAGTCAGATTTCTGCATTTTTAAATGCTGCACCGACTGACACAGAGTCGTGGTGGGTATTATCAGAAAATGGGATGGAAATCTGTTCAGGCTGGAAAATCCTGGGAGGAAGAGAATAAAAGAGAGAGCAGCAGCACCCCCAGGATGAGATCATGGGGGACACAGCCCCTGTGTGGGAACAAAGAGAGAAGTGGAGAAAGGGACCAAACCCTACACATGAAAGTTTCAGGGGGTCCTTCAACAAGAGGAGAATTTTTGAGGTGACATCCAGTAAGGCTGCAGAAAAGGATGGACAAACCCAGACTCCTCGAGCTCATATGCAGAGCCAATTTGGTCTACATAAAAACTAAGCACACAACATTCCAGCTATCAAAAGACAAGGTAATATTATTATGTTATTTAATACTTTTTAGAGGGAATGAAGGTTGTATAAGCCTCTATGCTTATTAGACATTAGATTTAATTTCCTCTCTTACTGAGAAATGGGTGACTTGGAGCTCAGCCAGGCTTGGATAGATATAATAGGTTACACATTTATAAAGGAAATCAGTACAAGTAGGAACTGCTGCTCGAGGTGTCAATTCAAAGTAATACTGTCTCCACCAAAAACCCCATCCCACACAGGATAGAGGAGACTGAATCAGAGGAGATGTGCTGTAAAAGCATTAAGTCAGGGGAAAGTGGTGCAGAGACAGCAACTAATGACTAAGTACGTTTGACCTTCATGTGCTATTTTTGTCTGAAGTCTTAATTTTGTGTTTTCACAATGGGCTCATCCCTAGCAAAACTTGATGCCCTCTAATAATTATCATAGGTATTATTTATACATTTATGCCTTGGTCTGTCAGACCCAATGTGACTCCATATATTGATAATAAAGAAACACGTTACTTACTGTTTCATTTGATGAAGTGCAAAACCAGACCAAAATCAAATGCTTTATAATATATTTATTTCCTAATTACTTGTGCAGTGTTGCTCAATTTCTTGTTTTCCAGCATGCTTTCCTTTTTCCTTAGAGGCAATATATAAGACAAAGAATTTTCAAAAGAAGGAGGATCTGGGAATTTTCAATACTGCAAGTTAGTTCCTTGGCATTTTCATGATGAAAAACCACAGGTGAATCTTCCCACCACTATTCAGCTGATTTAAAAAAAAAATACATTATCTTTGCCTTTCAACATAAATCTTGTTTCAACATAAATTTTTTTAAACTATGAAAGCCCTTTCTGAATTTCATCTTTCCTCTTATTCAGAAGGTGCTGTAAGAATAGTTACAAACTAAGTGCCATACAATATGCAACGTAATTATATATTTTGATTTTACCTTGCTCAAATTATGATATTCTCTACTCCTTGAGACATAGTATGTGCTTATTACTGAAGAAATATGTCAAAATACATTGTAATTTGTTAATATTAGTAC
Organism: Corvus hawaiiensis; assembly: GCF_020740725.1. Taxonomy (NCBI): domain Eukaryota; kingdom Metazoa; phylum Chordata; class Aves; order Passeriformes; family Corvidae; genus Corvus; species Corvus hawaiiensis. The sequence goes on from NC_063221.1 coordinate 27,066,577, forward strand.
TGGTATGGAAAGAAAGGGTGGAACAAACCAACAAATAAATTCTGAATCATAAAGCACCAAGTAATAATTTCTAGAGTAAAGTATATGGTAAGATTTTACAGAGCAAGATTAAACTAAAATAAGTGTGTTCAGATAGAGAGAGGTTGTTACCATCTGCAGTCCAGCTGAAGTGAGAGAATATTATGGGTATTCAGTGTCATTAAGACCCAAGTAATTTCTGTTTTGTATTTTCAAGTGAAATATCACTCTGATGAGACATTCAGAATACTTAGCAGCTCCCATTATGCCTTTTCTGGGCCTCAGCCATCTGGATGAATTTCTAGGGTCACAGCCTTTGCTCTTCTTAGGATTCCTCCACAGTCAAGTTCCAGCTAAAACACTGACAAGGCCCAAGCAAACTGCCTCAAATATTCCCAGTCTGGAAGCATCTCCGGAGATCACTCAGTCCAAGCCCAGCTCAAAGCTGGATCAACCAGGGCAGGGTGCTCGGGACCTTGCTCAGTTGGGTTTGGAGTTTCTTCAACGATGTCAACTTCAAAACCTTCCTGGGCAGCCACAGGACAGATGCTCTTCTTATCCATCCTCATGGCCCTTTCCTGCATTCACTCCAGCCTGTCCATGTCCTTCCTGCTGTGGGGAGCCCAGAACGGGGCACAGCACTTCCACTGAAGTCTCACCAGTGTGGGGGAAAGGGGAATAATCACCTCCTTTGACTTCCTAGCAATGCTCTTCCTAATGCAGCCCAGGATGCTGCTGGGCCTCTCTGCCAATATATAAGTTTACAGATATAATAGAATTTTAAGAACATGATGAGTTATGTATTTCCAGGGTCTGTTCTATATCAGGGAAATACAAACTACATTATTTTCCTAATACATGTTTTATGTCAGTATCAGGGATTGTATTTATGTTCTCATTACATGATTTCCTAAATAACTGGCCCATTAAAACCAGTTGTTTGGGATGATTACACAGTGCTTTGTAAAAACATCTGTGCAGAGATTTCTAAAGGTAATGCTGAAAATCTTGAAGTGCAGACCAGGGTATCTTCTCAGGAATGAAGCCATCTTGGAAACTGCAATTCTAGAAGACAGGCATTCTCAATTTCATTGTGTTGTTAGTGTTAAAAGATAGCAGATTAATTACTATTATGTTTAACTCACAGATAACCTTTTGTAGCAGTAATATCCAGCTTATAAACTTCCAGTTTCCAAAAGCACTCCACACTGTTTCAGAAGCCAAAAATCCAGTTCTCCCTAACGTATTCCTGAGAACCTTCCACTTCCTCTGCAGCTGCCACAGTGTAACTGTGGACAATACACTGATGTATTGACAATACACAAATTTTCTGTGGAAAAAGGTCCATACACTTTCCAGTGGGTCCTCAGGCAGCCTAAAGCAATGAGATGGTCTATTAGATTTGTTTGTCTTGGCAAGGAAGAGAGCAACCTTGTTCTTGAAAAATCTACAGTTAGTTCCCCATCTATAAACAATTTTCATCAGTTCTTCCATCTGCAGTGTAAAGTCTTTCTTTGGCAAACAATTTGCAATGTTTCTTGTAATACATGTCAAATTGTTTCTGCTCTGCATGAGCTATAATGACTTAAAGGACCAAAGTTCCATGTGGTGGAAGGAGTTTGTTCCCTCTGAATCCAGGGGTACCTTTACTGCCCTGGTTGGTCCATGATTTCTTTGCTTTTCTTACAGTCTGTGACTGCAGAAAACAGGAATAAAACTCCTTGCCATTAGTGACATAGCAGCACATGAGCCAATACACTGTCTAGCTAATGTCCTTTTACCTTCTGGAACAGTTTAAAGCAGGATGCAAAATATTCTTCCAAAAATATACAAAGTCCTTTCCATCCACTTTCCTGTAAAGCTATGCCAAAAGCCCTGGGAAAGCCTTTTGACTGCAGCCTACATGCTCAAAAGAAATCCAGGAGACTGGCAAAACCCCACAACATAATTAGGACAATGCTGGGACTCAGATTAACATAATGGAAAGCAAACACCTTTCACACCACTCCCAGCTCTCACATACCCATGCTTAAGGGAGATTGAAATTCAGATGCTCTGGAGCAGAGTAACACTTCCCAAAACAACACTAGATTGGCCCAGGTGGCCACAACCTGCACAATTTTTCATGGACTGACTTTCAAACTGCCTCATAGCTGCCTCTTGGTCTCAGAGATGTTGAATATCTTTCTCAGCTTTTTCCAACACAGACCAGATGTTCTGTTGTGATAATTCTCTCATGGGCCTTTTCCATTTTGACTCTCCATCATCTAGGGATCCAAAGAGACATTACTTGAAAAACAGGAACCATAAAAGAGCCAGGAACTTATAAATTAAAACATAAACATTAATTTGTTTTCCAAAATACAGATGTCTTTTGTCAGTTCAAGCCTCGATCTCTCCACCAGTTAAACGCAGCAGTTGTTCTGTGGAGGCATGCACTGGAAATTAGCCAATGGGCATTAACTTTTGGTTCTGATTGAACTGAGGAAAATTTGAAACAGAAACACAGAATTAAAAGTTGTGATAGCAATTATTGTCTGACAACATCTTAAAATGTTCACGACATTAATAGCAGAAGTGTCTTGCCATAAGGAACTGTAAATTAGTGAACCTTTTTGGATGAGGCTCAGCAGACATTTGGGTTATCTTTGGTGACAGCAGGGACCTGTCCCTCTCCTTACCTGGCTGATATGGCACAGGGACCAGGATCCATCCCTGGGGAAGTGGATCCTATGATGGTGACTGAATGCACTGGGGTCACAGCAATGTGGCACTACCACAGCTCTGCACAAAGGGACTGGGCTGGAAGAGGAAGGGACACAAGACAGAGACAGCTTTAAAAGAACAAACACAAGTGCTCAAGGTTCAACTGCATAGATTTAGTTTTGTATTGACATAACACATCAGGCCTTGTTTTCAAATGGCCACTGAAAATTCATCTTTTTTAATACTAATCACTTGATATATCAGTATTATTACATATTTTAACATTTTTATCTCAATAAAACTTTGAGAATCTTTAAAATAGCAGAAAGGCTAGAGGCAACCAAAGAAAACATCTATAAAAATGTGCATAATAAAGAGATAAGGATGAAAAGTTACTATCTTTTTTTAACATGACCTACATGTGAACTAATTTTTTATCTTTAAAAAGTAGCAATTCACAAGTCACACCTCTTCATTCCCTTTGAAATCAATTTTATACACCTACACAATCCTTCTGACAGTGGATTACTGCGGGTTTACACTCAAACTTTGAGTTTCCAGTCCTGCTGTATTTTCTTGAAAAAATCTATTAGTATGAGAGATACATACTACTCTGCAACTTTCAGCTATGAACCCTCTGCAACTGGAAATTTTATTGTACATATTAGCAGGGAAGGTATAACAAATTACTGTTCTTGATGTAATCAGTTCCCTTCCTTCTCATATGGGCATAAACAAACAACTGTAATTTATAATACAATCCAATACAAGAAGTATCACAGAATGCTTGCCCTTATCTTCTACTCCTTCAGAGACTTTGCTTTTACCAATACTTACTTTTTCTAGAGCCTTCTGCTCAGAATAAGGCAATATTCTGTCCTTTATACCAAGGCTTGTCCTTCCTCTGTACTACAATGAACTGACTTGGTGGAGCAGGGAGTGAGCAGCCCTTATTCCCTCTCTTGACACCGCTGAAATAAATCCTTGCTTTCCAACACCCTTTTATGACGAGCTTTACATCTCCATTTTCTGTTCCTAGGCTACAGCTCCTCTAGATTTCACACCATACTAATATCTGTCTGTACTCCTCTTGCTGAACTGTTCATACTTTATTATTTAAGTGCAGGGAATTCTAAGTAGCTGTTCCCACTTCATCTGCTCTTCCCTTGAGGGGTGAACCAGCATCTGCTGTTCCCTGTCTCCTGAGGAAGAAAAACGTCCACAGAAAGGAGCTGCAAAGATCCTTTCACGGCTTCACTTCTCACTAAGAAACATTTTGATTGCTCGTGCTGGTTCCAGCAGAACTTGCTCTCAGGTAAAAACTGTAGTCCCATATATTGCTAAAGTTTTAATATTCTCTTCCTTAAGGAGCAGACTGAGGTAAAAATTTGGAATATGCATTCTTCTCAAAGGTTTTACAGTGGTTGAGACAATTCATCAAAGATATCCTTCATCAAAAATGTAGAATTCTATTCCAAAAGAATATGAGAAGCAAAAAGAGTCAGCCAGGCATGGACATTTCTGTGAATTTTTTAGTAATATACCGATATTGTGCATTTATAATTGTATCTGTTCGCTTTTTAAGAAAGGTGACTTTTTCAGATACATATATATGTTACAAATGAGTTATTTATGAAATTCTCAGACCACTGAATGATGAAAATCTAAGTATTTCAATTCAATATGAAAAAAACAGTTATTTTAAACCTAAACTGTAAAGTGACAGATGTACACTCACTTTTAAAGGTAATTTTAAGTAGTAAAATGTATTGTAGCTGGTACGTCTTAAAAGTGAAGATTTCATCCAGATTACTATTGGTAAGAACTAAAAAATTATTTTCTGGCTTTACAATGTCCAGATCCTGAACTTTTGCCTCTGTTAGTCCCCTTGCTCAGTTAAACATCCATGTGTAGGAATAGCAACCCCTGTCCTCCTCCCATCAAAGGGGCTGTTTTGGCACCTTGTTCACATGCCAGAATCTTTTTTCTCTCGGCATCCCTTCCAAGTAAGCCACTCCAACAAAACTTTCCCTGGATACACCACCTTCACAGAAAAAGAAGTAGCTGCATTTTCAGTGGGAGGTGTTTCAGTTGGAGGCACTTCTGCCAACCTTTCCCTAGATGTCGCCACATTTTCTGGCTCCTTCATTACAGCCTTAATTAATACATGGAAAACTATCATGAAGGTTCCAACTTTCTTCATAGGGAAGAAACAGAAAACTATCATAGAGTAACCCAATTTCTTCAGAGCAACAAAAAGCTATTCTAATTATATGCATATATTATTCTATTTAATAGAATGTATCTAATATATCCTACTAGCGTCATAGTGAAACCGGAAAATAGCTTTTATCACAGGCTTGTTTTCACACCCTTTTTACCTTCCTAACACTCTTCCTACCAAGTCTGTTGACTCATTGATTCTGGAGTTGTTTGACCTCTTTCATTAATTTGTGCTGCAACAAACAATTTCCTTAACGATATTTCCAAAGTTTCCAGATTCAGTTTTCATGCATACTTTGCTATTCTTTCTCTCTTAACAATTTTTTTCAAAGGCTGTCCTTCTGCCCTTATATGATTTTGCCACTTAAAGACTCATTTATACTATCCAAATGCTACAGGACACTATTTTAGGAATTCAAGGCAGGATTCAGGCTTGTGTTTTAGCTGATTTGGAGTTTAAACAGAGTTCTGAGGACACCATCCTTGTTTCCACCCCTGTGTTAATACCCCTCTCTAATTCACAATTCCTTCATGTGGAAATAGTCTTTGAAAAGCATATTCTGATTTCTACACATGAATGAAGTTTTCATACTGTCCAGAAATACGAAGACTCTCCAGTTTATTGCAAAGACTATCAAAATATCTTCAGATTTTCCAAGTATTTCAAATTTCAGTTGTGCTGAAGTAGTCATTGATTGGTTGTCCACAAGATGGGGCTTCTACAACAGAGATCTTTCTATCCAAATTTAAGATTCTGATGTAAAACCTATGAACGGCACCACAGTTGACAGGAACATACTTTGAAATTTTGGCACAGGAATGGTCCTCACTGCATTCCTCATTTCTCATGTAAAAATAATAACCCCTCAGGAAATCAAAACAGCAGCAAGTAATTTTATCTTGTCCTTAACCCTTGCACTGTACTGGTATACAGCTTGTAAGTCAGAGGCAAAATGCACCATTGTAATCACCCTGTCTTGCAGAGATTCTGTGCAGTCACCTATGTCTAAATGAGTGTTTGTGGAACAGCACACAGACCGAAACACCAAATGGAGTGTTTGTGGTTTTCTAAGTCAATATGCAGCCTAATACTTAAATTTCTGAAGCAGCATGCAAGTCCACTGTTAAGATGATAACACTTCCAAATAAAAGTTAAAGTAGCTCCACAGAGTGTGCAATTTCTATAAACTTAACTGAGAAAGGGAACAGTTTGCTGTTACACAAACTAACCGTAGGCATGCACTTCACAACAGAGGAGAAGAAAAATAGTTTTTCTTTAGACACAAAAATTTTGAAACATTTAAAAAAAAGAAGAATAGACTTACAGTACCTTTAGCTCTCTTGTTTCACTGTGGTAACTGTTTGTTGAAACAGTATGTTCTGCTAAAAAAAAAAAGGCCTCTCTCCTCTTTTGTCATGTAAGTAAACAAGCAAGATTTCCATGTCTTATAGGAATCTCCACACAACCAAAATCAAGACAGACTAAGGAATTGTACAGTTACCTTCTTGTATTCCTTTTCATACTACTAGAGACGTCAGGAAGACTTAACTTATGATAATTTCTGTTTTCTGCATGATATAGTTATTTCCTAGAATTATTTTTCAGGAAACATAGTAGTGTTTGAGCATGCAAAAGCAAATACTGGTACAAATTTCCAGCCTGCTCCTCCAAGAGGAGGCTGTACACATGTGGACTAATCAAAAAGCAAAACTAAATGTTAAGAAGAAACATTTCTGACCAGAGGGCAAACTGCATTTCCCAAGGGCAGTCATTCACAAGCACCCCATACTTTTAGTACAAAATCTTCAGTGGTTCCTTCTCACATTCCTTCTGTTCTGTCTCCAGTAACTTGTCTCCTGCAATTCAGCCAGCTAAGCTCTCACAGACCACAGTTTCAACAGGAAGTGCAAAATAGTACCCTTCAGAATAATCATCTGGAGAAGCATAAAATAAGAAAATCTGAGTAGGCAGGAATTACATGGAGAAGGATAGGGAGTGACAGGGGCTACAAACGATGTGTTAGGAAAAGGGAAGGACACTAAGTTTGATCAATGGCATTTTTGCACACACTAAATGATATTCTCTTTACCCAACACTGATGTTTTAACTGGATCGCTCTGTGCAGCTTGGGGTACTATGCCTACTGGAAAAGTGGACCAAAGAAGGAGGCCGCAGGGCAGTGAAATATGGGAGATTTACAACTCATACCCATAAGGAAAAACTGAAACAAAGCATTGTAACAGTTTCCAGACATCTAAAATTGCTGTAACAGTACAAACATGACACATAATAAAGAGTCTGACTTGTAGCAATCTTACTAAATTTTCTGAAGCAGTAAGGGATGAGAACACAGTACCTGTAGCCATCATTCAGTATCCAGAAAGAGTTTCAACAGTTTTCTGTCAAGGAATGACAAAGACATGGGTGATCTTGGACTTGGGCAGAGTTGTCTGACAGAAGGTCACACTCCCTAGGTTCTCATGAATCCTTCCAAGTGTCATTTTAACACTCTGTTAAAAGAAGACCTACAGTTACATACAGGAAGAAAATAGAGATTTTTAGGCTACAGGAAGAATGGTGAAAATCAGAAAAATAGGAAGACTACAGAGAAGGTGAATAAGAGGTGTTTTAAGATGTGCGGCAGAATGCATATTTAACTTGAACAAACAATTAACTCATCAATTCACTTTCAAAGAGGTACAAGCATTTTGGATAGTACCTTACTGTTGCAGAGAACTGGAGGAACAAAAAGGCTAATGAACTGGCCCCTGATAAGTTGTGGATAGAGCTCACTCCTTGCAAATTCAGGAAATACTTAAACACAGCAAAAAGTGAAGAAAGACAAATGCTTCTATTAAAAGTTAAAATTAAAATAAAATTTAAAAGATTAGTTAAAGCATAGATTTCTGTGTATTGACTATCCACCACTTGTTGAAAGCCAGCCCAATACTTGTGTCCCAAAGCCTGTCAGGACGACATGTCAGCATGTCACACTCTGCTCAAACATACCAGCTTTCCTGCAGGAACTGTGATTTCTTAATATTCTACTATTGGGAATGTCACCACCCACTCTACTTACCCAATTTTTTACCTACTGACATATTTTCTTACTGGCATTTTCTAAGGATATAAGGAAGCGTGAGAATCAAAATAACCCAGCAGTAAAACATCTGCTGTAAATCACCTGAGAGAAACAAAACACCATAAACCAGCCAGGAACCTTTTGGGGTTATCTCCAATAATCTACTGCAACTAAAACCATGCCTGAGACACGTGACCTCATCCGCCTTCCAAAGGCTTCAGCAAATGAGATTCCCAGATAATCATTTTCAGTGCCAAACTACATTTGCAGTTTGAAATAATTTCCTAATGTCTGCTTTAAATCTCCAAGTGCATCACCTCTTGCCCTAGACCCACTGAACATAAAGAAAAACTTACTCCTCCTCTCTGCAGAGAAACAATTCACATTTTGAAAGATCATTACCATTTTTCCCAACACCTTCCTTTTCTTCAGACTAAACCACCCCAATTCTTTCAATCTCTCCTCTTAGATCATGTTTATAGGTCTCTGATCATTCTTGCAGTTGAGACTGTGGCAACATGTGGTACAAGGAGAAAAAGGAAAATTGACTCCTACAAAAAATTCACGAGGAAGCTGGGTGACAAAGGGCTTGTTTGAAGAGCTTACTTTTGTATGATGACTCTCTGCTTTGTTGCTTGGGTGTTTCAGTGCCAAAAAACATGCTCTTGCTGTTCTTTGTGGCACACAGTGCAGGTGCCCCAGTGCACAGAATAGGTAAGCATTACACTCCTTGCTGAAAAAACATTTTGGACCTGGGGAAAACCATTATTATGGAAGGCAAGTTATTTTTGTCAATAATGGAATACTTCTCCTTACCAAGATGGCCTCTTCAGGATAAATTGATTTAAGTGATATTTGTGATACAAGGATAATTTAGGCAGAAGTTTAAGTAATTTTTAGAAACATGAGTAAAATCCTGCATCACAAAGTACATTTCAGGGAAATATATTAGTTCCATAATTGCTTTCTAGTGCTGCATTCACTCTGTCTCAGAAAACAATATGCAGTTGTAATATACACTGAGAAACATCTACAATCCAGCTAAAATCAACAAAACTAAAAATAATCATGTGCATTTTAGAAGAAGCCATGTTCTTTATAACCAGATAAATTAATTCCACCATTCCCATAATCAGATTCACATACATAATAGAAGAATGTAATTTACTTCCATTCTCCAGAGGTATACAAAGTCTTTTCTTTTCCTTCCAGAAAAAGGTTTAAAAATTGCATTGTGTTCTATTCACCAACATTACCCAAGCAAACAGAGTTATCTCTGAACCTCTGCGTACCATGGCATGGAAAGATTGCACTCAGAAGTTAACTGGGCTTCTGTGTATGAATTGGGAAAACAATCTTATCCAGAAGAAAGATAAGACATAATGAGAGATGATAAGTGCTGGGAAAATAAGCTTGGTGGAAGAAAAGGAAGTGAAAAAACTTTTCCATGCTGAGGACAGAAAAGGTCTTTCAAAAACTTTTGTTGAGCATGACACATTAAACATATCCAAAATGTTGTCCAACAATAACATGAGCATGGATCACGTAAACTGGTGTTATCAAAGGGTCTTTCATCTAAAAATTAGGCAATTCATGATGTCAATTTTGCAGAGAAACTCTTAACAAGAAGGACTTTTTATGTCCTCCGTGGATTTTAGATTTTTAACTCAAAAGGGAACAGATTTTTCAGTAAGATAGTTCATAATCTCTGGCTAGCTCGTATGAGCCTTAAGAATACCACAGTATGTAACTCGCCTCCTCTCATATCAAAAGCCTATAAAATAAAAAAATAAACTTTGTCTGCATTTCAATTTTGAATTTCAATTTTGTTTTGAAAAATAGATGTCACTTGGAAGATGCTAGCTGCCAGAAGGTTGCTAGCTGCCAAAAAGTGGTTAGAACAGACCTGTATATGACATTGTTGTATCGAGATGTACCAGAACATGAATCCTGTACACTGGTAAATTTCAGAACATCCCCATTTCCATTCTGATGGAATCCAACAGATTACAGCCAACTGTTTAAATGTCTACAGGTGAGAAAAAGTTTCACTGACTTAGGCTGCCAGTTCTGTATTGATATTTGTCTGATATTAGTCTGACAAGAATTTTTGTATTTGCATTATCTTTTCTATCTGTAGTATCTGCAGACCTAAACCACTACATTAATATTTCTTCCTCTATAGGAGCATTTTAAGGCTCTAGAAGATCCATTCTCATCATTACTTGTTCCCCAAACTAAATAGAGGAAGTAAAAAACAGAGAGAACTGAAGTAATCAGTTAAACTGCCCTACGTTTCCGCTAGAACATCAAAACCATACTCATAAATCACATCCTCTGAGGATCCATCCATCTGCTTCCTTGTCCCCAACACGCAAAAAGTGTGGTAGCAAAAGGAGTAGGCTCACAGCTACACCTCAGCATACACAGGGATATTAAAAGACATTTGTGAACACAAGAATTCTTCCATTTTCCCATCTCCTGGACTGCTGTACAACTTTTGAGCTGGTGGTGCAAAGCCATTGTTAATGACCTGTCTGACACAACAGGAGTGAACGGCCTTGAAAAGCAGTGCCTTCAACCACTCCTACTTCAAAGAACCCAGGCATGCCTGGTAGTAGCTCTTCCCCCTTCAGAGCTCTCACAGGTGCAGTCTGTCGTGTTGCAAGGCCAAACATGAACTGCTGCTTCCTCTCTGGTCTCTGTGAGTCCACCATGAAAAGCAGATCTCTTCTGGCACTTGCCAAGTCTGCATTTTTTAAAACATGCCCAGATTTGGAGCATCCTGTACCTACTAATGGGAAAGTTTTAACTGGGCTTGGCAGCTGTTCCTTCCGGAGATCTGCCTCAAGGTAAATAAATGCAACATCTATACTGTAAGACTCAGAGACCTATGTCCTGACTGCATATCAGGATGAGACCAGTTTGCACTCTGGTTTCCAGAGAAAGGCTCTCTTGGCATGTCAGCCAGCAGGGAGGCACCACAGGTTTCCATAGGACCTCCTCACTGCAGAGGATCACAACTGTGATCACAGCCTCACACCAAAGCACAGTGTGACCTGTGGTTTCCACTGAACTACACCAATGACACAGGCCAAAAGCCTCACAGAGAAAACAAAACATGAAATAACAGCTGAATAAATAAGTCTTTCTGGTCGCCCATAATCTCATTCCCAATGGTGCCACTGCACAACTGAAAATACCACTGACAATGCTGGAGTTTCATCACCAGGTTCTCACAGCAGACAGCTCTGACATTGTCTTAACCTTGAAATCATGACTGGGTGAGGCAGTGGTTCACTGGATCCCCTCCAACAATTGCTTGCCTAATTCTATTAAACCAAGCCAAGAGACTCATAGGATAAACACCCAAATGAGTAAACCATGTACAACAGTCATTATTTGCAATACACCATTGCAAGCCTCTCTATCTTGAACAACAATCACAATTCCTGCCCCATTTTCAGTTTCCTCGAAAAGCCTGAAACTGAGTCAGAACACCATAAATGGCAGCAATCACAGGCTTTACACTGGAGTTGTTTAACTTACCCATTGATAAGCAGCAAAACAAACCTCCCTAAACAGTAATAAAATGAAATCTCCAAGAATGAACTCAAACGGATAATCAGCAAAAAGTCTCATCCCAGACTGAGGTCCACCAGCAAAGGCTGTGGAGCCAAATACGTCACTGTGAACAACAGGTCTGTAGATACTCTGACCCGACATGGGAGCTCTTGGTGCAAAGCAGGCCTGAGCTGTATCAGCAGAGAACATGGTGATAAGCAGCAGCCACGCTGTACTTCTTTACAGACTGGACTTTCCAGCTGTTCTCATCTGCACCACATTTGCTTCACTTTAAAAAATAATTTGCTTTAAAAATTGGATTTTAAAATATTTTCCATGGTGTGAATCTGAAGGCCAAGGAGGGATTTTGAGGAGCCATCACAGATGACAAAGATGGGAAGAACATTAATAGGACCATCCTGTATTCTCTTTGTGGGTCAGTGCTGGCACACTAACACAGTGACACAGGGACATTCACTCTCCTCAAATTTGCATTTATCAGTACTTACCTATACTTATATCCAAGTATGAATACATTTTTATGAAGGAAAAAGAAGGAGCTAAATATATGGCTTATTACTGTATCTGCTTATCGCATAAAAAAACCTTTAGAAACGCAACAGCCAACTGCCTGTTGCTGGTTTTGTTGCACACTGGGGTTCACTGCCCGTGCCCCTCGGATCACGCCAGCGACCGGCACAGGAAACCCCCTTCCCTGCCTGGGGACCCGCCCGCGGGGGATCCCATGGGAAGGCACCTGGGCCTCGCACAACCCCCCCGAGCCGGGGTGGGCCGGGTGGCGCGGGGGGTCCCCGCTGCCGCCCCATCCCGTCCTGTCCCACCCCGCCGGGCCCGAGCGGCCGCTGGCTCCGCCATGCCCGGAACACAAACAAACACCGCGCTCGGGGGCGGAGCGAAGCGGCTCCCACCATTTTGGGGCCGGGGGAGCCAGCAGGCGGCAGGGTCCTCCAGCCCGTCCTGTCCCGCCTCGTCCCGCCGGGGGCGGGCAGGGCTGTCCCCGCGGCGGGGCCGGGGGGCGCGGAGCCGAGCGAGGCCCTGTGGCTGCTCCCCGGGCCCGGCGGGGAGGGGTGAGAGGAGGAGCCAGGGCGGCCCGTGCGACAAAGCCCAGTGCGCAGGGAGCTGGTGACCGGGAAGCAGAACCGCGCCGGGCAGCCGCGGGGCGGGCGGACCCACCGGAGCCCGCTGCCCCACGGGGGGTGGGAGGCCCGTCCTGCCGCCCCCCCGGCTCGGGGGTCGGGGCGGCTGCGGAGCGGGAGGCGGCCGGGCTGCTGCTGCTGCTAAGCCGCTTAGGGCCGGGGCTGGCATGAGCCTCCCCGGCGGGGCGGCTGCGGGCTGCGCGCTGCGGCGGGGAGGCTGAGGGCGCGGATCCGCCGCCGGAGCGGGAGGAGGCGGAGGGGGAGCCGCGCTCCCCCCGGGAAGATGGGGAACTGCCTCAAGTCCCCCACCTCGGATGACATCTCGCTGCTCCACGAGTCCCAGTCGGACAGAGCCAGCTACGGAGACGGGGCTGAGCCGGATCAGGAGCCGCCGCCGCCATATCAGGTAGGGGAGGGAGCGGGACCGGGGGCAGCGGGGCCCGGCGGGGCTCGCGGGGTCGCTCGCCCGGGGGCCGGCCCGCATCGCCCCGGGGGCCGCCGCCTCCCCGCCGCCGCTGCTCCGGCGCTGGGCGGCCCGAGCCTCTCCCTTTCCGCCCGCACGTAGCGCGGGGGAAGCCGCTTTGTCTCGGCCGGTGCCGGCGCTCCGGGCGGGCGGGAGGCGCGGTGCCGCCGGCGGGGCGGGGGGCGGAGGGCCGGGGCCGCCCGGCCGGTGCCGCGTCCTTTGTTGCCGCCGGCGGTGACATCACCGTCTGGCGCGGGGACGCTCCGGGATGGGGACCGCGGGCCCTGCCCGGGCTTTGTCCGGGCCCGCTCGCACCGCTCCCGTATTTTTAGCAGCATCTGATCCCCACTAAGTAACTCCCCCAGCGCAGGGGATCCTGTTTCCCTCCGTCCTGTGGGGCACCGGCGGGGAAGTGTTTCCCATTGTTCGGTGGGTTGTTTTTTTTTTTTTTTTCTGTCTCTGTGAGAATCTGTTAATTTACATCTTGATGACGAATCAGGGGGAAAGAAGGAAAAGGCCGGGTATTTGCTTTGATGGCTTTGCTGGCAGCGGAGGATAACGCCGATGTGGAGGGGGGATGGCGTTGGTGTGAAAGCCTGCGCTTGGCCGCCTCTGGAAGGGATGGACACGGAAAGGAAACCTGAACTTGAGGTTGCACTTGTCTGCTCCCTGTGATCTCCGCCCCCATGTATAGAATTGTGTATTGACCTAAAGAAGCGGTCTACAGCACTGAAAAATGAAAATGAAGACCATCCAGTGGTAGAACTGCACATTCTGTTGAAGTTTTGAAAGTATTTCCCTATCTGGGATAATAGCATACATTTCAGAGGAATCTATAGAAACGGCAGTCGAGACACACATTCTAGGGGGGTGACTTGAGAGCTGTAGCTTTTCTAGGATGGGAGTCATTCCATAATTGCAGACCCTGATGCATAATTAACAAAATTGCAGGAAGTATTTAATCGGACAGGCATGTAATCTACAAATGCTTTAGCAAGTTCAAGAATTCCACCCTGACAGGAGCCCTGTAAGTGTTGAAGAGAAGCCCTACACGTAGCAGCCTTTGCTGGTGCCCTGAAGCTGCACTGATGTTTCTTGGCAGTGTGTGCCTGATTGTTTTGTTTGGGTGCAAAAGCTGAGTGTTACAATAAATTCCGTGATGTGAGGAATTTTTTTTTCTGATTTCTGAACTATGTCTGCAGAAGTCCAGTAAATAGAAAGTTCCTGGTGGCAGATCAAGTTTTTAAAGGTTGTGTTGTTCTAAATTAAGCCTGAATGGTCCATGAGGTTTAGGACTGCATTGTATTTTTGTCAAATCAGCGTAAAAGTTTGAGTGTTTGTTGCATTTGTATCTGTGATTCTAGGAAGACTTGTGGAGGTTTTTTTTCTTGTCCTTCCCTTTGAAAACAACCTGTTAGCTCTTGTCAGTCACCAATCAAGTACATGCCTTATGCAGGCCTTCTTGTGTGAAAGTTGGTGTAGGTAATGACTCTTTCTCTGTTGTCAGAGGTTTTTAAAATTTTTTCTCGATAAAGAACTTGTCTATAAGTGTGGATGGTTGACTGAGAGCATGACAGACAGTAAAATAAATTAACCCACAGGTGTCTATTTTCGAGTGAGTGTATTCATAGCAAACCTTCCCTCAGCTGGAGAGAGCTGTGCAGCATCAGGTGATGTGCCCACAGGCACTTGGCTGTGTCGAACATCACTGTCTGTCCTGAAAGCTCCTCCACTGATCCTGGCAGTTCCTAAAGCTTCACCTTAGGGTAGCCTTTAGCATCTCATAGTCAAAGTCAAAGCTACTCTTTCCACAGATTTTGAACCACAATGGTTTGTAACTTAAAAAAAAAAAAAAAAAAAAAGGCCTTACCTACAATATTATGCATCACTTTGTGCACTTTGAGGTTGAGGGGATTTATAATTTTAAGTTGGTTAATGTTTACAAGATGCACAAAACTCTTAAGTATGAGCAATTGCTGATGCTCCAATATTGCTTTTGTGCTAGCAGTAAGTCTCTCATTTTAACTTTCCAGTGGCAGCTAAGAGTCAATATTACAAATGGGGATTTAGGAGTTGTGTCCTTGATCCTGGTAATTACTTCTTTCAATGTCTTAACCAGAGTTAGTGTATAATTTGTAGACATTTGGAATGAAAGCAAGGAAGAGGATAAAACGAGTTTGAAAACTTGTTTGTGGCAACTAGCCTCAAGAAACTGGAAGATGAACAGTTTTACAGCCAACTGCTGAAATTTCAACTGCAAAATGGACATATTTTAGAAGAGACTAAAATCTGGTATGTTTGTTACTCTTGGGTTTGCAGCAACAATGTGTCAACTTCCTGAATAGCTCTTGCAAGGTATGCAAACTATGGGAAGGCTTGTTGGGTGAAGATACACAGTTGAGGAAGATGACTTCTGTGTTATTTTGACATTTAAAGTACTTTTTCATGTTCTGACAGGATTGTGCCATGGGCATTCACATGGGAATCTTGTTATGCCGTAATTTTTATTTACCTATTGATTTCCAACTGCAAAATGTACCCCCAGTAACAATTGCAGTATAGCATGTCAAATTGCTTGGATCAGTGAGTGCTATTAAACTGGCTGTGTAAAATTCCTGCTTCCAAAAGTGAGGTTGAGAATTGGATTGTCAGTATGGACACATGGAGTAATGGGGAATTGGGAGGCTCTGCAAATACCTGTCTCTTCGTTCCTCTGGCAGTACCTGTTGCCAGCTGCTGCAGAAAGGCCTCAGAGAGTAAGTACCTTTTCAAACAGGTATCTTAGTTAATGAGAAAGTGGCCCATTAAAGCATCAGATATTTTCCAGTGTGTTGAGCTTAACAGCTAACGTGAGAAATAATGAAAACACACCAAAAAAAGAGTGTGTTTTCATGGTGGGGAGGAAGGAAGTGATTTCAAGAGTGGACCAACATTTTCATAGACGCTAATTTTGAATGCCTCCATTTTAGAACCCAGAAATTACAACTGCTTTTCTAAGTGTTAAGAACATGCAGCTCCATTTTTAACCAGGGAATCTGTGATTGGGAAGGAGTTAGCTTTGGTTTTGTTTTTTTTCTCAAGTCCTCAAAATTGAGTATGCTTTCAAGTTTGTTTTCCTTTTTGGTGTATGACTTCTTCACCATCTGTTGGCAGTATGCCTTCTGCTGTTTTTCCGTACAAGTTCACTGGGTTTTTTTTCAGTTTCTCTTACTTCTAGTAGTTCTTCTGAAAGACTTTATTCTGCTAAACAGAATGTGTCCCTTTCCTTAATCCTTGTTTTATATTTCTGTTCTTAAATAGTTCCTTAATAGCTGTAGGAAATAATTTGCCATTTTATTCAATTTTGGAATTTTTACACACTAAAGTACGGAATGCTTTACACCTTTTCTCCCTAAGTTTCTAAAAAGTATTACTGTGGACAAAACACACTGCAGTCTTCTAAAAAAGATGTATACCACTTGCTAAATTACTTAGCTAAAAGCATGAGAAATAAGCACAAGATCTTGGTGTTGATACTAAACTACTAAAAGCACGTTTGATATGTTGATGTGGCAGATAGGCTAATAAAATATTTTACCCTCTTGCTTGAAAAACTCCAGAGCCCTGTCTGGTACTTTGTACCACCTTGTGTTGTCTTACGGGCCCAGATAAAATGTTTCAGTGGATCTAGTGGATTTTTTTTTTTCTTTTCTTTTTTTCTTTTCTTTTTTTTTTTTTTTTTTTATTTGGAGGGATTAATTTAAAACCTTTTGGCCTGGATACTCACTTGATTTGGCTGTAGGCACAAAATGAGATGAGAGATCACAAACATGAGCTTAACCCAATGCTGTGCTCCCATAATCCTCCAAAAGCTGTTGGGGACAGCAGGTTTTGAAAGTGTAATTTAGGATGTCTCATGGCTCCTCTTAAAACTGAGATTGCTGCAAAAGCCTCCTTGGGCCTCCTCTGTTAACTGAGTGTCACCTGTACACAGTGTACGTGTCCTCATCCCTCTGTCTTGTCATGCTTCATTCCAGCTGTCCCCAGTTCAGGGAGGTGGCACGTCAGCCTGTCCTGGCAGTGCCATAGGCTGGTGAGGAGTACAGCACAGTAGGTGCAGCCCTGGAGATGTTGAAAAAGTGCCCAGTTTGAACAGTCAGAGAATCTTCTTGAAATAGTCCACTGCATTTCTGTGTGAACCTTGCCCCATGGGTGGGAGTGTTGGATGTCTTTTGCTCAGCAGAGAAACCAAGCCTTTGTTACACTCTCCTCGTGACTTAAGTAATATGTTACATTGGTGTTCTGATACTGTCTTTTCAAAGGCATGGTAATTAATGTAATTCGAAATTCCTAGCCAGAATAATTCTGATCTAGGAGTTGCACCCATTTATAGAATCAGCTGAATATAAATTCCCTTGGGTCCCAATTGAAATGATTTATCATCTGTGATTGCCTGGATAGTACAAGAAAGAAGAGTGCAGTAGTGTAACAGGTTATAATCTACCACGGAGTGGTTGTGCAAAGCTGGAACTCTTGGTCTATGTTGGAACAGCATGAAAGGGGGAAAGATGCAATGGGAAAACATTACATACAGAAAGCTACCCATGAAGGAAAGCAAACCAACTAGTAGGGTTACTTTCATATAAGAGAAAGCAGTATATTTAAAAGTTGCCTATGCATGTCTTACCCTTTTTTCTACTTGTCCTCCACATCTTCGTGATGTGTATGAATTACAGTTGCACTTGTGGATGTGAACTGAAATACCTCTCCAATCCACAATTCCTTACTCTGGTGGAAACTTCAAAGGGATTCAAACCCTTTGTTTTTGTTGCTGGTTGGTGCCTTCTGGCAGCAGTGCCTGAGGTGAAGATCAGCTGCAGTGAGGAGAGAAAGTGATGGAGGAGCTGAAGTTGAGAGTTTGCTGCATGGGTAAGAAATGATAGAGTAGCCAGTGATGTTTGGCTCTTCTCTTCAATGATGAGATTGCTTGAGTGACCTTATGTAACTTATTCTCAGAAATGAAGAAGTGTTTTAGTAGTTTTCTGGAATAACATTTTATCTGTGAAAGACCAAGTATTAAGTGATAAAGTCACTCCTGATAAATAGTTATGATACAATTCGACACCTGCATTCAGAAAAGCTGTAAATGCTCCATGTTTTATGCTGCAGTTCTGGTAAATTATTTATATGTGCAATGCAATAAACCTTTTTTTAAATATCAGTGTAGGGCTATACAGTTCATTTTCCATACTGTAATGAAATATATGTATTATAACTGTCATTATAATAGCATTCAAGATTATTTGGTTAGTGAACAATATGCCATGACACTTCTTATTCTTCCACAGCTGAAGAATTTAGCAAGTTGTCTAGAGAATTGTATTTCTGGTTATCAGTTATAGATGAGAAGTTTCTTGAGGGTGTTAAGCCTAAACTTCATTTCTAGACAACAGTTAGAAAAAACCTGCACCTGTATTTCCTGTCTCAGTGCATACTGGTTTCAGCCTGCCATGCTGGCTGACAGGGGCTCTTTTTCATTTTGCTGGTGAAAAAAGCTGGTGGGGCAGAGGGAGAAGACAGGAAGGAAGACAGACCTTAAAGTAAAGGATACCAGATGGTATCACAGAGTTGGGTAACTTCAGTCTTGAAAGTACCCATTCATAAACAGTTTAAGTGAATATTTTAATTAATATTGGTTGAATATTGTAAGGCTTTGTCCGCTTAAAATAGATTTTAAACTACAGTCGGTTAAAAATGTGTTAGGCATGGCTAGAGGAAATGGGAAGAGTGTGCTGATATTTGAGTTCTCTGTGTTACCACCTTTCTTATAAAATTAGAGCTGGTTTCTAGATTCATTGTTGTTGAGTTGGCTGTTGGTAAGGATCTGTTCCTAACCACTCTGTCCAGAAGATTTTCCAAGGGGGATTCTGAAAAAGAAGAGAATATGTTTATAATAGCATTTAACAGAGTATTGCTTTCTGTTTCACATGGATTTCTGCAAGAAATGTCTTAAGTTGGATCAAGATGCTCTACTGAGTCCGTCCCTGTCTTCCCATGTCCCTGTTCATCACTTCAACAAAGGAAGGAGGCTCAGCTTAATGAGCACTTCTGCAGACCCTGTTAATGGTTGTAGTCAAACTAGCTGCAGAATGTAAGGCGAAGAAACTAAAAATAGCACCTCTTGCTTGTGGCAGACTTGTGTCTTCCAATCATTGTGCTTGTCCTTGTTTCTGCTTCCCCATATGCACAAAGAGAAATGTATTTGTATTTTGGAGAAGTAATAGTCTGTGGGATAGACTCAAGCAAATCAGCCATGACTTTTCTATAAGCTAATGAAACAGTTCCTCAGAGACTAAAGAATTACAAAATGAGCAGGTTTTTAGGGATGTCGTGGTTGAGTAAGAATAAAACCTTTTCAAGGGAAAAAGCTGAAGAGTCACCAATCTCTTGACTCTGAAAGGCAAAGCAAGCTTCGATCTCTGTTTAGACCACAAGAAAAATTGGCTCTGACATTTCAAAGGTCTCAGAAGCAAAGATGTGTCTTGCTCCCTGAAGGTAGGATGTGTTTTTGTAGAAGATGCTGCCTTGTTCTGCCTGTCTCTTGGGGGACAGCCATAGCAGCAGCCTGTGCCAGCAGAGCTAGAGTTGTGTAACTTCTTGTTGGGTAAAACTGCACTTCAACCAAAAAAACTCCCAGCCCCAAGACTAAACAAAACAAAATCTACCAAAAAACCCAACTCTAGCAGCCCTAGGATAAGCTATCATCATCCTTATTTAATGTCTTCTGTTCTGTTTGTAACTTTAGCAAACCACTTAACTGGTCTGTGCTTTAGTTTCTTCACTGTAAAATGAGGAGTAAAGTTTATCTTTAGTGCAGGCATGCTCAGTAATTTAATTCAAGTTTGTAAAGTGTTCAATGGTAATTTGATTTTAATAAAATAGTGTTCCTCTATTACAAAAGGAACCTCTGCAGAAATTTATGACAAACCTGATGCTGTAGAGAGGGAGCTTTATCAGAAGATCTGTTTAAGGCAGTAGATAAGTCTCCTAAAATCTGTTTTGGAATCTGATAGTTCAGCGTTTATTTGGCAGCCTGCATTCCAGATGCTTGATTAGTAGGAATGAAGAGGCTGTGGAGATGGTAATAAGAAATCGTGCCTAATCAGGGTGATGAATCTTTGCTATGCTGGAAGATTGCGCATTCTTTTGGACAAGCCAACCCAAACGTGCAATACCGCCCTCCCTAAAAATCTAGGACCACCATGGATTTAGGAAGCTCTTCTGTTTCTCATATGTACCTCAGGTTCAGTGCTGTGATCAGCTGTTGCTGGCTGTACATCTGGAGTCAGTTTCTGACCCGCGAAAAATAAACTACTTTTATGTTTTGAGGAGATAATGATCTGTGGAATGGACTAAAGCAAATCAACCATGACTTTCCTATGAACTAATGAAACAATTTCCAAGAGACCAAACAGTTACAGAGAGTGATTATTTTATTTACCAGCCCCTCCATAGGAATCTGCCAACCACTCTGTTTCTCATCAGTGAAGAAGAAAGTCAGAATGCCGGTGGCATAAAAGCTGCTGGGCCAGGATCCACACACGGTGACACGGACAAAGAGCAGATGCGTGCGGCAACTGGAGGAGGAGATAAAAGAACCATCCTTTCAACCGCAGTTGCGTCAGCCGAATCACAACCAGCTGGGTTATTGCACTGGGCATTTCTGCTGATCCACCACAACGCTCTCGCATGCTCTGTACACATTTGCACGCACGCGTACCCTCTGTCAAAGGCCAGGCTGATTTTTGAGCCTTCTCATCCTCCCTCTGTTTTTAGCCACTGGTTTAGTTGAGGGATGATGTAGACCTGAGGTGCCCAGGGGAGGAGTGAAACCGTTGGAAGGGTGAGAGAAACCGTGACTCAGGAAATTCAGTTCCTCCCTTAGCCCCAGCATGCAGTGATGAATGTGCAGGCTATTATCCTTGCAATACTGAAACCTGTTTCCCTTGGTTGTATTTTTGGACACTGGAGTGGTCTCCATCTCCTCTCATCTGATTTTTGCTCAGATGAAGCAATTTGTATTTCTAGAGGCATGGTTCAGGAGCAGTCCTCGCATGTAGTGCCCTGTACTCCAAGGCCAAATGCGTGTGCAGGGACAACTTCATCCTCAGTCAAAGACAAGTCTCAGCTGGCTCACAGTGCTGAGTTTCCCAGAGCTTGGGATTGTAGCTAGCCCACTTGCCAGTAGAGTTTGGACTGCTAAGAGAGGTCCTAGAAGCATCAAGGAAATGCCTGGTTTATGACTAATAAAATTTAATGAAGCTGCTTGACTATCCCGTTGTAAGCAAAAAATGAGTCAATCTATGCTGGTTTGGACAAAAGCAAAGAATCGAGTATCCTGCAGCCATGATTAGAACCATTACGTCTACCACATGCTGCCAGTTTCTAATCTTTGTCATGGCAAAACTTCTTCAGAAGAAAAATCAGACTAGAATATATCCCACAAATATATTATAACTACTGTCCAAGGATATATAGCTCTGTGGAGACTGTAAGGTGTCCCTGTAGTCCTCACCACTTTCACTCTCTGTGGCTCTCCAGATGATTTGTGTACAAGCTCCAGCCAGAAGGAAATGGAGCAATATTTCTCTGTGTTTATTCCCATAAGATGTATCCTGTTAGTGGGGGATACAAATCTCTTACGACTCAGTGTGCGAACATTGCAGAATTGGATGAGGTTGGGTGCTCTTGCCCTTTCTGTTTCAGAGCTGTGGGAGGCTTATCTAAGAGATCAAAGTGCATCAGATTCCATTATTTCAGTATCTATGGGACAGTATAATGCATGAATACTCTGGGACGATGCCTGTGTCTGACTTTTATTCATCACTGTAATTAAAGCCAGATACAGAGCATGTTCTGTGCACTAAACGTTAATCACAGTGTTTTATTAACACAGTTGTTGAAATCTTTAATTCAGACATTGTATAATTTTGTAATATAGATTAAGACCAGTATTTATTTTGCCTGAATACATGAATTTTATTTAAAGTTCAGAAGGAGAAGAGATTGCTCTCAGGTTTTGAACAAATGAGTAGCAAGTATTGCTTGGCTGCAGACGTACCAAACTGCTAAACTGGTTTGGTCTGTACTGTTGCTTAACAAAAAGCAGTGAACTGCTGTATTCAGTGGAAAATACATAAAAGGCTCAGCAAACTAATGCTCTAAATTCAGATTTAGTTAAGACACTGAAATTAATATTTTAACATCTGTAGTCTTTATTTTATGCTCTGTAGTAGTACTTGCTTAATTACCATTGCCAGTTTCTGATGTTTTGGGATTTCCCTTGGTTGTTTTCTGTTTAAATATTATGATTTGTATTGCAGTTGCATCCATATATCTTCAGTTTAGCTTATGAAATATGACAAACACATTGCTTTAGTGTCTGCTTCACAGAGTTCTTTAATGTTGCATCTATATATTTGGAGACCTTGAGGCAGTTGTGGATTGTCCCGTGGAGAATGGTGTCCTTGAAAGTGTATTACCCTTCTTGGAAGGGAACAGAATAAGTTTTAAAATTCAAGCAAAAATACTTACTTTAAATTAACTGTTAATTCTTTTCTTGGTTAGTGCTTTTTTACCTCTCAGTTCCTGGCTCTCTGGGGCTCTGTGGGCTGTTTTGACTGTGCTCACAAGAGCCAATGAAATCCCCTCCGTAGTCACTAAACTGAAATACAGGCCCACACCTCTACTTGGCAGTTTTTAGGGATCTGCTGATTGGAAGCTGGTGAGAAGCACTGCATAGGTAGTGTTGCACTAAGGTCTGTCCCGAGCTGAGAAGACTCCTCCTGCCCCAATCTCCGAGGCACACCTCTTCAGCTAATGGCACCTGCAGGATGCTGCAGTGGCTGAGCTGGCCAGGTACCCCCAGTGGCTGGGCTGAGTTAGATGGGTGGCCTTTGGCCCAAACCTGAGTTGAGATGCTTGGTTATTCTCCCACCCTGCCCTCGATTGGAAATGGGAGTGTGGTACTTAATCCATGAGAGTGGATTCATATGATAGCTTGCCTGGAGCTGTGCTGGGTTGTGTGTAATCATTCCAGTCATCTGTAAGAATCACAAATGAGGTGCAGGGAGGGATTTTACTTTATATCTGAATAGAGACAAACACCTTGAAATTTCTGAGACCTGAAGTTGTATTTATTTTACTGTGTCGCTAAACTACTGAAAGTAAGTTTACCAAAGAATGCCCATTCCTTCTGTAAATATAGTGGGCTTCTCAGCTTAAAGTAGACGGAGCCAGGTATTCAGAGACAGTGTTTAATGGCGAATTTTGTTTTTAAAAGTCCTTTAGGAAACAAAAAAATACTATCCACACAAAATTTCATGCTCCAAGTAATCTTTTATTTCCTCTAGAAACTGTATTCTTGTTCAATGAGTAACCTGGTTTTTCCTGCCTCCCAGAAGAAGCAAGATGACCTAGATCTAGAGCTTCCTGGGAAAGAGTTCATGTCACCCTATATATAGTGTCTCCTGAAGTGTCTTTATGTAGCTGTCATTTACTCTGAGCTGATGAACTGAAGGAGAAAAGAGCTATAGTTTTAGGCTGAGGTAGGAAAGGTAGAAAAGTTTTATCCCTCTGTTTTTGGGGGGTCTATCTTATGCACATGTCACTAGCCAGATTCCAGCCTGGTGAAGGCCAGACTTCCCAACTTCCAGCTGTAACACAGAACTTCATGTCTCTGTCTCCTCAATGTGCTGCAGCTGAAAGTGACCAACTAGCTCTGTTAAGGAGTGAATTGGATCCTGCCTTTGTGCCAGCAAGAGTTTCTGCACAGGACTCAGAACGTGATATCCTGGGGTCATTGTGTTCTTTGGTCCGGTCAGATCACGCAGATGGAGACTCCTCCGAGCAGCGCTGTTGGCACGGTGGTGTTTTTATTGGAGAGCAAAAACTGGAAAAATGGTAGTAACAAGTACATAACAGATGCTACCAAACAGGCTGTTGGTGTTGAGGGATCCGGCAAGTGTTTCCACCTCAGGGTGCTGAGTCAAACAGTGAAGTGTACTGTAGGCTGAGGGAAATCTGCCCGTCCTTTTGTCAGTATAAGGCTTTTTTTTAGATAAAGGAGAGTTTATCTGAGTCCATCAGCAACTTGAGTGGTTTGGACTTCTGCAGCCTTTCTGGGGAGAAAAGGGTATTTTCCAAGTCCCTAAAGAAAGTGCCACTGCCTATGGACACCAAATACTCCTGTCCTGGGGCCTTCACCAGGCCCGTGTTGGTGGAACCCATCAGTGCTCCTGGGGTGGCTGTGTACACCTCTGGCATGTGGAGAAAGCAGCATCTGTGTTCATTTAACTTGATGGCAGGATCCTGTTCCAGCACTTAAAAATAATGACTTCAACAGGCCCAGCTCAGGAATGAACACAGCCAAGGCCCAAGGAGAGGCTTGAGGGCTGTCTCTGAGTTCAGCAGACCACTGGCTGAAACCAGGCAAAAATGTGATGTGCCTCATGCTCAGCATCATGTGTGTAGATGTTTCTGGGACAAGGAGGTCTGATCTAACCATCCACTGCTGCCAAAAAGGGATTGCTTCACTTTTCCCTCCTGTTTTCTACATGGAGCCATGTTCTCTGCAGTCACTCCATGGTGGCTTTGGTGCTTGGTGGGGCAGCTCATACCATTCAGTTGTCTGAGATGGGTTGTCTTATTCTTCCTCCTGTCAGATTAGTGAAATGAACTGAATTCCTGGTGGAGATTGGATTTATCAGCACCTACAGATTGCATTTTACTCAGCGACATCTGTGGAAAGGTCTACATGTGTCAGGTATTAGATATGTGCTATTACTTCCAAGTATTAGAGAAGTTTTGGCTTTTCCATGTTGAAATTAGGGCTATACTTGGATTTAACTGGGTACCAGAGCATGCACAGGATGAGTATCTTATACTGGTTTGGGCAGTGAGTGCATTTGGGAATGGTCTGTGCATGAAATGCAGTCTAAAGATGCTATTTCTAACTTGAGCAGGGTGGTGATTTCAGTTGAAGGGATTTTACTGCTTCAGGACAAATCTCTAATGTGGACATTTATTTCTTAAATGTGATCTTTCTGATTTAAAGAAGAAACAAACGCAAAACCAGAAAAAAAAAAGAAATAATCTAAGTTTGCCTACCACAACCGTCTTTAAAGGTGCTTGAGTCCTTTTCTTTGCTATTTTTCTTGTTAAAAAAGCTTCATTAGTGTTACCTAACAGTTCATGAGTAGACTTGGTAAGCACAGGAGTGTCTGAAGACTTTGACAGCCTGTTCATATTGTGCAACAGACTCTGATGTCCCTTGGGATACAACTGACCACAGTAACATCATTGATCTGTGTTGTGGGTGCTGCTCTGCCTCCTTCCTCACACAGACCTTCCAGTTACGACTCTGTGGATGGTTTCCAAAGCCTGAACATTGCTTGGCAAGCTTTGTCACTGCTGTTAGGAGTTTGATTACCTTTGTGCATACGTATGTGAAGACTGCCAGTGTCTGTGGCTTTTAATGAAACAACCTCCCTGTTGTCTAAAATGTTTAGAATTAAGAAATTATATAAGTATGCAAGAGCAGGAGCTAGGCTGGCTGCCTGAGTTTGACTGTCCTGTTGTATATGTTGTGACTCCTTACTCTAGTTTGATGTCTGTCAGAGGAGGCCACTGGCTTCCTGTTGTAGCTAGTCTTACTTAAGGCAAATTAAGGAACAAAATCCTGTTTCAGAAAATAAATTTGAGAAGCAAATCTTCCTGCTTCTTCCTGCATCCACTTATGCAGCATTACCAGTTCTTCTCCTTGCTGGGATAACGCTGTGCTCTTGCATAGCTCAGTCCCCTTGCTTAGAACCTTTCTGTTCAGCTGAATTCAGAACCAGGAATGCTGAACACGAGCAGTAAATGCCATCTTTACAGCTTTTTTGCTGTACAATGTACCCTATTGACTATGTTGGGTCAGGCTTAGTTTTCAGCTTGGAGACCTACCAAAAAAAACCCCAAAGCTTCAGGAGATGGGCTGCTGGGGCAGAGGGGACACCTTTCCTTGTTGGTCATATTCCACATTGCTGGGGCTGTGGGGCACTGCAAAGCTGTAGAAATTGTTTTCTGAATGAGACCACTAAGATTTCCTTGGATTATTTCACAGAATATGCTGGCCAGGTTTCAGTTTGAATACAGTTATGCATTTCAGCTGGACAGAATATAACTATTTAAATTAGAGTAATAGCTAGTGCCCTTTCTGCCTTAGAAAGACTTAAGTAATACAGCAAACTAAAGTAAGATAAATATTATTTTAAATCCTAATGCAAAGTGGTTACCAGCACTAAAGTGCCTGCAGATTGGCATAGACTGCACTAATCTCATGTACACTTGTCACTGATGACCTCACGTTTTGCTTGCCATGGGCCAAATCCTCACCAGTGGTGCAGCTGCCTGGTGCTACTCAAGCAACACAAGTGGAACTTCCAGCTAGCATATGGCCAGCAGAATAAACTTTATAAAGGTCTTTCATTCAGCCCTGCCTTCATTCCTGCTTCTGCCTGTAGACTGTGCTGCAGGAGAAAGGGTTTGGCCAAGAACATTTGTGCTCCCCTGTAGGTATCTTCCACCAGTGGGCTATCAAAACCCTCCCCGAGATCAAACCAGAATTCCTAATGGAAAATTATTTTGTCCAAAAATTTCTTTTCTCACATTTAAAGCTTCTGTTTTGTTACTGTCTTAAACTTCCAAGTGGGCATGACAGTGTTTGCAGACTTGGCTTCAACAAAATGAGGCTTGGATTTAATGAGCATTATCTTCTGTATTTTATTTAAATTAGCTTTGAGTTAAACATGACAAGCATTATTGCTAGTTCTTACACTGCATCAGAGATTGTATCAATTTGGATAACAACTGTTTACAGTACAGTTTGAAAATTGCATATTAACAAGTGTGTGAATTAGACTGTTTTCTGGTGTCTGGATAAGGGGATATATGGATAATTTTGTATATACTCAGTGAAGTATATTTTCTGCAGACCATGGATGATTTTGAAAGACACTGGTCAAGCTTTGCCCTGTTACCCCTACAGGAGCCTCTTTTGATCAACCAAGAACCAAGGCTCAAGAAGCTTATTTCACAATCCTAGATTATTTATGGCAAAGTTGCACTTGTTATTCTTCTACCAAGTAGGTCTTTAGTTGTTTCTCTGATGTTTACACTCCTGATTTATTTAGAGATCCTATATCCCTTTCAGCCTTTGTTTTTCTGGGCTAACGCTTCTATTTTTATTTTGTTTATTAGAGGATATGATATTCAAGCAACTTGGTTTTCCTGAAAAACAAAATGTCTCATCTACAGTCAGTGAAACCAAACAAAAAACAACAGTAAAAAAAGAAAATATTAAAATAGGGCGTGTGTTAAGTGATGGAGGGAGCGTTGATTGACCTCTCAGAATCTTGCAGTGAATTTGGCTTGTGGATTCAGAAGTTAGAGACAATACTTACTCCAAATCTGCAGAATGTGCAGCTCCTTGGGGCAAGCATTTTTCACGTGCTACTGGCTGTTATCGTCTGTCACTGGGGTAAACCATTCCATAACGTGAATGAAGACCTCACCAGGAGTGCAGCACTACATGGAATGATATAAAAAAAATAGAACCAGGCCTGTAAGTTATTTCAAGGCTAATTTCAGTATAAAGCTTCAGCAGAGCGAAGAAAATTTTTTTAACCTGATTTCTAGTCTGAAATTGCTCTTCAGGGTGCTTGCTTGTGGTGTACAGCAGACTTCATTTGATGAACATTGGGCTCCTTTTTGCCAAAGTTCGCAGAGAAGGCCATGCCCAGCCTTTTCATGCCCCCAAGGAAGAACACAGAACTGCCCATCTCCCAGCAGGATCAGTTTATTTCTATTTCTACTGTGTGATTCAAAACAACAAATGAACAAAAAATTGTTCGCTGCAGTAATTTCTACTCATGTCTTTACTGCACTGGAGATTCATCCATAAGAAAGGTGGTATCCCAAATAAAGACAGGAATTCAGGTTCTTGTTACCTTGCCCATTTGGTTCAGCAAACCCTTTGGTGTTCCCAGGGAAGCACATTCGCCGACTTCACTTAACTGCAGCCGTTCGTAAGGAGACAAAGTCAGTTTAGTCCTGTACACTTGCAGGAGTGGCACTAAATGCCCTCTGCTTCCCAAGTTACTCTGCTGCACCCACTGCCTCTCGGAGAGGTCTCCATTCGGGGTTCAAAGGGCAAGCTAAAGAGTCTAGAAAGATAACTAAAATATTTCTGTAGTCATTTATAGTCTGAGCAAGAGGCTGGTTTTTTTTTTTTTTGGAGCTTATCTAGGTATTACAGTTACCTCTGTAGTTACACCCTAATGACTGCCAAGGTAACAAGACTAGATGTCTAGACTAAATGTCATAAATTAAACGTAAAGAACTCACAGGTTTTCTTGATAGCTGTTCTGCTGGGGCTGTGTGTATTTTTTTTTTACCTCCAAAAAAGCTCACTGTTACTTCCTTCTGGTGTTTTGTCATGACTGCAGTTTGTCTGTGTATGTATAAACTGACAAAACTTATTTTAGTGAGCGTGTAGGTTGCAGCAGGACATGGTTATTCCACCCTAAACATTAACGCAGGAGAATACAGTGAGTACAAGTGTTTCTTTATATTTTCATAAAGCCTGAGTGTGTTGGTAGCTTAATGTTAGTGACATTGGGCTCTCATTTCTGACTCAGGGGAAGCATCAAAAGTAGCGTGAACCTCACCTAGAGTGGTGGAGTTACACTTCAGTGCAGGACCTGAGCTGTATCCTTGTATGTGTGTGTAAATGTTCTTGGTAAATTAGTAATTTGCACAGATAAACTTTGTATTTCCATGAGATTTTCTCAACTCCACCTGTAAAACTGCCTCCTGAGTATCACTGTATTTAGCGTTCAGGGTTTCTGGCATTCTGCACACAACCTGAAAGATGGGTTGTTGTGTGTGGATGAGCTGAGGCTAGACATCTCCAGGCTTTGCAGCTGCCTTCATGCGAGTGTGTCAGGGTGAAATGGGGCTTTGTCTTCCAACCAGTCAGTCCATATTCAGAAAAATGACGTCTCTGTTTTCATGTCCCTCCTCTCAAACAGTTTTCTGTTCTTCTGAGATTTTGTGGCAGCCTGAGCCATAATTCAGGCAAGTACTTAAGTAGGTGCTCAAGTGCCATGTCCCTGGTAGTGTTTGAAATCCTTACTGAGTGTGCTACCGGGGCAGTAGTGGGGACATTGGTAGATTTTACTGATCCGTGCAGACAGCAGGATGAATCCATTGTGGGAACTTCAAGTTTTCCTTCAGAAAGGCAGTTTCAATGTAAACAAAGCCCTGTCTTCCATGGCAGTGAGTGTAAGCAGGGGAATGGCCTGCAAAAATAGAGGTTTTTCTTCATCCCATTGGAACAATGTGAACAAGATGAAATGGGAGAGGCTGGGTTGGGCTCTGTGCTGCCCATCTCCCCCCTCACCCTTGCAAAACCTTGGAACTGCTTCACTTCCCCCTTCAAACCACCTACTCCGAAAGCACCTGTGCTGAAACGAACATGGGTATTTTTGGTGTGAAACCAGCACAGGCAAGATCCAAAGATGAGTATAAAAAACCCCACTACACCATAGATTGAGAAGGCTGATTAGCCAGGTATTTGCATGTACAGTTAGTGGTGGATGTTGTACCTTATTTATCTGTGAAGCTGAATATTTGCAATTTGTCCTGCTTGCACCAGCAACTGGCTGCGCGTTTCATACATAGCAGTGAAATGAACCCATGTTGTCTGGTAACACATTAAAGAGATGACCAGGTGCCCATTGAACTGTCTCTGTGCATTTAAAACTTTAAAATAGTACAAAAAATGTGTTCTGGAAATATTTCACTTGTATAACCACCTCCTGAGAGAGCTATTTATGATTTCTCTACCTGTTCTTGGCACAGGCCTTTTTTCTGTTAGAAGAGGTTTGACAGTTGCATGAGATCACACTTGGATTTGTGCCCTGCGAGCTGAAAACGCAGAGTCACTGCTTGCGAGGACAAGACTTAACTGGAAAAAATAGAAACATTGCCCTTGTATTCACTGCTAATACTGCATCAAGAAGTGGAGCTCTGTCAAGCTTTTGTGTGCCTTGATATTCATGCAGTCATTACTTGCTTATAAATGGAGAACTGCTTGAAAAAAAAACCCCCAACCAAGAGATTTAGAAATATTCATGTAATGCCTGGGACGTTCCTTTAAGATTAATAAATGACTGGCTGAGATGAGCTGATAGCCTGACTCGGTGCCTCTGGCTATTTACAGCTGCTTCTTATTAACTCAGAGATGAAATAATTAATGTTATTATCAAATGACGCTAAACAAATAGGTCACATTTTTTGTGTGTGCTCATTCTCCCTGAAGTGGGCAATGGCAGCAAGTGGGTGCCTGGAGAAGTGTCAGTGTCCGCACTACAGAGCGCCCCGGGCTGCACTGGAACCTCTTGTGCACAGCCCAGCGTTTCAGGGTGCTGCTGGCAGCCCCGATTCAAACTCCAGTTCCAGCCTCAAGATGTCAATGAAATCACAGAAAACCCCAGTCAGTTTCCCAGGATTTGGTGGAGAAGAGGAGCTGTTGGCTGGGTGGTTGGTAAGGACACCCTCACCAAGCCCACTCACCAGTGACACCAGGACAGCAGCGCACAGAGACTTGGACTGTGTTTGAGGTGCACGGCAGGTGTGTGTGTGAGGCTTCATCTGTCTGTGGCTTTCCAGCAGGCTGATGCAGAAACATGCTTTAAAAAAAGCTGTGGTTATGCTGTTGCAAAATGCAGCATTGATGTACCCTTTAATTGCCCCCAGGAAGCCTTCTAGCTGCCTGTGCACAGTCTCTTGCTGCACTGCCTGGGTTGAGGCTTCGTCACACACCTGGATCTCAGGGGTATCCACTCTGCATTAGAAATTCAGATGCCAATAAGAAAATAAAAAGGCCTGTGGAGATGAGTGTACCATCAAACTGCCAAGGTGTGGCAGCTTTCAACTTGAGCAGGCATTCGTAATTGAGGATGGCTTTGTTAAAAAGGCAATTAAAATATTTCAAATTGAGTACAAAGTTATGATGCAGTGAAGTATAGCACAGATTCCTGGCTTTTGGAAGAAACCCTGCTGTCATGGGCTGCCTCACTGACACAGTCTCCCAGCTGGCGCCCCACACCAGCAGTCTCTCTGCTGCAGGTTTCCCTGCTCTGTGGTTACACACACCCAGCTCATCACCAGCCCCATCTGCTTTTTGAAGCTCTTCTGCAGTAGCATGTGAACTGCTGCCTCTTTTCTCCTCCAAGTTATTTATCCTTGGTAGAGCAATCTGTTTTCTCT
Organism: Corvus hawaiiensis; assembly: GCF_020740725.1. NCBI lineage: Eukaryota > Metazoa > Chordata > Aves > Passeriformes > Corvidae > Corvus > Corvus hawaiiensis. Next base: position 27,098,145 of record NC_063221.1, read on the forward strand.
CCTTTCTTTATGCTGTGGCAGAGCTTTGTACTGCATGAGAGTCCCGCTCTCCTGAGTCCCTGTTTGCTGTGAGGCGTGGTGGAAAATTCTTCCATCAGGTGTGGCAGAGGTTTGCAGTGTGTGAGAGTCCTGTTCTGCAGAGGCCCTGTTTGCTGCCTGTCCTGATGGAAAAATGTTCATCAGGCTTCTGCTTGGCTTCCCTTGCTGGGGGAGCCCACTGCTGGCCCATCTTCCCAGGCTCTGGCACAGCTTGGCCTTATGAGCTGGGCCCCGGTAAAGGGGAAGGTCCCTGTCAAGGTTTGCAGAAGCCCTCTCCTGTGTTGCCTTTTCTGTGTGTTTTGGTGAGGTAACAGACTGTATCTCTATAAAAAGAACAACTGTGTCCTCTTTCACACCTCTTTTTGCTGCTTGCTTACAACGGGGTGGCTACAAAAAAGCAGTTTGTGTCATGGCCCAGGATAGTGCATGAAGGGCAGATGATCTGAGGGAGCTGCTGCTGCTGCTGTGCCTGTTTGTTTTCATTACCTGTGTTACCTCTTCTCTGAATTTGAATTGACACCTCACAGAGACCTTATATAAGGGTGATGTTCTCAGTCTAGCTGGGACTGTTGTGTCTATTTAAGTCCTGTTTTAGGAACCTGATGTAGGAGGACCTATGTTCCTTGATAGGACGCTTTTGGATGTCTATGGAAAAGAGCTTTAGGCAGGGCTGTTAAACTGCATTCTGGAGAGTGCTCTTTGCCCAAGGAGGGTGCTTGTCATGTGTTGAACAGTAACGCTCGGCCTAGAGATGAGATCATTCGTCACTTGATTTTTCTGATCCTTTGATATCCTACTCACTCTTTTGCTAAAATACTTTCCTAGTTCTGCATAATATTTCTCTACTATGTGTTATGATGTTCTCATTAGTTCAAACTAGCAAACTTAAATACACACATATACATGTCTGTTTACACACTGAAGTACAGCCTGTATTTATACCTCAGCAGTCCTCCCCTGATGGATTGACTGCTCGTGCCTTCAGTTTATGTGCATTTTCATGTTTACTCCCTGGCTTGGACCCCTGTCCCCAGTCTGTCCTCTTGGCTAATTAGAGCTGATTCCGTAATTTTGCTACATTGTTTCTGAAGTACTCAGAAGGACTGTTTTGTTCTTAGAATTGCCATCGAGCTGACCTAATTCTTGCCAGAATATACATTTTAGCACTCTTGCTATTTTTTAAGTATTTGGAGTCAGGTTTTCACAATTGGCTTGAGTCCCAACAGGGGCACTCCTCCCATTTTCCTTTTGCATGCCTGTTCCCAACTTTCCCAGCAGCTGTAGAGATCATACTGTCAATGGCAATGGCTTGTTTGCTTTCCATGAGGGGAAGAGTCAGTCAGAGCAGTGTCCTTGGAGCCATTGCAAGGGAAGTGGCAGGACCCACAGTCCTGAGGCAGTGCTGTTTTAGACCAGCTGGAGTCAGCTGTGCCCTAATCCCCAAATTCCCTGAAATGGCACCATAAGCAGGGACTGCGTGTGCTTACTCAGTTGCACTGAGTCTGTGGGTTCAGTAGCTGTTCAGGGCACAATGTGCACTGCTGTTCACCCTTAGTGCCTTACACTGCCCAGCTGAAGTCCCCTCTATCCCTGTATCCTTCCCCGGGAATGCCTGTCCAGTGATCCATACCCAGCCCTTCATACAGAGCACTAGCACGCACTTGTCAGAGTGATGCAATGCTTTGGGAGCTTTGGGCCTGGAGGTTTGGGCCAGGCTCATGTCTCGGGTGGCAGAAGCACGTGTGAGCTTTTTGTACCCAGAGGTGAGTCAGAGCCTCGGGGTGGTTTGGGGTGTGCATGGAGACAGTGTCTGGAACAGATCCCACGTGTCTGACATCAGGGAGCGGGGCAGGGTGTGAGCAAAGCGTGTTTGCTGCTACACACAGGGCCTGGCTCAGCGAGAGTCATGGCTGCCTGCAGACTCTGTGTGTTCCCCAGGATGATCAATACTACCATTTTTTAGCTGTTGCCCCTTCGATTTATACTGTAAACAAGTTGCACTGACTGATATTTACCCTTTCCAGAAAGCAAATGTGTCTAAAGGAAGTGTGAACGATTCCCCCGTTGTCTGTGTGGACTGCTCGTGTTCTGTCAGCTTTTCCATCATAGCTTCCCCTGTCTCTTGTGCTTCAATGCAGCCTCCAAAAACCATGTTAACTCCAGTCCTTTGTTTGGGGTGTTCTTTTGTAGTTTTGCTTCCTGCTACCCAGCAGTTCCACAGCAGTAAGTGGGTGGCACACCGTAGGTTCACTTTACCTTTCAGCCGAGGAGTCAGTCTGAGATACTTGTTTTCAGCCTTTTCCACCTCAGAACTGTTTTCTTTTCCCCAAAATTTCAGGTTTTTATTTGCTGTTAAATCAACTTCTCAGTTTTCCAGCGGCCATCTCACTTGAACCATAAGTGCTGTGTTTAATGTAGCCGTAGCTCTGTAATAACTGTCTGCTCTTGTCAGGCCTAAGGAGGGGTTTCTGCAAAGAACCACTTGGCATAAGTGGGAGAGACCATGTACCAGTAACACACATGTGGGGTTGCTTGTGGGGTAGGATGATCCACATTCATGTGCTGTTCTTCTACCACCAGCTGCAGAATTGATTGTTGGCACCTTCTGGTAGATTTTCTCCTTCCCCAGCTGCTTTGCTTTGTAGTCCCTGGGGTGTACCATTCTCAGGAGGTTGCATTTTGTGCCTGAGTATCCTTAATTTAATGTTCAGGTCCAACTGTTCTTTCCTGGCTTTTCTCACTGCAGCAGCCTGACAGAAAAGCATGAATTTTAATAAATTGTTTATGAATCTTTTCCTTCTCAATATAAAAAAAGCCTATTAAAATAAACATGCTAGGAGCTGTAATAAGAGGGCTTTGTTATCTCTCACAGCTTGTGGCCTGATGCTGTAAGTTGAGCTGTCAGTGAGGCTGTCTGGAGGGACAGAATCAATTCTCTGGTGAGCAATTTAGTGGTCTGGGACATGTTGGTATATCAGTTACTGACTTTCCTGAAAAAATTCACACTCTGATGTTTGGTGGGATCTCTGGAGGAAGGAACAAGGACACCTAAAACTGATACAAGGCTGGTGAACAAGAACTCAGTAAGTGGAACCATCAGTACCCAAGGTTGACGCCCTTGAGTCAGAGAAACCTGCTGTGCAGCCTGGAAATGTAAAAACTGGCTGTGTCAGGAGATTGTGCTTCCAGGGATTAATTACTGCTTTTTAATTACTGCTTTTTCCCTACAACTCCTTCTTGCTAGTCTTTTGTATTTAGGTTTGCCTTGATGGTTAATCAAATTTCAGAGCAGGTGACTCTACAGAGCCGCAGGTGATTTCCATCTGCCAGGTAAGGCTGGGTTTGCTCTGGTCAAGCTGAAAGGGCACTGCCAACTGTTTGTCTCGGCAGTAGCTTGGTAGTCTTTTTGGGTTTGTGTGACAGTGCAGGGACAAAACTTGAAAGGCCTTTTCTCACAGCCCTTGTCACTGTCTAGGAAAGCAGCAGGCAGGATACATCTGCTTTGTATCTCCTCTCTCTCTGCCCCAGCCCTATTTTTGGTAGCAAAGCTGAGCTCAGGGGACAGGTGATACTTTAGAGTCAGCAGCCAGGAGTCACTCACTCTCTTTCATGGTTGCTACTCTTTTCCAACTCCTTGGATACATTTATTTGCCAGTAATTTTAGTGGAACAATTGTGAAGTATGCACAGGACAATTTTACAGTTTTGGTTGTAGTGTGAATGAGGCTGTGCCATCTCTGCAGAACCACCTTGGCTTTCACCAAAAAACACCTCTCTCTGAAGTGTGATCCATGACTCAAAACAGGTGTTGCTTCTTAACTGGAGTCAACAGCTGGAGAAGCACAGCACAGATCCTGCAGGTTCCTCTCCTCTGGTGCAGACTGGTTCCTCACTCTGTTGTTATATTAATTACCAACGATATTTACAGTGCCCAGTTCCTACAATGCCAGATTTCTTAGTAATCTTTCCTTAGGAGCACCATGGTGGCAAATGTATGGGTACATGTATCTGATCTGTCTGTCCCAGATGTCCCCTCCAAAAGGGAGAGGGGAGAGGAGGGGATTTTTCTTTCAGAAAGCATTAAGTGCTCAGCTGTTGCAGTTATTCATACTGAGTGACTACTTAGCAGCAGAAATACAAAAAAATTGGGTAACAATTTCATTACATGATGTTTTATAGCAACTGCTATTCACCTTTATAAATTGACTGTTCTCTTCTGTATGGCAGAAAAAGGCTTTTATAGTTGGCAGGCTGCTTGTAATATTCTAAGGATTATTAAAGTAAGCTGTAGTTGTCGTATAATGCACGTTATAATGGTGCGTGGTTTTACATTAATGTGTCTTGGGGGAGGATATTATTTCAGAATGTGTATTCACATATGGATGAAGTTTGAATTTCTTCACCCTGATCAGAATGACATTCACAGAAGAGGTCCCTGGACCATCATCCTAGCAAGTTCCTTATGAGTAATAAAGTGGTGAGAAGAGAAAATGTCATCAAATTCAGCAGGAATTTTTGAAAGAGACCTCAAAGAGCACAATTTTTTTTCTCACCTTCTGACTTTACATTTATAAACTGAGCTTTTTCATATTTAGGTGAGTTATTTGGGCTCTCCGCTCGTCTTAGAGGTGAGAAAGGTGGGGAGCAGCAAGGCTGAGCTGTGTGTAGGGGTGATGAGTGCTGCAATGGGGCTGCTGGGGCTGCAGTGGTGGGGGCTGGTGTGTGTGAACCAGGGCAGCTGCCTTCAGACACCCTGTTCCAGGCAGGACGTTTGCAAGTCAAAGGGGTTTCAGAACAGAGCTGTGGGAACAGCTGGGGAAATGCAAATGGAACTGTTATATTTGCATTAATTAATTAGGCAGCAACCGCAAGGAGCGTAAGCGCTACAGCTACTGGCATTTAAAAAGTGTAAAAAAGATGTAGGATAAACATAGTTAGGGAGGTGTTTGTCTCCTCTGTCAGACTGAATTAACAGATACACTGTTGATCTGGTGATAAAATGCAAATTAATATCCCAGGGTGAAACACAGAGAGCACTGGATTAGGTGAGGAGGAAAATTCAGAGATGGAAAGGGGGCAAAGCAATCAGTAGAGGACAGCAGGTGGCTGTAGACAGGATGTCAGGGACAGCAGTGAGGCTTTAACCTCTGGAACTATTCGATGTTAGGAATTATTCATCTCACCTTTGACCATCCTGAAAGGATAATTGGGGCATGTTGGTGCAATTATAAAAGCAACAAACAAGCAAAAGCCCTGATAACATACTGGTGATATGTGGTATAGAGGGATCTTAAAATAATCTTTATCCAGGGATTAAGAGTTTCTGATCTACCACTGACCTGTTTTCAGAGTATTACAAATTCATGGTACTTGCAAATACAAGACAAAAAGGTTGTAAAACAAGAGAAAAGCAGATTTGCAGCAGCATAAGTAACTAAAGTAAGTTCCCCTGATGAGGAAACTTCAAACTAAAAACCATGCTTGGTGAAACCTCCTTTTTCTAGTCAAGAATCCAAAGTGTGCTTTGAAATCTGTGTGTAGAAAGTTTCTGGGCCTTTTAGGCCATGTGTGAAAATGTTTATTTTCATTAGGAGTGAGAAATGCAGACCTCCGGATGCCCTCTATGATTTTTTTCCCCCCGAAGGGAGAGGAGCTGGGGTTAGATGGAGACACAAACCCTGCTGTAGTCCTTGAGTCTGAATTAATGCTGCTGTTTTTAAGGGCTGAATAAACATTGGGAGTGAATGATTTCTGCGCACAGAAAGTCAGGGAAACTTCTGCTGATACCACTAACTTTGTGAACAGAGAAAGTTGTGTATCTCCAGGATTATGGCCATCTGAGGTGTTTCATCATTATTGAATTCTTATGGGAAAAAAAATAATTGACTAAAGCAAATTAAGTGCCAGAAAGTGATTTTTATTTCATTGCCTGACAGTAATATGTGGATTTGATTATTTGTTTTGGCCCTTTTTAGGGGCTTTTGCACATAGTAATAGAGTTAGCGTGAAATTTCATCTTAGTTTGAAGTGCCTTACATCTTTGTCAAATGATAAATAACACAGACTTTGGCTAGAAGTTCAGTATTTTGTAATTTTGTCTGCAAAAACATTTTCCATGGTCGATAAGAGAAATGTGAGACACCAGAGCAATAAATTCATGCTCGTCTTTGGAGTAAAATAATAATTACTTGGGTAATACAATCTTTTTTATATACACACAAGTCAGGGGGCCCCTGGCTACAAACGTGAGCTGAGTGCAGTCTTGAGTCATTACCCCTGAACACCCACCCTGGAGCGAGCAGGACCTTGGTCAGTGAAAGCAGGTTTTATAAACTGTGAAGGATTTGCAAAGGCGTGATAAACCCACACAGGGAGGGCTGCACTCCGTCCTAAAAGGCAGCTTGGAATTATTGTTGGGTGAGCTTAACTCCCAAAACTGCTGCAGATATTGGGTAGTGGAGAAACCCAGGGCTGCAGCTGCCACGTGGCTACGAGCGGGGCCAGCTGGGTGTGTGCCCAAGGGGCTGCCAGGGGGCAGGAGCCCTGCTCCACTCAGGGTCTTTTGAAGGACCTGGGGATGTCACTTCGCAGTCGGAGAAGTCTGGGCTCTCAGATTCTCATTAATAAAGAGTTTAAAATAGTTCTAAAATCATACAGGTATGAACACCTTTTTTTTTCACCTGTTGGAGGGGAGAGTGCTGGTTTGAAAGCGTCAGTGTCAATGTACCCTATAGTGTGACACTGCAACGTGTGTGGCTGTGTTCTTCATTTCCCTGGTATATTCATGTACAGGGCTCCGTTTGGGCAGGCTTTTAATAGCAGTGGGGGGGGAGATCAAAGTGCCACCAAGGCAGCGTGTTCAGTGCCTGGGTATCGAGTGGTCTCTGTGGTTTATTTACAGTAATTTGTTACGCATTTTTCACAACGGCCACACCAACCCCAGTTCTCTGCATTCACGAGCGTGAGGACGTCGTGGTGAAAGACACCACCATTTTCACCCAGTTACTCCTCTGACAAGAGGTTCTTGTCTAGAATGTGAAATTGTAGAAGCCCCCAGCTGGTGACTATAAATTCCTGCCTTAATGGGCTGTGTCAGACACGTCGGGGGGGTGGCTGTGCCGGGAGGGAACCTGAGACGGGATGCCAAAGGGAGGAGTTTCCATCCAGCACTGGCAGTCGGGAAAGCATTGGTGTGTTTGGCACGAGAAGGGAGCCGGGGGTCCCTCCAGCCCCTCTGCAGGGAAGGTGACACCCAGGGGAGAGGGGCACTGCAATAACGCACAAGTGGCTTCCCCAGCTACAGGGTCCCTCAGTGGTCACACACAAGTGCCTGTAAAAGATTAGAACAACAGAATGAAGTTTCATTCTTGTCTGGCCTATCACAGGTTTAAAAGTTGTGTTAATTTCCTGTCCAAAACTTAACCAAGGCAGTTGTTGGTTGGGCAGTGTGTGACTGTTGCTCACTTCAGAGTTGTCCAGATGTGACTGTTCTAACTCACAGCAGATTCTTACTTAATGGTTTCCTTTTGCTGTATCATTTTTGCTGAGATGATCAGTTTGCTGTTCTTCTGTTACAGATATTCACTGTCAGTTTTCATTGCTACTTTCAGACATTTTGAGGATTTCTTGGATCTTTTGTCCTCCTGTTTTTGCCTTTCATCAAATTTCTGCATTATCACTTGGAGCTGTGGCTTAGGCCAGGGCAGCTGTATTAAGTACAGTTTCCTCCCCTCCTCCTGCCCATGTAGGCACCAACCTGTGCTGTGCCTGTGATTTGTTGTACTGTTCCTCTTTTTTCCTAGATGTGAAGGAGGATCTCTCTTCCTGAGAGAGTGTTCTCTACGTCTGTGTAACAAGTAAAGGAGGTAGCAGTAGTGTCTTCTGCTATTGCTTTAATAACCTGTTCAAAGAAGTACAGCAAAGCCCTGAGAAAAAAAAAGTTACTGATAGTTGGTGGTGTTAAGTTCTTGAAACATAAAACCAGGACCAGGCTCTGCTTTGAGCTGAAGTGTTCAGTGCAGAGGGTCTGCAGCATTTGTCAGGGGAAAATGCTTTATTTTGCTGGCACCACAGGCTGCACTTTCAGAATACTGTTATATCTGACAGGCCAGTCCTAGGTTCAGCCAGTGCTTTTCTCTCTTCAGATGATGATTAGAGAATACTTTAGATAATTTAAAACACTAAAAGGCAGCTGATCCAGAAGAATTCTGTGATTCTGTGAAATATAGTTCAGAGTAGTCAGGAAATTAATCACTTGGAGAACCCCTGGCGTTCTGTCTTTTGAACCTTCTCATAATTCCTCTGAGTTCTGCCAGGAAATCAGAGGGGGAAATCCTCATGTAGCTAAATTAAGAGATGACTGTGAATTTTACCCCACAGCTGAATTGCCAGTGGCAGGCACTGTGTTCAATGAAGAATTGCCAGGCAGACTTGTATCTGTAATTAGCATTTCTCACAAGCAAGGGCTTCTGCTGCTGGGTGGCACCAGCAAGAGGCTGCTCACTCCTGGGACAGCTTTCTCCTGGCCTTCCAGGAGTCCTGGCTGGCTGTCCACTTGCTGTGATTCCTGGCAGTGAAAGGAGAAGGGCTTTATTGGGTTTGACAAATGCAATGTTACATGTGGGAGGTGACCTGTGCTGCCTCAGCTGCACACACCTGCCCTCGGCTGGCTCAGCTTGTACCAGTGTCCTCTGAAACAGCAAATTTGGCATTTGCCAAACAGATGATTCGGTGCATTGTGTATCTGATGCAGCAGGTTTATTTTCAGACACATCTATATGTTGATTGTTTTTCTGCTGTTTAAGAAGAACCATTAAAATGGGCCTCTTGCAAGAAATTGCCTCCCTGTTAACAGCAGATTTATGGCTACTGGCCAATACTGTCCTAATAGTGTATCCTGTTCAAAATTGGTATTTATGTACCAAAAAATGCTTTAAAAGCAAGTAAATGAAATATCATGTTAATATAAATGTTAGTGAAAATATCTGATCTAAAGTTCATTAATATTTAAAAGAAGCTTCTGAGAATGTGGTCGAGGAAGGACTACGCAATAGCTGTATGTTGCCTATATTTTTTTTGAAAATATATACCTCAAACATATCAATAGTTGAATCCAGCTTGGGAGAACTTGTAAAGTCATATTAGTATATGAGAAGAAACATAAAACTTGGGTTACTTACTTAAGCTGTTGTCTGTATTATCCAGGTGACACTCTTTTAACACATGAGAATTAAATCTACAGTTCTGGATTTAAGCTTGTGTGGCCCAAACAGTTCACAAAAATTTTAGTTACTACAGAATAAGTAAAACCTTCCTCTCTAAAAATTTTGGGAGTAGGCAGCGTCCTCATCTTGCCAAAGAATTCTTCCTAAATGTAAAAAAAAAAAAGAAAAAATCATAGAATCTACTTTCAGTTGCAGATACTGGGGGCTCTTCCTCAGTCCTTACACTGCTCAGTTCTGTACCTTAGCACTTTCCTAGGTGCCCGTAAGGTTTATTTGCCTGCTGGCATGTGGAGTTTCTTGTCCATGTGTCTCCTGTATGAACAATTCCTGGAGATCAAAAGCTTTTGCAGAGAACCACCACGAACAGCTCCTTGCTCAAATACTGCCCTCAGTTCTTATTCTCAGTATAATTATAGCCCCAAAATTGCAAAGTAGGAGTGGGAGTTCGTACAAATATTTGTAGGACTGTGAATTGTACTGTGCTGTGGAAGGCTAGGAAAGCCTCAGAGGTGGTTTTTAATGGAAATATTTTGATTTTAGGAGCAGGTGCCTGTTCCTGTGTATCACCCCACGCCGAGCCAGACTCGCCTGGCCACGCAGCTGACGGAAGAGGAGCAGATCCGGATAGCGCAGCGGATTGGCCTCATCCAGCACCTTCCCAAAGGAGTCTATGACCCCGGCAGAGACGGCTCCGAGAAGAAGATCCGAGAGTAAGTCCCAGGGACTGAATGGAAGGGATGTGGCTGTTGCCTTGGTTTGTGATGCTGCCCTGGGATACCTGACCTTGTCATCCTGGGTTTGCCTTATTTTCAGGGACTGTAATTTCATGTAGTTTTCTAAAGGAAAATAAAGCCCTGCAGAAGGCTGATGTGATGAGTGCCATCCCTGCCCAGGGTAGGGGGTTGGAACTCCATGGGCTCTAAGGTCGCTTCCAACCCAAACCACTCTATGACTCTGAGGCTCTTTCCTTTATCTTATGCAAGGATACCCCTCACAGTATCTACAAATACTAAAAGCATCCAGAAATAGATATTACTGTTTTTCATTTCCAGTTTGGTAACAGCAGCTTAAATATTTTATTTTTCCCCCCCAGATGTGTCATTTGTATGATGGACTTTGTTTATGGGGACCCTATCCGATTTCTGCCATGCATGCACATTTACCACCTGGACTGTATAGATGACTGGTTGATGAGATCCTTTACCTGTCCATCCTGCATGGAGCCAGTGGATGCAGCACTGCTTTCATCATATGAGACTAACTGAGCCAGGGTTTCTCTACTGAACCTTCAAGGAGACCATCCACTTCAATGGGTTTGATCCCTTTGTCATTCAGCCCAAAGAGCCAGGAATTAGGAATTAAGATCATGCACAAAGTATACATTTCCTAATAAATAAATAAAAAAATATTCCTGAATGGCTGCAAATATTGGAAAACATAGTATTTTAGAGACTATAGAAAAGTAGGTTGTTATTTTTAATGTAAAGCCTTGACCCACCATTGTCTTTTAATGTTTGTTCTTACACCCATATATAGGAATTGTGTAAAGTGTTACAGCAACTGTAAATGTTAAAACTGCGTGTATCCAATTTTATTAGCAGCAAGATAAGAGTATTTTTTTTCCTAAATAAAGTAACCAGTTCTGTTCTGATTCTTTTCACAAGTCCTGGCATTTGGGTCAAGGCTTTATTGAAATCTACATTTTATAACACTGGCACAAAGAAATAGTTTTAAGCTTGTTTGCACAGTTCTTTTTCTTTTTTTTTTTTTCCATTGGAGATGGAATTCATTGCCTTAGGTCTTTTTAATAGTGTATTGTTATTGTTGGGCTGGCTCTATGCTTGAAAACCAGTTTATTTATAACCTGTTAAAAGTGCTATATTTTGTTTGCAGTTAGGAATATGCAGACTTCAAAGTGATCTCCTAGCTTGTAAGCAAACTGAGATGCATTATCCCTTTTCTACAAGTGATGCAGATTATGAAGATATGACACAAGTCCTGCAGTGAAACTGTGGTTTCATGGGGTTTTTTTATAACTTCCTTCGGTTTTGATGAAATAACAGTCCTTAAACTTTAATATGTGACCTTTAACTTAATCAGATTTAAAGTGGGCCAGATGAACAATAAATAGTTAAGCTGCCATAACTGAAAAAAAATATATTTGGAACTAATGTAGTGTTAGCATTGATTGCTTATTCTACTTTTTTCTTCCTAAAAATGGTTGTCTTGGATCATAGCAAATGGATACTGCATCTCTCGTTCTTGTAGTTCTTAGGCTATCAGAAGTTAAGAATAAACATACTGTATCTCAGTCTCCTGGATTAAATGTATCTGTTGAGCCCTGCTGGCTGACACATCAGTCCACTGAACAGGAATGAACACAGAGAGGAGAAAAATAGACTTTGTTCTGCACATAAATGCTAAGTTTATATAAACACAGAGTGTCAGGGTAGCAGTGGAGGGGCAAACAGTCCTGCTATAGCCAGAATCACACAATTTCCTGATTTCTGTAGCAAACAGTATGCGCTTGTTATGAGAAGCTCCAGCAAAGAGTGTAGCTGAAAAGACCTTTTACCACTTAGCATGGTTTTTTTCCCTTTTTTCTTCTCCCCCACTCCCTTAATGTACCTACTGTGACTTCTGTGCATTCAGTGCCACCCTGACACAGTGAGAAGGCCCTGGTCTTGTGAAGTGAAACACAGTCTCAAGCTAACCACAGCAGACAGGGGGATGTTCGTTGATTGTGTTTCAGCTATAGTTTGAGTTCTTGATACAACAAGTTGTGTTTCAAGACCCAGGTCCTTGGAGGACTTAGTGCATTTACAGTAGAGGAGAATTGTAATTCTGTGGGTTATGGATAACTGGTCAGCACAATGGAGAGTCAACATTTGTTTGTTATTCCTGCAGCTGACAGCACCCTGCTCCCTTAGAGAAGAACTCCAAGGAGCAGTCAAAAGGAACTGAAAACACTCTGCAGTTCTCAATTCACTCAAATGGCCACACATTTATCTGGACACAATGTTTTTGCTGAATTCATACATACCTAATTACATGGATCAAAATCTGGGAAGAGAGACCTGAAGTTGTGCAATATCATTGTTCCTTTTCATCATTCCGTGTGTGTTCCTTTGTGTCCTCCTTTCTGTCTGTTTGTTTCAGGGGTTGGGTTCTTTTTTTTTTTTTTTTTTTTTTTTGGTAAAACAATGTCCACATTAAGTATTCATTTCTTTATCTTGTTAAAACTGGCAAATGAACAATTTGAAAAAAACGGTGTTGTCATGGTGGTATTAGTCTTTATTTATTACAAGACTTGATTAAGAAAGATTTAAAAGAAGTAGAAAGTGATAGATTACTGAGCTGAATGCTTTCCTAGGCAGCTGACACCTGAGCAGCTGAACTTTAACACTGATACTGACTGGGCTAAGGGAAGAAATTACTTTTATTAAAGTACTTGTTAAATAGCAAAAAGATGTGAAGGGGTAAAACTGGAGCTGATGACACAAGAACAGTCCAAAAAAGTTCAAAGTTTAGCTTAAAGACAAATGTGTAAATATAACAAATAAATCAATTATTTTTCAAGTTTTTAGGTACAATACTGTTCTGAGTGATTTCTAATTCAAAGACTAATTGATCTGAATTTAATGCAAAATAATGTATAACCTGAATTTTAGCTACAACTGTGGAACCAGATCTGTGTCTTATTTCTACCATGTATAAGATGAAGATACATTTATCTCCTGTCCTAGAGGTGTCTAACAAATTACTTGCACTTCAAACACGTTAAAACAGTCCAGCACAGCACAGCTGGTTCCAACTGGAGTCTCCTGAAGCTGAGTGAGGGGAAGGAGTTGGCTCTGACTCACCTGGACCTGTTCACCCAACGCCAGGGTGGGCAGGCCCATAGAAAAAGGTCTGCAAAGCAGTTTGAAGGAAAAACCAAACAAAAAAGCCTCTTACAGCCACTGTGTGCAAGTACCTGAGTTTGGAGGTGCTTGACAGCCCTCAAGAGCTGTTGCTTTAAAGCATTTTCATAGGGCCCATGCACTGTGATGAAAGCACTGAGTGCAGTGATGTCATTTGTAATTCAGAACTGCAAGTGGCACAGCAGCCCTGGCAGAGACCCAGGGAGGGCTGGGGGATCACCATGCTCCATTTCAGCGGTGTGAGGGACACCGAGTGTGAAAGCCCACACGCAGCAGGTCAGCACCACCACATCACTGCTGTCCCCTCCACAGCCAGAGCTGCTGCAGAACCAGCAGGGAGGGAGGGCAGCACCTGCATCCAGGAGGCACAGCAAGGATGTGGTTGGGTTCCACTTGCAGATTAGAGCAGGAAATGGATTTTCTCTCATACGTCAGAAGGAAACTCCCACAAACCTGAGGCCAGAGATATAATGATGAGTAAGGAATACTCAGTTTTATACAGACCTTTATGCTTAAAAATTGTTGCATGCTACAGGAGTTACCACTTTAATCATTTCACATCTAAGGATAGTTATCCTTATTACTTGTTGCCAGTTCATTATGTAAATCTGGGGGAGAATCATACATTAACAAACAAACCCAGCCCAGAGCATTTCTTTCTGAGGAATATGAGCCACATAAGGGTTTAAAAGCTCCTACAGTCTTGCAGCTTCCCAGGGCTGAAAGCAATTCTGTGTTTGGAAGGCTGACAGTCTCCCTTTCCAGTGGCAGAAGGGTACATTTCTGGGCTGAGGGATTACGAAATACCTGAACTTACTTCAGTTGCCACAGTTTTAGGACTTCAACATTTCCTGTCCTTGTGCAATCGTGGTAAGGATGAAAATTCTTTTGAGTCAGACTGCCAGTGAAATAAATAACAAGATGGCTGAAACCAAACGTACAGGATCTCTCAGCAGTTAAATCCTGGATTAAAAGGACTCAGGAAAAAAGTGGATGCTGGCTGATTACAAACACAGTTTGTTACAGACACCACATTTTTATTAAAAACATACATTCTAGTTGACAACCTATAAAACACATGAATAAAAGCTGTTCAGAAGAACCCTTTTTGACTTAATACCCAAAATAAAAATTAGATTCAAGGATTAACTTTTCTTTTTATAGAGCATTTGACTTTGAAGAATATAATTTATGCTAACCATCCTTTGCAGATTATCTTGCATTTAAACCTGTTCTGGGATAAGAGTTTGGGGCTTTGGAATTCTTGGTATGAAATGCAAAGTTAATGCTTTGTGATAAAGAGAGCAGTCTAAACATACTCTGCTAAAGTATCTTTTTGATTTAAGCAAAAGGAATAACTGTATTCTCATGCTAGGAACTGATTCATTACACATCCACTCTGCACTGACACTTTGCTAAGTAAAAGCTGCAGAGAGGAGTTTATAATGAAGAAATCCTTTGTGCAAAGCCCTTTCTGTGTTCTCACAGCACCGAGGTATTTGCTTACTCAGCAAGAGGGGCCCAGCCACACCGAGCGTGCACAGAGAGCCCCCAGCCCTCCTCTGTCCTCCCAGCTGGAAAACAAGCACCAGAAACTTCAGAAAACTGCTCTTTTCAGCACCAACCCCTACAAAACATTTGTCTTTCTTTCCAAGAAGGCATTTCAAGAGCTCTGCACACAGCAGTAAACAGATTCACCACACACACCACACGGGCCCTGGCTGCCCACACCAAGCGCTTTCCCAGCCTCACTGTGCTTCCTCACTGCACTTTTGCCAGGGCTCTCACTGCACCATGACAGACAAACTTCACCTTTTCAGCATCTTTTGCCCATGCTTCTGCCACATTAGCAGGAGCTGCCTGTGTTATCCAGGATTCACGCTGGGGAAGCAGATTGAGGCAGGCAGACAAGGCAAGAATTCAAGGGGGGAAAAGATAAATCGCTCCAAAACTTTTCTGAGCAGGACAGAGCCATTCCAGGCACTGTCCCACTGAGGCAGAGCTCTGCTACTCCAGAGTGAAAACTGATGCCCTTCAAATCTAGAGCATAAAACTGCATTTTTGTGAGGTTACCCCACTGAAGGGCTCTTGCTAGATTGCCTTTTTGCCTTGGGATTCCTTCTAGAAGGCTGCAAACTGCACAGTCCTGCAGTGTGATCCTGCTGCAAACCATTAGTAAAGGCCTTTAACCTCTGCATTTTCCTCAGCCATCAAAGCTTTCTTTTCTTTTCTTTTTAAAGTATCTTGCCTTTTTGAAGTCCTGAATTTAATAATTTGTTCAAGCAGTTCTGATAACTTTTCAAAAAGCTGTGGCTCCAGAACCTGTTACCACTGTGTGTGAGTATACATACATAGATGTTTTATGTATATTTATATATGCATTTCTTTATGTATGTGTGTGTGTGACAGATCAGACAACAGAGCTGTAGCAAAGGCACTATACATGAAATTCCTGCTGTTCCTTAGAAAAACCAACATTTATTTGCATCAAATAAATGATGAGCCCAGCCAGCATCACAGAATGGAAACCTGAGTCATGTATCCACAAGCCATAAGAATGAAAGGCAAATCAAATTTTTCACAATTGTATCAGTCATTGGAATAATCTCCCCAGGTAATGTTAGATCTCCCAACACTGGACACTTCTAAGATTCAGCTGGACAGGGTGCACGGCCACCTTGTCCAGCCTCCGCTTTTGGCAAGAAAGGTTGGACCACATGATCCTTGAGGTCCCTTCCAACCTGGTATTGTATCTACGACTGAAATATCAAAACTGTAACTGGCACTGATTTTTGCTTCTAAAAACCTCTGCAGCTGCATAACCTTAGTGGTGGTAACAGCAGTGCTGGGTACTGTGCCCAGGTAAGATGACATTGAACGTGAGCCACGTAATTCTGGGATCCTCTGGAGTTAACAGCATTGCTTCACTCCCCAGAATGATTTACTGAACTCCACTGAGATACAGTTCCTATTCTACATCTGCGGAGCATAGACAGCTGCAGGCATCTCACACCAGCACCTTTGCCAAAACATCAGGGAAAGCACCACATTCACAAAGCACCAGCTCACCCTAGGACTGCCCCTGTGACAACTGACACCAAGCACAGCCCCGGGGCTCTGGCACTGCAGACAAACATCCCACACAGCTCCAACACCAAGGATGATGTTCTTACCTTCACACCTGTGTGCTGCAGGATAAAAGGAATGGAAAGAGGAAAACTGTCCAGAGTATTGGGGTTTCTGCGTATCTTCTCTTCCCACCACATCACTGCTGCTCCTATACTTCGCTAAGTATAGAGATATATATATATATATGTATATATATAAAAAACACAAACTTTTCTTTGCCTTTTTTTTTTAAATTTTAAAATTTTTTAATTGCCCATAAAAAGAGCATGAAGAGGGCTATGACTGCTCCATTTTGTATTTTCTGTAAAACCGTCAAGGAGAGAGAAAGCAAGTAGACTTTATTGCAATGCATAATTCTAAAAAGACATTTTGCCTATGCTTAGCCAGCAATGAAAGTAAGTAGGTCCTGAGATTTTAAAAAACCACAGAAAATAATGGAGCACAGCCCAGTCCTACAGAAGCATGGCTGAATTTGAGCAAACACTATGCAGTATTTACCACAGTGCAATGCAGGTATTTATTAGTTCTGTTGCTAATCATAAATCTTAGAGACAGGAATTGACTGCGCACGTCCTCAAAAGAAAGTACTTGTGGGGTTTTTTTTAAACACCTGAAGCAAACCTAGATAGCATCTTTAAAAAATACTCTATGATAACAAATCATTCAATTAAAACACTTGTTGGTACACGCTTTGCACGTAATCTGCCACCAAAATGTATTTGCAGAACATAATGAGAAAAGAAGCAAGTTCATTTCTAGTCTGTTCAGGTTTTCCCAATCTCATTCATCAGTGACGTTGCCAACCATTACCCATTTTCCTGTAGAGCCGTAAACAACATGACTCACCTCTTTATCTTCTCCTCTTCCTCCCAGAGGGGAAACAGTGTTGAATGCATTGTTTTGGTCATTTCATATACATTTGCTTTGCTGCTGTGTTTTTATGCATGAGAAGGCAAAGTAACACATCTTGCAGGTGGAACTGGAGGCTGAGTGTTGTATTTAAACTCCTGGGAGTGCTTTTTGCATTCTGGGACTGACCTGTAGGAAAGCCTTGTCTCACACAGAGGAGCATTAGCTGACGTCCCTGTTGGGCCAGAGGCACACAAGCTGTCAGCCTGTGAGCTTTTAGTCTTGGACCCAGGCCACAGATAACAAAAAATACTAAAGCACTCAATACAGCATTTAATGCCAAAACCAGTGTGAAAGGGGAGAAAATGTTTGATATGATCCTGTTCTATGCTGCTGTATTTCATAAAATGTGATTTCCTAAGCCAAGTTTTGAGGTGTAAACAGCCTGAGGCAAGGCACAGTCAGAAGGGGACAGTCCTTAAACCATCCATCCTTGATGGCACATGGGAACTGTTGATTGCAATAGAACTGTGTGTCAGTAAGCAAAGCAGGCTCCCGTGCCACAGGTGGAGTTGAGCAATTATAAGTGTGTGTTTCCAGATCACAGTAGTTCTGTACCATGTTTGTGGCTTCATCAAATTCTCTTCTAGCCATCCAGAAAAGCTGTGACCATATTCAGTTCCAGCCCAGTGTCCTTTGCCCAACAGCTTGTATCTCATCTCATGTTACTTACAGGAGCTGGGAGCTGATGCAGTTGCACCTCATCAGACCTCAGCAGGAGCTGCTGGCTCTTCAGCCCCTCTCTTCCCTCAGTTCAGTGAGAGACCTTGCATGCAGGGATTCCACATAACAGAGCCCATGATAAAAGGGGTGCCCCTTTTACTGCCTTGCCCTTCCTGCCAGCACCACTTTCAGGTGAGAGCATTATCCCATGGGGCACCATGGCCACTGCTGCAGATATCCAGGAAACTGAGAACGAATTTCTCCCCCTCCTTGGTTACTGGCAGGAAAACACTTACTAGTGCTAGCTTAAAAAAAATGCATTGAAAAAGAAATAAAGTTTGTAGGTTTTATGATAAAGGTCCTACCAAGTGCAGAAAACTTTTCTGCTGTCTGAGTTAGTAATTTTTGTCTTTGGATAACATCTCTGGCTTTGCTGAAGATGGGGAAGAGCTGATTGCAGCAGTTGTTGGCTAAAGATGGTGCACAGAGTGGGTTTCTCAAGCATTGCTCAGACAGTTCAGTATTTGAATGCAGAAGGAACTGCTCTTTCTGCAGTTGAGGTGTTGACTATATCCATCTGCAGTAGTACTTCCATTTCCTGAATCTTGGGCCATGCTTCAATCTCTGATGTACAATTCCATGACAATATCCACTATTTTCTGCTAAGTGAATACCCTGAGGTGAGAACTCACACATTTGTGTTTCCCCTGATTCACTGCATTTGGGACTCCAGACTGAGGAAGCAATTTACTGTCCTGCAGAGCTGCTCCAGGCACCATGCAGAGAAATGGAAAAACCAGCCCAGCATCAACCTTCCAGCCCAGATTGACCCCACGGAGTCTGGATGCCTGCCATGGAGGAGCACCAAAATGAAGGAACTGATGAGCAGAGTGATGTTGGGCAATTCAAAATATAATACACCAAAAACTTACACAGTGACAATGTACCAGACCTTCCACTCATCTTTTCCTCGAGTGAATCCATACTGTTACAGTCCATAAATCCTCATTGCATAAGGAAGGTGATTATTTCCTATGGCTTGGGAGCCAAGGAGTCAAACATCACAGTGAACTACAAAGCACTCAGCTGAAGCTGCAGATGAGGTCTACAGTGCAACTGGTGCTGGTGTTTGACTAGAGGAGACTAGGAAAGTCTTAGGAAGGCAATGAAAAGCTTAGGAAAATCTTGGGATTTTCATTGCTGCAAAGCATCAGGGAAGCTGGCTGAGTATCACACAGTACATCCTTTGTGTGATGTATCTAAGATCAGGCAAAACCAAGTTGTGGGTGAAATTTCAAAGACAAATGAATCTACACTCAGAAGGATTGTTCAGTTTCTGCAAAGTACAATTTATGCTAATTTTCACATGGCATTGCTTGCTTAAAAGATGCTAAGGCTGCCAAAATATTTGAAAAGGACACAACTGGAAGAAGAGGCGTTATATGCATGAAGTAGAACAAGAAACTTTTTTTATTCTATACAAAGAATGACTGAATTTTTACACTGAAGTCTTGATGTGCAGCTTGTAAATAGCGTAACTGTTTATACCGAATTTTGTCTGAATCAAGACATTTATCTGAACTGAATTTATCTGAGAAAGTCACTTTAAAAATGCGTTTTCCATCTATCATTTTAACTTGGAAAGACTTTTATAAAGGGTATCTATTTTTAAGACAATGCAAGTTCTCCTTGTTGAGGAACTGGTGGTTCTGTCTCCTTGCATATTAATTTACAGTTATAAAACAATTTCATTTCCTTTGAGGAGGCAAAAGCAGAGCTATAAACTGTCAATTTTCTCTTCTGCTGGGAACAATCACTTTAGAAAGGATATTCACTGTGAGGTACATAGATATGAATCTTCCTGACAAACATCTCCATTGGAGAAAAAGGGCTCTCAGAAGACCTCCCATCTCCACCCATCAGAATGGGTAATGGGGAAGAAGCTCTTTCAAAAGGGAGGTAGAAGTGTGCCCCAAAACCCCAGAGGCATACAGACATGGAGCTAGCCTGGAGAACAGTAAACACAAGTCAAAGCTGTGGTACCACTGATTTCACCAGTTTTGCAGCAAAGCAGGAATTCCATGGCGTTGGAAAGCAGACCAAGCTCATTGCTCTATTCTCAAAGCCCCTTACACAGGAAATCTCCCAAAAGATCAATCAAGAGCAAAAAGATAAAGGGCTCTCCTTTGTGCTGAGGGAGCCTGCTCCAGCCCCGGCTTCCTCCCACAGGGAACATCAGCCTCTTGCAACATGGACATGTCAGCTTGGGAATCCTAAAAACAGCCACTGTAGGAAGGGATGGGCTGTCACAGTAACTCCAGAATCGCTCCAGCCACTGCAGTGTTGCCATTTCTTAAATGACCTTCAAGGACTTGTGCTTTAAATTTGACATAAGCTTCAGATCATGTTCATTCTGACAGAAGACATTTCCTAAGAACCTTCCATTGTCAAAGAAGGAGTGATGCAGTTTTATACTGTCACCACCTTTCCCCCTGCAATCCTCAGTAAATTAATTCAGCTGCTACAAGCAGCAGACTTGACAGGAAAACCAAACTAAAGAAGAAGTCAAGGTACTTGCATAAGAGAGACCATTCTTTTCACCAGCAGGTTTCTTACAGAAGCAAAAATGGGGCTGGTAAAAGCTGGTATAGAGAAGCTTTCTGTGCACAACTAGAAACGCCCAGGATCCAGAGCTCCTCCCTGCTGTGAGATTTTCTCACACCATTCCAACTAAGCAGGTACTTGGAAAAAGCAATGTTTTCCTTTTCAACTCCCAAGTAGTATGGATCCAAACAAACATTTAGAATTAACTGAGATTAAATCTGGAAATCTTAAAGTTTTGCTGTTTGTTTTTTTTTTCAAATGTTCCCCTTTCACTAAGCAAGCTACAACATAATGTTGCGAACACAAGAGAAAGGCACACGATTGAAAAATGAATTACACAGATGTAAGTATTCAAAAAGCCACTGTTGGAAAAACAATATTTTTCAGGGTTATGGTTGGTTTGAGAGATTTTTTGCCATGTTATTACACTAGATTAATGTTTTATGCATCACCTTTGAAATTTTAAGTTATTTGGTTTTTCACTGACTTGAAAGAGAAGGAAAAATAAATCTAAAGTGTTGGTAATTTTCTGCACCAAATTTTGCAACAAACAGAACATCAAAGAAGAAAAAGTTACGACACTGCTGAGGCTCCACAGTGCATTCCATTTTCTGGGGTGGATTTGGCTTGGTGCAGGGCAGCTTGAATTCTGAAATGTGTCCTTGTTTCCATGGAGTAATTCTTGTAGTTTTGTCTGAAACAAAAGAAGATCCACTCTGATGAATATATATATTTTAAACATTTCCAAGTTATCTTTGTATTACTGTTTTAAGCAAAACAACTGTAGACAGCAAAAAAGCCTTTCTTCGCAAGCTCCTTTGTTGCCTACTCTAAAATACAAGGCATGTGTTCCTGGCCAAACAAGGCAGCTCTTTGTTCTTTATTTGTAATTCCACTGTCTGGCAATTACCAGAAAAATATAGCTTAATAAGAAATTGAATCTGATCCACTCAATCAAAATACTGAGTCCATATTAATTATCTGTAACATCCACTTAGTTTACATTCAGAAATTAGAATTTCCCCCCCCTCAAAGTATAACTGACAGATTTGAATACAAATATTTTCAGCATTAAAAAAAATCATTTTAATAAGGTAGACTCATTTCAAGAAAGTAAAGAGGAAGGGGGGGAAAAAAAAAAGAGAGAGAGAGAGAGAGAGAGAGAAAGAGAACCTGTCCTGATCCAGAGGAGGGGAACATCCCCATCTCCATCCTATGTTTGCCAACAAATACTGTGTGTAGGAAATGAAGGCAGACAATTTGCTGCTCCAGAGCTTGGAAAGAGAAAGTGGGCACACACCAGATTCCATATCAGCTTTTGAGGAGCAATTCACCATCCCAGGGAAGACTAGCAGGATTTCCACCACACACATCTAGTGCCTGGCTCCGCACTGTCATCTGCCTATAGTTTCCAGTAGCTCTGTCATGCTCTAAAGAGTTACTGGAGCATTCAAAGAATCTGTATTTTCATGGAAAAGCTTATATAAAAAACCAAAAAATTTTCCCCAGGACCACATAGAAAGTGCAGATCCTACTTAGTAGGAATTAGCATGTCAGCTCCTACAGGATGGATACAGAATCCAGATACAAAAGAGGATTAGACCATGCTAATTTTCTTGTAGAAGATATTTGTCATCTTTACAGAAACATAACATTAAGTATTAAACTCTGTGTATCTTAACAGCCTTTCAGTTCAGAATTCATAATTCAAACCAAGCATGGCAGCGTGGTATCTGTCTGTGGCAGTGCCAGTCTCTTGGTGAAAACCAGGAATTCCATGCCCATCCTACACCAGCTTATAATTTTATGTATGCAACACCCAAGAGGCTGACTGAGAAAAGGAGGTGGCGAGGTTCTGCTGTGTGCTGATTTGAAACCCCTTGAAGTTTTTCCTTTAAATTAAATAGATTTTGTCATGCAGAGCCTGTATTTCTCATGAGTACACTGATATTCTTGTTTGTAGTTTACAGTCATACAAATAGAAATATTTCCATGCATGACCAAGCCAAAACTGTTTATCATCTCGTCCCACTCTTTCTCCCAGAGCTGAGGATCCAAGCCAGCAGCAGTATGTGGATTTAGGTCAGGCAAATCAAGCGTCATGCACCAGCCAAGCGCTTGCCTGCGCTCCTGCCAACTGCAAACAGAATTCTGCAGCCCCAACCCCACCAACGCCCTGCTCTCCCTCTCGTGGCTGCTGAGACACTCAGTGTTTGTAGCTGAAAGCTCATAAACACAGAGCATTTTAATGCCACAGGTGGAAATGTAAGAGCTGCACTTTTATTTATGACTGACTGAAACAAGGGGTTTTGTAATGAGGGGTTTTTTTTTGCATGTCACAACAGTGTTCAAGAGTTCTTTGAGCACAGCAAGTCTGAGTAGCAGCTTTCAGACACTGGGCAACAGCACATTTTTCAGAGTTGCTGTCTGCTGGTGCACCCCTTTAATCCAAACACCTTCTCCTGAGGGGACCTGAGACACATTCAGAGCTGCCAGGGAAATGTGCAATGGCCAAGCAGCAATGACAGAAGTTCCAGCTGTAATCAGCAGCTCCAAATCATTCATTTCTAGAGCTCTCCTTAAGAGAGATGTGAACAAAGGAAATGAGGACAGGAGAGGTGTGTTTAGAGGAACATGAAGCCAGTTGAAACACTTTCCACTGCACTTTGCTAATGCAATTTTTGCTGCTCTTAATATCTTCCATGAGTCTACAGAGAACCAGGCTCACAAGCACAGGAGATTAAGGATTGCAATATTTTAATTTTTGTGCTGACAGGCTTTTGTCATAATCTTTGGTAGGCTTGATTTGCTACTCTGACTTGCAGAGTGGCCTGACTTGGACAAAAAACAACATAGAAACTCTGTGTGACCTCTCTGAACCGGGCGCAGGCATCAGTTTTGTAGCTGCTGACGCTTGTGGCACTGACTCTGCACATCTGGACTCGCTCAGGATCCAGGCAGAGGTGAACTACCTTGATACTGGGATGCTTGAAGAGGGGGAAGAGTTGTTTGGGTTGGATTTCCTCTCTCCCCACCACTGCCAAAATTTGGCTCAGCAGAGAAGTAAAGGTTCAAACAGACGCAAACCCTGTATTTATTAATTTTATAATAAAGAACACACATGATCAAGCCCAACTTCCCAATAAACCTATTTTGCTAGAAAAATCAATCACACAAAACAGTAAAAGCAGGTATTTAAGTTGCCTCGATGCAGATGAAACAATACAAAGATACCAAGTGTAACCTGAAGCATTATCTTAAATGTATTTCATCAAGGAAAGAAACAGGCACTGCTGGCCATCAATTTAAGTAATGCTATTTTAGCCATAACACAGAGCTTTGATTTAATTTAATACATCTTTTATATGAATAAGCAAATAGACTACAAAGATTATTACATTTTGTTACACATGGATTATTTCTTATGGAAACTTTTGACATTTAGATTAAGATATTTAAATTTTTTTTGGCTCTTTTTGCAAGTCCCAGACTGAACAAATGTAACACCTACCACTGGAAAGGTCCAAACCAAAACTAAGGCATGCACACTCCCACAGGAAAAATGAAATGAGTTTCCACAATATTAATGAAATGCTTCTGCTTCCTGCTAACCAGTAAAACACCAAACTGACCCATCAGACACCAACACAGGCTTTTCACTTACTTTGCTTTTTCCAGAAGTTTTATTGCTTCTTCTCTTCTATCCTGCTCCAGATACAGTATTGCCAGCTCCAGCAAGGCATTTGGAATTAGATAATGGTCATATTTTATCTTCTTCTCACTGCATTGGAAAAGAAATAGCCTAGAGACCTTGAAATGATATATTGTTTCCCTCATTTAACAGGTCCAAACACAAATAACTAGGAGATTAGCTAAGATCAGAAGGAGCTATCAATCTCTATTACAACACTTGTCATGTTCTCTATCTGAAGCTCTCTTCTGGGTTATTAAATGTGTATTTTGCATAAGCATCCTACACAATATGTATAATCTCAGGATTAGAAAATAATGCCTTTATTATCAGGAAAGTGTTAGAAAAGATGACAACATCATGAGCTCTATCCATGTGAGCTGACAAGAAGAGGTGCCATGCACCACATGATGTGCAGAAGTTCCCATTGTAATCACGCTCCCACCTGCAGAGTGCATTTGGCTTCTTGGGTACACCTTCTTCATGACCGGGAAGAGGAAGGGGGCAAAAAAAGTAAGTGGTATCTGAAAAATTTTGTGCACCTACAGTCCCCCCAAAAGGAGAAAATACCTCAATAAAAATTGCATATTTGAAATTCTTCAACACATGGCTAACAACACTGGAAATTAAAATTTAAATACCTTGAAGTAAACACTAAAGATACTGCAGTCCTCTCCCTTCTATTCATATCATGGCTACATCTCCTCTTACTTGAAACTCAAGAGCTCTCCTACATGCCAGGTATGAAAACTTACTTTAAATAGATGTAATTAAAATGGTCTTCTGCTTCTGAGATCTTGCCCAAATGCTTGAGGCATAATCCCTTTAACAGCTTTATCACACACCGGTCATCTGCCAGTAGTTCTGTAGCTGCAGGAGGAAGTAAATGGCACATTTTAGAAAACTCTAGAACAGAAGAGACTTTCCTACCTGTAGGGAAACTTTCAAAGGTAAGTGTCAGCACAGTCCATCTACTGAAACACAGAAAAGAACTAGTTGGTGAATTTAATGCAGAGACAAACACACATCAAGCTTTTCAAAAATTGATCAAACTTTGTGCAAAAATTGTTAGGATGTTCTTTCCCTCCCTACTCCCACTGAAAGGCTATTCCACAGTCTTACTGCTCTGACACCTAAAAACTAATTTAGGGTGTCCATTTCGTAAATACTGAAGTCAAATTTACAGTCTCTCCACCCTTTGCCTTTATTGCCCTGTACAACTCTTCTGCTTCCTGACTTGTAGCCTCATAGTCCATTCATGGGCAAGAATTTTGTCAATTCTCTACCTTCATTTGGCTAAATAAAAATATGTGAAACTTTGCTACCTGTACCTCACATCCTACCATTTCTTCTTTGGAGTTTATACTTCTGAGTGCCCAGAGTCTTACCAGCCTCACCTAGTTCTAAGTCCTTATTATCAACACCCTTTCTTCATCAGAAAATTTTGCATAATACATTTCAAAGACAACTACTGGGTTTTTCATAGCCAATCCACATAGGCAGCTTACTCTTAAAAGTTTACAAGCAAAAATCTTCAGCTTAGTTGCTCATTTCCAATTCATTAAATATGCCTGAAAACAGCAAGTCAGTATTTGAAACAGGCAACACTTTAAATTGTTGGCATGTTTAAAATACATCCCAGTTTTCAATTTCATGTCCTCATAGTGTTCTAGAAACATGAATCGGCTACAAATCCCTGCAAAATGCAGCCTTACCCACAGTTTGCCAACTGAGAAAAAAAATGGAACAGGGAAATACTGTTGATGATGAAACAAAATGGGTGACAAAGAAGGTGAAATGGTCAAAGGCCTTTTTCTAGGATGTCACCTTCACTGAAAGTATTTTCCCATTCTCTTTTTCAATTAATTAAAAATAGATAGTTTTAGCCAGTCTTTCAGGCAACCCTTTCAAATCTTGTGTAACTCACTGCACAGAAGTTCAAGGCCCTAGAAAAGACTGCAATGCAGTGTTTTAGCCTATATTCCTTTATCAACAGGGGCTTGATCCTTTTGCAGGAAGGTTGCATATAAAAGTAATGAGATCAAATATTGGTCAAGGAAAAACTTTGTGAGAAAAGCTGTGCAGACTGCTTGAACTCTCACAGGAACTGGGAAAGACTGACAAGAAATAAACACCAATTCAATTTTCTCATGGATAGTGAATTAAGAGACTGAGAGAAAATGTGGTAGCAGAGCCTGTTTCAGTTAAATCCTGTACTGTGCTCATTGACAGGAAGGCCATCCCTTGTGTCCTGGATTTCTGCAGCACACTGGTGACACCAGTCAGCCCAAAGGTCATGTCATAAACTGACAGCACTTTTAAAACAAAAAAACAAACTCCTCTCCTATTTTATCCTTCAAAATTGAAATATCTGAGGTTAACAAAGCTTCAGGATCCAAATAATCAAGCCAATGCATATACTGATTTTGATCTAGCAAAATAAACAGTCCTTTAACACATCATAAACCATTCCTAACATACATTTGTGGATAGAAAATCACTTGCTATTATTTTAAGTTATTGCTATATTAAAAATAAAAAATATTCCTATCTGCATAAACCATTTATGGTTTCCTTATCTATGTTCCTCCTGTGATCCAATTAACTTTACTAATGACTGTCTCTCTATTCACAGATAGTATCTTTAGCTAT
This sequence comes from Corvus hawaiiensis, assembly GCF_020740725.1. Lineage (NCBI taxonomy): Eukaryota > Metazoa > Chordata > Aves > Passeriformes > Corvidae > Corvus > Corvus hawaiiensis. The sequence goes on from NC_063221.1 coordinate 27,124,978, forward strand.
TGCCCTGTAAAATAAATGCTTAAACCGTACCACTGGTTACCTGAACTTCTTGCCAATGCTTCTTCTGCTTCATTTAAAGTCTCTAACATGCCTTCTGTTAAGTTGGGACATTTTCCAATTACAGCGTAGCCATTCCAGATATACATCATTTCCTAGGGTCAGGGAGAAATGACAGCATCATTAATTACAGCACTGGATAAATGTAGTTGTCAAATACTTCAGTTTATCTCTGCATGATGAAAAAGTTACAGCTTCCTTAAATAAAGTCAGTTTGTCAAAACGTATTTTCATTGCAACTGAAAACTTGTTACACTGGTTTTCAGAACAAATTAGCCCTGGAAGACACCTCAAGAGCCACTTACTGCACACAATGTAAAGGACATTGCTTGAACAGAATGCAAACACAATCTCACTTATAGAAGAAGGCAAGCACCAACAAAACAGACTTAAAACATTGATGGTACATGGATAATCATCCTTTCATTAAGGTCTCCCCTCGTTTTTCAGCTCTCTCCCAGCCAAGGCAGTAACACCCATAAATAAATGTGAGGTACTGCTTCCACAGAAAAAGTATGAAATCTCAGGACAGCAAGACAAACCCTCTAAACTTTAAGCCAAGCTTCAAACAAACTGACAGAATTTTAAATCTGAACTGTAAACCTCTTACATTCCTCAGGTTTGTACGACGTTCCCAAAGAAAGTAACTTCTTTATTATTCAACTGTCCTTAGAGTAAATTTTATTAAAACTATTGGCTGAATTCCTATTTGCTCTCGGGGTTCTTAGAGTATATCACCAAATGCCCATTGCTACTACCAATCACAAAGTGAAAGATGAAAATATTACAACTGGCCTCCATGACATGTTATTTAATCATAAAATCACAGAATATCCCGAGTTGGAAGGGACCCACCAGGATCATTGAGTCCAGCTCCTGGTCTTGCCCAAGAGCACCCCAAGAATCCCACTCTGTGCCTGAGAGTGTTGTCTAAACACTTCTTGAGCTCTGTCAGGCTGGTGCTGTGACCATTCCCTGGGGAGCCTGTTCAGTGCCCAACCACCCACTGGGTGAAGAACCTTTACCTAATACCAAACCTAAACCTTCCCTGACACAGCTTCATGTCATTCCCTCAGGTCCTGTCACTGATCACCAGAGAGAAGAGATCAGTGTCTGATGTATTTATTCTATTTATTTACTTGACCTTGTCTGCGTGTGATAATTTAAAGCATTTGGATAACATTTTTATATAGAATAACTGAATTGTGGAACTAGGGCACAAAAAGTTGTCAGGCTAGAATAGCTGAAACAGCATGTTAACCCCAGTCGCTGTTGCTTTCACCATCTGGTCTCTGTTGATTGGAAAACCTGTGCTGAGCTTACTGTACCTAGTGCAGATTCATTAACATGGTTTTCAAAGAGAAGCGTTCAAACCATATTTATTCAAGGCTAAATCTCTGAGCTAAGACTTGCTTGAGGACTCACTCCTTCCAGCAAGTCCCCTGATAATGAAAAGAAAAATCCTGGAGATGAGATTCTGCCCCTAGTTCCACATCCATAAAGTGCTTTTATCTGTTCAGCTGCGGCATCTGCTGCCTTGGAAACGCAACTGCACAGCAGCCAAGGACGGGGTGCCCGGCCAGAGAGCTCCTGCTACAGAAACCTGCTCTGTCAAAATCCCATTAGGATAGCCCAGCCAAACCCCAGGTGTGAACACTCCTTCCTCTCTGAAACCTGAAAGGAACATCAAAGTAACCTAATTATTTTTCTCACTTCACTCTTATTAGTGGAACATAGCCCCTGGTGAATACCCACACTCTGCTGTAACAACTATTTCTTCAAGAGGCAGAGCGTCACATACCCTTGGTGGGCTGGAGAGTGGTCTCCAAGGGGCTCTCCTTGTTCTGGCATTTTTTTAAAGAGTATTTACTAATTATCCAACTCCTTCTTAAAAGCATAACAGCTCAAAGTGCTGCAAGTGTTAACACCACTGCACTTGGCAAATCCCTGGACTCAAAACCCTTTTATGTTCTCTTTTACATGTTCTTTGTGGACAGATTTTTGTAACTGCACCATGAATGGGTGTCTCATGCAGCTGGCCACAGGGAACAGGCCAGCATTACAGGGGAAAAAAAACTAAACAAAAAACCCCAACAGTCGCAATGGTTTCCTGGAGTGGCCAAAGGAGTCGGTTGTTTCATCCCAGCACCCGTGAGCTGCTCTGGAGAGCACCAAACTGCAATCAATCAGGTGCACGTTAAACAGCTCCTTACATGTAGTCCCCAATCCTTCCATTGTTTCCTTGACACCACTCCTCCTTGTACCTTAAAGTCCTCTGTTAGCAAATGGCACGACAGAAGAGACCCAGGGCAAAGTTCCTCCAAAGGGAACCAAAAGAAAGCTGTTGGGAGCACGCTACTCTATAGCTGGAATAATGAGTTACACATGCAACACATTTACGTGTCACAAACAACTGGCTGAGTTCCCTGTGGCTGGTGCATGCCCCAGTTTTACAGCATTCCTCACATTCATTTGGCTTTGCTTTGGGAACATTCCAGTCTCCTGCAGAGGTTTTACCTTAGAAACAAGGAAAGATGTTTTATTCCAATTACCTCGGGTTTATTTCTCTAAATTACAAAAATGTTGAAAAAGGAGTGTATGTGGATATTTCTGACTTACCAAAGGTGGGACAGGCAAAGGAACAGGGTTTGAAGAAAGATACCGTCGTGCTTTCCGAATTGCAAACTTCTCTGTGGGCAGAGATTTCCCTGCAATTTTCAGTTTCAGACTGGGAACAATCCTGAAAGTTTAAAGGAAAACGTAAGGAATTTTACCCCTGTGAACCTCTGGGATGAAGACATTCAAACTAAAAAAAAAAAAAAATCAAAACAAGGAGAACTTAAAAAAGCTGTTACACACTGGGCTATTGCTACCTTGGGGAAGCTGAGCCATACATACTCACAAAAGCTGTCTTTATGCAGGGCACGTTTATCTCTAGGCTTCCTCTTTAATCAAGCAGGAGGAGAGGGACTCTTCCCCACTGAAAGATTAAATTAGATGATGCACCTGACTTATAAAGGGCTCATCTCTCTTCACAGACTAAGAAAGAGGCAAACTAGCTTTTGTCTTCCCGTTCTCCCAAAGACTAAAACTATTCACTTCATAATGGATTCCAAATCCAGTGAAATCTGTTTATAATGATTACAAAAGACAGAGAAAACTTGAAAAGTATCATGTAATCACATTTTAAAAAAATTAGATTTCATACAAAAATTGTAAACCCTAAAGTAACCAAATTTTCTTTGTTCCAGCAGGCTGAAACATTACATTAACACAGTGAGGTTATCTCACTTTTTTATAATTTATAATTATAAATTATAATGCATAGATTCACTTGCACATTTAATTATTTCTTACTTCTCTGAGACTCAGAACCCAAGAATCAAATTGTGCTGATGTTCCCACTAAGGAAGAACACATCTTGCAGCTCAATCCATTGCAGGCTTTCACATCTTACATTCCATTTTGATTAAAGGAAGCAACTGAAAAAGAATGTATTACATGGAACAGCAGCAGCCACTGTATGGCCAGGAGAAACCTGCTGTCTGAACTCAGGGTCCACTTTAGCCTAAAGGATGTTTAACTCTGCAATTTCCTACCAATCCAACCCTATTTGCACAAATCTTCAAATCTGCATGATGAATAACTTTGCCTCTCTTCCCCCAACACTGTGACATGAAGAGATAGTAACCAGTTGTAACTGTGAGTTTGTAAATTTTACCTAAATAATTCAGCTTCACTGTCTCCAAAAGGACTGCAGTCATCTGGTCCAAACATACTGAGATAAGCAGCTTTCATGTAAATGTAAGTAGCCTGTAAATGCAATGAAGAATATCTATACAGAAAAATGAATTTACAGCATCATCTTTATTCATATAAAGCGCAAAACAGCAACACAAAGGGAAGAAGTTCCTACCTTTGTTCACAGTCTTACAAAAATTTAAGAGAGAAGTATTTTAGAAAGTGAGTACAGAATATTGTTTTTAAATCATATATGTCTTTGTTTAGTATGTATCAGCTTATAGTTTGTGTCCAAATTCCAAGAACAAATCTCATGCTTGCTTAAAGTAAGTTTTTAATACTGTTAGGAACACATGCTAGAAAACCTAAGATAAGGTCATGCTCAGAGAAAAAACCTAGTATTATACAGTCTCTGTGTCCCATCACGACTTGGCGACATATCCCAAATAGTAGGTTCTAGAAAACAGTCACTCCCTGGAGTTCAGGAGAGCAGACTTTGCCCTCCTCAGGGATCTGTATGGTAGAGTACCATGAGATAAAGCCCTGGAGGGAAGAGGGGCCCATGAAATCTCATTAATATTCAAGAATCACCTCCTCTAAGCCCAGGAGCAATGCATCCCAAAAAAAGAGGAAGTAAGCCAAAGACTCCTGGAGGCCCATGTGGGTGACAAAGGAGATCCTGGACAAACTCAAGACACAAAAAGGTAACCTACAGAGGGTGAAGGGAAGGGCAGGTAGCCTGAGAGGAATACAGAGAAATTGTCTGAGCAGCCAGGGATCAGGTTAGGAAAGCTAAAGCACTGATGTCTGGCCAGGGATGGCAAGAGCAATAAGAAAAGACTCTATTGGTATGTTGGTGATAAAAGCAAGACGAGAGAAATGTGGGCTCTCTCTGGAAGAAAACAGGAGACTGGGTTACCCAGGATCTGGAGAAGGCTGAAGCACCCCGACCCAGGATCTGGAGAAGGCTGAAGCACCCCGACTTTTTTCCTCAGCCTTCACCACCAAGTGCCCCAGCCTCCCTGCCCAAGTCACAGAAGCCGAAGGTAGAGAATGTGAGATGAACTGCCCAGTGCAGAAGTCTGGGCTCAAGACCATCTAATGAACCTGAAGGTGCACAAGTTCATGGACCCCGAGGGAAATGGTGAATAAAGTTGCTAAGCCACTGCCCATCGTATCTGAGAAGTCAAGTCAGACCAAGGAAATTCCCACTGACTGGAATAGGGGAAACATAACCCCCATTTTTAAAAAGGCAGAAAGGGAAGACAAAGGGAGGAAAGCTACCAGGGTTCTGGATCGAAGAACTTCTCCCTTCCAGATGCACAGGGATGAGCACCACTTCTAATTGTATTTATTACCCTGGAGGCACCACCGTGGCTAACCTTGCTCACCACCAGAAGAGCTTTTATCCATAGCATAATTAAAGAAATGGCAACTTGCACCATTAATTGCAACATTTGATGACACAACCAGTCAACACACAGCATCTATAACAAGTTACTCTTCATCTACCAGTTGGGCCCAAAAGATTTCTGCTTGCCCACCAAGATTCAGATTTGAATGCTTGCAATTCACATTGTTCTGTAGCAGCCACAGCAGGCCAGGTTTATACTACTTTATAGGCTGTACCTTCGAAGCAACAGAAAGTTAACTTAATTAGATTGAAAGTTAGTAGATACTATAGGGCCTCTTGCCCTCCTGTTCTGCTGAACTTACCTTTGACCAAGTGTTTTCTTTGCTCAGCAGGTCTGCGTAGAAAAAAGCCATCTTCCACTGGCGCTTGTAGGTGAAGCACCACATCAGCTCCCAGTAGCACATGTGATGGAATTGCTTCCAGTACTGCTGAGCTTCGCAGCATTCCTCATACCTGTTGACTGCCTGCACACAGAGATTTCCAAACACTGCCTTAGTCACGTGTAAATGCACAGACAGCGGTGCTGTAACACACATCGGGGCTCCAGGATCTGCCTGCATGGCCCCTGCAACTTCCAAATTATTGACAGCCCAGTGTTTCCCAAAATCACATCTGTTGGCTTTGCACAAGAGGCTCTTGGCTACACAGTCATCCTGGTGTTAGCAAGTTTACCCTGCCACAGAGCTCCCCACTCCTGAAAGTTTTGTTCTAAGCATAATCAAAATGAATGTTTGTGTCTAGGGAAATTAAGAAACTGAAGGCAAAGGACAGATGCTCAGCTGACATTTATTGCTGTGCTTCCACAGATGTCAAGGGAGATACTGCCCTGCATACCAGATGATACTCTGTCTCACAGTATTTTGGACATGTATTCTTAATAATTTTTCAAGTCTTTTATGGCTCTCTACTCACAGTGAAGGCAAAGGATTATCAATGGGTCTCATTAAAGACACATCTTGCTTCAGGATAGGAAAAACAATGAGAAAACTGTGTCATCAATACTGCTGGGCTAGATTATCACCAGAACTTGAGAGGGGTAGGAAAATGAGCTGGAGAAACAAGTTAGTCAAAATAGTTTACAAAATTCCTATTTGTAATTCAATAAACTACAAATTACATATAGGCCAAATCCAAAGGAAGCATTAGCCAAAAAGGAAATACCATTCCTGGAGGAATTTTTCCAAAGCCTTTGAAATTTACTTTCTCAAGAGCAAAATGATTACTTACCGCATCAATATTACCCTTTAGTGTTTCTATCCTGCCTGCAAAAAACAGGAATATGGCTCCCTGTAATAAATAATAATAAAAATACAAGTATTCTATAACAGTTTTCAATCTGACCATACAGTATAGATCTTTGTTTTTTGGCAAGAAAACATTAAATGAACACACCAAATAAGTTAAGATTCATTTTACCTTTGGATAGCGCGCCAAATAAGGCTTAAGTAGTCTTTCTGCCTCCTCAACGTTTCCTTTTCCTGTCCCTAGAATGTGTAAAAATGCAAGTGATAAAAATAGTTAGAAAACAAAGGAAAAAAAAAAAAAAAAGAACAGGAACGCAAGGTACTAATTATCCATCTTCAATTGGACAATATGTTGGCTCCTCTCTCCACTAAGTAAGGCATAAATACAGGTTGGTGCTGCACTAAGGCAGCAGCAGGAAGCCCTGACAACATTGTGCTTCCTGACTTGAAAACTCAGGCACAAACACATTTTGTAGAATGATTTAGCAGGAGATAACACAGAAGTAAATGTTAGCAGGAAGCTGTTACCTCCCCAAAAAAGTCCAACATCAACAAAGCATTTATCACGTACAGCCATTATTTTAACCTCCCCAATAATGCGCTTGGCTAAAACAGATTTAGTTCTCACATCCTTCTTGGCCATCCCCATTATCTGCCTTCTTATCTGTTAAACAAACCTCCATCTTGAATATTAAAACACACTCTTCAGTTATGATCACTACTGTAAAACACCCCACAAACAAGTTACATTTAATCTGGTTACAAACAAACAATTCACCAATAAATAGGTGATGGAATAATCTTTTTCCCCTTTGTGTCCCACAAGAACTAACCAAATCCAAGAGTAATTATAAACAATCTTACCTAACACAAAGGTCATGAAAGTATGATAGCAAAGCAACAGCATGGTACACAGCACCGACCTAAAGCTGTATGATGATGCTCCTTCTTGAAGCTGCAGCAGACCATGTTCCTGTGCAAACAGAGGTAGGGGTTCAAGGTGTTGGAAAAACCAGGGCTGTGTTTTGCTGGCTTAACTTCTGCAGCGTCAGCTACAGATTGCTCACCAAATTCCCCAAAAGGCACTGACTGCTTACAGAGCAATCAAAGATAAAAATGCATATATTAATTTATCTAATAGTTTTTCATGGAGTTACTGCTTAGCCTGGAAAACACCTGGTGACAGAGCAGCAAACTGGGATGTATTACATGGTTAACACAAGAAAATGAGAAACAACTTATCAGCATGATCTAAGTGCTGCTAAACAGCATTCCAGAAACAAAATACAGGGTTTTGAAAAGCAAGACAAAACCCACACATCACCATTGTACAGTGTATTCTTGTTTGCTGTGGTTCACTGCATAGAAGAGTTTGAGGTATCAAGAAAATAAAATTTTCAACGAGCAGAGCAAAAGATGTCAGGGCAAAAAAACATTTTAAAGTATGCGAAGAACAAAAGGAGCTTTCAATGATGTTGGCCCACTACCATCAGTGGAAAAACATGATGAAAAGAAGAGTATTCCTGTTCCCTTTGGGAAGAACTACAGCAATCAAGTATAACACTGTGTTCATATTCAATGACAGCATGACGGATAACCAACTTTAAGGATTCAAGTTCCTGAGGCAAGAGCATTTATCAGCCCACTCTAGGATTAGTTCCACGATATCAACAGCAAGAATATAAATATGCAAATGTATCAAACAAGAGATCTGCCTACTTGTAAATAGGCACAGTAAGACATTCACTGTGTGCTGGGACAAAATCTGTTTAAAAGTTACTGCACCACTGCACTGGAAAGTCACTGGAACATGATGTATGTGACTACAAGGACACTCTTTCAAACCAGCTACACTATAAATAGGAACTCTGAGAGATGTCTATCAGAGGCACCAGGAAAGGTATCAGGGAGAGCCCTCAGAGCATGATCCCAACACAGATTTACATATTTTGTGTGTCCTTGTTGACTGAGGGGTGTTACACCACCACACCTTTATTGCTTAGTGTGTAAACACTGAAGGCTGTAATCATATTCTCATTTCCCCCAGACATCTATTTTTCACTTAACTAGTGCAGTTAATTGTTTTCACATAAATACGGGGGGCGGTTGTGATTTTGCTTCTCTTTGGTTTTATTTTTAAAACTCAATGTATTACATTAATTACTGCTACAAGGAAAAATATTACTCATATTTGCAGACCAATTATTATAACATCTAGCTCGGAAAAAATAATGAAAATACTGACTTGCATGTCACTACAGAAGAAATTAAAAGATAGTAAAATTATTACTGAAAATCAGTGACTTAATGGAAATCAAATACTTAGCAAAGTAAAACCAGCTTCATTTTCTGCTGAGAGCAAAAGTTTTGATACAAATAAGTAACAAAATATGATATATCCAGCTTCTTCAAACTGTCCAGATGAAACCCACAAATACTTGGACCTTTGAAAAAGTAGCACTTCAAGGTAGAAATAAGACAAAGCATCCTGAGGAATGAATTTCGGCAAAAAAAAATTCCACAGTATATTTCCAACATACATTTTTTGAAGTGAGAAATCTTCAGGCTTGATATTTCATTGAGCCCTTACTGACACTAGGCCTTACAGCATTTGGTATCTTCCATACAATATAAAAACATATATAAAATGAATGTGAATAGCACTAAGAATGATTCAAACAGATTTTGTCATATAAAATAATGTAACCTTTTGTCAAGTTGATCTCAACTATGTTTTAGTTTCAAAAGTATATTTTATATACTGTATATACTGCATATTTTATACAGCCAAACACAAAGTTATAATCTCTATGGACAAGGAATGAACCCACTCCCACCTTGCATGGGACTGCATCCTGGATAGCAGTAGCTGGATTAAGAATATTGCCCATTCATCAGAAGAGGGCTTCAAATCTGACACCCTTAATTCTCAATTCTTGAACTGAGTAATTACACAGGCATGAGAAGCTCACTGAGCAAGTTAGTTCACTCTATAGAATGTCCATAAGCCTATCTAGTCCAGCAGAGGTATTAAAGAGTGTTTAGTTTTCACTCTGCCGCCTGAATATCCCAAACTTTCTATATTAAAGTAATAACAATCAGTAGACACAGCCTAAATTAAAGAAATCTAGAAGTAGTTGTTATTAGTATTACAACACTTGCTTGTACAAAACACTGCAGCAAAGCTGCTTCTCCTCAAAAAAACCTCTTGCAAACTGCTTCTCTTACAATGGGATACCCAGAAAATAGGAATATGAAGGGTGTCACTGGGAATCATGTTTTACATCTCACACTCCCTAGCTGGCCTACTGAGTCTCCCTCTGCCTGGCGAGGCAGAGGTGCTCATCCGAGGAGCAATTTGGCGCAGCAGCCTGGGTCAGCCACATGAATCACCTTTTCAAGCACCACCCTTTCTCCACAGGGAGCCTTACATGAATTAGCCAACAAACTCCATCAACCAAGGGAGTTCCGGGAGCTGGGCAATGTAATGCTCACTGGGATCAGACTGAGGATCTGGGAACCAAATCACAAGCAGCTACTTGAGCCTAAGGAGTAACTCTGCAAACAAATTGCACTCACTTAGGGACTGGCACCAGTGAGCACATTATATTTGATTGTCAGGACACACCTTCTAACCATAAATAACCCATAACTATCTCCCACACCTATGTCACAACTGATATAAGCAATCCCAGAACACCAGGAATGAGCTTCCAAACAAAGTCTATTACAGGGCATATTGCGACAATATAAAACAGATGTCAAGGTAATAAGTGTATGTAATTTTTCCAGAATTACATTTTTGTAATTTCTCTAAATTGATGCTAACACACTTCAGTTTTACTTCCCCACAAAATATAAACTACTCTGAAGGACATAGAACACAGAGTAGGGAGCAATAACGCTTCCTAGAAACAGACATGATCCAGTGTGGTAACTCTCAGCATTCTGTGCAAGTTCCTCATGACATCCCACAGTCTAATTCCCAAGACTGTCACTACATTATATCAGTATCTCATTGATTCAATTCTTGTTCCAAGACATCCAGTGCTCTGTCACTCAGGACTCCCCATGTGAGCAGCGGGGATTCACACAGCAGTTGCAGGACAAACAAGGACAACGCTCAAAAACATTATCAGACAACACTGAGACTGGTTCATATTTATTTCAGCTGTTATTGACTAAAATCCATCAAGTTTCCCGAAGCAAAAGCTCTTGCATGTTATTTTTAAACCATTCTTTTAATTAGGGATCTTGACAATGAAAGCAAAGCAAGGTCATTGTTCATGTCTCATGGCCTGATCACATTGCTGCAGGTTTAGCAAGGAGGATGGATACTACTAACAGTTTCACAAAGAACTGACTAGCTAAGCTGATAGACAGGGCACTTGAATGCATCCCATGGAATAGTATTAAATTTAAACTTCATTTAAAATCTGAAGAGACTAAAATGCAATTCAAAAGAGATACTTAGTGAGAAACTGGAATTCAATTTATTAGAAATTGATACATCAAGAATATTCTTCAGCTCAGTTGCTTTGGGAAAAATGTCCTCCCACATAAAAAAAGTATAATTTGAAACAAATTGGTTCTGACAGTTTCCTGCCTTCTCCTGAAATCATGCTGTCATCTGACCCCCTGACGAATTGCACTTAACATATGGTAGGCTCACGTCACACTGTTCTACAGTTTAGCAGCACAGCACTTGTAATCATCTATAAAATAAGCACAAGAGTAAATATTAGCCTGAGACCTGGCAGAGGAGCCAGTGAGGAGGGTTCAGGCTTCCAGGGAGACAGTGCAAGGAATCTCCTGCTCTCACGTCACAGGTTAGTCACAGTTAAACACCAGAGTGCGGATGGTACACACACTCCACCTACTGCCCAGAGAGGCTGCTGTGCTCCCCAGCACAGAGTGCCTGACAGACACCTCTGCCCACAAGGCACTTTTCACAAAATTGGGCAAAACTGCACTGAAACTTCACTGCCCAAATGAGGGGCCTGTGCTACTAAACACAAATAAGCCCATTTTTTGACTAATGATGCAAGGGAAAGGAGCTTAAACAGTGCGAAGGCCACAGCTGGCACATCTTGGACTGGAAGGGAACAAACATGGCCTCAGGCTACTTTTCATATTTTCTTGATCTTATCCCACCTACTATTTTGAGACTCCAGACTGCTGTTAAGTTGATCATGATGTCCACAGTGCCTGCAAATGGCTTAGGAAGTAATGGAGCTTTGGGCATGTCCTCCATTTGCTGTTCCACATGACATGACTCTGAGACAAGGAAAGTCCCCAGGGGCAAACCTGCTGGCTTTGAGGCAGGTTGCTATCGTGGAAGATCACACAATGCAATTTTATATCCACTTTTAATAAACACATGACCCACACCAAAATCAAGCTGTCCTGCAGTGCACTGTAGCTCTCCCAGGTAATCTGTAAACAGCTCAAGGCACCAACCACGACTCTGCTGCACAACCTGGTGCTCCGAGTGAGCATTTAAAGGAAAAGACTGAAGCATCAAACACAGGTGTATGAAAAACTCCTTTCTTCTGGATAAGTGCAGCACATGACACACAAACTTTCATCTCCTCCTCTGTCACTGTTTCTTCCACCTTCTAGACTGTTCTCTACTGTCTTGTTGCAAGCTTTGGAAAACCACCACTGGAAAGGATGGCACATGCAATTGCAATTTTGTTTTTGGCTTTAGGCACCTGACTTGCAAATGCTAAATGCAGAAAGACTTTTTTAGGATGTTAAAATAAATGGCCACTAATGAACTTTGATCAACATGTTTAAAAAACTCCTTTGCATGGTGTGCAAACAACAGGGTTTTGCTCAAATTTATGGTAATCTCGGTCATGCTTCTGTGAGTTATTAAGGAACTGCAATAGAAGCTGACTCATTAACTCAAGTATCAGCCCACTCACAGCCATGCAAGAAATCCCAGGGCCGAAAGAAACTCAATTAGAGGGACAATTTCCATCTGCAGTAGTAAGATGAGTGCTCACCAAAGTATTCTCAGAACTCTGCTAGTACGTGAAGTGCCCTTAAATTTCTAAGAGAATATTTTGCTTTAGATGATCTGTTGTTGAAACTGACAGGTAGAACTATTTGATTTTTGCCTTTACTGCTTGTGAAATAGCTCCTGGTCAGCTCCTGGAAATTTCTAAATTGTAATCCACACTCTGATCCTTGCTTTTAAATAAGACATTTTATTTTCAGATATAAGATCCTTCCTGTAAATCAACAAAATGGTGATGACAGTCATTCCCCTGCCATGTAAGGCTTCAGCTCTGATAAAAAGGCATTTCTCTCCTTAAAACTTGTTTTGTAAATAGAAAGCATTATAAAAGAGTTAAAAGTTAACTTGTTTTCACGGCTTTTCTAGTGCTTGCATCAGATATTTACCTCACGTAGCATTTATGAAAAATGTGACTAGTGGTTTAGGTTAAAGGGATCATGCTCCACATCATGTTCTCTTAACCCAGGAGCCCAGCTTTGAGGGAATCTCATGTTCTGCTTGTAGAGAGACAAGGGCAAGTACAAGGTATCAAGGCCAAGATACTCCCACTAATTTAGTATTCTTTTGAAACAATGAAACCACAAAGCAGTAGCACAGCTCTTTCTCATCACGATGTGAGTTTTCTGGTGCTCCATTACTAAACTTCTTTTCTTAAATATCTTGCTCAAACAATATAGGTCAAACTGGTTACTGTACAGGCAAAAAAGAACTTACTCACTTAGATAGGACAATGTAGGTGCCACACTCAAATTTCCAGTTGCTATTAAACCAGAAATTAAATATATTTTTTTCCCCTGTCATGCAAGAATCTGTCAGGAACATTCAGACCCCATAATCATAGTAACTACCAAATAAACTATATCATATTCTAAAGGCTAGGAATACACTTTTGGCTACAGATTTCTGAGCACAAGCCTACATCAAAAGACCAGTAACTAAAAACCTAAATAAGCTGACATTCCTGTATTAGCCATTGCCTTTACCACATTTCACAACTGTTTCATCACTGAACAACGGTATGACAACATTTGAATTGCAATAGTTCACACAAAAATATAAAGCAAAACTGAGATGCAGGAAAGCATCAGTTCCACAGTGCATATGTGTGATATCAGAGGGTTACAGCTAATGTGAGGGAGAGGAGAGAAACTCCCAACCCTGTTTTTAAGAGTGAGGGGAACATACCAATAATATTGAGTTCACGTTTACCTTATTCCCAGAAAATCCAACAAACTCCAGTAATCTCAGAATCCGTGCAGGAAACATGGACAATGTCTACAGAGAAAAATTCAAGAGTTACACAGTAACAGATTTTCTGCCTTTCCGCTACCCATTGCCTCCTGCAATTTTTCCAAACACACGAAATATTTAATAAAATTACTAAAAACATCTCTATATGAAAATTTTCAGGGTAAATGTATATACCTGCTATATTTTACCCATGATTTAAACAGAAATATCTGTTTAATATAGGCACCCTTTATCTCCAGGATGCCCTACACAGAAATATATTTACACAGTACCTGCTCAGTAACTCCAGTACTTCTTGGACATTTCAGAAATGCTGGGTTCATACCACACAGTCCATATTTGTTCTTTGTGCAGTACATCTAATATTTGCGCATGTGCCAGACTTATGCAAAGCAATGCAAGCAAGAGGAAGCTCCAGGCACTTTCTGTAGTCCATCCCCTGAACAACCACATCACCCCTCACCATGTCTGGGTCAGTGCCTCACCGGGAACCATCCTGCACCATTTGGTCACCTGCTTTTTGGCCAGAACACAAGCAACAACAGCCAACAGTGGCTGGAGCAGCACTCCAAGCTTCATTCATGTGCCCCACCCCTCCAAATGCCCTGCTAACTGCCTAGATCCTGCTAGTTCTCCAAGTGTTGGGTAAGCAGTAAGTGGAACTTGACATGCACAGGCAACTGGTGCTCCTGTGCAAGGCTTCTCCTGGCCTCCATCCCACATTGTGGGCAGCAATCTCTTTATTTCTGAAGTGTGTCATTATCTGATGTTCTCAGACCAGACACTGGGACCCTGCACTGTCAGAGCACACACCTAATTTTAACCACACAATCAGTATGATGACAGTGGAACTTCTCGGGAATTCAAGATAGGCTCATTCTCAGGAGGCAGCAGGATTTCAGCTCAGGACAAGAACTGCTGGTACATACCAGGTTAAATGCTCCGACTCCAAGTTTTACACCTCCCTCAAAATGAAGATGGTTCTCTCCTTTGACATAATGTGGGGACTGTATGAGACTGTCCAACTCCCTGGAAATGCACAAGATTCTGTTACAGTGTCAATAAATAACATGATTAATTACACTTCAGTAAGAAAGTAACCCAATTATCTTCAACTATGGAGTAGTTTATTAAAAGGTCAATTTATCTTCTCACCCAAGTGAACAACATCTAAAACATTTTGTTGGATTTATCAACAAATCATTTCTGTCACATTACTATCAATTATAAAACATGGAATCCTGGAGAGGAAATCCTGTCAAGCAGATATAGTTGATATTAAACCAAATTTTGCCCTGAAAATGTTCCAAGGATGGCTGTTGGGAGCATCACCAAACTTCGCTACTACAAAAAGAGATGATGGGGCAGTGCATGAGATTTAAATTTTAATTAGCAAATTTGACTTGAGTTTCACTAATCCCTGGATTATGTGCACGTTCAAAAGAATATTTTGTTTTATATAGGAAAAGACAATTTTAATACATATTTTAAAATAGGCAGATCTATCAGAAGTTACTTTCACTCATTTTTCTAACTTTTATAGGTCTCAGCTTTGTAGCGTCCCTTTATTTCCCATGTAATCCAGCTCAGTTTGAAATCAATTTGCCCCCAAGCTTTCTATAGCTATCTGGTTTTTATACTACTATTGTAGTTTATTTTGTTAATTATTAGGAGAGGAAAAACACTGTTCTAATGGAAGCATGTATTTGTGTTCAGGCTGTCATATTTTCATTGATGGTTGTTGCCAACCAGCTCAGCGCTATTCCCTGTAAGTGCAGTCTTTACAATGGACTTGCATTTAGAGTCACCTTCAACACACACAAACATGGACACTGTCATCTCTCTCCCTTCCAGTGGGCTCCTGGAGAACCTACACTTGATGTTGTTTCGTGTCTGCTGGACACAAGGTATTTTGTGCCCACTCTGAATCAAAATATAAAATTCTAAAATAAATAAAATATGATGCATGTTTAGCCCTCACTTTTTACTGTGCTTCAGCTACTGGTTCTAAATGCTCCAAAAAGCTGCAGCTGGAACTATAAAGAAATGTCATTTCATTATGTCTAATGCCTACAAGACCTGCAAATTGTGCTATGCAGACACAATGAACAGTACATCATTTAGAACAGTTATTTTTTGACATAATTTCAAGGATATAGTACTCTAAGCAGGCTAACCTTGGGAGCTAACAGAGTTAGGATCCACTATCTCCACAATCCAAATCAAGCATAATGCTAATGTCCTTTGTTATGCAAAGGAAGAATCTGTGTGGACTGAGAAAATCCATAGACATGAGCCCCATAATAAAGACTAAATAAATACAACAGTAATGAATTTGTGAATTCGATAATTTTACCAGCAGCACTTTTTACTGAGAGAGTGCATTTAATCACATCATCACTCTGACTCACCTGTAGGTTTGGTAACTGTTTCGGACTTTGATGCCTCCTTTTATGAAGCTGACCATATTCTCATCCTGTTGGAATGGAAACACATTAGCAATGTGAATTCGTAAGCATTATAAAGGGCTTTTGTCTTCTTAAGATGAATACACACCTGGAACATAACCAGCATGACACAGACAATATAAGCCTCTAAGACATAATACATGGATTTAGGATTTCCTTTCTATATTAAAATATTTTTCCTTTTTATATTAAAATATTTGTTCAGACACAGGCACTTTATTTTAGTGCTTTCTGTAATCAGTTTAGCCCTTGTCACCTTTGGACCATCTGAATTTGCATTAATGAAGACAGGGACTCAGCTAATAGATGTCACCTAAGGTACATACACTTGTGGCTCTTTCAAAAAAATAGCTTTCTCTCATTTGTCCTTGAGCACAGTTAAAATATATCTGGTGCTGAGCCAGGAAATCTACACAAGTAACTCCTGTCCTCAGGAGTCTACAGGACACAGTCTCATATCCTAAAAGGGAAGATGGGTCAGTAAAATTATGAAGGATATGCTCTTTCTGCTTTGAATATTCATATATATATATGAGATCCATACTAGTAAGATAACATGTTACATTATAAGCTATAACAAACTGAGAAATTACAGCAAAGTATCTGGGGCACCATTAGTTAGAGGCTCTTTAGTTTCATACCTTTTTGGTGGCAGTTTCTTGCCTTGCTTATATAATCTGTCATTCTGGTTTGTTTTGATATCTGCTGTTACTTTAAGACAGAGAGTCTTAAACAGAAGATACCATCACAGAAAAATCATAAGAGGGCATTGTGGAGAAAATAGCAAGGATTGGATTAATTAATTAGATGTACTAACTAAGTACAGCATATTGGGGGGTACAGCACACCCAGCCATGCGTAAAGGTTCAGTTATATTTTCCTTTGAATGGAAAGTGGAACAAGGAAGGAAGATGGTTTTAAAATGTTTACACTCAGAATGATACCAACAACAGGGATAAGTCAATGTGAGAATTTTTCAGCCCTGGAAAAATGCTGAGAATACGTTCTATATGTTTTCAGCTGGATTTGGTCATTTTTACTAAGCATCAAAACTAACTCACTTCAGTAGCTGTTGGAACCAAGTGCCTGGTTAATTTTCAAAACTAGTTCATATGCTCATGAAAAATTAAATGCAGAACAGAAGAAGAAGCAAACAGACCTTTGCAGAAGAGGACAAGAAATTATTTTCTTACTCTCAAATCTCTCATGTGTCTATAAACATTCTCATAAACAGATACCGGTGAAAACCATGCTTAAAACCAAGAGTCTTTAAAATGCTCCTTTCCTACAAACATAACAGAGAAGCTCTCAAAAGTCTGCCTTCCATGGTTTCAGATCTCACCCAGCTGCCCCCAGTGTTACAGGCTATTCATCCCAAAGGAAAATGGAAACAGGTACACCTTGGCCATTTCAAAGTCCATCATCAGCACTCTAGAAACTACTAGAAGCTCCTCTGATTATGGGTGTTGCTATGAAGCAAGAGTTTCTAGCAGAGGGACTTAGCAGATGGCTGAAAAAGGTTACACAGTTCATAAACTATCGTAAGCAATGTAAATCAGAGCCCACCTGGCAACTCCCAAACACTATAAAACCACCACCTGCATTCCATTTCCTATCAGCACCCTTGAGCCAAAAAGCAGAAGCCTTTTTCTGACTGTGGCTTTTATCATCCCCTTGGTAGATGAAGAGGCCCACTTTCATACAGCAAGTACAGCCAAATCAAGAAGAAAAATCAGTTACTTCAACTGTGACTAACAATTTAAATTGCATGCTGCAGCCCAAGTAAGTACTGCTAATGTTGCTCCATCAAACAAATCAAGCTTCATTAGTACAGGCAGATAAAACCCAAAGAAGAAGGAGAGCTCCCCTTTATTAAAGACAGGCAGCACTGTTAAAGAGAAAGCATGTGTGGAGCCTAATAGCTATGCAGGCCATAACAGGTGTTCAACAACAAAGCAGTGAGAAAGCAGCCTTGGGAAAGCAAACACCAGCCAGACTCAAACAAAAGTCTTGCTTGTATTCCAGCACAGCTTCAATGACCATCTCATCATCTTTTATTTTTTTTCAATCTGATATCCCAACACACATCATTTGAAAATTGGTGCTTGCTGCAGTTACATTTCACACATCTAAAAGGGAGCAGGGAAGGGTATCATTGGGCACTCAGCACTATGTGTGTTGAGATAAGCATTTTTTGATAATCACGAGGGATAACAAAACATTCTAACATCTCATCAGCAGATAGACCAGATAAAATCCAGACTTGATCCAGATGAAAGACCCGTTAGGTCAAACTACAGTCTTCTACAAGTCCATTTAGGAAAAGAAAGCTGTACAGTGTTTTTCCCCCCAAGAGCCATGCAGGAATCCATACCTGGAGGAATGTGAGTGCTGCTCTCTGAAGTAAACATTCAGCATAACAAATTTCTGCATGGATTTCCTCTAACATCACACAGAGACAAGAAAACAAATCAGTCAAAGAGTAATTAAAAAAAACTTGGCCCATTAATATAGGAATAAGACCACTGAGCTCAAACTGAGAAAAATATTTTCCAAATTTGCTGTAGTATTTCAGTTCCAGACTACTGATGTAACTCCAAACAGAAATGACACACAGAAACTGGTGCTTTCCACAAATTCCTGGATCTAGAACCTTTACAGACATTTCAATACTTCTTTCTATATATTTCTTTACCCAGCAATTTTTGGGAGTGCTGAGTCAGAAAGTGACAAGACCAGTGATTTTTGGATTGGTTACACAGCAATGGCCAAAACACTGGTGTGTGGTCCAGCAAATGCCAGATCAGTAATTTGGACAGTGGATTCACAACTTGCAAGCACACACTGAGTGAACAATTCTACATGATTCAAACTGCATACATAAAAAAGGAAAACATTAGGCATGTGAAAGATAGTGTTACCTTCAGTGAAGTGTTCAAGGCTTTGCCTATGCACAAGGTTGTTGATAGAATCAGCTACAGTAGATTTCTTCCTAAATCTGCAAAAAGTCCATTTGGTCATTCTGAACAAAAAGCATCAACAACAGAGAATGATGCCTTTCAGCTGGCCACCCACACAGTCACTACCACAACTTCAGTGCTCACCGACCCCCTGTCATCTCACCACACACAAAAACTTCAGCACAGTCCACAGAGAACTTGGTCAACATGGTCTTCCCGGGATGTGTCTCTTACCCTTCACGCACAGAAATCTGTCTTGATGAAGGAGAGGGATAAGGGGGTGTTTTGATTTATTTTGTGTGTGCATGGGTGAACGTGGGTGCAAAAGTGGGAGCACAGTTGACTCAGACAACTGCAGTACAACCATCACCCATGGGAACATTCTTGCAGTGTTTGAACATTCTAAATAACTTCCAGACACTGCAGAACCAGGACTACAGGTAGGAAAAATCTAACTGACAAGAAAAATCAGATATTGCAGTAAACTGAAGTTTTCAAGACTAGACTGCTGAACACCCTAATTTATGTGCTGTGAGCCTCCTCTGAGCAGGAGGCTGGACTAGATGACCTTCTGATGTCCCTTCCAACCTCCAGTTTTCCTATGATTTCTGAAAGATTACATTTCCTTTTTTACCCAGTAGTCTTTCAAAACTTTCCCAAGAAGGAAATATTTACTGACTGAATTGCTCTACTCTTACCTTTGACAAGTGGCTTGAGCTTCCTTCATTGTGTTCCCTGCATTCAGAATGTCCTGAGGATCAAATGTCATCATAGCTTGCATCTCCAGTATGGTAGCATAAGTCAGGGCATGATACATGCTGTCTTTAGTTCTGCAAGAAAACACAAGGTGCAAAGCACAGCTGATTTGATTGTATTATTTATTTTAAAAAGCAAATACAAATCCAGCTCCAGAAATGTATAAGACTCATGGGAACAAGGTCTAAATGAACTAGAAATCAACACAAAAGACATGCAAAATAACCAAGAAACAGTAATAGATTGAGATTTGTAGAAGAAATCATGTCTACAGCTCTACATACTCTGCTAAAATGTATCAATTCTGAGCTGAGGATAGGTACTTAACAAACATAAAGCACAGGAATTAACCACATGGTTCACCATTCAGAGACAATAGAATCATGGTGGGGTTGGGTTTTTTTTGAGTATCTAATGACTACTACAACATGTGACAAATATCCAGCTGATATTCTTCTAATTTGGGACAGGCTCAAGGAGATAATGACACAATACTATAACTCTGGCCAAAATAGAATCTCCTTGAAACAGATCTTCCCACTGGAAGCATTAGGGTCTATGTCAAAGAGTACAGCTTTTTCCTCCTCTCCCCTTCTGCCAACCCTCTGCCCCAAACTGTTCAACTTAGATATTACTCTGTAGGGTTTCAGGGGGTGCCACTTCGGCAGAAAGTAAAAAACTTTGGCAAGGAAAACAGTTAATTCCTATGTGAAGCCATCACTGGCACCTTTCCTCTGACAGGAAAGAGAGTTTATATGTTGCACACATTTAGAGCATTCACCCGTGTCTGGTGTAATCCTCTGCAAGTGAATCAAAATATCTTCAGGCACAGAGGTCTAATAAAGATGACTGGAGAAATACGTTAAAGGGCAAGCTCAGATAAATTCCTGACACAGAAACTCTCTGTAGACTTTGCTAATCCACCCCTGACAAATAGCACTACTTAAGACAAATACTGTTAAGGAGCAACAATTGCTATTTCAATTGTTTACACTCTAGCACAGATCAGATAGCTCTATATGGCAGGGAATATTCAAAAATACTTGCAGTCAAACAAGGATATCCTTTCAAAATCTCCACCCTCAGCACACCTGTTCTGAATGTGTTTACTTCAGGTGCTTCTTCATTTTCTTTTCCCTTCAGAGGAGAAAGTGATTGCCAGCAATGTGCCCTTGACAAAGATAGGGCTGCATTAAGAAGAGTGTTGCTGCCAGCAGGATGAGAGAGGGGATCCTTCCCCTCTGCACAACACTGGTGAGGCCCCACCTGGAATGCTGTGCCCAGTTCTGGGCTCCTCAGTGCATGGACAGACTCAAGAACAGGGTTGGTGAGGATGATTAAGGGACTGGAACATCTCTCCTATGAGGAAAGGCCAAGAGAGCTTGGACTGTTCTGACTGGAGAAGAGCAAGCTCTGTAGGAGGTTCCTATAATATATAGAAATACTTGAGAGGAAGAAGCAAAGAGGACAGAGCCAGGCTCTTTTCACTGGTGCCCAGGGACAGGATCAGAGGTAATGAGCACAACCTAAAGCACAGGAGGCACTGTCTGAACATCAGGAAACACTTTTTTTACTGTCAGGGTGACCATGCACTGGCACACATCACCCAGAAAAGTTGTAGAGTTTATATCCTTGGGAATATTCAAAATGGCCCTGCCTGAGTACATGACTTTCTGAAGTACCTTCTACCTCAATTCCTCTTATTCTGTGTTTTAAGGAGAAAAGCCAGACTTTAAAGACACCTCATACGACTTAATTTTCTCCCTAGAAATACACTTGTCTCCCCAAGTTTCAATATCTGGACTGAACTGAAAGAAAATTTAACAGATAGTTTCAGACAACCCCACACAAATCAGTGATCTAGTAACTCACTGTGGTGACTTGGGCCTGGTGCTTCCCTTCCCAACCCTCACACTGATGATAAAGGGCTACTTTTTCCAAGACACAGGGCACAGAGCAGGGTGGCTGCACTGAAGGAATTTGCAGTGCACATCTTCAAACTTCACTGCAGTCCATGCCCTGTGGCTGTCCTTAATTCCTACTTGCCCTCATCATCTAAACCAATCTAGCAGAAAAGCTGTTTCGGGAAATCACCTGGTGCCATAAGTGCTATAAGCCCCAGACTATACTACCATCCATCTTATTTGCAAGCTAAGAAGAAAAGACAGATAATAGAGAAATTCGTTTAAAATCCAGTGGAGTCAGGACAGCTCTTTCTTGGCCTCGTAGATCATGATTCTTTCAGTAGACTGATAATGTAAAGTAGAAAAAAATGAACACACTAAAATGCCAGCCTGATGAAATGTTCCTGTTCATTTGATTATTCATCAGCCTCACTGGGAACAGAAAAACACACTTCATCTTGTATTTACTAAACTAAAACCCTTCCAGAGGCTCAAATTCAAAGCACAGGGAAATGACTGAAATAGTACCCTTCCAAAATTATAGAAATTTGCTTCCAAAAATCAAAGCAGATAAATATTGAATTCACTGCACTAAAAGGAAAATTGGTACTTTTCACATCCATATGGCAAAGAGGGATTTCCCTCTCCAGTAATTCTGGTTCTGAAACCAAACCACCCCTTCCCTAATCAATGGTTTAATCTATTTTGCTTCTAATATTTAAAGGAGATAATGATTAATGTCTATCATTAGCCAACTGGTATTTAGCAACATTCAAATTTGCTCTTTTTTTTTCAGGGGTGGGGATGATGGTAGAAATGCAACTTATCCATGCTGTTAATCATTCAATTAAAGTTGCCAGCTACATCCTGGTGTATTGCCAGGAGTTTTAAGGCCTGCATTTCATACAGATGGATACAGAATGAAACTTGGTATCTTTTTACTTTTCTTTTGATTCCTCAGCAGCAATTTCCTCAGGACATTGCTGGAGTTAACAAGCCTGTATGACATGAATACAACTAGTATTGTGATTAATGACTTTTCCCAGTAGTTGGTATCACATGACTGAATAAGAGGATTATAAGTAATATCTTTAGGCACTTATGGAGTTCTGCCACATGCCTCTTCTCCAACTATGGTGCAATCATTCTCATCTTGCAGCACTGCCCTTTCTTGGAGCTGCTGGAGAACACTTTTATTCCTGCGTGAAAACAAGTGCTTAAGTGAGGACAATCACAGCTTTCCAGCTGAAGTATGAAAATCAAAAATCTTGGCTTGGTTTGACCTTAGAATTAACCCAGGGCTAGTAATCTTTTGGGAAAAACACAGCGCCAAAATCTTTTCTGTAGATCCTCTAACAGTAATCCAGCAGACAGGACATGCATTACTAAATCACAGAAACCTCAGGTTCAAGTCCATATGTTGATTTAATATCAAGATGCTTCCAACAATCAAAACAAATCCAACAGCACGGAGCGAGAAAGACCCTCCATAGACGAGTCAACAGTCTGTTCATCCAGGAGGACTCAAAAGTGAGGGATCAATGCCCAAATCAAACCTGTATCAGGAGAACGTGGTCACACAGGGGGCCTGAAGGCTTTCCTCATCTTTGATCCCAAGTTCCACCCAATGTCCAAACAACCCACTAGACCTATGGCAGAGGCTTCCACAGAAATGCTCTGATTTGATGAACTGCCTTTTTCTGACAAAAATCTGTTTCCTGCAAAGCCTCCTCAGTAGCAATAAGTTAACAACCAGCAAAGACATCTCCAGTCAGCCACATCCCAGCTCCCTTGCTACTACAAGCCACCAGGATGGTCCAAGCCAAAAATCTCCTGAGCCTTTTTGATCGAAGCCATTTTCCAAAACTCAGAATCTACTAAGTTTTTCCAGCAAAGAGGTGAAACCAGCAATTTAGTTAGGTTTTGGTAGCAATTATTTTATTTATGAAGACTATAAAAGTTGTGTTCTTCCAGACTTTAGGTATGAAAAGATAAAACCCCCTAGAAATAACAACCTTCTTCTTGTTCATGACATTCCTTACAATAAACAGCTAACTCAAGCTTTGAGCAACGCATTTATCCAAACACTGTCTAGAGCTTCACTCTACCTGTGTGTGCTTCCCCTACTCTTTCACCACTCTCCACTTGACAATCACACCTCAGCTTTGGGTGACCAGTTCCCAGGAAAAGCTTTCAAAACCCAGTCATTCTAGAATTAATATTGCACCAAACAATGTCAAGTTCTTTTTGGAGTCTATTTTCAGAATAAAGTCAACTGCCTGGAATGAATCACTGCCTTACTATTCCTTTAAAATTGCAAGCAGCAACACATGTGGTGCAGCTCATCCAGCGGTCCAGAAAATTTTGTCATTAATTTATCTTATTTACCATTCTCCCAATGGATCTGACATCAGCAAGTTATCAGGTGATTATGCCATGTTTTCTTTCAGGATAAATATTAAAATATTAAACATATGTCTTGGGAAGGGAAGGGGACATCTTACCTGAACCAACTTTTAATTTATTATTGTCTGTTTGCAATTGTACAAGGGCTAAAATCCAGTCAGCATTTAATGGATTTACTGTATGTCTCAGGGCTGAGAAGGAAGTTGAGAATTTTTTTCCCCTACACCAGTGACTGGACAGTTTCAGTGTTACACATGTTGCAGTTAACACATTATATATTGAAAATCACTGCTGTGCTTAGTGACTGAATTTTAGGAATTTCTTAAGAGTTCTTGGATGCAGTGTGAGAACTCCATATAAAAGATAAATTTAATTACACTTACTGCAGAAAGCACAAGATAATCAGAACTCACTATTGTACAGTGATTGTTAATAATAATGAAAACTGACTCTTAAAGCTAAAAGGTAGCTCAGGAAACAAGAAAATTATGTAACACGAAGGAAAAACACCAGATGTATTTTTTCTATGAAATGAGATCTCCTCTTTATAATGAAATTGCTTCTCTTTATGATGGATTTGCTTTTTTACCAGGAAAAAAGAGCCTTACCTCAACACAAGTCTAGACACCATCCTCAGATATTTATTTTTAAGTGGCTAGGAAAGCTCTTCTGATTTTAAGCCCCACACATTGTGCCAAATCTGCTGTCAGTTTCACATGGTACAAATTAGTTGAAAATACACTTATTGTGGAAGCCAAATGTGAGTAATTTAGTCAATCTGCATTAATGTAATAGAGAGCAGAGTTTCTCCTACACCAGAACCGTTAAAGCCGCAAAAATCTAAGATACGAAGTTCTTCACAAGCATTTAAAAACTGAAAAGTATTTCTCTAAACAGTATGTTTATGGACTATGAAAACTTATTTCAAATCTCAGCACACTAAATGGGAACAGTGAGGACCTGGTGGCTCTGAAAGAAAATACTCAGTGCTACCACATGTGCCCACTCTACAACTCTTCTCATTCCTTAAAGAGATGGAGTGTGTCCATAATGGGTTTCATCTGTGGGAAAATTCAGCATCCTGTTTCTTTGTTGCACTCACAAAGATCATAAGTCTCTATTTCCCTCACTGCCAAAGGCAACAGGAATAAGGGCCTCCTCATAACAACAGGCTAACATGAAAAATTAGTTTCAAAATGGTTTGCAGTGTGGAATACAGTCAGGTACAAAAACAGAGTATCAGCTCATGAAATATGTTCTGCAGAGCCCAACAAAAGCTGAATGAAAACCATATGCAACAGAAGAAAAATGGATTTACAGAAAAAAACAAACCATAGCCTCACTAGCTTCTGCAGTGTTTTGGAAACCTGCTGCAATAAAATACCCCCTGATTTTATGCTAAGCACTGAGTGAGCATTCTCAGATGGGCGCAGGGGCTTTACTGTCAGGATTTAATGAAAACACAGTTATTCTTTTTACCATTTTTATTATATCTTCTGATGATATATAAACACTAAACAACACTGTTGTGAATAAAGCCAGCATTATTAATACAGCTGATGTTAAATTTTATCATGAATGTTTTTTCCAGAGTGTACTTACATGGCTAAGCTTCAGCTTCTGACATCAAATATGAGGTTGATACCTCACCAAAGGAGTTGTTACCCTGATGCATATCAAATACACACTACTGCATCACCTATGAATTTCACTTGTTTGGTATTCCAGTGTCCTAAAGGAAGGCATTATGTAATTTGCTGGTGGCTCAAAAATAAATTGAGCAAATTGGGTGGGTGGGGGAGAAATTTAAATTAACCACAGACTTCAACAAGCCAAGAACACAGATAACTTCAGGACAGGGTATGACAGATCACAGACACTGTAAAGACACAACAATTTTTAGGAACTATTTCATGACCTCACTCCTTGCAGCTGGGCCACTCATTACATGTTGGGCTGCAACATAATTAGGAAACAGAGTGCCTGACCACAACACTGAATTGCAAAATAAGCTGTGAGAAAGTTTCTGCAACTGGTTACAGCAACAAAAAAAGAATTCATACCTAATGTTTCTCAAGCCTTTAATTCATGGTCAGTTGCTCATTTAGACACAAAACTGTAATTATTCAGATGCTCACAGTGTGCAAAAAAAATATGGGAAAGGAGACAAAAATAAAATACGACAGTTTTGTGACAGAACATAGTTTTTATTCTTCCAGGAGCAAGAATCCCATATTGCACTAAAGCTGAGGGGTTACTTCTTTGGACATCAACTCCATAAATTTAGTAGACATCTTTGATCAATCTTGTTATTTACTCACACAAGTGCAAAGCACTTATCTGTCTTCCCCAAAATGTAACACATTAACTTACCACCCCCTTCTGAACAAAAACTATACAGACATATCAACTATTAACAGAGAACCAGCTGTCTGGTCAAAATCTCTTGAGAGATGGTGAAGCAAAGAAAAATAAACAGAGAAAAACTAGGAAATCTTATAAACTTACTTTGCTTGTAAAGAAGCCAAAGCATCCGAGAACTTGTTGTTAAGAAATAAATCCAGAGCTGCCATACATTCACGCAGTGCCACATTGAGGTCTGACGTAGATGACCTGCCAGAAGAGATAATAAACTCAGCACATCTGTTCTCCTTCTACCAGGGCATTACTGCTACATTTGAACCCCTCTTGCTCAATTTCCAGATTTATTCCCTTGCATAACCTGCTATTTCACCTCCAGCGATTGCAAAAAGTGAAAGCGACTCCTATTATGTTTGTGGATTTGGGTTTTGGGGGGGGGGGGGGGGGGGGGTTTAACTATGCTTTCACAAAGTAACATTTGAAAAGCAACTGAAATCTTTAATTTTTTGGAAAAAAAAATACTGCACATACTTTACATAAGAACCTGGACATGCAGAATTTGCCATGTGGGAGCACAGCAATTTGATGAGCTCAGGTACCAGGAACACAGAAGCACTGGGTGACAATGCACATCTGATTGTAAGGCTGCCAGACTCCAGCTGGTGACATCACGATCATGTTATCACTTTAAGGATGAGATATTGTCAATCTGCATCAGAGTATTACCCTGACTGCTGCTGGAAGATCTGCCTTAAATCAGCTCACGTTCAGTGTGGTGCCTGAGCAACAGACCACTACAAACTCAGAGGTGGGTTAAAACTTCCCGTTGTGCATGTTCCTGGGAACATCACTGTCCCTAAGAAGTGCTACTGCACTCAAAGGAAAAAACAAACTGCTGCTGTATATCAAAGTCAGAAGACTCTCAGTGACTTACTCTGGCTGTACTTTTCTACTTTACAACATTCAGATGTCAGCCTGACCTGTCACAAGGGTTCTCAGCTGGTCTTTAAGTTACTGGCAACAGGATAATACAGACTAGCTGAGTTAGTTTGGCCCAAGTTCATCACCACCAGAACTGCTGGACAAAAAAAAAACCAAAATACACAAAAGAAAGAATAAAGCCCTGCACTCACAAAGTTAAGGTCACCTAGCCAGTGTTAGGACAGTTGAAACATCTGCATATAATGATCAAAGAGCTACACGGCTCTAATATATTGTATACGAGCCTGTACAAAACATCCTCCAACAAAATACAAACAAATCCTCATCATGTTCCTGATTCTGAACAGCTCTAACTAATGTGATCTATCATGTGACTTAGAAATTGTGTTAGTTCCTTAAAAAATGGCACAACACAGAATGCTGAAAAGAAAAACAGAAAGCAAAGTCCTGATAACATCTTAAGGAAAAGGCAGGGGAGCACAGCACAAGCAGATAGCATCAGTAATAACCACCCACTGCAGCAGTGGTTTGGTTCTAGGAATAATGACCACAAAGAAATAAAGTGTATAGTTATATATATATAAAACAGGACTGTAAATTTGAGAGAAACATCACGTGATGCTGTTCCTAGTGGCTTTGTCATCACAACTTCAGATACACTGCAAATCCTTTTGCACTCAAGACACTTTCCAAGTGCTTTGCAAGCATTGATTAACCAAGCCTTGGCATCCATCTCATACAAAATGCAGTATCATGTCTGCCTATTCTAAGCCCTACTTAATAATTAAAACTTGGTCAATTATTGCTGATTGTATTAAAATTCCTACCTTCCTGTTTTTAAATCTGTGTGCCCAAACCAAATAGCATTTTTAACATGACATAAAGCACATCTTCACGTGTTTTAAAATATTTAGACTACTAACATTTTACCTGGGTTTTTTGTTTGTTCATTTCTTGTCATGCAGGAGAATTACCCCATTCAATACAAATAAACCTTTTCAAAATATTCCTTTGAAACAGAAAGATGACAAAGAATAAAACCACTGCTGAAGCTCAAAGCAGAAATGAGATACAATAATTACTTGGCTTCTTTTCTGGAATAACAATTAATGACACAGTGCTACCCACAGCAACAGCAAGAACAGAAGCTGCACATTTCCCTCATACTCCAAGGAAACCTGCCATAGGATGTAGCTCCCAAGTCGAGGGCTTAAGACCTGGGCAAAATACACACCTCACATAAATGCTACAAACCATCATTTGTCACTGTTAACAATAGGGCAGAAATATTTTAAACTCAAAGGTGCTCAGCATTTTAGCAAACTGATTAGTCATGCCTCAGTGGGCTGCAGATTCCCTCCTGCTTCCAACAGCAGGATCAGAACTGCCTCTAAGCCAAATGGAAAATGCTGTGTGCTGCTACTCACCTCTCTGCTGAGTCTCCTGCGTGTTCTGACATAGTCATTGTAAGCCCACTCAGCTTTTAGGCTCGAACATCAGCAGCGCTCGGTGCTCCTGAGCCAGCTGCGAGTGACAGTCCCGGTGGGAGCGCAGGGCAGCGCCTGCCTGCGGCACCACACTCTGCGATTGGACACTGCCACGGGAACAGGAGCATCGCTAATTCACCGAACACATCCTACAAATCAGCGATTTGGAAGCCACTCCGTGGCACACCAGGTTCATATACCACTGCATATATTTACAGCTGGATACCTCTAATGTAGGAGGGTTGGCGGCTGCCAACCTATCTCTGATCTACAGACCTGTCTGGAATGAGCAGCAGCATCAGCCACCTTTCCTTCTGTCCAGACCAGGCAGAAGCCAAATACCCCTGTAATTACAGACCTGAAACAACAAGAATTACTGCATGTGGCAGTGGCCCACATCAGAAACCCGTGAACCAGAACGGAGAGCCAAACGAGAGCAGCTGACAGGCAGCACTCTGGCAGTAATTGCTGCAAATGTGAGAAGCACACAGGCGAGAGAGACAAGCAAGTACTTCTTCCCAGAAAGGATTCTCCTCAAAACAGGCTTCGACCCAGCAGCCAAACTGCTGCTTTTCGTTAGTTCCTGTACCTTTGGGAGGAACTGAGACTTTACATGCTCTTTGTAACAATCTCTCTTTAATGCCATGGAAAATGAGGCGAGTTGGCACTAACAACTTAATCAGTGGAATGAGCTCATCTGGCCGATCTTGCCCAAAATTAAACAGTGTATACCTCTGAACTGCTTTGCTGGCACATCAGCTGTACCAGCCCTGTACGTAACTACAAGCAGCATTAGCAGTCCTTCCTCTCATTTTGAGAGCTGGACTGTAGAAGTTGATCAGCCACAATCTACTTATATAAATTAGTTTCTGCAAGAGCATCTAATGTCAAAAATTATGTTTGCTAGATTACACAAAGCAGTACCAATAATGAAGACATACATTGCTGAAGAAAAACCTAAAAATGATAAACCAGGAAAGGACAATTCCAGGAAGATACTCTGAATCCATTAACACATCTGATTAAATCTCTTGCTGGTTTTATGGCATCCTGTACAGGAAAAGCCTGTGCTGCATTTGGTATAAAAATTACTGTAATAGATCCACAGGCTGCCCCATTAATGACTCCATTACATGTTCCTAGCAGCACTGTGTACCTGGGCCACAGCAGGAGATAAAAGACATAACTGGGGTTTTTTTTCCCTGGTTGGGAATAACTACTGGTTACAACTTAAAATTAACTGGCTGCTTCCATGGCAGGATCATGGGCTACTCTGAAAATGTTTTTCATCATTCTCACTAGCTGTTTGTACAATTTCTAATTAATACTGTATTCCTCAAATAGTCTTTAAAGCCTTGTACGGTGAAGGCTCTGGCTGTCTCTGCCAAGTTCTTCAAGACTTGATTTGGCAGGTTTTTATTTGAATACCACTACTCTAGAAACAATTATATGCTCAGACATCCTCCAGTATGCAACCTCTCCTTCCCCACATATATGTATGTTTTCCTTTAACTGAAGAAAACAAATGTAAAAACTCAGATCTGAAATATTTCCACATTTAAGCCATTTCCCTGCTGGTTCTACAAGGTTCTTTCCCTTTTTTCTTTTGGGCAGCAGGTTTTGCAAGGACAGTCATATGGTTCTCCTTGTGGTTTTGTTTATGAAATCATTATGAAATCAACCCCAGGGACCATGAGTGGGGTTGCTTCACAAATCACAACCACGATATATCCTGGGCATTACAGTAAGAGCTCCTCTCCTTACTCCACTGCATCCCCATTGTCTCTAGTTGGAAGCACAATTTCTTGGGATATCCCAGGCAATACCCCTTTTACTTAAGCACCAGATCCTTTCTATGTCAACAGCAGTATCAAACAAAATTAATAAGCAGAAATAAGCAAAACTACAATTTGGAATATTAATGAACTGTAAACCATCTTCAAAAAAAAAAAATCATGTTTTCCATGGTCAAAAGGAAAGGGACACATGATTTTTGAGCATGAGAGTTACCATATTTATGCATAATTTTACTTCACTGTGTGCATGATGTTGACTGGTTTCTTACTATGAGTTTGAAGTGCATAAGCTTTGGGATTTGTCATTGGGTTTTACAGATTTCTTCAATAAAAAAAGCATCTTGAACCTTACACTGTGCAAAATGCTAAAATACTCAACCTCAGCAATTATCAGAATTTTACAAAAAAAGGTGAGTCTGAGGTTTGTGCCTTTGTAGTAACGCTTTTAATAGTAATTCAAGATCTCCTTCAGTGCTGTGAAACACTAAAAGCGAGTTAAATCAGTCATATCCTAAAATATGGACGCATTTCTCTGCCAAATCTACCTTATCTGCAAAAGTCAGCTGAGGTAGCGAGCATGGGTAACTTCATTTGGAGGAGGAGAATAAAATACAAAGAAACAAACACCATTTAAGCTTCACAGTGCTAACGCTACAACCATTCACAGATGTGAGGAGCATCCCAAAGCACATTTCAAAGGTCTCCATTTCAGTGTTAAGGAAATTCCCTGTCTGACCATCCAGGAGCCACTGGCAGTCACACAACCATCACCTGAGCTGGGACCAAAGCCCCTTCTCAGCTGCACATCCCACACTCACAGTGAGACAGGCTCGACCTCAGGTTTCCCACAACAGAGTCTCAGATGTCCCAATCCTTAAAATAATTTCATCTTGGTGCAATAACAAAATAACAGCTCGAGCTGGTGCCTCTGAGGAGGGATCCGAACAAAGGAACCCCTGGGCTTTTATCCCCTCACAGTCTAAACAGGAAAAAGTCTGGGGGTCTTCAGCCCCGCTGTGTCCCTCTCCATGCCCTTTGTTGTGCAAAGGGTCAGCAGTTCACATCCCATGGTACAAACTCTGACCCCAGGATGTCCTTCCCACTGCCTGTTTTCAAAAAGATCACCCCTGAATATAGAAATTCTTGCCATGACACCATTTTCTGTTCTCCTAATGCTGGATAATCACAGAGACATTAGGAGATACCAGGATACACCTGGGGTTACTTCCTTTAGTCTTTTCCAGTTTGCCAGGTCATTCCTAAATCCACTACCACTTTTCTAAACAGTTGATTTCTTTGAGCAACACTGCACTACAAATGTTGTGAGCCTGAAAAAAATCTCTACATTCAAAGAAAACAAAAAGCACATCACTCGGGAAGAATTATTTTCTTCTGCAAGCATTTCCAAACCCACATGAGATCAGAAATAATCTTGGATGAAAAGAACAAATAAGCAGCTCTCACAATAATTTGTTACTTTTCAGTTTTCAGACAATACAGAAATGTCTTCATAATTCAAAAGCAAATAAGTTAATGCAAGAAAATTAATTTTCCCATATCCCTTCCTGTTCTATGTGCCAAGCTGGTAATACCTCAGCATTTATCTTTCTGTGTTCTTGAACACTTTTCTGGCCCATGTCTAAGACTTCTCGGTGCTGCAGAAATGCCATTACTTCAACAACAAAGCAACTGGAAAGGTTTCAATATTCGTGTTCTCCAGCTATTCTGCATAGAGACACAACAGTGATGCAATTCTGGAATTCAGGATATCATAGTATTTCAAGTTGTACATGGACTATGACACCATTTATTTTTGAGGTTAATTCAGCTCTCAAACCACTGAGTTATTGATGCCTCAGCAACGTCAAAGGTCTTTTAAAAGGCCCTTCTGTTCCAGCAAAGGCTCACAAATCAAAGGCATGAGGCAAAGCAGTCCAAGTGAGCAACAAAAAGCCCAGGGAACTGGCAGACTCATGTTCTGCCCTTGGTCCTACCATGTTTAACTTGGACCAAGCAGGATCTAGTTTGCATTACGCTCACAGTTCTCATCCTGTATTTGAATGGGCAAACAATGCAGTAAATTCATTAAGATAGGTTTGCTCAGACAAATAAAATGTACTGGTGTCATTTCTACCGTTCTCTTTCCTTGTTGTACTGCCATGACTGCTCAGAGGACTGACTGCACCACTGTGGGTGAGCACTCCCAGTCAGTAGAACTGCCTGCATCAAACAGAATGAAAATACATACAAAGACACACAATCCAGTCTGGCATATTACAAAAGTAAGCCCAAACATCCTGCAACTACACTGGTATCTATTGGAATGTACAAAGAAAAAGTTACCTCACACAGGATGAGCAGTGAACTAAAACAAATATATTCAGTATTACAGAAATTAACAGGATCACTGCAATTAAGAGTAAATTTTCATCATAAATCAGAGCGCAGTAATATTTAGCAAGCTTTAATAGCTATTCTTTCTTAATTCAGATGATCTACAATCTTTGTCACTTTGAAGGTCACATGTGATTGGTATCATGCCTTTGGGGGTTTTTAGACAACCTTACAATACCCACTTACTCTTTTTTCCAAGTCCTCTGACTTTTCAGTTTTACTGCCTCTGGTCCACCTACACGTCTGACATAGGTACACTCGATTTTTAAAGGTCTAATTCTCATCTCACTAAAACTAATGAGATAAAAACAAATCAGCAAGAGCTGTACTAGACCACTATCATGTAATGTTATTGAGCACAATTAGGTACCCAGCAAACAAACAGATACAGCATGAAGCAAAATGCAAACTCACTCTGCCACATTCATGGTAAGAAGCCAGACAAAATCGGTGAGATTTGTTTTCCTAAGGACTGCAAGGTCAGGGTAGAGCTCTGTATTGCTTCTGAAATCGGACTCGGTGAGAATTTAGGGAGGGATGTCAGGCAATTCCCCCTTTTGGCTGGATTCTGCACTTCCTAGCAATGATAAAGACTGACTGGTAGGTAACAAGAAAGTTACCTGTGCATCTTTCTTCAGCTGTTTGTGAAGTCTGATTTGTACTGTTTATGCTGATTTACACTTCCCTTCTTTCAGACTTCAGTGTGGTGACCAACACAAAAAGGATGAAACACACATTCTGGCCCAAAAAGCATTTTCCTGCAGTACTTCATGTGAGCTGAAATGTTTCTTTGTTTGGTTTTGTTTCATTTGGTTGGGTTGGTTTGGTTGGTTTTTTCATTAAATCTATGCAAAGCATTTTCAAAATATGGAGCTTAAAAAAAAAAAATCCATGCTTTTGTTATCATTCCACTGCTGAACAGTATTTTACACTCCATAAAAATAATATATAGGAATGACACAAAATACTTGAACAAATAGGGGATTACTGCTTTGCCTTTAATCATTGCTTTACATGACATTTCAGATTACATTTCCCTGAGAGCTCCAACAACCTGACTTTATTCTTCAGAAGTCATCTGCAAAGTATACTTCACAGTACCTTGACCAATAACAATGCCACTTTCTCTCCAATTAAATAAAAATTCAAGCATGGCATTTCAATACACCTTTACAGCTCTCTTGAACCTGCCCACTGAATCAATACTCAAGAACAGAAAAAGAAGTACCAGTAGGAAGTTGTTTTGGCACTCAGCATTGCTAAAGCCATTTTGAAGAGTTATTCTTTGGTACAGTGGCTTCAAGAAGAAAATAGTTATTATTCTCTCCATTTCAGAGTGGGAAAGCAACTAAGCAAA
This sequence comes from Corvus hawaiiensis, assembly GCF_020740725.1. Lineage (NCBI taxonomy): Eukaryota > Metazoa > Chordata > Aves > Passeriformes > Corvidae > Corvus > Corvus hawaiiensis. The sequence continues at coordinate 27,159,541 of NC_063221.1, forward strand.
CTACCTGAGGAGAAAAAACAAATGAAAGCCAAAACAAGTGAGGCTGATGTTGAACTCTAATTCAGTTAGTCTGGGATCCTTCTGTCATTTTTTTTCCCTTTTTGACAGGAAACACGGACCAGCCAAAATGTAAAACTTTGATGTAGATGCAGTGAGAAGATTTCATCAGCTCAGGATGGCAATTTCAGTTAGAAAGAAATGTAAAATTATGTCCAAGTTCAGTACTGCATTCTGTTTGATATACATCTGAGATTCCAGCCATTAAGTCAAGTATATCTGAATGGCCATCCTAACACTGAGACTTTCTTCTGACAACTGCTTTTTCGCAACAGGTGACTGAAAGTTTTATTATCAAGTTGAAGACAACAGCTGTCTCTAAAATGGGAAGCCATTTTTCATCACCCCTACTCAAAAATCCGTTTACTTCTCAGTTCCAACCAGTCCATTAGATCATTTTGTCCTCCAACTATGAGTTGATAATTTCAATCTATTCCCAAAATACATGTGGTACTTAGAGAAACCACAAATTCAGCTCTGTGAAAACACTGTCTAGGAGCTTCATTGGGTTTTTAAAGGAGTGATTTAAGTAAAATATGACCTACAATAAGAAAATAGTAATCTTTTCCCACAAACTAGTCCTGATATATACTTTTCAACACTTTGTAGCACAGTAACAGAAACATCTGAATCCCTTTAGATTCCAGCAGATGGAGCTCCAGAAAGGGGATGAGGAGCCAGCACCAAATGCTCCAGCAGCTTCAGTAACACAGAGTTTCGGGACAACCTGCCCAAGCTGACAAAATTCACCCAGCTCCTTCCTGTTGCTACGTAGTTTCGCACACATTGTTCCCCACATTCAGAACTTCCTGAAGCACAACGCAACCACAGTCTTTCAGCCTGCTGCTGTTGTCAGTGCAAACACAGCACCTGGAGGTCATTTAACATCCTTATTACAAACACAGAGCCCACCTTTCCAGCCTGGAGTTAAAAAATAGTATTTAAACAATTGCTGGTTCATGAAAGAATTATCAAGACAGAACATGGCAACAAAACTATATAAAGCTCTTAAAAATCACAGAATCATTGAACGGTCAGGGTTGGAAAGGACCTTAAACATTATCTCTGCTGTGGGCAGACACACCTTCCACTACACCAAGTTGCTCAGAGCCCCATCCAACCTGGCCTTGAGTACTTCCAGATAGAGGTTGTATATAAAAATACTAATAGCCAGGTCATTTTTGATCAATTTAGCAAGTCTAACACTCTGGATTTTTAAATCCCACAGGACTTTGCTGTTTTAAATGCCACTAGACCACCTTCTTTGGTCTTTGTAGTGACTCTAACATTAATATCAGTGCCACCAAAAAGGAGCACTATTGTACATCTTATATAATCTAAAGTTGAGGAAATGTTTTTTCCATCATGGTTTCTTCAGCAGAAATAAAGTCTCAGGTAAATGTTTGCTGTTTTCAACCTTAAGATAAAAGGAAACCATGCAGCCAGAGAGAGAGAGTACACCACTGTCCCACACTTGATGAAGAACCATGAACAGAGCCATTACCAGCAGTTTGCTGACCTCTCCAACAACTGCACGCTTAAAAGCTTCTACTCCTGTATAGATTATAAAGCAGATTATTATAAATGTCTTATGTCAAACACAGAATCCACAAGCCGACCTTTAATGCAGCCATGTCTAAAACTTAACACGCCGTCATCACGGGAGAAGAATGTTATTTGCAGACTGATTCAGCTTTTGAAGCACGCACACAATGGAAGTTTATGTATTTTAGGGGCAGTGGGAGTGCACACCTGGAATGGAGAAAGTTATCCACCTGCAGCTTGTTCGTGAGGGCGAGCAAGAAGGTATTGAGTTACAGAGTAATTAATGTCAGCGTTTCACTGTCAAGGTGCGTTGCTAGCTGCACAAACAGGAGCTCAAGCAAAAGGACCTGGTCTTCCACGCTCTTCCACAACCCTTTGAAGCCCAAAGACAATTTGCATGTAACTACTGAAGGGCTGCTGCGCAGGTATGTAATTAGCTCAAGCTAATGCTTTTTTCTAAGAAAAAAGAAAACCCCCTCAAAGTGCAAGAACCAGTTTGTGCCCGCGCAGTGGGGTGGCTCAGCCGGCACTGGTGGGCACAGTCCTTGCCCACAGCAGGGTCAGGCTAGTAGCCAGAGCGGCCCGCGGAGTGGCCCGGTCCCGGCCTGGGCAGCCCCTGCCCGCGGGCCGCAGGCGGCTCCGGCCACAGCCCCGAGAGCCCGTCGGGGTCAGTCCGGGGGCCCGAACTGCCCTCAGCGGCTCCAGCGCCCGGCTCGCCCGGAACCCCACCGCCCTCACGCCGTCCCGCGGCCGGACCCTCCGCTCCTGCGGGCACCGCGACAGGCGCTCCCAGCCCCTCCTCTCGCCCGGGACGGAGCAGCCCCAGAGCCCGGCGGAGGCGGAGCTGTCCCCCAGCGAACCCCCCGGCCCCCCCCAGCCCCGTACCGGGCGCCGGCGCTGCCGGCCGGGCGGGCGTCCATGGAGGCGTCGCGACGGGCAGCAGCTGAGGGGAGGGCGGGAGGGCGGCGGGCACGGCTGGCGCTGCTGCTGCTGCTCCCCGGCGGCCGCCGCAGCCACCTCGCATGGTGTGCGTGTGGAGCGACGGCAGCCGGGGCCTCGGCGCATGTTCGGGCAGGGCAGGGCCGGGCCGGGCCGGGCGGAGGGGCCGCCCCCGCAGGTGAGCGGCTGCGGCAGCGCCCGCCCTCCGCCGGTGGTGGGGATGGGAATGGGAGAGGATGGAATGGGACGGGATTATAGCCCGGGGTTACGGTCCCACCGCAGCGCTCGGGCGGGACCCGGGCGTGTCGCTCCGCACCGGCGCGAAAGACTCCGGGAACGGCCGAGAGGAGCGCGGGCACCCCTACTGTGTGCTGGAATTGGAGTCATTAATTCCGCTCGAGAAAAAACATGAGGAAAACATAAGTCATATTTCGCCAAGTTTTCAATTAGCTGCACTCTGCACCTGCTGCCAAGGCAGCGTTTGCCAGGGTGCGGCTGTCTACCCCCAGCCCAGGGGTCTGTGAGTTGTACCACGGGAGTAACACCCCACAGGGTTCACACCTCAGATGGAACAGGTTATGAACAAATTACATAAATAAATAATTAGATCTAAATAATTAAATTCTTTAATTTGTTCATTAACATAAAATTCATAAACAAAAAAAATATTTAAAATTTTAACTTGCCTCTTCCATTAAAGGAAACCAAACCCATTGAAATTGCGAATAGATGTGCAATACTGGAAAAAAATTGCATTACTTTGGCCACTATCTATATTATAATTATATCAAACACGCAGCTTCAGGGTTACAAGGATAACAGTTCAGAAAAGATTAACAGAAGAAAGGAGCCTGTGAAAGGAAATGAACAAGGCAAAGGTATACACAGCCAAGGGAGTGGCAGGACAAACAGAAGGACTGGGTTGACATAAAGAAACAATGGGCACATTAACGGGAACAGTGGGTGTATAAGGTTAAAAAAAGAAAGAATTTATTAGCTGCACACCAACAATGTGGCTCGTGATGTGAGGAACAAGGGGTGGGTGGCAGGACGGGCTCACGCTCCAGTGCTCAGGGTGCAGCTGCTCCGAGAGAGGAGCCCAGACATCCAATGATCGAAGGATGAGTCCTCCGTCTGACAGCAGCCAAGCAGTCATGATTGTCTTCACTAAATCAAACATTTTAGCTCACTGAGGGATAGCATAAGCAGTTGTGACAAGCACCTTCCCAGAGCTATTTTGGCACACATGCAAGCCTACGTTTTCCAGCATAAGATACCTGTTTACATACATTTCATTTTTTGAATTGTGAGGCTCGTACATTCCAGCTCAGTGTGTTCACAATGAAACGAGATTTCTGCACTTCAGCCCATTTTCAGTAGCCAGTCCTAGCTAACTTAAAGAACATTTTTATTAATAATCACCCCAGAATATACTCCAAATTGCTTTTTACAACTTTTAGAATTTTATGTTGTAGGGACAAAGTTGAAAAAGCTAAAACAGAAGGACAAATCCAAGCATAGTATTGTATGTTTGAGAACAGTTGTGCTTTTAATATCTGACCGTAAAATAAAATAAAAATTTAAGTTAAATGGATAGCATATTAAGGAAAGTTAGAGAATTTAAATATACGAGTTTAACATTCAACAAGTATTTTACCTGCAGTTTTCAGGATTCAGGGTCAGTGGTTTGAACCTCAACCAAGTTATTTATTCTGTAAAAGTTATTACTGAATATGGTATGTGTACTCCAAAATCCTCAGAACTGTTTGGAACTCAAAGACCCTAATTTTAAAAATAAGGAGGTATTAGCAGAGCTTCATTAAGCATTAAAAAAACTTCTACAAGGATTTAAAAACCCACTGAGTCTTTTAAAATTACTTTTTTCTATGTAAGTGACCACACCTGTTCATGTAGCATCTCAGAAGAGACTGCATTCTACGGAAAACAATCCTAAAGACCTTCTTGGCTTTGCATACAAAAATTTCAATGCTACATAGTCTCAACAGAACAAACAATAAGCCTGGCCACACAGGAAGATCAGTCTAAGTGGATCAGGATGAGTCTGTCAGATGCAAACCTGAGACAGCTGACAATCTGCAGAAGTGTTACAGGATCTCTTGCTGGGACAGACCTCTGAAGTCAAAGGTAAGAATTTCTCCCTCTATTACCAGCAAACTAAATCCTCAAATATCTTGTTTAAAACAGCACTTCTGTTAAATTCTTAATCTATTTCCAGTTATTTGTATAGTCCTATATAGGAGTGCAACTGGCTGCTTATACCAACAGAGAAAACACCTCATAACATCTCTCCTATCAACAGGATACACACAAGTAAAATGGAATAAAATTCCTTCTACTCTCCACAAGGTTGTCTCTCCAGATTACCGGAGTTATGTAATAATTATGAGACCTGTTATCACTTACAGAACAGGAAATGGCTTAGCATTAAGTGGTTTGTCCATACTCACTTATTAAATCAGCAAGAGATAACTAGAAAAAACATCCTGACCTCCTGAACGCACATCCAAACAATGCAGCATTTTCCCCCTCTATCAGCAGATCACCTGCTCTAAAAACTACTGCTCTTTGGTTTTGGTTAAAATCAAAGGTCCAGGCAGCTCCAGATGTCTCCATTTTCACACAACAGGAATTCTGGAAGCACTCTGAGCAATGAATGGGAATGCAAATGGAGTTATTTACGTATGTTTTGCTATTCATGTTTCTTTAAAGACCTTGTGGATGAAAATGACTTGTTTCAGGATATTACTGACTGATGGCTTGTCAGCTGACAAATGACAAGTTCCTTCCTACTTTTTCTGGAATAACACTATGCTGTCTTCCCCCCCTTCCTCTTTACTTCTGTCCCTTTCCTAATTTAAGCCTCAGAGGTCCTTGCAAACACAACTCTGCAGATAATTCAAGAGTTCGGTAACACTCACATGGGCAATGAAACTCCACTCTACCTACCAGAAGGGCAAGCTTCAAACTTGCATCAAAAAAGATCTTTAATTTGGGAAAATGACTGTCTTCTTCATTCCGATAAGAAAAAATGGATGCATCTAAAAGCCAACCTTCATGTTTGCTCTAATTAACAACGGAATTAAATTGAAGAGTATTCACTTATTATACAGAATTCTGTAACAAGAAAACATAGTAGTTGCCAATGTTTTGAACAAATATGTTACTTTCCCAATCTTACTCTCTGTGTTATCTAAACACAGTATCATCTAAATTACCATTCTGTCAGTATTGCAAAAACAAAAACATGAGGTTTCCCATCCATGCCCACAATGACTTTGAAGATTCAGGATAAAGTGCGACTAAAACACTCCAATACCGAAGTACTAACTTTGCTAAATATTCAGATTCTGAAACAGCCAATTTAAACTTAAGTAGGTCAATGAAACTGTTGAGAAGTTACTGGGGAAATAACACGAGACACCACAATTCTGACACTGGATGTGTCAGATTTTTTTTTTTTCTGTGAAGGTGACCCATGGCAGGTGGATCAGGTGGCAAAGGCCACAGAAACCAGACTACAGTCAGAACACCTCATACTGAACTGCACTCACCCAATGCTTTACACATCTCACAGCACCCTCCTGGAAAAACAGGCAAACAGTTCACATTTATGTACTTAAACTTTATTTCTTCATAATTACAGGCTATTGTTAGAATTTTTAAACAAAAGGGAAGTCTATAAATAGAGGCTAATCCCACCTGAACAAGTTGTTTAAAAAAAACCAAACCAAACAGTTAAAACTTCATAAAGTAATGCCATTTAGCTCACAGCAGTGGTTTGTTGGTAGTCTGAGTAAAAGTCCTATAGTCAGAGTCAGTAACATGAAATGTAACATCAAATGACTCAAAACTTTAAATTCCATAAAGGAAAGCAGGAATATATATATAATATATACATATAATATTGTGTTGGTCCACTGAGTATACATTTTTAACAAAAGATAAGAAACTATGTAATCCAGTTAAGCATATGATTTGCAAGATTAGTGTACACTCATTACAAAGATGTATAAGATAAGTTATAACTATTTAATACTTGCAAAATTTTAAGTTACTTTTTTTGAGCAGGTGTTTAAATGCTCATCTCCCAGTGCAAAAGAAAAACCATCCCAGTCAGGTTACTCATTTTTTTTTCCTGAAAAATTGAAAACCCTCAAACTCATGCAACAGCAGCATTGACAGGTAATGGGAAGAGCTTAAATATACTGAAGCATGGCTGAGTTCTCCTCCTTTGCCCCAGTGCTGTGTGTTGAAACACTTCAATTTCTCAAAAGAAATACCACAGGTTAAAAGTGCAAGAAAAAAAACCCCTTGTAGATGTTTATGCTGCTGCCATCCATTTTTCTTAGATAGGGCATAAGATTATTCTTTTTGGAATTATTTTAATGAAACTGATTTTCCAAATAGAATTCTTTTAAAATGAACAATAAGTTATTTTCATTAAGTTATTTTCATTAACATTCTATCAATCCTACTCTGACTCAGTGACCATTCAGAAATCATTCAGTTTAAGGTGCAACTATCAGTTGGCATTCAATAAATTACATATACAGAAAACAACTGTGGTTAAAAAAAAAATAGAAATCAGACTACCTGTTTTTTCTTTCTATTCTCAATCCTATTTCAAATGGAACTTATTAACTTGCCAGTTCAGCTGCATATTTCACAGGCAAAAGTGGCTCAAATAGCAGTGGGGTCTCACAATTTGACAGTCACCTTAGCCAACAGCAAATGCACATGAATCTTCAGCTTAATTGCTTTATAAAACAAAATAACAGGTCTGTCTTAAAACCTATGACCATGCAAGAAAAGCAATAAAGGTTTCAGAAAGACACACTCTTTCTGATGGAGACTCCATGAAGATTATGTTAAATCCAACATAAAATCTTCAACGAGGAGAAAAAAAATCTATACGCATATATGTAGAAGAAAGCACTCCACAACTCTGGCATTACTAAAACCTCTTTAGAAGGATAAAAGGTTTCCAGTGACTAACTGCTTGATGGGAGACAGTCCGCCATGACAGAATAATTGCTGTGTTCACTTTATGCTCAATTACCAACTGCTGATAGATTACAGTCAAACCCCAATCTCTCCATTTGCATTTTAAACTGATTTGCTTTCAGCTGGGAAAAGTACTTTGTTCTCCTGAAAACTTGAGAGAAACTGAATGCTAAACTTAACAGTTATTCAAACAATAACCAAAAGGATTGAATTTAGCAGAAACATTCACATCACTTTCAGAAATTTAAAACCTTTCATAGTTTCTTGTATATATGCATTTTATGATTAACATTTAAATAGGTTAGGTACTCAGGAAAAGGGACATAACAGTTTACGTAAGATAAAATCTTATTCTAAACTTCATGCTTCTGATATTTCAGATTTACTGAGTGCAATAGCCAGTTCCAAGTCTTCTTGCTCTTGCTGTTTTAGTCTTGCCAATCTTTCTTTCTCTTCTCTCTCACTTTCTCTCTTAGCCCATTCAATCATGTCTTCCTCAGTAGAATACTGCATTTCAAAAAGACAAAATAAACCAGATTAATAATACAATGATAATTTTTACTGTCCAAATGCTCAGTTTAAGGGAGAATTAGTTTTTCAACAATTGCACATATTCTAGTCTTCAAATATTACTTTTTTTGTAGTTGTAATAGACTAAGATTGGCTTCATCTAAGATTTAACTACTAAGAAGTGCACTGAAGCCATCAAACTGATGTATTTTAATGAAATATGCCATGTTTCAAATTTCAGTATTAAGTTTCAAAAACATTACTGAGCAGAAAGTGCTATAATTCAAATATATTTTATTTTGGATAAAAAACACTCTATACAAGAAAATCTGAATAAATCAGGAGAACACTTTGCAAAGCACACTCCTATTGACACTGTAGGCCATCCTGATTTACCCTGCTTTCATTAGGGATGACTTTTCCAAGTGACAATGACTGCAAAAATTTAGCTGTGAACTGTTTCTGAATGTGTAGATGAAAAATATTGCCAAGAAGCAGCAAAATAATAAGGTAGCTGTAGAGTTAGAAGGTTGGTAGTAATACAGAGAAAGGTCAGCATGATATGAGAGGGGAAAAAGGAACAGATTATTTCCATGTATATTGATGAGAACTGACAGTGAACTAAATACCTCTGGCACAATGATTATGAATCAGAGACAGTTAAGGGTATTATCTTCAATAAAATACAAAAGATTATGCTAAAGTTTCTTTCTAGTAAACATGCAGAAAAATTAAGAGGTAGGTGAAGTCCTGGTCCTCACGGATGTCCCAGCATTAGCTGAAAGGGTTAGAGGTTAGAGACTCCAGGTCTCTGCTTTGAGCTGCTGCTTTGGGAAATAAAAGCAGAAACACCTGAGTTTTCTCCATAATGCACTCAGTACTTTCAGTAATTGCAGCTGGAAAAGAATACTTTTTCCTTCATAAAGATAATAAACATTTTTGCCACTCCTCCAAACTGGCTTCTCAGACCCCCTAACTACTACCACAGATGGATAACCACATTTCAGAAGTTACCATGCTACAAGACACACCAACCAGTGCAAGTCTACTTTGAGAGCCTGACAGTCCTTAGTTTACCTCAATCAAACACGTAGTTTATTAGGCCTGAACAGAAAAAGAGCAGTATGGACAAGATACTGTAAATGCAAATTGCATTTAACAGGTATCAGGCTTGAAAGTGAGATGATGCCTTTCAAAACTTCTACTTGCAAAAGCTCAAAAAAAAAAATAATATATAGGCATGCGCAAACCTTTAGATTTGCTTCTACTGCTTGGACACCACGACTTCTATGAAATGAATTCTGGTTATAAAGAGACACTTACTACTTTTTACTTCATTGTGCATAAGTCTGGAATTCACTAACCATTCAAAACTCATCAAATTATATTTCATTAACATACACTGTTATGAGGCTGTTTATCAATATTTTAGTACATTAAAACTATGACCAAACAGTTCAGTGACAGTTAAATTAAAACCACATTTTGGTTTATTTTTAATTGAATAGTTAACAGTGTGCTCGTTATAGATTTATAATTTCAATTTGCTGCACACATTGATAAAATGGATAATCCCTAGGACATAGATATTTCTGAAATCCTCTTTTCTAAAAGCTAGGAGGCCTCCACGAAAAAAGGCATAAACCCAATGCAATTTAAACGTTAACTACAGCGTTTTGCAGCATTTTGGTTTAGGACAGCCTCAGCTGCAAATGTAAACACTGTTTTGAGTGGAAGCAATATCCCTTTCATACACGGGATATGTTTTAATAATTTAAATTAGACTGAAGACTTCAGTGTGAACATTTCAAAGCTGCCGTTATACTGAAACAAATGTAAAAAGTGTTTTACTCACAGTACTGAAGTTTGCAAAATTGTTGGGGTCAGCCTCTTTACTGATGCTGGTGGGAGCAAATGGATCAGAGAATAGATCTCCTTCTTGTTCTTTGGGAATGTCTGGGGTGGGGAAAGGCTGAAATGGATCGCTCGGTTTAAAGGAATCTGAAGAGTCTATTTGATTGATAGGTCTTTTCCCTTAGATTAAAATGAATTTAAAATGAATTTAAGATAGCAGGTAATAACATGCCAAAACTAGTTAAAAAAAAAAACCATTCAAAAGCTACTTTGAACACAACCTCTGCCCACAAACTAGTGGAGCTGTAGCTTCAGAGGAAGGGTTGCCAACTGAAAAAATGAGGGTGCAGCCCACACTTTCTGAAAGGGTAATCAGGTAAAAAGGAACACATGTATGTTAATGAGTCAGGAACACAGTTATATATTAATGAACTATTTTGGAAAGAGAATTGCTAACAGTTTTGAGCACCTATTCTATCAGCACAGTATTGTTTTCTGGTTATCAACTGCCTTTGATCATTCCAGCAAGGCTCTTTTATTATTTGTTTGAATCAAGTTAACACAGTTTTTACTCAGAGACCAGAAATACATTACACTTGTAAGTGTTCAAAACACCATATCCTCTCACTATGCTAAGACTAGGAATTTCTGCAGTTTAGAACAAGGAGTATGATAACAGACAATCACAGGCTGAGCTGTTTTGTTAACACTTGCCAAAGTAGTTGCAAATAAACAGAATTAGGGACAAACAACCACTTATCTTGTTGGGTTTTTTCAGCTTAACCCCAGCCAACTTTCAACACTTTTGAGGACATTAACCCAAACACTTTCAGGAACAGCTGAGCTGAATTTCATCCCACCATTCCCTTTGTACGTTACTGTTTATACAAGAGTTTTCAGTGCAGTATTTTGAATTCTACTACCAGGTTCTGCAAGTGGTTCCACACTTGCAGTGGCTGTATTTTAAAACTTGCTTCTGTTTCCATTTCAGATTAAAACTGTGGAATTGAACCAAAGTGCTTATTACTTCACATATCACTACTGAAAACTAGTCTAAAAATTATTTTGTAAGAGCAAAAGAGATTCTCATCTGGCCATGATTTAGAGATTTGGAGAATCTGTTCCCATCCCCTTGGGAACATATGATTTACTTAGACACTTCCCAGATAACCCTTCCATCTCTCTCACTGATGATGTTCTATCTATGTATCACTGATGACAATATTGTGGCTGCCCCATCCCTGGGAAGTGTTCAAGGCCAGGTTGGATGGGACTTTGAGCAACCTGCTCTAGTGGAAGGTGTCCCTGCCCATGGCAGGGGGTTGGAACGGAATGATCTTTAAGGTCCCTTCTAACCCAAACCATTCTATGATTCTACAATTCTGTTACCTGAAAACAATGCTTGCCTATTTCTTAAAATATGTGGGAGAAGCAGCTCCAAGTAACATCCAGGGAATTTTATTTTTGCATGGGAAGGGTTAATAATTGTAAGAATATAAAATACACAATCACCAAATCTTCCTGAAAATCAAGAAATGAGGGTGTTTATCAGTAGAGAGGCAACAAATTCAGAGGCAACAGCCCTTCTACACATTTTCCAATAGAGAGAAGAATTAAAAGAAAGATTGTTGGATATTTCTTTGAAAAAGCATTCTATTGTTTCAAATCAGACCAAGGGAGTCATTAAAAATAATTACATTTAAGTACCTCAAATTTTATTTCCATTAGGAAAATAATTAAATGGGAATGGTTATCAAGATAACCACATTTTTAACCGTGCATATCAAATCAGCCTATTTTTTTCAAGTCATCTGTTGCTAAGGATGCTGCTGTTTCACCCCTAGAAGCTTGTATTCCAAAAGTGCACCATGTCACAGCCACTCCCACACAATCAAGTCAGAAATCCTTTTTATGTTTAAATAAGGACCAACACCAAACATTCCAATACCATCACTTGCCATGTCAGCTGTTTCAATGTTATTTACAATGGAAATTATTACTTGCAAGGCACTAGCATGAACCAGATCTCACACCAACATTAGAAATTAAACAGCTGAGTTTAAACTTCAGCATGAGCACTCCTGTATCTACTGTGTTCCCATTCTTTTGAGGAAAAGATGAATACATGTTTAAGTTTCATGCCAGAGTTTTTCAAAACACCTTAAGACTCATCCATATAGTGTAACAGTGAAAAAAATGATGCAGTAGAGTTCATAAAGACAACAAAACAGAGGACAGAAAATTTTAAAGGAATACTAGAAATATATTTTCCTATGTTTGCCAAAAAAATGAGAGTGAGGAGTCTGTTGTAACATGGTCTTGTTGCAACCACAAGAAGGTGTTGTTATCCATGCTAATCATAGCTTTTTCTGGAAAGCAGAGTGGTTTGTGCCATGGAGCATCCCTCAGGACTCCTCTACCACTGAGGAGAAAACAGCCCAGGGAACTTAGGTTTATTACTGTTACTGCTACAAAGCTCTGGCAAGGCCACCTAGAAAAAGTTAACCTGAAAACCTGAGCCAGTCATTTAACCCTATTTAATTCATTTTGCATTTGTGTCTGCAATGTATAAAACACACTAAATTCTCGCTTTAAGCATAATTTAATTCAAGATTCACAGCGTATCACATTAGTAACCATTTAATTTGCAGCTATGCTGTGTTCTTGCACACATTTCTAGTAAGTCTTTTCTCCTGTTTTCTAAATCCTTTGTCTCTTCAAACTATGATCCCAAACACCATGCCAAACTTAACTCTGAGGAAACGACCAAGAGATCAGGAACGGACTTGCTCCACATCTTGCTCATTCATTTTAAATTCAGACCCTTCGCCCTCCCCTCATAATTACTGTCTCTCTGCCAACATGAAGCAGCTGATTGTTACCAGTGTCAGCTCTTACCAGGTGGTGGTGGACAGGGCCTGGTGGGAGTTCCTGTCTTAGGGGGCAGTGCAGGAGGAACATCCTCATTTTTAGCGGGTGGTTCCTCAAATAAGTTTTTAGTTATGGTGACATTGCTGACAGAGCCTGACGTGGAAGAGCTAAAGGGATCCTCATTGTTGGCCTTCAACAAAGAAAACAGCAACACACACATTTTCAGTGCAGTGCTACTAGACATTCTCTTCAATAATACAGTATTAAATCAGAACTGAAAGTTTGGACTAAGACTAAAGAAAAGACTTTTGTTTGTTTTTACACATATCCACATACTACAGAAGATTGAACAGAAAGAAAAATCAGGAATGGCTACTGTTACAGCACTATAAAGTTGAAAGCAGTTAAACAGGAAAAGTAATACTTTTGCTGCTAAACACAGCAAATTTAAAAATAAATAGGTAAATTATAGTATCACTGGAAATAGAGAGAAAATACTTATGAAGCTGAAAAGATTGCATTCTTCACAGAATCGCAGGACAATCTGCTATCAAGACCTCTTTTTCAAGCAAGTCAGCCATTATAAATGTTTAGTAGTGGCAAAACTGTAATGAAGCTGAGTAAGCTCTGTCTTGTCACTGCAGTTTCATGCATTTTCTGTGAGTAGCAGCAGCTTCATGTTACCTTTGACAGAGTGCTGAAGTCAGCAAAGCCACCTTCAAAGGATTCGCTTCCAAATAGGGAGGCAAAGGGGTCTGTAGCTAAATACAAATCAAGCAAAGAATAAGATTAAAAGTTAAATATGAAAGACTGAAAAGAAAAATCCCACTACAAAATAGCAACTATTACATATTTTGCAACATAAACTAATTCAAGTGAAGTATTTTATGAGGTGAGCACTTCAAGTTTTAAGTAGCTTTTTCAAAAACTCTTAAGTGTCAACTTCCAATTAAGAATAATAAATCTCCTGAACAGGAAGTAATTCAAAAGAAATAGTGATATTATGTTTTCCTACATTAAAAAAAGTTAAATTCCACTGAAAATATCAAATAAGCATACTATTGGAAATGATCTACTGAGATACATGTATGTATACACACAGAGGTGTTTTTTTGTGTGCATACACCCATAAATATACATATACAGACATATATATATTTATGTGTATATATATGAACATGAACCAGAGCTCTTTTCTGACTGCAGACCCACTTGTGGAATCAAGTATCTGAACCTCATATCATCCCAGTCTAATTCAACAGTACGCTCTCATTCTCATGTGCCTAAAATTTGTGAAAACTGCTACTCTACTGTAGAGCAAGAAGTGCCATAACTCACTTCTGCATCTCTAAAAACCACCATTTTCCCCCTACAATTAAAATGAACAGGTTTACAATACAAAATCACACATGGATTCCTGTTTTGGATTATCACTTGTCAGTGCAGTTTAGGAAAACAGGAGTTAAGAGCCTTCCCTAGAACATATTTAGCCCTCACATGAGAGAGGGTCACAGAAGGAGCAAACTTGAGCAGTAAAAAATCTCAATGAAGTAGTTACTCTATTCCACATCTACTCTTGTAGTACAGAGCTATCCTGATGTTACTTAGAAAGTAACATGATATCTCAGAAAACAACTCTAATGGGAAGCAGTACCAACAATTCAAATAGTCCAAACGCTTAGATCAGGATATTGTCCCAGTTTTAGGTAAAGCAGAGGAACAGCTCTTGTGGAATCAATCTTCAGTGATACACACTAGAGATAAAGAGTCAGTTTTGGTTTATAAAATTCACCCCTGGAAACAGGCACCTTATGTCACACTTTATAGGAAAATTCAGAAAACATGGGAAATCCCTAAAATGCTCTGTTGTAAATTCAGTTAAAAAACTAGAAATTAAAGCAAGGAAAAGCAAATAAAAATAAAACTCAAGAAACTTGATATGTATAATCTACTTTTACCTAGATCATTTGATGTAGTAACAGTGGTTCCACCAGGAGCAAAAGGGTCATTCTTCTTTGATATCTCTGTCTAAAATAAAAAATTCCTTTGGAGGGAAATTTGTTTTTCAGCTTAAAAGATTCTTCAATCTAAGAATACAGTCACGATTTATTTTAGTTTAGAAGTTTTAAGATAACACATTCTGGAAATAGCTTTTATCAGCATCAGTAAACAAGTCTGTCAATAGAAACTCCTCCTCTCTGTTTTGATTAATACTTTGGAAGGATGGAAAAAAGGTACAACATGTGCAACATACTTGGTAATAGCTAATGCAACAGTCAAGAGTATCTACCACTCATTTTGGTCTCAGATTTCTACAAGCAGAGCTATCTTCAGGAAACTATAACTACAAGATTCCAACACTCCAGAGATGTGTGGTAAAGCATTTAGGATGAAAGCATAATTTCAGAAGTACAGATCTCAAGAATCCACTGCTAATCCCACACCACAGCTCTGGCCTCCCTTTTTTTTCCTTCCTTTGGACTGTAATAAGACCAGGAATTGGTTATATTAGAACATCAAGACTTTGAAAAGGATACTGTGCCAAGTATTAGAGATTGTAAAAACCTAATTTTTAAGGCTGGAGGTGTAGACTGTGGTGTGTAATATGACCCTGAGATCTGCACAACGTGCACACCATGGGGATGGGCAGGACCACCACTGTCAGGTGCAGTGGTTTCTCACTCTCTTGGCTGCTGTGGGTGCACCTCAGGCACACCCTACAGCCACTTAACTTGCTTCTTAATCCACATGTATCTTTGAGACTTATATATGTCTATGCAGATTCTATGCACACACAAAGCTGGAAGTGAGGCATGAACAGAAACAGCACTGAAAAGGAAACAAGATGGCAAAAGAATGGAGACAAACTTAATGACATGAAGAATTACAACTGCTTAAATTGTCTTTTGTCTATCAGCTTTAAATATTACACATTCAACAAGTTCTAGTGTACACCAGAGAGGGTTTTATGCCCAACTCTACCTTATTAAAGGCTCAAGACTATTCAATAACTGCTTGTTTATAATGTGAGCAACTAAAAGTTACGCTGAAGTACATTTGAAAGAGGTACATTAAGTAGGAATCTCCACATTATGAGAGAGCTTTGATGATTCTTATTAAAAAAACCCCAAAACACAATAAAACCTAAACATACACCTACAGAACAATTTGTCTTTTCTGAGGGGAAACCCCATACACCACATCAGATTTCAGATAAGAAAGAGCACATACTTCTTGATGCTATAGAGTGTGGAGGCAAAAATCAAGTGTCTCAACTAAACTTGGTGAGGTTTATCCTGCGTTTCTTTCAGCTAACTAAGTTCCACCAACTAATAGAGCTTAAGTCATTATTGTTAAATAATGACAGAGCTTAAGTCATCACTGTCAAATGCTCTTAGCTGTGAAGCAATGAAGATCCACAATGAAATTATTTTAAAATGTTTTTGTTTTTACTTCTATTTCATCTGTGACTATTTCTAGAAAATAGGACACAAAAAAGACAAGACAGAGCCAGGGGATCAGACATAACCTTTATATGATTTCTGAATATCAATTCTTTAAAGCATGTCTAAATGTGAAAAATAGGTTATTTTGTCCAAATCATACATACAAAGCAGTAAAAGGTGTGACACCAAACTTACTGTGGTATTATTACTGTTGTCTGTAGAGCTAAATGGATCAGTGCCAGCAGTCACAAAAGGGTCGGTGGAGGATTGTTTGAAGAAAGAGTCAGCTGCAAAAGGGTCTGAGCCTTTGAAGGGATCACCACCAAAGGGATCTAAAAAGTAAATGTCCTTAACATTTCTGCTTGCTTTACTTAGCTCATATCCTAAAAACTAAACAATATATCGCTTTTTTCATAGTGCTGCAAAGTAACATGTTTAAGGCCAAGGACCTTTAAAGCATGAAATTCACCTGTGAATAATTTGCATTCTTTGATTCAAAACATCAGACAAGCCAACATTTTCTGCACTTCATGAAACAGTAGTTCCAGAATCATCTCAGCATATAGGTTCTTTAACCAAGTCCCCTAAAAATGAAGCATTTTACAGAACCTATTGTTTCTAAGATCTCTCCTGCCCTCCTCTCCTGCACTCCCCAAGCCCAATTGATGTTTCTTATTTGGCAGTATCTTACTATTGCTTTCCCACTGGTTATTTGGCTTTTTTGCCACCAGTAACTCCATTCAGGACCAAGCAAACAATGCAATGACATTGCCTATACAGTCAGTCTAAATAGAGACTTCCCACCTTTTCAATACTTGATTCTAAAGGAAGTTGGTAAGTTAAGAGCCTTTAAAAGAGCACAGTCCTACTACCTTGCATATAAAACAGGCACCAAGAGTTTGAGGCCTTCTGTTCACCACCTTCACATACTTAAATTCCAACCAAGGAACTTCCAACAAGAGCAAAGTTCACTGGCAATGGACTTCTCTGAAAAGCCGTAACACAAGTGGCCAGATGCTAATGCCACATATATCCTATAATGACTTTTTGTGGCATTTCCACTTACTTTTCTCCTCTGAAAGTGGTGACACTTCTCCCCACTAGCAAGAACCATTTAGAAAAACGAGCACATTACAAGTTACAAAGTTACTTACCAATTTTTCCAAAAGGGTCATCTTTGAAGGGATCATCTGTTCAAAAGAAAAGCAAATATTCATTAAGCAACTTATTACCATCATGAAACACACACAAAAGCAGCCATCTCCAAGCTGCATTTCCATTGGCTGTTGTCCACAAACACCCACATTATGCAGTATTACCACTGCAGTAATCCAGGCCAGCTACTGAGACGAGTCCCAGATTTGTTTAATTGTCACAGACACTGTGGATGATAGCTCCTAAGTGTTTACTTCAGTACTGGATGCATGATACCAAGTCATTTCTACTTCCTCATGTAAATCTGAGAGACAGATACTCTGTCTCTTAGATGTAGGTATCTACCCCGAATATACTGAGTGCTCAAAGCCCTAAAGTTTGGCTCTTAACAGACAGACCTTTTCTCTTCTGAAAGAAAGGCATTGTCAAGTGCTGTAAGACCATTTCAATATAAACAAAAATCAAGCAGGATCTACACAGAAACATTCAAGCTGTTTTAAATTAGTTTAATTTATTCATTAAAAATATTGAATCTGCACTGACATTCTTTCAGAAGCCAAGTGATCTGAAACAAATTTAGGTTATTTTCCTTTCAAAGCAATACAAGCTAAATTGATCAGGCCATGTTGATCTGAAAGCATGTTAAATCATATTAATGTGGCTGAAAACATCTGCTTCAGCAGTTAACTCAAATTAACTCCCCTTCCCCAACTGGCTCCATATAGGCAGATCATTCCATCCATAAAACATAAGAGCAGAGCAACACCATTCGTCAATGGCAAGTTCTTAAAATAAAGCCCAGCACTTCCACAAGATGAACAGATGGTGCAGTTCCACATTACCTTGTTCTGAGAGCCAAACTCACCAGAAGTAGGCCACAGCCATTCATTCTGAACCACTCACACCCTCCCCACAGCACAACCCAGAGAACCCTCCACTGACCTGTTTGTGGATTGGGGCTGTAAATCAGATTAGTGACACCACATGTATCGCAAGTATGCCCACACATTTACAGCCAAAATGCCACCAGGGCAGGGGCAGGGAGGGGCTGGGTAAGAGACATGCTCAGGAAGAGCAGTGAGGGAAAGGAGCAATTTTCAGAACTCATTAGGAAGTCCAGATCAAGGAAGGAGAAACATCCCGGAACTCTCATTTCTATCACTTCTATTTTTGTAATGCTATTGGCTCCACACTCCTGTCACTCACTCATCTTCAGATTTATTCTATAAAGAGCAGTCTCAAGGTGCAGATGAGTCTGACGTGCTCACACAAGACCCGTTTCTGCAAATCTGTACTTAGACACAAATGATTACTTACTGCCAACAAAAGGGTCAGACTGGAAGAACTCTAAGCTGGCTTCAGAAACTAGATCAGGCAACGGATGAGATTCAGCATCAAATGGATCTTCCTGGGCAATGCAGACATAGAGAAATGTATTAAATTTTTAAGACTTGCAAGGATGGAAAGCACTTATGACATCTCCTGTTACCATTCAGTAGTTTCTTAAACCTTAAAGCAAAGAGACAGCTGGAATTCTATATAATTCATCAATGGAGATCCAAAATATTTTTCAACAACCTGCCTGCTACATGAGACGAAATGTTTTCAAGACATCACACTAAATAAAACCAGTAAGAAGAGACAATTATTCTTATACTGTTATATGACCATCATGCAAGCCTGAAACAGTTTAACCAGGGGTTTTTTTAACCTACTTTTTCCTCCCCCAAACTTGAACAAACTCACTTTTTTAGTAACAGTCGCAGCTGGGGTCTCTTCTCCAACAGAGACTGCTGTTTCAGGACTATTCCTTATCTGTACAGGGATAAAAGCAATTCACCATAAATAAGTAAATAAAAGACTGCACAATAAAATTTTAAGTTTTAAATAGAATTACAGAATACACTAAAGCATACTTTTAGAGGTTCATACTTATTATAGCACATACTTTAGTGTTCCATAAACCCTGAAAAATTTTAAAAAAATAAATCAATCATGAATCAACTGAGACATAAGGAGGAACATTTAAAGCAAGACAGTTTTAGATTTTCTGTACTTTTCCTTATTCTGCTCTCATTGCACCAAATGCAGACAGCTGCTCTCCTTTAATGTTAATTCTGCTATTCAATTTATGATATTTTGCTTTGGAAATAAATACAGACAAAATGTTATTGCCACTTTCCAGGCAAGCTAAAATTACCCCCTTTTCTGCTTATGAACTTTCAGATATGTGGAAACACAGTCCCTCAGAAAAACACCCATAAATTTCAGTTGTGCAAGTGTTTAAAAACATAGTCACTCTTAGTACATTCTTAACTTATTCCAATTTCACAGCTGCAATGCATCGTGATCAAGCAGGCAAAACACTACTCACTGGAGACACACTGTTTGTTTGTTCCTCTTCTGCTATACTTTCCCTCTCAGCATTGTCATTAAGGTTTGCAGTTTCACTGCTGCTGTTGCTAAGACTAGAATGATCCACAGTTCCATTAACAAGTGTATTATGGGGCTGAGAGTGCCAACTAAATTGGTTATTTTCCAGTTCTTTCAGCTCAAGAAGCTTCGTCTGCACCTGTGAACAGAAATAAATGTATTTGCATCAGTATGGCAGCACATGGAAGCCAGTAAATATGGCCATCCCTTCCTAAATACAAGGTGGGTGATACATGTCTGAAAATCTTATTTAGAAAAACAAATATAATAAAAACCTGTTCTGTCAATCAAAGGGTGAAATTTGAGAGATAAGCAGAAATCCTATTTAGCAGAAGTGCAGAGTGGTTGAAGGACACCTTTTGCCAAGGAAGACTGTCACTGGCAACACCAAGACTTGTTGTTACTCAAACTCATGAGAAAAGTTGCAAATGTTTCAGGGGTTTTTTGTTTGTTTAGTTTTACTGGGGAGTTTTGGTTGGGGTTTTTTTTCTTATTTTTATTTTGGGTTGGGGTTTTTTGTGTGTGTGTGTGTGATTTGGGTTTTTTTCCTAAATTATGTATTTGCAATTTCCTTAAAATTAAAAAGGCTGCTTTATCAGAATTCTCATCTTCTGAGAAGGAACATTACAATTTCATTATCTCCCACATGACTTCTGAAGTGTACAAAAGCCAAGTCATGTTCCTAAGCAGACACTTATATCAATATGTTATTATTTCAGCAATATTAATTATTAGTTAATTAGTGCCTTACAGCAAATATTTACAACCAATCTGCCAGTTATGACAGAATTACTGGAGCTGGCAGGTTATGCAAAAGGATAAGCTTAGTTCAGATATTTGGGTGCCTAAATCCCACTGAACTCTGCTACATCAGTCACCTAATAGAGTTCTCAGGGTGTCAGCAAAGACACCACCAGGTGTCTTTCAAATTAACTGACCTCAGACCAGCCACTGGATAATCTCGCCTAAAGCACCAAAGCACCTACTGTTCCTTATTTGTGAGTCAAGAGCAATAAAATCAGGAGTACTGTTATAAAACCTAGTAAAAAAATGTCAGTGGTACAGTCAAGCATAACCAATCATATTATCAGTCTCAAATCTGTTCATGGCAAGCACCTCTTGCCATATAAAAACACTGAAACAGTATAACCTTCTCTCTAGCTGTGATGAAATGATGAAAAAATCCACTTGTTTACTTCTCAGTTTCTAAACTAAAAGCCATATTTTAAAATTATGAATGTTACAAGACTCATTAGCAAGTTACAGATGTAAATTGTGTGAAATGACCACCCCAAAAGTCAGCCATTTCTAGGGTTCTAAGGCAGGATTTTGCCTTTTGTTTTCAACTTGGTATCAGTGTTAGTGGCTCATACATAACACAGCTGGCAACAGGGAAGGAGAACCATGAGGAAAGGGTGTGCATGTTCATGCATCACTGAAGTAATAACAAATCACTGATAACAGAGAGAAACTGAAAATGTTCCATGCAACAGCAGCCACCTCAAAGCACAGGGCTTGAAAACCAATGCAGACAGCTCTCTGCTTCTCAGTGTCTAATCTCAACTCAATTTCTTCTTACATCAACCTTACTTCCCCCCTTCAACAATGCACTAAGTAAATGCTATCAGTAATTTTATATCAACTTCACATCAATTAAGGAATTGTGAGAGCGTGCCCCAGGCCACGACTGAGGATGAAAACCTAAATAACTACTGGACACAGAGAATTTAAGTCTGCAACATCCATTTTTCATTCATTACATTATGACAAATTATCCATAGAGTATAATAAATTAATCCCTTTAATTAATAAACTTGGAGAAAGACCATGAAGTATGACTTAAGTCTGCCTCTAAAAATCCTAACAACTACTAGCACAGAACATATGTGTACATAACTAAAGACATGAGCAAACAGTGAAGAAAAAAGGAAACAACGCCTTCCCCTTAAGACAAACCACACTAATGTTTGCCAGCTCAAAATATTTTTGGGGGGGTGGGTCTTTCACACTGCCTTACTGAATTGATTTCCTGTTGTGAATCCTGCAGATGTTGCTGAAGAGGTCCCAGCTGTGCTTTCCCAGACTCTATGCAATGCTCAAGCTCTGCAGTTTCTTGCTGCAGGCGACTCAGCTCCTCTTGGGCTTTGGTCAGTTCATCCTCATATGCTGAAATCTTTGATTCCTGACTTGTTATTTCAGCCTTCAGCATGGCAATCTAAAGCATGAACAACATTTCAAGTTAAAAAAAAAACCAAACCAACAAAAAACCCACACCCAAAAACCCAAACAACATTTTCAAACACAACCAAATACTATTATTTATGATCAGAAAAAGGAAAAATATCTCACAGCTATTGCAGAGATTATAGATCATACTGAATGAACCGTTAATTCTCTACTGGTGTCAGTAAGAACAGATTATTTTAGCTGCTCTTCTGACCAACAGAGGTATTTCTAGTATTGAAAAGATAATTTCAGACATTAAAGAAATACAATAGCTTTATGTTAGAAAAAAATTACCTAAGATGATATATTTTTAACCACTAAGAAATCAGTCCCAGTAATTAAGTGTTTCTAACTACATTTATATGGTATTATAAAATGTTGCTAACTGTTTGCTCTAAACCTCATTTGTGTGCAAGTATATCTCAATATGTTTGTTGACACACTGGTTCTAAATTAGGAACAATGAAGTGAGTGATGTATTTCCTATGCTCTGTCAGTCACAAAACCTTGACACTCAGGCTGTTTATTCATTAAAGCTTTTTCTCCTGCCCCAACAACTGTAACTCTGCAAGGCCAAGTTCTTTAAGACAAGGCATTTGTTCTTCCAAGGGCCTTGGCCACCAGACTTACCAAATGGGCCTCCTCTGCACATTTCTGCCTGATGTCATTAAGTTGTTCTTCCAACTTGGCCTTCTGCTCATCAAGATCATTAAGGGTTTCCTGTGCTTCCTGTTTCTGAGCCTGCAGCTTTTGCAGATTACTGCTCTCCCGCTTTACTTCATCCTGGAGATCCTGAAATAAAACACATCAGCTTTACATTTGTTCCCTCTCTCCCCCTAACCACTGAATTCCGCAGTGCTAACCCAGATTTCAAAGTATCAACAAATTATCTTCCAGAAGCTGGCAGGGATACCAGACAAGCAACTCTCCTCAGATTCTAATTCAATGACATAAAAATAATCAGGTTGTTTGTGTTTGCTTTTCTTCAGTAAAACAAATCTCACTGAAGTATTGAGATCATGCACCAACACATGGATTAACTGTTTTCTTTACAGAAAGCTCAGGGTTTCATTTTGAATTTATAAGTTGTCTTTATTCAGGCTGCTACACTGTCTCTGTCCTATGTTTTAGCACTATATTTTACTGAGCTTCTTATTCAGAACATGGACCTGTTGGAGCAAGTCCAGAGGAGTTCATGAAGATGGTCAGAGGGCTAGAGCAGCACCTCTGCTACCAAGACAGGCTGAGACAGATGGGATTGTTCACCTGGAGAAGTGAAGGCTCCAGGGAGACTTTAAAGCCCCTTCCAGGAACTAAAAGAGGTTTACAATAAAGTCGGAAAGGATCTTTTTATCAGGGCATGGAGTTACAGGACACAAGGGAATGGCTTCACACTGACAGAGGGCAGGTTTGGATGGGATATTAGTAAAAAATCCTTCCCTGTGAGGGTGGTGAGGCCCTGGCACAGGTTGCCCAGAGAGGCTGTGGGTACCCCATTCCTGGAAGTGTTCAAGCCAGGTTGGACGGGGCTTGGAGCAACCTGGAATAGTGGAAGGTGTCCCTGCCCATGGCAGGGGGTTGGAACAAGATGGGCTTTGAGGCTCCTTCCAACCCAAACCATTCTGTGATTCTCTGATAATAGAAATTCTTTATTCTGCTCCTTTCCCCTTCAAAACCACATGGCCAAAAATAAGAACTGTTTTTTGGAGCAATTAACCCAAATGCACTGCCTCCTAGGGCATTCCTGCCCCTAATTTTGCAAGGATCAACCAAAAACTTATTTTCTGTGTACCAGTATGGGTAAGAAATGCACATTTCATACACAGCAATATGGAATCTTTTGATTTACGTAAGAGCAGAGATTATGTATCTTGTGTTTTAAGTATATTAAGTAGCATCATAAAATAATTAGTTCATTTCTGAACCACGGGAATGGTTATACTGCAACAAGCTGCAGAGATAACACTGAAAAACATGTCAAGAAAAGAAATTAGGAAGAAAGAATCGTCAAAGTCAAGAGGAAAAGATAATACAGGGAGATCAAAAAGGATTAATACAAAAGAAAAAATACTAGATGAAAAGAGAAGATTGCAGCCTTTCTGAGAAAATATGGCATTTGAAGGAAGAATAATCAACAACAGTAAAAAATGAACAAGGAGCAAAAAAAATTAAGAAGGATAAGAAAACAAGCAGACATGAAATTCTGATTAGATCACACATTTGTGTGCTGCTCTAAGCTACAATCCTGCTCTCCTTTTCTAGGGGTGTTTTGTTTGGGTTCTTTCTGGTGAGGGAGACAGTTTATCCATGTGTTGTGTGCTAACACCTCCACATAATGAGGACAAAAAGCCAGATAGAAATAGAAAGGCATATGGTGCAGCAGTCAGATGCTGGGGAATTAGGTAACCTCAAGACAACTGGAGGACTACCCAAAGATACATCATAGATGCTTTTATGTTAAAAAATCAACCACAAAACCAAGCAAAAAAATCCCCAAACCAAAACACAAAAAAGCCCCCCACAAAAACCTCCCAAATCGAATTTGAATTTCAGTGAAGAGTATGTCAGTATATAGCAGTCAGACTAGGAGAAATACTGGTTATTTCTAACCCATGAGAGAAAAAACACTGTGCACACAAAAAGCTCTTAGAGCAGCTACTGACTTGGATAATTGGGACACTCTTGATCCATCCATTTTATACATGGCTTTGAAAAGCAAGGATCAGCTGACACTTAACACAAGCAGTGGAGGAAAAAAGTAACAGCTTAAAGAGACTTCAGCCTCCTTTTTCCTACAGGAAGCAAGAATTCACATCCACATAAGCTAAATATAGATCACCTCCACTTTTCTCTGTCCTAGGCACAGCAGTAGAGAAGCAGTGAAGAGACCTAACTAAGCCTGATGGCTGCCAGAAGAGAAAAGAAGGAAAAAAACCCAACCAAACCCAAAACCTGTGGTGGTTTTTGTTCACATGTGCACCTAACCACTCCAGAATTCAAGGCTGGAGTAGATACAATACAAAAAACTGGCTACAGTACTCAAAGATACCTCTTCTTGGTGCCTAACCAGCATGAAACCACCACAGTGAAGTAAACCAGGTTCCAATTAAGATTCAATTTCAAAGAACACCCTTCAGCATAGAAGCAGCATCTTCATGTTCAAGCACTGAATGAGATTCTATATGAAAACCACTAAGATACTTCAGGTGTTACAAACTGGCATTCTGATGGTAATAGTAACCCTTGTATTAGATTTATGATCATTATAACTCTTTATGCCAATATAGGGTAGGAAAAGGGAAGTTTAGGGATCTGTATTTCCATGGACAACGGGTTTAATAATTTGCCAGGGCAGTACTCCCCAGAAAAAATCACATGCTAAGAAATGTTAAGCTTGAAAGAGGACAGAAAAGTAAAACTTCATTGACTTTCTAATGGCATTGATGCACTGCAATAAAGAGAAAATCCAATGCTGAGGGGGATACTTGGAACTTTGAGGGAACACCACCCCTTAGTCTCTGCTCCTGAAGAGCTGATATTTTAATAAGCACATCAAACCCCATCAATAGGCTAATTTTCCTTACAACTCTTTTTCTGTCTTTGCTTTTTAGTACCTATTTACGTAGTATAGAAATTATTTTATGGAAGAAAAAGCTGTCATTCTTTCCCTCCTCCTATACAAATCAGTTTTGATTGATCACTGACCATGGCTATATTTGAGAGTACAATTTGTGTCCATGGAAGGAATTCTGGTATCAGAAATCCTGAAGTGTGATGCCACAAAACAAGCTTGAAGCAAGTAGGCAGGTTAGAGCAAATTGGTTTTGCACACTGATCTTTAGAAATGCCCCCATTCGAATAAAACCAGAAGAAAAATCATGAGGCAAAGATATCCTTAGTCTGTCACACTATTCTCTGAAGTTCTAGAAAGTTTGTTGAAACATGCAGGTCCTCCAACAGTCAGGAATAAGAAAATATAAAAGGGCCAGCAGATTAAATAAATGCTGCAGCCATTTCCTGTTTGATCCTGGGGGTTTCTCATTTTTCTGCCAAGCCAATAACAGATTGTTCCTTCTCTGCAGACTGACAGAACTCTGTAGGTATGTTTAGCAAATAGCTTCTGTGACCACTAACAGGTTAAAGACCTGAGACAGTTGCTTCCAACACCACTGCTCAGGATACAGAGACTCAGGCGATTCTGTGATGCTGCTGCCTGTCACACACAGATGACACTGTAACATTCAAGGTAAGGTTGTTATCAAGCTTTACAAACCTTTTGTGCAAAGGCACCAGAGAACTCAACGCTCACATGAGCACACACAGATTCCAGAAGACACCAACAAAATAATCTCGTGTGCAAAGCCAGAAATACCCCTGAGAATTCTGTGAACAGTGTGAAAGGGAATCTGCAGGGTGGGGAGGGGAATGACTGTGGAGCACAGGCATGGGCAACTTCCACACGCATTCCTGCAGCTGCTGGAGATGCTGCCAGTGTGACCAACAGGCCAGCATCTGATTATCTCCTCAAAGGTCACACTATTAATTATCATCCAGGCTCCAAGGATACTAAACAACCCTGCACAAAATTCACAACTCTTGTAAAACATCAGTTCCTTTTCAGCCCAACCAAAATTGAAATGCAGAAATCTTGCACTGTTTGCTCTTAAGTAAAGATTATGGAAAATTATAGATTCTTAAAATAAATTTAGAAATAAATATAAGTGGTCAGATATCACACTGAAGATTGTTTTTTAAAACAGCAACTTAAAATTTAATTGAAATATTGCTTTGCAATATTTAATTCAGAGCTTGGCTAGTCTGTCAGCACCTTGAACACTGATGCGGACTGCATAATTTTTAACACCTGCAAAACATTTATAAATTTAAATTTTCTGATATTCTAGAAATTCAGTATCATCCTTTCAAATAAAAATCAATATATTCTTCTAAAAATTCACTTAGATTAGGCAAAATTAACTTGAGGCAACATTCCTCCCAAGCTGGTAATTACTGTGCCTCTTAAGAAGCAGCCCTATACATCAGTCCTTTTAATTCAGCCACTTAAGTTTATTAATTAATTTACAGTGCTACAGTGTCCTCTTTAGTTTTAATTACACAGTAGATAGTCTTGCTCAAAAAAAAAAAAGAAAGAAAAATCTATTCTTTTGTAATATTTTTAATTTAAAACTCCATGCATGCTACATATCCTAAAGAAGCTTGCACATTTATATAAATTTACACAACTACACCAACCCAAAATTATATAGAAAATATACTTCAAAGCACATTCTTTCTGTTAGCCACCAATTTTTTTTTCTTTTTACTGCATAAGTGACGTGATCTAAAGACTCAGTAATCCCACTGTCATGAAAGCAGCACATGGTGCAATATCAGGTGTCTGAAGAATAATTGGATGTTTTATTTACCTGGACCTCACTTGTCCTCTGCTTGATGGCATCTTCTTTCTCCTTCAGGTCTTGCTCTACATTATTCTTTTCCCTGGAAGACCAGCAAACAATGCAAGAATACTTAAGAACATCAGCTACAGCAGGTACAGTTATCCAGCCCCCTAAGCCTGTATCTCTCTTTAAATACATAGTGAAACATTAAATGGGAAAGATGTAAGGGATTTCTGCTTTCCAAATTATTTACAAGACAGAAGCCCACATAAGTGTTCTGCATAAACCCCCCCTGTCTTTCCACCAACTGCACTCCAGTGCTAAGAATGGCTCAAAAATGGAAGGGGGCGGGAGGCAGAAATCAATGAAATACTGTCTCCAGTGATCTCACTGTTGCTATGGAGCACTTGTCTAATGAAAACTGCTAGGAAAAGTGGGAGGGATTGCATCAGATTCCATCTATTAACCCCTGCAAACACAGCAATGCCTGTGCTCACAGCAGCCAGGGAACACTCTCACAGGCCAATCGAGCCCATTAATGCCCTTTGCCTGTCAGATTTTGGATCCAGCTGTTGGCTGGCTTGGCTTGCTGGAATCACAATCTGTTCAGACACTCCACACGGAGTGATCTGCTGTGTCATATCAAGCCTGCCTCTACAGACATTTATTCAAGTTTAAGTGACTGCTGATGACAGGGGAATTATCATCAATAAATTCCCATCAGTCAGACATAACAATAGCTTTAAGAAAGGGAAAAAAACCCGTACAACTCAGAAGTGTTACTGTTATAAAAAAAATCATGAGTGTTTCTCTCTAGACAGCATATGGAGTCTTTTCTCCTTTCACTGACGCAGAAAAACATTAAGCATTACAGTTTTTACATAATCTTCTCTAGATATTTACTTCCATAAAGATTTTGTTAATAAACCAACACACACACTAAAGTTAGAATTTGAACAATAAACCTAACATTTTTAATGAAATACCATAGTGAAAAGCTATTAGATTGTATTACTGGTATATACTGAAATGAAGAAACTTCATATTTTAATAGCAGATTGTTAATCAATCTAAAACTATTTATTTTACTGTTTACTCTTATTTAATATAGAAGAAAGCATTTCCGTGTCTGAAGCAAAGCAGGTCTACTCTAAGTTCTCTTTACTCAAGCTGAGAAAGTTTTGTTTACTGCTAAACCACACACAATGGAAATAAAAAGAACCCAGATGTCAGATCTTAACTGAACATTTGCTCTGACAAATAATTACTATAGACTATACTCTGCTATTATTTTTCTCATTATCTGAATAAAGAGAAGCTTCCTGATTATGCCCAAAGGGAAAGTTTAAATGGAAGGAAAACGAAAGATGTGGAAAGAGGAACATGGAAGAACAAGGCTATTATATTCTGTTAAGTGTGATCCTTCAAGTTCCATAAAATTTCTCACTCTCCATTCATCAGAAACCAGAAATTCTAAAAAAAATCTCTACCTTTTCAATCAAAGCTAGAGCACACTCCTCTAGGTCAATAAGCATCTGTGTAGCATAGCTGTACTTAGATATTTAAAGCATTGCAACACTGGGTTGAAACAATCTCTACTGCTTTGGCTTCAACAACTTTCCATGAACAAAGGTCTCAATAAAGCACTTCTACAAATCTATGTACAAATCAGGCTGAAAAATACCTTCAAGCCCTCAAACACCCATCAAGCACAGCCAACACTCATATATATTCTTCCTGACTGATGATAAAAGAGAGCAGGAAAACAAATACTTGTTATTTTTCCTGCTGGGGTGGGAAAACTGAGCAAGAAATAGAACTGCAAGCACTGTATGGTGAATGTACAGCCTTTCCACATTACTGTCACTGATGTGCCTAGGAGACTGTCAGAGATGCAGATCACTTCCTCTGTATTTCAGCACAAGCCAGGTACCTAAATCCTTGCAATCTGGACTAAGCAACAGGATTCAACACCCACCCCCTGGCACTTCCATGAGCCAAATCAGAGCACAAACAATGAATTGGAAAGAATCAAGTGAAAGAAGTATTGTCAGGCAGAACAAGAAAAGCTTGGGCAGCAGTCTCAGGCAACGGAAAACAAGCTGAGTGTATATAGTCTGCACGTAACACATCCCCTCCTCCCCCCAGAAATGCCTCTTTGTTTCAAAGAAAAGACAACACAGACCTACTTAATTCACTAATTCTTCTGAATGCCTCCATTTCTTTTACAAACTAGCTGCTATGCCTCTCTATGAATGCTCAGCAACTGAAAGAACCAAAAACAAGTAACAAAATTGATTTATTGGATATGACAGATTTCCTGGATCATAAAGTCCTTACTACATCCAAAAAAACAACCCCAAAAGAACTGTGATCTTGCCAACAAAGGACACTTGTAACCAATTCAAGCCAATTTTTGAAAGCAATACAATTTCCCTATGCATTTTAATAGTAGCCAGGTCAGGTGAACCTCGTATCAAATAAACTAAAAGCAATGACTAATAAATGGCTTCTCCCATGCAGATGCTTCATGATTTAGTAAATCCCTAAATTTAATACTAATTTGTGAATGGAGTAATTTATAAATGGGAACCAGCACATTGCAAATATTTGTCGTAGTTGAGAACTGCAAAGTCCCTATGTCAGCACAGGCGTTCAAGCCAAACATTCAACCCTGGCCAGGCTGAATCACCTTAGATACAAAAGCAAAAAAAATCATAGTTCTTTTCCATAATAAGATGATGACTACTCACAGAGCTGGTAGCATTATCTACACTCATAGTTGCCCAGTATTTCTTATTTTCACATCCATCTGTAGTTTTTGGAATTCCTAATGTAGTAGGAGTTCAGTTTGGTAATACCAGAAAACATGCCAAGGGTTTGCCTTGTTTCTTCCAACATTTGCTACTCCCAACCTCTTCTGCTGCAACAGCTCAGTTACTTGCAAACCAGAGGTTAGAAGAAATGATCTATCCTACATTAAAATTCTTTGCTTTGCTAAGGTGAAGTAGATCTCTGAAATTTGAAACAAAGTCTTGATGCAAGTGTACGGCAGGGACAGACTGTCCTGTTTTTCTGGGGGATGTTTTGCTCTTTCACTGCTATTGAGAGACCAACTCATTGAGAGACCAGCTTTATGGTCCTTTTAACCTGATGTATAATTCAAGACTATTTAAAAGTTGCTATCCAGCATACATGAAGGTTGACATCTTTGGTGAGATATCCCAAGTTAAGCTCAACTACTTCATGTGCTTAGAGAGGAATGCAGTGTCAGTAAAGCCTGAAGAAATTCTGCAAATTTGTGGGCCATAGCTAACTTCGAATGCAAGAAAGCAAAGCTGGGTTTGTTGGGGAAGAAAAAGGTTTTATGGCTCAAAAAAGAATATTAAGAACATCTGGTCCAGCTTCCCACAATGCTGATCAAAAAAAGCTTAAAATAGCTTTCTAAAAATATATTGCAACTGAAACAGAATTTAGAGACAGCAGTGCTAACAGGCTCAAAATGATGCAGATTCCACAACGTCCCGAGGTAAATTATAACCCCACCAGAGAGGGATTATCCTCCCCAATAAGTGTTCTGCATTTTATTCTTCAACTGATCCTCAACCTCCACCTTCCTGACACTGTATTTATCAAATTAAGGTTAACAAAGCTATTGGCCACCAGACATCTTTCCCACACAAACTACTGAGCCACAACAGCATCACCTCTGTATTCTTTGCTCACTGTCTCCAAAAACTGTTTTCCACACATTGTCATTCTTTGGGCCATTTCCTCTCCTGGTGGTTTGGTTTTGGGGTTTTTTTTGGGTTTTTTTTTTTTTTTTTGAAGTGCACTTCAAAAATAGATTCAATTTCTATTACTAGGTCACAAAAATGCAGCTCTTGGACACTTCTCAATGGAATCAGAGACTAGAATTGTTATATATTGAGTCCAACAACTGAACAATCTATCTTGTTCAATAATGAACAAAAATAACGTCAGTTTAAATTACATTTTTATATGACAACTATCAAGTCTGAAAGTGTACTTCGCCAATTGTAACGTGGATTCACCAAAAATGAAACGTTTTCTACATTTAGCACATTGTTAATCCCATTCTGTTCTAAACCCCTAAATCATATCAATTTCCCCTTTCTAAAAACAAATACACACTAACAGTTGCCCTACCCTGTCTTCAACAATCTAGTATCATTCAATTTAAAATAATTGTCAACGTATATTTGCCCCTGAAAAAATGGAAGCAGTGACTTTTCAAAGGCCATGGTTCCTTCATACATCATAGTAAGAAAAGAAAACAAGACTCAAACAGCCTGGCTTGCATGTTAGGCTGCAAGCCCACCCACTGAAAAGCAACTTAATCTAAAAACTCATGCCAGCCAACAATTTATTTCCCTCTAAGATACTAGCAGCAAATATAACAGTTACAATCGTACTTCAGGTCAATAAATATGAGTGTCCACAACTGGAATTAATATAACCTTAAGAACAGTGGAGGCAGAGTAGGGAGAAGTAAGGAGGCAGTGGAAGTAATAAGAGAGAATATGCAAGTGAAGTGAAAAAATATTATGCATTTAGGAAACAGACTGTGCTCTGACACACTGCCAAGTTAAATCATTCCCGCTAGTGACGTGAATTAGAGAGGCAGATTTCATCATGACAAAGCACCCTCACTTAAAAAGTAGGAGAATTTACTGTTCTTAATAGAATTTTCAGTAGATTTATGATAGTAACAAGAAAAACACTGAAGAAAAACACTTGCTGTTTCAAGAGCATGACCAAGACTATAGAAAATATATGAATTTGATTTTCTTAGTCACTTGAAATCATCTTAATTACTTTAGAAATAATTAATGGAATCCAAGGGTCTGCAGACATCAAAACAATTTTTCTCAGTCCAACAGTTTATTTTACTACACAGAAGAGAAGTAACCCCATCTTTACCACCATCAAAACCCTAGCACAGGTCCATGCACAGTCATCTTCCCACTCCCTGTCCTGCATACATACTGATCTTTTCCATCTCGCTTCCTTACTGCCACCAGAAACAAGTCCTTAGAATGCCCTCTACAAATAAAACACAACTAACACCCATTTCAGTATTGTTCCAGCATCCTAAAGATTTGCTCCATTCACATCTGGCAGTAAAGATGAACAATGGACAATATTTTCATCTCAGGATGCTGAGATACACAGCTGTCCAAAACACACCCTGAAGGCACAAGGGACAGACCCTTCATTAAGTGCACTCATGTGAGTGAACAGAGAGCAGAAGTGTCACACAGTACCACAGACATGCCAACCCTTTATTTAGCAAAGCAGACTATTACCACCACTACTACCACTGCTTTTTTAAAAAACAGTATATAGCACAACTGAATCCAAGGCAGCTCTGGCTATTCTTCCTTTACGTACCTCTGCAGGTCCACGATTTCATTGTTTAATGTATCAAGTTCTTTAATTGCAGAAAAATCTGCTACAGAATTCGGTCCTTGAGTACTCTGAAAGATAAAAAGTAAACACTGTTAGTCTAGAGCTTATGCTGTCCAACTACTACAGTCACTTTACTTTTTGTGGCAACATGAGCTATCCTCTTGTAACAACTGCTGGTAGCATTGTATTTCAAACTTTCAATCTCAGAAACCCCCCAAGAGTACAAGAGTACAGATGCTGTATCACCAGAACACAGCAGACAGCCAAAGCATGGAAAGAGTTCAATTCAAAGAGAGTCAGTCTCCTGCAAACCCTTGAAGACACCCCCCACAAAAGCACAGGACTACCTGATCATACAAAAAAACCCATAGAACTTGTTCTAAAATTAGATTTATCTTACAGCTAACGTTTAGTTGGTTTCCTGGAATTAATTTGAGAGAGGTTTGCTCACTACTTTTATATTTCTTCACCTTGGTGATCCTCACGTTGCAGAGTACAGATACTGAGCTTCAAGGCTTTAAGGGATACTGAGCTCGTTTAACATGAACCTCCAGAGTACTCAATGAAACTTTGATAATACAAAGTCACAGGGAAACTTACACCATTGAGTTCCCATTTACTTAATATCTTTCTAAGACAAAGCCTGTAATACAAATTATTTGTTTCAAAAAAAAGCACACATAAATGGGTAGAGAACAAATGCTGAAGACAGAAATTAGAAAATGCTGTAATTATTCTTCTATGCCTTATCACAACATGAGCATGCTTAGAAAGCAACAGCCAACGTAGCTACC
Source organism: Corvus hawaiiensis (assembly GCF_020740725.1). NCBI lineage: Eukaryota > Metazoa > Chordata > Aves > Passeriformes > Corvidae > Corvus > Corvus hawaiiensis. The sequence continues at coordinate 27,193,228 of NC_063221.1, forward strand.
TCCTATAAATACATCAGTTCCTTCAAGTCTTAAATAAAGCCATCCAGCACAAACACAACATTCAGAGGACAAGTATATATATATATAATTTTAAAAGGCAAGTGATACCCCCAAAATAACACAAAAGTTCTTAAATGCTCAAGTTTCTCTGCAGATTAATCAAGACATTATTAACCATGTGCTTACTCAGACTGATACTCTGAAAAAGTAAAAAAAAAAACCAAGAGCCATGAAGACCTAAACTGTGAGCACACTGTGGCTGAGAATACTATTCTGCAGAGCTACAGACTATTCATGCATATTTTACTAGCACAAATGGTATGAACTGGGAATTAAAAAAAAACAACAACTAAAAACCAACCATACAGTTATTCTTAAATTGGTTAGTGCACAGCTGCTCAAATGGGCAAACTAGCAATGATGTTTAATTCTGCTCTACGGGAATTACACAAGAGTTTTGCAGAGCTGATCATGGCATTCCAATGGGAGTTTTTACTTCTCCTAGGACAGGGATAGAAGGAACACATGGAAATATTAGCTGCAAGGAAAGTTTTTTCCAGGCTTCCTTCTTTCACCAGTTAAAGAAATTCTGCACACTAATGCCAGCATCAAACTTGAGGAAAATGTAGGTCAATCTTATTCTCAATTGTTCAGGAGAACTGGTTGGGGGGGGGGGGGGGGGGGGAACATAAAAGCCAACATTTTTTTGTTTCAATATACTTGTTAACAAGGACAGACGTTAGAACCATAGGCTGCTATTTACTACACTGCAACTTGCATGTAAACAGCACTTTGAGTTTTCAACTCAAAGTCATAATAAAAGGAAATTCCCATCAAAATTCTTTGAGAGGACCTTACATAAAAATTTAATTTTCATGGCTTGTAATGCAAGTGGTGACTACAAACAGGTCTAGGTAAAGAAACACAGCAACAAGTTTTAAACCACAATGGAATACCATTTTACTTACTGATATTTCTGCTACCACCTTTATATTGGCCAATTCAGAAGACGACACCTAAGTTGGTTTTTTGGGGTTTTTTCACAATGTAAGCCACACCACACCAAGAAAACCAAAAAAGCCTATCTCTGCCTCCTGTTTTTATCCTTTGAGTTCAAATCTTGAGCAATAATCTTGGACAAAAAAGTTCTTTCATATCAACAAGAGAACACCTCTTTTGAAAAAGCTCAAAATGAGCTGAAGGTTCAGCTCAATTTAGTAAAAAAAACCTCTTGTAAAGGATTTACAGAGCTAATTGAAAGCTAACTTACCTTCTTACACAATATTCTTACTCATCATATAAGTTAGTAATGAAATAAAAATCACATTGATGTCTTTAAGAGTTTTATAAAATCAATTTACACCCACAGAACAGCAGTAACAAACACTGATCTCATCTAATGTGCCCTAACCACTACATTTTCTGCAATATCTTTACTAAACCAATGGGTATTAATCCCAATGACAACTGCCAAATGCCACATTGGGCCACTACTCTGTCACCACTTCCCCAGCAATTTCACCAGGAAGACACAGTGTTTTCTCTTTTCAGTTTAAGCAGGCAACAGGAAGAGCCACAGAGGTCTGGGCCCAAGGGAGAACCTCGGGGTTATTCCAGATGAACAGCACTGGAAATCAGCAGAACCTGAGACCACAACACACGGTGACATGTGAGAGATGTGCTGAGCTAATTCAGTGACTATGTGAGAGTCTTAGAAGGATGTTCATTATAAAACCAACAGACAGTAAATATTAGAAAAGCAAAGTTTCTCTAACCTTGAGAAAGCAGAGTTAACAAACTGACAGAATAATAAGGATGAAAAGCAGAGTGGTGCAGAATGGAAAAAACAGTCCAAACTAGAAAAGAGACATAGAAAGGAAAGCAAACATACAAAAAAGATTAGTAGAGTTGCAAATAAAGCAATTACTTTTTAAAAACAGAATGTAAAAACAAATTAGATACCAGTTACAGAAACTCAAAAAAGTAGCGCCAAATTTTGAGTTTCATTTTTTCAGGTGTGAATTTTTCATTCTGTTTAAGAAAGTTGTAGAATTAGGTCAATGTATTGCACAACCAAGAAAAGGTAACTCACATCAGACTTCATGATGTGCAAAACATGTAAGAGTTTGTGATGACCTCTACCACTCTGATTAACTACAAACTGAACTGCTGAGGTACAGTTTACTGCTGGATTAAGATAGATGGCAACCAACAGACTATGGAGATATCTAAACTATCTGTGAGGTATAAAATGGAGGACCATTTACTTTTAAAACTTCAAAATATATAATTCTAAACTTTTAGTTCACATTGTTTCCAAACTTATTAAAAAAGATGGATGTGAAAAAGATAACTGAACACAATAGGAGAAAAGCACTGAACTTGTGCATGTCATTTCTGATGGAAACTAAAATTTCTTTAAAAGGGCAACAGCAGGATTATTCTTTTAAAAGAGAAAATAATGCTTTCCCAACATAAGATCTCTCCGCTTGGTTGGCAGGTGTAATAAATGACAGCTTCATTTTGAAATACAGATGGAAATTTTTTGTCAATTCTTTGCACCAAAGACTTGTTTTCTTCCTGATATTATGATAAACTTAAGGTATGCCAGCACTTGAGGTTGCTTCTTGTGTAGCCTTTGAAGTTAACATTGTTTGAGATTTACACCAAAAATGCCAAACCCATCCTTACCTTCTGTAAACTGACACCCCTGTCTGAAGGTGGAATCATCTCCGGAGTCAGAGCCTGAGGTGGATCAATGCCCTTTGTTAACTTCTGATTAATTAAATAGAAAGCCAAAGCAAACTGTTCCTTTGAAAGCTTTCCGCAGTCCTTGGTGTCACAGAGAGCCCTGTACAGAGATGCACATGAAATTAAAAAAAATCCTCATTTCTCCAAGTACAGCCCTATCTATTTAGCGTACTTGCTGTCATTTACAAATGTGAAAATTGCTAACGTGTGTCTCCTTTCTAAAACAAAACAATATAGACACAGGAACCATCACTCAAACACGCACAGCCACTTTCACTTTGCTTGTTGAGGCCCACAGCTCTGCTCTGGTGAAAGGCACGATCAAGGCTGCAGATCACTAGCAATACCTTCACAGCCAACACAAGTTTATTCACATTTTTCTTATTTTCCTAAATTAGAGGTTGTGTTAACTATAACTTGGAAGAAAAAAGTTGTTCCTATCAGAGTCCCCTGCAACAACACACAGTGGGGAAAGAATTAAAAAAGCTGTGAGTGTCATGAAGGCATTGCTGTAATGAATGTAATGCTAAATGAATGCATAGCTGTAAGGGAAGACAAGTCGTACACTGGGATGGGACATAAATCTTGCATGCTAACAATTTTATAGAAACAATTCCCTTTCCCAGTACATGGGTAGGAGCAGTGATTAAATACCTGCGATGTATGATCTTATGATGTCTTAACTACACAGGGATAGCTGAAGTGCAGTATTTGTAAAAATCTGTGTTCAGACATAAACCTGTTTCCCACCCATTTCTATCCCAAAGCAGAAGCAAGTAAGTTACCACTGAATATACAAAGGCCATGCTATTATATACAAAAACCTCACTTTGAGAAATGTCAGCAGAGCAAGAAGTGAGAACGGTGCCATCATCTACACAGCTGTCACAGGGAGAAAAACCTACCAGATATGCGCAAGGAGAGCAGAAGGCAGTCCTGTCTTCAGGAATAGCTCTCTGGCTTCCACACCTGACACAAATCCATCCATGTCCTTGTCAGTTTTCATAAAGATCTCATCGTACTTAATTTTGTCTGCAGGCGATACAACCCACTGAAGGGGGTTGAGGATGGAAGGGAAAAAACCAAAACCACAATACTAAGATATAGGCAAGATATAGGCAAGCTCTGTTTCCAGTTCAGAGTTACATAATTCAAGGACTACAGCAAAGATTTTAAAAAAGTGATACAGGTGCCTAGTTCATGAACCAGTTTTATCCTCCAAAATAGACATGCAGAGATCCTCAAGCAAGTCCAAAGTAGAAGTGAAGCATTTCCCTCAGTGAAGCACCAAGGCTGCTTGGCGCTGCTCTGCCTCTTTGCCTATGCAGTAAAGGCATCCCATGGAGGCTGGATCTGCTCCCTCATCACTGTGCTCAGTCACAGTCCTGCTGACTGTCTGGCTCTATCAATTTTATTACCCTTTACACAGCTGGGGAGCTTTAGCTGGAGGGACTGGAGAGCTGCCCGAGTCCAGGTCGTTAACAGTTGGCACATTCTAAATTGAAGAATTTACATCTGAACAAGGTAAAGATGGGAATTAGAGACATTTCTGTTACTTGAGCAATTTTTCACAACACTCAGCTAATATAAAGATGTTTTGGGGTTTTTTGAGTGAAAATGGCTTCCAGTGCATGTATGGATGCCAATTAATTTCAGTGCACGCAGCCAGTTAACAGATGACTCCCAAATGGTGCTGTATACAAACTCACTCAGAATGGCACTGCTTTGCAATACATACAGCAAGACTTACCTTCAGGCAAGGAAATTTCCAGATTAAAACCTTGGCACTTCCAAAATTAAGATGCCAGTTTCTTACTGATTACTCAAATAAGGGTACCCAAATGTCCAAGCAGCATTTGATGCATTAAGTACCACAGCTCTGACTTCGAATACCCTTACCAATTTCTTTTTCTTAGTTTTAATAGAATAAGTTATAATCTGCTTGGAAAGACATTTCCCAAATTCTGGTCTCTAAAATGATGAAGACTAAATAAGATGCCTGGGGAGAGTAAGAAGCATCAAGTTGCTTAATAATCACATTCAGAACAAAAATCAAATCTCCTGTGTCTAGGTGGATATACTGGACCTTTTGTTTACTTCTCTCATTGCTTGCATTTATCTGTTCCATTTTAATTCATGTCTTCTCCAAATTGCACACACATAACATGACTGCCACAATTTGTTTTGAGAACTTGTCCTTATTCAAATCAGTCTTCAGCCAGAAGACTTGTGCTCTACAGATATGTACCTGGACTACTACTTTTTTTGAGCTTGAAATAATTTGTTTTTAAAATGTCTTCAAAATCTGTACTTAACAATATTCTTTTATCCAACTGTTTAGATCTGAAGACATCTAGAAAAAGTAAAACAGTGCAAATTTTACACCTCTTCTTCTGGTCTTCCCATCAGCCTCCCAAAACCAATCAACAGGGCAAGAAGCAAACTAAAAACCTGTATCAAGACTGTTCATACAGGCAGCCCCTGAAGCACAGCATTAAGAGCAGAAATCTTCTAATCCCCAGTACTTTCAGAACTGTACCTGTGTTAATGGTGCTTTGGCAGCTAAAATGCCTACAGGTGGCAAGGACTGATGAGACTCTTTGGTGGATGTGGAAGATGGAATTAATGGCATTGCTCCTGCAACACTGAGAGGTTTTCTCTTGGATGGTGGCACCAAAGCTGCAGGCAAGGACATTGGCACTGGTTCTTTCTCCAAAGCACAGTATACCAAAAACATGGCCTGAACAAGAAAAAAAGGGTGTGTAGATATAAAGATACTAGAAATATATATACATATAGAGAGAGAGACTAAAGAATTAATTAACAAATAACTTTGTAGCATTTTTTCATTATGTTTCCCCTTTACAAGCCCCTCAACTGATGCAGCTCATTGCCTTCTAAATTGTGTTTTTCGTTACTACTTTCTTTTGAGGTTCAGTGCTTAGCAAGTGAAGTTCAATATCTTTTAGAACATTAAAATAATTCTCCAAGCTTGCACCAGTACTTGTGGAATTTTATTTGAAAGAAGACTTCAAACACTTTATCACCATTTTTTCCACAAATTGCTCCACTTAGCAGCTAATTCTTTTGTTGTGGCCTTCTCTTATTTAGCATTTCTTACATTATTTCATCAGTCCTGGCATTAATAGTGTTAAAATTCTAACTTACTATGAACTTTTCTCAAGGATACCTTGAGGCATTCAAGCTCTATAAATACTGAAGGTTAAGGTAAAACTCACTGAAAACACTCAGCGTCTCATGGGACAGCAGATCTCAGGTGTAAGTTTTTAATGGCTCATTTAACCCACAAAGAAAGTTACTGCTGTGTACTGAGAAACATTTAACAAATTGACAGAAACATTAAACAGCAGTAAAACTTGATTAAAGACTCTAAATAAAGATAATAAATGAACCACACAGTCATAAATTAATACACAGTGCATCTATTTTAAACCCTGCCACCAGGCTTTCAAAAGCCCAAGAGGTAGAAGATACTTACAACTGCAAACTCATCTCGATCCAACATTCCATCGTGGTCAATATCACTCAGTTCCCACACCTACCAATAAAAAGCAGAATATAGGGATCTTTGACTAAACTGCTGCAGTTTCCTACTTAAAACCTCATTAAAAACAAATGTGAGAACAGCCTCCCTCTACCATGTCTCAAATTCTATTAAGATTAACAGCATTAGTGAGCAATGTAAATTCACATAAACCATGCAAAAGCAGAGAGATTCTTAAATTGGAGACAGAGGCACCCTGCCCTGACCCAAGTGTTAACTGATACACTGCAGTTGGAGGTGATCTATCCAAATAGCAAAAGAAATTTTATTTTTCAGTTTAATAGTTGCACTCCTAAGATCTTATTTAATAGTTAGGCTCATCACTAAAAATCTTTAGTTTGAAAAACAGGTACTGCTGAGTGCAGCACACATATTATTTGTCAACTGACAATTAAGAAGAAAGATATTCTTACCCGTCCCAAGATATCCACTGGCAGTTTTGAGTTAAGGAGCACAGGTTTCACCTTATCCCCTGACAACAGTCCATTCACTGGATTTAGGCTGTCAAAAATAGCATCATACTTGACCTTGTCTTCCAGCTGCAGGGGCAAAAGAAAATATTACTTATGCTAACAGTCACACTCATAGCCTAAGAAGCAGTAGTTCTTTCAAAAGTGTGAACTTTTTTTTAATAAACACACATTGCAGTTCCTGATGCTTATAAGAAAACATCAAAAAGATATTATTTTTAAGTCAGAGACTCATCAAAACCCTCTGAGATTTCTTCTTCAATTACTTTCATGGCTTCAGGTAACAAACCCTTTTTTTTTCTTTATTTTAAATTTCTAAACATGAAGAGATTTCCCAAGGGTCAAGTGTTCTCATTAAATTAGGTTGATTAGCCCAATTACAGATTTGACAGGAATGGTAACTATGATACTTTAGAAATGTAGCATTAGATTTTTCTCAGAAAGACATGTTTTCCTGCAAAGCAGGTAACAGTTCTAGCTAACAGCTAACATTTAGTTTACCTTTACAGCCCATGGTAGATCACTTGGTGCTGTTCCACTGAGTAGCAAAGGACTACTAGTATCAGTCTAAGGAAAAACAAGGAAAAAAACCACCAAACACATTAAAAGAGAACCACCCCCTTACTTGAGAAGGTGCTTCTCAAAGCCAGAACTGCATTTTAGTCATTCATACCAAAATTTAGAGCAAAAAATCTGAAATGTTTATTCCATTAAGGAAAACACTAATAGAACAAATATCACATATCTTCAAATTATACACAATTTTATATTCAAATGCCCACTAGAACATGTAGCAGCTTATTCCACATTGCTTTATTTTTCTCTGTTGTAGGGCCCCACTGCCCTACAACATCACCCTCTGAAGTGTTTGGTATTTCTATCAAACCCTTCTAATTGTTCACTTAAAAGCAGTTCTTACTAATATGTTCAATTAAAAAAGAAATCTTACAAATCTTGGTGGAGGAACAGGCAAGTTAAGACTATTCAGGGAAACATCCAATCCATTCTGTGCACACGCTACAAGTCGCAAAGCCACAAAAAATTCCTACAGGGAAAAAAGAGAAATTTTGAAGGATTTATTATATAAAAATATAATTTAAAAAAAACCCTAAAATTTCAGAAGAATTAAGAGCTTTTCTAGTATTGCTGTATATATGAAAAGTTGCACATGGCTTCAAAGGGGGTCAGAAAATGACAGAAAGCAGCAGCCAACAACTGCTGGATTACTCCAGCAAGACAAATTTTGCAATTAATTTTCCAAGAAATTGGTAACTTCCTGGCCAGCGTAGTCATTCTCAGCACTCTGTTCTTCTATGACAGAACAGTGCAAATTTGAAGTGCAATTACAGCCATTTATCTTGGAGGAACTCAGCTGATCCCAAACATGGTTGATGGAAGCGGAGGAAAACAGAAAAATGAACCAAAAGAAGCCCAAAATACCCCAAAATTGTTTGGTAGGCATTACAACCTCCTCCTCTTCCTACCATGGGAAGAAGCAGTTCCCTCTCTACGGACTGTTATTTAAGGAACTATGTTTCAAATCAAACAGCAACACACATTAGAGCTTGTGGTGGCAGTACTGAGATAAAGTCTGTCCCCACACTGCTCATTGCCACACCTTGGGAAGGACAACTCCAAAACTAATGTACTAATGTCAAGTCCACCAAAATCAAAGAAATAAGAATTTTGAAGATTTTACAAGAATTTTAATTTCTGCATTGTTTCCTACAAGATTATGAGGAAAAAGTCACCTTCTTAGTAAATACAGTACATTAAACCTTAAATTACTTCTCAGCAGATTGCACAGCTACACATCAGTCCATTTTACAACCTGGAGAAAAGCTGATGAGGCAGCTGAAGGCTGTTTAATTTATTGTAGCTTCCACTCAAACAGGAATTACATAGCCAGTTAAAATCAGAAAAATCTGTTAGAAAAATCTGTTAGAAAAACTGCTTTCCTGAACCAAAAAAATTCAACTTTCATCTTGTTTCAAGGCTGGGTAATGGTTAGAGTCATACACCACATAAATAATCATACCTGTTTGTTCAGGATACCTTTGCCATCAGTATCAGCTAGGTCCCAAATCTAAAACATAAAAATAACAGAGACAAAGTGTTCACAGCACGGAGAGGAAGCTGGCAAGTCCTCCCTCCATTTACAATGGCCTCTTGGAGGAAAGTTCACATCTTAACTCCCCTGATAGCACTTATTTGTGATGACAAATATAAATATCGCTTCAATTTCCACCACAAGCTAAACACATAGTAGAATAAGCAAGGATTCTGAAGTTGGAAACTATTGGATAGAACAACTGAAAATACATTAGGGAAGATCATGTATCCTGTAGTACTACTAAGTATTTTAATTTAAACAGGATACTAACTGAAGCAAGAAGACAGGATAATTAAATAAATTAAATAATTGTCATTAAATACCTTTCCAAGTACCAAATCTGTCAATCCAGACTTTTTCAGGAAAACAGCTGCATCAGAAGCTAATACTCTTCCAGCATTAGCAGAGTCAACCTGGGGGAGAAAAAAACCCTCACATGACAAACTAGCTTTTGAATTGATGCCATCTCTTTACACAGGCTCTCAAAAAGCTGTCAAAGAAGAATGCTCAAGTTAAAAGTCACTTTGAGGATGATCTTCTGAACCTATCTAATTAGCCCTTCCTAATCACAGGCTTTTCTTCCTGATGCCATCAAAACATGTGATTGTTAAGAACAGAGAACTCCAAGGTTTTATTACATTTCACTGTCCATCTCTCCATTCATTACTGTTAGGGTCTGAAAAAGAAGGCTCTGCTTTGAAGATACCTTTACCACCACAGCAAAAGGAAATACTTACTCCCCAAAATGAAACTTACACAATGAAGAAGTTGATGATATTGGCAGAATACCAACCAGCACAAATTTCTCCCTGGATCAATAGGGAGATCATTAAAATACAGAGTTATTCAAGTTCCTAAGCAGAAATGGTACCTAAACTAAACCCTTCAAGTGGGAAAAGAAAGAAGGAAAATTTACATCACCTACATGGTGATGTAAGGACAAGGGCAAGAGAGGAAGAGCAGAGAGTCCTTGAGAGCCTAAAGAAAAGGATCCTCAAAAAGGGCACAGGATGGAAAACAGGACGAAGGGTATCTTCAGTCAATTCAGACTGTCAGCCTTACTACATCCCACAGGTATGCTGCTGCTGCTGCTGCTAACTGCACTATATATTCAATATTGTGTTTGGAACACAAAACCAACTGCCCAAGTTCACAGGTGCAGCATACACAAGGTGCTCAAAGCTAACAGCTTCCCAAGATGGGATTAGAACTGGCTCCTGAAAGACTGTGGGGAATTTATCATTTGGAAAGAATGCTGCAGCAGTTGTCTGTCAGCACTTCTGAAAGGGAACAAAACACTCTGAAAGCAATCCCAAAAGCATAATTTAATATGAAAGTGAAAACATCTTTTGTTTTCAACATAACCGGTATGATTTTAATTAGGAGAGGGTTTTTCCCGTAATTGAGGATGCCCTGGTCAGGCCAATAAGGTTACAAACAGTTAGCAATTAGGCTAATTGAGTTACAGGAGAGCTGTTCATCTATAGGCACAAAGTTGCCAAACCCCCTTTTCAAATAGCAGAGTTGATCTTGCACATAAGTGAGCACAACAATCTCGGCATCTACTCAGAAAACCTCCAGCCCAGGACTTCTCTTTCAAGAATGTCACAAAACACCACAGTATCAGCTGTGTTTACTTTTTATTTCCCCAAGTCCAAGCCAGAGGAAGGTGACTTTAAGGGGTTTAAGCAGGATTCTTACTTAACCCAGCACTGATCTAGTTTCTTTTTGTGCAGTTAATTATCTAAAAGTTTAAACTATTTTGTAACTATTTTTTTAAAGGGCTGATTTCCATTTCTTTACAAATTACTGAATCTTGAATGCTGGGGTGGGGGTACTTATGTTTGATTATTGCACTGGGATGATTGCTGGTGTTGGTCAGTTATACACCAGCTTGGCAGAGCTTTTTCCCTGATATGCAAGAAGTTGTTTCCACAGCTGCATCAGCCAACAACTCCCTCGTTACAGCCTGTCTTTTGTAGGACCAGGAATTATCAGAAGTTACAAACATATCTGACGTGATTAGGTCAGAAGGTAACAGGGAGAAGTGCTTCAGCTCAGGATTCATCACTAATTCAGCACTGCTTCCCTGCTGCACTGCACCATGTGATTAAGTAATTTCCTAGTGCTTTATGACACGTATTTAAAACTATGCTTTAACCTCACCCTGCTTTGAGTCAGTCTATAAAAGGTTAAACATAAAAATACTTATTTGAAAGAACAGAGTCCCTATTGAAAAGTTGAGATTCCAATCTCATTCTAAGTACAAAGGCCAGGATTTACACCCATCTCACGACACATCTTTTGCCAGATGAATCCCTTTAAGTTTGTGATAGAACTGGAAGTGTGCTCAGCATCAGAGCTGCTTCAGGTGATGAATTTATTCATATAAAAGCACATTCCACCAGCGCAGTAAGACAAAGTGGGAAATGTCTTTCTAATGTTTCTGTTCTGAAAGTTGTCATCTCCTTATCTGAGAAATGGAAGGGCAAAGTTCCCTAGTGGAACTGGAAGTCTTTAGACACGTTTGAAAGCTCCTCTTTAGGAAAAATGCTTGCAGCAAACAGTTCATCTGAGCAAGTCTGAAAAATAATCCTCTGGAAAACAAATCCATATTGGCACCACTTCACTAACAGTAACATCATGTTTAAGGAATCCCTGTTCCTGTACATTACTGAAACCGCTGGACAACAAACAGCGCTCCAGTTTCACTAGGATTCACAGTATTCCAACAAATGGAAGATACTGACTTAGGAACCAGTATCACATTTGTGCTTCAATTCAGTTTCTTTATCCAAGCTTTTGCTCCACATTTCAGTGGTTAAGCAACTTTTGTCAGGAGGAAGAGACAGGCAGGCATATGGCAAAGGTTGTACCTGACAGTGAGAGTCAGAAGGACTGAGCTAGGAAACACAATGTGCAGAACAATCATTCCCAGCCTTTTCTTGTGCCCTTACAATGATATCTTATGATAAGGGACTCTCCTAAGGTTTTTAATCCAATGCCTAGAGAGAAACACACAGTGGATTTGTCCATCTGAAGGAAAACTTTGTGAGGATGATACTTTCTCCTTCAGCCACCAGAAGCCATCTGAACTTAGATCAAGGTAAACTCTCTCTTCTTGTTCAGCAATTTTAAATCTGCTACTCTCCTGCAGTGGAGAAAAGCCCTTATTAAAGTACAATGGAAAGCTCAGATTTTTCAGGCATCATAGGCTGATACATTTGAACTGCTGTTTTTTGCACTTGATAATGGGACTAATCCTCTAAGCACAATCCAAAAATAGAGCATGGAGAGAAATCACAGCCTTGTCCCTTCCCCAGCAGATAAGTTTACATTCTGATGTTGACACACAAAAGAAGCTCCTAAACAAGGAAGCCATAGACACTGTAACCTGTCTTAGGACAAACAGACAGGAACATTACCAGTTGCACAAAGGAAAAAAAACCTTCCTATGAGGTTGTCTTTTTACAGGGTTCATCAATTACTCATCAGGTCTATTATAAAACTAAATTATTTTTAATTGTTTTATACAGTCATGTAGTTTAACTTTCTTGAAAGTTTTTACATTACATTTGTAGAATGAAATACATTATGTACGTGACAGAAAATACTGCTATTATAGAATAGGTGAAACAGCTATTTTTTTAAAAAAGTTGTATTTATAGGAATTAAGACACCTTAGTATAGCTGGGTCAAAATATAGAAGACAAGTGATAAATAAAATTTATGTTCTTATATTTTATTTATATGTATTCTTTATTTTTACATCATTTTTGCATCTGTTGAGTGAAGCTGCAAGAACTACTGCACTCTTTTCACATTCAGTGGCCTTCTATTCAAATTTCACTCCTTACAATATCCTGTGATCAACTCTGGGGATATTCTGAGTGAGATACAAGTCTTACATGATGCTAACTGAGCTACAAACGCAAGAAATTCATCTTCACTTGTAAAAAGCAACAAAGACTATATTAATACAGCATTTTTAAAGAATTTGCTCCATACCAAGACCTCACAGTCTGTTAGAACTGTCAAGTGATGTATGTCATACACACCTAGCAGCTCCCTAAAAATAAGGGTCCTCTTACAACCAATATTAAATTTATACCAATATAGCTCAGACCTAAGGGTTAGCTACTATAAAAATACATTTTAAAGCACTATAATTTTTCTTGAGCTTTTTTTGTTTACACACTGTTGGCCAGGCTGAGCCTGTAGCAAAAGAATATAAATTCTTTAAAATCCAAATGAGGTCTGTTCTTTCAGAACATACATACCTGTCGATAGAATTTCTCATACACAGGATTTGCACTCGATAGCTGTAAAAGAGATACAGAGAGAAAATTAGCCCTGAAGATCCAGATTTTAATTTCCCTCTCCCTGGACAAATAAAGATATAAAACACTCTCCAATGCTCTTCAAAGAAGCATTAAGGATTTATTCTGTACAATGATGAGGACTAGGACAGCTCTTCGTGCTGTAACTTTTAGAAGACTGACTTCTTGTTTTGCAGTCATTGACACCACCCCAGATCAGATTTCCCTCAGCCAGGTCACCAGGTGAGGCTGTGTGAAACAGGAACTCTTAGGCAACATAGCCTACGGGCAAAAGCAGAAACCTGAAACAACTCAGGCTAGGAAGTGCTCTCTAATATTAGAGTACAAAGCAATATAATTTTATTTCACTATCCACTGCATCATCCTTTAGAATTTAGTGTCATATGCAACCAGTCTGTAAAATTTTCAGTTACCCAAATTAATCCCTGGATTCACAACTAAATCCACAGCAACGGTGCCACATTAAAACAGAGTAATATTCTAACTTTGGGTTTTGTAACTTGAACCCTTTTTGGGGATAACTTCTGCCTTCATTCCACTGCCATCTACTAGACATTCAGGGCTCACCTAAAGTTAAGTGGACAAGGACAAAACAGCTTCTTTGAAAAAGGCTCTTTCTTTATTTTTAAATTATTCTTAGAAATTAAAAAAAAAAAATCTAGAGAGCTGAAACAATGCAAAACTTAATCTCTTGGCCTACACTAGACACCCTTCCCCAACAGACTGGCAAGAAATGAAGTGTTAGGGTTACCTCTCTTCCTCAGTGTAAAAACAGGCACAAAATCAGATAATGTTTTAATGAAGTGCATGTTGCATAAACCAAAGGCATTTATGCAGAGGATAACCCTAGAACTCACAGTGTATTTATTGCCCTCACAACTGTGGGAACAACTGAGCATAATACAAGCTACTTACACAATACTTACTAAAAAAGCCCAGAGCACGTAACTTCAAATATTACCCAAAATCAGAGTTCTCCCCCTTAAGAGGAATATGATCTCAAACCCCAGGACGTGCCGACCTTTGTACAAACAGAATCCAACAAAGTAGCTTCTCTGGATTTAACATTTAGATGTTCAAATGGAAATATGGAAACCAACAGTGATCATATAGGTTGTCAATTACATATTTGTAAAAACCTTTACTACAGATTGTATAAATGGTGACAGCTTAAATAAAACCACATCCATTTTCCTAGAGCAATAGCTAACACAGCTGCTCTTTTGGCTGAGTACTCCATGTTCACAGGTGCTGATTATCAGAAAAGACTAAGAGAAGATGTTTGGTAGAAATTAGTTTAGTGTGATCTTGTGCAATTACAGAAAGTGTGCAGCATCACCAGAATGTCCTAAAAGGCAAATTATAGAGTACAGCTAGAAATAACAGGAGAGCTTCCATCAGAGCTTATTCAGCAAGTACACTGCCCCAGAGACTCAGCTTCTGATTTTCTAGCTGACTTTTTGGTTTTGCGTTTGGTGGGGTTTTGTTGTTGTTGTTTGGTTTTGGGGTTTTTTTGGTGTTTGGGGGGAGGGGGCAACAACAGAGACACACAGCTGGTAAGGTTTTATTTGATTGCTGGGAGGTGGGTGGGAAATACCTCTCCCATAGCCAGACATGAAAAATTACATATGCTGGGAAACCATCATTGGTATTCACTGCAATACCTCAATTTTTATAGCTTAACCTTGCTCTGACTTTGCTCTGGTACCCAAAGACTTTTATTATTTTAGCCATCAACTAAGCATGCAGTTACACATCCCTTAAAATAGCCTAACAAAATATATTCAGCTTTTGCCAGCCCTCAGACTACCACAACACCAATACAATGAACAACTTTCAATTGCTTTCCAGCACTCCACAGCACGCTGCATTTTCTTACCTAAACCTCACATGCTTTCTTTTCCCACTCAGCAACCTAGAGCAGTAGTTCTCCCAAATACTCAAATATTTGACTTACTAAGTGTTACTTCATTAGAATGTAAAAGTCTAGGCACAGGACAAAAATTAAAGCTGTGAGCAGAAAAGTAGAACGGAGCTGGCCAAGGCAGCCCCTGGAACCATTGATTCTTGTGCATCATCCCTCTTGCCCAATGTCACCCTCTGTTCAGCCAAATGCTTCCTTATTACAGCCAAACTGATCATTGTTACTCCTGGACAGGAAACATCGTGTTGAAGTCCTGCAATGGAAACACTAAGTGCAAAACAATCTTTTCATTCAGTACTTAAGAGGACGAGCCAATAATTCTTATTTATTTCATTAGTGTTTCCAATATTCATTTTAATATCAGCATCAGTGCAGTAACTGGAATTTCCTGTGAACAGAGTAACAGTAATAAAAAAGTTTCCCAGACTATTTTACTACTAATAGACTTGTTCTTCCTTCAAAGTATATCCCACAATAAACCAACAGATGCAAACATAAACTAGGATATTCTTCTGGGATAAGGAAAAAAAATACTGTTCAACACCTTTCCAAGGGCTGCCATAGAATTTACCTGGCAAAATTCTTTTCATGGGATTTGTAACAGCCATTTGCAAAACAGCATTTGTTTTAAATGCAAAATGAGGGAGGGAGAAAAGGTCAGATTCCACAGCGTACAAAAATAGAAAGACTTTATTATGGCTCCATTTCAAAGTTGATCACTTCATAAGGGTAAAAGGTGTTGTAGTAATTACAACCTTTGATACAAACCTATGAACTCTAGAATGCTAACCTAGGAAATAAAAAACACCTCCAGGGATACCCATCTTTTTCATCTTCTGTTGTCAATCAACCCCCATGTTTTCATGCCTCTGGCACATTTGCATTTAGGTGTAGTAAGATACTATTACCAGTCTGTCCACCCATCCAGCCACAACCTTCCTTCCAAAAAGGCTTAAAAACAAACAAACAAAAGCTGTCCATTGAGAAAAACAAAAGTAATTTCCCCCTCCAACCCCAATGAGATAGCAGGAGAGAAACAAGCTATTCTATCCTGATTAAAATCCAAGATACTGTATTCTATCACAGCTCTAGGACTCATTTTAAGAGTTTCCAAAAGACACAATCTGGCCTTAAATGTTCTTCCCGTAGTCAGCCAGTCAAAAAGCGGGTAAGTTCAAGGCAAGCTGGTTTCCTTACAATGCCATTTCAAAACAATAATCAACTTCTCTCTTTTTCCTCTATTGCTTTATTGTCTCACCTAAAGTGTTTCAGGGTAAAGCTTTCTACCACTTTCAATTATATAACCAAGAACATCTCCTACAGCAATAACAAAAGGAAAGAAAATATTTTCTATAAATTTCTATACAATTATTACCAAGTACTTCAAAATTGAGCACTTTCTTTCCCATTGAACAGCTGAAGCAGACACAAGAACTGCTGTCTTCTCTCTGCAGAGATGTCTGCCGCTGCATAATTAGAAATGGTTCCATTTAATTTTCAAATTGCCACAGAAGATCTTCACCATCTTCTAATCAGTACTGAACAAAGCCTTTACAACATCAAAGAGTAGCTTCACTGCCTTTTTATAGGCAGCTTCTCTCTAACATGGTGGATGCAATACTAATCAAAAAAATTAGGTTCTATCTGCTTTAAGAGCAGTCAGCCTCCTCTAAATGCAGGTTTAACACACACAGGCATACTCTGGTTTCTTCATCTGCAGGACAGAAAGAGGAACAACAGGTTCCTCATTCCACTAAAAATAACAAACTATGATCTTAATTTGATCATTTTGCTGATTCCTTTAAAAAAAAAAAAAAAAAAAGAAGAAATCAGAAGTTTGCTGGAGACCTCAAAATCTCTGGCTTACTTTATACATAACATGTGAGTTACAATGAGGGTATCATTCATACTGCAAGTATTTGGATCCTGTGTATTCCAGTAACAAGACGTTAATCCTGGCAATGTGTGCACGAGACAGGAATCCATCCAGCTCGGCCTCAGTGTAATACTCCATGTTTTCCTTCAACAACACAGCACAGCATTCTCTCAACTCTGCAACACAATACTCAAGTCTAAAATGAGACTTGCAGCTAATTAGGATACAAATTGATATTACACAATTTTGTCTCATTTACCGAAGTAGCTTGTAACTACTTCAAGACAACTACTACATTTCTTACAAAAAGCATTTCATCAGGAAGACAAACACAGTTATCTTCCTTTTCTTCTTGAATATTTCTTTACAGTGCTTCCCTGAACTGCAAGCTTCCCCTTCAATCACAGCCAGTTTTTCAGAATAAACCACAAGTTCAATTTTCAAGAGCAACAAGAAGTTACTGCATGTCCACATTAGCCCACCTTTCAAGAAACACCTCTTCCCCATTCTCAACATCCATTTTCCACATCTTCAGTTTTCTATTCTTCCTCCCTAAATTCCCCATATGAAATAGGTCAGATAAGCAACCATCCTTGGAGGGTCAAAACATTCAACCCCTTCTGTTGGTTATAGCTTAATTTGACTTTTCCAACAACAGATGACAATCTGTGAGATTGGACAGTTCCTTCTCGCTGCTGTTGTTTGCTTGTTTCCAAACTAAAGGCAACCACAACAAAACACTCCCGTGGTAGAAGTTCCCTTAGAAGTTCCACATTAAATTCACAGTCATGCTCAGACCGTAACACTCACTGAGCAAATGCAAGTGGCAACAAGATGTTGCAGAATGGGTTCAAAATGAGGAGATGAAAGATACTTCAGACTACTACTTGCAGGGAGAGAGGAGGGGGAGATAATCACCTTCAGTTTGCAACCCTTCTTCAAGCATACTTGGTGTAATAAATTTCACTACAGCTACACAGTCCTGAAGTATTTTTACTAATCTGTCAGAAGAATACAATTAGCACCAAAAAGTTTCAAATTACTGAAATTACAGCTTTGATATTCAAATAAAGGATGTGCAGCCCTCTCAGACATAGCAGCTGCAAAGTCATCTGAAAATACCCTCATCTCATTTGAAATACTCAACGCCCCAGCCATGCTGCAGTACTGTCAAACCAAACACAGGAAAGGGAACAGAAAATCGGACCCAACAGTGAGTCTGAGTGCAGGTTCATGTGCCTCTTGCTCTCTGCATGTGCCCTAGAGCAGATCGTGCCCATCTGCACACCTTTACTGCTGGTGTCAGTAACTGATCTCGGTGCAGCCACCACTGCACTCCCCACCCCCACGCCCTCATTTTCACTTCCTCATGCTCTTCAACAGATTCTGAACACTTCACCACTTGTGAGGACATTTTATAACCCTAAAATTCCACATATTAGAACCTACATTGGAAAAAATTATCTACAGGCTTGCTTGGATTTCTAAGATGATTCTTATGCAACACAAGAAGAAAAAACAAACAAGCCAAAAAAAGAAATCCCCACACAAATGGTAAACACAGAAATAGCTCCCTCAGTTTAACCACTGATGTAAGCTGCAACCACAATGGTTTTAAGGATACTGGCAATTTTTCTGCTTCTGTCAACATTATCACATTTGTATTTAGTCCCCCATCCATGTGACCAAAAAAAGTAAATAAATTCTACAATGAAAGGATTACACAGCCTGTAAGCAACAATGTCTTGCTGTAGAACACACCAGAGCTGACACCTCACTTCTCTCCCCAAATGAAGAGCCAGAACAGCTCTGTGAGAACTTCTTTCCCTTCAGTAAGCAGATGCCTTAAAGCTTTTTTGTTTACTTGAAGGCTGTTGAAAAAGAGACTCAGACAAGGCTAACTTAGCGATTTTAATATAAAGCAAGCTTTCACCAAAAGTACTGTACGTCATAACTCTATACCTTTAGACTCTTAAAGACACATTTGTTTTCCCCACACATTTGTTCACCTTTTCACTGAACTATTTTCCTTTCTTTCCTTGAAATAGTTGATAATACTCTCAAAAGAGAACTATGTAAGTAATTGCAAATTGAGCAGCCTTGCTGCCAGCTTTTTAAGTTTACTTCCATGTGCTTAAGAAACTCATTAAGCTTATTTACCAGCTTTACTTTCTGTAAATATCACAACTGGCTATCAGATTGAAGCATCCCAAGCCAGGAGGATGCATCAATAGGCCCACCTCAGCCTTATGTCAGGTAGGAATGAAAATTTCTCATGTCACTGCTAAATGAAATTAAAAAGTATCAAAAAGTGTCAGTTCATTAGCTACCACAGCTCTGGGGAATAAGGCATGGTCCTAACGGTATAGAATAACCTGTGTGAAGTGATTCCATTACCGTCAGGAAAAAATGTGAGCAGTAAGGATTGAGGTGAAGTGAGATCACCCGAGCATGAAACAGTGCCAAGAGTCTCCAAGTTTTAGGGCTATCACCTGCACTACTCTTCACTATGAGACCCCTGAATGGGCACTGTGTGACAACAGTGTCCCCTCACCACGGGGCCCACCAAAACCAAGGTAAAACGACTTGCAAGCAGTACCTGCGGAGACGGCTTTCTGTTAAAACAAGGAATTCGTCTGTCTCTCCCAGGGTCACCTGCCCATGGCCCCGCTGCCCCGGAGAACCCCTCGATGCCGGGTGTGCCCGCGCCGTCGGGAGGGCACCCGGCGGCCGCGGGGCTGGCACCGGGCACGGACACCTCAACCCGGCGCTATCGCCTTTCGGCCCCTTCGCGAACGCTCCCCGAGCGCACGGCCCGCCCTCGGCGTTCACGGGACGGGGTTCGCTGGGCTCCAGCCCGGTGCCCCGAGTCCTGCAGAGACAAAAGACGGACCGCGACCGCCGCCGGCGCAGCCCCGCCCGCCCAGGGCCGCTCCCCAGCCGGGTCTCCCCAGCCCCGGGCAGAGGCACCTGCGGCCGGGCGGGACCCCGTTCCCTACCCTTGGCACCCCCGGCTCGCGGGTCACGGCTGCTCTCCCGCAGCCCCTCGCTGCCGTTCTCCCTCCCTTCCTCCCTCCCGCAGACACGGACACACCCCCGCCCCGCCGCCACCTGACAGCGGCGGGGCAGCGCTGCGGGGCGGCGGCGGCGGCCGCACAAAGCGCGGGCCCCCCGGGCAGCCCCGCGGCGGCGGCCCCGCGCCGTGCCCGGACGCGCGGCGGCGGTACCTGTGCCAGGGAGAGGCGCGCGGCCATGCTGTTCCATCCCCCCGGCCGGGCCGCAGGAAGGACGCGCCGGGCCCCGCCACTGCCGCACAACTTCGGCAACTTCCCCAGCCGGCCCCGGGCAAATCCCGGCACCGGATCCGCGCCCGCCCGCCGGACGGAGCCGGAGCCTCCCCCGCGGCACACGGCAGCGCAGCCGCGCGCAAAACCGGGCGCGGAGCGCGGGAGCCGGAGCCTGCTCGAGGCAGCTGCAGCGAAAACCCGGAGCCGGAATCCTCGGCCTGACACGGTGACCAGCATCCCTCACTGCCAGATCCCGGCCTCTCCCTCACCTTCCCTGTTGGCCCTGCTTCTGCTGGGGATGCTTCCAGCATGGCAAACGGTTACAGTTCTCCAGATTAGTAATGACACAGGTGAGGGAAGTCCCAAAACAGGAGGTGAAGCAGGTCTGGGCTCAGTTGCAAAAGAATTGGGCACAAGGCCCAGGAGGAAGCAGCACATGAGCCCAGCAGGATGTCCTGACCTGAGGCATCCTCACAGCAGCAAGGAGCTCCCCTGGGCTCGGCCTCCTGCTTCCCTCCACTCACAGGAAATTAGATGCCTGCCCAGGCAACTCATGGCTGTACACGTCCTTCTGTCTGTCTGCTTGTACTCAGGGCACAGTGGCTCTTCTGGGGGAGGGTAACCAGAAGAAAGGGATGAGCAACTCTTATGGTGGGAGAACCTATGAGACATCACAGGGAGCAAGCTGGAGTGGGGAGTAAACTGCACCACGTTCTCCAAACCCATTGGAAACAATTGTCACTGTAAGCGATACTCGTGTCACCACCCGTTTTCCTGCTCCTCCTGTACCTGCTCACCTCCTCCCACTGGCTTATTTCCACTCCTACTCTGAGTTCTGCACTACCACAGCATACATCAGGGAAAACGTTCCTATTTTTATACTTTACCCCAAGATTAGGCACACATTTAAACTTGAAATATGCATTCAGACCAATAAGAGGAAATTAACTGAAGTCATACTTCATTACTGGAAAGCTTTCCCAACATGCTTTGTTTTCTTTCTCTGTTTGTAATTCTCTACCCCTCTGCATTGTTTTTGTCCTCCTCAGCTCAGTTGTATGCTCATGCCCCACCTCTGCATCCTGTCATTCCTCAGCTGGCAGTCATCCTGAGCTGCTAGTGCTCATCATTTGTCATGAAATACGGGATTCCTCCTTCCCACCTATTCTTTAGTAAAGGTTTTACAGAAACTCTGCTTTACTGACCTGTTTCTCAGTCATTTTTTCAGCAAGAAAAAGAAGATATCGAGGGGAAGAATATAAAAAGCAAACAGAATAGATATAAAAATATTCACACCATTCACATACTCACTGTCACATCTCTACTCCACCTCACACTTCTCTCAAAAGAAAAATCCCTGGAAAATAGCACAGACTGTATTTCTAGGCTGATTTTTTCTTCTTTGATTAAAATTGGAATACAATCCCAGAATAATTAATACCTGGAAATTAAACCAGAAGATTGTAAAACTAAAGTGGTGTCTCCTGTGGAAAACAGTATTTTTTGGAGGGGGCCCTCAGTAGGTATTTGAAGGGCCTGGGTTTCTGAGCTGCCATGAGCTCATGTGGGTGCCCTTTGCTCTGTCAGTTGTTTCTGTCATCTCAGTTTTGCTGCAGCTTGGCAGGGCTGGTGGCCTCTCAGGAGAGAGGTTACACCCAGGCTGATGTGTTCTCACTGCAAATAGAAGGAAAATGCAAAACAGGGACTAGGACCTGGCTCTGGAGCTAGAGGCTTGATACCGAGAGCTGCTGTGAGCAGGATTTTGTGGGCAGGCTATCTGGCTCAGCAGTGTTTTTGCTGCTGTTCCCTTTCTCTCCTGGGTGTTGCATCGAGTATTTCCCATCAGGTCCAGGAAGAGACCCAAAGCTGCAGCAATGTTGTGGAATAAGGGTGATGAGTCAAGGGACTTGTGCAGGTCAGCCAGCAGAGCTGTGTCACCCAGAGCACAGTTAAAAGCCCCTAGTCCCCTCTGAGCAGAACACTTGTCTGTTCTGACAAGGGAGGGAGGTCTGCTCCAGCCGAATCACTGCTCCTGAGGGCCTAACCTTCCTGAAGCCTTTGGCTTAGAAAATAAACACAACACCACCCCCCCCCAGTTTTGCTCCCTCGAACTGTGAAGTGCACAGCAGTCTGCATCCAGAGAGCCTTTCCACAGTGTTCTCCGAAGCTGCTGCAGCAGACTCCAAGTTGCACTTTCAGCTCAGGAACAAGCAGGCAGTGCCAGGTACGTGGTTATGTACCTTCACCCTGGCTGTGCATACTCACAGTCATCAGGCATGACCACTGTGTCCACAGTCAGAGGGCAAGAATCACTCAGTGTAACCACTGTGGCCTCTACAAATTAAAATAATAATGAGTTCCATATAATCAACACTGAATTATTGTGGTCACGTAGATCTGTGCTGTTGTTGATCACTCTGTGCATCTCACAGACAAATTGTCCTGGATGCCTCCAACCACCTGAGTTAAAACAACCAGCTCAGACATCTCCATAACAATTACAACAGCACTTGTCAACCTGCTGATGGTGAATGATTGTACTGCAGATTTTCACGAATCTACAATGACAGCTCCCAGAAGAAAACAGCTCTCTGCTTCTCAGCTGGAATTGAAATGTTATCACCTGACATTGGACCATAAAACTGGACTTCATACTTACTTTCTGTCAAGAGCAAAATCACAGCTATTAAAATTTACTCAAAACTGTTGGCAGGTTTGCAAAACAATGCCCTCCAATGACCGTCTTGGCTTAGCCATAAGCAGCTCACCAGGGCTTGACTAGGGTGGAAGAGCTCCTGAAATCTGGAACAGGGGGACTTTCTAAACATACCTCTCCTCTTACTTGCTCCTCAGTGGAAACCCCATTGTTCTGTCTCTTCCTTTGCTGACCCCATGAATCTTGACCTTTTGCAATATCTTCTGTAAATTGTCTAAGGAATGGTGGGATTCTGTGCTGGGTTTTTGGGAAAGCTTGTTAAGAATACAAGAAAGTCAAAAGGTCAACAAACTGCAAGAACTTAAACTAACAGTTACATTTTATATCTTTTCACATTCAACAGGGATTCTCCTGCAGGAAATGTGTTTATCTGTAATCTGCTCTGTAATAACTGCTGTATGTTGATTTTTTTGTCATAAGATCCTCTATTCCAGTACACTTGATACCCAAGGGACATGGAAAACAGTATTAGCATGCTTTTATTTGTAAGTATAATAGGATTTTCTATGATTCTAAGTACCGGCATTTTGACAAATAGGTACCGGATCTCAGTGCTCTTTATTGTTTCTTTATAACTACAATGCACAAGGTTATGTCAACACTGGACAAACAAGGGACTGTTGACAAATCAAAACTAGCCAAATGGCTAATGAAGACTGGGCCTTGCAGCAGTGCAGCCAGCAGAGCAGCAGCACAACCTTTTTGGTGCAAATCCCCACAGTGAGCCACTGTGCAAGAGTACGAAGTGACTTGTTCTGGTACAGTTGAATTTGAAAATGTGCTGCAGGAAGATAGCATAGAAAGGCCCTACACCAGTCCGAGTCAAACACTAACGACCTCTGGTTTATAAATCTCTTACGATTTCCAAATATGTTTGTTAGTAAAGCTGCTAACATTTTAATCATATCCACTGGTCTCCCTGGAAATAATATCTCAAGTGTCCATCCCTTCCTTTCTTAGAGCTTTGTTTACCCTGTGGATCAGCACACAGGAAGCCCAAAACAGCACACAGGCATTTAGTACGACTTGCTCTGCTCGTTCTAGGAACGGTGTTACTACAGCCCATGAGCAGTCCGGAGGCTGAGAGAAGAATGACTCAGTCCTGCCTCCTGCATTCCTGAGCATGAAATGAGGTACCCAGCTCTCTGGAATTCCAGTGCAGAGCACAGCAGTAGCTCCAGCATTGCACATACAGAATCAAGGACTTAAAGGTCAGAAGGATTAAGCCACTTTGAGTCTTAAAGAACAAAAGGAACCATATGCATCAACACACAAAACCCTGGCCAAAAATGTATCAAAGAATATAATGCAGGGGAACCTGCCCACAGGCAAACAGACTGTCTTACATTGCACAGGTTTCAGAGAGCCAAGCAACACCCATGCTCCTGATACAAAACAGCATTTCCCACACCTAGGTTACCAAGAGATCCCTCCTGAGAAATAAAGAAGATCATCATATGAACTTTGACGACCTTTGGACTAAGGCGACCTTTTATCAGAAATCTCAGAGTCCTTTCCAGGACTAGTGACACAAGTTGGTTTAGGAAGTCACGACTGCAGGGGTGCATTTATCTAGAAATACAACCCAGGATATGCTTTGTGTGCCCTTTACATTTTATGCAGCTGCAAGTTTTCTAGACAAAGGGTTATAGATAGGCTGCTATATTTTAAGGCCACAAGAGAACACTACAATCATCTAGCCAGACTCCAACAGTCCTTCTGTAGAGATTTGTTAATTTATGGGTTTCTTTCCATAAAATACGTAATCTGTGAGTCCTACAGTGTATTTTCTAGGAAGATGTCTAGTTACTAGGGTGTGTACATTGATCATTATGAAAGCTGCATAGGAATTATCTGCTAACTCATGTTGTGCTGTGCTCTTGGCTTCTTAAGGTGGTTTGCAGACTTTCAAAGCTATACCAGCCTTGAAAGTATTTCAAAGTGGGTTGTGGGATGATCAAATTTATACAAACCTGTAGCAGTATTAAAGAAACACAAACTAGGATATTAAGGTAACTTTACATATTTCTTCATCTCTAAAGTGTTTTCTGTTCAGATGTTCAGAAATATTTGAATATATCTAAATTTAACTTCTTCATCTGGCAGAAACAGAGTACAGTATGGAATAATTGTACCTCTTTGTTTTGTAAAATGATGTCATCTATATTGCCAGTATTCAGAATTCCAAAGGCTAAAATTATTTTTGAACTGTAGTAATTAGCAAGAACCATCTTGATTTTTTATTACGAGAATGTTAAAATTGAAAGTAACCTGAATAGGGCTTGAGTGAATCTCTTTAACCATATTTGATGGAAAAGTTGGCAAATCTAAAATGCAGCAGTACAGATCTGTCTGTGCTATTTTAAAACATACACAATTTATCTTTTCATTAAGACTGTAAGCATATTTTCTCAAACTTTTTTATATTAGCCAGTTTCATGGGGCTACACCACATGTTGCAAAAGAATAAGAGAAAATGTAAATATACACAAGAGGTCAGCTTGACCTCTAGATATTTAGCTGGATGACTGACAGCAGAGTGACATTTTTCATTCAAGACCATATTTGAAACCCAGAAAAATCTTCAATAGGCATTAATTTGACATGTCCAGCTAATGTAGCAGTTGGAGATTTTGCTGTTCCTTCAACAGCTTAATACATACTCTGACAGAAATAGAACAAGCAATACTACTGCTGAAACAGCATCAGTCTTCATTATAAATTAAACACATCAATATCATAGTGTGTGGTGTACATTAAACCAAAATGAGGATTGAAAACTAGTATGTTTACAAAGGAGCAGACAGAAAAGCTTTTACCAACAGTTTCTTCTGTTCCCTGTTTCCTTAGGCATGTTGTCTATACTATAAATTCAGGGAACACATTGCTCACCTTTTTGAAACAATAGATTATTATGTTTTAAGAAAACAGAAAATATTAAAAAGTATAATCTACACACTGAATTCCCAACATTCTCCTAACTTAGAATTAGTTCACTCTGCCCTTCACAAAGATTATTAATTAATTTCAGAATTAAAAGATACATGAAGTAATTAGATAAAAGAGGATTTGGTATTTTTTCTTCTCATTAAATGGTTTGTCTTTAAGACAAACTCATGACTGTCTATAGCAAAAGGCCATTTTTTATGGCATTACTGTAGCTCTTGATATTAGCAAGTGTTTCTTCTGAGATTTCCTTACCTGTCCTCCCAATTATTTTCATCTTCTTATACATTCTTAGCTTCTCCAATTTATTTCATTATCTTCTAGACTTGATTACAATCATAATAATGTCAAAATGGTTCAGAAAGTAACATTGGTCATAAGACAGAAAATAACTTTCACAAATCACAGTAGCCTACTACTGCAACCCAGTCTTCAGGCTGGGCAACAATTCAGGTACCAACATAGTATTTATGTTTAATTTTATACTAGTAGTTAAAACTTTTCCTAAATGTAAATCACGTTCCACTAGCTTTCAGCAATGAAGTCTCTCATGGATGGGAGCTGCAGTGGCAGAACAGAGATCTCAGCTGCGTTAAGGTAGTGAGTGCCAAAGGTTCAGTGAGAAGATGAGTCAAAAGCCTCAACAATGGTGGAAAACCAATTATATTTGAAAAGGTGCTAATGATTTAGCCCTCAGAGTAGACAAGGACAGAGCTGATTTGACCATTTTAGTTAAACTTGACCAAGTGACATTTAAAACTGTGTTTTTGCTGCTGTAGAAAAAAATTATTGACAAATACAGTGAGAAGCAAGAGCAAAGCATTACTTGCCTACATCCGTATCAGCGCTGAGAGCTGTAAGGGAGCCTGCAGGTTGCACTTTGTGAAAGCTATCAAATGCCAAATTGCAGGGCTCTTTCTGCAGGCAGAAAGAATTTCCACAGATGCTCTTTCAGCTGTACTTCCCTTTCTCAGAAGCACAATCCTGCTGTATGTCCATAAATGAGAAACCACCATGTGGGATTTTTTTTTTTTTTTTGATTTATGGCCCTGTAGCACGGAGCGGAATCTGTTCTGTTGCTTGGCCAACTGTTGCACAACATTAGCAGGCAAAATGTTCCTTTAAGTGCAAAACATATAATCCCACTGGTGTCAACACATAAGACTACGGGATGTTCCCTTAAAACCTCTCTTTGTTTTTTGAACTCCTGAATAACTGACATGTAATTACACTTTTTCATTCTTCTACAACAGGTTGGTACTATCAATAATAAATGTAACTTGACCAGTGAGATAGCACCTAAAATATTTGCCTTTATGAAAAATATTTTAGACAAATACAATAAATATCATTGCTAAGTATTAAAGACTGAATATTCTTTTATTGCTGTAAAGTACAAGTGCAGTAAATAGTTCACAATTCAAAGTATGTTCTCATTTGATTGCACACATAACGCAATTAAAACATGAAATATCCTTAAATATGACTAAGTTATTTGCTTAATGATTGATTTATTTACTTGTTTGGTTGGTTGACTGATTTTGTTTGGGTTTTTTTAAAGATTAAGTTGCAGAAGTAATGCAGCAGTGATTCAGCCTCAATGGAATTGTTAAGGTGTGCATGTGACTGATCAGATGCAAAAGGACATTAATGGAATTTGAACTCTATCAGCTGACAAGGACTTGCTTGCCTCTGTGCCACCTTATGTTCCTGTCCTGTTATCTGTAATAAAAGATATCTCACCTGTTGAACAGGTGAAGCTGATACAGCTATAAACAGATATAGCTATATAACAACTGCAGATCTGCAAGTCTGGTGACCATTCATAAAAAAAATGCTTCTTCAAATGACTTTTAGTAGCATTTAAAACAGCTGTGGTAAATAATTCCAGTGTAATCATCACTATGACTTTGAAAAATACATCATGGATTCAGTAGCTTCACAACAGTTTTTCAATCAAACTTGTTCTCTTTACAAATAAAATTCCATTAAAATATATTCTGTTCTTAAAAATGCACTGCAGAATCTGAAAGACTGTTAACTCCCACTGTTATTGGCAATACTAATTTAAATGAGATTCACAACATGTGAGAAGCAATTGAAGAATGTTATTTATATATATCTACATCAGATTACAAAAATTATTGATGATGATGCACAAGTATCAAACCACCAAGATTTTTCAGATCCCCATATCAATTTAATTTGTTGAATCAGTTCAGTGATAAACAAATTTGACCTTCTCTAGAAGGACAACCCCTCCCCCCCAGGGTGCTCCCAAGACAAATATGTATCAGGTATAAAAATGACACAAAGAACACTGAGCTCCAAAGGAGAAAAGTATCAAGGTTTTAGGTATAAAACAGAGGCAGAAGCCATATAAGGTAGGTAAGGTCAGATAACTGGATGAGTTTTGCAGACACAGAGAATGTTTTCTTCCTGAAAGAATCTCCATGATTCAAAAGACATTCAACTTGCATCCAAAACTGAAACATTCTTGATTGTCAGTCTCTTTAGGCTTAGTGAAGATACATAATTTGTTCCATGTTGAAATCAAGTTTACTGTAATGTTTTTCCTTACAGAAATATCTGTACAAAATGGTTTAATAAATTTCTCTCTCCTTTCCTTGTGATAGCATTAATGATGGTAAATTACATAGATACAGATGAGCATGAGGAAAAAACCCTCCAAAATCATCAGTAGAGCTATTTCGTTAACCATAAAATGAATATATAGATGAGTTGCTTAATTTAGCTCAACTCCAATTCTTCTAAGTAGGGAGTAAATCCCAAGCTAAAAATTAGCTGTGAGTCTCCTACACATGACTGCAGAACAGATCCATGTTGTGCTAGATGGCACAACTGCCAGCCCAAAAACATAAACCATGCAGGTACCTTGTAGACATCAAGGGCAGGAAAACCTGTATTGTCATGTTTATAAATACAGGTATATAGTTACTAATTAAAAGAATGAAACAGAAGACCTTAGGTGGGAGTGTGTGGAGGTTTTAATGCGTGTTTTAACTGTATTTATCATGTGCATTGGACAACAACTTGAAGCAGATCCTACAGCCAGGACTTTTTTCTGCCAGTGAGGTTTGCAAGGGGAAAAGTATCCAAAGATTGCTTCAGGACATGGATGAGGAAACTTCTGATCAAAGTCTCTGATAGAAGCTTGGATTGCTTCCTTGGGTTTCTAAGTCACTTCATGGATAAGTTTCCAGGCTACAGGAAATTACTGTATTTTTAATTTAATTTCTACTTCAAGAAATGTGGTAGGGGCAGGACAGGCAGCTTGGGCTGTATAACAACTGGCAGAGATGAAAGCCAGCCAGATGGCATTAGGCTAAAAGAGTTCTCTTGCCCAAAATATAGCACACATGTCCTTTGCAGATTCTAAAACCAGCACAGAATCTGTCTCTCCCTTTACCATTACCATACAGCTGACTTTTATATATATCTGCAGTTCTCATCCCCACCCTTACAGCTTTGCAGTAACTTCAGAAATTTCTCATATGAGGAAAACACTTAACAGGATTTAACAAGGAAAAAATTTTAATTAGACTTCTTTTTTCTTTCATGTGACTCAATTTTTTAACATTGACGGAATAATGTTCATCAATTCCTGTAGCTCTTTGGGGATTACTAATTTAAAAACTAATAGAATTTTATACTTGAATAAGCAGTGTAATATGAAGATCGACTTTTGATCAGATGAGCAGATTAAATATATTACAGAAAGTAAAATGCCTCAAATTTTAGATGTTGCACATTTAATTGCACATTTGTAGTTATTTGATTAAATGAACTATGTGTGCTACTTGAAGCAAGAAGAAATATTTCCAAGCTCAATCTAATGTCATAATTAAGGATTCATGCACATTGAATAAGATGTGCCTGAACAATACAATATATCTACATTTGGTCAATGTTCTGTTCACAATTTATTATAAACTATACTAAAGTCTGATCCTTATTACCAGAGGACTCAAACTTTGCTAATAATGCAGTCTGAGGGTCTGCTTAATGTGAAAAGCTGTAAAAAAGAGCTATAATTATCTAGAAAGAGAATCTGTGACAAAACTGCATTTATCTCTCAAATCTCCTGCTTGGTTCTAGATTTACCATTCCTTC
Source organism: Corvus hawaiiensis (assembly GCF_020740725.1). Taxonomy (NCBI): domain Eukaryota; kingdom Metazoa; phylum Chordata; class Aves; order Passeriformes; family Corvidae; genus Corvus; species Corvus hawaiiensis. The sequence continues at coordinate 27,223,350 of NC_063221.1, forward strand.
CATCACTGCACTACGTGAGCCAAATTTTCTTCTTACACACAACTGCTATCCAAGTCCACAGGTTCAGGGAATTTCATGAAGAGCAGATGGTCTTATGTCAGTCTGTACTGCTTGCTAAGAAATCTCCTCCATCTCCAGCCAGCATGAGATTCAACAGCTACAAGAACTCTGCACAGTGCTCATGAGAGGGAAGCAAAGTGTCCCCCTGAAAACTGGACAAGGAAATGCCTAAAATTGCAAGCTGACTGAAAGAGTAAAAGGAATTGAGTCAGCATTCTGGGGAAAGGAAGGAAAAGGGAGGGGTGGAACAAGCAGTATATTCTTAAAAAAAAAAAGTATGTTCAACGCAGATAACACGAAAAAGATAAGTGCTACTAGTATGCCATAAATAATATAAGATTCACATAATGCACCATTAAAGTTTATGGATCAAATCCTCTTTCCTGGCTATGATGTACTTAGGCATAACAAAAACTCTCAAGGAGTTGGTTATAGCTTTCTGATTCACTACCCAGTTCATCTCTGGCACTGTGATGGGACTGGAGATGATTCATTAACAGGAGGGAGCCAAATTGCAATTTCTCTACCCTACAATCCCTTTAAGACACTGTTTAAAGGGGCTGTAAAACTCGGTAGTATATTACCTCTTAGTTCATTCAGAACTTTTCAGCCTAGAAGAGAAATTTCCTGGACCTTAAGTGCTTCTCTCTTGTTTTGCCTTGCTTGAGCAGTGACAGGGGGCACAGGACAGTGAACAAGGCCTAAGGCTTTCCCCTTCTAAGCTCCCTCAGGTTTTTCCAGCTGTGTGAATGCTTCAATTTGTCCCAAATAAACAGAGTTAATTTAGATGTGTCATGCATATGTACATGCACATCCATGCTTACTGATCACTTAAGTGCAAAGCCAATTCAAATTTCTCGTGTTCAGGGGAACTGTAAGCCTGGGTGCAATGTGCCCTCCGAGCATGCATAATCTGAAACAGATGGCTCAACAGATGAGCTGCCAAACACTCAAGGCCAATTCAAATGCCATCCAAAAGTAAAAGTTATATGGGATAAAAGTTTTCCTTGTCCCACTTTAGATAAACAGGGCCTATCTGCTTGCAAGATGATCCTTTCTCATTTTCTGCTTGTCTACTTAGTCTTTTCAAATACGGCAAGCTCTAGAAAACGAATTCAGTTTTACTAGCTGCCATCATTTTCCAATCTCTTGTTTGGGTTTTTTTTCAATAAAGCTCCATGACCCTGGAGTTAAGAACTTGCATGGGTTCCTTGAGCTTTAGTAAAAAAAATAAAAGCCAACAAGGAAACAGCAAAATACAGGAACTTTCTGGCTTTCAAGTTTGCAAAGAAAAGGTTGAAAATATGAACCCTTCAGAAACCAAAATTCCTTTTTAACTCATGCTTTGGTTGGCAGGGCTTAAGCATAAATAAATAATTTAAATTGCATGGAATATGAAGTCTATTGATTTCCCATTTAAACACACTGATACATGGTACCAGAGAGTTCTCCACAGCCTGTAATACTTCCTAGCCTTTCCACAGGGCTCCCTGCTCATAGCTTGCCTAAGTGGAGGCATTGTTCCTGCAGACATTATTATGCCTTAGGCAATGCCTTCACTGTGAAGTAAATCTGATTTACAGCTACCATATATCTTGATTTTCCCATAAAGGTCATTTTTTGACACCTGGATTTTTTTCCTGAGGGTGCACACACACACATCTATGTACATATATATGTCTACTAATCTGTCCCTCTCCCCAGACTCTGTACCTAGGTGTCTGAATTTCTTAACATCAGGAATCCTGACACAGGATCACTAAACACATTCAAAAAACCCAGACAATGGCAGATTGCATACTGCAGAGTTTCTCTGTGCATGAAAAAAAATGAACATTTCCAAAAAGTAATTACACAGTCTGAGCACTCACAGTACAGAACATGCCCATGTTGCTGCTGGGAACAGAAATGACAGCCATCACTTCAGTCAGCCAAGCACCACTGAGATCAATCACACTGCAGAGTATTACCTATGCTTCACACTGCACCAGCTGACACCACACTGATTATCCCCTGAAATGTTTAAAGTACTACAGTACTACAGTTAAGGATTTGTGGGTGTAGAAGATTCAAGCTAAAACACACAAAGCAATTGTAAATTAACTCCACAGTCAAGACAAAAGGTAGAAGATTGGTCCACTACCTACAAGAAAAATAAAATTGTTTTAGAAATTTTGTGCAATGAGTAGATTTAATGCAGGGACTGCAGCAATTAAATGTAAGATGTCAGTACTGATATTTAGCAGATTAAATTACCGTTCAAAAGCATAAAGCCAAATAGATGTAATATTTTACAGATAGATGGGTTAATGTTATCAGTACGTAAGTGACAGCTGGATCAGGGAAAACTGTGTGTAGGATTTTGTTTTGCCTAAAATTGACAGATATGTAAGCCAAAATCTGAAAGACAGATGACAACAGCTCATTTGCTACTGTTTTTTCAGTATTGAGAAGGGCTGTTCTCTATTTGTGAGACTAGAAACATAAACCAGAGAGTGTAATGCTAATGATACACTCAGATCCTCCTCTTTTGCTTATATGTTATGAATAGCAGAGCTTAACTGGGTAGTTACATGCTTTAATCTCTAAGCCAGTGTGATAAATTTTGCTCTTGATTGACATGTAACTACATCAACATCAAAGGAACACGAAAGTGTGAATAACGTTTGGGCTGTTTGGTCTGGAGTGGAAACACTCGACTAAACTTGTACTTTTCTGTGCTGGTAACATTTCCAAAGGCTTAAGGCTGCTAATCTCCAAACCATATTACACATTTGACCAGTAAATTAGAGCAAACTATTTATTGTGTATACCTCAAGTAAACACACCACTGTAAGAAACTACGTCCTAAACACTACCAACTTCAGCTTATGTTACGCAAATCAAAGTTTCACTGTACACTGCAGACTTTTTTAATAGTTAGACTTCCTTGTAAATACATTCCTTACAAGCTTATTTTCAAAAACTAATTCTCTTGGGCAATGGAAAGCAAATGATGTAACTTTCCATTTTATCAGTTATCCAGAGAATTTGGTTAACTCCAGTAGCATTTAGAGATTTTAATAATAATGTTACTGTAGGATTTTCTTAGAAGTTACATAGCAGTTCCTGCTGCAATAGTTTGTTGGGGCACTGAGAAGTTCACAGCCTGAGCTTTTGAAACTTGGAAGCAAACAGATGCAACAAGGCCTGGATTTTCTTGGCTTACAAAGCGAGTAACAGAGCTGCCCTGTGTGTGCTGCTGCCTACGAGCTGAGTAGGATTTCCTTTGTTTCAGTCCATGACATCTGGGCGTATTTCAACAGTTCTGAGCAACTTCAGCTTCAGCAAAAATCAGCAAAACTGTTCACATTGGAGAAGGGGCAAAGTAAGGTCTGACTACTAAAATGTAAAATTAGGCTACAATATTATTAAAGATCCCACAGAAATCCCACTCTTTTACTGCAAAAAAACCATAACAACCCAAAACACTCCTTGAAATAATAGCTATAGAGTCCCTTAGTGAAAACGACTCCTTTAATGAAAATGAGAACATAATATAAAAATAGCAGTAATGGTTCAGAAGAAAGGTCTAAACAGCCCAATGTCCTGTCTCCAGCAGTGGCAATAGCCAATAGCTACAGAAAATGGTAGGAGTGGAAAATGTAGTGAGACTGCGCTGGTGTACTTCCCAAACTTTCAATGATTTACAGTTCAGAAGTCACCTGAGCTGGAGTTAACTGTTGTGAGTGGTTGTTTTAATCTAGACAGCAGCTTAATGTATCCAATAATAGGTCCCAGGCTTTTGTCTTCATACTACCAAGACTGGAAACCTTGCCAGGGTGTGCTAGGGCTTTCCCTGATCCTTAAATCCTGGTTTTCTTCCTGCTCATACAAAGCTGATGGAGCTGCAGGAGGTGCTGCTGTGAACTGAAGTCTCACTTCATGTGGAAATCAGATGTAGCTGCATTCTGCGCCAGTCTGCGAGTTCACACATAAATGGAATTTTCTCCTAACAGCTCTTGAGAGCTGACACAGTAGCAAAGCACCCATCTGCTTTCTAAATCCTGGTCCAAGTGCACATCGTGATTTTTGGGGAGAAATCTGAGTTTATTCTGCCTATTCTGGTGGCTACTTATTTTTCTTCTACTAAATTAGTTTTCCCCTTCTTTTTTCATTTCTCATAGAAGAAAGAGAGAGAGAGAATTAGTAGGATGAAAAAAACAGTTTCTGCATTTTTGCTTTCATCAGAACAAGGAGGAAACAAATCCTTTAAGTAGGCATGAAAAAGGATTTTTTTCATTCTCAGATAAGAAGAAAAAAATCTTCTTCAGTTTTTGGTAGAATAAACTTTGCTAGTTTTGTCTCTCATTCTTATACAAGAAACAGTAACCCTAAAGAAAAAACTTTTTGGCATCCCAAAATCAGGGCAGTATTAAATGAGGGGTTATACTGTACATGGACTCCTCCTACATACAAACCCCTGGGAATGATGCTAGACCTCAATAGAAATTATTTTACCTTAAAATCCAGAAGAAAATGTAGAGGAGACAGAAACTGATTGTACAGTGACACAATGGAACCTTAGTTTTAACAGATACCCCTTTAATACTTCTAGTTATGGAAATTAAATGAGCAATAAAGGCACATATTGTATTTGTGTTTTATGATGGATTGCTCAGCTCTAGGTCTCCTTGACTTTACTTTTATCCTTCCTTTCATCACCTTAGATTTCCTATTTAATACCCTAAAAGTGTTACAGATGTCTGTTATTTACCTGGATAAAAAAAAAAAAAAAGATGGGAAAAAAGATAGGGAAAAAGATATTTTTCCTCCAGATTTTACTATGACTTTGTACCATCGAGTGTGGATACTGCTCATAACAGCCTAAAAATATGCACATATTTTGAAACTTTCTTGTATGTATAAACACTAGTTTTAAATACTACCTTTGATATTGCTGTATCGATTAATAACAAATAAATATAGTGTATAAAGAAAAAAAACCACTCTTTAACTGAAAATAAACACAGCGTATAATCCTTATGATTAGTGACAATATTCTAAAATGTTGAGTTCTTGCTTTTTCCCTTGCTAAATTTGCTACACATCACTCTCCTGTAAGTCTAAATTTTGTGAGATGATGATGATGGATGTATTGCATTCTTGCTAAACTGACTACAAAGAGCAAGTAACCTTACTTGAAACATATTAATAGGCCAACACCATGGAAAAAGGTGATGGTGAGAAAGCTTTGGGAAAAGAGATTATGCTTATTTGCCTTTTTGTAGCAGAGGGCTGCATACCACAGCTGCAATGAAGGAAACATTCCAGTTGAGCAGCATTCCTCTGTATCTTTTCAAAGTCTCTGTGGAGGCTAAAGTAGGAATCACTTATTTGCGGTTGAGAAAATAGCAGGGACTTCTGCATTAAATTTTAAATACATTCTGCCCAGAGGATGATGAGATGTTTAAATCAAATGATGAGACATTACCCACTTAAGCAATGCATTAGGAGTATGAAATGGGATTCAGCATGCTGTGAATTCTAAACTCCGGTACGCAGCAAAGAATCAGACTCATACAATACCAGGTTGGAATGGAATTACCATATTATCCTCAAGGATAATATGGTCTATTCTTTCTTGGCAAAAGTACAGACTAGGCAATATGGCCCAGCACCCTGTCCATCCTGAATTTTAAAAGTGTCCATGGCCTGTTGATCTCAAGAGTAAATTATCATGTTGTTAAGTTTTATAATAAAATAATACAAAGATTACAGTGAATTGTTCACCCTACAACATTCATTCCAGCATTTTTCTACTTGCTAGACTGATTTTCAGATTACCAGAGCTCAGCCAATGTAGAGATGGAAAATAGCCTGTGTAACTATTTCTTCAGTATAAAGGCTAGGTAGTTTTTTAAATTATTTTGGATTAGATTTACACTATCTTTAAGTTACAGAATTTGTTAGAAGGTGCTTTCCCCATTAAATTTTTACTGCTATTAATGCCTTCATCTCAGAACACTGAAGATCTCAAGTGTGATCAGGATATGCAGGAGGAATTCTTTGCCCTCTGAGTATAGTGAGTGCAGACGACAATCACATTTCTTAATGGCCAAGCCCCTCAGCAAGCTCAGAAATGTACTTCTTAAACAAATGTTGAGTCCTAAAGTGCCAGTCTGAACCTTCTGCAACTCCCAGATAACATTATGTCAAACTGTCCTGCAAAACTTGAATTTACTCTTAAGAGACCACACCAAAATTTTAAGTTTTGCTATTGCTCCAAAGCTACTCAAATTTATAATGTCCTTAAAATGTGTTTCTCTGTAGACCCTGTAACAGGATTTGGCCATTGGGTGAGTCATTGGAGTTGCTTAACTGAGTACCTTCACGCCCTGTTTTTAACACACTGCAACAACATCTGACAAACTCCTCCCAGTCCTGCCAAGTGTCAGTGCCAGCGAGGTGAGTCAGCTGCGTCTTTGCTGCATCATCCCTCTGACATACAGCACTACCAGAGAGAATTAAATAACTGCACACAGAATAAATCTGATTTTCGGAATCATCTCTATCTATCTTAAATGCAAGAGAGAGTTGTCAGCCCTGTCTTAAATGGTATCACATTTTGGCCAAACATATTCCATGGGTTTTGGGGAACTGGCTTCAATATTCCAGTGCTCTCCAGCGCAGCTCTAAACACGCCACAGAAGGATGAGATTCTGAACCGTAGGAAGCCAGATCTAATGTTCAAAAAGAAAAGCCCCTCCTCATGTGAACTTACACCAAACACAGCCATAAGCAATAAGCAGAAACAGAACAGGGATTCTGAGACCTGGTGAGTTGAATTCCATGCAACCTGCTGTAATTTGATTTTTCCCAGAGCATGCAAATATGGAGCCATTTAGAAGACTCAGAAAGGTCTGCTTAGCCCTCAACGAGGTCCCTCATCCATGACCTAGAGGAATTTATGACAATTCATTAAAATCAGAGAAAAACTAGATTAAAATGAACAGTATTGGAAAAATGTATTGCTAATGGCTTTTATTTCATAGGATCCTAGAAGAATTGGCAAGAAAGGCCCAAGAGAATTATTTGTTTGCCCCAGAAACCAACTACTATCCTCCTTCCACTGTCTTGCTGATTTTTTTCATAAACATTTGTATTAAAACCAGCGACAGTATAATAAATCTATTCAGAAAATCTACTTACAATGGCACTTACTGTCATACTTGATTTAATTATCCTCTTTGAAGAATGACTGCTTGCAGGGTGAAGGTGATTCTTTCCCATCTATCTTCCTCTCTGTAATCCCCTAAACCAAACATAATTCTGAAGAAATAAAATAAAAAATGTTTAGGCTTTGACATTGCTCCTATTCTCAGTGTAGTTGGGATGTACATAAAGGGACTAGAAAATACCTGTAAAGGACAGTAGCTGGAGACAGAGGATGACACAGAATGCTCCATCTTCTACTTTATTGTAGTTTATCACTGCATTTGTTAACCGTAAAAATTAAAATGGGGGAAATGTTTTCCTGAAGGTAAAAATAAAAGATATTACTTGTTATCAACAAGCAAAAAACCAATCATCCACTATCAGGCTAAAACATAAATTCTTAATTATGATGATTACATTATCAGTAGTTGACACAGTGACCTTATGGGACAAGCAATACAAAATTAAGCTACCAGCATATTTCTGAAGTTGGAAAAGAAACTGAAACAAAATGTTATTTGTTCTCTTCTCAAATGCCTTCCTTACGGTCTTCAGAACCCCAAGCAATCGCAGCTGTTGGGAGAACCTAAAGCCACTTTCACTGCTGCCAGTCACACTCCCAGACACCCTTAAGGAAACCCACAAGCCACAACTTCATCACTGAGGTTCTCCTAAGTGAGTTCAGCCATAACTTCAGCAAAATTTACAACAGAAAAGCATTTTCCTCTTAAAGAACCAGACTCCCAGTGTTCTCTTACTTCCATTGTCTACCCTGGTCCTTCACTGGTATTTATTCTAACCAGCAGTATCTTCCTTTTGGCTAGAAACCATGCAGATTTAAACTGTAATGGGCAAAAATGTAATTTACTGGAGAAGCTTGGACAAAGAAAAATAACATTGAAGAAATTTTTAAAAGTAGGGTGCAAATTGGGATGTCCTGGAAAACACAGGAAGGACTGGGCATATCTGAGGTTTCTTCCTACATCCCTGCTGGGACAGTATGAGCCCCAGAGGCCACTTCACGGGCTAAACATTGTGACTGGTCAGGAAATGTGTGTGTGGCTGGGACACTATGGCAGGATAATTTAACTGAGACCTCTGTGTGACAAGAGAATGGTGCTGGACAAGATTTTCATCTGATGGAGCAGTGCATGAAACAAAGGCAGCACAAGGTAACAGCTGCTGCTTCAGCCCAGTCCTGTTATCTCCGTAGTACATTATTCTCTCAGATGACAGTAAGTACTAAATGTTACAGATGGTGACACTCTAGTCTAAGTTGTGTAAAATATGGAGAACATCACAATAAAACTGTCTGTAATTACAGAAAATAACAGCTCTTTGTAACTGGTCCAGATTGGATTCAGATGGAACATGTTAGAGCAAACTAAATTCTTCTGCTAAGAAATTACTCACTAACTTCTATTTTAAGCCATTTTTTATTCAAAATCATTGATGCTAATGATTTAAAATACAAAGGATATAAAAGGTTATAGCACAGTTGTGGCTGATTTCAGTTTATTGATTTGTTTAAATGAACAAAAACGTTTGCATTGATCTTTCAAAAGAATCTGAATGGGCCCCAAGAATCTTTATCAGAAGGATCTAAGTAGTTCAGCTAAATCCTTCAACAGTGCCTTCATGATCCATGTTCAATATAGGGGAGTTATCTGACAGACAGGGAAGACAGAGCAGCCTGGCATGAAAGTGCATAAACCTGTATGATGTATCCTGGATGCTCAAAGACTGTCATTTCAAATGTATTTATTTCAATTTGTGTGAGGCTTTTTGAAAAACAATGATTCTCTGATCTCTGCCAAATTACCTAAGGAGAATATCCACACTACACTTCTGAAAGAATCCTTGAGCTGAATTCCTCCTTTTACACCTGTTAACACAACTTTTCCTACTCTAGGACTTTTACCTAAAATGAGATATCTAAAATACATGCTTCTTCTAGTGGATACAAGTCTTTGTCACATTTCCCCCAAAAAGAGTGAAAGAGAACAAAGAACTAGTAAGATATTCAGCATAAGCTGAAGTTCAGGAAATTCAGCCTCTGGCAAACCAAGGTAAATAAAAAGCTCTTCTATGGAGAATTTCCCATTGCAGATGCTCTGCCTACACACAGGTTTTTCAGAGTTAAGCCAAGAGGGGGTTTTTTTTCACGAGCTCTTTGCACTGTTTCAACTCCTGTAGCGTAATACAGCCAAAGCAGTGATCTGAAATAATAAAGCTCCAGCCCACCTACAGCTTTAACTGGCAGCACTAGTAATGTTCTGGCGCCATCTGATGTTTTTTGTTTTGCTTGCCTGAGTATAATCTCTAGGCACCCCTAGAGACACCTCCAGGGATGCCCCTCCCTGGGCAGCCCCTTCCAATGTCTAATCGCCCTTTCTGTGAAGAAGCTCCTCCTGACGCCAAAGGCAGACCCTCCATGGCAACACTGACCTTCATGCCCGAAGCTCATCCACACACGACCCACATTCGCACAGGGAAGCTTCGCCCTGCTCCGACCTCGTTCACCTCAAACGAGGAAACTTGTCCCCACATGGATCTCATCACCTCCCTCCCCGCTGGCTGCACGGAGCTTCAAGGGATAAATTTGCCATCCACCGTAAAAAAAAAAAAAAAAAAAAAAAAAAAAAAAAAAAAAAAAAAACTACAACCCCCTTCCCCCAGCCCTGAGGGGAATCTGCCCTCCCTCAGCCCTGCTCGGCGATCCCTGAGGGACTCCTGAGGCGCGTTTGGCCGCCCCGAACCCGCCACCCGAAACCCCCCGGCCCCGGCCCGGTTCCTACCGCGCACAGCGGGATCCGACGAGCGCACACCGACACCGCTCTCGGCCCCGCACCCCTGCCGGGCTCCCCGGCCCCGCCGCCCCGCCGGGCTCCTCGGCCGCAGCCCGGCCCGGCCCGCCCTCAGCGCCGTTTCCAGCCGGCGGCGTTTGGCGGGCGCACGGCGGGAGCTCTGAACGGGAGGCGGCGGGAACGGCTCCGGGATGTCGTAGGTGTCTGGGCAGCGGCGTAGCGCTGCTCTCCCTCTCCGTCCGCTCTCTCTCCCCTTCCTCTTCTCCTTCTCCCCTCTCTCCTCTTCTTTCTTCTGTGTTCTCTTTCCTTCTGTTCTCCTCTCTCTCCCCTCTCTTCTCCTCTCCCACCCCTCCCCTCACAGCAGCGGGTCGGTTCCCGCGGGCTCGGCGGGACGCCGTGAGGGGAGCGCTTCTCCCGGCGGGCTGCGGCTCCCGAGCGCGTTCCGTGAGGGGAAAAGCGAGCCCAGAGTCGGCCCGGGGAGGGGAGGAGCGGCCAGCGAGGGGGCGGGATTTGTTTCCAAATGAAAACAGAGACCGGGAAATGCTCGCCATGGTGGTTCCTGGGGCAGCGCTGCGGGCGCGGCTGGGTGGGCGGTGCTGCTGTGGGTGATCCTCTCTGTATTCTGCATTTCTGAGGGATCGGGGGCAATTCTGTTCAGAGGTGCCCAGCGACAGGACAAGGATCAATGGCTGTAAACTAAAACACAACGAATTCCATCTCGACATCAAGGACAACTTCTGAATACTGAGGGTGGCAGAGCTCTGGAACAGCTGCCCAGGGAGGGCGTGGAGTCTCCCTCTCTGGAGACATTCCAAACCCTGTGTCACCTGCTCCGGGTGACCCTGCCTTGGCAAGGGGCTTTGGACTGGATGATCTCTGGAGATCCCTTCCAACCCCAGTTATTCTGTGAGTCTGTATCTCTGTACATCCCATGGATAACACCTGTGGGGCTGTGTGGAGAGGGGCAAGAAGAAGGATCACAGGGTAGTTCAGCTTGGAAGGGACCACAGTGGGTCATCCAGTCCAGCCTTCTCAAGCAGGGTCATCCCCTGCACATGGCACAGGATTTCATCCAGGCAGTTCTGGAATATCTCCAGTGAGGGAGACTCCGCACCATCTCTGGACAATCTGTTCCAGTGCTCTGTCACTGCTCAGGAGACAATTTCATCCTCATATCCAGGTGGAACTTCCTGGGCATCGGTTTCTGCCCATTGCATCTTGTCCCATTGCTGGGCACCACCAGGCAGAGCCTGGTCCATCCTCTTGGTCCCCTCCCTTGGCCACCACTAAAGGGATTGACAAAAAAAGCAGGGTTTGATATGAATTTGGGAAAGAGTGACTTCAACAGAGTTTGATGGCAAGGTTCACTCTATTGCTTACTACACAGATGGAGCATACACAGGAAAATGGGATCAAAATCAATTTAGAATGATTTACAGGGAGACCAGGGATGCAAAACGGTCAAGGGGACAATGACGTGGATACAAAAGATTCAGTGCAAAAGAGTTTAACAGCACTTAATCACTGCCTGATTTAATACTTATAAAGTGATTCAACAGGATTTACTACAATTACAACAGCAACTAAATTATAGATTCACACACACACTCAGATGTGGGAAGGAATTACAGGCCTGTGGAGATGAAGGCATGACACCCCTGGTGCCCATTTTCCATCAGGCTGTATCTCTCCATATTGTCTCCAATGGGAATAAATCCTGTTCATTTTTCTCCTATATTTTGCAATTTATCAGGCAGTAAGTAATTAATCAAGTCATGTAAGTCTGGTGCTGCTCTTGTGTATCTCTGCTCATCGTGGGCTTCTGGGGATCATTAAAGAAAGTTCTTTAACCCGATAAATATTAGGCACAAAATAATCACTGCAGGTTGTACATCTGGCTGTAAACATGCGCCATCATACTCTGCATGGTTAAGAAAATAAATTAAGCCTTGTCAGGCTAATTCAGGGGTAGGAAGCTCTGGTTAAATACTCTCACCACATGTGCCTCATCTTTCTGTCTCCTTTTCTTGTTCCACTCTGGCATTTGGTTCTACACCACAGTCAAAGTGAGCCATATTAAAAAAAAAAAAAACCAAACTAAAGTGGTGCTCTTCATGTTGTTTCCTAAAATACTTTTCTTTGGACATGTTTTTTCGCCACATTCTTCTTTTGGAAGATCCGAGAGACAACAATTTGGCCAACAGGGTTTTCATGTGAGGTGTCAGGATAAATTTGGTTTCAGAGATCCAAGCCAGGGTCTGTGTGTAGACTTAGAGCATACATTTTAAATAACTGATTTAACTTCTCACATCATGGCATTGGAAAGACAATCATTAAAAACAAGCCCCCAAGCAAGCCGGGCTATTGGGTGACACAAGGCAAGGCTGACCTTCTAAATAAAGCTAAAATTGTGTCTTCCAATACAATATTCCAGCGCTTTCCAACGTTGAGGTGCTTGGAATGAGGCTCCATCTCTGCTCCCATAGTTCAGGGTGCTTGCAGAGAGAAATTTGGGCAGTGTGCTGCTCTGTTGCTGTACACAATATTTGACAGACTTCGGAGAACGTAGCTTTGATCAGTGCACAACTTTCCCCCTAAGAAATGTTCTGTGTTTATAACTTAGTGGGATTTTCATGTAGTTTCTCATTTATTTCATCCTACAGCTGTGCCAACTCCCGATCCTGCTTTCCTTTGGCTTTCAGCTTCTTTTGAAGTCTGTCATAAAAACTTCCATCAGAACATGCCTTAGTGTAACATGCAAATGCATTGGCCCCCAGAGCATCCTTCCAGTGTGGATGCATTAATAAATGGAATATTTCTCTGCTGCCATGAGCTGGAATGTGTAACGGAGTCAGGATTCCTTGAGCAATATGGGGTTCTCTTTAAAAAGAAATACATTGTAAAGAATTCCAGCAAACTGTTACAGCTTTGGCTGCCCTTTGGCCAGAATTTCAGAGGCATTTTTAATTTAAATGTTACCTGTTTACTTGGCTTTTTTAAGATAGGATATTTCTTTTCTCTATTTTGTAATAGAGATAGCTGTAAAACAGTTTTCATGTAAGACCCTTGGCTGAGTTACATAGCAAAGATGTGTTTCCATTCTATTTTCCCAATCCTTTAATTTACAGTTTTGGAATAGCAACATAAATTTTAAAAGGATATGTTTGGAATGAGGTCATCTAAATTCCTTACAAGGCAAAACATTCTTTCTCCGAGGTGAAAACTGAACTAAGTTCTTGAAATATGATGTATATTCCAAACCCTGTTTAATTCAATGTAATATATATGTCTCTTGGGGACTGTTCTTACAAAGATTTTTTTTTTTTCCTCATCGTTTTATATCATGCTTTAAACTATTGTTAAGATTTAGGAATGTGCTTAAAAGTTTCAGTTGTCTCTGGGAAAAATAGTCTTAATTTATGTTGACCTTTCTTTCCTTGGAGCATTTAGCCTGCATTCAATAAAATTTTGATGACTGCTCTTTAGAAGACAGCTGTACCATATAAAGTATTATAAATATTCAGCTTTCCTCTTTCCAGTGTTGCCATTAACAGCTGGGCATCCAGTTCAGAGGAGCAGATTTTGCAGAGAGAGCTTGGCATGTTCCTGAATCAGGAGAGGGAAGAAGGGAAGCAAAGAGTTTCTTATGGTTTGGGGACCTGTAAAGACATAGAGCATCTGTTCCCCAGTTAAGTCATAGTCTGGTAGCACTGAATCATGTTAAGAGCTAAAATGATGGGAAAAACTACTTTTTTCACCTTGGCTGTACCTGTCTTAAATGTCTTAAACATTATTTCGACTAAAGGCAAAATAATTTCAAGCCTTGCTCAGAAGGTATGCAAATGAAAATGCTTTTGTGGGGGGTTTTGTTGTTTATAGTTTTATGAAGAAAAAGATAAATATTCAGCATGATTTCACTTCAGTGCCTTGATTTTATCTCTGGTATAAAATGGAGAATCAGATTTTCTTAGGCAAACACTTTATCCTTCTAAACAAGCAACATTCGTGGTACAGGGAATGGATTTGCTTTGGATGCCATCAGTTTTCCTGTGTAAATGTGAAACCTAAAAAGGAAACTGTCTTTAACATTATCAATTTTAGACCTTACTAACAGAAATCTTTGTGCCTAGATGACCATAAAACCTGTCCATATTTTTCTCTTGCAGGGTTAAGAGAGCATTAAATTTGGACACAGTTAAAAAAGATAACGTACGTATTTTTTGGTGTATGGAGCCATCTGGGCTGTATAAATATATATGTATGTGTGTGTATCTATATCTGTGTGCAAAAATCAACGTGGATATAACCAATCTATTTCATTTTAGCTGCCTTTAAATTGTTACAGATTGGATGTTGTCTGGGCAAATCTTAAAGCACAAAATTACTGCTGCAAATATTAGTATAAAATTTATTGTATTTCATTTGTCACAGAGCTGCCTGGCATTAAGTAATGTACATCTGCTTGAATCACTTGAAGCATGTGCATATTGTTATTGCCATCACTATTTACCCAAGAGCTGAATGAGTTAAGATCCTTGCTGAAATCATTTATTAGAAATTAGCTCCATTATCCTGGGAAGCAAATGTTCTGCCATGGAATTGTACATGTGACAATATGGAATTATGATAATGCTGTAATCTGCATATTATAAACTGCAAAATTGAAATGGAAACATTAAAGGCATTTTCATGTCAGGGCTGTAATTACCTCCCTCAGCTAATCTGGCATAATGAATCAATAAACTACTAACGCTGCCATAAATTTCACCGCAGTTATCACAATAAAAATAAAATTGTACTGTTGCTATTATTTTTTGAAAATGCAGCTCCAGCATCCTCCCAGCCGCCAGCATGTCATGACATATGTCAGTTTATTATCTCTCCACAGTGGGTGTTGCTGCAGCCAGCAGTGCACAGGAGCTTGGGAGGATGGCAGGGTGGAAAGGAAGGAAAATTCTGGAAAAGTACAGAGAGAAAGAGCTGGTTAGCAAACGAGCTCCCAATAAATCTCCGTGCCTGTGTGATTTTGAAGAGGGTTTTTTAGTATGTAGCGCGTATTTGGAGGCCCCACTGGTATTAAGCAAGGTAGAAATTTGCCATTTCAAAATTTTCTAGAGACTTATTTTTTTGAAATTTAAACAGAGATGGCAAAATACCGCAGTGGCACTAAAAAAAAAATCATTAGCAGTTTAATTAGCAGCTTAGTGTACCATTACCCAACTTGTTCTGCTCAGAATGCAGCTGTGACTATAATTTTGCCTCTGTTTCTTGGGCTGTAGTAACATTTTGTAGATGAGTGGTCCAGCTGAAATTCCATGGAATGCTTTTCCTGCCCTAAAGCTGTTCCTTCCCATGAGATGAAAAGAGTTACTCGATGCTTACCTGCAGTCAGGTTCTTGTGCAGCAAAAAGCTGGTGAAAAGCCCATTTGAATGACAGAAACTTTTAGTGGAGGCTCAGTGATGTGGCTTTACACTCATTTTTAGTTCACACGATGTCCCTAATAGATACATGTCAAAGATTTAAATTAAATAACTATAGAAGGTAAGAAGGAACAGAAAGTAGTAAACACACACGGTTGGGGTGGAGTATCTGTTTTGTCTTTGGTGTTTCTATCATTCCTTCCCTGTTTATCAAGAGTCCCTCATTCCATGGATCAAAATATTAATGAACTAACCAAATCAGGAATGAATATTTTTAGATTTTTGGAATGTTAGCATGGTATTGTTAAAAAAAATTGCATAACTGGAGTAAAACTCTTCTTCCTGGAAGAGAAAAACTGACAAATAAATCTTGTTCTTGTAAGTGCTGCAGGAATTTTCTCACGGTAGTTGTTTAAAATAACCTTA
Organism: Corvus hawaiiensis; assembly: GCF_020740725.1. Classification (NCBI taxonomy): domain Eukaryota; kingdom Metazoa; phylum Chordata; class Aves; order Passeriformes; family Corvidae; genus Corvus; species Corvus hawaiiensis. The sequence continues at coordinate 27,239,262 of NC_063221.1, forward strand.
TCCATATCCAGAAATGGGTGAGGTGACTGCTGTTCAAGCAGGGAAAATAACCTGAAATGTTTGGAGGTTCTCCCTGTTGAAGAGGAAATTTGATGACGTGTAAATCCCTACACTGGCATTGATACTTCAATTAATACTCATTTAAAGATGATTGGAAACATTTCTTCAAACTGCTTGAATGTGGCAAGACAGACTGAGGATTTCCATCAGGTGTAGTTGAAATACTGATAGACTGCAACAAGAGTATAAATGAGTGGTGTGAAATTATTTAGGTTATTTGAGACTAAAACCAGGCAGAGGCAAGTGGGCAGCAAATGCAATCCTTTAAAATCGGGTGGAAGTCCCACTACTGGTGACCAGCGCTAGCACTGGTGGGTAGTAAAGTTTTGGGCTGGGGTTTTTTTTATTTCTCTACATGAGCAGAGCAGTGAAATCCCAGTTTCTCATCCTTGCAATTCAGTATCCTTCTGCTCCTTTTCTGTACTCAGTCAAGAGGACACTCAGCACGGAATCCCGGGCAACAAATGGAGTAAAAACACTTTACACTTCATCTGTGACTCTCCTATAAGACAGAATCCCATTCCCTTCACTCCTGCCCTCAGGAAAGGTCCAGAGTCGGTGCTGTCCCTGCACGTTGGCCATAAGAGGGTGCCAAGAGCCCTGGAAAAGCCCCCTGAGCAGCTGCCAAAACCTGGCATTTTCTGCCGAGGATGACTCTGGTCCAGGCAGCCACTGCATTTAGGAATGCCAGGACGAGTGGAGCCCAAGAAAAAGAAACAGACTGCAAGTGTGTTATTAGTCATACAATGAGTGCTGCCCCCACTGCAAAACGCTCTGTTTCTGTTGAAAAATTGACTTTGGAAGCCGCTGTAGAGATTCCAGAGGGAAAAAAAGATACTTGGCACCGTCTCAAGTGCACTCACGTACGAATCATTCCGGAATTAAGAGACACTGTTCTGTTCCTACCACAGCTGGAAAGAAAAGTAGGGTGGCAGAGACAGAGTCTGGCAGGGCTGGGAATGGATCTCCATCTCCAGGTTTGTCCCCCCGGCAGGGGCTGAGCCTTCCTTTCCCAGGGAAGTACACGCTAGCCACCAGGATTGAGAAACTTTCTGTTCAAAGGTCAGCTCCTGCTGGGATTCCCTTGGGCTACCAAGTGACAGCAGCAGGACGAACCCACGGAGGAATCCCCCAGCAGTGAGATGCATTCCAGTGCTGTGGAAGGGAGCGCTGCTCCCTCCCAACACCTCACCGCCTCCACGCTGTGCCCTTGCTTTGTGGCTTAGCTGGAAAACCCAGCGATGGGCAGAAGGAAGAAGAAGGAAGTAGAGCAAAGTCGTGTTTGCTTCCATCCCTCCGCCCTGGCCAATATCCACCCGCTCCCGCAGGCAGGGAGAGGCTCCCGGGGGGCTTTTCCTACCTGCACCGCGAGCTGTCCCCCGCCAGCCCCGTCAGCTCATCTGTCCCTGCCCGCGTTCCTTCCCCGCCGCGGACACGCCGAGCGCCAGCGATTTCCGCCGCCGCTGCGCGGCCCCGCTGCCGGCGGCCGGGGAGGGCATCCCGGAGCCGCGGAGCGCCCGCTGCTCACCCCGGTGGCGGCGGCGATGCGGGCGATGAGCTGGATGCCGTCCTTCATGCAGAAGCGGCCGTCGCCCCCCACCTCGAGCGTGGCGTCCTGGCGCTCGGCGGGCGGCACGGTGGCCAGCACGCTCTGGATGAAGTTCTCGCTGTAGTTGGCATTGCTCTGGAACACCGTCACCCGCTTGCGCAGCCCAATGCTGCCCGGCTTCTGGTCGCCGTAGGGCTTCGTCTGCACGGTCACGATCCGCACCACGGCCGGTGCCGGGCGAGTTCCGGGAGCCGGGGGGCGACCGCGGCCGCCCGGCCCCGCCGCCGCCCCCGCCCCTTAAAGGCACCGCCCGCGCTCCCGGCCGGGCCCGCAGCGGCCGCAGGCGGCAGCAGCCGTGTGCTGCTCTGCCCTGGCCTGCTCTGCCTTGCCCTGCTGGCACTGCCCCGTCCTGCCCTGTGCTGCCCATGCTGCCCTGCCACAGCCCCGAGCACCTCCGTGTCCTGCTGCTCTGCTCGATCCCAGCCACTGCCATGGAACTATGGAAGGGTTTAGGTTCGGAAAGAGCTTCAAGATTTTCAAGTCCAGCCGTTCCCCAGTACTGCCAAAGCCACCACTGCCCCATGTCTCCAAGTGCCACACCCACACGGCTTTGAAATCTCTCCAGGGATGGGGACTCCACCACTGTGCCAGGACTGGACACTTTCCCTGAGATCCAATTTAAACCTCCCCTGGCCCAGCCTGAGGCCGTTCCCTCTCCTCCTGTCCCTGTTCCCTGCGAGCAGAGCCCGACCCCCTCCGGCTGCCCCCTCCTGTCAGGGAGTTGTGCAGAGCCACAAGGTCCCCCCGGAGCCTCCTTTGTTCCAGGCTGAGCCACACCAGCTGCCCCTGGTGCTCCTGTCCCTATGGCCACCAGCAGGATGTCCCCACAGGCCTTACAGACAGGCCCTGACCTCAAGTGACCACCCCACACAAGCAGGAGCCCCCCAGTGCTCCAGTAGCGGGGTCAGGGAAGGTCAGCATTAGCAGCGCCTTGAAGAAGCTGAATTTTGGCATAGCTCTAGTTCTCAAAAGAATGGGAACATTCCAGAAATTCAAATTACCTCTTACAGATATTTTTTCTCCTAAATGTCTCCCCTCCAAGAAAATAAGCTGCTACCTCTGTTCATCCTTAAAAAGAGAAGCTGGAATTTTTCTGTCTTGGTGATACCTGGATTTGGAGCAAAATGGAAAAGACTCTGCACATACAACCAAGATCTCTAATCTCACCTCCTCCAGGGCAGGAAAGGTAGAACCTGCTATGGAGAGTTTACCTACTAAGTCCCCACTTTAAAAACTGCATCATGAAACCCTTCCTAGCAGCAGCAGGATCAGAAAATAAAGGAGGTTCTCTGTGTATTGCTGGGCCATGTTTTGTACATGCAGCAAACCCAACTCTTTCCACGCACAGCGATTTCTCAGCTAAGCCCTCCTCTCAGCTTTAACCATTCCTTTCCTAAAAGGCAGAGAGAGTTGCATATGAATTCCTGCCACATCTAAAAAGGCTGATTTTACAAACAAAAGAAACCTAAATAATGCACTGCTCAGTTTGTAGTGTCTATTCCACACGGAGTGTCTCATTATTTCCCGACTCCTTCTTAGGCAAGGAGCTGGGAATTTCTGATTTACCCACACCTTGCCTGAGGCAGCATTGGCAGAGCTCAGTCAGAGCTAAAAATCACCAACTATGTTTTGGGGCCTCCACTTCTTTCAGACTGTTCAGAAAATGAAAACAATACCTGTGGTACTCGCTAAGGAAAAAATATGGAAAGCTAGAAGCTCACCAGGAATCCAATGGCTGCAGTGTGTAAATCAGAGCCCAGCTCTCATTTTGCCACCGACATTTACTTGCCCAGTGTAAGATGACAGCAGAGGAACAGCAGAGAGCAGCAGTTAGGGCAGATAAAAATAGCTTTGCAACACTACTTGCTGCCCTCACACATGAGGTCACATACATTTAATGGCTATTTTAAACTCAAACAACTTTTTAAGCATCCAGTGGCCAGGGTCATCATTTTTTCCCACATTAACAGATATTTAGAGAAACCAGAAAAATAGAATAAGCTGAATGGTTTTAGTACCTCAAAGCTGGTTTTCCTTGCTGTTGCAGCCTAAACTTGGGGCACTTCAGTCTTCTTCTTTCAGCCACCTGGGAAGAACTAATTGCTGTTAACAGTCAAGAGCCCAAGACAAACCTCCATTTTTCCCAAATGATGTTATTTCCTTATTGCATATGAAAAGGCAGACTTTATTGTATATAAAAGAGTATAAAATCAGGCAGTAATTACAGAACAAGTGGAAGATGAGGATTATCAGCAAATGACCAAAAAAAAGGGAAAGAAGCAAATCCTTTATCAGGTGACAAAATAAAATGAGCCTCACCCCTTTACACTTCTCACATCCAAACCACAAGAATGTTTAATTAGGAACCCATTCAACAAAGTTTTTCCTCAGTCAGGCAGTTCCAGCCTGCGATGGAACTACAACCCATGGTATGGAAATCAAGAGCAGATCTAGGGAGAGCAGCCTTTATGAAGCACAGTTCTATTACAGCTGGATTACTGAACAGCACTAATTTTTATTGTGCCTCAGTGTTTTCGTGCCAAGATCATCAACAAGTATAAAGCCAGTATGCCAGCTTTTTGAGAAGGACAAGACTATAAATTGCCTAAAAGCTGCCTAAAGCCGTTCCTGGTTCAGTGTGGCTGCTCCCAAGCCTGGCACTGGGAGGTTTAACCTACAAGGGAGTGCACACAGCTGTAAATCCACTCTTCCTGCTCCTTGAGGGGCATCACGTGCTGAGAGACCTGGCACAAGAGAAAGCAGAGGTGAAAGAGAGTTCTCTTTATTGGAAAACTCTTACCCAATGTGCTGTGCAGGCAAAATGTTCAGTACTGGTATCACTAAATGATAAGCATTCATCATATACACTGACAGCTGATATTTAAAAACTACTGTTGAACTTAACAGCAAAATATCCGTGAGGATTGAGCCTACAGTTTCTACTGAGTGAAGCCTAAATTCAAATTTAAAACCACCTTACAGGATGAGGCTATGGATATCTAAAGTGTCAGCAGCAATTTAAATAGGCCCCAGCCTTGCCTGTGTCATGGAACTGCTCTGTTGACAACAGGTTTGAATGAATCCACCCTGGAAAGCTGGGAAATATAAAATAGCTTGGATGCCTCTGCTTTTAAACAAATAGAGTGTACTTTTAGAAAAATAAAACCAGGGGGTTTATTCATAAATAAATGAAGAAAAACATCATCTGCATTTGTAATGCATTTTCCATCCCATCCCATCCCTTAGAACCCTCATTTGGAATTGTCACTAAAGCCTGCCCAGCTCTGCAGCAGGGCTCAGCAATCAAACTGTCTCATGGTTAACATGATCCCTAAATCAGGTTTAACAAAAGTTAGCTGCCTGCAAATCTCACTGTGCACAAGGACTGCAATACATCTATTTCTGCTTCTGATTAGTGCATGCTTGGTCTGTTTCTCACAGGCATCAATACGTGGGATTAAAAGTGGCTAAGTGAAAAAGAAGTAAAATACAGCCTTAGAAAAAGATTATTAAAAATATTAATAGTGCATGTATAGAATGGACAATTGAAATAGGCTCACGTATGAAAAACTGAGCAGTTATGGATGTTTATAGCAAACTGCATGGGAAAACAGGGATACATCAAGTTCATGATCAGCTTTGAAACACCAAGAACTGCTGATGTGTTCTGGTCAGAAGATGCCACTCTCCACATGTTCATTATCATGATAAAAGTCCCATAAAAGGAACCTATAAAGATTTCACCTGTTTTTCTCTAAAGTTGGCTAAGCCATGAAAGAACCTCACCATCATGGATTTTGGAGCCACTTCCACAGCAAAAACTGTCAGTCCCCTACTGTTGAGGCAGTTCTTACTCTTCTCATTGTTGACATGAATTATCACTTTATTTTCAGACTGCAAGTGAAAAAACATGAAGAAACCATTAGTCTTTACCGGTTAAGTGTCTGTTCTTTGTGTTAACAACTGCACACTCCTTGTACTTCCTGTGACTTTGCTGTGTTACAGGACAGAAGTGCTTAAGGATACGCTTTGAAGAGTAACAGTTTCAAATGTATCTTAGCACCACATTCCTGGTCAAAAGTCACTTAAGACTCATTGAAACAACACAAGGACTTGTGAAGATACAAGTTGGCCTTGTTGAAGCTCACACCGCTGGCCTCAGCCGGTCCACATCCCCCTGTGGAGCTTCCCCTGCATTCCCACCCAGCTTGGTGAGATCTGCAAACCAAACCCAACTGGTATAAACAGAGTGGGCAGAGATCTGAAGCAGAGAGCATCCAGTTGTCTCAGCGCAGCCCTGATCTCCCTCCCTGACATATCCTCAAACATATAAATAACTCTGGAATATCCACCCTAAAGGGCAAAGTGCAAAGCCAAATCCAGAGTTCCAGGAGCCTCAGCATCCACTCCTAATATTAGTCCCCCAACCCACCCCCTTTTGCATGGCTGTGCATTTAAAAATACACTTCTTGCTGTGATCTTGTAAGATTTAAAGCATCTGAAGTTTAACATCTTTACTGTGCTGTGTTTATTCACAGTTCCTGCTATAAAGGAAACTGACAAGGAACAGCACATTCATTGTGGTCTATGGAAAAAGGTTTAAAATCTCTGCTTCTCACCAACGCCTTCTACTTGGATTCACAACTTTCAGCTTGAATTACTAATAAATTACACCTGGAAGAATAATCAGGTAAAAACTCATCCATAACACACTCCTAAAAATCACTGCTCTTTGACCTTCTTGTGGACACTGGAAATATTCAATAGCATAAATGCTGTGCTCTTTGCTCTTGCTCTAATTGCATTTCCTGCTGTTAGTGCTTGTTTTCTCATTTGACGATCACATTGTGTCAAAAGATTGAAAAATTAGAATGTGAACACAAAAATATTCACATTTTATATGGTACTTAGAATTGCTTGCCTCATTATAATAATCTGTCCCTTCCAGGAACACTGATCCAGGCTCTTCTGAAGTCCCAAGGAGCACAAGCACATCAGGAGGGTTTTTTAATGAAACAGACACAAAACCCTGATTTCAGGAGAAGTAATTCTCAAATATGACCCAAGGAAGGAGAAGGAACAATAACAACAGACTTAACACAAAGTACCTTATGGAAGTCCCAGGCCATACCTTATTTTCAATCACAGAGCTGATCCTGCTGCCTGATTTGTAAGTGTGGATGATGATGTTCTCAGAGCCATCCAACACTTTGGCCTCTCCTTTATTAACCACAGACCTGCAGACAGCCCTGCTCAGCTGGGAGCCCCCTGCCTCCAGAGAAACGGCTTTCATCCTGGCTTTGCACCTCTCTGCACAGATGTCAATGACAAAGGGGCAGGCCTGCAAGGGAGAATAGGAGTTTTAGCATCACTTGAGCTGTAGTTTTTCCCCTCAGATTTTCCCCCACAGCTCCTAAGTATTTTCTTATCTAAACTAGAATTACCCAGATAGAAATATTTCCTTGAATATTAAATATTCCAAACCTGAGAGCTGTGGCAGTCTCTTACACCAAATGAAAGCTCAGGACAACTGGCATTTTTAGGCCATTTACAGTACACCTGACATGCAGGTCAACACAGCAAACCCTTCCTTGGACAGCAAAATGGCCAGGAATTAAGATGAAATATGAATGTATTCCAGTGTCTGAAAGAAACCTTTCTCCTCTACCTGTCACACTGTTGCTGTTTGTGCCACTTCACACAGATTGAACACCTCTGCAATGTTGCATTGAGCACCCTGGGAGTATCTTGACTACATTTTACTCCTGGTGTAACCACCTGGAGTTTGCATTTTCTTAGACTCCGCCACAGCACCTCAGCTCCTTTCTAAAGCTGTTGGAATCCAGCAGAAATGATTTCTCAAGCTCTCTCTCAGTGCTCCCAAAACATCAATCTTCAATTATTTGAAATCAAGGAATTAAAGAGGTGAGAGACACAAGTTAACAGCTGGAGATTTTTAGTTTAATTACTGAAGCGTTTGGAGAACTGTGCTGTCCTTTGGAAAGCAAAGGCTGGAGCCAGAACCCACAGCTGGAATAAGGCACAACACACCTTCCTGAAATTCCTAACTGGAGAAAAACCTCCCCAAAATGCTCTTTCTTGGAGCAGGGCTCTCTCTTGTGGCTGAAATGCAGAAAAACAGCCTTGCAGGGGCTCTGCCAACCGCAGCTCGGAGGAAAAGGACAAACTGCTCATCCTTAAATCCCTCACCAGCATCCCAAGATTTTCACTGACAGGCAACTGATATCTCTCATACTGACTATTTTTAGGTCTTCATGTATTTTATATAGTGGCTACACTGACCCGTTTAACAAAGTTAAATACCATTATCAGACTGTGATCCTAAAAATCAGCTTTTCTTAGGAATTAGATTATTTAATTATCTGCATATTTAATGCTTTAATTTTTTTCTCTTCATTAACGACACCCTCTTTCCTTAGAGAGAACTATTAACATCACAAGTAATATTATTTCTATAAAAATAAAGAAGATAATAAAATAAAATCTGTAAGTACACAGAAACATCGGAGATATAATCCCTGGTCCTGTAAAGTAAAGTGTGTGACCCAAACCCAAAAATTTTAATGAAGCATTAAAATTTCATGTTGAACACCTTCAGACACTGTTGTGAAAGGCAACAATAACTGAAATAGTTCTGTCTGGAAACTAGGAATTCTAAATCATGTGGAAAAAAATTATCCACTTCTGTTGTGGTTAGGGCCATAAAAGTGACTTTTTTAAGGAGAAAAAGTCCTGTATTTTCTAAATTTGCTGACAGGTCACCGTTTACCATCCTTATCTTCCTATCACTCCCCACCAGCAGAGTGCATGCATTCTTCCAACAGAAAGAATCCAACATTCCTTCCTCTACTACCCCACAAAATTCTGCCTTTCTCTAAAGCAAAGGAAAATTCCCTCTTTCAAGGATCCAAGTGCTATCTTAAGAATGAGGAGAATGACAGTGGCAGTGGATCCCTGCCCTCCTGCAATCAGTCTGTGGCAGACACAAAGAGTGCAGCAGAAAAATGTGCAGTGATTTTTGCTCTGTGACTCTCCTACCTCTGTCATTTCTAAGGCTTTGTTGTAGCCCAGGGACAACAAAGTGACCCAAAGGTCCTGAGGATCCCCATCTCGGTCGTTGGCTTCCATGAGATTCAAATCCATAAATCCTTGTCTTGTTAGCTCATTTTTCTTCATCTCAAAATTCTCTGTTTCAAAGGAATAGAAAGAGCACTTCAAAGTCTGTTCTCTCTGCAAACACCTTTATCCTTCCAAAGCCAAAAATCCCACTCCTGTTAACAAGGTCTAAATGATGGAGCCAACTTGCAGCCTCGGGGTGACCAATATAATTTGGGAAAGAATCTCCTTGACCAGGCATATGCTGTTTGCAGAGCTTCCCTGTGGATTTGGGATAATGCCTACAAACAGCTGGCCCCTTGGATAACCCAGAAAAGGGGGAGATTTCAAAACACAGAGAGTTCATATTGATTTCTTTTTTCTAAAAGTTTGGGGCTAAGCTTTGCAGAATGGGCTATTTTAGGAATGGGAAATGAAAATCAGCTGGAGACAGCACCTTTAAATGCTTCAGGTCCTTGATACAGAAGTGATTTACTTAGTTCCTAAAAAGCAATACAATTCCAGTAATCCTAACATCCCTCTCTAGAGAGAATCTCATAGATCCACCACTCTATGTCAGCAAACATAATTGAAATGTCCTCGTGTCAAGGACTTTTAAAAATAGTTTTCTCATCTTCATAACAATGCTAAATCTTTACTATATATTATTAAAAAGGGATTACCAGTTTAATAAATCTATCCAAGGCTACAGATGCTGTAATAAATAGCTTGAACTTTGTTGTCTGATGATATTCATGTGAACCCTTCCACTGACTGATGACCTGGTGAAACATTCCCCAGCTTTCTCCTCTTTCCTCTCTTATTTATTCACACATTTCCACCCCTCCTACTTGTGTAGACATCAGAGGCATCACCCTGACAAAGCCATCAGTGTGGAAAAGCACATGCAGGGATGAAACAGAGGAGAAATCCAGTTATAGAAATGTATTTTTGTAGGAGTTTTCCATAAGTTAGGAAAAATTCTGATACCTCAGAATTAATATTAATAGGGCTTGCCAGATCCAAAGTATTTTGGCCAACATGCCACAGCCTCCAAAGGCATTATGTCAAACCTGACATATAGTATACAATGAGACACTGGCAACCCACATAAACTCTGGATGCCATTTTATAGCACCAGATGCACACTAATTAAATGTCCCTCTCCACACTTGGTGAGATAAAAAAGCAGCACCAGCCCAATCTGCACAAAGGAGATCAATTCAACAAATACCTGTGACAGTTTCCTTCCCCATATGATCCAGGATTACAAACCCTGTAGGTTTTGGCAGCTACAGAACAATTAGGAAGGGGAAGAATTCTCTCAGCAGAAGGTCAGTGGCACACACACCAGAATGAAGCAAAGCAAAGGACAGGAGACTGGAAAAAAAGAAAAAGAAAGGAGGAAGAGAACAATATCTACACATGTTCTTGGAATAGGCTACAGAACACCCAGTTCTATCCAGCTGGAAAGTTAACTGATAGTCTTAATTAGTTTTAGGCGTAATTACCACAGTAACGAACTTACCCTTACACACAGCCCAGGCTTCCTGATCACACTTCTCCCCACTAGTCCTCAGCTCAAAGAAGTTGTATTCCTCCAGACTCAGGAGGCCATTCCCATCCAAATCAATTGTTTCAAATATATCCAACAAAGCAGCTCTGAGGGATGAAAAAGGCCAAACTATTTCCAAAGGCTTCCATTTCCTTTTACTGGCTCACAATATTGCCAAGAACTGTTCAGTCTATTTGAGAATATTCTCTACAAATAGTACTTTAGGAACATCCAGATTTAAAAAGCCACATTTTAGCTGGAAAAGAGATTTTTATAGAGGTTATCATGTTTGGGAATAAAACTCACTGGAATTCTTTGGTGAGAGCCAGCTCTCCATCTTCATCTCTCCCCACCAGTTTGGCTTCTCCAGGAATTTGGGTTTTTACCTTCCTCAGCCTGCAGCCAGTTGTGAAAGGGAGCAGCCAGTAAACCCCAGATCCAAGCTCCCCTCTCCATCCAAACATCTGCTCTTAAAGGAAGACAGAAAAGTTTGGAACAACTTCTCAAATGATGCCGCTCTTTGTTGCCAGTAATATTCACATAGACGAGATGAATTACTTGAAAACGCTGGCAATGCTGGGTTCTCTCCTTAAAAAAAAATTGGCTGTGTGATGCCATTTGAAGGATAAAAACCAGTGAATCTCTTAGAATGAAAGTTAGAAAAACATGCAGGAGAGAGATGAGGGGAGAAGGGGACAATAAGTTTATGCTGCCTTATTTCTGCCACAGAGTAAGAATATTCTGTGCACTATGAAGTTCAAATGGCAAGGAGGAAGAAAATAAGAGGAAATGTAAACAAATTTTGCCTTGGAAATGTTGTGTTTGAAGGTGAAGAAATACAACTGAGTTTCTACAGAGTAGCTGTAAATATACCCAGCAACTCAGCAATACTGGGCACAGCTGGAATTCTTTCCAAACACATGGAATTCACACCCCCAGCATTAACACACACATGAAAAAATAACAATTAAAATAGGAATGCACCAAAAATCTCTAACCTCTTTGTGTTGGAGTTCAGTAAAGCTCACAAGCTGTAGATTCTCTTGGGTTTCATTTTCCTTCAGAATAAACAAAGCTGTATCCACTGACAACCAGCGACAAGATTTTCCTAAAAGGAAAAATATCCCCCAAAAATGCTTAATAATGACACAAAACTCTTTTTATTTGCGTGTCAAAATAGGTATTCCCATGGTATTTATTGATGCCTGCTGATGAAAAATGGGAAAAAAGAATCTATTCTACGCTATTGGGATTTCCTTCCTGTTTAGGCCAAGCAGATAAATTGTTCCAAGCCTTGTGATTGTCTCACAGATAATGATTACTGTTAATAATTTTATCATTAAAAACTATTGTTAAAACAGTTCTATCATTAAGGGTCAAGAACGCCAAGGAATGGCTACACAACACAAAAATTTGTTTCAAAAAAGCCAGCCCAGCTGACTTTAAAATAACTTTGGGGTCTAAAGGCTCCCGTTTTATGGGATTAAAAAGGAAATAACCTACTTGGGGAAAAAAATAATTCCAATGTAGCAACTGGATGAAGCCCCGTGGTAAATCACCAAGCCACCACCTCTTTTTAAGAGGAAAATGAAATATAAATACACTCACCTTCTGCTTGGGCAATATTTAAAGGTTTGATGGTGATACAAACTGCAGATCTTTGGGGTAAGTGCAGCCTGTACTTGTGACTGATGATTTCCCCATCTTCTTCCAGGTAGAAGCATCCTTTGGATTGTACACATTGCCATTCCTGGAAACCAAGCAAATATTAGGTGTTGTTTTCATTTTGGATGAAGATCAAAGTGCCTTCTCTGAAATATGAATTAATTTGATTATTTAATAAACCCTGCATAGAACGCACCACAACATACAGCATCAATATACTTTTATTAAAAGAAAAAATCCCAAATGGTCCTTCTTGTAGTCAATTTTTGGAAAGTAACATTGCTTCACTTGTGAAAATGCCTGAAAAACACAGATTACCCCAATGCTCCAATAGTTGAAAATTAAATTGGAATTGCCACGAAGATTCTGATAATTATATTTGCAAACAGCTGGCAGCACGGACTAATTTAAATATAAGCGTTATATACTTTGTAACTCCCTTTCTGCTGTTCTTTGAAGGTTTGGAATTTTTTTAAAAATTAAGATTTTGCTAAAGAAGTTCTAAAAGACTTTCAAAGTAACTTGGCTGTGGAAAAGACAAAAATTTATTAAGTTATTTAAAATCAAGTGAGATGTCCAGTCCCTGGCAGACACTGCTATCCAAGTCCCTCCCCTCCTATGATCTCCCAGAATCTTTTCTTTGTGGGCACAAGCTGCTGGAGAAGGTTTTAGGGATAATCCTTATGGAAGTGCAGCTACTTCTGGACCATGGAGCCAGAGATCAGCAGCCCCTGGTCACCTTTTATGGAGCAGAATAAACCTAATTAACAAATCCATCCAATAATTTTATACTCCTCTTTATCCATGAAGCTGGATTTGTAGTGACAGGACAAGGAAAAAGGGGACCAATCATAAAAAATAATTAGGAAAGAAGTGAACAGAGACAAAACATTCCTGGGACTTAATGGTGAGGGTTAAATAAGGAGCAACAGCTGGGGTTGTGTCAGTCAAAAAATGGATAATGGGAGCTGGGATTAACAGGGGGGTCAACATAACTCAGCAACAGAATTCCAACATGGACTTCAGCCTGTTGGATCATTGAAACACTACTACTCCTAAACTGTTTATTCCAATACTTCCAGGACTCCTGACTTCAGCTAAAAGGAGGTTTAAAAATTGAGGTTTTTTCTTAAAATTTGACACACCGGAAATAACTGGTTGTTTGGGCAAGCTTAATACCTGCCAAAACTGTTGGACAAAAACCTTACCCATGTTTTAGGAAATCAAACTCTGTTATTCTGGCAGAGAGCATAAGGTGGTGCTAGAAGTCCTAAATTACCAAATTCCAAACAGGTATGTAAAATTGGGAAGCTGAAAGAGGATTTCCTGGCTGGATTTTCCTCTGGCACTTCAAAGCAGAACAGAAGCTGTCAAAAAATAGCCAAAATAGGAAACGTTTGTGTTTGAAATGTTAACTGGAAAGAAATGTGAGGCACTACCTGCTGCTGGCCACTGCGACTGAAATTTAAGTTCTTATTGAAATTACCCACATATTAATGCATAATTCCTAAAAAAAGCAATGATTGAGAGGAATTTTCTAAGGGTTTTTTAATTTAGACATGCACCATGTTCCGACTTCCACCATTTTCCTCTGTCAGAAATGTAAAGTTGCTGTTGCTCCAACATCCTGAGGGCAGTATTTTCTCACTTGTACAAAAAGACAGGTGAACAGCAAAAAAAAAAAATATTCTTGGATATAAGATGAATAAGAAGAATTTTTGGGTGCTGGATTCTAATTCACACCACAAATGAATCCCTGGGCATTTATTCACTGACTCTGGCAGAGCTTGCATTGTACAAAATAAAGTTTTAAAAACATTAATAGTTCTACTTACACCTTCCCATGTTTATTGATTGATTTCAGGTTTTGGATGATGCCAATCAATACTAATCAATATCTGCAGCTGCTTTTTTTTTTCAGTCAGTTCTTACTGGCTTATACAAAGAAAAAAGAATCCAATCTTGGGTAAGTGTGTGCTGGTTTTATACCCTCCACATCATATTTGAACAAGGTGAGATTGCAGGTTAAATTGCATCGAGGTCCAGATACCTAAACAGACTGCCAAAAATCCCTGGGAGATGATGCTTTGAAATTTTCATATAGAACAAATGTCACTGTACAGCAATGGGGAAGATATAAAGGACTTCAGAGTTCAATAACAAATCCAGAGTTGTTCTTTGAAACAAAAATGTAGCTCCTGAGGACAATCAGTTCCGTTTTCCAGCAGCACTTACACTGTGTGGTCAGAACCATTTTTTCCCTTTTATACAGGAGTCTCCAGGTGCACATTTTTAATGTATCCCAGCAGTTTCCAGTTAATGTTTTCTATTTCTACAGCTATTATTTTCTGTTGAAAGAAAACTAGTAAAGGTCCAGTCAAGAAAGGGAAAACAAAGGGAAAAAGATCAATATTAACACTCTACAAATATTGACTTAGCAAAGTGACTTTGGTGTCTCTCTCCTCCAGGAATTTATATTGAATGAGTGATTTATTTAAAAGAAAATACTGATAGGACATATTAGTCTAACTAAAAATCAACATTTTCAGGTTACAGCATGTATTTACCAAGCAATGCCCAAGAAACTGAATATGCTCACAGATCTGGTCTTTATTTCCAATTACCTTTCATGCACAGGTTTATGATACACAATCTTTCAGACTACTTAAGCATTTGAAGTTCTCACCAACCTAACAAATAATTAAATTTTAAATTTCTCAAGAAGTCATTACATGTTTTCTCCAACAGTGGTTTCATTTATAAAAAACACATTTTGTTCAATGAAACCTTCACACCTGAAAAATTATTTCCAATAACTTGTTGTCAGCAAAACCAACAGTATATAAAAATGTTCACAATAATACCTATCAGGAAAGCTCTCAGTAGTTTATAGCTGCCCTTGACAAACTATTAATTAAACATAAGACACCATTTTTCTCTGATTTTTAGCTTTTTTAAAATGCAGTAACACAGGTGCCTAGAGGAAAACACCATCATTTCAGTGTGATACCTTCATTGTGTCAGGCTCAATAATTAGCTTTGTGTTCCTGCTGCTGCTGCTGGCACCCACAGTGACAGTGGTGGAGCTGGAAGCTTTGCCACTTTGAGCTGATGAAGGTCTTGAAGGAGCTCTGCTGTCACCTACAAGCAGAGATATTTAATTACAATTACATTATTTCAACCCTCTCCTAGTGCTATTTATCATAAACCTTGCATTTAGAAGCACAAAGAAAACTGGATGACAAGAACTCAATCAGAGAACTTCCCTTCAGCACTCTTGTGTCACTTTTGCTCCTCTTTGCTATTGCCCAGACTTGAAGCAACTTGGAACAGCACAAACTACATCCTAATATTTCAGACTTGGTGCCTCTGCAGTCTGTTCTCCATGGACTTTTTCCAGTTTGGGAAGGTTTGGAAGCAGCTTTGTCACTTCAGGAAGGACCTTAAACTCTCCTATTGATTGTACTTGAAAAGCAGCCTCAAGAATTGAAACAAACACACTATTGATAAACGTTTTAAGGTTTCATGTCTGATCTGGGAAGGAAATAAATAACTTGCCTATGTTGCAATATCTGAGCATTCACCTCCTCTCTTCCCTTTGGACTGTGTCACATGACAATCAACAAAATCCACCCTTAGGAATTTGAGAGCTTCATAGATGCAGCCATTTGAACATATTTTACTGACACATTGATGGGATTGCCACAGTAGCAATTATATTCATCACTAAAATCCTCACTAATCTGAGAAAAATTAAACAAAAACTCAACTCTGGCTCATTGAGCCAGAGCTTCATCTCCAACAGAAAAAACATCAAATAGAAGAAATAGAAACACCGTTAGCCAGTTTGTGATCGCTTTTCCTGGAGATCCTCGGGGATGCTTTGGACACCGGCACTGGGATCCCTTCAGAGGAATTCTCAGTTTGATTCCCAAACTGCTGCTGCCTCAATCGAGGGTCAACTTCCAGCCTGTCCCTTGCAGCCTTGCAGCACTGCTCACGGGTGCTCAGGTACAGCTCACAGAACTTGAGATAAAAAAAGAATATTTCACCTACCAGGTTACCTTTCTCATGGTTTGAAGGAGTAAAATGTAGCATTAGCAAGGAAAGGATGGGGCAGCAGCATTTTCTCTTCAAGACCAGTATTAATTTAAATTTTCATTGATAAGAACAACCACTCAAGTGTCACAGTAAAATGCAGCCATGATTCAACAAGGAGGACCAAATATTGAATAAATATTAAGTGTGACTTTCAACTCTTTCTTTCAAGATATTTGAAGACTGATTTTTAACATAGGATTCTTACCAGTTTTCCTCCAATGAAACCATATTGATGTACAAATTTTTGTGGGCTGTCTTTTCAGTCCAAAATTTAGAATCCTGGGGTTAGGTCATCATGAACGCTCGTATTGTCAATAACACTAGAACAAATTTCACTCTAGGCCTTACCTTGTTGTAGTCAAGTTTGCCACTGCAGTTAAAATCAGCTTGTTTGGTAATGCTGGTCACTTCCTCCCAGGTCATTTTATCACCTCTCTGCAAGAAAAAACCAGCTCAGTTTGGGTTCCTAATCAAGAATCCTGGTCACCTACAGTGAAATTTAATAAACAAAGAGTCTTTTAATATTCTTTCAGGAAAACTTATCTTGCAATAGATTTCAATGGATTTTGATTGGAATCATGAAAACAGAGGTCAAAACCATTAGAAATTATGTCCTTACAATGCTACTAAACACTGAAGAGATAAATTGTATCAGTTTATGTAATTCTGTGCTGTCCTCTGGAAACCCATCACAAAAATCTTCCATAAAATGGGGAATCCCAGCTCTCAGTCATTCTTGCTTATCTTGTTTTACCATCTAATTTCCAAAATCTCTACTAATTAAATATGGATAATTAAGTTCCTAGTGATACTTACTGTTGTAAGAATTTTATAAAGTTCATCATGGAAAACATATCCAGCTTTATCTGTGTCTATTTTTCCAAATGCTTCGAGCAGTTCATTTTTTGTAGCTGGCTTTTCTTTTTTTAAAATAGCACAAAAATCATCAAAATTCAGTGAAGTTGTTTGTGAAGTCCAGTATTTATTAATGGTCCTCCGAGAAGGATTTCTTCCAGCCTGCTGAAGTACTGCACAACAAAACACAATATTAAATATATATTCCAGCTGTTAGGAAAGGAGTTTTCTCCAAACATCCTTGAGTCACTTTCCATGTTCAGATTTTTTTAAAGCCAAATCACTCCAACAGAAAAGTGGGTCTGAAGGACAGTTTTGGTTATGATCTTAATCAAAATATCCATGAACTCAGACAGCCTCAAGTGTAAAATTCAGCCAAAATCCAGTGTCTTAATATCAAGAACATATTCTTTTTAAACCTGCACATTATTAGATCCTATTTCTATG
Source organism: Corvus hawaiiensis (assembly GCF_020740725.1). NCBI lineage: Eukaryota > Metazoa > Chordata > Aves > Passeriformes > Corvidae > Corvus > Corvus hawaiiensis. The sequence continues at coordinate 27,256,670 of NC_063221.1, forward strand.
AAGATCAACATCATCTTTGCACTTCCTTTGCTAAGAACTGAGATCTAGAATAGAATTTATCTGAGACAATATTGTGTGTCACACCTGTACATTTGAACGCATCAATTCAAATTATACAACATGAATTTAATGGAAAAATGACACCACCAGGCAGCCAATGCCACACATGCAACCAGTGCCATGGATGTTACACCTGGCATTCTCCAAAATGATTTTGCTGCATCTATTTGCCTCTTCAAGGTCTTTACTGAAAACATCCTTTCACCAGTTTTCAGTGTGATGAAGGTATTACATTAAATGGAAATTAAATTCAAATTACATTCTATCTGAAAGGAGAGGGATGTTTTTACATCTTCCCAAATAAGCAAGTCTCTTGGGGAAGCACAGGAGATCCTCCATCTCTACCTGGGCTGGCATTTGATTTTGAGCCAGCTGAGCAGTGACCAAGCCTGTGCTGGGAACTGCTCAGGAGCATCTGTGAAAGGAGGCGGTGGCATCGTTACAACGCTCAGTGGGAACTGTGTCAGCAGCAAACCAAACAAACAAACCAGGCACCTTTGTTGTTCATCCCTGCCTCAAGGCCAAGCACTAAATAAAGATCTGTGCCCTGTCACCTCTGCTGCAGGAGCCAGGAGAACAGAGCAGGGCTCACATCTTTATCCAAGCCACGCCTGGGCATGGAGCAATGCTTTGGGGATTTCAGTGTCAAGGGCAGCCATGGAAGGGCTGTGACTCTGTGGGTTTGTTTCCATGGATAGCAGAGGTCCTTGGAATGTCAATACATGACTATATTTAACAGATATCCTTCCAATATACAATCCTGTATTTTTGTATCTCCAGGGAGATCAGCATTTGCCATTCCCTACGTGCCTCCCAGTTTGTATTTGTGAAAGTTCAATCAGACTGCACCTTTTATTTAGATTTCTCTATGGTCTGATTCTGCTAAATCACTTCAGTAATATTACAACAGAAGGAAGTGAAGCTACTATTTGTGGATAAGCAAAACTCCTACAAACAAAATTTCACAGGGCCAATCTCTCAGTGAGACTTTAGTTTAGAATATCAGCCAAACTTGATGAAGCAAGAGATGCTTAAACGTTGGCACCACTCGTTTGAGAAATGCTAAAATTGACTTCAGATGAAATATAGGTCTCTAACTCTCAACGATTACAAATTTTAAAATAAATTCTTAAATGTCGCTGAAATGATTGGGAGTCTAAATAACTAACTGCCCTCCCTAAGATTACCTTGAAAGCAAATTGCCCAAACACTTGCTGTGTAGCCAAGCAGCATATGGATAGAGATGAAAGCCAAAACATTTATTAAAGAGATGACATTTGTTCACACCACCCCTCTGTTAAAATCCAGATTATCCCAAACTCTCATTAGGATGTCATCAAGGCCCTTTTATTGCAGCTGACAAAGCCTGGAGAGCACCAAGTCACAAGCTGTAGGAATGTCCTTGCTAATGGGTAGAATTTCATGTTCTGATGTAGGGAAAGAAGCTACAATCAGTGCAACAGAGAAGTGCACTCAGCTTTTCCAGTGGTGGTTTCCATGAAAAACCTTTTAATAAAGAACAAAAATGCTCTAAGAAAAAGAAAAACCACCACCCAAACAGAGCACACAATCCTACAACTCCAAGAAGCTGCAAAGCTGAAATGGTATTTGCTTGAGAAATTATTTCTGGGGGAGTGAAACCTCTTTCAAAACTGAAACAGGTTATTTATTACTCAGTCTTTCCTTACTCCTTCTTCATCTTACCTGGTCACTAAGATATATTATTAAGAAACCAACTTCCATTTCTCAGGTAAATTTTTCTCACTCCCCTTTGAAATTCCTGAAGTTTTTAAAACAAAGCCCCACAGCTTTCAGTATCTACCAGCACCCTTCTTTAGTGCAGCTGAAGCAGTCAGAGGTATTTTTTTCCTATTGTACTGCTGACAACACCACCACTTATACACAAATACAGTCTGGATGAAAAATGAAAACTTTTGTTTCCAGTCTATGGAAGTGTAATTCAGCAGGAGATACGGAGTAAGAATTCTTATGGAACACCGGTTGTGGTGATTTTCTGTGCCAGGGCAATGGCCCACTCTAAACTGAACTGAGGCCCTTCATACTGGTGATTTACAGAAAAAAACCTCTGTCTGCTATTCCCACTTCCAGCAGGCATCCAAAACTACTCTCAGTTCCTTAAACCAGTTACTGAGTTCCTGCACTGGGATACTCTCACTGTAATCATCCCATGTAAGAACTAAGAGGGAAAAGATCCAATCGTTACCTAAACTGAGTTGTTCCTTGGATTTAATATTTTCTAAGCTGCTTTTTAAGACACTCAGGTAAGCTGCTCTGCAGTTCATGTAAAAAATGGCTTCTTCTGCATGCTGGGACTTCTTCCCTTGGGAATTTTCAGAGTGTGTAGCTTTCTGATTCCCGGGAATGCTGGCCATCCTGTGAAGGATATAATTACAGTTAGAATTTGGAACTCTCTTAATAATTACTCTGTTTATCCTCTGAAACACAGACTAGCCCCAATTATCCAAATATCTACGTCATATCCTTTCTATCCTCTCAATCTGGGATGGCAATAATTATCTACACTTGTAGGTAAGGACCACGAGATCCACAAACAGAAATGAGCTTGAGCTCTACTTATGATTCACAGTTTATCCTTCATTGGCAGTAAAAAGTTTCAGTTCACTGTATTTTATTTACTTTCAGACATTTGATATTACAATTATTATATAATATAAATATTATATAGTCTTGAATTCTGAAAGCATAAAAACACATTTTCACATTATCTGTGAAACAAGGCTTTGCCATCCATATTTTCTCTTTTTACACTTACAACTCAACAAAACATATGGATAAGAATAAAATTGGTCAAAAATTGAATCCCTTAATCTTCAAAAATGCCAAGTTAAGCACAGAATTCTATTTCTAAGAGTTATCTAAATATAAATAATAGAAATAAATGTGCATAAAACGTTAAAAATAAGTGTGCCTAAAACTTTGAGCAACTCAGGCCTTTTAAGTTCAAGGCCCATACAATTAGAAATGAATGGAAAAAAACAGAAACTCATCTTTTTCTCAATTATTAAAACAACTCAAAGAAGTAACTAATGCTGTTTGCTCACCAATGGTCAGCAAACTCTGACAGCAGCTTTCTGCTTCTACCAGGGGTGATTAAGGTTTTTAGAAGGCCATCACAGAGGGACACTAAATCCTGTTGTGCTCTTGCTTTAACAGCCTCTTGTATTATTTTACCCAGTGCTGACTTCAGGAAATATATTCCAGTATAATAAATGGAATATCTCAAGTTCAGCAACAAGACAATGCTGTCCCAGGGTCCCCTTTAGGACTCATTGCATTTTTACTCAGGAGGCCTCAAGCACTGGCACCTTGTTGAGTTATACAGGTCTTTCACACTTGGGAAAGGCAGATAATAATCGCTTATCAAGGATGAAGCACACAATTTGTAACAGCCTGACACTTTAATATTACACAGGTACCAGAAGGACCCCACAGGGACCCCCTGACACAGTCTGGCTCCTGCAAATGGGTGTCACTATAATTAAGCACCAGTGTTACGGAATGGAACTGAGGGTAAAGGCAAGGAGGAGGAGAAGAAGAAATGTTAATCTTCCACTAACCAGTTTATAAAATGTGAACTCTTGTTTGTACTCCTTGGACTTCCCAATACGGAGAGATTTCTTATGTGGGCCAGGAAGTGCTGCCAATCCATCACTGGGAAATCCAGTGAGCAATGGCTCAGTGACAGCACTGCCAGCAGCCCCATGGCTTAGGCTGGCACATTTTACTGGATAAATGACACTTCAGAAAAATAGACAGAGGGGAGCAATCCGGCCCAGGCTTCCAAACAGGGAGACAGTAGGTTTAGATTAGAGACTGGGAAGGAATTGTTCCCTGCGAGGGTGAGGAGGGCCTGGCACAGGGTGCCCAGAGAAGCTGTGGCTACCCCTGGATCCCTGCAAGTGTCCAAGGCCAGGCTGGGTGGGACTTGGAGCAGCCTGGGATAGTGGAAGGTGTCCCTGCCCGTGGAACTGGATGAGTTTTAAGGTCCCTTCCAAACCGAACCAGTGTCGTACTCTCAGCCCAGAGCACTCAGTGCCACGTCCAGTCCTTCCTTGGACACCAGCCCTGCTTTGTTTAGTCAGTGAAACTAAAGAACAAAACAGACTACTAAAGTCATGTGCAGCTTGAAAAAGAATGTTATCTAAATTAACAAGCTGGATTTCAAAACCAGATTGTGCATTAGGTACCTTAAAGTGGTAACCTTGCACATAAGCACACTGCCAGGTGACTCCAAGGACTATCAATGCTCCAAATTCTAATTGGTAACAAACTAGTATACAGTGTGACATGTGAAATGGGGAGACAATTAGAAATCTCGAATATTTCTTATTTTCCAAAACCAAACACAATGCCTTTGAGTGATTCTTTTTCACTAAAGGAGTGATTTTCTATTAAATTTTGTTTAACTTAGGATAAAGTTGCAGTGTCATGAGACACTAAATCTACTTCAACCCTACTATAAAGGCATTTTTATAGTAAAAGAATAAAAAAGGGCTATAAGGGGAAAAGGAAAAAAAAGCTACTAATGAATACGCTAAAGACTGCGTGGTAAACACAAACCTCATGGTGAAAGCACTATTTCTGCTGCTTTACTGTTGATGCCTAGGAAAAAACATGAGTATCCCTATGGGTCCTTTAAAGTTTTTATGTTAAAGCATAGCTCAAGTTCTGTACTTAAGTCAGAGGAGATCAGTGCCAAAACCATGCCTTGTGCTGAACAACAAATTTGCAATTGTCCATAGCTCCTGGGTAATTCATTCCACATTCTTGGATCAATCCACAGAAAAGTTGTGTCACACTGAAGCCTAACCTTTAAAGGTTATCTCGAGTCGTGAACGGTTTTTATACACTGTGGACACGGAGCACTTTGAAGAGAAACCCCCTCGGACTCCATTGTTAAGCTCACTTTGGTTTAGCACTTAAAGCACTTTGGACATGCAAAAAGCCGAGAGGCAGAGGGACAAGCACAACAGCGAGAGAGGCTAAACGCCCCCAAGCGGTGCCAAGTCTTTTAGAGAGAAACGAAAAGATTCCAAAATGCTTTAGGAGACAGCCTGACGCCCTCCCGCCCTCACACTCGGCAGCGCCAGCGCGCCGTGCCCTCACCGCTCTGCCTCACAGCCCTCCCTCACGCCTCGCCCTCTGCCTCCCCCGGGCCCTGAGGGGAAGCCGCGGAGATGGAAACCCTCAGACAGCGCCCTCAACCCCCTTAACCCAAACTCCGTCCCTCCGGACACCGAGGCCGCCCACGCCCCGCTCCGCTCCCCTCACGCCCCCGCGCGCCTCACGGCCCCGCCCCGCTGCGCGCGCAAACCCCGCCCCCCCGGGCCGAGTGCCCCCGTGGCCCCGCCCCCTCGCTGCGTGCCCCGCCCCTTCCCGCCCGGCGGCCGCCGAGTCTGTGCCCCGCTCCTCTCACCGAGTGCGCGGCGTGCGCGGCGGTGCCGGTTCGGTGCTAAGATGGCGTCTATTATGGAGGGCCCGCTGAGCAAATGGACCAATGTGATGAAGGGCTGGCAGTACCGCTGGTTCGTGCTGGACTACAACGCCGGGCTGCTCTCCTACTACACGGTGAGGGGCGGCGGGCGGGCCGGGCGGGCGAGGAGGCGCCGGGAGACCGGCTGAGGCGCAGGGTGGGGGCGGGGAGGGGACTCGGGGCGTGCGGGCGCCCGGGCGGCCAATGGGGAAGGAGGAGGCGGTGGGAACGGCCAATGGGGGAGGAGGAGGCGGTGGGAGCAGCCAATGGGGCGGCGCTGCGGGGAGATCGAGAGGCGGGGGCGAGCGGCGCTGTTGTTGTTGGCGGCGGGCGGCGCCGCCGGCGGGAGCGGCTGCGGGACCCGCCCGGGATCTCCCGACAGCTCCGGGGCCGCTCACCCGCGATCCCCCTGCCTCGGAGCCTTGCTCGGTGCTGGCCGCGCGCTGCCGGGTCCCGCTGCCGGGTCCCGCTGCCGCGGCGCTCCCCGCCCTGTCCAGCGGGAGCTCGCTCTGGCCCCGATCTGGGCCCGGGGCGGTGCCGCATTCCCGGGGCCGTGTGCGCCCAGCCGCGCCCGGCGCCTCGTGCCCGAGGCTCGCGGTGCGGTACCGGCGCGCTTGCCGGGCTCGCTGCTGCCCGGCAGGTGCTTCCCGGAGCCGGAACGGATCTTTCCGTTCAGGACTTCCCACTTCCCAGCACTAACTTTTAAAGTGCGGTGTGTTAGGAAACAGTGATGTTTTCCTTAACTTTTTTTTTTTTTTTTTTGCATAACCCCTGACAGATCCTGCCTTGCTGGCTTTTTCACCTTCCTTATTAGTATTTTTACATGACTTACGAGTATTTTAATGGTGTGGATTAATTTTTTTCAAGGAGGCACCCTGAAATCAGAAGGCTCACTGGGTGAACTGCATCCATGCCCCAAAGTTTTCTTCTCGTGGAGCAATTAGTGTATCAGTCTGAATAAAACACATACAAATTAAACCTGTAGTAAGTTGTAATAGATTTACAGCAAATAACTTGAAGTATCACACTGTCCGTGAAGCTTTGTTCATACAGTAGCATTGCATATAAAATTCTTTCCCTAAATCTGGATTTCCATCATATTGGGAGAGAGCTTATCTTCCCAGATGCAGGGGATAAGGCTCTTGCCACAGAACTGTCTCAGGCTCTCAGTTTTGTTCATTTGGGTTCAAAATCTCTCAGCTGGGATGTGGATGGAGAAATGGAAGTGCTTTTGTAGTGGCTATTTAATGGCTCTTCAAATGTCAGCTGTTTGACAGAGATGAATTAGTCAGCGTGGTCTAAGTAGCAGTCCAAGGTGCAAAGTCATTTAATGCTCAGCTACAGAAATAGAAACATTTGCTGATGACTAGTGTGTATAATTCTGGATATTGCACTGACTTTCATTCTATGGTCTTTACCTGTTTAATAGAATAATATTATATTATTTAACTATTTCCTATTTCTAGGTACCTCTACACATACATTACACTTCTATTTTGCATAATTTATTATGTCCTCTGTTAGTATAACACCTTTTAGTTCACAAATTTGAAACTCCTTTATTTAACTACCTATCCTAAGAAATTCAAGTTGGGTTCAAGGAATAAAATCATGTACCTTTACCCCTGAGAAGTGGCTGCAGTTAACATTTCCTTCAGAATGGTTTTCTCATCCATGTGCTGTCTGCACATCATATGTCTGCACATATGCCTCTGAAGTGCTTGCTAGGCCATTCTCCAGACATCTGAATTCATTCTCTTACCTAAGGCTGTGTGTCATGCTGAAACCTGCCTGCCAAAAGATCTGGTCCTTTGGCACGTCCTCTTCTCCATGTGTGCTGGCGTGGTTGCTCCCAGGGCAGCAGGATCAGCAGGAGCAGGGTTTAGAGATAACTCAGATCTAGTCCCAGTTGATTACACACCTCTCAAGAACTAATCCTATCATTCAGAAGGTGGTAAGGCACTGTTTGCTTCAGCTTACTCATGACTGGTAGTTTATGAGGCTCATAAACATCATTAATTTGAAATGTTGGCAGGTTTGGAGGCTTTATTTATATGGGGCAATGGCCTGTTGTGCTCTGCATAGGCAGCCTTGTGTTTGGAATTAACCATGTGATCAGGTACCCAGGGCCGTATGCTGTGCTCCCTCTGAGCCAGTTTGTCTGAAGCAATGGAATTGCCTCACTCTGCCTGAGTGAGTGTGACTGGGTTGATGTTTCAGCCTGAACCTGCCCCCTCCCAGGAGTGCAATGCATGGGTGGGGTGGGCTGGGATGGTTTCAGCCAGGCTCTCGGGACACACAGTCTGGAAGCAGTTTTGCTGATAGGATGGATTACAGGTACTTGGTTAGCCTGTACCTGCTCATCGCCTCTCCAGGCTCCTCAGCCCATTGCAATCCAGAAAGTTCTGTGGACAGGGGACACTTCCTCCAACAGATCCCACAGCCTGTTAACCTTTGGCTGGGGAGCTGTGGAAAACTGCAGGGAAATAACTCCTGATGCAGCTGAACTTTCCATTAGAGCCTGATCCACAAACTTGTTTCTTCATAGGCGTGTCCTTGCGCTCTAGTACTTAGTCTTCTTTGGTAGTTACTTAAAATAGACTGCAGAAAAGCACCCTTAATGTGAAATAAACATTCAAACAGAATTAGTGTGCAATAGCATTGCATTCTGGGGGGAAAAAAAAGGGTATGCTTTGTCTTTTGGTGGAATGAATAGCTGTTAACCTAAGTATGTTTTGGATACATACATCAGAAGCAAATGAATTCAATGAAATTCCATTTCTGGAATGATTAGAACTTTAAAGGAGCAAGGCAAAAGATTTTATATCACGTCAGAGTCAGGAAAAAAGAAAAACATGGTCACATTTATTTCTGTTTTCATTTGTGCCTTCCATCCTTTGTACTTGTATTGCAGTGAACAGTAGTACTACTACTGGCATGGGTGAATGTGAATTTTTCTCACATGCATTTACATGGTGTTTTACAAAGGCCTTTTACCCAATTTGCCAAATTGTTGGCTTTTTTTTCCACTTCTGTAGTCCAGGAGTTTTTTTCCTCATTCAGAATTGAAATGTTCATCCTCAAATTTGCTTGAAATTACTTTTGTGTAAAGTTACTTATGAATTCCATAATTTAGAGAGTATAATCTGGACTTCTCATGCAAATATTCTTTTCACATGTTTTTGCTCAAATAAATGATTGTCTGATATCAGTAAATGGCCACTTTTTTTTTTAAGAGCAAAATATGAATTAAATAACAGTGTGCCATTTTTGCCATTTTGGATCAGTTTGACCAATGGCTTGACGAATTATTTCTTTTTTCCCCTCAGTATTCTTGGATTTGTGACTCTACCAAAGTTTTCTCTTGAAAGAATGACTTAAATATATAAGTTACTGAAGCATTGTGGGATTTTCAGTGTGTTGTTGGCTGTACTGAAATATTTAGGAGATAAGTCTCAAAGTGGCTCATTCCAGCCTTCTGCTGGCACAAGAGCTGTAAAGTTGTTCCATGAGCTGGATTCCAGATGAAAAATAGCTTTGTACTGATTTATTTTTTCAGCTGAATTTGTTCTGTTGTTTGTTTTGTGCATGTCAATGTGAAAACGTGTGTTGACATTCTGCTGGGAAGAGTGCATGAAGACAAAGAAATGGTCAGGGAGGAAGGGGGACTTGAATGCAATTTGCTTTTTGTTTGTGTTTTCTGGCAGAAGTGCTGTCTTAAATACACATCAGCGATGGCCTTGATAACCCTTGGGAATCCTGTAGAAATAATCCAGAGAACCACTCAAGTTTGAAAATCTGATTTTAATTCTAGCTTTAAGTGTACTCTTTAAATAAATATTTAAATTGTATGATAAATTGAAAGCAGAACTGGCATAGCTGTGCAAACAGTGCTAAAAACAGTGCCAGAGGAAGGTCAGTTCCTTAACGTATTTTCAGACTTTGTGGATATTTGACATTTGGTAGTATTGAAAGGAGAACTATTCAAAATGTTGCAGGCTTAAAGAACTGCCTTGCATAGTGAATGAGGGCTGCCAGAAAAAATTGTTGGGTATACATACTGTGTGTTCCTGAAACCAAACTGGGGAGCCTCCCATCATCTTAATGGTTTTTGCACCAGTGAATGCCTAAAGAAGAGACTGAAGTGCTGTTCTTTTGTTCATCATTCCATCATACTACTTTTAAAACATTTGCTGGTCGAATGCTTTCAGGAGCAAGAGCTGTGTGAAATCAGTTGTTAGGAAAAGTAGTTGTGGTAATATAAAAGTATCTTTCCCCTTATGATTTTCAAGACCACAACTAATTAGCAACTTTAATACTGGCTGTATTGAACCACTTGTGGCCACAAGAACCACTTGTGGTTTATACAACCCAGCTATTGAGGAGGGGGACTCAAACTTTGGAGCAGTTTTATGAATCTTTGGTGGTGAGCTGAAAACAAACCTTGTTGACTTGATTTCAAACGATGCCTCCGAAACTGCAGTCTTGGCTCAGTGGCTCCACGGTAGAGACTTGCAGTTAAATACTTCTTCCAAATACAGTTTCTCAATCAACAGCTGCATGCAAAAATCCCAAGAAAACAGGAAAAAAATCACATCTGCTTTTGCACAAACATTCCCTCTGAGGTCTCTGTTTTCCATTCTCAAATTAAATGACACTTTTTTCTTATAATAACTTGATCTGTCACATGCCCTGAAAACAACTCAGTGAGTCTATTAAAAACAGACAAAACTGTAAGTGAACTTGTAATAATAAAAATAATTCTGACTTTATGATCACGGGATAAAAAATATTGTTGGTTATAATACAACACTAAATTGAATTTTGTACATAGTTTAAACTCTGTATCACAGGCTTTGATGCACTGAATAAACTGTTAAAGGATGATAATTTAAGTAGTTGACTCCTCTTTAGCAGTGAGGTTGCAGCTATAGGCAGTTTAGTCTGTAGCTGTGCTTCTTGGGGAAGAGGAGGATTCCAGGATTGTGCTGTACCTTTTACATCTTGATCCAGTTGTTTTCTGATCCATGTATTTTTTTCTCATAGGGTTCTCTAAGTAGTGTAACGCTTTTCTGTGCCAGGACCCATGAAATGTTGCCTTATCTATTTCATATAAACCTGGTATCTGTTTGGGTTAAATGAGCCCTGGTGGCACCCTCAGCTATCACTGCAGTGGTTTATCTCCTGTTTTATGACTGCACCCACAGAAGTCCCAGCTTTAGCTGCACGAACAACAGGGCTGTGAGATGCTGTCCCTGAGCTCAGGGAGCTCCTCCTCTGAGACTGACGAGCTGGAGGAATGGTGGGCTGGGAGCAGCCTGTAAAGTCTTTAAATTGTTGAGGTCTGTTTCTGCTTGAAAAATGAGCGTTGCCTTAGCATTTGATGAGAAAAATGACTATTATGGAAAGTGATCCAAATTTAAGCTTCTCTTGTAGATGTAGACAAATTGCAGAGATTACTGTTTATAGATACAGCTTGTTTCAGGTTCTTGATCCCTATCAGGAAATAAATGTCCCAAGTGGTTTTGCTCATCTGTGTGCTTATGTTAGGGATTTCCATGACAGCACTGAGTGAGTCATAAATGCACCTCTTCAAGTTCTGTGCCCTTCTGTTCAAGCAGAACTCGTGCCTGAGAACTTTTGGAGGCAAAGAGCAGCTGGGTTGTATTTGAAACCTTAAACTTTGCACACAACAGCTAAAACTCAAATGAAATAGTAAGATGAAGGAGGGCTGTGGGCCTTTGGGGGTTGGGTTAGGATTCTGATTGTGTTTTGTTTTCTTTAAATAAGCCCATACATTATTTTCACTTCTCTTAAGAATTTGTAGGTTACCTGAAATGCCTTATGTTAGATCAGTTCTGTACGTGATCAATTGGGCTGTGTGGGTGTAAAAGAGAAACCAATAAAGGCCACATATTTTTGGGAGATACCTGTATTCCCCCTGCAGCAATACTCTATAGCTTTGTTCATTTCTACAAATTTTTATTTGAGTTTCAGCTGAAATTTATCTCATATTGCTGTCTGCTTATAACCTGTTCAAGTCCTTTATCATTACAATCAGTACAGTGTGTATTGAAAGCTTATGGAAAATGTAATTTTGTCTGGTTATAAAACTGAGCACAGAAAAAAGATGGCTGCATATTAAAATCTTAAATATAAAAGGAAGGTAAAATGTGGCTTTTTTTATTAGCCATTCAGAGATGTCTTTCTGCTGTATGAGTTTTCGTTCAGTGAAATGGAACCATTCCTCAAAACAGTTATGGGATGGCTTTATTTTTAATAGGGTATATTGGATAACCTAATTTCTACCAGAGAATAATAAGGGGAAGTTGAAAATATTTGAATTGTATTTTTATAAAATCCTAGTTGGGGCTGGGGCAAAATCTAAAATGTCAGCTGAATTTTATTTTAAAGTACTGTCCTGCAGCAACAGTGGAAGGTTTGCTGTCTGCCAGTGAGAAAATACAGCACTGTGTGTGATGACATCTGCCTGCTCTGGAGCTCAGGGAATTCAGTTGCTGGGGTGATGGGTGCTTTATTGCACTTAGGTAGAATGAATTAAATTTACTGCTTTCTTATAATTGGTATTAACCAAGTAAAACTCTGTCTGAAGATGGTGAAATTGTAGGTATACAAGCCCACACGCTGACCTGTTATTTCTCTTGTGAATCTTTTTGCAGACTAAGAACATTATAATGTTTAAACTTAATTTCCATTCCATTAAAATGTGGTGGACAAAAAATAGGGAGGCTTTTACCGTATCTTTTGCAGCAGAGTTGATGGTCAGTGGAAATGGGGCTTGTTGGGATTCTGCCCTCTCCTGTACTGGGACAAGCCCTCGTATACCCTACACGTAGCTGAGGGGTCTAAACCCAACCAAACCCAATGTCTCTTCTGCTGCCTTTGCTTTTTTTGTGCTCTGGTTCTGTGTCTGTGCCCAGCACAGGGAGCTGAGAGGGCTTTGCCTGGTGTGTGTGATCCGGGCAGTCAGATCTGGTCGGGTCCCTGCAGCTGCTGCACAGTTGCAGCCTCAGTCCAGATATTTTCTTTCCTGTTTAGATTATGCCAATATTTCTTCCAGAAACCACCAGAGGGAGTGATAAACTCTCAGAAGTGTCCTCCCATTTTAGGAGAACTCTCAAGGCAGTGAATATAAAAAATTAAAGTGTACTCTAGTGAGCTATGTCCCAAATATACACCATTTCTCATAGGAAATTATTGGATAAACTTTGTAGCTAGACACTTTCTTGGGCTTGAGGTTAAAAAAAAAGACCAAAACAAAACAATGCTCCAAAAAGTCTTCCATATGTACTTGTTGTCTAAAAAGAAATTATATATCTGTATAATACATTATGGAGGCACCACTGGTCTTTACTTCCATTTCACTTTGACCAGATAATGTATGTTGATGTGAAAACAAATAGATTAATACTGATGGCTTCTAACATTCAGAAGACAGCTCTGATAAATTAGAGCCTGAATTGAGTGAGAGGTCAGCTAAAACATTATTTGAAGCCCCAAGTGCTGTACTTTTACATTATCTTTAGTGAACAGGACTTGCTAGGACTGCTTCATTCTTTCCTTGTAGCTATATCTAAAGCATGTTGCAGATGAAGAATAATTTGTTACTATTAAGACTGATACTTCTTGTCCTGTCTTTTTTTCCATTGATGTCAGCAAGATTTTATTGTCTAATGGCTTCAGTGAAAATAGGTCTGGTGATAATAACATAAATATATTGTCTTGATGGAATTCTTGATACACTGTTGGAAAGAAGTGGGTATTTCAGAAGATGACCGCAAGAGAATCTGATCATGAGACACCAGTGACAGTTGTTTTCCTGACCTGAAAGAATGTAGTTTGAATATTTGGATGGCAAGAGAGAGGGGGTTTCATTAGACAGGACTACCTTTCAGATAAGGCTACAATAGCAAGTAATTTATCATTTAAAAATCAGAAAGTGTGTGTATGGGTAGTCAAAAACCAGCCCTTTTCAGAAAACCAAGTATTCAGAATGACCTAAATGTTTTCTTTTTCCTCTTTACCTTAAATAGTTTGTGTGTTCCACTTGAGCTTGCCACTATTGCCCAATGTTGGTGGTTACTGTCAGCTTTGCCTGAGACAGTGGTGGGAATAGCTGAAAGATCAAGTATCACAATTTCAAGCTGGAAGTGTATTGACTGTTTAGAATTCTCTACTTGGGGGGTTGAGGCTTTTTTGTCAGTGCTTCAAACAGATAATAAAGAAGAGATTGAGTATTTTGCAAGGTAGGTTAGTCTGCAGGTTTGAGGACTATTTATGGACATGAAAATCCTGTTTTCTGATCTGGGCTCCAGTTGCTTCAATGTCTACAAATATTAACTTTTCTAACTGTAATAATGACAGTGGGCTGTACTAGCTAGGAAGTAGATACACAAACATGGCTAAGCATGAATTCTGTATCTGCATAAAAGGGGTCTAAATCAGGGAAAGTTTCTGACAGATATATAATTTAATTTATACAATTCTGCCTGCACAGCTGGATTTTGGTTTATGGACACTTTTCTGAGAGTAGGAGAGAAAGGAGGAAGATATGAATCAGCATACTGCTGATATTTAATATTTCTCAAGTCCTTTCTTCTTCTTTTTACTTTCTATAAAGGTGTGGACTGCATCTTGAAAGTATTTCTTGAAGATATCTAGAAAACTTCTTGAAGTGGGATATTGTGTTCTTGTTTTTTGAAGGATTCATTTTCTGTACCATGGTGGTGTACTTCTGTGTGGGAACTAACCTATTTTGTAACAGAAGTTGCATCTTGTTTAATCCGTCACTAAAACATGATATAAAAATGCTTTATTCTTTCTCTGTTGCTTTGAATAACTTTATTCTTACTGTATTTGTTAACCCACTGCTCTGGTTTTTTTTCTGTTTCAGTCAAAAGACAAAATGATGAGAGGCTCACGCCGAGGGTGTGTTAGACTCAGGGTAAGTGTTGTTTTATTCAGTACTTAATGACTTACTGTGTATAATGTGTCCTAATGGAGAGAACTGCAAGGAGACTTTTGAGGTTTGTGCTCTATTCCTGACTCTGCAAAATGCTGAAATAGTGAAAGTATTTAAAGAAAGAAAACATTAGAGGTCAAGTGACATGCTGGGCTAATTACATCATATAATTTATATATGGTATAAAAATATTATACATTTTATATGAAAATATTTTCTATTTTATATTAAAAGGTGTTCTATGGCAGAGTAAGATGGGTTAGTGGTAGCATGCCATGAAAACGTTGCTGTTTGCAGTTCTCATTTCTGTGTGTGGAGGTACATGTGTATATACAGGAGGATAATGGATAAGAATGGGAACATTTTGAGTCTTGAAGTAAGAGAATTCTAGGGAAGGGGGTCTGTGGTCTTACAAACAGTGTGATGAGTGTTAAAGGAGAGCTGTGCATCTTCCAGTTACTCCTTCCTTCTGTCACTAATCCTTTCTAGTCTTTCTGTGGGCCTATTACAGGGGTGCCTGTATGAGGCATCTGAGACTCAGAGAATCCCCATTAACTTGGATTTCAGATCACTTATTTGCACTTTGTCTTGCTTGATATATTGATATCTTAATTCAGAATTTCTTTAAGAATAATATGAGTTCAAATCACTGTCTACCTAGAACAAGACATTTCCAAAGACTCACAAGGATGTTTTTTTCATTCTGCAGAAAAATTCAGTCTGAAAAGCCATGCCTGCTTCAGTAGTGCTGTGAGCCTGGCAGTGTGGAGGTCAGCCTCAGCCTGCCAGTTTAGGAAACATTAAAAGAGAGCAATCTGTTCAATGTTGCATGGTCCATCTTTATATGTATTTAACATAAAACAATCCCTTTCTCTTCTCCCGTCTGCCACTCTTCCATCCCAAATTGTTCTTTGGTGTTTTCTAAAAACTTACAAACTCCCCCAGCCTTTCTCTGAATATATGTGATTTACTTGGTGGGGTTTTTTTTTGTGAAGGAGGAAGGAATCTTCCCTTTTTTTGCTTTTGCAAAGCAGCTCCTCTGGCAGATGACAGTGATACTGATAGCTGAACAGATGGGCTTCTGCAGTCTGAAATTCTATCAAAGAGGTTTTCTGTTTAGAGTAATTGTTGATTTGTAACTGTAGGTGTGAACATAAACAAACATGTAATTTACACAATTTGTCTAAAATACTTCCTTTTCTCTTGAATGGATTATTAAAAGTTTGTTCCTCACCTTTTTGCTCTTGATACACTTTTCATAGGCATGAAGTTTCATCTTCAAATTCTTTTGTTGATTGTCTTGGTGTACTTAGGAAAGTGTATTCATAGAGGATTCTGTGTCGTCTGCACTATGCTTAACTCCTGCTAAAGTTTTCTGGAATATACGTAAACTTTCCCACTCTGATTTTACTTGTTCATATGTATTATCTGCATGATAGCTGAAGCATCTTCTGTGCTTCTGGCTCAGACCCCAGTGTTGCAGTGACAGTCTGTGCACAATGCACAGGTTTGTGCTGAACTCACAGGCCCAGGAGAGCTCTCCCTGCTCCCACACTGAGGATGGGGCAGGACTCAGCTGTCCCAGTCTGTGTTTAGCCTTACATGAGTTTAACCTATATCCTCTGCAGAGAATATCTTGGTCATGTTCTTGGTGTCTGACTTACAGGTTTTTGATATATTTAGCCTGGAGAAAAGGAGGCTCAGGGATGACCTTATCACTCTCTACAATTCTCTGAAAGGAGGTTGTAGTGAGGTGAGGGTCAGTCTCTTCTCCCAAGTAACAAGTGACAGGGTGAGAGGAAATGGCCTCAAGTTGCCCCAGGGGAGGTTTGGATTGGATATTAGAAGAAATTTCTTCACTGAAAGAATGGTCAGCGTTGGAACAGGCTGCCCAGGGAAGTGGTGAAATCACCAGCCCTGGAAATGTTCAAAAGATGTGTGGGTGTGGCACTTGCTGAGATAATTCAGTAGTGAATGTGGTGGTGCTGGATGAACAATTGGACGGGATAACTTTAGAGCTCTTTTCCGACTGTAGTGATTCTATGGTACAGCTGTTGAGGAGAATGATACTGTACAACTTGCAGTGACCTTCTGATTTACTGCATAGCAAAACATGTACTTAGAGTGCCAGATATTTTTTATCTACTGGTATATTTAAAAACAAAATATGCTGGTTGTTGTGTGCTGGCACTAAAAGTATTCAGAGTTATACTGGCTTGGATACACTTTTTAGGGGCCTTTTTAATAGTGATCACAGAGCTGTCCGAAAAACCTGTGTGGAAGAAACTCTTGGAGAAGTTAAGTGGCACATTTTATCAGTGGAGGGAAATAAAAAACCAATTTGGTGCTCTCCTTTCCTGCCGCACTGCCTTGGATTACAGATGGTTGGTGCTGTTCTTACTGGCTCCTACCACTCTGTTGTGGGGCCTGTGGTGGTCGCAGCCATGCATGACTTGGTCCCAGAGGCCACAGATGTCATGTAGGGACTGTGAGGAACGTGTGTGGGTAACACTGACTCAGCTCCCTCTGCCCAAGTCTGTCCCCAAACCCCCGTTAGGTTTTGGCCGGCCTGGTGTATCCCTGACCCCCAGCCCTGCAGCTGCTGTGGGATGCTTGGCTGAGTGAAAGGAAGCACTGCTTGGAACTGACTCACGTCTCCTGGTACTAGTGTTACTCTTCGTGTACTCTGAGAGTAAGGGCAGAATTTACCCTTTAAATATGTGAACCTTCCAGGGATGTCTGTCTGTTTTGTGGGAGGTGGAAGGATAGAACAGATCCTGGTGCTGTGTTGCCTTGGAGAAGAAGAGAAACTGAATAAATCCACTGGTGATTTTTGAGCTAAATATTACAATTTATTGGAGTTGGCAGAGATGTGGAATTGTCCTTTTTTTTGTATCTTCTCCTGGGTGAAACTTATTTATTATAAGTGTTAGAGGGAGCAGGAATGAAAATGTGGGTAGATTTGTAAATAGCTAAGCACAGATGGTCTTTAATTTATTTGCATTTCCTTGTAATAATTCATGAAGAATTAGACGACAAAGCTAGTTACTTTCGATATATCCTGATTACATACTCTTAATATTTACTTAGGGACTGAAAATTAGATCATGCAGTATACCAGTGACATGACATGATGGGCCAAATTCATTCTGCTAGAATGATTTATTTTTTATTACAGGCTGGTAGATAAAATCAGGTCAAGAGCTTCTTTTTGTAGAGTACTTATGAATTATTATTTTTATACCCAGAAAATACATATAAAATATTGCTTCTTGCTCTTCTTTAAAATATAAGTAGTAAACTGCTGCAGCATAAAGCCACCTCCATTACAAAAATAAAAGATGCATATTATTATCCAGAAAATCAGCTTTACAAACATTTACTGGTTTTTTCTGCAACTAAAAATTTATTGTTTTAAAGAACTGACTGCATCCTATGACTGAACAGAGAATCTTTCTGCTCTTTACTGTATTCAGTTTGCTTTTAATTTGTCAAAGCTTTTTAAATTCCAGTGGTGTAGTGATAGAGTGTCTGCTGCTGATGTCACTGCTTGCCTTATCAGGATTTTGTTCTTTGTTTCACAGGGAGCTGTGATTGGTATAGACGATGAGGACGACAGCACCTTCACAATAACTGTTGATCAGAAAACCTTCCATTTTCAGGGTGAGCTGAAAGAAGAGATTGTTTTTCCTTATAATAGATTCCACTCGTATTTGATGGATGATTTTAAATGTTTGGCAACAGAACAGCATGAATGAGCACACTGAGAACATTCTGGATCCAGGGGTGCTGCAGGTTAGGCAGGGATTTACATCTGCAGTGGATACATATGTGCTAGAAAGAGACTGTAGCTCTGGCAGGATTTGGAGATTAATAATGTAAAGAATAAATCACTCAAGGGGAGAAAGTAATGTGCTTCTGATTATGGGTTTCGCTTACAAAACGTTTCTGATCTTCGTTATCAAGATACAATTATGCATTTCTTTATGAAGAGAATCAAGACTGGTCTGAAGGTTGCAATTTGTATCCAAATAGAACTTAATGCTCAATTATGAGGAGACTAGAGGCAACATTTGGCTTAACGGTGGAGCTTTGCTTCAAGATTTACCAGCTTGCATTCATTTCATCTACATTTCTGTGTCTTGTCTGCCAGTCACCATTTCTCTGCTATTATCCTTTTATTCACATTTCCTAACACCAATGCCATCTGCCACTGCTATGTTTCGTCATTGCATGCTATGGCTCACCGGTAGAAAGGGTAAGGCTCTATATAATTGCTATGTACTCCTTAAATTATTTTGTCTGCAGCAGTAGGACAAAATACTGCGCTAATATTGAATAGAGAACTTCCTTTTTCTGAATGTTAAAATCTGAGGGAAGTGTGATGAAAATATTTTGCAACTAACATTTGTTAGTCCTTTTGCTTTTCCTCTACAATGCAGTGACTAAATAATTGCTTTGTATAGAGCTGGAAACTGTAAATATCCAAGAGGCACATTTGCATTTAAGCAGTCAATTTATGTAAACTGAAATAATTCTATAACTTGTATTGTACATATTTTTAAATCAGTGATTTGCAAATGGGAATTATCATTAGTACTGTTGCTTTTGTGAGACTATTTCTAATGGTAAATATTAATTGTACACCATATTGTCACTGGCTTCTGTATTCCTTGTGCTACAGTTTTTTCTAAATGCTGCTGCTGTCCTCTGGCTTTTCACTGCATTAAGCCTCATAAATATACCTTCATAATGCTGAGCTCACAGCAATACTCAAATCTACTGTTCCCAAGGATAACTGATAAAATGCAAGCTAATTGCTAATGCAGTAATGGAATGCTGTACTAGGGCAGTCTTTCAGTACTACAAAGCTAAATACTGCTGAATATTTGAGAACTTGATACAGGTAAATCTAGACATCTCTAGTTAGTAAGATACACCTTTTTTAATGCATCTTGTTTTCAGTGATTTGTTGTATGCTGTCTTCTCCTTTGGGTAGCCAGATGTCTTAAGAAAACTGATAGTATTTGACAGGAGTAATGTTTTACTCTAAGTAATATTGATAATTTTTGAACAGCAACGTTGTCACGTCTTGTGCTTTATAATTTCCCTTTCTCAGCATTTCATATTAGGCCAGGATTTATGTATGCTCCTTTAGTGTACAACTAAGATATTGTACACTATTTTCTGTATTATGCTTTTTTATTAGTATATTATGAAGATAACGTCCCTGATATCCTGGAAATTGTAATGATACAAGCACAGTATTAATATATGTGGATTTAATGCAAAAGTGTATAAAGACAGGTAAGATATCAGTCCTGTGATATTTCAGTATAAAAAAAGCTCCATAGAGCTACATATGTTGTTCTTACAGCCACTGTAAATGCATTCTCACCTCATGCAACCTCTGTCATAATTATGTCAAATGTTTGTTCATTTTATTAAATTAATTCAGTATTACACAAGTTTTAACTTATGCAAAATGTAGGTCACTGTCAACCATGAAAGGCGAGTGGTTAATAATGTAAATATTACAAAATGTATGCTGAGACCACATAGGATATGTGGGGCAGGTTCTGGGAATAATCCAAGAAAACATACAAAATTCCTAACAATTTCTTCCTAACTTTTAATACCTGATTAAGATAGAGCTTTTGTTCTGCAAGGTAGTCATAGCTGTAAATACATTCACCCTTTATAAAAGAAGTCTTGGACAAGAGAAGACTGCAGGAATGGCAACTTACAGTCTCTTCCTTCTTGCTGCCTTCCTTCATTCTCAAGGACAGACAGGTATTCAAAGAACCTGGAGCCTCACTGGGGAAAAAACAGAACTTTAAAAATCCAGGCTTTCAAAGATCTGCTGATCTAAGTTAGGGTCCCATCTGCAGTGGAACAGTTTCTCTTTCAGGCTCTCCATTCACTCAGACTTTAAGTCCTGATTGGCGCCTCAGTGAAATTTTGCTGACAGGCAGTGATAGAATTTGAATTAGTGAAAAATAAAACTTCATTCTGGGTTAATTAATTATTTCTTAATATCAATTACTCAAAATTGCACATCTGACTAACACTCTAGAGATGTAATTAATGAGATGAGGGGCAAATAAGTAATTTAAAAATGTCTGATTAGCTTCTCACATGGAAGTTGATTCCGTGTGTGTGTGTATGTGTGTAACTGAATGTCCAAAGTGCCAAAGCTCCAGTGTCTCCCACTGAGATTTGCTTGTCACTGGATTTTGGTAAATTCTGAGTCTTCCTGGTGTAGAGTTCACATTTTGTTGCTGCTTGTGTCAGTCTCCTTCTCTTCTGTTCTTGACTGTGCTTCCTAGTGGCCACTCCTGTATTGAACATCAGTAAAAATTAAAAAGTTTTTATTACGAAGGTATTGTAGGTTTTGAAAGATGACTGGGTACATCCCAAGTGGGATCCATATCCTTGGTACCTGGGTATAAAGGAAAGAAGTTAATTGGATAAATATGGGCAGTAAAACAAACAGCATGTTTTGGTTTTACTGTGAGCTTCACTTTAGCTCTGCCAGGGTTCCCAGCAGGTTTTTTTTCCTGTATTTTATTGTTATGTACAGGTATATTGATGTTTGTTCATATTGGAGGGGGAAGGGAGGTAGAATGACCTCAGACATTTTAAAATAGATTTAAAAGTAATGTATTTTATCTCCTGATTGGTCCTTGTTTGGTCACGCTGAATATCCAGTTTCATGGCTTGCTTGTAAGGCTTCTGAATTAGGTAGATCTTAAAGTATTCCCTCGTGGGTTTTCTCAGATTAGATGCAAAAACCCATTCAAGTTGCTGTAAGACATTTGGGATAATACTTTCAGTTTAATTTACCTTCCTGTCAGGAAGCTTTTTCTTGGTAATATATTTTTCCTTGCTGCAGTACATGTCCCTGTTCTAAATGTTCCATCGCTTTCCAAACACTGTGGGGGTTGGGTTTGTTTTTCTTTTAACATCTTTGTGCCATCACCAAGCTTTAAGCTCTTTCCATTTGGAAATTCACTTCTTCAATCCTTCATATTACTTAGCTGTTCTTTCTCCTCACTGGGATGCTCATAACTTAAATTCAAGAGTGGGAACATGATGTTCAAGGGAGTCTGGCAAGGGTATTGTTGTATTTCTTCTTGATATTTGATTTGCTGTCTAACCTGAAGCAATAATAGCTTCTATTTGGACTGAAATACTTCACTAAATGCACATTGTATGCAGAAAAAAAGAATTCATATTAAAAAAAAAATCAGATTTTTGAACTCCTACCTGAAAACCCAGCTCTTATTCTTTCAGCCTGCAGTACAGTTCCTTGGAAGGCAAATCAGTTTTGTCTCCACTGTTTTGTGTAATAAAGGATTGAAAGATTGGAAGCAGTCCAGTGCATCGATCTGAGATGATTTTGCTTTAGCTTTTGTCTTTCCTTTCCTATTCCTGACACAGAAGTGTCTGAGAAATGAAGCCTGAATGTTGCTGTGCAACTTACTCCCTATTACATGAAAGCTGTCAGCTGGTAGAGTTCTCCTTCCTTCCCATCCTTCCCCAGTTTGTAGCTTGATTTGTGGCTTCCCACCATCCCAGCTAAGGAAAAAGGGAGTAATGCTGTAAAAGCAAGGATTTTTTGTTAATGTGGGAGGCATTATTATTGAGGATATGCTGGAGTCCACAAAGGCCTTAGTTGCTGAGCAGTGTCAGAATTTGAGATTTTAAGTATTTGCATTACGTATCAAAATTAGTTTTATTGGTTTTATACCTGTATTTCAACATTACTTGCAGAAGTAGTCAATATTTACAGTCTTCTATACATCTTTGACGTTGTCCACCAAATAGATGACAGGAAGCTGACTGCTGTTGTGGTAGAAAGAGGCACTTAAGTCGATCACATTACCTGATTTAAATAACGATTCATAAATTGCAGCCTTTAAAAACAAAAAACTTTAGAGCTTTTTAAATTTGATATTGAAAAATGCCTAGAGAGAGATTTTGGTGTGAATTCTTGGTCTATGCTGGTTTCTTCAGTGATGTCTGTAACTGCTGTGACAACATTGTCCTAAGTTAACATTTTTCTGGGTCTTTTAGGGTTCTGGTGATACTGAAACGGTGAATTCTTCTATGCTATGCTCAACTGTGCTTTTAAATTGCAGGGGAGGATGAGCAGCTATGCTCAGAGTAAAGCTGAGCTACCTGTCATCCTCTCTTTACCTGACCAGGTCTGGGCTGCACAAGGTTCTGGGCTGCGTCTCCTCCTCCCCTGATTGGCATAGCTGCAGAAATTCCTCTGTGAGCCAGAGCTAGGTTTAGCTTTTGCAGTGATTTTTCTGTCTTCACCTCTGCCTCCTTTTTGCTATTGATGTATTGCACTGGTGTTTTGAGGAGTTGGAACATGTGACCAAAGTGCAGGGAATGGTGCATGGTTGTGCTTTTCCTGTTTCATGCAGGTCCTTCTTGCACCAGCAGCATCCTGTGTTGTAATTGTCTGTTTTCCAATCATCCCATGGTTATGCCATTTTTAATGGGACTTTCTGTACCCAATTGTTGTGGTCATATATAAACACCTCCTGGTTTTCTGTTTTTGAGGTTGAAACTGCGTATTTCAAAATACGTGTTAAACTTGAGAGTAGCAAAGAAATAGTACCAAGAAACAATATCTGTATATAGTGTTTTGATTTGTTTTCTTTTTTTCTTCCTCTGGAAGATAAAGTATATTTATTGCTTGTTACTTTTGGCATCAATATGAATCTATTATCTCAACTGTATATGTGATGCATGGCAACTATTTTGGAAGGAGAAAAATGATCAGAAAAGGTCTCACTATAAGGAGGGGAGGGATACTGAGTAGCTCAACACTCTTTTCCTTCTGTTTTAACAAGAAATTTCAGAAAGCAATAAACTTGAGTTTGACCTGTTAAATGGACAACTATTTTATTGGCTAAGAAAATGGTTATATTTTTGTTCTTCTCTTTTGATTTCTTTTTCAATTCAGGCCAAAATGTGGTTTCTACCTTAAGCTAGTAGTTTCAGAGCTTTTTCAGTGGAATCTGCAATGGAAAAAATCCTTTATTGTGAGGGTGGTGAGGCCCTGGCACAGGTTGCCCAGTGGTTGCCCCATCCCTGGAAGTGTTCAAGGTCAGGTTGGACGGGGCTCTGAGCAACCTGGGATAGTGGAAGGTATTCCTGCCTGTGCCAGGGGGTTGGAATGAGATCATCTTTAAGGTCCCTTCCAACCCAAACCATTATGTGATTCTATGATTTTAAGTGCAAACATACCCTAAAAGCCATTTTCACAGAATATATCATATGAGGTATTATTTAGTGTTACTATTACTAATATTTAAGTATTATTCTTTAGTTAAAAACCAGATACTTGCAGATTTGTCCCACACTCAGGAATGTTTAATTACAAAATTACACATTATATATGGATTTCCAGAGAGAACTAATAGCAACTTGATCATATGTTTCCTTTGTCACACAAGTTTCCACCCAAAGCTATGTTTCTGGGCTGATTATAAAGCTTGCTAAAAAAGCTTTTGAGCTTAGATAACAATGAAGGAGCAATTTAGTTGATTTCTCAAGATCACAGATTATTCTTACAAACACATTGTACACAGGAGACCTTCTGATGCTTTTTGTTTGGGCAAGTCTAATGACTTTGTGTCTTGTGACTGCACAGGAGTTTCCTGTAGGGACAGGGAGCTCAGGCTGGTCAGACACCTGCAGAACAAAAGGAGGATTGATTTATATGTGTGGGTGGAGAATGGCATCAGGGGGAGGATTAGGAGAAGGGAGAGTAATCATTATGACAACTCCAAAATTAGGATCCAGAGGAAATAATGTTCAGCCTACTGACAGATGTGAGAGCTGCGTGTGTTGGAAGGGTATTTGTAAACAGTGGAAGTACAGTGTTTTGCTAGGCTTGTATGAAACCCTGCTTCATCTTGCCTGTTTTTCTATGGTTTGAAAGGCCTTCAGTGACTTTAAATAGCAATTTATTTAGCCATGGAACAGTCCTGTGATGCGTGACTTTTCCACCTTATTGAGCACTACTGATAAAATCTCTCCATTGAGACTGGTGGCAGAAATCCTATCGATCTCAATGTAGCCAGGATTTCATCTCTATTATCTGATGATTTGTGTGTAAAGATACTACATTAGTTCTGCACTTGGCTGAGGAAATACAGGAATTTTGCATACAAATCAGTGGAAGTTTTGTCAGAATAGAGGCTGCATAATTGACTCTATTGACTCTGTGGGTGTAATAGCCTCTTCTTACTGAGTTCTGCCTGTAAGTAGGTCACAGTGAATGAAAATAAAATATGCATTTCTTTTTGTGACAGTAATCTAGTAATTTTTTTTCAATAATTCTTCAGGTTTTCTTTCATCCTAATGCCCATGTAGATGTACACACACAAAAAAAATAAGCACCAATATGCAGACTCTGAGGTGATACATTTTTTGTGTATTCTGTCTTCCAAGTACTGCTGTGCATGACCTAGAAATGCTGGTGGTAAATTCTGTATCGTGGAGCAGAGTTAAACTTGTTTATGTCTAATCTTTAGATGCTATCAAGCTTAGGCTGGAAAAAGTAATCTGTTTTATGCTGTACTTTAACATTTGGTATACGTTATATAAACACATATAATCTCTCCACAGCAAAGTAAATATTGTAGGAACTTAAATTATAAAATTTATTCTCTATTTGGGAAATTAATTGAGGCTGAGAGTATCTAATGTAGCTGCATTTCATTTGCCTTCTTATCCTCATAGAATGGAACTTTTTAAAATCCCTGACATATCTGATGTAGCAGTTTGGGAAGTTCAGAGAAAAAGGGCTATTTCAATAAAACAACAGGGAGTTTTAAACCACAGTTTTTCTGAATTACAGAAATTCTTCAGGAGAAGCGGTAATTCTTATGTTTAGTACGTTTTGCATTCTATAATTTTCTCTTCGGTCAAATAATTGCTTTTCTTTCTTTGGACCTTCTCTAGGAAAGAGTTCAGAATTTTTTGGTATATGATTATAAGATTGATGTTAAAATATTTTAGGAATAAGCTCAACCAGACGGATCACAAAAAATACACATTTAAAAATATTGTTATCATATTAAAACTCACTGTAATGAATGACATACTTTTCAAGTGTGTTTCTCTGAATAGTCATAACTAGGACTGTGATCACGTTAAGTATCCTGTGGTTGTCTTAGATATGCCTGAGATGTCACAGTAAATTGTACAGGTGTCTTTCAAAGGATGCACCATAGACACAGAGGAGTGTGGCATATGGGAACAAACTGTAATCTAGCTCATGAATACTAATTCTACTAGAAAAAAAAGTAAAAATACCTTAACTGACATAATCACAGTAAATTGCAACATTTCAGCCATTAATGATTCGTCTCTTGCACATAGCAGTGATTATGCAGCTCTGTGTGGATTTAGCTTCTTTCACGTGCAAATGTTCACTGTTAAATTGCAGTAAAAACTGAATTAATAATTCCAGCACTTAAAATAAGAGCAAAACACAGGCACTGTTAGTGCCCTCTCAACTGCAGACATAGCATTGCTATTTTTGTGGATAGTCGATGCTCTAGCACAACTTGAATTTCAGCTGACCAGGTAACTCTTGCATTAACCCCCCAGACTAAGAACGGCCTTTATGTTTTTGAGTGTCACATATTTCTCATGTCCAGGTGTCCTTCAGTGTTTCTTGTTTGTTTTTTGTAATATTGTTATTCTAGAGTCAGCCTAGGGAGAAGCAACTTGTTTCTCTCTCTTGCCCTTCTTTTTTTAGAAGTTTTGTGCCAGGAGGGACCAGATAATACTCCTTTATTTTTGTGTAAGCACAATACTAGTGTGATTCCTTGGACTAGATAAGAATTACCTTATCCCAAATATTTTGTCAGAAACAAATTCTGGAGTAGCTTTCACATAGGAATTGAGGAGGGGGATTAACTTTAAAATGGAGCCTGATCAAATAATGGAAAAGTCGGAGTGATTTCAGGGTACTTGAGGCACAGGACTAATGAGCAGGGCATTCTTGTCCCTACCTGCTGAGGAAACCATCTGCAGAGACAGAGCGGATATTATGTAGTGTGCAGCACAAACTTCTTAGGTGCAAAGGTATTAGAGCTTTTTCTTTGACCAAAGTTGCCTTCTTTAAATGAAAAACAGCTTGGATATTTAGCTTTCTCTACAGATGGGTAGATAATGATCTCTGACCATTGTGTGTAGATTTTTCCCATAAGTTCTTTTTGAGCGTGTCGACTAATCTCTTTTTTGAATGTTCACATTGATTTTTTTTTTTTCATCAGTGATCTTTTGGCAGCTGGTCAGTTCTAAATTGCTTTTACCATTAGGGAGCTTTTACTTGCACCTAATCTCACAGCTGCCATTTTGATTAGATTTAATATAACTTTTCTTGCATCTTGCTTTACTAAAAACTGCATCCTACTGGTTTTCTCTGTGGTTTTCCTAAGAGTCTGTGGAGGAGAGCCAGGAGGATCTGCTATTGATGATAGATGGTCTGAAATTAAACCAGTGTCCTGAACAGAGAGTGCTTAAAAGGTTTTGATGCTGTGTTTCCACGTAGTAAGCAGTCTTCTCATGGCAGTGTTCCTGGATTTATTGTGCCCAAGACTTTGTCTTAAGTAGCAGGACTGATGAGATTCATGTGTGCTCCCTAAGGATTGATCATGCTATGCCAAAAGATTGCTATGTCTAATATATGAGGGAAAAAAAAAGCTTTTTCCCCTCTTCTGAGCCCTTGTAGAGAGAGCTATAAAGGGGTCATTGGAGGAGGAGAAGTTTCAAAAATTTAGTTTATTTATGAGCATGGGAAAGTCAGTTCCATTTTGGAGCTGTATGGATTGGCTGGTTTCTAGGTCTTCCCTGTTGCTGTGAGGCCTCTCTGTTCTGTTGGGGGTTCAGATACAAGTCAGAATTTGATAACCTTTATTAATGGGCTACTGTATATTGAGATTAGTATTTAACTAATACCGTGACCTCTTTTTGCTGGCAGCGTGGAAGATCACAGGAATCCTGCTGCAATACAAGGATTAATTCACTGGTCTGCAGCTTAATGGTTTCCTTTTTAGTTTAAATAATCGTGGGAAAAAACCCCTTGAACACGGGATATTTGTATCCTATGAATTACTTAATAGCTCCTCATTGACTTGTACCCCAGTTCCTCAGTAAGATATTTTTTGGGACTGGGAGATGGTGATTAAAAAAGACACCACAGAAAAACAGAAAACAAACCCCAGAAACCTTATACACATTGAAGTAATGTTAGCCACTGTCATTTTGGACAAAGCTTTGAAAAGTTAAAGCCCTGATACATTTCAAATACTGACAGATTAATGACACAGGTAACTATATATGTTTAGTGATGACTGGCATAAGAAGAATAAACTTGATTGATATGTCTGGCAGGACTAGGCCCAGGGACCTGGTTTTGGTAAGCAGAACCAAAGAAACTAAAAGGCATTAAAATTGATTCTAATTGACTCATTCAGCAATTGAAATTAGTGTTAAGGTGTAACCTACTCTGTGCAAAAAGAACAGGATGTGTGTACAGAATGTGAAAAGAAAAATTATAATTTGCATGTTGCAAAATGTATTTAATGTAATGCTGTCACTGGGCACAGTTCACAGGGCCTCTGTACCTCCATCCTGTCTGCTTTCACTGCATTATAAACTTGTCCTCAGTGCCTGCTTCAGCTTCTCAACTGAAGTACTAGTAAGAAGAGTCCTGTAAGTTAAAAGTTATTTTTGATGAGCTGTTGAGAGTATCACAATGGCATATCCAGCTTTTTAATACTTGCTGCATTTCCTGCAGGAAACTCACCTGCTGTTCAGAGTAACATTTAATTACTTTAACATCTTCCTGCAGACTTTCTCTGAGCATCTGAAAACACTTTGGTAGCCACTTTCCCTTATGTCTAGTTTTCATTTGTGCAGGTTAGTGGTACTGTGACCAAAATACCTGTGGCGATTGATTGTGCTCTATTTTAAAAGAACAATGAGTAAGGATTGACTTGTAGTAGATGGGGAAAAACGTGTATTTTTAGGAAAAAAATAGATAGATTTCAAACTTTTACCTTGCACATTATGGAAGTTTTGCCCCACTATTCTGAGAGGCCACCTCATCAGTTAGGCTAGGATCAAGTTTCTGTATTAAAAAGACATTCTTAACAATTTCTCACAAACACATACATCACCAATTCTTTCCTAATGGTTTTGTTAACTTGACATAATTAGTGTATATATGCTGAAGTAAACAGTGCAGTATGTTGCTCTTGAT
Organism: Corvus hawaiiensis; assembly: GCF_020740725.1. NCBI lineage: Eukaryota > Metazoa > Chordata > Aves > Passeriformes > Corvidae > Corvus > Corvus hawaiiensis. The sequence continues at coordinate 27,285,530 of NC_063221.1, forward strand.
ATTGGTATAGAGTTATCTTTGGGGAGTCTAGAAAAATCTACATATTTAAAAGACTCGAGGCATTTTTAAGTACTGATAGGTTTAAGCTGCAGAATTCTCAAAAATAAAAGCAGTGGAAACAAAAGGGTGAGGAAGGGAACATTGAAACAAAGCGTTTTGAGCTGGAGAGTACATATCAGTATAACCTAAGCTAAGGATATTTCCTCTGAACTCCTTAACAAATAAGTCAGATAGAAATCTCAGTTCACTGATTCATAATAGGTGCTAGTTCACTTAAGCTTTCCTTGCTTTTAGCAGGCTTCCTGTTTCTTTTAATACCCTCTATTTGAATGAGGAACTAGAAACAATTGTCAATAACTATTCTAAATCCCTTTACAGGCCAGTTTGTTTACAGTCTGTTTAATGCCTCTGGAATCCTCTCTTTTTTCTTTACCTGGAGTCCACTGACTCTGCTCCTTTGTTTTTTAAGCACTCCTAGAGCACAGCAAGGAACTCTCTCAGACTAGTGAAGTAAAAAGGTGGCATGTCTGTACTGGGGTAGGGGGGAAAGAAAGCAGTTGTAGAGTAGGATTTTCTTTGGTTTAATGTTTGTTGCATATTTAAGATTATTCTTTGTGCTTCATTATTCACACCGACGACCTGTTAGGGGTGTTTGTCCTGTATTATGAATCCATAGCTGAAAGTTACTATGTCCACACTGAAGCAGAATTTATTACAGGTTGTTTATTTTCTTGTAAATAAGAAAATTTTAAAATTACTTAATGAATTAAGTGAGGAATGTCTATGCAAACTTCTCTTTGCATGTGTTCCCCTAAAGCTGGACAAGGGACAGAGCTGTAACCACAGAAGAAGAAACAGGGTATTAAGACAACTGGAATCATGTGCTTGGTGATTTAACAAAGACAGGATGGGTAATTTCCATATTTAGTGTGGACATCAGATCTGTTTGCCTATGTCTTTTAGTATGTAAGACTGCATGAAATTTAACAATATCTTTTGAATAATTTTTCAGCTCGAGATGCAGATGAGAGGGAGAAGTGGATCCATGCTTTAGAGGACACCATCCTCCGCCATACCCTCCAACTTCAGGCAGGTTTCACTTTCAGTTTTCACTTGTTTTACTTTTTATTTTCAATGCAATGAAATACAATGTCATGACTACTAATATCCAACACATCCTGTATAATATCTGACTGTTCTATAGCCTGTATTGGATATAGGAAAACATCAGTTTAGGTTCAAGTCTGTCACATTTTTCTTGTCCTACCATAATGAAAAGTCAAAATGATACTTTCTTTTATTAACTCATATTTATAAGATATATATAGTTATCATTAACTCATATTTGTTTATAATGTATATTTATTGCAAAGTTCTGGATTTATTGTTGTACATTTAGTATGGATTTTGGTTGGGTTTTTTTGTTGTTGCTTTTTGTTTAAAACTAGGAGTTAGTCCTTTTTGGGCCAAGCCTCTTGTGTGCTTGTATGCCACCTAACTTGGAAATGAAAATTAACAGCAGCATTGAACCTCTTTCTGGATGACAGAAATGGTAAATAGCTTGTGTTCGAATCCACTGTGTAAGCTGGATATCAGTGGTTTTCTGGTACTAAGGACAGATGGTTAGATTGAGGGTGATTCTTAGCTTTAGTTACCTAGTCCCAGGAGTTGGATTCTGCCATCCTTGTGGGTCACTTCCAGCTCAGGATATTCTGTGGTTCTATGATCTAAGATCAGTTTCTGGTGATACTCTAGAGCTGGACATGTCTATAAGACTTGCTAAACATTTTTTTTTTGACCTGGAGAGAAACCCAAACTCTCATGAAAGGGATCTGGTTTGTACCATAGAAGTGTGTGGTGACAGTGTAGGAATCTTAAAGCAGGTCTTCATTATTTGTGTTGAATAAAGGTTTGGTTGTGCTTTTGTAATATGGCGAGAGAATTAGGTGTCTTAACATTTGACTCAGTGTGAAGAAAGATAGACTAAAATCTCTAATATCACATGAAGAGAAGATTATAAAGACTGATCTAGATGACATTTGCCCAGTCTGAAGAGTTAGAACAAACCTGAATTTGCCCCATCCAACTTTAGGCACTTGTACTATCTCAGTCAATTTACCTGTTAGACAGTGTGTTTCAACCTCTTTTGATCTATTAAGGACCACTACGAATTTACTAGAGAATAGCAGATCCCTGGATAAAAATTCCCATTTGACAATCAGCTTTGTATCCTTCCTAATGTGTCATGGGTATGTTAAAAGTAATCTCTCCATCTGGACACAGTAGCTGACCAGGGGTTGAAGAACCTCGCTCTGCAGTGGATGTGAGGAGACAGGGATTATCTAGAGAACATTTTGTGGATGTAGAAGGGCTGAGCTCCCTCCCAAGGGATGCCTCTTTCCCCATCCTCAGCTTAGGAAGTGAATGGGTTACATGAGTGGTCCTATTTAGGGTCTGAAATGAAGTAAAAGGAGTCTGTGCTGTTTTCTCCACCTGGAAGACTTTTTATGGTTTTGGAGATACAGAGTACAGGAATGAAACACTAGATGATACACTGGTTTTATCAAAATGTACATTTCCATGCTCTCTAGAAATTGTGAGTGTAGTTTTATTGGCAGAAATAGATTCCATGATAGCAGCTAATAATGGAACTGTCTCCCATTACATAACTGTTCACGGTTTTGGAGTTTTTCAAACGAGTAAGGCATATGTCGACAAAAAAAAAATAGCCCAAGGTAGTAATTTATCTAGTAATGTTTGAGGGAATAACGAAAAAACCAGAATTGGGTATTAAGAAACATACCCTCCATCCTTGTAAATATGTTCACCATTGAATGTAATACTTTGTGGGCCACTCCTGTGTGCTCACCACTCATTTTCAAGAGCCTTCTTCAGTGTGTGGGTCATGTAACCTTTTAGCTTCTGGCCCTTGTGTGTGGAATCCGTGGAGTAGTATTCGCTTACACCCCCATTCAGGAACTGCCACGGTTTGCCACGGGAGCTGCTGAGCCGACACTGATTTAAGAATGAAACGCGACTGCACCTCCTTGCCAAACCTCTTTTTTTCGTGCCTTAGGAAGAGTGGTCTCCATTCTGTTCACCCTCACCGGTGGGACGTGCGGGCGGAACGAACAGGGGCTGAAGTTTCGGGAGATGCTCGCAGAGCTGAGCGCGGGGTAAATCCTGGCAGAAACATCCCCGCGCCTCCATGGCCGGGCAGGCCCTGCTGGGCTTCCCCCCTCCCTCCCCCGCCGCGGCTCTCCGGGGCCGGGCCGCCCCCGCGCCAATCTCCGGCCGCCTTGTTCGTGACGCGCTCGGCGGGGCCGCGGCCGGGGGTCCTGCCCTTCCCATCCCGCCCCTTCCCGCCCCGCTGGAGGCGGCGCTGCCGGGGCCCGGCGGGCGGGCAGCCAGCCCCGCGCCTCCGCTCCGCTCCGCTCCGCTCCGCTCGCAGCACCGAGGGATGGCCGGTGTGAGTACGGGGCGGGAGGGGCGGGGGGGCCTCCGGTCGGGGCTGCGGGTGTCCCTCGGGGCAGCCCCGCGCGCCTCCCGGGCGGGCAGCGAGCCCTGCCCTTGGCGGCCGAGCGGCGCTGGCGCTGCCCCGCCCCGCCCGGGCACCGCGGGCACGGAGCCCCCGGGGTGGCTCCGGGCAGCAGCGAGTGCCGCCAGGTGCCGTGTGCCCGCAGGGATGCTGCCGTCCGGATGCACAAACACGCCTTGGCTTCAATAGCCTTTGAAAAAAACGGCGCTTCATGCACTTGATCTTCTTTCGCTTTCTTTTCCTTTGGACAAAACAGTCAGACGGGTTCTTCGTGGGATTATTGGCTCAGCGGGATGGCAGGGTCTGAGTGCCGCGGCAGAGATTATTTTCTGTAAAGGCATTTTCTTAGGTTCTTAGTTTCTGTCGCAAACGAAACACGTGGCTGACAGTCACAACCTTTAGGCATCTGGTTTTGTCCAAAATATTTTATCTTTTCAGAGTCTTTTTTTCATATTTCCATGCTGCTTTCAGTCTGCCTGTTCTGGTACAGGAGTGTTCAAGTTTGAAAGTCAGACTCAAAGTTGACTTCACTGTATCAAACACTCATCCGTGCTTTGAGAAACTGTACCAAACCCCAGGTGGTTCGTGTGTTGTGTGAACCAAATCAGGAAGGATTACGAGTTAATGCGAGGTGGAGAGGTGAAGTGGTGTCTGTATGTTCTCTAGTCTGATTAATCTTCCTAGTTTTATTTTTGCCTAAATGTTCTACTGTGTTGTCCTTCAGTATTTGTAATGGAAATGTTTTTGAAACACGGAATAAAACACACTTCTGACCCCCTCCCTCCAAGCCTCAGATGAGCTGCAGTCAAGGAACTGAGTCATAAATACACATAATGTGTAAAGGGACCCAAACTGTCCAGAGGGCTGACAATTAGTAATGTCGTATCCAAAGGGAACAACAATAGGGAGGAAATGTTTCAGACACACTTGAAGCCTGCTTTGTTTGAATTTTGAAACTGAAGTGTGTTGTTCTGCTTGCTGTGTTTTTGTATGCACTTGTATTAAAGCTATTGCTAAAAATAAGCATAGTTGTTCTAATATTAACTTTGTCTATGGAAAAGTCATTGAACAGATGGTGTGATACTACTGGAAATGTCATTCTGAACCCCCAGCATTTTTCCCCTTATCCCCCCCAAGTTGTTACTGTTGTGGCATTAGCAGACCTGTTGCTTTGCAGTGGCAGCACATGGATTGCCTCATACCAGCAGGACCTAAGGGGGAGGGTATGCATGGGGTGAAGGCATATTGTGGCTAAAGTTTCTTGTTTATGTAGGGAGATAAGTTATCTCACATTTTCTCTAGTTCCTCAGCAGCGTCTTATGTCAACCAGCAGTCCACTCAGACAGGACATGCTTCTAATTGTCTGCTTTCCTTGCTGCCTGTCAAGTACACCCTAGCAGCACCCTAGTGCTACAAGTACTTTTGGGCAGTGGAATTTGGCTCTGGAATTGTCTCATGCGTTATAATGGATAGCTCATGTCTTTTAGGACCACAGTAACACAATAACTTTCTTATTTGATCTACACTAAACTATTTCAGCCTCTGAAAGGAGTCTATAGAGACAAAACAACTGAAATTACAAAGTCCAAAGGTGGGCCATTTCTAACCACCATAAAAGTGAAAGGAATTAAGTAAAACTTAATTGCTTTGCAGGTTGATAATTCCATAATTGAAGCAAGATGTTTACTTCCTAAGTTGCAAACTCTAAGAAAACTTGATTCTAAGGCTTTGTGCTGGCTGCTGTGAAGAGTGATAAAATGGCTTAAACACTGAGCTACACCACGACTTCACCAACATGTGGGAGTTGGTGCTGCTGCTGGAAGCAGTCCTGTCTCACTTCTAGCAAAAAGGAAGAGGCAGTGTGGCAAGAAAGGTAGAATTTGGAACTTAAAATTGCTTTTCTTGCTGCTCTCTCTGAGTTTATTTTTAATGATGAGTTTCCACATTGAGTTGTTTATGTGACAAGGTAAATGTTTATGCTGACTCAGAAGAAAGAGCAGAGTAAAAGCAAGAGTAAACAGCAGGGGAGCTATTTGTTTCTGGTTCATTTATGCTGGTGCAAAGTGTTTATGAAATGTTGATAGTAGCAGTTCACTTAGTGTCACATTAACCAGGATTTCTTCTGACCTTTCTAAAGCTGCAAGCAAGAACACAAGGTGGAGTAAAACTTTGCTTATATGTTAATTATATTACACTCTCAAGTATATTATGTCAATAATACTACTGGCTTCTCGGTGCTCTTCTAGTGTGAGTCAAGAATGCTTGCATAAAGCTAAACCCAGGCTCTTTTAGATTAAGAGTATATCCAGTATAGATGTGTTTCAAGTGCTGGTGGAAGGGCATAGGGTTGGCAGCCATGCTGCTCTTTTCAGACTTTGCTAACAAAATTACCAGGATAGTGGGTGAGTACCCTAGAACATGTGCTTTATCTACACTGATTATAGATTATAAGGTAAAGGAATGGGACTCTAGTGTATACTTCGTATTTGTGAGGCTTCAAAATTGTAACCTGTGCTTTAAAGGCAGAAATTTCCATCAGTGTGTAAATACTTCTGTTTTCTGAACTGTTTTCCTAGAAGATCTCGTAATACCTGCAGCCATACAATCTTTGCTAAGCATTATGTGTTTTGAAAAGTAGAACTTTTTTTTTCCCCCCCCCATAAGAATTGCAATATTCTGACTGTTTGGAAGGCTTGTATGCTTTCCAGAACCCATATATTTGTTTCCAAACACATTCTGAGCTTTAAATATTGCATAAAAATCTAGAAGAGGAAAAAAAAATAGAGTTGTTTTTGCCACTAAAGTGCCCTTGTTTAGTGGCTTACAAGTTGATTTCTTGTTTTTCTTCAGTTTTTTATAAGTGATACTTACAGGCAATGTCCAACTTGTCAAAATCAAGCATGATACAGGCAGGGAATCTGTTTCTGATGAGATATCGTGGATGAAAGGAAAACTTTCTTATTCACTCCTTCAAACTAACTTACACAGGAATTTTTGTTGGATTTGGAATCCTAATTAGATGAAGAATGTAGCAGAAGTGTCTTCAAAAAGATAAAAAAGTCTGCTCTGTACAGCTTTCTGTCTTCCTCCCCCAGGAAAGCTATTATTGTAATGCTTTTATTTGAGAAATATATTTGAATTTTTCTGGTATGCTTCTTCTAAGGATGATGCAAGCTTTTCATCCCATCTGAGTTTGAAAGAACTGGTTTCAATTAGGCTGAATTATTTCTCAGCATGGACAAGTTTTGAATACAAATGCTTTAGAGATATGTGTGACTTCTAATTTGGAGGACGAGGAAACAACATGTAAACTCCCTTGGTCCTAGCAGCTCTGTAGTGAGAATAAGGCTCATAATATGTATTTTTAATTGGGTTATGTTTTGTTGTTGCCCTCCTGTTTACCTCCTCCAAAAAAAAGGGTTGTGTGTGAAGGGAGTAATTTTGCAGGACTGTTAGGATGAGAGTTGTTTACTCAACTCCAGACCAGCATGGAAACCCTTTCCTGGGAAAACCATCCTGTCTGGTCATTCCACCTCACTGAAGATCATGCAGATCCCACTGGGACACCTCAGAGTGGTCAGTGCTGCTGGGCCCTGCCTCCTCCTGCAAACACTGGCATTGAGATGTGCCCTGTAGTATCTGGCCCTTAAGCTTTGGATGTGTCCTGAAGGGGAGGAACATTCCAGAAGTTGTGGGAGGGAGGGAGGATGAGGGAAAGAATGCTATGGTACCTTTTTCTCTTTTCCCTAGAGTTCTTATCAGTACGGTTTTCTTGGTGGGGAACAGTCAGACATCAAACAACTTATTTTGACACCAAACTTCTTGACTTGGGAGGTGGTGGGCAGACTAAAATTTTTTTAATTACTTGCTTCTGCAGCTATTTCATCTGTTAATTCTTTTAAACTTACTTGAACACAGAGTCATTATTTGAGGTTAATTAAGTGTACTTACAAATAGATGTAGTTACTCAATGAAAAAACAAGTTCATACTACTTCAGACAGGTACTGACAGTAAGATAGAGTCCATGTATTTCTGAAGATCAGAAATAGTCTGGATTCCTGTTCTAATCCAGCTGAGTTTTGAACTCTGCCCTCCAAGGGTGGAGGTGCAACAATATCTGCAGGCAACCTGTTTTGTCAGTCTGTGAACAGGTGAGCAGCGTATTTTACAAGTTCCTCATAAAAGGAGGAAGAGAAAGGGTCCCCATTTTACCTTTACTGTGGCTTTGAGTGACCAGAAAATCAAGAAATAAACATTTGTTATGCAAATCTGCTTCATATATCTGCTCTTTCCAAATTACTGCTGTGTTTGAAATACTGATTGATTTTGCTATTTATGCAGGCTGGTTTTTTTCTGTGGTATTGCTCAAGTTCTTCACTTCTCCAAGTATCTTTTGGTTTTCAATTCTAAACTATATGAGAACTTAAAATTATTAACCTAATATCATGTAACACAGACTAATAAATTTGCTGAGAAGGTTATCAAATTTCTTCTTAGTAACCCCAGAGCAAACTGGTGATGTGCTGCAGCTTTAAGTAGCTGTGCTTTGCAAAATTATTCTTATGTTTCATCTCTGTGCTATGTTCAGCTTGACATTATACCTGGTTTTATGGCTTTCTCTTTACATTGATTGAAGTTTTAATTTTCTAATAGAACTTTTTAGGTTACAATTCTCACTCTGTGTTTTGTGTGGGTGTCTGCTCAGTTGTAACACTGAATGTTTTGATCAGCTTTTCCCTTAGTTCTAAGAGCCTGAAATTTAAGAATGGCATTTTATCTTTAAGCCACCACTAAAAACGCCAGATAGTTACATACTAGTAGTCATGGAGTGAGGACTGAAATAAAAATTAGCATTTTGATGCAGCTTACAGGTAACATGCACTGTAAACTATATTTCTGTATAGTATCTTCAGCAGAAATTTCCTGTATAGTTCACGTGGTTTGGTATATGAAACCTGACCTCCAGAATTCTTAACTGAGCTTGCAGGACCATTTGCTGAACTGATGGAGTTGGCTGGTAGCTGAACTGACAATTCCATTTTCAACAAGGAAATAGAATACTAATATTACATGACTTCACATGTAGTTTCGGTGTAATTTAAACTAGTTTGAGGGAGTATCAAAAGTTGCTTGGTTGAGAGCACTCTCCCTTCTGCCTATTAGTTTTTTTGATAAATTGTTACACTCGGTGCTTTTTATATTTATGTTCTGTCATAGTCAGAAAAATGCTTTTTTTCTTGTCTTCTTCTCCCTGCTTCTTTCAAAACACTATTTCTAAATTTGTCTGGTGTTGACTGTCTAATACAGGGCGAAGTATCTTCTTTTAATACTGATTTACAAACTCATCTGTATGGATAGATTTACTCCTGTAGGGCTGTTGTCAAGATCTGCATACCCATCTGTAGCAAATGAGTGAAGAGTAATATTTTCTGCAGTCAGTGGATGGGTTTATGTTTTAGGCTGTGTGTGATACTGTGCAAGTCATTCCACTACTGCACACAAGTGTTCACGCCTCTAAAGAGCCATCAATGAAACTCTTAATGTGATGGCCTGTTATCATACCAAAATAAGAGAAACTGTCTGTTCTGGCAGAGCAAACAATGCCAAAGAAAATGGTACACTAATGTGGAATTTTACAAATACAGGTTGCCTATCTTCCCCCACGTGAAATGATTTTCCCCACTGGTTGATTTTTACATGCTCAGACTCCTGAGATCCTCAGCAGTTAAAACAGCAGTTGGTGGTTTCATAAGAGCTTGAAGTTGTCCTGTTTGAGATCAATGTGAATACAGGTGAAAATATTGAGGCTGGTAGCAAAGTTGTCACTGCTGTGATGTTCTCAGGATTATGTTTCTGTTATAACTGATGTTTGCTTCTTTATCCTTCATGGGTTTTTCCTCCTATATATGTTTATCTTACAGTGTACAATTTTTTCAAACAGGGCATGCTTCAGTGTTTGTTTCACAGTTCCATTTGCATTAAAGGTATTATATAAATAAAACCTTTAATGTGTTTACATAGCATATGTGCATGAAGGCAGAAGTAATCAAGAATCCTCTCTTTTCTTTCCTCCAATTAAAGATGTGGTATCCCAGGGGGAGTTCTTTTGGGTCTTTAAGTCAGTGGTGTATCACTTTAAAGATAGGAATTATGTTATATGCTGAAGTGTGCTCTGAGTGTTATATTATTAGGAGAAACAAGTTTCCAAGCAAGGAAATATAAAGTAATCATTCTCATAGCACTGATACTTTGTCCGTGGTGGTGTGTGTGAAACAAAATGTCAAAATTCAGATACAGTGACAAGGATACATATCATTGTAGGTGTAAAGGAACTGTGTCAACCAGGACCAATAATTTTGAACTTTTCAGTTCGAAGGTATTTAAGAAAGGATTTAGCAGTTCTTAGCTAGGGAGCTGGGAGTTGAGCAATACTGTCTGAAATGTGAAAAGTGCAGTTATCCAATTGGGTATGGTTTGGGCTTCCCTAGCTGAAATGTAAGCATATGGAATCACAAGACGGTCTTCAGAAAAATGTGAATTCTCCTTTATATTTTATAAAAAAACTTTAATCAGTGTAATTAAAGAGACTTTGTTCAATCATAAGTAATGAAATACTCTGGTGTGTGATGATTATACCCCCTCTGAAAATGTGGAGCAATTTACTGTTACTGATTTAGCTGCAAATAGAAGCCAAATGTGTTCAGCTGTGTGCCTGTGTTTGCACGTGGCAGGATGAGAGGCAAGGCAGCATTTTCTCAGTCAGATGGCAGGCAAAACCATATTGTTGTTATGGGTTTTTTTCTTCTCTGAAACACTAATTAAATATTTGATTTTGATTTGTTTACTTATTTTTAGGGTGTGGATTCAGGATTTGTTCCCAGTGTTCATGATTTTGACAAGAAACTTACTGAGGCTGATGCTTACTTACAGATCTTGATAGACCAGTTGAAGGTATGGTAACTAAATACTGCATTTACTGTGTTGGGTGTCTGTTTGTCAGGCTGGATTTCAAGGCCAGGTTGAAAGGAAGCTCAACAAAGAGAGTCAGTCAAGATGAAAATGCTTTTCTCTTACGATTGTTAGAATGGAGTTAAAATTAGAATAGCTCAAACAGATTGATATAAAATGGTTTGCAATGGCTGAAAGATTCTGTTTTATACAAAACCTTTATGGAAATGGCAAGGTTAAATAAGTTAAGTTTCATTTCAAAACGTAATTATATCACTGTGTTGCTCATAGCATTTTAGGATCTATCTTGAGAAGATTTTGTCAAGTGATGTATAATTTACACTTGCAAACAGTTTCAGAGTTTGTTGCAGTGGTGGTAGATAATCCATGCTTTGTCCTTGAGTGAGAACATTCTGTAGGAATGTGGTAGAATACAGCCCTTTAAACTTTGTATTTTAAGAGTAGATGGGAATGCAAGGAACAGTGAGGTCATATCTCTCAGTACTCACCTTATTGAGAAAAACACGTTTTGTTGCTGCTTAGGACACTTTTTTCCCCCATGACTCAGCAGGTTAAAATTACTTTTAAATTGCTTCAGTTCTGCTGGGTTGGAGTTTTTCCCCTGAAATAATGTGCAGGTATTGCACGTGATATATTCAGCAAAAATTTGGTTGGAGGGTAGGGTGGAGAGGGGGATGAGCACAACAGCAAAAATGAAGGTAGCCAGAGGAGATGCAAACAAAATTCAGAGCTGCCCTGCAAAGACTTGGTCAGGAGCTGTCTTTGTCTGCCACTCTGGAGCCATCACTTCACTGACAGAAGGTATTTAAATCTTTACACCTTCTAATTGTTATTTCAGGCCAGCTGGGGGGAGGGGAATAGAAATTAATTAATGATGAAAGATGAGTCAGTTTGAGAATGGGCAGAGACCAAGATCACAGTCTTTTTTTAGAACTAGAAATCACCCCTCAAGGGAAAGGGAACACATGAGTAGGTTTGAGGGAGGCAGTTGAGTGAAGAACTGCAGCTCACTTCCTAAAAATTACATCCTCTTCTCTGAGCAAAAAGGGGGATGTGACAAACTTTTAACATTATCTGTAATCTTTTCTCTTCCTTGAACAACTTCATGGTTGTGTGTGCACTTTAGGGTGCCCTCAGAGGCCTCTGTTAACTCTTTCAGCTCAGCTTGTGTTAAATGCATGTGCAAACTTTTCAGTGAGGGTTTGTTTCACTTTGCTTTGTTGCATCTCATATCCCACTTTTAAGGAAATAAACATAAATTAATGCTAGGAAGTCATATCTTCCAAAAAATATGCTTACAAATCTTACATGATTTGAATCATGTACCTGAATCAAGGTACCTGGAAGGGTTGGTGAGGGTTGAGGCTCATTTGGTTAAATGCCCCAAAGGTTTTTGCTGAAACAGAAGAAAGGAAGCTGGAGGTGTTCTGATGAGTTCGCTTGTGTTACTTAACTTCACTTTTTTGTTCAAATTATGGTAGAACCATGCCAAGCTGAGCTGTGAGATTTGATCTTTTACAGGATGGGATGATGTGAGAAATTAGTTACAAATTTGTTATATCACAAATGCTGTAAAGAAATCTCAGGCCAAAACTGCTTTGGATCCTACTACCAGGGTTGTATGACTTTAATACTTATTAAATCTTTTTGGTTTTAAAATGTTGGTGGTTTTGTCTGATTTTATATGGAAAAATAACACTTTCAGTATTTTCACAAGTATCTCTTTCTTTTAGCTCTTTGATGAAAAACTCCAGAACTGCAAAGATGATGAACAGAGAAAAGCAAGTACATTTTGCCTTAAAAATTGCCTGTTTGTCAGATGGTTTTGTGCTGTCGTGTATAGAAATACAAAGTACACATTTATTGAGTTGTCAAAATCACTTGAAGCAATTTGAGTAACTGATAACATTTGTGTTGTGACTAAGTTGCAAACAAAAATTTTGCTAATACTGGGTGTGATAACATTAAAAAAGTTTCAGTCTGTCAGAAATAATTGCTCCTCTGCTATCCAACAGTTGAAATAATTTTAACTTAAATTTGCTACTTTTTAATCTTAAACAAGGATGAGTTGGTGGGAATTACAGAGCTATTCTGAAGGAAAAAAAAAAAATACTCCTAATCGTGTATTTCACATAATCAGTCTGCATCCTGTGTAAGTCTGTGGCACATTGGAAATCTGAGAATACCACAATTCATTCACCTGAAGTGAGGGTGCCAGAAATGTAGTAGTGGGGAGCACTGCTCTTTTAGCAAGGGTGTAGTTCACTTAAGTGGTGCGTATTCTTTGCATCCCCTCCTGTTCCATTCCAAAGTCTGCTTTGTAGGTCTGAGTTCAAGCACTGTTCAGGAAAGGCTGCCACATACCTTGGTGCTATGGGTTTGGCATTAAGTGTCATGCTGGCTTCATGTATTAATTTGTGTGTGTGGAGGAAGGATTTAACAATTCCTTATGAAAGGTTTATTACAGAGGAGTTGCTTTTCTTCAGCAAATGCAGTAATTTCAATATCATAAAGTAGTGGTGTGTTTCATCCTGGTTCCCTCCCTCAGTGTCTCTTGTGAGAAATAAGTGTTCTCTTGGTGTTTGGTTCCTGTTTTGAAAACTGTTTGATGCTTTCTGTGATTAATTTACTTCTTTATAATGGTTGTGAACTTTCAAGTGTTATTCATCTTGCCTGATGTGTTAGGTGGTGTCTTGGGGAGCTCTTTCTCATGTACAGGCTTTTTAAAGGACTTTGAAGTACATCTCTCTGTGTGTTTAATCTGTAGACAACTGACCATAACAGTAAGGTCTAAGGATTTTGTATTTCTCCTTCAGTGTGTCTTACTGGGAAGAGTTGTCCTTCAATTTTGACCTCCCTCCAGATGCTACTTTGCAGATCAGGCAGTACTTTGCTTTTTTCCTGTGGCAGTGCTCCTAATCCCTAGAGATTTTCCACATGTTGTGCTGACTTCTTTATTTATCTCTGCAAGGTATCTGTGGTACAGATGGATTGACTTTGTAGAGAAAGGAGGAGGCTCATTCAGAAGAGGTTGGCTTCCTCTGGTTTTAAATCTTGATGAGGGTTGCTATTACAGATTCCATTTATTCTCTATTAAAAATGAAAAAGGCTTGACAAAGCACTCTTTTGATCACACCTCTTCCTGTATTGAGAGGCTTTTTGATATGGTATTTAGCAGTTTTCCTATTTGTTTATGGAAGTATGGTTCAGCTATCAGGTTATGAGCTGAGTGTAATCTGCAGAATACTTCCATCAAACCCATAGTTCTTTCCTCCAGTTTGGGATATTTAAGTTTTAAGTGCTTCCCAACCAGCTGAGTGCTGTTCTGCAACTGTTTATGGCCAGGGATTTCAAACCCAAGCTGTTGTTTTTGCAAATTCACAGAGCATTGGATGAGCTGGTTTTTAGTTACAGAATATTAGGTCTTTTGAAGATGATGGCATAGGATATAGGCATTCTGAGATGCCTCAAGATCTCCTGGATATCTTCCTTCTGAAGCGTGGTAGTCTCTTGAACTTGGATGGAGACAGAGCAGATGTAGATTTGATGAAAATACAGGGATTTTCATCAGTTCCCTGTGCTGCATTGCTATTTCTAGCAGAAGTGCAGCTAGCAGGATATGGTGGGATCATGCACAAGCAGCAGTGCTGCCAGTTCTGCTGAATCTTCTGGTGGGGTACAGTGTTTGTATCTGAAGGAAAGGAGGGGGTGTCATCTGTGGGTACTGGTGTTTCAAGGTGAAGACAAGATAGGACCTTGCTTTCTTACAGTGTGAACGATTTTACTGGTGAGAACTCCAGGAAAGCTTTTCTGTTTAGTTTTGTGTAGTTAACTTGATCACACATCAGGGAAAGTAAAACTGAGGCACTCAAAGGCATCAGAACAGCAAAGAGGTGCATATTTGCAGGCTGGAACAAAGCTGACAATTCTTAACAGGATTTGGGAGGGAAGTGTAGCCTGCTTAAGCTGTTTGGTTCAAAACAAGTGCTTTTTGTGAAGTAAATCCAAGGCTGAGCACACAGATTTGGGTTGCACCTTACAGATTTGAACCATGAGTCAGCTACCCCTACGTGCCTCTGCTGCCTCTCTCTGCTGGATAAGCTGATCCCTCTGTAGTCACATGATTGTTGAATGAGGCAAAAATCATGTTGGATGAGATAAAATTAGCTTTCTTAGTGATTTCCTAAAAATTTAGATGTCAAGGAGATGCAATGAGCAGCAAACAGAGGGAGTAGTTTCAGCAGCAGCCTGCAGTTTGATTAGATTATATATAGGAAATTGCATTCTGCAGTTGTAAATCTGCATTCTGCAAATGTAAATCTGCAGGAAATTGATGTTTCAGATGAAAAATATGTGTATTCATTACCTAAAACTAGGGGAACTGTCTAACTAAAATTTTATCTTCATCAGTTTTCAAAGACTAGGGATGTTGAAAAGAGACAATTATGATAAGTGCTAGTAGTAAATGGTATTTGATTTTTTTATTTAATTGGTAACATGTTTTATCTTCAACACACTTGCTTATGGTTTTCCTTACAATTTTGTAGTGTCTAAATTATCAAATTTGTGTGTGCTGTCTTCTTGCAAGGTGGTCACAGAGCACAAATGTGATGGAAAATACTGGATCAATGCAAAATGTTACTGCTTAATTTGGCCAGCTCACAAAGGATTCAGTTCCATAGAGGAAAAAACTATGATTGTATAATTTGTGGAAAGGCCTTAGAAATCTGCTTGCCCTGAGGTTTTTTCCCTCTTGGATCTTCCATGTGATCTTTGACAAAATTACCCTTTTGTCTGTACCTGTGTGTAAGAATAACAATGTCTTAGTGTCCTGGTTGGAAAATTACAGATGGGCGGGGAGAAACCAACATCACTGAATTGCATCACATGGCCTGAGATCGCTTTCTTATTTTCAGCAAAGGTGATGTCACTGAAGGAACTGAGATCTCAGTTTATTTGGTTTGTAAATATAACATGTTGGGGAAAAAAATGGGTAAAGAATGATCAAAGCTGCTGATGACTGCTTCCAGTTGGCTGTAAAGCCTCGAGACTGCATGATTTCCTTCATCTGCATCATCTTTCATCTAACAAGATTTGTGTGTTTGGGTACATTGCCTATTCTTATTTTGGTGCTAAAAGGCTCAAAACTTCTATGCTGTCATATTTAAAATGCTTTCTTCGATATGTGCTGATAAAATTTAGACTGGAAGTATCGTAGAGATGTGAAAAACAAAGCCAAGGATTTTTTAGCTGTTGGCATGTTTCTCTGGTAGCAACAGGAGTAAATATAACATAACTTCATGATATAACACCCCTCATATGATACATCCTAAATAAACATGGTCCAGTCTTTCCAGTAGGAAAGGCTGAGTCTGGGTTCTGTTTGGCCAGCTCTTGCCAATTAATCCTGAAGAAAATGTACAGCATCCTCTGAGTAGTATCTAGAGCACAACTGAAAATTTTCCCCCAGGAATTGCCTGAGAGGCTGTCACTGCATTTCTTTTCTTTTTAATCCACAAATTGGGACTGTTCATTCCTGTAGATTTATAGCTGCATGTTCCTCTCTTACAGTGTAAGCTTTGGCTTGCAATGCCTGGTGGGGGAAAAGGATCCTTTACACACTTTGATTATTCAAGAATCAAGAAGATTGTTACTCAAGTCACATGAGACACTCAAATTAATCAAAACAAAGAGGTCCTGTAATTGCATTTGTAGAGGTTCAGTGCTGAGTCCAGTTTAGTGATTTTGCTTTCTGCAAACAGAGCCAAGGACATCAACAGGAAGCATCTGCTCCTGAACCAGGTCACGCTGATGTGGAACATGGCATGCAGATGCCTTTTGCATGCCTGAGGTGCAGTTCCCCACAGGAAATCTTTATGAACCAGTGTTTCTAGATAAAATTAAGTAGGCAGATTTCCAGATGCACTTTTACTGGAGGCATAGAAAGAGCAAGAGCATGTGTGCACTGTTACTTTCTGTGATTTGTTTTAAACTGTGCTTAACTGCAAATATTTATTGTACTTGAATGATGGTCATTTCATGTAACAGTGTTGAAATGTGCCAGCATTCAGTGCAGTTTATAAGGATACAAAGTGAACTTAGGATCTCCATGCTGCATTTCATTTTTGTTGATGTTATGCAAAAATGAAGTACAGATTTTAATGGGTAGGTATGTATAATGTCACTGTTTAGAAATTCCTAACTTTGTCATCTTTAAGCTTTAATTATCAGTTTGACTTCAGTCTTGTCTTGAAAATTGTGTCTACATATGGAAATAGTCTTTCACATGTTGGTTAAGGGCTTTTCTCCCTCTCCCAATTTCACATTAGAATATTGTGTTTATACAGTATTTAGGTCAAACCAGATGCTGGAAATTTAGTCTTTAATCACACTTTTTTTTTTTTTTTTTTACAGAAGATTGAAGGTCTCAAAGAAACAACTAGTGTAAGTTTCTTCAATTTTTGTATCTATTATATAAAGATTCTGAAATTCACCTTATTTTCTTGGGAAAGTTTTCAAAGCCTTTTTACAGAAAAATGGGAATCCATATTAGGTCCAACATCGTGATGGCAGAAGCAGCCTGGTTCTGGTGCTGTGTTCAGGTTTCTGTCTAGCACCTTGGAATCATGGAATAGTTGAGGCTGGAAGGGGCCTCTGAAGATCTGAGCCCCATTCTTGGAGCACCATCAGCTGGAACAGGTTGCTCAGGACCAAATCTAGTTTGGGCTTTCAGTAACTCCAAGGCTGGAGGCTCTACAGCTTCTCTGGACAACCTCTTCCAGTGTTTGATCATCCATAAAAGAATAAAAGGTGTTTTCTTCTGTTCCCAATGATTTTCCTGTGTTTCTGGTTGTGGCCATTGCTTGTTCTGTCACTGGGCACCACTGAGAAGAGTCTTGCTCTCTCTTCTCCTGCCTTCCCAGTCAGATATTGATGTCCCTTGATAAGGTCTCCCTGAGCCTTTTCCTCCTCAGATTCAAGCAGCCCAGCTCCCTCAGCCTTTCTTGCCATGACAATTTACCTGCCTGCAGCACTGGGAGTTTGGAGCTGAACTCCATTTCACCCTGACTGCCTGGCTTGTGTGTGGCTTTGGAAACTTCAGTTTGCTGCTGCTGTGCCTTCATCTCTGGGGAAAAAAAGGGGAAGGGAAAGTAGGGGTTCTACAGAAGTGAGTGTCCATTTAATTCACATCCAATATTCTGTATAACTAATAAGTACAAAATATTAAGGGATAGTAATACAATTTTTTTCTGATATTTTTGTTTTCCTAGAGCATGGTAGAATCAATAAAACACTGCATTGTGTTGCTACAGATTGCTAAGGTAAGTACACAGTAAAGTATTCTGAATTTTAATGATACAGTATTAATCTAATTTAAACCTAAAAGTGCCTTCTATATGAGCCAGAAACAAGAAGACATTATAAGTTGATTTATGCTATTACTTTAATGAAGTTTCTGAAATACTGAGTTCTGTAGCAGGCAGTCCTGTTAATGCTCATGATAACAGTCATGTTGGTTCAAGTTTTCTTTCAGGTAAACTTTCTTTTGCAGAGTTTGCTATTAGGCTAAAGAAGAACTTGGACAAATGTCAGGGTGCCAGAACAGAAACTTAACAAAACTCTTCTTTCTGCTTCATTTGAGAGTGTGGCTAACAAGTAAAAAGGAGAGAAACATGATGTTAATAACTGAACTGGTTTGGCAAGGTCTGTCCCAGTCTGAAGTTCAGGATGATGCTGGAACTTCCTGAAGTTAGACTTGTATTGGGAATGCAGTGTGGGTAATGCAGCTAAGCTTTTCACCCACGTTTCATTAGATTTTAGAATTTGGGGAGTTTTGGATTTACTTTTTGTCAAGTTCTGCCCTTACAGGTTTAGCATTCTATATTTAGGATATAGATATGTTAATTATGAACTGCTGATTTATATCTTGTGACCAAAGTGGAGGAAGGTGGTATTTCGCAAAGAAATAAAGGTATTTTCAGAATTTCAGGCTGATCTAATCAGAATACATTCTGATTTATCCAGAAATAAACCTGGGCTCTTCAATTATTTTTTTTTCTGTGATCTAGATCAACTATTTTTTGTAGCTTTTGAATGCAATATTGCTGTTTGTCTTCATTTTAGATGCCAGATATGTTGTACAGAATTTTGAGTGCAGTGAAAATTGAAGTATTTAGAATCTTACAGGATCAGAAGTAGTTCACTAAAAGGATCAGTGCATGTTTTGTGAAATTCAGGTTTCATATCTATTACTTAAGAATTCCGAAGAAAACGTTTATTAATTAGCAGGTTTGTACAAAACCAGAACTTCTTTACAAGTAGTAGGGTTGAAACATTGAAATAGTTTTCTGCCACATGAATTTGGAGCTAGAACAGTCTTTATTTAACATGCAGTGATGCTACTTCAATCCTTCACTATAGTGCCAGCAAGAAAAGCCTTGTCAGTATTTAATTTGTTGTTATTTAGTCCTGGGTATATCTAGAGGTGTTTTAGTACAGTGAAGTCAGTAGATACTATATGCCATTTTTTAGGGACTTGATGGAGTCAATTGTAGATAGATTATATGGCAATATACTGATTTTCTTAGCTATACGTGATTTGCTGTATTGAGGAGGCTTGTTAGAGAAACTGTGCAAGGAATTCCTAGCTCACTTTTTCTTAATTGCTGTATAAATGTATTTAATAGTTCTTATTTTCACAGAACTTTAATTCCTATGAAATTTTAGTGTTTTTAAAAAGCTCTGCTATGTAATTAGCATATGTGAAATTGCAGAATTATAATCTGCTTTTTCAGGCTGTTGATCGGAGCTGATAATAGGTGGCTGAGTCATCTTTCTTGTTTCTGTTGACTGTCAAATCCTGTTTCTGCTCTGTGTGAGTTTATTGGGAGTTAGGCAAACGTGACCACTTACCTTATGCTGATGTAAAGTGTATTTTTGAAGTTCTTTAGGTGGTTGGCTTATAATGGACAAAACTGGTAGTGGCAGATGTAGTCATTTAGATCAGGTTCAGTACTTTACTGCACTGACTTTCATGTGAATGTGAAGGTAGGTGGAATATGAGTCCCTCAAAGGTGCTAACACTTGCTTTTTGTTGCACTAAATCAGACCTTGAAGTCCTTCTTTCAGTACCACTAAATATTAACCAATGTACATAGATGAGCTTACCCACTAAGGAGTGGGGTTTTATTGTTTGATTTTTTGCTAAACCATATCTAAAGCTCTTTTGGAGCTGTTGAAGACAAGGTGGGTTAAAGGGGTGCCTTATGCACAGCTAATTGGAAGATGTTGATCTACATTAGTGAAAAAAAATTTTCCACTACTTTAATGACCTATTTTTCTGCTTCTTCTCTTCACCTTCTTTCTCTCTCAGGCAACTGTAGTTGTTGACTACAAGGGAATTCTGTCATGATTCCCCCCCCACCTTTTCTATAAACTGTGTTGGTATCCTGATTTCCTACTGCTGTCAAAAATTTATGATATGGGGGGGTTGGAGTTTTTTTTCACAGTTCTGCAAATTGCTTATGTATGATGCAATCTCTGTGTAAAATGTGTCATGCCTGACTGTAGCTTTGTGCTCTTCAGTAGAGAACCTTTTAAGATTCTGCAAGTTTTTTTCCCAAGGCTGTAGGGCAAGTGTGGCTGCTGACTGACACTGCTGAGAATAAATCATCTTAACACCACCCTGCACCCCGTTTTTACTTCTACAGTGCCTTTCTCGTTAGGAGACAGACTTGCCAATCTGTGTACCTTGGCAGTGTTACCATTTCTCTACATACTTAGAACTTTCTGTTTCCAACACAACAGCCATTTCTTATGTGGATTATTTTGGAACATTGAAGCAAACCTGTGTTTTTGGTTGTTTGAGTTTTGTTTTGTTTTCTTTTTTTAATTGTGTGTTAAGTTGTTCTGTTTCATGGATTCTTACCTGTCTTAGTATTTGGAGAGTTAAATTTTCATTACACTTGCTGGTAAATCAAGTGTGTAATTATGCCACTTGTACTGAGGTGACCCATGACATTTTCAAAATAATGTAGTAAATACCAGCTAAACAGGAATATGTTATAATACATACACTGCTTGTCCAAAAGCAGTCAAAATAAACAAAGTGGGATGGGCACGTGGAGCATTTGGCCTGTGTTGTTCCCTTTGAGTGTGTGGCACTTGAAGATGTCCAGCTTTGCTGATGTGTGTGATATAAAGTACATGTAATGGTCCACCAGTGATGTGTAAACCTTATATATGTGTTATGAAGTAGCTTTTATAATTTAGATACTTAGTTTTGCATCTTTCCCTTCTCTTTTTCACTCCATTTCCAGCAGTCTTGCCTGCCCAGTTGTGTGGAATTTCTGCCTTCCTTACATTAAGGTGCAGCTAGTGCATTACTGAGGTGCCATAGCAAGCATCAGTACTCATGCAGCATCTTTGTGGTTTATTTCTTGGCTCTTAGAGATGATGGACACAACATGGGGGGTTTATGTGCTGGGAAAAAAATGATGAATTTTGTAAATTTGCAACACAGTGGAACTTGTTGCCCTTGGTGTTCTTTTTATCACGGAAAGCCAGGCTTCAAAAATGTCAACGGGCAGACATGAAATTTGGACAGCCTATTGCCAACTGTATAAGCTAAGGAAGGATGTATTAAGTATCAAAACATAAATATGTGCCAACTTTCTTAGTACTACTTACTGCCTTTTTTTTTTTTTAAATTCCTTTAAAATGTAACTGGAAATCCAGGGAAATACTCTGCAGACAAGTCTTAAGGTTCACACCAGGCAAGGCTATGGATTGATGTACTGATTAACTTTGCAGCAGAAGGGAAGAGATTTGACTTAGTGTTCAGTAAAATTTATACTGTTGCTGTACATTAAAACTGTGCTGGCTGTAGATTGGCATTAACTGGTCTGCTGCTCATGTCATTTTCCCTGAGGACAGATGTTTTCCATACATTGCCTGCTCTCACATATGGTTCTAGGCAAAAAAACCTCAAAATCTGAGATAGTAAATAATTGAAAAGCATTTTAAAATCTAGTGGATGCCAAAAAGCAAAAAATTAAAACCTTTCAACTTACTTTAACTTCTGCCTTTCTTGTGTGTTAATCACAGAAATTGAGAATTTCATCTTTCAGGAACTTATAGGAGCTGCAGAGCATATTTTGGGGAGCTCTTAGGTATTTGGGAAGCACCCATATTGTAAACCATAATTGTACTCTGCAGTGCAGAAAGGATATTTTTAAAACTCATGTGGACAGGCCCTCAGAAAATTCTGAGCTTCAGAGGTGCAGTGAGTGTGTGGAATTGTGTCTTCCAAGTTTAGTTACTGTACCACGTGATGAGGAACGTTTTATGGCTGAAAATGTAAACATTCCTGAGGGAAACTCACTGATCTTGCTTAGCACAGAACTGATAAGTCATGCAAGATTGTTATGTTGATATTTTTAACATTTTTTCCTTAAGGACCAAAATAATGAGGAGAAACACGCAGATGGACTTATAGTAAGTTTAAATCTAATCTTTATCTCCTTTTAATTCTGCAGACCATGTGAACAGAGACCTGAATTTCCACTCACTTTGCAACATGCTTCTTCCTGTCTCTAATTTACTGCTTCCAGTGTCTTGTTAAAATTCCTGTTGAGTCCTTAGCTCCTGAGGTTGGCTAACACCCTTGTCTTTAGAAAATAGTGTGGTCAGTTTTGTATGGAGTGTCCTGAACAGCAGTGTTGTGACTGAACACATAGATAAAAATCTGCCATGTGAACAGATGAAAGGGAAATGACTGGGGTAGAAATAGTTTTGTGTTCCATCTGAAGTATCTTTGTGTAGGAAATAAATCTGCTCTCCGTGTGCTTCAAGTAGTTTGTCTTTTCTACAGTGCTGCTCCTTTGATGCAGAGTTGTATGTCTGTCTAAGCAATGTTTCTTCTTTAATGGAACTTCTGCATTTTTAATGTAACTTCTGTCGTTTTCAGTTTTGGTCACATGTGATTTCTCTTTCTTTGTTCTTTTTTTGTCACTTGAGTACATTTCAGATACTTTTAATAGGAGATTGGTCTCAGTAAAAACTCTAAAAATCCTAATGTGTTTTCATTAGAGCTGACAGTAATTCCCTGGCCTTAGTTGTCTTCCCACTAGAAACAGCTTTAGCAGTAGGATTTTCTGGTGTGAACCTTGGAGTAAAGATGCACATGCATATTTCAGTTTCATGCTTATCATAAATAAAGTGAATTATTACGTGCCCTGCAGATGTCACATAGTTCAGGTCTTAGTATGAGGGAGCAGGTTCTGTGATATCCCCTGGAAAAGAGAAGTTGTGCAGGTAGACACTTCCACAGGCACAGGTGACCTGCACATTTGGTCTGCAAGACAGAAATTTCACAGAGATACTGCAGCTTAATATAGTCTGAATTTGATTAGCCACTGATCTCATTATCTGTGGGCTGGCTTAGACCAGGGAGGAAAAAGTATTTCTGTAAGAAAATATTAACCATGGATCAGTGATTGTAAAGTCTGAAATTGTGATGCTGTAGAGGTCAACATCAGCTTGGGCTAAAGGTCAGGATTTCACTTTAACCTTAGGCAAAAATATGATCAGTGTTTGCTGCCATGGTGGGATGAGTCTTGTTTCTGCATGATTGTTACTAAATTGTTATTAAACTCAGAGTAGGAGACTTTCAGGTCTGCCTTCATCTGTTTCCAGCCCATGAAGGCATCCCTCACAATATCCAACAAAAAACTCCAGTTCTTGTTGCACTATGGAGAATTGTTTAAGGATGAGGTTACAATCCTGCATACAAATTCAGAGTTACTTCTTTCTTTCCTTTATCACACCAGTTCTGTATCAGGTGGATTATTAGTTTCCCTAAAAAATAAAGAAGACATATATAGCAATAGCATCCTATATATCATATGACCATCTTGGGTTTTAAGTCTTAACTCTTAAGATGGGATCATAATTTTAAGCTGTGAACTCTGTGGGACAGGGGCCTTCCTGTGTTGAATGCATATTCGACAAGTAGGTGGAGTAATGGGTAAGGGGCATTGGCTTTATGCTGGACTGCAGTGGAGTAAGAGCACATGTACTGGATTATTTTTATATTGGTTAGTAACACCAATGAAAATGTAGAAAGCTACTTTTATGCCTGATTTAATGGGCTTTTTTTTTAGTGATAGGGAATAATAGTTCTGTTTTCAGTTAAATAAATTCTGTGCTATAAAAAAAAGAATAGAACTCTTCACTGATTTTTAGAGTCATACATTGTCCTGAGTTGAAAGGGATCCAGAAGGATCATGTTGTTCCAATTCCTGCACAAGACAGCCCCAAAAATCACACTATGTGTCTAAGAGCATTGTCCAAACATCCAAATGTAGGATAAAGTTCAGAATTTCAGGTAACCAGAAAAGGAGGCAAGAAAGAAATCTGCTGTTTGTAGGAAAATGGGAGGAAGGTTAAAATGAGCCTGTTTCCCTGAGTCTGAATGCAAGTAGAAATTAATGGGCTCAAAGTAGAGGAAAACAGTTGTAGACACTTCCTTTAAATACTGCCCTAAAAAAAAGGGTAGGGATGAACATACTGACTGCATTTCTGAGCAAACTGAGCAAAGATTTTCTTAGTTCTGACTGATCAAGGGGTTTAAATTGCAAGATGTTTGGAAAAGGGTTTTATGCTCTAAGCATGCTGATGATTCTTGTTTTGATTTATGGGTTGATCTGCTGTGGTCTGGACAAATCAATTTTTGAAAAAAAAAAAATTTGAAAATACAGATTACCTATCCTAATTTTGGCCAGATAATTTGCATCTAACTTTCTGCTCTTTGCATGCAATATTAATTAATGGACATTGGAAGGCATACTAGAAGCTAGAGCCTGAAATAAGAATTCTTTATAGGACGCTTCAAATCTGCAGCAAATTCAGCTTAGTGTGCAGTCTGTGTAAAGAATTAAAATATTACCACTTTGAAAGTATTTCTCATGTCCTCAACTGTCAATTTGTGTTTTACTTCCTCTCTCAGGAATTCGCTCTCTTGCATTTGGGCATTTCTTGTGCTCACAATGTTCTTGCTATCTGTACTTTATTTTATTTTAATTGAGGGGAAAAAAAAAAGTGCTTTTCCTTCTCTTTCCTAGAGCACCATAAACCCTGTGGACGCCGTGTATCAGCCCAGTCCCTTGGAGCCATCGGGAATCAGCGTGATGCCTTCCCAAGCCGTCACACTTCCAGGTAGGCTGGGAAACAGCCACGAGCTGAGCAGTAACTGCAGTGCAGTGGAGAGGGGACAGGCTCTGTGTCACACAGGACAGGGGCACAGTGCATTCAGTGCTGCACACTCAGCTCAGAGGGGCTGAGGAAGGGCAGGAGCGGGAGGCACGGAGCATCCTCAACAATCTGCCCCTGGTTCTGGGGATAAGCTGATGTCTTTTACTTGCTCTCTGTTACTGGCTTGCATTTCTAGCACTCTCTTTAAAAATGAAACTATAATTTTCAGAAAAGGCAAATGCTTTCTAGCTAAACAACTGCATTTTTTTTTAAATGCCATCTTTGCTAAATAATAAGTGCTAGGTAAAAGTGATGGCTACACGTTTTTCTGTCTGAATGGTTTTTATAGAAAGTGGTTTAATTAATAGAAGATGTGGAATCTTCTTTTGAATTTTGGGGTTAACATATCAAAATATCCCCTAGAACCTGCTCAGTTGTGCAAGTCAGAGCAGCGACCCTCCTCTTTGCCAGTGGGACCTGTAGTAGCATCGCTTGGAAATCAGACTCCTACACCAAATAGTACAGGTACAGTTCTGGGTAACTCTTACTGAAATACAAGAAACCCTGTAATTAGTTAAGATAACAGTATATTGGCATACATCTTGCGTTAAATCAGCACCAATTTCAGTGTTTGGTTAAAATCAGTTATGCTGCTCTTTCTCCCCACCATGTGTACACAATATGTACGAGTGTTACCAGCTTCCCTTCATGTCTCCAGCATTGCAAACTTGCAGTAACTGGGGAAGAGATGTCCTTAAACTTTACTGGTGTTCTGTGCTCTTGATTTTCCTTGTGACCTTCCTTTTGTTATCTGTTAAACTCAGTGTGAACCTGCCTAATCATTGCTTTTAATTTTGTGAATTCCTCTTCTGAGTTCACATCAGTCTTTATTGATTTGAACAATTCTCACTGTAACTAGATTTTGAAAGAATTTGTTTTTATTGAGTCTGTAATTTTTCATACACCACAGGGAGTGGGCAATCAGCACCTAGCAGCAGTCTCACCTCTCCAAGCCATGTCAACCTGTCTCCAAATACAGTCCCAGATTTTTCTTACTCCAGCAGTGAGGATGAGTTCTATGATGCTGATGAATTCTACCAGAGCAGTTCTTCCCCAAAGCGATGTATGGAGTAAGTAGCTGACAGTGTGCAGTGTGTGCTGAATGCAGTTTGTATCTACAAGAGCATGGCTTGTCTGCTTGCAGAAATTGGTTAAAAAAAGGTGGAGGAGGCAAAAAAGCCACTTTGTGTAACAGAGTGAGATTACCCCTGCCCTCAGCCACAGACAGCTGTCTGCGAGGGAGGCTGTTTCTTCCTCTGCTCCTTCCCATTCCATCAGGTATATGTTGACAAACTCTTAATATAAACCAAACTTTGGAAGCCCCCAGCTCAGAGCTGTAATCTGAGACCATGGTGCATTTCATGTGCATTTGCTGCTGCCTTTGGTAAATGGCCAGTTCCCTCTCACATTTGCTAAAAGACATTTTTTGAAGTTGGTACCCTTTCCCCAAAATCTCTATCTACTCTTCTTTTTCTATTAATTGTAGAATTAATTTTAAGAGATGCTACACATTTCAAAGAGAGATTAGTCAGCTATTCTCAGCCTTCAGGTGTTACCTGAGGCTGCAGGCTGTCCCATTCCTTCAGCGACAATCCATTCTAAGCTTTCTGTGAATTAACATGCACCACGTATATTAATGTCTGTCACTACACATATATTGATGTCTATCACTTAATTCCTTGTCTGTGAATATCAAATGACAATAATTTGGTCTGAATTACTTCATTTGAACTGTGAGAATTTGTTACTCTTCTTTAGTTCTTCAGGGTCTGCTGCAGTCCTGACTCGGAGCAGCACAGGGAGCAGCCTGAAGCGTCCGGATACCACGGAGTCCCTCAATTCTTCCATGTCTAATGGCACAAATGATGCTGGTAAGTGGCCTGTGTGAATTTTCAGTAAGGAGTTATTGATTGTTGATCTGTGTATAAGCTGGGTCAGTACATGCAGGGTTTTGTATATATATATATGACAAGGTACATATGGGAAGTGGTTTATCTACTGTTTCTTTACTAATGGAAGATTGCTGGACTGTAGGATTTAAACCCTGTATTTTTTGATAGTTACATACATGCTAATTAAATACAGTCTGTTCTTGAAGGCTTAGAGGAAAACAAAAGCCATTGGTCTTTCAGATCTCTTCGATCCTCCCGACGATCGAGAAGATGATGGGGAAGGAGAATCAGTAGAGGAGCATAAAAGTGTTATCATGCATCTCTTGTCACAAGTGAGATTAGGCATGGATCTAACCAAGGTAAGCTTGCTGGTGTTCATGGGGATGGGAGGGGGAGTAGACCCAGAATTCTGTGTGAAAGAAAGGTTATGTAATAATTTAACTGCATATTTGTTTGAAGAGCTGGTTAAGCTATAATCTCTTTAGCATGGTATTTTTGAATTGGGGTTCTTACTGGAAGGGGAAAAGTAGCTGCAGAATAAGTATATCCAGAAGCTAAAATCTGTTTGGGAAAATAGTTTGCTATGGAAAGTAGCTGTTTGTTCCCTTTGCACCTAATTCTTGGAGTGCTTGTGAGGCTGGCATAAGGGGAATGCTGAAGTGTTACTCCTGTCTTTAGCTTCCTAAAACAAAGATCTGCAAGATCCCAGGGTGTGGTGACATTCAATAAAACATAAAATAAAAGGGGGAAGTAATCATATAGTGAAAAGCACTGCTTAGTTGGGATCTTAATGAGTGGATAAGTTGCCCCTATGTTTTGAAATGCTACACTTAGGTCTGGCAAGGAAAGGGTTGGATTCTTCCATAAATGAGATTCCTGCTGGTGTCTGTCTGAGGCTGAATGAACAGCATTCTGAAGGTGTTGGACTTTCCAGGCAAACTGGTTAAATTTAAGCAAGTAATTCCAGAATGAAAAAGAGCAGGAGAGATCAATCCTATCCTTAAGTTTCCTTAAGTGGATGAATTGAACTGTCCAGCCTGGAATGAACAGTAGATAATAAACAGATAACACTTCTCTGGGGAAACAGCCAGCAGCTCACAAGCAAACTGCTCAGGGTTTCTGGCAGTTCTGAATAGGAATTGATCCAAACTGTGTGTGCTCTGGTAATTCCTGGAATAGCTGAAAATTACTGATCTCAAGTTAGGCTGCCAGGAAGCATCATGAGCATGTACCTTGTCAGCAACAGTAATTGACAGTGGATCCCACTGAGCAGATCCACAAGAATGGACCTTTGGGAGGTAGGGAAGAGCTTAACCTTCATCTTGATAGAGACACATAACAGGATGGGACTGCAAGTGAATGTTTGACTGGAACTGAAAATTGACAGTGTTCACAGAGATGAAACTAAATCATCAGTGATACTGTAATTCAGAGCAGCTTTTGGTGTGCTCTGAGTGGGACTAGAATCCATGTAGGATGAGACTGTTCCTCTTGAACCTTGGGGTTTGTAGAAGATGCCAGCTGACCTGCATATGTCAGAACTCATTGGTGAGCTCGAGCTCACAATCAGCTTAGAGCACACGATGCTGTGGGGGCTCTGTTTGCTATTTACAGTGAGTACAGTTGGCTTTTGTACAGGATATTCAACTACCTTTACCTAGATGAGTTGTTTTTCTTCACTCAGGTTGTTCTTCCAACGTTTATCCTGGAAAGAAGGTCGCTGTTGGAAATGTATGCTGACTTCTTTGCACATCCGGACTTGTTTGTCAGGTATTTGACTTTGGACCAAGAGCATTCACTGATTCTCATACTGGTAATGGCCCTCATGGGCTGCCAGAATTTGGTAGTTTTGAAGAATATTGCCTGGATTTTGATTTAAACTTCAAAACCAGTCAAATCAGTCAAACTTCTAGTTGTAAAACAATCAAGCACCCATAAAACTTTCCCGTATCCAAAGTACCTGCTTATATTTCACTTGGCCTGTCCTTTTTTTCCTCTCTCTCTGTAGCATTAGTGACCAGAAGGATCCCAAGGAGAGGATGGTTCAGGTGGTTAAATGGTACCTCTCAGCTTTCCATGCAGGAAGGAAAGGGTCAGTTGCTAAAAAGCCTTACAATCCCATTCTGGGGGAGATCTTCCGATGCCATTGGGTGTTGCCTGGCACTGAAGGTGAAGATGACATGGTGAGTTTCTTGTGGTGTGGATTTTGGGGCACACAGTGCAGAGATGCAGCGCAAAGCTTTGTTAAGTCACTGACTGAAATGGATTATGCTGTGCTTAAGTAGCAAATCAACAAATTGTAGTGATTTCTTGAACTTTCCCCCTTCCTTCCTTGTTTTCTTTGGACGAAATACAAAATAATCTTGCATAACAAAATTTATTGTTTTTTAAAGAACTACTTGACGTGCTGAAAATGTCCTTTTTTCCTGAACTGTTTTGTAGCACTGATTACTAACTCCTTTCTTTCCAAAGTTCTGATTATTTTGTTTTTTATTTCTTAAATCAGTGCAGCCTAGTGGGTTTTTTGGTTTTTTTTTTTCTTTTTTGGCACCTCATTTAGGCTTTTTGCCTTGGGAAATTGCAAATGATGATGTGGGAAGTGCTCTTGTAGCTTCATGTAGCCTCAGTGTAATACCTCTAAGTAAATGTGATTATTTAGGTATAAACCATGTGATTTTCCCATTTCATTTGCTTGCCACCAATTTGTTTGCTCAAATCTTGTTTCTGAGGTGAATGGTTTCACTGCAATTTGCTGGCATAAAGGCAGTGTTGTATTTGGGTTTCCACTGCTTCTAACCATGAATTAATTACACTTTGTGTTCTTTGCCACAGGAAATGAATATTAGTTTATGATTTTGTGGTACATGAAATCTGATCATTATTAATACGCTGATCAGACTTTTTCACAAGCAAAAAACAAAAACTATTTCTGCCACTTAAATATTATTTTGTAATTGGGTTTATACATGAGTCTTTCAGTTTAAGTGTTTTATTTGGGGACAATTAAACCAAAGGCATTTATACTTAAAAATAAGAGAGTAGAAACTCTATCCTTTAGAAAGCATCATAGTTCCAGGACTAAGGAGTTATTCCCCATCAGCAAACAGGCAAATCCATTAAAATCACTGCAATACATTTTTAGAAGCCTTTAAAGATGGAAGCATCCAGTGTTTGCAGGCACTGTGAGTGATGGAATCCTCTCCCCTGTCACACAGGAGCCAGTCTCAGAAGGACCACTCCCCTGGGTCAGTAAAAGCAACGTCACCTTTGTGGCAGAGCAGGTCTCTCACCATCCTCCAAGTAAGTCCTGACAGTGCCTTTGCCAGCAGAGGTGGCAGCTGGAGAGGGGGGACAGTAAAATCAGCTCTTGGCTTAAACCTTGGATTTCCACTTTCTCTTCAGATTTAAAAGCTGAATATTTATGAAAGCTGAAAAATTAGAAACTGCTTTTGTGAGAAGCTAATTGCAAACTCTGTTGCCACTTAAGTGTGAGGCACCTGGGGATATTTTGCAATGAATGAACTTGGAAACAATGGTATCAATGTCTTGTGCTGCTGTTTTTAATACCTACCTCTTTCTTCAGTTTCAGCATTTTATGCAGAGTGTTTTAGCAAGAGGATACAGTTCAATGCTCACATATGGACCAAGTCCAAATTCCTAGGAATGTCTATTGGGGTCCATAACATAGGGCAAGGTATGTGTGTGTAAATTGAACAGCAGAAGAGAGAAATTAAGTTCTGCAACTAGGATTTTTCATAGAATAATTTACATAAAGTCATTGTATTAAATAGAAGGAATGGTTGAATTTTTGTTACTAGAGTTGATGTATCTGGGAATCAGAGATTCCTTCCACACACTCTGTGTGCTGAAAGCAGTTCTGGCCCAGTTTTTCCCAAAAGTACAGCCATCCCTGCCTCCTCCAGAAGCTGGGCATTCTCAGCATCCACGAAAAATAAAGCTCTTCACATTTCCTTTTCATGGCACCTTTTTTTAATGACATATTTCATGAGACCATTATTAAAAGTTTTGTAGAAGCTTTGCTTAATGGTTTTTAAATCTAATTTTCTTTTACAGGGTGTGTTACATGCCTAGATCATGATGAACACTATATTTTGACTTTTCCTAATGGCTATGGAAGGCAAGTAAATGCTCTAATTGGTATTTTCATTTTTAATGCCTTGTAATGTTTCATGCTTAGTATTTATTGGTCAAGAGCTTATAAATGTATGCATTTATACATTTCTAATTGCAGGTCTATTCTCACTGTGCCATGGATAGAGCTTGGTGGGGAGTGCAGCATTAGTTGCTCAAAGACAGGTTACAATGCTTCCATTGTCTTCCACACAAAACCATTTTATGGAGGAAAGAAGCACAGAATTACAGCTGAAATTTTGTAAGCAGCTTTCTTCATCTCACTTCTTCCTTCCTTAAATGCCAACAGTTTTAACAAGACAATCAAGAGTGTAAAATACTGAAACAGCAACACCCAAAAGAGCTTAGCTCATGATTACCTGTCATGGGATGCCATTTAAAGCCAAATTTGTGAGAGGAAGCTGCACAGGCCTGTGTCCTACTTTATCCTGCTTGAACACATCTTCAGCTGAGTCCCAAAGGGAACTTTGCTCTCCTGAATTATCGAAAGTGTCTCCATCATTGCCTCTCCTAAAAATACAAAGGCCTTGGGATACTGTTCAGGGTGTGTCAGTTAAAGCTCTGCTGCAACCTTTACTTATTTTTATCTGGGCTTTGGTAGATTTTGGTTAAACCCTGTGCACATGCCCAGCACAGAGAATTCAGTTGAGATTCCCATCTCATTTGGAGATGTGCTGTGATGTCAGCAAGTGGATGCTGACAAAATGAGGTTTAACTTGGTTTTAAATTGTGGCTTGACATTGACAGATGCCATTTAAAAACTGGTGTCTTGTGTTTCCCAGTAGTCTGGGAAAGAATTGGATTGTGAAACATTTTTAAGCTTAAACTCACCACCCTAAATCTGTGTGGAAGGCCTGTAACTACTTTCCTAAACTCTAAATGCAGATCCAGCCCTCAGGCAGGGTCTGTCTCACCCTGATCAGCTCTTCCTGTTAAGGTTTATGTAACTCATTCATGCCAAACTGCTCCCTTGTAAACAGAACCCTCCTCTCTTCTGTACTGGGCATGGACACTTTGAGGGCTGATACAAACCAGACTGTGCAGCAACTAGGATGAAGTTTTGATCCTTTAGGATTTTTCAATTGCTGTAATACAGCTGAGAAATGACTGTTTGCTTCTCTTTAGTTCTCCAAATGACAAGAAACCCTTCTGCTCCATTGAAGGAGAATGGAATGGGGTCATGTATGCAAAGTACTCCACAGGGGTAACACAGCTTTCTTTCTTTTTTCTCTTTTCATCAGAAATAGAAGATTGTACTTAAAAAGGGGGTTTGGGGTGGTTTTGTGGGTTTGGTTTTTTCTTTTAAACAAACATTAATAGTTGGAACCTCCTATGAGGCTGCCCAAAAGAATGCTGGGCAGTCTCCAAATGAACTGGGGATAAAAGTCCTGAAGTTACTTTGTTTATTTATTCTTAAGGAAGCTTGATTTTTATACAAGAACACAGAATCTAAAGAATTACTATTTTTCATGTATTTCCTGCTAACCAGTGTACTAGAGTGTGAGGGTGTATAAATTTAAGGTCTAACTGAAGAACTGAATAGGTTTATTTTTTTTCCATCTCCCACTCCAGGAGAATGCTGTCTTTATAGATACCAAGAAAATGCCTACAATTAAGAAGAAGGTAAGGAAATTGGAGGACCAAGACGACTTTGAGTCTCGCTGGTAAGAACTTCAGTTAACTGGGAGCATTAAGATTTTTAGTTAGACTCCGGTTTGCAGTACAGGGACCAAGGGTGCACTGATCCAGGCACTGCATGCTCTGCTCTCCCTGAGCCCAGGTACAGGCAGGCTGGGGATTTAAGAAGGAAGAGGAGACCTGGAGTTCTCAGTCACATCCTAATTGGGATCAAATGTTCAGGGAGGTCTGGAGAGCTCCACCACAGCCTCCTCCCTCCTGCCATGACAGCACAGTTGTGGTTCAAATATCCTGGGGGCTTTCCTGCCCTTTCTCTAACATGAGATCTACCTTTAGTCACTGCTATGTCTCTAACTTGTAGCACTCTGCTCCCATAAAAGTCTCCATTGCCCTTTCTCTTTCAAGCTTGTGGAAGGATGTAACCTACAACCTGAAGATCAGAGACATCGACGCAGCCACGGCTGCAAAGCACGCGCTTGAGGAGCGCCAGAGAGCCGAGGCCAGGGCCAGGAAGGAGAATGAGACCCCGTGGGAAACAAGGGTGAGCTTTATTCCAACAGGGCAAATTTCAGCCTGCAGCCTTTGTGCCTTTCTGGCTGAGTCAGAAAAAACTTACAGCTGCCTGTTCCTTTGCAGTTATTCCATGAGGATGGGGAGTGCTGGGTGTACGATGAGCCGCTGCTGAAGCGCCTCGCTGCCAGCAAGCACTGAGGGGTCCTGAGGCCAGCGAGCGCTGGAGCCTGAGCAGAGCTGCCAGCGGAGCCCAGGCAGCCCCCAGCGCTCACCGACGTCCACGGCCCAGCCCCACCCCTCCAGCTGCAGTGGTTCCTATCTCAGGGATACTGGACTTACTGAGACAGACAAGCAATTCACGAGAGGCTGAGCAGCTCGGGGCAGGGACTGGCTCTGGTGGCAGTGCCCAGGCCCTGCTCCTGCTGCCTCTGGCACAGGGAGAGGCTGGGCTCTGGAGCACAGACACTGGATAACCACTGTGAAGGCCACGGAGGTGGGAGCAGTTGCATAATATTCCTGGGTCCTACATATTTAAAAAGCAAGAAACAAAATGCAAGATGTCATTTAAATCTCGCTGATGTCTGCAGTGTGTAAATATGAGGATTCCTCTAATGGGACAATTTGTTAGAAAAAGCTACATAAATGTTATCTTCCACCTGTATGATAATCAAATCTTTTGGCATTTCAGTGTCTTGCCCAAAATAACTTTGTTATTTTGAGATTGAAATGTAACCATAGATAATTCTACCCAGTGCATCTTAAAGCTTCATAAAATAGATTTTTCAAACTTCTCTTATGGACTTTTTATTTATTTCATAATAAACCTTTGCAGCAAGACTGTTTTTCAGTGAGTCATGATAAATCGATTTATGTGAAATGTATGAGCATTATTTATTTTTCCACTGGAATAATCCTTGCAGCTAAAGCTACTTCTTAAAAGTAGTTAATGAACTAGCAAAATGAGCATTTGCAGCATCCACAGAACTTTTCTGGACACTGCATCCAGCCTGGCCTGCACTTCAGGAACCTCTGCATTGTGTGCTTTTGCTACAGTTAATAATGATTAAGTAGCTAGATGTAGCAATCAAACTACTTTTCTCTCCACAGTTGTCTAGCTTTTATTTGATTTCATCTTAATTTTGTCTACGTTGCACATACAGAAAAACTAAAAAAGCAGTGTGAGATGGAAGCTTTGGGCTTTTTCTCCCCCTCCCACCCACTGTCACTGCTCCAAGAGGGCTGCAGATCCTTTCCTGAGGAGCTGTCTGTCGCTGCTGTTGAGCCACTGCTGCAGCACTGCAGGGATGGTACAAACCAGTCTGAACACAAAGGCAGAGCCCACAGCTTCAGCCGGCTGGAGAGGAGAATGTGGCACCACTGGGGAAGTCAGGGCTGTGTCTCTTCTTAATGAACTTCAGAAGGTGATGGGAGGTTGGCTGGTAACTTGAGGAAAGCTTCCTCAGTGTCTGAATGGGCATCTTCATCCCAGCTACCACTACAGCTCTGGTTTAATAAAAATAGGTTTGTAATGTTGATGTTGCAGAAAGCACCTGTATTACACAGCAGGGCAGGGCAAGGTATCAGTTTTATTTTAATATTTTATGGTAAGGGAGAACATTCAGAGTTGATGTGTAGGCTTTGATGTCCTTGATGGAGGTAATGTCACTCATCAAAGAAGAGGGGGGCAATAAAACAAGCTGAGGTATTTCACCAGATGAAGAGTTCTGTCCTGAGACAGCTGTAACCTCTGAGTCCCCTTCGTGTTTTCCATATCCAATCACCTGGAAAAAAGGTACCAGAAGAGAAATTGGGATCTCATTCAGTGTTTCTCTGCCCTGCCAATTAACTTGAGATACTGAAATGCAATTCAAACAACAACACTACTTATAAATGTAGAAAATGTGGATAACCACAGTAAAATTTACATCACAGCTCTCCTCTGATTAATCAAAGTTGGCAACAGGGCTGACAGACACTCACATGTACACTGAGCACTTTCCTCTGGTTGCTTCTGTGAGCTTGGAACCAGTTGACCAGGTCTGCTTGTGTAATAGACTTGAGAGCTTCGATCTGAAACCCACAGGAAGGAGGTTTTAGCAGCACAGTGGTGCTTCAAGTCATTTTAAACATAAAAATGTTTTCTCTACAACCTCTCCCCCATTGCATAAAAGAACCTTTTTAAAATAACACATCATTTTAGAGCCAGTGTGGCACTAGTTGCATAAACCCCGTTTATGCATTTGAAACTGCTGCAAACCCAGCATGGTTTTGTGTCTGTCCCAGAGTTGCAGGACACCCACCTCCCGGGCCAGCCTGTCAAACAGGTACTGCTGGGTCACCACTTCATTCCAGTTCCTGTCCACTTCTTCTCCAAGGTGGGAGTCTTCACATTCTTTCAGTTTTATCAAAGCTGTTACCTACATAGGAAAAAGATAATTAGTGTCAAAGGGTTTTAAACTACCTTAATTTACCATCCCATTCACTGCAGTTGAAAGAAAAGCCAAATTACATTAACAATTTTGAACTTAACTGCAAATGGGCAGAGAATGGAGGTTTAGAGAACAACAGCAGAACAGAGCAAGAGGCGGGATTTAAAGCGAGGCCTTTGTCCAGAAAACCTCAGAAAATCACCAGATAGCAGTAACTGAATGCACAGTTCAAAGAAGAGCTTTTCAAGGTGAAGTTTTACCTGGGTGCTAAAAGCCTCTTCACTTAAATCCTTGATTTTCTCTTCAAAGCAAGAAAGAAACTCCTCTATTTTCCTGTCAACCAATTCAGAACTAAAAGAGAGACAAATAATTAAATTAGGCGGGAAAAAACAAACAAAAAAAATCCCCAGAACAATATTAAGGGGTAAAGTAGCAGCCCCCAAATGATGAGGGAAGGTTTGGGACAGGCTCACTTCCCTCATCCCTTGAACAGCTCACACATCTGAGAACACCTGGTGGTCCATTTTTCCTGGTATCAGGAAATAAAGGCAGTCTCTCATTTTTAGCTGTATTTAACTAGTAGTGTTCAAACACAGCGACTTCAGGTGACCACGCACCCACAGGAGCCACTGCCACGATGCTGTTGGGTACCTGCTCTGAGGCTGCAGCCCTGAGGCCTGGCACACAGTTATGGGCTATAGGATCAAGACTGAAAGAAAATGTCATGTGATTGATCCTGAGGTTTCTGACACATTAAAACCCTCACTGATGACACAGAACTCAGTAATGGAAGTGTCCAAATGTAACTATTAGAGGCAGCACACTCGGTGCGAATTAAGCTTTCACTGACTCAGTGTTATTTTTCACAAGTGGCACATTTTTCAAATAAACTTTCAACTCTGGCAGGACAAATACCTGTAGTTCAAAGCCCCAGGTTTGGACAAAACCGTAACAGTGCTGTGCCTGCTGAACATGAGCCACAAGAACAGCTAGACAGGATTTACGGGATTCAAACTCTCCTGGCAGAATAGCTTCAAGAGGGCAGGGGGATATTCTACCTATTCTTGAAATTACTTTTCACTATGCAAGTCAGGACCACTGCAGTTTTAAGAAGCCTAAGGCTATTGCCCTATTCAGGTGTTGGTTTTGAGTCAGGATGTTGTGACTGTCAGCAATGTCCCTTCTGACATCCCCTTGAATCAAAAAACCCCCTCAGTGGCCTGAAACAGGTGTGAACTCTTAACTGTGAGCAGGTGACTCCCACAGCCAAGGCTGGGAGTAGTGAAGAACTTTCCCCACAGAGCACTTACTTGTATTTAGTTGCCTGGGTTGCCACTGTGACTGAGAAGCCAAGAATCCCAGAAGTGTTCCTGCAGGTGGGGTACACGTGGTAGCTTAAAGAAAAAATGATGAAACAGTAAAGTCATTCCACAAGCACAATGAACTTTTCATTTACAGGACATGCTGCAAGTTAAAATAGTGTTGGTACTTTAGACAGAAAAATCTGAGATTTAAATTTGCAATAGTCCTATTTCCTTTATTTTCTGCATTGCTGCATTTCAGTGTTTTCTCAGCTTTAGGAAATCCTTTTAAACTTGGGAGAGTATTTGTGTTCCTGCAAACTAATCCAAGCAGAGTGAGAGACCCAGAGCTGTGAAAAGCCTGCTCCAGTTTCCTGAGGTAGCAGGGTGCCTCCGAGGGAGGCTGCTCAGCACCACAGAGCTGCTGTGAAAACAGCCTGGGGAAGGGGGACCAAGTGTGGAAGTGGAAGGAACAACTTTATGCTGAATAATTCCAAGTTAACACACTGATAATAGATGCAATTCTTACAGAAATCAAAAGCAACTTGGCTTGCAGCTTGTATTGATGGGTGCTTTTGGTTTTGAGGTGTGCATGTTGCTGGTTCCATTACCGTAATTCAGGAATAAACCAGGAAGGATTTCCAGAGTAAAAACAATGGAGAACAGCAAAAACAGCAAAAACAGGAGTGCAGGAGGAGGTGCAGGAGAATTCCTCCCCTGTGAACTCACCCGAGGGTCTGCTTGGTCCGCAGGAAGTCAAAGCATGGCTCCTCCATGTGCATCTGAAACAGCACAAAGTTACAGCAGAAGTGATGCTGCCCTGCAGCCCCCCGTGGGCTCCACACAGAACATGGGGACACTGAAGTGCCCCTGGCCAGCCACAACCTCTCCATTAAGAGGGCTCAGTCCTGTGGGGCAGGAGCTACAAGAACACTCTCCTGTACTGTCCATCACTGCAGCATTTGGGGACCCCCACCCAAACACTTCAGCCAAGGGCAGCAATAGGAACACGCTGTCCCCTGGGGGCTCCAAGCACTGTTTCAGGGAAGACACTGCTGAGTGAGGAGGCACAAACACAAACTTACCACGAGCAGCTCCATCAGGGTGTATTCCCTCAGGTTCCTGGCACCTGACTAGAAAGAGAATGAAGAATTTAGGGTGGGTTTAATGTGATCGTTCAGGCCAAGGTGGCTTGTGGCACACACTGCAGCACTGAGGGACAATTCACAGCAGGGACAGATGTGAAGTTCTGGTTTTCCCTGAGGGGACAGGCCCAGCCCCGCCCCCAAGATCAGAGTTGGGGACACCAGGAAGTCACCACAGCACTAACTCAGCTCCCAGCACTAGCCCAGGAAGGGAAGGCGCTGGTTTCAGGGACCCCCCCAGAGGGAAACCCACTTGGGTTTAGCCTTGGGGCACAGGGCCTGTACTCACATGAGGTGTCTGTGCCCCCTCTGTGACACCCCTGTCCAGAGCCTGCTCTCAAGGGCATGGGCAGGTGCCAGAGGGAAGAGGCCAGCACACCCCCAGCACACATTACCTGGTAATAGACTGTCACCTCGGAGTTGGCATCGCCCTTGTTGAGAGTTTTCACCTTACAGAGCAGGTGGGTATTTGGCAAATCCACCACCCGGAACTGCACAGGGCAGGGATGGGCCAGGGGAGCGAACTGGAGCTTTCTGGAAGAGCACAAACAGCACAACATCAAACACCTGCTCACATCTTGGCCAAAACCAGAGCAACACCCTGACATTTACACACTCGGTCTGATGTTATTTTCCCCTTCCCCAAGCCAGGACTACTTCTGCTGAAACTGCCACCATCAACAGCCACCTCCTGCAAGTACCAGAGAGGAAAATGGAATTTCTGCATCACTCCCACTCTGACTCCCTCCTCCAGAAAAGAATCTTATCTTGATTATAGTTTCCATATAATAAGCAATTAAAGAGTCAAGATACTCACTGAACAACATAATTCAGGAAATCCTTTGCTTCCTAGGGAAGAAAGCAAAGACATCAGTTTTATTTACAAGAGGATTATTACCCCAATTCCCAACCACACACCCTAGAGCAGCACTTGAGAGAGTGAGCCCCAAGCAAGGAACAGCAGAGCTGCCACCTACATCCCTGCTCCCTCACGTTGTCCCCAGTCCCTCAAGCCTCCTCTGCACCACACTGCAGAGAGTGTCTCCACGCTGCTTTCTGCACTGTAATGTCTCCAGAAGGAGAAGGCACGAGCCAAAGAAATAGCACCAGTTGTCCTTACAAGCCTTCAGTGAATACTCCACGTGTTTGACACTCAGTGAGGTTTAACCAAACCATGCAGGCAATCAAATTCCAAGGATAAATGTGCTCTGAGGGAAACCTCCTCCTGTGGCACCACTGTGGGAATTTCTCCATATCAAATATATCAATACATCACACAATATAAAAATGGTGGCAACAGGAGAAACAGGTTACAGGCATCTACTGCATTTTTTCTGCATTTTTCCCTCTCTGCAGTTTAAATTCAAATTCCTGGAAACTTCTGCTCAAACTGGCAACTCTGGACTGCCATTGGCTTGTCCACACAGGCACTCCTGAGGTGTTAGGGGTGAAGCTGCCCAGTGCCACGAGACTCCAGACTGCCAGAACAGAGGCAGCATCAGCTGGCAGCCAAGTTCAATGTGCTAAAGCCCATTTTAAGCCCATTTTAAGTACTCCAGCTGCCAAGGCTGTACTCACCCTGCTGGTGAAGTTCCCTTGCACGAGACCCTCCACGAAGAGCTGGGACTTGAAGGCCGTGACGAAGGCGGAGAGGGCCTCGATGGAGAGCCCCTTCATCAGCGTCTGGTACTTGTCGATCATGGACCACCGGCCGTGCTCCAGGATCAGGAGCCGCACATCCCTGCAGTGCCACCAGGGCAACAAACCCACAGCACATCAGGAGCTGCTGGATGCCAGAGATGCCATTCCTGACTGCAGACAGGGAGAGGGTCCCCAGGAGCCCGTGGCTGACTGTGCCCTCCCTCAGCAGCCGCTGCTGGCTCTAGGTCACTGCTGGACAGCAGCTCCCTGGGTGTCCGGTCTGGCCACGTGTCTGACCTGGTGCTTGCAGGGCTGCTGGGGCTCCCTAAGCTATGAGCAAAGCCTGGAACAAGCCCTGTGAGCACAGAGCAGGGATCCCTGAGCTCTTCAGCTCGGCCTCAGCACCTGCTGCCCAGCCACTGCTGCCCTCCCCCAGAACTCACTTGGCCAGAGTCTCGGGTTTAATGAGGATGTTGTAGTATGTTTTCTTCAGCTGCTCTGTTATCATTTCAAAAACTGCTGGAGTAAAGCTGAAGTCAGACAAGTAATCGATGATGAGCTGAAATAGAAGCTGTAAAGAGAATGGTTTTAAACTGGGGTTTTTGTCGGTTTAAGAACCAATTTCAATTTAATGCTATACAATAATGTAAAATCATCATTACTGAGACATGGAGCATTACTAAAGCACACTCCTCCATTCTGCCAGATGTTCTTCGCTAAACAATTCTATCTCAAATGACAGTTTCAGAAGGACAGAGTTTTTACACAGTGAATAAGCTCAATATCCCAGATCAATAGGAGTTTCCACATTCTATTGAAACAAATCTAGCCTGGAACTCCCAACATTTCTGTATTCAATATTCCATTTTTTCCTTTTATAGCTGACCAGCACAATGACATTGCAACAGACACATCATTCAGGATTGAAAAAGAGAATGTTCAGACCCTGC
Source organism: Corvus hawaiiensis (assembly GCF_020740725.1). Taxonomy (NCBI): domain Eukaryota; kingdom Metazoa; phylum Chordata; class Aves; order Passeriformes; family Corvidae; genus Corvus; species Corvus hawaiiensis. The sequence continues at coordinate 27,326,012 of NC_063221.1, forward strand.
TGTTTGCATATTTGGCTTTTTCTGTTAAAACTCCTGTTAATAAGTCTGACAGATGATTAATGGTCTTAAAGCTCCAGCCAAGCTCTTGCAATGGAAGTTGATGATTGTCTCCTCTTCAATCACTGTCCTCTCTGTGCCTGCCATGTCTTACATGGCCAGCATTTAGGGAATGGGAACAGGGATCCCCCAGTCCTCTCAGCAAGCCAACACAGAAAATCTGCACCCAAAATGAGCATGTTCAGAAGCTGGATCTCCAAAGCCAAATTGAAAACAAAATCTGTTTTCAGACATCGCGCAAATAGGCACAACTTAGAGACAGAAAGGCTCCAATCCTCTTTATGGCCATGGAGACACAAAGCTCTTTTTATAGGAAAAGCTGTTAAAATCTTAATGGAGATACAGTTATTACTTAAAAAACGACTTAAGCCAGCCTGAAGTCAATAATTTGAGCTTGTGTAAGTGCACACAACTCCATCTTTATACATGTAAGCACAAGAAAAAGCAGCACATTTGCTGCGTTACCCTGTCAGAGATAAATTTTTCATTTAAAAGACCTCATCCAACCATTCAATGCTCCAGAAAAGCACACACCCTGCAAAGCTGCAGGCATAAAAACAGTGAGGAGATGAGCAGAGCTTACAGGTAGTTTGTGATTGAATCCTTTCACTCGGATGATTAGGCCGTACTCTCCAGCCACCAGCTTGTACTCCAGCTGAGCCACGTCTGCTTCATAAGCTGGTTCCCCCAGGTTGTGGGAAAGGATGTTTACAAATGTATCAAACAAAACTATGCTGCAGGGGCAAAAGGGCAGAGAGTTAAAAAGAAAGAAAAACAGGATGGACTAAAGAGGAAAGTCAAGCCCGATGTGTTTGATGGTACATGCAGGGAGCTCTCCAACAGAAATGCAATTTGTGTAAAATGAGATTCAAAAAGAAACTTTCAAAAAAACCCACAAATACACAATGCAAGTTTCCCTTTGTCCAGAAAGCACACAACACTACTTAAAAATTATCTGGACATTCAACTGTTCCTTGCAATGTGAAAGATAACAGCCTCACAAGATTTAAGATTTCTTCAAGGTAAGAATGCACGTTTTAACAAGACAATGCTCAAAACATGGGAAAAAAAATCACAGAAAATGAAATTATTTTACTTTGTGTAAAGGATTGGGGGACAGATAGACTCAGTTATACTCAGTACTTGAGTAATGAGATGATTATTTATCTACCAAGGTAATAAAATAATAATAAGCTAGAGCAAAGCAGGCTATGCAACCTGGAAACTGCAGTCCCTGCTTTCAGCTTTCTGTTATTGCCTGGATTCCAGTTCAAAGTTTAAACTAAGACACGTCATGAAAATAGACTTACAAAGGCTTTCCCAAAACAGGATTTGTGCAGGTCTTGGCAGGCTTATGAACAAAGCACTGTGGAACTGGTTACAAGTGGCAATGCCAGCCTAAGGCAAGCCAAGTGCAGCACACCCAGAGCTCTGCCTGACCCACAGTCTGTTTCCCAGTGCTGCAGCCACCTCTGCTCCTGCAGGCTCCCAGGATCCTGGGACATGCTCAGGACATGACTCTGGACTGTTCTTTTCAGGACCAGCTCCTTCTCTGAGCACTGCTGCTGTCACATTATCTTTTCCCAAACTTGCTCTGGAGAATAACACCCCATGGAAGTCCTTACACATCCACTGGCTACAGGCAAGACCTGCTGCAGAACCACCCTCACCAAACTGCAGATAAAACCACAAGGAAGGTGGAAGGACATGAGAAAAGGACACCTTATTCTATTCCTCCTTAAAATTAAAGTCTCTCGCTGGTTTTTCACTAGGTATGGTAATTTAGTTACTCTGCAAGGTAAGCATAAATAATATAATCCTCACTTCTCTGCAGACTGCTGTATCAATGGAGAGATCAGATGGAATCGAACATAACCTGGTGAGGAAAAGGAAATTTAAATGAGTAATTGTATAGAAAGTGACAACTTTCTGAAGTCAAATATATTTCCATCAAGTTGCTCTGGCCACAGTTTGAGTTTAATGAAAATTGTCATTCATCTGTAACATTTTTTTTCTTATTTTAACTCAAGCATCTTCTCCTTCTTACTCCAAAAATCTTCCCTTTGAAGTACCAAATATCAGAAAACAAAGCTGTGCTTTGCAGAATACTCAAATGGCATAACCATTTTCTATAAACAGAAAAAGAAAACTCCACCAAACATCTGTTTAAGAGACACTAAAAATGTGACATTCTACTTAAAAGCAGCAATATACTTTACATCCTTGTCTCAGATCCAGGCTGTATTTTTCTGTAGAAGAGACTATGTCCCTTCTAATTAATGTGCTCCTTCCTTCTCAAGCCCTTCTCTCAGCAGCATATTCTGTCTGCCCAATCCTGTCCCCACACAGACTGTTCAGAAATCAGTAAATTTCAATGATTCCTCTTTTCAACCTGAGGTATCAGCAGGGTGCCTTTGTTGCCTTGGTTCACCTGCTTCTCTTTTATTGTAGCTAATAAACATATCAAAAGGACCGTGGAACAGCTGGCAGCAGGCACTTGGTTTAAATGGTGAACATTACCACGGGGTTATCTGCCTTCAAATAAATTCCAGCTGGTAAAAACAGGATCTTACTATTCAGAAAGCCCTCAGGCATTTACCTTTTGGGATTTTGAATTTATCATCCTTCCTGTACCAGAGGCAGCCTTGTTGTGTGCTGAGTGTTTTGACTGGATATTCTGTCTCAGGGCAGTCAGCAACTTTCAAAGCAAAGTCGGTGGCTAATAAAGAGAAAAACCACACCAAAACCACGTTAGTGTGTTTCACAGATACAATCAGGCTAAATTCATCTAAGTCTTCAAAAGCATCAAAAAATACATTTTTCCCCTCCAGTTTCCTAAATTATTTGTACTTTCCTGGACCCAAAGAACATCTCTTTTTCACTTCCACACCAGAACAGTGGCTCAGAAGCAGAGCAGAAGTGGTAGCACCACATTCCATCCAGGACACAAGTCCTGGCTTTCATTTCACTTGGTGTTGGCAACAAAGGGAGATGATATTTAGATGCTTTCAGAAACAGGAGGATTAAGCAAATAAAATTCTCCTCTAAGGTGTCTGGAGCTCTGTGTTAACTCTCACTGACTGTGAGGCCTGCTCTATTATGGCTGTATCATCTGCAAGTTTATATGCCCTCAAATAACTCAGTTCTTAAGCTTATAAATAGAACAATAGTAAATAAAACCCACCTGAACAGAGTGCTCATGTTCTTTTAATTTGCAAAAACAGGTTGATACCAGTTCAGGTTGTTTCTAAACCACAGCAGATTCTCTAATAAATCACTGGGGAAGATTTCACTCATGCCCAGGTGCCTTACCTATGTATTTGTTTTCTTCTGGAAGGTGTAAATCCTGATTTAACTCAAAGTCACTGTCCCATAAATCACTCCAGTACCTGTCAATATCTGTTAAAAACCATGAAATGCATTAGTTCAACAGGAAGGTAAGGCCATCCTATTTCCAGATATCTTTCCCCAATCTCCAGAAAGATTTGCAGTATCACAGGAGTTTCTTAACATCACCCCATTCATCAGGACTCTTTCTAAAACCCTTCCCACAAAATCTTCTGGAGCCAAACTGAAGCAGTCCTATTAAAAAGCAAATCAAGTCTGCCTTAGTAACCCAGCTCGCCCAACACCCTGTGCCCTATTGTTGGTGTTCTTTCCCCTGAATGGCAGCCAAGTGGAGCTTACTGGGACCTCTGCCTCCCAAAATAACTGCAGGAGTGGGAATCAACTGGCACCAAACAAAGAGCAGTTATTGGGTGGCACAGAGACTAACAGTGAGCTCAAAGCACTGAGGATTCATTTCCCTGCTTCCATGCACTTGTATTTTGTGTTGTTATCCTTTCACTACCTCTAATGCATGGATCAGACATTCTCAGCTCCTGCTGCTGTTTTACCTTCCACGCTGTACTGAGTCCCAAACCACTTCTCTTTGAGGTGACACTGGCCTTCGTTGGCAGCAGACAGCAAAACCAGGTTGGCTCTCTGAGGGCTCAGCTGGTTCAGGGCATCAGCAATGATCTGCAAGTTACAGACAATTATTTCAGCTCAAATGCAGCTCTGACTGCCTGACCCAGCAAAGACTTCTCAATGGGAATGTAGGAAGAACACGCTTACAAAACAGATTTGCTTTCTGAATACAAAAAATGTTTCAATTAATACAAAACCTGTGCCTGCATTATGCTTAATTACAAATGCCTATACCCATGCCTGTATTACACAGTATGCACATGTTTTCCTTACATCAAAACACATAATCAGAGTTCAAAGAATATTTACCTCAGGCTTGTATTCAAACAAGAGCTGGTCTCCTGTCAGAAAATCCTCCTTCTGAAACAACTGCATGTTCTCACAAAGGTTTTCCACATAGTCAACTGGATCTGTCTGCAGGCAAAGAAATAAAGCTATTTGTCACATAATTAGAAACCCAAGATACCCATTTTCTGTTCTTAGAAGAGCTTGACTAGTCAGGTATGTTGAGCATGAGTTGGATGCTGTGCTTGTTACAGCATTTAGTTTCAGTTACTAAATTAAATATATTTCATAACCATATCCAATGTTAAGTCTCCTCTGAGAATCCTGAAATTTCACACACATCATCTTTGTAGAAGAAACCTTGATTATACAGTTTACAGTCATGGAAGCTACTAAGTTAAAGAGCCAGCAGAATGCACTCCTTGCCTCCAGGGAACACAAGCAGAGTCCTGCAACAATTCAAGATTTAAAGTGACCTGGAGAGTAAAAGGCAAGGAACTGCTGCTGCTGCTGCACAAGTACCTCTGGCTCTGCTCCTTTCCCAAGTTCCCTGCCATGATGGGGAGGGGGAGGAGGTGGAGGTTCTCCTGCTTGGACATGAAATACACATTGCCTTTTAGCAGGGTAAGGCTGCCTAGAGGACCAGGCTGCTCAGATTCTTGCTGGGTGCTTTTGGGGTTTTTGCACCAGCCAGCATCACACTGTAAAGATTCTGGGTCAGACAGAGAGCAAAACACACCTGAGAAGAGCTGACTTTGACACATCTGTCTCTTGTAAGTGTAGTGGGAAACATGCCCAAGGATTTCTTAAGACACCATACACCTGAGGAAACATTAAACCTCTTCTGGGCATCCCCTAACCACTTATCCCAAGCCCTGCCTCTGAGACCATCATTCCTCAGCACAGCTCTATCCACCAAGCACAAAACTGGGGTGCCATGACTAAGTCATTCTTCTGCCCCTGGGATTCACAACCCTGTCACAAGAGCACACACAGATCTATGTTCCTGCTGTATGTTGTATTTGTATGGATGGATTTGTTTTCCAAAAAGGAAATTTCAGTACCATTCAAAGAAAAAAACAAGTTATCTAATAAGAAACAGAACATAGCTACAGGTAGTAGGAGTAAGAGAGCCAAAACTGAAAAATATCCTACCTAGCAGGTAAGGAATGAAAAATCAACATTTAATTCTGTTAGGGAAATAGTCTCAATATTTCTCTGCCCAGAATACATCTTCTTTCAGCAAAACACAGCTTCATTAAGGTGCACAATGTATTTCTTCTCAAATAGAACACTGAAAATGTGTTTCAAAATGGGAAGGTAATATTTTTCATGGTTTATCTATGTCAAATCAGTGGATAAATACCTGTTCCTGGTAGTGAAATTCATTAGCTTCAATCTTTTGTATTTCTTCCCATATTCTGCAAAAGAGAAAGAAGACAATAAAAGTGAATTTTCTCCATTATTCCACAACATTTACCAAGAATCTTAAACAAGGAGCCTTCTAGGAAAGGCATCAATGGTGAGATCAGTGATTCATTCAGGTACAAGACACAGAAGCCACTATTAAATGCACTTCTCAAAATGGCATTTCTTGGAACTGGCAGAAAGTTCTTCTATTTTTCAAAGACAAAGAGAGTTAACTACAAAGAGTCAGAATCTGATACCAAATTAACATAAAGATTAACACCAGAACACCACAGTCCTGACTTCCACAGACCTGGCTCAATAAACTCGTTTAAAATGAACACAAAACTGCACCTGACATCTACACTAGTTCAGCTTACTAAACTGAGGGAATCAGATCACTGTAAGTCAAACTAAAAGCACCAAGAAACAAGCATAAACATTTAGAAAGCTAAATAAACATAAACACAGACAAGCTTTACTACTGACTCCCTGTTTATGCTCTAGTAACTCCACAAAGGGTGCAAACACTACAAATAACAGGATAATGGAAAAGGACACCACCACAAATATCTGCTGGAGTGGCAAACACTTGCCTTTGATCTGGCCCCCTCTTCTGCAGCATCTTCACGTACTGAAATACAACGTGGGCCACCTGCAGACAGAAATGAAGATTATACTTCATTTTTCCAGACATTAGGGAAGCAGCAGGAAAAACAACCTGCAGGAAACCATACCTCGTAGAAGTGCTTGTAACCTTCATCAGTCAAAGTCACAGAAATGCTGAAGATGGAGTAAGTGGAGTTCTGTTCAAATCCTGTCTCTCCATTTCCTCCATATAATGCAAGGGCCCAAAACCTATGGAAGAGTTACTTATTAATTAATAATTTCAGCTTTGTTTGAGCTTAGTTACAAGCAGCATATCACAGCTATATTTCAGTGGCTTTCAATCCATTGACAGTTTACACAAAGCTTTTCTAGCTTAAGGATGTGACCTCAGGATACAGACTTTAAGAAAAACAGTGAAAAAGCTAAGTTATCTTTTGGAGATCTCAAAGATCAGTCACAGATACTGCTGATCCATGAATCACAGACACAAAACCCATTTATTTCTTACTTGGTTTTATCATCAGCTTACAGAATATCACTACAAAACACTGATACAAAAAGGCAGGCTTGGCCTCCTTTTATAGAAAATATAAATACACAAAATAGACTTCATCTGTATTTGAATGAGATCAAAGCATTTAATAACTTTGCTTAAAAACCACATACTTTTTCCTAAGGAAAGAAAGAACACTGCCTTTGCCTTCATGTCCCACCAGCCAGGAAATATAATGAAGAGGCTTCACCCTAAGAGAAAGTTTGAAGGAGATTAGATGCCAGGAGGTAACACATTTCACAGAAAGGCCTCAAATCACTGGGCTAATGACTAAAATATGCACTGTCTCTTTCTTCAGGGCAAGTTTTGCATTTTCAGGCAGAATTAAGATAATAAGCTAAAAATGTGGGAGTTCAGGACATAATGATTGATCTGAGTCAGTGAGGAAAGGGAACTGTATCTGTATCAGTTTAATTCATTTTTTAAATGCCCCCCCTAGCTGAACCAAAGTAATCTGTTAGGAAAATAAATGAGATTCTTTTGGTTTGTTGTGGAAGTCAATAAATTATTCTCAGCATAAACATGGTAGAAGTAAAATGCAGCACAGTGTACCTGTAATACTGTTCTTGTGGGGGAAGTGCCCAAGTGATGGTCAGTGAATGAACTTTCCTGATTGGAACAACTGGACACAAATAAATGGATTAATTATAAATACACACAATCAGACAGAGATAAATTTCACATAATGCAGAAAGAATAGTTAAAAGCTATTCAAAACCACACACAACTACTCTACAAAGTATCTGGATCACCCAGAGAAAATTTCTTTCCATATTCAGGTATTCAAAACATTTGAATCTATTTCACTTACCTCTGTAAAGCTTGTGAAATTCTGGTGTGTCGAAAGGCTGAGTCAGATGGTCAAAGCTGGGTTTGGGTAAACCACTTGAAAGCAAAATGGAAGTGTGATGTTACTGGCAGGGGTTCAAGGCTACACTGAGATATTCAAAGCCATAAGGAGCACAGCTCTGCAGGACACCAGGGAGCCTGAAAACGGCCCTTTTCCAAAGGTGCAGCCCAGCATCCCCCCAGCCCTAGGGAGGTACCCTGGGAGGCAGCTTGGCACTCTGCCCACACAACTGAGCAATTAACCAACATCTAGATACCACACCAACATCTCCCCTTCCTTCTGTACAGGGCAGTAACAGCACAGAACTTGCTTTTGTACAGCCAAGTACAGTAAACAACCTCCTGAATTCACCTGAACTCAAGGAATCCTGATGGATTGTCTTGTGAGGCAGGAGGGATGAGGAGGGGGGTGGCCAGGACAGACAAATGTGTCTCTGAATGGCATTAGCCTCTCACAAGAGCATTTCCAAGAACCACAGAAACAAACATCTTGCAAAAAGGAAATAAAACACTTTTCAAGTTAGCAAAGCTTTTGCAGAACCCCCTTTCTAGAGAGCATACTGGAGGGAGCCATTAAAAAAAGATTTATTTCTAACCGACTGCAACCCTAAGGATGACAGTTAAATACTAGATATGGCATTAATTAATTTGCTTCTAATTACTTTTGACACAAAGCAAAGATAAGCAATGTGAAATGATAATCTAGGTTTGAATGACGTATCATAAAATCAAGGCATCAGCACATATTAAGCAAACACTGCTTTAAGTTAGCATCACACAGCTCACAGCCTAAATAATTGTTAAGCAGAAACAAAGTCTTCCTGGAACAATTGAGGCTGGCCTTTAATTTAAAAAGTTGCCTTTTTTTTTTTTCCAGATAAGAATGTTAATTAACAAATGGTAATTTCCTTTGTTTCTCCAGTAAGGGGTTTTTTTTAAATGTCATTTTAAGACCAGATAATTGTATCATCAGCAATGTCTTTATGCATCAAAAGAATCTTACTTATTTGGGATCTCAGAGAAGATTTCTGTCACCCACTTTTCCAACGTATCCAGTGTTTCTAAAAAAGAGAGAAGAAAGACAGAAATTCAATTTCCAGAAGATTTAAGACAAACTATCTCACCAGTCCAGTTATTTCAAAGAGGCTGCAAGTCAGTGTATTTGAAAATTGTAAAGTTCTAAATTATAAACTTCAAAGCTGTTGGTTTGAGCCAATTCTTAACATTTGCCAAGCTGTACCCATGGTCACAGCTCTGGGTTTGTATAGTGCTCAAATCCCAGGCTGACACAACCGGGATTTAAAGTTCAGTAGTGTCTGGAGTGACTGTGAGAAGGAATTACTGTCTCAGGGATCTACAAAATCACCAGTACTTGGAACTCATTCCATGACTCTCCAGATTATACACAGATGTTTTACCCCTCAAATGCAGTCCTGCAGTGCTAAAGATTTCTTCTCTCCATCCTCTTTTCTAAGGGATATGAGTCAAGAACCAGAAGTTTAATGGTTTTTAGAATAAAAACTTGAAAACTGCTTGTTTAAGCAAGCATTCTGAATTGCCAAAGTGATGCTGCACATGTAAAGAATAGCAATAAAAAAGGCTGGATGGGGTCGGGGGAGGATTCACTGTTGGCTTTGTTTTAACAGAGAAGGAAATACAAAGCTGACCTGGCTGGTTATCAGTTACCACCATTTTCTTCCCAACCATCACAGTAAATATTACAATCCATCACTGGCTTAATGACTGTTCAAGAGGCATTCAGCACCCTAAGTACTTTTATCTAGACCAAAATTAAAACCAAAGGAAAAGAAAATAAATACTGCCTCTATTATTACCATCTCCCCATTTTAGACATAGGAATTGCAATCAGTTTTAGCATTCGACAAAACCCTTCCCTAAATACAAACCTAACTCGAATAACTTCTAAGAAATGTGTTTCTTCTATTCTCAGCAGAAACAACCCATATGTCTGCAGCTCTCTGCTGAAATAAAACTCAAATCCATTTGCATAGAATTTTTCAAGCTATGGGGAAAAAGGACCTCTACTCCCCCTAGACAAACAAGACAACTGGGAGGTTCAGTCTCCATCTCCCCACCACTTGCTGTGCAGTTTCACTCTTGATGGCAGAGAAATCAGCAGCATTAATTCGAGTGGTCTGTCTCTTCATTGCTACAAGATTATTTCTGAAATGTTATCTTTGAGATTTTCCCTTCTGAGTTAATGTGGAACCCATTCAACAGCTTCAGTAAAAGGCTTCTCAAGAAGTGGCAGGATGACAATAACACAGCACAATTGCTCAGGTCTTGTTTCATTTGGAAACCAGGCTAAAATCTACATATAAATACCCTCTGCAGGACTGGACAAGCCACTAGACTGGCTTGGGCTACAGATGGACTGGTTCCAAAAGCACCAACAGCAGCAATGAGGCTGTTTCTAAGGAGCAGCTCATGGTACCTTTAGACTGGACAACCAAAGTCATGTAGTGAGCAGAGTAATGGCGCTGCCAGAATTCCCTCAGCCTGGTGTAGGTGTCAATATTGTTCATTTTGGGCTCGTGTTTGAGCGTATCTGCATTACCTGCAAACATCAAAGGGGAGGCAGGGTTAGTTAATGACACAGTGCTTACAGCAAGACCACCCATACTGAGAATCTGTTTTCCTCCCTAAGTCTAGTCATGGTAAAGCACATTAAAAACACTTAATAGAAATTTGAAGTTAAAGGAATGCTAACTGAAATTTAGTATCTTCTGATTTCTGGTTCTTATCCTAAGAACAGCCAATATTTCTATGACAAGGAAGGACAGATCTCCCAGAGGCTGCACAGCTGACTATGTGTTGCCAGCTCTTCCCTCACCAATGGAACTTGCAGAACAGCAAAGGGAAAAAGAGGGGGAAATACGATGTTCAGTGTATGTCACCATAGAAATTTATGAAAATGAGTTACATTTCAAAGCTGGTAACTCTAATATCCATCACACTGCTATTTACACCCTCACCAGCACCACAAGGGGGAGGGAGCAAGGACTGGATTGTCCAAGAGATGGACAAATTCTCATTCTGTTCCACTCACATGGCTGTGAAGGTCTAACTCCTGGAAGTTCAACAGTGAATTATTTACTTTGAAAAGCCTCCTTAGACATAAACCCAGAGATAATTTGTTTTTTCCAGGAAATTCCAACAGCAAAAAAACCAAGCTTAAGCAAGACGGAGATGACTCAGAGAGCACCACCTTTGTGTTAACAGAAAGTTCCATGATGACACACCTCGGGCAAACCAGCTTTAACATCAGCAAAAAGCAGTACCAGAATGGAAAGTATCTTAAAAAGGAGACAGCTGCTTTTATTCCCAATCATTTTCCTGTAAAATGGGTAATTGCTCTAATTCTTCTGAACAAGGCTAATGGTTGCTGTGATATGATAGTTTGTATTAGTGCATCTAACCACTCAAACTTCTAGGCGGTTAAAAGTTTAAGTATCATTACCATTTTATAACAGAAATTCAGGACTTACCCCAAAAAAATTTCTTCATAGGATGTCCAGGCCTGGCAAGACTCCCAAATAACATCTCCTTTCTGTTTGCATCGGAAGGCCTTGCTAGCTGATACTCTGTTAATTTAAAGAATTTGCAGTGGCATGCATCAAAGTTTGAGGTCATGTTCCCACAAAACAAAGCACAAATCCCAGCCAAACTGAAAAGGAGACATACCACACAGATGCAGCCTGAAATTTCTTTTTATATATGATGAAGTAGTGAAATAGGATATGAAAGAGGATTTGCTAGCAGTAAAAAAATTTAAGAGAAGAGGAAAAACACAGCTCATTGCTGAGAAGTAAAGAAAGGGATAAGAAGGAAAAGCATGTAAAACCCTCAGTTGCCCTGTCTGAATGCTCTGAATATGTTAAGTTCAATGGGGACAAAAGGCCATCAAAATTATACAGGATCAGGCTCTGCAGAAAGAGCCGGAGAACAATTACAAACCTGCTTCTACCATATATCACACAGAACAACCTCTAGCCTAATAACAAAAGGTAAGATAGTTTCCAAAAATGCACTTTTACAACCAGTTTACACCAATCTAAATATGGGGCTCTGCCAAAATCAATTTACCCTCCTGAACTGCATTTTCCTGTTCCTGTTTTGCTGGTAATAAGAAACATGTGCAGCAGAGCTGTAAACTAATTCTTCTGGCTGGGTTCTCCAGCAGCCAGTTCAGCAAGCTGACACCATTTGCTGGGCAGCACATTACCATAGTGTCACTGCAAGGGAAGGGCTGGTTCTGCACCACCAAGGTGTAAAATGGCTGAAGCTGTTGAAGAACCACACCTTACCTCAAAGGCAGGTCCTTGTTCACACTGACTTTTATCTAAATTCAAATATCAAATCACCCACTTTTCCTTGCCAGAAGATAGAGAAAGACAATGACTTGGAATAAATATTTGAACCAGTTGGGATATCTGCTAATAACATTTTTTTCCTAAAATAGTGACATTTTATAGGCAGTCTGGGAGTATCCATCACATATTAGAAAATCAACACTCCACTCACTTCTACACCTGGTTTAATTTCTTTCTGGGAAGTGACTTTGTGGTTATTCAGGTGTTAGAATAAGGAGAGAAGTAAAATCACCTCAACTCATTGTATTAACTCTGCACAAGACTGGAAAGAGCACTGGGGCTGTGCTGGAGCTAAAGGCATTTTTTGTTGACTGCAGAGCATCCACATGCTCATGTAAGTGCCCTGCCAGTTACTGCCAAACCACTTCAGTTTATTAATTTCTAATGAATGAAAGTGTGAGGGTAAACTCTCGCAGTGCTGGCACTACATCCAGTCTTTCTTCCTCTAAAAGCCATTGATGTCCACAAAACTTCAAGAGTGTAATCTCTCTGATGAGTTAGGTGAACGTGATTGAAGTGATCAGAAGGGTAGTTCAACACAGAACACAATAAATAGCGTTACAAAGTAGATTTTGTTTTAAATACACAGAAAAAGACTCTCTTACTTACCACTGTCTACAGCCTCCACTTCTCGATCTATTGCATCCCTGATCATTAACGGGTGAATAAAGAATTGTGCCCACCTATGGAACAGAAAAATTCATATACTTGTCTTCAGTGTCTATTAAGCTAGGGCAAAAACCAGCAATTAAATCCAACATCTACTATTTTGCTTTGTAAAGTTGCTTGTCTTACTACAAATTATGTCATTCTTGACTATAATGTCTTAAAGAAAGATAAAAGCCAGTTTTGTGATACCATCAGAAAGCAAAGGGCAGGGCTTGCCAGCTTCACAGAGTGGGACTGGACTGGTTGGATCCAGTAGGATATGATAGTGATGTGTCAGGATTATCTGCCTTTATGTCCTAAGAATGATCACACCAGATGAGACAAGTGATCCACCTAGTCTGGTTCTTGGATCTAAGAGGGACCAGTATCACATGCTTCAGAGGAAATGCCCAGTTGCTCCTCACGAACAACATGATCACAGGGGAAGTTTCTTCCTAACCCCAGGAAATAAACTGTAAAACACAAGATTTTATATCCATTACAATTTTATTATCTACTATAAAAGTCAGTGTTGTAATCCAAATAAATTTCTTCTGTATCCACAGAGAGCAGAGCACTGGAAAGGGACAGATCTGCAGTGCATGGAGACTCTGCAGAAGGCTGCCAGAGAATCTAATAGTTCTGTTTTATTTGCTGAGGTTTTTTAATTAAAAACTGAACTGGAGCAAAACGTTAAAGGTAATAAGAGGTTAAAAGTAACATATTCCTGATGGAGTTCTATGGCTAGAAGACCTATTACTCTACAGACAACTGAAAGGTGATGTCTTTCCATTTCTTCAGATCCACAAGTGCTTGAATGAGCAGAATTCATCCTCAGCACTTATTTATCTCCTTTGTATGAGAAGCTGTTCTACAGAACTCCTAATTTCTGTTTTCCTCTGCACTAAGCAAGCTGTTGTGACAGATTGCAATTATATTTTTTTGATTCTTCACACTTCCAAACATCTAAAAAAACTGGATTAATCTGCAAATGGAAGCTGAAATTGGCCTAGTAAAGTAAAATTTAGGTTATACTTGGAAAAATGTGCAAACACTTGCTCTCATGTCAAAGTGAATTTGCAGTGGAGCCTACTCTCCTCCTGAGGTATTTCATGGCATCAAGAATATTCAGCTATGCCCCCATGAATGAGAAATTCCTCTCACTAAAGGAAACCATGCCAACCAGCGGAGCTCTGATGTTCCAACAGCACAAAAGAGCAAGTTAAGCACTTTCTGGCAAAAGATACATTCAGCAGTGAATAACCTGCACTGGGTTAAATGTTTCCCTTTGAGACACACATTGTACCATATCTTTGAAGACTGCCTGAAACAAACTAACAACAATTTAGAAAAAACAGTAACTCTACCAGGACAGATATTTCAAAGGATGAGTTGCTGGGATTCTGGGAGCACTTGCCCTCTGATCAGTTGTCACGTTGCGTAACATTTCCCCAGTCACTACTAGTTTAAGAGTGCCAAAACAACCAAGGAGCTGCATTCATTAAGACTTAAACATGGGTCCTACATAATTCCACAGCAAAAAACCAGCAACATATTCAAAGGGAAACAGCATTTCCCTATATTCAGTATCACTGCTCTAGTGCAGGTAGCTATGGAAGTTCAGCAGCAGCCTTGATCACTCCAAAATGAAGAACTGGACAGCTACACCCAAGCTCCTGAGGCACATACAGACATTAACTAACACCTAATCACCATTCATACAAAGTTACCTATCCAGGGCTTCTTTGAAGTACTTCCTCTGCACATCAAACTGGAACACTGTCCTCTCACAGTCCGTCGAGGCATTGTCGCCACCCCCGTGTTTCTTCAGGAATGCATCAAACCCATTCTCATCTGGGTACTTCAAACTGCCCATAAAAACCACTGCAACAAAAAATCACCAACAGTGCCAAGATGACATTTATTTGTTATTCCAAACTGCAGCTATAGCAACCCCTCTATGACTGACCCACAGCTCGAAGGCAGAGGAAACTACTGAATACCAACAGCCTGGGTGATCTGCCCAGTAACTGCTGCAGTTTGCCTCTGACAGTGCCCTCCCAGGCAGGCCTGGTCTCAACCAGGCAAGAGCAGTATTTTGAGACTCATCTGCTCAGAAACTTCACGTGGTTTCTGCGTCTGCATTACTAATTCATCACGCTTTACTAGGAGACAAAGATCTCCAGCCTGGTCTATAAAGCCACAGGTAACATAATTCCCCTCAATTTAATGGGTAACAAATAATGTTGATATAGGCTAAGGCATAGCCTGCCAAAGGGGGAGACGCCTTCCCCCATATCAAAAACTCCTTACTAAGTCAGTATTTGTAGAAAGCCACAAAGTCATGAAAATAAATTCTCAAATAGCCAAATTAGGAAATTATACTAAATACTTCAAAAATGCAGAGCTACATAGCACCCATTTTCCACTGAAGCTGGAGAAGACGAAATAGGAGCAGATACATACTATGTTCCAGGAAGTGTGCTAATCCAGGCAGATCTTCAGGATCAGAGAAGCTGCCAACAGCAACACAGAGGGCTGCTGCAGACTAGAGAAAATACGACATTCTCAGTAAAAGCTGCTTCAAGAAACACCTCAGGAAAATGACAGAAGTACAAGATGAATCAATTGGGACAGGCACAATAAAAAAGTCTCATCCAAATGCCTGATCACAAGGTTTCAGACCTCAAGAAAGCTCACTATATATTTTTGCACCCTACAGCTTTAAGTACATACCTGCTTTTCTGAACAACCTCTCTTTCTTGTCTCTTCCTTATCAGCCAGCTCTTCTAATTCACTGTCATCAGAATCATTGAAATCCTCATTATCTCCATCACTGTTCTCACTCTCATCCCCCTCATCACAGTCCTCATCATCTTCTCTACCATCTTCGATCTCAGCTCCAGAGTCATCATATTCATCACTGCCCTCTTCAGAATCATCATCATCATTCTCCTCCTCCTCTGAAGATGTTGGGGCACCATCCAAGTAATTCAAATCCGAAATCAAAAGTGCACATAAGCCATTCTGCAGTTTGATATACCTGAAAGAATAATTATTTGCAATGAATATGTTCATTTCCTAGGTCTGAATTTTCAGAATTGCAAAAATTTCATTATTTCCTGTAATACTTTGAGAGTGAGTTCCTTGTGAAAATCTAATGGTAGCCAAGACTGTGAGCAGTTTTATAGCAGGAAAGTAAAACACTCTTCTGCTACTCAACAGCTCTGGGAATAAGAAGTAGTTCAGCACAGTAGCAGAAGCCCCTCTCCCCATAAGGTCAAGCTCACTGATTTTGGCTTTTATTTCTCTCTTTGTGAAATATTTAAGCTATTAGCATTCACTTCATGCACTCAGAATAGGCAAACCCAAACTTCAATCGTCTTTTAGGCCTGGCAGGCTCTTGGAAACTGGTATGATGTGACAGAATGAAGATCTTAATCTTTGCTTCTAAGTAGGCCCCAGAGTATTTGATTTGTTTTCATCAATGGCTTCTATTAAATGGGGTCTGCAGATGTAGTGGGTAAGTGTTAGAAAGGAGAGAACTCCTCTGCAGGCTCCATAGAACAAGTCACAGGGAATTGGCTGGGTTCCTATCAAGAAGCAACACAGTTCTCTGTGTGTGTGTTTATATATGCACAGAGGTTTTTATACTGTGTGTACATATATAAATAAAACCCCAAAAGCCCTCTGTGCAGCACCCTTCTACAGCTTTTCATACTGAGGACTGCAAGCACCAATGCTCTGCACTACAAGAACTCTCATTCGCATTCATCTACCATCAAATCTGGAATAGAATCACAATTTGTCAAATTAGCCAGAGCACCCCTCCCAGGAGCTTGCACTGGCTAACACACCAGCTGCAGAAAGATAGGAATGCTGGGTCCAGAAAATACTTCATTCCATCCTATAAACTAGTGTGATAGAGACCTGTGGTATCTGATACAGCAAAAAAAAAAAAAAACAAAAACAAAAACAAAAAAAAAGCAAGCTAGAATAAAACAAACCCATGGTCACATCCCACACTCCCAGAAAAATCTGGGTTACAGAACACAGAATCACAGAATAGTCTTTGTTGAAAGAGGCCTTTAGAGCTCATCTAGTCCAACCCCCAAGTTTATACCAGGTCAGAACCTTGCAATGTGGACACAGCTCTTGGACTACCAAGCCTATGAAAAAAGCTAATGAACAAACATCTAAAAGTAGTGTTAAGGTTATGACTCATGACCAGTCACCCAAGGGGAAATGACAGTGCTTACTCTGGGCCAGGGTTTCGTGACCATGAACACACCCGGTTTCCTTGCTGCACGACTGCTGAGCAGAACAAATCTGCTCAAAAAAAAAAAAAAAAAAAAAAGCAAGCACAAGTGCATTTTGACTCATTCAAACAACAGCACAGTGTGTAACTTGTAGGGATGCTCTGATGAACTACAGAAGGCACAGACAGTGATGGATCCATGCTCATGTCTGGGAACAAAGTTAATCCTCCTGCATTCTGAAAGCACATTTGCTAACCATTCCCATCACGTACACGTGTCCCACTGCACAGCTGCAGCACTCCTGAATGTCCTAAAACACACACTGCACACGTGGGTGCTTCAGCCTCTGGGCAGCTCAGAGCCAAAGTTGCAGACAGCACCTTCCAGCACAACCAGCACCTCCTTCTCCACACACAACTCTGCTCTGCAGGTTTTCACAGCTCCTGGAGAACCCCAGCCTCCCAGGGAGCAGCAGGCACTGGTGGAAAGCAGAGAAGAGAATGGGGCTATTCTTCCCAAGGAACAATGAGCCATAAAGCTGTTCAGCCAGGTGAATCCAGCAGCTCTTGTTGATCCTTTCCACACAGCCCCATTAAGCTAATGGAGCAGATTATACTAATTTTACATTGCTCATCTGGAGGCTCGTGGGTGTTGCACACAGGACAGAGAGCACCCAGCAGCAAGGACACGGCTGAACCACGGCGCTGTTGGAGGCTCTCGGATTTCACTCCAGGATGATCTAAACAGCTTAGGTTATATTGAGCAGAGGCACCACTGACATAGGTGTTCTTTACTTTTTCCATGTTTCAGTCCAATGGAAAAGGACAAATGTAATTAATATCCACTAGTACGCAAAATACAGTACAAAAAATGCAATCACATAAGGTAGAAACAGAAGCAAGCACAGTCGAGTTGCTTTTTTAAAGGACTATACAGCACTGATGCAAATAAGTCTTAATTATAAAATTCAAATTCTTAAAAATACTGTTTAAAACTCCTGAAAAAGTTTAAACAGGATTGTTCTCACACAAAGTTTTTCTTTGACAATTGTTTAGAAGTTAATATTGAAATATGTATCAGTGCGTGGTAAATGCTGAGAGAAATTCTTTATTTTCCCGAATTACAAGAACCACAAGACCATGAAATTCCATATATGGATAAATGTAAATAAAACATACATTTTTAGTAAATATAATCACACAATTACAGCTCTAATGAACAAACCAAACTTTTATCATGACAAATATTTTGTCCCAACAAACCCACTTCTGAAGATACATCCTGCAATCTACATCAGAGCTCTTTTGGGTTTGTGATCGTTATTTCAGAAGGCAAAATATGACATTTTCCATTAAGTTAAGACTGATGTCACCAGACAGACACACTAAGCCCACTGTGACTGGGCTGCAGCACACATTACTGAGATGTGAAGAGGGGAAAGTGTGTCAGCACCATCCCATCACCTGCCAGGACACTCCCTCAGGAGGTTTGGGGCATCACACCTGGTTCAGTGTGGCTTTGCTTCCAGCCGTACTGAACTTCTTTTCCATAAGGACAATGTCTCTGCTGTGCCAGGCTCACTTTGCACACATGGAAATCAGTCTGAAAAGATGCAACTCTCTTGCTTCCAACTGAAAAAATTCTGTTAAGAATGGACAGTAGGATTTCTGCAAGATTTTGGTATTGGTTTATCTTTACCTTGTAAGCAAACACTTTCTCCAATTCTCACATGCAGAGGAGGTTCCTGAGCCTCAAAATAGGTACTGAAAGCCTTCAGTGGATTTCCCAAGCTTCATCCACCAGTGTGCTGCTTCAGGTAGCAAAGGCAGTTCCTTGAGCTGACAGCATCTGCCACTGCGAGCTTTGCAGGAGGACAAGCTTGCCACAAACTAGCATGAGTAAGAATGCCATCAGGACCAGCAGGCAGAGATCCAGAGCAAGCAGCAAGGAAGCAGGGCAAGAAGGGAGGGAGCAAGTTTCTCCCTGAGCCAATGGGCACAGTCCTCTTCAGGCAGCCAGCAGGGAATCTCACTGTCAGCCAATGTCACTGCAAACCCAAAATTCAGTTCCAGGCTCAGGCAGTAGATTCTCCACTGGCTGCACAGATTAGACATCATGGAAAGTAAAGATAAATTTTAAAAAAAGCAGCTCTAACAAGGGCTGGATAATCTTCTCTCCTAGAGGAAGAAATTATCAGAGTGTCCCCTCAAGAACAGACTACCTTACAGCATCCAACAAGCTCAACCTCAGCTGAAGTTCTCATCTGAGCCTCTCGCTGTGTCTGGACCACGGACACTGTGGGCTGTGCTCAGGGAAGCTGATCTTTTTCATCACTTTCTGGGATATTACTCAGAAACATCGAAATAAAAACACAAGCAAAATAGTAGCCAAAAAGCATTTTACCTCAACTCACAGATATTTGTGTTAAAACCCAAAAGCTCATCTAAAACACGAAGAGTAACTGTTGTTAAGCTGGGATCTGCTCTGAAATACTTAAGCCGCACTTTGCACTTAATGCTTTCGGAGAGGAGCTGCCCGGCCGAGGGCTGCAAATTAACGATTAATTGGGTATTGCTGTGGCTCGAGAACACCCAGCACCGACCAGCCTGAGCACAGGGGCCGATCCTCCCGTCCTGTGCCCGCACACACACCGGGCAGCCCACCTTCAGGACGAACACACTCGCGGAATCCTCAGAGATCACAGAAAGGCCTCCAGTTGCCCCGGCCACCGGGACCAGCCCGACTTCCAACCCCCGGGGTCCCAGCAGTGCCCGGGACACGGAGCGGGGAGACCCCGGCCCGCCCCACCGGCTGGGCTGCCCCGGCGGCGCCTCGTCCTCCCGCAACTGCCCTCCCGCCCTCACCGGTATTGCTTGGGGTCGCTGGGAGACTTAACGATATCGGGGTCACCGAGGTTGTGTTCGGGACCGGCTCTCCCGCGCTCTTCCTCCTCGTCCCCATGAGGCGAGCGGCCCCCGGCGTCGCGGCCGCCCTCCGCGGCCTGCTGCCCCACCGCAAGCTCCGGGCTGCCGTAGCCGCACGTCGCCTTGTTCCTGCCGGGCATGGCGGCGGTGGTGCCGCTCCACAGCGGCCGGACAACGGCCCGTCCCGGCCGCCAGCCCCCGGCCACGGCCCGCCCGCGGGGACCCCCGGCCGCCGCCGCCCGCCCGCTCCGAGAGAGGGCGGCCGCGAGACTGCGCACGCGCATGGCTGCGCGGCGCTCCCATTGGTGGAGACAAGGCTACCGCCGTGAGCGGGTGGGGGAAACTATAGCTGGGGGAGAGGGGGGGATGCTGTCCCTTTCAGGAATCGGGCGGAGTGGGAAGACAAACAAGAGGGGTAAGGGGAAGACGAAGAGTGAATCCAGATTTCGGGCACTGGTCTCTGCGCCGTCACGTTTCCACGCGTATGCCCGCCCGCCGCCTGAGTAGTGCCCCCCCCCCCGCTCTCACGTTGGAATAGTCCAACAGCCAGCTGGCGGAAGCCAGCCTCCTCCTCTCACGGCCCTCACCAATTGGTCGAGCTGGCTGTCGCTCAAAGCTGCAAGGACCAATCAGCTCGCCGGGCCGGCTGCCGGCAGCATGGCAGGTCCTGGGGTTCCTCGGATCGCTCTTCCCGGGATGGTGGAACACGATGTGTCCTGAACAGCGTAAAGTCTGCACCCATGGCTGCTCAGCAGAAATCACTCTTTGTTCTTTACAAATGTGGCTACTTCGGCAGGTCTCAGCACTTTCCGATTCGTGGATATCCTTTTCCCCCATCACACTCCAGTGCCGCTGCAGTGACAGAGGGAATGCTGCTCCGCCTCTCGGCTCAAATCCCCTGGCGCTTCCAAGCGGCACGCACCGCCAGGCTCCTGCGTTTATCGCAGCCCTTGTGCATCGCTCCGCATCTGCCTCCCTGCAATCGCAGCGCTCCCGGCGCCGTTGGCCGCAAAGCAGGCGCTGAAAGCCGAGGTACGGGGTCAGAGGCCAAGCCTGAGGTACAGGGGCTGATAATTCAGCCTGGATGTCGACCTGGATGGTATTTCAGTTCTCTATTCCTCCACCAGATGGAAGCCAAGACCCATCTCTAATCCCAAGGTTTGCCTGTGGCTTTTGCTGGAGCACTTGTTTTGTACAAGCCATACACAGACGCTTGAGAGGAGCCGTCACCTCTTTCTTTTCACACTCTAGTGCCCCTTTTTTACCTTGTAGACAGGCTGTTTTAACAACACAACTATGCTGGGCCGCTCCCAGTCAAATGGAAAGCTCTCTACAAGCCCACATCACAAATTTCGAGTTTCCCTTCAGTGCAAGCAGATTTGTTTCTCTTGCCGTGACAAATCACCGTCTCACATTCTGCCATTCCTCTTACAAGTTAATACAAGTAACAATTACTACTGACTCACAGCTGATCCTGAAACCAGCTGCAGGCCATTTAAGGCAAAAGGCTTTCCCTGTATTCCTTCACAGCAAATATAAGATGATGAGATAGACAAAATATATACTAATGCAAAGATGTATCAGTTGCCTGTGATGATTTGATTCCTTATTCGAAATAAACTCTGCAGGATTTCTGCAAAAAATATCAGGCTTCTCCATGTATGCAATATAAGGCAGGGTAGAATTCCCAACTCTCTTTTCTTCAGACTTGCTGGCTTGTCCTGTGAAAAACAATTCTGCCCATTCTAGGCTGAGGGGCCTGGAATGTACTTTTATTCTTCTTTAAAGAAGCCCATCTGACTTGACCAGAACATAATGAAACACAATTATATATTGAGTGGAAAAGGGAAAGGTCCTTTTTGCTAGGGAAAAAAAAAACCAAAACAAAACAGAGTAAGTCAAAGAAAATAATTGAAATTCCATTTCTGCTGAATCCATTTTGTTTTGCCAGTGAGCTGCTGAGCTGACAAATCTTTATTTGCATTGCAGTACTAAGTTACATCAGCGCAGCTCAAAATCTGATGTGGAATTCTTTTATTTTATCGCTAGTTATATAAGTTGCATGAAACCTGCCTCCTCTACAATTAGAACAAAACACTATACATTTATTGGCCAAATAATCCTTCTCTTCACTGTTCTAAACCTACATAGTGATTGCAGATTGCTGGGTTCAAAGACCATCACCCTGCCAAAGAAAGATCCATGTAGTCTGATGTATTCTTAAAGCATTAAAAAGATTTCTCCTTCACACATGCGTAGGATTCCTAACGCCAAAAATGCGGCTGACACAAGCTCTCTGGCCACACCCAGTGAGTACATTTCTCTTTATTTTGCAGTTTCAGGGGTTTAGATACAACAACCACAATCCCAGCACTGCACAAATCACACTCTCAAGACGAGATCACACATACCCAGAACACATCACAGTAAAGATTCCCGAAAGCAACACACAAGAAGAGGGATCAAGCCTTTAGCACAATGAGCTCAAACCACCCCAAAAGAGTTGCATTTTTGTCCAGAATTCTGTGCTTTTTTTCTTAGAGCTATTACACTTTGAGACACAACAGAAGGAAATTACAAAAGCACTCACTGGTGTCATGATCCAGCACGTTACAGGACAGAGGGCAGGCGACTCCCTTTCCTGACATCAGGAAGTCCCTCAGTCAGAGGATATCACAGATCAAAGGTAAAGACATAAAATTTTCCAGCATTTTCCCCTTAAGACAACCAACTTCTCTCCATATCCACTTAATTTAAAAATTTTTCCTCCCTTCAAAGCATGATGCCACAAAAAGTTCACAGAATAACAGGATGTCTTTGCCATGTTTCATTTGCAGTCGTGTTTTATTAATCACTCCTCTTTATCTTAAATTATACTTTGTGGTTGAATCTGAAACCAGAAAATCTATCCCTCCAGACATGCCCATCTAGAACAAGATTAAAAAACCAAATCAATAACAAAATGCAGAAAGAAAATATAATAATATTGGCACAAATACCTGCCAACACTCACATTTTGCCTCCTGATATTTTTGTCTCTCTGAGACAGTGCAGTTCCATGTCTTACATGTTTTTGCCTCCAACTAAGCATGCAGCAGCCAGCTCCCCTTTTCATTCATCCTGCAACAAATCCACCAGCAAGTAGTTGATGAGAGAAGATCCAGACCTGGAGAGGTAAAACTACAGGATACAGGGACTGCAGGACAGTCAAAATCTGGGAAGAGAGGATTAGGACAGGAATGTGCTAAACACGGCAACACCCCCAGCAAGGTGTGGTAGAGAAGTTTGGAGGCAAGGGCAGCCCCTGCAAGGGCTCTCACTCCTTCACTCAGCACCAGCCAAAGCACCGGGAAATACAGGAATGGCTGCAAGGCCTCTTCCTCCTCCTCCTCAGCCCATCAGCTTTGATTCCTCCCTGTGATCTTCATCTGTTTAGAGACTTGACACAAAATCCAACCTCCTTCTTCCTCACACTCTGGAGGACCTCACACTGTTAAGACAGAAATTCTCTGCTTTCTGCTCCATCCTACAGAAAAACTGAGATCCGTGGCTGGAGGACAGCAACAATTTTCAAAATATCTGGGGATTGGCGTTTTTTTTTTGTTTTATGTTTAAAAAAAGCCTATTCTTGCTTTAGAAGAGATTTTTCTTTTTTCTCTTAGACCTGGTCCCTTCTAATTGGTTTTTGTGCTTCCTGCTGTTCTTGACAAAAAAACTCTTTCTGCAATAGATGAATTTACAATTAAAAAATGCAACATTCTCTGTAGAAATAACATTTGCATCACTACACAATTATTTTTCTTCAGTGTAATTCACATTCACACGAGATGCACTTACAATATTTTTTCAGATTATTAAATTATTGGAGGAGGAAATACATAATATTAACACTCCAGCACATTAAACAAACATACCAATTTCCTACAACAGACACTTCTGCCTTTGGACTACATGATAATGCACCACCACAAATGAAAAGAGAATATTTAATCGGGGAGAAGGACATTTCTCAGTGTGAAAGGTCACTAGCACGAGCAGTTCTGCTGTGAAGGGGGGGGGTTGTCCGTGAGCCGCATGCTTCTTCCAGAAGTGCCCCTGGAATTGTCTGATTCTATGCTCTCCGACATCTTTTCACAGATTATATCCACCAGACGCTCAAACACCTGCCTCACGTTGATGTTTTCTTTGGCACTGGCTTCGAAATAGTCAAAACCTGGGGGAAAAGTGGACAGAAAGTATCAATAGAGACTGATGATCATGATGGTTTTTAAAATACCCTTTTTTTCAGGATTTACCGAAAGAAAACAAGACATCAGATAATCCTTAAAGTCAGTCTATTCCCACAATCTTAGAATGGTGAGCAGAAATACTTTTAAAATTTATCAAGCTTCATTAGGAATGAAAGGGATACATGGATCCTTCCCATCACCCTGGTAAGCATATCTGCAGATCTAAGTAAACCCAGGGTAAGGGAGTCAATTCTGCCCCTTCCATCAGTGCAGGTCCCCTGGGCTGCAGCCGCTGCCCTCTGGCAAGAGCAGAGGCCAGAATGAGAAGGAAGATCGTGGTTGCTTTCCTTCTGCTGACCAACATCTGTGCCCAAAAGCACAATGCTCCTTGACCCTCAAACACTGTCCCTTTCTGATTAAAAAACCAGACCAGCAAGGCTGGAGTTACACCAAGGAGGGCATGGCACCAGCTCCTCCTGCTGCTTCCTGCTGCCACAAGGCGCTAGGGGAGAAGCAGCCTCTGACAGACAGCCCTGGCCCTGCCTCAGCAGCAGGAATGCCCTGAACTGTGAAGCATTTCCTTATCTCCCTCACCCCAGGGCCCTCAAAGGCCAACCAAGCTGTTGCTTCTGTCCTGTCAGGTTATTAAACTGCCAGCAGCGAGAGCTGGGGCACCACGGAGAGTTTATTTTGCAATGAGGTCTGTTCTGTTGTGCTTCATTCTGGGGATATTCTGCATTGCATCAGTTTCCTTTGATTCTGCCACAAAGAAAGAGAAAACTTGTCTTAACTGATCAGTCTGCCACTGCTGGCAGGCTGAGTCACCTCGATGTGTGAGCTAAGTAGATATCCACCCCATTCAAACCCTTTTTAAGATTCATGGGACAAGGGGTGAAGTGACGGTGGAGATTTTGCCTTGTTAGCAAACAGGGAGGGCTGTCCTGCATCACACAGGGGTTATGTCTGCCCCATTTGCTGTTCTGCTGATGAATAAAAATGTATATAAAAAGCATAGGAAATCAGAGAACTGCACTTAGATATCAGTCAGTCCAACATTGGCTCAGCTTCTGCTACACCAATCTGTTTTGGTTCAGTTCACATTCAGGCCAATAACAATTTCTTAATCTGATTAGGGAATTATTTCAATGATGTTAATGTCACTATGCAAATTTAGAGAAACATGCTGAGGGGATAACCTTTATGTGAATCATTATGATGAACATTAGCACTTTAAGCAGTCAATAGCCAATTAAAGAGATTCCTCCCACCTAACTCACAAAATAATTTCATATAATGCTGTACACATTGGCATAGTTACTATAATGAAAAACTGATCTGATAAAATCAGATCTATTTTTCAGCTCTTTTAAAAAGAGTGTTTTGGAAGTTGGGAGCACAGAAGAGCAGGGCTGGGACAGCACTTCCCAAAGGCATGATCAGCTTTTGGGCTGCTCTGCACTGGGGAGTGTTTCTCCAGGGTGAGCTGGACAAGCACCAGGTCGGGGCAGAACTGGGGGTTCTTCTGTGAAACAGTTTCCTACTGATGGAATCAGTTGCTATGGTAACCCTGTGTGTGTGTGTGATTTGAAGTGTCCCACTAGTAAAGGATTCAGATTCTAGATGCCAAGTTTGTATTGAAACAAACAGATTAATTTTGGGAAGAGAAAAAAACACTAGAAGTCCAAATTGGAGTGGGAGTTAAAATAAAACTCCATTTGCTGCTACTTTGGTCTGGACAAATTTTCAGTTACCAGCAGCGTAATTGTTCCTGTGAAATAGGTGCCCATGCATGCATCCAGAACCTTTCTGAGAGTCTGCAAGCCAGGAACCAAGTTTATTCACATTCATGTTTTCAAAAGCAGATTAAATTCTGATGGGTAAAAAAGAGCACAGAACTGACTTGGCAAACTAACCATGTCTTTGTTTGCTTTGCCAGTCCTACATGTCAAGATTTACTATTACAATAATAACAATGGGTCTAATTCGATATTTGCTTGTTATTTGTTTAGGATGGCAGTGCCTCAAGGCTCCAGCCATGAATGGGACCCCTTTGTGTGTGCCATATGTAGAATTTACACCTTCAAGGCCACACTTTAAACTACTGTCCTGGAACTCCAGTACCCCCAATTTAACAGTTTATTATGCACCCTCCAATTAGTGCCTAAGGATTGAAGACAACACAGGATTTTATAACTTGAGGATGATGGTAATTCCTTTGGGTCTGGTAAGAATCTCTACTCTTACAAGCTAAGCAAATATTTATGCCCACTGTAAGGGTCTTCACTGTTACCTGAATGAAATTTTAACAGGATTTACTTGCTACTTTGAATTCTTTAATGAAAGACAACAGAATAGTTAAATTTTAACGTAGATCCCTTATTTCATATTTAAAATATCTTATATGCTATAATAGATAATGAAAAATGATAAATAAATTATAAAGAAGTATTAGTTTACTTTGCTCTTCATTATAAAATTTTCATTGCAATCCCAGCTTCCTCTCAATGGAACTGTTTTGCTTTTTCTATCCCACATCAATAACGTAATGTCATTTTCTTACCTGGATAGAGAAGCCTAGTACATTTTTAAAATATGTTTTACTCAATTCTTCAGTTCTGATATATAAACTTCTTTCTTTTTCATTGTTTAGTTAAAAAAAAAAAGCTTCAACAAAAATCAATGTTTGCATTGATTTGCAATGAGTACATGGTACTTGGAGACAGAATTGTGTTTATGAAACCTTCTTCTCTTTTTGTTCTGCTAAGCTAATAAAAGCTTTTCACAAAAGCTTTATCTTCCTTTCACCCCTAGACATCACCTTTATAGATACAGCAACACTACAATTATTCTACCAGGTATTTTTGGCCTAATGAGCACAAAACAAGTAAAATATGAAACTAAAATATATTACACTTCTTAGTTGTGAGACCATTATTGAAGTATTACTGCTGGAAGGACTTATTATTGTACAAACTAAAAGGAACACAGTATAGAGAAGCAGAGGAAAAAAGGTAGAAAGAAAAGTTTTGCATGTACCCAGCTGATCCGCCAGATGTTTCCCCTTCTCCATGGGAACAATCCTGTCATCCTCCATGTCACATTTGTTTCCAACCAGGATCACCTGTGCATTGTCCCAGGAGTAGGTCTTGATTTGTGTGGCCCTACAGCAGATGAAAAGAGATGGTTACATTCCATCAGCTGTGCCAAAATACAATCCTGTATTAAATATGAAAACAAGTACCATTAATGGCAGTATCAACATCCCCAGGCTGTGTGTGGGTCCCAAGACAAATGACCAGGCTTACACACAAAGCAAGAATGCAGACTGTGTAACTCACAGCACTGTTCTATTTTACTACTCCTTAACTTTGTGTGACAACAAAGTTTCTTGTTGAGATTTTGCAAGTGTTTTAAAGATCACAGGATCCAGATAAAAAACTGAATCGAGTAATTTTTGAAGATTAGGGACAAAAAAGGCTTTTTGTAAAGCTTATTCTCTTTCAGCTGTCATGTGTCAGAGGAACAACAATCAGTTACAGCTCTGAAGGATATTGTCCTATAGAAAAAGCCACACAGTAGATGCACACTTCATGCTGGATTTACAACTTCTTATATAAGACAGAACAGTAATAATTCTCTCCTTTTCTGCAGCACATTTTGCTGTAGAGTTTTAGGAACTCCGTAAGAACAGATGGAAGCATCAAGTTGTCTTTGCTTGAACTGGAAAACTTCATGGAAACTGAAAATCACATAGGAACATGGAAACAACTGAAAAGCAGAAACAGTAATTTACCAAATTGGGAAGATATGAGATCAAAGCAAGGCTCTATGAGCTAATACTTGAACCCAGCAGGACTAAGGGTAAGGCAGGAGACAGCAGCTGCAAAGACAGACCAACACCAGCTTCAGGGGCACAGGGATGCAGTGCATGGGAGCTTAGGCAGGAGCACTCAGGTGAACTTGGAGCCTCTAAAGCTTTCTGTGGCTCACGTGCTGAAACTGGAGTGAAGCTCACTGTGGATCTCGGGGCTCTGACCTTACATTTAACCTTTTTAGAACTTTTCCATGACAAAACAGAATATTTTTTTAATATATCCTGAGGGGCCAGTCCTGTCCCACCATCCTTGGTGAGGTGTCCCAGAGCCAGCAGCAGAACATTATTAGCTCAGTAGCATTCACTTTCATCCATCTTTTCAGACCCACACAACCTATTTTATCTTCACCAAGTCAGCTCTATCTTTTAAGGCTCCCTTCTTCCCAAGGGTAATTAGGCTGCACTGCCAGAAGCCATACACTCCTCTCCTCCATCCTCCTGCATTCCCTGACTCACCTTCCCACTCTTTGCCCCTGCTCACCACCACTCCAGGCAGGACACTACAGTTTCAGGCAAATCTGCCACTTCCCAGGAGAGCCAGGAGCCTCTCAAACTTCTACTTCTGTGTAAGTTTCCTTAACTCCCTTAACAATAAAGCACTTGATTCCTTCTCTTCTGAATTAGCAGCAGCCTCCAGCTCTGATCTACTAATGACAATTTTTAATTAGTTTGAGTTGTTTACTTGCTTTTTTCCATGGAAAGCAGCTGTGTTACTCCAAAGATAACTGGGAAAAAGGGTGTCATTGCACTGTGCAACTTGCCTTGAAGCAGCAGCCTGCTTGGATTGCCCTGGGGAATAGGAACCTCACCCAAGCCCAGGCCCATAGTGCAACATGCAAAAATAAACAAAGACTGTGTGCAATGAAACTTCTTACTCTCCCTAGTGTCCTCCTGGAAAGGCACTCACTCCAATCCCAATTTTAGCTCCTCCAGTGTCACTTTTTTGAACGCCTCCATGTAGACACGCCCCATGAGAGCTAATATGAATCTGTGATGAGTTTTTTTGGGACTCTGGGGTTTCTCAAAGCTCATCAGAGAAGGGGGTGACTGCAGAAATCAGCCAAAAGCCCAGGAAGATGACATCTCCCCAGTCTCCCTCCATAAGCAATAGAGAGAAATAAAGTCTCCCCAGGTTCAATTTAAAACAACTAAAAGCAGTCTCCTCTTCTGATTCACAGTTCAGTCTCTGGATTCATTTCACATGAAAATTCATTGTACCCTGGCATCACATGGGGACATAAATCTTAACTATTTAAACAGAATAACTTAGAAAATGAAAAAGAAGCAAACAGCATGAAGGATCTCCCAGAGAAATGCATCTTTCTCCTTGTTTTGTACAAGTCAGTGGAAAACCTCTTACAGAACACCAATCTTTATTCTTCTTAGGAATAAAAAACAACCAACCGACCAAAAAAGTTATGAAGAACATGTAAAAGAAACCCTGATGTCCATACAAAAAGAAGAGCAGAAAATTTCCAGATGCTTTTGGAAAGATAAACTAATAAATAGCAAGGCTTGTGTAATGGAGCTGTTTCAACACCTATCAGGGCAGCCCAATATACACACTGGGAGAAACATATTTCTGTGATACAATAAAATGCTGTGCCTTGTTTGTGCTGAATTCCCCAAATTAACAAAAAAGCACAAACTTCATGCCTTGTGCTTAGAAGAAAAATAGTCTCAGGTTCACAGTTACATGGAGGTATCAACAATTCAGTGTGGGTTAAAGATAAATATTGATGAACTCAGCTGTCACTTAGATATAAGTTAAATTTTACCAATTTTTATTTTCCTTCTATGAAATTGTCTAGATTGTCCAAAGCAGAGCTTCCATAATATCTTCTATTTACTTTACAGTTTCAAGTACTGAGTATATTTTAGTTCCATTGCAGTTTCAAATGAGTTATAAACAACTGATTTATCTACACACAACTATCAACCCAACATCAAATAACAGCTGTCAAAGAAGACTACTAAAAAAAATTCTAGAAACTGAGCTGCAAGCTATGAAAGCTCATTTAACCCTTTCACTCACCCTACAGGAAAGACATATTCAACTGAAATAGTTACTTATTTTCAAATATCAGTTAAAACCTATCTTTTTGTTTGCCTAGTTGTATTTTTTCTTGTTAAATAACCTGACAGAACTCTTGCCACACTGCAGTAAGGAAAATCACTCAGGCTTAACATTTTAAGGCTTCTCATACAATATGTTGTACATTTTCCAGTGAACAAGAGAACAAGTCATGTTCCAGGTATTCCCAAATGCATTTAAATTGTGCCTCTTTCTCAGTGGTTTTAAGATGATGAACATCATTAATTGAGGTGATTCATGTCAGTGAAGGAAAGACTCTGCTTTGCATTCATATTCTACTTAGAGAGTTTGTCTGAATACCTGATATACAACCATGATCCTCTCACTCAGGAGAGAAAGTGCCTTTATTTGGTTTAGGAGACGTCTGAGTGACACAAAGCAAACCAGGATTCTCTTCAGGACATCCACCCATAAGAAGAGTGAGGATAAAAGATCTTCCAGGGAAGAAGTAATTTGGCAGATTGGGAGGGATATTCTTATTTCCCTTGTGGCCCAATGAGGGAGCTGTTAAAACAGTCATGTGCCAATGAACCAGAGATGGAGACAAAGGAGCTCAAGTAGTAGCCACGTTAATTTTCTATGGAGAGTACAGTTCCTGACTGAAGACCATATCCAGTGTAATAAGTTTTTTTAATCATAACTGTATCATGCGGAATGGTGTGGGGGAAAAAACCAAAGAAAATCCCACTTGCAATGATAGAGAATTACAGACACTGATAGAGCAGCACCAGCACCAGCCAAAAGCTCTTTTTTCCATATCTTGTGCCTTCGGATGTTTAGGAAGCAATTGTGCAGACTGGGAAAAACCATCTCCCAGTTGCAATAGCCACTAGAGGACTCTGCTGGCCCAGAGATGCTGGCTTGGCAGCAGCCCTCATCTCCTCTCCTGAGGACAAGCTTCAGGAAGGAAGGAAATGGGTCCTTTTTATCCACCCCACTATCTCATTTGGGCTCAGAACCCTAAAGCTGGTTGGAAAGATTCCTGACATACAGAGGAAAAACACACTGATGGTTCACCTCTGTCCTTTGGCTGACAAGGTGCTCTTAGCAAAGATATTCCTGCAGCTCCCATGGCACAGGAAGACATGAAGTCAAACAGACAAAGCTGACCTTTCCCAGTTCTTACTCTCACACCACTGCCTTTGATAGAACAGACCTTAGACTACTTCCAATATAAAGCTTCAAGTTAAACTCCACCTCTGCAAATTTTAAAATAATAGCAGCTCAGAGACTGAGACTCGGTAATTTTCAGCTAATTTAAGACTGATAAGTAAAACCTGCTAGAGCAGAACCTACAGACAGACAGGTAGATGAACAGTGTGCTCATATGGATCTTGTTTCATCAGGGAACCAAATTGGAAATATTTATGGTTTAGTGAAAGATGCTGCCCCAGCTCACATGCCTGCACACCTACGGAAAACATCCCTGTGCAGACACTTGCAGAAAAAGCTTCATCTGAGCTTGGTGAATGAAACTTGATGGACGAAACTGGTTCTGGCAAAACCTCTGGGTTTGTGTTTTTAACAAGAAAAGAGTGTATTCCTCTACCACAAGCTGCTGAAGGGCTGCTCAGGATGGGGCTGCAGTTCATGTGGGGTTGTGGTACTGGGGATGGGGGGCTGAAAGTGGAGACTACATCTTGAATGTGACCATCATGACCAACTGCTTTAGTGAACAGAGAGAACAAAAACTGGGCAGCTTTGGAGAGAAGACAAATCACTTGAAACAACAAACCATGTTGTTGCAGCTTTTGAGTTACAGCCTAGCTTAGGGGATACAGAATAGGTGTTCAGTAGAAAGCCAGGCTGAGGCAGATGCTGAGAGCCAGTGCCACAGCTAGGATGTCACATGGTCCCAGTAGGTCACTGAGATCCTTGCAAATAAATCTGACTCAGGAGAGCACATTAACCACTGCACTGCCCTTCTTACCACGGTGGCCATTCTTATCTGCAGTGAAGGGAACCAGGTAACCAGCAGAAATGACTTCGAGACATTTGAGTGGAGTCACAGGGCACTACTGAGGATCAACACAGCCTTTCCCCAAATCCCTGAGATATGATTGAACAACCACTGTTAATCTGTATTTTTAGCAGCATAGCCAGAAACCTCATAAGCCCAAAAAAGCATTAAGGGATTAATTTCTTTACAGTAAATTGATACTTTTAAAAGCACAAAGTACTGTAGTATGCTACAATATCTGAATTACAACCTTTTCATTAAAGTGAAGCTGTAGAACTTTTTCTAAGGAATGTTTATAAATCAAATTATTTAGATGAAGAGGAAAGAACACAGTGATGCAAAGCACTATGGAGGGTGGGATGTCTCATGCTCTCAACAAACAAATGTGGGGAGAGAATTGGCCAAAACCCAAACGAACCCAACAACAACAACAACAACGGTATTCCAGTATTTCCTACCAGTCCTGCACAGCATTGAAGGAGTCTTCACTGGTGATATCATACATGAGGACAAAGCCCATGGCTCCTCGGTAGTAGGCTGTAGTGATGGTCCTGTATCTTTCTTGTCCAGCTGTATCCTGCAACAGAAAGGAATATTTAGGCTTTAAGACTTCAGTTCTCAGAAGCAAGAATTGTAATTAGGTCCTATATAAAAAATAAAGCAACCACTTTTTGTTATTATACATTTTGGACTTCTCAGTTGCTCCCAAGTGAAATGAACTCTACTTACATTTTAGCATTAATTAGGCTTTTGCATCAACCATTATTTTTTAAATGCATTTTGACACATGTACTATTAAAAAAATACCGAAGATGTCAACCCTTTAATTGGTCTTCTCTGCCTCAGGCCCAATGCAATAATAAAATGTTAGCAGAGTTCACTCAAAGCTGACATTTCAAAGCAGAGGCAAAATAACCAGTCCAGGACTGTACCAGGCAGAAAATATTCACATGTTGCAATTCAGTGTCATGGTCAGGAAAATGTCCTTGAGGTAGATGCTGCTGGTGACTCCTTTCTTGCCTCAGGCTAGAGACAAGAAATAAAGATTTGATACAATAAACATTATTATACAAAATGAATTTAATGTGGAATATCCCAATCACAAAGTCTGAAGTGCACATACTAATTTGAGATCTATTAATCCTCTTCTGTTTGTTCATCTTAATTCTGTTTACCCAGAGAGTTCCTGTAGAGTTCCTCCACCCGCAGTTGTCATTTCTGTGTTCAGCTGGGCAGCACAAAGGTGAAGCTCTGGCATATGCAACAGAAGAATTCTGAAAAGCTTGTGACAGCTAGAAAACATGTCAACTACCATCTGTTGGATGCCAATAGCACTTTTCCTCTACATTTTGCAAGCCTATTTTCAAACTGAGGAATATTTCTACACCAAAACAGCAGTCCTACAGCCTAATCCACTCCCTCTGGACCTGCCTTCTGAACCAGGGAGAGAAGTCGTGTGCTCTCACCCAGAAGGAGTCGATTGTCTCTCTCACTTAGAAGGTGTCTATCTTTTGAACACATTTCATCCTTCTTATGGCAAATGGCAGCTCTGCGAAACAGCTGCAGGGAGCCAAAAGGCATCGCCTTCAAAGTGTGCGCTCAGTATGAGGTGTCAACTTACAGTTACTGTGATGGGTTAGTTCTAAAATGAACCATCTTTTAGTCCTCCAAAACCCAAACTGAAGAATGCATTTACTGCCACTGGTTTAAAATGTGATGAAAGTTCTAAAGAAAAAGACTCTAAAGGACTTAACAACCATGTAACTAGTTGGAAGAAGAAAATAAATTCACACAGAGCACTCTGGCAGGAGTAGAGATCAGACACAGCACATCACCACATCCCCAGAAGACAGTGGGTAGGAAACTACTCAGCTTTAAAATCATCCTCCTCATCATTCCCATACATGCAGCTTTGTTTTTGCTGCATGCAAGAGACACCATTGGCCCTTGCAGAACGCACAGCAGCCAGTCTCTGGCCGCCTGTTGTTCAGCACCAGAACATCACAGAGCCTCTCTGTAGGAGGACAGCGCTTGTAAATAAGCTCCCTACAGCTTTCTTAAAAGGCTCTGCTATTGCACTACTGTGAGACTATCCACAGCTGTAACATACTGTGAATTTCCAAGTGGAGAGGCTGTGCAGCTGGAATCTTGCTGTTTCTCCACCAGTTCTCTGGGAAAATAAGTGGTTTTTTCCCTTAAACGTGTGTATTTATTTCAAGATGGGGTAGCCCATTGGCCGATCATGATGAAGCACTGCACACTGGCTGAGGAACTGTTCTGTTCCCTCCTGACAACAGGTCAGAGGTGGGAATATCAGAATGAGGTGGGCTCCACCCTGCAGCCTGAGTGACCATTTCTTTTCCCGCCAGTGATAAATCCACCACACAGCACTCTCATATTCACTGACACCAAATCTCCCCTTAGCTGCTGAACAGCTAAACCAGCCACAACAACTAGATCCTAAATATATTTCTTCAAGGAAGGAAGGTCTCAGCAGTAATAGTATTGTTCTATTCAGAGAGATGATAGTTGCTTTATTTTAGCCTGATTTCCTAAAGACATGAGGCTCAGTAAAACATCAGTCTCCACATACGCACTTTTGGTCAAATTTTGCTGAGGGAAAATGTGTTCAAATGTTTTTACATATGACACAAAAAGTAGTTGGTAAGATGAAGAGAGACCTTAAGCATACCTTAGCTGTGAAAAAAGCTTAAGTGCAATGATTATCTTTTCCCAGCACCACAAGATTCACATGAGAGAGCCTTTCTTTGTGTCTCATTAGGAGAAGGCCCTAAATCAGTATCAGTAACTCCAGAGATTCTGCAACCAACAAAACCAAACAAATCCATAGGAAGTCAGGCTTCTCCACTTCTCATGCTCACAGCATTATTGTTTGATACCTGCATTCAGAGGCTCTTCTGAATCTCATGTCCTATTTTCTCCTCTGTGTTTAACCAGTGCTCACTCTGGCTTAGGGCATGAGGCTGTGACTAGGCAGTAAGTGACTGCAAGACACGTTGTCAAGTCACATGCAGAATAATTTGGAAATAAATTAATTTTGACAACAGGTCAGAGCAAGGACTCAGCTGTGGGGACATACCCAGGACAGCATCCAGGCTGTCCTGGGAGGCAGCTTCAAGGGACACTCAGGGTGACTTACAAAACTTGCCCTGATACCACCTTAGTGCCTCGGCTCAGTCAGGAATTGGACTGAGAAAGCCAAATTGTCCTATTTCCTGAAAGCTCTGAAATTAAGCAAATCTGGTTTGTTGATTTCAGTATTCTGACTGTGATCCCCCTGTGTGTGGGGATGGGCCCCAATTCATACATTAGTGAGAGATGGGGCTGCAGGATGTACAGAACCCCAAAGGATAACATGCATTTGCTCAGTCATAACCTGTCCTAAGGTGGGCAGTGCACTTAAATCATTAGAAAGTGAAATTGCATATTCACTAGGATATACTTGTGGGCCTGCCTTCTCAGGTTATCAGAGGAGTGTGTGTGAGGGAAAGGCATCCTGTATCTCATGGTATATGAAGTTTGTTAACACCCCTGCCCTGGTAGCCATGTGCTACAATGCAGAGATGAGATTCATCTCTTCCTGAGTCACTGATGGCTTCCTCGCTCTGTTTTACTGTACAGATACAGAGCATGTCATTTCCCCTCACAGCCTTATAGTGGCATTTCTCCAACTGCATTTCAGTTGTTGTAGTATCACCCTGAAATTACTTTTTTCCTCAGGTTACACTAGCTTCTTAGACAGCGATAAACTGGCTTAATTTTCTTGACTCACACTATGAGAGCTTAAGTGCATACCTCACCCCACACACACAGATGCCTCAGCACAAATAAAATAAAACAAACGGCAAAATCTGAGCTCACTTTCTTCAGCATTTACAACACTTGTCCTTCCCTCAGTTTAAAACACCACAAACCTCAGGTAATTAGTCATTTCAGGTTTTTAAGTTCAAGTTGTTTATCTAATGAAGGAGAAAACAACTGACAGAAATTACTCCCCTCCCGCCAAGTTGTTTGCAAGATTTCCAGGTAGACCACAAACTCATTAGAAGACAAGTACACAAGGCACAGGTGGGGATCAGCAGAAGGGTGATGTAGCACTAATTAACACTCTAGCCAAATGCCTGGGAAGAACAGCCTGAGCCCTCAGCATCCAGGAACCTGCTAGGCGTCCCTGAAGAGGAACCAGAGAGCTTGGCTGTAAGCAGGCACAGAGGGGTCTCTGTGAGGTGCATTTACACCAGTGTGCTAACAGCTCTGTTCTTCTGCAGCTTATGTGTGTGTCTGTCCTTTACGCAAACAATTAAAAACACCCACAGGACCATTAGTGGGTAGCTTGAAACAAAAATTTGAAGGTTTTGCATTAATGAGCACTCAAAATTCAGTGTTTACCAGAGAAGAAAAAGACCTAAATACATTTGCATTGTGTGCAGATGCCCTCTAGTCTCAAGATCCATCCCACAAATATTCACAATAGGAGTACAATCAGCTTTTCTTAAATGTACTTGGCTGTTGCAGCAGAAGCTGCAAGGTACTAACACAAGAAACATATTTGAGTGTTTAGATCATGACAGATGCTCTTTGCTGCAGGTCTGAAAAATCAGAATCCCTGATTCCGAACCATCCTTCTTCTAGTGAAGATTTCCAGCCACAAGTTCTTTGTTCCAAATAAAATGTCACTGAAACATCTAATCTGTACTGAATTTAATCTCCTTAGCACCATGACTTTTCTAGCAGTGTATGTGACAAATAGCCTCTAAAGAAATAAACCTTTCAAATTTTTTTAAAGGATTATGGTGTGATTTCCATGGGTTTTGTTTTTTTTAAAGAAGAACAATATGCAAGAATAAGAGTTGCTTATTGTCCAGCTATTGGCAACATCTACAAGCTGCACATACTTGGCAACATCCTTGCTCAGGCTGCTCAGAGTCAGAACAGAGGCTATGTTCACCCCAATACTCAGCACCCACCACAATTTGGGGCTTCATCAGACCTAGCGAAGGAATGACTTCTTCTACCCTGTTATTAAATGTCACATTGTAACACCCACACCATGGGTTTTTGCACCTTGTTTGGAGTTTGGTCAGCCCTGGAGATGGGATAATCCACTTCCCAGCCCCGTGGTTATAGGGGGATGTTACATTCACACACACATTGCCTTTGCAAAAGCAGGCTTTGGAGTGGAAGCCACCAAGAATCAGATAAACAAAAGTCACCTTGGGAAAGAGGAAGGGGAAAAAAACAACCCACCCACCAGGTATCACAAGGGAGAGGGACCTTGGGCAGACTAGGATGTGTCATTAATAAGAGAATCTTAACATTAAGCTTAGTGTTTCCTGCTGGCAGCTAGAAATAGGAACAAACAGGCAAGCAGGATGAGTCACTGGTTAAGACATGGAAAAGATGTGATGTCATGAAAAACCTGTGAAGATTCAATTGCTGCCAGGAGCAAAATAACACCTGGTTCCTTCAGAACTCAGCTCTGATTAAAATGCTCCAGTTCAACAGATCATATTAGACATGTTTTTTTTCCTCTTTTGTTATTGAGTGCTCC
Source organism: Corvus hawaiiensis (assembly GCF_020740725.1). Classification (NCBI taxonomy): domain Eukaryota; kingdom Metazoa; phylum Chordata; class Aves; order Passeriformes; family Corvidae; genus Corvus; species Corvus hawaiiensis. The sequence goes on from NC_063221.1 coordinate 27,363,696, forward strand.
CATTGCCCAAGAGTCACTGGAACCTACTCAGACACATTTAGCTACCTTGAGAGCCATTTCATTTCAGCATTTGCAGGAAAACATTTCTGATGTGAAAAAGACCCAACACAAAACCCCTTGCCTTTTTTGATAAAATGCTCTATCCTTGCTAAGTGCCTTTTAAAATTTTCCCCATTATCTTCACTTCCACTCTTTAGAAGCAGTAAAACCAGCAGCCTTCAATAATTTCAGTATGACCAGTTGCAGGAATTGCCCTTTTCTTATCCTATTTTATTTACCCTGTATAGAAAGTTCTATCACCCTGTTCTAACATTCCCACACTAACTGGTCACAACAGAGAGATGGAAATTTTTTGAAAAGAGACTTTTAATACATGCAGTGTCTTCAAGAGCTCACCAGCATCTGGTCAGTCATCAGAGACCTCAGTCATGCTGAACACACAGGCTTTTGAAGTTGTTCCCTGGAACTCAATAGCTGAGTTACAGCAGGTGAAGCACTGCACTTTTCAAAGTATTTTTGTAAAATAAACTGATGAACAAGGAGGAGAAGTTACTGTAGATTGACCGAATCCACTATTAAAATATTTCTGGCAGTAGGGAACCCCAACTCTTGTAACTTTTCTCAGCAACTCCACACCATATAAGACAAAAAGCGCATCACTGACAATCCAATAGGGTGCATTTGCTCAGCAGAATGTAATTCCCACACTGGAATCAGGCCAAGGTACTGTGATTGACACTACTGCTCATGACCTGCTAAGATGTTAAAAATGTTATTTCCATTTTCCCAGGTGCCTTGAGATTGTGGTGAAGATTAGCATCAGTTGCCCTTCCTGATCTGTCAGAGGGTAAGGAGGACTGGAGTAGGACTGGCTTGCCTATGAACCTTATCTGCTCTTCTCATCTTTTTGTAGGCTGAGTTTTTCTGTTAAAGTATGTAAGAGACAGTGGCTGCAAAGGAGAAATGCCATAAAGAGATATACAAAAGATTAAGTTCATTGTGCACATTTCTTAAAGCTTATAGAATTGAAAATCTTATATTTCATTACTTGGAACTAACCCGAAGATCAGTGTTATATTTTTTTATTATTTCTGATCCAGCTACCTCGATAAAAAAATAAAGAAATGGCAGTGATAAAAATCTGTAGCACACCACATGCCTACTTCAACTTCCATTTCTTTAGCTGCAAGTAAACAGCAAAGTTCAAGAGGGATATGATGCACTTGAAAGCCCATCCACTGTGGGAAACGATAAAACCATCACTGGTATGATAAAAACACCGAACCAAAAACATCTAAGGCGCTGAGATCCCAGAGTAAGTAGCATTTTGGGCAGTGGATGCATTATTATCACGGCATATACTGCTAGTTTTGCTAGATCTTTTTAGTTGTCCCACGTATATCCTTTAATTCTGTTAATCAGCCACTGCAAGAGCAGCTGTACAACGCACAGATGTCTGAGCAGGGTTAGCCACTCTAAGCATTATTAATTAGCTGCTGTTGGGAAGCTGCTACATTAATCACAGCCGGAGCACTTCAGAAGCAGCACTCCCTCCTGTGAAAGAGCCAGCGTGGACATCCTGACTGGTCCTGCAGGGCGGGACATTGACGTGCTCCAGCCAAGCGGCCACCGCGTGGGTCGGCACAGCTCCGTGCCAACCCGGGAGATGTGCAGCAGCACAAAGGGAAATCTCAATACATTATGAATCGGCTGCCAAAAGAACAAGTGCACAGTCTGTGAGGAGGAAGCGAAGTGATCTGCGGTACAAATCCGCCTGGATTCAGTAGCCTGGTTCTTGATCTCGGAGGGAACAAGGCAATGAACACTGCGGTGCCATGGGGCTCCCTCCTCCTCCACCGCACGCAGGCGAACGGAGCAAATCCCCGCACCGAGCAAGCCCCAGCCAGACTTGCCGGAGCCCGTTCGTGGGTGATCAAATGTCATGGTAACCGGCAGGGGAGCGGGCAGCGACAGGGGCTGCTGGCGGCCGTGCGGAGCCGGCTCGGCGCAGGGATGGGCATCGCGGCGGTGCCCGGGGATAGTGCCCGGCCCTGGGCAAGACCTTCCTTAACTCATTTACAAAGCAATTATTCCGGTGTTAACGAAAATCAATGACTTTGTGCCTCAAAGACCTGTTGCAACCCCTAATTGTAAAATAACTTGGTACTCTGCTAGGAGCATCCCTCCGAGGGCTGGTTCTTATCAAGGGAAGATTTCATCTTATTTAGGAGTGGATTAAGGCTAAACCCGAGCTTCATACTTCACAAAAACCCCCTAGAGATATTATGTCAAGGGGGTCAATTCTAAGACAAAGTGCTCAGAAATTCTGGGAAGCTGTCCATGATATTTTTAGGACTAAAATATCAAATTGAATTACAACCATGAGGCAAGAACATGTGCTTTAATGTGAAGGGCAGCAGCAAGACAAAAATAAAATAATCAAGCTTAATTTATATTATCAACAACATGCCAATAAAAAGAAAATAAAATATTCTTTAAAGGTCTTTAAAATCCTAATGTGTATTTTTTCAAGATTTAGTGGAAATTAAGAGTTGATCAGGCAATTACCTCCCAAATTAGAAAAAAAGCCCCACTGCTGAATTCAGGTGAGCATTAAACAAAATTAGGAAGAAGGTTCTAGCACTCAAGAAGGTAGAATAAAAGCTTAAAGACAACAAAACCCAAGAGCAATCTGAACCATATAAACCAGAAGGTAAATAAAAAGGAAAAGAAAAAAGGACATATCTATCATCAGGGGAGTTTGCAATACATTTTCCAAATTCTGGAATTAGCAGTAACATAGATTCCTCTGTCTCATGTGTTTTTGTTTGACAGAAATGTGCACAGACTTTGAAGAGCAATGTAATAAATAGATTTGATATACTGGTGGCATGAAGGGGGTTTTGTTTAAATTCACAAGAAATGTAAAAAAAAAATCAAATGGAATTTGAAACTCTCCAAGTAAACTCAAATCTCTGCTAAGAACATAAAGGAAGACTTTCAGCTAAAGAACAGCTATTTTGGAGTAGTCCTAAGCATCTTAAAACAGAAGCTTAGAATTGAAGTGCTTTGTCAGCCACAACAGTACACGCGTGAGGATGTAAAAGCACAAGACAAAGAAAATAATCTTCTACCATTTACCGTGATGTTTTCTATTATAACCACACAGATGAGATGTTAAACGAGAAATTTTGTTGTGCAGCAGCTGCAGGTGGCATCCGAGGCAGCCCAGGAAGCACCTCGGGGCAGAAGTGGTTACAGCTGATGCATTTCTAGGTGTGAGGTCCTCTTGAGCACTGTTTTAAGTTCACCCACCCTTGTGGTGATGCTCCTTTCTCTTTTCCAGTTGGAAAGAGAGCCATGAACAAATACTCCTTGACACACGTGTGAGATGTGTTGCTGTTTGGTATTTTAACTGTTTTATTTTTACTGACCACTTTATCATCACCTCCCCGCTCTTGCTAAGCCCCAAACTGCCTTTGGTCAGTGGACACATCAAGGGCCTGAGTGGCTCAAACCTTCCTGAGGAAAAGCACATCTTCATGTTCACCTTTTCAGAAAGACAGAGGAAAATGACAGCAGATTTCCCAGCTGAAGAAAACATGCTGTTGGCATTATAAAAAAGCAACATGCTGCTCCATGCCTCCAGGTTCACCATGCCCCAGTCATTCACACCAGTGGGGCTTTGGTCAGGCTCCCAAGCACAGCCTGCTGCTTTTACTCAATAGGAACACTCAGTTCAGCCCAAATTTGGGGGGATGTCACTTGGGGATTGCTATAAAGTAAGTCCGGAAGAACTGTAAGGTCCTGTCTGCATCCAGTGATCTCAGCACAGAATCCTGCAAATGCAGAGGTCCTGACTCCTCCCAAGTAAGACTAAATGTCTAGATAACAAGAACACAAGACACAGCATTTTCCATGTGATCTGTTTCTCAAAACACAGACCTCAGCCCAAGGAAAGGAGTCTAAAAAGCTGTTAATGAGAACTCCAAACTGTTGTATTTAAAGCTAACAAAAATCCTATGAGCAACAAAGACAGCATGAGATCATATTTGTACAGAACACTTTATGTGTGTAATGCTTTACAGAGCAACAAAAATACAGGGGCATCAGTCCTCATTATATTCTAGCAATTTTATATTAATATACCTTCATAAAACAGGGAAACCGCACAGCATTACCCCAAGCAAGCAAAGATCTATCAACAAATCTGTAATTGAAACAACCATAGTATCAGGCCCAATACAAGCACAAGTTCATGCATTATGCTGCTTCCTAAATCACCCAGGCCCTCTGCCAGCAGAGATTTGAAATCAGACTCTCTGGATCCCTGGCTCAGTTCAGCAAAGGGAGCTGAACTACATTCCATTACCCTACACTCCTGGAAACACTTCCCAGCTTAGGAATGAATTAGTACTGTTACACAGGGAAACACACACACTGAAATATTTATCAAATAAAAGCAGCCTCTCTAGCAAGCACTAACGTCTCGGCAGACTGTGCTCTGCTTTCATGTGCAGCTCAGTGATGTGTCTGGAGAAGGTGCAACAAGTTGATGTTTGGAGCAACACACATTATTTACTGTGACAGAGAATAAAAAGGGCTCTTAGGACTTGTTTTTTGCCCCAACCCAGTCCAAATCACTTCTCTGGACTGAAAAGGTGCAAAAGCAAACTTTGGAGCGAAGCATAAGTAAGCAGAATTAGATTTGCCAGTGAGCTAAAGACATTTTCACTAAAGGTGACAAGACTTCAGCAACAGCATAACTGCTTCAAAACATTATGAAACTACAATTAAATGAATTGCACTTTCTGCCTGCTGCTATTTTGCCTTACTCTGACAGCAAAGAATTATAACTCGACACAATTTTGGAGGCTTCAGAGCAGCAGGGGAAGCTTTGGTTAGCAGTCTGGAGCTTACCCTGATACTTTATCCCAAGATTCAGGCAGTGACAGTATCTGCCCATTCTGCAGAAGAGAATGATTCCTGGTCTTTCAAGGAACAGTTGCTGTTTCACTGCTATCTATACTCTTATCACAAACACCACTATCAGAAGAACAGAGTTCAGAAAACAAAATGTACCCCCCCCATTTTAAGCATTAATGAAATTAATAAAAAGAACTGAAAGGGAAAACAAATCTCTCTTCACATGGCACCCAGATCCTACTTTCTCCATCTATTTTTCCCAAAGGATGTAATTTACCTTGACCAAAGCTTTTCTTTATATCCTCCAAGTCAGCTGAAAAATTATGAAAGCCACAATAATATCCAAATCTGTTAAGATGTGGTTTTTTGCTAGTTCTTCATATGGAGCCTGGAGGGAAAGTAGAAGACTTCATCCCTGTCCTACCAGGACAAACTGAGAGCTCCCATAGATCTCAGCCTCAGCCAGGCCTTTTTAGCAAACCATGTGGTAACATCAGAGCTCATCTCTTGCCAACACCTCCAGCTGAGAGAAGGGAATCCTAAAATCTAATCCTCAACAAGGAGTTTTTGCCACAGTTAAACATTGCTTTGTGCCAGCCTTCCTGATCCTTAGTGACTAAAAATTTCCTGGATTCTAGTTTCTTATGTACTCTTCCTGGAGTCAAACAGTCAAACAATAAGGATTAGATGATAAAAAATAAACATTCTGTTCTAATCTCACCGTGTCCTTCCACATCACTAATGATACTTCAAATCACCCTGCATTCATTAGGGCAGTTACATCAGCCGGCAGTAAATGTTACATAAAAACTCTTAGATAAGAACAGGCAATATGTTTACTTCCTTTTAATTAGTGAGCAGGTGAGTTGCAGTCTATCTCCTGAAATAAGATGTAAACATAAATGACCTACACACATGCCCCCTCTTTCAAAGCAGCTTATTGACACAAGCTGCAGGACCCACCTCTCATCCACGCTTGTTTCAGTGCCACATCCATGCTCTGCTCTTCAGAAAGAAAAGGAAGAAACTGCATTTTTGTGTGGAAAGAAGAAAAACACCAGGTATTCAAGGTGCACCTGGCAAACAAAGAGGTTCATCTCTGTGCCCATGAAAGAAAATGGGAGGGATGAAACTAGAAATAGACTGGGACTTCTCCAGTGGGAATGGGATCTGTCACTCCAGGGAAGGAGACACCTTGTAGTATGTTATGGTTGAAGAACAAGGGACAAACTGAAATGAGCCGAAGAACAGCAAAAAAGATGATGGGAGGGCTGGCTTATCATTGGAAAGATGAGCTGTATTTGGGTGAGTTAAGTACAACTACCATCCCAGGATGTTACAAGGCTTGTTTCAGAAAAGGCAAAAGAAGCTTCTCTGGGCAGGGGATCTCTTCATTCCTGACAGAGATCAGCAGGTCTTCAGGCAGTCTCTCCTTCAAGCTTGAATGACTCTCTAAATCTGCAACACTCAAGGTACTTAGAAAGTGCAGATGATAAAGTGATATTATCCTTGTCACACTCAGACCAAAGAACTCCTGTTGATCTCACTGGGTCTAGGACTTGTACCCATTTTATGATTTAAATTTTTAATAGAGAGGGAAAACTCTTCAATTAGTTATTTAATTTGGTAATCATAGACCTCCGCATCTACTGATGGGTTGGGGTTTTTTGGTTGTTGGAGTTTTTGTTTATTTGGTTTTTACATCTTTGTGTAGGGTTTCGTCTGTCACTTCCGAGGATTTGGCCAAACTCAGCAGCCACAGAGTTGTGAAGAAATCTGGTAAAGCTGAAGACATTCAAAGACACAGATGCATTTGGTTCATGCATCCAAGAGACTCAAGTCAGGATTTGATGCTGTGTGACATATGTTTCTAGCATGCAGCAGCATCCTCCTCTTGGAGCTTTTCCATTCTGTCAGCTTGTGACATCATCTGAATGTTGGACAATTTCATAGCATGGTAATGCAGAGTTTAGTGCACAGACTGCACTGAGAATTATAACCACACTCTGGAGGAGCAGAGTTGTCACCACCTCTGTATCCACATGGTTACTGAAAAGCCATGTCTCAGACATACTCAAGATTCCAGGGGGAATGGATGGAAATACAATTAATGAAATATTCTAATAAAAAGAGAAAGGCAATCACAGGCATCACATTGTGTCCCAGTTAGACTGTGCTTAGGTCAGAATTTTCAGGTGCTAATAGGATTGTTAAAACAAAGACTGAACAACTGAAGGAAAAAAATCAACTAGGCACAGTAGTAAAAATACTTTTAATTAGCATCTTTTTTTTGCTGAAGGGATCACAAGGCTTCAATAGCAGTATATAACATCAGAGAGTTTGCAAACACATTGTTGTAATAAAAGGGAAAACAAGAAATTCAGAAAGAATGTGCTATATTAACTTGATACTGCCAGGGTAAACAGTTTTACAATCTTGTAAGAAAGATTAAGATCACAAGTTACCAGGATACCATTGTTCCTTCCAGCTTCATGTTTTCAACACAAAATTGAATACTTTAACACAGACTTGTACTTTCCCTGCTGCAAACTCATTCATCCTTTTCTGTGGGAAGCTGCAATAAACCAGCAGAGGATTTTTCAGAATTTCTTTGTTCACAGAAGTCACCAGCTTGTTATTCATAATTCACTGTAGTTCCCACAATTTGAAAGTGAAATAACTTCTGGGCACAGTTTTCCAATGTAACTTCAGACAGAGCATCTGATCCAGATTTTGATCCCAGGTACAGGAGCTGGAGTTTTCCGGGTTTCTCTGAGTTCAGCTGAGATAGGCAGCTGATCTTCCATTTCTTCACTTGCTCAACAGTGACAAACCCTGCCAATTACAGAGCAGGCTCCTGTCACTCCAGATGGACAGTGCTGGAGGGGCAGCTCAGAAAATGAGGAGAGAAAGCTCATCACAGGTTGTTAAAGCAAGGAAGACGAGGGCACAACGCCAGGGCCTTTTAGGAGTCCTGCTGAGTCTTTGTGAGAACATTTCTCTCTTCACTAACCTTTGACTAGCAAGTATTTTCCTCTCAATTACATAAGCACCTCTTCACCTCCATTGATTACTTCTGACCACTTCCAGTGCCCTGGATCTACTTCTATCCCAAACTGTCCTTGCAGAGAAGACCTGAATTTTGGGGGCATGTGGGAGACAGGCATCTACAGACATGGGTATGACAAAGCCATACCAGGAGGATTAGTTAGTGTTTTTAAGGAATGAAGAGTTGATATATAAGAGAAAAAAAAAAGAAAATAAAAGAAACACCAGCCTGAAGGTAGCTATTCATCTACACTGAAATACAGATTGGAGGTATCACAATGAAATACAGATTGTTTTGGCCACAGAGAATTAGGTTTCAGGGGTTCATATTTAGAGTATACTTCATTTGCCTTTACTGTCCATCTGCTTACCCACCTGAATGAAGACAGGTGTTAACTGACAAGCTATACCTTCCAGATATCATATACAAACTGCCTCATGGACATATCAAGGCTGTCATCTGCTACATCCGGGAGATACCACCCTGCTGCTTGACAGGAGCAGATTAAATACCAGCAAACCTCTTCCTGATCTTAGCAACTGTGCTCACATCCCATGAATCACTCCTGCAAAACATACAGCAAAAGCAGAAAAGCCAGGTTGTGCCGCTGTGTGCCCAAGGAGAACATCCCATTTGGCAACAGAGCAACATGTCACATGTCAGTGGGACCTTCTGCTTCCCAGGAGTGCCATCTCCTCCTCTCACACATCACAGCGTCTAAAGGTGAGAGAACTCCAGAGTCCCAAAGCAGCCTCATTGGCACTACTGCCAGCTGTGCTGCCAACAGTGCAACAAGCACTGTGATCACCTTGGAGCTGCTCTGCGACAAAGCAATTGCAGCTCTGACATTTGTGGGCTTATCTTACCTGCAAATTTCTTTTCCCTGAGCAACAGTTTTGTGCTCAGGTAGAAAGTTTGATCCCACTGCGGAACCTTAGAACAGGGGGAAAAGAAGCAGAGCTCCCCTCCTCTAGCTCAGGTTTGATACAGGAGGCTCCTGTCTACTTAAATAAATGTTATTTATATGGCTCACCTTGGTAGCTGCACACAGTGTGATTGCTCAAGTGCTGTATGAGAGACGTCATGCAGAGATGGCTGTAAAGCATCCCACTCTTTTTTCTCCTCCTGCAGCAGCTGTGTCTATAGTGATTATTTGCATAAGTCACTCAGATCAGTTGCTATCAATTACTATGTGGTGGATTATCATTTAATGTTCTTATATAAATAAGATTTTATACCTCCTTGATGAAGTGGGTATTTTTGGCTAGGTGGAAATCACTCTTGTGCTTAGACATCAGTCACGTCTGGAGAAGAGCAATGGAGATGGGGAAGGGTCTGGGGCACAAGTGATGAGGAGTAGTTGAGGGAGATGGGCATGTTCCGCCTGGGGAGGAGACTTGGAGAGGACCTTGTCACTCTCTACAACTCCCTGAAGTGGGGATCAGGCTCTGCTCCCGGTAAAAAGTGACAGGACAAGGGAAAATGGCTTCAAGTTGCACCAGCAGAGGTTTAAACTGGATATTAGGAAAAATTTCTTCACTGAAGGGTGGTCAGGCATTGGAACAGGCTGCCCACAGAAGTGGTGGAGTCACCAGCCCTGGAGGTATTTAAAAGACAAGTGGATGTGGCAGCTGGGGACATGGGTTAGTGATGAGCTTGGCAGTGCTGGGTAAACAGTTGGACTCCATCTTAGAGGTTTTTTCCAGCCTAACCAACTCTATGATTCTAAGTGTCCCATAAAGAGAGCAGCTGATTTGCTATGACCCAGCTTCATTTAGTGACCACTTGGAAAGATTTTTATTTCAATCCATATTCATGAGGGTAAGACCAGTGGAGCTGGTTGTTCTAAGTTGTACATTTAGAGTGATGCACGTTTGTTCAGCATTTGCAGGATTCCAGTCTACATAAGTTGATATGACTTTTTGAGAGCACAGGAGGAATAAATACATCAAGGAAGATGTTCCAGTTCTTTTCAAAGAGCAGCACTTCATACCTTGGCTGGTTTATATCCACACAAATTGTGTAGTAGGCTTCCTACCTATAACTGAATGCTCACAAGCAAAAGTATTTAGCCTCAGGTTTGAGATATTGCATCCAATGATCCACCTTCTCTGAAAATCCTCCACTATGATATTATGCTTTTTTCTCCCTAAGCAACACATACACAAACATCTAAACTGAACAGGCTCCAGTAAATTAAAAACTAACAAACCAGTTTCAAAGACATTGGTCTGAGCTGGTCTCCTGGACCTCATACACCTCTAGTGAACAACCTCCTTCTGAAACTGATCTGATCCACAGCAGAAGTTTTCCTGAAAAATGGTTTGGGTTTTTTTACAGCTACCAGTACTGCCCATTTTCTGATGCAGAAACAACACCTGTCCTAGCTGGCTATATTCAATCAGTCCTAATTTGTACCGACAGAAGAATGTGTTGTCAAGCTGCAATCAGAATAATGTGTCTCCTCCTGTTCACCACGGAGTAACCACTGAGAAAAATTTCAAAATAGACAACATTTTCTCCTGTACTTTTCATGCATATGATACGAAGACTATGTATCAGCTGTGCTAGAAATTGAAACCATCTTTTAGACATGCTGGATTGTTTCTCATTAGCATATCCTCATGTCAGTAATCAAAATCAATCAACTCAAATCAAATTAGTTCTCCATGTGTTCAGTTAAAATGCATACCATATGCTGGCTGAAATGTATACCAAAGCAAGACTGTGCAGCTGTAGGAAGCTTCTTTCTGCAGCTCCATTTCACAGCAACATTAGGACAATTTCCATTAAAACAACATTTAACTATTTTCAACCAGCCTTGTGTAGCTCCGAAGGATCAATTAACTGACTTGTTGAAATTAGTCACTAGTGATGCATCACAATACCGGCTGTCTCTGTGGGGTCCAATCAAGGGTTAAAGGAAGAGCTCACTCTCTGATCGAACAGCACCTCTGAGAAATCACAATTCACCAGGCATACCCAGAGGCTCAGCTGTGGTACCATTTGCAAGATTTATATGATGGTATTTAGAGTCATCGCTTACTCCACCTAGTTAAACATCTGGCTGCTGTCAAATTGTCAAGGTATGCCGAGCTGGAATGCACCTGCTTACAATACCAACTACTTTTTAACATCATTGGTATTACAGGAATGCTTAGGAGCCTTCATCGTCAAGCCACTGCTGAAAGGTTACCCAGGCTGGCTGAGAAGCACCTCCTCCAGCCACTGCTGAAGTGTCTCTGTGCAGGAGGATCAGGAGCGAGCAAGCACCAAGGGGCTGCAGGAGCCACCACCCCAATCAGCACCAGGGCTGCCTCCTCCCCACTAGACCATCTACTTTGCATTCCAGGAGGCACTGGGTGGGCAGCCCTTCAAATGCAAGATGACACACCCTCAGCATGCTCAGCACCCTGAGGCACCAAGTGAGAGCTGAACCACCTCCCTTCAGTGCCCCCAGTCGTCAGCCTCCCTCCTACAACTGCTCACAAAACCAGCTGTGGTGGACTGTCTGAAGCTGGCTGGGAAGTGGACACACAGCCTGTTTTTATTTTAAATACATTACAGTTATTTTAACAGCCCTGTTCTATTCTGACTTCAAACAGCAGGAAACCTGTGCTTGCCTCTCCACTCTCCTTACCAGAAGCCTCAATTTGTACTTGATGAGATGACTTGTTTTTCTCTCAGCTGATCACTGTCATATGCCGAACCAAATGTGTCAAGCAAAGCATTAGAGGGGATTCATAAATGCTAAACCTCTAAGAGGCTTAGGAGTGAGAAACATAATTGAGTGTCACTGCTGGAGGCAGAAGAGTTGTTTAGGAATTCTGATAAGCATCAATTCAGCAGATAATAACTTTTATGCTGGTTAATCAGAAACAGGAAGTTTCGGGAAACGGAAATGCTTCTCTGTCTCTGTGCTCATTCACCATAGGGTAGAGGAATCACCAGGGGGTAAAGAAATCACCACAGGATAAAGAAATCACCATGCCAGCTCAGATTAGCCACTGAAGTGTTTCAGCATCCTGTCTTGAACAGCACAAGCTTCTGATCCAAACAGAAATCAGAAATGTTTCTGCAATAGATCCAAAATTGCAGAGAAGTATAATTATGTAAAACTCTACCAACAGGAAAACACTTTCCTAACTTAGGCGCCAATTGCCTGTAAACCAGCTTGTGGTGGACTACCTTTGCAATACTAAAATATTCCTGTATAACTGAAACACTAAAACCTCTCTTCCTCCTCCAAGCAGAATCAGACAAACTCCACAGACCCTTCCCCCCTTCCCCTGCCCCAGACTCTCAATTTAAAACTTTTTCTTAACCCTGTATGTGTAATTTAAAGGACCTCATCCCTCACAGGTCCCTTCCTCACTGTTGACTACACTGTGACTACCAGATGATCTCTGATCATTTTTGGTCAGAAGCCTTAAAATTCTACTGTCATCACATACATCAGACACGTTATCTCTTATCTCAGTGGCTGGTACATTTTCAGCCACATTATTTGTCATCACTGCCTGCTTCTCCCTTTCAATGGTGACCAAGGATCTATGGCAAAAAAAGGACTGCAAATTGATGGGGTTTGGTCCCCCTTCCAGAAGGAGCCTGAGACTGAAGCCTGAGCCCTGGGACAGGCTCACTCTGGTGTCCCCTGCAGCTGGCAGCAGCACCAGCCCCTGGGGTTGCTGTTCTTTGTTATTTCTGTTCACAGAAGAGTGTGCACAGTCTTCAAGAGCCAGAATTTCTTCCCCTGCGCTCTCCTCAGCTTCAAAACAAAAGCACACTTCGCACTGAGTACCCAGCTAGACAATCCCACTTCATTACTTCCCCACTGAGCTCCTGCTGGCTACCTGCAGGTAAATCCAGTCTGTATTTAATCTCTAAATTTGAAGGGATATTCCTTGTTTATTTTCATACTGGCCTTGACTGCAGTATTTCATACACAGCTACCTGCCATGCCACCAATCCAAAAACTGACTTCCCACAGAAATCTGTCAAAAGTTCTTCATGACATCAGGAAGGCACCTGTGCACAGCAATCCAGATACCTGATGGAGGCATTCCCACTGCTGCCCTGATCCAGTTAACCAGCAAATCACATTACCTTGCTCCCTCAATACCTCTGGGCTCACTTCAATTCACTTTGGTCTCTCTGAACCTGGCACTATGGTATCTGCTGCTGTAAGATCCTTTCCAAGAGACAGTTTTTGATTTGACAAAGGGCTAAACATCTTCAACTCCTACTTCACCACCGCAAACATACCTTTGGTTAAACACATCTAGACTCAGAGTGATCACTGCAGCCCTGTTAATTAACAGCTGAATGCAGGCTTCCAGTGAACCATCTGAATGGAGGTAGAATAAAGTCGTCAACAAGTACATCAGTTATCTGACAGTTTTGAACTGCTGCACTTATAAAGGCAAAACATGCATACACATAAAAACAGTCTGCACTGATAAGCTAACAGCAAATAACTTCCCTGTCGTTTCCACAAAAAAAGCATCCCGTTCCTTTAGTCATTTCTTGCACTCTTCTCACCACACCTATAGAAACTTTCAATAGCACCATCAAATCAACATGGATATGCAATCTGCATGAATTTAACTTCAAAAACAGTATTACTAACTGCTTTCTACAAGATAAATGTTTCATGTTATCAAAATAATTCATAAGACATATTGACTTGCATGACTCCTTGCTACTTTCAAAATTCTGTTCTCTGCCAGAGACAATCAAGAAAAATCTCTAAATAGGTTCATAGTCTCCCGTTCATTAAAAAGTCCCATACTTTGCAATGCCACTTTGAAGGAGGAATTCTGCAGAAGCAGAGCTGGAAAACTGAATTATATTACAAGCTGAAAAAGCAGAAAGCATGCGGCCATTCATTTTAGTCACTTCCACGCAATTTCGTTTGAATCTGCTGAAGGCAAATTTCAGCATAAAGTATGAAAGCTCAAGATCATCTAGTTACTAAGATGAATGCCTGTTAAGTCTTCAGTTGGGACTATTACCTTCATTTATAAAAACACAATTTCTCCTCCAACAACAGAATTAGCATAAGTGTGCTTACAGTCCTGCTCACAGGATCTGCCAGCCATATCTTCTTTCTTATTTCAATCTGAGATTGACGTCAGCAGCATTCACAACCTTTTGAGAACTCATTCTCCAGTTTCTACTTAATTTGATGTCTCAGAACATTTATATGACTCACAAAATTTGCTGTTTGCAGCTTCAGGGCACAAAGATGGAAAGAAATCCAAAGGGAAAAAAAAAAAGATTGCATTTAGTGTAGTAAAATAATAGTAAGGAAAAAGAGACAGATAAAATATAGTCAGGTGCTATTTTTGGCAATGGTTGTTTAGTAAAGGAAGCACAATTTTCTCTTTCATTGCTCAATAAAACAAAGAAACACAATTTTCTGTTCCATTCATTACTCAGAGTGAATGAAGAGATCAGTCATAAGAGCAAAATTAAACTTACAGGATTTTGCAGCTACCTGTGGGAGTACTTTGGGATCGCCAAAGCTGAGAACCAAGGCACCAAGCCTCCCAAGACAGGACACTTCTTTACATAGGACACAATCCCGACTCCGGGAGAGCTTCTCTGGGGTCAGAAGGCCCTGCTGGAAGCTGCTCCCATTCAAATTCGAATTCATCAAAGGGCTGTCTGTGCTGGGTAAAACTGTAAAACTCGGGAAGAGCTCATTTTTGAGGAGAAGGAAATAATCACTGATACCAGTACAGATTTCATTCCTGAAAATCCCTGACCCTTCCTCTGCACACACAAAGGTGCTCCACACCCTCTGGATGAAGGGAAGTCCATGCAGTTGGCGAGTTGGATTTCTGATTGCACCTCACGGGGAGACAAGTACTGGAAAGCTTCCATTCTCTCAGCTGAGGGGTTCTAGCTCCAAACCTGGGTCTTTGCCAAGTCCTTCTCTGTGAAAAAATGAACTATCCCTCCTTTTCTGAATAGAGAACACTGGTTATATGAATCCCTCAAGCCTTGACACACTGTCAAACTAATACTCTTATTGTTATTAATCAAGAATTTAATAGATGAGATCTTAAAATTAACATGTCTTGGGAATCTTTTCATTTTAAAAATGAGGATCCAATGAGTCATGGCTGCAAAAGTCACTCAGCATCTCACTTTCAGAGATTATTTTGAACAAGTACTTTATTGAGCAGACAGATTTTAGCAAAACACACATGAGTCACCTGTGGCATGAGGGCAATTAATAACCTTTATCAATTTTTTAAAAATATCCATAAAATAAGCAGACAAGAAGTGAAAGATCTCCTATTTCCCGACAACAGTCCCAGAATAGCTAGCAGATATGATAGTCTGGATTTATTCTCAGCTTCCTTGAGAAAAAAATATAGTAAGAAAAAAAATCAATGCTACAATGCTTCTTGGCCACATAGGCTGCAGTTTAAAAAAAGAAAAAGGAGAGAAAAGATAAGGAGGGCTATTGCATGGATTCTGACATTTCAACCAACAAAACAAATACCACCTCTTCTCTGCCTTTGTATTAGTTGATAAAAAGCAGTTTGGTTTTGTGTTGGGTTTTTGGTTGGGTTGTTGGTTTGTTTTTTAAAGCCTGTGGTATTTTAATCATCAAACTGACTGCACTGTCTCTCACAATTATAGGGCAATACAACATTACTTGGAGGATGCATTCTCAGGCAGAATAAACAGCTGCCATTCCAGGGACCTTAAAACTCTGAAGATTCCAGCTGGAGTAAAAGGGATGCACATGTTTCATACTTTCAGGACCAAAGTGAATAAACACCTTGCACGCAGTTAATGGCAAATAAAGCTATTCATTTCCTTCTGTTTGAGCACTGGGGGTTTGTAAATGCTAAGACAGGTGGCTACCTTGCCATCACTTAGCAACATCAGGTTTTGACATGCAACTGCTTCCTGGTCTCCCAGCCAGATGGGCAAGGGAGGATTCCCACAGCCCCTGCTGCAGATGGGAGAACTGACAAATCACTTTGAACTGACACTGCACTGATGCAAAGGTGCTGCTGTGTCCAACTTACAGTCAGATTCTGCAAGTTCCTCTGACTCAGGTGAAATTTGGGTTAAAGCAGTAAATATCCTGTACACCAAGACCACTTCCAGATTTAGGTGAAAGATCATTGAAATCACAGTTTTGCCATGACAGTGGTGGATTTTTACTGAATTTGTTCCCTTTAGAGTTCTCGCAGTCTCTTGAATATAAGTAGCTCCTATACATATTTATATCAGAATTTTAGCAGAAAAACTGAAGTAATTTCAGACACATCCAAGATTTCAGAACAATGGCCACAGCTTTGAACATGCTACTGTGGAGCAGGGCATGTGCAACTCGGAACAGCAGAAAGTACATCACAGAGAAGGACTTTATACAAATTCTTCTCTTGAAAGAGTTTGCTTTTCCCTAAAATCATTAACCAGCACAAGTGGAAGGAAATCATTAATTTTACACTTCCAACCCCCAAAAATTCAAGGAGGACTAAGCAGCTCTCACAAATTCACTTCATTTAATATCTTTGCAGTGGTGACTTTTCCTGCATGCTATTTTCAAGATGAAGGGCATTCTTACAAAAGAGAAGATCCATTTTAGCTAGGATAAGGAGCTTTACACAGGTATGGATTTGCAGCAGTTACATGATTATATCACAACAGTCAGAATGAGCATCGATACAGAAGTACTGCTCATCTGGAGCTCTGAGTTCCCATAATCAGCCAACCCATTCAAGTCCCTTCTGTGTTTCACTCTCACACTTAGGAAAACAACCTAGGGAGGGGGTTTGGTGAGGAAGGGTGTACAAAAACAGGCTGAAGAGCTTTGCCAAATGCATACCCCTTCCACATCTCAGGAAGTCCAGATACCAACCATCTCCCAGGAATGCTGGAATCCACCTGGGGTTCACACAGGGCAACATTTCTGTGACAGCAATTCCACCTCTCAAGCCTTCCTGGGATTGCTGCTCCAGGCCATTCCTTACTGCAAGCCAGGGTTTATAGCACTGCTCTTTGGGGTGATGCTTTCCACTGTAATTAATGCAATCATTAAGGGCACTGGGGTTTTTCTTTTCATGGTCCTGCTTTGATTTTACACAAGTTTCGCCCCAGTTTTCACTGCACACTGTTGCTCCCTTTGGGACATATCAGCACTGCACAGTGGAGTTGCCTGCACAGGCTCTCACCTGCCAGAGGCAGAACTCCAGAGGTGGAGGGGGCACAGCAGAGTCAGCCTGGAGCTGTGCTTTAGCTAAGCCAGGCTTGCTGCAAGCCCCCATCATGCTGCACTGAGCACAACCTCCCTTCTTTCAGACAACCTCCCCTCTGTGTCTCACTACACTGCACTAGGTACCAGCCCTCACAGTGCTGGTGGTTCTGCAACCCAGCAAGGGCCAAGGGAGGGTAAGAAAACCGTAAAGGTTATAGTCCATCATTCCACTCTCATATAAGAAAGACTTGAAAAATGCATTCCTTAATTACCCTTGCTTGGCTGTAAATTTTCAGTGTTATTATTCCATGTAATTCATTGATGCACCTGTGTGCTTTATCACAGTCAGTATTTCGTCTCCAAAAAGCAAACAAGACTTCCTCTCTTTTCCCCAGCTCTACTTGCTCACTCTTAGGCACAACTCCGTGATTTCAAATGTTGTTATGAGAGTACTCTGCAAGAACTCTCCTTGCAGTTAGTGCAAAAGTGCTTACAAAAGTACTCTCTGACCTCTCCAAGAGCAAGCCAGGGTGCACAACACAGAGACAAGAGAAAATGATGGGAAAAGTGGCACAGCCTTACAGAAATGTGTACAGCATGAGGTTAAACTGCAGAGCAAGAAAGCAATTTAGCACTTGGTGGTAATTCCAATGGAAACACATTTTTTAGCCTTTTAGAGTTTAAAAAAAAATCCAAAACACATTTGATGGGAGTTATTTCTCTTTCTTCCCTCAAAAAAAAGAAGAGACTTGCAGTCCTTGGTAAAGGACTTCACATGGACTTATCAAAGCTGACTCATGCCAGTCTACCACAATTCGGCACTCGGAGCACTTGCTTCCTTTCACAACTGGGCAGGCTCGGTGCCCGCTGGCAGCCAGCAGAGCGGGATGCAGTTACCATGGCACTGGAACACACAGCAACTTCACAACTGCCACAGCATCAGTGTCGACTGAGGGACCCACACAGGGGAAGCAGCAGGTGAATCTTTGAATAAGCACATGCAAAAGCAAAACCAGCAGTAGGGTGAGTGTTCTGCCTCATAAACATCCTATGCACAGATCCCCTGTATGTTCTGTTTTATTGCTCTGGCTACAAGGAAAGCAGAGGCACAGTAAAACCTGGTAGCATATGTGCACACAGGGATCCACACACGCCACTCTCTCACCAGGACTTCACCCTCTAGCACTGCTGCAGATGTCTGGATCGGTTTGTCAGAGCAACAAACCAGCCAGAATCTGGCTGAGAAAATACCACCATCAAGCCTTCTTTGAGTACTACACAAAGTTTAATCACTTGAGTCATATATCACATGAAGGTACTTCAGTTAATGAAGCACAGCAGCTCATAACACAGTGTGTTTATCTGCTGCACTTACACCTGCTCCTCCCTGGTTTCAAACACTCCTGCCACTTCGTGTTTTAGTTTCTAACACAAATTAGTAGCAAAGCAATGAGTATCTGATTAGCACAGAAATGGATGCAAAGCAGAACTGGCAATACTGGAGGAATTTTCAAACAAGATGCACATGCCCAACAGAAGCACAGGATGCCATGTGTGAGCTGAGCAAGACACTTGGGACTGGCAGCTCCATTTGGATGGAGGAAGACCTTAGCAATGCTGCAAACCCAGACTGTGGCAGAAGCAGAGGATGATGCACTGGGATGCTTAGGGTACACTTTTGGGTTGCAGTGGCCCCTGGCCATAAAATGCAAGGTGCTAAGCTGCTATTGGAAGATACATCTCACCCAAACAGGATTTATGTTTCCTACTTTGTCACTCTCATTAGTATTTTCTGGGCAGCCAGAACAGCTCACCAGAAATCTGGGTTGAGACCAGCGTCTCCTGGTAAACATTGTTGTTCTGGAGATGGGAGAACCTAACCAGCAAACCATAGGCCTCCCAGCTCTCCACGCTGCAGGAATGTGCTGCTTTTTTGTCCAGTTTCTGGTACTTCTCACCAGTGTTTCCTTCTGTCTGCAGAGTCCAATGCCTCCACTGCAACAGCATACAGAAAATCGGTGCTTATCTCTGGGAGCTCAGTTCATGCTGTTTAATGAATCAGGATGATGTTGAACAGCTGGACAACAGAAAATAAATCACAAAGTTCACACTGCTAAATTCCTGCTCCAGTACTCCAGTTGTGCTATAGGGTACAATTTCTCACATCTGAAAAACACTTTGGGGGGCTTGGATTCCTTTTTTTAGTTCTAAAATCAGCCACTCAGATACTCAAGTGTTGCATAAACATGACACTGCAGAAGACAACACAATGCATGAAAGTTATAAATGCGAGTAAGCACAGTAGTTATATTTTCTCATTTGACCAAATGTGACACAGTTTAAGTACGTGCTCACTTGAGACAAACACTATGAGAACTCATAAATTCCACCCACTGTCTTATCTCATAACTGATCACAGTGCAACCAAGCATATTTAAATATAGAATATACTCCGTCATTATGCAGAAGATAACATTGTGAAAGAAAATCATAATAAGAGTGATTCTGCTAAGAAAATGACAACAGGAAAAGGTTTCGAGGCACATGAGTCTAAAGACCTTATGAGAAGTGACTACAAAATATCTACTCCGAATTTCTGGTAAAAAAGCATTAAATGCAAAACAGCACGAGGCCAGCAACTCACTTGTCCTCTCAAAGCTTAACTGCCTCACTACATCAACGGAATAATTTCCCTTGAAATTTCCCACATACAGCTTTTCCTCTACTTGACAAACATTCAACATTGGTCCATTTTTTCTGCAGGAAAGGTCCAAACCTTTGCACTACCAACAACTCTTTATCAGCTAACGCACACACTCGACACAGCCCCTGGATACAGCCTGGCACCTCTGAACCCAGCATGTTTCATTTCACTGAAATGACAAAACAAGGCCTCCAAGGGCCCAGTAGCTCTGCAAAGATGGAGCACAAAAAGAGATACTACACCTGCAGTGAAAGCAAATCCAATATTGTCAGCAGGGATAACTCCAGTGGTATCAGCTTAGACTGAAGTTGAATTTGGCCTTCACTGTAATGCAGAGTTATAATGAGATAACAATGGGATTGAGGTGATTAACTATAAACAGAAATAAACCCTCCATGTCAACTGTTTAACTGCAAACACAGCAATGCCCTGCTCAGCAAGCTTAGGCTGTTCAATAAATTCAATAGTGAGTGGGATAACTAACCACTCAGGGTCTTATTTGTCAAGATTTTATTTCTCTCCTTTGTATCACCCTTGCAACCCTAATCTTAAAGCCCATTCAGAGTGGCATGAGCACCAAGTTCTACTCAAAGCAGAAGTATTATTACTTGAGATATAACCAAGACCTTGGAATTGAATTACAGACACTGTTATTGCATCTCTTCTCCAGTCAAATATTCTGCATTGTATTTTAGCATGAGAAGCAGTGCTTTACATCTACTCACCCACAATGATTTTCATTCCTGGGACTCAATAAGTCCTTAATGCTGCAAATTACAAGGATCAACCTGTTCTTTTCACTATCATGAATTTCTCCATTTTAGTTCTTCATCTAAACAGCAAACCAGAGGATTTCACAACTGTGAGTCTATAAAAGTAGAATCAGGCCCATTAGCGTTTTAGAGACACCAATCACTATCACATATATACATTAAATTACTGAACCTTATTAGCTCTTTTTTTAGAAACAACTTTTGTGCAAGCATTCAAGCCTGAAGTCAGTGTTTGAAAGGAACTTAGCAAAACCATGACAGGAAGGGGATGCCTTGGGAATAGATGATTCTCTCATCTGAAATGCATAATTAGCTTTTGGTTAAGGGTGCAATTAGCATTAAAATTTACAATCAAATATGATGGTGTTCTAATTTTACCTCCTGTAAATAATAATAAAAAAAAAAATTTAAAAAATAAAAAAAGAACTCAGCTGCCAGTGTTACTTCTTTGAATCCCTTCCCTAAGAGACAAGCTGGTCAAGATCATCCTGTCATCCAGGCAATGCCTGATACAAAAAGCTTTTAAAAACACTGTGTATTTGCCTTCTGGACGGCTACACAGCAAGGGGGTTATTTTGGTTTACACTTTTCTGTTTTGTAGTGGTAACTGACACTCAATATAATTAGCAGTTGTCATATTTCCATTTTTAAAGATCCAAAAAACACAGAGCAATGTTGCTTCCTACCCTCTCCCCAGCCGTGCCTGAGAGCTGTAACACGTGTTTCAGACATCCAATATAGCTAATCTCATACCCCAACAGGTTTCAGCAGTTAAGCCATGGAGACATTTCTGTTAATGAGAAGGAAAAACCTTCATCCTAGTAGTTTAATTCTGATAAACAGCTCCTTAAAAGAAAAATCATACTTCAGTCTAAATATGCTGCCTCTGTCTGAACATCACAGTCTTTCTGCCTTTTAACCTGAAGTTAAATTTAATCCCTATTTGCTTTTTACAAGGGGAGTTGAAAGTAGTTTCAACTGTAACATCAGCTGCCAAACCCTGCATTTAGTTATGTTCATTATTAATCACATCAATGTTTGTGTGTTATGTATGGTACATGCAACAGAAATTAGAGTCCCTTGTATAGGGTGCTGGACGAAAGTATAATGGAAATATAATCAAATTCCTCACACAAAGTATGTACTGGGTAGTGTGCAAGTGTTTGGGGCCAAACCCTGCCAATGATTTTCCATCAGTTAATTTATGTGACTGTGCAAAGAGTTCATGTAATGAACAGACTGGGCCAGCACAAAGGGCCAGAGGCTGCCCCTCAGCAGCTCCCCTCGACGTCACATTGCTCAGGAGTTCTGCTGTCATTTTCACCACCATTATTCCTTACCAGCAATAGACACACAAATGCACAGAAGGGAGAAAAAGAAATCTTCCCTTGCTCTTACCTAAAACTGAAATCACTTTTATTCATTCACCCTGCTTCCATCTGGATCTGGACAAAGTGGCCCTCTCTAGCTGCTAGGCAACCTGAACCCTGCCTTAAGTATTAACGGTTTGCATTTGGTAGGAATATAATAATGTTACCTTTGAGATTTATTTGTAACAAAAACCATACCTAGCTGAAAATATAATAGCTTTCCTCCAGTAAACAGTAATTAGCAACTCTGGGAATACAAAACTGTTGGTCAAGAAATGCAGAGAGATATTATTAAATTGGCTCCTCACAAACCAATCGTAAGGAAGATGCTTTATATGAAAGTATTATTACAGATGGCAGTGGCATAAAAAAATCTAATCCAAGAATTGCATTTATGTAGATATGTAAATATCTATATGATATATGAATACATTTATGCAAATAATGTTTTTAATTAGATACCAAATAACTAAGCCTCATCCAACTACAAAATTAATGTTCTCAATAAAGTTAATTTATTCTATTAACACAACACCACCATTCCTAAACAAGACAGAAAATATTTGAAATTGAAACACAGAGAACTGATCTTGGAGTTCTTTAAAGAAAGGGGGAAAAAAGCCTACAAAACATTATTTCATAAAACCCTCTCTGGGCCATTTTACTGTTTCCATATGCAACAGCAGTTCTGTCAATCTACCTTAAAAACATCATTAATACATTTGCTATGTCCCATTCCTCTCAAGCTAAAGAGATATTCCTTTCAAGTCTTTTCAAAGCAGATTGTTTCCCAGACTGCCTAGTCACAAGCACAACTGATTATTAAAATATCAATTTGGGTGATTGAGGCGTTAATGTCAACAAAGCAAGAGGCCCACTAATGACACCAAAAATCAAACAGAGGAGCACTCTCTTCTGATCGTTCCATGTGACAGCTTGTCAAATCCTGATTCACAAAATACAGACATCCTCAAACTCAGCACAAACACAAATGCAAGATCTCTGGCTTTAAAATGCTCATCAACTTCGGCTGGAGAAACAAAACCATGAGTCAGGCCAGAGAGACATTTACTGACACAGCTGTCAGTCTTTACATGCAGCTGCTCGGCCCTTGAAGCAGTGTGGATTTTTCTGAGCTTTAAGACAACACAAGGAACTCTTTGCAGCTGGGGTCCTGCACCCAAATATCCTGTTCTTCTGTTCAACACAGGCAACAGGCAATGTAAAGAAAGTCCCACTGATCACAGATCTCTCTGGATCACAGCACAGCAGTAATAACTTCCCTCTCACCTTGAGATTTGCAGAACACAGAACAAGGTTATTTGGCACAGCCCTTGAGCACCTCCCGTCTGCCACAGCTGTGCTCACTTCAGAACTCCACAAGCACCCCTGAACTGAAAAACCCTGAGTCTGTGGAGAAGAGAACATCAGAGGTTCCTAGAAGTGCTTTTCTCTGGATTTTAGAAAAACATTTGAAGTGGTTAAGTCAAACACTTGTACCTTCTCCTTCTTCACTTAGTTTCACATTAAACCTGATTCAGATAAGGCTTAATGCCAAGCTTAAGGGGAGCGTAATTTTAAAAAATGTCAACATAACTGGAAAATTTTAAGTCAGAGCAGAGTTCAATAGAGCCACAGAGTCTCACACTCTCAGAAACCCAACGGCAGCTGTAAATAATTTTAAAAAGCAATTGGAAGAGAGGTTGGTATGAAACTCTTCCTTCCTACACAAAGGAACCCACAGTTTTAGTATGCTAGTGGACCCCACTATTATTACATGTACCCTGGAGAACACATTGTAATTACAAATACAATCCCAGGACAGGCAGGAGACACACACGTTCAAATACTGTGGTTTTGATAGAGGTACACAGTATTTTTGTTAATGTCCTTGAATCATGACTCATGTCAGGGAGCCATGCAAAAAGAGAGAAGAGAAGAGCACAAATTACTCTGGAAACTGTCCAAAACTTAGGAGTACCTTTTATTAAAATTAACTGTTAAATCAACAGTGTTGTTGGTAACTCCAATATTCCAGGTCCTGTAGATAGCACCCTCTGAGGAATCCACCTGACATCTCTTTTCATAAGAAGTTTAAGGTTATTGAAGCCCTTTTTGCCCCAAAGCCCTCTAACAGATTTAATTAAGATTATTGCTTAATTCACTTTAATCACAGCATCTTTGAAAAAAACCCTAATATTTTCTGGTGTTTTTCATCTTGCTTTTATGCAACTTCTTAGAAAATTTCACGTTCCAAAATTCAGAAAGACCAACTAAATGGAAATCACCTTTAGTTGCTTATAGAGCCTGAAGTAAAAACATTTTTATTGCCAAAACCCTCAATTAAATCAGTTTCATGTCAGGTGACCTACCTTAGTTTCAATGTCAGGATTTTACAACACGAAAAAGATCTTTTATTAAATAATTTGTTGTACCTTGTACCCAGCAACACAGAAATAAAATGAATCATGTAGCTGTAGTACAAAAAAAAGCACCTCATTTTAGATTATCACTATTCAAGATCACCACAGTAAATAAAAAACCCAGATGTGATTACTGTAATTTTACATTTAGATGCAATTATTAAAGAGTAATTATAAAACAAGTGTATGTAGATCAATTAGAAGACTTAGATGGGGCAGAAATTGGGTAGAAATGGGCCGCTGAGGAGGTACATGAGTTACAGGAAAATAAAGTATCTTATAAAGAGAACATAAAATGATAGTGTGAGTTGTGCATAGAGCTCACTCAAATGTAGAGCAGCTGCTTAGACCACATCAGGACCCTCATCAGCTGAGCAAAACAGTAACACAAAGAGAACTCACTCAGTTTACTGCAGGGACACAAAGGTGAGCCATATAGAACTTCTGTGCAGTCAAAATCTACATCAATCAAAAAATCCACCTCCAAACAAGCTATTTTTTACCGTCATACCTTTGCTAGGATTAATCTAAAGCATTTTTGAAAATGTTGGCACTTACCCAAATCTGCAGCTTTACCCTCTTGTCATTCCTGTAAACTGTTTTCACCTTGAAGTCAATTCCCACTGTACTCACAAAGGCTGGCGTGAAGGTGTCATCGGCGTATCTGAAGAGGAAGGATGTTTTACCCACGCTGCTGTTGCCAATGATCAGGAGCTTGAACATGTAATCAAAATTTTGGTCTGAAGTATCTTTCTGCCTGAACCTGGCATCTGTTACTGAAGCCATCTAAGAAAATGACAAACACGGAAAAAGTCAGATTTAAGAGCAGTTCAGCATTTGTTTTCCTTAACTGTGTACCATATGTTTAAGTTATCTCTCTACTTTCTAATGTCATAATCCCTATATCTGCTGAATAAAGAGGAGCACACTTTGAAATCTTCTTTTAAATCCTGGCTTTAAATGTTTATTGTTCACTCATGCTGGTAAGATTTCCAAACCCAAGAAATACACCTGTTGCACTGCTTTGTGTTTAACAGAATAACAGATGGCTATTGCAGACTGTTCAAATACTCATGGGGAAACAGCATTCTTTACTCCAGTGGCAGGGTGCCACTTCTGTTGCTCCAATAAACTGCAACCAAGAATTAAAGTCTTTGACAGTGCATCCAACCATGCAACTCATCAAGCAGCCTCCAAGGTAAATAAGCCTAAATAACTGCTTTCACGCTTCTAGTGCATGCATCACCACCATTTTATCCTTAGAAAAGTTCCATCCTCAACATTTACAGAAGAAAAAGAAAAGGCAATGGAAAAGATGAAAAAACAGGAATTTCAGCTGGAAACTTTGAATCCATCCAATACCTATCTACTCTCAAGACTCCAATTGGAATAAACAGCACTGTATAAAAATGTGAGAGCTCGGTGGGCGTGCAGGCAGCATTTGGAATGGATAAATGATCCCTTTTAGATTGAGAAACAAAAAAAACCAACAGGAGAATATGAATTATCAAGGGCCATGAGCAGCCCTGGCTGTTGCAATGTGTGCAGCTCAGACACTTGGTGGGAGGAGGCAAGGCTCTGACTCTTCATCTCTGTACAGAACACAACTACGCAGACCAAATTACTAAAGAGAAGGAAAAAGAAACTTTACCTTTTAACAGATATACCACACTTTTAATCTCTCATGCTGTTTGAAACTACCACACATCAAATAAGCGAAGGTCCTGGCTCCTTATAACCAGTGACAGGGTTGGCAAACTGGAGCAATGACAGCACAGGTCTAACTTGCAGCTATTCATCCAAACCAGGGCCTGGGCTACTCGTGTGCAGAATCAGAAGGCACTGAGCTGTGACAGAAGTCTCTCCTTCACCCAGCATCCACAGAAGTAAGTTAATTTTCTCCTCAACTCAAGTTCATAGGCACCTTCGGGAACAAAACTCCCTCCAATGCCTACTCTCAGCACATGCCCAAATACTTCCCTTCTTAGCAAGTCTCACCTGCACACAGGACTTCACCCATACACTGAAGAAAACCAGCAACAACAACACCCCACAAACCCAAACAAAACCAAAACAAATAGCTCAAAATTCACAACTATAAACAAAAATGATGTCCCAAGGCAGTTTAAATAGGGATGACAATTTAACTTAAATTCCCAGCAGGGGGGAAACAAACCAAAAGCAACCCAGTTTAAACTTCAGTACACTAAGCATGACAGTTTATCTCTGATTAAACATATGCAACTTTCTCACACGGAGAAGGGTTGGTGCAGCAGACATTTTGTTCACAAAATGTGATTGCATTCACAAGGGCAGTTCCTGAAGAAATTCATCAGTAGCTCAATAGTGAGCAGCTGCACCAAATGCAGTAAAATCTTTCTGTATTTCTCTGTAGGATACAGCACAATTCTGATACACTCTCTTCTGAACTTCAGCTGCTCTTCAGTCAGACTCCACAGTCATTTGCAAGCACTCAAGAAAACACAAGAACAAATTTTCTTCTCATTAGTGTATCAGAAAACAGTTCTTCTACCCATGTGTTGTGGTTCATAGCAGGAATTTCTAAAACAAAGAATTCAACATCTGACTAACTTCTGTTGACACACTCAGGCCAATGCACTCACTGCCTCCTTAGCCTTAGAAATCTTGCTTTGGCTCAGCTGCCAAAATTATGAATCAGGTAATTGATTTGCACCATCACTACACTGGACGACAGAAAATTCTATTTGAGTAATTTATCTTCCCCATACACATTATAATCTCCACAAATGCCATTGAGAACACTTGTGCACTTGCTCAAGAAGAAAAAAAAATTAAATCTCTGCTTCTCCATTCTATTCACACAGGCTTGAAATAGTGAGAAACCCTCATCACTTGAAGCCTGGTCTTTTAAAGATTCAGACGCAGACCTTTAACAAAGATGTATTCCACTAATCATACAGGAATCAGTATCTTCTTTCTACCCCTGCCTTCCCAGAATTCATCCACACACTCCAAGCTGGTATTTTAACTGAAGCACTGCTGCCTCTATTAACCCTCCTAGATTGCTCTAATCAGAATTGTACCTGGCTACAAATGTGACTTTCAGATCTCAGCTGAAAAAGCAATTACAGAATGTGGCCAGCTCGAGCAGCTTTGTTAGAAGCACAACACAGAGAATAAGATCAAATGATACTTGCCCAGAACGTGGGGCTGTTGTCATAGAAGCACAACCCTTGCTGGCCTCTGTGCTGGCTGAAGATGCTGCAGGTCAGCGCCTTGAATCACCAGAGGTAGTCAGAGCACAAAAATTTTAAAGAAAACTCCATCCCCTTGCTTAAATTTGACTTTTCCCTTTCCCCTTTAGTGAATAGAGTGAAACTGAAAGGACTTTATAAAATTTCTGATTATCCCTCTGACAGCAGATAATTACTGAAGCTGTGCTCCACCAGCACTTGGGTTGGAAGTGTTCACAGGGCTGCCCCTGAACTTGCACTTAAATCCCAAAGCCAGGAAACTGCAGACCTTTCTCCTGGTTCTCCTCCCCTCCCTTTCTCTTCCCCACCTGTTGTCTCAGGTCCTGCTCCAAGCACTCCCCAGTCATGTCAGCCTTGAGGACCCTGCAGAGAGCTGGTTCAGAGAACAGAGAGATCCCAGTTAAAAATAAATCCTCCTACAGCTTCTCCTGTTTTGCAGGGCTGTTTGTAAAGATGGTTCAGTTCCTTATCCCGCACAGCTGAGGGAGCCAAGCAGAGGAGACAGAGCACTGGGAAGTGGTGGCAGTTGCTATGCTACTGAAAGGTCCATGAAATCACATCTCCTGCAGGCCCTCTGCACCTGGAGGACATTCTGCAGCAGAGAGGAATGGAGACAACAAGCTGAGGTCGGGCAGTTCCCGTCCAAATCACCCGAAGGCTCCCACAGCCATTGTTCCCAGGGGACTGTCCTCCCTCCTTGGTGCAAGGCCATTTAGCTGGCAGTGCAACCCCTGCTCCCTGGGCACACAGACACAGATGCTCTTTTAGGATGACTCCAAACAGAGCAGCATCTCTGCTGTTTCATACAAACACACAGCCCAAGGAGAGTTCTGTTACAGGAGACCAGGTCAAATACAACTGGCACACAGAGGGCAAAGGAGAGGCTCGTGACTGTTTCCATTTTGACCATCTTGGAATAATCTCCAATAAAATACCTATGCAGGATAGATTTAGCTACAGTACATAAAACGCGTTATACAGGAGAGGGGAAAGCTGTCAATCAGATCGTCCTTGAGAACACTTCAGTGTGAGACCTTGCATGATTTAGCTCTTTGCCTGGGTAGCCCACTTCTTTGTAGCTAAGAGCATACTAATATTGACAATCTTTTTCCCCGTGTGCATTAGCAATGGGAGCAAGGTCTCAAACACAGCCACTTCCAACTAGTTTTGTGGGAATAGGCAGTTTTGTAGCTCTGAGATACCTTATTATTTCCCTATTGAGGAAAAAGCCTGCAGTGTGAGCTCATCTTTTATTAGACAAAGAAACTACATTAGAGCAGGATGCTGCAAATGCTCTAAAGCAATAAAATCTTAATCAGAGCTTATTAGGCACCAAAGAATATATTCCTCGGTCAAGGTGGCTCTCCTGCCTTTAGTTTCTATTTTGGTATAATGAAGTTTAAAGAAAAAAGCCTATTGCCCTAAGACACCTCCATGGGAAACCAGCCTTTGCTGCTTTTAGTGCTCACTGAAATGCGTCATATAGATGGATCCGCACAGCTGTGCTCCTCAATTTGTGACCAGCATCATGATGAACACTCAAACTGGTTTCTAGCGCAAGACAAAACATCAAAGTGTTCCTGCTCTTAGGAATCATTGAAAGTGGTCACTGTAACCCCTGCTCTGCAATATTTACTGCCTACAGCCAACCTCAGTAAAAGTTTAAAGTGTCGGCTAGAAATCAACTGATGCATCTCACCATACATTTATTGCCAAAAAAAAAAAGGTTGACTTTTAGTGTCACCAGCCCTTATGGTTTTGACTACAAACTAATGGAGGGCTGTTCTTCTTTATCCTCTCACAGACAAGAAACAAGAAATCCAGTCATTACCTTGAAGTTTACATGTCTCTTTATTAGCAAACACATGGGTGTGTTCACAGACATGCTGTCTCCACATCAGACACGTCTCTCACAACAATGTGAGAAAGAAATCTGAATTTGGAAAAGAGTCTCCTTTTCTGCTGTCAGACACCCCAGTTAACTATGAAACGTGGTCACACTGATGTAACTTATACTTCAAACTATACCTTAAGACACATATGCAAATTCAACTTGTTATGAACCTGTGTATTCTCTGTATTACAACTTCTGGGCAGTTCTAGCAATAAAAACATCTTTTAATATGCTTCATTTTTAAAGCCCAAACTGGGATTTCCTACATATGTCTTGTGTTATTTAGGACCAGTAACAATTTAAATTTAACTGTGACTTTTACCTGTTTCATCATCATCCACTAACACACATTTCTTTAATTAGGCAGATGAGAAGATGGGGTGAAACCACTCCTCTGTACATCTACAGTAATCCATGGAGAGGTGTTACTAATATGCAATATAACTTCTTCTCAAAAGCATTAATACCTTGTGTATTTTTTCCCCAAAAAGTCTTAAAAAGTGCATCTAAGTGAAAAATATTCTAGTTCACAAATTACACATCTATGTCAATTTTCTATTATAACTCACTCCTTTATGCGCTCTGTCATTGGGAAAGAAATACTTTCTGTTTTCTTTTTCAGAAATTAAGTTCAATTCTGAACCAGATTTCTATCAAGCAATGGAATTTTTTTTACAGCCAATGTCTGCTGTCCTAAGAATAAAGCTCATAAAGGAAATAAGGCCGTGACCTTAGAGAGTCTTACACAAATGCTGTTCTACAAGAGAGATTTATCAGAAGCAGAAAACAGAGTATGAGCAATTAATAACTGCTAATAAACATTGCAAGCAAGCGATAGTTACCAATTTAGATCTATAATCCATGAGAGATGAAGGCTTTGCTGTGAGTATATGAACCAAGAGAGTGGTCACACTGTTGAACCTGTGATGTAGAAGCAAAAGGATTACAATGATTATGATAAAGATGGATAATAAGAACATTAGGTAAGAGAATAATGGGCAGGCAGGTTAGGCTGGGAACACAGTGCTGTGTAAGGTCTGAGCTTCCTCCACTGAAGGTAAAGAGGAAAGTCCTGTAGTGTATAAAGAGAACAGAAACAGTGCTTGAGTTAGTGACAGATATTAAGATAACAGCAAATATTCGAAGCCATCAGTTTAAAATTTAATAAAGGTAGATTATGTTTACCAATCTAAAATTAAAGTTCCACATAAATCTCCCAAGTGGATGGAAAACCTTAGATAGGATCCATTACACATTTCCTGCAGAAAGGCAGCAAAGCAAATGGAACCAAGAAGCAGCTGAAATACCTCTGTACACACAGGGGTTTTGCACAAAGCCTGGATCAAACTCTACCTTGCTGTAAGGGCAACTTCAATAGGACATGGAAACATCAGCAACTTACAGCACATCCACACAAAAATAACTGCCTTAAAGTAGCAATTATTCCAGATTTAGAGCAGAAAAACGTAACAGAATATAGTTGTCTTTTTCATGGCTAAGACAATCTAAAGGCCAAGTCTGTGTCTGGTACATTTCCTCTCCAGTAAGCCGGGGTACAGCACCGTTTATCACCCTGACTTACATTATCTCGCCTTGTGGGGACTGCCAAAACATGTGGGCAAACTCGGACCTTATGTAAATAACAGGCTGCAGCCACCTACTCCGGGCTAGAATTTGGATCAAAGACAAATCCTTTCTCAGGATCCACACAATTGACAATCATCTCACTTGGCAACATGACAGCAGCTCAGTCTTGCCCAAAGTATTGCACATTTTTCGGTATCAGTTACATTTCCTCCTGCTCACACAGCCCTGCCCTCTGCAACAGCTGCTCCCTGTGACAGCCTCTGGCTCACTCAGTACTGTCCAGAACTTGACTTTGGGTTATCATTTAAATGCCACTCAGTTGACAGATCTAGAACAAAAACAGTTCAATTCTCTACACAGAAAGTCTATGGTTATTACTTTAAAAATGTGAGCTCTTCATCTTGAGTGCTTCATCTTTAATAAAATTCATTTATTAATGAGTCCAGATGTCTTTACAAGAAGACGCTTGTAGTGGATCTGTTCTGGAATTTACATGCTACAAAAAAGTTCAATATACTCATGACAACTAAAGGATAAAAACCTCTAAGCAATGTCAGTGGTTATTTATTATCATTAGTCATTTAGATTTGGGAACACAGGCTTTAAAAAGAGCTTTAAAAAGGTTTTTAAGAATTTGCTGGGTGTGGAACAGGAGTCAAGAACCAGCAGATATCACTTTTTTACCATACAACTACACGACTACATTTGGTTCAACAGCAGGCTGTGACTGTTGTTAGAAAGATTTCCTCGAGTCAAACATCAAGCCATGCCTCTCCCATTTCCTGCATGACATTCAACATCCTCAAAGTCCATTTTAGAGCCAGGATAAAATTCTCAGAAAGGAGGAATTAGTCACTTTAATACTACAATGACCAAAAAAAAAATTTAAAGAAACAGAAGTTTCCACTTGTCTACTCTCTTCTATGAGCACTAAGTATTTGCCACTCTCTTACTATCACATGGTTTCGTGCCTGTTTGCAAGCACACTACTCCAGAAAATACAGAGAAAAGTATTTAACAGCAAAAAAATCTCCCCTGGTAAATCTCCCCACTAACTGAGCCCAGCTCAGCTCTCTCCCAAAGGATGCATGGAACAGGGGAGTTTTATCTTCCCTATGGCCTAAAGAGCAGATGCAGAGATTTCCGCAATTCCCTGAGTATTCTGTTGAATTTTGGAGTCCTGGAGCCAGCCAATTTCTAGGTCTACAGAACTGCAAGCCGAGGCTGACACCAAATCCAGCCCTGTCCTGGAGAACAATGCACACTGACGAAGTTGATGGCTGTTACAAAACTCACCGTCTTCAAAGCCCTTCCTTCCTGTCACAAACACTGCAGTGACAGCCGAGAAAACAGAATTCCGGAATTCAGTCCCCTTCTCATTGGATCTCCAGCCTTGCAGTTCTGCCTCTTTCTCCAGGAAGGAACTGGCAATAGAGAAATACTTCCGAGCACCCCACTGCTGAATACACTGAAGCAGCGTGACATAAAAGCACCCAGAGCAACACACAAGACGAATCTGTACCAGCTCTGCTACAAGACACGTGTGAGTCCCTGCTGATCCTTCCCCAGCTGGAAGGCAGGGCATGTTCTGCCCTGGGATACAGCCCTCCATGGAGAAAGCCGTGACCATGCCCTCCCGCAGTGGTGGAAGAGAAGGAAAGTTCAGGTATATGATGGAACTCACACTGTCTGGAGCTAGAGGGAGGCCACATGCAGACTCAGGTAGACACCCCTCCACCAATGAGCAGGAGACCATTACAGACTTTTCTGCATCACTGGGTCTAAAACCTTTCACTTATAGGTAAAAGCAAGCTGCTGTCTTCACCAAATCAAGTGACCAGAGACCAGAATTGTCTTGTAGAAACCACCTGCAAACCAGAATCACAGAGAGACCGGGCCAGCTCTGGATGCCTCTGCAGTGCAGAAGTTTAATTTGCTGCCTTTTATCCTCCTCTTCCAAGCAGAAAATCTGTGATGAATAAGTTAATTCATTTCTCTGTGCTATGATGTTCTCCCATGCTGCAAAGTAAGCCACCTGCTAACTGGGATTACAACAAGCACCCTCACACTTCCCATGTTTTAAAGAGCTAATACTTCCAAACATAAATCTTATTGCTTATGTCATATATCAAACACTACTGCACTATGCTAAGCACACATTTCCAGGAGCTCACTAAATATGCAGAACCTGAAGCACAAGATACATTTTTACAGCAAAAAGCATACCTGAAATGACCAGTTCAGGACATTTCTCAGCATTAGCCATTGAGAACTGCCTCAAAAAAACCCTACTTCTTCAGCCCAACCAGTAACAGAGACTAGACATGGACATACTGGGGAGTGCAAAGTAGACATGAGAGCCCTTCCCTGGCACTACAATCAGCCAGTGTGATGCAAGACCCTGAACTGTGATGCTATGGACTGCACATTTTAATCTGGAGCTGCATGAAAACATATGAAGATGAAGGTAGGAAAAACCATCTCTGAACTACACAGCTAACATGACCACTACATGACAATGACAACCACCGTTATGTTAACAAATACTGAACGCACTTCTTTGCTACACACAAGAACTACTGCTATTAAAACCTAAAGCTAGTAAGTCTTCTCACTTTGTCACCTGAAAATATATTGGGTCTGCAGGAGGGCAGCAAAATTTTGTCAAAATTGCAAAGGAAGCTTGATTTTAATATTGGTTTATTTGTCTCTCTTCTGAGTTATCCTATAAATTGTTCTGATAAAACTGTCCTGAAAGCAGTGAAGTCTCAGTAAATGCATATACAACCACCTCCAGGATAGTAAGCACAAACAACAGGAAATAAAAGCCTTTTAGTTACACACTTCCATACAGCAGTGTATGAATTCAATTTTGTACCCTCTATAACCCAATACCAGTGCTTCAGTGATCTGGGTAGTGTTACAAACACACAGATCAAAATTATAGTTCCAGGGACATTTTTACCCTTGGAGGGAAAAAAAAAACATTCACAAGAGGATGTTACTTGAACCCAGAGCTAATCCAGGTAACTGTGAAGCCCTGCAAACTGTTATTTGCACAACTGAGAGTGCAGCACTGGGTGAGTAATAAGCAAGCAACAAAGCAGGAGAAGTCAAAACCAGATTTGTCACCAAAGAATTTCATAGAAACATGTTCTGAGACCCCTGTCTTATATTGTCTCAGGACATGGGAAAATTCAGATTAAAATTAACCCCCAGGTTTTGTTTGTTTGTTTGAAGTTACACTTAATTTAGGTCAGATCAACCTGATGCACTGCACAAGCATACAACACGTCGTTGCTTGTAAGAAGGAAAGGACAGCGTGGAGACAGAACCTTGGGAGGCAGAAAGGTGGAGCCACTCGTGCCGGTGTTGGCGGTCCCGCTGCGGTCCCACAGGCTGATGTTACCGCGCTCGTCAACGACACTGCCGGGCTGCTGGCAAGCACGGAGAAAACAGCGCGGAAAACCAATGCGTCGTCTCAGAACGGATGGCAAAAATATACCATATGTGTTTTGTACAGCATAAACTGGACAAACTAGAGAGTTTATACTTTTTATGAACTAAATTAGAAGATGGATCCGTCTGGCTTTGTGCGGTGGGCTCGCTGCCCAGGGCTATAGGGCAGTGTGGGTCCGGGCAAGTCCGCTCCTCCGCCTGTTCGGCCGGGCAGCGGCTCTGCGGTGGGAGCTGGGTGGGCTGTGCAGTCCGGCAACAGTGGATCCCTGCCCTGCCCCGAGTAGCCACGACGACAGCGGGTGCCTAGTTTCCCGGCAGTGCTCCATCGCCGAGCACTTGGGTTATTGTTACCTGCTCCCCCTCCCCGAGGCGGGCACTGCCCGGGGTGACGGGAACGGGCGGGTTACGCACCAGCTGGAGAACAGCCGGGAAGGCCCCGCTCTCCCGCCTCCCCACCACGGAGCTGAGGGTATTTTAGAGATAAAGCAATAATATATCGCCTCTCATTGCTGGGAAATGTTTATTTTAGAGATGGAACTGCTGTTGCCCTCTCCGCCCCGCCGCTGTCGAGGGCTGCCCGTTACACCACACCTCGGGGCACGGAGCACCCACCCGGCGCTCACCCGCCGGGCACCTCCTGCCGCCCGCCCCGGCTACCGTCCCGCAGAGCCCGGGGACGGCCCCGACGCTCGGTGCAAGGAGGGCAGGAGGCGTTTGTGGGTCCCGATGGGGACATGAGGCGCGGAACACCGCCAGCCCCCTCCCCGTCACCTTCGAGGAGAAGCAGCCCCGACGGCGCAGGAGGAGCCCCCTCAGAGGGGCCACGGCTCTTACCTGCGGCGTAGGAGCGACGGCGCCGAGCCGAGCCGGGACGAGCCGAAGCGAAGCAAATCGAGCCGAGCCGAGCCGAGCCGAGCCGAGCAGTCCCGCGGCCGCTGCTCGCGTGGCGGGAGCCGCCCCCCCGCCGGTACCTGGGGCGGCCCCGGGGGCGGAGCGCGGCGGGGCGGGGGCGGGGGCCGGTGGGGAGCGCGGGTATGGGAATTGTCTCAGGCGTTCCTGGAGCCCCCGCGGGCGGGGAAAACATCCCCGGTACGACCCAAACTTGCCATTCTTGTCGCACTTTCCGCACGGGCTGGAATTCTCGTCGGTAGAACTGTTAACTCTGAAGCCTAGGGACGGCGGCTGTGGCATCAGGCGCTACATTTTTGCTGGTAAGAAGACAAAAACTGAGGTAGTGGCTGCAATCTAAGTCACTCACATGAAGGAGGTCTGATGAAGAGGTTGTGGTGGACTCTCTTGGCTTTAAAACCCTGCAGACCCCAGAGAGATCTGACTGTGGTCTATTCCTTGCCAGGAAACCAAAATAGCCTTCAGAAATTATGCCCTAGACAGAATGAACAAAATATTGGGTTTTTAAAAACATTTTAATCATTATGGCTGACATAACTAACAAGGTGCTTCCCTAACAACCAGCAAAGATGGCAGGATTTAATAAGTGCCTGAGCACAACAGAAGGGTCTTGTTGGGCCCCAGGAGAGAGGCTCCTTGTGAGGGGAGGCCAGAGCAGGAGCTGCATAGAGGTACGGGATTTGCAGGGTTTCTGTCTTCAGGGAGTACCTCTGAACTCAGGGCATCCCTAAAACTTGGGGGTGTGGATATCTCTTCACCCTGCTTCGTCCCCTAGAGTACTGCTGCTTTCTGCTCAGTCTCATTGTGCCTTTGTGTTTGATGTGCAGCACTTTGACAGCCTGGACACTGCCCACACAGCCCAGGGATTGTTTTGTCCACTTGTAAAAGCTTTTTGCACGTCTGGTGATCTTCAGTATCTGATCCTCAGTTCTGATCTTCAGTGATCTTTGGGCTGGCTCTTAGGTCAACCAGCCCTTGGAGCAGCTTGAGCTTTATAACAGTTCAGCCACTTTAAAGGTGTCTGACGATTTATTGCTACGTTTTGCCCAGGGCAGTTGATTAGTTACCAGTATCACGAGAATGCAGAAAGCCAGAGAGCACAGCAGGGTTACATAGCTAGCGTATAGCCCAGGTGAGCATTTTAGGAACAATCACAGGAGGGATGCTGAGCAGCTGTAAGGAACACCTCTTCTCTCTGCAGATCAAAGATGCCATATTCTCCATTTTACTCAAATCGGAGCTATCTGCTAGGTGGCCCAGGGGACAATTCTACCCAACATCAGAGTAATTTTCTATCCTCATCTAGAATGAAAATGTGTATTTGCCATCAAAACTCCAACTAAAATTATTGTTATATAAGCCAGGCCCTGATTTAAGCCGTAAGCAAGGTATCAGCTTTGTGTAGGCAACTGGAAATAATCAACAGCATAACAAAATCCCAAACTCATTACAAGTATTTCAAAGACAGTCTAGCAGGCTTGACACCTACAAAAGTCTTTCTAGCTCCTTGCAATCCTCTTGTTGCTCTGGGATAGGTGATTTCTGCCTTTGCCAAAACCTGACTTCTTGTCAACCCAGCATGGGTAGAGCTTTTCTCTCAGTCTGCTGACTGATGCTCAGTCTAGAAAACCGTGGTGATCCCATAAAGCACCTACACAGAATGCAAGTGATCAAGGGCACATATCTGCACCTTTGATACAAAGGACGTATTATGGCTCAGGCTCACTTGGGCATCTGATAGAGATCACCTGATTTGACATCCCATAACCACAGCCACAAGAGTAGAGCCACTGTTCAATCCTAATTTCCAAAGGCTTTTCCAGATTTCATGCCATCCCTGAAATGCCAGTGTTTACATGCATGCCCTTTCTTAGTCAGGGATAACCAAAAGAAGGGATGCACCCAGATAATTAGGAGACAGGAGAATATGTAGTGATTTTTGCTATCACTTTGTTTAGCCATGTTTCTATAATTTATGAAGCGAATATTTTTTGCTCTCCTACTGCACTTCCCTTCCAGGTTTTAATGTTGTACAGTCATGAATTGCTTACACAACTTCCAGTGGGGGAGGTCTTTGTTATTTTAGATTTATAGATGGGGAAATAAGGAAACAGGAAAGAACTCCCACAAGCACACGGAGGTGGAAGGGAAGAGCAGATGCTGTGCTTTATCTTGTTTTCTGACATGTGGATCTATCTCATTCTCTCACAGCAGTCATAAGAGCACATTTATCAAGCACAATATACATACTCTACTACTCTCTCAACATTTTTAATTCAAAACAGTGCATCCTCACACAGTGCAATTGATCTAAAGTAACAAATTTAATATTTTCAGTAACCTCTTTTCTAAAAAGGGATTTTTAAAAAATAAATTTATCAATTTATGTATTGATTTGTTTATTCTTAAAGCAAGAGCAGCACTGAAACACTTAAATCAGCTGTTGTCCAGGGCAGCCAGGTAAAAACATGCCACCCACAAACAAAATCCTCCTTGTCTGAATAGGCAGCACTCACCCAGGTGCTTCTCCACTTCAGTGTGGAATGAAAAGTGTGTATGGCCCATGCTGTGTCCCCAGAATGTGTGCAAATTTCATTCCCTTTAACAGCACTAACGTACCCAAATCCTCACAAATGGCTCTTTGAACACTGTTCATAATATCAGAAATAGCACAATAAAGTGACATCCATATTTGACTGTGCTGCCAGTGCAGCTTCTTTTATGCACAGCATGTTATGTTGTGACCTGAAGCACTCTCAAAAAGCAGGGAGAACATCTGCAGTTCTTATCAATTAATATTTCTGCAGCAAATCTACCTACTCCATGCTGTGCATGTGCAAAATGATCCAAAAATGAGCGTATACCAGCAAATTATAACTAATCAGCAGCCGGTTACCTACAGCCTTAGCCAAACTCAGTCCACAAGCTCCTGCCCCTTCAGCTCTGCTCCAGGTCCTCCCTTGCCCTGACTTGGAGTGGTAACAATGGGATCATGACCTTTAGAGACGGTGGAAACTCTAGGAAGTTGGCTCCCCTTCATTCCCCACATCACAGCAGAGACATGGGAAATGGAGGAGGAGACACCTGTCTTGGCTGGAGGAAAAGAGAACATGGGAGCGGCACCCACCCACTTGAGATCCCGTGCCCAGGTTGTACCCTGCCTTCTCCCCAAATCCTGCCTGCTCCCCCCATCCTGTCTGCTCCCACATGCTGCCTGCTCCCTGCATTTTGCCTGATGTCTCTGCCCCATCCTGGGATGAGAGCCAGCACGGCATGGTGTGTAACAGCCTCCCTCACTGCTCTGAGTCAGAACCTGGAATGCTGTAAGCACAGGTCAGCCAGTCCCTGCTTCCAGCATAGTTGTGAGCAGGTAAGTTTGGGGTCTCTATTTTTTTTGTCCCTAATCAAAGGAACTTACTGCAGATTTCACCATCACAAAACTGTGCCATGACATTTTTCACAGCTTAGAGAAGATCACTCAAGTTTTGGCCCCTGTTCCCACTGCTGTGACAGGTCACAGGGGCTGGCTGGCACTTGTCAGTGGAGATTCCTCCTCCTCAGATGGTGCTGACGTGGTGGCACCAGGCTGGTGCTGCAATGGCAGGAGTGGTGCTCCCTGGACAATGGCAGGCTTGGGAACTGTGCACAGCCACACCTTACTCTAGACAAACTTAGAGAGGAAAAGCAAACTGAGTTTATTTGATTAACTGCTTAACAAATCAGCACCTGTTTCTTCGAGGAGGAAAGTGGGAATGGGTTAATATACCAAGTAGTTTTGAGACAAAGTGACTTTTAACATTTAGACAGACCTTCATTATTGTTTCTTGGTTCCTTCCCTCCAGGCAGCAACCTTCCCTCTCCAGTCAGTGCCAAAGACAACTTACACTAGCTGTCTGGAAAGGGGATGCAACCTTTTAGAGAAACTTCATCTTTGGCTTTGCCATCTTTGAAACGAGCATGAATTTGCAGTGACCTCCCCTTTTCATCCCACTCTCTGGAGAGAGGTCTGTTCAGAGTAATTCCATCTTTATTGCTTTCTGAATCTCCATCCTCAGGCATCAAGTTTTGATCCACCTATAGCGACGGTTGTCAAGGAATAGCCCTGGAGTGGTTCTCCTGGGTGGGCAAACCCAAGCAGGCATAATACCATGTCAGCTGCAAATAAATATCACAGCATAACATAAATGCAAATACCTCTCCTCTTGCCAAAAGTTGAGACGTTTCCAAGGATTTATGACCTCATTCATAGGGTTTTAATAATATTTCACTTCAGAGCTATTCATTACAGGAGCTCTAAGTGAGGTCTGAGTGAACGAAGCTCATTAGCAGTTTGATACAGGCTAGACAGTGGCAGGCAGACAGACATGGGGACAAAAGTGTGTTTGAAGTAGATGACTCCTAAACTCAGCATGTCAGGATGATAGATGGGACACTCTGGCCCTGCAGGCATTCTTGGTTGTTGCACTTTTGTTCCCTGCTGCTAAACATGGCAAAGGAAAGGTTTCCCGAGTCTCCAGCTGACACTTCCTTATATCCTGTCCAGCCTCAGGTGTGCAAAGTAACCTCTGCTCCCAGGCAGCCAGATGGGAGCTGCAATCCAGGCACTCCCTAATTAACTTTGGGGTTTTTTTTCCTGTGTAGGTTGTTTGTGGGAGAAAGGGAACTGACAGCATGTTTGTTTACATGAGATTGATTTGGCCTGGCAGTTTTCTGGGTCTATACTAAGAATTTTGAAGTGTCTTTGGGTTTTTTATCTCCTGTAGTGGGTTTCCACCCAGTTTCAGACTGAACCCGCTACATAACCATAGGAGAAGAAGCTGAGAATCCAAGGGGATTTCTAGATGCATCTGAATAAGTTATTATGTAAGTTACTGCAAGTCATACACAGATGGGCAGCACAAGAAACAAAGCTGATGGGGGCAAACTAATCTGAGGCCTTGGTTACTGAGCAGTGCTGCAGTGTATCATTAACTTCAAACACAACTACAGCAAACACTGACCTGCAAGCAGCTTCTCTAAGCCCTGGGGACTTGCTTGTGTGCATAAAGTCACACAACATACATAAAGTAACTGCTGGGTGGATCCCTCTGCACAGAAGAAAATGCCAGCCATCTGTACCACTTTATCAAGATTATAAAGAAGAAGGATGTAAAGAATCTGCAGCAGGAGATGGCAAAAAAAAAAAAAAAAAAGTCCAGGTATAAAACTAACAGGTAAGACAGAGGAAACTACTTGAGTGACAGATCAAAAGAAGGTTCACCCTGCAATCCAGAGACATGAAGCAGCTTTTACACAAGTTAATCAGCTGTCCCTAGCAATCAAGCTGACAGCACTTATGTCATATTCTACTGAGACCCCAGCTAGACACCAAGCAGGCCAGCAAGTGCCAAGCTCCATCCTGCTACGGAGGACAAAAGCATGGTCCAGGAAAAAGCAAATGGAAGAGAGGGCGGGGAAGCTGTACCAGCTCACCATGTCTGAACATACAGAGGGTAGAAAGGATTAGAGAGAAAGGAGGCAGCCAAAGAACAAAGGAAAAAGTGTCATGAAATAGACTTTTCCTTCCAAGGTACTAAGTCTGGAAGGCATGAAGTACGGAAGGAGAGGAGATGCACGAGAGAACACATGAAGGAGGATAACTTTGAATCAGGGTGGTCTTAAATGTAAAGGATGAAGCACATTGCCTGTACCTGTCACTGAAGGGTGATGTCTCTGGATGAAGAACTTTCTAAAAATTACTTTGAGGCCACATTGCTTCAGACATCAGAGCATTTTGCAAAGAAAGGAACACTTGGTGTACATCTCACAGGCTGCAGAGGTAAGAGCAGGGCAGAGGTGCTGCAAAACTGTGCATGGAAATCCACAGAGGTGCACCCTGCTAATTTGCAT
Source organism: Corvus hawaiiensis (assembly GCF_020740725.1). Taxonomy (NCBI): domain Eukaryota; kingdom Metazoa; phylum Chordata; class Aves; order Passeriformes; family Corvidae; genus Corvus; species Corvus hawaiiensis. The sequence continues at coordinate 27,405,141 of NC_063221.1, forward strand.
CAGAGGTTGTTTTTTAATTATGATTTGTTGAATCCTATACCAGATGAACACGCAGAGTCCTCCCCCTGGTGGCAAGTAAAAAAGCCATAGCAATGATTTTTTAGTCATGTCAATCTAAAGCTCTGAATTAAATCAGCATCAGATAGGAACTACTTTTTATTTGATCAACTGATAAAGCTGAGGAAAAAAGGAATATTTAGCACAGCAAAATCCTTTTTTAAGGCTTATATAGATTTACTTTGAGGCTGATATGACTTGAGAGTAGCTGCTGAATTAAATTCCATCATTAATTTATTAGACAATTTGCAGGGGGAGCAGAGGATAAAGCCTGTAGAGTAACTTTCAGCAGCTGAGCAGGGTAATTGCAATGTGTAATAATCCCATTATTTCCACTGAGTCCTTGTCTTTTAGTGCCCCGTTGAGTTTTGGTGCCTAAAATTCCTTAGACAGGCTGGTCTGGAAAGTAACTAATGCTGCTGAACAGTAAAAATGGACTCAGTAGACAAGTCGAGTTTATCGTATAAAACAATTTTCCCCACCTAATGTCCTCAGATAGCTCTTCAAAAAGTATCTGCAGAAAGTTATCTCCATGTTTGTTATGGGAAGTTATGGCAAGTGTCTTTTGGACAGGATTTTTTGCTTTAGATTACTAATTTGGTGGTGGAGGGGAGAGCAGTAGGCGGTGTTTATTTTGGCTTTACTATGGCTTTCAACACTGTCTCCCAAAGCATCCCCATAGACAAACTGATGAAGTACAACCTAAATAAATGGGCAGCAAGATGGATGGAAAACTGGCAGAACTGCTGGGCTAAAAGGGGCTCATCATTAGTGGAGTACCCTTGGTTGGTACTTTTTAACACCTAACTCTGAGCAAACTGGCAGATGATACAAAGCTGGGGAGAGGAGCTGATATCCACATAACAGTGGTCGTGCTGCCACTGAGGACCTCAACAGGCTGGAGAAATGGGCAGAGAGGGTTGTCAGAAGTTCAAGAAAAGGAAATCCAAAGTCCTTCACCTGCACCAGTATAGTCTGGAAATCTGCTGCGCAGGAGAATATGGGAATCCAGGTGGAGAACAAGCTGACCACGAGCCGGCAACGCACTCGTGTGACAAAAGCCCATAGCATGCTGGGCTGCATTAGAAAAAGTGTCCCCAGCAGGTCAAGAGGGGTGATTTTACTCCCCTCTATTCCTCTTTTCAGTTCCAGTAAATAAACACATTGCCTTCAACAATGTGGGTAGCGTAAGAATGGCTGAATTGTAGTTATATGGTAAAACAATTGATGCTTTTTAATTATAAAAAGGGGAAACCTTCAGCTGTGACATTCAACATTAATAACCACTGCAACACAAACAAAAATATATCCCCCCATGCTTAAGAATGTAAAGCTATGCCCCAAACCACAAAACACTCTCTGCATGTTTATGTTTAAAAAGGTTTAATTTTTTTTCACCCTGGTACAAAAATACAGTACAATGTGATGGCAAGGCATTCGCCAAAAACATTCAAAGAATAAAAGGGGAAACCCCGTAAAGCTTCAACATAACCCACCCTGACTTGATGGAACAATCAAAAGGTGAGTGCATAAGGAAGAAGTTAAATTTCTGCCCAACGGCAAAAAAAGATGAATCACACAGTTTTACACAAAAATACATTTGCAGAGCTGATAATTCACATGCTACTTGGACATTCATGAAATGTATTCTACTTGGTGTAGTGGCAGAATTCATGGGTTTGGATATCTAGAAAACAACTGGCCCAGGAACATGCCCCAGTGATGGGAATGCCCAGTAAAAACTATGGGATCACATAATACCAGTGAGAAAAGAGATTCAACCCTGATTAAGTGTCAAAATGATGGCTACTTCTAGTTTTTCCCATCACATTGTCCTCAAATAGTGTTTTCCCTACACACCTCCCTTTTAACACCAAATATTAGTGGTTGCACAAACACACAAAAAGATGTGTTTGCACATTACCCACTTGCACAGAACCATCACAGTGCAAACTGCCAGGCAGAGAAAACACCGTAAGTAACTGTTGTGTGTGTGTGAACTCCAAATAGGGTTTAACCTAACATTGTTGACAGGGGAATTATGTCCCTTCAGTGCATCTACATTCTTGGTCTGTTTAATCATTTCCTCTTAGTTTTGAAGTGATGAAAAGGTATTATTCAGTGTTTTCATTATAGTTCATCTCCCAGGTGCTTTTGTTTGAAAGCATCGCCTGTCAGCTTCTCCTGGGCCTCCTTCATGCCTTGGACAACTGAAAGATTACACAGAGAGATACCAACTATTAATCTCAGGGTGAAAACATCAAGGTGAACTGGTAATGAAAGTGTTTTAAAACAACACAGTTACAGAATGTAGGTCTACAGATTAATCTGTAAGATAAAAACCAGTCCAGCACACTTTTCCCAACTATGTGCAGCTGGATCATGCAAATTCCATGATTTCCCATGCCACAACTGGAGACAAAATTGGGTCCTACAGGCTTTTAGTAGGTATTAAGGAGAATCATGATCCTGAATATGGTTCCTCAGGCATTAGAGAATGACTCACTCACACTGTATTTAACCACTCCCAGCTATGGCACTTCAAAGTACCATCATTTTTCTCCACTGCCAAAGCTTCATCTCACTAAAAATGCACTTCAAACTACTTGGTACATACCTTGATCAGCATTGGTATAGAAATACTTGTAGCTGGGGTTTCCTCTCTCATTTATGATTTCTGGATGGACTTTTCCACTGGGGTCTATGAAACAAGAAATCCAACAGGAAATTTAGGTGGAAAGAGGAAGAACAGAGCCCAGTGCTGTGAATGGACACAACAGCTGTGGATGCCTTACCCATGAAAAGGATTCTGGGAATGTAACCTCCATCAGGACTAAAGGCTTCATCCTTTGGCTCTTCATCATCCTACACAGCAAAGCAGGAGAGAGGGAAGATATTAGCAAGATACCTAACAAAACACGGTGCTTTTTACAGAAACAAGTTCTTGCCTTCAGATTCCTTCTACCTTGGGCAACTTCCATTTTGAACATATCCTAAGTAACTGCATTATCCTCCACTCTCAAAGGAAAGAAAGTTATTTTTACCTATGGAAGTATCTTTTGTGAAAATAATATTTTTTTCTGGTCTGTCAATTTGCATTACCCACCCCACTCTGGTATAGGACTGTTTGATACATACTGAGAGAATGAACATAAATTCCTTTTTCATGGAAACTGAATCACACGAAGTATAAACTGTTAAAGAGACAATGGCAGAGAGCCAGGTTTATAAACACAATTAAAGTAGCCAGACTGAAGAAAAGTCTTTTTAAAACAATAAGTTCTATCAATCAATCCTGAATGCCTATTCAGAAGTGCAGGATTTAGGATGTACACAAAACAGGATGCAACCAGTTGAGTCAGACTGCAAATGTTTGATTGCAAATGTTTCATTTCAGCTAGGCAGAACATGGATACAGAGCAGAGGGCAGCCTACCTCAAGGTTGACCATAACAAAATTATGGGCAAGTTCAGAGATCTCCTTGGATTCAGCAAACTTTGGCTTTAAAGCTAAGGAAAAAAATAAAAATAAGAGGTATGTAAAACCAGTGGAAAATATTTCAGATTTTCAGGTCAGTATCAATTTCCACTTCATCCCTCCCTCTAGAGAAGTGGCACTTTTCAATTAGCAGTGAGTAAATGGAATGTATGTATCCAACCCTTAAAGCTGGGCACAGAACAGGAGGTACCTGAAGCAATTCTTGCTGGGCAGCCATGGGATGAAGCCTGCCCAACATAGGTGGTTATATTTGATCCAGTGCAACAGAAGCAGAAATCCTGCTGTAAACCACCACTCCCACTCAACTACCTCATCCTTTAAGACTTAGGCCCACACCCAGCTTGTTTGCTATGACACTGCCATATTATGCCACTCTCAATGAAATACAAATACCATTGGTTACATTTTGGATGCAAAGTTCACGTTTCTCATGGCTACATGAGTTGTATACAAAGGTTCATGAGAAATTTCAGCAAGCTCTAGTATTCAATGCACTTACCTTTGCAAGCTCCACACCAGGACTTGTGGATGATAACCATAAGAGGCAAACCACTAACAAAAAGAAAAAAGAAAATTGTCAAAGAAATTCTATTACACGTACATTTTAACAGTCAAGGCTTCCTCAAAAGCTAAATGTAACAGTAAATAAGTGAGGTGTAAAGAGATTATGTGGTGCTCTAAGACTGTCTTGCAAAAAGTTTTCCAATCTTAAAACATGTAATAATTTATTATAGCTGCCAGTCAATAACTGCTTGTGTAGAGGAAGAAACTTTCTCTTAGTAGTTTAGATTTCTCAGATACACAACTGGTCATGTTTTTTTTCCCAGATTACTGGAAATGGTTAATGACAGCAGCTGCTTGAGAGATGTCAGGAAGGATTTTCGTGGCTGCTTAAGGCAATGCAGTGGGTGACAATCCATCCCCCTCCCCATTATAGCCCACGTGTCTCAGTCACCTCCTGTGACTAAGGCCCTCCACTGAGAAACCACCAAACCCAATAACCCAGCAAACCCTCTGGCTGCCTGCATGGCTTCCCACGCATTTGTATGTTGAAACTGATTGTGATGGATGTGTCAGGTGCCAGGACTAAGAAGGAGAAAAGGCCTGTGAGGACCTGCAGCCTAAATAAAGTGCAGTGCAAAAGGACCAAAGTTATTTTTGCTTTCTCTCTTTCCAAATAATTCATTTAACTTTACTAGCTATGCTACCCAGAGGTTAAGTTTCCATATAATAATGATATGGCTTCCAGAGCAGTAAGAACAGCCTAAAACTAGGTGAATGAGAGGAAGAAATCTGGAGAGAACACCCTATGTGGATACTTCTTTTGGGATATGCCAAGCAAAGCAAACTCCAAGTTTTCTCCTACTGTAAACTCTGAACCATATTAGGGGGTAAAAACAGTCAAATTTTCATACACAGATTATTAACACCTTTGCACACAACAACAACTACATTAATTACTAACAGAACTGATATATGAGTTTTTCTTTAGCTGTAAATAGGTATGAAAGGAAATCTCTACTTAGCAGTGTTCAGTAATGAACTTCAGAACAAGGAAAGGGTGGAAAGGAAGCCATTAACATTTAGAATTGTTCAAACACAAGTTTCCCATATATAATTAACTGATATGTCATCACCTTTATATATATTTGCAGTAAGGAGCAAGAATACACACTTCCCTCGTAAAGCTTGCATTGTGTCATTGCCCTCTCCCTGATGATGAAAAACCATTTCTTTTCATTGTTTCTATAGAGTCCAAAATTACTTTGCTTCTTTCTTGAGGAGAGGCTGATTTAAGACTGGATTTGAGATTGTTCTTATCACCAAGGATCAGTGATTCATGTTGAAAGAGCTCAATTGTCTGGTGGTCAGTACTGCAACACACTTTTTAAAGAGAAACCTTAAAAGCAGGTTTTAAATGGAAGTGCTCACATCCTTGAAATACCAACTCTTCGTCAGTGAGAACTCACAGAGGTTTGAGATAATTGAAGTGTTTTCTCAGCTTTGTTCACTGGTAAGACAAACTTATTTACATTAGAACATTTTTGTAGTCATTTCTCAGTTCTGCAATGAATAAATCCCTTTAGCAGCTGGTGTGTCGGACAGACACTGTAACTGAAGTAACCCTTCCTGCCCCACTTTACCATTTCCTCCCAGGGAGCACTACACGTACAATTAAAACCAAAAGCCGTAATTTATTAGCATGAAGAATGAAGCATCCACCAGAAAGTGAGTTTATATAAGCTGTACCCAAAATTATTGGAAACTTAGCTACCCATCACAGCTGGTACAGACTTATGAGTTTCACACAGAACACTGTCAGCTCATTTTTTGTATGAGAGCACTCGTTCTTAAGCAATTTGTGTTTTTAAGGGTGTATAATGATGACCTTGAAGAAAAAAAACATGGCAAATTATTTCAGCAAAATAGTCCTGCAGGTAAATTAAGACTTTACTCCATTTAAGGCACACATTTTATTATTAGACCTGAAACAGAGAAGTTTGAGTTTGTTAAGCCAACACCCTTCTGCAGTGCAGAGCTGCAAATCTCTCTTGGGTTCAGTCAGATTTTCTGAAACAGTCACATCCTAAAAATACAGCCTGTTCCAGTTCTGGACCTGAAGTCTCTTCTGCAGTTTGACATTATCTGGAGGCAGCCCAGGAAAAACAATCTTCTTATTCCAGGCATACACACACCAATGTGGAGGGTAAAGTTTTCACTACAGTCATCACCTTTTGCACTTTCATGTCACACTATTCGATTAGTGGGGTTTATGTCTCCACAGGAGACTTCACTTGTTTGGGGATGCACCAGTAGCTCTCCTTTTTTGCAAGATGCCACTGGGGAGAACGCAAGGGTGGGAACTGCTTCCCTAGAGATCCTCCCAGCGATGCAGCTGGCTCGGCCGCTGCAGGGACACGGTGCCCATCTTCCCAGAGCTGCTGCTGCCAAGGGATCCGATCCCCGACGGTTGGGACGCAGGCTCTGCGGGGTCTGTGACTGAAGGCACATCCTTCCCGCTGCGAGTACTTCGGGGCCCGACCACCGCCACTGCTGGGTGGCACAGGTGACACTTCACTGGATGCTGCGGCTCAGGTACTGCAGGAACATGCTGGCCAGCTGGGGCAGGTTTTCATCGCTGGGCTGCATCTTGGTGTAGCTGATGAACTGCCTCCGCAGCCGGCTCAGCTCGGCCACGCTCACGGGCCGGCTCAGCACCAGCCCCTCGGCCACGCCGGGGACGCGGATGGTCTCTCCGGGCTGGGCCCCGCTCCTCTGCGCGGCCAGGACGGCGGCCAGCACGTCCTGGGTGACGCGGTCCAGCTGGTGCAGGAAGCCGCAGGACTGCAGCGGCTGCGTGCGGGTGGCGCGGTGCGGCGGCGGCGGAGCGCTCTCGAACAGCGCGGCGCGGATGGCGCCCAGCGGCAGCGGCTCCTCCCCGCGCACCGTGAACAGCGGCCGGTCCCAGCGGCAGCTCGGGTCGGGCTCCTCGAAGGGCGGCTCGTCGGGGCCGCCCGCGCCACCGGCGCAGTGCAGGAGGCAACGCGCCGTGCCCGCCTGCCGTGCCGCGCAGTACAGCTCGTAGCGGATGCTCCGCAGCTCGTTGCCCGCGTCCACGATCACCACGTCCCGCCGGCTCAGCCGCCGCTCCACCTCGGCCCGCAGCGCCGCCCGGCCGCCCTCCGCCTCGGCCACGACGTGCGCCGGCCGCTCCGGGCCGCCCAGCGCCTCCCGCAGCTCGGCCGCCCGCCGGCTCTTGCCGCTGCCCGGCCGCCCGCACAGCACCACCAGCGGCATCGCCCCGCCAGCGGCGCCCGCCCCGGACGCGGCGCGACTGCTTCCGCCGGTCACACACGCCCAGAGCCCGCCCCGGCCCCGCGCAGCGCCCGGGACGGGCCCCGCGCGGCCGCCCCCGTGCGGCCCTCGGCGCGCTCCTTCTCCCCACAGGTGCGGGGAATCGCCTCGCCCCAGCACGGCTCTGGCACCGCGACAGCGTCCTGCGAAGCCACCGGCTCAAAAACGCCATCGCAGCAGTTGTTGGAACGCCGGGACCCCGCCCTCGTCCGCAGGGAACTCAAAACCGCAAAGTCCCCAGCATCCCCCGACATTGTGCAGTTTACAGAATTGAAATCGAAGGCTTGAAACTTCCTAGACCACCGGCTCTGGTGCATCTCAGATGCATCCCAGATAATTTCGTGTAATTTTTCATCTCCTGATTTATGGTCAGATTTAGGGGGGGAAAAGTACTTTCTAGGTTTATATTTTCTTTGCTATTAGTAGTTTCTTCTAATCCTTCAATTTAATATCACTCAAATGCTGCCCAGCTCAAATCAGCAAGCAGATCTGTGCACCAGCAAAGAAAGGAGAGTGTAGCTCACATCCTTTCCATCCCTTCCTGCAGTGTCTTTTTGAGCAGGAATGCTCATCATGCCTAAACCTGAGAGCTCAGACCTTGCCATCCTTCTCACCCCTCCTCTGTCTCATTTTAAAGCTTTCTCTGCTGCACTGCAAAGCAATGCTACAATTACAACTGTAGATACTGAAATAATCTACTTTTTTTTTTCCTTTCCAAAAATTCTAAAATAGCAAGTTACAAAAACTTGTAAGACTTCTGAAGTGTACCATCTGGGTTAATTCAATCTCTGCACTAGAGTGTAGAACTTGCCAGATGGATCAGTTTGAGAGCAGAACTAAATTAAACAGAAAACCTGGAAGGCATGAGGAATTTTTACTCATGTCAGCATTGTCAGATCTAGGTTATAAAGTTAAAATACAAGTAGAATTTATAAGCATGCCATTCTCCTTCTTGCATTTTAACAAGAAGCACAAGAAACTCTGAGAAAAAGAAAAAATGTCATTTTTTCACCTTTTCAGTGTTCTTTTTAGAGTTTAAGCTTAACCCAAATCAGGTTCTGTCAGTTCACTACAGGTTGAAACTTCCAGATTTTTCCTGCAGATGGAAAAATACCTCATGCTGAGGCCTCATCTATACAGGCACAGGGAATTTTAGGGAAGCTCTTAGCACTGCTGAGTTCAAGGGGATTGAGCACCACTTATATATGCATTTCTGTGCTTGAGAACTGTATCTTTCTTTATTGTAATAATTATTTCCTTGTTTCAAAGGCATGCTAGGGCTTCAATCATTTAATTAGACTGCAGTGATTAAACCTAGGTGGTGCCTTGGCAAAGTCAACAAAATTCTGTATTTTCTCTCCAATAAGCTGTAGGGATCTGAAGAGTCTCCTAAACCACCCTCATTTTTGTTAATAGAGACTCTTTTCTGTGGTTAAATTTAGGGCTGAAATAGAACCTTTGTGAATGCTTCTGGAGACACATTTCTGTATTTAAAACTAGCAAACATACCTGGCTGCTGCCTCTTTCTTCCCATCTTCTAGTGTTCTCCAATGAATATGATCTCCAAAACCTGCCAGAGAGAAGGGTTTATAAATGCTGCTTAATTTAACACATCAGCTAACAGAGGAAAACAGCCCAACCCTCAAGAGTGTTTTCAACTCATTTTATATTCTTTAAAAGCCAACTATAGCCCCACTTCTGGAAAGACTTCTGCAAATACAGCCCACACAGTCGTATGAGGAATCCCATTGAAATTAATTAACAAAAACATACCATGCTCATGAATATTTCTATATATGTATGTAAATGACACTAAAATCCCCCAAACAGATATTAAAATTGAAGTGCCTTCTGATTATTCTCCATTCTTTTTCAATCTGTGAACATTTATTATCTGATGAGTGACAAATTAAACATGTCAGCATTTGGCTTCCTAAATCCCACCAAAGGCAAACTAAACTGAAACTTAAAAACTCCTAGGCCAACATATGATCATTAATTGCTCTAAAGCTGTTATGCTGAGTATTCCTGCTGATGATAGTATCATTGAAGAGCAAGAAAGAACACTATTGCACAGATTTCTGAGTGTTACAGTGACTGAACAATGCAGGAAATATTTTATCTGGCATACAGATAACAAGCCTTGTTATGTCAATTGATTTAAGAGTGAGTTAGTGTATGTTTAACAGCTGCAAAGCAGCGACTGCCAGGGTTGGGTTTTTTTGGTAGCCAACACAGCACGTGGCCAAAAGCCACCTGGAGAGCTGAGATGAAGGGGATCCAGGAGCTGTACAAAGAGGAACTCTCTTGGAACACCTTGGCTCCAGTAATTAACAATTACGGTGCCGGATGGCCAAACATGAACCTCGGCTTGCCCCTTCCCATCCCTAAGGGTTTGGATTAGTCAGCAACCCACCGTGCTCAGGGTGCTGAGGGGAGCAGATCTCAGGAGCTACACAGAGATCAGGAGGCACAGACTGCCCAGTGCTGACACAGGGGAAAGTGGACATTGTCTCCAGTAGACGACTATGGCAAAGAAGCTGGAGAAAGCCTAAAACAGCGTCAGCCAAGTCCTCGGGGCACCTCAGTTCAGCATCTGGGAGGTGTGGACAGTGGCACAGTGTTTGTGTTACCTGATCTTCTCTGCTGATATGAGCAACTGGGAACATACGTGATGCAACACATCAAACAGATGAGCTCGCGGTGGGGTGGGGATGCCTCGTCCATGTCCCCTCACACCCACACAGCAGCTGCTGAGGCAGTCTCGGACACAGGGCTACATTTGTACCAGCTCAACGTCCCAGAGCAAAAACCAGCTGGATTAGCAGAAGTCACGTTTACCCAGAATAATGACACGTCAGCTATTTCAGGCCAAAATGTTAAAACAGGGAAAACCTTCTATTGTTCTAGCTGGGAAACACTTTTCAAAAGCTTTTCTATATTTAAAACAAATCCCACTTTGTGGCGAGCTTCGGTACGTTTTTAAAAGCATTGCCCAACACATTACAGAGTGTTTCTTTTGAATGAAAGTCATCTAGGGAATTAAAGGGTGAATGGCTGGCTGGGATCCACACCACAGCTTTGCTGTCAATTGATCAAATTGGTTACAACCAGCCCTGAGGAGATTTACCTCTACGGCAAAGCCACCACCTGGGGTGAAGCTCAGACCCCGGGTGAACTGGGCCATTAGACACGGTAATTAGACAAGGAGCCTGGGCAAGCCAAGAGCGAGGTGAGGAGCGGTCACGAAGGGCAAGGGAAGCCGAGGGCGGAGGGAAGGGCCATTCATCGCCTGCCAGGAGCCCGGCGGAGGCTGGGCAGGCACGGGGCACTCGGCACGGGGGGCACCGAGGGGCTGCTCCCCCAGGGCTCCGCGGTGACGAGGGGTTCAGCCAGAACCGAACTACGACGGCGGAGACCCCGCAGAGCGCCCCCCGCACCTCCAGACCCCGAAGCTGCGCTCTCTGCTCCCGCCCGGCGGCCCCCGCGGGCTAAGGGGATCGGACCCGCCCCGAGTGGGGACAGAAGTTGGGGAAAGCCCGAAGAAAGCGTTTGTCTGACCCTTTCCGAGCCCTCCCGCGGCGGAGGCGGCGCAGGCCGCCAGCACCAGGCACAGGCAGAAGACGGAGGCTACCGCGGGCTGAGCCTTCATGGTGTCGGCGCGGGCAGCGGCAGCACCCGGGTACGGCCCCGAACCTCCAGACAGGACAGGACCCGCTTAACTGGATTTTTCTTTTTTTCCTCTTTTTTTTTTTTCCCCGTTTTTTAAAGCCCAGGAAGTGATGTGTGGCGGATGTGGGCGGTGCGCCGCCCTCACGGCTCGGCCCGTGGAGGCACCTGGCGGGAAGGGTGCGGGGGGGCTCAGGACGAGTTTGGCTCCGTACAGGGAGCCGGGAGCCCCAGGGCACGGGTCATCGCATCGGGGCCCCAGAGCCCTGGTCACTCCCTCTGGGCAAACCCCAGCGTTATCCCGACGGGAGCAGGCAGCGGTGGAGGGGGGTGGTTCCTGATTTATTTTCTCCTTCCCAAATAAACCCTTTGTCGCGCTGCTCTCCGTAGTTGCCCTGCTGTCGGAAAGGCAAAACCGACCAGAAGCACAGTGTGTGAGGGAGGTTTTGCTGAGGGGGACAGAGCGAGTGTTGACGAGTTTGGAAGCGCGGCGTCCCGGGTTTGGGTCACCGGGCATCACTCCCTGCCCCGGGGCACTGGTGACTACTGCTCCCTGGAGACTACAAATCCCAGGACGCCTTGCGTGCCCAGCCCTGCCCGTATGTAAATACGAGTGGGCGGATCCGCCAATCCGCGGGCGGGTCGGTGCCCTCACGTGGTGCGACGCTTCCTTTCTCTGTGCGCCCCTCTTTCCTTCTTCGGTCGCCATCTTGTTCTCGCCGCGTGTTGGTAGCGGGGGCTCCGCCGCGCTCAGGTGAGGGGGCCCGCTGTTCCCGTGTCCCGGTGTCTCCGTGTCCTGGTATTGCCGCGTCCCTGCCGACCTGAGGCGGGCGGGGCGCCGCGGCAGCTTGGTCCTGTCCCCGTGCGCCGCGCTGGGCCGTTCCCCGAGGAGAGGCCGAGGGAGTGACTCCCTTGTGCGGGGGCTGCCCTGGCTCACGGGGCCGCGGCTCTCCCCTGGGGTCGCGGTTACACGGGCTCCTGAGGGATGGGCCGTGTTGCCCTCCCGCTCCCCGTGCTCTGGGGATGGCCAGCGAGCCACCCTGAGCCTCTTCTCCCGCCGCCCCGCGGGGTCCCTTCGTGCTCCGATCCCTCCCTCGCTCCTGCTCTTCCCCTCCCCGTCGTTCCCGGCACAAAGCACATGCGGAGACTTCCCCATCGTTCCGGGGATCACTGATGAATTGCTGGGGCAGAGCAGCGAAACGCATTCCTTTTGCTGGAAGGTTTGAGGCGTTTTTTCACCTATTATGGGTTTTCAGGGCTTTCAGCCTTTAAAGGTCCCACCTGACCCGTGGGAGAAGCACTGGACTAACTTCCCAGTCACTGTATTGGATGAAGAGCTACTAGACGTTCATATAGCAAATACGTCCATACACGAACTTCAGAGAGTTTGGATCTCGCTCATTAGTTTAAGTATCATAGATTCATTATATGAATACTATTCCAGGTAGTTTAGTGATTAATCTACCCCTGAGCCCTCATAAAGATAAGGGTGTTTTCCCAGACCAGTTGTGGTGTATGTACTAGTTTGGGTCTGGTTGGAGTCAGTAATTCAGTTAAATACTTGCATCAGTAAACTGGCGTCCTGAAAATGAGTACCTCGGCGTGATGCAGAATGAAATGTCCTGTTGAGTTGCCTCATTGTGGCACAGACACTTCAGCTAAATGCGGGTCCTTCCTACTGCAGGACTGCTGTGGATTGTTTAGGTGGTGTGACTTTAAAGCTTTGTTTGTTTGTTTGACACACTGTTTTGAGTAATGTTCTAGAAGTCTAAAAAACCCACTGCAATTGTAAGAGTACTCTTAAAATGGACTGTGCCTTTTTTTTGTTACTGTTTTGATGGTTAACTTGAACTTTTTCTTGCTCTGTAGACGTAGCACAATGAACCAAGAAAAACTGGCCAAGCTTCAAGCGCAGGTCCGAATAGGAGGAAAGGTAAGAAAACCACCAGAGACACTTTTGAAAACATAGGCTGAAGTTCATAGAAAGGGAAGAAGAAAATTATTCTGAGGCTTGACCATTACAGGTTTTGTGTGATCTGGCCCATAGTGCAGCTACCTGAAATGCAAATTTCTTTCAGTTCACAACTGCTGGATGAGCAGTTTCCAGTGTGCAACCATTGTTTTAATTCAATGACTTGTTGTGACCTGTGAAAGCTCCAGCTAAGCTCACCTGTTGGGTGTTCCAGTTCTGCCTTTCTGGCCTCCCTATTGGGGATTTTCTTCCTTCGTGCCCACTCCAGTCACTGGCTCTGCTCTGAGCTGTTTATTTTCTCTGAGCCAGTGGGTAGTTAATAAGACCAATAAAAAGGCATGTAGTTTGTTCAGTATGGGTGCTCATCCCCTGCGGTAGGGATGATTGTACCAAAGTTTGCAAATTAGGACTTCCAAAACTGCTGTCTGTGGAACACTTTGAAAATGTTAATGATTTGCTTGCCAAAGTGTAACCTTTTAAATCACTGTATTTGTGCTTCGTTTTGGAAAAAACATCTTGGGGAAACTTTGTTATGTATTGCTTGATGTTAAGTAGTATTTTTGTAGTCTGGTTTAGTGCAAGGGAAAATATGCTGTTGTTTGGGGTTTCTTTGGTCTTTTATGCTTAAGAAAAAACTTAAAATTGGGAATGATGGCCAAAGCTGTAGGAAAAGGGAAATAAGTTGAGAAGCGTTTTTGTCTACAGAAATGTCTCATAAGTTGAAAGATGTTGCTCAGACGGTGGTATGACTTTTGCAATTAGTGTTGAGAGATCTTGAGTAGAGCTGACTGTTGTCTCTTGATTCTTTCCCAGGGAACAGCTCGCAGAAAGAAGAAGGTGGTGCACAGAACAGCTACAGCTGATGACAAAAAACTTCAGAGTTCCCTCAAAAAACTGGCAGTAAATAACATTGCTGGCATTGAAGAGGTATAGTGAAAAAATAAGTGTTTCCTGTTTGAAATTAAATTCACTGTCATTTTGGTGGTGGTGTGGTGGGGTTTGCTTTTGGTTTTGACAACAGTTTTGTCTTCCACGCAAAACCATAGAGATCTGATTATTGAGAGGTAAAGTTGTTTGATTTATTGTTGTCTCATTGACACGAATCTGTACGTACCTGGAGAAGAAAAATTGAAGGTTCTGTTGCCAGGTAGTGTGTGGTGGAGGTAGTAAGTTCTGTGCACTGTGTGTGTCTTGCATTCATTGCAGAACAAAACTTCTCTTTGTTCTTGACTTTTATGAACGTGAATCCCTGCTCTAAAGAGAAAAGCAGGAAAGGTACGTGTACTGTGCAGGACCATCTAGAGCAGGTGTGGTGCAGAATACAAAGGAAAGTTTAGGAACACCTTGAGTAGGAACTTGAGTCTGTATTACCAAAATTAGGACCTTTTACTACACAAAAATTGCTGGAATTGTTTGCAGTAGTTACAGAAGATGTTTTTTAAAACACTGCAGGGACTCTACAGAAGTAGCTTCTGTGTTAATGTAAGTAGGAATGTGAAGGTTTCAGATATTCTTTGAATACCTCTTAATTTACATGTTTTAATAAAACATGTTTTCCATAACAGTGTAGAGAGTGACACTCACACATGGGAGGAGGAGGATGTTCCTCCATCATGAACTCAGTGTTGCTGTAGTACTTGTACTACTTAGTTAAAGAAGTACAATATTTAATCTGTGATTAATTAATTGAAGCAGGATTGCAAGGTGCGTGCAGAAGTCACTAAGTGCGTTCCTCCCTTCCAAAGGCAAATGCAGATTCAGTGTGGTTTGCCTGTAAGTTTTCAGACCTCTGTTACAGAAACACTTCAGTTTGTTTGTTTTCTTAAGCTTAATACAAATATGCTGAGCTATATGAACTAAAGAAGGACATTGTTCCTCTTAGTGTATGTTCAGGGCTTTTTTCTGCACAGAGCACAGGATCTTTATTCAGACACAGTTATTAGGGATTTTAAATATCTCAATGTGTAGGAAGATGATGCAAAATGTTTATACCTTGATAGCAAGAGACGTAATTGCAGAATGTTTTATTCAAGTGAACGCAAGTTGACCTTGGTAAGCTTTGTGCAGATAGAAGAGTAATGTTGAGTCAAACATGAGTAATGCCTTTGTGTCATTTTAAAAGGGGCTTTTAAGTAACAGGATGACTGTGGTTGAAGCCTTTACCATTTCCCTGTGGGCAAAGGACAGGACATTGCTTAGTTTTGCAGGAAAGCAACACACCTGGATTTCCTGTTCAAAACATATTTGGAACTCTGCTGCTGTGTGAGGATTGAGAACTCAGATGTTTTTGTATTTTAGATCTCGTCTTTAGTTCTGAATTCCTCTTTTCTCCCTGTAACTTAAAAACATTGCTTATTATTTTTTTCGCATAAGTTTAATACCACTGTTGTGTCGGATGGGTAGAGCTCTCTTCCTATGGTCAGACAGAATTATTTTTCACATAATAGATTAGCCATGCCCAGAAGAAAAAAAGCTTTTCAGCTTTCCATTCTGTCTTCCTTTAAGTTAAAAAAGCATAACATAGACCTATACAAATATGCCAGTGTGAACTCTGACAGAAGGAGCAAAGCAGGCTGTAAATTATAATTCTTGGTGATTCAGAAGGCTAGGGAAGAGGAAGAGAGCAGGATCACTGTGTGATGTCCTTAGTTGTAAGAGCTGTCATGGAATTATTGGGAAGGTATTGGAAGTCTGTTCTAGAGCAGTTGGTCCATAAAATCCCAGTGCTGTGTGTGCATCCCTGCCTTGAGCCAGTGTGAGTCCTGTGCCTTTGCCAGATGGGCAGAAGCAGGAATGTTTTCCTGGTAGGTGACACAGGTACCTGTGAAAGGCAGTGGCTTAACCTGATGTGGTAATGCTTTGCTGTTGGAGCTTTGAATTTAGATGGTGTTAGTTCTAGGTGCTTTTATCGTGGTTATATTATCCTTTAGGAGGAGTGCTAGTTCTGTAGTTTTTAATATTTCAAATCTAGATTTTTGTTATTATGCTTGTGTAACAAGATGCTGCAACACTTTGGTAAATGTTATTTATATATTTAAACAGGTGAATATGATAAAAGACGATGGAACAGTTATTCACTTCAACAACCCCAAGGTTCAAGCTTCCCTCTCTGCCAACACTTTTGCAATTACTGGTCATGCAGAGGCTAAACCGATCACAGAAATGCTTCCAGGCATCTTAAGCCAGCTTGGTGCTGACAGCTTAACAAGTCTCAGGAAGTTAGCTGAACAATTCCCAAGACAAGGTAGGTTTTTTTGGCATCTTTCATAGCTGACTTAAAGGACATATGAAGTACTAAAAGTTTTAACCCAAATTTAACAACAGCATGTGACTTAAAAAGTAATCAGGAATGTGTGTGCTTTCACTCATTTGCCACTGTTGTGGAAGTAGAGGGTGGGGGAGGAATTTTTTTTAATCTTTGTTGATTCAAGATTATATAGGCAGGCCCTGATTTAAAAGAAATAGATACGTCTGGCATGCTGTGATTGCAGGTGTACAGCTGTGTGTGGCAGAATGCTTAGGGGAAAGCAAGTTCCTGTTTTTACTTGGAAAAACCCAACCAGTTCTTTTTGTCAGGGAATCTATTCTGTTTTCTTTGTTCATTAAAAACATATTTGTATTGGAGTTATAGAAGAAGAAATATGTTCTTCTGCTCTACAATTTACTTTGGAATTCAGCCAAGACTTTAAAAAACTAATTAAAAATCAAAGTTTTAGTGGAAAAATAAAAAAGCCAAATCACAGTTATGCATGTGATTCTTTATTTTCTATTAATTTTAAAACCATGGGAGCATGGCTAGAGGGGTGTAGGCAGTATAACTAATACTGTAATTTTAGTTAAAAAGTGAAGATCAGGTACAGTTCCAGGTTAGATTGTTACAGCCATTCAGATGACTGTAGTTGGATGTGTAGTCGTCTGTGTGTGGAATGGAACATACATCACCTGTGCTAATGTTTTCAACAAAGAGTTGTTCTTTTAAATCAATTTGAATGTCTTCCACAATCATGTTCAGAGTTTGAGTGAAAGTAAAGGGTTAGTTTTTCTTCTTTAGTAATGTGTAAAATACCTTTTAAAATTTAGAGAGATCATCATTAGCATATCTCTTTTGATGCAACCTCGGTCCCAGTAGATGCTGTGCTTTCTTTAGGTAGTACAGGAAGTCAGACCAATGAGAAAAAGTAGTTCTATTTTTTTAGTTCTTGCATTTCTCTAGGTTACTTGGGACTGAGAGAGATGAGGTTTGATGCAGGACAGTTGATCTGGAAGTATTTTTCCTACAGTTGTAGCCCCTTGGTATTTGAATCATACGATATGTTGGTCACTGATGGGTACCACATTATTGTTGTATTCAAACATGTGACTTCACTTAGAAGATTAAGTCATGCTGAGGCTTTTCTTTATCATCTGATCTTTTGCAAGCTCTGTGTGAATACCCCGTAGCATCTGAAAATGGCTCTACTAACACTTTGCTGTGAGAATGTCCCCAAGGAAACCTTTTGGTCATGCTGTTAACTCCCAATACCTGGTCATTTGTATGTTTGTCACTGTTGGGGATTGGGGAAATGCTTGCTTTCTTCATGTGTATGGTTTTTATTTTGCTGTGTGAGTGTTCCTAATTCTGTATCATGAGAACTCAGCACCAAATTTCTTTTTTTTAGTGTTGGATAGTAAAGCACCAAAATCGGAAGATATTGATGAAGAAGATGATGATGTCCCAGGTAGATACATACACACTTTTATGTCCACTTAATATGTAAATATTTTGATTTATTCATTTAAATATGTAGCTTTTGATGTGATTATACTCCTTGGTTGCTAAGGGAGGCTTCTTATATAGGACAGCATTAAAACATGACTTGGGATTCCAGCTTTTGAAAAAGGGATTACCTTGTGCAAATACCTTAATTATTGAGTGAAACTAGGTTAAAATATTTTCAGTGAGGTTGAACCAGGTATCTAAATATCCAAACAGGGGTTTAGGACTGCAAAATGACATAATTGGCATAGTTATCAGGTTGTTTTTATATCAGGGTCTGGAGTGGGAATTTCTATTTCTGTAGTAGAAGAAAAAAGGCTTATGTCAGTGTCTGAAAGTAAATATGGGAAGTTCTTAATTTAATCAATGAATAACTATTTTATCAATCACCACATTCTACTGTATCCATCAGAATGGTGTGTTAGCTAAAACAACATATATGACCAGAGATTGAATTCCTCGTGCCTTGGCACTGGTCTGTTTCCTTGTGACCTTGCATAAAATTAAATTCTCTAAAACGTCAGGCATTTTTTAAAGAATGCTGATGCTCAAAACTCAACTGCAGCTAGTAGAGCACTTCTGAAAATCAGCTCTTAATCACTTAATGTTAGAATTTTCACTCTTGGAGTGTTTCTGCATTTCTAGTTCTTTGTGTATGTTTAAACAAACAGTATTTTCTAAAGCCCTTTGAAATTTGCCCATAAAGAATTGGTTTCCCTAAGTGTAATTAAGTACTACTTAACCTTTCCTGTAATTATATGCATTTTCATTAAACTTACAAAGGTAATCTTACTGGGCATTACTGTATTAAATATCTTCATCTTTTTCAGATCTCGTAGAAAATTTTGATGAAGCATCAAAGAATGAAGCTAACTAAAACATAAATAGTTCTGGAAGCTGGCATGGACTAGATTTAAGAAATCAGCTATGTGGTTCCAAAGTTTTAAAGAAACAGAGAACATCATCTGTTAATAGTTCAGTAATATAAATATTTTGTATTTTTATGATGCTGTTTGTTCAGCATTTTCTGTCAGTTGATTTTGCATTTTGCACTTACTCCCAGGATCTACTCTTTTGGTCAAAAAGAAATGTCAGTGCAGTTTGAGGGGTGTGTGTATGTGTGTGGGTGTACGTATAGTGGAGAACAAATTGGAGAACACATATTTAACCATTTACCCTTTTCCTTTGGAAGTAGAAATAAAATGAATCTTCAGCATCGTTACTTTGATTATCACCAAACAGTGCACAGAAGGGAGTTAAGATTAACGTTTTGTCCACATTTTGTGACCTGAAGACATTACACCATTAAAACCTGGGGTTAATTTGCTGTTACCTATTGTACTTGCAGGTGTGTTTCTCAATGTACACATATTTGTCATCAACATTGTGTTCATCCCAGGTTTTAGGGGAGATGAGCTGTTTTAGCGGCTTGTTTGGTGCAGTAACATTTTAAAAATTTGGTCTCATCAAAGTGTGCTTTTTTTTAAACTTTTTTTTTTTTTTGGTCTCTTAAGGTTTTGATACAAGCTGGTATTTGGCTTCTTCCATGTAGACGTAGCAGTATGTTCTCCTGGTGGTTACTAAAATACTTCCCAGTCAAAAGAAAAACACCTTGGTTCTCTACTGTCAGATCACTTCCTAAGCTTGGAGGTCTGGTTGGTAACAGTCCAGTGCATCAGTTTTGCACAGTAACAGGTTTTTGCTTGAATAACTTCAAGCTGTTCTCTTGGCATGACTGCATTTACTAGCAGCTGATGATCCACTCTCATTCTTAGGGCCCTAGGAGCTAAATGCACTGTGTGAGCAATGTTTAGGGTGGGAGAAAAGAGTTGTTTATGCTTTGCCCTGCTGCCTGCTGGGCAGCCTGTGCAGCGACTAGCTCTAAAGGGATTTTTTTTTTTTTTTTTTTTTGCCTATAACTTACCTTGGCCTATAACCTACCTCTAGGTTTGGTGTCATCTGTAGTAGCTTCTTACAAAACACAAACGCTCCTCAGGCATAAGGAGGACATTGGGAGGTACTGTTGGTACAGTGCAGTATTTATGACCTTTCTTTAAAATGCTTAATGTGAAGCTGTTTTCTCAGAGGCTCTTTCAAGGTTCTTGGTGTAATGTGCATTACAGTATAGTTAGACATCATTGTAACTTCTGTCAAGGGCAGCTGTGGCTTACAAAAGCCACTTTGTTTTTTTTCTCTACATCTGTCACTTAACTATGGCTTAATTGGAACATATCAGCTTTTGGTGTAGGCTCATATGCTAGAGAACTGTAATAGTACAAGCAAACAGTCCATGAGTTCTGGAGACTTCGTGAACCCACAGAAGTAGAGCTGTAGTGGTTCGTCAGCTGAACTCCTCGGTTCATTTTCTAGGCTTCGTTCAGTTTTTCCTGTTATATTTTATATACTACATGGATCTTACTACAAAATAAAATAACAGTACAAAAGAGGAAATGCTCCCTCCTGTGTGTTGTCTGCTCCTCCCACCAGCACTGGCTGAGGAAGGCAGGTGGATGCTGCAGCTGTTTGAGACAGCACTGCATTCTTGGTGGCAGTGACCAAGGAAGACATGTAGGGCTAGGGAGGGTCCCATTAGAGCTCTAGGATTTCACACTCCCTATACTCACTCCTATTTTCTCTGTGGTGTTGAATGAAACTTTCGTTTGTGGTATGGCTGATCAGCTGTAGATGATTTGTTCTGTTTATAAGAAGGAGATGTCTCCACAAGTGTGTGCTCAGGCACGTGGAATTGCCTTCTGCTCCCTCTGTGAGCCCAGGGAGCAAAGGAAGGACACGAGGCAACAGGTATTTGCAGTGTTCCTCTGTTTGCTTAAGAGGTACAAGTGAAGAACCTTTCCGTTTAGCAACTCTACTGAGTTGATACATGGGACACTCCCTTCCTGAATACTAACCAGATACTGAAAATTCCTGCTTGTTCCTTCTGATGTAGGAAGTACGGCAAAAGTAATTTTGTGAGAGACTAAAAGTAAGCCTTGGAAACAATGATGCTGTAAGTTTATATAGCTGAACTTCGATTCCTACAAAATACTGATTTCGTTTTTGCTCTTGAATTTACATGTTAAACCCTCAAATTTTTCCTATGTTGATAACCAGTAAACCAACTAACTATGCTAGCTTACGTAGTTACATTATCTTCAGTTTTTTCACTGTCTCTGGAAACAGTCAACCACTTATGATTTGCTGCTGGAAATACTAGAGCTTATCAATCATTAAACTGATTTTAATTAAAAGTAGCCCATCGAGGCTGTTGTGGGAAGAGCTCTTTTTTCTTTTGTATTTATTCGTGGTGTAACACAAACAGTGTTTGTATGTGATGATGGAAATGCCAGGTTACTAAAAATAGTTTTGGGGAGCGTTGGTAAGTAAAAACTCCCCACATAAAGGTGAACATTAAGTTGTTCTTTGCTTGGCTTGAAGCACGATAACCACCATACTTCTGAAGCCCTTGTGCTTACTTGCTCACTACTAAACTCTGCTGGCATATTAAAGATACTGGTAATGATATTGACATGTTAAATAACTTAAATAAGTGATTGGAAAGTAGGAAGATGGAGCAGAAAGGAAATTGAAACATCTCCTGGACTGTATGTGAGGGGGAGTCAAAGCTTGATCAGTGAAAACCAAGGAGTCTGCAAATGTGTGAGACAGCAAACACTGATCTTCCTTCCCTGGCTGCTGGTGCATTTGTGTAGTTCCCTAGTTTATGGGTGGGACCCAGGGTCTGGCTGGCTTCTCTGAGGCAGCAGAGAAGTCTGCAAAATCTTGGAATTGTTTCATAGTTTTCTCTATGAAATAAAGAAATGCTTGTGTGTGATGGATGCAGAGGTTACATACAGCACAGGCAGTGGTGCTGGAGACTTGGGGCTGGGTGCATGGATTTCCCATGCAGAGCCCAAAAACAAAGTGAGTTTACAGCTGAGAGTGTTTGTAGGGTGGAAGGAGTTAATATAAAAAGGACATTTAATGCACAATACAGACCTTGAATTTTTTATTTTTAGCTTTTGTTATGTAGCAATATTTGAAGAGCGCGCAGGAATGATAAGGATGAATTTAGAGCTGCTGCGGAAATATGTTGATAACTTGCTCATATTTGTCAACTTACCATGGGAACTAGGAATTGCTATGAGCTCCCTTCTGCCAGGATTTTCACAAATAATATTTTGGATTTGATGTGTACAAAATGAGCACTGGAGGTCTTACAGCTGATTTAATTACTGAGCGGTGTGTTGATTGACAAGTGTATTCCTGTTAGCAGGAAGGAACTGAGGAAGCCCTAAAAGCACAGTAAAGCTGTACTTATGTAAGAGACGAATTCATGTCCAGAAGGATCTTCCTGAGATTGCCTGGAATCAGAACCCATGCTGCTCTGGATGGTAGGAATTTACAGAGAGCTGAGCAAACTGCCCCTTAGGTGAAGGTGAGTGAGTGAATTCTTCCACTAGCACTTAAGATCAGTCTGCTGTTGTTATTCAAAGGCAGTACTGGTTTGTTCAACAAAGTGAGCAGTCTTTATTCTGGGGATCCAGATTTCACTAATTAAATGATCCCTGTTTTGTACTTGAGCAAATGAAGTGGTGCAGAACAGAAGCACATCACAACAACAGCCATAGCCACTTCACAGAAGTGACAGCCCAAGTGCAGGGAATGGTTGTTCACCTTTACCAGCTTTCCTGTTAAATAATTTATTATCGCCCCTTTTAAAGACCAGTCTGCAGGCACTGAAGAACTTAATGGATTTATTCAGAAACATGAGGGCTGCAGTTTCAATCAAGGATTTGAGTAGCAAGCAGAGCAAGCAAAGAGACTAATTTTAAAATTGGTTGTCTTGGTATGTTTGGATGGAAGCTTGGGTTGGTATCTAGAGTGGGGTTATTGGGGTTTTCATTTCACATCCACCACTGTTACTGGACAAGAAAAAACAGACTTGTACATCTTCCAGGACCTTGGTTTGCCTTTATTTCAGGAATACTGCTCTGTCTCCTCTGTGTGTAAATTAATGAACACCAAACTGGATGTTTCTTGAGACAACTACATCTCTGCAATTGGTATAAAAAGCTACTTCTGCATGATAAACACATAGTATTTGGTGGGTTCTCTGTGCTATTAAACTCCCTCTCACTAAGCAACAGACCCTCAGCTTGCTTAGATGCTGCTTTTTTTGACAACTGTTATCTGTCAGATTCTCAAATACTAGGCAGCATCTCCTTGAATTTTGCATTGCAGGTAGATTTTTGTAGCTAAGCTAAATTAGTTGCCTCCTTGACGTAAAGGGAGATTAACTGCTCATTTGAGTTCTTGAAGTTGTTTTTGGTATTTTTGTTAAAGTATGAATTCCAAGGCAAACATTGAAACAAAAAATCCTATTTCAAGGCCTTTTGACCTTTCAGTGCACATATCCCAGCTGAATAAAAGGAGTTACACAACCTCATGCACTTCCTTGCAACATCCTTGTTGCAGCTATAGTAACTGCTTATGTCAAAAAGTAATATTAGAAAGTATTTAATGTATTTTTAGATTCTGTCTAATGCAACTTAGCTGACAAAGAAGAGCCGGTGCTGTGAGATCAGCTCTCTACAGACATTGGGAAGTGTGGCGCAAACAACATTTTGAGAACAGCAGTTTTCATTTTGAGACCGTGTGCGAAGCTGGAAATTTCCAAGCAATGCAAATTATTGCCTGACATAGGTAAGTGAAGACTTAAAATCTCGGCAGATGTCAGCAGGATGCCAGACCTTTGCACACCAAGAGTGAAGTTTGCTGAAAAGCTTTTACTAATCTCTGGCTTTTCTGCTGCTGACAGATGAAGGCTTCCCGTTCCTTTGCTTTCCCAACCTGATGCCTGAGGTCAGCTGGACCAGCATGCTCCGAAGCTGCAGGAGCCCATCTTGTTGCCTTTGCCTCACCACCTGCCAATGAGCTTGAAATTTCTGGGAGATAAAGGATAACCCCCTTAGAGGGAAGTTCTTGCAAGCAGGCTGGATGGGGATGGCTATCAGCAAAGCGGCCTCACGGGCTGGACTGACTGAATTGGCCTTTTACCCTGCTGCTGCTGGGGCTTGGCAAGGCAGTGTAGGGCAGCTTGTGCTGCTGCTACTGCCAGGGTCCTACCAAGTTTGGGAAGAGGGAGGGATTGGCCATATTGAAGCCTTGGGTGATGATCTAGTCAAATCCTCTAATTTGCAGTTTGTTTCTAAACTTTTTGTTGGGAAATAGGGGTTCAGTCCAGTTCGCTCTGCCTGCACCATGGGCTGATAAGCTGCCCCATGTGAGCCCAGCGTGCCCTCACTGCCCTCTGCCCCAGCCATCCCATTGCTCCACAGCACCGAAACACAGCCCTCCCTGTGAGCCTGTTCTGCATGTCTCCTTTTAGGTGAACACTGATTTACTGGGGAAAGCTGCTGAAGTTTTGATGTTTCATGCTGCAGGTTCTTGTTCACTGAAAATCACTTTTTAAGTTACTGACCCAGATCTTTAACATAGAATTTCCACTTTTGTTACAAGATGTGGTTTCAAATGGTTTCTGACACATGGTGTTGAATTGAAAATAACCCTAGCTTGCTTTCAGCATTGTTAGAATCTCCAGGGAGTAATAATGTGACTAAAGTTCCTGCTCTGTTCATTTTGAAACCTTTGCTGTATTGCTGAAGTCTTGGTCTGCTCTGTGATTGACAGTTGTAATTAGTGACATTTTGCATGTTTCTGAAAGAATGCAAATACAGCCTAAAATAATTTTTACTTTGAATTAGGATTTCTTCCCCTATACGTCTTAAGTTTCCCACAGCCTGCTTCCACAGTTTGACTGAAAGACACCAGGTTTTCTCATGATCTCCTGCTGGATATTTGGGTAGTTTGCTGAGACTTCCTTCTATTTTGACACAAAAGTGATGTCAGTTTTCTGAAAAACAGGGAATGTGTTATTTTCTAGTCTTTTCTATGTTGCCTTTTAGCTGCATGATTTCAGTGTTGTTGTAAATTATTAACTTTTGAACACAGGGATTATTATTGCCTCTAACTCTTCTCCTGCCCTTTGAGTTGCAGGGTTGCTTTCATTGGCAGTGTGCACTGAGAAATCATGTTGGCGACTTGCAGCCCTGAAATTGTAATAGCTTATCCCATTACACGGTGCTTTTTCCAGCTCAGTTCTCCTGAGAACCTTGAAATAGGTTTTCCATAAAAATATTCCAGACACTCTTTTTTCTTTTAAAGG
The DNA here is from genome assembly GCF_020740725.1 of Corvus hawaiiensis. Lineage (NCBI taxonomy): Eukaryota > Metazoa > Chordata > Aves > Passeriformes > Corvidae > Corvus > Corvus hawaiiensis. The sequence continues at coordinate 27,430,173 of NC_063221.1, forward strand.
CTATAGTCAAAATTGAAGGGATAATCTAGCTATTGTTTCTAGTGAAATACATATTCTATCCTGATGATTTTGTAAATTATAGAGGATTTTTATAGTGCAGTCTGGATCACTGAGAACCTGGTGGGTTCTTTGAACAAGTTTGCTTGTTTGTTGGCTACAAGCAGACAAACATCATTAGCATCTTAGCTGATGGAAACTCTTCCATGAAAAATTCACACAGTCTTACTGGTTTTAATCTGCACAAGCACTTCATGGATTTGCAGAAGCTGTAATAAAAGGTTTAGGTGTCTTATACCTCCATTTCCTCAATGGCTTACAGTAGCATCATCAGGAATGTACACCCAGTGTGTTCACCTTTGTGACTGCAGTTCTGTCATCTTCCTTTCTCTATAGCTGTTGTGGTATTGTCTGAGAAACAGGATTACTGAATTTGACTGATATCACAGTGTGCTGATACTTTCAAACTGCTTGGGTCCTCATGTTCATTATGGTTCAGGACGGCCAGTATTTGTTGAAAAAGAAAAAAGAAAAGTAGTAACTATTCAGAACAAGAATTCACTTGCATTGAATAAATATGGTGAGCAATTCTTTCTATTAGTTTCTCTGCTGAGACATTAATCTGTGCTAAAATTTGTATGAGATGTGCCTTGGTTCAATTTTTGCCCTTTTATCTTAACACTTAGATCAGCCAAGATAAGAGAGGTGATTAAATACTTGTCCTCAATTACTCCTACCCTTGTGAGCAGCCCAATGAAAAATTGTTGCAAGAGGAATTACATGCATTGGTCTACGTGCACAATAAAAACAAGCTTTAACAGTTGTTCCTACCATAGTTAAGTAATCCTGTTAAAGCAGAAACATTTGCAAGTTTTATGCTCAGGATGTCTTTCTGGTTTGATGAAAGCAAAATAAAGGACAGAGGTCAAAGATGCCAAAGAGCATTTTTCTCTCCCCTCCAAGAGTGCAGCTTCCTGATGTATGCGCTGTTATTTATTGTGCCCTATTTAATTCTGTATCACAGTCAAAATTGTTTGCAAGGGTTCTGGCAGTTTGAAATGCAGTACCAGGCTTTTTTAGCAAACTCAAAGCATTCATCTGACTGACTGCTGAGGTACAAACATGAACAACACACAGACATCTCTCACTGAGATATTGGGGAAATAGCTGGTCAGGCCTTCCCAAGTGTCTGACTCACAGCACTCCACAAAATTTCAATCATGTGATTCAGCAAGGCATAAATAAGCCCTAGGTGGTTTTTTATAGGCTTAATTACACCTGGTGAAGCAATGTTCTTTTGCTTGAGCAGGGAGTTGCCAAAATGCTGCGAAGGCAAACCATTGCCAGGAGAACAGGAAGGTTCAAGTAGAGCCATGGAGGTCATGGGACAAGCAGGAGGAGTATGTGTACACTTCCATGGGATTTGCTGGTGGGGTTTGCCTGTGACGGTAAGACTGATTGATTCCCTGTTTGCCATCACTGCTGACTCAATAAATGACATGATCAAGATGAGCATGTGTGTCTCAGATATTTGTTTGTTTGTTTGTTTGTGTCTTTTCCCCCCTCATATGGACTAGTGAAAGAGAAATTGACCAATCAGAAGTGGGCATGCCTGCCTAAAATAATTAGTGGTTGTATTTAGTCAGGAGATCTTTACACAAGACCAGTGACACTATTGTTCCTTTCACTCAATTTTTGTGATGTAATATCTAGAAGAAATCATTATGGTTTTGAGGGGACATTAAAGATCATCATCAGTTTCGCCCCTCCTCCCCCTTGCCACATTCCAGTATCTGCAGGATTCTAGACTCATCCAGTCCATGCCTAACACCACACCTGGCAAATGGGAATTTTAAATATGTTTCCATGAATAAGGAGGCCAGCACAGGCTGGTATGTGAAGCATTTGCTAAGCCCATGCAACTGCAACCCATGGGATATTTTCCACCATTAGGGGAAAGGGCTGGAGCCAGTGCCATCCCAGCCACTGCTGGGCTAATGCTTGGACCCCAAGGATTGCCTGTTAAACACAGAAGGTAAGTGCTCAGAGGAGAACACTATGTTCCCCTAATGTTGCATCATCGTATTGTGTTATGGGCCTTGCTGGATACTAACTCCTTTGTTAGACTGTTTTCTGTAAAAACACTGAGTAAAAGATGTCCCTTTACCTTAAACCTCCATGGAGATTGAAAAATTAATGACAACTGGTTTTCAGTAGTTGTGAATGGCAGAAAAGTGCAGTTACAGGGCTCAGGGCTTCCTTACAGAAACAGCAACAATCTCCCAGCAGGAGGACATGGATAACAGGATCCATCCCATACATATTCCACACGTCCCCCACATCCTACACATATTTTGAAACAGACATAAAATTGTTGAATAATCGCCATTTTGTGAAAGTTGCATTGAGGTGTTTGCCATCCTGTTAGAGCATTCTTGGTTACTGATCAGCTTTCATTTTTATGGCCTGTTACATTAAATGGCAATTTTACCAAGCTCAAAACTTTTCTCAATCAAAGTCTTTTGGTAGTAGGGAGCACTTTGAAGTCAACTTAGAAAGCACATTCAGTTCTTTCTAGTATTTGAAGTTCTTTGCCCATTACATAATTACAGCCCTAATGCACTCCCCTAACTCTCACACATAAATTATATTGAAATTCAGTCTGTCTTCCCCAACCTGGAATTGGTTAATCACTTGGACACTGCCGCAGTTATAAAACCATGAGCCTGCCACAATTCTTCTGAATGATCAGATTCTTTCTTGTAGCCTCATACTTTCTATTCAAGCACTCTCCTATAGCATCCACTTCTATGTTGCCATACTATATAAAGTCCTGGCTCAGTTTTAGCTTGGCTCCCTTACTCAGTCAAGAGATGGGATTTTAATTATTATTTTTAAAATGCTCAGCTTCTTGCAAACTATAGGGGGAGATGTTTGCTCATCAGGTTTTTTTTTTCCCAGTGTGAAGCACTCATTTTTGTTGGAAGAAAAGAAAAATACAGCCAACAAACAATATTTTTCTGTCTATCCAATCAAAGAACCCCCTTGTTACCAAAGGGAGAGAGAATGAGGGAGAGGGACTGCTCTGGTTTTGTTTCAGTTTCAAGATGTTTGGCTTCTTTCTGCAAATGGGTGCTACTCTTACCCTTTGGTGCGTGGAAACATGACATTTCTATCCAATCTGCTTTCCACTTTATTGTTTTTTTGTTTTGCTACAATTTATAGAAAATTGTTATATAATTTATACTAAACCATTTGTTTAATAAAAAACTGTCCTATAAAGAGAATAAGGGATTTGGTATCCGATATAAAAAAGGGGTAAACCAATTCCTTCATTTTCTAAATTTATGGCAACTTTATTCCCTTTACAGGGAATTTTCTCTCATATCATATGTGATACTTTAGAATCAAGGAAGGTGGCTTATTTCTAAAGGAAAAAACCCCTTTTTTCTAAGCTTTTTCCTGCTTTACAGTAGCCTGTATTGCAGCAGCCTGGAGGGAAGGTGCCAGTGCTGTAGCCAGACCCTGTGTGTACCTGCACAGACCACAGTCGCTTCAGGCCCTTGTATTATAACACTTCAAAATTATATCAATTTCAGAAAAATAGTTTTGATGTCATCATGTGAATGTGATCTTCAGAGAGTAAATTAAATGGGTTATAACCGTCTTCCCTAGTGAATTTATGGCATGGGGAGTTTCAGGTCAGCTCAGTTGCCTGCCTCATTTTTCAAAGCGTTTCACTATGGGTTCTACATTTTCAGTTAAGCTGTTGCTATTTAAAAAGATGACTTCCATGTCATTTGCAAAGCATGTAGAAGCTGGAGGCAATTCAGCATTTTGACACTCTTAATTAACTGATGGCCTGTCATGAAAGTAGGTTGTAATTAAATGATATAGTAATTTTGGCCAGGCTGCCTTCCAATCTCTTTTTATATCTCAGCAGAATAATTCAGGTGGTGACATCATGTCAGTATATTTGCTTCTCCTTCCTCAATGCCTGCTCAGGAATTGTTACTCGTGGTTCAAAATATCTTCAAGAAAATAAATTCCAACGAGTTCTTGGTGAAAAAGGAAATAGAAATTTTTAAAATTTCCTGTCACAGATGGTGGCCAGTTATCCTGTTGGGGTCTGTGACGATGACTTGTAATATGTGACAACCTACATGTCCTGTAAAAGAGACTCACATGTTCAGGGTTTCTAAGGCAATCCAGATGGGTTCATGAAAAATGGTGGGAGAAAAAGGTAATTTTGATGGCTACAGAGCCTGAGCCTTGGGATATTGCTAATTATTTGAGTATTATTTGGATTTGGGCCCCAAGTACTTTTGGCTAAAGATTATGCTGTCTTTAACTAAAGGGATGGGTGTTGAAATGGGAGTGCTTTTACTGGATAAGCAAACAGTTTTATGGAGGTATTCCAGGATGGACATGTCCCTAACACAGCCTGACAGTGTTACTGTCCAGAAATGAGTGGGATTTGTCAGGAGCCAGTAATACCCACGGCATTTTGAGCCAGGTTCTTTTGATGTCCATTTTCTGATGTGCTGCCCTGGGGAAATCTGCCATCTATTCATCTCTTCAATCCTTTAATAACATCCCTTGTGGCAGGAACATCATAATGCTGAATGCCGCGACTGAGACGTTACTATGAATATGCTGAAGATCCTTGCTTGGTGTGCGATGAAACAATCTTTAGGGAATAAGTGAAACAAAAGAGTGTGTAGGATATCCTTTAATTCAATGAAGAATGTGGGTGGAGAAGTAATTGAAATGAACAAGATGCTTTGGATTTTCATTAATGCCTTGAATACTTCAGGGTGTACTTAAAGCTTTGTGTGTGTGTGTGAACCATTTCACTGCTCAAAGAACTGATGAACGCAGGAGCCTGTGTTTTTTAACCATTCTTTACCTGCTCCCCATCACACCTTTTTCCTGAGGTATGAGCACTGTATTCCCTGTGGCAGTTCTGATAGAGGAGAAATAACCCTACAAAGAATTTTAGGTCTGTGAGTGGCTGACTGACAGCCACCTGCTGCTGAAAGCTACTGCAATGGCTGCCTTTCCTCTCTGTGCCCTCAGCAGTGGCAGCCATTTTTGGCCTTCCCCTACAGCAGTCACCAGTTGCCTCAGTCAAGTGTGGTTAAATTCGAGCAACATATTCCCGAATTATTTAAGGGCAGAGGAAGATGTGCCTGCAATCTGCAGCAGAGGTGTGCGAGCCTTTCTCCTTTGAAAGACATCTTCAAATATTCTGTGCACAAAGGACGGTGGTTTTGATGCCCACTGCACCCGTTGTCATTAAGAAGTAGTGAGGAAAAGACCAAGATGCCAACAGCAGATAAGCCAAGAAAGTGTTGCAAAAGTGATGCCCGCCAGATTCTTTCAAGAATAAAATCCCTTTTGCTGGAGTTTGACTCAATCCACCTTGAATGATTTAATTACAAAAAAGTCATTAACCAGAGCTTGGGAGTCATGTATGTCCATGCATAGCAGCTATTCATCTATCTCCAGTGCAACAAAGAAGGGAAATGCTTAAGATTACAATGAGCCAACTACATATATCGCTTCCTTTCAAGTAAGCTTCAGTTCCTCCCTAAAGAAAACTCAGCTCTTACTTTGAATCTAGAAAGACCTAAAGAATAAACTCATGTATTCATATTAGATCAAACCCTTCACATAAGCCCTGAGAGAAAAAAAAGGTACTACAGATGAAGTAAACTTTTGTTTACTTACTTCTTCATAAAAAACCAGGCCCTTCAAACAACAAAACCAACCAGACTGGAAATATGTAGCTGCATGGTCAGACAAGTTGACAACTCTATACGTGGACTGAAAACTTTGTCTGAAACATATTTCCTACCTCAAACAGGAACTATGAGCTTCATGGAAGATGTGTGCGCTCACTGCTCCTGCTGTCCCTCATCCCTGCCTTCTTCTGCCCCAGCACTCACTGGGCTCCTTCCCTCTGCATCCTCCCTTCTCCTTCCGAGACCAGCAGCTTTCTTCTCCTCCCTCAGGTTTACAGACCTGCAGATCTGGAGGAAGTGGTGTTATTATAACATTCCTCAGGGGCCCAGTACTGCACGCGAATGTTTGTGAGGCACAGAGATGGGATGCACCCCTGTTTGCTGTGCTCTGGCAGCACAGGCTGTACAAGGAGTCAGACGTAGCAGTTTCTGACCTTCATCTGTTTATTTTGTCTGTGTTCCCACCTTGGACTTCGATTTCTATTTAGGTGCCTTTCACATAACCACAGAACAGAAGAGCTGCTCTAACTCAGTGACACGGCCCACCCTGTCAATAGGGATAGGACTGAGGAATTAAAAGCTGAAAATGACACCATATAAAGATGCAGAGAAGCTTGTGATTTAAAGATAAATTGAAAACATCATAATTTTTACAGAAGAAGGACAAGGAGGAACATAGCAGAAATAAACAGACTGGAGGATTATACAGAGAACATTTTTTCCTACATGAGGAAAAAAAGGGTATTAAGTTTAAATGTGCAATAGAGCATTTACATCTGCTGAAAGAAAATACTTTTAAAGTGCCACAATTAGTGCATGGAACTCACTGTTACAAGACATCACAGATTAAAACAGGATTTAAAATGATTAGATGTTTTTCAGTGTAAAATGTGTCTCCATTTATGTAAGTACAATGATGAACAGATTTATTTAATTTGTTTACTGAATCTGTAAAAAAATCTGACAGCCTTTTTGGTCATAGAATATAGTTATGCTGGAAGAAACAAAACATCAAAAGGTATCACTTCAACAGTCATAATAATGAGTTATTTAATAATACCTATGTTGATGTGATTTTTCAGTTTGCAACAGTTTTATTTTGCACTGTATGTAATTAAAATCAAATCAAGTTTGCATTGTAGTGTTTTGATTTCTCTAAAATTCTTTTGTTCTTAGAATTGTCCTTGCATCTGAAGCATCGACATTCAAGGGAGTGGGTTTCTGTTCACAAAAACAGTAATTCAAAAATCCTCCACAAAACATCCTCTGTGCTATGGTTTGCTGGTAGAATTTCTCTCTGCAGTGTCTGGTGGGGTTTGCTCCCAGCCAACACACTGAATAAGCCTGGCTTCTAGGAGTGAGTGCACCAAGCATGTTCACTGAAGCCCACACAAATGTCTGAGACGTTATTTGTGAGCTTCTAAGCTCCCTTGTAGGGCCATATCTGGTTTAGGTTGGAGACTCTAAGTTTAAAAATCACCTGTTCTTCACCGTTGTGCTTCCTATTGGCTGTGAAGTGTAGAAATGTTGGTGGTGCATATGGAAAAGTGTGTAGGGCTGTCAACAACTCAGAAACGTCTTTATAGAAGTTGTGAGATACTTCTTTACAGAGTTGTACTGGGGCCTCCCTCCTCACCAGTATATCATACTTAAGGCAGGTTTTTTTAGACCAAACTGGCATGAATTACGACTTTTATCCAAACAATGAGAATTGTAATTCTCCTACCATCCACCATCCTCTGGCACAGCTCCAGTATTATTCCTGGAGTATCATCAGCCTTAAAAGAGTTTTATATGACTGAGGAAATTAAATAATAGCACATCCCAGGGACACCCCAATATACATGGGAAAAGTTGTAAAATCAGGAGTTCTACAATTCTAGGCCAAACTCTTAAATGCATTTTTTGGGTGATAATGAGCAGGTTGTTTAATCCTCACAGGGTGACTAGCAGGTTTCAACTATTTGTAAATTACTTTCAGATCTTCAAATGGAAAATACATATCTGTCAGCATTTTAGGGCGATGAAGTTCTGTAGATGGAGTTAATGTTTCAAACTCCTATTCATTTTTGAACCTCAGAGTTCTTTTGTTTCAGTGAACCAGAAAGCACATATTTAAGTGATGATTTCATATCTTCCAAATGATGGCTTTTCATGTAATCATCATAATAACCTTTCCCATAAGAGACTCTCAAAGTGGTTTCACAGACCTTCCTAAGGACTCATGGGATGCTTACTCATGCTTAGATCGAACTACTTTTACTGCACACAGGGAGAGGGGATCAGGAGGGTTAAATATCACTCAACAAGGCAGCAAAGAGTCGAACAAGAACCTGTTTCTCCTGATTCCAGATCCTGGAGAGTTTTTTGTTACTGAGCACAGACACGTTCATCTGGAATAGCCTCACAAATACATGAACCCTGTGAGTATTCACTAAAGCCACTTCCAGCTTCTGGCCAGAACAGGAATGTAATCAAAAAGGTACCTAAGCATTTCCAGGGCTTCTAAGTACGGGTGAATGACAAAATAAACAATACGAATTAAATGATCCAGTTGTTTATTGGAACTACTAAATCCTGTAATTTGACTTCTTGCTTAGCAGAAGGTTTCAAATTATCTGAGTATCACGTCTCACACTCAAATACCGAGTCCAAATAACAACCTTGAAAAGTTGTCCTGTGATTATCAGAGTGAGTTTGCACACAGATTTGTGTCTTCACCCTCTCATCTCTTCCTTGTGCTAGCCTCAGCCCTGCCACGACCAGGATGACCCTGCTACCACGATGACTTCAGCTCCCTTCACATTCTCTGCAAGGCCAGGGGGCTGCCACACCAAATACGGACCATCAGAGTAGGGCTTGCTTTGGATCAGCCCCTCTGTGTCTGGCCATGGATTGACACAGGAATAGAAAGATCTAAATTTCCTTTGAGACTTACCACTTTTTCATCTGTGGCAGAAATTGGCCAAGAGATCCTAAAGACACAGGAAAGAGGGAGGGGGAGAGAAAAACAAACAATTTAACTGAGTAAGTGCTGTTTCCTTGTGAAGTTTGGGGTAATAATCTAAAATGGGTGCCAGAGGGAGAGAAGGAGAAAAAATAGAGATGTCCTTAAAGTGCAAAGCCCTTGCTCAAGCTCCCATAGAGGTTTAAAACAGATACAGACACAGATCTCTTAGAGCCTCTAGGCCAATGTCTGGAGTATGGACAGAAAAGTGATGGATGTTTCAAGATTCAGCCAGCAAAGACAGTGAAGAAGTTATACTCCTTTCAAATGCATAACCTATTGAGTTTACTGTTGAAAAGGATTACCATGGAATCTCTTTTTCTTTTTCTTTTTCTCTTTTTCTTTTTCTTCCTTTTCCTTTTTCCTTTTTCTTTTTCACTCCTAAGGATACATGGCATATTTAAAATTTAAACTGGACGACATGAGAATAGGTATTCAGCATGGAATGACTCTAAACTGACTCACACAATGAGATGGTGACCTAGCAGGCCTTTTTCCTTCCAAGAGATTAAGTCCTATCTAGTGGAAAATGCATCATAGATTAATTAAGTGTCCATGTATTAGTGGCTTTACCGTATGACTCACTAATACTGAGTTAACCTTAATATAGGATTCTGAGAATCTTAAGCCAAGGATTTTATTGAATCACATTGTTCTGGTGCAGGTAGTACTTGAGTTTAATGGATGAAGTCTGCACAGAATTTAGAAAAATCAAAGATTCAAGGCTGATGAGGTAATCAAACCGTATTCAGAGAGACAGCACCGGAGCTGGGCCAGTCCCTCAGCCACTAGAGGGCAAAGCCACAGCGTTGCAATCGGCAGCGCTGTCTGCTCGCCTCTTTCCAAGGGTGTTATCAGCGAGAGCATTTATTTTATAACAAAAACTGGTTAGATGATCACTAAGCCCTTCACTAGGAATGGCGTTAGTAATGAATACTTAGAGTATTGTTTCTGTCAGAGTGTGGTATGCAGGCAGTTATTAGCCACGGTGCGGAAAAAAAAGCCAACATTTTCTTCCATGGAACTGTGAATAAAAGATTCAGGCACCCAAGAGGTTTGGACTCTTAGGCTCACAGCACAGGCCTTTCCTACTCGAAGTCTTGCATATACTCAGTAGAAGGCTGAGTACTTGTATCAGGAACTACATTGGGAAAGTAATGAACATTTTGCTGCAAGGTTTCCTAATTTTTTGATGGTACCAGGTCAGACTGAAAGACTCCTGAATCTTTCAATCAATGACAGATTTTGGAGAAGTCCAAAGCCTTATGTACAATCCCCTACCCAAGTCAGCCTTTGACTTTCTAATATTAAGAATTTTTGTTCTCTCCACTGGTTCTTGCCCTCTCCTGTGCAGTGCATGTTATCAAGCATCTGTTCTGTGCTCACACTAAATTTCCTGCTGCACTTTTCAGAGATCAGGAGTGGGTCAGTTTGGTGTGGACCTGAGAGACTGCTTGGCACAAAACCACTGTGCCGTCTGTGACAGTGGCCAGAAGCAGATGCCAGAGGAAGAGTTTAGTAGCAGGATAATCATATAGTCACACTTGTCAGGAGTAACCTCCCAGCTTCCAGCAATGTATGTCTCAGGCATCCTGAGTGAGAAAAGTTATCTTGGCATGCAATATGCTTCAAAGGCTTTGCCTTCTGTGAACGAGTCCACCCATCCCTTCAACCATTGTAAACATTGCCATCCCCACGGCTGCTCCCATCATGTGCTGAACAGCACATGAGCTGTGTCAGATGATGCTGAAAGGGATGACAGGTTGTTACTTCTTAGTGCCCAAGGAAAGCAACTTGTGCATAGACAAGCAGCCAGAACACACAGCTACAGACACAGAGTTCTATCTCCTGGGGAGCAGACTTACAGGACTGAACTCCTGCTTCTGTTAAAATTAAGTTTTTACGACCTCCTAATTTCGACATTCTCAGTGCTGGGAAATCCAGCTTGTCCTGCCCTAAACTGTCTTGGTGATTAATTACCTTCCCTGGCAGCAGACCTCACAGGAAGATGAATACATCTGCATATGCTCACTGAATCTTGGAAGTTAAAACCTGTGATTGAGTCACCCCTTCACCTTTTTTCCTGACACTGAAATAGACTGAACATTTTCACTTTAAATCATTCTTACTGATCTTCTCCGAACCATCTCTTTTTCAGCTTCTATTAAGAAATTAAGGAATTTGGGTATCAGACTTCAGGAGTAATGGGACTAGTACCAGAAAAATAAATACAGACATCTTTCTATATTCTCCTGTTTATAAACCCAGGATTGCATTGTCCTCTTGGCTACAGCACCACACCACCTGCTTATTTTCTTCTGATTATATGTGATGATTCTTGAGGTTTTTGAGTATTACCTCGAAAGAGCACAAATTCTCTCATCCTATAATCACTCTCTCTATTCCTTGGTGCATGGTTTTACATTTGGCTGTACAGAAATGCACATTACTTGTTATCAAGCTGTCTCAGCTACTTTACAGCACGAGTTGTTATTTATGAATTCCAATTGCTTATATCACTTGCAAACTCTTTAAGTGATGATTTTATGTTTTTCTTAGAGCCATTAATATCAATACAATGAAGTGTAGAACTAATTGCCATAGGACGCAGAAACACATTCTTTGATGATGACTTTTTATTTCCCCACTTTGTAACTGTCAGTTAGAGCCTCAACAGTTTAATATGAGCTGTGATGAGTCTGTGTCATTTTGGCTTCTTAATTAAAATGCTGCAAGTTACAAGAACAAATATTTTGCAGACCTACTTACCTTCATCAACCGAACTTGTAATGCCATTAAAAAAAAATCAAATTATTTTCACAGGATTTATTTTTCACATTAATTTGCACTTATTGTGTTTCCACCCTTTAATTCTTTTCTAATCAAGTAATGGAGATAATGTCCCATTTTATTACCCAGAATTCTTGTCAGTCTGGCAGGTTGTAATTACCTTGGTCACCTTGTTTACCCTTTTAAAATATTGGTACAATATTTCATTCAGTCCTCTGGAACTTCAACAGTGTTCCAAGATTTATTGAAAATCAACATTAATAGTCTAAAGATACTCTGTGCCAGTGCTTTTAAAACTTTTGGATGCAAGTTACCTGGACCTGCTGATAGCCAACTTCATTAGCTTTTGTTTAACATCCTCCTCAGTGCTTGTTGTAATGGAATGTATTTCATCATCACCATCATCCTCTGATATTTGTGTATCGTATGGCTCTTCCCCAAAACCAGACCAGGACTCAGTTCTTGAGTTCTTCTGCCTTTCCTACATTGTTATTAACCATTCCACAATTTCTACCTCAGAACAGAGTGAAGCCCTTATGAAACTTCCTTTTCCCACAGACTTCTGCAAGTTTCACCACATAGTTTAAAAATCCTCTTACTTGTCCTTAACTCTATTGTTCAAAGATTACTCTGGCATCATTTTGAATCGCTAGAATTCCCTGGAACTCCCAGATCCCAGTGTAGTGTAGATCCCATTGTTACACACGTCTTTGTACTGATGTAAACTCTGTGCTGCTCCCTGCAACCAGGGCACCTCAGAGCTTTCCCTCACCTTTCTAACTGTGGCCCTCTCACCCACTTTACTGTTCCCTGCCTTTTGCAAATTGAAGTATCCTCTTCTCTCTGCTCTCCTTTTTGCCTTTTCTTTGGCAGCTTCTCATAAAGAGCTGGGAAAAACACTTGGGAAAAGAGGTGGCAAACTCAATACCAAACATCCATGCAGTCATGTGGGGTAATGTCAAGCATCATTTCTCATGACAGCGCTGTAGGGGATCACCGACATGGGAGACCTGCAGATACGTTTTGGAGAGTTCATAACTTGGACTCTTGTGCCAAGTGAAAAGTCATCATCCATGTCTTACAGCCTTGCTGTGGCTTGAGATCAAAATCATTGGCTTGGTTTGTATACAGTGTTTCTCACTATCAATATTGAAATGTTTCCTCTTCTAGCAGAGGGAGCACATTGAGAACACAGGATGGGCAATCTTTCTGCTCTAAGCTCAGGTGTCTGGCACCACAACTGCCTGCAGCAGCACCCTGGGGTTTGTGGAGTTTGCTGCTCTAGATACATCTTCATTCAGAACAAGTCATGTGGCATCCAAGATACCCAGGAGGGATGGGGAATGAGACCATATGCCATCACCTTCACTCACAGAGATGTTTCCCATTGCTCCTAACTCCTGTTTTGCATGCTTTCATGTGACAGCCTTCCTGCAAAACAGCCAGTTATGATATCCTTCAGGAAAAACCTCTCTGTGTTTGGTGAGAAAACATCCCAATGAATGGCTGCATCCAGAGGACTAAAAATAGAACAAAATTATGGTAGCGATATGCCTTTGTGAGACACTTGTAGATGGCAAAGTTATGCATTTGCATGCATTTGGCCAGAGGTTATAGAGCGTTACGCTGCTCACTCATTAATTTATTTCCTTTTTGTTTGTCAGGCATATTGTATGTTTATCAGTCTGAGGTGTTTCATGAGAATCATTTTGAGGACAGTTATTGTGTATTGCACCAATCTGAACCCCTCATCTGTGCTTCACAAGCATGACACCACTAATTGCTAAAGAGATAGCAAGTTGGGGTTAACCAGGAATGCTTTATGGGAGAAAATAAATTCCATCTCCATTAACATGCTACTCCGAGCTATGATGGAAGAGCATTTTTTATCTCCTCAGCTATTTGCCCATGGATTGATGATTCAGTTGATTGGGAGCATCTCGTATTTTCTGCTTGAAAAGCACATAGTTCCACCAGAATCAATGAATAAACATTAAGTGCTTCCCTTTCATTTCAAGCTGGATGGGCTGGTGCTCCTGGATGGAGCAAGGAGGCCTAGATTTTATCACCGGGGCTCATTACACTGCATTCACTGACATTATGTGGGAAGTTAATGGAGAAGCCCAACCTGCTGGAAAGTGATAGCCTGTAAGTGTGAAGGCTTGGGAAGAGGGAATGGCCGTGCAACTGCATTAGCAGCCACCACACTTACCTTTCCCTCCTTCCTGGGCTAACATGGCACTCTGCTGCGGCTGGGAGGTCACGGACCTGCACAAAGGTGAGGGGACAGCGACTCCTTCCCATTCCCGCGGCAACAAGCGAGCCTTTCCTGAGGGGGAAGCGGGGTGAGGGGCTCCTGGAGCGAGCGATGAGGGATTCCTGAGGAAGGAGGTTCCTGAGACGAGGAGTGAGAGGTTCCTGAAGCGAGGGGTGAGGGATTGGTGAGGCGCTGAGCGCTCTCTCTCTCGGGTGAGGCTGCAGGCGGCGGTGAGGCCGCGCTGTGCCGGTTCGCAGCCCGGGACCGGCCGCCCCCCGCCCACCCCGCGCCCGCCGGACCGCGGCACACGAGGGAAGCGACATTTCCTGGAGTTCCCGAGCGCTCGCAGGCAGGCGAAGAGTCCCGCTCCCGGCATGGGCCACCGCCTCCTCTTGGAGAGAGAACGGGTGAGACTGCGGGCGCAGTGTCACGGTTTGGCGTAACTTGTCGGCTCGCCATCGCGGCTCCTGTGAGGAAGGAGCGCGCTTGTCTGTTGTTGTTGTTCGGTGTGGGGTGGTTTTTTTGTTGTTTTTTTTGTTTGTGTTATTTTTATTTGTTGGTTTGGGGTTTTTTTTAATTTCTGGAAGCCTCTTTGCTGAGGATTGAATGTGTCTGCCAGCGGATAGCTCCGTGCCTCGCAGCTCTCAGAGCGGCCGAGGGCGTCCCGCAAGACGGGGTGTCCCTCTCCGGTTGTGGAGACACTCAACATGAAATGGCGAAATAACACATGGACGGCTCCCAGTCGCGAGTCCTTCTGACCAGGTTTTGTGTAGTGGTCACACTAAACACCCGCTGCAGCCGGGGTCCGGGGGCGCGTCCCTCGGCCGCGGGGCACCGGCAGCGCCCGGTGGCGGCGGTGGGTGCCCGGTGCCGCCCCCCGCCTCTGTGTGTGTGTGGCTGCGGGGCCCGCGGGCTCTGCCGGTTCCCGCGGGGACAGAGCGGGCGGCTGCTCCCGCTGTCCGCCCGCTGCGGGACTGTCGGTGCGGGGGTGCCGGTGCAGATCCCGGTGCCCGGTGTGGGGGTGCCGGCGCGGACCCCGCGGCGCGGGGCGGGGGCGCGGCAGCTCCGCGCCGCCTCCCCGGCGGTGCCGCAGTGCCGTGCGCTGCCGCCGGGGCCGGGCAGGGGGCGCTGCTGCCGGGCGCTGCGGCGGCCTTGGCCGCGGAGGCAGCGAGCGAGCCCGGCTGGCGGCGGCGAGGGCGCGCCGGCCCCCAGCGCTCCCGGGGCGGACCCGGGGGATCCCCCTCGCCATGCAGACCCGGCGGTGCCTGCTGCCTCCCGAGGTGAGTGAGCGGCGTCCGGCGCGCCGCCCCCGGGCCCGGGAGGCCGGGGTACCCCGCTCCCCAGGCCCCTGCCGCCCGCAGCGAGGCCCCGCGGGCGGGCGGGCGGGGAGGGCTCCGACGCCTCGGTGGAGCCGCCGTATCGCCGACAGCGCCCTGGGCCTGCGGGCTCCGGGCGCCCCCTCGCCCCGCCGCCCTTGTCCTCCGCACGCCTCCGAGGGGAAGGCAGCGGTCGCCCCCCAACCCTCCCCAGCGGCCGCCGTGGTCCTCCGAGCCCCCTCCCCGCCGTTCCCCCGCAGTCCCCGGGCATCCGGACTGGGTGACCCGCTCGCCCGGGGCACCTTTCTCCCCGTGCCGGCGATCCCGGAGATGGGGAAAGAGCTCCTGCTCCCCCCAGGACGCCCCGTGTGCCGGCGCGGGGCAGGGCGAGGCTGTGCCCCGGCAGCCGCGGCTGCCGACCCGGGCAGGGGAGGATCCCTCTTTTCATCTCGTGCCCTTTTTATGGCCTGATCTCCGCTCTCTCCCCGGGCAGGGAATGTTACTTGCTCATCGCGATGTGTAACAAGTCACTCCTGCAATGGTGGTAGTGGCGGAGGGGGATGGGGAGAGCGGGCGGGATGCGTTTTATAACATCTCTAATTACGTGAAATTGTGGTCATGTCTCACTCTAAGAATAACTGGCACTCTTGGCATGTCAGACTTTTTGCAGAGGTGGGCTACTTTCTTGCTCATAAATGTTATGGCTAAAAAGGTGCCTGTGGCAGAGGGTGGCTCAAGAATTGTTTTTATCTTCTTAACCAGACAGAGAAACAAGTAACAGATGGAAATTGATAGACTATATGTTTTCGTGTTAAGGACCTTGTTTATTTATAGACAAGATAGTCCTTATTATTTTATGACAGAGGTTTTTCAGAGGGTGTCATTTTTACACATATTTTCATTTAGTTCCGATATTAAAAGTTAACTGAATTCTGTCAGTCATTTTAGTAAGTGTGGTTGTCTCAGATTAGAATTTCTGAATAACACTGCCCTCAATTTTTGGGTCCAGACTGAACCCAAAACCGGAAGGAGCTGTGAACAAACAAGTAAAATAGTAATAATAAAAAATATGCACTCCTTGAATAAAAGCTTTTATTTTCTTTGGGCAGCATTTAACTGACCAGGCAAGGTTTTAAACTATTGTAATTAACTTTTATTAGCAAGTAATTTTTGATTGCATGGAACGACTCCAGATTTTAGATACACCTTCAGTGGTTGAGGCATTCAAATAATTTGTTACTGCCTGAACCATCAGTGTGCTTCTTTTTATAAAGTTGCGGCATGTGATGCAAAATTAGAAGAACAGTCTCCTTGACCCAAGAGAGACAAATTTTAAAATCTCTTCAGAGGTTTGGGAAATTTGAAATGAAAGCTGAAGAAGGGTCTAAAATTTCAAACAAGCCTCGTTCTCTAATTGAAGCCCTGATTAACCCTGAACAAGTTACCATGGTCTGACACACGTGATTTATTTGCATTGCTTTATGGTGCCTCTTTTAGTGTGTGAGAAAGGAAGAAACCCACCCCAAAACTGCCGTGCTGACTCCTGATATTGGGTGTTATTTTTGTGTGTTAACTTTGAGTCAGTTACGAGGCTGGGGATTAAATACTTTCAAACACACACTCATTTCAGGATCTGAGGCCTGGGGCTAAGGCTGAGATGAAATACAGTTTTTTTAGCTTGGCATAAAGTCTGGCTGTGATTGTCTCAGGGAACAAAGGTAGAGACTGAACAAAGATGTAGTATTAAAACTTGTGGCCAAAGAATGATAAGCTTTTCATGTCTGTTGTAGTCTGTCCACTTGCTGTGCCAGCTTTGGCAGAAAACAGCTTGCTAGTTTTTTGGTTTACAGGCTATCTATAGAAAATTACCTGGAAATTATTTTGCTAAAGGATTAGAGTGGTGTTTTGATTTTGAATACAAGTTGGACAAAAAGAGGTTTTGGGAAGAAGTTGTGTGTTCATGTTTTGTTGATCAGAAAAATCTTTTTGATGCACTGAGAATCTTTCAAATAAAACTGGTTTTCTTGGCTGAAAATCAGTTGAGGGATAATAGTTTCAGTGCACAGTTAGTCTGTGTGCTGATGAATCTGTGGTCTTTTCCAGAACACTGTTGTAAAGACACCAGTATATTCATAGGCTTCTTTGAAACTGTTATATAAAGGCTAATGTTTATTTCTGTAATGTGATTGAGATTAAAGAAATTGAAAGGTGGCCTGTTTATAGTTCTATTTGTGATTCCTTGCGAGACTTGGACTTTTAAATGGACAGAAATGTGAGCTAGTATGCTTGGTTATCCCTCCTGTTGTTTCTGTAAAGCACTGAGAAAGGCACAGTGATACTGCAAATGGACAAAGCTTTTTGTATTGATAAGCAATAGAAAGTCAAAAGTAAATGGCTGAAAGTAACTGAAAGTGTTGAGTTTTAGGTGATAGAGACAGCTTTTACTTTTGTGTTGGCTTGAAGCGTTGGCTATATCTTGCAATACTGGGAAAATTCTATCAGTTAATGAAAATGGGTGGGAGGTTATAAAATATATATCAAGGATGCTTCATTGACATAGTAGTTTCTACTTGAATTGGAATTCAGGAAAAATAGATTCAGGATACATATTGATACAATTTTTTTGACTAATGACTAGAGCAAAACATGCCATATAGTCATCAAAAAAATAGCACACTGAAAAATCAGTGTGATAAAAGTAAATGACCTTTATCATAATGCACACAAATATAATTTATATGTAAAGAATTATTATTTGTCTTATCTCTAGAAATAATTTTATTTTTACATACAAGTAAAACACTTTCCTACTTACTATTTGTTTGGCTGAGTTTCACTTAAACTGCTATTCAGATTGCCATAACAGACAGGTAGAATAGGAAAAATACTTTTAAGGTGAGCTTATATGTATTCTTTCTCTGAATAATTCCAGTCTGGTTTATTACTGGATTATTCCATCAGTAATTACATTACTCTTGTATTGCTGCAAAAGATAAGCAGAGGTGGCTAATATTGGTACTTATTTTTCAGAAATAACAGCCCTCCAAGTAGTACATCAGCATCAAATAAGCTTAACATGAATGGCAGAGGAAATCCATGAAGTGTCACTTAAACTATTTTGAAGTTGCTAGGGAAATCTAATTAATTTAAAAACATAGGTTGAAGGCAAGCAGTGCATGGCCAGGAACTTCAGGGTGTCAACAGAGGGTAAATTGTTCCCTCCCTATTCTTTCATCCAGATCTGCTCAAGGGGGAGGGGACGTAAAGAAGCAAGTCCAGTCAGCTGAGATTTGCACAGGCATAGTTCTGTTACAGTAAGAAAAATGGTAAAAAAAAGGAAGGTGATAAACTATGTGAAAAACAGGTGTGGAGTCACAACCTGTAGATCCTCTGTGTTTTAGGAAGTGTGGAGCTCTCTGAATAGCTTGTGTGGTATCTTCAGTCTGAGGATAAACTCAGGCAAGAGTTGTGTTAGTTATGAAGGCCAGGGAAACCAGAGCTTTAGAAAACTTTAACATTGTTTTGTTTTCATGTGAAATTTGATAATTTGGAAATGTCAATATGTGGCAGTGTGACCATATGTTATGTTTTGAAGTTTTGGTGTTGATACATCGAAATTTTCATGTGTTTTGTCCCCAGTGTACGTTGAGCAAAGAAAAACATGGACTTCAGTGCTGGATTCCACTTGCATTGTTTTTTTGTCTCTGTGTTTCTTGAATAGAAATGATCAACTTTCACATGGAATTATTTGCAGATAATGCTAATAGCTATATCCCTCTACATTTTGTTTGTATTGTGTTTTATTTTGTGTTGTATATAGAAATATAACTATCTTTGTCTTGCTATATGTATTAATATTGTTGATATTACATCTCTGATATTTTGATGGCAGCTGAAGTTACAAACCTATCTATGAGTCAGTGGGGTCACTGTAGTATCAGGCGTCTAAGAGAATACCCTGAAGGTCCAGAAGCATTCCAGTAAGCTCTGCTATGATTTTCTAGGTTTGTCTTTCAAGAATTTTATTGCATGCTGCTTCTTTCCTATACTTCTTCCCCTTCCTTTTAATATCCACAGGAAGCTTGATGAACTTGTTTTTAAGAGCTTGATTGCACGGGGGAGTTCAGTAGGGCTTTACATTTGGAAATGGTGTTGCCAGTTAACAACTTTTTAAAACGTTGGATTTCTGTTGCAGTTTGGTTCCAACATAGTAACAAAGGTGGAAAGCTTTCCAATGGAGGTTTGAGGCATCAGCTGCTGCTTTAGGCAGCACTGCTGAACCCTGGTGTAGGGGATGGCTTCAGATGTAAAGTAATGCAGTAAATGTACCTTTGCTGGTGTGTTCCTGTTTTTCAGCCTGACTCAAGCTGAACTGATGTTTGCAGTAGTTACAAAAAAGCACTAAAGCCTAACGTAGACAAAGCTGGAAGTGTTTTTTCCTCTGCCATTTTCTATGTGCAAAAATGTTGTAGAATTCAGTTTGGTAACTATTTCAGGGCTGTTTCCCAGCTATTCTTCATTAGTGACAGAGGAATTAGGCATGATCAAAGATACTTCAAGTGTTTTGAGCTTCTTTTTGCTTGTGCTGAGAAGATCCCTTGTCCAGTTAAGTGCGAGAAAAGAAATGCTATATACCAAATTATTACCATGCTGGCTGGTAGTGTTTCAGTGTGAATTTTGCTTATTGACTACTTGTACTGCAATTTTGCAGAAGAGGTTTTTTTTTGTTGTTGTTAATAAAATGGTAGCTGGGAGGAACTTGTTGTTCCCTCTTCCCAGCATAAAAAGAATCCAGAGGTCATTTCCTATCAGGTGATAAATTGAAATTAGGCCATACTTGGGTCAGAGATTCATGTGTGCTTTATCAATTACAGAAGAGCTATAGCTGCTCTAGTAGTACTTAACAGCCTTCTGGATTCTTGCAGTTTCAAAAAATACTGTAATTGGAAAGTTTTTATTTACTTCTATGAGATACTGTTCTTTTTATAAATAATAAAACTCAAACTTTATACATGTGCTTTGGGTACAACATTTCTATTTCATTCCAAGTTAAAAATTTTATTTGGGGAAGTAATATGAGTGAAATACATTAGCAGATTATTGATGGAAGAACATACACACTTTTTCCCCAAAAAAGTAGTGTGATGCACTTAAAAGGAGCTGGTAAATGTTCAGTGTAAGAAGAAGATCAAAGAGCTTTCTAAATTGCATAATATGTTCTTTATCTGTGAATGACACTGACTATTAGAGGAGCTTTTCTGTTTCCAGGCTCAGTTTTGTTGTGTCAAAACTCTGCTTTGAACTCAGTGTACATGTTGTCTTACCTGTTCGCACTCCAAGTGTGAACTAGAAGATTGATTTAGGAACACTAAAATAAGGGCCAAGCCATTTAAAACTATGATTTTATAGTATATGTAGCTACTATAAATTCAAGAAGTATTGGCAAATTGTATGAGTATGCATAAAATTTATTGCTTGATCAGTTGGCCAGTCAGATAATTGGAAGTTTGTAAGATACAACATGACAAAAACTGTAGATGTTTTCAGATTTGTGAGTTTTTTGTTTCTCAGTTATTATTTACTGTACTTCTCTTACATTTCTTTTAACCCAGTCAATGAAACTGTTCTCTTATCTGTTTCCTTTTCTTCTTCAACAACTTTGATTTTTTCTTTCTCCCTCTCTTGTTTTTTTGAATTGTTGGATTTTAAGAGGAAGGCTGAAGACTGGTGTCATTAATAGTAAAATATGGGCCCCAGTTTCTGGTGATGTAGATTCCTTTGGTCTGTGTGATGCTCAGACCTCATTCTGATCTTGGGTGTGCCACACATGCAGTGTCTCTGAGGTGCACTTTGGTGATGAGTGTGGGGCTGAAGGTAAACCCTGCCCCAGTCATCTGCTGAAGGTGTCTGGAGAATTAAATTTGTATTCCCACTTCAAGTTTTGCGGCTCTGAGCTTTGCATATCAATTTAAACAAAACGAAATGAATCTTGTTTCTCTGCCAGATTGGGAAGTGCAGTGAGTGAAGAGGTGCACATTTGGTTTTTCTGCAGGTGTTGTAGAGAAGCAAAGGCAAGTGGGCTGCTGTGGTTTATTGCAGAAGAGGGGTGGATAACTGTGCTGGTGACTTCTTAAATAAAGGTGATATGAAAGAAAAGTTTATCTTTTGTGTCGCTCCCATCAGCTGCTGAGTAGGGGTAGTGCTGACCTGTCTTTTTAGTGCATCACAGATCCAAGGAGCATGCTGCCCAACACCATGGAATGCTGAGGACAGAGAACTGGACTTGATTAACCTGGTGCTCCAAAGAGTGCAGTGGTTCTTGGATTGAGTCAGTGCAGTGTGCTGGAACCAGTAATAAAGGAGCTGAAACACACGAATCTGTTCCAGATTTATTTCTGATGGCTACAACTTATTTTCCACCCATAATTCTTTAGATTTTGTGAAAGATTTTGTAAGTAACAGGGAAATTTTTACATGATCTGGAGATGGAGAGAAGTATGTTTTGTTTTGAGTTGGAAGATGTGTTGAATGAGTTTATAGTGTAAATCTTATCTGATGTTATATGTATCCAAGTCATTGGAGATACTATATTAGTAAGCATTTTGTTCTACCATCTATGGAATGAAAGAATCTTGCTTTTCTGTAGATGTAAATGTTTTTTGCCCCATAGTAGCTCTTCTTTTCCTTCTCTTCCCTCTCTGCATGAATCCCATCTTTCTCACATAACACCATAATTCTGTTTGTTTTTTTTTTTTCCAGAGCTGTATGGGTATCGATTGCCCAGCAGGTTGCTGCCAACATAGATAGAGCAGCCTGCTTTTCCTTTGGAGGGCAGTCACTTGGACTTGTTTTTACTGTGTAGATACTCATTTTCATGACAGACATATATATAATTTTTTAAATATGAACATGAAGAATAGTAAATGAACATTATGATCCCATAATCTTAATTTCTGTAGGAGATTAGATTAAAGATACAACACTTGAAAAGTGGCAGCATCTGAACACTTAACCAGTATGTAAAAGTCCTCTTGTTCATATTACTGAGGCTGTGAATACCGAGCCTTCTTTGTAGGCTGGAGGAGACACACAAGTTACATGGTTAAAAAATACACAGCAAACCAATCATGCCAATGTAATTTCTTATTCCCTATCTGCACTGTAATGCAGATAAATGATCATTTAATGTGAACTGAGATAATGTAAGAGGAAAGTTCCCTCTTTGTGATTTTTTTTTCATTTATCTCAGTCTTTTTGGAATTGCCCATTTGCCTGTGATACTGTAGAAATGTATGCTATGTCTTGGAAATAGCTTGCTTCTGAGACTTGTGTTTTGTAGAGAAAGGCACAGGTGTCTGATTTACTTTTTGGGGTTTATACTTCAGTATACAGCTGCTCTTTTTGTTTGCCAGCCACACTGATATTCCAGCAGAGCATGTTGGCTGTCACGGTGTTACAAAGGTACATTGTAAATGCTGCATTGGTTAATTCAAAATGAGTATTTTAATGATCTCTTATTTGGTGAACTTGAAAGTACATGCAAAGCCCACTTCTTAGGTTCTATTATTAACAGATTACTTTAAATAGCATATATATTGAAACAGCCTCTTAGCTGAAACAGCAAATTGCATTGATTGCAGTAATTTTGTACTGTGTTTTTGTATAAATTATGAAGGCTGCAAAAACCCCAGCGTATTTCATGTGTTTCACAGTTTTTTCTTGACTCTTTTATAAATGTAACTTTAAAAGGTTGTTACTTAACCATCAGTCCACCTGTGTGCTTTTCTGCTTTCAAGTAATTGTATTGGTGTACTGGCTTAATAGCTTCTATATTGTATTTACCTTGGTTTCACTTAACAAGTCACCTGTAAAATGCATTTTAACCCATCTCTGGAATTCACTCATAGATTTTCTTTTTGTATACTCCTGTAGAATAAATGTGGCTTTTCTTATGATGCCAGTTATATATTGTTTCTTGAAACTCACGGGCAATAGATAATTTTGTATGTAGTGGTTTTGTTCCCTTATTCATTTTCTATAGTACCCTTTGTGGCTATATATATATATATATTTTTTTTTTTTTTTTTAAGCTTCATTTCTGTACAGATGGCTTTTAAATGTAATTGTACCTTCTAATTTGAGGAAACATACGGTAGTGCCTCCTATGTAGTTAACAAAACTTGTCTTGACTAGAGACTTCAAGGGAAGTGCTTGAGGGAAGTGGTCCTGGATGCTGAATACCCACTGTGTATATGTGTCAGAAAATGCATTTCAGGCTACAAGGCTGGGGGTTTAATTGAATTTGTGAAGGAGCTTAATGATGGTAAAGAATGATAAGGTTGGGTAGGAGGCAGGTTGGTAGTTAGGACAGTGTCTTAGGAAATGGCTGTTATTTTAGCCTTGTGGGTTTTTGCTTTTTTGATGGCCGTTTTGTCAAAAGACTTCCATTTCTGTTTGCAATGTGGATGTACCACCATTGCTGTTGGGTTTGCTCCCACTGTTCTTAATCTTGTGTGGTTAATAAGGCTCACAAGTATGTTTATACCAGTAATGAACAGTAATGTTGGAACATGGGGTAACATGGGGTTTCTCATTTTTTTTGTCAGAGAAAGAAGAAAGCTTGGGCAGGGAGAAAACAAATGGATGCAGGAAGAAGTGAATGGGGAAGGAATGTGAGAGGGGAAAAAGGAGACCTCCAGATGAAGAACACACAGGAGTATGGTACAGGCTAAGAAGGAGGGGTGAAGAGGTAGGGATTTGTGGCTGAGCAGAACCAATCACCCTATCAGTGGACAGAAGTGGCAGAGGTTTCTCACTTTTGATCTATCTGAGAAATGTTGCATCTGAGTTCTATCAGAAGAATCTGGCGTTCCTCGAGCTCTGTAGGATTTCTGATAACTGTATTAATACTCATAACTCATTAATAATGAAGGCTTTCAAATATTTTTGGGTTTTATCTGTTAAGTCTTTATTTCCTGTGACTGCTAACAGAGATCCAGAATTATGGGCATTTAGTATTATAACTAAAACTTCCTGGAGTCCAACATAAATTTCAGGTAAATGTCCTGATTGCATCAGTGGCACAATATATCAGGGAAAAGAAAAAAAGCTTTGCAGTGAACCTAAATGCAAGTTGCTGCATTCAACCTGTTGATTAGTGCTCAGTCCCTTCAGCACTGTTACAAGCATGTTAATGGACCTCAGCATAGATGAGATGCATGCTCAGAAATAGCAGTTTCAGTACACACTGTTGCCATGGATTATTGAGTTGTATCGAGTGAGTTACTAGTTACAGATGACTTAAGACATAATGCACTGTGAGCATCAGCAGTGATGTTAGATCATGATCACAAACGTGGGCGGGAACTTTGCTACACTTGACAACAGTGTTTTATAATGTGTTTGGTGTGATGTGAATATAAAGGTCTATACAAAATGGGAATTAAGTTACCTACTTAGAGATCATTTCAGGCAGAAGAGAGTATGAGATAAAAATCCATATTTATTTCAGGGATGCATGGTAATCCAGCTTTACATAACATAGGATTTGAGAAAAAGTGACTGTTTGGTGTCTATAATTATGATATTTCTTTAAAATGTATGTAAGAATTTAGAACACTGTTGTCTTACACAGTTATCAGATGAGCAGAGATGACCACAGAAGTGTTGGAAACAGAGCCTGTTGATAAAGGTGGTGTTAGTATCTGCCTGACTTCTCTCCAGTGGTTTTTGCCTGTTCAGACGGTCCTTTCTCTAAAGAGCAGCTGAGTGCATAAATTGTGTTGCTTCCAGCAGCTTCTCTCCCCGGTGGGTACAACTTGGAATTGATGGGCTGGTAAATGGTAGCAAAGCAGTTTCCCTTCTTGCCCATTGTCCTTTTGATCTGTCTCATTTTGGTTGTGTGGCACTTCTGGCTTTTATTATCAGATTTTGCTCACTGGCACTCGCCAGTGTCAGCCCCTCGTGGGCTTTTTAAAAAGGACAGTTCCTTAACAGTTGGAGGCTTTTAATTAGAGATTCTAGGGGACCTTAGTCAGTTCTTCCCTTACTGCCCAAATCTAAGAAAGATCTGAAACAATGTTGAGTCTATTTGGGTTTCATTGTTGTTTCTACCCTACATTAGAAAGAAGAAAAATTCATAAAGTGTTAGGGTACAGGATTAATCCACTCTGGGATAGAGTACTGAGCTCTAAGTAATTTTATTCTTCAAATGTATTAAACATCATTGACAAAACCTTGTCAAATGCCAAAACATTAAAATCATCCCATAAACCTACTTATTCTATATGTTTACTTTATTTTGTATTTGAATAAAGATAAATAACAGCTTCAGATCAGTATGTTAAATGGATTAATCAAAAAAAAAACTATGTTGTTACATTGATGACATTACTTGGAACCCTTGCACAAATTAAGAAACATGATTTTATATTAAATTTATGTTTAATGCACTGTGCATTAGCTTTTTGTGGTTTACAGTATTTTAAACTTGGAAGTTGCATGAAACTAAGTGTTATAAAACATTAGATACATAAACCACCACATTTTGAAGTGACCTCTATGAGCATATGAATAAGCTCAGGAAAGGATTTTCTCTTTTTTTTTTTTCCCCAACTGTATTCCTCTGGAAAAACTTGCGTGGAAGGCAGCACTGCGGTGTAAACCTATCTATTTGTTCTTCCCCAGAGCAGGGATGGATCCTTTTCCACGCACTCAGGAGCAGTTACATAAGCAGGAGCTGGTTCCTGTCTCCAGGTGCTGAGGCCCGGCCTCTGCAGCAGGCTGAGGCTGCTCGGCAAGGCTGGGGTTTATGTCAGGAAAACAAATAAATTGCTTTCTCCTTGAAATAGTAAAAAAGGGTAGGAAATGGAATTTTATTTTCTACTGTAAATGGTTATAAAGCAGGTGTCCTTTTCAGTTGGGCTGCTTTTATTCCCTGGAGCACAAAGGTTGATAATGCTGCTGTAGTTTGTCTTGTCTCCCTCTTACTTTTGACTGTGATACTTCCTATAATGCTGCTTTGAAGTTACTGCTCTTTTGACTGCCTTACTACTGCTCAGGCATGTGTGAATGTCTCCTTATGGAAACTTGGCTGGAGACAAATTGGAAATAATGGCTTTAAAATGGCATGGGGGAGAGTCAAGGGAAAAGATGCAAATATTGGTGAAATAATTAGAGAGACTGTTCTGCTTTAAGCATTATCCACCTCTGTTTGTTCAGTTGATTGGAAAAAAAGACAATCCAATGCAACATTGCAATAGTTTATCTTTTGTCAGCATTCATGGGTAGTGAGCTGGTACAAAGTGTTGTATTACACAGAAAGAGCCTGCCGGGCCCCAGCCTGCTCTTGGGTGCATTTACACTGAGTAGTAGGAACATCAGCAAACTATGGAAAGTAAAGCTGAAGGATTCTTGGTCATCTTGAGCTTCTGGTGCAGGGAAAGGATTAGCAGCGACTGTATCTTGTTTATATTTGTTGCATTTCATTTTTGCTGCTGTATTTAGTATTTCTTATTAAATGGATTTATGGTGAGTTTTAATGGGATTTTTAAATCTGAACTGTGATATAGATAGTGTATTTTAAAAAGAATCTGTTGTCATTTGCTGAGTCTTCTTTAATAACTTAGCATTTTGAAAACAATTATGATTTTTCTTTTTCTGGTTGCATTGAATGACTACTAGTTTAATTTATTAATAGAACACTTAATTTTGGAATGTTTAATTTGAGGTCTAATCTGAAGTCCTTGCCATTGCAGGCATTTTCAGGTGTGTGACAGATATTGCTACTGCTGTGTCACACACACTTTGTAATGCCTGCCCTTCCCTTCATTTGGCATGTGCTAGGTAGAAAGAACTCCATGTTTTGGGACAAAATTGTTAGGCATGTGGTAAATCACCATTATTCCAAGCATTATATTACTTGAGTGAAGAACCCCCTTTTCTGTTTTTGAAGGCTTAGCTTCCAGATTGATTGATCAGATAAAATAATTAATTTTACATTACTGATGTGTGTCCTGAAACTTTCCACCTATCTCCCCCTTGTTTAAGTACACTGATTTCCTGTTAATGTAACCCCCTGCTATGGTATTTCTTGTTGTAGTTCATATTTTCTTGCAGAGTTGGGGCCTGAACATATCCCCTGTCTGTAGTCTCTGAATCTCCCATCTGATACTTCCAGAGTGTAGACAAGGTAGGAAGTTAAGATACCAGCATTGAAATCTGGATTTGCATTTAGGATAATGCCTAGTTCAACTAATCTAGCAATAATAAAGTGCCTTAAAATGGCTGCAGATGTCTCCCTGCCTACTCAAAGACATCTTCTCACTGGTAGCACATTATAGAGGATCTGTAGTGTAGTTAAGAGTTGGATCTTTGCCAGTAGATGGAAGCATTTTTTAGCATCTCCTCATGCTTTGAGCATTTTTCGCATTTTTTTACCATAGTATCAAAATTGCTTCTTTTTCAGTCTCTTTCCATTTATTATAAGCTATTCCAGTTTCTGCTAGTTCAGATTACTTTCATTTAATGTTGTAAACACTTTTTACATTCTTTTTTGTGGAAGATATTTCTAATTTTGTATTTTTAGAGTTCTTTTCTTCTATTCTTCATCCTTTCTTTATTCTGATCACGTCTCTGCTTGTCAAATTTCTCCTCAATTTCTGTTTTGGTTTTGCCATAATTGGTAGTCGCCTTCTTGGAGCTCCTGAGGGAAATCAGACATGTAGGGTACAACCAAACAAAGCAGCACCTGAGTGACACCACTGTAGGGCAGGAGACAGAGGAGTTCAGCCAACCATCAGCAGAAGAGATAAGGAACTGAAATGCTCCAAGTAGCAAACTGGGACAGGAGGGACACTGGGCCTACTTCATTTGCAGTAATTTTAGGTCTCAGTGGGCCCATAATTTTTAGGTGGAAATGTATGCATCTTTTACAAGTGTGATGGAACCCTTTTTTAGCAGTGTGTGTGACTCAGAGAAAACCTAATAATCACTAGGTTATATGTTGTTGTGAGTATTCATGGCTCTCACTTGTAGTTATTCCTTTTGTCCTCAATTTTAATTTCAATATACTTTTCTTACATTAGATTCTTACTGAAAAAAGAATTTGGCTCTGCTGCCAACTTGTTCATTTTTTTCATGAAATCCAAGTGTTATAATATACTTTTTTTTAAACTTACTTTTTGTTTAAGTGTACTACGTTCATATCTGTAAGCATGCTGTGATTTTTGCATTGATCTTTGTAAGGGGAAGTGGCTGATGAAAGTAAATGTTGAACTGTAAACAAAAAGCTCCAGGACCTCCAGGTAATATCTCTTCAAAGCTTACTTTGGAGACTGGCAGTGATTGATTGGATCTGTGTTCTTCTCCGTTGAATGGTTACGCACAAAAAAGTCATTACCTGGGAAGGACAGAACAAGGAAAGAGGAGCAGAATAAAAACAATGAATAATAAAGCTGTGCTGTTGCCCTGAATATTGCTTGCCTAGAAGGTTTGCTGGCTTAGAGCATGGGTGTCAGCACAGCACGTTTCAGCTGTGGGTTGCTAGGGCTGATCCATTTCTGATCAGGGAAGGTTGAACTTTGTGGTTAATGTATGACTGGTTCATGTGATGTTCGTGATGCAGCTGACAGGCCTTGCCATAAATCACAGACAGAAATGTCATTAATTGATCTGTCTTTTCAAAGAGGTCATGAAAACAGAATCATTTTCCTGCACTACAGGCCAGGAGGGGACATGATGGTGGTTCAGAAAACCTTCCTCACTGCCACGTGTACTTCACGTCCCTTTGAAAAACCTTATTGTGATGCCTTTCAGTGGAATTAAATTTCCTCCACTTCCGTTTTTGCATGCATGTGAAGCCTATCTGAAGAATGTTGTAATAAGAGAACATCTACTATTTCCTAGATAACCAAGATTCATTTTAGTTTATAGAGGTAGAAATACACATAACATCAGAACTTGTATACAGGAAGAGTTCTGCTGGCATCCAAAGCTGTGGGATTCTGAGTTTGGAAACACTACTACTCAGAGTGATACTGTTCAGTTCATTAGTTTCCTGCAATTATTACTGTAGCTAATTTCTGAAAAGAATAATAAACAACCCTGGGAAAAATTTAGTGTAACACTGAATATTGCTTTCATGCATGGAGAACTGATTTTTTTTTTAGCACTGTTCATTTTGCCGGAGTTTTAAGGTTTTTTTTCTAACATACGTTGCAGCTTCATCAGAGCACTAATAAACGTTTTAACTACCTAACAGGTCAAAATGTCAGTGCTAGCAAACCTTAAAACATGAATTTAACTTACCTCTTTCCTTTTCTTGTTGCACTGTTTGTCATAAGCTAGTTTGTGTTTTCTCTGCCCATGGCTGTGTTGGATTTTTGAGCTATGTTGGCTGTTAGGATGCAACCTGGGAAAATGAGCACCTGACCTATAGAAATGCTGTGGATTGAAGAACAAAAGTTTCTTCAGGTGACTTTTTTTTTTTCCTCTTGGGTCCTCCCTGCTATTGAAGGTTGGTGCTATTGTGGGTTTTGTGAGAAGCAGCCTTTAGGAAATGAAGGGAGCCTAAGATTGTAGGGGGAATAATTTGAAGACAAAACCACTTGTTTAGCTGTAACAAAATCAGTGGGAAGCTGATGAATACTGTTTACAGAATTCAGAGGGCTGTGAATTTTTGTTGAGTATCAAAGCTACTAGCTCTTTATTTTTGGAAGGCCTATTGTAGTATAATACAATTGATTTCAGAGGCTAGTTTTATAAATTGTTACAGTCAAGGTCATCAGAAATACAAGGGCAGTTGGAGTTGCTGCATTACACTGAGGGTTTACAGTTAATTGAAGAATAATAACAGGGAGGTATCAATGAGTTTTTTATTAGCAACATTTTTCTCCAGACTATAGGAGAGCAATAGTGGCATAGTGCACACATCCCTGAATTTAAAGCTGCAGATGTAATCCAAATCATTTGAAGCTTGCAGCATTTGCCAAATATGCCTGTGCTAGCTGCAGCCATGTGTTGAGAAAAACAAGGTTTGTGGTGGAATTACCAATCATAAAATACATATTTGTATTTTCTTTCCAGGATCAAGTAGAACACCCTGATTCAGCAGAACTGGCTGGTTGTGCTGCAGTCATCATGAGAAGGCACAGGGTCATTCATTTCTTAACATATGTATAAGAGAAAAAGGTAAGAGGCAACTTCTGCTTTAGAATATAGTGATTCAGGGTTCTGCATCTGAGATGTTTTTTATGTATTCTTATGGATATATATTTATTTACGTACACCTTTGTATATGGATGTATCTCTTACATAGAACATGATGGAGTATTTTTAGCAATTTGTTGTTTTGTTTTTTACTGAGAGTAATTGCCCTGTTTTAGAGCAAAGACTGTGTCTTACTTTGTTTGGGAGAGGGGGAAGGTGGGCAAAGTCTTTCTTTCTCAGTCTGTGCTGTAGACAGACCTCATCAGTTCTAAATAAAGCTATTGCTCAACTCTGAACAAACTCTTCATTACAGCAGAGACTCGCAGGGACAGGTGACACACAGATCGCCGAAGGGAGCTGGAACAAGCTGTGCACTTGACCATTGTTTGTTGGGGTTGAAGGAGGTGTTCAGGAGCACTGGATCTCATAAATCAGTCTGTCCAGTCGATCTGTACTTCTGTGCTGTCATGCTACAGGAAAGTGACATTTTCTGGATGTGTGATTTTTATCAGGATGAATGAGCAATGTTTGGTTTCAGTTTGATCATGCCCTTTGTGACTTCCATCTTAGGAGCTTTTCATGGATATTTTTTGTGAGGACTATAATAAACTATTTGAGCATTTTGTTTAGTAAGAGATTAATGAAACATGTACGTTCACAGTTTGATATTGAAAGAGTTGTCTCCACAGGACAGCATGACAGGAAATCCTGGGATTCTATTCTGGTCCTTTACATACTCTCTGGTTTTTAGGCCTTTGCTGTGAGGCCAATAGTTGTATGTCAGTATTATTTCCTTTCAGTGCATTTTTTATTACATTATTTTAATGTGATTGTGAGCTGATCATCCACTGTTAAAGACAATTTGAAAGACTAAAGACAATTTGAAAGACTAAAGGCTGTCAGTTCCCGTGGTGAGAACATCTCAAGGATAATTTAGGATGTGCAGTTCAGAAGATCATGGGTTACATAATCCCTTATCATAGAGCCCAACACAAATACAAGTCTGGCTGCTTTGCAGGTATGACACAAGGCCAGTCTCTTGTACAGTTCATTTCCCAAGAGCAAGCAGGCATGTGGGATATCTGAGCTCTCTTGAGAGACAGTCTTCAAGGCTAAGCCTGTTCAGAATAACACCTAATTTTAAGGGAGGGTTTTCTGTCCTTCACTTCTGTCTCCTTCCCTCCCCCACTATGCAACTGAAGTTTGTGTTATGTCTGAATGCTGCGATGACAAGGGCAGTAATTCTGAGTAGATATGACACACACATTTTTGGTACATGGACCTTTAAATTTAGATATCAAGGGAGATTAGAGCATGTAAGCTTCATGGAATGTAAGTTCCTAAGTTTCAGAAATGAAAATGATGGTAAGCCCATGCTGTTGTTATGAAGAAATTGATAAGTAAAACACAGTTCCTGAATTATGCATGATCTGTGATCCAACAGGAGCTTGAAAATAATCTGATTTGACAGGCTGCATGTTTTAATTAGCTCTTTGCCCTGAAAGACAGAAGATGTCTCTGCAATGGGTAACAAATGATCTTGGGTTCTGCACTTACTATACCAGTGGGTAGTAACCATTGTATTACTCTTTTTTGTATACAGAGTTAAATAAAATACAAAATTTTACTATTTTTTCCATAATTAGTCTTTTCTGGCAAATCTGTACATGGAGGACTGTCTTTTTGGAAAAAAAACATCTTCTGTATTTTATTCATTGGTGGTTTATGTCTCCTTTTCCTTGCAGTGGCACAAAATCCTCTCCTTCATACTGTTCATTCCAATATATACTAATTTAGGAAGTATCTCCTTTTTGGTGGCATACAGCTAAAATTACCACTGAAACTTCTTTGTGATTTGCTCATGTTTTTATTCTCCTTTTTCCAGAATCTAAGTTGTGTGTTTGCTCATCAGCTTCTCTCGATGCCATGTCAGGATGTTTGAACAATACTACAGAGTTTCACAACTATTAAGGATCCTTTAAAAACACCATGCCAACCTTTGTACTAAGAGGAACTTTGGGATTAGAATAATTCTAAAAGTCTTCCAAGCTTTTATAGTGGTACATGCTAGTTGCAGTCAAAAGTTTCAAAAGACCTGTAAAGGAATATGCTTTTTATTAGCTTGGGTATTTAATAAAAATATTCAAAATAAAATTAAATTCTAAACCACAGGGAAAACAGCTACTCAATTATTACAGCATGCTGTGTTAGAGCAAGTTTATTTTCTGTTTTGATCTTGAGTTGCTGGCTATGGAGAGTTGAAGCATTAGATCTTCAACTGGCAGATATGTGAGTTGCTGACAATCAGGAAGCCTTGCTGATATCTGTTAGGAACATGAGTACTTGTCCTCCTTTACTGCCAGACAGAGGAGAGGGCATTAAGGACTTCTGTGGATTTGGCAGTGTGTTTTGCCCTTGGCAGAAATTTGCAGAAAAGCTTGGGGGGTTGCTGTGTTCTTTTATATAATAATAATAATTTTAGATCTTAGATCTGAAGATTTGCAGCTGACCTTTTTTGAGAAATACCTACTGCACAGACAATGAGATCTCATTTAGAGTGGCTGTCAGCTTAGTGACTGTGAGTTTAAAAATAAAAGGTTCTCCATATATCCTGGTACATCAGTAAGTAAAATAACAATAGTGATATAAAAGGTCTTTATTCTCTTCAGTTGGAACTCATGAGCACAAAAATTTTTTATGACACTTTTCAGTCTTGGAGTGCTTCACTGACAAGTACTCTTTGCATCATTGACCTTCATCAATTGTTTGCTAGGAGCAGTGTTATCATTATAATGTAAATTAAATACATTTTAAATGGATGTGAAATTATATTGTATTTCGTACAAAACAGTCTTACTTTTTGAAACTTCTGAAATGCAGCCTGTGATCAAGGTGGGCAGCTTTTGCATTGCTTGTGTTATGATCTGTGCATCTGTGCACAGTTAGTGATATGGCAGATCATCTATTTTCCTTGCAGAAGGAGTTAATCTAAAATCCCAGAACAGAGGCCAATTCTGGGAGTGTGTCAGATGACAAGTCGAGTTTATCTCTGAATTATATTGCAAATGGTCTTTTTTCTGTTGATGCTTATTGCAATTCTAAGTTACTGTTAGATTAATTTTCTTCAAAACTAGCTTTTGTATATATCTTTAACACATGCCTTAGTCTGATTATGTTAAATAGCAATGTATTTATGTTGTATCATGTTCACCTTTTAGAACAACCATGTTTCAAGTTTTAAGTCGACCTTGAAAGCTTGAACTCTGCATTTTGTGATATTTTAAGGCACAGTCTTTTCCTGTCAATAACCTAATTGCAGCTGTTGCCCATAATAAATACAAAACTGCTGTACGGTAAATATTTATAATTTGTAACTTGGTAAATACAAAATGTTGTAGTAATGGAAATAAAGGTGGTTGATGCTTTCCTCAAATCCAGATACTATGGGGATAATAGTAAAATATTGTATTCAATTGGAAACTTCCTCTGATGTGTGGTATCCCTGGTGGAAAAAAGCAGGTTTTTAATTGAGCTGTCAGGTCTAACACTGCTTCATGCTGCAAAACAAGGTTCTCACCCTCTCCTCCTCCATTGCCTTATTTCAGAACAGTGAAAGCCAACTCTGAAGAGAATAAGACTGTTTTGGATGATGTTCAGAGAACAGATCAAATCAAGGTCTCTCTGTGGTTTATAGGTTATGGCACACATTTCCCACTGAAAATGTCTTTGCTGGTAGTGAATGTTTGGAAAAAACAAATCAGGGTGTCTTGTTGCTACACGATTTTGGTAGTGAGGAGTCCATGTTACTGCTGTTAGGGCAAAATATTACTTATTATGTGAAGGTAGTTATGTAATGATTCAGGGTTGGGTTTTTTGCTTTAGTTTTGCTTTTTTCCCCCCTCATTTCTCCCATGTCATCTTCTTTTCTAGCCTGAGAGCATTATCTTGTGATGAGACTATTTACTTCTATGCATTTTGCTAGATTTCCAGTGTCTGCCTTTCAAAGAAACAAGGATTATTAAAGCAGACATTTTAAGCGGTAGTACAATTCAAGTAGCACCCATTAAGTCCCTTAACAACTTTTACAAGTATGAATCTTTGAAGCATCTCAAGGGGAATGAGGAGTGACATAGAATACTGCTAGCCTACTGTACATTAAAAAATCAGAAGCACAGGGAGTTTAAACTACATGTTCAGAGCCACATGAACTAATTGGTGATAGCACAGATCTGGAAGTCAGATCTTCAGATTTTTTAGTTGGCCTTTCTGGTTCTCTGGACTGGTGTCACAGCAGTTTTCCTCTTACCATTATGGTGATCCTGATAGCCAGACACATTAATGTGAGAGACTGGAGGTAATAAAATCCAAAGCAAGTTTGGGGGGGTTGTTAATCTGAATTAAGGAAGTTGAAGCACACAAATAATTTTTATTCCTGGAATATACTTTTGAGTTATGTCTGTAATGTATGTAAAATCTGATTTACAAAGGACTTTTCTCCTTAAATCAGGACAGTATGTAGTGGAACACTGCTGACTGAAGGTTAAGCATCTGATTGTAATTTGTTCTCTGGCAGGTTCAGACAAGGATCTGGTGGTCGTTCCCTGACAAATGGAGAACTATTTCCAAGCAGAGGCATATAACCTCGATAAGGTTTTAGATGAATTTGAGCAAAACGAAGGTGAGTCATTTCAAACAGGATTGTAGATGCACATCAGATGTCTTCTACAGAGAACAGTATTGAAGAGGGGGAGATCTGTGATATCCTTTGTGGGTTTGAGTTGCAAATTAATCCCAGAATTTACAAAAAAAATCTGTTAATTTTGCATAGTATGTCTTCAGCATTTCTTAGAAGTATTCTCTTCTGCTTCCATTCATCTTGTTTACCTTTGTAAAATTTCTCACTCTTTTAATAGCAAATGTGCCATACACTTTTAAAGAAAGGTTTTGTGAAGCTTAATCTCAGTAGCAATATTTAAATAATTTATTTTAAACAAATCAGACAAAACTTATTTTAAGCTTCTTTTGCAGAAATGTTTTATTAGGTCACATAAATCATATAATGAAGGTTATCATGTTCAAAGCACTAAATTTTTTGCTTAGTCTAATTGGTAATTCTTTACTGTCAAGGAAGTTGAACATTTTATGGGGGTGAGAATCTTTCCAAGCACTTCTAGCTGTCCGAAATATATTAATCAATACTTCAAAGTTGCAAATTCAACCTGATAGTAATTGGGGTAGCTCTAAACTTCTCAAGTTCCAGAAACATTATGGAATTACACTACTTAGGTTGATCAAGGATGTTGGTTATGGCAGGTGAGCTTCATTTTAGTGCCCGTATTTGAGCACCTCTGCATTTCTATTTGGGGCATTCTAATGCAGCAGGATTAATAGAACCTAACAGAACCTGTAGCTTTAATATGACAGGAAGTTTTCTTTTTCAGATGCCGCTGTTTCACCTACACTGCTGGGTGCGAAGTGGAATCAGATTCTAGATCAGCCTTCTTGTCGCCTGTCATTCAACTCGACTGTGGCCAATGTGAATGAAGCTACAACTCCTAATGAATGTCAGCAGAGATTAAAGTCTTTCTCCTTGTCCCATTCAGTGACTACACCAACAGGAGGAGGGGATCACTGTGCTAATGGAAAGGATTTTAGCATAAGCCCAGAGACCCCAGTCATGTGGATTGATGATCAGGCAGCAGATGATCAATTGATTAAAAGAAATAGTAATCGGGATGATCAGTGTAACTCTGTGGAAGCAGGAGAAAAGAAATGTGGAAATACAGCTTGCTTGCCAGAGGAGAAAAATGTGCTAGTGGTGGCAGTCATGCACAACTGTGACAGGAGAACACTACAAAGTGATGATGTGGTGGATTGTACAAATTACAACAGTCAGTCCCTAATGGACTCCATTAGCTTTACACTGGATAATGAAAATCGACAGAGTGACCAGTTTAGTGTTACTGTAAATGGATCCACAGAAAAGGATATAGATACAGAAAAGCAAGTAAACAGGCTGTGCACTGAAGATGACTCTGTAAGTCATTTGATTAATGCTTCTTCTGAAAGCCTGACTGCTGCATGCCCCTCCTCTCGATTGAAGGAGGATTTTAATATGAGTAAAGATTCGTTGTTTTCAGAAGCTACAACTGCAGGGATCAATGCAGTGACTCTCTTACAGAGACCAGTTGATGGTACTGCTAAAATGCAAGAAAACTGTGCATCAGTTGAAAATATCACTAGTAAAGCCATTCCTCAGAGAGCAGATACAGAAGCTAAAAACTCTTCTGGTTCCAGTAGTGGAAGCTTAATCGTAGAACAGGAAACAACCCAGCAGTTGCAGTCTAGGCTATCTGGGCTCACCGAAACCTGTCAACCTAACGTGGCTGGAAGTGGCAATTACAAGGAATGTGTTGCAGAGGATGTTAGTGCCACTGAAAGCGAAGTCATTGAATGTGATAAAAATCTCGGCACAACGGAATTGCACAGCATGGCAGAATGTTACCCTGAATCTCAGGAGATGACTAATTGGGAACTGACAAAGTTGAATGAGATGAATAATAAGCAAACTCTAGGAGAGAATGAAAAATTTTTGCAGACCAAACAGCTTGATGATGCATGTGGTAGTAGCAAAGAAGATGAAGATGGGGTGTTGGAGGCAGGCATAGACTTAAAAGGGTCTGGTACAGATGAGCTTGAAGGGTCCAGTCTCTCTGATGTGATGGCTACATCAGCAGCAAGCTCTCTGTCTAATGGTTGTGATTCCTATGGAATGCAGAACCCAGTTGTTGCTCATGTTCCAAAGACTTTACCCTCCAAGGAAGACTCGGTAACAGAGGAAAAGGAGATTGAGGAGAGCAAGTCAGAATGTTACCCTAATGTTTATGAACAGAGAGGAAATGAGACCACAGAAGGGAGCGGTCTTATTTTAAACAGCACTGGTGACCACATAAAGAAAAATTATTTGCATAATCTTTGTAGTCAGGTTTCATCCATGCAAGGGCAAACTTCACCAAAACCAGTGACTAATCTGCAATATATCAGTGTTCCTTTTGGTGGTGCAAGGCCTAAGCAACCCACAAATCTGAAACTGCAGATTCCGAAGCCATTATCGGACCACTTACAAAATGATGTTATTCCCCCAAATTGTGGAGGTAATAGTAAAAACAAAAATGTCTTTGGTAAGACACAATTAGGGGATACAGCAGACACGTTTCCTGGTGAAACATCTTCAAATGCCTCTGGTACTGGTTCCAATGGGGAACATTTGGATGAGTATGAATCTGGAGTCTCTAATAGTTCGTGCCTTGCAGTAGCCCCAGATAGTCCAGATAATGATCTCAGAGCTGGTCAGTTTGGAGCTCCAGCCAGAAAGCCTTTTACGACTTTGGGTGAGGTGGCTCCAGTGTGGGTTCCAGATTCTCAAGCACCAAACTGTATGAAATGTGAGGCCAGATTTACATTCACCAAAAGAAGGCACCATTGCAGAGCCTGTGGGAAGGTAAGTTCGTATTTTGTGAATAAGCTCAAAGCATCTTTTTTTCCCTGATACTGCACAACATCACATCAGAGGGCTTGCTAAACTACTGGATATAGTTACCTGTGACATCTCTTCCTAAAAAGCCGTGTCTGAATGAAGCAAAAATGGGAGTTTGTGAGCTCTGATCTATTTAGGGTTCTAACAAAGAATAACTAATTGTTACTAGTCTAAATAAGCAGTTGTATTTGTTGATTACAATGATCGTCATCCTTGGGTTTATGTCAAACTCTTATAAACTGTTTCAGTGCAGGAAGCTGCTTTATAGAAATTACTGCATCAATAATCCCATTAAAGTTACTGAAACAAACTTGTGCATTGGGAGTGGGCTGTTGGATTGCTGGCATCCTGCTGGTTTACATGGCTGATCAACTTGATTCTTCTCAGTCTTCTTCACTAACTTTTCTCATATTGCTTACATTGTTTTTAATAGTATTAACATGTTTCTAAACATACATTTGCTCCTGGGGAAAAAAAAAGTAAATTAACTGTAACCTGATATATGTATGTCCACATGGTGAGAAATTTTGTAATGAAGACAACTAAAACGTAATTTCTGTATCACTTTTTGTTGTGTAAGAAATACTTTATTGTTGAGGATTTTTTTTTAATGTATGTGCCATTTAAGTGAACACAAATTCTTATGTGATGAGTTTATTGTGAATTATTAACTTGTAAATTATTTCCAAATATCTTTTACTGAAATACATGTCAGTGGTGTAAGTAGGAACTCAGGGAAAAAATAATGATGATTCAAAAGCAGTAAACTAACACTCTTGTCAATTAGGTATTAATGAATATTGTAGAAAGAAATACTAAACCCAACTAAGAACTAGAGTAAAAATAACTTTGGTTCATTTAGGCCTCATTCAAAGTTTTCTGAAGCTGATTGAAAGACCTCCTGGCTGCTATGGGTGATAATTTTTGCTACCAGAAGAGTGCAGGGAAAGCAGAATGATGTGGATAAAGGACCCAAGAGAAGCAAATGTATCAGGAAAGCTCAAACCCTCATGCCAGCTGTTTCTGGAAGCAGCCCAGCAGAGGCCCCAGGCTTGCTCCTCCAAAATGGAACAAGTATGTGTCCCTTTTGTCCCTTTAGGACCAGAATGCATAGCACTCCATCTCTCACATGCTAAACAGTCTTTCCCAGGACACTTTTAAAACCTAAGCAGACATTCCCTGTGCACTGGTCCAGGACTTCCAGTTGGTTCTGCCCATCCTCTTGCAGCTTGGTTGCAGTGGAAGTCCTGATGTGGAGCCAGTAACCGCAGGTGATCACTAAGCATCACATGAAGCACAGGCCTACCTTAGTGTACCTTTTGGTTAACATCAGGGGCCTCATTCTTCTCATTGCAGCTAAGGAGAATCTGTAAGGCATGGAAGTTAAAGGATTGTCCATGATTTTAGCTTTGATATGTTAACTTATGCTGTTATTTAGGTAATTTTTTTTTTGTTTTGGAGTTGAACAAATATGAGTACAATTTTCATGTGCAGTAACGTTTTCTGCTTATTTTTGTATTTTAAACAAGTTTATTGCTTGGATGTAACTGCTTCTCTGTAACGACTGAAGCCCTGAATTGCACAAATGATTGCAGAAAATTAAAATATCTGTAAATGCACAAAACATGCAACGATGGAGCAAGGCCAAAAATTTCCTTTTTTTTTTTTTTCTTTTTTTACATTCTTCTGACAAACCTTGAGAAGAGCAACCAGTGCCAGTGGGTTTTTTGATTATATGTAGGACATGGATAAAATAAAAAATCCCTCTGCTCAGTAGACAAACTGACTCAGTAGACTTAGAATGGATTGTTTTTAGAAGCTTTTGTTAGCTAATATTTGTCTCATAAGGTCACCCCAAGACACTGGGCTAAATTTGCACAAGAGCAGCCAGAAGATGTGGCAGACAGGACTCATTAATAAATGCTAAGGATCAGTGTAAGTCAAATAATACTTAGCACTTACTGCAAATTACTTTACAGCCCTTAATTCCTGTAACAATTCTGGGCAGAGAGAGACCAAAGCTTTGACAGACAAGCTCTGATGAATGTGGTTGCAGTGGCTTGAGAAATCCCAGTTCTCAGCTGTCTGCTCCTGCTTTCTGGTCACCATTCCCAGCCCCAGAGCAAGTCCTGTGGACCATGTGTGGTGTAGGTAACTACTGAACCACAGGGATGCTTCCACTGTTAAATGTCTGAATCTCACTTAAAAGAACTGGGGAGACAATGTCTTTAGCTCTTGCAGTTATTTGTTTCTAAAGGAAGTCATGGGATTCAATATTTTGAACACAAGCTTTAGCACAACAGTTTCTTTTTAAGCTTTATTAGCATAATGACAAATCATTTTAGTAGGGGTGAATGTATCTGTTTCATTTGGGAATAAACACTGCATTTAAAAATAGTTGAGTGGCAACTGGAAAGTCTGTCTCGGTTTTTAATTTCAGGGTAATAATTGCAGAGTTAATGGATGATACGAACTATTTGGATTGATAGAAAGTAATACACTTACAGTAAATTTAGAGTTAAAATTAAGAACCTGATGAATGTGTGTGAACACATTCATAAATTATATGTTATGTATTTTTGTACTTTCTATTGTCAGATGAAATCATCATCCTTGATTAGGAAAACCAGAAAATTTGTATGCAATCTTTTTTATTGACAGCCAAAACTGTATTTTTCCACTAAAATATTTAAAAAAAATCAGCAATTCCCCTAACAACTAATGCTTTAACAACTCCTAGTGAACCTGAAAACTCTAGTAACATAAAAACTTGCTTTGACACTGCTCTGTTGTTTTTTTATAGCATGATGTACTGAGATAATGACTTGGTGATTGTTAATAACAAGTCTGACTTGTCAGTTGTGCTGGATTGCGTTCTCTGCATTACTGCTGCTCAAGGCTGGTGCAGCCTGAGAGAGGAGGTGGGGATGTTCTGTCATTGCTTCTATTTTCTCTTTTAATATTTAAATCATTGCATTTGGGACCTTTCATGAATGCACAACGTGTTGTTTGAAAAAGGGTCCTAAATTAGATACTAATTTGTGTTGGGCCTTCATTTATGGTTGATGACATTGATTTTTCCGTGTTCAATACTGAATGAACTTTTGACTGGAAGTTTTGCCTAGAGAACTGAAATGATGTCAAATGTCTGTAAAATATGCTGTGATGTTGTTATTAATATTCCCTAGAATACTTGTAAATTGGGTTAAGGTGTAAGTGCAGAAATCAGATTTTTAAAGTACATTTGCTTTGGTTTTTTAAAGGTTTTCACATATGTGAAAGGGTGGATTTTATTTTTGCATTAAAATGCCAGTGTATACTTAATTATGTTTTGGTTTTGAAATGTTTGAGTTGTCATAATTAGAAAACATTAAAACTGGTTCTAATGAGACAAGGCTGAGCTTTCTGCACATTTGATTCTCAACTCATGTTGAGTTCATAACCTGTATTTACTTATTTTAAACACTTGACACTAAAACCCTGCAAGTAACAGGCTGCAAAGGAGTTGTAATTTGGTGTGATCTTTAACTTGGTTGAAATTTAATTGGGCTTAAACACATTTATATATAAGAATCTTGTGTAGCTTCTTGTCTATATTACAGAAATAATGCTGCTGAAGTGATGGAATATTTTTTTTGTTTAGAAAGTGTTACAGATCATAATAATGCATAGTGAATTGCAGAGATAATATCCACCCATAATTAAAATTTGAAATTCTCTCTTGCTGTCTGAACTCATTTGTTAGGTAGCTGCCTCTGTTTCTAGATCTCCTGAGTGTGACATTACCTTTCTGCAGGAAATGGATGTTCATCAGTATCTTCACATCACCTGAAAAATAACCCTGAGGAACTACTGGTTTTTTTAAAATAAAGAAAATATAATTATTTGAAACAAATAAGAAGTCTTTAGGGCACATGTTCTGCAGGATTTTGAGAAAGCAGTTACTGTTGTAGGATCCTATCTGCATGCAAGTGTGTGTTGGTGCACAAGCCATGCTCTTGTTTTATGGTTTTGTTTGTCTGGAGAAGCCTCAGGACTGTTTCCTGCCCAGGACTGGGGAGCTTTTAGAGCTGGTTCAGGTGAGAAGGACCAGCACTGCAGCTGGATCTCCACAGCACCTTGTGCTCCTGGGGCTTTGCCCTGGCCCCTTTAGCAGCCAGTGTGCACAGAATGCAGTTCCTGAGTTCTCCCTACTGTTGTGATGCTGTAGTGTTTGTATTCATGTCAATATGAGCTTTTTTATAGAAATGGAGCAAGATTTTCTTGCAGTACTAATGTCATTCAGCTTTCTTAAATGTCTTGGTTTATATGTTGGACACTTAAAACATTTTGATAATTGCTATTCCTCCTCAACCGAGGAACAGCTTGCTAGATATGAAGAGATTAAACAGCTGGAGTTGCTAATATAGAATCACCAAATTATTTAGATTGGAAAAAATCTCTTGCGATCATCAAGCCCAACCTATGACCCATCACCACCCTGTCAACCAGAGCATGGCACCGAGTGCCACGTCCACTCTTTCCTTAAACACCTCCAGGGACAGTGACTCCACCACCTCCCTGGGCAGCCCATTCCAATGTTTAATCACCCCTTTGTGAAGAAAATCCTCCTGATGTCCAAAAATTCCTCCTAATGTCCAATTCCGTATAGTGAATTGTACCACTGCAAAGAATTAATTAATTAAGTTTGAATTAATCTGTGCCATAGCAGTCTGTTATAGATAGGGAATACTTGTGCATTGAAACGTATTTAATTCTAGGTAATACTCATGCTTTTTCTAGGACTGAAATTAACTCCCAAATTGTTAATTCTGTAAGGGATTGTAATGTGGTAGGTATTTATTACCCCCATTGTCATTTATGCCAAACAAATTTAAAAACACCACAGTGCAGTATCAGGAAAATGCATTTATGTGTTCCCCAAAATAATCATCAGAATTAGTAGGACAGGCACCTTGGGTAGGTATTGGTCACTGTGGCTTTAATGGGAAAATACTGATTTTTTTACCTCTATATTTTGCATGTCAAGAACATAGCTGATACTCAGTTGTCCAGATTCATCAGTTTGTCCCATATTTGTGCACAGCCCTGAGTAGTTTCCCCTGTGTTCCAGG
This sequence comes from Corvus hawaiiensis, assembly GCF_020740725.1. Classification (NCBI taxonomy): domain Eukaryota; kingdom Metazoa; phylum Chordata; class Aves; order Passeriformes; family Corvidae; genus Corvus; species Corvus hawaiiensis. Next base: position 27,473,145 of record NC_063221.1, read on the forward strand.
TGTTTTGTGCCGCGTGCTGTAGCCTGAAGTGCAAGCTGCTGTACATGGACCGAAAGGAAGCCAGAGTGTGTGTGATCTGCCACTCAGTGCTGATGAATGGTGAGTGGGAAGGGAATCTGAGACATGGCACTTCACTGGCTTTGTGTGGAGCTGCAGTGAGGGTATTTAAGAAAAACAAAATACTTTATTTGTGTGGGTAAGTATTCTAAAACAGTAGAGGTGCTTGAGAGGCTGATGTGGAATCCCTGTGAAGAGCAGAAAAACTGGTAAGGTTGCAGTGAGTTTGAAAGCTTTCATTTGGGAGTGCTCTACCAGGATAGAAAAATCTGTGACTTTTGGGGTTTTTTTCTATGTTAACTCAGAAGAGTTCTCTGGATGCTTTGTTGCCTGAGTAGATAACCTGCTACACATTTATATGGAATGCCAAAGGGAAGAGTAATGCAATTGTGCCTGTTCTAGATTTTGCACTACAGGAGATTGGGAAAGTAGTATTTATCCACAAATTTATCCAGCTTCTCTTTCTTCTTAACTCCTTGGTGCTGCATTAGGAGGTCTTGTCTAAATACAGGTCCATATATGTGGACAGCTGAACTTGGATTGTTACTGTAGCACGTTACTGGGGTCTGTCAAACCTGGGACAGTGCTGTGGCTAAAAGCCTGGTGAGAACATGGGATACAGGAGAGAGGTCACAAGTAGTTCTGAAGTTGCCATGTAGAACTGACAGGAAGTTCTATCACCTCTGCTTGGTGTAAGGAAAGACTCTGCTTGATTTTGACCAGTGGGCTGTGGAGTGTATTTTGTGTGTCGTCCTCTGTTGTATTAACAGAGCTGTGGTATAAATATGGGCAAACACAGAGCACTGTCTTGAGGCCTCTGAAAATTTCCAGAACTTCCCACACTGGCAGTTCCCTCTGGGTGATGATCTGTCCAGCTGACTTAAGCCCATGACACTGAGACAGCTGTTGCTGGAAGCCACAACGTTCAGTTTTTATGTCTTGAATTGAGAAGACAGAAATTGGATTAGGTTGAGAGGGGACCCATGTGAGTGCTTAAATCATGAGATGACTTGTCTCATCATGAGAAATTCCAGGCATTTTGGTTTATTAGTGGGAAGGTGAATGGGTGGCTTGCTCCTGGGGTATAAATATATATCTGGATCACTGAAACTCGATGCCAGAAGTTAATGCAGTGGTAGAGAAAGGTCTGACAGGTGCATTCTAACATGTAAAAGGTAGAATGAGAAGTCAGACAAATTCAGCCTCTAAATGCAAACTTTTAATTGTTAGGATAACTGTTCAGTAATTATCAGGATAGTTTATCATGGTATCTCCATTGCTGCAATTGTTTAGCTAAACTTTGGAGACTTTCAGCAAAGATTCTAAGCAAGAATTAATTAGGGAAATTGTGGTTTGTGTCAGCACTCACACGAAGTAATTTTGGCAGTATCTTTACATATTACTGCATAGTGGATTATTTGGGCTGTTTTCAGCAAGATCCCTTACTTTGCTGAACATGTAAACTAAAACACTAAACTTAAGCTCATAGCTTTATTTTTTCTCCAAAGAAGTTGAGTAACGGTTCGGGTTAGGTTGAAAGTAACTGAGTGCTTAGTCTCAAGATGAGAATCAAAAATTAGTAGACAGTATCTGTTATTAAACAGGAATAATTTTTTCCAAAAAATTTCAAAAAGATGAAATGTTTCAAAAATATTAAATGTTAATTGGCATGCAGTGATAGGTTTTAATTATTAATAATTCTTTAGGCCAAATGAATAAGGTGACAGGAAATTGTAGGTTGTAGTATCTAGAAATTTAAAACGAGTCCCAGGAATGATGCTGAAGGGATTCTAAAGTGTTACATTTTGGGATGGAGAAATGAACACATTTCAAGGTGTACAGGAACAAGGAATTACAAATACACTTAGCAAAAGACAGCTGGCTTGTGGTGGTAAGTAGGATTAATATTCTCTGGGGGAAGGGAAGAAGCTGAAAATATTTCAGTTGAAACCAAAGTGTTGTTTTAAAAAGACATAATAAAACTGATCATATTATAATGATTTCCTTTTGAAAGACTCTCTGTGCTGCTGCCAGGACAGATGCACATTAATGGCAGCAAACAGTGACATCAGTGCCTGGTTCATTCCAGGGCCAGTCCTGTGCTTGTCCCGGCTCCCTCTGTTCCTGTTCCTGCTGCAGTGCTTCATGGTGATGCTTTGGGTTACTGGTTAGTTCACCTGCAGCCTGATTGTATCCCACCCCTCCTGGTCCTTCCAGTTTTTGTCAGTGCAGGGTTTGGGGCTTTAGTTCCTCTCAGTGCAGCAGGTTAAGCATTAATCTTTGCACAGCCTTGGAACTGGGAGTAGGAACTGTAAAAGCAGCTATTTTATTTGATTGCTTGGTACCTGGTTTGTGTTTGACTGGGGTGTGGGGGAGGGTTGGGTGTTTGCTGGCATGTTTCCATGGCCAGGATATGTGTTCCATTGGTTTCCAATGCTATTTTTAGTGTATTTGCATTTGGTAGATATGCTGACTTGGCACTTTGCTCCATTTAAAGAAGGCTCTAAGAATGCTCTTGTACTGTGCTATGACTTTTCTAATAAAGGAGTCCTGGACGTGTAACTTTGTGCATTTTTAATACTTTCTTCTCTCAGGACTTTTCCTATAACTGATACAGAATTGCTGTTTAAAAAGTGCTTCAGTTCAAGTAATTTTCTCAACTGGAATGTCAATACCTTTTTCACTGGCAGGCATTTCACTCTTGGTTTTGCAGGTTGATGAAGGGAAGCAGGAGGATTTATGTTCTATTGAGTTCTGTTTGGGTTTTTTTTTTGGTCTTGTTATTTCCACCTTGGTTTTCTAAAATTTGCAGTTGAAGGAACCCAAGGATGTACATGCTCTGAGAGCTTAGGTGCCATGATATTTATGCCTGACTCAAAGAATGCATTTATTTGTAGCATACTAATATGGTTGTGAGTGCAAGCACACACATATGAATTTTCTGGTATCTTGCTCCAAGCCTTCCTGAGAGGTGAAAAAGAAGCAGTACTGTGGAGATAGTCTAGTTTACTCACTGGAGGAGATTTTTGCATAATAGTTTTGTTGACAAAGAGGATTTATGTGTTATTGCTTGGCCAATTGAATTAAGGCTCAAGTCATGCCTTCCAAATGAATAGCATAAGGGGTTTTTTACAGATAAGAATAAAAGTTGTTGATCTGTACTCAACTGCCCTGGATACAAAGAAATGCAAGGTACTTTTTATCATAAATGAAAGATAAGTCTGTTCAAGTGTTCTGTGGGTTATGAAACATTTGTAGTAGGAATGTCTATCTGTCCATGCAGTGTGATGCATTTATATACATACATTTATGTATTGACTGTTTTTCAATTAAATCTTTGAAGAAGAAACAAAATGAAGCATGAGGAACTAAGCATCACTCAAGTCAAAGTGTATTGTTAAAATTTTCAGAAAATACTTCTCTGTGGACTGATATTTTTATTGCACAGGGCCAGTGCAGTGTCTCCTTGTGCTATGGATTTTCTTACTTAACTGCAGTGTCCTGGGCTGTTCCATGAAGGGAATGGTCTGGGAGGTGGCAGGGTCCACAGCTGACCACAGCCGAGAACGTAACACACTGTTTTGTGCTGTTAGATACCTTCCTCTGTGCTCATGGCTCTTGTTCTTTGTTTGCTTTAGCTCAAGCCTGGGAGAACATGATGAGTGCCTCAAGCCAGAGCCCTAACCCTAACAATCCCGCTGAATACTGTTCTACTATCCCTCCTTTGCAGCAGGCTCAGGCCTCGGGCGCCCTGAGCTCTCCGCCTCCCACTGTCATGGTACCTGTGGGAGTTCTAAAGCATCCTGGAGCAGAAGGTAAGAGCATTTCCTTTTTCTTTCAGTTTACCTGTAGTAAGAATTTGGAAAGGATATCTGCACTTCATCCATTTCAAATAATGGCTAATGCCAGTTGTGCTATTCCTGCCCTCAGCAGGGATATCAGGTTTTTCAGGACATGTAAACTGTTCTCAGTGGTTGTGTCTGTACAGGATGCTGCCATAGGGAATGCAGTAGGTGATGATGTCTTAGGTTCCTTCCAATGCGTATTCTTATTTTTTCCATTTTGCTGTTTTATACTCAGATTTTCCAATTTTCTAGCCAGTGTTGCTGTGAGATCTCAAATGCTGGTTTTTATGTTCTCTCCAGTGGCTCAGCCTAGAGAACAAAGGCGTGTTTGGTTTGCTGATGGGATACTACCCAATGGAGAAGTTGCTGATGCAGCAAAGCTGACAGTGGCTGGGACAACTTCCACAGGAACCTTAGCAGTGTCTCATGATCCATCAAAGCCCATGGCCAACAACACTTTATCAGCAGAAGTAAGGGAGTGTTTGGTGCTCAAAATCCCGTGTTTGCCTCAGTTGAGTGGTGTGTGAGTTGCTGTGGTGACTGCAGTAAGACTGATGTAGGAAATCTGCTCAGGCTTGTCTTAGTATGTTGCATAGCAAGTGTTGTCCTTATTTGAATGTTTGCAGAGTGCTGAAACAACCGTATTTTTTAAAATGAAATGAGGATTTTTGGAGCAGATCACTAAGAATGTTTGTTGTCTGCGTGGCTTCCAACTGTTTGGCTGTACAGCTGGTGTGTGAAGGATATTTGTGTAACACATGCTTTACAAAAGGTGAGTCATGGTCAGTAAGGAGTTTGAAACAATAAGATTGCCATAGTGTGGATCAGAAGAATACTCTGTCTGTCACAAAATTCTGTATGCAGGAAAGTGCAGACAAAATCTAACAGTGAAGTCCACCATACTCCATGTAAGTGGAATTGAGACTCTGCAAAAAGTTCGAATGGGCATAGGCGCATTAGGATTTTGTGAAGAAATGGGTATCTGTGGTGTTAGAGAAGGGAGGTGCAGGCTTTAAGCAGACTTTCTAGCAATAGTTCACATATAGGAGTCATCACATGATCATCTATTGTTACAGAGCCAAATTACTTGGTGCTTCTGTTTCTCCAGCAGACACAGACTCCTTCAGCTACATCTATAATAATTTAGCCAGCCAGCTCCTACATTTTTATCATTATTACTGTTTTAATGTTGTCCTTCCTTGTTGTTTGCTTCTTGTAGACTGATAATGCCTCTGTATTCTCGGGAAATATAACTCAGGTCGGCAGTCCTGTTGGCAGTGCAATGAATCTGATTCCTGAAGATGGTCTTCCTCCAATTCTGATCTCCACTGGAGTAAAAGGAGGTGAGGGTATAACTTGGCAGCCAGCTTTTATGCTTACCAGATGCAATAACCTAATGGCTACTGTGTTTATTTTAAAAATAAGATGCTGGCAGCATGCTGAGTATTTGAAGGAATTCTCAGTAAGTACTTGTGGGTAAATATTGGGCCACTCCTTTGCACAATTGGTTCCTATTTGCATCCAGGAAGGGCCCCACCTTGCCATGAAATTCCTGTAACAAGTAAAACATGAAGCAAAAAATTAACTGCAGTCCAGAAACATGTGCTAATTTCTTCACTAATCGGACTGTGGGGAGTGTTTCACACAGAGATAGGTTTTAATTAGCCTTATGAATATTCATGCTTCCCTTCTCTGAAATTCTGTTGGAACATAGGCTCTGTCTGAGGCATCCCCAAGCACTGTATTCAACAACACTATTGCACATTTTGGCCCACAGTGCAGCTTTTAGTCATTGTGATGTCCTCCTGTAGAGGATTCAAATGGAAGAGGCTCCAGAAAATTAAAAACTAATTTTTAAAAGATTAGAAAATGTGTATTTGATTATGGGATATTATTTTCCACAGTCTGATTCATGACATCCTTTAATACATTCCTGGAATGAACTTATTTTCTCTTCTTTTGTTGTTTTATTCCTATTAGATATTTTGCCGACACAGTGCATTTCTCATGTTAAGCTGGAAGTAACCTTTTATTTCTGGATAGTGTCGAAACCAATATGTGAGCAGCATTTAATTTTAAAACAGATCTGTTCCATCCAGTGTTAGCTGTTCATGGTAGTCCAGGACCGATGCCCTTCTGCCTTACTGTGATTTGAGTAACAATTCTTAACTTTGTCATTTGGGATGACATTGTGACATTGTTGACTTTGTGACACATTTCTCAATTTGATTTCAATTTTCTCCTCTACTTGATACTGAAAAATAGTTGATTTGTGAAATGAGCTGCACCTTTTTAAAGGATGTACAGAGGCTATCTTATAAATTCCATTGAAGTTTGAAAATACCAGCCTAGGAAATGATCCATCAAACCAGCAATAGTTAAAGAAGTGTTTGTCTAAAAGGTCAAAACAGTAAAAAGAATTAGAACTGGGTTATCTGATTCTAAAGTAGAGTCTGTACCAGTAATTAATGGGTTTCACTGTGTTTGTTTCTTTTGTAGACTATGCTGTGGAAGAGAGACCTTCTCAGATCTCTGTCATGCAGCAGCTGGAGGATGGTGGCCCTGACCCTCTAGTATTTGTTTTAAATGCTAATTTGCTGTCCATGGTAAAAATAGTAAATTGTAAGTGTTTATTGTTAAATAAGTCTTGGTCTATGAGAGGGGAAATGTTATCTAGATTATTAGTAGGAACAGCAGCATTATCCTTTGGTAGGATAGTATCTGAAAATATGTACAGGTTGAAAACTTTGTACTGAGCCATATTAAGTTAAATGGCAAAAGGCCCTGTTCTGGTCATTTAGGTATCAGTACAGATAATTTTGTGTGGAAGATATAAACTGGACTGATAGAGCCTCCAGTCTCAGGTTTGGAGATTAGTGTCTCCTGTAGAGCTTGATAGGGCAGGGTATTTTATCACCCGTTTTCCTTTGGTTGCTTCACTTATTCGCCTGTCATCCCATTCTGGAAAAAGCAGATGGGATCCCATAATAATGCAGAGGTTCCATTCCACCGTGCACCTCTTCTGTCCCTTTCTGTCCTGTGCCTGTGTGTACCTGTGCTGAGGGAGGAGTGGGGAGGCAGACAGATGGCTTCTCATGCCAGTTCCTCAGCTGATCTCTGCTGTGTAGAAACATGGTGGAGAAATTGGGAAGGACAGTTTTGTATTAATAAATTGTTTATTAACCTTTCAGCATCTCTTAGATTGCAGTACAATGTTTTACATATGTATAAAAAGGTAATATATTGAGACACAGGTTTTATTTCAGTAACTTAGTATTCTCAAGAAATGAAGCTCAGAGCATGTGTCATTACTAACATTCCTGTGAAGCAGAACAACAGAGTGAGGTCTCATGGAGACACCTGACATCCAGCTCTCCATATTAAGAGAGATACCACTGTTGGAAACTGTTTTAGCTGTCAGGATCATGGTACGCACAGGCAACAGCCTGGCCTGTTCCCAGGCTCCTTCATTCACATTTAAATCCTGTCCTTTCATTTGAATAGAGAAACTGCTAAAAGTCTGCTCTGTGGTGTTAATCCCAAGATCTGACTGGGAACTGTAATGCTCTGGCTCTTCCTTAGCTGTAAACTGGGAGTTATTGAGCTACTCTTGTTTTGGATGTGCTTGCTCTCACGGTAACAGATGTAGGACGTAATTTGTCTGTGTGACAGATAACACAACAATACATGCTGTAAAACTGATTCTTGCAAGAGCTGTCTTCCTGCAGTGAAATTTAGGCATCCTTTTTGCAATTCTGCTCTGCTGATGCATGTTTCCATCCGTGCAGATGTGAACAGGAAGTGCTGGTGTTTCACCACGAAAGGCATGCACGCGGTGGGGCAGTCAGAGATTGTCATTCTCCTGCAGTGTTTGCCTGATGAGAAATGTTTGCCTAAGGATATCTTTAACCATTTTGTGCAACTTTACCGGGATGCCTTAGCAGGTAAGAATGCTCTCTGTTAAAAATGCTCTGAGTAGATGACCATATGGGGTCAGATACATTTTTGTCACAGCAAATGGCTCTTTTTTATAAAAGAATATAAGAAGTGAATAAGGATCAAAGCTGATAGGGGGATGAGTTGTTGATTGTTAGTATCCAGTGTTCTAGTCACCTCACCAAATAAAATGCTGGTAACCTGGGGAACTGCTCCAAAGATCTTCCAGCTAGAAAGAAAATTTTGAGAATTCTTGAGGATAGTATGTTCAATATCCCTAGACCAGGTAGTTCAGAAGTTTGATTCTCATAGTACCTGTGTCTATTCCCACATTATGGAGATCCTATTTATATTTTAAAATAATATAGGTATACGTGTGCCCAGAATGAACTGTAGAGCATTTCAGAAATTATCCCGGAAATTTGAATTTTTGTATCTCGATTGCAAGATTTTTATATAAACCATTGCACATTTTACATATGCTAAGTAAATAGGCTTCCACTTCTAGTATTATTGTTGGACCTTAGAATGCAAGTATTTGGTTCCATTGATCAGAAAATAAAGCGTTTTCCAGAGGTGAAATTGGATCACGTTAAGGTTATATGCTGAAAGTACATTTACAAGAGGTTCTGCTTATCATTCATAATGCCTTTGGAGTGACTGAATCCAGTACTCTAACAACATAATGAAAGATATTTGTTTCCTAAAATATCTTTATAAAACAAAGGTCAGCTTGTCCAGAGAGGTTGCTAGGTTCAGAATGTATTATTATCACGTGTCATAATGGATCTTATGTGCATGGCAAACAACTGCCTTTCTAAACCTCAATTCATTTGCAATTCTTTGTCTTATAATGATGTTATTCAGGGGGAGATAGATATGAAAAATGGTAAGCATGTGTATATAAATGTGTATATATGTATATTGCAGATATAAATCCAGCTTGGTGTGTATATTGCTATGAAGTTCTGTATAATTACACTACAGAAATACATAATTTATAACTCCTACATAATGTATTTGGAATTCTTTTTTTAGTACTGTAGTGGTAGTAATTTGATATCCTACAATTCCACTGGTGCAAAGAGCTGCTTACTATTGTACAATTCTTAATCAGAAACCAAATGTCAGTGTTAAAGAACTCCACTGTGTGTTTTCTTTTGTTAGGATCTGCTGTGTATTGTGTTTCAGACATGAAGGATGAGTAGACAGACACCTTCAGTTACTGGATAATGCCTGCAGGTTTTGTAGACAGAGCACCTTGATAAACTCCCAAAGCACTATGGAATGCTCTCTCCATATCCATCCTTTTTTCCTTTCCAAGGCACACGTTGTTTGAGAGGCAGAAGGATCTGTTAGCATATTTGTACCTCTGGCTGCTTTAAACGTTCTTCAGGCAGAGAGGAGGTGATGCTGTAGGGGTTTCAGTTTGGTGTCTGTAATCCCTTGGAAGTGGTGAGCAGTTTTCCTGCTCTTGTAGGTGGAGCTGTGCTTTCCAAGCTGTTCATTTCAGAGGTACTGCACCTCTCCTGGCAATGAGATGATGGACATTTAGAGCAAACAAGAATTCCCAGCAGAATTTAGAGACTATTTAAAAGCCTGTCTCACCATTTCATTTTTCATTATATAATACACTGTCTTAAATTTATTCTTTATCAGGAACTGAAATAAATTCGGAGGATGTTTTTTATTTATTTCCTTTAGTATACGTTTTCATCAAAACAGTGATAAAATAAAAAGGCACATACGGTACTTTTTATTGGAATGGAAACAAGAATTACTTTTAGCGATGTTGATTTTGCTTTGAAGTGATTTTAGGTTTCTTGGATTTGTTTTCATCTGAAAAACACAGCATCCCCTTTTGTTTGTTTGATTAAAGCCCAATCTATAGCAAATTATTTCTTCATAAGTCACATGAATTTAGGAGTCTGAATTCTGTGCTCAAGCCTAGAAGCACAAACTTTAATGTGCTTATGCCTCTTCCCAGATGTTTCTACTTTCCTGAAGGGATAACTTGTTCTGGAGGCTGAGTCCTGCCCTCTGTGCTGGGTGTCATTTACAGGGTGGCTCTGTCAGGGTGGCTGCCAGAGAGATTTTGAAGGAAAAATGTCATTTTTCACTCTAGGCTGTATGCATGCAAGTTATAAAAAAATAAAGTTGTCAGTTAAGGCAAGTATTCGTTGCTGCTCACTTTTTGTCCCTTTATTTTTCCTCTGGTCTCTCTGTCATCAAGCTCCCTGCTGTGTTGCTTTTCTTGTTTTGAAATTGGAAGCTAATGATTTCTGTTGTGTTTGTAGTAGTTGTACTGCTGTAGTAGTAATCCCATGATTATCCCTGTCTGTTGGCTATAAGCCTGGCAGTGAATGGGAAAATGAGAACTTCTGTCTGTGTGAATGGGTACTTTGAGGCAGTTGGATGTGTTAATGTAGTGCTGCCAGAGATGCCCATGTGCATCAGCTCTGTGGTGGAAGACAATAAATGCTACTGTTACTTTTGTAGTGGAAATGTAAATCTGGCAACTGCCTGAAATGGCTTTGTGGACACCCAGTTTTTTGGAGATATTCCTTGTGAGGGTGGATCTATCCCAGACACAGTTGGTGTATTTTTTACCCAGCCTGGTTTTAATTAAATATGGTAGTAGTTAACAGTAGATCTGTAAAGAAGCCTATGTAGATGTTCTGAACAGAGAACAGCTTCACTGAGTAATACACCCCTACAACTGGTGGAAAGGTGGAGACAAAATCAAACTTCATATGAGGTGTGTGAGTGATGTTTGGTAGACTGCCACAGAGTAGCCTGAGAAAGTTTTAGATGCTGGCAGCTGCTGCTCTCGCTGATAATAAGCAAAGCATTATGGCCCTTGGCAATAGGAATAAGTTCTTTCCAAATTACTCTCTGATGTCTTTCAATAAAGAGATGGTGACCATGGCCAGAACTTTGAATGTGGAGTTCATATGGTTTTTCTCAGTGTTGGCATCTGCTACAGATGTGTTGTGCCAGCAAGGTACATTCATGGTCTTGACTCTTCTGTGGCTCTTTGTGGCTCTTGGAGTGACTGGGTTTGTGTTCCTTTTCCAAAGAAAATGTGCTCATTTGCTCTTGAAGAAAATCCATCTGGCAGGATTTTTCACAGGTAAATATTGCTTTGCATCTCTTGCTGCAGGACTGGGGTGCTGGGGTTTTCGGGATGCCAGCAGTGTTTGGTACATGGCAGTTCTTGGCTGTTATGGACAGCAGAGGAATGAGGGTGGATGGATGCAGCTGACTTCCCCAAGCCACATAAAAATGCTTTCCCTGAGCCAATACCTTTTTTTTGACCTGGCTTTAAGCAAAAGATAGGAAATATACATTAAGAATTTAACCTCACTGCTTTTTGGTAAAAGTACCTTCATGTGGCTTCACCACATATTGAGAGCAATAAACAAATGCAGGAATCTTTTTTTTTTCCCCTTTACCTTTCCTGGTATAGACAGTTTTGAGTCCAGAAGGGATTGCCAAACTGCTATACAAAGCACATTGTTCACTGCAGAAAGATATCTGATACAAGTGAAGAATTCAAAACACCATGGATCACGACATCAATGGATAAAAGCATCTTTTTTGTCTAGAGAGCTTTGTAGAGATGCTTAAGATTTAAAGTCAAGGATAACCCAGTATAACTGAGAAGAGAGTAAGTACTGACCTCCTGCAGAACTGCTTTAGATGCATCATGCACACTTAAAGCACTTCCTAAATAATGTCAATTGTGTGATGTCAGGTGCTGGAACTTAATACATGGAAAGGCACCTTTCTGTTCACTCTGAGATTGCCTCATTAGAAAGGAAGCTGTGGTATGTTTTAAATTAAATTACATGCTTTTGCAAAGGATAGTTATTTTTGAAGGTTTTTCTGACGCCTACACTTTCTCTACAAGCCTCTGAAACAGTTCTGTGCTTAAAATGTGTAATGGTGCAGTGGGTTGGGTTTGACGATGTCAGGCTGGTAATAGCAACTTCTCAGTGGGGCCTTGGCTTGGGACCACCTTCAGAGACAGGGCAGGAAAGGCTGACAACCCCTGCTCAGTGCAGAAATGTTTGTGGGACAAGCCCAAAGAGGCTTTTTGACTTGGTTGTGCTGACTGAAAAGGGCACTAAAGTGTGTAGGAAAACACTTGCTTCTTCCCATGCTGTCCACATCCAGGCTCTTACACTGTTATAAATAACGAATTCCAGCACAACTACCTAATCCCAATAATTTGTCCTCTTAAAGTAGTGGCAGCCTCTTGGAGCTTGCACTGTGCGAGCTGCTTGTGTCAGAAGGAGTAATTTATAATGCTGTGGCTTATGGAAGGAAAGGGCTGAACAGCTGAGTTGCAGATTCCACTCTAAGGGTTTTTTCCATGTTTCTGTTGGCTGAAAAATTCTTATTAAGGCATCCCAGGCGTGTGAGCCTTGAAGCTCCATCTCCTGAAACGGAAAAAATAAGTAGTCATCCCCTTCTGCTGCAGCACTTGGCACCAGTCTCAAGAGGAAATGTCTGATTGCTTTGTCATTCCAGTGGGCAGTGCCACACGTCTCAGATCCTTACGGGATTGTACAGCTGCACTTTGGCTAGCCTCTTGCACACAGAAAATACACAGAAAAGGGGGCAGAATTCAGTGCAGTTTGGCAATTCATACACATCATACACTTGAAGGGTAAAAAGGATTATTATGGTCATGTTGTTGGAACTGAGAACCTCACCAAGTAATTTTATTATCAGGCCTGTAGCTCTATTTGGGTAAGAACAGATGGGAAGGGAAAAGGAAGTATAAATGAAGAAGAGGCGATTAGTGAGGGTAGGTGGGAACTGCAAAAGCAAACGAGTGCCAGCAGCTCTTTTAGATAAGTGAAAATCTTTCTCATGAACACCAGTGGATACACTGGTTTGCACTCACTAGCAGGACGCCCAAGTTGGTGCATTGGTGTAGTCACTGAGCAGGCAATAGTGTCACAGCACAGCTGACAGACATGCATTTGCACATGGGCAGGAGCAGGGATTCTCGGCAGCTGACATTTGATGTGGCTCTGTTATTCATGGTAGTTTGACCAGTAGCTACTTTTCATCAAGTATGCTTAGCTGAGAAGTTGTAGCCACTCTAAGAGTTCTGGAGTTTGATCTGGGTGATCATGTCAGCTTTGTTTATATCTGTAAAATTACAGGTTGGCTTCGCAGGACAGTGGCAAGTTTTGAATGAGCCCCACCCTGCTATGGATTGCCTGTCCTGCCAAAGCTGTCACTTTCTAACAGGGAACTTGAGAATTTACTTTGTGCAGCACTGTGTGGGTACAGGAAAAAAAAATCCACTAAGGGGCCCTCAAGTTTGAGAAACAAGGGAACCCCTGAGCTTATTTGTTAGTTGGAGTATAAAAGGAGCCTTTTGCTTACAGACCTGCCAGTCACTGTATCTAAAGCTGGAGGACCCAAGGTCATGTGATGGACAATACTCAGTGGTGATTGTGCCAGCGTGGTCTGGAGGGGTGCAAAGTAGCATGGCCACATCTCAAGGGGGAGGGCTGGAATAGCTGTGTTATTCTCATAACTTGTATTACTGAGGATGTCCAAGTATCACTTCTGCAACTCATATTTTTACTTACTTAAAACCTGGCACTGGTCTGTGTGTGTCTCGTGTGTGTAAATGGAAGAAACTCTCCAGGTAGTGTCCAGTGGATGTGCAGATGGAGACATGCACATCACTACCTTCAGTTCAGATACAAACATTCTGTTATGAGGTGGTGGAGAAAGAGCAGAAACTGCTACTTAGCAGTCTCTGTCTGCAGGTGGGAAAGCCTGGGCTTGCTCCAGAAGCCCAGGAGGTCTGCATGAGTACCTCAATCCCATGCAATTCCTCATGAGTGGTGTGATCAAGCACACCACGCTCTCCGAAACTGTCTTTTTGTTTGAGAGCAAATCAGCACTATTAATATTCACATCTTCCTATGGAGAATTGTGATCAGCTGTTCTGTACATTATTTGCATGCTGTTGTTGTCATTTGATAAAAGGAATCACACCATGGTTCTTTGCTTCGATGTTAAATGCTGTGTTGGATGCTATAATAACCTAATCAACATTCAGATTCATTCAGCCATTTGAGTGTAAACATTTTTGGAAATCAGAAGCATCAAAGAGTAAAAATGTGAATAAAAATTAGTGATGTTTCTCCCCTGTGTCTCTCTCAGTTGCATTTTACATTAAGTGTACTAATGAAATAAACAGTCTTTTGTGTAATTCTTGATATGACCCATATCTTCAATACATATCTGAGCAGGCACCCCAGTGGTTTGCCTAAATGGAAGGACAACCAGTGGACATTAATTGTTTGACCAGGTGCACATCTCTCCTTAAATTGCAGCTGAAGCTAAGAGTTTAGTTCAATCAGCAGCAGTTTCTGCACTGGAAGCGCCTTGAATATCTGCAAGGCACTGAAAACAGGCTTTGTGTGGGTGTTTCTGTAGTGCCAGGAGGAGGTTTCAGGTACCACCTTAGCAGCAATTCTGGCCCGAGCTCTCCTGTGGTATCCTGTAAGGGTGGTGAGGCCCTGGCACAGGTTGCCTGCCCAGAGAAGCTGTGGCTGCCCCATCCCTGGAAGTGTTCAAGGCTGGGTTGAAGCAATTTTGCACAGGAGGTAACCTGAGCCCCTGTGTGCAGCAAATCATTGTTTCAGATGTGGTTAATACACATTAATGCTTCAGGGAGCAAAGTGAATTTAATGCAGTTTTTTTTTCCCTTCTGAAAAAGTCCTGACAGTCTTGATACAGCTCTCAATCTAGTGAAGTAATGAACTGGTTTTTTTTTTCCCATAGGTAACATTGTTGGCAACCTGGGACACTCCTTTTTCAGCCAGAGCTTCCTTGGAAGCAAAGAACACGGAGGGTTCTTGTACGTTGCAGCTACGTATCAGTCCCTGCAAGACCTGGTGCTCCCAACCCCACCGTACTTGTTTGGTATCCTCATCCAGAAGTGGGAGACTCCCTGGGCTAAAGTGTTCCCCATCAGGCTGATGCTGAGACTCGGAGCTGAATACAGGCGTGAGTAGCAGGCACTGTTGGAGTAACTTCTGCAGGGGATGGGTGGATTCTGCTTTAGAGAATCCCAGCCATGGATTGTTACCTGTCAGAGCCTCCCAGGCTCAAACAGGCAAGGAAAAGCTGTGTGTCAGAGCCACAGTGCAGCACTGATGTGACCTACAGCCTTCTTACAACTCTGCTGGGTCCAGGGAGATTTTTGTGGAGAAAAGTCTAGTTCTGAGCAGCTGTTTGTATCCCTTTAGTGACCTGAGAGTTCCGTGCAGAACAAGTTTGATTAGCTGGTGTAGTTAGCACATGGGAGAGCCTTTGAGATGTTAAGCTCTTTCCATGCTGAAATGAAAGAGCATTTGCTTTTAGCTTCATTTTCCAGAGAGTAACAATATGTGTGCAGGGGCAACAAACTTGGACAGTTTGTTGCAAAAATTCTGTTGCAACTAATAATAAATAGGCTGGAGAGAATGTTTAATGTAACAAAAACTTAGCAGTTAGCATGAAATTAGCATAAAGTTAAGATAAAATAACTTTCAAAAGACATTTACCATTGCTGGAGCAAAGGTATTATTGGCAGTTTGTCCATCATGACGGGCCAAAAATTGTACGTCTTACACATCTGCAGTTTTAATTGGCAGATCTCATTAATCTAAATTACTGTGAAAATGGTCTGTTGATAATTTTTTCCAGAATTTTTCAGAACATTTTAACAAAATAAGTTTTATAATATGCTGTACAGAGATTTGTCTCTAACTTTTAAAGTTTTGAGAACATTGGAAGTTTTCCACAAAATATGTATGTTGCTGGAGGAGAAAAATAAAATCCTCATAATTTGCCTTCTGAGGATGAGGGCTGAAGGCTAAACCTGTCCAAAGAAACATTCGTGTTAAAGGTGTGTAGGTTTTTGTGTGTATCTGTGGGCATTTTTAAAGTAGTGCATTTATTCCCATCAGTATTTAGAAAAACAAACAAAAATGCTCATATTTTGGATGTGACATCTGTTTTTGAGCAAAGAAAGAAGTGTTTTGATAGTGACAAACAAAAGTACCTGCTCTGATATATTGAGAAGCCGGGCTTTGCATCATTCCTACAGCTGTGGTTTGGATTTAGACATACTCCCTTGAGCTGTGCCAGTTGTGACTGCAGGGCACTGCCTCAGTTTTTCCCTGGAAGGTGCTGCTTTTGTGTCTTGGGTTTCCTTCCATCCTCTTTGCTGGTGGAATGTCAGAATCCAGCCAGTGCTGCTGGCTGTGCAGATCAGATGCAGGAGGCGCTGGGGGTTGCTGGATGTGCAGAAAACATCTGCTGAGCATCCACAGATCAGCCCAACAGCTCAGGCTCAGGGAATTTGGTGCATCTGGGATGTAGCTGAGCTGCTGCTTGAAACCAGGGTGGCAGGCACAGGAAATTCAGCCCTTGTTGGTGCTTCAGGGCACTGTGCACGGGTTGGTTGCCGTGTGGTGTGTGGTGCTTTCAGGTATCAAATCAGTGTGCAGAGGCTGGAGCTGATTTCCATCAGGAAATCCTCATGTTGTTCACACGATGCTGAGCACTTTGCAGCTCCTTCTGACCACCCTGGGAGCTGGGAGTGTGGCATTTGGGGAAATCAGGCTGAGTGTTTGCCTGAGGATAGTTTAGGAATCCTCCGTCAAACATGTGTTTGGGAAACCTTGGCGTTATGTACCAGTGCATGAGTCATGTTCCAGGCATTGTGATGGCTTCTGCTGCAACATAATGTAATGCAGCCAGATCCATGCCCTGCACTCGGAATTGCATCACAGATGTTTTAGAGGTATGGATAAGTCAGCCAAGGAATGCAGATATTTTACATCACTGGCATACCATAAATGTCCTTTAAATTGTTTTTGACATACCCCTATAGAGTTTGCCACACTCTCATGAAGTAATGAAAACAGGAAATAAAATAATCTGGATTATCACTTGAATGTCATGTGTCAGCCATAGAACTGAAAGACTGATGATGCTGTAGTGGAGAGCAGCAGGATGGTTGTACAAAAATAGAAGCCATTTCCAAGAAGTAGCCTGAAAAAAGCATTTAGAAAGGTCATCTTTGCCATCAGGGCCCAGGTCACTCAGTTCAGTCCTGCAGTGTGGCACCTCTAAGCTTTCCCCATAATTATTCTTGTTTCTAGCATGGTGGGCAAGCCGCCCTGACACACGTCCAAGGTGCATTATAATGTTAAACCCTTCTGCCCTTTTGCTTTTTAAATTCCAGTCTTCCCAGTCTCTTCTTTCGCTGCTGCTTGCCACATTAAACTGAGAAAATGGTATTTAGGGCTGGTTTTGCAGAGTCTGAGTACGTAAATTTCCATCTGACCTGTTCTGTTCTGTTTTATTCTAGTTTACCCATGCCCACTTTTTAGTGTCAGATTCCGTAAGCCTTTGTTTGGAGAGACTGGACACACGATCATGAACCTCCTTGCAGTAAGTCTGTGGTGGAATTTGTACATTCCACTGGTGTGAGTGGATCCATGTGGGGAGATAGGGGTTCCAGGTGCATGTAGTAGCTGGAAGGTTTAGGAGATGCAAGAGGAAGTAGTGGTGAATTTACCTGCTTTTACTGAGAGTAGGTGTTAGCTTTCAACAACACAGTGAATTGTAACAAGGTACCCAAATCAACATCCCAAACCTGGCTGCTGGAGGATGTTTGGATCTTGAAATAAGTGCATTATTTGCTTAGATTGCTTCTTCAGAAGCACTGGGTCACCACAGTGTGCAGTCACAGCTCTCTGATTACACAGCGCTCTGACTGAAGAGATGTTATTATCTCTTCCTACTTAGCAAATATTTTGAATATAGGAAATTCTCTTTGATGCATAACTTAATCTCACTGCTAGAAAAACTAATAACTCCATCTAGTAATGTAACAGAACACAGAGAGCAAATTTTCTTACATACAGTGATGATATTCAAGGCTGGAGAACATTAGTTTTGATGTAAGAAAATGTGTGAAATGACTAACAGTAACAATGATGTTTTTTCATTTGTGTATTGCAATTACATGGGTTACACACTGTGGTGTCTCTGTCCCTCCCTGCCTTCCAGTCACTGTTAACAATCATTTGAATGGGCTAAGTAGTAGTCACCAGGATAGTTATGAAACCTACAATGTTAATGATGATCATCGTCCCTAACTTAAAATCTTGTTTTAATTACCAGGACTTCAGAAACTACCAGTACACACTGCCTGTGGTCCAAGGTTTAGTGGTTGATATGGAAGTCAGAAAAACCAGCATCAAAATACCTAGCAACAGATATAATGAGGTAATGTTTATAATACATACATTTGTGTGCAGTTGCTTTCTGATTGGAGTACCTGGGATCTAAAGGAATTTTTATTTTATTCACTGCCACTAGGGAAAAATGCCTCAAAAGCAGATAGTAACTGCATGATGCACACAGCTTTTGGAAGTGAATGAGCCTGGCTGCACAGGAAGAATGCAGTTCCATTTAGTATTAATGAAACTCTTAAACTCTTTTTCTTTAGGTTTTTGAACTGTTTACATAAAGTGTCATATGTTTGATTTGAGCAAGTTGACAAACTTTACACTCAAGGTAAACTAGGAAGAAAAAATGCACTAGCTTTTCTCATCTATTGTGTGTTCCCACTCAAAGCATTTCATAGTATTTGTTGGATTGCTGATTATTTTATGTAAAAGTTTCCTCAACATTGAAATTTTATACTTAATTTCTGGTGTGAGAAAATCAGTCAGCATCTGTAGGAGTTAGTGCTGCTAACTAGAGAAAGCTGGGGGAGGAGGTATTTGAACAGTAATAAAAGGGAACAGTGGAGAAGGGGATTGATTTTGTGTTCTGTCTGAAGAGAAAGGCGGTACCTTGCTAGTTTGAAACCTGTCAGAGTTGGGGTGACAGCAAACCTCCTGAGCAGAATTGTTTTTGTAAAAGTTCTTGTAAGGCCAGAGCAGAACGCAGCTTTATCTCAAGAGGGAATTTCCCTGCAAGAAGCATTTGAGTAAAATAAGTGAGAAAAAAGAAATTCATTGAAAAAAAAGTGTTCTTTCATGAGGTTTGAAAAAGATGAAATTGATGAAGCCAGAAGATAAAGGGTCTGTTAAAAGGTGCTTTAATTTTTGATGCAGTTGTGCCAGAATGGAAGAGGTCAGTGAGGTTTGAATGAATTCAGTCTGGAATAGCACAGATGATGCAGTTCAGTGTCAGCTGTGCCTGGTGTTTGCAAGGTGTCAGCTGCACTTGTGCCAGACGTGAACTGAGCAGGACTGAGAGGGAATTCCTGTGTCAGGGACGTAGCAAAACCTCTGTATTGTGCTTGGGTTCTCTTCCCAGTGTGATGCAAGGATTCAACTTTTTAAATGGAGAAAGTGGTATTTATTTAATGTATTGCTTGTGATTCATTTGAAAAGTTGAATTAATAGAAATTTTTTGTGAGTTTACTTTGAATTAAGATTCACAGATTCACAGAATAGTCTGAGCTGGAAGGGACCCACAAGGATCAATGAGTCCAACTCTTAAGTGAATGGCCCATACAGGGAGCAAACCCATGACCTTGGTGTTATCAGCACCCTGCTCTAACCACCTGAGCCAGTCTCAAGATGAATTACACCACAAGACCTTTACTTTTTTTCTCCATGCACAGCACCGTTTAATTAGAAAAGACTGTTACTCAAACTATGGAGAAAAACTCAAACTCATTTTAAATCTCATGCATGTACTAAATGGGGAGAATTTGGCCTGTGATTAACAAATCACACATTAATATATAGTTTTCTATTACATATTTTTGTCTTCAAAATTATTTAAATTTTCTACAGCTTAGAGGTCTCTAGTTGCCTGTTTAGTCCTTCAGCAAAGGTGACTGATTTCTTAATAATGTGCCTTCTAACCAAGCAGTTGCCACATCCAGTTGTTTCTTGTTGTGCTGAAGTCAACTGCTGGGCTCCACAAAGGTGCCTGTTCTGGAGCTAAAATCCAGTTTCTGGAGCACGACATGATCAACTGGATAATGAAAGACACTGTTGTCTGATGCAAAATCTTAATTAAGTTTCCTCCCCAAACATTACACCTGTGCACACTTGTCAATAGTGAGCATCAGTTAATGTTCCTGACACTGTAATTAAGGTTTTACATCGGCCTGAGAGAGACAAATGTGTTGTGTGTAGCCTGCATGCTTAGCAGCTCCAGGAAGCAGAGGTGGGAGTGTGAGTGCTGTTAGGAGATGTCAAATAATTCCGCATTTTTCTGGGTTTTCACTGCGGGGGGATTTGTGTCATTTAATTTGACTTCTTTTATTTTAAGCAAACATGTCATTTTCGTGTTTGGAACAAATTCCTGAGTTGGGTGACTCCCTCAGTTTTCTTTTGGATCAAAAATCACCGAGTCTGAGCCTCCACAAAGAGGAATAGTGAAGAGAAGAAAAGAAACTATATAATCAAGGCATGTAACTCAGTGTATGTTAGATGATAGTCAGCAGAACTGAAGGGCAGATGTGTCACAAACTTTTTTTGATCCTTTCTGGAGGCCTCCTTTGCAGAGAAAGAAAATTCTTTTGGATGTCTGTGATTCGGATCTTTTTAAAAAGTCTTAAATTGGGAACATTGATCCCAGTTTCAGCAGCTCATGCAGATGAAGCACAGAGGCATTAAAGTTTTGGTGTCTGGTTGTGGCAGAACAGGATGAAATGGCCCCAGTCTGAGCACTCATGTGGCTGTGGAGGGGCATTTATGAATTATGTAATAAAAAACTGTAGTTGCCTAAACAGGCCAAGTATTTCCTCCCAGGGTTTTTATAATGGTATTTTCCTGTGTATTTTTAAAACCAGGTAGAGATAACAGCTTTTGCAACTTCTGTAGCTCAGCTATCCCTTATACCATTTATTTTAATTGCACAAAAGATGGCACTTTAAAGCATCCAGGCAGTAAAAGACCTGAACCCTCTTCTCAAAAGCAGTTTATGGTTCTGAGTGCTAAAACCTGACCCGCAATATGAGAACTTGAGAAGCTTCTGATTAAACTGCTCCAAGAACCACCTATTTATGGAAGTGCTTGATGAACTGGGCAGAAATGCTAAACCTTTGTGTTTGCAGATGATGAAAGCCATGAACAAATCCAACGAGCATGTGCTGGCAGGGGGAGCATGTTTCAACGAGAAGGCAGACTCGCATCTGGTGTGTGTGCAGAACGATGATGGCAACTACCAGACACAGGCCATCAGCATCCACAACCAGCCCAGGAAAGGTGAGGGGAGCCCTAGCTCCACTGCTTGGCCCCTGTGCTGCTGCCCCAGCTTTGTGGGGCTTTGTGAATAGGCCACAGCTGGGTTTGGCTGGGTTTCACCCAGTTTTTTTTAGAGAAAATCAGTCTGACCACTGGTGTCCTTGAGTGGGCGGCTTTGTGCTGGAACTGGCTTAGGCAACACCTCTCCATTAATAATGAGAGCTGGCTTTGGCATTATTGCATGTGCAGGTGAGGTTGTGGTTGCCCGTGCTTGACCTACACTGTGTGAAAGAAAGACTAGATTCAGTAGGATAGAAAGTTAAATAGGAATAACCAACCACAGCAGCATTTTAATAATGCATCTTCAAGAAACTTCTCATGTTCACCTTAATTAGACCATCTAATTTCCAGGGTATATTTTTGTTACAGTAGGCTGAAAGGCTGCAGCAGCTGTGTGCTGAGAATTTAAATGTTGTGGGTTTGGGGACATTGCTGGCAAAGACATTTATACAATCTCCAAATGAGAACAAGACAGAGGCTTATGTGGATGTTTTGCAAGTATCACTGGTCACTCCAGCAAGTGGACTGGCATGGAATGTCACTCAGGACTGATGATCTTGTCTGATTTCTGTTAACTTCACCTATTGGATAAGAAGAGAGATTTCCAGCAGGAATTTCATGATGCTTAGTAGCCATTGAAGATAATTTCACTTTAGGTCAGATGGCTTTGAGCTGTGGCCTTGCCGGTGGGTTGGTGTTACAGTGTGATCCATAAACAGTTCACTCACAATCTGCCAGCTGTGTGGAAGATTTAGAAGTTAATTGTGTACTTGGTTACCCAAAATTAGCAATTCTGAAACTCAAGAGGTGTGTAGGGCATGGAGAGGTAGAGTGATAAAATACAAGCATTCATTAACTTAAGACAAAAACTGTTGTTCAGTTTAGAAAATAACTGGGTGATTTGGCTTTGCATATCCAAGCTTATGATGTACAATACAGGCACCATAATTCCAAGCAGCATTTGTCCTGATTGAGGGTAATCACCTCTCTGGCTGATAGAGCTGTGGTACCTGATTCTTGGGTAAGGCATTACTTTTGACAAAAGCCTCACTAAATCTCTCCTGTTGTTGTTGCAGTGACTGGTGCCAGCTTCTTTGTGTTCAGTGGAGCTTTAAAATCCTCTTCAGGCTACCTTGCCAAATCCAGTATAGTAGAAGGTAAGAACTGAACTGCTTGCTGAAAACACACTTCTCTCTTTGCCCAGCTCAGCTCTGCAGCTAGCAGGGCCCTCTCTGCTCACATGGCTTGGGCCTTGGAGTCATGCTGCTGCTTCAGCTCTATCCTACTTCTTAGCAAAAGCCACCCTGTTCCCTTTAATGAGGAGGAATTTGTGCAGATGCTGCAAAACAGGGTCACAAGAAAGTAAGGGTAAGATACGAAATACTTGGCTTGGGAGCCTGTGATCAATTTACTGGTTTGGGTTGAACGAGGAAATCGTGAGCCTAAGAAATATGGAATGTATCCACCAACCACCGGAGGAAGCCCTGCTAAACTTCCTCTGCTACCAGATAGCTCTGCAGTGTGCAAGGGTATGAATGTGCATTGTTTATGTGCTTGTATGTGGGCAGATGAGAACATGACAGGTTGAGAGCACTGAGCTGGTATCTCTCGGATTTGGTTTGTTGTTGTATCACAGAAATAGCTGCTGATGGTGTACTCTGGGCTGGAAGCTGTTAGTGCCTGCTAGCTGAATGGCACAACTGTGCAGTCAGGTGCCTGCAGCTGTGACAGTGCAGGCAGCAGTGGTGTAGGAGGGCTCCTGCCCTCGGTGGTGAGGGATGCCAGGTGCCCATATGAGCAGTCAGTTGGCAGAGCCCTGCAGGTGAACAGGAGCTCCTTGTGCTGCACCAGCTCCAGGCTCGCAGCTCTGAGCGTGCAGCCATGGGTGGGGTCCCCAGGCTGACAGGCAGCCCACTGCTACCAGAGCATGCAGGTCATTGTGCCATTTCCTGTGCCTGAACTGGTGGTTAGGGTAAGACAGAGGCACAGGAGGACTCAGTCTCTACATGGGGAAGTGTTTCGGTCCTGTTATTTTTGCCACAACTGAGCTTGACTCAAAGTGGTGCTGAGTTAACGTCTGGACTGGATAACTTGGAGGCCTTTTCAACCTTAATTCTGTGAATCCAAATTCTGTATCTTTTGCCACTACTTCTGCACTGACTTCTCAAATACTGTCACTGCTGGAGTGCTGCTTCCAGAGCCAACAGAGGAGATGGCTGAATGGAGCAGGGTCATGCAGGGTTTCTGAGGGTGGCCTGGGGCAGGTGACAAGTTGTGAGGCAAACTCATGGCGACTTTGCCACAGCTGACTTCACCTGGGAGCTGCCTTTCCTCTTACTGTTGCGTTTTCTCTCATCAGCATTCAGCAGGTCTGCCTTTTAGCAATATGAGTGTTCAGAAATGGTCTGACAGAGCACTGCTACCCATGATGCTTAAAATGAGCATTTAACTTCTGTTGCAAACAGAGGAAGGATGTTTATTGTTTTCTCTATAGGCTCTGTTTGGTGTGGCTTATCTTGGCTTACGAGGATTTCTTGGTTCCCTAGATGGAGTGATGGTCCAGATAACTGCTGAGAACATGGACTCTTTGAGACAGGCCTTGAGAGAGATGAAAGACTTCACCATCACCTGTGGCAAAGTAGATGCTGAAGACCCTCAGGAACATGTTCATATTCAGTGGGTAGAAGATGATAAAAACTTTAATAAGGGGTAAGTAAAGGAGCAGTCATTTGATGTTGGTGCCTGTTAAAATTTTTAATTGATCTTGTAAGGTGTGTGAGTCTTCAAGTCAATAGGAATTAAAATTCTGTGCCTCTATTTTGAGTGGTAAGATGCAATTAATTGTAATGAAAATGGAATTGAGATACCAGAGCTTTGGGGCATCAATTTAGAAAACTGGCATTTTTTTTGGATTGTTTTTGCATTGCCAATATCCAGTTATTGGAAACCACTAATCTGTCTCCAACTGTCAGTGCTGAACCCTGCACACTGTGGTCACTTTAAGCACCAACAGAGCAGTTTGCATTAAGTAGAGCTAGAAACAAAATTGCTGAACGTCAACAGTACCTTTAGACACTTGATAGTTAAGCCAAAAGAAAGGTGGACTTGGCAGCTTAAGTATTTATGGCAGTAAAGTGCTGTTGTGATGGATTCCATATTTCAGGACTCAGCACGTAGAAAGAAGGATATTTCTGTAGTTTCAGGCTCTCCAGATCAATCTCAGGTTCTGCAATCAAGCCCTGGGCTGTGTAAGTTGTGTTTCAGGTATTGCTGGCCTACACTGAGTTTACAAATGAGCAAAAATCCAACCTGTATGAAACACCTTGTTACTCTATCAGAACCTTACAGGATCTCAGCTCTGCTGCAAAGCTTTGTTGAAAACCTTCAGCAAGGTCCTTCCTGCCCCTGCTTTGTGCATGTGACCCCTTTCAGGAACTGGTCTCTGATTCCAAGGTCATTCTCTTCTGCAGAGGGCTCTGTCCAGCTCAGTTCTTGTGCTGAGTCAGAGCTCACCCTTCTCTCTCCCTTTTGCAGCGTTGTGAGCCCTATTGATGGCAAATCCATGGAATCTATAACCAGCGTGAAGATATTCCATGGCTCTGAGTACAAGGCCAACGGGAAGGTCATCCGGTGGACAGAGGTGGGTTTGTGAGCCTGGCACTGGGGCTGGGACTGCAGCCAGGGCTGCACTCAGCACAGGAAAGCAGCAAATACTTCACCACGAGCCTGTGGTGCCTTCCTTACGGGCTGCTGGGCGGCATCCTGCAGGATAAAACATCCTGCACTGCTGCAATCGCAGCCCGCGCTGCAGCAGCCACTGCTGCTCGCACCAGGGTGTGCAGCATGGGGGGACCGCAGCAATGCTTGCTGTGTTACACACAGGAACAGTTGGTTTCATCTGCCTTTGGGTTAAAAGCTGCCTTTCCACATGGAGACAAATCTTAATATAAATTGTTTTCTAGAAATGTTATTTTGAGCCACTTTCTCTAAAATGTTGCATGTTAAAGTGCTGTGGCATAAATCACTCAGAAATTGCTTGCGTGACTGATGTTGCCTGTGACTCTGCCAGCACACAAATGCTGATGTCAAAATATTTCTTTAAGTGTTTCACTTTGCCTGCTGAGGAGGAACCAAGTTCCTTACTCTGCAGCTTGGCACCCGTGTGCCCTTTTTTCCCAGGTCAGCTGGGCTCAATAGAGACAAGTTCAGTGACAACTGTAGCAGAGATCTTCACGCTTCTATTAAAAATGTAATTTTTCTGAACTTAACATCTGTTTAAAATCAGGTTTTTATTAAACACATATGCAATACATAGTGAATTTCCATAGCAAGGCTTTTGACCAGATCCAAGAGGTTTCAGAGGACTATTTAAATTTAAATCTTTCTTCTGATGTTTTATTTTTTCCTCCCTAAAGTGACTTGTCTTCAGGGGCTTTTGCTGCGCTTTCCTGAAGAGTTAGTTCTTAAGTCTTCATTTGTAAAAGTTTAAATGACATCTCAGTAACCTGAATTTTCTAGAAAAGCCAAGTGTTATGTCTCGTGTTGACTCTTCCCTTCAGGTGTTTTTTCTGGAAAATGATGAGCAACACAATGGTCTGAGTGACCCAGCTGATCACAGCAGACTGACTGAAAATGTGGCAAAGGCTTTCTGTCTGGCTCTGTGTCCTCATCTGAAACTGCTGAAAGAAGATGGAATGACTAAGCTGGGTCTGCGTGTTACACTGGACTCAGATCAAGTAAGTCTTCAAGAGTTTGGGTTTAACTGGAGGGGGTTGTTCTCTTACTCATTCCCCAAAATGGGAATACAGCACTTTAACCAGGAGAATGCTGAAGAAGTATGAGTATCAGATGCTAATCAGGTGGTGCTGGCTGTTGTTTGGTGTTTTGGGACATCTGTTAGAGCCAATGCCCAGCCTGAATTAGCACGGGCTTGACCCCCATATGGCACAAGCAGCACCTGCTCCATGCTCAGAGAAGACTCTAAATTGGCCTTTTTGCCAGCAATTAATGCTGTGTGAGGGTCCTGCTCATCCCAAGGAGCTGCTTTGACAAACCAGAAGAAAAAAGAGGCTCCTTTTGCCCAGGCAGCCACTGGGAACACAAGGACAAAGACAAGTGGAAAAGCTGCTTTAGTGCCTGCTTGATCCAGTTTAAGTGCCCGACTTCCCTGAGAGAGGCCACAGCTCCTTCCCCCTTCCTGTTCCCTGACTCACAGCCTCATGTCCTGTTCTTAAAACCCATTCTTTGTATTTTTTAGGTTGGTTATCAAGCTGGGAGCAATGGACAGCCACTGCCCTCTCAATACATGAATGACCTGGACAGTGCCTTAGTGCCAGTGATTCATGGAGGGGCCTGTCAGTTGAGTGAGGGGCCAGTCATAATGGAGCTCATCTTTTATATTCTGGAAAACATCTCATAAGAGGACTTCATTTTCTGTTCAGACCTGTTCCAGCAGCAGTTGTATCTGAATCATTTGCACTTTAAAACTGGAAAATTAAGCTTTTGTTAACACTACTGGGGAAGGGGGGGAGGGGGGGCGGGACAGTTGTTCCATAATTCTAAATCTTCTATGCATTGTCAACAACCAGAGGATCAGGGCAGCTTCTATACTACAACATGGCTATGCTATCCTTGCAGCTAATCCACTTCTGTTACTGTTTAGAAAAATGCTCATGTTTAAAGACTTACAGTCGTGTGCTCTCGATGCTCAAAGGGTGCAAAGATCACTGGGGCGTAAATAAAAAGTGAAATTCCAACCTTGTACTGTCTGTAGATGGACATGGGAGAAACAACAATCAAGACCTCCATTCTGACCTCATCCTAATGCCATTTGTGGTTACTCTGTAGACATTAAAAAGTAACGTTTACATTATTTTGACCAGATTATTGGTTGAAATACATTTGGAGAAGCCCTTGAGAGATAGGGAAAGATTCCCTAGCCATAACTCTGTTTGTCTGTGCGTCCAGAGGAGCAGGACAGGCATCTCTGACAGTTACTGAACTGCAGTTGTGTGTGTAATAGGCTAGTTTACTTTTCTCCTCCATTTACCACAAAAGTCCATCACTTGGGCAGGTTTCTGTGATCTCCTACAACTCTGCTATTCTGTACTTTGTTTACAAATCTGTCTGAAGCAGAGGAAAGATCAGCCCTAAAGTGCAGTTACATCTTGTTCCTTGTCCCCAGTAGGTCCTGCTTTTTAGAGGCAAGTCCCACCCAGGGCAGCTCTGTCCCCTCCCTGCTGTTTGCTGTAGTGTAATGCCAGTGTCATGTAACCCAAGCCAGCTTGCACTTCATATTGCAGCCCCATGTCCAAGCTTACCTGTGATACCAGTATAGAGTGGCTGTTCCTGCATGTTCTGCTGAAAAAGGCTTTGTGGTCAGTTCTGAACACGTGCACTCAGCCCAGTGCTCTTGATCTCACCTGAGAGGGCTTTGGTAAGGAAAGCAGCTGCTCGTGTCTGCCAGGGCATTAAGAAGGTGGAATTGAGCATCAGCCAGAGGAAATGTGGTTCCATGTTCTTATTGTCTCCATGGAAAGCTGCTAACCAGTGGCAAGAGCTGTAAGCAGGAGAAGGGGTTTGGTTTGTTTAGCCATAGCAATGGAAAGCAGCTCTTTTGAGTCCCTCCCAGGATGAGGGGTGAATGTTTCTCCTCCTGTCTAGAATTAATTAACTTGGGAAGAGAGGTGCTAATTTATGGTGACCATTTGTGGTCTCAGACATTCCCTGCTGCTATCCATTGTGGGGGATGCAGCGGGGCCTGGCTGGGCTGTGCTCTGAGAGAGTAACACCAGTGGCCTTGCAAAGAGAAAGGGAAGTGCCAGGCCACTGTGAGACTGAGGCTCTGGTTTTTAACAAATCAACACCATTGGCTGGGCAGGGGAAAGGTAACTCCACAGAGTGATACATTTTATAGAAAGGCAGCCCAATGTCTGCACAGAGTGCACCTGGGAATAAATGGCTGCTGCTTTTCAAAAAACGAACGTTCCAATGTTCCAAGCACCACCCAGCCTTTGGAGAAGACAGGCCAGGGAACTGGGGCCAACTCCACAAACAAAAGCTGGCCAGCAGGAGGGAGCACACTACCACTTAAAAGGGGTATTAGATCCAAGTGAAGCCTTACTCTGGCATTTGGGAGAAGGTGGGTGACTTAATGCAGCTCATTTAGTGGTTCCTGCTGGCCAAAGCAGGAGCTGTGACCCACCCTCTGCTCCTGCCGAGGTGCCTGTGCAGCCCAGCTGGACTGAGGCCACTTGATTCCCCTCTGCACACTGGTTCTGCACATTCTGGGACACAGCTCGGCACGACACAGTGTAGGCATCATTCCACAGCTGGAAGAGATTCCAGAAACTCGGTAATAATCTTCCTCCTAGAGCCTGCACTCCAGCTTTGCCACAGCAGCGGCTTTCCAGTTACTTTGGTTGCATTGTTACGCTTAATAATGCAGTAAAAGAGGTGAAAAATGTTTATCTTCTCTTCCTTTGCCCCAAAAGTCTTTTAGGTTTGGATTCTGTTTGTGCAAAACACTATCAACTGGTGACTGACATGTTTGCTTCAACCATAGCCTTTGAAATGACCTTAATTACCATGTTGTTAAGAAATGAGTACTTGTTTAGAAAAAAATTGTACTTTTAAAATTCAGTTAGTTAACACTGCAAAAAACTGCATATTATATTTTTATTTTCAACATGTAGTTTTGTATATTAAATTTATTGAAATTAAAAACTAAACACTGTATTGTCTTCATCTGCTCAGGAAGACAGAGGCAGTGCTGCCTGACCTGTCTGGACTCTGTTCTGTCTCCCAACCTGCCCATCCCTGGCACAGGCATATCCTCCCCTTGGAGATCCCTGGTTTCTGTTAGCTCACAGAGATTTAAAAACACAAACAGATTTAGTACCCTTTTCTGTATGCTGCTGATCAAAGAGCATTCCTGAAAATAAGTCATGATCCAGTTTTCTTAAAGGACAAAGAGTGACTATTTTCCCCATCACCTGGAAGAATTGTAAAAGCCTATTTTTGTAAAAATACAAGGAACATTTGGGAAGCAGCAGAGTCTAGTGTACTTTTTTCTTTCTTTTTTAAATTAAAGCCCCAACACAATAAAGGATGAAGGCACAGCACCCTTCTGCGCTGGACAAGCAGTGCAGCAAGCACAGCACACAACTGGGAGCCAGAACAAAAACGGAGGTCTGTAAACACCAACCTGCTAAGGAGCCCTGTGGCCTTTCCTTCAGAAAGGGACAGCCCATGGAACCTCATGGGCCAAGGGTGTGCACAGAGGAGGGACTGGCACCCCTGAACTGCTGCCTGAGAGCTCTCGTCTGGTTTAGGAAACAAAAGAAGACCCCAACCCAAATAGGCCTGGATAGAACAGAAAAAGCAGTAGCAGACTGTTCACTGAACCACGCCGGCTGCTCAGACACTTGGGGAAAGGAATTCTGGTAAAGGTCTTACCTGTGACTTAACCAAAAAGCTCTGGCACTGCCTCAGGGAGGGGCTAAACCTTTCCCACAGCACTCTGCATAGTTAATGTAACATTCGTCCTGGTGCTACATTAGTAGTCCCACATTAAGGCAATTCTGTCTATTTTGGGTAGACCGGTCCCAAGCCCTGCAGCAGTGCATTCCCAGAGCCTCCCGTTTGCCTTGGAGTTATTAATAAGCACTATGGCTGTTATCAAAATAGACATTAGGTTCAGTAGTGCATTCGTTTAACATCTTTGGTGCTTGCAGCTTAGCAGCATCTTCCTGCCTTCGCTCAGCCCACGACTTCCAACATTCCCATGGATCTGGGGAAAACAACACAAACAAACCCATCAGAATTCCTTGCTGCAGTACAGAACAGATGTTCACAGTTCAAGGTGACATTATATGTAAAATGCTGACATGAAGGTTCTGGATGGGCAACTAGAAAAATCAACGGAGCAAAATTATTAAGCTCCAGTGATGGAAAATGTTTGGGCACAAGGCCAAGTTGTTATTTCAGGTATGGCCATCAAACGTGTCCCTCAGCCTGACTTGGAGCTCATGGGACCTCCTGACCTCCTTGGCTGGGAGGAAACTACCAAAACAGGCCCTTTGGTGCCTTTTGGAGACTCCTGTATTGAAATGAGACCTCAATCTCTACAATCTTAACACCATTTGGAAGCTAAGGTGTGGCAAACAGGTGATGTCACTCTGAAGCTGATAAGTATTTAACTGCCATTTATAAATGTTAGGTGAAACGATATGCTAAGGAAGACGGAGCACAGAGGCTTCAGGAGATGAAGCAAAGGAAGACAGATTATTTTCTAAATACTATTCTTAGTAAAGGTGACACCAGGAGCTGTCCCTGTATTTCAAGTGATTGTGAAACAGCTTCTTTTCTGTAACCTCATTTATGAAATGATGTCAACTCCCCACCACAAATATAAAGAGGAATGCTAGTGAAGCCAAAGCTGTGTAATTAGGTCAATGCCAACAAAGACATTATTCAAGCAGAGTTATCTGTAGCCCTGTCGAGCCCTGCCCAGACCACCTCTGGATGCAGCGTTCATACCTCAGACAGAACTAACGTTCAAGGACCAGCCAATTTTCTGTAACTATTTGAAGATCTTGACCACTGAGGGGCTCCCTGAGTCTCACTTTTACCTCCAGTTTCCCTCCAGTGGGCTTTCTGCCATCAAAAATCTGAAATAACCACAAAAAGAAGAGCAGTTAGGACAAATAAGGATTGTTAATGTTAAACTACAGAGATTCAGGCAACTGTGACTGCATTTGCCCATGGCCCAATGGTGACAGAGACCCCTGGAGGTGACTGCAGTGCTCAAAAGCACATAGGAGTATCAAAGCCAAGCACCTCCTCAGATTGGAGCTCAGCAGAGCAAGTCCCCCACAGCCCAGCCAGGTTATCAAACTCCCCTAATACAAAACTCGACTGTAGTCACACGTTTCTGTGATCCAAATACTCATTTCCCCTTCGGGAAATGTAGAAGAACACACCTCATCCTGAAAACGTACCTCGATGATCTCTCTAACTTCACATTCTGATTCCAGCTTATCCAGTTTCAAGTGTGCTGTCCCCACATGTTTGTCACTTCTGAAAAAGGACCTGTGCCAAAGAAGTGAAGAGGTAAGGATTGTCAGAACATTGAAGAGAAAACAGGCCCAGAGGCCATCACTATTTGCTCCATCCCCACATCCAGAGAGAGCTGGTCAGGACACGCTCCTGGAACCCTGCACACCACAGTGCCAGAGGCAAACCCTTAAAAACCAGACTAAAAGAACAAGATATGAAAGTACTCATTTGTTAATTATTCTTTTGCAACCAAGGTAAAGATGAGGACAGCAGTGAAGAAAATCAATTAAATCACCACTTGGAGTGGCAGCAGCTTCTGTCCCTGCCCAGGGTGACAGAGAAGGAGGGCCCAGTGGCCAGGACACTGCCATCCTCTGCTTGGGGCTGATGAATGGAACATGCTGAAGGAATTCCCAAGAAGTTGCATCTCTCAGCAAAACAAACATTTCACAAGCACCTGCTGCTTTTGGCAAACTACTTTTAGGAGAAAGTCACATGAATCATTATGTTTCACTTTGATAAATCAAAACAATTTCAGTAAATAAGAACATTTCAGCTATTGTTTTGATTCACCTACATACTGGTAGTTTAAACAGTCAAAAACTGTAATTTCAGAATTTCCAGTCTGCTGGAATTAAACACAGAAGCATTTTTATCCTGTGAGGAAAACAAACAACTTCTTGCTGCAGGAAAACAAGCAACTTCTGCTGAACAGTTTAATCAGCAGTAAGTCAACCTTTACCTGAACAGAGACAGGTATTACAACTCTTACCCAGCCAACTCCTCCAAAAGGCAACAGCCAAGACTAAAACATCCTAATTACACAGAACTGTTCGGCTCAAAGCACAGGATTTCTTTGCCTGCATCCAAGCATCTCCCTGAAGCAGTCTCCAAAAGGTTTGATAAACAACTAAACTCTACAGAGTCTGGTGATAAGAAAGGTAACTTGGCCACACCTGCTGTGTTTTAGACAGGAAATTAAGATTTCAGAACCTTCTTTTTTTACCCACTCCATTTCATAAAAAACAAGCAACCAAACGGACAAATACAAAAGACCATCCCCCACAACCCCAAACCATCCACCCTTCTTCCTATTGTCATTAAGAGATCCTAAGATATTATCAAGCAAGACTTGACATACACAATGGAAACTCCAAAGACTGTTAATGGAGCCTCACGATCTCATCATTGGTGGCAACAGGAAATTGAGACTTCATCAGTGAGACCACAGCAGACTCACAGAATCATTCAGGAAAGTTCAGAATTTCTTAGCTCACACGTTAGAATACCTCCTTTGTTTCACAAGCACCTTAAAATGAAGGATTATGTAATTGTACTGCAGTGTGTGGGGTACTTTGCTCATGAACTTCAGAGAATCAGCAATTCTTGCTGAATTTTTTAAAGCATTCTTCCATTCTATAACTCAAGAAACAATAAAGACTGGTTCATCCCTGCTCAGTTCCAGGGGGTAGCTGTGAAGACTGAGAACTTGCTCTAGGCTATGGCTTCAGAAACAGCTCTGGGGAAATCCCTTTTCATCTTCAGAAGCTTTTAGGACAGGGTCAAGAAGAGACTTTTCCTTTGGAAAAATGCATTGCTGGATTTTTACTTGAAAGTGGTGTTAAACTGAAGTTTAATATACGTGACCTGAAACGAGTCTCCTTTGCTCACTGAGCAAAAATAATTCTTGGGAGATGGTCATAGAGCTATCAGAGACCCCAAAGCTGCAACATCCCAAAAACCATTCTGAAAGTATTATTGACTTGTAGTCTTAGAAAAGACAGGGATCAGACAGTCTTTAGAAAAGAGCGTGGGTCACTTCATCCTCTCCTTTCTCCTGAGATGGTTGGGAAAAGGTGCTAAAAAACCTCCATTTTAAGCAAATGTAAACACTTCACAGCTCTATGCAAAAGAGGGGGGGATCTTGAACACAGAGCAGTGGAGAAAAAGTGTAAGGAAATCAAATTTTGCTTCAACAGAGATGACCAAGAGATGATCTGGAGTAAAACAGTGGGACTTCAGCTCACAAACTGAAACATCTGCAACTTGAAAACCATCTCAGAAAACCTATGGATGATTTCTGCATGCCCCAGTAACAAAAACAAAGGAAAGGACAAAGAGCCACCATCCCATCACAGTCATGGATCACAACCAACCCAGAGATGAGGGAATACAGGCCCCTCCTATTTTGAATACATCAGTTAGGAGCCAGGACTGAGGATGATCTCCCTGAACTATCACTTGTTAACATTCATCTTGTGATCCTGCTCTCTGAGATGAGGGGAGTCTGTCTCTCTCAAGGCAGCTGCCAGCAGTGCTCAAGAAATATTGCAAGACCCAATGAATGAATGTAAGTACAAAAACGTAACTCTAGTTCTGCCATCATCTCTCACCTGCTTTACTGCTGTTCATATTTTGCTGCCACTTTACTTCATTATTCTACAGAGTTACTCCATAGAATATTTAAATTTCTAGTCCTGATGACTGAAACCCAACTGGGTAAGAATCAAAACAATTTGAAGTAAATCATTGCTTCCTCAGTCTCACCAATTCCTTTTAACACACTAATCCTCAACTGATCTGAATCAGCTTCACTGAACTTGTGCCTTTCTTCACCCCCACAGGGGAAGCTACAGAGCTTGGGCACATTTTGAAAGCTCTCAGACATGAGAACCAGACAACTCTCTAGTGCTGGTTTAGAGATTGTGCTTCATAAACTTCAGCTCCAACACACTTTTTCAGCTGTTAGGACAGAAGCAGACTGTGGACTCACCCTTTGTGAAACACTTCAAATTTAATTCCTTTGGACCGAATCGCACGTCGGAAGCCTCGGTGGTTCCGGTTGATGTTCAGCTTGAACAGCTGGTTGTACTCTGCAAGTGAAAAAAAAAGGAAAGAAAGCTGTGAGTCAAATGATGTGCAGTGCTCAATCCCATGCACCTACTCAGACCTCTTTTCTCTCAGTTTGGCCCATGTGTGAGACATGTCACAGCCACAGGAACTCCTCCTCAGGAGGGTCTTTCAGTCATTCCCAGGGTGTGTCCCTGTGCCACAGGTCATGTCACCCTCACCTTACAGGGACAGAAACCAAACTGCAGGAAAATCAAGTCATTGTGAAGTGACAGCAAGGTACTGGAGAGCTAAAACTAGAGAGTTTAGGTCTTTCAGCAAGTAATCAGCGTTTGTGGCTAAGAAAACAGGTACAAAATATTAAAGAAAAAGCAGAGTATGGCTGGAATGACTGGGAAGGGGTGTTTTGGATAATGGAGTTAATACTGGTTTAATTCATGACATAATAGCTACCACCAATATTGGCATGAGGGGGAAAAATTGCCAACGCAGCTGGACTTCACCCCACAATAAACTCTTTCATAAGAAAGAAGAAAGAACATGGTGGGAGGCCCTCTGGCCTGGTTCACAGTCTGACACCAGCCTGTACTCTCCAGGGAATCCCAAGGTGCAAGATTTTTCCTGCTGTTCCAGAACAGAAGGACTCACCTGGACAATTGTTATTGTTAATTACAGGTGTTTTACTCTTTTGAGGTTGTTCCTATCAAAAAAAAGAGACAGACATTACATAAAACCATCAGATACTGTTTCAAAACACAGAGTAGTGATCATTTTTTATTGCCAGCTCTACTTCATGGCTATGCAAGAAATGTGAGGCTTTAGGGGTTATCTAAATCGTAAGAAGAGTCATGGTACATTCAAGACTAAAATACTTGGATTTCACTGTGGTAACAAGGGTAATACTGGATAAAGAATAAGCCAAAACATTACATTAAATAAGAGAGCCATAGATAAGCGACATGGTCACAGCCAACTCAATCCAATCATCATAAAGTTACTGACTGGGGCTGTTAAAATCCATGACAAACTGCACCTTCCACGACACAGCAGTTCTGTTCCTCTTGCATTAGCTGGAATAATAAGCTACACAAGGAATTCATCACAAATCATTCAGGGAATTGCCCTACTATTATTCTCCCTGACAATCAATCTGCCACCAAAATGAATTAACTTTTAACCTAAAGTGGAGTACAAACTAAATCTCTGAGGAATGAACAAGGACAATGTGACCTAATTATTGCAGTTACTTTGCAAAACTGATTTCAGCTATGAAGAAGAAAGGTGGTATATTTGACTGCTGGCTAAGCAGTAGAGATCTGTTTTTTCTTTAAACAAAGGAAAACAGATTAAAAGGAACTATGCTGATTCTTACTCATTCCCCAGAAAATTATTCATACAGACCAGTTCTGGTTTCAGCCACCCTAACTGAGTTACTCCTTTGTTAAGGTCTCGTGTCACTCAAACACAAAACTGTTCTGACCATCATCAATTTCCCACAGGTAACTGAATTAATTTTAGTGGAATTACTGCAAAATTTATTGGGAGGTAGAAATCTAGGCTCTGCACTCTCCCAGGGCTAAGCATCAGCCCTGCAAGAGCAAGGTCTGGTTTTGCCCTATACAGAGAGCAGCAAAGCCCCAGGACTTCTATTGATAGTAAGAGACCAGTCAGCCCTTCCTCAGAAGCCCTTCTAGCACTAAGGTTTGAATATTTTTCGGACCAGAGACTGCTTTTAAAGGTGAGGGTAACAGGACGACACTGGGGAATTCCAAGGAAAGAAGTAATATATATGTGTATACATATTTTTATATACATACACATACATACATGCACATACACACAAGTGTTAATTAGGCTGAGAAACTTGCATGGCCCAAGTCCTTTCTCCAGGTACATTTCTATTTGCTAATTAAATCACCAGGAGCATTTATTTGATGACAAAGATTAACCCTTTCAATCCATTTCTGTAATTACAAGAAAGGCTCAAAAGCAATGCCTTTAAAAGCCTGGTTTTTTTGAAGGAAGAGGATTTAGGGACATCACATCTAAGGTGGCCCCTGGCAACAACTTTGTGTGCCCTTGTGTTTGGTGTGTTTTCACCTCTGAAAGAAATGAACTTTGACACATTTTGCCAACACTGGCAAGAACCTGACTGCATCTTCAGGGAGGAGAGGTGGGCATGGCTTAGCACTGAGACTGCTGCTGACACAGAACCTGCAGACACCACCCTGCCAAGGGCGAGGTGTGGAGAGCATTGAGAGAAAGGTGCAAAGCACAGATCTGCAGCCAGCACGTTCAGCAGTTCTGTTTCCCAGAAAAACAAATCTGCTTTAAAAGCAGATGCAGGCAGGATGTCTAGAAGTGTTCTCCCTTTCCTTGGAGCCCTGACAAGCTCATGCAGTGGCAGGGGGGACAGACTGAGGGGCAGAAGAGCCACAACACACTCACCGCACTCGGGTACTGAAATTCAAACTTCACAAATGCATCCAAATCTCTTGGTGACACACCTGGGTGAGACAACAACCAGCCAATCCAAACAGCCAGTACAGACATTGTCATTGCATCTGTCATGTTGAGCAGGATTCTCGAGAGCACCTAACTGTTTTTCAGTAGGACTCATGACCTGTCTCTTGACAACTGAAAAACCCATCCATCAAACCAAAATCCGCGGAAAGCTGGCATCCAAAGGAAAACACCTGCTTTTTTTTATGTTAGTCCTTAGACAATCTAGCACAGATGGTTTACAAGCTCCCAGGAACAAGGGGCTAAAAGCAGTAACACTGGCAGGATCAAAGCCTGTCTACTGAAGGGTCAAACCACACCGAAGTGGCACTCAGAACAAAATAGGAGGTAAAAATGAAACCTTAACTACGACCCAGTTATGAGCAAACTCAGGACAATTTAAAGTTCTTCTCTCTCCCCGGCTGGAACCCAGATTCTCTTTATTCACCAGTCTGCCTTTTTTTTAAATACTGCTTAAAGGTTTGGGGGGGGGGGGGGGGGGGGCTTAAGCCCCAAACCTGGTTATTTTGTTTTACTGAGTGCTGGCTTCTAAAGTGGCTTTCAAGATAGAGAAATCTCATTCCCCATTACTTTCCTTACCTACTCAGAGGAAAAAGCCCACATACCCTTTGGAGTACACACCTGGTGGGGCTGGTAGGTTTATCCCCCTAACAATAAGAAGATGCATTTCTGTGCTGTTGAGATCAGAAAATATCCTGTGAAAAGAGAAAGACAAAAAAGCACATTCATCCCACCATCAGCTTATCCACTGCCAGACCAGGATGCCGTGGGTATTTGTCAGAGCTTTTTCAATAGCGCACTCCTACAGAGACCATCTCCACAAAATACAACAGAGCAAGGAAAGAGCACAAACAGAGCTAAAAATATCCCTGAGGCCAGGAACAAAGCCCAGGAGGCAACAGGATTGAGGGAGAAACACAGAGGAAGGAGGAATGGCTGAAGTAACAGAATGTAAGAGGAGAAGCTGGAGGCATTTTGAAAACAAAAGAATCAGCAAGAGAAGTTAGAAAACAACTTCTTTATATTTAAGTTCTTAAGAGTATCCTTTCAGGAATGCTGAGCCTAATGCTGGATGCCACCCAAGTTTGCTGAAGCCCACAATTCCCTAACAAGGGCAAAAGACCAGGAAAGTCATTCCAGCCTGCCTGAGAAATCCTTTTGTTTTTCCACACCTTATGATTTTAAAGGTTCTTTCCTCAAAGTGATGGCTTGGAGGATCCATTCCTTGTGCTCGTGCAAGTTGTAGGATCTCCATATCCTTTTTACAACCTTGTGCCAGTTTCTCAAACCTATAGAAAAAGGCAAAAAAACCCCAGTAAAAAAACCACACGTGCTGGCACTCAAACAGAGCACAGAGTAACCCTCAGCCAGAGCTCAGAGCAACACAGAGAAGCAGGAAACACAGCTACCAACCCTTTCACACGAGAACAAACTTACCAACCCAAACCCCAAAATCTTTAGCAGGTCAGCCAGACTCAAGACTGAAATAACCACTTTGGGGAATTACTGAAAGCAGGCACTGGGTCTTACCGAGTTGTTTCTGCTACATTTCCCAGATGCATGAATTGCTTGGAATACTGCAAACACCTCTGTCAACACAAACAAAACCAAACGCAGATGCACTCAGTGATCCTCACACACAGATTCATGACTGGCACAGTTTTGAGATGGATGACAACCCAATTTAAGAAAAACCAAGCATTTTCCCAAGTCACTCAAGAACATTCACCCCCCCATTCCTCAAGGCCAAAGCACAGCGTTTGTTTGAGCTGCTCTTCCTATTACTTTTTAATCACCTGATTTGTAGATATGAGATTCACCTAAGACCTAGTCTTAATATTCAGGTACTATTTTCAAACCTGAGTGCTTATATTTAACAGTGATAATTTGACAGTCCCAAGCCTTCAAGCACCCCCTCTGGCTTCAAAGAGCCATAGAATCTGACTCTGAAAATTCTCCATTTTAGGACATGCAAAATGAGAAGTATTTTAAAAGAAAAACAAAAGACCCCACTGAAACAATGATGGGATTATAATACTAATAAACCCCAGAGAAATGTACAAGAGAAACTCCGAAACATTTCTAAAACATATAAAATGGTCACCTCATGTTGGTCCTTCAGCAATTTTACAAGCTGTGCATAAACTTCATCTGCTTTCTGAGACAGTCTGACATCTTCATGGTGTACAAAGATAAAATCACCCTCATCATCTGTAGGAGGTGATGGCAGCTGCAACACAGGAACACCACATTTCAGAGCCCTTATAGGGAAAAGAATATGAAACTAAGCAGAATATTAACAATCCTACTAACCTTGGAAATATCAACAGTTTTGCCAGATTTTGCTTGCCCAATCTTTAGGTCAAGGCCCTTCGCTGTTCTGAGATATGTCTTCGCCTGTTCGAGGTGGTTCTCCCTCTTTGCTTTGATGGCTGCCTTCAGATATTGCTTCTTTCTGTTCTCCAGAAATTCCAGCTGTTCCCTAACTGAAAAACAGTTGTACAGAAATGCTCACTCATCTGACACTGCCAATGCCCCTGAAACAGGTTCACCATGTTTAGTTTACAGACAGAAAAAGATCAGTGAAAGTACAGATGTCAAATCGGGACATTTCCTTACTGCACTCAACTGCTTCCTGGGCACTTTCAATTTCAAGCATTAAAAACAGAAACAAGTTTCCTTGTAGAACAGAATCCTTCATCAAAAAAACCTCAGAGCACTACACAAGTGTTCCAAGAGTTATTACAGCCCCTAATTTGCAGGCCTGAGACAGACTCCAGCACAGCTGATTAGTCCAAAGCAGAAGCTGAATCCAAACTTTCAGTTCTCCATGTTAACTTCAAAACCAGCAAATATTATGAGCATCCTCTGGAGAAATTTGTTTCCTCTCCCCTGATCTGTCAGAAAAGAACCCCAATGAACCAATGTGCAGGCCCACTCAGACATATCATCTCTGCTTCTTTGTAATCCCTTGCTCTCTTGGTTTCCTATTAATGCCTGAGTCTCTTCTTTCCTTGCCAGAACAGTAAGGACAATGAGATTGCTTTACGTTGTACCAGGTTAGTGCATCACTCAGCCAGGCAGTTCTACTTCATCCTGAGGGAACTACTCAGGGCAGAAGGGAAGGAGGATGGGATTACAGTCACAGCATCAGCGAGAGCCTGAGCACTGCCTGTGTGTGCCCAAATCACACTGTGAGGCGCTGGCTGTCCCTTACTATCTGTACAATTAATCTTGTACACACAACTGCTCAGTGACCTTAGCAAGAGGAAGAGTAGAGATTGATGAAGCCCTGCCTGCACTGCCAGCCTGAGATCCTTGGGTGAAGCACCAGGCAGAGAGCTCTGTCTGATGTAGGGAGCTCCATTAGATCAATGAATAATTCACGCTGGCAACCCGTCCCCTTTAATGAGAGTATACGGAGAGTTCAGCTGTGAGCAGAGTTAAACATTATGAATCGATACACTTGTTACATCAAAATTAATTAAAAACCTAATCAGCCTTATAATTATACGTGCTGTCTCTGTGAAATAAAGCTGCATGGCTGCTCTGGGTCTGCCCTCCAGAAGACACATATTGAGGCTCCTGTCAGAGGAAATCTATGACACACATTCACAGGCTCACACCTAAACTATAATGATTAAAGTCTTCACCAAACTAGAGCAAACAACTCGCACATGGAGCACTGGGAATGGTGATCCCTTCACTTACCAGCTGGAGGGAGATGATCCATTGACTCTGCCTTGTCCAGGGTGGAGGGTGATGCAGCTCGTTTCAGGTGCTCAGGAGAGCTCTCCTGAGCTGCAGCAGATGGAACTGGAGTTGGCTTAACAACCTGAGTTGGCTTCTTGGCAACTGGGGCCTGGGTCAGAGGCTCATTCTAGCAAAACAAAAAGAATTGCATAATAAATGCATAAAATCTATTCCACAGTTGAGGATGGCATCTCAAGCATCAACAACTGTGGTTATCACTCTCAGCCTTCTGGTATCCCTTCTGAGGGGAGCATAGCACTTCAGACAGCAAATTTTAACTTCTGGACATTTATGAGCCAGGCCAGGCCAGGCCAGCAGTTAGTCAACCTATGAAAGCATTAACCCTCCACTATAGATGGAATGAAAGGAATGTTCAACAAGGCAGTGATCAAAAATCATCTAGGAATTCTCTCCATTAAAAGCTACTCCAGTTGAAAGCAAAAAAAATCATCAACCAAATCCAGAGAGAGGAAGAAATCAAACCAAAGGCTAAATGCTGGTGCAGCTGACAGCTGACAAAAAGCAGCAAGTGTTGAACATCCTGGGAAAGAACAAATACAGGAAGCTACTGGGATGCAGAATAAAAGTACAGATTTAAGAACTTAGAACAATGTAAAGGAGTGGTGAGGATCTGAAGTGTTTGCTTTGAAAATAAAACCTACATACAAGACAGCTATGAAAGAGCCAAACCCTGCACTCACAGACTCTGTAGGTACGGACTGTAATAACATCTCATCTCTCTGTCTCCCCTATACTATAAAGCAAACTGAAATTACTACTGAGATCAGACTTTTGGGAAATGTATTTCACCTCAGTATCATTACCTGGAAATCCAATGGCCTCATCTCTGCGTGCCACAAGAGATGGCAACTGAACTTTTACACATCCTACCAGGAAACACTAACCTCCTCCTCTTCATCATTCTCCTCCATGTTTGCCAGCTTGCTAGCACTCTCCAGAACAGCAGCGATTGTACTGCCACCATCCGTTGCTGCAACACCAGGAAGAGGGGGAAATCCTGTGAAGGAAAGGACACAGAAGAGAGAGTTGCATAAGCCCTATGGTATGTCTTCCATATTTCTTGTTTACTATAGATGTGTTTCTAGCCAAATATCTATTATCTAATATATTTTAGAACTCAGTCTAATTAGACTGAGGCCAAGGCCACAAAGCCATGCTACATCAAGTCTGAGTGGTGGATTTAAGATCAGATCTCTCACAGATACCCAGCTTAAGGG
Organism: Corvus hawaiiensis; assembly: GCF_020740725.1. Taxonomy (NCBI): domain Eukaryota; kingdom Metazoa; phylum Chordata; class Aves; order Passeriformes; family Corvidae; genus Corvus; species Corvus hawaiiensis. The sequence continues at coordinate 27,514,716 of NC_063221.1, forward strand.
GATGATAGTAAAATCATGCAATAACTGAGCAGTTTTCCAAGCTGAGCAACTGGCAGCCAGCCAAGGAACCTCACAAACTCAAGACTTCAGTAGCAGAGATGCACCCAGAACCAGCAAAGAATTTAGTCTCATTTTCTGCCCTCTCACTTCTGCCTCACCTCAGCAGGCACACAGTCCAGCAGAAAATCAGTGCTACCCCCAGAGTAATAAACAATCCACTGCTGACAGCTGGGTAACACGCTCAGCCTCTGCTGAAAAGCTACTGCAATGCAGAGGTTGCAAACTAAGGCAGAATCACAGGAGTTAAATGAGAAGTGTATGAAGAATAATGCCCTTCATTGTTTTGTTATCCTTTTACAGATGGGAGGAAGGCTTGATGATAGAAGATAATCTCTCACTTCCACATGACCAGTTTAGTGTCAGCTTCAGAGTGACTTCAAAGTGCCAGCTTTAGTGTCAGAACAGAGACCCAGAGCCACTACCATAAAATGTTTGCTAAGATTTCTCTCATTTAATATATAGCAAGTATTCTTGCTGCCAGTCTCATGAGAAGTGTTAAGAAACAGTGACTAAACTGCTTCTGAATGTAGAGATGGCTGCTACAGCACAAGTTTGAGGTACTCAGGCAGGAAGAACAGAGAATCCTGTGCTGCTGCCCCGTGTGCCATTTGATCCATTGCTCAGCAGCATTTCTGTTTCCAAAGAGTCCAAGGCTGGTACTCGTCACCACCCAGATGCCATGAAATGCACTGCTATCCCAAGGTAATTTCACTGCTGGTTTCAGTGACTGCCTGACAATTGCCTTCAATGTAACTCATCTGGCCTCTAAATGATGGCAGAAAAACACACAGCCGATGTGCAAGGACATTGAACAGTTCCCCATATTTCCAGAGGTATAAATATGGAGTACCTCACTCTTACAGAAACTGGTATTTACCAAGAAAGGGATCATGTTCTGGAAAAAGGGATGCTCAACTGCCTTTCAGGGACAGCTTCAAAGCAGAGAACCTCCAAAGCCACATGTGACCTGACAAAGCTGGCAGTGCCTACTTTACTATCACTGCAGTGCTTGCCACTGCCACATCTGACAGTGACAAAAATACCACAAGGTCCACCTCTATTCTCTAACTTAAAAAACCCAGGCACAGCTTGGCAGTGCTTCATGTATCCTTCAGAAGAACACATCAGGCCCAAGATAAAAGGAAAGATGTTTCCTAGGGGAGAAATGGTATCATGCAAATGAGAGGCAGAGCATTCACAGACGACCTTGCCCAAACTTTTCCAGACACAGCACTCTGCGTTCTGAAGAAGATAAACAGGACACAGTGTCTCAAGAAACAGGCTCAGCTGCTGCCTCTGTTACTGTCTCAGTGTGACCACGGGCATGATTTGCTTTATCTCTGCAGACTCTTACAGACCAGGAGAGCTGCAATACTGATTTGATGTTACAAGGTGTTTCAAAAAGATATTCATTAGATATAAAGTTCTGAGGCTCCTGGAAGGAATCAACAGTATGGGGGACATCAGGAAAATTTTTTTCACTTTTAAAAACCTCCTTCCAGCAAAGCTAAGAAGCCAATATAACCCAAGTTTAGTCTTTCCTCTAAGAGGGCTGACACAGAGGACAGACAGGTAACCTTTCTAGCACCTGCCCATGGTTAAGTTGTTTAACTTTTCAAATACTGCCAATTTTAAGTTCCCATACTGTCAAACAGGCAGTCAATATGCAGGAATATTCACTTGAGTCAATGTTTGAGAGCATACTAATGAAAAGTTTCCCGATAGCATTGAACACCAAGGCCAGCCACTCACTGAGAAAAAGGAGGAGCTGTTCCACAAGATGAGGAGGCAATATTTGCACAGCCCCTTCAGAGCCTAGCAGGTACACAAAAGTTCGGGTATTAGGATGTTCTACATTCACACTTACCAGGAGGAACAGGTAGCTCAGAAAAATTCACTTTTCTCCCTGCCTTATGGGCTCTTATGGCATCCTGGTATTGCTGCAATCAAAGGCACTCAGTAAGACATAAAATAGAGCTGACTATGAATTAGCAACCAGCATTAACATTGTATAAGACTCAGTATTTTACTACAATGTGTGCATTGTCTCTATGTCTTCCTCCGAATGCTTTCCAGCTTCCCCACTGGACCTCTTTCCAAACAGACAGACAATACACAAATTACTTCAACCTTGAAAAAGTCTTCAGCAAGAGGACTAACTCAAACAGCTATGCTGGATGCAAAGAGCCACACTTCAGTCTTACCTTGGCTATCCTCTCATGCATCCTGCCTTTCCGATCGTCCCCGCTGGCTTTAGCCTGAGCTGCTGCTGCTCTGTACTTCTCCAGCCGCTGCTGCAGCGCTTCCAGCACTGTCTTGGGCTGCTTCAGGGACTCTGCAAACCAGACACACAATGAAATGTCACATCATAAAGGTGCCCAAACACACAGGCTGCCTTCTCCTTCCCCTTCCTCACCTTCTCAGAGAACATCACAGCAAAGTTCCACTATGAACACTGCTGTTCTAAAGAAAGTTTATTAACTTTTACTTCCATCTCTGATCCAGAACAAAAGTAGATTGGATCAGAAGCAAACAATATGCAGGAACATTAGCTAGGTTTATTCAGTCCTGCTGCAGTACAGTGGGAGAGTTCAGACCTTAAAGTGCTTCCCAGCTGTGCTATTTTCAAGACTTACTAGAGAAATGCACTAGTCCTACCTGAAGCTTCTTGGGTCTGAGGTTCAGGTGTTGCAAGATCCTGGGAACTTCCCACCCGAGCTGGTACTTTTTGCTTGGATGCATCTTGTACGTGTCCTAAGCTTTCAAGATCTGCAAAGCAAGAAAAGCAGGAAGTTTCACAGCACGTTCCATACACAGCAATTACTGCTGCATGTCACTCAGAAAACCATCAATTTGATCGCGTCCTCTTCCTGAAAGCTTTTTGGCTTCCAAACAGTATCTCCATGGCTAGCTACGTCTAAGGTTCCCATTATTCACAGAACACACTTTATAAGAGAAAGTCTCAAATGCTGATTTAATTTAGGTTAAGGCTGCTTAAGTAGGAAAAAAGGGAAGTAAAAGTAGTTCAAGTATTCTAAGAATTCCCTCCCCAAAATATAACTTGGTATCTTGGCAGATGGAAAGAGCGAACAAGTCTGCTAATTGACTAAAATATTCTAGTAACAAAAGATGTGCTGGAAAAGGGAAGAAACTCATATCATCTAATCAGAAACTCCAGTTTCTGGTATTGTATAACATTGTGTATTTCAGAAAACGACAAGATTATTTGCTGCAAAAATCTTGCACTTTTTAAGGCAAGGTTATGCCCTGGGTGAAGTTTCTCTGCAATGCCATTTAGTGATCAGTAGCTTGATTCCTGAATCTTATGATTTACTGAAATAATCTGTCATTTAGTTTCTTAGAATAAAATAATCTACTAAAGTAAGTTGTTTAAAACACTGGGCTGCACAGATCAAGTATTAATTATTGGTGGGGATACTGCATCTACTTAAAAAAACACCCAATTCTCTCTTATCAGGACTGAGGTATCTTCAATATTGATAACTTGCTTTAAAAATTAGACTTCAGTGCACTGCAATCTGTTTGTTAATCTGAATGCTATAAACTTTAGCTGAAGCACATAACACCACCAAATATATTACAGTAAAATAAAAAAAACGTGCCATTATCCTTCTTTCCCTTCCACTTCAAATACTGGCTGCTATTACCTAAACTTATAAAACCAGGAATATCAGAAATCAATACTTGTTTGACCTTGTAATTCACAGAGAGTAACTTCAATATAAGTAATGATACCTCACTTCTCTCCATTGGTCTTGATTAGACTGTGAACATGCAGTGAACCTCAGTCCTAAATGATCTCCAGTTCTTTTAATAGTTTTGCAATCAAATGCAGAATCATTCCATTACAACATAGACTTCTGAAAAGGTTTCCTTAAGACAAGCCTTACCCTGAGGAGATGGAGGCATATTCTGGAGGTCTATTGGCTGCCCACTGTCCAAAGCTTCCAACACCACATTAAATTTCTAACACAGAAAAAACAGAAGTTTTATTCTGGTCTGTCCAAGACTTGCCAGCTACCACAATAAGTATCTAATATTTAATGCATGTAGGTACAGCATAGGGTATATTCAGCATTCAGGATTTCTGGAGTGCATACCTTGCCTGTCTTCATGTATTCCTTTGCTTTCTCCAGGTCCCCTTGCTGCTTGGCTTTCAGAGCTGCTAATTTGTACTCCTTCTGCCTCATAAGTAGGATTGCTCGTGTGCTGCTGTGCTGGGGATCTGGGAGAATGAAACAATGCTGAGATTCACATAGAGCATGCAAGATTTGCATCCCTTGCTACATCCATCCATGCAAACTCACATTTGTCCCCTTTTGCTCTAAGTCACAACAGCCACTTTACAAATATCCTTTTTCCTCTTTAGGTAGGACTCTCCAGAAGTTCTACCTAACATTAACAATTCCACTTTTCCCAATTTAAAGAAAAAATATTAGGTCTTTAAGTCGGTATCTCAAAACTCTTTAAAGGCTGGAATTCCACCTGTCAAATAATGAAGGGGAAACTGAGGCACAGGAAAAGTTAAGGATACTGATCCAGTGCACAGAAGAGCTCTAAAACAACAGCTGATTCCACTGCCAGAAACTCAGCATTCCATGGACAACTCTGAGACATTCAGCAGGCAAGTTCCAACACAAGCAGTGCTTTGCTACACAACACAAACATCAGGGAAGATGCACCATTAAAACAGGGCTGCAACTGCTTCTCCTCTCAGATCACAGTACCTGTTTCCACAGTAGGATCAGCACGACCTTGCAGAGACTCTGATTCCAAATGCTCCCTTGCCTCAGGAGAGGCCTTCTGCTCATCATCTGCAGCAGACTCAGCTTTATTCTCTGGTGAATCTCCTGAATTCTCTAGCTCTGCTCCCATGGCTTGAGGTACACAAGAAGAACTCTTTCCTGTTGCAACAGGAGGTGGCACTTCTTCCTCATTGATTTTTTTGCCTTTCTTCACTGCAGCCAGCATGGTTTCCAGTGTCTGGCACAGAAAGAACAACAGAGTCAATAGGCATTTTCATCAAACATAGTACTAGCATAAAATCATTAGAAGACAAATTCATCCCCTTATACATGACAGCATCTGTCACACACACCACCACACACTGCTGCCCTTCAGCTCCCTGTTTGTCTGCAAGGAGAACTTCAGTGCCAGTGGAAGGTGTCCAGTTACCAGAGCAACACAGTGAAAAGGCCTTGTTACCCAAACCAGGTAACTGCAGGTACCTCAGCACCCAGAATTATTGGAGAGCTGATGTGATCCACTCAGCTTTGTCACAGAGTCACCAAGAAGCCATTTATACCAACTGTAGATGGATTCCGTGTGTCTTTAAAATATAATAAAATATGCTACTCTGAAATGTCACTGCCTACATGGATCCAGGGAAGGAAGGGGTCTGCAAACCTGTTCAATGCAATGAGAAAAGCCATTAAATACTAACAAATGAAATGGAGCTTCTGCTCACCACCCAGGATAAGAAGCTCTCACCATCTCTAACTTGGGTTAACTGCTGCTCACTTTTTTAAAACTCCTCCTCCACACCAAATACTACCTTCCTTGGTATTTTTATTTTTTAAATTTTATTTGAGGTTCAGACAAAAGACCACCATGCACTTCAAGCCAAAACAAAAGTTTTAGTTCTTTCATCTTCCACAGAAACTGAAATGGAAGCACAGAATGATAACAACAAAATCTCATCAGTGCCAGAATCACTGCTATTTTTTTTAGCCATGGAATTGTTTGACCTATTGAGTAATAGTGGCAGAGATACTTTGAAATGACTGCATGTGAGATTGGGGTTCAGAACAGCAACCCACAGGCAGCTCCCTCTTCTCCACGTGGGGGTGACAGACTGACTGCAAGTGGAATTAAACACTGAGCTTAAAGTTCACAGTTACAAGAACTACATACAAGAGAGAACTCCACACCATTTGTTAACATGTCATTTTGCTAATTAAGCAGCTGTGAGCTGTGAAGTGAGATCTGGTCTATTACCCTTAGTTACACTGCTTAGGCACAGGGAAACTCCCTACCCTGAGAAATAAAGGAAGTGGCACAGTGCACTAAGATCATTAGTGGATGGAATAGCTGGTTTGCCCAACCCTGTGGCTCCCAGAAAGGCCAGGTGGTTTCATGCACATTCCTGTCAGAGCTGCCAGGCAGTCAACACACACAGAGACTTTTTTATTGTGCTTTTCCTCCCCAGAGTTTGGCCTCAATTGTTCCCTTTGTACCCCGAGACACCTGGTACCCAGTGAGCTATTACATCCTCCCCCAGTGCACAGCCCTGAGCTGTACAGCTTTGCTGCTGCCTGAGGTGATGCAGGAGAGCAGCTGAAAGCAATGGGGAGAGAAAGGCCCTGCCCAGCAGTAAACAAGCACTGCAGCTCACTGCAAGCACGCCACCTGCCTGGAACCACGAGAAGCTGGAGAAACTGCTCTTTACTGCAGTTTTTTATTGCTTGAATCAAAAATCCTGCTCTGTTCCTTTTCAAGCACAGCCAACACACACAGGGAAAGGCCACCTCCCTTTGTCTGACAGAAGTAAATGGAAGGTTAGTACCTAAGGGAATGCAGCAGTGATGAACTGCATGGTGTATGTGCTAGGAAAGCTCCTAAACTTTGCTTTAAGGTAACACTTAAGCAGTCACCACAGGTCAAATTCATTTTCAGGCAGGTGGCTTTAACTTCAGCACGTACCACAAACCCTGCCTCCAGCTATCACCTGCCACATTCAACAGAAACAAAGCTGATGCACAAAAGGCAGCTGAAGCTACACTTTATCTGTGTGTTTGCCCTATCGGGTGGGTAGCCAGTAACAACAAACGTTTTTAAAGTAACACCAGGCAGAACAGGAAGATTTCACTCCCGTGTCAACAAACTCACACACCTGGGAAGACCACCCTCCAGAGAGCTGACTTTGCCTCCCCCTCACATCCCAAGATCCCAACTCACCTTTAGGCCTCTCTCATATCGCCGTATTTTGGCACTTTCCCCGGACTCCTTCGCGTTAGAAATTGCCGTCCTGTAGTCAGCAATTCTCCCCTCAAGTGTCTGTTGTAGCTCACTGGTAACAGCAGGAAGTGAGGAGGTCTCAGAAAAAACAATAAAACAAATCAAGAGAACTTATTTCATCCAACTAGACGAGTTTTCCCACTGCACTGAAAAACAAACACTCCTCTTCTACACATACACTGCCGTGAATTGAGAGTGCAGCGAAGGAACAGCCCCTAAAACAGAGCAGCATTTGTGCCGTGCTAACGGCCCCTGGATCCACCTCTGGGCTCTCTCAAAAGCCTCACAGAGAAGAATGGGTGGAGAGACTTGGGAAACTCTCACTCACAGGGTAATTGGAGCCATGTGGTCAGAGAGTAGGTGAGGAGAACAGTAAAGTCTCTCAAACCCCACACAACAGAGGGTGTGAAGAGGTATTTTTGCACAAATCTTGACTTATTCTTTTCTTATTTTCAAAACATGCTAGTTTGCTCCCTTCTGGGCTTCAGCCTGGTTTTACAAAAGCTCTTTTTCCTCCTGCTACAGCCTGGAATTAATTCAGTGACAAAGGCAGCCTAAGCAAAGTCATGAGCAGCTACTTACAAACTCTCCACAGCCACAGAGGCCCTGCAGATGGCTCCTGATGTAATTATTGCCATTATCTCTATAGAAACCCTCTCAATCCCGTTTACTAATGGGCCCAATGTACAAGGGCACTGGAATCTGTGGCACACAACAGAAACATGCAGTGACTGAATAAAGCATTTGACTGCATGAGGACTGACAAATTAAGCTGAGACAGATAATGCTACAGAGAAAAAAATCCAAAAGTATGTCAGAGATGCTGAGTTATAACATGCCTCACAATTTCAGCACACTGCTCAATGCTCTTAGGGGGAAGATATGAACTCTGGAAGCCTGAACTGCAGCCTGCATGGTCCTCTGTATAATGAGGGACAAGATACGTTTGACTCCAATTGTTTTGCCTTTTCAATTCCATGCTAACATCAAAATTCATCCTTGGAACAAAGCAAAAGGATCACCTGCATCAATATAGTACTGGTTTCCCCAGACAAAACAGCAATAGTGTAGTGTTTCCTTCCTTAGAAGACAAGGCCTCCCTAGATTCTTGATAATGACCCTCATAAAAGCCATGTGACAACAGTGATTCAGCAAAACTGTCAGAAACATGAAGTTCATTCCTACCTGTGATTGCAGTTCAAGTAGTTCATCTTCTGGTTCAGCTGGGGATGGCTCTGTTGCTGTCATTTCATCCTCACAGCTTTCTGTCTCACCTTCCTCCCCCAGAACTTCTTGTAACTCTGCCTAAAGTAAAAGCCAACAAAAGGCTTTTCCTCAAAATTTTCTCTGTCCTCAAAAGACAAATATAAAATCAAGTCTCAAGTTTCAAAAGCTTTGGATGAATCTTGAAACCCAGTGAAGAGTCTGAAGATATTTTATTCCAGTCTTTTCAAAATTTAATTTTCTTTTTTATTTTTAAATGAAACCATCTTCCATATATCACTGAAAAGCCACACTGCAGCCCAGCATGCAGCCCCAGGATCACCACACAAGTTTGTGGTTGGAGATCTGAAGCTGGAGAAGTTCAGAAAAGTCCTTTTACAAAGATTATGCAAACATAAATTTGAAATTTCCAAAAAGCCTCTACTAGCAATAGCAGTCAAATCCGCTGCTTAACACGCCTTCCCCTAAACCCTGCCAGTTAGATCACTCACTGAAACAACAAAGACTTTCCTGAGGTGTTCTCTCAGACCAAGCACTACTTGAAGCAGTAGCAAAATGGTGGCAGACATCACTTTAAGGAGACTGTCCCTGGCTGTCTTTCAGCAGCTGACATGGAATGGGATTCCTGCTCTTCCCTCAATTCTCTAAGACCCTCACACATATAAACATTAGGAAGCTCTCTTACTCTGGTGTGCAGGGGGATGGATCCTGCAAAGACTTGCATGTAATGGAATGCTTTTGCAATATTTTAGCTTCTCACCACAAAGTTAACAGACTTTTTTGCTAAATGCAGTTCTGTTAAAAAAAATACAAAAGGTACATACTAAAACTTTTTGCTAACAGTTATGCATACCAACAGGTCTGTATCTTTCTCCAAGTCTTCATCATCTGCATCTTCCTCCTCTTCTTCATTCAGGTCCTTCATACACTCTGCAGCCATCTTTTCAATATGATCCATGGGCAGAGGAGCTGTAAAAGGAAATCCCAAGGAGCCATAAACCCTAAAGAACAGTTATGCAGGCACTGGGTACAAATCCTAAAGGAGCTGCTACCAGCTGAAAGGGAGCAGTGCCCTCCTGTCCTGTGTCCCCTTTACTGCACAGTGTCATAGATAACTGGGAGTATATTGATGGATAAAGGGCAAAGACTGGGAAGTGAGCATCCAGGAAAAGCAGCACTGGTGTTTCTGCGAGTGACAGTCAAGGCAGGCAGTAAGACACTTGCACATTTTCTGCACTGCTGTCTCATGATGATGAGATTCAGCCTTTTCCAAATTTTTCTTGGCTCCTTCATTTTGCAATTTTGCTTCTGGTCGTCATCCTGAAAACTCAACTCCTCACTGCTGAGTTCTCATCTGTGTTTCATCCTGTGCCAACCACATCTTCCCAACTTCCTCCACATGCTCTCAAAGGTGAGGCTGTTTGCCCACAAATCCCAACTGTCCACGTAAATGCCTCTGATACTTCCCTATGCAGACACATGACTGTGACTCACCAGTGGCAGTAAAGGCTGCAGAAAATACAGATCTCCAGGACAGAGCTTTACAGTCAATTCAAACAGATCCCATTCACTCCCTGCATTTGCTGAAACAGCTGAAAATTAACCCAGGTACAAAGTTGTTTCTGTTCAAATAATCTAATTTACCCTGTCAGTGCTTCAGTACTTGTATCAAACATGTTGCTCATAGATTTGACCCTTAGCAGGTCCTATTCAAAGGCAACTGGCTGTACAGAAAACCCCAGCAGACACAAAAAATCTAATCAAGCCTCCTCAGATGGTTTTTCAGCTCTAATCCAGTGCAGCAAGGTGAGGCCACAATTTCAAATACGTTGAGTGGCTGCCCAGCTGGCACTTATCAGAGAGAGCAGGGATCTCTGTGCTTAAGATGTTCCAATAGTGCAGCTTTTGCTGGAGGATCAGTCCATTCCTCCACACCTAATCAGAGCTTCAGGATGTAATCCTGGAGGGAATTATGGCACCCCGTGTTCAGCCAAGAAGCAAGCACATGAGTTGTACTGGATCCCTTTTTTCTGTCCTTTCCCAGACAGGATCTGTTTCTCCCCTGTCCTTACTGCACCTCCTCCTTTCCAGGGAGTGGCCAGCACCCTGCCCTCACCACTGCACTGGGCCAGGTCTCAGGAGTCCCAGTGCCAGCTGCCCAGTTGCTCATCCTCCATGAGCTTCTAACCCATGCACTTCCAATTCTAACAGGAAAAGAGAATAGCTGCACATTACTTTGGAAAATCCTTTTTTAACCACACATTTAGAAGGCACAGTAAATGTTAGGCACAGTAAATATTAATTCTGCACTGTCTGAAGTTTCATTTTCCTCTTATGAATAAAAATACTGAAACAACACAGTAAGTGACATGATGAGGGTGAGAGGGAAGTCAGCACTTGAAAAGTTGACAACAGTTCAGGAGCTCCTGACACACAGATTCACCCTCAAAACATTATCCTGCATGTTTTAGCCACAAGTAACCTATGTCCAATGGCAGAAGTTCTGCTGTTGTGCTTATTAGCTTTAAATGTTTACTAAAATTTTGAAATTTGGAGAGTGGAAATTATTTAGAATTTATTTTCAGATACAAACATGTCCTCTGTTTACTATCAGCTACAGTTTTTATTGAGTCACTTTGCCTGAACATTTCAGAATTCTTCATTTCCTTGCTGCTCCATGTGAAGCCCCTTCAAATATTACAGGGAAATTACTGCAGAACTGCAAGTAAGGCTGTAGGTGCACTAACCTTTCCTTCCTGTGACCTGCTCAAACACCTGTAATCAAATGTAGGTTCCATTTTCCTCATCCCACCTCATCCACTGGCTGCCACTCCTCCCTTGCAGCCACAGCAGTGCTCAGATAGGCAGGGAGCAAACCTGGTTCAGCTGAGAACCTCCCACAACACAGGTTTATTTTTGCAGATGAGTTCCTGAACCAGCTCACCCTGCAGCTCCACAAACACGGACTTGCTCAGAGGCAGAGCATGCTCACTGTTTTATGCAGTCCTGTTTTATGGTAGATTACAGCAATCCTGTAAAACCCTGCAGAGCTGCATGCAAACACTACCAGACAAAATTAACAGACGTTTAAAGTATTAAGAACGGTAATAATCCATTCCAAGAGACACTCTAGCCTGTGTAACACAAGCTACAGGATTCTCCAAGTGACTGCATCAATATTTCCCTCTGAAAAGGGGATTAAATTTTGGTTACAGATTCCAAGTAACTAAAAATATAATGCTCATTATGCAAATTCATTCTTCAAACAAAAACAGAGGAACAGCCACATGACAAACAACCCACCCTCCACAAGAAACACAATTTCCCTTCTGAAATCATCTAGCGCCTACTACACCTTTTTATGACTTCATATGCTAAAAAAGCATGTCTTAATTTAGTCATTAAATGGGCCAGCCACCAGAGATCTTTTTCCTATGTCTACAAGAGCATGAACAAAAAAAACTTCTACGTTTTTTGTGCAGTAACAAATTAAACCTTTCAAAGGAAAGAGCAGTTGCAAATTCAGCTTCTACCAGTGATAAAAAAATCTAGATAAATTTAAAGACTGTTTAGATAAATAATAAATTTAAATAAATTTATTAAAGGTAAATAAAATTCAGATACTTTAACTTACTTTTCACCTTTGGTTTTGGTTTTCCTTCTTTTACTTTTGCTCCTGTGATAGCAGCAAGCTCTGCTTCAAGGTCCCCGTCATCCTCACCTTCCTCTGCACTCAGCAGCATCTCTTCAGGATTGAAATCCACAAACAGCCCCAGCTGGAGCCAAGGGAAAATAACAATAAAGAATAATAAAAAACCCCTACAGTTAGAACAAAGATGACAGTCAAAAACATCACACTGCAAGGATTATTTAGAGATTTTCATGCATTCTGAATTCTGTTCTTTTTCTTTTTTACAGCCCACTATCATACCACTTCTATCTCCACAACAATGCATACCAGGCACCCATAACTGGTGTAAGGTACATAAATCTTAATATCCCACAAATATTCCCTTTAAAACTCTACACAATTTCTTAAAATCAATCCTATTTAATAGTCTGACATAACAAGGTAGATTAAAATGTTTGTTTTACTGAGCCTCATGGAACACATACCATCAGGGAAGTTCAGGGCAGTGCCTGTAACAGCTAAGCTAAAAAATATTCACTCATCGTTCACACAACAGGTCTGACACGTGCACACTGCAGAGACTTCACCCTTGTCTCTTGAAGAAGATACATTTATATACACAAAACTATTCTTCTCCTTCTTCTTCCACCAGTTTCTAAATCACATAGAAAGCACACACACAAACCCAGCCATTAAAACCCAGCAATGCCCACACTGCACTGGAGTAAACCATCAAACTGGTTGGCACAGACCATCGGCTAAGTGATAACATCTCAGGGAATAGTATTAATAACAGTAATCAGAATATGATAGTAGGGGTTTTCACACTTTTGTGGCAAAACATTCCAAAGTACATAAAAAAAAAATCTCTGGGGTCTCAGTCTAAAAGGTATTCCTTCAAAATGCCATTTTATCACAGTTTTTGTATTTCTGGTTAAGATACTAACTGCTCCAGAAAAAAAGAAAATAATCTTAAGCATGCTAAGATTTTTTTATAAACATGAATGAACAGAATTAGATTCATCCTATGAGGTATGTGGAGCTTCCCTCAGACTTTTTAAAGCACAAACCCCTGGTGACTTATTGATCCTCACAAGGATCCTTGACCAAGTGGCCAAGGAGGCAGCACTTCAGCTTCTATCCAGCATAGGGAAAAAACGTCAGCTGTCATTATTCTGAGGGTTAGCAATCCCTTCTGTCTCCAGGATCTGAAGTGCTACAAGAAGTTACCTGTCAGTTTATAAACTAATGTGAGTAACAGTATTTTTTTTAACCCAGTAGGAATCAAGGTGCTGGTGGCTACTGCCCTGAAATTCTGTGTGTCCTTCTTTGGACCATTTTACAATCTCAAAGGAGAATGCGAATCATATAGCTGAGAAACACTGGTTCCAAAGACCAGCAACAGCATTCAAAATCAGCAGCTGTTTGTTTCTTAGCCCTGATCTGCCTCTGACATTCCATAAGGCACTGGGCAGATCAGTCAGCCACCCTCTGCCTTATCCATCTCCCAGTTGTAAAGCAAAACTAAAGTATTTGCAGATTTGGCTAGCACAGAAAGAAGGTCAGGACAAGACTTAAATAGGAAATATTTGTAATGGTGATATAAAGATTCAAGTTCTATGGAACACACATAGACCTTTCATCAATGTGCAGAACAGATCAGAAGCACACAGGATCTGTTCATTACCACACTGCAAGTGTGGACAGTGAAGCAACTGCAGCAACCAATGAAGTCAAGAACAGAATCCAGCAGCTCTAGCTCCAAGTCCGAATCCATTCAATAAGCCACACTTCCAATGAAACTAGCAGCACTGAAGAAATGTTTAATATAACAGAAAAAGTAAGTTGTAAAAAGCTTGCAGTTGATACACTACACAACAAAAAACCATTTTAAATTAAATTAATTTGAAAGCGAACAAGCCATTTGTTTCAAGAAACAGTCATCCATGCTGTAAGACAGGCTGAATAATTAACTGTATTTAATTAGAAATTAGTAAAATACATTAATCAGATCCTTATTTACTCTCTATCTTTTCAGAGTGAGGTTTGTTTTTTTTTCCTGGAAGGAGGAAAGATATTTTCACCTTTTATCTTCTCCCTTGCTCAAATGAGCTAGTTATACACTATCTCTCCCACTGAGAAATGCAAACTTTCACACTGGAGCCATGGTGACATTTTGGATCACTAACTACAGCATTCTGCTTTCACTATGAAAATACTGGGTCCTAAGAAATCATCAGAAGAGAACATTTTAGCTATTTTCTCTATTCTAATATCCTGTTCCAATCCCTTTTCACATTTCTCTATGTACTTACCAGTTACTCCACCTGTTACTTGCCTCTATTCTACCTTCAAAGGTTTCTGAAATTCCATTCTGGTTCTAACATATTCTTTACCTCTAACTACACTCTGTTTTTCTGTCAATTTTCTACCCAGAATTTCGCCTTGACTGTATTTCTAATTTTGACACTGTCGCCTGACTTCCTACACCCGCCAACCATGACTAAATTCATGTTTCTCTCCACAAGACTTCTGAAACTACATCCAAAAGTAAGTAAGTATGGAAAAAAGCCCAACACAGAAATACATCTAAACTCACTTTTAGCTACAGGAAAGGGGAATAGGCTTATCAGTCTATCTGTTACATGAAATAATGACTATACAAAGGGAAATTAAAATTAACTCTCTTTTTTAGCACCTTTATATTCTCCCATATATGTCACTGGTTAGTTGATATACTGCTGTTCTTACTCCTGTTTTCTTAGAGACATAAGGAAAACCTCCACAGAGTTACTGAAATTATTATTAAATCTCAACATAGCTGGGCTAAGAAAATACTGTAAGCATGAGTCATGAGGTCTCATGCAAAGATTACAGCATTACAACACTGTGCCTTTCCTACAAGACCTCCACAGCTGCCTATCAGATATTTACTTGCAAAAGAATGCATTAAAGGAGAAGAAAGGAAAACAGGCACCACACAATCTGAATTTTTCCATGATCCTGCAGTGTTATTGACACATGGGAGATTCTACAGGAAAACAGCAGCAAGAGGTCTGAACGAGACTATCCTGACGAGCAGTGGGAGTAGGAGGTTTCCCTGCCTGCTCTGCAACCACATCTCCCTGGCCCTTTGCCCTCCTTACCTGCTTTGCAACTGCAGCTCCCTGGCCCTTTGCCTGAGGGCTCTTTTTAGGTCTTCTGCCAAGCATGTTGGCTCATGAATTTCAGAGGGCTGTGTCTTCTAAGGGACTGAGAGCACACGGAACTTAAAGTCAGTACCTTGCCTGTCCCAAGGCAAGGACCGCCGGACGGAGGCAGGCGGCACGACCCTGCAGCTTCCCCCGGCACCCCGTCACAGGGCACCCCCACCGTGAGGGCAGCGGGGGCAGCGCGGCGGGACGCGCTCCGCGGGGCCCAGGGAGCCCGGCCTGGCCGCACCCGCGCTCCGCCCGGGAGCTCGGCGGGACCCGGCGGGCAGGGCCGGCTGCGGGGCGCTCCCCGGCCGGCGCAGGGAGGGGCCGCGGGGGCGATGGGCCGAGCGCCGCGCAAAGAACCGCGGAGGGGCCGCGCGGAGAGAGCCCGGCCCCGGCTCACCTCGGCTCCCGCCCGTGCGGCCGCAGCTCCCGCCCGGCGCGGCTCGGGGAGGGCCCGCCCGCGGCCCCGGCGGCTGCGCGGCTGCGCGGAGGGGCGGGCCCGGCCCGAGCCACGGCCCCCCGGCCCCCCGGCTTGTGCCCGAACTGTCCCCTGTACGCAGCGGCGGCACCGGGGGCGGCTGCCGAGAGGCGATGCTTGATAGCAATCGACCAGAAAAAAAGAGCTGGGTATTTGAATGGCACAGTGCGTGCGGTATTTTCACAGCCTCGTCCGTTCCATCATTGAGCCTGGATTGCAAACTGGAAGTTCCTTTAGTTATGTTAGTAGGGAAAGTTTAAAGCACATTTTAACAAAGCCTTTCGTCAAGTATAGAAGTCACTGAGGAAAATCTACAGTATGCTAGACTTCACGAGTCTTAACAACAAAAAAACAGTGATTCAAGTAATCCATTTCAAATAACCCATTCCAAGTTCATAGTTCATACACCTCAATTAAAAGGGGACCAGTGACCAGCACTTCAAGTACTTCTAAAAAAAGTACTAAAAACAAATAGTTTGAAATATTTAAAATGCTTTGAAATTAATTCTTTATTATTAAAAAGAGTTCTTTAACACATCAAACAAATAAGCAAAGCATTTTAAAAAAATACATTTCACTATTTCCATTTTATCAACAATTTAAAATATTTAAAAACAGATGGTATTTAAAATATTTATACATACTAAAAGCAATAAAATCTCTTTTGCTTTATTCCTCCCTGAGTGCATACATGACATCGTCCTGGCTGAGGTTCAGTCGCACCCGCATGTGCAGATATTTATTGCTGGCCTCCACCAGCAAGAGCCTGCAGGCACCAAGCCTTGAACAAATTCCCATGATTTCTGACACTGTAGGGCTCTGCAGGCCTTCCACCCTGCACAAGGCCACGTGGTGCTGGTAGACCTGGTGAAAAAGAGAAAAGGACACAGGTTATGTTTACTGCCTGCTGCAACTGAATGTGCTAAGGTGACACAGAGAAGCTGCTTTCCCCCCACCTCCATGGGAGGGGAGATAAAATAGCTCCAGCCTGTTCAGATGCTGTAATTTTATATAAAAAGGTTTAGAAATATATATTTATGTAAGTATGAACATTCAGCTTCCACACTACTCATGACTACTCCAGAATCCTCACAGCTCTGCTGGCACCAAGTATTTTATGGGTCTACTAAAAAAAAAAACCAAGGCTACCAGTGACATATCTGCCTGTATGGAGAAAAACAGTGATGCACAAGTCAGAATCAACTTTTAGTTTTCCTCTTTGGACTGTTGCCTGATAATTTCAGTTTCTCTTTAACTTTTCCTGTTATAAAGCATGTTAGGGTAGAAGCATGAAATGTTTTAAGATGCAGGCCAAAAAAAATAAAAATCACCTTGTGATTCGGATCACTGGTGTCAGTAACAAGAAAGTCCCGTACCTGTTGAACTGTCGCCTCCTCAACTCCCGCCCTGCGAAACTCTGCCAAAATTGCTTTCAAAAAGATTTGTTCATGCAACGAAGCATTCCTGAGTTGAAAAAAAAAAACAGACAAAAATCCATTTGTGAAGTTCAGAACCTAAGAAACATCAGGAGGAAGTCTGGAAGGGAAATTGCTTGTGAATATCTAAACAGAGGTGGGCAGTTTATGTAGCAACTCGCCAATGTACCACAGCCTGCAACTCCGGCATCACAATTTTTATTTTTAAAAACTAGTGGCGTGAAAGAGGCACAAAAGCAAAGGAAATGTTTTTACCTGATTGCATTGACATATGGTGATGAAAACATTTCATCTATGGCTTCAGTCACGTGGGCCATCTTGACAATCTCTGGGGTTCTCTTCTGCCTGGCAAACTCGCAGATCTCTGTGGCCCTCCTGCAGATATCCAGGCACCGCCGGGCATCCCCGGACAGCGCTGCCACCTGCAAGTGACCATGACAGATTTGTAACAGCATTTCCTACCAGTCGGGGAAAGAGTTTAGCAAGAATCAACAGCCAAACAAAACCCAAACACCCGGAGCACCCAGTGGGAGAGCAACATCTCTGAACTGCCTTACTACAATCCCTGATCCTGAACAACAAATCTTACTGACCAAAACCAACAGAAGCAACTCTCTCTCTCACTGCCCCCATCCTGATCCAGTCATCACAAACTCAAGAACTTTTTTCTATAACCACAGAGATTAAAAAAAAAAATTAAAGGTGAGCAATTCACTTCAACACCAAAAGCTTTCAGATCAATTTAATTATCAGTGAAGACCTTTACCATAATCCAGGTTCATGCAAAGGGGAAAAAAAAGGGGGGTGGCTATGACACCAAAAAACTCAAGTTTTTCCATACTCATTAAAATACTCGTTTTAAGAGTACACTAATAATTTTAGAAGGTCTCAAAGAAATATCCAGGATAGTCAATTTACAGTTACAAGTGCGTGAAAATTTTCAGGTGTCTGAAATTTCTGAAACGAAATACTTGTTAAAACCCCAAATGTGCTTTACAATTTTAATAAAGCTATGAACATTCACCAGATATAGTACTGGCCTAATTTTCCCAGTAGATGTTGGTAACATACAAAAGCCCTAGAACAACCCAGCTGGGGCTGAGAATGAGCAACCCTTTAGAAAATCTAACTGCAAGGTATATTTCTGTATTTTCTGAAGAAAGCTCATACTAGAAAAACATAGCAGTTATTCACTCTGCAAAACCATCACTGTTATCCTTACAGAGAGGTGGTTCCTTCACAACAAAACACATGCTTGTATTTACTTCTGACATATTTATGAGCACTTTTTAAATCCTACAATGATGTAGGATGTTTTGACATAATTTTAATGATTACTTTAATATAGAGCTGCTAATCTAACACATTAGCAATGCATATATCTCAATTTGAGAAGCTGCTGATCCCCAATGAATTACTTATTTTTTGTATAACTGAGTATTAAGACTTGAAAACAGAACAGGTACTATCTATTACGACAAGGCGCTTAACATCTTGAGAAAGAAAATTAGTATGGCTTTTTCCACTGCCACTGGCATGCTGTCTTTTTCAGGATTCTCCAATGACTCACATTATGTTAAACAGTGGAGACAGTTGACATCTTATCATCATGCATTATCACGACTCTTGTTGTCATGCCTTCAGCTCTTGGAATGTGCTGCTGCCTTCTCAGAGTAGGTGGAAAAAGCAAGGACACTGCTCTAGCAATGTCTTCTGAGAAAATACCCTGAATAATGTATGATCTAATTGTGCCCCACTTGCCTCCAATGCAGAACACAACCACAGAACCAAGTCTAACAGCTGTTACAAAACTCTCCCTGCTGTCCCTACACTCTTCACCCAGTGCAACATGAAGGACATTTATCTGCTCTGTGCTCACCTTTCTGGAAACCAGCTGAACTGCATCCTCTTCAAATGCCTTCACACCTTTCAGTCTGGATGAAATAATTTGCTGTAACTGTTTGTAAGTGTAGGGCTGAAAGGACATTCTGGTGAGGCCCTACAATAAATGACACAACACAGTGAGAAGCATTTGTGGTGCTGGAAAACTCCCAACTGCTCATGCATGGCCTGTGTGGTTACTTTTACTTTCTCTGGTAGGAGCAATCAGTCCCTTCCCTCCAAGTGACACGCTTTAATCAATCATATTTGTGAAATAAATGTACAAATCCACAAAATTGTGACTCAGTGAGGACCAGTGGTTGGATCTCCCCACTTGAAAGGCCCGAGGAGCAAGTGAAGCTATTAGAATTCAAATTTCTCTTATTAAAAACCTTTAATCAAATCAGAGCTCCCCAACACAAAAATATTTTGATTACATCTGTCTACACTTTTTTTTTTAATACAGTAACAGCAGCAGAGATGAAAAAATATTCATGTCTCCTTTAGCAAATCCGTATATGTTTGTATTGACTTCAGGTTAGCCATCAGCCAAGAATTTAAACCCTCTTCTGGCTCAAGCTAATAAGAACTGCTCTCAGATGAGGACAATTTATGTTACAGATGGTGCACTGCCTTTTACATCCTACAGGAGACCTGGGGTTTGAATTTCTTATGCAAAACCTCTCCTATGACTGTATGGACTCAGCTGATCTGCAGTGGGTTTAGTGGGTGGGGGGAAGCAATTCACACCCTGTGGAGCTGTCTTTGAGTCATGAAAGGATAGAGGCACAGAGCACTGTTTTTTCAAACCACTTTTCAGAGCCATGATGAGATGACCTAGGAAAATGTATTCAAAACAAGTGGAGAGTGTATCCAATTTTCTTTGTTGGATACCTTTATATAATCTACCAACCGACGATGGCAAACAGAGAAGTAAGTAGGTGCCTGGAATGAAAGGGGAAAGAGGAAGAGAAACCAGAAGAGAATTCTTCTGAACTGTAGAGTAAGCAGCCTAATCATGAAGCACAGTGATTGATTATCCAGATCTTAATATATTTTAAAAGGCATCCATATTCATATTTCATTCTTACAGAACATAGTGTACATACACAGCATAATACCTGATTAGCAAACAGGCTCCTGAACTTTGCTAAGATTTATGTGTTCATTATCAGCTCTCTGGAGAGGGAATTACAAAAAACACTGTTCAGCTTCTGAGATAACCAATCCTACTTTTCTCCTGGATTGCTTTTGATTGCATCCAGTATTTAATCTGTTCTCATTTTAAGGCATAGCAACAGAACTGCTAGGACATACCAGCCTGCTTGCTACTCTATTCATCATGATTCTCTCTGGCAGGTCCATGGTGTTGGCAATGGCCAGGATGATTAACTTGGAGTGCTTTTGGGTTGGCCAGTCAAATAAGTTGTACATCACGTTCTGTTTGCGGGTCCACAGCAGATCAAGCTGCAGAGATAAAAAGAAAAGAATCGGATTGGAAAAAAGAATGGCCTTTTATTTACAATACCTGATGGGGGTTTGAGAACCAGCTCTGCCACAGAAGATTTCTCATGTGATTCTGAACAAGCTGTCTCTGTTGCCTTTCCTTTATCCATCTACTAATAGGACTGCATTTGCTGAATGAGGGCTCTAATCTCTTTTGGAAAAGCACAGTCCTACTGGATGCTGGAACAGTACTAACCACAACAGTGATTAGACAGCTGGAATTTTAAAACACTACTGTGACACTAATACTATATCTAACAAGATTCAAAGACCCTCCAAGTGAGAGCCTGAAGCAAAAATAAGAGTGCATTTGATTATTACTGAACATAGCACATTCAAGGTTTTTCAAAATTGGGTATGACTTATTTCTCTGTGACTTTTCCCAATGGAAAAGCAGCAGCTTCCAGACAAAATACAGTTGGATCCTCTGGTATTAAGAACTTGACAAACAACTTATTCCATGTCTTGGAATAACAAAACAAAAAGCCAATGTGAAATCCAAGGCAGATTTAGGAAAATTAATTTAAATAGGCAAGAGGAACTATTTTGTACCTCCTCTTTCCTAAGTCTATTCCTGTTACCTCACATGTGATACACTCAAAGCATGCATAATTTGTCTTTTTCCATCCTCCAAAAACTCACCGCTTACAATCCTTGGAGGAAAGAAAACACAGGATTCTTTGTCTCACCTCATCCACTATCAGCACTGTGGTCTTCCTCTTTGGTCCAGGTGTACTGAACAGCTTTGCCAGCAGTACTGCAGCATGAGGTGCTGTCACCTTCTGACCCGTCAGGAACTGTACAAGGATTGAACAAGTATTGAAGGTTAATCACACCAAACCCCTGGAAATACAAAGTTTGATTCCATTCAATTTTGCCTTTCCCTGACAATCAACACAAAGCACCTGGATTATTTTTTCCATGGGGGAGTAAGAAAAAGGAGAAAGTAGCTCATAAGACACTTAGGTCTACCAAGAACTGTCCATAAAGGAGAAGAGAGACAAGACAAGGCACAGCTAAAAAGAAAGGCCCACAGAATTCTCTGCAATTTGTCTTAGAATCATTAAGAAATCCTGAACCTACCCAGTCTAGAGGGCTCTAAACCCAGCATATCTCAAGGGTATCTCTGAATGCACACACCTACTGAAAACCTAAGTCAGCTGACAAGAATAGCCTGACTTCAGTAATCTTGGACTCCTATTAAAATTCTAATGAATCATCAGCAGGATCTATAATTAAATTTATTCAACTGTGAGCTAAAAAAATACCTGCAATACCTTTTGCAACTATGTGGCAGAACAGATGAGCTGACTGTACATTACCTCTTCCCTTGCAAGTCCAAAGATATCCAGAAATCAAAGCATGACATTTCAAAATTACACTGTAGATGTGGAATCAATTGTTCATCATAGTGCAAAGTCCAGCAATAAAGCAAAATGAAGACTGCATTTGAAAACTGTGTTTCTTTTCTAAAATCTCTTATAAACCTAAGATTTGATATTACTAAACAAGCCAGAGCACAACATTAATGTATCATCTCTACTTGTTTCATGTTTCCAATTCAGTCAGCACAGTCCAAATCAGTCAGAGAAAGGAGCTGAATCCCAGAGAATTCTGATTCTACAGCTCTGGAGCCGAGTATCCAATATACCACGGAGTTCAGTTGCTGTGGTGGAACTGGACACTTACTGTACCCAAGTATTTAACGTTCTCTCTTTCATCTGCCCATGGCTTCCAGTCCCTGTTCCATCTCTCTACAGCAGTGAGGGACTCTCCTAACTGCAGGAGGGAAGCTCCAGAATTTGCTTCAGTCATGCAAAGAAACATTAGCGAACTGGAGCTCGACCTGCAGCAATCAGGAGAGTAGCAGCAGCCTAACTCTTAGCTGGGGCTCTTGGATAGCAGCTGAGGCAGAAGGAATTGGAGAAGTACATGGTTCATGTGACCTTGTACTCCCCTGAAGGATATTTAACTGGGCTAGCTTAGAGTTCAGGACCCGTGGGGAGTGACAGATTGTACTTCCAAAGGCCTATTCTTTATTCATTTTAAGATTTTACGCTGAATGGGATAGGAACAAAGGATGTTCAAATACATTCACACTACCATGAAATAAGGTAATTGTCAGGAAGCCTCTCACTATGCTAAAGAAACACAGTGGCCTGGTCTCAGCAAATCCCTCAGCAAGACACTGTATCAGCTGGTTTGAGGAAAGGATGCAAATATGCAAATTTAACTCCCAACTATGAGGATAGGGACATTAAAACACTGATGTGTGCCACTCCCTGCTCAGAAAGATGATGTCAAACTTAAATAAATGGAGCAGAAGTTTAAATGAAAATAGAACAGATGTTTCAGGAAACCATTTAATTTCCAGGTCACTGGTTTAAAGTTAGCCTAGACTGAGAAAGCTTTTGAGCAGTTACAGTCTAATGCCTACTGGGTGATCTTAATCCAGTCCTCAGAAGATTAATTCCCACCCATACAACACAAGCACAGTCAGTAGTCCCAGATGGATACTGCAGACTGGTTTGTCATGGATATGTGAAATACATTTTTGTTGATAGAGATGGCCCCTCTTTAGCTGAATTACTACTACAACTGACCAACTACCCACTAAGACCCCCCCAGTAATTATTCTACTGCTACACTGACTTTCAGAGTTGTCACCTTAGTAGCTGTTTAAGCAGATGTGCAGAAAAAGTTACACAATGGGAAAATGTAAAAAGCTGGTTTCGATTTTTTTTAGATGAGCAGATGCAACAATCCAGGCTATCTCTCAGCCATTACCATTATGCTGCAGAAAGCAAAACAATGCAAGAAGTTGGCTAAGGCCTTAAGTTAATTATTTTCTAACCTGCTCTAAGATAAAAGCACACAGTCTCTTGGAGGAACTTTGAAGTACTGATAAGTGCCTTGAATACTGTAACATATCAAGGATCTGATGGTAAAGTGTAATATCTCTTCTTTCAAACCCAGGAGCCACTGAGAAGGCTTTACTTACCTCTAATATCTGCACATAGGCTTGGTGAGGGTCTGTCAGCTTCATGCCATTGATCTCCACAAACTGGAATGGTGGCAGTTCATCGTTTTCTGCAGCTTGCTGAAGACACCGAATTACTTCATGAACAGTTGCAGTTTTACCTGTTCCAGGCACTCCAGAAATGTACATGCACCTACGAAAGGAGAACACCTCTTCAGCAGCCTGAGCAAAATGGTAACACTCCTGGCATTTATGAGCTGGGATTCCTGACCTCTGACACCAGTCTTGAATGCTCCTCTGTCACTTCAGGCAATTCTCTGTATCTTACTTTATTTGCAAGCTGGGACATAACACATTGGAGGATCATGAGGATTTTTATTATTACTAAAGCAATTAACAACCTGAAATATTTTATAAATGTAATTTACCTCTTCTAAAAAAAACAAAGAGTTTCCCAGACATCTAAAATTGACTAGTTATATTTTGGTCTTTAATTTGAATCTGTAGAATAAAAAAGCCCACATTATTTCTATGCACAACACCACTTAAGGAAGAAAAATACCAGGAAAATTGAATGAGGACCTTTAAATGATAGTAACTTTTTAAATACAAGTAATAAATATAAAGTAAAAAGATAGCATCTGACTGCTGTTATGCCACAGGCAGATGTGATCTTGGTTACAGTCTTGCCAAACTCACCCTCCTGTACCATCAATAAGTTTGCTTTCCACAAAGTTATAGATATCCTGGAATTCTTCCTCACGACAAGGCAGAGATTCTGGGATAGCAGAAACATGCAGCCTTTGAATTAAAAAAGAAAAGAAAAAGAAAATTAAAATTGCAGTTCTCTCTGAAGAATTGATGCAAACAGCCAGATGCTCACCTTCCTCCTGTGTGGAGTTTTTCAAAACTCTCTTACAGACTTTTATGTCAAGTATCCCAAAAGAAATAGCCTAGTCTCTTTCTGTATGCTCTTAATTTATGCAGCAATAAAGATCCATCTGTTTTAATTCACAAACTATTTGTAAATCAGTGCAGAGGTAGGATAAAACAGGAGAAACTAAAACTCAGTTTGAAAGAGTCAGTCCTGAATATTCTCCTTTTTTTTTCCACTGTGAAGGTCTACGATGATACCTGTAAAGCTTTTTCATACACCAAGAAGAGACAAATATTGTATCTTTACAATCTACAGTTAATCAGAGAGAATCTTTGCTTTTCTAATGTAGCACGGAATAAAGATACCGAATTCTGAAGAATTTAGCATGGACTGGTTAAAATAATTTAAAATTGTGAAAGTAGTATTCTAAGTACTACCAGTATTTGTAAATCTAATATTGTATTGTAAATTATTAAATGCTCTTCTTGTATCAGAAGCGTTTTTACCAATTTTATTCAACATGGTAAAGATGACATTCCCTATTTCAGCACAGCCTATTGCTATGCACATCTGATGCAAAAAAAAGATGATTTTCCTGAGCACAAGTTACCTTAATCTGGCCTCTTCCAGTACACTGACTGGTTCCTGGGCTGCCTGGATGCGCCTGGGAATTTCCGGAGTTGCATTCCGGGGTGTTCTGGGTGTTCCTGGTAAAGGCTGCAAAGAGAAATAACAACCTCAAGCAGATTTTCTACAAACAGCAATTTCTGTTGGAAACAAATCATTGATAGGAGTTTCCAAAACATTACTAATGCCAGAGTACAAGATGAACTGAGAAGCAGTATTTTACACGGGGAATTACCAAACAAGCCTTATGGTGTTTTCTTCCTAAGAGAAAAAGGAAGCTGGAAAGGGGGTGGTGACAATTACACCTTTCAATTGTCTGAAGAACTTTTGAGTTGTTAGTCCTTTTCTGGAGTCCTGTGTTACAAAATTATCTGGTTCTTAAGAAACAGTGTCCAAGCTAGTATTTTCCCTGTTTAGGCTACAGTTTCCTGATCAATATTGTCACAATATTCACAACATGCAAATGGCTTATACATTTGCATAACCTAGCAATATCAAAGATTAAATTAATCCAGATAATGCTTCATTGAAAGCTAAGGGGTTCAGATATGTAACTCTGGTACACAGGCATCAAGCATTCAAATAACTGGCTCAGAAATAATAAAAATAGCTCTTTTATATGGAACCTTACAGTTTTTTTCAGTGTCTTTGCAGGAGTGTGAACTGCAGGCTTCCTTGAAGATTTTGGGGTGCTGAATATTCTGCTGGCTTTAGTTTTCTTTTCTGGTGTACAGGGCACATCATCATCATCCTCCTCTTCCTCGCTACTTGAAGAGTAGGAACTATCAGAGCCAGACAGAAAATCTTCCTGGTCCAACACGCTATAAGAAACAGAAATTACTTGAGCTTTAAAAAAAATACATACAAGTCTACACATCACAGAGCAATAGTGGTACACTTTCAGCTTTTTCTGTAGTTCTTGTAATCCAGCGTGTTTTCCACTTCAGCTGCTAATTTTCCATGGCTTTTTAACAGACTGGTTTAAAGGAAGTCAGTTTTCTGAAGAACACCATGAGTCAGCTTTATGTTTCTGAACACAAACCAGTTTTTACTCAAGCCACAATTAAGCTGTGCTTTTACAACCATTTGCATTTCAGTATTAAGCCAGACAAGCTCTCAAGGCTTCAAGTTATCAACAGCAATCTGAACAGGAGATCACGGCTGCAGGGTTTACCTGATCTGCTCTGCAATGAGAGCACTTGTTTTCTGTGCACATGTTCTGCGAGAACGAGGGGTCAGCACAGGGCTCTGGCTGCTCCGTTTCTGATATTCAACTAAACTGGAAAGAAAGAACACAAAGCTGGTTGTATTCCCTCCCTTTGCATCACACTTGCAAAGACACAGAGAAGGCCTTTCAAACTTCAGGCTCAATTGTTACCAATGTCAATCCAGCATGAATTCTTATTTGTTATTTACAGATTGGCTATGGCATGGATGCTGGCAGCACAATTTCCCCCCTCTTGCACTGTGTCTTCAATACATCTTTGCCAAGAAAAACAAAATATTTGCTGTATTTTGCACTGTCAAACTGAATGGACAGGGGCTCAAAACAGCTGTGTTTTTATTTGATAGAGAGGTGGGGTTTTTTGCCTATTTTTTTTCTTAAGAGAAAAATAAGAAAAAAATTATTTCCTTTGGGCATCTCTTTGATCTGCTCTTTGGAATGTATTTTTCTCTTTGTGTTTTGATATTCCTTGGCTGTCTTCTTGGGTACTTCTTCATCCCTGCCATTGAAACATTTTACTGTTACTACACAACTTTTCTACTGGTTCAAAGTACAAAATGAGACAAATTACAGATGCTTTTATTATTTGTTGACAGTTCTTAAAAGTTTTTTAGATCTATAAATACTACTGAAATGCCATTACCTTACCAATGATAGGTAATCATTTTCACGCTATATTATAAGTGACAAAAAAGAAGTGCAAATTCCATTGTTGCATCCACATCTTTACTCTTGGAAAGGAGGAAATGGACTGGTTTCTGGTTCCTTGCAACATTTTGCACAACAGTCTGTTCTGTTTTTCTCCTGCCCCAGTTTATGCCATTTTTAAAGACTGTGTGAAGATATACTTGAATAATTGTGCTTTTTGAGTTTTGATTTCTTTTCAACATAAAAAGTAGCATGAAAGTATACATACAATTCTCATGAGGACTCTCCTGAGGCCAATCATACCTCTCTCTACAGTCCAGCATCCCTCAACACTTGTCACAAGTAAGGCACATCTGAGCCTTCATTATGGAGTGCAAGGAAACAGGTTTTCATCCATGTTGGTGGGTACAATCATCGTGAGAACAATGATCAACATGGCTTCAACTTCCTTTCATATCATCCCACCATTCCCATTTCCAACATCATCTCTCTGTTCTTGGAACCACAAACTGCTTTTCCATATGGAAAGTTGGCTCCTCTTTGGATCTCCCTGATCATTCATCCATGTCCAAGTACTATTTTCTAAACCTTCACCACAGTGCACTTGTCACTGCTAAGGCTCTCCCCCTTCTCTCCCTGTTCTCAGCAAGCAAAACATGGCACATGCAGAGACTTCACCTACTTTTCTCTCCAGAAGTCTTTCATAAACGTGTTTTAAGAGAGCTTCATACAAATAGAAATCCCATAGAAAAATAATGATAAAAATGCTGCCACTTACGATAGATTGTCATCTTTCCCATGAAGATTCTTGTCTTTTTCACTGAAATCTTTGACTTTAGTGTAGGGGGACAATCGTACTGTGTCAATGAACCTCTGACAGTGCTCTGCAGTATCAGATATTGACTTGGACTTATCATTGCTGCAGGGGATCTTTGGTGGTGAGCCTAAAACTTCACTTGTAAATTTCACTTTTCTTTTAGTGGCTGATGGTGCTAATGGTGCTACAGCATCACAGTCATCATCCAAAAGACTCAAAACTTCACATCCCAGCAGCCTGTCTTTAGATCTTGTAGGACCTAGAAATGAAAACCAAAATGAACTTTTGTCAGGCTTCAGTACAGCTGGTTTGGTTAACTTTCAGAAGACATGCAACAACTGGCTCATTGACTGAGTTTAAATGAAAGCAGATGGTCATTTCACTCCAGAAACAAGGAACTGGATCACTAGAAGGCATTTCCTCTAAAAAATTACTAAACAGAAGACACACAGATTTTTTCAGTTTTCTAACCCACCTCCATCACCTACAACTTTATTCAGGTTCCCCGTTGAAAATACTGCATGTTCCACAGGATCAAATGTGCTTATTCAACCAGCTCAATGTAAACATTTTAGTGCACAGTTAGTCAGAAGATTAAATAAAGTGGGGCATTCTGAGGTCAAGTTAGGCTGATTGATAGCATTTCAGTCAACAAGCACTTTAATTCAGATTTATCAGATTTGCAGCAGCAGTTGGATATAAGCAATAAAGTGCTTAAAACAGCAGACAAGACAAACTGATGCGCCCACAAGGCTTGGGCTGATCCCAAAGCCTGAACAAAGTAACTAAAAAGATTGATGTTGAATGTTACAATTGCTACAATTACCCAAAATGGAAAAGCAGAGCCATATCACACTCAGAACTACTGAATGGACAGAATATTGCCATATACATACTGTTTAACTCCAGCTTCTTCCTTGCTGTTGGGGTTTTGATGTCATTATTAGCCACTCTTTGAGAATGCCTCTCCTTAGCGAGGGAGGACTTGGAAGAAGAATGTTTTGATTCTATTTCCATATCAATGTTTTTTGGTTTTGTGGCACTCCGAACAGCACTCTCCGTCTCTTTTTTCACAGGTGTAAGGATGTCTGAAGGAATAAATGCTTTTGAAGAGTTTGTGATGACACCTCTTTTCTTGTTAGCTTCTTTCAGCTTAGAGAATGTGTCCGGGGACAAAACCTTGAAGTGCTTCCCATCCCAAGACTGTTTGACATAGAAAGTTTGTTCCTTGTTTAATGTAATAATAGGCAGCTCCTCACCCAGATGTAGTGGTAATACCTGCAAAACCAGAAAATACCAAAACACACATACGTTAATGTTTACTGTTAATTTAGAATTCAGCTACTTTCTATTCACAGATCTTATTACTGCAACTCATGCAATCCTTAGTTACTAAGTCATACTACAGGGCTGCTGCTTCTTTCTTCCCTCTCTGTGTAGAAGAGTTGCAGTACATACCATGATGCTTTTAATAATGGTCTCTGCAGCTATATCAGTGTCATAACCAAGAACTTGATCAAAAAACACCTCCTGGGCAGAAACCTCTCTTTTAAGTAGCTTCCGTTTGTTCTGAGGTATCTCCTCCAAACGACAGAACCACTGCACAACTGCACGTTTGTGCTGAGCACCTGCAACAGGGAGAGAAAGCCAGGGAACATCAAGAATTTTCAAGTGTCACAAATAGTGCCAGACTTTAGCTGAAAAGCCAGCAAGGGTAGAAATCCTCCCTGGACATAAGAGAGAAAGCATCAGATAAGAGACTGCAATTCCCATTTTCTAATCTAAATTAAAATGTCTGAGTTGAGAATTTTAAGGACTAAGGTAATACCTGCACAGGGTCTCAATCACAAAAATACCTGAAGACCACCTCCAGACCACCAGTTCCCTATCACAAACAAAGAGGTTCCTTATTTGCATAGGTGTGGTCTCCTCAAACCCTGCTAACTAAAAGCAGCGACGTAAAAGGAGAACTGAGAAATTTCAGGACATTATTTGTAGTGCCACTGTACTTTCAGAAGCCAGAAACAATTTTTTTCACTGGCTGACAAACCAGGGAATATTGCTGATGAAATATCTTGTTTTTAAGGAAATTTCATGGGTTTCATTCCAGCATGAAAAGAATACTCAGTTGTGCTACAAAAAAAAGTGTGTTAGTAAATAAATAAGCTGGAATGATATGTATTTATGTTTTTAAAAAGGTAAAGAAAATAAAAAACCCTCAAAGCATTACTATGGTGGCACAGAAAGAAAAAAAGCTGTTCAAAGAAATCAGATCTAGCCAATGAGTAGCTCCCAACTCAGTCTTCATATCATCCACCTCCCATGATTTATCTTTTCATATCTATCTCTGTATAAACAAGCACTTCTACACGGAACAGAAGTAACAAGTCCCATTTATTCAGTCTTGTACTTTATTGTTAAATTGCCTGATGTCTAATGAGATGCAAATTTCAGGGCTGCAGTGCTCTTGCTCCATTTGGATTCTCTAATCTCTAAATAAAGCACGAGGTCACACTGTCTTTCTCAAGGACCACTCCTTTTAAATTAGACAATTATGTAAAAAGACTGTAAAAATTACAGTGTGCTTAAACTTTCCATTTATGTATTAAATTTAGCTGAAATTAGCCATAAGTCCCAAATATTTGGGGGAGCATGTGAATACAAATGCAGTGATTACCAAAGCTTAATTTTCTTAATAAATTTAGCCAGTGACATAGTGTTAATGCTAACTACACCCCCACGAAAAAGGTAACTTTAAAACATTTCAAAATTTCTCATTCAGAAAGTAAGTTTTTATTTCTCTTACCATCTTCATATAAATCCATGAGCTGTGCCACATAAGGCTGATCTGCATTCACCCCTTCTACTAAAATAAAGTCACCAAGTTGTATACAGGTTTCTGTTCTGCTGCTTTCTGATGTAATAAGGATCCCCCTAAAAAATGACACACAGAGGAAGATTAAGAGAATTTCATATTCTTCATAATTCACATATCATTAAGCCTGATGTCCTGTCAACTTTACAGTTAGTTATGCCCCTCCTTGCAATGCTTACAACTTAGTTTCCCTGATTCGAAGCTTTCATATGTAGTTCAATTAGTTAAAACTTATTCACAGATTTAGTTAAATGCTTTTGTTCTATACATACAGTGCCACAACAAAATACTCAAAACCTTACTCATATTGTCACTAACTGCCATGTTAACCTAAACTATGTCAGAAAGGTAAAGAAACATTCATAAAGTTTCCCTGAGCAAGACAGAAATAAATGTTATTTACTTGTACTGGGAAGTCCTCAGCTTTCTGTCCGAGCTCATGGGTTTTCCATACCAGGAGTAGATAAGCTTGCTTTGCTGCCGAGTGTTCATGATTCCTAAGGAAAAGCTGAAACAAATAAACAAACACTTTTGGATTATTATTTAAAAACAAAACAAAACCAAAAAAGGAAATCTGGGAAGGTACATAGACCTGTAGAACTGCTAGCAATTCTTTCGGCGTGCATGAAGAACGTGGTGGTTGACACAGAGAAGCCCACCTTCCCCAAAGCCCCAGACACCCCTCCCCGAGGAATGAGGAAGAAAAGAAGATATTTAGTAGCGAACTGTTCTTCAATTCCTTTTCCATTCCCCCGCGGCTCCCCGGCCCTCACTGCCATAGCTGCGTGTTGGGTGAGACCGTCACCGACGTTTCACTTTCGCTCAATTTTTATGGTTTCGTTTCGGCTTTTAATTTTTTTTTTTTTTCCCCTAAGGAAGAATTTTCGTCTGGAAACTCAGGGAAGAGCCACACTCAGCCCCCAGTGCCGTTCACCGCCCCAGCCCGGGCGGCACATGGCGGCCGAGGGGCCACTGTGCGCCGGACGGGACACGCTGAGGGCCACCGAGTGGCTTCGGCAGCACCGCAGAGCCGCTAACCCGCCACAGCCCTTCGCTAAGCCCCGAACCGGCCAGAGCCCCTCACAGAGCCCCTAAACCGCCCGATCCCCTCACAGAGCGAGTGAGGCTGGGACAGATCACAGCGGTTCATCCGGTCCCACCACCCCGCTCCAGCAGGGTCGTCCCAGAGCACATGGCACGGGATCGCGTCCGGACCGTTGCGGGATATCTCTAGCAAAGAAGAGTGCCCAGCGCCCCGGGCAGCCCGTCCCAACGCGCGGCCACCCGCACCACGAGCGCTCTCGCCCTGTCCCCCCTCACAGCCCCAGCTCACCGCGTCCCGCCGGCGCCGCGATGGAAGTTCGCGCCAAAGCGCGCGCGGAGCCCCGCCCCCGGCGGCGCGCGCGGGGCGGGCGGGGACGCGGCCCCGCCATGTTTGTGCCGGGCGCCCGCAGGGGAGGCGGCGGCGGCCCCGCCCCGCAGGCGGAAGCGGAAAGCGGCGCGGCCCCTCACGGGAGCGGGGCTGAGTTCGGAGCCGGGAGTGGGGCTGTGCGGCGGCCGCCATGGCCAACCGCACGGTGAAGGACGCGCACAGCATCCACGGCACCAACCCGCAGTACCTGGTGGAGAAGATCATCCGCACGCGCATCTACGAGTCCAAGTACTGGAAGGAGGAGTGTTTCGGGCTCACGGGTATGGCGGGCGGGAGGCCGGGCCGGGCCGGGGGCCCCGGGGAGAGCCTGTGCTGACGGCCTGGCCCGTCCTTCTCGCAGCCGAGCTGGTGGTGGACAAGGCCATGGAGCTGAAGTACGTGGGGGGCGTCTATGGAGGGAACATTAAACCCACGCCCTTCTTGTGCCTGACGCTGAAGATGCTTCAGATCCAGCCCGAGAAGGACATCATCGTGGAGTTCATAAAAAACGAGGACTTCAAGTAAGTTGTAGTGTGATTTTTCTCTTGTGGGATTGTTGTACAGAGGGAAAGTGCCCAAAACAGCCAGGGAAACCTCAGTTCAGGGTTTAGCACTTAGTGGGCCTTGATGAACCGTGCTTTCTCAAAACCAAGCTTTTCTTCTTTTCAAGACTGCTCTCCTTGTCACCTGGTCTGTTGAAAGGGCTCATCTTTGTGGCATGTGCTCTCTCTGATAATAAACCTCTGCCTGAAGTATTTGGAATGAGCTGGATTAAGGGATTCATGTTAATCTACTTTTTCTTCAGTATTTCTTCCATTTTAGTTAGTGATAATGCCTCCATACAAACATGATGTATGTAAAATATATATATGTTTTTGATATTATTGAGGAAGTGATGGAGTAAATCTAAATGGTTGGGTATTCTGGCTAGTGTACTGATTTTCTTCAGAAACTTATGGGAAAAACTCTTTTTTATCCAAACTGCTAAGTGTGCAGGAAGCCAAGATCCATGAAAAGGTTTCCTTTCCAGGTATGTCCGAATGCTTGGAGCACTGTACATGAGACTGACAGGCACTGCCATCGATTGCTACAAGTACCTGGAGCCACTGTACAATGACTATCGGAAAATTAAAAGTCAGAACAGAAATGGGGGTAAACACTTTTACTTCTGTTTAGCAATGTAAATTTTAAAAACTCTGGCATAACCAGCCCAGAATGACAGAAGTTGTCTGAAGTGTTTCAGCTTTACTTTAGCCTCTAGTGTTAATTTTCTTTCTTTTAAATGCTATTTTTCACCCCCAGAATTCGAGCTGATGCATGTGGATGAATTCATTGATGAGCTACTCCATGAGGAACGTGTTTGCGACATCATCCTGCCTCGACTGCAGGTTGGGAAATGTGGATGGTTATGGAATTCCTAACTGCATCAAGTTCAGTAGTTGTATTGGCTGCTGGCTTGTTGTATGAACTGTGGTTGCCTCCTTAGGTGTTTGTTCTTACTTGGGTTATGTTGAATAAAGTTGCAATTTCTCCTAGAAACGGTATGTTCTGGAAGAAGCTGAGCAACTCGAGCCTCGTGTTAGTGCTCTGGAAGAAGATATGGATGATGTAGAATCTAGTGAGGAGGAGGAAGAAGAAGATGAAAAGGTTGGTGAACTGTTTTAGAAAGGGATAATTAAAGCTGAACCACTTTAGAACACTTTATTGTGACAAATATCTGAGGGGGGAGGCACCAGGAGGCTGCTGGCAACTCCTACCTCTCCCCATAACATATTTTCATATAAGCAGCTTGTGAGGACTTAGAGCCTGAAGCAGTTGTCAAGTTTTTCTGTCTCTTGAATTCCACAAATCTGTATCTGTTCTGTGTTAAGCATATTTAGGTAAATTGTTTTACATGCATATGTAAAGGAGAGAACTAAAAGCGATGATGGAAGGTCCTGAGACCATCAGTCAGTGCTGCTGTACTTCTTCAGAACCAACACTATGAGAAGTGGCTGTTTGAATTTCCAGTTGGCAGTTTTGGGCAGTTCCACTCACTCCTGAACATGAAATACTTGAGGATGGGGAAGCTTGGCTGCATGCCTTTGCAATTTATATTAATTGTTCAGAAATCTTTACCGATAGCTTAAAACTTTGCTGAAACAAGACTTACAGCCCCTCCCCCCTCTTGTTTCCAGCTGGAACGGATCCCATCTCCTGACCACCGCAGAAGGGGCTACAGGGACCTGGACAAACCCCGCAGATCGCCGGTGGTGCGGTACAGGCGGAGCCGGAGCAGGTCTCCAAGGAGGTGAGGTGACTCTTTCCTTGAGCAGTGTTCTTACCTATTGTGCTGCAGATGGCTGAAGCACAGCAGTGAAGGTGGCAGTTCAGCCAGAACCTCTCACACCTCCCAGTTCCTTTAGCGCTTCCTGAAGTGGAGTTGCAGTGCACAGACACAGTCAGCCCTTCTGCCTGTTTCTCCAGTCCTTCTCTAGCTCTTCAACTTGCTAGCCAGCTTTAGCTAAATTTGACAATACAGTGAAGATGTTAAGGAGAACCAAGTGTTTTTTCATCTAAGCCCCATGCTGCAGAGAAAATCCTGTTAATTCCTCTTACTGATAAGAAGCCAGGAAAAACTCAACAGTAGCCTCTGTTGCTCAGAGTCCTGAAGCAGGTTCTTGTGCAGGTCAAAACCACTTTAACGGGGGGGGGGTAGGAGAAGCCCTGGTGCTGTTGCTGAAGGATGTGGGAAATGAAACAGCTGTTCTGCTAATGATTTTTAGTGATTTTCCCTTTTCCCCCCCAACTCCAGGCGCAGCCGCTCTCCAAAGAGAAGAAGGTACTCTTTAATTCTATTATGTAAGCTGAGCAATGTGCATTTTTAGTACAGCTCTCTTACAAGCTGCCTTTCCCTCAGCCCATCACCGCGCCGGGAGAGGCATCGCAGCAAAAGCCCGAGACGGCACCGGAGCAGATCCCGGGAGAGGCGCCACAGATCGAGATCTAAATCTCCAGGTATTTCTGTCACTTCCAGATTAACTCTGGAAAGTCTTTAGCAGCATTACATCCACTGCAAGAAAAATCTATGTCACCATATCGAGATGGTAGCACAGGTGCTAAATCTGGCTGATAAAACTTCTGCTTACATGAAAGCACAGCTGGAGAACTCCATTAATGGCTGCAGAATTGTTTTGAGTAAGTTTTGATATACTTGCCAGGAGGTTAATTTGAGTGCTTAGTTAAGGCTAGGGTTGTTCTGGCATTATCTAGCATACTTGGTCACTAGAAGCACATTGCATTAGTAATACAAAGAATTCCAGTGGCAATTGAAATAACTACTGCCTTTTTATCTCACAGGGCATCACCGTAGTCACAGACACCGAAGTCATTCCAAATCACCTGAAAGGTAAAGGCTTGGCCTATTTCTTAAAGGCAATTTGGGAGTTGAAGGGGGTTTTACAATGTTGTCTTTTTGGTTTTTTTCTGTTTCAGATCTAAGAAAAGTCACAAAAAGAGTCGGCGAGGGAATGAATAACAAACTAAACCCAGCTCCCAGCTTAAGGGCTTTGAACTGCAGTCTAATGCTGTCCTACTTGCTCTACAGGACAGCTGGCTCTGTACTGGCTGCTTTAGCAGTCCCTTTCTTTGATCATTCTCACTTGTTGTCTTGGATTTTTTTATTACAGGTAAGCTAAGGATACTTTTTATGTAGTTAGTTACTCATCCTTGTAATAGAATTTGAAGATTGTTTTTTAATTGTTTTTCTTGAAGCCTGTAAAAACCAGTGAAGAGCAATAAAAAAGGGAAGGTTTGTTGTTAAACGGCTCCTGGCTGTTTCCTTCATAAAATTTTGTTGAGATGTCTCCTGGTTGAAGCTGGCTTCATTCTCAAATCAGAGCATTGTTTTGTCACACTGTCCCTGCAGTCCAGTGCCAAAGGAAGTCTGTGCTCAGTCACAAACACTGCAGGGCTCCCAGCCCTGGCCTCTCAGAGCTCCAGTACAGAAGAGGAAGCAAGGCTGTCAAAATCCAGTGTGTTCACTAAAAGCTCACTCTAAAGTGCTCTCCAAGACGTGGCTGTCATTGGGACCTTTGTAAAAATCACCCTTCAGTGTAATCTGCTGCTTCTGATGCTGCCATCAGAGAGTTCAGAAGGTTCAAGTAGTACAAAGCACTGCTTCATTCTTTTGGAGTAAGAAGTTCAATATACTTAAAGACAGTACAACACTACTTTGAGCATCATTTGTGGTCTCCCTGTGACTGGGAACAGAATTTGACACCATGATGTTCAGCTCTACCTTCTCTGAGTGAAGTTAGTTTTTTAGATTTAGAATAATTAAGCTCTTACTGAAGCTACAATTCTCCTCTTACTACATTTGAAATCAGTTGTGTTAAGCCCTTGTGTACCATGTTTTTTTTCATGGCCTTGCTTCAGGAGCAGGGACGGGCAGGTTTATCCCTCAACACTGCATTTAGGGTTTCAGGATTCTTATATTGCCCTGGGAGTGCTGACAACACAAAGAGTGTGCCTAGTGCATTCATGGAAAGTCCTCTTTAAAATTGCTTCCCAGTACAGCCTAAGTTTTCCAGAGTCTTTGCACATTATTTTGCAAAGCTGATAAACAGAAAAACAGGTGTGCTCTTCCTTGTGCTCTTCCTTCAAGCATAATACACACATGGGCTGTGAACAGCACATGCAACAACACCAGCATGGAGAGGTCTAGTGCTTGTATCACTTGTTAAAACTGCTCATCTTTCCAAGATCTCCACATTAAAGCCATTTTTATTATTCTGGTTAAAGCAAGCACGCATACAAATAGGGAAGAGGAAAAAGTCTTATGTCCTTTTTTTGCAGTTTTATTTTTCTTTTTAAAAAGTTTTTTGGCACTACATAGTTCTGTAAAGAATAGAAGTGACAAATTTTTAAACACATGAAATCCCCTTCTAATTTTATTTTTTTTTAGAACAATATATATAAAGTCTGAAGCAACCAAAGTATGAATACAGCTAATAGAAAATAAAGAACTTAATTTTAAAAATTCTCTCTCTTTACAGTTTATCAAGATAAAACAAAACACAATTCCCCTTAAAAATAGGGTAATAAAATAGATGAAATTTGTATCACTCAGTTTTGTGATACTAGTAAAAACTATAGTTCATATCTATGTACAAATGATACAGTTTAAAAACAGTCTTAAATAATCTTGTATCTAAACATGTTGCATTAAGATTTTAAATCAGAACCTGAATTTCTTCCTCCCCTCCCCCCACCCACCCACAATCCCATCCAATTTCACTTTTTCTGTTGAATGTAATTCAGATTCAAGTGTGGGTGTCCTTGAGACAGAAGCGAGAACCGCTGGTTACTCTGCATCAGTGGACCAGCTAAAAGAAAATGGATTACAATTACTTCAGCAAATCACATATTTAACAGTGCTTGGCTATATTCAGTGTACTAATCTAACTTAAAAATAAAGCCATTTACTAGACTGACACAAATGCCATCTGTGCAACTACCCCATTTAATGGGACAATGCAGAATTACTTAAATCCTATCTCCAAAATTCCCTAAGAATCATCAATACATCATTTTGTTGCATTACTTCAGTTATTTAGCAAAAATAATTTCAGGATTTTAAGTAAATTTAGTTTTCACTTGGAAACTCTGCTAGAGCTAACAGATTAGATTTTGAAGAAGGACTTGGAGCCCATATCTCTCATGTTCCAGCAGGTGACCCCAGCAATATGGAAGCTGCACATCCTGCAGGTCAAATTTGAGCATCGTTTCTCTGGTAGTGGAGGTCTTTTTCCTACAGCCTTTCCCCATCCTGCCAGATCCTGCACACCTTTACCCTTCATAAACATCAGATTTGAAATCAAGTCAGTCCTTCCCAGTTTCCTGATGAACTGAACCTGATCTAACATTGCAGTCAGTGCTGCTCTGACTGTGGATGGGCTGGACTAAACCTCCAGAGGGCCCTTCCAACCTCAACTGTTCTATGGTCTTGCAAGTTTTTATCTATGTAAGTCATTTCACAAAGCAACATACAAAAACCAAATAAAGTGAATTGGGACAAAAATTTCTTCATATTCTGAACATGATCATGGGCCAAACATCTTAACCTCTACTGAAGCAGAGGCAGCTCTGCAGTGAGCCAGCAGCAAGGAAAAAGAGGCTGGAAGTGCAACAGGCTGCAAACTGGCTCAGATTTCAGAATTTTATTTTAACCCTTCCCTCCCACAAAGATTTTCATTCATCCATAGAGGAAGCTGAAGCGCTCATTTGACTCTGGGATTCATTATGGTTCCAGGGAGCCTAGTGAGTGACACATGATTCCTTGGCTTTTAAAGCCTTTGAGACAGTACAGAGACATGTTGCATGAGCTGTTGATTCACATACTGGTTCTAGTACCTTGAGGGTAGAAAGGTTTGTTCGGTGGGTAGCTGGCATTTCCCTGCTGCATGTAGTTCTGAGGCATATTGTAAGGCCACGCTCCTCGGAGGAGAGGAAAATGGGTAGGGGTCCCATGGTCCCAAGGGACAGAAGGAGGGTTCATTTTACCAAACTGTCCTTGGAAACCCTGATCTATTTTTCAATTGAAAGGGAAAAGCACATTGCAAGTTGAAATAATTAAACAGTAAGTCACAAATACAATTTACATCTTAAATAACAGTTTGCAGGGGACTTAATGTGATTAGTCTGATGTACTGCTTTTCTTTTTAAATGTACATCAGTAAAAATTACCACCTAAATTACTTCATTATTCACTATAATAGAATTATTTGGAAGAGAGAGGATGAATCAATATTAAAATCAAGAGCTATGATTTCACTATTTTTATGTCTTGTGATGAAAAATACAAGGTCTGAACAATGTTACTACTATCTGATCCCACACAAATATCCACTATCACTGACAGAGCTGTGACATGAAAGCTATTATCCTACTGCAAGAAATAACTCTCAGATGTACACTGGAATTCCACTAATACTTCCATGCTTAAGAAACTTGCTATCTAGATTACTGAATGACTTAAAAAATGATTTTTCAAGAGAAAAATATAAACTTTGGAAATAAATATACAAATTGTAAAGCTATTCCATTTACAATTCTGATATCACTGCAACATTAAGGATGAGAAATCAAGCATCCAAGGAGGCAGGACCCACAACATGAGGCATAGCTCTGGAGTATGCATGAAGAAGTTGTCTGTCTTGATAGTTCTAATGATCCTACTTCTGATCAGTTGTCTGCTGAAAAGAAAATTAAAGTAGCTCCTTCCAAGTCAAGGTTATGTGAGCCAGGACAAAGTTTCCTCAAGCTTGTTCTCAGATTGTCCTGAGGAGGTAAGAAACCAGGCTGCAAACAGACAGGAGACAGCTCATCTCTGCTGTGTACCCACCTTAATGGCATTTAAGCCAAAAAGGAAATAAAACTGATTCAAATACAAAGAGGAAAATTACTATGATTGAGATCTAAGAAAAGGAGTGTGATGAGGTTGGAAATTGAAGGAAGATGAGGGATGGGAAAAAAATACTGTGACTGACAGCACAAGAAACCTGGGAGAATGGAGAAGGAATTAGAATTTATGGAGCTTGTCTGAAAGAAGGCAGCTACCTTAGTAAGGAGATGTGGATTGGAAGGAGCTGCTTGAGGGAAAGACAAAGCTG
This sequence comes from Corvus hawaiiensis, assembly GCF_020740725.1. NCBI lineage: Eukaryota > Metazoa > Chordata > Aves > Passeriformes > Corvidae > Corvus > Corvus hawaiiensis. Next base: position 27,554,279 of record NC_063221.1, read on the forward strand.
GAGAAGGGGCCAGATGAGAAGATCAGAAATGGAGAGACAGGGACAGAGGACACCGGAGACACACAGAACACATGGGTAGGAGTTCCTGTATCCTTTAAAATATATTCCCCACAAAGCTTTAAATAGAAAAGCATGTATCTCCAGGACCTTAACATGTATTTGAAGCCCATTAGTGAATTACTCTTCATCCACAGCTGTTGACCCAGCTGAAAATCTACTGTTACTGACAATCACCTTATTAGTGCAGAGAAAGGCTGGGCAAGAGATTCAGAGTTTTCATCTTGTGATGAACAACTGCACCAGTATATTGTATTATGGATTTATTTTTTTAAACATAGAAGGACTTACACACTCAGAATAAATCAGAAGACCACTGCAATGATTAATGATATAAAGGTTAAGAGTTAAAATTCAGGGGCTGCCACAGTTCATGTTGCAGAGTAAACTGAATGGGCTTTAATCATTGTATACTGCTTTTCTGCAGCCTCAAACACACCAGTGTACTTGGATTTGCTATGAGGCAAGAGGCTGTTGCCCACTTGTCACAGGAAAATGTATTTTCAGGAATCAACATCGAGATTATGGAAGTTAAATGTGGCAGGACAAACCATAGGAAAAAAAGAATGGATAAGATCATATTATATTATACTGAAGGTGAGGAGACAATATTCAACTTGTAATTCTACCAGTCTCCAAGTTCATGTTTGCAACGTCAGCATTCATCTAATAAATTATGCAATGATGTGTTGATCCTAGAGGTCTTTTCCAACCTTAATGTTTCCATGATTGTCTGATATAAGGAATCCATTATTTGTCAGCACACTGACAGAAATGTGAGTGACTCAAACAGTGATGAGGAGGTTTCTCAGTTGAATGCAGGATTTCTCATTGTTGCACAGCCATTAACGGCAGACAGGACTAATGCCTAAAAGTTATGGTGATCGATTCTAATTTTTTTTCCTATGAAAACGTTAAGACAGGTGAAAGTCGTGATTTGGTTTCTTAAGCATCACATTTTTTTTTTATAAAACAAGTTGAAAGAGTTAGCTGTTCCTGTAACACTTAACACTTGTACACAAAGTGCGAGAGGTTTGATACAACAGAGAAGAGTTACCTGAATTCCCCACAGTGCCATTGTTCACCAGTGAGTTTGGAGTCACAGGATTGTGCCAGTGTCCCTCATGAGAAGTGCTGGGGATTCCCATGGGCCTGGCAGCAGGCTGTGCAAAGATGATACTGGGATCATTCAAGCTTACACTGCTCTGGTTATTTGTGGTGCTGCTGCTGCCAGATCTCATAGAAAATGGAACATTTGTAGAATGAGGAGGGTTACCCGGTGCAGAGTGAATAACAGGCCCATGAATAGGCCAAGAAGTGTTGGGAAGCTGAATTTGGTGGTGATGGTGCATCTGAAGTAGTCCCAGGTTATGCAAGGTGGAATACTGACCTGGGGGAGATTGGGGAAAGTTAAACAAAGGCAGCTGGACCTGATGGGGTGGCTGTGCACCCTGCTGTGGCTGAGAAACGTGCTTAGACTGGGATATTGATTGTGGCTGAGTCTGGTTAATGGAGGCTGGCTGAGAGGAATTCTGTGGGAATTGTTGAGGTTGTGGAGAATAAGATGACTGATGCGAATCAGACTGGAGGAAAAAAAAAAGTATGAATTTCTGATTAGTTCACTGGCTATTTAATGGTGTTTTCTTTAATAAGCACCCACTGTTAGACTATTCATAAAATGGCAAAGCACTCCCCAGCCACACCCCAAAGACTGCACCCAAGTTCCTGTTGGCTTCAGTAAGTGCAGGTCAACTGACAGTGACTTTCACCAACAGATAATTTGGACTCGTAATGTGGCACATCCCACCATCAGAAACACCATTCTGAGCAAACATTAGCCCCAAGCTCTTCATTAGACTCCACACACACTTGTTTCTAGTTTTTAATCAGTCTCTTCCCTATCCTACTTATTTACAGCCCAGTATCTCATTAACTAATTGCCTTACTTCTAAATACAGTGGTTCTTAATACTGCAGTTTTTTAAGTAATTCCAAAGTAAGCTCCTAATATTTCTACCATTTAAAAAAATCTGTTAAACAAGAAATGCAGATTCCAAAAACCCAGTTTCAACCTTCATATCCTGGTGCTAGGCTATGGCTAAAGGCACAGTAATAGCAATTATTACAGCCTTTGCAGAGTTCTTACAAAACTTTCCCTTTCACCAGCAACAGAAATAGGCATGAGGCTATTTTATCTGTTTAGAATTGCAACTAAACAGAGAAGTACTTCAAGAACTGGGTGGCTGGGAAAAGAGTTACTCAGTTCATCTGCCAAAACTTAATGCCATTGTCTGGATTCCCCACTCTGGTTTTAAGCATTGAGACAAGATGCTGATGGAATGAGTGCCTCCAGAGACATTCAAATGAGACAGGTACCTAAACCAGAGAGGATGACCTAAATCTCAGATCTCTTTCTCCCCCTGAGACTGACTTCTCTCCAGAGACTACAGCAGCCAGCCAAGCTCCAAGAGCCTCAGCTGCTGTTGAACACCTGGAGTTATAGGTCTCTGCAGCTTGTCACTATCCCTGATTTATCACTATTGCCTGTCCATTTAAACTGGCAGTCACTTGTCTCCAATAACCAGAGGTGTCTGCAGGACCTCCCCATGCCACAGCATCCCCTCTAGCAGCACACTGTGTGTCTGTGCCAGGGTAAAAGCTGGAGCCCAGAAGCTGGGATTGCTCCCTGCTGCTATTCCAGCTGTGCCTGTATGAGTGCCTCCTGTACCTTTCTATCAAACCAGGAAGAGAAGGTAAAACCTGGGATTTGAAAGATGATCACTGGTTTAACAGTTTAAATGTTATAAAAATAAAGCACATGCACTGACCACAAACATTCCTGCAGATATTAACCTACCACAGGCATGCACTGGATGTGCCAGCAGCAGGAAAAGAGGCATATTACACTCCAGCCTAGATCTGCTTCCCATTCTCTCCCTCTTACTCCATCAATATTCCCCCTTCCCGTTCTTCTCAAACAATTCCTGGACAGAACATATTCACCAAGAAATCCTGGCCAAATGACAACCATGCAACACACAGAGAGTCCATGACATCCAGGTGACACAAGAATGTGCACATGATGTGTCTGGTCCTGAGTCCACCCACACATTTAGCTTCAATTCCCGAGGCTCCTAAAAAATATGGCTCCTAAAAAAAATACTCCTGTGGCATGTTCAGCCCTTCACTTAGATTAGGACTGTATCAGCCTCTCTTTAGAAGCACACTGTAAGTCATGAGGTCTCTGTTACTGGAGCCAGCATTCCAAGAAATGCTTGCTGATCAGTTAGGAAAGTAGTAAACTGAACAAACAGCATTAGTGATCAGCAGCCCTGATTACTGTATTTGCTTACTTGCCAGTTTCATTAGGAGGCACATGCTTCTCCGACTAACACCTTAAAATAAATTCATTTCTGCTGTACTGTCTGCTCCAAAAATATTAAATGCCAACAGCTGTATTTGCTCAACCCTCTGCTAACCATATCCACTCAGAAGCAGATTAAACACATTTTATGTAGCTCTATAGAGACCTGAACAAATTCTAGCATAAAACTACCAAAAATTTCCCCATTGTTCTGCTTGTGCTTCTAGTCTGCTCTGGCAGGCATTTCATTGAAGTATGACTTAGCTGTGTTCTGTGTCTGTTCACTACAGTCCCTTAAGACAGATCTCTTAAACCACAAAGAGTCATGGTTGTCAGTAACCTAAGTCTCCAGCATGTTAACAATGAGCTGTGCTTCATCTCCCTTAGTAACTCCAGAGCGCTGCCAGAACAATGAGAATTTGAAAAGCATCCTAGCTTAATCTGGCCTTTCAGAATTGCAAGGTATCTCATATCAAACTTGACTATGAGGTTTCCATACTGAAAAACCATAAATGCTCCCCAAGACACAGCACATCATAAATCAAAGTTTCACTAATTGGCAGAGTGCAACACTGTCATTATCAAGTGCAGAATCTGTTGAGAAAAAACTGTGCAAACCTGTTCCCAGCATAGCTAGTTTGCTACAGCTTTGCTCCCTGCAGTCCCCCCTCACAGAACTTACACATTCTGATGACTGCCTGGTGCGCAGGGGTCGCTCCACCTGCTGCTGGCCCACAGCCACCAGCTGGGAATTTACCATGCTCCGGACCAGCTGTGTGCCTGATCAAGGAACAGAAATGTTAATAAAACCCACAAGGTGACAGAATAATGAGCAGAACTGGGAGTCAGCAATACCTTAACTCTCATGTGACACAGAGTAGGTAAATCACTTTAACCTCTGCTCTCCTTTAAGTGGAAACTTTTCCCTCTACTGGCAGCACACAACATTAATAGGTATAGGAGCTAAACACAAAATCTATTTTTGAGTAAAACAAAGTCTAGCAGGAACAAGGCTCACTTTGCTATCAGGCTGAAGCTCTACTTTATATAGGTTTCCACATTACTGCTGTAAGCAGTGGCACTTTAAATAGCAATAGCAACAGCAGAAACTCCTGGGCAAAGAAAGGAAACTAAAAAAAAGACTAAAGGATAACAGAACACAGAAGCAAGGCTCTCTCTGAAGTTCATTTATGAATACTTTTCCTCTTTTTTCAATTATCACAGGCACCCAAGGGCCTGATTTGAATGGGTTTGCAATTAATCTTCTCTAAGTACTACCAGTAATTTGAAAGCTGGATCTAGCCTAATTCATCTGTATGGTTTTTTTTAGGTGTTACTGAAAGACTGCTGATTTTTGCTGAAAATACATTTACTTACCTCTCACAGATGACGGAGGGTTAGCTAACATTTGAGAAACATTTGGAACAGGAAATGCATTCAATTATTATTATTATTATTACTACTACTGCTTCTAAATGCACCCATTGTGAGTGGAAGACAAATAATGCAATACCCTGAAGTACACTGTATTTTACTGCTGAGTACATTTTTACCACCCATGCAAAGACTATACTTCAGGAGGCATTACTCCCCTTGAAGAAAAGCAACACAGACTAAAAGCTGTATTTGCAATGACTGAAATATCACCTGCAGGATTTTTTTTTTTAAAGATAATTACCAAGTCTGTACAGAAACCTAGAGAAAAGGGATCTCACAGCTTTCAAATTATCCTAACACATAAACTAACTTACCTGGCACACTATTATTTCTCTGACGGGTTTGTTTGAATTCAGGACAATCTCTCCTAACATGACCCACATCCCCACAGATGAAACACCTTTTCTCTCTTGTTTCTCTGTCATCTTCTTTCACCTCTTTTTCATCATCTTTCTCATTCTCCTTTTTCTTCAACCTGAACAATAATTTTTATTAGCAGTATCACAAAACCACACACACACAAACACATCATCTCTGTAGAATTGTTGTACTGTTATGTTCAAAGGAAATGGTTACATAACCAACAGCTGTACCAGAATACAGACATCTCAGGAATCCCAAAAAACACTTTCAGATTCTGGGCTGGTTAATAGCCTGTATAAACTTTAAGAATTTAGAAGCTCCTGAGACCTGTCCAAAAGCTGTCTGACTGTATTAGAGCAGAACTATGACTGCAGTTAAGCAGCCTAAGCCTGCCAGGTAGCTGGGGATAGCACAGCATAGCAGTTCTATGCAGCAATCCCACTGAGTCAGAATATACCCAAAACAAGTGAGCTGCAGCTTGTTCATACAACCTCCCCCTCACTGGAGAGGGCACATTTCTCTGTCAGCATCTGAGCCCAGACAGGATGTGCAGCAAAGCACTGAGGCCCTTTCAAACACTCAGTTCTAATACAGCAGGAGAACTAGTGATCAGGAACCAAGACAAGAAGCAAAGGTCTTTTTCCGCAAGATATCTGTAGGATTGTTAAATATTAGTATTATTTTGGGAGCTGTATATACAATCTGAGAGAGATTCTGTGTGGCTGTGCTGTAGTAGCAGTTTGTGTGAAGAGCAGATCACAGCTTCTTTTCCTGAGGTAGATGTAGGGAAAGAGGTGATGCAACTCCATGTGCTAGTACTTGTACAGAGAGCATCTGAAAGAAATAGTCCACCTGTGACCACAGGATTCCAGTGCACTTTCATGTATCTTGAACTCTGCTGACTGAACAAAAGGCTGTAAATAAAAATTTTGTAGCAGGAAGAGACCAAGAACCCTTTGAAGAATTATGGAGCACACGACTGAACATAAGGAGTACATGAAAAAGCCCAGATTAATTTGCATTCTGAGGGCTTCAACAGGCTTTAGCAGGAGTCAGACAACCTAGGCTGACTGGGTCATTAAATAGCCAAAGCTGTAAAAAGTGAGGAGTGCATGTTCTCTGTCAATTCCTGCTAAACTCTCTTTGGAGAGATTGACCTGCACGTACCAGGGACTCCTTTTGCAGGAGTCCTGGACCCAAAATTCCTAAATAAAATTAATGTACAAGTGCGAGATCACCAAGTGACTGGCACTAGTATGATGTTACAGAAATGCACCTTAACTATTTACATTTTAACTAATCCTAGAGTTATTTTAATAAACTTTTACCTGCCTTGCAGATGTACATTATCAGATTTAGAGAACAATTCAAATTCAATCCTGTCTTCTGCACATGATCACTACAGGAAATCCATTTTAACACATGACAAATTTTGCAGCCAGGTAATATGTTCTCCATCTGAATTTACACTATACAAAGATAATTTAGTGATCAAAGTTGAGCTTAACTACATATGAACATACTATGGACTGTTGATTTTACTCTGTGTGTGCTTCTATAAACACTTAAAATTTAAAGTGATGATCAGAAACTCTTAAGAAAAGCAAAAAATAGGATAGGGAATTGAGGATCAGATACGAAGCTCTGATTTTCTCTGCAATTTAGCAATTTTCTCATTTCCATTAAATCTTCAAATATCCAAATCCCTCATGATTTAACCTCAAAGGTTTCCCAATAGCTTTGTGTATTACTTACCTCCTCCTCTTTGGACAGTCTTTCATGTAGTGACCAATTTTTCCACAGACACGACAACATCTGTCATTGGGTGCCAATTCCCCATCTGTCAGCACTTTTGAGTCAAAAAAGTATTCCTATCAAAACACATCAGACAGATAAAATATATAAACCACTCACTTATAAGACTGAGAAATGAAAGCAAAATTGTCAGCTTTCATCTCTTATTGCTCCCTGAATGATACTACTTCTGAGATTATACCTGGCCCTTTTCTTCCCCTAGATAATGGCAGCTTTTTCAGAGATATGAAGCAGTTTGGGCTAAAAAAGGGCTATTTGCTCTCAGGGACAGAGGATGAATTTGCAGAACAGCTTATCCAGGCTCCAGCCTGCTGCCCACCTTTTGCATCCTCAAAGACTCTTAAGAGGGCAATTTTTTTGCATATGATCTATTTTGGTACCTGAGTCAGTACTTGTGTGCTTTCCAAAGCACCCAATGTCCCTTCCCAGATGACATGATTACATCCATTTAGACAGAACACAGCTCAGGTGGGAAACAGATGGAGCATCTGCAGACTGACCTGTATCACTCCCCTCCCCTGGAATTTGCTCAGGACAGCTGCAGTTCTGATGTGTGTCAGCACAAAGGTTTACAAAGCCCACAGGTTACAGCCTCTGAGCAACAGAATTATTGTGAAAGTACTGTCTTGCCTGAAAGACTGAAATGGAGGTACAAACTCAGAAGAAAAACACAGATAAAGCAAGCAAATGGAAAAAAGAAGATATGGAAGGATGACAGGAAATAAAAGCTTTCAAAAGATTTTTTAAATCCTTTAGAAATTCAAGTTCTGTTCAAAGCTACTGGGAGAACAGTCCTGCGAATTGTTTTAGAAAATACCTTTCCAAGTTGATCTTAAAAATACTAATTATAGTATTTTATTTGCTCATATTTAAAAAGTAGCAGTCTCTTATACATCAATGACTGGGGCCTGTAGCACAGAGCAGTACTTTCTCCAAAATGATATTGAATGAACGCATTCCTCACCCTGACTCACTACACAGATTTTAAAGGTCAACTGTTAAAAAAAAAGTCAATCATCATCCTTTTCCTTGCTTAAGCAGCAATCCTTACTCTCTCCACCAAGTGGAAAAATAAATAGAATGTAGCATCTCTTGGATCTGTTTTCTTCAGCTAGTAAAGAAGAGCCAGTAAAGTTCCTAGAGCTGTTTCTGAGTTTTACAGCCAAATTTGCAGTTTTCTGCAATATTTAACATCATACAGTGGGAGGTTTTATAAAAAACAAAACACAAATTAAACTTACTTTTCCCAAACCTGCCAATAATACTCATCACCCATCCAACCACTCCTCTGAATTTTATATTGCAGGAGCCCAGTACTAAACTGTACATTTAATGCAGACAAAGTATAACTACACATATTGTGCATACCAAATTGATAAATACATACAAGAGACTTGCCTTGGGTGCATCAACTCAGTGGACAAAGAAAATTTAAAAACATACTAAAAACTCTGAGAACTTACAGCTTCTCTTCCAACAGCTGGGTAGAATGGGGTACCAAATAACTTTCTCCCATTGATAAATGCCTTCATTATAAAGTTGGTCACTATTGAAGAAAGACAAAGTTATTGGAAAACAACAGAAAAGGCACAACTCAGCAAACATTAGCCATCAGCAGACATTAATTGCTTACTTTTCCTAGAGACTCCAGCACCCAAATTATGATTCAAGTCAAAAGGATCTGCACAAAGAAGGGAGAAAAAAAAATCAGAGTTGGAAAAAATATGCTGCAACAGAATTTTTGGTTTTAATGCAGAGATTTCCATTTTAAATGCATTCACAGAGTAGATTATAGCAAAACAACACTCTAAGTTTTAAAACTGTGACTAACCATAATACAATAAGAAGAACAATTCACTGACATTTAGTAAAAGCTATGAGTCTCATCAATTTTGTGAGCTTGTGAGGACTTGTAAACAATGGTTTTTTTAAAACACTGGTTTTTTAAAAACACTGACTGTAGTTTTCTCACATAAAGATCCTGTGCAAAGAGAACAGCCTCTCAAGCAACAGTTTCCTACTCCTCATGAATGGAAACTCAATTCAGCAGAGGAGTACCTTCGATGGCAATACATTTGGATGTCCACTGCTTCTCAAACGTGGTTAACAGCTTCTTCTGCCGGATGCTGATCACATATTCCTTGAAGTCAAATTCCTCAGTGTAGAACCGCAGCAGCCCCAGCCAGAGCTCTCCAAGAGATTCAGTGTTCTTTCCAAGAGAAGGCAGACGCTTCTTCTGCATGCAGTTGAAGACAATTTATTCAGCTAGAGTTACTGCAGCACTCCTGAAATACCTCTCTAACTATGTTTGTCTATTATGAACAGTTTCTTTTGGTTAAAGTAAGGTTAAATCATTACAGTTAAGACTAAACCTGGACTGTTTTTAAGAATAAAAAGTATTTTTCCTGATTTATGCTATTTAGAAATTACTTAAAATAAACCAAGCAAAAGCAGAAACTCAAAACAGGACTCATTTGGGAAGTGGCAACACTACGGATATGGAAGTTTAATTAATTAATAAAATCGATCTTTTATATATTACACTGTTAATGTATTACTTTTCCTGAAAAGCAAGGTTTAAGTTTTAGTGACACTTCTGGAATTAGAAGATTACCAATTCTTCCATGTCATCAAAGAAAAATGCATTCCATCCATCCACCATTCTTTGTGGAATCTGTTTGCCATCAAATATCTGCCAGAACAGAGAGTGACAGTTACTGCTCTAATTCAAAGTCACTGTAAAATACTTGCAGTTCTTTTGGTAAAAGAATAATATAAAAATATAAATACTTTAATTTTAACAATTACTTCTTATACAGACAGAATTTCCCATTGGTAAAAAGTCTGAAAGTCTTTCTGCATTGTTGCTGTACCTTTCAAATTATTTGGATATTTAATTTTTACTTGTTCTTTGCAACTAAGAAAACATGACTGAATTACCTTGTCAAGATTCCAACATCTCTCTTGCCCACAGATTCTCTAAGGAGACTTTATACGATTTCTATTACATTTTGACTTTAGCACAGCCAAGGGGAAATTCCGCTGTTACTTAAATGCACTCTCAAGGTAGCAGTAAAATAAAATTCCCCAACTGCTACTAAAGTATCAGCAAGAAAGTCTATGAGTCTCAACTGCAATGTTTAAGCCAACTTTCCTCTTGCACACAGAAACCAAAAGAGGCAGAAAGGGACAATTTTCAGACGTGCCTGGGAGTTCCAGAATGTATCCAGGAAGAAGCAGATAGCTGAACAATTATATTCTCCCTATCCATACAATGGGGGTACAGAACATTATTTTCTTAAAAAAGCTTCCTGGCACATGTAAAATATTATCTTTAAAGTTGTACCAAAGCATCAATTATCTTTTTTCCCCGTCATCAAATAATAAAATAAACTTTTTCTCTTACAGATAAAGTGTTGAGCAATAAATGCTTCTGACAATAACTGGCTGAAGAGCTGGACTCACATTTCAAGAGCATCTGGTGCAGTCTCATAATTACAATTCCCTTCTCTCCATACCACCTGCCAATTTTTTTCTATCCTGTTCAGCATATAAATATCATCATAAGTCCAAAATCTTAAAGTAAATGTAACAGCAGAACTTAGGCCCAACAGACTCCCAGTTTTGATCTAATTTTCTTGGCAAGTTTTACCTACTAAAACCAAGAGGGAGTTAAGAACCTGCTGATTAGAAGGGCCCCATATTTCATTCATCCCCCTGATCCTAAAATCCCAGACTTCTCATATTTGGCTTGAAGAAAAAGTGCATCTATTTTCATAGCCTCATTTTCTGAACACCTACCTCCTGAAGAACTGGAATAACTGGTGGATTTCTCTGCTGTAGAAAGTACAAAACCATAAGAATATAGGCATACGAAGACAGACTACCACGGGATGCATCACCAATATCGCAGCGCTGAAAAAATACATTTTAAACAAAATGCTGAATTTACATTTCACTGTTCAAGACTAACAGCTATGTCAGAGAGCAAACAGAAACCCCATAAGTAACAGCAAATACATTCACCTCATAATTAAAAATTGTTTTATGAAGCCTGAAAAATAAATGCACCCAAGAGTCAACTGCCATCTGGCAAATCCACAGCATAATTTGTCTAACATAAAAACAGAAAAGCTTTTCATAGCCAAAATACTTTAAAAAAAATTTATAATGTGCCAAACTGAAAAAAAAAGCCCAAATCAAAACCCCCAAAACATAAATCCCAGGTTTCAATACTATAAAATTTAATTTTCCTTAACTCATGCTTCAAGAGCTGTTTCTATGATTCCTTATTATTTTGGTTCCCCCTCCCCTTTTTAAAAAATAATTCATTGACAGCAAGTATTTCCATGTTGTACTGGCAATGCAGCCATACGTGGCATTTTGCTAGCAAACATACACATACCTAATTAAACCACGGTGCAGCCTGCACAACACTGTGCAAAACAAACATCCCTGAGCAAGTCAGGGAGCTGGAACTAGATGGGACTAAGGTCCCTTCCAACCCAAGCCTTTCTATGACTCTGATCAGTGAATTACCTTACTATGCTTGAGTATCTCATTACAGTATAACCTCTCCACAGCACCTGCTTCTAAGCTATCCTGTGCTTTGAGCCTGTGTCATATCAAGCAATGCATTTTTAACCTCCTAGGGCTGGAAAAAACGGATTCACAAATTACTTTCACATTAGCAGCAGCAGTGACAGCTGTTCCTGGGTTTTCTGCCAACGCAAACAGAGGAGGAGGCATTTTGCTTAAAAACAGAGTACTTGCACAGCTACAAAGTCACTTCCATACACATACATTCAGGAGTGTATATCCCACAACTTGGAAATTTCATCTTTGCAGTAACATTTTTAGAACACACACAGTAGTATGCAATGCTACCAAAAGAATGTAAGATTCATTATTATCAACACAAGGCATTTTTAATCTGGACAGAGAAGAGACGTGGCAGTATTGCGCACTACTGTGACCACATCAAGAAAAAAATCATTGCTAGTCTCAGTGACAGTATAATGAATATGTCCATTCCCATTCTGGCACAAAGTTATTTTATTCATCGTGATGTATTTTATTACATGAACATCTGGTAGCATGAGGCACTCTCTACAAGCCATTTTTTATTTGCCCCAGTTCCACTAAGCTTTCTTTGGATGTGCTGTATTTAATACTGCAGCTCGAATAAAAAGCAACACCATGTTTCAAATTACCAAAGGCTACATAGTATAACACTTTGATAGAATATCGTAACAAAAGATGCAGGAGATTTGACATTTTCAAACTCTTAAAGTCAAGTGTATGTCCTAGGCACAGCAAGTAGAGACTCAGACATTCATTCATCACCTCATACCTACCTACTCCTGACTTTTATATTAAGTAAAACAAGGCAAGTGTGCCAGAAGAAAGCAACAGTAATCTCTGGGCTGGTCCCAGATGTGGAAACTTGGGAAGCCCATGCACATCCACACGCCCCTACACGTTACAGTTACCATTTTTTCCTATTTTGCTTGGGGCTTGGGTGGGGTTTTTTGTTTGTCATAATTGCAGCTGGTTTGAAATTGAAGAAAAAAGGAAAGTTTTCCTTTCATCAGCTTCCTCTTACACAGAAATCTTTCAACAGATAGCAGAAGGTACCAGGATTTGATTTTGACACACTATCAGATGGAGCACAGTAAGCTTAAGAAAGTGCACTTCATATCAACAGCAGTCTAGTGTCTCCTCTCCAGTTGGTATTGGCAAAAGGCAAACTCAGTGGCTGCAGCAGGTAACAGTGTATTGTACAAATAAGTGCCTTCTTTTTATATTACCTTTGCAAAAACTTTCATTGTGTAGCCCAGATATTGCACCCTAGGATCAATAGCTGCGTAGGTAGCCAGCATCCTTGTGTTATGCTGTGCCTGGAAGAAGGGGAAAAAAATTAAACTGGTGACAGGGTGAGCCAATTATGTAAGAAATTGTGCAATTTCACAGTGTCAGGTGAAAGCTGGAATGAGCTGTACTATTCATGATGGCAAACAGGCCATGTGGCACTAGTGGCTTCTCAGAAGCATCCCCAAAACAAGACTTTTTGTACTATAACCTGCCCTGCCATCAGGTCATACACAGCTACCTGGGTTGGGCTGAGGGTGTGGGCCACTGAATTTAAATGATGTAGAAGAAATACACAAACACACAAAAGCATTTTCATTCTGATTTCGAAACTATTCCGTCAAATGGTTATTTGGGTAAGGGAGAAAGAATTAAAAACCTTTCTTTGAACACAAGAGCAGACACAAACAGATGCTTACCAGTGTATTGTACAAACTGATATCTCCCTCCAAGCCACTCCGCCTGTGTTCAAACTTTACTATAGGCACTTTGGCTGTTGTTATAGGCAAGATGTTTCTCAAACCTGGGGAAGCAACACTTTAGTACATAAAACATTTCCATTAACAACATTTATAGTAAATCTAACTGCAAAACAAATTACACTTTAAAGCACCTACCTGGATGCTTCTTAAGAACTTTTGCCAAACCTTCTATTATTTCTTTGCAGTTTAATTTCTAGGAAAAACAAATATCACAGCTTCAGATGTTAAAACGCAGATCCTATTCCAACAAGCACATCTACTATCACATGTATTTCATAGATGAAAAGTCTATGTACAAAAAGGAGCAAGCATTAAACCAGCACATGAATTTACATGAACTCATATGCTCTGTGTGGACATCTACATTACACTGTGTATCTGTAAGGCACCAAAAGTAAAATATCTTCCTTCAGTTGTGCAGAATGCAACAAGCCAATGTGCAACTAGCAAATCCGACCTTTCCTGTGTACAGAAATCTTAACTGAATTTAAAAAACCTTAAAGAATCCTTGAGTTTACAATAGCAGATTTTATCAATTTCAGAACTCTTACCTCTGCATTTTCATGACCTTCCAATGTCATGCAGATATCTAGATCACTGTCCCGAAATCCAAATCCATTCTTTGAGGAGCCAAATAAGCAAAGCCTGGCTTTGTCTGATCAAAAGAATAGACAAGGAAAAGGTAAACTCTTTTACAGTTGAATGGTAAGTGCTTAGTATGAAATATTGCTTAACTGTCATGTGCAGGTGCCCATAAAAATGAGCTTAAAGAGAGAGCTTACAGTGTCACTTCAAAGACTTCAGCTTTGACAAAGGAGGAAGCACAATACTTTAGAAATTATTTATAGAAAGTAAGGCAGGATAAAGTCTTATTTTATGTAATTTTTTTTGTAACTGAGGTATGTTACAGTTACTATAATCATTAAATGGCATCTCCAAATGTGGTGCAGTATTTTGTGGTATGCAACTGCACTTTCCTGCTTTACATAAATCAAAACAATGTGTAGTCACCAGTACAGCTTTACCCCACAGATAAGACAGAGCTACTCCTAGGGTAACCAAAGTAATACTTCTGGTTGCATTCAGAGTTCACCTAGGTTGCATATTTTTCCTGTGACCAGGTAAATTTGGTCAATGAGTTTTTGTAATCATAACATACTCTGCAAGAAGACACAAGCAAGTAAGATTACAATACTTTATGAAACATTCTTTCCCAATTGCCGTGTTTACATTTTTGTTTGAAACACAATATTACTAAGTATTTTCATTCTTGGAAAGCAAAATTATGTAGTTAAAACAAATTCCTTCCCAACTGCAAAGAATACATTTATCAGTTCAACTGAAACCAATGCTAGGAAAATAGACCTAACACTTATTCACAGCTTTTTTCCTAAACTTTAATAGAATCAGAAACCTTAAGTTTTTCAAGGCTTTGTAACAGGTCTCAATTCTCAACTGCTGCCAGTAAGTGGAGGCACAGCCAGGGGATGGATTGGAATTCCTAATTCTTTGATGACAGGTCAGCTACAGCAGAATGGCCTTCCATGGACTGGAATTCAGGAGACCTGGGTTTGCACCTGGCTTTAGCACTGTTTTACACCACCTACGAAAAATCACTAGGCATCTCTCTCTGTGCCTTGACTTGCATCACTGTAGTAAGACACTTCTGCTTGTTTTATATAAGGGATGTGAAGATAAACTCATAAGATTTCTATGATACTCAAGCACTGGTGACTAGGCAACAAAAGTCCTTGGCCCACGACCAAAGCTAACACTAAACCCAACCAAACTTTCTTTCTGGCCCGACTGGAGCAGTCCTGTGTTTGCATTGCTACTCTGGCAGCTCTTCCTCCACTCTAGGGATGTTTCCACGGAACAGCATGAAGAGATTGTCCAGTGTCAAAGTCTGCAAGACAGCTTTACATAGGGAGGGAAAAGAGATGCCACTGCTTCAAGCAAGGAGAATAAAATGAGACAAACCACATTTTTATGCTCTGGACAACATGACTGAAGAAAGCATTCTGAAGGATCACTACCTACTATTACATACCATTATACTCTTTTCGAATAAATCTCTCCAAACTTGCCAGTATTTGTTCTCTGTTTTGTTGCTCAGATAAAGGAGGGGATAATTCATCTAAGTAAAAACAAATTTAAACACAGTTAGATGTGACCTTCAGCACCTCAAAAATCCTTTTCAGCTAATTAAAAGATTAGATGAGGTTTTTTTTGTTATGTTTGCTTTGCTAAAATCTGTGGTTTTCTTTTTATATCATTAAAATCTTCAGGATTTTATTTCAAGACATCCAATTTTTCAACCACAGAGAGGCTTGGTGGGCACCTGGCATCCAGCCAAGGTTAGACCACCACAGCACCCCCAAAAGATGCCACAGAATTTGGCAAATACAAAAACTAGTTTTGCCCAGAGCCTGGTTCCTGGGGAACACCAGTAGCTTTTTATAAACAGTGATAAATACATAATATCAGTTTCTGAAATCTGTTATAAGGTATCACAACCATGAATTATCTGAAAATTAAAATATTTTAATGGCATAATAATATGCCATTTGTAGCCTAGGGCAGCTGGAAGAGCTTCTTCCTACTGAATTGGAAATAATTGTAAATAAGTAATTTAACCCTAGAGTATTTAATATTTCCAGGTTACAGATCACAGTATACAGTGGGGTACAAGCACTTTTTGAACTTACCAAAACATCTTTTACACACTATATCGAGTATTTCCCGAAATCTGTCTGTCATCGGTGGTAGTGGTTTTAGATCAATTTTCTTGAAATCCTCTGGGCAATCATTTTTGGAATGTCCATCCCGTTTGCAGATGCTGCATACTATAGTTGGTGGCTTTTTTGGGGAAACCAAAGTGCATAAATGCAATTTTCCTTTTAAGACAGTTCAGCAGATTTCCAAGCAACCAAGAACATTTAACATATGAACAACAACAGAGCCTCTACAAAGAGCAGAAAACCTCTCAACAAGCTGCATTTAGTTCTCACGGTGCGTAAAAGCACCTGGAAATTCTACAAGAAAGTAAGAGAGAGGGGGGAGTAATAACCAAAAAAACAACACCCAGGATTTTTTTGCGTGTGTAAATCAAAAAGCTTTGCATAAAATGGGGGAACAGACCATCTAATCCAAACGTGGATGGTGATGTTTCCAGTCCTGAATAACAGGGACTCTACAAAGGCCAGAGCTACCACCCGTAACACAGACTGAAACAATCACCGGGAGAATCCCGCCATCCATCCGCCCTTAGGTTTAGTGACTCAGAAGTAATTGGCCCAGTGATACATGACCAGCACTGCTTACCTTTCCTGAAGTAAAAATAAACTTATCAAATACATAATGCATTTCTTCTGTTGAGAGTCTGCCTTCCTCTTTGAGATCATGGGTTTCCAGCACTGCTTTGCAGCTGGGCGAGGTAGCTGGGGTGCCAGTGCACTTGGTCTGCGGAGATGACTCCGTTACCAAACTCTGCCTACTTTCAGCATCAGAAAACTCATTACTGGAATTTGTGTCATCAGGTTGATGTGCACTGCAGTTACAGTGGTGGCTGAGCTCATCCTCAGGTAGACACACTGAAATTTCTAAATCATCCCTCTCTTTAGGTGATTTTTCATTTAATTCACAGCATTCATTAGAAATAAGGGGTAAAGCTTCTTCTTTGTCTTCATCATAGCTAGAGTCCAATGTTGAAAGTAGCAAAGAGTCCATGTCGTGGGAAGTACATCTTTTGGCTACATCTTCTACCACTTTATTACATTCAACTTCATTCTCTGGTATGTTACATCCGCTTCCTGTATCTTGTTTATCTACAACATTTTCCCCTTGTGGAAGGCAACAGTTTGCTACAGGCTCCTCAGATCTTGTGGATTTCTTATTATTAATTTTCCCTTTTTCTTTTTTCTTGGTATCTGGCTTGGATTTAATCCCATCTTTACTTTGTGGACATGCAAAATATTTATATGCTGTCCTAAATCGCTCCAGGATGTACTCAAATACCATCTGGCTATTTAGACTTCGTGCAACATTCCTCTTTAGTGCAAAAGGATCTAGGAAGAAAAAGAACAATTTAATTAGTAATCTTGAACTTCTGCATTTCACAAAGCAGATGAAATCCCTAAGTAACTATATGGCAGTTAAAAAGAGATTCTTATATTATAATCCAGAATTGTATTTGGATATACTTAGAGAATGTAAGACCCACAAGTTTTTTCAGAATTTTTCCATACAAAACATACCCCCATACAGCCATGAATGGCTGACTATCATAAACCATTCTAAATTCTGTTACTCAAAAAGAAAACCATGGGTATATTGCACCATTATATTATGGTCAATTTCTAAACTAGAAATTAAAATAAACATACAAAGGCAAAATAAATAGAGGCCTGCCAGAACCTTTTTTCCTCCACTGAAGAAGGATTTTAATTTCCCTTCAGAAATTCATTTGTCTAAGAGTAACATTAAGGATGTAAGGATTGTATGAACCAATCTCACCAGGATCCATTCTTAGTCCTTCCTAACGATTTCTAGATCAAACATGTTTTCCAAGCAAAAAGAGCTCCTGCATAGCTGCTATAAGTTTGCCTGGAAGACAGTACCAAACTGAGATTCTGTTACTTCATAATATCAGCTACAAAACTTAACATTGAAAAAAAAAAAGGCAAAAATGAAAAGTAAAAAAAACATAAAGCAAACAACACAAATAGCCCAACAATAGCAGATGTCAGAACCAGAATGCAATCTGGTTTTTTGAAATTATTTCTCGTTTCTTCCTCAATGATTTGTCCTGCCATCTTACAACCCACATGTTGAATAAACACCTCCCTACTTTTTCTGAACTCTAGCTAAAAGTTATTGAAGAAAAGAATTGGGAGAGGAAATTAAAGTCACAGGAGTGATCTCAAGACCCACTACTCAACCTGTGCCTCAAGTATTCATTGCTTGTTTTTCTGTTTTACTTTTCCTTCTCACTCTTCTTGTACCTTATTGACTCATCCTTCAATGTACCTCTGTACCTCATTCTCTGTCTGTATGATTCTCTTTGTCCTCTCCATCGCCTCAAGTGTTACAGATAAGCCACTTCAGCAACATCTCTAGAAAGTGTTCAAAAGTCATTATTCATGCTTTTATAAAATATCACCTTACATGGTTTCTTAGCCTTCCTCAAATACCCAATTTCTCTATTCTTAAGGCCAATTCAGAATGCCACACATTGCTCTGTAACTCAGTGACTTTCCCTGCTTTTTAGACAGAGAAAACTTGTCTTTAAAGAGATTAAATAGCTGACAAAATACATATTTAAAAAACTTATTGTCCAGATTCTTGTAACAGATTTGTAAGTTAAGCAAATAAAGATGCTAATGCAGGATGACTACAGAACTGGGAAGGGATCAGCCTACCTTCAATGGCTATTCGCCTCTTCGGCCAGTTTTTATTCTCTCTGGTTAAGAGCTCTTGTACCCGTATGCTGATGACATATTCCTCCAAAGCAAATTCCAGTGTGTAAAACTTCAAAAGTTCCAACCACAGTTGCCCCAGTGAAACTTGGTGAGGGGTTTTGAATGCCAAGAGAGACTGAAAAACACGGACAAGAATGCTCAACTGCAATAAGAAATGAATATTCCTCCATTTTTTGTCCTGGTTCCATCCAGCATCAATGTTTAAAAATAAAAAAATTGGGGTGAGAGATAGTGAATGGTTCTCAATGAAACAAAGCCATGACTTACAATCCCATGTTTCTCTTTTGCATTGCTTTGGTTGTCCACTTCTGAGCTTGTTGCCTTCTTGCCACCACCTTTTTGTTGCTCAACTTTAGCTTTGCTTTCTGCTCCAACGGAGTTTTTTGCTGCACCATTTGTGGGTGGTTTGTACTCCCATCGTACAAATTCTTCATCTTCCACCCCCTTCAGCTGGTGGTCATCTGGCCTCTTCGAATCAAAGCCTTCAATCTAACAACAATTAAAGTGGCTCTGAAACAAGACTGTATGTAATACACACAACCACAAATTTTCGGCAAATGTGACACTTACTACTGTGGTATTCATACTCCTCAAGATTAACAGATGTCAGAGACAGACACTCAGAGAAATAAAGAAGAAAATAATTGCCTTTTCTCCAAAACACAGATGAAACAACTATACAGCCTACTACAAGCACCTTTTAAAAAAGTCTTCAGAATCACCAAGCATCATCTGTGTGAGGATTAACTACTAATGCATTTTATTTATCATTTTCTTTGGCAATCGAATTTTGCATTTTTATGAGGTGGCAGAACACAGAAATAATGCCAACAATTTTGAACAATAAGGTTACTGTATGACCAAAGCACTTACCCAATTGCCCAAATAGGACGGTAAAATACGTGGTTTTCTTTGTTGAAGAAAAAATATCACCATTAAGGCAAAGGAATATGAGGGAATCCCACCTTCAGCCTGACAGTCAATGTGACAGAGCTGTAAGAGAAGAAATAATCACTTTTCTGATGTAACACCAGAATTTTAGTTTACAATCTATTATAAAAGGACAAGTACTAAAGAAATGTGAGAAACATTACTAGAGTGGAACAGAAAATGCTGTATCTCAGAAACTGCAGTGATCATGCCACGCCACATACAGACAAAATACAAACTGTAGCAATTCATACAGTGCCTTAAGGAATACTATCTTACCATATATTATTCTTTTCAGTTTCACCACATTTTGTGATTGTGGAACATATTTATGCTTCTGTCTAGAATTTCAGTCAACTCCAAAATGTGGAGTGGCATCTCATGTATGGAGGTGGGCTGAAGTAGTGGCATGAAATCTTTTCTACAAACATATTCATGATATATCATACACTACATTATACACAGTGCTTAAAAAGAAGTATTGGGGATAATTAAATAACTTACTCTAGCCCAGTAGCGGAAAGCCAAAACCAAGGGAATCAGGACAGGCTCCAGTTTACCAAGTGCAGCCAGCAGGTCAGTCGTAAGGCAAGCCACATCATTCCTAGCACTTACTTTACATGTCAAACCACTGCAATCACAAAGGCAGAACAGATAAACAATTATCACTTTGTGATACAGATGATGCTTGGGGCAGGAGCAAGGTGGGGCATCACACCCACCATAATAAAAACATCCATCAGTGTCTCCCTATGTAAGAACCTGCATTTTTTAAACAAAAGCTACAGAATATCATTACATCTTCTTTACTATTAAATCATTAGTTGCATTTAGAACTTACAGCAGTTCATTATAGCCAAAAATACAAAACAGAGTTAAGAATTTGCTCTAAGTTCTGCCATTAATTTTGTTATCTTACACAATTCAATTGCCAAGTATATCATCTACATTCCAAACACTTAAACAAATAAGTAAGTTAATTAATACTCCAGACCTGCTGCATATTAAGAGTCAGTAAACCCACAGAACAGCTTGTCAAAAAACTTTCCTTTAGCTTCTCAGAATAATTTTTTCTATTCTGTTACAAACACAGGAAAAGACAAGCCCATTCTTGCGTTTACTTCCCCAGAGTTTCAGTCCATACCTCTGGCCAGTCAAGCAATCATGTTCCATTTTGGAGGTTGCTACTTCTTAGGAATTTACTGAATCTGTCAGATGATGTGTCCTTTCTGGCAATGTGTACCTTATAAAATGTTTTTAAACCCTTGGCTTAAACTGCTGGCAAAAAATTTAAATAACTGAAAACTACTCCACTTTTCCCTCAGTTAACTAAAAGAACTTTTTCAGACTCCAACAACCAGTGAGTTCTGTATAGCACACACAAAAAAAAAATCAGCTTTCTTTCTAGATTATATTTCTGTGTAAGAGCCGTTTCCTTTTAATACAAATGTTAGCTGAGTGTTACAGTAATACTTCTTGTCAGGAGTGTAGGCAGGCAGCTGCAATGGACAAGCATAGTAGCTCATTAAAAATCTTTTTCAGTCACACATACCTTTTAACATCTTTGCAAAAGACAACAGGAACTTTGGCATGGAAATCTGACTCCACATCTGAGTAGACAGCTAAGCAACGAGGAAAAAAAAAACACATTCTGTTTCAAAGTTTTTTACAGTTTTCCCAATTCTGTCTTTAAAATTATTGTATTTATACCATGATTTTTCAGAACAACTCAAATTAAGTGCTGCATAGTCAACCAGTATCAATATTTTCTGGTTAATTTTGATGCTCACCACCAGTATTAGACAGCCAGGCTGTGCTCCTGACAGAACATCAAGGTAACAAGTTTTAGGAGTCTTGGAATAGCTCTCACTCATGTCCATATGCAAGTAGAAAGCAGCTTTTGAGTCTACTGCTTAGAATTCCCCCTACAGAAAGGTTAAACATTTTTGCCAGAAGTTGGGGCAGTAGTGTCAGATGCCAGAGCAATCTGGACTAATGAGGCTGCCATTCTATTGCTGCAGCTTCTCATCCCTCATTCACACAAGCACTGGTGTTCATAAAAATCACATTCATAAAAACAGCTTAGATATCTTGGTTGAAAACTAATCCATTTTTCCAAGTTTACAGAAAAATTGAGCATAAAAACAACTAAGCAGCAGATAGAATGTTAAATAGAAATAAGAAGCAACTAAAACTCACCACTGTTCTTCAAGATCTCAAGCACCTGGATCAGAACATCTGGTTGACTCATCTACAATGACAGAATTAGAGCACGTTACATTATTGAGACTAATATTTTATTTCACATTTCATTTAAAACTACTTGGGCTGCACAACTAGTAACTCTGTGTCCTTCAAAAAAGTGAAATCACATGTCAGTATTAATGAAAAAGTTAACTGTACCTGTCTACACCAAGAAAACAGGTATCAGTGAACCTAACAGGCAGCTTTCTTTTAGCCTACAGCTTTTTTAGCCAACATTTCTGTTCCAGTTCCGCATTAACAGACTCCATAAGGGTAAATAAAAACACTTGCCATATATTCAACTATTTAATGGCCAACGTATACTACTAGAAATGGAGGGCAATAAAGAATGTAATGTCAGGACTTTCCCAAGGGTTTTAAAGGTTATCACTTTAAAACATGTGCAAGTGCAACAGCTGTCTATCAAGAATGTGCTACTAATATCACACACTAAACATGAACCAACTTCATTATCTAAAGGTAAATTATAATGCTCTGCAAGAATTTCATACCATAAACTATAAATTGGGATATGATATCACCTTGAAAGTGACTAAACCATAAAAGGAAAAAATGTCACTTTCAGCCCCAACTTTAAAAGGAGGGGAGTCAACACCTTCAAGCGTTTAGAGTCTGAATCATGAACACATGGAAGCACACTTACCCAGAGCCAATTATTTTCATATTGCTTCAGTGCTTACTCAAAAACAATTTAGAAAAATCTAGCATAAAATTGTCCAAACGAAACAAAAAAAATTACCCAAGAATTAAAGTTATTTAAAGAGCAATGAAAACTTCCTCCATAGCACAGCTGACATCAAATCAAAGATTAGATACTTTGTGCTATTCTAACACCACGTGCCCCAAGGGAAGATGAAGTCAATGGAATAGAAATAAATGTGGATGGCCTTGATTTAAAAAACAGTCTTAGTTAATACAAGATAATATCTACACACCTTAGGGGGGAATTTGATATCAATGTTAACATCGCTGGTCTTAAAAGCAAATCTAGTTAAACAGGAGCCATACATCCTCAGGGAACAGTCTGGAGAAAGAGAAACATAATTATTTAACAGCTAGTAAATAAATTTTTCTTCAGTGGATGACACATACCTCGCTTTAGATACTGCATCTCACAAGTGGCACTCTCAGATTAATGAACATTGAACCCCTTTCTCATTCCTGTGAAGGGTAGGCATTTCCATAGCATAGCATCAAAGGAAAACAAATAATTCAAATACTGTAACCACCAAATGCCTGACATTTTCCAAGCCATTTTGAAGATTTTTTGCAGTGCAGCTTTAGTTCTGTTTGTTTTTAATATAAAATTAAACATGAAGTAACAATAACTGTCACCATCTCAGTTTAGGATTTTATATAACAGCTTTTGTTAACTACAGCTTGATTTTACTGCAGCACTTAGCCAATTATAAAATTCTTTGTTGCCTCACAGACTTTTGTATGAGGCACCAATCTGTTGATTTCATCAGCAAGTTCCAACACACAGTTCATTACAAAACACGCACATAAAACATAACTTCAATACAATCCAAGGCATGGAGTTCAGTGTTCGTTCAGCATTTTAGTTAATACAGTTATCTGCAAAGGTGCAGAACTGATCTAAACTAACTAGGAAGCACCTACTCAGCAATAATGAGAAATGCCATTCCATTCCACAATTTATCCCAATTCATGATATAATTTTTGCAGATGAAAACCTTCCTGTAATAGATATTAGGGTCTCCCACATATAAATCAGCTGAAAAATGAGAGTGTTCTCAATTCTTCCCAAAACCACCACCCTGCTCAAGCAGGGTCACCTAATGCGGATTGCTCAGACTGCGTCCAGCTGGGTTTTCACAATCAACAAGGATGGAGAGTCCACAATCTCCCCAGGCAACCTGTGCCAGTGTTCAACCAGCCTCACAGCAAAGAGGGTTTTTCTTGTGTATCTTCCTTTATGTGTGTTCTGACCAAACTCATTCCATCAGAAATCAACAAAATTACTCTCAAAAGAGAAAACAGGTCTTACACATACATTGCTTCAAGCCTATTTTCACTGCTTAGAAACCATCCTTCTCAGAATGAAAGTCTGTATGGCTAATAATTTGCAATTTCTTCCAATGGCTTACATAGTAGTACGAATTTTTGCATAGTTCTAATGTGAGCTCAAGAGAAAATCATACCAGAAGATCAGATGTTTTCTACACAGTGCATTAATTAAATTTTTCCTAATTTACAACTCAGGAAAACACATTCACTAAAACATAGCTGCCTTTGAAAAGGAGAATAACAAACTGTCATTTACTTTTACAGATTCCCCTTCCACTACTCCTACACCTCCACAGCAGCTCATCAGTCCAAACAAGTAAGCCAGACAAGTAACAATAATTTCCCTGAGTATTTACGTAAAAATGTTATGTGAAAAAGCTTTGTCTTATGCTTCCCACTATCAGTGGAAAACTCACTAGAGTGCCAGAACAGAAGTTTGCACTAGGAACCACTTATTATAGAGCAAACAGATTAGCAAACCTCCACCCTACAAACCCCTGTTCTTTTCAGCACCTAATGCTTAAGCATATATTTCATAGAGCACCTAAAACTAAAGCTGATCATCATGCAGATAACAAAATCTTTCTTACTGCTGTATTTTTATAGTGCAAAGGGAGAAAAAATGTATTTCTAAATCAAAAGGACAGATAGATTAAATTAAAAATTTGAAATCTTTTTTTGGCAATGAGATTAATACTTTCTTCTGTTCGGATGCACTGAACACCAAACCACTGTTAGCACAAAGTCAACATCACTGCAGCTCCAAAAATCTCATTTCAAACTCCCAGTGTACTAACTATAGGAGATGAGGGGAAATCAGTGCAAAGAAGCAAATGCCAAATATTATCCTTCTTGTTATATTATCCCACCACTTTAAAGAGGATCAATAAACACATCAGAAAGAAGGACAAATAACCACAATCATGTTTTCCTCTTTTTGTACATTTGTTAATTCTTTTAAAATCAACTGCCAGCCTGTATTAAAAAGTCTGTATATATTAATATTTTATAATATTAAGATAATTTAACCCCAAATGCACTCATTCATCATTAATGAAGGTATCAAAAATAGATGTAAAAATAATGAAAAATTTTCACCTAAAGCAAATGGAGAATACTATGAATACCTGGTAAGGGCTGTTGAATAATTTTCTCCATCTCGTTTACAATTTCTTGCCGAATTCTGAAGTCCTCATCTGAGATGCCTTGTTCATTTGCTGCCTCAATGAGTGTGAAACTCAGAGCAGCCAACTGTGCAGATGAGGGTGGTGGGAGCGCTCGCAGCTCATTTTCTTCTTGCTTTTCCTGAATAATTGGTGGATGATATAAGTAAAAACCAGTATTTTAAGAGAAAAAGCTTGTCTCTTACTGCTGTATGACATTGGAACACATTGTTTGCTGTTTGTGTTATTCTACTTACATGGTGTCCTGACCAAACACTTCCAAAGGCAGGAACTCTGCCTGGCTTAACTGGCAAATACACTAGTGTGGCTCTCAGGAATAACAGCAGATGCTCAGTGTTTAAAACAGAGAATGCTGTTTCACAGCTGGCAACTGGGGAGGAAATCTTCTGTATTCCATTCCTGAACCACAGTTTCTGACAGTTCTGAAGCAGAATTCATCCAAGAAAATAAAAAGCTGTAATTGTTCCTACATAATGAAAGTAACTGAGCTGGAAAAGTCACATGGATTTTTTTCAGAATGGATTGTACTTGAAGGAAAGATATCAGAGGCAGAAAAAGTATTCCTAGCTCCAAGGGAATTTTATAAGTTGAGTCCCATTACTGCTTAAACAGCTGGTGCCAGAAAGTACTGGATTTAGTGCACCCAATCCAACAGCAAGAACATGTCAGATGCATCAAGTCATTTGGGACTCAAGTCATTTGGGACTAAGTACAACAACCCCTTGTTTCATGAATTCATCAACTACATGAAAGCTATGACTGAAATAAATAATAACCATAAAATATTTACGCACTAAGAAAACACAGTACAGAATGAAAATGTTTGTCTGGTTAGTTCTAGGCTGCGTCTCTCAACTCTTCTGTTCTTATCTGAACAAATTTAGTGTAAGAAAGAATAGGAGCATTTTTAAAGGGCTATGGGATTTTTTTATGTCACTGCTTTAAGATTTTTCATGAGTCGGGAAGCCAAAGATGCTGCTAAGATTATTTGATTGTCACGTATCTCTTAGAGCTGTAAATAGGAGCATCTCATGAAGTAACATTTAGAGAGTTACGTAGGCATCACCATATTGTTGCACACAATATAAAGCTATCTGGGGTAAGTGTTAAAAAGTGAAACTGCTCCCTGTCCTCCAGAATTCCATTCAGTGCTAAAAAAATCTCATTGCTCAATTCTCATCTTCATGCCCAGATGAAAAGCATGGTAAGAAAGTGTTTATAGATCAATCATAGGGCTGGCTCATTTTTTTAAGCATGATGCAATTTAGGAAACAGTAAGAGAACCAGAAGCCTTTACAAATATCACTGACCATAATGTAAAAACGTTACTTTCTGAGATTTAATGGATTTACGGCATTTGGAGTCTTCCAGGTGATGACTTGCACATATTTTAGAATTAGAGCATTAATGAAAAACAGAAGTATGGCAAGAAATACATGAAAACATGAGAAAGTAATTTGACTGAATTTTGGGGAATGGTTATAGAAAGAGTAATTTTAACCATCTAAATCACAAAATCCAACATACTGGAGAATCTGTAGCTCTTCATCAGCATTTACAAAAATGGGCTGGCAAGAAAATCTGTGCACCTTTTATTGGATTTCTTGCATGTAACAGTTCTTTAGAGCAAACCATAGCAGCGTGGTATCTGGTAAGGGAACTGGTTTTCTCTTTGTAAGCCTTAGAACTGTATCTCATATTAAACCCGTTAATAAACCCAGGGTGATGATGAGTGAACTGAATCCTTCCCTCCTATAACTCTTCTAAACTTCACATGGCAGATAAATTAAAAAAAAAAAAAAAAACCAAACCAAAAAACCAATATCCCCAACCCCACCTCCAGTCCCTGGAGGTCTTGCTACCAACAACATTATTTTCAGAAAATAGAAAAACTAAATATATTTATATACATTTCTCACCTAAGTTACCTTGCATTCTGTTACTAAAAGTATGATGAAGTGCTCACTACTCAGAGACACTAGTTCAGAAGCAATGACCAAAAATGTCCTTTCCTCTCTGCCTGGACAAATAAATCATCAAGCCCTTCCTCTCAAACAGAAAATAGAAATTTGTGGATCTCTGCTCAGCAAACAAACTTTCACCTAAATGAACATGACCAAAGAAAACAAACCACGTAACAAAAAAAAAAAAAAAATTGTTTTAATAAAGAAAAAAACCTAAAAAACAGAGAAGGAAAAGAAAGAAAAAAATAGCCATAATTTTGTTAACTTACCATTATATTTTTCTTATGACGTTTTTCCTTAATGTGTTTGTGAGCTCCCTGGATATTTTCAATGTGGACTAAGCAGAGCTTGCATAGATACTGACAGTTGGTGTATTCTGGGGAGCGCTGAGGAAAAATGGCCATAGATTAAAACAAATGTTCCCACCAGTGGTGCCTGAAAAGCTCAATTCTTTGATTAATAAACTGTATTTAACTATTACATAACACCTTTAATGTCAAGGTGCTTTGTAATCATTAAGCAATCTTTCTTCAAAAAACAAGCAGAAATGGATTTCTACCTGTATGACTAGAGGGGAGAGCGAGGGAAGGAAGTGAGATGACTTGAATATTACATTTCTCAGTAAATTTAGTGAGGTAAGATTATGGCTGAAGAGTTTATGCTTCTTAAGGCTGACCTAAAGGCGAGTAAGCCATTCCCTTGTCAGGGAAGCTTTTAATAACTGGATAAATCTCAGCCCACCTTTCTCTGATGAGGAAATGACACCAACTCAGCCACGTCCAGCTCTGCTGTTGTGTCACACAGGGTGTCTGGCCTCGCCCCAGCGTGCTGAGCAAGGGCTGCAGCTCTGCCCTGTTGAAAAGGGTGTGGCTGGGCAGCCTGGGAAAACAGGGCACTTCCTAATCACTGTGCTCTGGCCAAGGTGGGATCCTCTGACAAGGGCTGATGCTATCCCACTTTGATGAATACTCTGGGATGCTCAGAATTGGACAAATATGCAGAGCAAGCACCTTTTTGTACAGACAGGCTGGGAGAGACGGAGTAGACAAATGGAGAGTGGCCACCTGGGAGATCCCACGTCTGCAAGAAGCAGCCAAGCCTCCAGAGATGATGGGGAAGAAGGGAAATCATTTTTCCCAGGGTTCCAGAGAGAATACCATGGAGTTTATTCAGTCAGGAAATCATTAAGATCTACTGGACTAAAAGACAGAAAGGACCAACTCTGCAAAGAGCAGGGGGTTGTTCCCAAATACTCCACTTTATCTGTCTCATCCTGCAACTGTATTTTCTTGTTCCAACAGATCACAGCTACAGAGATTGGGAACGTTGTGATAAGCTCACTGCAGAGATAAAAGGGTTCCAAAAAATCACTTTAGCTTTTCTCCAGACTTGTTAGCATTTTTCCAGTAACTTTTCAGTTATAACTGGGAGAGAAAAAAACCTACTTTAACATTTTCATCCTAATTCTAATACGTCTATATTTACTAAAACCAAAATGTACACTGAAAACCCCAGATGTTTAAACAGTGACACAACAATGAATGATCACCATTTTAAGACACTAAGGTGGACCACAGATCAGTTAAACAAATTTGACTTACCATATGGAGACCTAAACCACTGTTAAAATTTGGGCAAGTTATTCCACTTACTGAGTTTGATCTTTTGCTTTTGGAAAAAACCGAGTCTGATGCTCTCCTACTCCAGAGTAAATGTCAATTTAAAATACTGTTTTAATTACTAAATTCATTACACTTTAATTACTAATTCTCTTTATCCCTATTTTCTCTAAGACAGGTACCTAGTAAGATGAAATTAAACATCCATTTGGAAAACGACTTACAGACAGTTACACCTGGCTACCTGGGATGAGTCAAGTATTTGATGTCTGATGACTGAAGTAGATAAAAAATATTTTACCACTCTTTTATAAAAAAATTAGTATCAGCAATAGAAATATTTTGGAAAAAATTTTGTATTTCTTTACAATATTGATCTGCAGTATTATGTCAATAGATGTTGCCAGGAAGGCTGAATCATGTAATAAGTTTTATTTTGCCTTTATTGTGAAGACTTTTTAAATCATCTAATTATGTTTAACTCCAACGAAAAGGGCAAAAGCTCAAAATAGGAAGACAAAAAGTTACAGACTACTACTTGGGTAAGTCAGATGCATCCAAATAAGCCAGGTCTCGTGAAATTTGTCCTTGGATATTAAAAGAGCTAATCTATAAAAGAGCCAGTTGTATTTTAAAGAGCTCACAGAGAATGGGAAGGTTCCAGATCATTAGGAGAGAGAAACTTAAGAACATCTTTAGAGGGCTAAATAAGGCGAGCCAAGGTTTTAGAGACCAGTCAGAACTAGCATTCAGAAAAATACTGTAATAAATTATTAATAAGCACATAGGGAAAAAACAGGTCCTAAGTGACAACCTGATCTGCTACAAACAAATTGCACTAACCCAGTCTTAGGGTTGCTGTTTTAAAGATAAGTCATAGCTCTTGAAGAAGCAGCAGCAGACGTTGTATTTGAATTTTACGAAGTTTTTGCCACTTGTCATAGTATCAGTCTCAAAAGGAGACCATGAACACCATCTAAATAAAGAAAAATAAGGTGGGAGCAAAACTGCTGAGAGAACTGTCCTCAGAGCACTCATACCTAAAAGCATGTGCCAAGTATTCTTCAGCAGGGGTCCTTGTGGGGTCAGAAATATCCACACTTTTGTTGAAGAGTTAGGAAATGCAACAGAAGGTGCGCTGACTATAAATGTAAAATATATTAACTTGGAAGAGGATACAGAAGATGTAAAATGACAAAAATTCAGTGATCATAAACAGAGAAATGGACTAAATAAGCTCCAATCAAATAATACCACAGCAAAGTATCATTCCTCCTTAGGTATTACCAACTGCAAAACATATAGGGCTGAGAACACCTGATGGAGCAATTCTTAAGGAAAGGCTATAGGGATCATTGCTGGACCAACTATACACCAACATCCTACTGCTGCTAAAAAAGCAGAGATCCTAAACAAAAATGCCATATTTCAGATAGATGAAGTCAGCTTTCCTCTTCATATGTAAGACTTCAGCTGAAATTGCATCTCCAATTTTGAACACCGGTTACATGATGGGTGTCTAGAGAAAAGCAACAAGAACAAACCAGGAACTAAAATCCCCCAAGAACAATTAACAAAGAGAGCCTAAAGACGGTTTGACTGCAGGAATGGGAATGATTTTCCCATATGCAGAATGGTGTGAAAAAGAACTAATAAACTTTTGGTTATTTTCCTAGGACAGCATATGAGGGATTAAAATGCTAAAAGAGACACTTGCATTAGACAGTAACAAAAACTTCTGGGTTACCTACACTGACATCAACATTTGTTTCACTAGAGATAATATTAAGAACAATTTAGGTGAACATTTTTAAGCAGTTATCTTCAATATAGGGACTGGGACTGGTGAGAGGTAATATACTAAAGAAAGCTCAATATTCTTTTCAATCCTGCATTCTGAGTTTCCAGGGAACCAGACTTAAATCTTAAAAGATAAAATCTTCTTTAAGTGCTGGAACTGTAACCCTTCAGATCTAGAAAATTAAAAAATACTGCTCTGCAAAGGCTACATGTGCCACAAAAGGAACACTAAGTTTCTAATCCATATCATCTGCCACTATGAACAACTAGTCAACTAACTACTGGAGACAATATCTTAGATCAGAAAGTGACTCATTATTAAGAAGAAAGAAACAGAAGCAGCAGGCTGTAGTAGAAACACCACCCAACCAGAAATATGGTGATGGTAATGAAAGAGGACACACATTTTCTTTTTTATCTGATAAATAACCCAACCTACTTTTTCAAGTCGGGAGATATAATCTCTTTCCAGACGCTCTTCAGCTTGTTTCAATCCTAGTTGCTGTTCAACTGTCAGATTAGATTCATCAATAACACCAGTGTTTTCTAAATAATCCGCTTCCAATGTATGTTCTTTTGTTGATTCAGAATTCTTTATTTTACCTAAAGCAAGAAACAGTTACTTCCTTCAGAGTAATTCAAGGAGAGGAAAAGTGAGAATTAGAGTACAGAGCAGTTAAGAGCCAGACACAAATTAGAACTACATTCCAGTTTTTTGTCCAAGACTGGCCAAGATCACCTTAAACATTAAAATCGTTCCTGTAATTAACCAGTATTTTAAGAAGACTTCAGAGACTAGTCTGCTACTCAGAGTGCTATCAAAAAGACAAAAAAAAAGGGAAGATTAATTTTGTGTTTCAGTCAAATTAACAGTCTCTTAAACTCTTCAAGACAAGAAAGGATTTTGTCATGCAGAACAGAGTAAACAAGATCCTGATGCCCTACTGTAACAGAAACAATAAATATTAGGCATAAAATTATTGTACACAACACATTTTGTTAAGGAACTAAATCAGAGAACTGCCTCAAAGACATTCACCCAAATGACCTTACAGAGCCAGTCACCAGGCAATGGCAGCCCTCAGCCTGGAAGCTGCTGGAGTCACACCTGAACGCTCTGTGACACCTCTTGCCCACAGGCAGCAGCCACTGAGCTCTGCAACGCTGCTGCTCCCAAACACAGCCCAGTGCCACAGGGCCAGTTCCTCCAGATGCCTATGGATTGGTCACAGGCCACTCATCTGTACAAACATCCACAGCAAATGATTCCAGTTGCTTTTACACAAGCAAAAATGAGAGTTATTTGTGCTTTGTTTTTTCTTTTCCTTATTCTTTCCTTTCAAATGAGATCTGTGCCCCCCGACTTGCAAGGAATCAAAGCTGAGTAAGTTTTCAAGTCCTGGTTTTTCAGTGACAGATGGTCCCCACAGTACATAATGGTGGTCTACAAAGAGCTGACTGA
Organism: Corvus hawaiiensis; assembly: GCF_020740725.1. Classification (NCBI taxonomy): domain Eukaryota; kingdom Metazoa; phylum Chordata; class Aves; order Passeriformes; family Corvidae; genus Corvus; species Corvus hawaiiensis. The sequence continues at coordinate 27,586,402 of NC_063221.1, forward strand.
TCACAGGATGCTGCCACTTGAACTTGTTTTTCCTGTTAAACACTATTAAGACGGCTAAAAAAATACACACGTTATTATTTTCCTTGTATTTCCATACAAGCAACTGCTATAGCTGTGGGAAATACTTCAAACACAAGGTCTACACTGGCTGGCATCCTAAAACAGAATTTTTATTAAAGAAAAAAATGCGTTCTAAAGAAGTGTGATAAATCCTGAGCTATGGGATTAACCTGGTGAGACAAAGCTTGATCAATATATTTAATTTTGACACTGAAAAATATGTGTAAGAATTGCACACTCATAAGGGTAATCACTGGTGGATGATACGTATTCCAGAGCTCCCTAAATCAAAAAGCCACCTGCCAAAGCCTATTCTAAACATTTTAGTAACAAAAAGAGCACAACAGTCACAGAAAAAAAGTAAATATTTCCCCTCTACCTATAATAAGAACTTTTTTTGCCCATCTTGCCCTGCTCCTTCTGAAAAGCAGTAATAACTGGCATTTCCCTAAGTGGCAATGATATTAGGAAGGGTTCCCCCTTCATAAGACACTACAGTCACAAAATTGCCTAAAACCCACACACACTAAGTAGCTTACAAAGATGTTCAGGTCTTAGGCATAAGAAAAAAGGACAGCTATTATCATAATCTCTTGTTCTCTGAGCAATATGCTTGTATTAACATTATGTTCTCTCTAAATGCAACCAGCAACTTAGTACATGTGAAAAAAATAACACGAACAGAAACATTTCAAAGCCCATTTCAGCAATTGCATCAGAAGAAAATGGAATAAGGCAGTCTTAACTAATACTCACTGAAGTCATCAGGCTTATGTTCCATTTTTCTTTGAGCTGCAGCAGTCTTACCAGGATCACCAGCCTGATCAACACTAGTCTTCAAAGTATGAATTCCCACTGGATTTTCCAGCACCAGTTTCCCTTTCTGAGTAGCTGTTAAGCTTTCCATACTGACCCCATTCCCTGAAACATGGGAGCCTGGAGCGTTTTCTCCCACTGGTTGAGCTTTTGACTGTTTCAGATTTTCCATCGCTGATGATACACTAGAAAATTTTTTTGCTTTTCCATGACTTCGATCCTGAACGTTTGATCCCATATCTTTAGTTCCAGGAATACAACTATTTACTTTGCATGGTTTATTTTCTCCTTGTTTTTCAGAACAAACATCATTTTGTTTACTTTTTTTGCTGCTATTCCCACTTGGAGAACTTCTCCCAACATCCTTCACAGATTTGTCATTTCTATTATGTTTATAATTTTGATTAATTGTAACTTTGACTGTTTTGCCTTCCTCACAGACAAGACGGACAGACTTCCTTGGGTCATGATTTCCATTCTTTGAGCTCTTGGCCTCTTCCATTATAGTGAAGACCTGCTTCTCCTGTCTCAAGACCACTTGAAGTGCAATTCTTCAGCAATCTGCAGTTGATTTTAAATCCTCTGTGCAGGCAAGGATCGTAGCTGATTGTCTACTGAAGAAATAATGATAAGACATTTTTAAAATGAAGGAAAAAGATTAAATCTCTATGTAGACAGCACATAAAATAAACTTCTCTAAAGGAACGCGTAAATACAAATTATTATAGGAAGCATATTCCCTCCACAGGCGTAAGTGCATTTTCATAACACATTCCAGTATTAAAGTAAAACTCATGAAAATCTTGATCATCTTGATTTGTATTTAAAAGAGGAGGGATATGAAGAGACAAAAAAATGGCAGAACATGCTAAAAACCACCCAGTGATAAACCTGCCAACAGCTTGCTTTTTTCATTCCTTCCTATTTCTGGCTTTCTGAACAAAAACGAGAACCAAGATGTCTGCAACTACACTGGGAAAAAAAAAAGAAAAAAATTAACACATCTAAAAAATACCACTCAATAAACACACAGCTCAAATTAGCCACTAGAGAAAACTAATTCAGTTTCCAGCAAGCAAGCTCCATTTTATTAACTGATTTTAAAAAGCATTTAGAAATACAGCTCAAAGTATTAATAATAAACCTGACCAATCACCTGCACCTCCTAGTCTCAAATAAATTAGCTGCCAGCAATTAAGTTAGATTTTGCTTAGCAAAAAAACCCCCACAAATAGTAAATATTTTGTTTAGCTGCAGATCAACTTCCCTAATCTAAATCTCAGCCCTTTAGGTGGTATACAATTGCCTGAGCTTTATGTTGGAGACAACTCAAAAGTTGTGTTTCCAGTGGGAGGAGGTTAAGCACAAGTCGGTCTGTTTGTAAGGAATTACTCTTATTAATATAGAAAATGAAGGCAAGAATCTGCAACAAGAACTTGGATTCTTTTTCTAATAACAACACTTAGAGAGCAATTGAAAACTATGAGAATGAAGCATTAGACATAGAGGAACATTAATTTTGTGAAACTATAGCAAAATATAGTGCAGAGTTTCTCTATTTCCTGTCCAGCTGCATACTTGGTAGGTAAATGCATGACCCATGGAAATTTCTGTGTTTTAGAGAACCCATCACTTATCATTTAGTGAAGAAAAGAAAAAATAGAAAAGTCTATGAATTACAGCTATTAAAAGTATCACGGCATACTTTGGTACTTTAAAAACAAGAACCAGAATGAAGGATCAGATTAAACTGTCTGCTTAAAACAAACAAACATATCTTCCTGAATATTATCAGTATAAAGTACAGTAATTTTTTTTTTCAGGCTATATAATACAGTTACTGTCTCTCTCACTTTCAAGACACAAATCAGAAAATACTTCAGGACACAAAGCATGTACTAAAAATGGTTATCTTAAGTCTCTATTGATATAATTGAAAATACGTATCTTTCAAAAGTGAAAAATCAAAGAAACAAACAAAACCCACAAGAATTTTCCTGAAGATGCTGTTAGCATCACATTCTTTAGTAAAATATAAAACCTGAAGAAGTAAAAAAATCTGCATTCCTAAATTTGTTCCAATGGCTAAATATTTTATCTCACAAATACATTCAATTAATATTGCAACTATTTTCTATTAAACACTGATTGCACCTGATTCTTACTTCTAGATCAAAAATCACAAAGATTAAATAATATTTGCCTTTGGATTGTAGCCAGTCTTTCCCATATCAATTCTAATCAAAAAGCAGAAGGAACTCCTGCCCACCTGTACCAGCACTGCTGAAGCCTCAGGGTAGTAAGCAGAGCCTAGGATCCCCCCAGGCTGACTAAATTTAAGTTACTCCAGTCCTGGAGCATCAGTATAAAGCCCTGCTCTAGAGACCGGTGAGCTGTTACAGCTCTGTACAAACGTCACTGTCTTTAAACTCTGAGGTGGGTTTGGTTTTTAATTTTATGTAACCAGAAGAGAAATGGAAGTAGGATTTTTCAAATTCTAAAGTAATCATGCTTTACTTGTTCGACCTGAAGAGGAGAGAAAAACTTCCCAAACCAACAACAACAAAAAAAAACCCCCACCAAAACACAAAGACACACATCAATTCCACCTTCACTTCTGACACCACTTTCCCCTTTAGCTCCGGCCGGGAGCACACCGAGGCCAGCTCCAGGTTCAGTGGGAAGCAGCGCGGGGCAGCTCCAGCTCCAGCCGGAGCAACACCACCCTTCCCCAAGCCGTGCTCACTCCCAGCGCCGGGACTGCTCCCTCCCTTGGGCAGCTCTGCCGGCAACCAAACCGGAAAACCAATCCAGCTTAACATAAAGCTGGCACCAGGCAGGAGGAGGAGGAGGAGCACGCCTGGTAATAACAAACAACTCGTAGGGTGGGGACAACTCCTGTTGGCACCACTTCCAGATTAAAGCTACCATGAAACTCCGGCATTGGAGGAAAAGTGGGGCTGCATTTTGCCCTGCTTTTTGTACGTGTTAAGTTGTTAGCGTTGTATTTTGAAAGTAAGTGTAAAAAAATCTGCAAAAATTATTCCATAAAATACACAATTATATATTCAAAGAGAATATATAATCTTTAGTCAAATGTACAAAAGTGATGGGAAATAGCAACTAAGGAAACTGCTAGTAAAAACTAGAACAGCTAATAAATTGATTAAGTACTGTGATGTTACATATCAAGAGAGTGAATATAATCAAATGTAAGTAGATAATGTTAAAACCACAGATACAGTCTTTATTCCTAAGAAATAGGAATAAAGGGAGGTCCTGACATTTCATAAGACAAGAATATTCTGTACCCCAGAAAAAAGAAAACAGTTCCACAATGAAATGCAGAATCTGAAACGCAAGTGCAATAATAATGTTGTTGAACTTTGGGATTTCTTTTTCTTTCCTTTTGTTCTCTAATACTGATACAATTTAGCAAACAAAAAATAATTTAAACTGCCACACCATATTCAATAGTAACCAAATTACCATTTCACAAAGAACGGTAAAGTAAACCAACTAATAAAACTTAGTATGAGAAACAAAAAGAGACCTCTCCTAAACTCAGGAAAGACACAAAAAGATCCTCCTCTGTCAGATATCAGGCATCTACGTATGACAGAGGGAGAAAGGGAAATGGGGAGAGGGAAAGAAGTGCCTCTGAAAAAAAATAACATGGTTGGAAACAAAACACTGGAGTGGAGTGAATCAGTGCTGAGGTGGCATCTTTCTAGAAACCTGGATGGCACGTCTTATTCACAAGTTCAGGCTCATACCAAATTGCCAGACCTGGAATCAAAGAAGAATTTTCTCCCAGCCAGGCTGGCAACAAAACCAGAGCTTTTTGCCTGCATCTGCAAAGTAGGGGATGATTAACCTCTCGAAACCATTTCAGCGTATTTCATTTATTCAATATCCCGGTGTTACAAGGGACTCAGTTTCCCCTCCTTAATAGTGCCAGTTGCTCCTCTGAAACCTAGCTCAGCTCTTGGCACTTTTTAGAAAAATAATCTGGCTGAAATACAACAGCTTGAGGTCAGACAAGATACCATCTGACTTTAAACTCCAGAAAATTATTAAATCTATACATACCTACAGCAACCAAATTAAAAACGTTTAAAATCAGCTTTGATTAGAATTCATTTTAGGCTCAGGAAATGAAGAAACAAGAATGTTTCACTTTCATTTCTGCCAGTTTCTTTTGTTTCCTCTACCTTGCAGACTAGCATTAGAAAATTCTGCATTTGAATTGCAAAGAATCAGAGTAAGGCTTACTTCCAAACAGGGGGAAAAAGAAAACCACCAAAAAACTTTCAAGAAGATATTTCTACCCATTTGCCCTTCCACTTCTTCCTCTCAAGTTGTTCCACTGTATTCAACTCCCCCAAAGACATACATTTTGGGTCAGACTTTGAACAGGGCCTCTTCAAAGTTGAAGGCCAAGTTAAACCGTGAGGTCTTGCATTCTGAGTTGCTCTTTTGCAAAGGTTTTTTTTTAATCATTTAATTAGCAGCAGAACTGACTCTACCTGGTTTCCTACACATCCATTTTGTGCTCCTCTGTCACTCTCTATCACAGCCCCTTGGGCAAGCAGGGCAGACGTGCTGGGGCTGGAGGAACATACACCCTGTCTGGTTTGTAGCTACTCCCTACAAGGAAATGGAACTTCCTCCTGCTTCCCTCTCAGCAGAGACCTCTCCTCTGCTGAGGCATAATTGTTCCAGAAAACAGACAGAAACTCAATGATCCTTTGATATGTTCTAAAATGTGGTCCCAACTGGCTGAAATGTCCAAAAGTAAGGACTGGAGTGTAGACGGACAACTAATGGGAAAGAGAACAGGCTTGTAAGTTTTGTTTCCCTGGGGAGTACTAGATAAAATATAAACACAGAAAGTACTACAAACATAAGTGTTATCACCCTCTTTCTATAAAGCATTCCCTCCTTTGAGATAGGGAGACCTGTATTTTATCCAAGACCTGCTTTTATCTCTCCCATTAGGATTGTCCTTAAGCTCAAATCTCCCAGCCAGCCTTCCAACAGCAAGTGGGGTGATTAACCTCAGTGCCCCCCTTGCCTCATTACCAATATAGCCCAGCTGAACTTCTTCAACAAAAATAAAAGGAAATTCTGCAAACAAAGGTTACAGCCACAGTCAGGAACAATAGGAAAGGTTGTCTTCTGCACTCTGCTCAGACTGCAGCACAGGTGATGTCTACAGACACCCCTAATGTGCTCAGGAGGGGGTCTTTTCTGACTGTAAACAGCCTTAGGCCCAGTTTTCTGTCTGAAAGCTTCTACAAATCATTCAAGACTCTCCCATGTTCTCTGTCAATAGTTTTAAAAAAATGTCACACATTTACGTTTGGTTTATGATGAACTAGATATAACAGTACAAACTACTACCCATGCTTGATGTTTTTCCAAAGTACTTAAAATTAAAACTATCAGAGATTACTGGCCACTAAAGTGCCTCAGGCTCCATCAGCACTAAACCCATCGGTATTCTTAGTAACAAACGTAAGTGCTACATAGCGTTTCAGAACTCCCTCTTACTACAGGCTATAGAATTTATCCTAGTAAGTGTAATACCACCAAAATCTACCCAGAAGAAGTCAGCACAGCGCACGTAAACTTTAACACACAAATCAAGGGTACAACAAAACTGGCACTCTGGGCTCAGTGAAGACAGAAAGTTCTGATATTGTATTTACAACGTGGAAGATTGAAAACTTCTAAGGAGTGATCATTAGATAAATAACTGTGTGTATATATATATATATATGTAAAAATATATAACACTGTAACAGGATGATATCCAATTTACAAAAGTACTTCTGAATAGATGAAGTAACAGGGAAGGCTTTGGCTGATACAAAACTTAGTAACATACATAGGTGCAAATATCTTACTATTAAATTATGAAGTGAGCAAAATATGCTGGATGGGAGATCCATAAAGGATATGCTTGTTACAGATTACTCTGCATTGACTCACTGTTTTTTCTATGGCACAGTATGACTCACTGAGAAGGTGAGAAAAACGAACGTCACCCAACACCAAGAACTACCACTTTCTGACCCTACTGCTGCTGCGTCCCGTGACAAGCTCGGGAAAGCCATCCTCTCTCAGTCACACCATCTGTGTTACAACAGTTTCCCCTACTTCTCTATTTCATACGGGCTCTTAATGCTTTCATACATTTTGGTTCTGATCCTATGTTTTACTGCAATAGTCCTTTACACCTCAGAATTGACTGCAGCAAACCCTGAAGCCAGAAGAGGGGCAGCACCTGCCCCAAATCTCCCCATATGCTGTACCGTTCATGCTGGGAGCAGAGCAGATAGAAGGGAGCTCTAACCTCAAAAACAAACACACACAACATCATCACAAGCACCCGTGAGGAGACTGGGAAAACACAGTACAGCACTGCACTGGTTTAGAGCCTTTCAGAGGCTTCTAGAGGCCTCAACTGATAACAAAACTGGTTTAAATGTGGCCACACACTGCAACTCAATTTATTCACCTTAATCTTAACCTCCACTTATGCTCAGTGCTTGTGCTAAATGAAAATACAGCAGTATGTATGGTGGCAGAGAAGCTTATCTGGATCTTGTATTTAAGCAACAGTGAGCCTTTCTTCCAAACTGGAATCCTTGAGGAAGGGATTGTCTTTGAACTACTTCATACCAGCTGCAAACCAGTACACAAACCACAGAGAAAGCAAGCAGATCTTCTACCAGTATTCCTTATGCCTATTCACCAGCATCCAGCGCTTTCAGTACTGAAAGAAACATGCTGAAAACCACGACTTCAGGAAAGCTGTCAAGAACACAGCCACACTCAGTGGACTGAGTCACAGTAGTTTGTAACACAAAACTGATTCCAGACTCCTGTGTGAAGCTTTGCTGACACCAAATACTAAAATCTGAAAGTTACTTCTTGCTGGCAATAGTATTTCATGCATCAACAGAAATGAAAATAAAATCTAAGAACATCTGATAAACTGGGTTTTTTCCAAGAATTTGTTGAAACCTTAGAACCAAATTTACAAACCAAGGATACAGTATGAGTACACATGCATGTGTGTATGTATTTCTGTAAAAATTTAAAAAAAGAGTAAAAATGAAATTAATGTGCATTGTTACAAAATTCAGGTCGTCTTTTGTACTTCTAAGTTAAACAATTCATCAAGCAATACACAAAATAGTCTTAATGTGCCAAAAGCACCAGAAATGTTGACTTTTACTGGATTGCTTCCATTGTGCAAATTAGTCCACTAAGCAAATTGCAGGATCCTTATTTCTATGAATTCTCAGTTCAAGTCAATACCAGTATTGCATTATTTCACTAAGATAGTGACAAAAATAAAGTTAGTTTAGTAGAAATGCTTTGTAAAGTTTAAAAATCCAGGATTACAACTAGAACACAGAATGTATTCTCAGACAGTCAAACTGCCTTATGGTATCAACATAAATACAACAATCCAAATCCATTACTCTGACAAGCAGATCCACAAGACAGTTAAGAGGAGCTCCTCAGGAATATCTTCCTTTAAGTAAGACATCTCCTGCTCCCCTTTCTTTCTCCCCATAGCAGCAATTCCCTTCAGAGGAAGGACCCAATAAACGCCCTGCACAGTGCAGATGTCCCGTGGCATCCCGCAGTTTCTTTACCACTGCAAGCTGAGGTATGAGATGAAAGTCCCAGCTGTCCTCTGTGCAAGAACAGAACACAGGAGGAACTTTCTGATCCCTCTGTGTCTATCTTCTGGGAACATATCCCAATATATGTTCTGGGAAAAGGTAATTTTATCACAAAATTAATTTTATGAAGGTTTTCATTAAAGTAGAAAAATGATTAAAAAAAGCTCATTGCAAAATTGGTATTTGTAAAAGAGACCTCTTACTCCTAATATAGCATCTTCTGCCAGGTACTGTAATTAAGTCATAGTTCCATGGCTGGCTTACTTTTCTTGTCACAGAAATAATTATGTCATAACTATCTGGGGTCAGACTATCCAAAAAGCACCTACTGAAACTGGGAGCACAAGTCAAAACTATAAACAACACGTATCCTCTATTTTCAAGCAAATGCAATCACTCCTGAATCCAGGGCACGGTGCTCAGGAAGCCAAGTGACGTGGAGGTGGCATGGATATAAAAAAAAATTATTAGATCCATACTTAGATACAACTATCTTTTTAATGTACTAATCTCTACCTTAGCCTAAATCCGATTATATTGTTTCTCTGTGTGTTACGAGCTCATCCTCCTTTGATATACCCAGAAACAACCTTAAAAGCCAGGAGGCCTCAGGTAATATGACACATTCAGCCAACTGGCAAATTGCAACATATTGCAAAAGCAGCAAAGTCGTTCAGCTGTATTTGTATACAAAATAAGCCAACAAAAGAGCACAACCACGTCGGCGAAGGGATGCCTGGGTGTCATTCGAGGCAGATCGTAATCCACGGAAAGGAGAACCTCTCACGGCGGAGCGGGCACGGCTCTCGAGGGCAGCCCCGCACACGGGGCATTTCCCCGCGGGCTCCGCCGACTGCGGTGGTCTCTCCCCCCGCAATATTTAATTTCACAGGGCGTGCGAACAACAAACCGCACGCACCAGCTCCGGCCCGGATGCGCCCTCGGGGGCGGCCCCGGCCCCCGCTGACCTTGGGGCGGCCCCCGCGCCGCGGACCCCCGGCGCTTCCCCCCGCCCGGGCGCGGGGCCCGAGGCCGCGACGGGCCGTCGAGGCGGGGCAGGGCTGGGGCGGGGGGCGCCGGCGCGGACAGGCCCCCCCGAGCCCGCCTCCCCTCGGGTCGCCGCCCCTGGCCACGGGGAGCTCCCGGGCCCCGGTACCTGTGTGCGGCGCTAGCGGAGCCGGCGCGGCGCCCCCGCCATGCCCGGCTGCGGCTGCTGCAGGCCCCGACGGCAGCGGCTCAGTCCGCCCCGGCCGCCATGTCAGCGGCGCGGTGCATTGTGGGGCGAAGGCGGGCGGGAGCGCCCCGAGGGCGGCGGCGCTGCGGGGCGGCGGCGGCGGCGGGGACCGAGCCGGGCACGGTGCCCGCACCGCCCTGGCCGTTCTGCGGAGCCCCCCGTGCCTCAGAACCTCCCTCTTGCTGAGGGGGTGACGCGCCCCCCTCTCCGTCTCCCCCGGCGTTCAGGGCCTCCCTCCCCCAGTGCCCCAGGCGCACGCAAGAGGGGACAAGGGAATAAGCAGCATGGTTTTTTTCTTAATTACCCCCCAACAGCCATCCTAGGGTTCCCCTTATTTCTCTTCCCAGGCCTCTCCCTACGCATAGAATCAGCAAGATTGGAAGAGCCCGTTAGGATCACCCAGTCCAACCGTGTACCCAGCACTGTCTCTGTATCCCCACAGCCACTAAACCACAGCACCCAGCGCCAGGTCCAGACCTCTCCTAAACACCTCCGGGGGGGGTGACTCCATAGGGCAACCTATTCAATGCCTGACCACTCTTAACAGGCAACAACTTTTTTCTTAGTATCTAATCCGAATCTTCCCCGTCACAGCACGGAACCATTTCCTCTGGTCCTCTCCCTGCAGGCACGGCAGAAAGGACCGGCCCCCTCCTCAGTACACCCTACTGCCAGGAGAGCGATGAGGCATCTGCTCCCCAGGCCCTGGGGAGCAGGTTAGGGCTCGATGGAGCCGGGGCCTTGATCCCTGCTTCCCCAGGGTTTCTCGCCCTCCTCCTATGCTCGGTGGAGAAGGGAGGGTGTGCTCCGTGGACCCGGAGAAATGACTCCAGGATCCCTGACCTTGGCTATGAAGCTGGTCCCGGCAGCAGCCAGGGACAGTGGCTTGGCCAGCATGTCTACTGGCAGATCCGCAGGTCTCGGGGGAGAAGAGCCAGCCTGCCGGCTCTTGGCAGTGCTCGACGGTGACCTAAAGGCACTGGGAAGTGCTTGTCTGAGGCAAATCCCTCTGTGATCCAGTACTACCCCTTTTTGGCAGTGAAATGTCGTGTTGTTGGCACTTCCTAGCCCAGGCTAAGGAGGCCTTTCCAGGAAAATAAGGCGCGTAAAAGATCAGTGTTGCACTACGAAAGGGGTTCAAAGGAAAGTATTAAAAGTAATATGAATAGTAGTGCTGGAAACACTACCTCAGGGAGACTGTGTAGGTAAACAAAAGTTGCAAAATCTGTAATACAGGATTCTATAAATACTGACAAGACATACTTCTGAATGTATTGTGAAGTCAGCACAATCCTTAGAGGTAACCTGCTTTTTTTTTTTGGTTCACTTGAAGTTCACGCTTTACAAAACTAGGACTGGGTAGCTCATGGGATATAGTGCAGAGATTTCACCTTTAGGGACGTGGGCCAGTCCCAGGCAGCAGTGACAGAAACAGCAGTGCTGCCGTGGGGACAGCTGAGGTTAACTGGGTGGTGGTTCCTGCCTATTCCAATCTATTTGACAAAGATTTTTATTAGGTTTAGTAGGCCAAAGAGTAAATTGCAAGAGTAACTAGATTATACTTGCTGCTGGATACAGTCCCCCTAGATCAACATTGAGACATGCTAGTGAGCAAACACACACCAGTTTGCAAACCTGACTGGCATATTTCCTTCAAATAGTTGGATAGACTTTAATATGAACTGGTAGTGAAGTTTGGCTCCGAAAACTTGCACCAGTATAAAGCCAACAGTCTTTGACATAGTCTCTTTCTCTGTGTTCAGGAACAATGCCTCCTTCTTTGCTGATGTTAAAGAATGTTTTATTGTAGGGAGCAGTATAGAAACATAGCACTAAAAGAGGAAGCAGGGTTTTACTGCCAGCTGGCCATTATTTAAAGAATTCCCAATTCAGTGCCAATGATCAAAACTTTCAGATCCTGGGCTCAGTCTGTAGGAGAAAATATGACTCTGAAAGCCACTAAATTTTATCTAGAAACCAGAGATGATAATCATAAAGCTGTAGGAAGTAGATTTTATAAAGTGCCTTTCTAGAGCAAAACTTGCTTCTTACGTTGCAGTATGATGCCCCATTTTTAGTCCTATACCCAAGCAACTAAAATGCTATTCCTCAAAAATGTAAATATGTATTGTAGATTTCTTTTTAATTTTTTGACAAAAAACCATAGCCACCTTATGCTGATCATCATTGGAATGATTTTTAAAGATTATTTTTAGAATTTACTAGGTTTAAAAAAATATTTTAAAATGGATATCCCATATTAAAGCCCTGTTCTCTTTCTCCAGATGTATCTGAAGAAAGTCTAAATCTTCTTAGATAATTTACTTTTCAAATTAGGAGATCATACTTGACTGTCATTTTGGTCAATACGAAAGCCAGGAAAGCATTCAGGAAAATACTACTTATCTGCAAAGAACTTCACATTCTCATCACAGTGTGTCTTTCCTGTAGACAGCATGGCAGAAGATTTTCCATCTATCCATCTATATATTCTAGTAGCATATTACATTATTTCTTGATGTTGGATATCTAGTTAAACTGAAATACATAAAAATGTGAAAAATCTGAAATGCTTAAAAACTATAAATAAGTTTTTCAACTAGCTATATATGGCTTCTTCCCTTACAGTAATGCCAGTCATGCTTGAATTACCTAAGCAAATTTCATCAAAATGTCAAAAATCTACCAAAACTCTTTTTTTTTTTAAAAAACCCCAAACACAAAGTGAGATTACAAAATGTAATTTGCTCTTCAAAAGATAAATTTCCAATATGCCTTGGAGCCACTCTTAATTATTTTCTGTAAATCACTGCATTTTGCTTTTCTTTGCCAAGATCTATCAGAATCATAGCCATCCATAGCTGACCAGTTTCTTGGTCCAAGAAGAAATCAATGACCATCAAATGCTTTCTATTGTTGTTACTTTGTAAGTACAAATCCTTTTCTTCCAGCAGGCATAGTAGCAAACTGTCCAAATGGCAGTTTTTTGCAGACAGCGCAAGAATGACATCAGTGCAGTGAGGCAGCGTTTTGGCTCTGAATGTCTGAGCGCTTTGATACCAAACTTGGTTCCTGATGCTTTATGGCCCTTTCTTGCTTGAAAACCCTCTGGTGGTGTGGTTTCTCTCACCTCACACAGTGAGACCAGTGGTCTGGCCACTCACTCCTCACCAGCCAGGTGCATGCAGAGCTGAATTTCCTGCAGGCCTGCCTGATGTGGCTGTTTTATGTGGCGTGTTGGTGATTCTGGTTTTGCTGACTGTGTGCTGTGACTCTCTTTCGGAGCACTCGCCTCAGTAACCAGTAGCAACCAAGCCACTGCTGTCCTTTGACATTACACCGTAGTTAGTACACACACACAAAAAAAACCTTTGCAAATCCATCAAAAATCACAACAACAGAGTTAAAGCAGGATCTTTAATAACACCAAGGTCATGGGTTTGATCCCTGTATGGGCTATTCACTTAAGAGTTGGACTCAGTGATCCTTGTGGCTGCCTTCCAACCCAGAACATTCTGCGATTCTGTCACTGGCATCCCACAGACTGAGCCAACTAGTGCTTTAAACCCGTAACCATTCAATGCACCACTTCCACCACGAAATGCTCCATTTCAGAGCGTGTGCATCCTCCACGGAGGCATCCCGGTGCGGTGCGGAGCGGGCAGAGCCGCCGAGTGCCGCAAAAGGCCCGTTTGCAGCAGCGAGGCGTTTGCGGCAGCGCGGCCGGGCCGGGGCCGGGCGGGCAGAGGCGCGCCGGCCGTGCAGCATGCTGGACCCGGAGGGCAGTGTGGAGCACCAGCCTGCCTCCTCCTTCCCCAAAGTCCTCCTCATCCCTCTAGCCATGCTCCTCGCAATTGCAGCGCTCCTGCTCTTAGCCTTTTCCGCTACGCGGCAGAAGGAGCCTGATTTTTACACTTTCAAAGTTGTAAACATCAGGGGCAAGCTTGTGTCTCTGGAGAAGTACAGGGGCTCGGTAAGTGCGGCGGGGAGGGCGGCCCCCGCCCGGGCTCACTAACAGGCAGCCCTTGCATGTCCGCGGAGCGAGCGCGGGGGAGAGCGCTCGGGGCCTCGGTGCACACACGCGTGGGCATCTGGGCAGCTCAGTGTGTGGCTGATGGAACACGCGCTGCCCTTTAGCGAACACGTCTGGCTAACACAGGCTCCTCTTCAATAAAGCGTTTGCAGTCTAACCCCCGTGTGTGTCCGCGTCTTCTCCTACTGCAGCCGCCTGTAGACGTGGCAGGCAGGGAATGCTGCCCTCCTGCCGTTCTTGCAGCAGGATGGATTGCTTTGGATTCTGCCTACTCCACTGGAAGTTCAGGAAGTTTGTGTCTTTGTGTAACTTACTTTTGGAGTTTATTTCTGCCTTTTAACTGCATGACTTCGTGTATGTTATTCTTACCTAAATCCCATTCCTTTTTAATGTTCTGCATTAAAAAAAAAGGGATTTGGTCCGCGGCTGATGGAGTTAACAGATTTCACAGTACTTTGTAAAAACATGAGAGACATTACAAAGTATCAGAGTATAGTGAAATTGTAACAACATCATGCAATTTCTCTGTCACTTTTCAGTGTGACAGCAATATGAAGGGCACATAGATACACGTTTTTATGATGTCTTCTAAATTTTGTTTACATATTACATTAAGGATTTCTAGGCAGAGCTTTCCATACCATTTTAAAACAATATTCTTGACTATAATCTGATTTTATTTCATTTCATTTCATTTCATTTCATTTTATTAGTGGTTTGATCATCTAGGAAAGATGGTCAGTACCTATGGAAGAGTGAAAAGAGAACTTAGCACACTCATACTTAATAATATAAACTCTTATAGCCCCTTTCACAAATTATAGAAGCAAAAATCAACATCAATCCCACAAGTGCCACTCTTAGCACACAAGTGCCACATCTGTGATACAGTCAGGCAGTGCAATAGTTTTCCTGCTCCCCAAAAGGTGGCACCACTTATTGCTTTCACCCTTTTTCTCCAGCTTTGTGTTTCCACCTTCCTTTTTCCCTCTCCTCAGGTGTCTGAGCTCACTGGTCCACAGCAGCAGGTCACTAAAACATTGGCAGGAAGACAGAGAAGCTATATAGGGAGATGCACATTTTCTTGAGCTCAGCAGAAAGAGATACTGGTGGATTTGGACCAAATGAGAGGTCTAAATCCTACCTGGTCAAAGTCCTCATCCCCCTCCATACAGCAGAACTGGTCCTATGCCCACTCAAATATCTGTGTTGGAGAAAAATGTGGAAGCTGTTTAATATTGAGCAATATTTGTGTTTTTTTAATGAGCTCCTTCCAAAGGCTCTGTCAATAAATCCTGTTACTGGGGCATGTTTTGTCTGCACATCATCTGCTAATCTGAATAAGCAAATATGACCTGTAGCTTCTCTATCTCAGGGCCAGAATCCACATGGAAAGGAGTTAAGGGAGAACTACGAAGAATTCCTTACAGCCACTCTGCAGAGAGCTGGGGGTGTTCATCCCCTCTGGAACAAGCTGCAGAGCCTGGTCTGGAATCTCATGAACAGGCAGGTTCAGGGTGTGTGCTGTATCCCAGTGCTGTGGTTCCAGGCCATCCTCGAGGCACGGCTGGTTTCATAGAGGGGAGCTCTAGAGCTGTACTTGGAAAAGATAATACCACTGATTAATGGTATTCCTTGATCTCTGCTAGGCCATATGGAATAGTTTACTCCAAAAAAGTGACATTCAGCTTCTGTATGGAATAAAAGGTAGATTTGCATTCAGGGATCCTATTAATGTTCAGGCTACCTGCTCTTTGATAATGCATGTGCACAATTTTAAAGCAAATTATGGCAATAAAACACATCCCTTTCTGTCATTATATTGTCAGAACTCAGTATCAAGATAGAAAAAGGTTAATTAAAACTCCCATTTATTTCTTAAAATAGACTTGCTTAAGTCTCCAATTAGATAAGTAATGTTAGGGTGTAGATTTATCATAATATTTTAAAGCTATTAAAAGAAAGCAAATATTATTAAAGTAATACATGAGTGCTGGTGGTATTTTAAGGAAAGTGAGTCACTAGTTCGCTCCTGGAACAATAGTCTGCTAATTGCTAAACCAGCTTTTACCAGCCTTAAGCTTTCTGGCAGATGTAGTGAAGACATTTTCTTCAATTCAGTCACTCAGCTAATTTATTTAAATAACTACTTAATTGGTAGTCAAGAAACTAACTAGGAATTGAAACAATCCAAAGACTTCTAGAGTCTAAAAAAAAAAATTAATAAAGTCTGCTAATTCTAAAACCGCAAGAGCCATGCTAAGTATAAACAATCAGTGCAATTCATGACTGACAGAATCCTTCTTCAATAAGTCATTATTAATATAAACTTGTGTCTGTTCAGATCATTGAAACAGTTTTTTCATAGTAAGAAAAAAAAGACTGATGGATATAATTCACTTTCTATTCGAGTGTATCTTGATATGAACCACAATTACCCTCTGTTATATAGTAAAGAAAGGGAGGACTATTACCACTGAGAAAAGAGTTCCACAAGTGAAATAGATCAAAAAAACTGTCTGGTTCACTGTGTTGTGGAGAAGGCCATCCTTCTATGGTTTTTCCACACTACCATAAACTGTTGACCCATCTACATTAAAAATGAAGGGCAGCGATGAGGATGGACAAGAATCAAGAAGATCCAAACAAGATTAGTTTTCTGTCTAATCTAATTCAATAATCTTTTCTTTTATGATCTGTGTCTGATATGCTGTAAGAGGCAGTATTCTTACCAAAAATAGTACCTATTTGGGAGTCAGAACTCCCAAACATCAACTGTTCCCTGCTGTGTT
This sequence comes from Corvus hawaiiensis, assembly GCF_020740725.1. Lineage (NCBI taxonomy): Eukaryota > Metazoa > Chordata > Aves > Passeriformes > Corvidae > Corvus > Corvus hawaiiensis. Next base: position 27,603,043 of record NC_063221.1, read on the forward strand.
TATGCCTATCTTGGTGTAATGATACCAATCTACCACCCAGCTAAGTACAGTGTGCTGGGGTGGAATTAAGCAATGTCAATGCAGTGCCTTTGGAAATCTTGAGCCATAGGTACTATAATCATGGAAAAGCATTAGACACTATAACAATTTAAGTATTATTTTTATACTCAATATTATTATTGAGAGGAGTGCTAGGCACTTTGGACTAGAGCTCACTGCAATCCGAGAATGTGGTGTTACTGAGTGTGGATAAATACCGAGCACAGCCACTGAATTACTGCACAAATATTGCTATTGGTTCCACGAAGGTGATAGCTCAGTGAGTTGGTGCAGTCTGACACTTGTGGCTGGTTCCTCCATCAGTCACATAGAGCCAGTTAAGAATCTCTGTGTCTAAAAACCCAAGCATCTACTGTCTCTGCTGACAGGTCCACAAAGGGTTACTTGAAGCTGAGACAGATTCCTAAATCTGTCCTGGGATTTTTCCCTAAAGAAGGCACGCTGGTGTAAATATGAAGTAAAGCAAGAAGAGTTTTTTGCAGTGTTAAATAAATGAGTTCACTACCAGAATGCATGGTTTTCTAAGCAAAGGCAAGGAAAGGATTAAGTATTAAAGTATTAAGAGGTCAGACAACAGCTGATAAAGAATTCAGCTGAAATGAAATCATTTTTGTGAGGTCCACTGAACTGTTTTCACTGCACACTAGGTGGTGTGCTTGACTTGCACTCCTAAAGTCAGGCATATTGAACTTAAATTAAGTCATTAACAGCTGTAAGAAGTCAAAGTACAGCCTCTACATGAGAGCAAAAAGAGTGACTTTTATTAATATTTATTAAAAATAAGACACAGACCAAAAAAAATCACCACTTTAAATCACTTCTAATACCAGACACTTGAAAGATAACTCAGTAAAGATTTTTAAAGAATAATTTTAAACATTCATTGAGAAATACTATAGATCATGCAAGTTTTCGTTATATGTGTTATACATTTAAGAGGTCTGCACTATTAAGTTATGGAGTTCAGGAATGGAGAATTCAGTTACAGAGAATGCATTTTTCTAAGGAAAAAAGAGAAGCATAATGTGTCTGCCATCCCTAGAAATGCTGCATGTAGTTTCCATCTGTTTCGGAGGAATATGTTTGGAAGTTTGCACTATTTGCAGTGTGAGCTCTCAAGCCTTTCACGACCATGCCAAGTAATTACTGATTTTAAACAGCTGTAAATGAAAATAGTTGTTTCTTTTTGAGTGAATCCTTTCAAGCCCTCTTTTGACTTAAAATCAAGTAAAAGTTATAAAAGCTTGATTGTATTCACTGGCAATTCATCTTTCATATCTGTTTTAATATGAACACAATGCTTACAAAACCTTATTTCCCCCAAACCTCCAGTGATAAATTCTTACATTACCATTCTGCTTGAGATAAAGAACCAATAGAGATGAATTCAGTAAGGCGGATGAATACTTCTGCATCATGAATATTCCGAGGCTTAAAATATATTTTTAAAAGCTTCTAAAATTTCATATGAAAGAACTACATATGACTTCAGCTCTTAGTAGTACAATTTATCTTTATTTCAAACTAAACTACAGTTATCACTATGTTTGGTAAATCAGATTATTTGATAAGAACAGAACTGCCAATAGTTATTTTTTATGTCCAACATATAAATTCTACTTCAAATGCTGAGAGTCTGCAACAGGAATGCATCATAAAATTATTACCTCTTCTCTGAAAAAAAAAAAAAAGTCTAATTATATGTCATAATTTTGGATGTTTTAGGAGACTGAATTTAAAATTTCAGGCAGAGCTTGTAAGTGTTGTCTGAATGAAAGGGATAATTCAGAGCTGAGATGGCTGCAGGTCATATTTCATATACAAGTGTACAGGGGTTGCTTAGATTGCATCCTGTTGACACACTACACTACAAAGAAGATTACACTAGCTTGTGCTTGGTAAGATTACCTGTCTTCCAGGGAAAACAGTGTCACTCCAAATCCACTTTAAATTCAATAGCTGGACTTTGATGATTCTTGTGGGTCCTTCCAGCTCAGGATATTCTATGATTCTATGATGGCCGTACAGCTATACAAAGTAGAAAATACACAGAGTAAGTGTTAATGTTTAATGTAAGAAATTACAAACACCAACATCCCCTTAGCTTTTTCTTTACTTATTCCTACTCCTTTTACTTATTTCATCTTATGATCCCATACCTTACCCAGGTATGTACTTCCACATGCCAGTTTGTTTCCTGGCTTTAAAAACACGATGCACATGTAGCCGTTTATTTTTTGCTAAATGTAATGTATTTGACACACCCTATTTCCTTAAATACTTTTGTAAAAAACTGTTAGAATGGACTCAATTTATGTAGAATGAGCAGCAACTTACACAAAATTCATGAGAATAATAAAACTATAATTCTAAAAATAAATTCTAAAAGTTATTTAAGGATAAAATATCTCAAAAACCAATGAAAAATTCTTCAAGGCTTTGAGAAACTGTAATATATGTTAGTTCAGAGTTAGGTCACTTTATTTTCCCAACAAATTCTGTTGTTCCTGTCTGTGACAGCTTCCTCCCAGCTGGATCTGTGCTGGCAGATCCTGGTGCTAGTATCTGAGTGACACAATGCACACAGCATTGAACATGAGCCACTGCAGGAATGACTTCAAAGGATAGTGGGCAGCCTTCACCTCTTGGAATCACTAATTGAGGCAGTAAACCTTTCAGCAAAAACTGTTGTCATTTTGTCACAACTGAGTAGATTTACTCTAGAAGTGATGGGAAATTTTACAGCCCACACTGCACAGAACAACCCCAAATCCTGTAATTGCTTCTATTAACTTCCAGGTCAAGACATCTACACTAGCAGTGATAAATGGATCAGCCAGTTCAGTATGGGCACCAAATTCTGTGCAAGAAAAGATGCTGCAGAACAGATGCTTCACAATAGATAAATAAACAACAAAAAATACATTGATTTACAAGTTTCTTTCATTTAACTTAGTATATCTTAGCTGGATGGTCACTTCTTAAATATCTTTAAAAATTGTCCAAAAGGCAGAATGGAGAAATACATAATTCTCTGTAAACTGAAAATTAAGATTGCTTAGCAGTTGATTGATTATCTTAATGCTTTCCAAAGAGGAATACATAAAAGAAATACTAAATCTTCCTTTTGTGAATAGAACTCGATGTAGTTTCAGATATGTGTTCAGCCACAGTTCCCTAGACATTCTTTCTTTTTTTAAAATAATCTTCATTCCAGTCTACCTGTTGGAAAACTGACATGTGCAGCGCATTTTAAAATGTGCTCTCTTGTTCTTCAGGTGTCTCTAGTTGTCAACGTTGCAAGTGAATGTGGGTACACAGACAGCCACTACAAGGCCTTACAGCAGCTGCAGAGAGACCTGGGCCCGTACCATTTCAATGTGCTGGCATTCCCCTGCAATCAGTTTGGGCAGCAAGAACCAGACACTAACAAAGAAATTGAGAGCTTTGCACGAAAGACTTACGGTGCCTCCTTCCCCATGTTCAGCAAAATCACCGTCAGTGGAGCTGGTGCAATTCCTGCCTTCAAGTACTTAATTGGTGAGTAACCTGGAACACTGGAGGGTTGTTTCTCCAGCATAGAATTCCTCTGACACAAAATACCATCTAACAGAAAAAGGAGATCTATGATTGAGTTCACAGAGTTGTCAGGCTCAAGGAGGTCAGAAGTCATGTAGTCCCTCCTCCTGCACAAGGCAGGATTTCTCTTTGTTGCCTTTGTCTTACCTTCCAAAAAGATCTCCAGAGATGAAGACACATCAATAGCAGATGTCTTGTAAAAGCTGGTTCAATAAACCTCTACATAGAACACAGGCCTTGAAATACTCTCCTCTACGCATACAACACCCTGACCTTTTTCCACTTACAGCCTCGTAAGTACTCCTCCTGTGACATGAGTGCTGCAGGTTGGATTTATAAGACTCATCTCTAGAGCTGTAGGATAAGTGGAAGCAAAGCACCTCACAATTTACTTCAACAATCAAAAAGTGAAACCAGGCACTAGACGATGTCCTTGAATACTCCCTTCCTCATTCCTCCCCAAGCACTGGAACAGCCCTACTGTACAGTTCCTCCAGTTCCAATCTGCCTTACAGCCAGCACTGAGACCAGAAGAGGTTTTGCTGGTTCTTACCAGCCAGCTGACAAGATAAACTGTAAGGCAGGATATTCCCTATCAAGGCACTACTTTTCTTGCACTGAACAAATGCTTTGAATACCATTTAAATGCTAAATTAAAATGTCAGTCTTAACCCAATCTGAAGGAAATGTCTTTCAGCAATGAAATATAGTAAAGCCCAATGTGAGACAATATCACCTGAGCTGCATTCTGCAAGGACCATATCCCTGCTGCTTCTCTCCAGCACCACAGTGTTCTCCCATATACCGCTGAATTTAAAGGAGTGTGGATATTATTTCTGGCTACCTCAAGCTCACCTCCTTCCAGGTGTCTGTAATGGATCATTCTGCTAACAAAACTTCCCTGTAATCCTCTTCACATCCTTTAATCTCTGTTTTGCCCAGGAGAATTGTTCCTGCAGACATGTCCCAGGAAATTTGCAAAACTTCTGTTTCCGCACTGGCCTGCCTGCAGAGGGAGGCTGCTGGAGGCTGGGTCTTTATTCAGCACAATGACAACACAGTTGAAAGTGTAGGTCTGGCTGTGTCTTGATGATACTTTGAAATAACTTCTGATTCCTTAGGAGGTTTGCCCAGTGTAAAATCAGTGGGAAAAAAGATGCTAATTTGTCTGCAGTGTCTGTACTTGTGCTTTTAGTGGGATGAGGTTCATGGCCTAATTGAAAGTCCTGGAAATTTTGTTAGTCACTTAGCAGAATAGCAAAGGGTAAGGGTGTGGCTCACGTAAAAGAGTATGTGACCAGGAAGGGGAAAACTAGGAGATGAGAATTAGGTTTCCACCTGGAATGATTACTTTGTTATTTCTTCTGGATAAGCAAGTAGTCAGTCCTGGTACAGCTATATTGTTATGCCAAATTCAATTTTCCTATCAGTGTTCAGCTGTGTCAGGTATATCTGTATAGCACAGCAACACATACATATCCCCTCACACACTTCAGCACTGATTGTTGTGCTTTCTCCGAGCTCAAGCTTCCCTGTTTCCATTAGTCGCCAAGGGACTACTGCCTAGTTAAAGCTGTCTGTCAGAAAATTAATCTTACTCAGTCTGAACTTCCTCTTAATTTTACATTCCTTCTTCCTCTGAGAGGTTAATCATCAAATTGACAAGAACAAATGTCAGGAATTGGCTAACATGTTTTTCTAATATATAACTTTTTCTCCCCCCCCTGTAGATTCTACAGGAGAAGAACCAACTTGGAACTTCTGGAAATACCTGGTGGACCCCAATGGGAAAGTAGTAAAGGCCTGGGACTCCACTGTCTCTGTTGAAGAAATAAGACCCCATGTTACAGAACTTGTAAGGAAAATCATCCTAAAGAAGAAAGATGAATTATGACTTTCATCATAAAAATCCCAGCATTCCAATTGCATCTTCACTGAGAATCAGGGCTGGACTTTTTCTTTTCACATTCCAAAAGTGAGGACGTGGGGAAAGGAAATTATGACCAGTTGAATCTGTATTCACCATCCTAGGAATGTAGAAAACAGCAAGTTAGCACAGCCAAAGTAATTTAATATTTTTCTCCAACTGAATTCTGTTCAAGTTTTCTAGAAAAAGAGAAATCTTCAGCAATTGTTTCTTCCCCAATTTAATTATTAAGTTGTTGGTAACACTATAGGAAATCAGGTCATGCAGGAAGAAAGATCAGAATAATGAGAATGTCATAGCTGGGATCTCCCTGATATCTACAAATCTGTTGTCATATTTTGATTGCAAACTGAATAAAATAAAGAGCAAAAAGGGCATGATTGACTTAAGGCATGTGCTAGGAAGAGGGCCAAAACAGATACCTTCAGACTAGGCAGAATTTGCATGTTCCAATTACCACAGCCAAACACAGCTAATTTCATGTGTCTAGAAAGTTTAGAAGGGCACAGGGAAAACACATCTATAAAGCTTAAATGAAAGAAATATGAAGACAAAGTCTCTGTAAAAATTCTCCAGAAGCTTTGAGAAGAATTTCTGCATTTTTTCGCCAAGTAAAGATTATCAGATGATATTTAAATAGTCATTTGAATATCTGTAAGACCAGAGCCTACATGAAATGGCTATTTCTTTCTTCTATTAGCATGTTACCTTAGAATTACTCTCACCTCATAAAACTGATGTTAAATTTATTTTCCGTTTTATAACACTATCCAATTTTGCTGCATGTACAGACAAACATCAATCAAAAATATTTTTTCCATGGAAATAATTTTGCAAATATTTAATTCTTGCATAATGTTATGTAGTTTAATACCACATTAGTGTTACAAATGCTTAATGGCACCTTTTTCAACTCCAGCAGTCAGGAATCTGCTCAGACTTCAGAAGTCCCTAGCTCATGCTAAAATAACACTAACATTTGCAGCCTCATTGTTCCTTGACAGAAACCCTTTGAAAATCTTGTCAGGAAGAACTCTTTTTATCTCAACAAAAACCCAATGTTCCCATCCTCTTAACCTCAGGATGCCTTAAGAAGAATCTAGTCTTGTCCAACTGCAGTATTATTGACAAGTGAAAGCCTTTTTTGTGCTTTCTGATGCTCTTTCAAGTAGCACAAACAATGTTTGTCCATAGAGTTGTCAGGGCCCATGTGTACAAATAAGCCTTAATTGACATGACCATGGTAAGGACTTTTTCCAGCTCCTCACTGCCATTAGAGCTCTTCAGTGTCCAGACAGGCTCTTGTTGAAAACAAAGGCAAATATTATGGCATGTCCAGGCTTGCAGAACAAGAGAGGAAAGAATACTGACTGGACTCATTCTGTGGAGCTCTCTGCAGAAGTAAGAGCTCCAGGTACTTTAGGATTTCAGGAAGAACATGAAAGGCAGAGATTATACTGTACAAAACAATCTCAAATCGCCTGAAAGAAGCTGAGAGCAAGGTTTTTTAAGTTTTAGTGAAAAAATAAAGGGGGGGGGAGGGTAGAAGAGAGAATAAAAGGAAGTAGTAATAGAAGAACATAAGTAAAAGGAGAAATCAAGTAAAAAGGAGGAAATGAGAAGGAAATGAAAATAGAGTTTACAGCCAAAAATAATCATTGGGACAGACAGAGCATGGAAATGTTCAAGTCTGAACATTGATACAAATGGGTATGTTCCAAGCTCTATCAGCTACTTCTCACTTGACCTGTAACTTAGGAGTGCAGGAAATTGGTGCTTGTGGCAGTGAATATCTGTATTTTCCTCCTCTGATGGTGAGAGAAGTGAACTCTATGCCTGATTCAGTCATTTAGTCTATTCTTACCTGGATCAGTCTAAGACAATGGTTGCTAAGGATATCACAAAGAAAGGAAAATCAGGCCCAGCTGATATTGTGCAGGGGCAGAGAATCCAACTCTTAGAAAAGGAGGTCTTTATTACTCCACAGACTGTTTCTCTTTTCCTCTTTTATCTCCTTTGATACTAATGCAATGCCCCAGCACGCTGTTAGCAAGTGCTGCAAGGCTTAAAATTTTCTCCTTCAAAAGTTTGTTTCTATTTTATATCTGAAGCCTGGATGAGACCAAACCAGGCTATGAAAAATATTTTAAGCCTTTACCATTTCAATTTCACTTCAAACACAACTCTGGATTTACATAGAAACAAACTTCCATTCTCTATTAGACAAATCCTACAAGTCTAAAGAGATATAATGGCAAGGATCAGTTGGGAAGGTTTTGTCATATATGGACAAATATTGTTTGTGTTGCTTTTAAAGGCATTACAAGGCACAAAAAAAGCTTTTGCTTGTCAATAATACTGCAATTGGACAAGACTATATTCTTCTTAAAGCATCCTGGGGCTAAGAGCAGGGGACCTGAGCGTTATGTTTTTGTTGAGATAAAAAGAGTTCTTCCTGACAAGATTTTCAAAGGGCTTCTGTCAAGGAACAATGAGGCTGCAATTGTTAGAGTTATTATTTTAGTGTGAGCGAAGAATTTCTGCAGTCTGAAGTCTGAGCAGATGCCTGAGTGCTATGAATAACTTCAGACTGATACTGTCAGAATTGGTGTTCTTACAAGTTTGGCCATTTAAAGAGACCTAAGGTAAGTATTACATATGCAAGCCTTGAAAAAAACATATTTGATCAGCCGCATGATTTTAAGTACATTACTACTTTCTCTGAAGTTAACAGATACATTTACATTATTAAATTAGGCATGTGGCATAGACTCCATCCTTTGTTGCACTAAATAATTTTGTAGAACAAATGCTTTGGCCTTTTAATCAAAGTTCTGGAGTAAAAGTAAATATGCTGTAGAATATTTATGTAGATTAATACATATCTGGTCACACTGTAAGGACTTCATGACTTCCTGCTCAGAAAAATTGCAAATCAGATTGCACCGAGTTGAATTTGACTGTTGAGACTATAGAGAGCATGCAGAGATCAGAAATTACTTTTTTTGCCTCATGAATTCCAGCACTGTTTTAATCTGACAGAGATCTTCCCTACAGCAAGTTCTGAAAACTGTGAACCAGCTCTGAATCTATAGCATGAGACTGTTTTTCCTTGCCACTTATTTGCTTTGCAGAGAAAATTGTAGTGTATATTAACAGATGAGCACATTGATGCATGGAGAGTGATTACCTTCATCATCTAAGACTTGATCTCTTACAGTTTACAACTTTAAAGGAGTAAACTCTTGGCCTGTTGATTTAAACATTAAACTAAGCACCTGGACACAATTGTATCCAGCCACATGCCCCCTATGGCATGCCACAGGGAAAAGGAATAATTTTAAAGCCTAAATATAAGTTTAAAATTAGACAGAGCACTTTTGATCTTTTGAAACTTCGTCTCATAAAGAATGTAATAATCAGACCTACATGAAACCAAAGTTCTGTTTTGAAATGGAATATGCTACATTGAAATAGAGCAATTGAATGAAGCAATAGAGAGTGGGTTAAACCTCCTTTATTAGCATTATAAGGAAAAGAAAACCAAACACCCTAGTTGTCCTTACAGTCACATCTGCTGTTTTAGATAAATTCTAGGGACGTTTCACTTGAGTTTCTATTGTGACTTTAGTCAGAAACTTCAGTGGCAAACCAGACACAATTTCTCTGTGCTGGATGGTACTCAGTTTATCCTTTCAAACACAATAGCATCTCATCCAATAAATTGCTGACCTTAGTCAAGATTTTCAGAAGACTGGACATCCCTTTGGTTAAGCAAACAGATTTTGTGCTACCTTTGATTACTGAATCAACCAAATAGATTCTATGCACAGGTAAATTGATACTTCATCTACTCATAGAGCCAAATGGAATTTAACAAGCTTACTTCTGACTCATTCACAGAGTCAAGTAAGCAGAGAAATCAGGTACTCTCTGTGACAATTAACAGATCCCGCAGTAAAAGCATCACTGACAAAACACAAAGAAGTTTACAAACCTTTTGACAGATGAGATACTGAAAGCACCAAATGTGAGGGCTAATTCTTAACCATATCAAAGCTCCATAGCAGAGACATATGCAGAGCAGAAGGAAATCACTGAGCTGTACCAAACATTATCTCAAAGGTGATCTGTGATCTGATGCTACACAGTTCATTCATCTACATAGGCAGCTCACAAACACAGTGATGCCCACAATATAGGATAAGAAACAACAAAACATCTTTAAGCCAACTCTGCAGCACCTTGGCATAGACAACAGTGGAGGCTTTTCTAGTGACAGTGGCTGCCCTCTTCCAGCTGTCTCCGCTCAGCAGCTGAAGGCAGCCCAAGTAATTTTCCGTCCTTAGCCTAGAAAACCTGATCCAAGCCATCAGTTCACCTGCCTAAGAGATAAGATGGGCTGTTTTATCTCAAAGCACTGCACAATACCTGCTCAATAAGAAGATCTTCTAAACTAATTCCTGGAAATTAGAATGATTGAAGGATCATTGTGTTTTGAGCAAGCAGACTTGTATTCTGGAAGGTAAGCACTGACATGAGTTTTTTAAGGAGATTCTGCTGATGCAGATTCTTTTCCCCCATTCAAATCCCACTCAAGCAGAACTAACAGCATCCAGTCAGGGACAGATTCTTCCCTGAGCAATAATTGATGGAACAGTGGCAGTAAAAGGAAATAATACTATTCTAGAACAGTAGAAAAGATTGAAGTACAGTTACATGAAGAACAGACTCGTGTAATGCCTGATCTGTAATTGCAGTTCTGTGGAACACTTCCCCATCAGACAGAAATTACAGATATTCCAGCTTCAGGGAGCTGTAGTTTTAGCTTCCTTAAGTGAAAGATGCAGTAAGAAAGCTGTTACTGTATTATATTAAACAGTCCTCTGGTTTTCTTTGTCCCCCTTGCCCTAAAGCCACTGCTGTTTCATCATAATTAGTGCTTTCCTCCGAATAATAGGATAAACCATTATATTTTTCTTTATCAAGCAAGGAAATCTGACAGTGATAAATAAAGAACAGCTGGCAAGGAAAATATCCATAAACCACAGATTGTTTATCCATTCTTTGGAAAAGAGCACAATAGTCAAACTGTTCCCTGTAAGTAAAGAGCTTGCTGAATTCCCTGTTTAAATTATAAATCAGCTTCTCTAACCTTTAGTTAGAGTCACACCACTCATTCTGATTTGTCATTACTTCTATATTCAAAAAACTATTTATTTTGTTACTGGTATTTTCCTGTCCTCTGGAGAGACCACTAACCCCTAGAGATATGTAGGGAAATGTTTTTCTATCATATAAGCATTTTACTTTTGAAATCTCCTCTTCCAAATCCAGGCAGTACTTCAACTTTTTAAGCAAAAGTAACCCCTCAACTGTCAGTTTGGTTAAGCTGAAACACTTAGTTGGATATAATTGATGAGAAATATTTCAAAGCTGATACTGATGTTTTCAAACTTTATAAATAAAATATTAAAAATGAAAAGAATTTCAAACCAAGATATAGACTCTAAATGCCAATAGAAAAAGCTTTGATGATTTTAAAACTTAGAAAATTGATTTTGTGGATTTTGTCAAAACATATTTTTCTGCAAGTTTCAGCTTAGGGAACATTTTGGTTAAAAAAATTGACAATTCTTATTCTTTCAAAAAAGTCTTGCTAGCTTCAGAGGCTGCCAATTTTTCTGCCTTTATCTAGACTGAAGTCAACAGGAATATATCATTGAGTAAAATTGCAATATCAAGTGTCTCTCTGATTATATGAATCACTTGGTTTTATTGAGTACTGGGAATTGCAAGACACCGTTTCTAGTTGTTAACTGCATGTTCAGTAAAGGTGTTTGTCAAGCCATTAAGAAACTGGGAACAAAGAGTCCATCAAAAGAGTTTCAGAAAACCAAAACTATTCAAAGAAATGACTTAAAAATAATATAATGGGAATAATTCATGCAGTTAACATGTAATCAGCATAATTTAAGTAATTTAAATAGAAGAAAAGATGTAATACAATTTTAATTTTTTTTTAAGATGTAAGAAGTTAAGAAAACACAAATAGACATCCAGCTGATAAAGGATAAACTTTTCCCAAGTATTAGGTGGGAAGTTGTATGCATTGAAAGGTGTCATTGTATGTACAGATGGGAAGTTCAGGGTAAATTATTTCCATGCCAGAGGAAAATTATAGAGCAGAAGCATTCTTTTGTTATCAAGCTCTAATAAAAAGATGTATTACTGCAGCTAATGGCAAGTGGATGTATAATCGTCTGTCTTCTATTGGGAAATTCTTCTTCCCTGTGAATATTTAATCTGGTCTGGCTTAGTTCTCTGTCAATTTTACCTGTCAATTTAAAGTTCATTGTTTTTCTAGCCTTTCACCTCTGACCATTTCTTTTGATTCTTTCCCTGATGTCTCCTTCTGACATAATTAAGAGCTGATAGCCCACTCCACAAAGTATCTATTAGAAAGTATTCTTAAAACATCTGCTAGTAGATCAAAACACAATGGATGAAAGGAGGGGTCCGATGTAAGGTATAATGATTTGAAGATATGTTATTTTCTCTCTCTGGTTTAGTTTATAATCAGTGATTATTTTCTCACTTTCTCTATTAACAGCAAGACAACAAAAGATAAAAGAGATATTTAGGATGCCTATGTTGGCAATGTGTTGAAAGGGGAACCCTGGATGGAAGAGGATCATTCTAGTTTGGTGCCAGGACTAGTAGATTAGCTAATTAGATTTTAGCACAATGAACTGTGCTTACTTGGTGGAGTCATTCTGACTTGGCTCTCAAAGGATGCTCTGGCCATACTTCTGTACTATAAAAGTCAAGGTGAGCCTCAGCCTCCTGTGCTTCTACTAGAAAAACCACTCCACTGATCTAGCTGAAATTCAGTTGCCCAGTATCGAGGGCACCTGAGCCTCTGAAAATCTCTCTGAAGAAAATCTCTCACAAGTCTGTCCCAAGATGTGTTCTTCCTTACGTTCTGCACTGGGTACAGAAGCTCAGTAACTGCTACCAATGACAAGATCAATGAGCAAAATCTACCTGAGTCTCCTGTGCATCCCAATCTTACAGCAAATACGTGTCTATTTTATATCCTGCAAAACATAATTTCTAACCACTTCAATATTTATTGAAAATCCTCCTGAAGAATCCCTGTTCAAAATACTGTCTATTAGTCTGAAATGTGCCTGGTCCTTCCACATAAGCAATACTCTGAACCTCTTGTTGGAGCCAGTTCTTTGTCAAGGACGCACCTAATTATTTTCTTCCTTCCAAGAGCATTTCGTATGCATTAAAGCACTGCATGTGAAAAATTTGTTGCAGATTTCTGCACCAAGTAGTGTTCAGACTGGATGCTCTCAGGGTTGGACTTGTCCTCTTGCATAGGAAATGTCTTCCTTCTGATACCAAGCGTATTAATTAATCAGTCTATAAACTTATTTTCCTCTCATTTAGTAGAGTTGATAATACTAGGCAAAATATTTGTTAGTTAATTAACAAGTGAATTAAATCACATCCTACATGGAGGCTGGTCTTAAAATGTCCAGTATAATATGAACAGAAGTCCTAATTAAGAAACAAATAATGTTGTTATGAATAGCTACAGAGATGTGTTGGAAGGACCAAGTGCTTAGCATCTATAAAGATTTGGCTTTCTTGTGTATTAAATCTCCAACAGCCAGTTATAAACTCACATTCTTGTGGCTCCCAGTTGGCTTGAATGTCTGAAATGCAGGAAATCAGCTTTCTCAGGAATCAAACTCACCCCGAGCCACAGCAACTGGGGAATAAAGAAGTAAAAAACACTTGAAAAAAGAGTCAGTTTTGCTTCTAGCACGTCACTATCAATGCAATTTGGTTAGTGATCTTAGTTCATATACTTTAGCAGCTTCTAAAATAAGTTTAAAACCCCCTCAATATATGCACTAATTCTTATAATTACAGTTCCACTTACTGGTCCCCTTTCCTGTTTGCAATAATCACCTGTGGGGAAAAGCAGGATGACGTCTCTGGGACTAGATGGTGACTCACCAAAGAGTGACCTCATGGCAGGGGGCTGATTTTGTTACCACTATTCTAAATACATTTCAGCCCTTGATTTATGAGCTGAATGGATTATTTTCTACAATGAACAGACAGTAAAGCATCCATTTTTGCCAGAGAAGTAATGAATGCTCAGCACTCTCCTGACTGTCAGGCCAGGTTTGCTTTTGTGTAGGCTTGCAGCAGTGAGCCAGCACACTTGTTATTTCTCTTCCTTTTGAATTCCTGTGAGGAAGATGACTCCTTTTAAAGTTATTATAATAATTGGTGCAAGACTTAAATACAAGCAATGAGATTTTGCATTATTTTGAAAGCATGCCCACAAAGCTTTTTACACTTAAAGGCAGATATTTCCATATTGCTGATAGCACAGAAACATAGACTATCTTGAGTTGGGAAGCACCCATAAAATCATTGAGTCCAGCTCCTCACAGAATCTCATTCACATTCTGCCAAAAATATGGACAATTTCCAGATATAAGGGCCTCTTGTTGTAGAATAGTTAGGCTTTCAAATTTTTACACCCAGGAGATAATGTGGAAAGCCTTAAAGGTTAGGTGAATTACTGCTTATGTTTGGCCTTGTATAGGATGCTGACTTTGTTTATATAATCACAATTCTTGCATTTTTTTAAACAAGATTTGGGACTTTCTGAGAACAAATTGCAGTAATATAAAAACATTACATATTTCCTATAGGCATTATTCTGAAACAGAAAAGAGATTAGAATTTAGAGTGGGAGCTTCTAATGTAAAAATGTCTAGTGTGATAAAAATTATGAATTTTAGACCTATAATGAGATAAAAATTCAAATTTCCATTGGAATAGGCAGTGCAGTGCTTGTGTCTCAGCCTGAACATTTTGAATGTAAAATTTAAATTGCAATTCAATTATAAAACAGCAATCAGTGAAGCAAAAAAAAAAAAAAGTCATTGAAATTCCATCTCCTCTTACCCTTATCTTCCTTTACATTGATAGAAATGCTGATTAAAAGTCCAACAATAAGAAGAAGCGTGTAGAACTACAGTCATACATGTGCACTCCCAGCTAATAGTGCGAGTGACAACAATTCTTCTCTGAAGAAAAGAGGCTTTGTACCATATTTTTGTTTACAAGGCTGTACATATGCAAGAAGGAAGCATTCCCCAATAACTGAACCAGCTGATTGGGAAAAACACCTGTGAGCTGCTTTAGAATACTTCTTAATATGAAGTGAATCAACATGAACAGCTAGGAAACATCCATGATCAAAACTGATATGGTGACATTGGTCTTTTTTGCAGCTTTTTCCCAGTGATTGTATGACTCAATTAGCTACACACAACTCTGTTCATAGGCTCGAGCTTTTCATGAATCCATATAGAACTCCCAGCCCAAGACAAGCTCTTGCAGTTTCCTCCTCACCTGAGGATTCCTTGCTTTTTATAATTCAGATTATGTAATTATGGCTTAACACCAACCAGACCTTGGCTGCCTTGCCTTCACAAATTTACACTATTTGGACACATATTCTGCAAACAATTAAGACTTTACTCTTATTCTGGTAGGATGGATTCTTAATTATGTCAATGGAAAAGCAATTTCTCAGCAGATCTTTTTATTAACCTTCAAATTCATCCCTAGTTACAGAAAACAACAACCAAAAAAACCCCAACAACAAAAAACCAGCAAAACAAAAAGCCCCAAAATACAAACAAACAAAAAAATCAAACCAAACCAAAAAAAAAACCCTAAAAACCAAAAAACAATTTAAATAATTGTCCTTTTAAAAATTTTAGAATACAGCTTTTTCAATTTTTAAAAAAATAAATGTTAAGTGCTGTAGTCTAAATTTAATACATACTCAATGGAATGAGGCGCAAAACAAAACAGGAATATTTTTAGTGAGATGGAAACCAAGAATGTTTGTTACTGATGGAGGAACTATAGTAATCAGAAGGAATGGTAAAGTAGAACATTTTTAGTCTAATATGGTGATAACTATATCCGGTTACTGAAACTTTCAGAAACCTCAGAGCATCATGAAAAAAAAGCTTGATATTGATCTTATGGGTGAAGCAACTAAGCATGTGGGTGATACCATTTTCCCAAAAGCATGTAACAAGTGAGTGAAAAGCAAAGAACAGAACCTGATCTTCTGCTTCCAAGTTTGTACAATTGTATCTATCACCTTTAGTTAATCCGACCAGAGAAAGCAAGCTATCATGTGAAAGTTGATTATTTTGGCATCAGTTAAAGGGAAAAATAGACAGCAACAACAAATGAAGTAATCACATTCCTTTCCATAAGACAAACAACAATGCTACTGTAAATGAAGATAATTTAGCTTGATTCTGCTTTGACTACTTCTGTTGAGATGTTCATCATGCCCACCCCAGTGAGTTGCACTGATGCATTCTGCTTCAGTAGCAGCACAGAAACAACTCCTGTCAAAATCTCTGGTGTAAATTCTAGGTATGGATGAAGGATGAGAAGATGGTTAGGATGAACAGATACAATATATCTTATAGCTTCATCCAATTTCTAAGAGAACATCTTAGAGATTAATACTGAGATTAACACAGATGAAATGAATCACTCATCTGAGATGTAGCTGGTGATCTTTTCACCAAACCAGGACCAGTGAGGTGGAGACCTGAACAATGGCTCACTTGGCCCAGCTTCAGAAGGCCTAGTCTGTCACTAGAGCAATTCCATTAATTACAGATTGTGTGGTAATCAGGTGCTCTGATAATGAGGGATACATAAGATTAAGAGGTAACAGTTGCATTTTAATAACTATTGTGCAAATGTAGTTAAGTTGGAAGACCTGTAGTGTCCTGAAGACATAAAAACCATTAAACCTCTAGTTATTATTAGCAGTCTATATCCATTTAATATTCTGAACCATCTTATCAAAGGACAGGCTATGTTAGGTGTTCATAATAAGAATATATTTTTTATTTTTCCTTTGGATCATCTTCTTATGTTAGACAACTGCTCCTTGTATCCACTGCTGAAGTGAAAAGGGATTTGAAACTGAGTAAGGCTTTCAAATTTCAGCCAGAGACAGGAGGGCTGTGGAAACTGATTCTCTTTACAGTATCTCCAAATATAGTTGTGTTCAAAGATGGAAAACAAACTCACCTTCAGCACCAGACATGAGGAATAAAACTGATGTTTTGAAGCTAGAAAATAAAACTGAAAGTCTGTCAAGAAAACAGTTGCTGAGAAAGGCATGTCATTGCTTGTGAGCAATGTAACAATATCAGGAGTGAAACACCCTCACACCACAGAGCACTGGAAAAATGAATTAGTATCTGTGAAGTGATCACAAGTATTACCAAAAACTATGGCTGAAGTAATTCTGTATTCCCACTAGGTTTGGTTAACATTCAGTAAATAACCTTTTGACCATCCATTAGAAAAGAGTAAGAAAATAAAATCATTAAAAACTCATTGCAAAATGCACTGAAATCTCTCCAAAAATAGTGTGGTTATTAGCTCTAGGTCTGGCATTTCTAAATTCTGAGTAATCTGATATTCTTTGAATGTAATTTTGTACACAAAATTTCTTCTGTTTGAAAACAAATAGAGAAAATAAGAGCAGAGTTTCATATTGGCAATGATATGAGTCGTCTGAAATATTTCAAACCACCATACAGAGTTTTGCCACTTGAATTAATGACATAAGGAAGTCACTGTTTGCCATCACATGTGTGAAAGAGAACTAAATGAAGCATACATTTTTCCACAAAGTTTAAACATATTTGCTCATAGAAGAGGAAGGGGAACAAGTAGGAAACTTGGGTTCTGTCCCAAGATTCATAGGTAGGGCACAGAGCTCCTGTTACTCCAAAGGCTGCTTCTCTTTGCCTTGTCCTTTCAATTTGCCTCTTTCCTACTCCCATTTCTTCACCCTATCCTTGTTCTCTCTAACTGCCAAACCCCAGCCTCCAATTCTTATATTTGTCACGCCAGTTCCAGTTTCTTACCCCAGACTAGGTCAGAGCCTGAACCTTTGGCTTTAACACTTCTTTCACACAGGACAGAAAACTTCAGTCCCAACAATAAAGCTTTTTAAAATAAGAAGCAATTGTAAATAGGCTCATCAAAAAGTTTTTCTCCTGCTGCAGAACTTTAACAATAGATGATGTTACCCCCTACACATGAAATATAAAGACAGTTATGTGGGAGGGTTAAAGAGGAAGAATTATTGCTGCTATTGATATCTGCATCTCTTTGAATTATAGATTAGAATGAAAGTTCTCTATGATGGCTAAGTGACAGAAAGGATTCTGAGCCAAGGCACACGAAAATATGCAAAAAATTTATATAGTTTTATAACAAAACAACTTTTGATGTTTTAAAAATATGCTTAATAGGACTAAATCTAAATTATTGACCTAAGAGGTTGAACAAAATGAAGAAAATTAATAAGCTTCAGTTTGAGTTTACCGTGAAAATGGTGGGAAGACGTTTTATTGCATTATTTATTCACTGAAATTTAGAAGTCAGGCCTTCAAACCTGTTTACTTAGGTATTTTTCTTTAATCTTCAGTTTCAGACAAGGTAAATTCAAACTGTGGTAGAAAGTGACAATTCATATAAGACTATGAATCTATAATTTTCTGTTTTGTCGAATAATGTAGAATAAATGCTGAAAGGATCAAGCAACCTACACGTTTTACATGTGCTATCTCTGATGGAGATCTTGCTTAAATAGTCTGAAATAATAGGCCCATCATTTCTAACTGTCTTGTAATTGAATAAGTCAGTTTCAGAACTATCCCCCTAATCATCCCCTACATACAGAAATAACATACTTGCTAGAATCCTTTAAAATTTGTGTCCTCCTATTCAAACAGAAAATGCATTACAACATATCTTTGTGTCTCTAAAATTATAAATCATTCTATTTTACAAGCAGGATAAATGAAAGCAAAGGTAAATGATTGAGGCCGGGTCAGAGTGAGATTTTTTTTGTGAGTAAGGAACATGCCAATTCTGTGTCTTTTACTCAGATAGGTAAAAAGAATTTTCCTTTCTGAAAAGAAAAAAGAAATGAAAACCACTCCATGAAGACTGCAGTCAAGACTATTTGGTTAGGTTCAATGTTGAAAACTATTTTATGCATCTGATTATTCTACTTCTAGATAGGAGAGTAAGTGTAAAAAGATAAGATTTGCTTCAGTGAGTCATTATTCTGAAATGTTTACCAAAACAGCACATTAACACTGTAGATAATGAGGCCATTAGACATACAAACACAAATTACTTATCGGAGCTCCATCCTCACTGCAAAACTACCAGTGTCAACACTTCCTACTTCTCTGTTTCACTGCTTTTCCTTCTTAAAATCTTGACTGAAATCTCTTCCAACTGCCTGATGCTCTGTATTACTTTATCCTTCTTTGTTATTTAGTTCTGTGAAGCAGAGACAGCTTAAAGTCAAAATCTATACCCTATATTAACTGGGGGAATCAATTAGTGGATAATGTGTATGAAGTATAGTTAAAATAACTAGGAAAATTGGTTGGCTCTAGAGTGACCTGAAAAACTCCTATAATGATACTTTATACATGTGTTCACTTGCACAGAGAGGATCTCAAAATACAAACACTTTTGCATAAAAGTGTCAGGCAACTCCATCACCACCACAAATCTACGGAGTTAAACTGAAGCACAATCTGGGAAAGCAACTTGCTTGCAGCTGGTTGAATTGAGAGCAGAACCCAAGATGTATCATATCCTCTTGATAGATTTCAGTCCTTCACTAATACACAGTTCTTTTTTAGTCCTCTCTTGAGGACAGTCTTGACTGTAGTCTTCATGGAGTGGTTTTCATTTCTTTTTTCTTTTCAGAAAGGAAAATTCTTTTTACCTATCTGAGTAAAAGACACAGAATTGGCATGTTCCTTACTCACAAAAAAAATCTCACTCTGACCCGGCCTCAATCATTTAACTTTGCTTTCATTTATCCTGCTTGTAAAATAGAATGATTTATAATTTTAGAGACACAAAGATATGTTGTAATGCATTTTCTGCTTAAATAGCAGGACACAATACAGCATCTCACTGTATTGCAAATATGCACCACTCAAAACTTCTGTGCCCCTTTTTGGTTTGAACCTTGTGCTGTCATCTGCCTTCCTGAAGTGCCTGCTGCCCATGTAACGTGATAAAATACTTCATCTACACTAACCCTGATGTCAATTTAACTTTTTACTCCTAATCAGAGCTCGTTACACCATCCTGGCATGACAATTTTGTTTAATTGCATAATTTGCCACCAGATTACTTTTGAAAGTAATTTATGCAGCTCTTGCTAGGTAATAATTAGGTTATGCTCTTAAGGAAAACCTTGCCATGTAGATTTGAAGACTGATGCTGATCTAGACAGCTATATCACAGTTCATAATTAACTTTCTGTGGAAGGTTGGCTGGTAGAAATTTGTCCCACAATGGTTAATGTGAATGTTTTTAGCTTTTAAGTAGTGGTCAGTGGAGAAGCACAATTCACTTTGACTTGTCTCTAAATAGAAAGGCTAAATCAGGAAGTTTTCACTTTTCTCTCAAGCCTCCTTTGCTCTAAACTGTATCAGCCAGAAAAACTCCTGTAATTTGCTAGAAAGTTAAACCAGCCCAGTTCTGCTGGCCAGTATCTGGTGGAGTCAGGATAAGTAAATAAGGCTGTATGGTTTTCACATTAATTGTAGTTTAGATGAAGATTACAATTATTTTTAATGACTACAAAAATGCTGTGTTCTAATTACTGCATAGACAACATACATCTATTTATGTTTATGAGTACATCTGGAAGGCTTGAAAGCAGTTATAAGAAAGAGAAAGCTGCAGATCCATGGCCCCAAGTATTTTGAAGAGAGGCTTCAAGTGTAGCTATACAGTCTCTTGGAAGCCAATGTGTGTTCCAGTAAATCAGTTAAAGATTTGCAGAAGAGTCTGGGTTGCAAGCATCTTAGAAAGCTGGCACATTTTACCAGAATTAGAGCAGAGCTTCACTGCAGAAGAGACTCATATTCACATGGATGATAGTTCAGGACTCAGAGAATAGAAGTATCCTGTTTTGGATACAGCTCTGAAAGCTTCTCCTGAATACCTGGATAATTTGTCTCTTAGTTAAAAGTGTCCTACAAAGGTCTTTGATCTGTGTTTTTTCTGAAAGCTGGATGACCTCATTGTTAGGTTGAAACACATTTGTCACTCAGCAGAAAGAACTGGTCTTGTCACCTGTGTAGTAACTTAAATTGATACTGGTAATAGTGAAGAGGAGGGCAAAAAATTTTATGAGGTCTAAACCACTAGCTCTTACTGGAAGAGGTCTGTGTTTTGTAATTGGAATGATAAAAGACGTGATCTTTTCTTCTGACATAAAGAAAAAAAGATAAAGATGATGCACCTGTTCCACTGGCCAGTGAAGAGCCTCCCACTCACACTTCAAATACTGAGTGTCTCATCAAAAGAGAATGTTTTTTTATTTCAATCCTCCAGCAATAACATAGTTAATTCAGTCACTGAGGCAGATAACTCAAAGGTAATTTCTAATGTTTCATATAAATTTTCCCAAATAATTGGAACAACTAAGCACGCTAATTATTGTCACTCAGTAATCATGGCAAGTACAAATTGATTGATGGTATGAATGAGTACACCGATCGATGAAACAAACAAATGAAAAAAGATGTTGCCACCTCAGAACATTTCAGCTTTCTTTGAAACCAAATTTCTTCAAGTTTGGACAAAGAATCCACCCTTACTCCAACTCTGGCACAGATCTACCTTACACTCATTAAGTATGGATGAAAGTTTGTGTAAGACTGAGCATAAAACCGTGATGGGAAATTTTGTTTGTTCCAAATCACTGCAGTAATACTTCGGAGAGGAAAATAGTTATCTGAGTTCTGAATAATGAGAGGAAAATCTCCAAAAGTAAGATAGCAAAGTGAAGTACAAAAATAACCAAGAATGTTCTCTATTCCTAAATGTCTCTTGACCATCTAATTTGGGAACGCTCACTTGAAAAGGTGAACTGAATGACTCCTGAATTCATGACTCTCTGCCATGGTTGTTGAATTCTGGTATGAACAGAACTTCAGGGGAAACGATCAAGAAAGGATAAGATGAAGAAAAAAACAATCCCAGAGGGATAAAGAGAATCAAAGAGAAACACAAGGATGGGAATTCATATTTTGGAAGAAAACAGCTATTAGCGATTGAGCAAGATACATAAAGACATTTCAAAAGATTAATACCTATAAGACTGGAATTACATGTTTCTCCATCCTGGGAAGTTGTAAGATTTATTTAGGTTTCTGTTGTGAACATGGTGTTGGCAACTTCTCAAAGTCTTGAATCAGTCTCCAAAACCATGACATTTACCCCTGTATTTCTTAGTTTCAACCACACCACATGTTGTTTAGCTGACTGATGCATACACGCAATCTGGGCAACCAGCTGATGACTTCTGAGCTAAGATTCGCCCATCCTTTCCTCATTAGAGACTTTCCTCAATCACAGAAAAACAGTCCCCATGTCTTTGTGAGCCAAATGACCAGGAGATTGTCTCTTAATCTCAAATAACACAAGAGCCACAATCAAATCCTAGCACATACTGGCACAATTGACATAACCGAGGGGAAAAGGCTGCCTTCCGGTCTTTGGTAGATCGTTTTGCCATATACATTTCAAAGAAGTCAATCCTCAATTTTATCATTGATCTGATTATATCTGATTTCATCGGAACAACTCAAGTGATGAAGTCACAACTGTCACAAAATCTCATCGTTATCTAGCCTTTTTCTTTGTTGATATTCAGCACTCATTGATTTCTCCTGATCTCCCCATTTCCAGAGTCTTTGCACCAGCCACATCGCTGTCATTCATCCTCTCACTTTGTGCAGTGCATCTTTAAGTGTTGAGCCTGTTTTTGAGCTGGAGCTTTTCCCCCCTCATCAAGACAAGGGGGGCTGAGTCCTACAGAAGTGTGATCCCTCCTCATGCTCTCCTTCTTTTGCCTGTCCTGAGACCCCACCCAGGTTATGGGTGAGGACGAGCCCCCGAAAGCCCCCCTCAACATGGGACCCAGCGCTGAGGGACAGCCAAGAGCCAGCCTTTGAGGTCGCAGCCCGGGGGTGGCCGGCCCCTCACGGCGGTCTCCCGCCCTCCCCTGCCCGCGCTGAGGGCGCGGGCGGCTCCCGCCGCTCCCGCCCTGTGGCGGCCCCGGGGCCAGTGGGCGCGGCGGTCCCTGCCGCCGGCGCAGCCCCTGCCCGCCCGGCCCCGCCCGCCACCGCCGCCTCGCCTTGCCTCGCCTCGCCTCGCCCTCTCTCCCGCCCGGGTGCTGCCGAGCCGAGGCGCCGGGCGGGCAGCGGGCGGCCGGCCGCGCCATGAGCGCCGAGTGCAGCAGTTACCTCAACGCCGACAAGGTGCTAGTGAGCGGGTTCAGCTGCCCGCGGGCGGGCGGCGACGCCCGCGCCGTGTTCTGCTGCGGCTTCCAGGACGTCAAGTAC
This sequence comes from Corvus hawaiiensis, assembly GCF_020740725.1. Classification (NCBI taxonomy): domain Eukaryota; kingdom Metazoa; phylum Chordata; class Aves; order Passeriformes; family Corvidae; genus Corvus; species Corvus hawaiiensis. Next base: position 27,626,164 of record NC_063221.1, read on the forward strand.
TGCTGCGATGACCCCCACAGCTTCTTCCCCTACGAGCACAGCTACATGTGGTGGCTCAGGTAGGGGAGCGGCGGTGCCTTCCGCGGTAGAGGCTCTGGGCGGGAGACCCGTGTTCGCCCGAGCTCGCTCGGATGTGTGTTTGTGAGGTACTTGTAGCCGGGCACTTGAAGGCTGCCTTTGTCCCGCCGAGAGTAGCGGTAGAGCTGCATCTTCAGCCCAGAGAGACTTTTGCTCTTGCCAGGGTAGTTTCTGAAGGAAATAACTCGTGGTCTTCGTAAGGAAGCTCTGGGAAACGCTCGGTGCCTCAGGCAGAGCATCCGGAGCGTCTCCCGCCCTTTGGGTGTGAGCGGAGCGGCTATCTCGGGGCCTGAGCGCGTAGGATGCTGCGCGCATAAAGTTCCCAGTGACTTGAGCTACTTTTCCATGTAAGATAAAGCACTACGTAACTTTCCACTGGGAAGACGCAGATGATGAGCCTGGTACTCTCCCGGGATAGTGCAGGTATTTGCCTGGCTCTGGCTGGATCTCCAGCAGCGGCAGGAAGAGTTGCACTCAGCCAGCCCGGCTGCTTTCTGTGCCTGATTCTCCTCGGGCTCCACAGCATCCACACTGGCCGTGTCAGCATGTTAGTACACCTCTGCATGGGGCTTCCGCTATGTTTCTTACGGACTTGTTATTCTTATTTTGTCAAATCTCTTTCTGGGCTGGCTTATACCGTCTGCTTCTGCAGCGCTGGTGGCAGCAGTCGCTACCTGCTGTTTGAAGATAGGTAATTTTATCTGTTTTATACTGTTTCCTACCAGTTTTCCTGAGTGCCCTCTAGTATTAGGATTGTGAGATTTGGTGAGCAGCAATTGCAGGTTCAGTTTATGCCCAGTGTTTAAAATGTTGTGAGCATTTGGTACATCTATTCTCAGCTTTCGCCTTTCCAAACCAAACAGCTTCTGGACTATCATTGAGGCAGATGCTATGTCACACCAATTATTTCAGTTGCATCTCATCCATACTGTTTTTCACTCCACAGGGCTGATCTTAGAGGTGCATAATCTGGAGCTGCATGCCCAAGACGTGGGTGTGGCAAGGTTCTACAGAGTGGCCAAATATTGCCTCCAGTCTTGCTCACAAAATCCTTCCTGTTGGTGGCCAAAGTACTGTTGATGTCTTTGGCTGCCAGTTCACATTGGCTCCATGATTTCAGTGAGCTGTCACTGAAGACTCTAAAACTTTTCTCGAGTTCAGAACTGTCTGTTCTGAGTTTATTGCTATGTAGGCTTGGTTTTGTTCTTTATGCATTACATTATGTACACTGAAACTCAGGTACATCACTTTTGCCTATTCACTCAGTTTTCTGCAAGTCTTCTAGCATTCCTTGCCCTCAGCATTTGATTGCTTGTAGGGGCTTAGGATCATCAGGAACTCAGATTTCCTTCTTCACCAGGTCATAGATGAAGATATGAATAAAAATCAGTCTCAGTGACTTTTCTTTACACTGAAAAGAGACCACTTAGCCTTGCACTTTGCTCCTTATGCTTTTAAGCAGCCTTAAATTTGTGGCAAAACCTTTCCCTAATCCTGTATTAGTTCAGTCTTTTTAACCCCACATTCAGTGCAGGGCTTTGTCCAAAGGCTTTTTGAGACATCTGACTCTGTCTTCTGGGTTCCTTTATCCATCTGCCTATTGACACTTCATAGACTTCAGCAGGTTAACAAGGTAGTGTTTTCCCCTCATCCTAATGCTGATCCTTTCATTAAAGATTTTATGTCAGGAAGCTGCAAGTGCCTTCAGCTTCCTGTGGGTAGAGCATAGTAACGAGATGGTTGGGGGTGGAGGCTTTAGCATCAAAGGACCTGTCTCTCATATTCGGGGAAGGTGAGCAGGGGCATCGTGGCTTGGGGATCATAGCCAGGCTCCGATTCAGCATTGTGCAACCAGACACACTCAGCACCTCGGCCAGCAGCCCTGCAGTTCCACATGTGAATTCCTTCAGGGCTCGTGAGTTAATGCTATCCAGTACTGTGGACTTACTAGTTTAATTTATCTGGTCTAATATTTAATGTATTATTATTTAAAATCTACTTTGTCTGGTGCAAAGAGTGGGCTGAGTGTGGGGATCTCCCAGGCATCTTCCGCTGTGACTGACACAGAATTATTTGGCTTCTCTGATGTGAGAAGACATGTCCAAGTGTCCTTTTTTACACTTTTGCTATGAAATACTCATACTGTTTTAATGTTATATTTTTGCATAGTCTTTGACTGTTTCAATCACAGTAAACTTGCTCAAAATGGCAGAAGAACTGAAGGAATAAGTTAACATGGCATAACAACCTCTCATCTGGATGTTGTAGTGAAGACTCTTAAAGCTTGATCTTTTAAAAAACTACTTCCAAGAACTGAATCCCAGGAGAGGCTTTAATGAAGCGCCTCTCTGAAGGTTTTTCCTTTAAAAAGATTTTGTAGGGTGTGAGAAGTAACTGCTTAGCTTTCACCTAAGTCAGAAATTTGGGCCCAAACTTTGAAAATTAAGGATTTTTTTTTCTTCTTTCTACAGTAGCCCTAAGCTGTTAAAAGGACTTAAGGAAATTGCAATTTGTGGAGTTTTGGTTGTGCTTAACTTCTGCCATAACTGACTATATTCATTGTAGAAAATAGGTGAATAAATACAATTTACCTCTCCAAGCAAAGTTACTGAGTGGTTAGAATTGAACCACTTCCTGTAAGTGTTTTCAGTAACAAATAGAGTAATTTTTAGTTATTAACACACTGAAAACATATTAATATTCATTATTTTGAAAACTGTATACATTTTCACATGACAGTTCAATTAGAAGTTTAAGTAGAACATAAAAATAACATTTTCTGGCCTCCCAGAATGTTTTGGTGATCACTAGACTGTTACTTGTATTGGTTGGTAACAACCATATGTTAAAATAATCCTTAAAATGCTTCCTTCAGCCCTTGAGGACACACTTTAAAGACTTGAAACCCTTAAGACTTAAAATTAAACAAGAGTTAGGCAAATCAGCCAAGGTAAGTCTGGAGGTGGAATGTATTGAGGAAGGGAAAGAAGTTGGAAGCTCTGATGGGGGAATTGTTTCAGGTTTTGCTGTACTCCAGAGCTTTAGGTTTATTTTCCTAAATCTTCATTTGCTTGCCTCCCCCCAGATATTTGAAAGCAGTGAGTGACTGCACCACAACTGGTTGGTGATACCTCAGGGATTACTTCAGTTTGGTAGCACATCAGGTAGAATTTCAGGAAACTGTTGCACATTTCACTTGTGTTTTTCCTGCTGTGGGAGGGGCATGGCATCCAGCTCTGATGCAAGCAGTTCATGGAGAAGCCAGCAGCCTTAGCAACCTGAAGCAATAGTCTCTTGCAGGCCTATCCTCTTCTTTTTTCTTGCCAAATCTCTACTGCCTGTACTGTGTTTAGAACCAGACACTGCCCTATCCCTTAGCAACATGGAACCCTCTTTCCCCCTCCCACTTCTGCAAAAACTGCAATATTTGACAACATCCTAACACCTGCTGTACTGGGAGCTGCTGGACTTACATAGATAATAGACCATTGAGCAACTCTGATACATTTCATATTTCCCCCAGAATTTATTATATGTAATTAATACTATTATTAATTTCTGTATGCAATTAATAGTATTATTAATATATGAGTTATCCTTTCTTTTAAATTTTTTCCTGTTATTTAAAATCAAATAATATAGTTCCTTTTTTTTTGTTTTGTTTTGGATTTTTTGTTTGTTGATTTGGGTTTTTTTTATTTTGGTTTTCTTTGGTTTGGTTTGGGTTTTTTTGTTAGATCATAGATCTTGAAGGACTTATTTCCACAAAGAAGAGGGAAGGATGCATTTTGCTGTCTTTTAGAGCTGCCAGGAGCCCATGGAACAGGGAAGGCAGCACTAGGAAAAGGCAGAATTTATCAGAAGGTTATTCAGCTTTTGAATCCACAAAACACAGATGCTATAAAACACCAGCAAGCAGAACACTGAGCAGCTCAGCCTCCAGAGCAGTGTGCTGTGCATGCACATCTGCTTTACCTCCCAAGCTGAATGGAAGGGGAGAAATGCTGAACATGTGATATTTGTACTGAACTGCAGCAGTTATGTTCAGTCAGCCTTTTGGTTTCTCTTTGTTTTAAAATATTTTAGGTTCATTTTTGTCACTCTTCTGTGAAGTTTTATTTTGCAAATTTAATGGCATCTTTCAGTATCAAATAGAATTATAATATCCATTCCAAAGCTGTATCTTTTAAGTTGTGTGTAATAATACATATTTGATTCAAATTCTGTCAAGCCAAGTATAGATTTTACTCAGAACGCTTTCTTAATTAATACCCGTAGAGCTATGGTGGCCTAATACTGAGGCCAAGCTTTGCTTGGCTGTACCGACCTCCAGGCATCTGTTTTGGCTTTCCAAAATAGCAAGTCTTTTGTTTCTCTATGCCCATTCTTCCAGTTTCTTGAGAATATTTATCTGTGTGCTTTGCAAATACTATGAACAACACGTCACTGCAACAATGGCATTGGGAACATTTGATTTACTCGGATCCGGGTGACTCATGAGCTTCCTTTTAGTCTATCTGTGGGCAATACTGCCTCTGCTCAGCCAATATTTAAATTTTCCTGGCTGTTACTGGTGTGGATAGACTAATTTTATGGACTAAAAATAACTGTATGTGTGTGATGCTGAACATCCACTGACAGACAAGTTGATGACCCACTCAGCAGCTCTCTGGACACAGCCTGGGGAGCCCTGGGCAGGCTGCTGGCAGAGTGGATCCTCTCTGCTGAGTGAAGCCTTTGGCTCTGCTGCAGGCCTGGATGTGGCACTCAGTGTAACAGCATGTGTGGTATGGCTCCTACTTTATGTGGAAAGTAACTTGGGAGAGTTCTGTTTGGATCTCCCACCACATTTAACATTGCTCATGTCAGGGTTACCTCTACGCCTTCTTTGCCATCTTTATACCAGATCATCACTTTGGGGTTGAGTGGGTTGTTAATGCAAAACGGTTTTGCTCACTAATGAGGTCACAGCTGTGGGCAAGAGGGACTTTTTAGTTTGCTTGTTTAATGTCTCTGCTGTCAGAAGACTGATCTTGAAGACAGAGACCCTGAGACCTTTAGACTGTTACCATGTAACTGCTGGGTGGCCTGCAGATAGTGTTTAAGGTAAAGAATGGAAGGTCGCAAAATGCTTTTAGCAAGGGCTTTTTAAAGCAGATATGCAGCACCACAATAATTGCTGTAGAATCTAGAGGATATGCTGTAAGGTTGTCTTTAGTTTCAGAGGAGTGTAATTGTTAAAGTGGTCAGCGATTATAGTTATTTGGTATTTTGTTTCTGACAGCTATAACTAGTAAAAGAGACAGAAAAGATTGTGTTCTGGTTAAGAAACATCAGTATTCAGAGCTGTGGAAGACATATTAAATTTCTCTGAATAAGATAAATTAAGACACAACCCTCCATCCCCAAACTTTAACTCAAAATTAATCTTATAGAACGTAATTATACCTTCTCTGTGGGTTGATGGCTTCAGCACTTTGAAAACAATCTGGTATCGAAACATTGTGTGTTTAAAAAGAGTAAGTACAAATTGTCCTGATTTCTGATTCATTCAGGAAGTGCAATCAGAGTATCTACTTGGTTTTGTGATGGTGGTGAGATCTTCTCATGTTGCTGCTGCAGCATGAGAAACATTTCTTGTAGCACATAACCTATGATGAGTTTTTGACCTGGAGAGTTCCTCAGGTTTTTCTTATCTTTGCCTTTTGTAACTCACAAAGCATCTTACACAAGTTGTGTAGTGATACTGAAGATGCATTGTGCTGTGCAATACACAACTGTATTGTTCATATCATCATCTACAACTGCATGAAGGAGAGCTACAACCAAGAAGTAACACATTCCTGAACAGAAAAATGTATAATCTTTGATATATACTTGATCTATTTGGCTTTAGGGCAGCTGACTGCTCAGTGTTTGGATAATGGTGAACAACCTCCTTAGTCCTGCACCCCACACTGGAATTTAAATGGAATCTTACAATAGGGCTGTTTTGTACTGCCATGACAAAAAAGCACAAATAATTGTTTCTGAAGAATCTTGTTTGTATCACTTGGTTCTATGGCTATTCAGCCTCCTGTGTATTTCTTCTGTTTTGTCTATTTGGGTCATGGTGTTCCAAGTAAAAATGCAAAAATCAAGCCAGAGCACAGGTGAGATCTCTGGCTGTAGGTCATATTCAGATTCCATAGTAAGCAGAATATTGCTTGCTTGCTTGCAAGTTTTGTTTGGGCCAAAAAACAATAAGGAAAAATTTGCTTAATATGTGCATATATGCACGAATACATAAGGACATCCTATTTGATGAGGATGATAAATACCAGGAAAAATCTTCAGAAGGGTAAAACTCTTCTTTCCAGAACCATTTTGCTGGTAACAAATCATTTTAGCCATGCATGGAGCTAAATGTTGCCCAAACTTCATTACTGAATCAGACCAGTAACTAATGAAAACTGCATGTGAAAGTCATAATGATATCTGCTGTTCTCATCCTGCTGCTTTTAAGAGTTTCTCCTGTGGACGTATCTGTGTGCTGGTGCTGTGGGAGCTTGTAGAAAAGCTTTGCAGTAGCTTGAATGTAAAATTCATAAAAACATCCCAAGGCACAGTTCTTCTCATCTTCCTGCAAGGCCACAGTAGAGTTGACTTCTCCCTGATAGCAGTGATATATAAAGGCATTTTTATGACTGAAGGATGGAGCTTGTAGAATTCAAGACATTCATCTCTCTTCTGACCTTTTGACGTCTGTCAAAATTGCAAATATACCAGAGCAGTAATATAGGGATTCTCAGTCCTCAGACTCCTCATCTGTGACCAAAAGGCTGCTGTTTAATTTCACCAGAAGTCAGGAACTTTGGCATGGACTGTAGAATAGAGGACTGGAACATGGAAGGCATTAAATGGCCCGGGAGAGTAGGAAATGATAGCTAGACTGTATTGTATTGGGTCCTTTATTTCATCATGAGACTTTTATATTAGGAAAGACTTGAAAATAAGGGTTGGAAATCAGGAGAGATTTCTGTATATACGTATACTGCCTCACTGTATGCCTATGGGAGATGTGTAAAGTAGCTTTTATCCTGCAGGAGTAGTACCTTGATAAAATCTACATATAGTACTGTATCTTAGGCCTCCAGAGTAATTAATTCCTGCCTCTTTGATGCCTTTGATATTGTGAGTAAACTAATTCAGCTTTAGTTTTCCTTTTACTGTGGCAAAGATCATGGGAGAATTTCTCCAGTCCTGATGGGAGATTTATTGCATTAACAGAAAGGCACAACAGTGATCACAGTACTCCACCCTGCTCTGAAGAGCCGCTAACAGAATTCAATAACATGGCTTGCATGTTTTGTATACTATAAAAATGGCATTTCAGACTGAAAATACAGCTTTAATAGTCATGTTGCTTGAGTTTCCCGGAGCTCTAGAATCACCCTCTGTGTGTGCATTTGATATTTTGTTTATCTAGGATTATGTATTGCACTGAAGAACTTCTTGATCTCACTGATGTCAGTTACTGCGTGAAGTTATTTCTGATTTTCATAAATATGCTTTAAATCAGACTCGGGAGTAGTATGCAGGAAATGTCATTGAAGGCCAGATATTCAACTACTGTGTAATGACACTGACCCTTCTGAGGGCAGTGAAATAACTGTGGTTTATGCAATTGAAGTATTGAGCTCTAAACTTCTGTTTACAGTGAAATACACAGTTACTCCCATGCCTGACTACAAATAAACTCCAGACATCATCTTGACCATTGTTTTAATGGATACCCCAGGCTGTTTGTACACTTAATTTCTTTGTTTTTCTCTCTTAGTGTTGGAGCACTCGTGGGCCTGTCAATAGCAGCAGTGGTCCTCTTTGCTTTTATCATCACTGTGTGTGTTCTCTGTTATTTGTTTATCAGCACCAAGCCACGCAGCAAACTGGATACTGGTTTAAGCTTACAGATGGCAGGTAAGACCAGTTGTTATTGATGTGCATTATCACCTGCAGAGGAAAAGCCTTACTCTGTCTTTAAATGGATGTGGAGGGATCCAACAGTGTGTATTTTCTTTCTGACGGGGATGTCAAAATGTAATCAAGCTATCCTGCTGTTTTACCTGCTCTGTGAAATCTGTACCAAACTCAAAACATTTAGCACAAGCTCAGTGTATTTATTTAGTAGTAGGAAGAGTGTAAAAGTTTGCAATACTGAGTTAAGGTGCAAAAAATAAGCCCCTTTATCAGAAAGAGACTTACTGACTTAGTTGCTCTGGATTTCCCGTCAAGAGTACATAAACATATAGTAGTGATTCATTCTAGGGATAAGAATCTCAGGAGAGATTTTAAGTGTATTTTCTTGTGGCAGAGAGAGGTCATTCTTCTTTTTTGCTTTCTTCCTGGCATAGGATCCAGTCTTTGAAGTCTAAGACTCTTTGTTCCAGTACCAGTAGTCTATATCTTTGTGCCTAGACTATGTTGGCAAATGCCTGCAGGAATAGTGCATGTAGTCAGCACTAACCCACTCACATGGGAAAACTGCTGCTGCTGCTCCAGTTCACTACATTTGTGAAATCTGACTGCAAGTCTCGTTTGCAAGATGGGGTGTGATAAGTTTCACCCTTTGTCTTGGACTTCCTACATATTTAAATGAACCTCTTCAGCAGTTCAACCAGTAAAGTCATAGGAAATAAAAGGAATGTTGTACTTATTTAGGCATTGAAAGTTCAACAGGTTGAAAAAGGGGAAGAATTCTTGGACAAAAGTCCCCTCAGCTCAAATTTTCTTTTTAGTTGTTAGTTTAAAATGCTTCTATACCTGCATGGCAGTAAATGACCAGTGAGTTACTGTAATTATAGCCTATTTTAGAGCAGTAGGCCCCCTCCTGAGTGTCTAGTTAACACAATCCACTTCGTACCAAGCTTCCTGTGTCTAATTTTGTTCTCTGGAGAATGCAGGCTTTGGTTTAAAAGTGGTTCATAGAGCTGTCAGAACTGCAAAGCCTCCGTGTGTAGCTGTACGAGATGAGCAAGCTGCTGAAGTCACACATTCAGCAAACTGCTACTAATCTGCAAATTGAAAACTTCACACTTGTCCTGGAGAGAGAGTGGAATTAAGACCTGCTACCTAGAACAGCTTAAATAAACTCTTGGGTGGGATGAACAAAATGCTCTCGTGCTCTTCTACAAGATGATTGTGTTTTATTATAAACTGGCATTATGTTTTTGAATGTGTTGCTGTTTAACTTCTTCCCTCAGGCTTTCCTGCTATGGCATCAGCTCCTAATCCATTGCCAGGACAGCAGTGCTGTATTTCTCATGCCTTTTATTTTTGTGCCAGACATGTTTTGCATGTGGGGAGCTGGGAAGGAGGCAGGTGCTACTGCACCAATGCTACCAAGCAATTCCATCTTTCTGTACGGACTCGAACCCTGCTGCAAACCCACATCCTGCTTGGGCAGTAAATGTTGTTCCTTGCTTCCTATCATGAGGTGAACAGCATCCCAAGTTCCCCCACTCATGACCCAGCATTCATGTAGGCATTCCAAGTCACAATTCCAACCTTACAAGGCTGGGAAGCTGAGGGATCTTTGCTTTTTCCCAGCCATTTCCTGTGTAGTTTGGAGCTTTGCTTGGACAAATTCCTTTGTATTTAAACAGAGCTTTGACTTTGCTCTCATCCTGTGTTTTCCACTTTTATTATTCTGTTTCTTTGTCTGTTTCGAATGACAATTATTTCACATCTAAATTCTGATAGCTTTGGCTGTTGGTGAGGTGGGTTGCTGGAAATTGAAAGCCAGTTGCTTTGCCAAGGTTGAGAGATCTTTGGAAATGTTTTAGGATTTCACTGACAAGCCTGAGTGCTTGCCTTCGTGATACTTGGGTTTCTTTGGCGTGGAAGTCATGCAAGGGCTGAGTGTCTGATGAGATGGCTGGTTAGCTGCTTGCATGCCTGGGGAAAATAAAAGCAGCCTCTCTCCTCATCTTTCAGTTCTTCTGAGAGTTCAGAATAACCGTATATAGGCAATGAAAACAAATTTAAAAATTAAATTAGTTTTTAAGTGCTTCAGAAAACTGCAGGCCTGAGGACTGAGTTTTAACTGTGAACTCAGTTCAACAAAGCTTTTTCTGAACTAGCACAATTTTGCCTTTAGATGAAGGCTATGGCACACTTCAGGTGCTGTGCAACATCTGTTTCCCTGGAGCACTCACACAGCACTCATTTTTGAAAGCAATATTTTTTATTATATTCAATTTCACCCATAATACATCAGCTCAGTTGGAGTTTTGTATCTCATTAAACATAAAATTGATTATTTTATGCCTTTCCTACCTCACATAATAGTAGAAGTTGGTCATTGTTCTGTGGGCTTATCTAAGATCTCCTAAATACAGAAGTGGAATGGTTGAATTTTTACAGAAATAATTTAAAGATCGATGATAAATCTAACAATAAAGTGAATATGAAGCCCTTTATTAAGGTTTCTGATTCTACAAAAGGCATATCAACTGGAATTTGCCTCTGTTTAGCCTTTAACAAATGGTCTTTCATAGCATCAGCATCCAATATTACAGGTTGGGTTCCTGAGTTAGCTAAGGATGTTCTAGCCCTAGCAAAAATTTACGTTTTAATCTGAGCACTGAATTTCAGGAGAAATGAGCTCAGTCACTGGCATAGACAAGGAAGAACTACTTAAATGTTCCTGGAGTTAGACATTTCTAGTTGTAGTATCCTAGTGTAGAGTGCAGAGTTGATCCACAGTAGATACAGACAAACAAGAAGATCCTTCATTTCAGTTGCTTGTTAAGCTCTTTCTAAGAGAAAGTATTTTTCATTTAACTCATAGTACATGTTTTTGTTTCTCCCATTTGAGGGCTGGAGAACTGTAACAGTGGTAAAAAAAGGCCTCAAAGAAATCCAAGGCCTGAATATGCAAACATTATATATTTATTCAAGGTGAAAGGGAATTCGGTCATGTGCTTTGTGCTTCTTCTAATAAAAAGCTTCTCTTTGTGCCAAAGGTTTATCCCCTTCAAAATATGGGGAACTAGGAAGTCACAACTGCAAGTGTTTTGTTAAGGCTGAGTGAATAATGCTGGAATATCCCCCTAGTGCTAGAGATAGGGAGGACTGAGCAAATACTGCATAATTGTCAGGATAGGAGTGGTAAACAGTCAGAAAAGGGGAAATCCAGAGGCACATCTTCCTGACTCTGGGAAAGGTGCACATACACTTGCCTTGACCAGGCAGCTGATGGGACAGGAGTGATCATCTTCTGCTGGCCCCTGAGACCAGGCTTTGCCATCAGAGATATAAAAGGTAGAGAGAGACTCTTGACCTTGGTGACCCAAACAGTTTTTAAACACATTTTCTGAGTTGCCCCTGTATTTCTGCCAGGTCTGGAAAGACCTTTGAGATGAGGTGTTCTATGCCACTGCAAAGCATGAATAGCAAATTACATTTTATGATAGTAACTAATATTTTTCCCTTAAAATTTAGCACAGGAAGACCTCTGCATTCAGAGTCAGACAGCAGGGACCTTTGGGTTGGAGTGTGAAAGAACTGTGGCCTTGTAAATTAATCATAAGTGCTGGGGAAAATGTGCTTTAATAAAAGTTATTAATTCCTTGTTCTTGCAAAGCGGTGACGACATAATATGCAAAAGTTCATGGTTTCATTTCATAATAAGGAAAAACGCAGCTTGAAAAATAGCCAGATGACTTTCCTGTCTCTATTTCTCTCCTTAATTAAAGATTCCTCATGGGGCATGATTCAAATATATGAGATATTTAGGTATTTTGATGAAAAAGCACAAAACTCTCACACATTGTCCTTCTTAGCTCAGTACAATTATCTGACTATTGGTTGTGAAAGCAGATAGCTGCTGTGTGAATTCAGATGCACTGCTTGGCTTTTGGAGTGTGCCTTGATAACTTTGCCTTTTAGGTTTAGGAGTAATTTCAACTGCGTGGTGTTCTTGTAGCTGCCTTTAAATTTTCCCCAGTTAGGCTAGTTTTATCTTTGTCAGTCATCTACTTCAGATTGCTGTATGGGGAAATATCAGCCAAATGGCCTCAACTGTTTAAAAAAAAAAAGACTATTTTTTTTTTCCTCTTTAGGAAATGAAGAATATTTCCATTTTGGAGCTGGGAATTCAAATTTAGTGGAAGAGTACATCACTAGGAATGATTACATTTTGAAATGTCTTTACTGAACTCCTTAGCTTTTAAATTTCCCAGACTTTCTTGTAGCAGTGAGATTTTTGCAGCTCATTAGGAGTCAGGTTTTTTACTACAAATATACCCATAGCTGCTGTAGGCTTCAAAACTAAAGTGTCTTCCTCTGTAACTGATAAGGATTTTTTTTTCCTTCTTTTTGAGTTTGTTTTTTATCACAGCTGAAATAACTCAGTTGTTTTCAACTAAGTTCTTAGCTTAAATATCATTGTACAGATTTTTTAAAATGTCAAACTATCAAATCCTATTTTTGCATTTTTGAAACCAAACTGCAGCTTTTTCAAGTCAAACAAAATAAAATGCAGCTTTCAAAACACCTCAATAACAAATAATTCCATTTCCCAATCTGCTTTGTTTCAGTTTCTTATTAAATTAAAATATTAGCATTCTCAACTTTTCATCCCTTTTGGATATAGGGAACCTGTTTTTCAGTCCCTTCCCCACACACTTTCTTGGAGAAAAGTACCCTGCCCAGTGAAGTTCATCTTTTCTGTACTCTTTGTGTTGGCCCATGCTTGGGAAAGTGGAAAATGAGGTCAAAGCCAGTGTTGAACTAGAGGGTAATGTGAAATACAGGGAGGCCAGGGAGGAAGATTGATGAGCTCCATAAAGAGAATTAGATGACAGGATAAAGCAGGGAGAGGTTTTGGAGCTGGTAGATAAAGGAGAAAACTGCAAGGAGCTGAATGCTGCTGGGAGCATGTGGAAGAGGGATGGGACTGATGGAGTTGAGAGCAGCAGAGCAGGGAGGCAGCAACGCTGGAGGGGATGGAGAAAGTCCTGGGGGCCAGGAAGCAGAGCTGTGGCTGTGGGTGGGCTGGGGAGCAGAAGCCTGGTGCTTGGGCAGAGGGATGGAGAGGGAGCCTGGCAGATGGGGAATCATGTGCAGGGTTGAGATTTAGGGCAGAGAAAAGGGAGGAGAGACTCCAAGTATGACCTGCTGTTCATGGATATGGGGACTAGCATGGGAAGCATAGTAGCAGAAAATAAGGACTGGAAACAGAATGAGGAAAGTAGGAAGGGAATGAAAGAATGAATATCAGGTAAGAAAGAAAATTAATTAAGTTGAAAGTGTGGTTAGGAAAGTCTTTTCTTCTAGAGCTTTGTTTTCTCAGCTTTCAGCAGGGATCAGTGGAAACTGGCAGAGTATCTCTCTCCTCCCTTCCTGCAGTGATCCACTGCAGGCTGCCTTTGCTTTAGTTACTCTGATCAGTTGGGCAAACTGATTCAAAACTTCCTGCCCTTCTGCTCCAAGCAGGTGTCTGTATCAGTTAGCTGGTGGAATTTTAACTATTACTTACATTAAACTATGAAGCTGTGCTCTGACAAACAATGTTCAGGTGCTACTAAGCTTTAAAACCAAAGGCTCAAAAGATGGGAGATGTGCAGAACTAAAGATTTTGTGGGAAACTGGCAAAATGCTTAACTAAATATATTTTAATGTGCTCCTGTCATCACTTTAATCTTTCTATAAAATGTGGGTAAACTTCTTTGCATCAAAGAAGTATTGTGAGCCTCCACACACACAGAAAGAGCTTTGGGGTCACTGGATGAAGGTGCACTGAAAGCAACAGTGCCTGATTATGTTTGGAAAGGGATGAAAGTTTGAGATTTCTGGTCTATTTTCTTGAATATGGGAATTATTTTATGCAATTTCTTTCAGGAGACTGATTTCCTGCTACAGGTCCAACTTATACCACAGTGCTGCTACCTTAAACTGCTCTTCACTTTGATGTTTATTCCTTTTTAACACAAGTAAATTAATAATTGCAGCCTCCCGGAGGCCCAGGAATGCGAAGTGAAATGGTTTTGATCTGTCTCATCCTCTAAAAATTGTAGAAGGTTCCAGTAACTGTGATTTTTCTAGTGCAGTGGGCATATCTATGTATTACTATTTGCAACTTATGGAAGAATAATGCTCTTAGTTCTTCTAAAAATGCCTTTGTTTTACAGACAGTGAGGCCAGAGGGAGTTCAATATGTTAAAAAACAGAAGCACTGAATGGATTCCACCAATGCTGTGAAGAAAAGAGGTACCATGAGAACATTTATTTTCATCTCATTCTGTTGTATTTGTATACTCTCTACTCTGTTTTACATGGATTTTATAAAATGATTCTTTATGTGGGTTTTTAACTTTCTTAAAAGCACTAGCAAACTGTCTCTGATTTGATTATACACTGCCCTGATGCTGTAGGGATGTATCTGCAGAGACTTGGACAGAGTCCTTCCCCAGACAAATCTCTTCTAGATTTACTGGTACATGAATACTCCATCATGGTTATGTGCCAGAGAAGATTACATTCCCCTTATGCTGTTACTGTCCTTTCCCTGAGCTGTCCTGGGTGCACCAGAGCTTACTAAGGAGGCAGACACTGTAACTTATTCAAAAGAGTTTCTTCAGTGATGAATTGCCAGAAAGGCTCCTGTGTGACAAAGGGTGAAAGCAGTGAAGTTTCTGGTGGGCAGTTTAGTCATACATTGCTTCCTGGGGATGCAGGAATGAGTGCCAGGTCAATTCTGACACAAAATTACAGAGGGCTATCTTGCAAGAAACCAGATTTTTATGCTGAAATCATGTGTGAAGGTTGAACTGCCTATGGCACAGACCATGCAAAATAGTGTTTAAAGTGTACCCCGATACATAGAGATGAGTTGTACTTCAGACTTAAGAGGAATTTATGAATAAAGCAAAGGACTTCAGATGGCATGAAACATGCATTTTACTTTCTGCAGGGGGTGAAAGCTCATGGCTGAACAGCCACAGAATGTGAGAATAGCTGCAGATCAGCAATGTCTGTCACAAGAAAAATAAGTGGTCCTGTTTGCTCAGCAGTTGTTTTCAGATGAGCAGGAAAGTAAATGAGTCAAGAGTTTCCTGTTTCATCTATTTTCTCTTGTACCCTTAAAAAAAGCCACCCTGTGCATCTCAAGTGCAAATGCATCTTTCTCAGAGCTCTTTATCGGCATAACAACTTGATTTTGGCTCCTTTTCCTTATAAAAATACTGAAGTGTAACAAAACTCATTTCAGAACTCCTAACCACCTCCACACGTTTTTTTTTTCTGCTGTTGCAAATGAAAAGGCTTGTGGGAGAAAAATGCCATGGGAAGACTAAAACGGATCCTGCAGTCAGAAAGCCGTCTGTAGTGAGAAAATCCAAAAATATCTGAGGCAGGCGCCAAGTACTGAGATGAGCTGAGGTCTGTGAATGTGGCATTGCTTTCTGAAAGCCATGAGCCTCTTGTTTCCTCATGCTTTTGTTTGCCTGCTTTTCTGTCGTGGTGGAGGAGCTGATGTTTATAGGGTGCCTGCTAATCACTATTGCTTACAGGGAGAGAACTGAGAGGCAGCTGCAAAGGACTTGTGTAGGGTTTGAATGCATGCATTATATAAAGACCAAAAAATTTGGAAGCTTTTTTTGTGGATTAATTACCCAACTCTTTTTGTAGGCAAAATGAGCCTGGCATTGTAGTGAAGACTCAAAATACTTGAGACCTCATTTGGAGCTAAATGTAGGAAAACTATGTCCTTAGCCTGTGAGCCTTTTCACTTCCCAACTCAGAATGGAAAAGCTGGGAACTTTCTGCGAAAATGGAAAGGGAGGCAAGGATCTTTTCTGAACTTCAACACAAATATGGCTAAGTGTTGGTAGAAATTCCAGGTCTCTAATAGTTTTTTGTCCCCTGCTTTTCACATGTGTTTGTTGCAGATTTCATACCCACACCTGTCAAGGGGAGCCACTTCACAGTGCAGCATTAAGCCAGAGAGTCCATCAGTAGCTACAAATTTCTGCTGTGAGAAAGCTACAGGTGCCAATTGGATTTCCTTTAGCAGGCATATTTCCTCTGCCAAATTCACTGAGTTTTAATTAGGAGCAGGACCCCTTATGCCTGGTGTAGTTCAGCATACAATTCAAGCTTGTTTGCGTGCTCTTTTCCAGCAAAAGGGCAAACACAGCTCTTAGCTTTTAAAAGGAAAAGGAGAGGAACTAGGCAGCTGGAGGCATTGCTTCTAACTTAGAGTGATAATATATTAAATTATTAAATAGTTGAGCTATGCACAAGAAAAATCTGATACAGATTCAGATCTGAAGACAGATCATGACAAACCAATCTAATTTCTCTCTTTGTCAAGGTAGTTTTGCCTATCAGATGAGTGGGAACAAGTGGCTGTGATTACAAATCTTAATGAAAATGCAGTCAAAGAGAAGTTTTCAGTGACTCATTTTTAAGTGCATTTTTGGAGGGAAGAGGGATGTCTTGGATAGTGTCTGGTACATTATCCCAGATGAGTAGTAAGAGCTTGTCTGAAAGACTAAAGAGCACATGAATAAAATTTGTGAATGACACCACTCTGAGAAGGGTTGCAAGACTCTGGGGCTAAAACTACCTTTCAGAATTATCTCAGTGCCCTCGAGAAATGTTCTGAAATAATAAAAAAAAGTGAAATACAAGAAAAATCAAAGTACTGTAGTTAAAAAGGAGAAACCAAATCCTCAAGTAAAACTAAAGAAGAATAGCTGACTAAGTAGTAAAGAAATGCTTCCTAATGTCCAGTCTAAACCTCCCCTGGATGGAGCTTTGAATCATTCCTATGCGTCCTATCACTGGATACCAGGGAGAAGAGATCAGAGAATCACAGAATGGTTTGGGTTGGAAGGGACCTTCAGGATCATCTATTTCCAATCCTGCTGTCACAGGCAGGGACACTTTCCACCAGACTGGGCTGCTCAGAGCTCCATCCCACCTGGCCTTGAACACTTCCAGCAATGTGGCATCCACAGCTTCTCTGGGCAACCTGTGCCAGCACCTCACCATTCTCTCCACATTCCCCTCCTCAGGAAGCTGAACAGAGCAGTGAGGTCACCCTGCAGCCTCCTTGTACCTGAACTAGACAATCTCAAAGTCCTTAGCCACTACTTATGGGACACTCTATCCAGCTGTCCTTCCAGCCCTTTCTCCAGCTTTTTTAGTCTCCTCTGGATGCTTTCGAGTACCTTAACATCCTTCTTAAATTGCCGAGCCCAGAATTGCGCACTGCATTCACGGTGAGGATGCACCAAGCCTCAATACAGCAGGATAATCCTCTCTTCTGACTGGCTGGTTTTGGTGTTTGACACACCCCAGGGTGGGGTTTGCCTCCTCAGTTTGCCAGGGCACACTGCTGTCAGCCAGATGGCAGTGCTGGTGGAGGGTACAAATACAAGTTTACATCTATGTCTCAGTTTTAATTGAAGTTCATCGGGAATGAGTAACCATCCTCAGAGCCTTCAGGGGAAAATAACTTAGAATCTACAAAAAATATCACTGATAATTCAGATGAGCATCATTCCTCTCAGTGAACCAGTACTGAGGTGATGTTCTTTGCTGGTTAGAATGCTCTTGCTGCTAGTTGCCATCTGCCTTGAATCCAAGATTTCATGCTTTAGAACTTCTGTCAGTAGCTGAGTTAGTTGAAATTATCCAGCCAGACTTCAGTGCATGTCCATTTTTTTGCATATCCAGACAAGCATTTGCTTCTAAACCCATCTGTAACAACAGCTGTTGTGCTTTACCTCGGAATCAATCCTGCTTTAATGAGCAGTAGAGCAATTTATTTGTATCAAAATTCCTCAAGTGTAGTTTGGAATATATTCTGGTGTCTTTCAAGGTTAAAGGCACGCATCGTATGTCTATCATTCAGAAGAAATTCAATGCCTGGTTTAATGCAGGTATGAGTGGTGCATTTTCCAGGAAGCACCGCATAGAAATGTTAGATGAATGACTGTCTTTATCTACAAAATCTTTTTTGTTTTGTTTTAACACCCCTGTGCCTTGGGCCTTTATCACATGCAAGGGGAAATCCTCACTTGCACAATAGAGGAGCAGCAGAAGAGCTACCCATCCACAAACACTCCCAGAGGAGGCACTTAGTGTTTCATAGCTGTAATAGTGCCCTTTAGAGGTGCAGTTCTTCACCTGATAAAGGCTAGGAATATAATGAGATACTTGGAAAGAAGTAATGCCAGTGAAATGGATTGAGCTGTGTGGTTTGTTCTGGATTTTTTTGTAGGAAAAAAATCTTCCCTGTTCAGTCTAATTCTTAACCATTATTGGTATTTTGCAGATACAGAGCTGCATCCTTCACAGAGCCCCCACCAAAACAAGCTGTTGACAGAGCCAAGTGGCTTCAAAAGATTTCCTAAGCCACAAGGATGGCCTGTGACTGTGAGCCACAAGAACCTGATTCACTCTTCCAGAGGTGTTTTCCTGGCTCTTACAACCACTGTTGATAACCAGAGGCCAATCTGAAGCTGTGCCAGGATGTATTTGTTTATGGTTGCTGTACTGAGAAGTTGTGTGTTTTGATTTGCACATATCAGCTACTGCTGTCAATCATTTTCATGCAAGTTGTTGTCTCTAGCCTGTGCAATTCCAGTGAGATAACTCAGTTGTCAAGCAGAGCAGAATTTGGCACACCATGTTGACCAAGCTTTATTTTAAGCTTTCCCCACATGCCATCTCAGTGTGGTGTCTTCATGTCATGAACATGGTTGTGTTTAGCCAAATGTGACTGTTCAGTGCACAAACCAATGTGAATGCAGTACCTCAATAAAATCTGACATTTGTGTTGTATTTTTCTTAATTTATCTTTCCCCCCACCTTTGTTTCCTCAGAAGATTCTTGTGAATCTTGAAATTATTTTGAGGGGAGAATTTTCTAATAAAAGGTGAAGTTAATAATTAAAAGTGAATTTTTGTAGGGAAGTTCAGATTTTAACAGCTGTTTTCACTGGGAACGGTGTACACTGAAATGAATTGAAATAAACATCCACAATTGTTTTGCAGATTCTTCATCAAAGCATGTTGGAATATTTCTTGTGAAGCAAACTAAAATTTTCCAGTAGTATTTCAGTTGGGAGCACTAAATTGTGAAGTGTTGAACTTCCTTCAGGTAATCAAAGAGCTCTAATTGCACATTTTATTTCCCCAGAAGTCTTAAGAACAACCAACACAATCATAACTGTCATATTCAGGTTGTCAGTTCTTTCAAGCTTTCAGTCTTGAAATCATGAACATTAATGATAATGATTTCTTTTCATCTTGTGAGGGTTCTTTAAGATGAGTGATCAAAAGAATTTCAAAACTCTTTAACCATGCTGTTGATATTAAGGCAGCAGACAGATTATACCTTCCATTTGCAGAAGAGGCCTAAAATATTTACCTACCATGTCAGTTTTGTCTGTGGTTATACTTCAACTTGTTAAGACAAAATCCTTGTCTACTGTTTGGGAGTGACATCTTTTTGTTTGATAGTGATGAAATTTAAACTCCGTAGCTGTCTGGTACTGTGCATCAAAACCCCAAAGTGCTTCTGATCTCATCTGCTCTAGTGTGAAATAATACACCAGTGCCTCCCAATGAAGTAGGGAATGTGGTGTATGTTCTTCCAATAGCCTTCTGCATGTAATATCTCACTAAACTGCTATTTGCCACTATGGGCTTTGAGAAAATTGAAACCACATTGGATGCACAAAGGAAATGTTTTTATAACAACAGGACATAAACCTGATCTTCTGGCCTCATAACTTTCTTGACTGGGACTGTCAAAGAGCAGAAGGGAAAAGGATTTATGAGTTTTGCCATCTGGTTTCCTTGGAGGATACCAACCATGAGATACATGTTCTGGAAGCATATGCTTCATTTTGAACCACCAATAAAAGATTTATGGAAGATGAAAAAAAAAGAAGATGGTTTAAGTTATTTTAACTTCATACAAATTTGTGTCAGCACTTTTAACTTTTAAATTCTAAAGATACTTAAAAGTAACAAGATGTACTCGATATTTTGAATGTTGCAAGATCAAAATATCTTTGATTTCTGTCTCTTGGGCAATTTCAAAATCTTTGATTCCTCAAATGACAAGGTTATTTTCCCTTCAGATACTGGGCTTTTATTCATTTTGAGTCTCTTAAGATACCAAAGTAACAGAATAAAAGTAAAAAACAGAATGCAAAAAGAATGGTTCCAGTTCTTTGCCTATGTCCAATGTCTGTTTTTGTTTTCTGTCAGTGTGTTTAGAAAAACCCATTTCTTTGCCCTTTTAGCTAGTTGTTTTGTAATTGAAGGTTTCTAAATGTCACCAAAAAGTACCTCCCACACAGGTTTGATTAGGGGATCAGCACGCTGCCCAGAACAGCTTTCAAATGTAATGTGCAGTCACAACAAGGGTGACTCCCTGTGCTTAATAGGCATAATAAGCCTTAATGTACTTGTTAGACATAGCCCTAATTTTTGCCCTGGGAACATTTTAAGCTTAAATTGCTTAAATTACCACATAAAGCAAACTCAGGTCTGTTGTGCCATCAGCCGTACAGAAGCTACTAAAACTCACAGGAGCTGCTGTGAGCATTTTTATTGTTTTTCAGAGTTGAGGAGTTTTTCTAATCATAGGGTCAAGATAAAAATTGTGTTAAATAGGCCTCTCAGACTGTGGGATGTAGTAAGTGTGTTTGTGTCTGTGCCCACACAGACTCCAGCAGAGCAGCATGAGCAGCAGCCCCTGATGGATTTCAGTGTGACCAGGCTGGCTCATTCCGGCTGGCAGTTCTGGGCCTGGCTGCTCCTTCGTTTGGAGTCACACTGGTAGAAGTGGCAGCTCACTCCAAAGTGATCTGCTTTTGTCATCCCTACCATTCTCTAGATCCTGCAGTATTAATAACTGCCTGTTCACTTGTGTTACTTAATCTGACTTGGAGTAGAAAATACCTAATCAATGCTGCCACACAATCAATCAAGTATGTAATGACTTTCATAATGAATCTCTTCTAAGTATAATTTCTGAAGGCTTTATCCTTCACAATTTTTAAATTAGGGAAGAAAGACCAAAGAAAACTCACGGTTTTACTGAATGAAAATAATGCCTGTTTTAATTATTTTCCTAACATGACAAATGCTGGAGATTCTCACAACTGTTACATCCTTCAAGTTTTGGAAAAATTGAGACAGGAAAAGCATAAAGATTCAGCTACTTCCCAGGAATAAAAATGAGAAGCTTGACTTCTGTTCTGTTAGCCTGAAGCTCACAGGAACCCTATCTTTGAATACGAAGGGAGGAATTTAAAAATTTGTCCAATAGATTTAGAAGTGATCTTGTTCTTTTCATAGTCATTTGTTTGGAAGTTTAGGAATTTAAGAAAAAAGTACATATTTTAACAGATACTGAATAGTGAGGTAGAGATCCACTAATGGAGTGGATGAGAGAATTCTGCAATGGACCACCTTTTGGAGAATCAACTCTGAACCATATGAGGCTGTTTCCAGTTCAAAAAAAGAGATCTCTGCTGCAGAGAGAAATTGAAAAAGTGGAAAACCTCATCTGAACAACCACCATGAGGATCTCTCCAAGATCCCAGTACCATTTATTTCTGGATCTTTGGAACAGGTGCTGGTTTCTAGTACTCAGTGTGATTATTGCACTTAGCATCCCTTTCCTGTCATTCTGTAGTTCCTGGGTGTTGTCTACAGGTAGAGATAATTGATTCAGATATGTGTGTAGAGTGTGTATAAGATACCTTTGTATGGGAAGAATCTACCTAGGCATCTCTGAAATCCCTAAGTCTATGACCAATATACTGAAATTTAGATTTCACATGTATTATAAACCAGCTACTTGAAAACATTGTTTTAGTCCCCTCCATTATTCCTATGCTTTTTCCAACCCACATCCTTTAGAAAAACTGTTGAAGAGCCTTGCTTTATATGCTGAGAGTACATTTTGATGGCAGTAGCAAAACAGAGTGGTGAAATTGATTAGTGGAAAGAGCGTAAGTACAAAGAGATGCATATAAGCACCTTTTTTGCATCTGATGTTTCAGGATACTAAAGCTGAAGAGTATCTTATGTAACCACAGCTTCCCTTTCCTCCAGGTTAAAAAGAAGGTGGTGGCAAGAGGGTATTAAGGACCATGATTTTTTTTCTTTCGTCCATCAGCAGTGCTGAGCATTTTACCAGCTGGGTCATGCAGTGTGACCTAGAGATTTTGAGGGAAAATGGGTTGTTCAGGCTTTGTTTGGCTGTGAATGAACTTCTGCAGAGGGACAAGGAGTTGGTGGGGCAGCATCCTGGGCCTCCTGAGCCCTCATCCAGGCAAAATCTGTATCTGTTCCAAAAGGGTGTGCAGAAGCACGAGCCAGAGTTTGTCCCCATAAATAGAGGAGTGTGAGCAGCTGGTTTATGAACATTTTATGTTGTCAATTCTCATGTTTACTATAATCTGGATTTCACAATTAACACCTTGCATTGACCTGGTCCTTTGCCATTATTGCTGCCTTTGTTTTCCCTCTTCTCTCACACAGTGTGTAGCAGGTGGAAACCCTTCAGGTGTTGATGCAGAGTCAAGAGAGTACTGAAGTGGCTCTGCAATGACTTTCATGGGACCATACTCTGTCTGGGAAAACAGAAAAACCTTGTGGAAACCAAGGCTCAGGTCAGATCCATCCCTGCCCAGAGCTGTGACTTACTCCAGGGAGAGAGTTCCTCTTGTTCCTGGTGAATGACTACTTGTTTCTGCAAACAAATGTAAGGTTGAGAATGTTTCCCTTAATGAATGTACTGAGAAATTGAATCAGAATTTTTGAATCAACCGCAGAAATTTCAGTAAATTGGATCTGCTTTTTTTACAGTGCTGAATCAAAATGTCAAAGCAGCACAACTCAGTTATAGGAGAGGAAATAAAACAACATGCCGAATATCAGCAAGTTATTTCAAATTGCCGATGCCATAACTACCTGTGGGAAATGAGAACAAACAAGGCCAAGATTCAGCCGTGGGAAAATTGGCTCAGAGCAACTTGTTTGCAAAGTTTCAAAACTCAGTTTTGCACCCCATCTGAGCTTTATAGACTGGCTGCACCCTTCAGTTACTGGTTTTGCTAAAGAGATGTTTTAGCTGCAAAGAAGTGAGGCAAAATAGTGGAAGAATCAGTATTTGTGCATTTTTTAAAAAGGTAAAGGAATTTCTTGTTCTTTCAGTCCAGTGTTGGTTTTCGTTTTGTCGTTTTAAAAAAAGATCCCAAAATCCTTTCTCCAGAGGAGAAAATAATGCAGCTGGGAAATTTTTCTTTGCATTTTTAAGCAGAGATGATTCCTTATTTTAATGATGTTGAGAGACATGGTGCAGTGACTTCAATGTCACATGAGATTGTATCTGTTTCATATGGCATGAAAAGCCAGAAATTGCAAGTGAAACATGGCTTTATTCATGATGAAGGCAACAAATTCAGAATCTCTCCACAACTAACAGGTAACTCCAAGAAATAGATTATGCATTCATGCAATACATGTTTTTTAAAAAATAATAACAGTTTGAGCTACAGTTGGGAAAGCAAGTGCTGTAGTTGTTGGCTCTCATGACTAAGTGTACAGATCACCTCTGAGCAATACGTTTCTTCTAAGGTACAAGTTATTACAGCCTGTAATTTGTGAACATTTTGTATTTTTTATTTTCTCCATTGCCACAGGAAGGCAGGAGCTGGGAAAGCAAAGGTCATGAGGACTGGTTAAATCTTTTGGATAAAAAAATTGTGAAGTGGTAACTTGTCCTGCCAGTCCTCCCCTCTGCCCCTGAGGATGAACATACTGAGCCTGAGCCCAAGCTGCTGGTACAGCTGGTACAACACCACTGTGGTAAAACTGTGGCTTCCTTCAAGCTTTGATGAGTGTTTGGGTTTGTGGTTTTGGCTCTGCCTATTCCCTTTGCTGCTGATTAGCATTTTAATGGGTCACAGTTGGCGTCAAGATGCCTCTAATACGTCACAACTGGAGAGCT
Source organism: Corvus hawaiiensis (assembly GCF_020740725.1). Classification (NCBI taxonomy): domain Eukaryota; kingdom Metazoa; phylum Chordata; class Aves; order Passeriformes; family Corvidae; genus Corvus; species Corvus hawaiiensis. The sequence continues at coordinate 27,650,272 of NC_063221.1, forward strand.
TGTTCCACTTGAGGAAAATAATATTCCTTGCAGGTTATCAACAGGCAGTGTTTCATATCTATCAGCTTGGCAACAGCAGGTGATGTGAGGATCCTGAAGAATACTCAGTGGTAGCATGTAATAAAATCAAATAAAGTAATTTTCTAAGTTATTCAGAATATCACAATATCTTAAATATAATAATAAAAAATAAGTTGTAAAGCACCGAGCAGTCAGTCCGTAGTGTTAGACAAGGGATGTGAAATAATACTTTAACTCACCAGTTAACTGTTAATTATGAGCCAGCCAAAAATGAAACCATCACAAAACATGATGTCCTGTGCAGCTGCTTTTGGGAATAGCATAAGGAAGCATAAGATATCCCAGGACAGAGAAAAATGAAAGTGCAAATTCTGTTTTAGTGATATAACAGGACTAAATTAAATCTCTAAGTTGCTCTTGGGGAATTCAAACACCCACAGAAGGAATTTACTGGCAGATCACTGGGCTGTATCTGAGCAGTACTCAGCATGCATTGCTTATCCCACATGATAACATACAGGGAAATGGAAATAGACAGGAGCAACAAGCATGAACAGTAGCAAAAGATGGAGTTAGAAAGGACTCGGAGAACAGAAGGCCTGTAGAAGGCGTTGTTCTGTCTGGTCATTTACACTACAGATAAAATGTTTGAATTTGTCTGGCTATGTCCTGTCAAGGACACTGGGCAATAGACAGCAATGTCCAGCTTCATCACAACCTGCAAAAAATCTGTGGCTCAGGCTTGTTTGGGCAAAACTGTGAGGTGCAATGCCAAGGATAGACTGTTTTCCTGTGTTGTTTGAAAAGCCCACAAAGAAAGAGGAAAGGAAGGACCAGGTAAGACAAAGCCATTCTCCACCCAGGGCTTACTGATCCAGAGGGGATGCAGATATGCTGCTGTAGCAAAGAATTCAGTGACGTTGTTTTCATGTTTTCTTCTGCAGCTGCCAGAATTCAGGCTGCCCTGCTCAGCAGTGCTGCAGAACAGTCACCCTGTGACTCTCTGGAATGGTAGGTCACCCAGGAGCATGACACTGGCAGGTGCTCACATCCAGACCTTTACACACTCCTGTACTTTTTCTAGTGTCAGCAGAGATGTGAGAGAAAGATTTTTGGGAAAGTTATTTTCAGCCTTCCAGATTTCAAATTCTTCTTGTTCCTGCCTCAGGAGAAAACGGTGTTTGTGCAGGTTTCAAGTCTCACAGCGTAAGATGATTCAGGGAAAAGTATTTGAAGTTTTGGCTTCTGGGTCCTACGTCCCCTAACATTTGCACTGTTCCAATTTGTTCTTCTCTTTCAGGAACACTGTGTTCAGTTCAGTACCTAAAACTCTGGGGTTTGGCTGGAAAATATTAGACTAAACCCTGGTAACTTTCAGAATCTAAGATCATCTGAATATTTATAAGGTATGTCTTGAAACAGGTTTGGAATATAAATATTTTAACAAAAGTTTGTGTAACACATAGCCTTTCCAGTCTAAGGACTAGGAAAAGTAGAATCCTCCAGTATTAAAGACACATGACAGCCTTTTATAGAATAAATCTTTAGGAGGCAGGAATGCTACACATGCTTAAGAAAGAAATGGAAGGAAACACCCAGAAGCCCACATTTCTCTGGCAGTTAAGGAGCAGACTTCACATATCATTAAGCATAAATTGAGCCTGACAATTAGATCCGTGGTTACCCCTTATTTCGTGCTAATGAGAAACGTAAGTTAAAAAACCCCCAGTATTTCTTAATGAAGCAAAAATATCATCACAATCTTTGTTGCTTATTTAAGCACAAGGAAATACAGTAGTTTCATGGTGCAGTTACATTATTAGAGACAATTTAAATGTAATTTTATTTCTCAATAGAACATAATTAATACATATCTAATATACCAAGAATGTTGTTGGATCTTGTACTAATTTCATGTGAATATAGACTTTTGTGACACTGCTGTCACAGGTGCTGCTTTGAGGGGAGGCAGTTGCTCTTCAGCTGCCAAGGCCCTGTAGCTGCAGGTTCCACTTTTCCTCTGTTGATTCCCTTTCTGCTGCATCCCTGCAGATGCTATCTATAAAGCTGGATCTCTCAGGAAAGATCAATAAGCAAGTCACCGGTGCATTAGGCAGGGTGGTGTGACAAGAGAGAGCTGCTCTTCCCCACACAGCAGCACCCATCTCCAGCCAGTCACAGATTTGCTGTCAAGCGTGAGAAGGAGAGAACTAAACCCTCAATAAATTTGTTCAGACATTTTTATTTTCTGTGTACTGGGGCTGAACAAAATACTTAAGGACTTCCAGGCAAGCATTGCATGCCCCAGCCAAAGTAATTTCCTCCCTTTTCCATAGCATTTTCAGCAGCAAAAAGTAATGAGAAATTCTTGTCTACTGTGATTTTCAACCACATCTATTCAGTCTTCCAGAACTGAATGGTTTAGCTGGATGCTGGGATATCAGAGTAAAAGTCTCTTCATCCATCCGTGCTCTGAGACCAGCCACAGTGGGCTTCTGCTTCCATTGGGACCTCCTGTAATATCCATCAAACATTTTTCAAGACTGTGTTTAAACTCCTTGGAAAGTACACACTTGACTCACCCCTGGACGATGCTGTGTGAGTCAAGAGAGCTTTTATCAGGTCAGAGCTAAAAGCAAAAGGTGCCTGATGCTGCCCTCGCACACACTGATGAAATTGAGTCTTTCAGAGCCCCTGGTGTGAATGGCTCCAGCCAATATCAGAATTAGGTCTTGAGTCTTAACTACATATTGTGATCCTTCTAAATTAGTCAGTTTTCTGTCTTGTGTGCTTTATTTTCTCAAATAAATTGTAGCATGCACTGTGGGTATGCATCAAAGTTTGGGCCAGAATGTTTACTCTGCTGTGCTTGGTCCTACATAGCCCCTTTCCCCACACTTCTTTTTCCAGCTCTTTGAGTAGACAGAGAAAGGTCTGTAGGTTTTTTACAAATCCACTGAGCTAAGATTTTTTGGGGAGAGGGAAAACAGAGTTACTTGAAGTACTTTTATAAAAAGGAATAGTATTTTTGTCACCAATGTTTGATTTGTCTACCACTGTTGCAGACCCAAAATCCCATAATTTACAGGGAATGTAGAGTTACATTTTTCATTTTTTCATTGTGTCATATTTTCATTCAAAACCTCCTATTCATCCAAGGACATCCTAAGTACCTCGTTGAAACTTGAAAGCACCTAAGTGAACATGCAGCAGGAGAGGTCTGCTGTGATATCCACGGTATGCAGGTGTTTCACTGCAGTTGACTTGGGTGGCATTAGCACTGAGATGCCTTGAGACAGCCTTAGGTGCTTACCTGCGTCCTTCCTGCCTCAAGGACTTCTTCAAAAACTCACCATGGGAAATCAGGGGAAGATAAAGTTCCTCTAGAAGCTTGAAAAACAGAATGTGAACACTTCTTTTCAAAGCTGCTTTGGTTGTTTTTCTGTGGCCCAGACTCCTCGGTTTCAACCAGGAGTGAGTGGCTGTAGATGTGCTGCGGTGGTAACGTTTAGTAGTCAAGTACTGTCTGTTCCAAATTGCTTTGCTCCTGAACCCAGTTATGGTTGCTAAGTGACAAAAACCTAATTGTCTTTCATGACTTTGACTAAACCAAGCATTTAAAAGCAAGAAAGTGAAGTGCTAAGGACAATGCAGCTCTCCTGCTGTCCTTATAACAAGGCAGGGTTTGGACTGATCTCTTTTCCAGGGCAGACAAAGGTGTTTGTTTGCTGTTCTTCTCCACTGACTTTATTATTCCCGAAAGTATTGTAGAGAATTACATTAATTTCTATGGTAATTGTAACACGAAGCAATTACTTTCAGCAAACAGCAATTACTTCACCTTCCCAAATTTGTTTGTGGCCACACCTGGCCTTAATCCTAGATTTATAACAAACATTTTTTCTGGAAATTAAAAAAGGAAAGATATTGCATGCTCTTTCATGGGGAGGGTGTGCAAATCTGCAGGTTAGGGATCTTATCCACAGTCAAACACCAAGGATATAAACAGATACTTAAAAATCTCATTACTTTTGTAAGCATCTCATGTAATCACCTCATCAGGGCTGGCTTAGGACTGCTTTTAATTGTGATTGGTAGCTTGCTGTAGACAAAAATATAAAATACTTGTGAAAAGGGAGTAAAGTAAAGTAAAAGCTGGAACCAACTTGGTTCCACTTAAAATAATCCATATTGTTGTTCTTACTTTCCTATCTAAGGACTTTAAAGAAGGCACCTATGTGAATATAGATTTAGAAGATATTAGGATAAAAAACATCACAGGGCATGTGTTTGCTGTGTTAACATATGATTGTTACTAGGCAAACTGATGAAATACTGTGGCATTAACAGTACTAAAGTGTTATTGAATGCCTCACAAAGGCATTAAATTATATCTAAAGATCAAATTCTGTAAGTTAATTATGTGTATAATTGTTCTCCCCTGTGTTTCTTCTGTTTTTTAAGCAACGCCTCTTACCCAGTAGTACTTCACAAACTGGTTTGGCTTTTTTAATCCTCTGTTCCTGACCCAGGTTAAAAACTTTGGGTGATAAACAGCTCCAGTGGTGTTTGCTATTCAAAGCAGCATTCCTCAACATCACTAATATTCATTAAACCCGTCAGAATGAGAACCCCCCAAACTACTAATAACCAAGGTGCTCTGCTGTTCACATAAGTAAACTGAAAAATGTTTAGTCCTTGGTTTTACTTGGAAAGATGGCATTTTCTGCTCTGTTTGTGCTATTCAGTGCAAGGCCAGCCCTGGAAAATACCCAGGGGCACATTAGCAGGGGATTTTGCCTGGCCAGGATGAAGGTGGAAGTGGAGGATCGATAAGAATCAATGCCCCATTTCCCACCTATCTTCCACGTTTAGAAGTGTTCTCCAAGGACTCCAGAGCTGTACAATCCATAGCTGAGGGCTGGAGTCAGCACAGCAGGCTAAGGAAAATGAAAGGAAGCTCCCACTAAGTGGGCTCACTAAAATTTTCCGTATACATGTGGTCCCCCAGGTTTGGTTTGCCATGGCAAAAGTACATCCCAAATCCGTAAGATTTATTTCATCCTTGTAGCAACTCTATTTTCTCTGGAGACAGATCTCTACAGTGTTAAAGAATGTTGATATTTTCCAGTGCTCCTTATTTCTAGTGTAATGATTTATGGTCCTGGGCCTGATAGGCAGAATAAGTAGATTCCCTCGGGGTTTTCTTGATGGGAACATTTGCCAAGCCCTGAGCAGCACAACTCATAACAGCGCATTAAGGCCATATTTGCTTTTAATCTCTGCTTCGCTCCGTGTGTGCTTTGGCAATTTGGAGGAATAATTGATGTTACCTTGAATCCTATGGTCTGCCTACACTTTTTTATGAGCAGATGTGATCTCACTCTGTGCTTGCTACGAAAATACCATCTCCAAACAACGCGTTACCAAAGCCCTGAGTCTGTGCTGATATCTGCATTTGCTCAGCTTCAGGACTGGGCTGTATAGCTCACAGCCAGCCTGAAACACAGGCTGGGAGAGCTCAGGAGAGAGCAGGAGAAGAGAAAAGAAAGGTGAACTAGTCTTCAAGAAGTTCAAGTAAGGTTTATAACACAGATTGTAGCCTACTTCTCCATCAGACCATGTGAATTAAGCACTTTGCTTTATCTCCAGATACCTGGATGTAATTAAGAATCTTGCTTAGTGTGAATTAATGTGATTGGAATCAGAATTTTGCTTGCTACGTGCTTTCTTTAAATGAAATATAACCTAATTATGCATACCAATTATCAAGGAAAGTGTATCATAATTCCCCCAGCACAATTCCAGAATATAGTCCCAATGGCTGTGTTTGGGATAGTACAATGCTGCCAGTTTGAACACCATGTGATTTTTAAGTGATGCAAAAAGTATGTGAACTGCCATTGTACACATCTTGTCTTCCAATACCCAGTTTTCAAATAGCAGTTCAGTTTTCCAGCTTTATTTATGTGGCTCAGAAGGGCAAAGAACTGAACTAAAACAGTTTTTCCAGAAAAGACATTTCATTAAAACCTGACATTCAGCCACTAAAGAATTCCCCAGTGGCCAAATGAAAACTGGAGAGTGCTGAGGGATATTAATGATGTGCTAAGCCATATCTGCCTTTGCCTTCCAAATTAGAAACAATCAGAATTAGCAGAGAAAAAAATTGCTTCAGTCAAATCAAATTTTAAGAGATACAAAATTGTTGTAGAGTGAGGTAAATTCATGGGGAATGTGAAGGGCAGCTGGAAATGTGAATTAATCAGCAGTATGGATATGGAGATCATGAAAGCCATATAGTTCAACAAAATTGTAACAATGTTGTTTTATTCTTCTTCCCAGAAAATTAAAAAATTGGATTGTCTGTCTATTTTACCACTGAGTACAAAGCTGAAAGACCTATTCTGATGTGCCAGAGGATTACAAGAGAAGGCATCCAAGTGTACAGCCTGGGCACTGCCACTGCCTTATGCACACTGACCACAGAGAGCTGCTCTCCTGTTGCCTCCCTCAATACACTGGGCCACTGGCTCTTGGCACCTAAATTCTCCATGTTTGCTTGGATTTTTGATGAACATTGTAGTCTTCATCATCAGGATGAAATAAAGAACTTGAAACACAAATAATGGGTAAGCTACTGTATCTGGTATTTCAGAGTGAGACAGAGAGTAGGCTACTTTATTCCTGAATTTATAAAAGCAGCTCTAATTAACAGGATTTTAATGGATCTGCCAGATTATGTACAGACCATGTGCAGTCCTCCTATGGAACTGGCCCAGTACCATCCAAAGGGAAAGACAGAGCTGTTGCAAGTTATGCTCAAAATGTGACCATCTTTTTTTGTAATGTTGGGCATAACATTCTTATCCAGAGGCACAAGAAGGCTTGTGATGGTGGATGACTACATCCACTGGAACGAACATCTGACTCTGATCCTTTCAGATAAACCAGAGTCTTACTGGAAGAAGAAAGCATATCGTTTCAGTAGCCAAACAGTATAAATTATAATAAATTATAATAAATTATCCTTTGAACAAGCTACTGATCCTCAATGTGTATACGTACATTTTGGGAATATGGGAATTTTAAAAATGCTTCCTAAGTGTATATCAAGACTCCACCAAAGTGCTTTCATCTTCATTTTATGCGATGCAAATTTAATTCTCTTTTGCTACTCATATTCCCAGTTTAAGTGAATCAAAAAACAACTTAGACTTTTTAAAATGATAGTATTAGCATGAAGAACAATAGACATCTTTCTTCTGGAATTATGGGAAAGCTGCAACAAAAATTTCTTTAAAGAAAAGCCATAAATGCCATTAATCTAAATTACCAGGGAGCAGATTCAGAGGCTAGCTGACAAATCCTTTGTTGTTATAAAATAAAGCATCCTTTTATGCAAATGAGCATCAGTGGTACTCGGATAGGTAAGGACACATTAAGAAGCTTAGGATCCAAGTTCATTATTCCAGTTTCCTTAGCATGATTTCTGTGACTTTTAGTTATTTCATCCTGTCCATGTGGTAACTTCATTATACATTTCTGGTCCCAGTCTCTTCCAGGTCCCCTTGTCTCACCACCTTCTTTTGACATTAGGCTTGCACCAGCCATGGTACTTAAGCAGCGTATCTTCTCTCCCTCCCTCCCATCACAGCCCATGGGCTTCTAGCACCACTCACCTGTGCTCCTATAAGGTGGAATCATACACTGTTCAAGATTTTAAAAAATTAAATATGAACTAAGCTAGTTTTCAGTTTACATCAGCCATAATCCCCCACCCAGTCCATTCCTCCTAACCCAAACCCTGCTGTACAAGCAAAATAGGTACAAGACAGAAAATATGTGTAAAAGGCAGTGTTTCTCCCAGCATCAGGTGTGGACTATAATACATGGCTTTCCATTCAGGATTCCTCTGAGAGTCCTGCAAGGCTACTGCAGTTAACAACTGCTGCTACAATTAGTCTCTCAATTTTAAAAGAGTAGTGTTTTTCTCCTTCATTGCTAGTTGGTGGAAATGGTGTTAATTGATAGTCCTGCAGTCTGCAGTTCTAGTTAAGGATTGCTATGGATTGTCACAGGAGCAGAGCGCTGGACAGGAGTAGGGTTCGGTCTGTTTCTCTTGTTAAAAGCAAAAGCCAGTCAAGAGAAAAAACAGCCCAACATGAGTTTTATACTGCAGCGTAGACTGGTGGAGCAGGAGATGTTCTTTCAGACTAGTAATCGAGGAAGGGCAAGGACAAAGGTAAACTTCTTGGCAGCATGCCTGTGCATAGTTCAGTATCCATTTCAAACATCAGGACTGCTGAATTCAGTATTGCTGAATTTCCATCCTGAACCCATGCAAAGGTTTAGTTCAGTCCAGCAGATACCTCAGCCTGCCCACTGCCAGGTGCTTTGCAGAAAGAAGCCTAAACAAAACAGTACTAGAGGGCTAGGGAAGAATAACCATGTGCCAATGAATGGGGGAAGGAAGTTTCTTTAATCTTCCTGGATTTTTCCTGAAAGCAAGAGTTCTTGCATATGTCTTGTAAAACCAAGCAGATCTTCTAAAAGCAAAGCAAACCAGATACAGCTGCAAAGGGTACATTTGCCTCACTTTTTAGCAATCTAAATATTAACTGAATTCAGCTATTTTTCCTCACTTCTCCTGTAGCCAGTGGAAAGAATAGACAGCAACCAGCACCTGGCTATTCCTACTGGCCCAGGAGAGAGGTTCCACCCTGCAGCAACATATGTTCCTGCTATTTGCTGTTGGAAGGGATGCAGCTGGCTGTCTTGGAGTAGAGATCAGCCTTTCAGATATTTATAGGCAGGAGAGAGGGATCCCGAATGGCAAGACTGTGTGAAAAGCAGAGAGATCCTTAAAGAGTTTTGTCCATCTCTCACAGTTTCCACAAATGTTCATGGAAAATATCAACTGCAGATAACTCATAGTTTGATTAATAAACTGTATTGATCCTACCTCAGCAGAAAACAGAGAAGCAGATATTCATTGATACTGACACAAGTAAGAAAGGATCCAAAATTGCCCATTATGAAAGCTGCTGGTAGCTTTGCCTCAGGATGCTCTCTTTGCTCCTACAGTTCTCCAACAAATCCTCTAACATTTGCAGAGTACCAGGATGGAGGTGAGTCTGGTACATGAGCCCATCTCTAACTGAGAGTAGCAGGGTGGAGGCATTTAATATTTAGTCATAAGTAGGGTGTGACATCCTAGCAGAGCTGTGGATGGCACCCCTGCACAGAATTACAGAACCATTTAGGTTGGAAAAGACCTTTACGGTCATCAAATCCAACCACTGACCCAACACTGCCAAGTCCACCCCTAAACCATGTCCCTAGGTGCAACATCTGCTCATCTTTCATGAAAATCTATTGATGAGGAGTTGATTCAGACATTGCATTGATTAAACTAGTCTGAATGGAAGAAATGCACTAAACTATTTATTCATTTCTGAAACACATGCTATAGGGGAAAAAACCAAAAAACCAACAACAAATAAGAGAACCAGCTAATTTTCTTAGAACATGAAAAGTAAAGACAAACTTGCTTGATTGCCTATTCCTGTGAAGTGTCTCTCTTCTTATCTGGAAATGGTTTGAACATGTCAGGAGTTTAGGATGCTTTAAGGAGTGGCTAGGAAATGCAAAGAGTGTGTAAAAAGTAGTGTAATGATCTGCTTGAACAAGGAATATTTTGTTTTCTGACAGAGATTCTGCTCTGAGTTTGATGAGAGCAAAGCTGTCCTCCTTCACTGGGTTTCTTTTACTAGCTCTTATCCATGGCAAATGGACATTTTAATTTATAGCTGCATATTACACTTATTCTAACACACCATTTGCAGTTTTCAGTGCTTCTCATTGGCAATTATTTCTCTTGAAAGGAAAAGATCGAGCAAATTAGTGGACAGCATTCACCATGAATCCTTCCTTCTTTTCCTTTAGGATATTCCTGAAGTGCAAATGCTGAGAACAAGAAATGGTTTAATACTGTTTAAATAGCTGTCTGTGTCAGGGTTAATTAGATTCCATCAGGTAGCCATATATTCCTAGAGAGAAAATTTTTGAGTAAAGACATCTGGCTTGGATTTTGGAGCACAAAGACAAGTAATATCACAGAATAAAAAATTGGTAGCTGATGTGGGCTTCCTTCCCAGCCATATTTGATTCTTGCATTTAAAATGCATTGAGTTTGTCTTTTCTGAAGGCTGAATTCTGACTTGAAGCACAATGTGAGCCAGATTCCTTACGTCAGAGACGTATTGAATGAGGTGGGGGGATCAGCATCCATTGTATAGTTTGTGGACCCTGACTGAAACTATCACTTTGTCTTGAACAATTCAAGATTTGAAGCAAGCAAATTATTTTCTAAAGCCCAGGATGAAAATGGGTCATGGGTTTAGCACAAAGCCTAATCTCAAAGAGGCAGCATCGTGAACAAGGGTAATCACACTGCGATGAAATCTGAGCTGATGGGGCAGGTTATCTCTGCAAAACCTTGCTGCTCTGAACGACATGGCCACCTTAGCTCTGCAGGCCAGCATCTCTTCCTCTCAGATGATGTAATTCCATCATAATCCGAAATCCTGGTGTTGTGTAACAGCATAATTGCGTGCAGGAGGGAGCAGAGGGGCTGTCAATTTGAGACAGGGAGTGCAGCACTCATGGGACTCAAGCAAGAGCAGGCCTGGGAAGGCACCTTGGCTGTTCTCAGCCCTTCTCAAGCTTCTCTTCTTCACTGTGGGGGAAGAAGATATGTTTTCCATGTGGGACAGGAGATAAAACAGAGAAAGGAATCATATCATAGAATCACAGATTCTTTAGGTTGGAAAGGACTTTAAGGATCATTTCATTCCACCCCCTGCTATGGGCAGGGACACCTTCCGCTATCCCAGGTTGCTCCAAGGCCCATCCTGCCCAGCCTTGGACATTCCAGGGATGGGGCAGCCACAGCTTCTCTGGGCAACCTGTGCCAGGGCCTCACCACCCTCACAGGGAAGAATTTATTCCTAATATCTAATCTAAATCTGCCTATTATTTAAAGCCTTCCTGGAGAGTCCGTGTGTGCATGTACAGGCACATTATATTTCAAGAATTCTCCCACTGACACATCCTTCCTTAGCATTGAGATGTCCCATCTTGGCATGTCCAAAGAGCGAATGTTTTATGCAGGATGAGCTCTTCACTGAGACCTTGAAATACTCAAAACTGTAGGCTGAAGGTGAATGAGGAGGAGTCATAGGCTTTACTACAGTGGGAAGTAAAATACTCTAGCTTAGTCAAACAGGGCCTCTGTCTGGCCAACTGCAAGGCCAAATCTATAAATTCCAGGTGATGTGAGAAGTTGTTTTTCTTCCGTAATATTTATTCCTTCCCTGGTTGCACACTTTTAATCAGTTTGTTAGGAAAATGCTCCTTGACCAACAAAACACTGCTGAACTGGTATGTTTTAGCATCCTTCAGTGACAAGAATTGCCATTTTGCAAGTCACCCACCAGAGTCATCCTGGGAGGAAGCAGCTTTAGCTGGAGGTTGGAAGAGTGAGACAGGAGGCTGTTGTGATGTAGAAGGATGCAGGAAGAGCTACTCAGTAGTTATGGAGGGATTAGTCTCTTGAGTAAACCCAGTCTTAAATGGCTGTGGGACTTCCATGGAAGGGCACTTCAACTCCCATCTGCATAAGCAGGAAAAAAGTCACCTCCCCTTGACTGAAGGTCATGTCCAGCAGAATGTTATTATCAAGTTCTTATTTCTGGAAAAGAAAAGCAAATTGGATTTCACAACTCAATTTTAGTCTGATGCATGCCTTCCAAAACTAGGGAAAAACAATCCCAAACTAAGGATTTCAATTACAAGAACCTCTGCAAATTCTCGTTTTCCCTTTGCACCTTTGCTCCCAAACCCAGCTGAGCACTGATAGATCATTCAGACGGTGTCTGTGATTCTGGCCCTGCAACGTTTTGAAGAGAAGTGCAGCAATTTTCTATGTCAGACTGTGATGCAGTACAAAAAGGCTATTTCTGTAAGATTATTTCAGCTGAAGTACTTGTGCACTGCTCATGCAGCCTCAGCTAGAAAATCATGCCACATCATGGAAAGTTTCTAAGTGAAGGCAAACTGTTCTAAAGGCAAACACCAAGGTGTTTTGGACAGGTGTGGCAATAAAACCACCAGCTGTGCTTGGAGACAGATCAGATGGAAACACTCTGAGATGGACAAATGAGAAATCGTGATAGTGTTGGGACTAATCCAAATTCCGGCATCAAAAACCTGTGGAAATGGGGATTGACTACTATAGTAGTTGCAAAGGAGGAACCAGTTCCTTATGAGTTGTGCTTTGGAAAACACACATATAGTAATAAGCACAGGAAATAAATGAGGTCTGGAAAGAAGCACTGAGGGAGGTTTCCAGGTTTTAGAATGCAAAACCTACTTGCTGCCTCAGTTGGATGAGTACATGCAGCATATTTAATCTGAAAATATTCCCAGAACTTCTTTGCTGCAGACAGAATTTGCTCAAATGAGTAAAGAAATACATTTAATTCTTTGAATCTCAAAGGTTTGTTTTGTTTGCCGCAGATGTCACCCACAGCAAACATTTTAAATTAATGGCTCTCTAGCAGTGATGTTACCTTTCTCACTTGCCTGACTTTGAGGACAGCTAATTTCTGTGTTTATCTGTTCTACTTGGGATGCACATGATGTGCTAATGAAGAGAGAGAGAACAATAATGTTGCTCAGCACTTATACAGCATTCATTCCATTTTACTGCATAAATATTAATTGTGAATCTTCACAAAAGCCCCCGGGAATAGATTAATACTATTATCTTTCTATTTAGGGAAATAGAAGCAGAGGTGAAAGACTATGAAAAGGAAACAGAAGTGCACAGATGTACTTTTCTAAGCTTTTTATAGTTTATGAAAGAGACCTGTAGATGTTGTTTATAAATCTGATTACAGTTTATATTAAGGTGTTATAGGAATAGTAAATCTTGCCTTCCTCCCTCTTTCCTGGGAACCTGACAAACGAGGACCAGAAACATCCTTAGAATGTAACCAAAAGATGAGAAAGTTACACTATCAGGGAGGATTTTTCTTCCAAATATTTTATTTCAACAGTCACTGAAGATAGTAGAGACTTGGAAACAGAATGAATAAAAGTCACTTATCCCAGTTTGGCACCACTTCCCTGCCAGGCTGCTTTCTCCAGCGGTAATAAATCCTCCATGCCCTGCCCTGCTGCAGTGATGTCTGGGCTGCTTTTGTGTCACTGCAGGTCCCCACACCACAGTCCTTGCACCTGTCTCTTGAACCTAAAATGGACAAGAAAAAGGACACCTTGTTTTGGACAGATGATAAGCACAGGCTGTTCTATCATCCAGCTTATGAAAAGCTCTCCAGGACTTCTTCAGTAACATTGAATATATTTAGTTCCAAAGAGCAGAAATTAATCTCTTCAACAATTAAGGCACTTGATTCTATGATAGCATTACTATCCTTGAAGAAACACAATGCATAAATGGTTTTTACTGTTTGTATTCCTTGAAAGATGCATTTGTTCTTTCAAAACAGACATTACGTTCTCAAAATCCATTTCCAGTTGAAAAGCCTCCCACTGCCTCCATGCAGGTGTGGATGTTTTCTGATTACTGCTAATCAAACTTCAGGGTTGCTGCTTCTCCCATACAAGGGAGAGCAGGATAAACTCATGTTAATGAAACAGAGGAAGCAATGTTAGTCTCAGGAATTAAAACAGATGGGTTTACTCTGACTTCCATTGAGTTTGCAGAGAGGGAGAAAACATTTATTTTAGATAGAACATGTTCAGTTAGATGCAATGTCTTTATGTAGAGAGTATATAATGAAAAATGTGTTTGTATCCTTCAGGATGGCTACTCTGCAAGCTGAGGTATGAATGTCCCCACATGAGTTTGCCTCCTCATTGTGTGAAGGGAGGTGCTGCAGCATTTTGTGGCTTAGCTTGTGAATAGCACTTGGGGCCAAAACTGCAGCACAGAAAGGCCAGGACAGGAGGCCAGAGAAACTTGATGAGTCCTGGCTTTGCACAGCAAGGCAGCGCCCAGCTTGCAGCTCTCCAGATGCTTTGTCAGCACACCTGTGTAGGGGTGAGCCTGCGTGTTTTGTCAAAGCATAGGCTTAAACATTTCAGTGGTTTATCAGAACCAGAGCTAAAGACACACTAAAGAAAACAAAGCACAGACTTCTTAGTTAGTTATGCTTGGTTTTAACAAGTTTTTCAGGATTTTCTTCCAAAGTACCACAAGCTATAAGGTAACTTAAAATTTCCAAAGCTGAAAGTGATGCTGAGGACCCCGCCCTCTGCTTCGAACATCAATTCATGTTTGTACTCCAGGTTCATTGGAGTAGTGTCCTGAGTACAGAAGATTTTCCTCCCCAGAGTCTTTTCTCTGAGCTACCAGAAAATGTACAAGTAGTACTTTGACATCATAGGTAGAGCTGACTTCTTCAAATCTTCTTTGTGTTCCTTAGTTAACACATTTCTGCTTTTCTCTTCAGGACTGCCATAGGTACTTTATAGACCACATACTGTGAGAAGCAGTGGTTGTGCTGACACCTTTGTAGAGATGTGGCTTCCAGCTTGTTGTGAACTTGGCAGTGAGTCTCTGCTGGTGGTTTTGCTGCCTGTATTAGGTAAGTGCTTTTTCTCAGTTCTTGTTCCTCACTCCACCTACTGTCTGGTACTCCTGCTGCTGCAGACATTTAATGTGCATAATGCAATGTGTGACCAGAGCCACCTGGAAAGTTCCTTGTTTTCAGTAACAAAATGTAACATTTTCTCATGTAGCTGTTGCAGCAAATGTTGCATTAATTTCTTTTAGTGGATTTTGCCACTCTATGATGAGCAGTTGTTTGGGGCAGACTGCGGCTATGCAAATGTGCACTCCCTGGCCTAGTAGAGCCAGGGTAGTGTGTGACTCCTGTTATGTCTGTTGCCTCCTTTGAAAGAATTTTTGCTCTGAACAGCTTAATTCTTTGAACTTTTTGCTTCCTGAAGGAAAACAGTGAAATTACTTCAAGTGGCATCCCAATAAATTTTCATTTCGGTAAATTAAACCACAAGTGATTACAAGACAGAGAGGCTGCTAGTGACTCAGGCTGTTTCTTTCGATTTTTTTTTTAAATTATTATTTTATTTTAACAAGGACACCTGCAAAAAGCACTGCAAATTGTTCATTTGACCCAAACAGGCCCCATTCAATCTCCTGGCAAGCAGAGGAAACACAAACCTCCTCAATGCAATTTTGTTTTCTTAAGTGAGCAAATGCAAAGTGTACTCTGTCAGTATGGGCAAATTGAACCTTGCTGCATCTTCTGGTTATTCACAGGCAAAAACCTTTCTAAACCTTTCTCTTTTTTGCAAACCTCTACCTACTTTTGGGAAAAGTGCCTTCCCAGCAGGGCCTGGTAATTGGCTGTGAGTTTCCAGGAGTCAGTAAAAGCAGGTGGGTTGGGCTGATCTCTTGTATGAACCCATCAGTTTTTGACAGAGTGGCTTAAGGCAGAGACTAGAACATATTAAAAAACTGTGGGATCCTAGCAAGTATGAAGAATATTGTTGTCTCATCACTTTGCTTTTTAATGGAGGTTGCTCCCTCTAATATATGTGAACATATTGATTACTCTTTTGAGTCAATGCTAAAATGTGTTTCTGAAGCTTTGCTTTTCATTAGGCCGCATTTGTTACCGGCACCAATAAATCATAACCTTGAGCTAAATGGCAACAGTGGTCTGTTACCCACTGGTGTTCCCACTGGGGCTGTTGGTCTTTTACATCCACAGGGATCAGCCTATGGTCAGAGATGCTCCCTAAAAGCACTGCTGTACTTGGGAGGCCCATGCCAAGGGCGTTAGGAGGTACAGAGATCCTGGCAATCCTTCCTAGTGTTCGCTGGAGCTACCAAGCCAGCAGTTGGAATTTGGAATTGTGAGCTCCAAGACTTGAGGGATGCAGTGAATATTAATTCTGCTACATATACTACTGAAGCCTTTCTGGGGAAGGTGATAAGGCAGCCCTGACCTGATAAGGGCAGCTCAGAGTTTTATTGCAAAAAGGAAATGGCAGACTGTGCAAATGTGATCTGGTGTTTTATTCCATGCAAATCTAAGAGAACTGTTCAGAGAAAGTGGTTTGAGGCCTTCTGCTAAATGAGGTGCTTGAAAGAATATGAGCTGAGTCCTTGGGTCAACCAGGAGCCTTTTTACTGAGCTGGGTGGGTGGGTGAGTTCTGTTTTCACATGGTCTTCACTGGGTTTCCTCTGATTTCCTTTGTCTGAAATGGGAATTTTTGGCTGAAATAATGACCTGTGGACCAACCTTTGCAAAGGACAATGTATCTTTCTATATTGCTTCTCATCAAACAAACCTTCAGAGGCACATTTACCAGATTAGGACTGGAAAACCATGTCAGGCTGCTTACTCAGATCAACAATTTTGGCTTTTTAGCTCTGCTTCCCAGGGAGGTGACAGAGCAGGGCTGTCTGTGCCAGCCATGGCCAGGCTGCCTTGGATTCTCTTTCCTGGGGAACTGGACCACAGCCATTGGAGAGCTTCCATTTTTCAGTAAAAGTATTTTTAATAAAATCAGGATTTAGTGCACATTATAGCGCCTCTACTAGGACAGAAGCTGGGAGCAGCAGGTTTCCACTATTTGCCTTTCCTCTAATTCCAGGTACTATTCCTCTGGCTGGGACTTCTGATCCAATCTTAGTACTGGCGTGAAAATAGCAGCATATCTCATGGCAGGTAAATCTCTTATCAATAAATAAAGCAGTTCATTTCTAGCATATTCCTGA
The DNA here is from genome assembly GCF_020740725.1 of Corvus hawaiiensis. NCBI lineage: Eukaryota > Metazoa > Chordata > Aves > Passeriformes > Corvidae > Corvus > Corvus hawaiiensis. Next base: position 27,667,134 of record NC_063221.1, read on the forward strand.
AATGACAGCACTAACAGTAAAACCTGAAGAGCAGTTACACTTTGACACAGTTGAAAGATCAATCTGGGGTAATCCTCATCACTGGTACAAGAAGCTACTCTCATTTATTCTGCCTCTCTCATTTCAATGAACTGCATTTTTACACCTACCCTTTGCTAGTTATCTTTTCTGATGCTGAAGAATCATATCTTGTCTGTACCTCCCAGAGTGCTGAAAGGACTCTTGTTCTTCACCTGGTTGTAAACAATACCCTACTGCAGTCAGCTTGAACTAAATAAGTACTGGAGGGCCTAAGGAAGCCTTAGAGTGCCAGGGCTCCTGCTTCTGTGCTGCTGGGTTGTTCTTGTTTGCTTGCATATTGTTCTTTTACTACATTGTATTTGTGGTGGTTGAGGAAATCATAAGTTCTGTGCTGGAAAGTTTAGTAAACAGAGGAAAAAATTGCATGCAGTGGCTGAAGCCTCCGGTAGAGGTTAAGCAGATCGCTCTCAGGTATAATAAATACAGATAATTCTGTCTTGAGACGGAGAAACAGACTGTAGAACTGCAAGGCCCCTTACAGCTCAGTTTCAATTTAGGTCACACAGGCTCAGCAAACTAACCTGCTAATCACCTTCCCTCTGTTCCTGAGCTAGGCAGGAACACTGCAAATTCCTGTACAACAACTAAACCCTGAGTGCAGCTCCTGCACCAGTGCTTCCCATGTTCCTCCTCCACAAGCTGCCTTCTCTGTCCTCTGAGCCTGTCTGGTGGGCAAAGCCAGCAGTCCTGCTTACAAAGATGGGATTGATCAGCCTGTGTACCAGGCATGTCCCTGAATTCTCAGATCTGGTCATATCTGTATCTGGTACGGCCACCACAGAAAACATGGGGGAAAAATAATAAAAGCAGGAGATCCTTTCTGTATTTGTGACTTTTCCTCTTTTTCTCCCAACACTAATTAGTGGTGTCCTTATTACTATGGTGTTATAAGTCACCTCATGTCCTTACCAGGTTTCCCAGCTACCTAGTGTACAACTCTTCATCCACTCACATTTATTGCTCATTTTCTCAGCTTCTGTCTGAGATAAAATTGTTTCTGTTCCTCTGATGGACTGGTGTTCTTGCTTCCCTCTTCTACCCCTTTCATCACACTGGTCTCCAGTTTCCACAGAAATTGCAAGCCTCACCTTTCCCTTGCAATCTTGGTCCCTTGGTTGCATTTCACGACTTGGTTTGCTCCAGGCATTTAAGTAGAGAAAAAGATGTATTTGATTCCCTCCACAGAAGCATAATTTAAATGAGAGCAGCCTCAGGCTATGGGGGGACTACAGAGAGAAGGTTCTTGTTCAAAGGTCACTGTGTGGAGGCTTTAATGAAACAAGAGTATCATGGAGCGCGTAACAGCAAATGAAGGCAGGACCTTGAGGTCTGGAGAGGAGACAAGATTATTCTAATTCCTGTACTGCAAAAGCAACAATGTCCTTAATATAGAAAGCCAGAAAGATTAAGAGACGCTGCTTACAGCTGGCAAGCATTAGCTGTATCTGCAGCGACCTGCCCTCCTGTTCGCATGAGGCTGGCTGTGCATGTTGTGCCTCATGAGGCACTGCTGCTGCATGTGGCTAATAGGAAATACCTGTGGCTGGAGCAGCTGAAGGTGGCCTGGCTGTCTCCTGTGCAGGAGGGCAGAGAAACAAGCCCCAGACCTCACCTCCTGTTAGCACTTCTCTGACAAGGCAGTGACCAGCAGGAATAGAGAGATCCCCTGGAGCAGCATCTGGAAGGGAAGGTTGCAGCAGGGCAAAATCACCTAACTCAGTTCAGTGGTATCACCTGGAGCTGTTGCTTACCAGAAACCTGTCCAGTTGTGTTTCTGCTGCTCCTGCAGGAATGAAAGAAAAACAGAGCAATGTTTTCATCCTGTGTCCAAATGCCAACTATTAGAGGGCAGCACTGGTAGCCAAGGGAACAGTCCTCCCAAAGGAAAATAAGAAAAGCACAGCTGAGCAGCACGTAGAGAGGACAGAGCACAAAAGGCTCGTCCGATCCTGAGAACATTTGGGTTTTGTTGTGGGGTTAGGGCTTTTTCTTTTTTAATATAGATGTCTAGTTCTAATCTTTTATCCATTCAGAGCACTCAGACTGCCGGCAATCCAAAGTGCTGGGGTACTCTTCAGCCTTTAATGGGTTCTCAAAAAGCTTCAAACAGCTATTGCAATCCCATCGAGCAAATGCACAGCTGGGTCTGAGCTCAAAAACTTCCTCCGTTTCCAAACCCCAGACCTGTGTGTGGGTGTGTGTGTGTGCATCTACCCACTGGTTGAGCCCTGGCTACAGATGGGAAGTGAAGAAGCCCAAGAGAAAAGGCTACATTTCTGTCCCAGCCCTCCTCTCCTCTGCCCCACAGGGGGTTTAAGCCTCGCCCTTATTAAATAAATGCCATCAACACCAATGTGTTGGTGCCATAGAGTCATATTCCTGCTGGGAGTTTCACTCCATATAGATTGCAGGGTTAATTACCAGGGGAGATCTTGGATTGTGAAAGATTTCTGTTTCAGCTTGTTCAGACACCTTGCAGATATCTGAGGGCTAATTTGATCTGATTTGGGATTCTATCCCAGAAAGTACATGATCTGAATATGCCATGATCTGGATCTGATTCCTTCATTAAATTAGGATTGAGATGATTTCCTTTAGGAACATGCATAGCTGGAAAAATGATCATCTGTTTATCTCCAGAGCTAAACAAGGTAGTCCAGCATCTCTAAGGACTCCTCCCAGGCTCCCTGTTGCACACAGTATAACTGTACCTCTTTCTGCACTCTGGAGACATCAGGGGAAAAAAGCAGCTTGATATGACCCTTTCCTGGCAACAAAAGATGCTTCAGTGGCCAAATTAAATTACCTGTCCTTTTGGTTTACTGCCTGAGCAATGAGAAAAAATAGAATTCACTTTGAATTAATTAATCATATGATCTCATTTTGTATAAGGAGAAGTAGGTTCTAGCTAGAAATAGTTTCCCTCCTATGCAATTTATTCCTGATCATTTCTGTTGTGAAGCTGCCCTTCTTTTCAGACTCTGTTTTAAAAGATCCTGTTTTCTTCACCAGCTCTGCTATGAACTGTCTTCTTGGAGTGATTGGGCCAAGCTGAGTTACACTCCAGCAAGCCCCCTAAAGCAATCACAAAGGTCTCAGGTGGGGGAAGCTGATGCTTGATGTGCTGCAGGAAATGTGCAGAGTCCCTTCGGTTTTAACTGTATTCATAGGCTGAGCAGGATTGCACACAGCAGGTTCTAACAAGAAACAGCATTTATGTTTGTCACTTATTAGTTCAAGCCTCCAAGCACAGACAGTACTCGATCAATTCCCCTCCACACATTCATCTAATCCATTTGCAGTGGCAGGACAAAAGCAGAGAAATAGCCCATATCTCGGATTGCACGAGGACCTTTCTGAAAGAAAATTTTCAAGCATTAAGCTTCAAAGTAATTAGTTTTCAAGGGTGCATCTGTTTCCCACTCTCACAACATCTCTGGTTCAGCCTAGCAAACAGGAGCTGAATCAAAAACTTTGTTCTTTCATACTTACACATCAAAAGATGTTACCATCTTTCTTTCTGTGACTCTGTACATCCCCAACAGCATTAATGCCTTTTGAGAGCACCAAGTGAGGTGTGAGCAGCCTGGACTTGTAGCCTTTCAGCAGTGTGAGCAGCAGGCTCCCAAGCACCAGGCATCCTGGCTTGCCTCTGGATGCCATTTTCCCAGGCTGTGTGCATGATGCTGGAATTTCACCCTGGCAAAGGACCTTGCCTTTGGCTCTCCAGAGGGCAACATTTCGACTGGTGCTTCAAAGATATAAAACTTTTCCAGTTTGGCTCAAAACTCTCATTGACTGTGGTGACATATGTGCCTGGGGGATGACAAGTAAGTATTCTGGGTCAGTACTGAAAAACGCAGGGGGAAAATAGCCAGTGAAATCAAGTGGAGGTTACTTATTTCTCCAAATCACAGAACAAAACCCTTTCTTGAAACTGTTCCCCAAAGACTGTAATGGGGAAAATAGGATATATATAATATTTCCAGGGCTCTGATGTGTAAATATGGCCTTAGGTTGCAACTTGTAACAGTGCAATACCTAAAGCAAAATCATCCTTCATTTGAAAGGACTGAAAGCTTTAAATTCTTACCTAAAGGGTACAGGTACTGCATAACAAAATACTCTCTGACCATAGGCTTTAGTTTAACACACGTATCAGGATGGCATTAGATCAGGAAAAAAGTTCATAGGGAATTAGAACCAGTCACTAGAGATCACCTATCTCCTGTCATTTATAGAATTATATTAACTAGCTGGTAATTTGTGTTGCAGTTTAAACCATCAGTGGATCAGCACTGCCACTATGGTGTGATAGTGTGATCTGGAAATGTCCATACCCTGCTGTGGGAGCAATGAACAGAACAGTCAGCAAACATCACACTTGGGCATTTCATGCTGCAGTACAGAGAAAACAGAAATTATCAAGCCAGGTGCACTGCAGAGATATTTTGGTTAAGTGTTAAAGGGTGTGGGAGGTTTTTACTGTTTGCTGTAACAAAACCTTTGTGCTATTCCTCTAGAAACCTTCACTTGTATTGAATTTGTTCACATACTCTGTGGCTTTTGTAACCATGTCAGTGCCTGGCATCTTCTGCTATCAACCCCTGAGTTCTGAGGAACATATAAAACTCACAAAACCCATCAGAAAAGAATTCAGAATAAGCTCAGGATTTCAAAAATATCTAAAGCATTTTAACTCAATTATATATAATCTCTCTGAGGGCCACTATCTGTTCATGAATACCACAGCATGTGAGCTGCCAGTCTGAGGCAAGTTTGTGTCCCTGTGACAGCTGATGTCACTCTATCTCAGCCTCCCTCACAAGTAAGATACTTTATATTGCCTTTGTGTCAGCTGCAGAACAAATGAGTAAAACAATGCTGTGGAGAAAACATTTCACTTAAAAAGGCACAGAAAACAACTTCTCTGGAGGCTGCTTGCAGTGTTGACAGTGTCACAGCTTCTTATTTTCTCTTCAGCTGTTACTGCTAACACTTGTGCTGAGGTGGCTATCACATCTGTCTGGAATAATACTCCATAAATATTATCAGAATAACATTCAAAGGCCAGTTTCCCATCGTAGTGTTTCTTGGCTTGTAAAGGATTGACAAGTCCTTGCCTTGCTAAATATCATTTGGAGAATAATCAGTTTGGGCCCCTACTGACATCGTGTGACCTGCAGTGAGTCAGTAGCTGTTCAGTGCCTTGTCCTCCTTTCCTGAGCTGTAGACATAATCCAGGTTTCCTTCTCAGGAGTTGGCAGAAAAGGTTGTTGCAAAGCAACAAGAGTTTCCTGGGCAGGAAGCTCTATAGGAACATGGCGTGCTTCCAGTGGCAGGAGAGCTGGAAGGAAACCAGCCCACTTCTCTTCAGTGTTTTTGGTGAGAAAATGAAATGTTCACACCAGGCCATTATGTGTCAAAAGAGGACTGTCAGAATAAGGAGCTTTTAAAATAAATCCAGGTTAGCCTCATCTTCAAGTTATGAAATCACATCACAGCCAAACAATTAACATTTTTCTTTGATGGCTTTCTTGTCCCACCTCTGTATGGAATGTCTCTCTGTGAGCTGCAAAGGACTCAGGGAAGTGCACTAGAATGCTGTGGGTCACAACTGCTGTATAAACATGCAGGGTTTTCATCTTCTTTCTTTCTTCTTTTTTACCAGTTGCTAAGAAAAACTCTCCAGGGTTTTTTTAAAGCACTGTACTTCAGTTTTGCATAGACAGAATGAGAACTTACAGAGAACTCCCACCACACTCGTGAATTGGAGCACATGAATGCATTGCAATTATGCTGTTCACAAATCTCCATCTGAAATCACCACTCCAAAGTGCCTAAATTTTATAATTCCATAGCACACAAATGTCTGACTAGTTGATTAGGGTAAAAAAGAATTACAAAAATATTTTTTTAAATATTACAAAACCATATTATGGTATTACAAACAAGACTGCAAAAACCAAAGTTTGTCTGTAAGAAGTATAAAACACATTTGGAACAAACATAGCAATGGTAATTTGTAAGTAATGCTGAGAGGCAACAACAACAAATCACAAATACGTGATATAGTCTAAAATCAGTGTAATTACTGGTTATTGTGCTTGCTTCAAGTATGGTACTGAAAAATGAAAGCACTGGGAGGCTACAGATCTGGCAAGTGAAATCAGACATCAAAAATTTGGCACAGAACTGATCTTTATAGTCTTAAGATTCTTGGGGAAATCTGTTTTGTGTGGATTCTGGGCAGTATTGCTGATACAGTGTCTGGAAAATTAGAGCAGGGTACCAGTGTTTAGTACTGAAATGTATGCTAAGGACTTTGGACAATGCTGAATCTCAGACTGTGGATCTCTGAATCAGGGATGTCATTACAGGTGCACACAAATGGCCTACTGTCAGGATCTGAACTGAACCCCTGGGTGTCACCCCAGCACAGAGTACTGCAGTAATGATACAACTGGATTTATTGCTTATTTTCTGATCTGTTTCTTGCTGTACCATGACTCCTTTTCCTTCCTCTCTCTTCTTGTTTCACCCCCCACAAGAAAGCCAACCCTGAGCAGAACTGTGTTGCTCTGAGGTTTAGTGGATGAGATGCTGGGAAGCATAAGGGAAGGAGGAATTCTTCCTTCCTCATCTACCAAAGGAGAAGAAGAGCTACTTGAGAAGTCTTCTATCTCACATGATGAAGTGAAAAATTGCCAACAGAGGGAATTTCTTTCTGTACTGAACAAAAAGTTTGCACTATAACAAGGAACACTGCTATTTTTGTTTCTTGGTGTGATGATGACACAAAGTCTCCCAGACCATCCCTTTGGGTGGGTGTGTACAGCCACAAGAACTCCCTTCACACATACATTGCAGAGAGGAGTTGTTACTGATGGCTGAACAAAAGGTCAGCAAGCTGCAAAACTGCTTTTATTACAATATAGCACAGAAACAGAACCACCAGAACAAGTCTCTATTTCTACAACATCATGTGGCTTCTTTACCTGACAGCATCTTTTGTCCAGAATTAATCCAAATGACACTTAATGACACATGATGTGGTGCCAGTGTTTAATCTTGGTACAAAACCAGCCCTCCACTGGTGATCTTTTGACAGCTGCAGGAAGCATCCTGCAGAGAATGCTTTCATCATTTACAGCCATGTATTCACATGTCTATGTAATTAATTAGGGTTGGTTCCTTCTGAAGTATATTGCTGCTTTATTAATGGAGGTTGGCTGCAAGCTTAGATCAATGCAAACAAATGAAAGGGAAAGCAGACAGTGGTTTAGGAGCTGTGAAGCTGAAATAAACTCCTTTATTTCTTAGAAAACCCACTGATCCTGAAGAGATCAACAGGTTCTTCCATATTTTCAAGTATTTTACTATGATCACCTATCTATTACTCTTTCTTCATGACCTCAGAGGCAAGTGTGATGTTTTCTTTCCAGGAGAACATAAAATTTAGCCTTTGTAACATCAGGTAAAAAGAGAGAACAGAAAGATATTGGCCTTTTGGTAATACCCCCATAATACCAGCGCAAGATGGTTGTAAGCCAAGATTTGCAGAACAATTTTCACCTCTTAACAGATTTTGTCTCCTGAAGAGAATCTTGAGGTTGAGAATAGACTGCTATTCATAGTCTATACTCTGCTACAGACTACATTAGCCACATGTAATTTGTAATACCCAGCAATGAGACGGGCTGACCTTTTTTTTGGATGCTTTGTCACTTTGGAGGGAAACGAGTCATATAGGAGAGGGCCTTAGCTATCTCATGCATCTGTTACAGTATCATCAATATCTGTGTAAAAAAGGTATAAGTGTGCCCAGAACAGGCAGCAAACTGTTCAGAGACAGCCTGAAAACACAAGAGCCTTCCTTAATCCGGGTTTGCCTTTTCAACCAGTGGTACAAAATTGGATGACACTTCATGAACTTATCTTACACACTTGATAGCTTTTATGAAAATGGTCTGTTTTATAATATTTAAGTTCTGCAAGTCTGTGAGTTCTCAAGTGCTATGAAAAAAAAACCTCCCCACAACACGCACTTTATATTTGGCTTTAATTATCTGCAGTGTGTGTCACTTCACTGAGGATGTTCTCTGGTGCCTGTTTGCTGTGTTGTTTGGAAGTTCCTGGGAGGATCACTGACAGTCATTAGTACTGCTGGAAGGAAACAGGTCTGCTGCTTGGGCTGAGGATCTGCACAAGGCACTCTGTGGCAGTGAGCATTACAAGTCTTAAAATACCACCCAATTCTCCAGTGCCTTGACCCACCTGTAATTGCCTCCTTCTGAACACATGGATTCCAAGCTGTTTTATTACTAGTGTAACACACTCCACAGAGGTAGCATTTACTTACCTTTCCCAAGTGAAAACAAATGCCCAGAATAGTACCTAGCAAAAAAATCAGGCAAAGTGTGTTCCTCTAAGAGCTTTACCTTTTTGAACTGCCAAAAAATAGCAACTGTTAACAGAAAAATTACTCTTTTGCCACTGCTCTTTTTTTTTCCAGGCTGCTGAATACCAGAGCCATACCAGCGTGCAGTAATGTTTTCATACACTGCCATCTGTTGTTGTTATAGGGTGCCTGTGTCACCACTGTGCTGTGCTGCTGGGGTTTCTATTCCAGCAGCAAACACCTTTCCCAAGAACTCTGTTAAATTGGAAGAACTGCTTTAATTCATACATGCAGCAAGATTCCAACAACTCTTCCAATTGTGGCTACAGCCAAATTAATGTTGCTTTTAATCCCACTTCACTTATTTCAATTGTGAAGTTTGTATGCCAGAGGATTCATTTTCTGAGTAGTAAATTTACAGGTAAACATACACACACATCACAGATTTCACATATATTTACACACACCAAAATTATAAAGGATCCTGTCAGTGCATGAATACATTTACACACACTGCCCTGCTTATTTAAACAGCTCTTTCAGAATCTGTGTTTGTATAGATATAGGTTATGGATTTGAGTCCAAGATCTGATGAGTTAGCACATTGTTCCCTAAATCTTTATTAGAAAAAATAGAACATAATGTTTCAGAAGCTGGCAGGAAAGTAAAACAATTTGTGTGTGATCAAATAAGGGGCAATCACGTGTGTTGGGAGAGCAGCCTAAAGCACTCGGGCACATATGACAGGCAGATACACAGTCACAATTGGCAATGGGAGGAAGTAAGGGAGATAGGAATAGGCCTAGACCTACAGAATTACAGATGAATATCCACACCTTAGAGCAGCTCACCCAAGTGTGCAGCTACCTAAGTTCTGCAAATGCTTGTGAGAGAGATGGAACAGTTCTGACTGCCCAAGATGGGATTACCTGCAATTGTGACTTCTGTGTGTTAGAAGTGGTCTGAGCACTTGATACTGAAGCACTGAACACAAAAGAGATCCAAGGGGACAAACTCCCAAAAGACCACAAATTTTTGGCTTCCTTAAAAAGAAGAGAAGGATCTAAGCAAAACACTTACGAACTTGTGTGTTCAAAAACATAGAAAGGCACAGCAGAGCTAGTCATTTGTTGCATCTGCAAAAATACAATTTTATTTACATATCCAAATACAGGACATTTACTTAAGTGAAAACTGTATGCTCACAATTTAAATAACAAGTTCACTTGCCATTTAAAAACCACAGTCTTAATACCTGCAACTGCCAGTTTTACACCCCAAATGTTAGAGAACTTGCAGCTTCTTTCTGTTCTTTATGCAACTGTTTAGCCCTGTTTTTCAGATCCTCTGCCTTAGCATCATTCTTCTCAACACCATCTCCCAGTTTGTACATGCGACTGGCGTTGGCACAAGCCCATACGTGCCCCAGTTCACAGCCTTTCAGCGAGTACTTCAAGGCATGGCTCATGTCCTTGGGCACCCCAGGTGCTCCCTGCAGGTACAGCACACTGAGGTTGAAGCAGCTAGGAGCAAAATTGCCATCACAGGCTTTTGTGTAATAGTCTCTAGCAGCAACAGGGTCGGGTAGATCATTGTTGGCTCTTCCGTCTTGGGCCAGCAGCCCAGCACTGTGACACGCATTTGCTGACTTCTTCCCACCTTTCTCACATGACTTCATGAAAGATTTGTAGGCAGCTTTCAAATCTGGGTCGAGTCCACCTGTCAGCCAAGAAACAAAACATTACTGTGAGGACATGCTAGAACAGCTGGGAGCTTTCTGTTTTGCAGGATGCTTCCCACTGGAAATACAGCATCCATCACTTTAGATACTACAGTCAACATTTAGGACTTCAGAGACACTACTGTTGTCTCAGTAACAAACACTTTACGAATGTATTTAAGTTAGGAAACTCCTCTGCTCACAAGTAATCACAAAAGCACCAGTAACGAAAAAACAACCCAGACCCACAAAACACTCTTTCCATTACTACATTAATGGATTTAATATCTTACACTAGGCAAATATTATTTTGCCAGTATACCTACACCAAGATTGTTACTAGTTTTGAACTACAGTAAAATATTGTTCCTTACTAGTACTGTCATTTGGAACATCTCTCACTAATTTAACTGCTTTCCATTACTGTACCGGTAAATACATTTTGAGCAGACTTGGGGACTACTTACGTAAGCATGTAACTAGTCTGTGAGTTTCTTTATTTCTTACTTTCTTTCACTGAGAATAGTCCGACAAGACGAGATGTTAAGAATTGAATAAGCAGTAACATTGTGCACTGGCTGTACTTACCTGTTAAACGGATGTAATAATAATAATAAAAAAACCCGTAGTTAACATACGGCTGATTTTTCAGAAGGAAGCAGCTTAAGATTTCCCATCCTCCCCCCACTTTTATGAGGTGACCATGAAAGGGGCAGGACCGATAATTGCTCCTTCAAGGTCAGGACGAGAGGCAGATGTGAGGCTGGCCGGGTATTGGGATAGGTTGCCCGGGGAGGCGGTGGAGTCACCTGCGACCCGAGCGCGAGGAGCCCCCCTGCCCACCTTTGCCGAGGGCCTGGTAGGCCCCCAGCTTGTAGCAGCTCTCGCTGTGCCCGTGCGCCTCGCAGTTGTCGCGCAGCACCCGCGCCGCCGCCACGAAGTCCTTCTTCACGGCGTCCAGGTAATCGGCGAAGCGCTGACAGCCTGCACGGCACGGGACAGGGGCTGAGCCTCCCGCCGACCCCGCGGGGACGGGCGGGGAGCGGCGGCGGGGCCCTTACCGTCCGGATCCTTCTCCCTGAAGCACTGGTAGCTGTACTCCACGTGCAGGTTCTCTAGGTACGCCCGCACCTCCTCCTCGTCCGCGAAGTTGATGAACCCGGCCATGGCCGCGCTGGGTCACGGGGCGATGGCTGCGGCGGCTCCCGCGAGCGCCGAGCGTTCGGTTCGGCCCCGCCCCCGGGGGCCGCCCCTTCCCCGGCCGCTCCGACCGCCCCTTCCCCGGCCCGTCCTCCGGCCGCCCCTCCAGCCGCTCCTCCGGCCACTCCCCCCGGCTCTTCCCCAGACTGTCTTCGCGCACCTTCCTGCTCAGCTGTTCTCATTACGCTTTCTCCGGTGCGCCGCCAGCAGTACCGCTCCGTCCCGGGGTGACCGGGAACGCTGACAGTTCAGCTATTTTAAGCGCTAACACGCTGTTAGTATTTTACTTTCAGAGTTTTGCACCACTGGATGCGTATTCCGGAGGTCTGATTCAGCACAACCCATAAACTGAGACATGACAGTACATTAATTGCGCTCTGCATGGCCTTGGAGCCGGGGCTGCTTTCCCCATTCCTCAATCTGCCTCCTGCACGCTTTTGTCTGGATTAACAGCTCAATAATTTCCAACTCTGTTTTAGAACAGGGGTGCTGCTGCGAGAGACTGCTCCCAGCCACTGCTCCTTTCTGTGGTACCACAAAAGCTCTCACAGCTGCTTTTTGAAGTACTGGAACCTGCACTGAGCAGGCAGTGCCAGGGGCACTGGAAACACCCAGAGACTGGTAAGCACTTAACACACAACGAACCCTGGTTCTCCGAGGATCTGAAAATCACAGAATGGTTTGGGTGGGAAGGGACCTTAAATATCTTCTTGTTCCATCCCCCTGCCATGGGCAGGGACACCTTCCACTAGAGCAGGTTGCTCAAAGTCCCATCCAACCTCGCCTTGAACACTTCCACAGATGGGCACCCACAACATTATGGGTTAATTTAACCCAAACATGATAACAGAATACCTATACAAAACATGGCACACTATCCAATTCCAGCAGTTCTGAGCACAAACTGAATTTTATGTGAGTAAAGTAGCACATTAGAAATCTGTGTGAATTGCTTATAATTAATCTGAGTTTGAGTTAAAATAAATTTCAAAGAATATTTGCAAATGCTTTGTCCCAAATTATTTCACTAGGATAACAGTGGCTTGTCAAGTTTTTGGGATAAATAAAACTCAGTTAAATCCTGTGCTGAGTCTCCCATAGGACGAAGCCTGATTGTTTATTAAGGGCTAGAACTAATTGTGACCAACCATCTCCAGCTGGACTGGCAGCAAACCCTGCCAGGTGTACAGGTGAAACACCAGTTACAACTTCTAAAGTATTTCCTTAAAACTTTTCAGACTGTTCAAAATTTGGCTTGCAGTTAAAACATATTTTCCATATGAAGCTAAAGTCTTGTTTTCAGTATGTATTGACCAAAACCCACTGCCACGTGTGTGAGACGGCAGGAAGAACATACACATTGTTTGGCCTATGCTGGCTGCAATCTGGGAATGTTTGTATGAATCTCCGTTCTGGATGGGGCCTTTGGAAGATGAACTGCTTTTGTACCAACAATACCGTTTCTCTAAAATCCAGCTTTGAAAACATTTCAGTTTGCACAGGCTCAGTAGAAATTCCTTGAGTTTGTTAAAGTCCTTGAAGAGTCTGCTCTTGCTGGGATTTTGTCTTTGCAGTTTCTGAAGCTGATGTTGAGCCTGTGCCAACTCAACCATATGGCTGCTCCATACCAGGAATGGAGAGGATTCCTGAGTACAGCGGGGCAGGCCAAGAACAGGCACTGGGAGCAGGGGGTCAGTCTGTCACTGAAAGTTTTCACTGTCTGAGACCAGTTCCTATCATAAATTCGGGAGATGAGACATCTGGTGATAGGTAGGAGTGAATCAGTGAATTTAAAAGATATTGAAAGAACAGCCTGGAATCTTGCAAAGACATTATGAAGTGGAAGAAACATGTAATGGACTAAGAATAATAGTATGAGCTGCTTCCTTATCTAAGATAATATCTGTGTCCATAATTATATAAGTTGTTTCTTCTAAGCAGATTAGGTTTTAAAGTGGTTAAATTCAGAACATAAAGATTCTTAATTCTGTGCTTGTCAGATCCTGAGCACGTAATTTATTTTCTCTACGTCAGCAGCCTTATCTAAAGAATTAGAACTACAACTGAGCTTTGCTATGTAGTCCTCAAACTGGTAAAACTGTGTTTCATGGTATTTATAGAATCTCTTGCCATCTTGTAATGACAGAAACATAAATAATTTTAGCAACTGTTACTTAATATTTATGTGTCTTGCTGGTTTGCAAACAACAGTTATTCAAAGCTTCTGTATGTAGAATCAGCTACTCTTTTAGAGTAAACTCTATATAAAAAATAATTTTATTTGGATAGGGTATTTGTATAATTCTTTATTTGTATCCCGAAACAAGAAATAACTGTATTCTTTTGACCAACAGTACCTTGTATGTATTGGTTGGGAGACAGGTTTTCTTCACTACTACTGTATCTGAAACCTGAAATTACTTTGGATGGAATGGTTTATGTTTATGGCAAAGCTCCCCCCCAAAGCAGGCGGCAAAACCCATTGTACTGGTGTAGGTTATTATTCATATTACTAGAATAAACCAGTTTGTGCAGGAAACGCTTAAATTGCAGAGGCTTGTGAGCACGCAGCGTGAAGCTGACGCCAGTTCACGGCTGTGCGAGGTCCCCAGGGGCACAGATCTACTGCTCACCTGCTCCAGCCGGGCGCTCACCGGCGCCTCGATGTTCCCGGGTCCTGGCTCCCCTCCCGGAGCAACCAGGCCGAAGAAAATGTCCCACACACTCGTAACAAGTGAGGCCGATGCGCTCTGCTGCGCAATGGCCCCTTCTCCCCACACCTCGAGCCTTAAACGCGGACGTTGAGGCTCCGCTCACGCAGCCCAGACGAACCTGTGCTGGCGCAGCCCCTTTAAGGGAGGCGGGTTCCCGGCCGGCTGAGGCAGCATTCACTTCCAGGTCGGGGGGTAAACACGGGGGAAGGGAGGGAGGGAAAGAAAAAAAAAGAAAAGAGAAGGAGCCCAGCGACGGGACCGGCTGGCTGGGCGCTCGCCGGCGGCACCCAGCGCCGCGATGGTGAGGGGGCGGTGAGGGGCTGGTGGCGGCGGACAGGGAGGGAGGGAAGGAGGGAGGCAGGGAGGGAAGGGGAGCTTTCCGCCTGCAGCCCCGGTGTGCCGGACCCGGCGCAGGTAGCGGAGGTGACCCCGGGGAAGGGGCCGCCATGGCGGCGGCGCGAGCCCGGCTGGGGGCTCAGGCCTCCCCTCCCTGCCGCCGGTACCGCGGCCGGGCCGGGGCAGCCCCGCCGTTCGTTGTGTAACCGCGGCGCTGCCGCCCGTTATGTAAAAGGGCGCTCGGGACCCGGCGGACGGCAGCGAGGGAGGCTCGGTCCCTGCTCGGTGCTCCCTGGTGTCCCCTGGGCGCCGGGAGAGCGATGACGGCAGGCCCGGGCCCGCCGCCGTGACCGGCCCCTCAGAGCACCGTGCGGGGCCGAGCACCGGCAGCCGCCAGGGCGGAGCGGGGCAGAGCCCCTCGGCCGGCCGGCCGGCGTGAGGGCACCGCGGCGCAGCACAGCCCAGCCGCCTGTGCCTCCTCCTGCCTCCTCCGGCCCCCCTGCAGCACCTTCCCACTGGGAATTGCTTTGTCCAGGGTCCGTCTGGAGGAAGCCGTGCCAAGGCACGGTGCGTGGGCCTCGCTGAGCTCTTCCAGCACGGAGCTGCCAAAAGAACAGCCTTTCCCTGCTCTAGACAGGCCGGAGCAGAACATATGGGAGCTGTTTGGATTGCTCCTCTGCTCCAGACATGAGTGTGCATATTTGCTTTTCAAGGACTAACAGGAGCTTCCTGGGCGATCTAGTCTCATCTATTGTCATTAAAAGCCTCATTTCGGTCAATCCCCTAATGAAGTTATGTATCATTATTTTTGAAGTAGGTACATTTTGTGCCGGCTGTTCTAATCAGTGAACTAGGGTAGAATTTCATTGTTTAACTGTGTACTGGTGTCTAAATTTATGGCAAAACTTCCAGTCCATGGCATTTCTATGTACCTTTTTGCTATGCTCGCAGTGTGCTTCTCCTTAACGGCTTTTTTCCGTCTGTAGTTTATATTCGCTGTGCTGTATTTATTTATAGGTAGCATTTGTATCTCTCACCTTTTGATCTTCTAGCTAAGAAAAGCTGGGTTTATGTCCTATTCCCAACGTGCTTTTCCTCCCCAGAGCATTCTAGTAGCTGTTATGTTTAAACTGAAATGATGAAGGTATCTCTTAACATAAGTACCCCTGTGAGATCTCCCAAGTGTCTTGAAAGTGACATAATCGTTCCTTACTTTTTTTTTTATGCTTCTCCTGGCATCTTCTTTCACTGCTTCACCTTGTTTTCTTGTGGTTCAGCACACCACTCTCATTCCACTCTCTATCATTCCTAATTGATGAACTCGTATCTGAAGTTCTTAATATTAATCTTGAAATAAGTGGCCTTACTATGTCATTTTCATGTGATACTATTTAATTTTAGACCTCTTGTGATCGCTGCTGACTTCGTATCTGTAGTCGCTTTAATCAGTATGTTCCCACTTCTTGTGCCAGAATAGTTAATATTAAATTGGAGTTTTGAGCATAATCCTTCCTTGAGTCTGGCTAGTAAATCACCTACTTCAGTTTAATTCCATTTAACTTAATTTAAATAGGATAACCATAAAGCTTTCTTAGTAGCATAAATCATGAAACAGTTTATTTTTCACTGCCTTTCCATTATTAGCACTCAGAAGAATTTTGATGGCTGTTGCTTGAGTTGCTATTTCTTAATTGTTTTAAGAATGTTCATTTTAAGAAAGTTAGTAAAGTTTTGGGGCTGTGGAGAGGTGGAAAACAGCTGGGAAACATGGTACATCCAAACCAGAGAGTGAGGCTCTAAATTACCTCTTATTTTTCTGCTAATGTTTTGAGAGAAATGACTGCCACAAATTGAAAAGTCCCTAACCCTGTACCCATCTCCTCCTTTGAGAATTCAGAGAGGGAAAAGCAGGTGGGTCTGGCTTACAGAGACTTTGCATGTTTGGGGTTTGTCATACTGAGTTTGCAATTGGGTGTAAAAGTTGGGGAGCACATCATAGACATGGTTCTGTTAGAGATAAAATTGGTATCTGTTTTCCAGTGTTACATACTGGCTTACTGAGGGTGAAAAGAACCAACCAAAACAAAACACTACTGATGGGGAAAAAAAAAAAAGATTTGGTTTTTAATGAGCCTGAGAGCCAGAGCCTGTAGGAACTGAATCTGTCAGGCTGGAGTTGGTAGGATCACAACCCCTGTAATGAAAAAGGCAGTGGAATTTAGGGGTTTTGTTTATTTATTTTTTTTTTTTTTTGGAAAGCTAGATTGTAATTACTGACAGAAAACAGCAACTGTCACAACTGAAACAACTGTTTCTTATTTCTTTTTAGGTATTGTTATATAAGCAGGTGCTTGCCTGGTGATGCTTTCCCAGAGGAACAGGATTTTGTTTTGATACTCACACTTAGCTAGTTAATCTAGGCTTGTAATGTTGGGTTTAAGAATCTCTAACTTATTCCCGGTGCTTTAATATGTTGCCTTAAGCTCTTTTTGCCTTTTGACTGCACTTTAAAATATGTGTTAAATATATTCTAGTGGTATTTAAAGCTGATTCATGGAGTTCTCAAAAGAAAGTGTGGAGGATAGCGTTCTTTGGGAGAACCTTTCCAGCTGCCCTGGCGTGAGCTCGAGCTGAACTGGGAACATCAAGTTGAAGCAGGTTTTGCATTTCAGTTCACCTCTGTATTGGATTACTGTTAGAGGCTGGTAGCCAGGCAGTTTACCCCACTCCCCTGCACACTTTTGGTTTGCCTTGATTATACTGAGCACTTAAAAAGGTTTTTGTCAAAAAATAATTAATTTGAATAAGCTTTTAAAAGCCCATCTAAATGCAATTATTCTACTTTTTATGCTATTCCATAAACTAGCTAGGTTTTAGATGTGTCACATTATTCTCATAATATATGTTTTAGTTAATGAAGGCACCCCAGCTTGCATCCTGTAATGCATAATTCTGTATTTTGGGGAATTAATTTTTGTATTTGTTTCCTGGCTACTCAGTTAATTTGATGGAATGAAAGAAACTATGAGGTTAATTGAAGTATCATATAATTAAGATGACTATGAAAAAGTAAACTACCATAATGAAAGTTCCACTCAAAAACTGCTGAGTGATGTTTATTAAATTTAAAAAAAAAATTAAAATTTAAACACTGTGCAATGGTTGACACACATGTGTAGTATCTCATTAGACAGAAAGTGATCTGAAAACAAATGCCAGGTTTGTCTTCAACCCGACATTCAAAAGCAGAGCTAGAGAAAGGAACCACTTAAATTCTGACCTTCTAAGAGCTTAAATACAACTTTAACTGGGCAATATTGTCTTTAAGTAAAGAAAAGCGAGAAAAGGAATGCCTCCAGCTCACATAAAAGGCTTCCAGACTGCGTTTGAGCTGTTCTATTTCAGTAGCAGACAGTCTAGGAAATTGTTTTTAGGGTGCTTGTCACTGGACTTTATTAGATACAGATAAAAACATTTTGCTTGTCTGCCCAGGTTATCTCAGGAGCCTTTGTTTGAGGTGTTTTCTCAGTTTTTTGGCAGCAAGTTGAAGAAATATTACAAATGTCTCCTATGACTGGAATGAGTGGAGTTAATAAAAATGGAACTGTGTTGTTTGCAAGTGTAATTGATCCCTGCTTGTGGTTTTTGTTCCTTGATTGTATGGAGATACCTTGTATGAACTTCCAAAGGAATTATATAAAAATTAAACCGGCATTTCCAAAGGACAGATTGGCCACTCAGAGGTACTGGTTGAAAAAATAGTTTTCTGAGTCATATGCCAGTGGCCTATCTGCAGGGCTAAAAATTCTCATTGAAGTTTGCTCACTGATACATAAAAGTGTTTCAGCTTTTCTGGCAGAAAGGAAGGAACAGTTCCAGGAGGAATGAAGAGAGCCAGTATTGGTTTTGTCATCTTTGAGCATCAAATTAGAAACACAAGATCTCATGGGAAATGTGGATGTCTTTGCTTCAGTGGGAATGATTTTCGTACACCTTTGAATAAGGATTCTGATTTTTGTTTGACTCATCAGCTGTCATATAAGCCCTGGGTATATGTATTGATATCAAGTTTAAAAAAAAAAAAATTCCCATTTCGTATTAAAAATGTACTATTTTAAAATAATCAGGCATCGTTGCACACTACAAAGAAACAAAAGACATTCACAATTCCAAATTCTGTCCTTCCTTTTCTTATCAGCTTAAGATTGGAGGCAGCCAAAATTGAAGTTTCTGGTATGGGAGCAAGTTGCATCACAAAGTAACTCCTGTTTTTGCATCAATACAATGTAATAATAAAGCTTAAACAAATAATGAAACTTAAGCACTTAGCAAAACTGAGTTAAAGGAATGAAAGTTGCATGTCAAAAGCTGCAGAAAGAGCTTGTATTTGAATAATTTGGAGTATTTCTTTCCCAAGCCTGTACTTAAGTCTTCAGGAGCTATTAAACTGCAGTCTCTAATTGTTGTCAGTACATGATTCATTAAAGATAGGCTCCATTCCATCTTTGCCCTAATGTGGTACCTCCCAGTCCTCAAATATGTGCACCTTATTTTAGAAGACATATCTCTGTAAACTTATTTATACTTCTTCTGTATAACCTTTTACATATTTCAGTACTCCTGTGATCAGCATATTAGGCAAGCGAAGCAACAGAAGTTAAATGAGCTGGGAAAGAAAGGTGAAATGATCCAGAACTTTCAGTATAAAAGGGAAGCTACTATTTTTCCTACAGATGAGATCTGACAACAGTTGATGCTGTTATTTTCAATATTGTCTGGGGGAGTATGTACCAGTCACTCGGCCTTCTTTTGTGTGGTGCTGAGGATGATTCACACTGCTGAGAGTCATTCTTTATGTTGATTAATCTGTGTGGCTGAAAACAGTAGGTTATTATTAGACATGGAATAAAAAAACCCTTTGAGATTTTCATGTATCAGTATACAATCTCAAACTCTGAGGGAAGAGATCAAGTTTATATTCTG
Source organism: Corvus hawaiiensis (assembly GCF_020740725.1). NCBI lineage: Eukaryota > Metazoa > Chordata > Aves > Passeriformes > Corvidae > Corvus > Corvus hawaiiensis. Next base: position 27,686,569 of record NC_063221.1, read on the forward strand.
CCTTGTCCTTTGTACCCAGACTTCTGCTATAAATGATTCCCAGGTGCACAGCGCCTGGAAGGAGGAAGAGGATTACTGTAATAGATGTTAGTTTATTGCTGCACAAAATTTGGAATTAAACCAGTTCTTTTTGGGTTTCCTTTTTTGATCTGAAGCTCTAGCTGCCCGTTTCAGTATCAGAAATTGCTCCCATATCTGCAATTTATCCGCAGTATCTGCATTTCTTACCTAGGTTGGTAGTAAATTTCTAATATGGGTTGACTTAAATGAAAGATTAAAAGAAATATTTTAAATCCAGAAGTAAAATTTGATTTTTAAGTTGTCTTTCAGTCTGTTTTGATTGATTAATTCCCAGTAGACATAAATTAAAATTATTTTTCAGCAATTGCTTTTCTTCCTCTGGGAACACAAGTAGGGTTCAAGCACAGCAGACGTGACTAGATGTGGTTCTGGGGTGACAGGGGAAGGAGGCTCCCATCAGTTTGGCCAGTTGTTCATTGTGTGACCTGACTTTGTGTGCCTCTGAGGGAGACGTCTCCTCTTGTAATATTTGCCAGACTAACAAAAAAGACATTATAGAGTAATGGAAGGTTCATAGAAAGAATGACTTGACTAAATCTCCTTTGTTTCATTGTGTTTTGCATATGACAGGAGGAAGCTTCTCCGTATTCTTTACTTGATATCTGTTTGAATTTCCTGACTGCCAACCTAGAGAAGTTCTGCACAGAAAGGCAAGATGGAACGTTTTGCTTGCAGGAGCCAGGAATGTTCCCTCAAGAAGTGGCTGATCGACTGCTGCAGACAATGGCATTTCATGGTAAAAACAATCATTTGTGGGTCATTGGTGAAAATATTTCACCAGAATGTGCAGTTCTGCTATATTTTCTGGTAGAATCTGCTGCTGCAGCTGTTAAAACTCTTCTGTAATCTCTTAACAGAAAATTTTTGTTCTTTTTGCTTTTCACAGCTTCAGCTGAGCTTTGCATTGCCACACAAATCTAAATAGAAAGCTCTTTGTCTTGGTTTATGATTTTAATGTTCCTTTAATTTAACATTCTTTAATCTTCTTTCAATCACTTCAACAACAAAAAAATTGATTCTACTAGCAACAATATCTCTTGAAGAGCATTTAATTGAATGTTTTTTACTGTGTGCCCTTGTAATTAAGCTAGAAAATAACCTTGTGATTCATTAAAAGTTTCTCATCTCTTTTAACACTTTTATTGAAATGGAATTATTTGTTTGAAAGCACTCAGTTTTAGAGCAGTATAAACACCTTATGGTATTCTTATATTTTGTGTACTGGCTTACTGGTTCTCTGTCAGCACATCTCTGAGGAGAGGGCTGCCCTCTTGTTTGCTTGCTTTAAGCATGATAAAATTTGTATAATAAAACGTCTTACCATGAAAAAATGAATGTACAGAGTATGCTAGAGAAGAGGTAAGAGACCCGTTCCTTGAAATCTTGGAGACTCTGTTAAAAAATGAGACATGACACTAGAAAAATTACTGTAAACAGACCAAATACCCTGTCCTATACGTGCAGATTTTATTTGGGTCCTCCTGGGCAAGTACTGGTGTTCTGGTTTTCTCAAGTTGTTCTGGTCAGAAATAACAAAGGAATGGTCCTAAAAAAAGATAAGCTCAAAAAAAAATTAATCTTTAGTATACACTACTTTCTGATAAGGAATTATTTAGAGTAGTCCCAAGAAATCAGATTCAAGGAAACCGAATTACCAGAAACTTATTACCAGTGCTGGCAATGGTGAAGACACTTCCAGACACCAAAATGTCACAAACACAGAGGGTGCAGGATGGAAAAAAGTGCGTGGCAGGAAAACATGGTGTGGCTAAAGTAGGCCAGGGAGAGAGCTTTGGTCCTTAAATGAAGAGATAAGCAAAAATGAAGAAGTAAATTTAGTGATACTTTAACTAAACTATAATTGTATTTATTGCTTTTACTTTTTCTGCTGCATACCAGTTGTTTCATGCCATATTTTTGCTTTCCCCACAAAAGAGGAGAGTAGTCCCCTGACTATTTGGTCAGAAATGCCTGAACCATTTGCTCCTTAGAAAGGTCTGCAAATCTTAATATTAATTTGCCTTTGTCACAGAGGCAATTACTAGTCCATGAATTAAATCCAAACTGTAGTGGCAATGATGTTATTATTCAAATATATTGGATTTTTATTTAATTTTCTTTGTTAAATATGTGTGAAGATACAAGATTAAAAGCCAGGAGTGTTGACATTTATAACCCTATAGAGCAAAATTAGGGCATGTTCTTCCTACTCCTTTTGTGTGGATGCTTGTGCAACTGTACCCTTCTCATGGCTTTTTGTAATCCTTCTATTGATAAGACACTAAGATTTCATATTGGTATATTCAATGCATTTTTGATAATTCCATGGAGGGAACTCAATGTATTGTTTCAGTTAGGACGTTGCCAGTGTTTTGCAAGAAAAGGCTACTTAGGCTTTCTTTCTACAGAGTAAAAAGATACTAAACAAGATTGTTGCTTTTTCTTTTTTTCACTGCTGTCTTCTTCTCCTTCCCACCCTTTCCTTGCCCTCCTCTTTCTATTCTTTGAATCACTTCTTAGGTTTCTTTCTCACATTCAGCTTGTTTCTGAGCAACACTCCTACCTTCTTCATATAGGACTTAATTAGCTTAATTTAGTATTGATCCTACTTATGAATTCAATCAAATGCTAGATTGTTTAGTTAAAGCAAGATGAGAATAGGTCATTGATAGGTGGTGCATTCTTGAGGTTAATGGAACTGTGGCCAAAGGAGAATCACACTGAGAAATTTTGAAATTCTGTTTTTAGCACACTTCTAACCAGTTCAATGAGAAAAATACAGCAAATGAGGGCAGCAGTCTGATTGTTTTTGAATCATACCCATAATTTATTTAGTGTGTACCATTTTCTGAACTAAACAGGTAACTTGCATTTACTGCTTCTTAATTTATCTGTCCTATTCTTAAACCTGGAATTTTCCAAACATGACGTCATAGTCTTCAAAGTGGAATCTCTAATGTAAGATTTTGGAATCGGTGTCATAATGATCCAAGGCAAACTACTTTGTAATTAATCTTCTCTGCTAACACTTGGTACCCTTTGGGTTCTTAATGTTGAAGTGGTGTTGTGTAACACTGGAACCAAGCACTGATGCTGTTTTCCAACAGGGCTTCTGAATGATGGAACCGTGGGCATCTTCCGAGGCAACCAGATGCGCTTGAAACGAGCCTGTATCCGCAAAGCCAAAATCTCAGCCGTGGCTTTCAGGAAAGCCTTCTGCCATCACAAGCTGGTGGAGCTTGATGCTACGGGGGTAAATGCAGATATAACAATCACAGACATTATCAGTGGACTGGGCAGCAATAAGTGGATCCAGCAGAATCTGCAGTGCCTGGTGCTGAACTCACTGACTCTTTCTCTGGAAGACCCCTACGAGAGGTGTTTCAGTCAGCTGTCCGGGCTCCGCGCGTTGAGCATCACCAACGTGCTGTTCTACAATGAGGACTTGGCAGATGTTGCTTCACTTCCCAGGCTGGAAAGTCTGGATATATCCAACACCTCCGTCACTGACATAACAGCACTCCTCACCTGCAAAGACCGGCTCAAGTCTTTGACCATGCACCACCTGAAATGCTTGAAAATGACCACAACGCAGATTCTGGATGTTATAAGAGAACTAAAATACCTGAATCATCTTGATATTTCGGATGACAAACAATTCACATCGGACATAGCTCTTCGTTTACTGGAACAGAAAGATATCTTGCCTAACCTTGTGTCTTTGGACATTTCTGGAAGAAAACATGTCACAGATAAAGCTGTACAAGCATTCATTCTGCAGCGGCCCACAATGCAGTTTGTAGGACTGCTAGCTACTGACGCCGGCTACTCAGAGTTCCTAACAGGAGAAGGAAACCTGAAGGTTAAGTGGGGGAATTAATTTCACTGAAAAAATACAATGTGTAGGGAAAATAGAACTAATCATTTGTAACAACTGTGTGTCTGTGTTTTGGAAGGAGGCTGTAGGTTCATTTTTTTTTAGCTGTTAATTTTAATTACTGGATTTAGGTGAAATTCCTACTTAATTTTGATGCAAACTGCTGAAGTTACATAATACTGTATATATACATATACTTGTAAGAAGCATCTGTTTTCTGTGCCTTTTCAATGAACCTTAGATCCTGATTTAGCATATCTAAGGGAGCTGAACTTTGTCTGGTCTGAATTCACTTACTGGGATAATATTCTCTGGATTCCAGACAGTATCTGGCATAAGTCAGCTTTGTGTAAGGGGTGGAGGTAGAATTTGCATGAGCTTTGAGCAGGTCGTGATTAACACGGTAGATACAATAAAGCTGAATAACTCAGCTGCTGTTACGCTCCATCACCAGTGCTATTTCCTCTTACGATATTTCTACCCATCTTGAAAGGTCTTCTGGTGATGAATACAACACCTAAGAAGCAATAACTTAGGAAAGACTTCCTCTTCTTCAACAAACCCTCAATTACTTAGCCCCTTACGATGAGATGATGTTTTCTGAAGTGCATTTATTTATCTTTTTGAGGCAGGCAACAAGACATCATTCCCTGTTCTGTAGAATCCAAATGCAGTTATTGGAGAATGAGTGGGTTAGAATTAATTTTAAAAAATACGTTTTAGACATGTCAGTGGTATATCATCTTTGACACTGAGTTTTCTTTCCTGCTGTGCCTTGAAGATGTTGGAAGCTGCAGAAGGAATGAGGAAGAGAGCCTAATGTGTCCATAGTTTAGTGTGTCTCCTGTGCAAGTTGAGTTTTCCACTTCAGTTTTAAAATTCAAAATGCTCTTGTTATATGCAAGCGGAGTAACACAGCTACACGATTTGGTATTTTTTTTCCCCTGAAATATTTGACAGTTGTTAAGAGCCAGGTCTCTTGAGTACTTAGTTGTCACAGCTGATAGCAAAGTGTCTGAATGTTGAAATGCATAGTTGGAGAAAGCAAGTTCCCGTTTGGTGTGATGAAGTACAGCATCAGGAGGTTATACCTCATGTTTGGTATAAAATAATACAATGTAATCCCTGCTGTTCAGAATGCGTGCTTCATCGAATTGTCTGTGCCATGAAAAGGCAGGAAGGAAGAAGGTTCTAGTAATGTGAAAGTCACAATAGACTTGTGGCAGTGTGGTTAGCAAAATGCAGTTTGCATTATTTCTTTTTTTTTTTTTTTTTTGGTGGCCTAAATTCATTAGTAACTCTACTGAAATATTCAACTGCTTAGTCTAAATACTGTTTAAGAGTAAACAAGACACAGAACTCTTGGAAACAGCAGAGGTAAAATATTACTGTCTTTACAGCAGCCCTGTGAAATTTGATTATGAACACTAGGCAGATATTATAGCTGAGAACATTAAGCCAAGTGGAAATTTTTCATGTAGGGTATAATTGGCTGCACAACATGTCAGTAAACAGGGTTGCCCTGTTCTAATCAGTGGAGAGTATGAAACAAAATCCAAGATGGTATCAGTTTGCTCAGGCTGTAATAGATTCCTGATATCACAAGTTTCAAAGAAATATGCCTGTATACAATACTGAATGCACAGAATGTGACACTTTAATCTATGAACATTTTGGTTTTTTTGTATGTGCCATGTTAAGTAGAACAAATTGTGCATGCTGCCCTAAGAATTTTAAGAAACAGTGATTGCAGCAATGATTGATTAAATAGTAGGACTGAGGAACAAACCATCTTTGGTTATACATCTTACAGTTATAAACAGAGAAAATAATAAATGGAAAATAGAGCAGGCTGGCAATCATTTACTTACTAAAGGACTTGGCCAAATCACTGCCTTTGAAACTGCAGCTTTGCATTTTTTGAGAATGAAACTTTGAAAGTAAAATGATGACATCTTGAACTAAAGATTATTTCTGTGTTCACAGGTGTCAGGAGAAGCAAATGAAACTCAGATTTCGGAAGCACTGAAGCGTTACAGTGAACGGGCCTTCTTTGTGAGAGAAGCACTCTTCCATTTATTCAGCCTGACACATGTAATGGAAAAAACTAAGCCTGAAATTTTAAAGGTAAAATAATAGTTTTGATGATTCTCCTGTGCTGTTCCTGATCTCATTCCCAATACCCTGATATAAATTAGTTTATAAGCTTTTAAGTTTTTGGTTGTGTTTTGTAAGATTCAAATTGTAATGTTAAATAAAAATAAAGAACTATTTAAACAAGAGTGATGTAGAAGATGCCCTGTAGTGTTTTATGTTAGGCAAAATTGTTCTGTACTAATGGAAATTATCTAAATTTAGTAGCGTGTAAATTAATTTTTTCACATAACGTTGAATATGATATGAAATATTCTTCAGATGCTGAATTCTGTCATTAGATCATATCTGTTTGGGTTCAGATCAAAGGTCTGTCCAGTCCTATTCACCAGACACAGCAGTGCCTTCTGCTGATGCTCACAAAACAGTAATAAGGAAAGAATTCAGTGACAGTTGTCTCTACTATCACCCTCCAGTGTGGTAACAAGTGAATGGATATTGTTAGTGTTCTGTATGGGGCTGTAACCTGGAGCCTAGAAACTTCCTTAGAAATCCATTCTAGGCATTGGTTTTCCATGTCTAGAACAACAGTGGTGGTTTGTTTTGTCGTGATCCTAAGAAGAGGCACCAGTAGGACACATGGTTTTTCTTTTTCTTATCCTCTTTGATCTTGAACAAGTGGCCTTAAATTTGCTGGCATCAATATCAAAAAGACTTTGTCAGTCAATAATCAACAAGAAAAATATTATTATTAGGTGATTAGTAGGTGAGATCACAATCAACATACATAGACAAAAATGTGATTCAGGAGGAAGCTGCAAAAGATCTATCCTGATCTAGCAGCTCTGGATGTGATTTGAAATGTCTCATCACCAAACAACAAGCCACTACATCGCTATCATTGCACTGCAGACACTCTGTCCTGCTTCATTCACCTCTGAAAGGGTTTGGTGATTGCATCCCAGACTGGGTCTTTCTAGGAATTTCTTGCAATCTGTGCAGCCTCTTCTTTGAGAGGTTGCTACAAGCTGTGCAAAAGGACTTGGAGCAGTAGAAACTGCCAGCTTTGTATCACTGAGCAGAAGGAAGTGTTATTCCTTGAGAATTAAAATTACACCAGATGGATTTCTCACTCAAGTACAAGGGAGGCAGGAATTGGGTGCTGTGAGTCATTGTTGTGGCCTCAAGCAGGAGGCAGATTGTTCTTGAGGTCTGTGTGCAAATGTGTGAGCAGCTAACGTGGGCCAAACTGCTGTGTTGCAGCTGGTGGTGGTTGGCATGAGGAACCACCCGCTGAACCTGCCCGTGCAGCTGGCAGCGAGCGCCTGCGTCTTCAACCTGACCAAGCAGGACCTGGCGGCCGGAATGCCCGTGCGGCTCCTGGCAGACGTCACTCACCTGCTCCTCAAGGCCATGGAGCACTTCCCAAATCATCAGCAGGTACAAGGCAAAACTTCTCTGCTTTCTATGGGATTCTGTCTTGTGGGTCTTAGCAAAAGGTTTCTCCACGTGCCAGACCTCATGGAAAAATGTTTAATGATTCATAGCAAGAAAGTGTTCTGAAATGTGTGTTCTGATGAAGCAATTCTTTTTCATTTCTCACAGCTGCAAAAGAATTGCCTTCTTTCACTATGCAGTGACAGAATCCTTCAGGATGTCCCATTTAACAGGCAAGTTTTAGATGTTAGTTAAAATGAGTTGTAGCATTGCAGAATATTTTTCTTCAGAAGCTTTGTTTCTGGTCCCAGTTTTGCTCAGTTTAAATCATTCCAGTGTGCTGAATTTATCTGGCCTATATTGTTTTAGGCCTGTTGACCCAAATACATACCATTGAGTATAGGTCTGAAAAAATCCTTTGCTATACAGGGTTTTTTTACTTCACCTGGACGGGTCTGTCATCAATTGCATGTAACAGAAATCAGGATTTCTCTGGGGTTGCTTTTTGCAGACATTTTTCTACTCAAATGTTTTGTCCAAATACTTTGAAGTGTGATGATCTGATGTTTCAGAAGATTGTGCCAAATTTTTTTTCCTTTCTTGGAAGCAATTCCTGTGCACTCTGATACATAATTAGAAGTCAGAGACCCTAAGTCAACATCTTAAACCTGATAGAGGCTCATACAATACCTCCAATTTCACTATCTTTCTACTTTTGATGGAGTGAAGCATACTTCTGTTGTCTGTGTACATCTTTCCTTTACTAAGACTTACGAGACTTATGAAAATTAATTTTATTTTTAACCTCCAGGTTTGAAGCAGCCAAACTTGTTATGCAGTGGCTGTGTAATCATGAAGATCAAAACATGCAAAGGATGGCTGTAGCCATAATTTCCATTCTTGCTGCAAAGGTATGGAGTTAAGCTTTGGGATGACAGGATAACATTTCTCAAGTCTAAAAAATTGTTGATTTGGTTTTGTTTGTTTCCAGCTTTCAACAGAGCAAACAGCTCAACTTGGTGCAGAACTCTTCATTGTTAGGGTAAGTCAGATACTTTCCTGCCATCCCAGCTGTTCATACTGGCAGTATTCCTGAAGATACAAAGTAAACAGAAAGAGATAAAATTCTAAGAACATATTAACATGTATCCATGTGAAAATTGTTTAGAATGTAAGCAAGAGTGGAAAAAATTCACACAATTAATGCAAAGTAAAATAGCAAGACATATCTTGATTTGAAATTCATTGTTGAAGGTAAAAGATGCTCAGAAGGAGAATATTTGAAGTAAATACTGCTGTAAAGGTTCAGAGTTCCGTGGATGGCTTTGTGCCATCTGTAATAGCCCTACACATGTAATTTCTATGAAAACAAAGGAATTCCTTTAGCAGGCAGCCAGTTCAGAGGGGAGGTAAAAAGTTTAATAGCTGTTAAATTTTGTATAGTTTGACTCTAAACATATAGATCTTTACTCTGCATATAAATGACAGCTATGCATTGCCCAGTTAGTGCAGAAAGAAGCAGAGGAGCTAATACATACATTGATATTTTGATATTTTTCCCCCTAGCAACTTCTACAAATAGTTAAACAGAAAACAAATCAGAATCTTGTAGATACCACCCTCAAGTTCACACTGAGTGCACTTTGGAACCTCACTGATGAATCTCCAACGACGTGTCGGCACTTTATAGAAAATCAAGGGCTAGAACTTTTCATGAGAGTCTTAGAGGTGAGGAGGGGGAGCTTGGTGGTGGATTATCAACACAAGTTTATAATTAAAGCTGTGTCAATAATAATCATAAACGTTTACCTGGTGTTCATTTCTTTTATCCACAGTCTTTTCCATCTGAATCATCCATCCAACAGAAAGTTCTTGGACTTCTGGTGAGATGAAAAAAGAAAAAAAAAGTCTGAAATATGTACTTTTAAAATTTAAATTTGAAAGGGTTTTTTTTTTACTCTATGTTAATCTGAAAAATTCCCTAATATTTTTTACGTTCTTCTTTAATCCTTGTAGTGTATATTATTCACAATTTGTTTTTGGACTCTTCTATGTTTCTTCAAGAGTTATATTGAAGTTGATGGTTACAGTAAATAAAAAGAGCTTTTAAGAAAGGAGAGTGTGGCTTCACATGAGTCCAAATGCAAAAAGTAGGTTAAAAAGTCAGTGGAATGCAGAATTTTGCACTGCTGAAATTTTTTGAAATTGTGCTTGACAATGTTAAAAACAACCTTTGATTTAGTGTAATCTACCTGTTAATGGCATAAAATCACTTACAAGAAAACCTCTTTGTTTTGAAGCAAATCCCTGCATTAGACTGGAAAGGTTTCCTAAAGCAAAAGTAGTATTTTGGCATGTGGTGGTCAGCTGGATGTATGGAGGTCTCATCTGAGTGTTTATATGTGTCTACTCACACAATATAGTTCAAGTTTTTGTTTGTCTCCCTCACGCAGTGATCTTTGTGTTGACGTTTTCTCTTTCTTTACGATTATTTTCCCCATTCCAGAATAACATAGCTGAAGTTAAAGAGCTCCATTCTGAATTGATGTGGAAGGACTTCATAGACCACATCAGTAAATTGTTGCACAGTGTGGAGGTGGAAGTCAGCTACTTTGCAGCAGGGATTATTGCTCATCTGATATCTCGAGGAGAGCAGGCCTGGACATTAAGTCGCAGCCAGAGGACATCTCTCCTTGAACAGCTGGTACAGAAACGATGGTGAATTTTATCATAGTCTTTTATATTTTTTTCAATGTTTGTATTTAACAATCAATGTTCTTGGTTCTGTATTTTACAGCATACTGCCATTTTAAATTGGCCAACCCCAGAATGTGAGATGGTGGCTTACAGGTAAGTATTGTCTTGTAATCAAGAGTTTGGAAAACAAAAAAAAAAGCATACCACGTATCTATTATATCTGATTTTTGCTAGCAATTCTCTTAAACGAGTTTTAGATGCAGCAGACCAGCCTCTTAATGTTTATCAATGTCCCCTGCAGTTAACATATGGCTGAATGAGCAGACATGTGACCTCTGAAGTAATAATATTTAGTAGTAAAGCAAGTAACTGTTTCCTTTTTTTTTAATAGGTCTTTCAATCCGTTTTTTCCACTGCTTGGCTGTTTCATGACACCTGGTGTCCAGTTATGGGCAGTGTGGGCCATGCAGCACGTCTGCAGCAAAAATCGTATGTATTAAGAGAATATTACCCTTAAAATTCTCTTGTTTTGTATGTTAGTCACTAGCATGGAGTGGGAAAAATAAGAATTTCTGGGGTATTCACTCCTAATCATCTGAGAAACTACATTTGGGGCTTGGCTAAATGTGGCAGAAAGAGAGTAGTAAAAGTTCTTTACATCTCTTCTATTTACTGCAATTTTACTGTTAGATGCATAGTATTAATTCCAAAATGTGGATTTGTGAAGATTTAAGTACATTTTTTGCTTGCACATGTGTTTTTATTCAAATAAAATATGCAGATACTAATGATAGGCAACAAATTCCCTTTAAATTAAGAACAATGACCATAGCAGGTAGCAGTGTCTTACTAGTAGAACAGAAGCTATAGTTAGTCCTCATCTCTAATTGCTTTTTTGCACTAACTTGCTGTGACGCAGAAGTCACTTTCTTAACCTGTCTTTCCTATCTGCAAAATGAGAAGTAGTAATGCACAGGTGTTGGAAAAGGAAATAAATCCCCCAACCATAACTAAATGTAGGAGGGGACTAACCTTCCTGGCTTTTAGTACTTTTTTTTTATTTCTTTGACAGAAATTTTTGGCATGCATATGTCTAGATAAAGCAGATTTCTTCTGAAGTATTGAAAGTGTTTTCCGTGCCAGTTTTCAATCTCCTTGATGGCAGCATATCTAGGCTTGTTTATCTCTGTCCCATAAATCACTGTTTCTGCAGGGATAAGGCATCTATTCAGGACCAACCAATAACATGACATAATAAAAATGCACACACAACACTGTTTTGCTGCTCTTCATAGAGCTCATAAATATAATGAGCCACTGTTCCCAGGGTGCTGTCCAGAAATCTGTGAAGGTTTTCACATTGAAGTCAGACTGTTCTGACAAAGTTGTTTTACTGGTCAGACTCTGGATAACAGATTTTAATGTCTCTTTGTGTCTCGGTCCTGTTAACTTAGTGTTGTCCTATTTGTTCTATTTATTTTTGGTATTTTGTCTGCCCTCACCTCTGAGCTTTTAACATGCTACTGCAGTTTGTATTGGCCTACTCCTGATCTGAGGCCAAGGCAGAATTCCTGAAGTTTAGTTCTGATGGTAATTGATGCCAGAGGCTTCTGGACAAAGTTGCAAAGAAACCAAATGTTTGGTAGCAAATGTAATAACCTACTCTGAGAGAAAATGTGTTTAATTCTGAAATATGAAGTATTTGGAAGGAAAATCTTCAACTTTTGGTGCTTGGCACCAAGAAAGCTTTTAGTAATCTTGGAGAGGAGATGCTTTTTATTTTGATCCACTCCTACAGATGACAGTGTCAAATAGTCTAGAAGTAATTGGTTTTAAATTTTTTGTGTATTTTTTCTCCTTCTTCTGGTTGTCTGTCATAGTCACTCAATGAGGTAACCTAACTAAAATATAAGTAGCACTGCAGTAAATGTGATCCCCAGTGAAATGCCCAGTGTCAGCATTTAAACAAGTCTGGTGTTGCATCACTGAGATGAGTGGTGAAATTGGGCCCATCTGAGGTAACGCCCTGTGGGTTGCATTACAGTCATCCTGACCTTTCCATAACAACTTCTGGAGCTTGAACATTACATTCACCATACAGCTCTTTTTATAGCTGTTCCCTGCTCTTAATAATGCTGCAGCTGATGGAGATGTGATTTCAACTTATTGAATTCCAGAATGTAAGTGGAAAAATCCCTGGAAAGGCATTCATAGCAGCTTATAACTAATTAGAGGCCACCATCAATATATTTGGCAAACTATTGGAAGGAACTAGTTTGTATTCACTCTCCAAGCCTGGGCAAGTGATGTAGTGTATCTCATACCGTTTTTTGGTAACTGTTCTGTACCAAGGTTTTTGGGAAAGGTGCTGATATTTACATGGATACTCACAGACTCTATAGTGCATTTGGTTCCCATTTCTTCTGGTTTATGTGCACTTTAAATGTGCACAGAGGAGGTGGGGGGAAGAGAGAATACATATTACAGAGCACTTTCCAGTCAGCTGACACAGACGTGGTAGGAGACCTGATTACAGTTGGAATCCTGCCCAAATACCTCTGTTGTGTTGTCACTTGTTGAAGTATTGATGCACTTCTGTGGACACTTTAGGGAATGTCTTAAATACTGCCTGGAGACAAAAGTGAATTTGAATCAGTGTTTACAGTATCTGCTACCTTTACCCTAGATAATTCTGTTTTTAACTCCCTTTTTATAATCTATTACAGCCGCCAGATACTGCAGCATGTTAATTGAAGAAGGTGGTTTGCAGCATCTGTACAACATCAAGGAAAATGTCCACACTGATCCCCATGTCCAAAGGATTGCAATTGCCATCCTGGATAGTTTAGAAAAACACATTATGCGCCATGGGAGACCACCACCATGTAGGAAACAGCAACAAACCAAACCAAACTGAAAGCTGCAGGTAGAGGAGTGTAAAGTATTGTCTCTGTAATAATCCTCTCTGATATGTGTGTAGTTGGAGTAACTTATAATATATTGGTCACCATTAAAGTGATTTGCTGGTAACTGTGGTACCCAAACCATGTGTGGTAACCTTGCTGAACGTCACCTTTAATGGCAACCTCGTACACAACTTGTAAAGGGTCACAGCTTGAGCTGGTCATGCCTGTAGGGCTAGTGCTGGCTACCAGGAGATGGAACTTGTACAGATTGATATGCACAGCTGAAAAGAAGACTTCAAGGAGTATCTTGTTTTGTGGCTTCTGGGCGAAAAGGTTATTCCATCCCTGTGACTGCTGTTCATAACACTGTTCACCAGTTTGGTGTTTGAATAGAACTGTGTGTGGTTGTGAGATCAACACTTACAGATTAAAACAAAAGTCCATGCATGCAGGTGACAGAGACTTGTAACTAAGGCGACCAAAATGTCCATTGTCTCTTAGCCCTTCTAGACCCAAATGGGGTCTTCAGCTTCCTTTTCCTTTTGCCTGCAAGCCATGTTCTTTTGTTTTCCTTACTGCTGGAACGATGCCTTTTACATTTCTCCAGAGTCCTCCCTGCTCCTGTCAAGGTGGGGACCAGCATCACATTCAGGGAAAGGGGAAACCCACTGAAGTAAAGCAGTAGAAACAGAACTAAAATGCGACAGTACTAAAAGGATGTTTGAAAATTTACATTTTAAACCAAGAATGGGGTTTTGTTGTTGTGTGACTACTTTTGGTTGTGTGTGATATCTTTCTTTTGTTTTTAGAATACTGATGGGGATAGGAGAAAGCTCATTAGAGCAAAATAACTGACATGACTTCATCATGGAGGGGGTTGCATGTACTCATAGAAGGCTGGGATATTTGGTCACCTTATTTATAAGAGACTAATGATTGCTCTCATTTTCTGTAAATATTCTGTCAGTATTGTGCAGTGAATTATATTTCCAAGCCGTCACAGTGAGTACAAAATATCACCCAATGTTCTATGTAAGCCCTGTGTCAATTGCATTGTTTTGTGGAGTGTGAAATTTTACATAAAGATGCTAATTGTATCAACTTTTTCTTTCTTGGTTACCTTTGGGTTTCAAACCATGTGTTGAATGAAACATATTGCACAGTGTACAGATGCCTGATACAATGCAAGTGATGGAAGCAAACTGCATGTCCATTCAAATTGAATTTAATTTCAGGTGTTGTTTTTGTTTATCTGCTTAGTCTCCCTATTTCCATGGCAACTGGTTGATATTCAGAGACTTCTGTAAATATTGGATAATTGAATTTAAAAAGAAAACTTATGTTTGGTACCTTACTAGCAGAGATGGCTTCTTCATGATGACCATATTTTACTATTTTTAAGTCCTTTCCCTCCCAACTCCCATCCTTCACATAAAAACACCACCTCTAATCTTCAATAACCTAATTATTATGTATTTCAGCAACTTCAAAAAGGTACTGATCCAGTAATTTAATCAGTGTTGTGTAATTGTTTTTTGTACAAGAGTATAATTTGGCTGGCATCATTTTCGTCTGTGAATCTGATTATATACTGTTTTCTCAATTCCAACAGAAATTCAGCTGGCTGTAGCTTTGAATTATGAAGGTGGTTTAAAAATTAAAAACACCCTACAGGCTTTTACCCACCACCCTTCTGAGATGTCTGCTATGGGACTTCTATGGAATTTCCATTACATGAAATGGAAGACAAAACTTGTCAAAATTGGTGTCAATAGAATAATATAAATCAATTGCTACAAGATTTTAAAATAAAGATGACAACTCTCCTTACAGTGCTGTCTTTTCCTAATAACAGGAGAACTTGCTGAAGCAACTTAACTTAAAAAAACCCCCCATAATCTACTCCTCTGTGCAGCACAAAATGCAGTGATGATACTGGCATCAGGCCAGGTGTCTGGGAGACATGTCACTTCACGAAGTTCTGCAACAGCAAGCACAGAGGTGCTAAATACCCATTTTCTTTTGCTCCCCCATGCTTCAGGCAATTAGTGAGCAGAATTCTTTAAAGCTGAAAACTCTGCATGCCTACAAGGTATGAATCCACTACACCTATTTGTACATGCCACTTATAGAAAGGTCTCTTCATATTCCTGTGCAGCTTCAGGAGTTTCTGCCAGGGTAGAATAATTCTGGAAGCAACTTTTAAACTTTGTGTTCCACCTGTGGCATTTGCCATCTTTTGCAAAGGCTGAAGATCCTGACTCTCCATTACCTTTGCAGATCTTTACACAGAAAATTTGTATGTGTATAATTTGGTAAGGTTCCCACACACTTTTGGCACAAGTGAAACTGTGGTTTGCTTTGATAATATCATAGCATGAAGTTCCAATGTGGTAAGCCACATTTTGTGAGTCTTACTTTGATAACCTATAAAGCATTTCCTAAAGCCACATTTGCTGACTAATTCACTTTTGCTTGAAAGCCCCAGTCTAGGGAAATAAGATGCTGTAGAGCTAAAGTGTGTGGCATGTTTTAGTGCTGGAGAAACTCAAAGCAGAGGGAGAAAATAACCTCAACTTCCAGTCAGGCAGCAGGGGAAAACAGGTGACAGAGGGATGATGTGCCCAGGGTGTCTGGCATAGACTGATGTGATGGCCTTGTGTATCTGTGCACATACAGGTGCTGTGTTTTCTCAAGCACTGGTTCCAAAGGGAGGTGAGTTCAGGTGGCTGCAGTGAGTCAGTGCTGCACTACCCACAGCAGAGCTGGGCTGAAGGGCCACTGCTCTGTGCTAGTACTGCTTGTTCTGTCAAAGCAGTTGGAAGAGCACTGACACATCTTTATAAATTGAATTTCTCTCCAGTGTTTGTTTTTCCTGTTTAGATGTATGTTTTCTGCCCTTTTTAATTTGCTTATGCTGAGCCAAAGCTTCTCCATATTCCTTACTTGACATCTGTGTGAGAGCCATAACCACTGACTTCAGATGAACATGCTTTAAAGATCAGGTACAAAGTTAAATCTTTATTTGGAGGTTTGTACGGAAAAGTGATCCAGGGGAGTAGTTAGAAATGCAGTCCAAGGCAAGGAGTTAAGTGCACAGAATGGAGTCAAAAATAATCCTAAGAAATCAGTGGATCCTCTTCAGTCCTGCTTTATCTCCAAAACTTCAAGGGGAAGAAGGAGGTGTTATTTGCCAGTGAACCGAGGTGGTCGCTTCTCTCTGAAGGCAGCCATCCCTTCCTGACGATCTTTGGTGGGAATATTCTGCATTAGAAAAAAAAAAGAAAAGAAAGAGGTATGTTTTCCATTTACAAGTCTCATGTGTTTTTAAGTCCTGAGTAATTTAGCAGTAATAGTCTAAGACAAAGATTGCTTTTCTTTCAGTGATATACAAAGTTCCATGTTTTGCAATTAGGAAAAAAGAGGTTGTACTGTAACTCACAAGCAAAGCATCTAAGACAAAGACCATAAAACTATATAGGAAAACAGTTTTCCATAATCTTCATACTTCACCATCTTAAAATGCACTGACAGACCCATTATATGTAATATTGTAATACACTGTATTGTTCCATTAGCTGAGGAAGGTGCATGATCTCAAAATTTGCTGCAAAGAACTACAGAAGGAATTGTTTTGAATTTATTAAACTGACACCACTTATAAAGCTCATTCTATAACTAACATACAGTTGTTCCTTTCAGGAATTAATTCTGTAGGCAACTTACCTGGGCATAACACATCCCCTCAATAGCCATCCCTGATGCAATGTCAACCTGGGAAGGAGAGGAAAGGTGTGAGATTTGTCTGGAGTACAGCCCTCAAAGCTACTTTATAGCTCTCAAATCAATGAGAGCACTCAGTCACTGTCAATCAGTCAGTCATAGTAAGTGATCTTCACTCCAATATTAGAACTACAGTGTTAGCATCTGTAGAAAAAAAAAAATCCTGCCATATTAATTTTATCTTTAAAGAAAAATTTTTAAATCTCTGAAATGGTTTTAAATGCTAAATATATAGAAAGATTTTTATAACTCATCTGTTCTAAACATTTTTACTGTAGTAATTTTTAAGAGCTGCTCATCTTTTCAGTCACCTCAGTATTTAAAAAAACAGAATTATTACCTCCATTCCTTTGTTTATTGCCAGTTTTCCCATTTTCACAGCAAATGGTGCCTTTATTAAAAAAAACAAAACCGATAACAAATATTTTAAATAATTAAAATTCACATGAATTCATAATAGATGAATTGTATTATTATCGTAGCTCCAAATGACACTTTAGTCTGCAGAAATTTGCAGTAAGGTAATAACTATTTAAAAAAAATCAATTTGGTGTTGTCTGCAGTTCACAGATGTACACAGTGTGAGGTTTCAGCGTGTCCTGCAGGTCTGCGTGGCTGCAGCTGGGGGGTGAAACTGTCCTGTGGGTTAAGGAGCTGGATGTTAATGCTTGTTCCTACAGAAACTGCATTCACAATAAGGGACAGACTTAAGAGACTTAAAGACCAGGAACCAAGACTTCAGTGTTTCAGAGAAAGGAATTTCAGGTGTTTGTTTGCTCTGTCTTAAGGGAAGCACAAACACTGTCTACACATTGGTCCCATGAACAATGCACTTACCTGGGGCAGGATTTCTTTAGCCAAAGTTAAAGCTCTCTGGTAAGCTGCATCTCCCTCGCTGTTCTGTGGCACTGAGTGATTTACCAACCCCATGGAGAAGGCCTGTTCTCCATCAATCTGTCTACCAGTGAAAATGAGTTCCTTTGCAAGACCTATGCCAACACATCTGGGCAGGCGCTGGGTTCCACCTTAGGACAACAGGGAAAACATCATTTTCTATTTCTGACAAATGCCCCTGTAATATTTTGTCTCCTTACAAAACCAGGGGGCTTAAAAAACAAAGGGATCATATGTTTCTTTAATAACTACTGGCTGAATATATCAACACTTTTGGAGGCTTCTGAAAGGCTTCAGTATTTTGATAAAAACGGTGTAAAGGGACTAAATTCAGAGCAAGTCTGAAACAGAACTCCTGATTCATAAATCTCTTGCGTGACTGTAAGATGCTGCTTCTAATTTACATTCAGAACACTTCAAGTGCTCTAATGGAAAAATATTTACAATACAGCTGAGAAGGTGAGATTTAATGAATATTTATGAAGGCTTAATGAAGGTGAAGATGTAAAGAAGGTTACCTGCTCCAGGCAGAAGTCCTCGTGTGGTCTCAATAAGGCCCATTTTAGCTGATGAAGCTATTAAAAAAATAAATGTAGGGTTTGCTACATTTTGATTTGTATAACAACTTTTTCAGTTTTCCATACTGAACTGATCAATAAAATTGTCAATGCTGAACTGTAACTCCATTTCTCCAGGTAGCCAGAAAGTCTGAATACTACAGTACTTAATCAATGTCCATTTCAAGTCTGTTTACCCCAGTGTAGCAATTTTAGCTAGAAAAATGAACCTTTGGTCCCTACTAGATAAAATGTAATGGATGGAAGTGTGGAAACAGAAGAAGGAAGTCTTCCAGCCCAAAACGATTTAAGTTAAGAAGGTTAGATCTAGCCAAAGTGCTGATACAGTACTAAGTTACAGTAACTGTTTAATTCTAAATAGTTTTCTAAAGGAATCCTAACCTTATCTAAAAACAGCCTTTGCTTTTTAAGCATAGGAACTACTTTCCAAATAGTAACTAAATGTCACCATTTCTGGACAAATGCCTACTGTTTAAGTTCCTCTCAAGCTTCTGGATTCCATTAACAAACCACTGTTATGTAAGTTCTCTTTAAAAAACAGTCAATTACCAGGAGATTGCTGCACTGAGCAACACAAACCTGCTACTCGAAGGTCACAGGCCAGGGCCAGCTCTAATCCACCACCCAAGGCGTAGCCATCAATTGCAGCAATCGTGGGCACAGGCAGGGCAGCTACAGAGAGAGCACAGATTGCACAGTTGTGTTCCAGAAGTTCTGTTTCACACGGTTCTGGAATTTAAAACCTGAAATTCTAAAGCTTTTAGTTCAAAATTGCTCAAGAACTCGTTTTCTTCTGCCACAAACTTTTGGTCTTGAAACAGTAAAAATGATCTTCTTGCACTTCTCCCTTCTTTGTAAGAATGCAGAACATGCTTCTTCCATGCAAAGAAGCTTGCAAACACAAAGTAACTGCAATGCAAAACAGGATGAATTCCCTCCTTGCAAATTTATGACATGAATATTCACCTGTTGCAGTTAAACAGCCAAGGAAGAGACACCATCCCTAGGCCCTGTCACAAGGATGAGTTTTTGTGGTGCTTTTGTTATCCAAGGCTCCTGAAAACAGGAACAGTAAACACTGTTGAACTATGTTACCTCATAGTGAGGAACTTGATGTATCTGGAGATTAGCTTCTTGATACTTTTCTTAGATACTCAAGCAGCTGGGTGCAAACTTCAGACCTGAGCTAGTTCTCTGCTGTAACCACCCCTCTGACTGCTCCTGTGATTTTTTAAAAAAAAATTTTATTTTTTTGAAATTCCAATTCTGATTGGTATTTTAGACAGATTTCACTTTGGTATTTCTCTCTAGTGAGAGCAGAATAACTCATTAGTAGGGGAAGAAAATTAATTGCAGAAGTCCATATTCCTTTTGCAAAGAAAAAGAAAAGGGAGGTGGGGGGTGCTGTAGATACAAACCCCCCTGACATTTCACAGATCCATTTAGCAAATCCATTCATAGATTCAAATCCATGTTATTAGGTCCCTGCCGTATTATGAGTGTTTCTGAGCATGTACTGGAGGTGGGACAACCAACACAGCACTGCCTGCCAAGGATTCCACAGAAATGTGGAATAAACAAATGCTTTCTCAGAGCAGGTATTTATTACATAGGTGTGTACATGCTTTGTTGTGGATTTGAAATGCATCTTGCCCTTGGAGTTGGTATTTAATTCTAATTGGATATTTGTTTTAGGCATAAGCTGAAGCCATTTGGAAAGCTACTCCTAGGTGGAATATCTGCTAGTCATCCCCTCCTAGAGTGTTTCTAAATGTTTCACTACAGGTGGTTTAGGATAAATTTTCCAACTGAGATAATCCTTTACCTATTTCATCCATGAGATTTCTCAGTCTTCTAACAAACTCTCCAACTTCTGCATCATCCATCTTTGCACGTTCCTTTAAGTCTGCTCCTAAATAAAGGAGAAAAAAGTCAGAATCCAGGAAAAGACATCTGAACTGTTCCCTCCTGTCCCTCTCAGAGAACAAGCCATTTAAAAAGTCTTGAAATACAGCACTCCAGTTAAGTAACGTCTGTGGAAGTTGGAGTGTGGACGTTTGGGCTTGCAGCACTGATGGGGGTGCTCCTCTGTGCCCTTTTGACAGATTTATTTTAATTTTTCTTAGCACTCATTTCCAACTGCTTTTCTGCATGATCTGATCAGCACACAGCCTTAAGAGCCACCACATTTTTTGAGAATAGTTTGCAGTGTCTTTGCTACTCACCTGCACAGAACACTCCTTTCACCTCGCTCTTGAACACCACCACACGCACCTCCTCATCGAAGCGCAGCTGTTCCAGGGCACTGAACAGCTACGAGGGAGGGAGTGCAGACAAGAGAAGAACAGCTTTAGGCATATGGATGTGTATATACACCTAAATCATAGCAAGCTCCAAATCTATGATAGAAGTGGGTTTTTTTTTCCCTGAAGGTTCCAGGAAATTCATGGAAATCATGTAAGTGGAACCTGCAGGTTTTTCCATGACAAACTCAGAATGACACGTTTCCCCATCGCTTTTTCCTTCCACTCAGAGATGGACTTTTGCTGTACCTAAAACTTCCCTTCCTGTCCAGCCATGAGCCAAACTTTCTCCAGGATGTGTCATCCTTCAACAGATCACCTGCTATGGTGTGACAACGAGTATGCTTTTGTTGTAAGGACATTAACTTGCATCTGAGTTAACTTCAATAAATTAACTTAAATTAGCTAACTTAAATAACCCAAATATCTCTGTCCACATCTGAGGTTACTGCAGTAGCTATTATATCCTGTTTTTCTCCAGGTTCACCTGCCTTGCCCCAATGCCATCTCCCACTGCCCTTCATCATGAGATAAGATTTTTTTTTAGATTTCCCACAACTATTCTCATTGCAGTTAGTTATTGATCATGGTTCCAAACACACTCACAGGCAAGGCCCATACTCACTTCATTTACAAATACTTTTCCCAGTGAATTTCTTGCGTGGGGTCGGTTCATTAAGATTTCAGCAATACCTTAGTAATAGGAGACAATTTCAGTTATACTTCATTTAGTTCTCTGACACAGTAATTTAACTGGGGATAATATCTGCATATGCTGCATCTTCTCCTTCCTGAAAATGCATATAAGTTATATTCTAAAACAATCAGTAATTTTAAAAGCAGAGGTGGCACACCATGTCTACAAAACCCAGTTATGCAGAACAACTGTAAAATACAGTAGCACTGTAGAAGACTATGAGTAAGCAGTCTTTTAAAAAATGAGTAGGACATCCAAGAACATGTAACTTAGAATCACTGCAGAAGTGGGGAAAAAAACCCCAAACAACAAACCAAAACCCAAACGATCCATCTTAGGTTTCTCTTTTGAATGTTACTTAATTTAGTTTTTTTACTGTGTTCAAGTACGTTCCTTAATGAAGGAAACCATCCTCTTGGGATTGCTGTTTGCATGAGAACAGCACAGACAAGCCACCCTCAGTTCATGTTCCAGAACCATTTTGAAATTGCAGCTCCATTTAATTTCAATATTATAAGCTCATCAGCAAAAAGGACTCCACTCCAAGTTCCCAAGTCCAAGCAGAAAAATAAACCCACAACATCTACCACTTCTCCTTTGCACATGTGATTTGTAAATTATTATCTAATGCCTTCTGTATGCTTTGGGGAGAAAAAACATCTCCCATTTCCTTGGCTGGACTTCTGCTCACTTCCCAGGCGTGAACATTGGAAGATGCTGTTGCTGGGCTATAGGTGCACAGCTGTATCTGGCACCGGCTTTGCTTGGTCTTTGTGCCCCGCTGGGAGGTCTCTTGTCTATCCCTGTGCCTATGTCAGTGGCCAGCTGCTGAACCAGAGACGTGTCACATTGAAACGGAGACACAAGTGACAGCGAGCACCAGCAAAGGAATTCACAGCTGGTAACTACTTAATGTCTTTGTAACCAGCAAAATACCAAGAACTGATTATAAACTCTTGCAAGGGTTACACAAAAAGTAAATCCATTGGCCATCTGAACCAAACCTGAAACTGCTTCGTGGCTCTCATGTATAAATGTGCACAGGCATGCCCAGGTCCTGTCCTACCTTTATCACTGTACGTTATTGCTGTTAGAAAAATCTAAAGTATGCAAACCGGAACTTCTTGCGTTGAGCTCTCCTGCACACATAACTTTTTAAAAAAAGTATCTAGAGATTCATTCGGCAACAGCGTTCTTGAAAATAAGTATCAAGGCACAACTGAAAGCAAAACAACAATGAGCGCCCCGGGCTCTGCAGGGCTGTCACCCCGGCTCGGGCAGCGCCGTGCCGGGAACACACGGCCCCGCTCACGCCAGGCCGGGCGCGGAGCTGTTTCCAGGAGGACCTGGCAGAACCAGAGCCGCACTCCGAGTCCCGGCACTCACCGCCGCCGGCCGCGCTCAGCAGCACCTCCGCGCTCCGCCGCGCCCCGGCCGCGCCCGCCCGGCCCCGCGCCCCGCTCAGCGCCGCGGGCACCGCCCGCCACAGCCGCAGCATGGCCGCTGCTCGAACGGGCCCCCTCCGCCCGGGACGGGCTGGGCCGGGCTCCGCCTCCGAGGGGGAACGGCCGCCGACGGGGGAAGTCAGCAGCGCTCACACACCCCCCTGCAGGGGCAGGGTTGCTAACAAGTGAGGGGCCGTGCGGTGGGAAACAAGGTCGCTGTCACAAACAGCACCGCCAGAAGCTTGGCTGAAGTTGACACCGGCTGCCGCCGAGGTATCTGTGAAAGGCAGGAGGTGATTTCCATTGTGCTCGAGCCGTGGAGATCCTCAAGGATGGCAGAGTGAGGGAAGGGGATGGACACCTGGAAGCGTGAGTTGATGAAGGGTCAGATGTTCAGCTTTTACTGTAAACCCATCTGTAGGTAACAAGAAGCATTTCAGGAAAAGAGAATTATCTCGTCGAGTGTCCGTCCTGAAGACGTCTCTGTAGGAAAAGAATTACAGAATCACAGGATCAATTAGGTTGGAAAAGACCTCTGAGATCATCAGCTCCAGCCTATGACTGGTCACCACCTTGTCCCCTAGACCATGGCACTGAGTGCCACATCTAGTCTTTATTTAAATACCTCCAGGGACGGTGACTCCACCACCTCCCTGAGTAGCCCATTCCAATATCTAATCACCCTTTCGGTGAAGATATTCTTCGTAATGTCCAACCTAAATCTCCTCTGGTGCGACTTTAGGCCATTTCTCTCATCCTGTCCCTTGTTTCATGGGAGCAGAGCCCGACCCCCCCCGGCTGCACCCTCCTGTCAGGGAGTTGTGGAGAGCGGGAAGGTCCCCCCTGAGCGTCCTTTTCTCCAGCCTGAGCCCCTCCGCCTCCCTCAGCAGCTCCTCACAGGGCTTGTGCTCCAGACCCTTCCCCGTCTTCGCTGCCCTTCTCTAGACCCGAAGAGAAAACAGTAGGTTCATTGCACCTCCGCTTTGGAAAAACGTCTGATAATCCTCAGGCTGAGGGAATTCAGAGGGATAAGCAGGGATGTTTGTAGGACTGGCCATGGCTGTGCTATGGACAGGCACAACCCAGCCGGCGTCGCACGGGGGGCGCTGCGCCTTTAAGGGGCGGGGCGATTGTGCCACTCCCCGGCCGCTCGCGCCGGCCCCGCCAATCTGGCCCCGCCCCCGGCATCGCTGAGGGCTCGCGGAACGCGGCGGCAGCAGCCAGAGGAGAGGCTGTCCCGCTTTCATCGCCGTCATGCAGAGCCGGGTGTTCGTGGTGGGCGTCGGCATGACCAAGGTACCGCTGCCCTCCCTGGCACCCGTGTGTGCGCGGGGGGACGCGGCCCGCGCGGGCCCGGCCTCGGCGGCGCTCCCCGGCTGTCCCCTGTCGGCGCTGATGGGGAGGTGCTGCGGGAGCCGCCTGCGCCCTCTCCGGTGCGGCTGAAGCCCCTCACGGGACGCGCTGGCACCTCAGGAGGGCACTGGCAGAGCCGTGTGGTTCCGGCCCGGGCGGCAGCGAGCGGCTCCGCGCAAAGTTCAGCCTCACTCGGTGTGTGAGGGAGGCGGACCCCGGCCAAGGTGAACGTGGTTCTCCACAGAGCCGGTCGATACACCAGCCCTGCAGCGGGCACAGTGTCCCTGTGTCCCCGCAGCCGCTGGCCCAGCGCCCGTCCCGGGGCTCAGGGAGGGCAGGGGCCCTGCAGGGTCTCTCCTGGGCTTTTCTGTTCCTGGCCTTCGGGTTGTGAGCGCACAGTTCGCCCCGCTCAGCTCCTCCACAGCTCCCCGGGAGCAGGCTGTAGCCAGGTGGGAGTGGGGCTTTTCTCCCAAGTAGCAAGTGATGGGACAAGAGGAATTGGCTTCAAGTTTCCACAAGGCATGTTTAAAGTTAGAATTTGAATTAAGTAAAATTCCTTCACCGAAAGAGTTGTCAAACCCACGAACAGGCAGCCCAGGGCAGTGGTGGAATCACCATCCCCGGGGGAACTTAAAAGACACGAAGATGTTCCCGTAGGGGCGTGATTTAATGCTGGATTTGGCAGTGCTGGGGTAGCAGTTGGACTTGATCTTAAAGGTCTTTTCAAACGTAAACGATTTTATGATTTTCAAAGAGGAACATAAGCTAAAGGACCCATTTTTGTCTTGGTAGATGAATCTAAAGACAACTTTGATATTTGCCAGAGTAGTCAGAAACTCATCCCCCTGGCCACCTTTTAAATAATAACTTTTTGTCTTGTTGCTGCATGGGTATTTCTCCAGCATGTGATGTGATAGGGGAGGAATTAAAAGGTTAAAGACAATTCTGTTAATTGTGTTTATTGGACTGGATCACAGAATGTAGTTGTAGAAGTTATTGAGCTCACTTGTGATGTCCTCATGTAAGGGACAAGTAAAACCTCTCAGACACCATATTGCATCTTAAGTATTTTACTGTGAAATCTTTTAGGACTGTATTGCTTCTATTTGATTAATATTAATGATGTAATGGCTGCTAAAATTTGTTAAATCTTCTCACAACAACAGTCCACGTTTCCTGTGCGTGTAATTGTCAGGTCCACAGTGCTCCTCATTTTCAGAAGTGGATCATCTCAGTTACCAGTTGAGCATAACTTGTGGAATTGTCAGTATTCTCTTCTCCTCTCTGTTAGCCAAAGCAGTATCAATCACTCTTACAGACTTCAATGATCAACTCACCAACTGTTTTTTTTCTTATGACCTTTGCTGTGTAGGTTCTCTGTCTAAATTAACAAAAGGAGGCACTGCAGAAAGTACAGCTAAGTTGTGCAAATGACTGTAGTCAGGGGGATAAGCAGAAGGAGGCAGCAAGTTAACTTTTATATACTCACAGGGGACGTCAAATAATTTGTGGGATTATAAGTAGTTAGCTTGAGGACTTCTTTTAGCAGTGACCCTTTCTGTTAGTGATGTAAAATGCAAACCACATGTACTTCTGGTGGTCTCTAATGAGTCACACTGCAAAGAAAATAGAAATGCCACCTCTACTCCAATTGTGAGGAGTAAGGTATGATAAATTCTGTACAAAGAACAAACAATTTCTTGTTATAAATAGAAGTATAACAAAAGAAAGTGGAAAGGAAGTACTTACCAAAGCCTCAGTGAATATTATGTCATGTTTTATGATGAATCAGTGAAGATGACAGTTAGTCTCTGTTCCACCCACAGGCTTTGGACAGGATTATTGTCCATCTCCATAGTCATGGATCTTCTTTAACCCTGACCAAAAATGGCCCTCAGCTCCATAAAGTTACACAATCTTCTCTTTTTAGCCATCGCAGGGTCTGGCAGCAGCACTTGGGAATTGTAAAGATTTTGTGCATGCACTTTTGGGTTAATTAAATTACATCATTTTCGTTATTAAAAACTGATTTCTAAATTAAATAGAAAGCTTTTAAATATACCAATTTGAGGAAAAGATAAATTAAATCTCACTGTGATTTATTCTTGGCTTGTTCTTCTTCCTTTTCTCATGCCAGTTTTCAAAGCCTAGTGAGAAGAGCCCTGATTATCCTGACATGGCTACGGAAGCAGGTAATTTAGTAATAAAGCATTTTGTTTGATTGCTGATCCTTATTTTAGGTGTTACAGCCAGTATTTTTATTACAAATATGAAGGAAAAACTACTGTTCAGTAAATCAATACATATAAAAAGCAGATTTAAAACTCAGACTACTGTCACAAAATTCATAACTGACCTGTCCAGGTCAGCCCTTCCAGCCTGAAGTCAGCAGGATGGCTTAAAATTGGATTGTGCACTTAAATAATTTAATACTTACCTATATTATTCAAAGCATACTCTCACTGGGATGAAGAACCTTGGTACATGAATACAGAATTGACTGAATGAAATTTTCTGATAAAGAAGCTTGTTCAGAACTCAAAATACTGTGAAATTGTCCATATGAGTATGAAATTGTCCTTATGAGGTACAAGAGTATGTTACCATTTGCACCATATAATAAGGAATTTCTACAACTCATTTGTGAATGCAGGAATCATACATACTACTCAAGGTTTGCATGTTATGGTTGTGAGAGCTGCTCTTTTTTTCCCCCCTTCAATTTTAAACTTTTTTTCCAACTTTTAAACTGTTTTTTTAGGCCAGGCAGCTTTAGCTGATGCTGGGATTCCTTATTCAGCAGTGAAGCAGGCGTGTGTGGGTTATGTTTATGGTGAGTAATGTTGTTTGATTGGGATGTGACTTCTGTGACAGTTGCAGACATCTGTGTGGATAAAGCATGAGAAATGCCATCAATAAGTTTTCTATTAAAGGGAAATCTATTTCCATTCCAAAGAGAGTTTTCCATTTACTTTCCTTCTGGTTCTCTATTAATGACTGTATTGTGGCAATTGAAGTAGGGTCAGTCTGCTGTGATACCTAGAGCAGCTTCCAAGCCACACCTCTAAGACCCCTCTGTCCAGTCCAGTTATGTCCCTTTGGTTCACCGCCTGTGAAACAGAGACAGGACCAACTTCTGGTTTTAAAATCTGAGGAGTTTCATCTTGTTTCTGAGGTTCTTTACTCTGGATGCCTGAGAGCCATACTCAAGGTGACAGCTCAGAAGTTCAAGTTTACAGTTTAATTGGTAGCACTGCACACACATGGCAGGATTTCTTTTTGTGAGTTTGTACCTTATTTTAATGTTGTGTTTTTATCTGAAGGTGACTCAACCTGTGGGCAGAGGGCAATCTACCATGGTCTGGGTCTAACTGGCATTCCCATCATTAATGTTAACAACAACTGTGCTACTGGATCCACTGCTTTGTTCATGGCCAGACAGCTTGTAGAAGGAGGTGAGTTGTTTTGCTCTGTGCACCTAAGAGATTTCCTGGGATGCAGCAGGATGGTGTATATGGATGTACATGTCTTTTCCTGTATCATAAGCTGTATGAACCTAGTCAGTACTGCCAGTTAAGTGTTTGGAATACTTGTTTGGAGGAGTGCAGAACAAGTTGCATTATAGTACTGCAGGCACTAGATTCTGCAGGATGAATAGAAGAATCTGCTAGAAAGCTTTTTTCTTTTCTTTTAAACTTGAAGTTAATACAAGTGTTTAACTGATACATTTTTGGAAGGGAGGGGAGAGAGCAGACTTGACAGACTATGCTTTGAACTGGCAGATGAGTATTTCCTCTGTTTTTGTAGTTCCTTGGTGGACTAGGATACTTTCTTGCACTCAGATGCTGATGTTTCTGTTATGAGAACTATAGTAACACTGTGTATGATTGTTCTAGTATTTGTAGCTGAGACATAAATGCTTGGTTGTCTGTGATAGTTACTGTCAGACAGTTAAAAATAAACCTCAACCCTGTAGTGATCTATCATTCTTAAGTATCAATATGTTTGTATCAATATCTTGTCCATCTTAATTTGACTCTCTTTCAACAATGAAGAAGGAAGGAAGAGCAGCTGGTAGGTGCTTGTGTACATATCTTGTATTGGAAAGTTGCTAGTACATAGAGTCATTTATAATCACATTGTGCTTTAAATAGCCACAAATTTTATTTTAAGGTTTGGCAGACTGTGTTCTGGCACTCGGCTTTGAGAGGATGGCAAAAGGATCTCTTGCTTCAGGTGTAAGTGTCTGAAACACTTGGTATGTTTTGTGTTTGTAGATGAGAGACACTTCCTCATTCTCTGAGATGTATTCTTAATAATACCAGTTGCTGTATTGTGGTACTGTAGATGATGACAAAGAAAACCATTCTTTTGATCCACAGAATCTTTTAATGAGTTTTGTGATTCTGATGGCAGCTATGACATACTACAAAAGTCAATTCTAAAACATTCCATGCAAAATTTGTGTGTCATGTTTTTTGTATTTTGCCTAGATTATGTTAAAGGCTGGGTTAAAAAAGGGGAAAAAGGAAAGTATCAGATAAAATATTGGAGCTTTGAGTAGTTGAAGCATTTTTCTCAACCAACGCAGCAAGTCAAAGAAAGAATCTGGGTCTTCTGGCCTGATGCTTACTCAAGTGACCTGTTAACACACTCTCCCAGAAACTAAGGGTTTATTGACTCTTATTTGTTTTTACTGGAGAAGTGTGTGGGGGTTTGTATTTTGCCTTAAGGCAAGCAATATTAGAGCCCATATGTCATTTAACTACAGAACTGCCAAATTTGATAATATATTCAAGAGGTTTGGGTGAAGAATGTTAAATTTAGCAAGTGATAAAAATGAGCAAGAGTTATCTTTTCACATGCATTATGGTATTTCATCTAAGCTTAATTGAAAATACTAATACAGTATTAATTTTGTAATTTGAAACTGTATTAACGGTAGGATTTTAAGTGAGGTGAAAAATACCAAAAGTCCCTTGCTGAAAATAGTGACTGATAGAAATCATGTAGCAGTGATCCTTGCCATGAATCAGTGTGGTAGGTATAATGTTAAGCATTTTCTGCTTCTTTATTCTCTTGTTATAGCTGGAAAAGTAGGAATACTTCTAAACATGTCACTGAAGTGCAACATACTGCCCAGGGAATTGTTAAAATATTGGAAAAACCTCTGATTGAAATCTGTGACACTTGTGTGGTGATGTTGGCAAGAAGAGGAAATGATCACTTGCTTTGTATTTCTGTTTTCAGTTTGCAGACAGAACTAATCCTATAGACAAACATTTGGAAATTATGATAAATAAATACGGCCTAGCAAGTGCTCCCGTGGCACCTCAGATGTTTGCAAACGCTGGCAAAGAACATATGGAGAAATATGGTCTGTTAAATGTTTTTTTTCATTGTTTTCTGTTAATGAAGTGATTTAAAAATAATGGGATTTTGTTTTTAAAAAATGGTAGCATTAAGGTTGCATAACTTCCTGCATTTTATCCCTGTGCCTTAGGATAGGTAGATGGGCTTGGGGCTGAACTGTTTGGCAAAAGCTGTTGGGTATGTGATTTGATTTAATATCTACTACTTGGCAGCTACTGTTTGCTACCCCTCACCAGGCAAGGGAATTGGCTCCAAGGTAACAGCCTGGCCTGGTGTGCATCTTTTATTTGCACTAACTTTTAGACTATTATATGAAAAAATTTTAGACTTAAACTCTAGTATTTCACTGCAGCTGTTTTGCACTGATAGGAAAATGAGTATTTACGTTTCAGTAATATAATAATACATCAAATAAAATGCACTTGGTTTTCTGTGTTTTTATTTAAGTGTTAAATGTGCAACTGGGCTCTTCTGTCAGCTAAAACTCAGCCATGTTTAGTAGTCTTTATCTAATTATGAAACTTCAATTGAGTTCTAAGGAAAGCCTTTGTAACAGTGTGTGTCTCTTGTAAAGATGCTTGTAAAGGTCAGATTCTTATGACACAATATTTAAACTGTTATGTCAGCACTGTGTGAGTAAACAAGGTATTTCAACACAGCTTTCTTTCTCCTTATCAGGGACAAATCCAGAATACTTTGCGAGAATTGCGTGGAAGAACCACAGCCATTCAACCAACAACCCGTGAGTCATGTACCCTGCCTCTATAGTGAACATCCCTGGTTGTTAAAAAAAATTCATGCATAACAATGTAATATTTTTAGAATATGTTCAGAATGTTTTCAGCATATGTTCTTTATTATGGAATGAGAAAATAAATAAATTATTCTATAAATATATAAAAATAAATTCTCTATCCAGTGTCTTACACTTTGTAAAAAGAGCTCTCTAGCTGCCTAACAGTGTGATGTTAGTATGTCTACTGCCCAATCTGAGATGGTATGTGTGTGTTTTCCTTAGGTATTCCCAGTTCCAAAAGGAGTACACATTAGATGAAGTTCTGCATTCTCGCAAAATTTTTGATTTCTTGACTGTCTTACAGTGCTGGTAAGGAGAGGACTTTGCATGGTGAAATAGATCTTGATGTTAAGACCAATATGGTAGGACATCTAAAAGTTTGTTTGTGTGTAAATTATAATTTACAGGTTGCTTTAAGTAAAACCTTTTATAAATAAAACAAATGTGGAAACTGTCATGCCCAAGCACTAGATACTTGCTCTCAGTGTAATACAGTGAGCTGAAATAAGTTTTTTGCCTTGGGGTTCTTATGTCATTCTGTGTCTTTTACTAATGTGCATCCATTGCTCAGTGTTAATTCTTCTCTTCAACCTTTCCTATGCGCTTTTGGAGGGTGTATATGTGTTTATATATGTTTATAGCCAAGCAGAAGCTTTGATTTTTCCTAAATTGAAAAACCTTAATGATACATTTCTATTTCAATGTCATGATTTTCAAATGTCTGGTATAAATATTACTGAAAGTGTCCAGTAAGCACTGATGGAACTTATAGTTTCAGTGGTATCAGCCAAAGAAAGTGGGGTTTTTTCGTTGTTTTTTCGGTTTGTATTTGAAGATAAATCTATGGAAGATCAACAATCTAATGAAGATTGACATTACTAATTTAGAACAATAACATCATTATTTTTCTTCCAATCAGTCCAACATCAAATGGTGCTGCAGCTGCAATTTTGGCTAATGAGGAGTTTGTGAAAAGGCATAAGCTGCAGACAAAAGCTGTGGAAATTGTAGCCCAGGTGATGGCTACTGATTATCCAAGCACATTTGAAGATAACAGTTGTATGAAGATGGTAGGTTTGCAATTCTGTATTCCCTGGTACTCATTGGGGTGGTTTTTCTTAGTTTTGTTGTTTATGATTTTAGGTTGTGTTTTGTGAGGGTTTTTTGTTTGTTTTTGGTTTGGGGGTTTTGTCTGTTTGTTTGTTTTTAGTACCTGCAAGTCCTTATGATACTGCAGACATTTTCATGTCAGTGAACAAATGTATTATGCTTTGTAGTGAATATAAAACTGATTTAATTTGGACAGATATGGAATAAGCAAAGAGTATGATTGTGGAATGACAGTAAGTAAATTATAAACAGACTACGAGAAATCTTGTTTTCAAGAAATTATTTACAGGCTATTTTTTAAACAGTTTGAACAGCAAGAGAAAATGTCTTTCATTTTTCTGTTTATAATAGTAATGAAACTTAAAACAATCAGGTGGATCATAGAAAAAGGTAACAAGACATTTTGAGGATTTGTTTCAAGGCTGTTGTCTGAGTCATGCAAAGGAACAATTTGGCTTGTGAGCAAGGTTGAAGAAATAGAGGATATTTCCCAGAAAGCTTTTGCCTGCCAACAATAAGCCTTAGAATGTATTATTTCTTTCTAGATAATTTTTATTGTAGGAATATCAAACTCGGGTACATGATGCATTAAAATAAATCAGAATACCATCTCCTACAGGTTAATTTCACTGACAGGATCTATAGAAACACATTTAAAATGAAGTGTAGAAATAAAACTGTGAGCTATATTTCTGTAATGATATTTTAATGTAGAATTTCTTTTTTTCAGGTTGGCTATGATATGACTAAAAGAGCTGCACAAAAATGTTTTGAAAAAGCAGGTCTGAAACCTACAGATGTTGATGTGATCGAACTTCATGACTGCTTCTCAGTCAATGAGCTCATCACCTATGAAGCTCTGGGATTGTGTCCAGAAGGTAATAGCAGCAATGGAAACCATCATTATATTAAAATGGAAAGCACTAAAAATACCCAAATTAAGGACTCCTGTGATCTCAGTATTACTCCCCCTTTTTAGGCCTATACTCTTACCTACCCCAGGATTTCCTTCCATTTATATATTTCCTTCTAAGGAGATAAAAATGGGACAAGAATTGCCTGTGGAGGGCCTTAGCAAGTCACTGATCTTTGAAACATCTTTGCCTCAGAGTTGTTGGCACATTGTCAGTGTGCATCTAAAGACAACTGTATAACAATGCTCAATCTGTCCACATTAGTTTAATGTCATTGAATTTGCAGGATTTACAACAGGTTAAATGGCAGTGGAGTTTAGCTCTGTGTATGTAACTCAAACCATTGAAATTTTCTGCTGAAGAGTTTTTTGATTGATTTCAAATAAATAATGCATTGAACTGCTATTTCACTTCATGATATATTTAAAATCTAAATATATTCTTGCTTTGCATAGCTTATCATCTGATATAATTTTTCTCTGATTTGTTTTTAACTAATGTGAGAAAATACCATGTTCTGGCACTAGGTGGTGTATTAAGTCTGAGCTTTCTTACTGAAACAGACACATTGATGGAACTCCAGGAAGACTACCTACGTGTTTGTAGGTCTTCAGATATTTGCCTTTGAATGTTTGCTTTCTACTGTCATTTTTGCTGTGTTTTTATGGTATCTGCAGCAAAACTGGTAAATGTTTGACATATTTAAACAGGTACATGAAGCTCTTTAGCTTTGTTCCTTTAATTGATGCAGAATAATCCTGGTGCTACTTGTCTATTTAAATAATTAGTCTTGTGCTTGGTAATTTCATAGTGCAGTTCTCACAATCCTTAGGCAGTCTGGCCTTAATAGTATATGAAACTTATCTTGGAATGATAGACTAATTAGGCATAAAGATTAATGAAATGACATAAACCACTGTGGGTTTAGATGTGCAAGGCTAACTGGTATTCTCATTTAACGGCACCATGGAACCATGACAGATCTCTTTTAGACTTCAGTGTTAATAATGTAGGCTGAAGAAGCTGGTACAAGAATAAATGAGTCAGAACCTGGTTAAAAGGGAGAACTGCCTGTAGTCTGGAAAGCTAAATAATTCTAAGCCTTAGTCTGAGTGGTGTTATTTACTATCTTAATGTACAGCCCAAGTTACCATTAGTTGCCTTTGTGGCAAGGGCTTGTGTTCAACTTGGTGTTCAACCTTCAAGTCCTGGGGGTCACAAATTACAATTAACAAAAACCATAGTTATCACTGTAGTTTCATGAACAAAATATAAATAGCTTCATTATACTGATTATATCATAATGCTGTATATACCAACAGAACAATTGAACTGCAAATTAAAAAACAATTTTGTACCAAGTGCTTCTCTTCCATGTTATGCTTTCTCCAGTGGTATAAGCCAGTCTCATTAATGTAGTTTGGCTAATTTCAGTCTGCTCTTTGCAAAATATGAGCTGTAACATTTCCTAGGGTTTGACTGACACACAGCATCTCTGGTAAGTTACTGCAGGGTTGAAAAATCACAAATAAAAAAAGAACATTTTTCTTACATAAATACTGTTTTATAGGAAGAGCATGTGACCTGATCGACAGAGGAGACAATACTTATGGAGGAAAATGGGTTATTAATCCCAGTGGTGGCTTGATTTCCAAGGGACATCCTCTTGGTGCCACAGGTATGCAAAACCATTTCATTTACTCACACCCATTAGATAGGAGATACAGCTCTTGAGCATGCAGGTGCTTCCCACTCAGGCTTGAAATGTGAGGGCCTCAAAGCTTCTTCCCAGTTTTATTTCCAAATAATCCAAGTGTTGGGGCAGGTTGGCACAGCTTAACCTTTTCTAAAAAATTGCTCAATAGTACAACTTCTGAATAGTATTTGAATAACTATTCTAATATGATGTCATCCTTTAAAATTCTGGTTTTGGAGATTTTTACTGCCTCTGAATAGCCTGTACCATTGTTAGCTGTAGTAGAAGCCAATTTTTTAAGTCTTGGATGTCAAAATATTTATGTGATGTTTATAACAGAAGCTCACTTGGTCACCATTTCCAAGCAACATAGGTTTTCCCTTGTTTTGTTTGGTTTTTTGGGGTTTTTTCCTGCTGTGTTTGTTTCTAAATGAGTTGGCTCTTGCATAAAATGTGTTTGGATTTGTGAAGATAATTCACCTTCCTCGTTTGGAAATGAGAAGTTGTCAGAAAACGGGAGAAGATGAAACCTTGTGAAATACCAAATCTCAATCTAAACAGTTGTAACAGTGAGTTATAATATGCAGTTAGGGGCAGGGGGAAGTGTTAGGAAACTTTGGGGAAAAAAGGGTTCCAGATAAATGAGACTGTGGGTATCTGTAAGAGGATGGAGTATTGCACTGCCAGGTTTGTGTTAATTTTTGTCAGTTACACAGTGATATAAGCAGAGGTAGTTACTGGCATTCTTGCTTCTCCATTGCCATGGGATGGAGGAAGAGTTAGTAAAATGCAAAAAATTACAACTCTCCAGCCTGTCAACTTCATTTCCCTTGGAAACAGTCTTGAGGCCAGTTATATGCTAAACAAGGGTCATATAAATCCTCTTAAATATGCAAACCATTCCAGGCCAGGCTGTACCACAGTACACACTGTCTCTCCTTGAGGCTGAGGGAATGTGAATGAAACCTGTTCATGCTCATCTATGACTGGAATTTTAAAACTCCTTAACTCCTCCTCTTTGTAATGTTTCAGCTGACAACGTGTAGAATTTGGTGCATGAAATGCAGGTTCCTTGTCTGCCTTCTCCGAAGACCTGTGCAGTTGTCCAGGGGAAGGGAGAGGAAGGGAATGGGGGAAACGAGAAATGTGTGAGGAATGTCCAGAGAAGGGCAATGTAGCTGAGGAAAGGTCTGGACCACAAATCCTGTGAGGAGTGGCTGAGGCAGCTGGGGGGCTCAGCCTGGAGGAAAGGAGGCTCGGGGGGGACCTTCTCGCTCTCTACAACTTCCTGAAGAAGGGTTGGAACCCAGACACCTAGAGACAGGATGAGAGGACATAGCCTCAAGCCATGCTAGGGGAGGTTTAGGCTGGACATCAAGAGGAATTTCTACACAGAAAGGCTGATTAAATATGGGGTGGGCTGCCCGGGGAGATGGTGTGGTGCTGAAGGAAAGACTGGCCACGGCACTCAGTGCTACGGTGTAGTTGACAAGCTTGGTGCTTGGTCATAGGTTGGACTCGATGATCTTGGAGCTCTTTTCCAACTTAATTAACTTTGTGATTCTGTGTGTGCGGTGGGACTGGAGCCTGACTGCAGAAAAAGCGATGGCATAGTGGGGGGAGACCGAGGGTAAACATAATCAGGGAGTGTCAGGGTTGCGAAGAAAAGGAGTTTCCCTTCCTTTGGGTTTCCCAAGGAAATACAGTGCATTCCTGGCAGCTCCGATCCCTAGAAATTTCTCAGCTCCCATTCCCGTGCTCTCTCGGCGTGTCCCGGAGGGCCCGCGGGCGGCCGCGCGCTGACGGCGCGCTCTGCGCTCGATGTTTCAGGGCTGGCGCAGTGCGCGGAGCTCTGCTGGCAGCTGCGCGGGCTGGCCGGGCGGCGGCAGGTGCCGGGGGCGAAGGTCGCGCTGCAGCACAACCTGGGCATCGGCGGCGCCGTGGTCGTGACGCTCCTCAGGATGGGCTTCCCGCGGGAGCGCAGGTGAGCCGGGGCTGGGACACACCGGCGGCGCTCCGGCACGGGGGGATCCGCGGGCTGCGCCGCCAGGCCTTCCGGAGCGCTCCGCTGGGCTGCGCGCCGCACACAGCGCTGCTGGCTGAGCCTGGCTGTCCTGCTCCTTGGGTCCTCAAAACTTAGTTATTGTAGGGTTATTGCGCAAGGAAGAGATTGAGCTGTAAACTAAAACACCCGGCACTTGTAACTCTTGGGTACCTACAGGTCTGTACCGGGGTTGTAACTCACACGCTGTCGTGTCACATTGTGCACTGAGAGTTATTGGAAAGCTCAAACTGGCTTGTAAAAATGGCTCATGTGATTGTAAGGAAGAGTAATGTTCAGAGGAAAAAAGCCACCAAACAAAAACCATTCCAAGAACAAAACAGGCCGCATTAAAATTAATTAATTGAAACTAGGGATTTGCCAAAACCAGCAAGACATCGATGGGAACAGAGAAACCACTGCTTTCACTGCTAAAATTGTTAGTAATTTAGCTCTACGAAGGGTTGCTTTCAGCCCTGTTTCATGTGATACTGTAATTCCTTAAAATTCAGGTGTGTTACTTGCCCAGTCCTGGCTACAGAGTTTGCACTTGCAATTGTAGCCTGTTTCAGAGTCAGAGGAGAACTCTGCTGTGAAGGTCGCTGCATCTGCTGTAGTTCTTTGCTGGAATGGACAGGAATTGAGAGAAAACACTTAGCATTTGTACTATACTAGTATTTCAGGGGAGACTTTTACAATACAGTTCCCTTTAGGTTTTCACTTTCAGCTTTCCTTAGAAAGATTGACCTACTTATTGTGGGCATTATGGCTTTTAAAGCTCGGTGCCAGTACTTTTTTTTTTCTCTGAAAACCTGTGAATAGCAGAATTTATCATACACTGGCCTTTCAGAAAAAACATATCCCTCCCTCCCAGCTCAGCTATTTCTAACATCTGTGTCAGCTGAACCCATGCAATTCCTGTGAGGTGGCAATATAATCTGTGGAAGAGGTGGTAAGAGAAGCCACTAAACTTTGAAGGGCTGCAGTGGTGACTTTTTGTAGTGTCAGGGCTGGTAATTCTGTCTCTTTTGTAATCCCTAAGAAGTTGTACTATGTGCGAGAAAAGATAGAGGAAAAATATGTCTTCTCATGGATTCTCTTCAAACATGCTCACAAAACTTGTCAGTGGGTGTTGGTACAGTTTTAAATCTGAGTGGAAAAGACTGTTACAGGGTGTACACCTTTTTCCATTGCTTTGAGCTTTGCCTTTAAAAATACTGTCACCTTGTGGAACAGAAAAACGGATGCTATTTTTATATCATCAGCCTTGAGGTGCTGCTAAAGTAGTCCTTCCTGTCAGGGGGAGATTTTCATGTACAGATAATGTTTCTCCTGAAGAAACTTAAGTCTAATTTACTGTGGTTCATTTCACCTTCACTGGTGCTTAGAATTTTTAAAATATTTTCTTAAGTACAACTCAACCCAGAGAAATCTTAGCAATACTCATTTCATCTTACACTAGAGAAGCTTAAAACCTTTTAGTTCTCCCAGAGGCTCTGTGTGGGAGATCCCTGATGCACAGAGTTGCACTAATGTATGTCAGACTTGGGAATGGAACAGTGTGGCTGATGTGCTCAGACACCCCTTACATAACCGAATTATGATGTGCATTGTGTAATAAGGGAAAGGTGGTGACACTCCATGTTTGTGAAGATCCTTCACACCAGTTTCCTACAGCAAGGTACATACAATTAATCACTGGTTCCAGATCAAGCCTGTGGCTTCAGGAATAGCTGGTAAAATGTGCATCAAGGCAGCAGGTCTTGATCCTTTTTGCGTTAGTTTTTGAAACAGTTCTGCTTTTTGTTTGGTGGCTTTTTCTTAACCTTACGGTTTTGCATCCTGTTGGTACAGCCTTGGTTTATTAGCAAGATGAATCTGTCTCCTTCAGACAAGACAGTGCCCACTTTTGCTACCCTGTCACACATCTGTACAGCAGTGTCAATACCACCCCAGTAAGTTCCAGCAACATTTCTTGAGCAATTCTGTCACTGACCACAGTTTTGGACTCTGCTGCCAAGAGACGGTAATAGCTGTAAACTTATTCCTCCTGCTGCTTGAATTGCCATTTCTTTGAGCATTTATCTGTACTTCAGCTCTGTGTGCCCCTGCAGAAAAGAAGAATTGGTCTCCATGCTGCTATCAGGCCGTGCAGGGTGATTGCTCCAGAGTATCAGGAATAAGATTAATGATTTACTTTCATTATAAAATTAATCTTCAGTTCATACACTCAGAATACACAGATACCTGGAGCAATTGTAATTCAAGCTGTCAAGAGACCAAACTTCACTCTGATACCAGAGTTGCTTTATACTGCTAAAATGTTTCTTGCTGGTGTTAGGCCTATTCACGATAATTTGAAGATGTTGAAATATTTTGATAATTTGAAATTTGATAATTTGAAAATGTGATTTAAAGTGTTTAAATTAATGGGTTTTTCATTTCAGTAGCGGCCCTATTGTGGCTGTGCCTGTCAGTGCAGCTGTTGATGGATTTAAGTCACATCTGGTCTTCAAAGAGATTGAAAAGAGGCTCCAAGAGGTACCTGACTACTTCTTTTACCTACAACAGGATTTTAATTCATAACAGAATGTGTGTGAAACCTGATGGGAATGTATTGGCATCCATCACTTCTTCAGCACTGCTCATTGAAACAAGTGTTGTAGATTTGGATTTTGACAGAAAACTTTCTACACTGTGACATGACTTTAAATTACTTTTTTTCCACACAGTTCCTACCTGCATAAGGATATGTCAGTGGAGGCAAGTTTAGGTTGTATGTAAGGAGCTTGCTAACTAACCAAGGAAACCTTGTGTTTGGTGTTAGGTGCTTGCTTTGTAAGTGTGATTAGAAGAAGAAATCCCATTTTGTCAAACTTGTATCAGGACAAGGCTATTAGGACAGTGGTATTTTTTCTTAGTTTAATAGATTTCAGTATAGATAGTCAATATTAATTTGAGTTTTTTGTTTGTTTAGATTTTTTGATGCCTGTTTAAATGATGCCTAATGGGGAATAGATATTTTTATATTAGTAGGAATGGTGAAGGTTTTTTAATTACTTCTGTTAAATCCATACTATCAGAACATTATGTTGAAATA
This sequence comes from Corvus hawaiiensis, assembly GCF_020740725.1. Taxonomy (NCBI): domain Eukaryota; kingdom Metazoa; phylum Chordata; class Aves; order Passeriformes; family Corvidae; genus Corvus; species Corvus hawaiiensis. The sequence continues at coordinate 27,725,744 of NC_063221.1, forward strand.
AATTACTAACTTTCTCATTCCATGGTCATTACAGGAAGGAGAGCAATTTGTCAAGAAAATTGGTGGAATCTTTGCCTTCAAAATAAAAGATGGTCCTGGTGGGAAAGAAGCAACTTGGGTAGTAGATGTGAAAAATGGTAAAGGCTCTGTGGCAGTTAATTCAGGTCAGTGCTCTTTTATTATGTCATTGCAGAACACACATAAAACTAATGAATATAGACTCGTATTCTGTTTAAGCTGTAGTGACCTTGAGCAAAAATGATGTCGAGCATCTTAATTTTAAACTTTTCTTATTATTGACACTTTTAATCCATGGTGTTTCAGACCAAGAACTAAACATCATCTACTCTGAATCTGTCTAGAGAAAATTGTGTATTTTAGAGGCTACAGGCAGATCTGTCATGATTTCACAGGAATCAGAAAGGAAAAAAAATAAAATTAAACCTCTGGGCTTTTTTTGTTCTCACCTCTTAAAATTTTGGCCAGAAATGTAACTTGCAGCCATTTCTTCAGTTGCTTTGTTGGAGACACTGGTAAGCAGTAAACTGGTCTGCCTTGTCAAGTTAATTCTCCTCTGCAGCTAGTTAAGCAACAGAACTTGACTGGTTTCAGTGCTGTACCAGCTGGCATAAACTTCCATTTTTAAAAAGGCAGAAATAAGATACAGGCTGGGTGGTGTTGGGGAACCTCATAAAAATATTGAAAACACAGGATTTGTACCCTTGCCATGAAAATGTCTTGTCTCAAATCAGAAGTCGCATACCCTAGTAATGAAAAAAAACCAAAAAAAACCAAAGACAAGAGTCAGTCCTCAGAATCTCATATATCCATGAACCTGCATCACAGACCTTTTAATTAAAAACATGACAGGGGATTTGGTTCAGAAATTCATTGTTCTAAGTTATTACAAAAAGAAAACCACAGTCTTCTGTTGCATGGACAACAATTTATCAAATATTTCAATTTAATGATGAGTGTAGGAAAAGATGTGTGCAGGTTTTAGCCCTTTGGTACACACATCAGTATTTATATCAGAGCTTATTAAAGTAATTTTCCAGCTTATTTCTAGTAAGAAGATCCTATAAACTTTTGTATTTGGATTAATTCAAATGAGTGCTTTTAGAATGCACATGTTGTTCCCATGGAAGGAGAGGGCAGGAAATGCCTGAAGTGTCAGTAATGAATATCTTCAGAGAGTGTCACGGGGGAAAACTCATCTATTCCAAGCTGATCTTCGTAAATACAAGCTTGATAAAACTCAAAGATGATTATCAGTGTTTCAATGAACATTCTATCTGGTTACAAGTAGATTATTATTTATTTTCAAGGAATTAATTTGCTTAACTTTTCAGGAAGGTCCATCTTTCTTCAGTGTTGGGGTGGTCTGTGCTACAAGGTGGCCCAGCTGCCTGTTGGCTTTGGGTGGCCTCTTGCTGATATTTTTATAATGTCTCTTACTTGTACATACTTCAGGTACCGTTGGCTGACCTGTGGGATGAAGGGATGCTCCATGTAGTTGTAGCTCCTATAACTGTTTCAGGCCTCAGTTTGAATCTTCATTCAACTCCTGTCTTGCAGATAAGAAGGCAGATTGTACAATCACAATGGCTGACACCGATTTGTTGGCACTCATGACTGGCAAAATGAACCCTCAGACAGTAAGTAGGGCAAAGATGACATGATCAGGGGACTGACTGGTTTGTTTTGAATGTGTTTAAATTGAAATAATTTGAATGTTTTCATCCAACTGCCATGGCTGATCTGAAAAATTCTTGGTGTTCTCTGAACAAATCAGCCAAAATGAGATTCATCAAGAAGGACAGGGACATATCTCAGACATCCTGCAGGGCTGTATCCTGTGTGATATCCCAGATGGAGATATAATAGTGCTTGGTTTGCAGAGAAGAGGGGCAGTCCAGTTTTTGCAACATGCCATAAGAAAGAAGGAATGTGGTCCTCTCTTTTGAGGGCTTTACCCTCATAGCTGACATTAGTGTAAGGAGTCATCTTGATGCTGAAAAGTAGAAATTGAGGTGAGCATGCACTGAATGCCTGTGATTATTTATTGTTGTTGGGTGGGGGGGTTGGGGATTTTTTGGTTCATTGGTTTCTTTTTTTTTTTATTCCTCTGTGTGCCAAGAGCAGTCACAGTGTACAAGTAAACCAGACGTTTAAGTTAATTTCAAATTGCTGTGTTGTGCTTCCAAATTTGGAATGCTCTGGGTAACTGTTTCAAGATTTTAGTCTGGTAATCATGGGGTAAATTTTGCAAACTGAAATGTGTCTAGGAGAAATTTGAAGATAAAACACATTATAGAAATGTTGTAATATACATGTAGAAAATTCAGAAGCAACGCCAGCTTTACATCTACAGTTTGGATATTTTGCTGCATGCAGTTCATCTTTTTACAAGGTCTGGAGGAAAAAATCCAAATTTTCTGCATGTCTGCTTCACAAACAAGATATGTAAAATTGAATTGATCAGGAACAAAGCCAGTTAAGGCTGAGGAGGATTTGAGCTAAGAAATCAGTTGTGGCACCTACTGTCACCGTGGCTTTATTATTTGCAGTTGAAATAATCAGTTTGTCTGCAATGAACAGTTGCCACCAAAGCATGGGGTGTTCTGCCTGCTCCAGAACAACAAGCAATAAACAAGCAAGTTTATTCTCTCTGGTATCACAAATTAATAAAAATACAACTTCCTTGGTTTACTGTTCTACAGTCAGACAATGCATTTGGTGCTGGATGTGAGGTGTGTGCCAGAACTGTTGGAATGACCAAACTGCTCATCCATAATAACCCATAACTATCTGGAAGGGTGCATTTGGGAGTACATGTTGTATTGCATTTCACAGAATCTTTCTTTCTTTTCAGGCATTCTTTCAAGGCAAATTGAAGATTTCTGGGAACATGGGCATGGCAATGAAACTTCAGAATCTACAGCTTCAGCCAGGCAAAGCTAAACTTTGAGCTCAGTAGAGTAAATAGTCAGTGCTTGATATTCTTGACAAAAAAGTAGAATGAAACTAGACATTATCAATAATATGGCACAGGCTGGGTTTGATTGGACCTCTCTCACCTAAATTCTGTGGTTAGAGACCTTAATTCTCTTAACAATTTCCATCAGTTTCTCTATGGCTAAGCTTGAGGCACTAACACAAATGATACATGGTGGGGCTTTGTGACAGTTTTTGTTCTAATCACTATGGACAATTTTGTAAAAATTAGAGCTGAATTAGGCTGCTTACTGTTGTTGAGGTTAATTGGGAAGGAAGAGAGAAAAGTTATAAATAGTTTTGGCATATCAATGAAATGAGTTGCATTTTTTAAAGGCTGTAATAGCAGGTCATACGAATACTTTCAGACTTCCACTCTAAAATTTGCTGCTGCTTACATTAAAATGGTCTTGTAAAGGGGATCTCTAACAACATTTTTTTAGAATAGGTTTTAGAAATTTGCTATAAGATACTTTTCTTATTACTACTCTGGAATTAAAAAATAAATAAAATACCCAGAAGTAAGCAGGAACTAGAATGTTGCTGTGAGGTTCACAGGATTTGATAATACTTCAGCTTGAAAACAGATGAGGTTTCCCAGGAGAGCAGAGAGGGAGTACAACCAAAATGTTACCTGTTTTCTCCTGGTAAAATCTGGTGTTGATCATGATGACGTTCTTGTCAGTAATGTAAAAGCTTTAAGTTCTGTTTTGGGAAAATGTATTCTGGTTGGAAGTTTAATAGAAAATTAAATATACTTTTCCTGTTCTTCTGTGTGTCTCTTGGTCAAATTATAAACATGGATTTCATGTTAATGTACTGAATGGAGTGTTTTATTCAGGACACCTGCAGACATCCACTTTTTCCTCCTCAGGCGTTGTTAGTAGATGGTCCATAAACTTCATCTCAGTCCAGCAGATACATCTCACATCCTCACATACGTGGGCTATGGCTGAGGAACTTACACTGAAACTTTCACTTCTCTGGTTTAACTAAAATAATAACAAAAATGAGCAAATTCAAGCCAATCATTCTGCTTCCTATTGTAAATGGCGACAGATTGCTGAGCAGTAAGAATGGCTCTACTCCATCAGACCAAAAATCTTTCTGTCCCACTGGATTTTCTCACTGTTCATATCTTGGAAGGAATATGAAGATGGCCCAATCATTTGTTTCCTCAGACTACTTTCCTAACTGCCACTGGTTGTAATTTTTTTTCCCAGCTCACCAATTTGAGCCAGAAATGGTTATGTCTGGATTGTCTTTCATGAGTTTATCCAGTCCCTTTTGGAATCCTTGGACAGCTTTTTTAGCATGGATCATGAGTTTCTGTACCTACACCCCATAAAGAATTAAACTTACTCCTTTCTATCCTATACGTTCCAGTTTTATACCTCTCTGGTTTTTGAGGGCTTTTTTTCTTTTTGGGGACTTTCTGGGGGGGGCTTTGGTTTTTACTTGAAGAACAGTGAACAGCTTCAGAGCACTCCTGGTGTTTATAGTCTTGCCCTGTCACCTTCAGACTTCACTGTTTAACTGTGTCACATGGGGAGAGACCCTTGTAACCTTCTGTCCATCCAGGTATCCTTCCTGTATGCTGCCTTCCTGTTGTCCTGTTAAAAAGTTTTCAAGATACAAGAGCATTTTCTGCCTATATTTTTCTTTCCTGACTTGCTTTTCTGACCACTCCTACTTTTGAGATGATGTTTTCTTAGATCTCTTAAAGCTGGGGGCTCATTTCTTTCATACAAACTCAGTGCTTATTTCTGCACTGTGAAATTGAAATATTTTAAATTACTGTTCCATATGCAGCAGTTCATTTGTACTGAATTTCAGCTGTGTTTTACTGCCCAGGCACTCAGTGTTCAGACCTTCTCTTTAATATCTGGATGAATCAACATTTGTGACCTCACTGTTCACCATCTTTTCCAAGGCATTAGTTTTCTGTTAATTAGGACAAATATGGCAATGCTCCACTGTAAACTTTTTAAAGTAAAATCTGGTCATTAGAATCAGGTTTCCTCCTGTGTATTGTTTATTGACGTATCTAAAGGACTGGAATAGATAGGAGTCATATCTTTCAAATGAAAGCAGTGTTTAACTCTCTGTAAAATAACACTTGCTATTGTATCCACTGCTTTTTCCTAAGTTCTTGCCATTTGGCTTGTGGGTTAAAACAAAGGGGAATTACAGGATTGCAGCAGTAATTCTGTACAGAAAACAATTTGTTCCTCCTCTTGAATTACTGATACTACCAGAAGAACTCTGAGTAGATGTCTGTTATGCAAGCTAAGAACATGCCTTTTTCAAGAATTTTGAGTAAGATAAAACATGCTTTTGGCCTCTGCTTAATTAAAGCAGCAAATGAATTTTGAAGTGTAAACAAGATAACATAGATATTAGTAGTCCATCCCAATAATAGTTCAAGTAAGATGTGCTCAACTGCAGAGTGAGATGAAGTTTTTTAAGGGGGAAAAGCTGCACAGGAATATGAAGGGGGGAAAAAGTGCAAAAATAACTTTGGAGTTTGTTTGCTACCAAGAGAAATAATATCCAAGGCTGAGGCCCTGACCCTCAGAGAAATCTGGGTTTGCACAGGCCCGGGGCTTTCAGGCTTGAGCATCTGCACAGACAATGTCGTTATAACATAGACATCCCAGATTAAACCTTCAATTCCCATCGGCAGTAGGTAGAGGGAGTAGTGCAGAGGCTGGCACAGCCTGCAGCTAGGTGAACCGGTCAGGCTTGTATTTCTCCTGCAGGATTTAAGGAGATGGAATAAAAGGCGAAGTCGTGTATTTGGCCCACCTACCTGCTAATGTCTTATTTAGACATCTGTCTTGTATTGCTTCTTCACTTTCAGCACCTTCTTTGTGTTATAACTTGCTGAGTAATTTTTACATATAACACTTCCTCTGATTTTTCTGGGAGTGAGGTTGGGGAGGGTGTCTTTTCTAGAAATCCCAAATCCTCCATGAACATTCTGCAGTCTTAGAATATGACAACTTTGAATAAATAAATGTTACAGTGGATAGAATTAATTTACTCTCATGAGGAAAAGCTCTGTGGTACAAAGCAGTTTTTGACAATATTAAGTTCTGTTACTCATTTTTTGTATAACTCAAAGCATTACCTACATTTGTACCATTTTAGAAATCTTGCTACAAAAGTTTTCTTTCTCACTCCCTAATGCTCTGTTGACCAAGCAACATTAAGTTCCTCTTCCCCAGCTAAAACCCCCTGTAGCTCTAGATCAGTGTTTTTAATGAAGTTTATGTGTTACTGCAATTGCATTGTGCTAACTGGATTCCTTGGGGGCAGAATTAGAAAGGAAGACAGAGGTACAAAAAGGTGTCCAGTCACTGAACATAGCAGTGCTTTAATTTTGGTTTCAATGGCCTTGTGTAAAGGAAAAAAAAAAAATTGTAATCTGCTAGGCAGAGGGTTTGGTGTTCTCAGACTCCCGGCTCACATGAGGGGAAATCTCAGCTTTAGACATTAAAATACTTGGGAGGGTTGTTCTTGCTTCTTGGACTCTAGTGAGTACCCCTTGCCAGCTCTTGGTTTGGGGTTTTTTTCCCAGCTGTAATAAATGTGACAGCCAGAGGTGTTGGCAGGTTGGCAGGTTTCTCTTACCTTTATTTTCTTTTGCAAAATACATGTAATTCTTGCATATTGGAATTTTCACTACAATGAAAAAAGCAAGAGAAGCAAATGATTTGTCAGTTGGAGCCAGAGCAGAGCCGATACCTGACTCAGCAGATGTGGCTTGCAGGAGTTAAGAGTGAATGCTTTGGTTTTGGAGGACAGCTTTTATTTTTAAACTTTTACTTGAGTTTTGTGTTTTCAGCTCTGCTGCTCTGCCTAATCAGAAATAGGTTCAGTGCAGAACTATACACTTACTTTTGAAAATGCATATATGTTCCACAGTCTGGCAGGTGGCATCATGGAGGCTTTGCCTGTCTGCAGCAAGTCCTGGTACAGGGCAGTGTGGAATCTCTCTGGAAAGCAGCACAGTGAGGAGGCTGTGAACAGCTGAGCACAGTTCGTGGCAGCTGGGTTAAAGAGCTGGTTTTTTGGGGCAAAAGATCATTTCAGGATGCAGGAGGATGGGATAAAGGGCCTTGACTACATCTTCCCTCTCAGGACAGAAAAAACTACAGATTGTCAAGGCTGGTTTTGTCCATTTCCCATATGTCCAATTCGTCTGAGGTCAGATTCAACTCTTACCTCCTTGGAACAGGAAATCCATCGCTTCCTGTTCTGCAGAGCACCAAGAGCACTGCATGTCAGCTCTCGTTAAGCAGAAACGGGTAAGAATGCAATTAGCCTGGTGGATAAAAGGCAGGGAAAAGTCTCTTAACTATGAAAAATCAACACTTGAGGAAGCAAACCACATGTGAAGAACAAATGCTGGAAAAAGCCCCAACTGTTTGGAACAAATGCCTTTATTACTTAAATAAACAGCAGTGTAATTTGTTGGAGTGACAGTAGGAGCTGTTCTGTACCCTGTATCTGTAAGAAGAATTCATTGCTAACTTGAAAGCAGACGGCTTTGTATGGCCCTGGGTGGGTTTTCTGGGAAATGTTAGTTATATGCTGTGATACAGGAACAGAAACTTCCTAATAATGCTGCAGCAGGCTAAAAGGAACATGGATAGTATAAAACAAGTACAAAATATGCTGTGTCTGTATCCCATATTTCAGGTAGATTAAAAGCAGTCATGGATTTTAATTTTTTTTTTCTAAACAGTACATGTCCTCTGGGAGAACAGACATCTCGGAGTTCATTCGGATCAAGACACAGATGCCAATAGGCTCATGGCCAGGCACTGCTGTGAATTCTTAGGTTTGAAAAATACTTCCCTTCCTGCTTTGGAGACAAAACCCCCTTTTATTCCTTGTGTTTTGATTATTCATGTTTTGAAGCAAAATGACTGCAAGTTTCTTAGAAGAATTTTAATGATTTTTTTTATCTCCTTTCATATAAAGGCACGATACCAGCACATAGCAGTGAGCACTTCAGGAATGCCAGTATTTCTGTAGAGTCTGAATCAGATAAATAAAGGTGAGAGTAAAGAACGTTTTGTTACTTTTTAAGATACAACTAAAACCTTCAGAATGCCTCATGCCTCACTTCATGCAGATCACAAGTGAGCTGGTGCCTGGAGAACCACTGTTCTTGGAGCTCATGCTTCAGTAGATCTGCTTATACCTTTTGTTCTCTGCCATGTTGCTGTTTGACTGGCGTGTCTGTTATTTGAGCTTATAATATCACAACTAGATTTAGCCTGTTTAGGATAGTGTCAGTAGTTGCAGAGCTGAGCAGGTTTCACATGGAATATACTGACTGCATAGTGCAGCTTGGCCCTGGACATGGCCTCATGCTGGGGTCTGCAACAGTTTCTTTGAAATCTAAGAGCTCAAGGTAGCCAAGGCTGTCCTGGACCTCCACCGGGTCTTTTTACTGCTGGGCAGCACAGAAGGTTGTGTCCTGCACAGGGTGCTGTGTGCCAGGCCCATGGCAAAGCAATGCTGTGACACACTGTCTGTCACAGCTGCCCCAGCAGCTGTTTGCCCAAGGACCTGGTTCTCTGCCATCTCTGTGGGCTGAAGAAATAATCATACCAAAGTTTAAACAGAGTCTTCAGCTTCAGTTTTTAAACCTGGAAATGTTTCTTCATGCAGGCTACAGCCACCACTCAGGCCCAGCAGCATGGGACATGCAAGAGTACGAAGACTCAAGTTTGACTGGAAATGTTTCCCGCAGCTAATTCTGTGCTGTGAGTCTTGCAATGGAAATTCTTTGCTCTGAAAGTTCCAGAAAGCTGCACTGAACAGAAACAGTGGCTGCTGAGTCCATGTACCATGGCAGGGCATAGCCTTTGGCTTACTGGTGTGTCAGAACACCTTTACATAGATTTGACTCCAGCTCTGGTTTTCCTGGGAATTTGTGAGGATGATGGAAATGCAGCACTGGGCCTGGAGAAGGGAGATGGGGAGTCTGGGATATGTTGATGTAGGAGATAAGATGTGGAAGAAGTGAAAGCTTGGAGGAAGAAAAAAAAGCCTGTACAAGTAATTTGTAGCATAGTGTAAGGGTGTGTATCCCTTTGCACATGGGATATCTGATGTCTGACTCTTGTGTGCCTCTGTTTCCCCACTAAAGGAGGCACAATGCCCTGCTTTTTATAATGCCCTGTACTTCCTCTAGATGCTACCTGACAGCTAACTACTATACTTCTACAGAAAAAACACAGGTAAAAATGCACTTTTGGGGAAGGGTGAATGCTGGTCACTTCCTCTCCCTTGTGGGCTGCTCTGGCATCAGTAGTGAGTGAGGTAATCCCCCTACTCCTCCTCCCTGAAAAAATTGTGCACATTTTGTTGTATGGACTATACAGAAAGGGTAGCAGGCAAATGTGTCCTGGATCTCTGAGTCACTAGGAAAAAGCAGCCAGCTTTGTTTTGTTTTTATTTTTGTTTCAGTAAAAAAAACACTTCCCACTCAAACTTTTGAAACTTCCACGTGGCACACAGGGGGATCAGTTCCAGTTGATATAAGCCTGGATGAAGAGAGGGAGGAAATAACTTAATTGCTTTAGACTTTCGTTCAGCTGGAGTGGAGAGGAAAGAATCAGTGTCCCTTCTTTGGAATCCAGCAAGAAGGTCGTGTTGTTGGTGAGGACAGATCTTCTGCAGGTTTTGTGGAGGTACTGTATGGAGCACTGCGGGGTACTCACAAAACAGGTGGCTTTATATTTAATATAGTAAGGGCTGTCAGGGACAAAAAACTGTGTTGCTTTCTTGGTAGTATTGCTGCACTTGGAGCATACTGTTATCAACTGTATGTTCCTGTTCTTTTCACCAAATAAGAAATGTGAGGTTTCTGGGCTGAATGTCTCTGTGTGTGTGTGTGTGTGTGTGCGCGTGTGGTGGAAGGTTCTGATGTTGGTGCTGTTAATGTGAGATATAGAAGATAGAAAAGAGATTGAATGGATGGGGTGTTACAGCATATTTGGGGACTTTGCCTCTAAGACATTTGTAGCTTCAGCCTATGGATCCCTGGTCCCCGAAGATCAGTTGATGTGTTGAAAAGGAGGGAGAGTTAAAGGGGAGGGAGATAAAATGCAGGAAAAACTGCTGATCTATCTCCTCCTAGCTAATTTGAACCAGACCCCCAGAGAATGGGAGGACATTCCCACCTGGGAATGATTTGGGTTGAATGCAGCTAAACTCAAAGGTGCAGTAACGGTGCAGCTCCAGTGTCCTGCAATGAAATGCAAAAGCATGCACACTGTCTCTGCTTCTCTTCTGCCAATTCCTGCATGCTGGCTTTTGGCTTCGCTCACGGATCTTGCAAACTGCGTTGACAAAAGTAATGGGAGATTGTTTATTTCCCAAGTCTTTATATTCAGGCTGTAGCTGCTTCCTCTTTCCTACTCACATTTTCCCATATGGTGACTTTGGAAAATTCCTCTCTGACTTCGCTGGGAAGTGCAGGAAGCTCTCACTGGTAGAGGGTTGCCTGTTGCTCTCTCCAATTCTGCTGCTCACATCTGGAAAGGATCTGGCTTGGAAAGGGGAGACTTGCTCTGAGCTCAGTGCATGTTACTGACATGGCATGAGCTGAGAGCCTGTGGGGGCAAGAGAAATGTTCTTCTCCATTCATCTGATTTCTGACAGCAAAGGTGAGTTTTTCTATTTTTTTTAAAGCTGGCTTGTCAGACAACCTGCTGCAGCAGCCTGCCTGTCAGCTGCAGCTTTTAGCAAGGGTACTCAGTGTAACAAACTCAGTTAACCTGTGGATTTTGGAGGAGAATCCTCTCCTTCAGTGAATGTTTTTCTCATCTCTGTGTATGTGTGTCCTGTGAGAATGTGTTTGGAGAATAATAGGTAACAGAGATTAGATATTTTGAAAGTGATTCTGTTGTTTATTGGGGGAACTGTAATCACTGAGAAGCATTCAGTAACTCCTGAAACTTCAGTTTACCTCTTGAGACTGTGCCTTTTGTAGCACTCTTGTGTTGTGAGGCATCAAAGTGCAGGTATCAGTTGTGTCTGGACCCAGAAAGATACAGCCACAGACGCCCCTGAGCTGGTTTCAGTGTCACTTCAGTCTTTGGGTAGCAGGTCCTGATCCAAAGCCCTCCTATATCAAGGGAACAGGACTGACTCTTTCTAGTGGGTTTTGAGCTACTCCTTTAGAAGCTTTCTTAGTAAGGCTGTGAATCAGGCCCATGGGAATGAGTTGAAAGGGAGTGAGTTACTTCAGCCTTTCTTTGAACTAAAAGAAAATCACAATCATGCCTGGTTTTACTGCCTGCACTCCAGATGTACACAGATGTTCCTGTATCCAAAGTGTCTCACTGTGCTAGAGCAGCATTCCCTCCAAAGGCATCGTAGCAGACACATGCATATTGATAAGGGGGTGAGATTTTCTCAAACACTTACTTGCAATAGATAGAATATTTCATGTTAATTTTTTAACATCTTTTCACCAATAGATGTGGAAAAGTCAGCATGTTGCAAATCTGTAGAGCCCAAGACCAACCACGATGTAACTGTGCTCTGGGAACAGCGCTGGTAGTGTTACAGCAGAGCTGACTGAGACCTGTATATACAAGGTTTTTTTGTCTATAGTTTCTTTTGCAAGTATCTATAAGGGTGAGATGTTATAGAGGAAAAATACTTTCTTAGAGATCTGAAGTACTTTCTGAGATGATTTTCCCTAAAATTTCTGAAATATTTTCTGAGATTAGGTCACCAAATACTAAGGATTTTACTAATCCTCTGTTGGCATACTCCATATGGCCAATTTTGGTCTCAGTATTAATATCTAGCTACCATACAAGGAATGTTTTATAAAAGAGATGAATTTCATTATATTCAGCTATTACAGATATGAAAGCTGTAAAATAGTGGAGCAGGGGGAAGAGGGATCAAGCACATAATGATAAATACTTAAAATCATGAACCCAGCATGTTTGAAGCAAAGACCAGGACTAAAGCAACACCAGCATCCATGTTTTGGGATGCTCTGCCCTGTAGTCCCACCTGCTCCCATTTCTTCAAGTATAAGTCAGTGTTTAAAAAAATTATTTAAGACTTTCATGACTGTGACTGAGAGCAGGATCTCTCCAATGCTTCCCAAGCACCCAAGCTCTCTGTGAGAGCTCCTGGTGCAAAGCCGCAAGGAGCTGTGGGCAGATGTAAATATAGACATGCAGTTCTGACAGCTGCCAGTCTGGCTCTGTGAGGTTCTTGTTTCTGATGCGAAGAAGGAATCTGGGCTAGCAGAGGTGAAGAGAGTACTTATTTCATAAGGTCATGAATCCATCGTGCCTTTTCACCTTAAAAGATCAGCCTAAGTGTTTCTCATCACTGTCAAATCCTTCTGTGAAGAATAGCTGAGAGGATAAACAAGAAGTCATAACCAACCCTGACTGCAAACCTTTATGCATGAAATCTGAGAAGGGCAGAAAGTGGGACCGAGGGGGCTGAGTTAGGGCCAGCTGGCTGCTCCAGTAGATACTCAGCTTCTGTTTGGATTATTTTAACCTGCGGCCAGAAAGATAAAAGCTGAACATTGGCCAAGTGTTTTAGGTTCAGATCCGCACTGTCCAAAATCCATAGGAAGCCCATTCTGTTTTCAGTAGGCGCGAGGTTTTGTTATTGCACGTGTAGCAGCCCCTCTGAGTCACCTTCTCCAGCCTCTATGTGTAAATAACGAGACGAGTTTCTTCCTATGCAAACCCGTGAGGAACGGTACGACCGACAGCCACATTGAACTAACATTGCATAACCCCTTCCCTGTATCTGCGGGATCATCTGGCGTTTCTCAATATGAAAAAAGCAATAAATAACCTGGGGAGTCGGGGTCGGTGCGGGGGATGCTGCCGGGCCGCCGGCTGTACCCGGAGCCCACTGGCTGCGCAGCGCCAAGCGCCTTGAGGGGACGCGAAAGCGCCCCGGGAGAGCGGGAGGCGGCGGCGGGGCTGGCCCCGGCCGGGCCGGGGTTGCGGGGCCGCGCCAGTGCTGCCCCCGCGGCGCTGGCCCGGGGCGCTGGCCCGCGGCGCTGACCCGCTGTCCGGCTCGCAGGGGCGATGCCCGCCGGCGGCCGGGCGCTGCTGGCGCTGCTGGGGCTCCCGGCGCTGCTGGCGCTGGGCTGCGCCGCCGACAGCGACTTCGCCGAGGGCGGCCCGGAGCGGCGGCGGCCCGGAGCGGGCCCCGCCTGCCCCCGCGACTGCGGCTGCACCCAGGAGGGCGTCGTGGACTGCGGCGGCATCGACCTCAAGGAGTTCCCGCTGCTGCTGCCCGAGCTGACCAACCACCTCTCCCTGCAGGTAAGGGCATCCCTCGGCCCCGTGCCCTCATCCCTCCCCTGAACCCCGTGCTTTCCCTCAGCCCCTCCTTGGCTCCCGGCGGGAGCAGCAGGTGCAGCAGGCCTGGCTCCTGAGCTCGACGAATGCGCATGGTTATCAGCATCCTCTCCCCTCAGATCCAGGGAGGGGAAAAAGAGCTCCACAGGCTCTCACAGCTCCATGAGAAGAATTTTTGTCCAAACCAACAATTTCTTGTTTCTCCTTTGGCCAACACATATTTCTGGTGGAGGCCTTTCATTTTGAGATGTCTTTGAAGAACACGATAAATGGCAGAGAATTTTTTTGGGCAGCACGGCATGTTAGTTCAGACACAGAGAGCCAGGCCAGAGGCAGGCCAGCCCGTGTCCCCCAGTGTCCCACCTCTCCCTGCAGCACATGGACTCAGCAAGGAGCAGGAATGAGCTGGCCATTGCCACCCATCACCCGAAGTGGCACTGCCTGGTGCTGGGCTGCCTGTGGCCAAGACACTGATGTCATGCAATGGTCCCGCTCCACACACCTCATGTTTTCTCATGAAAAGGACAAGTAAGATGTGAGATATGAGCTTCAGGAAGAAGAATTGGGAGGTCCTAGACTGTCAGCATGTTTCCATGCTCTGCTGTTAGTTAATTGATCCCTGTGACCAGCATTTGGGCAGGTGTCCTTTCCCTGCCAGTGCTCTGACAGGGAAAGGGCAGTGCTTCTAACCAGAAGGGCTAGAGCATAGCAGTCCTGTGGCCGTGCCTCCTTGGAGCAGTGGCAGTAGTTCTGGTTTCCAATGCCTGGCCCTTCACCAACTGCTTTTGCTTTATTGCTCCCATCTGTCAATTCTGTTCAATGGATTGTCTCGGTTTTGAAAGACAGGTGTCTGCTAAGGAAGGCAGAGGCCCCCCTTGAAGTGGCAGATATAACCCCTTTTCCCTCCAAGTTATTATATTTTGAAATCAAGAGCCTTTAGGCGAAGATGTGGGAAATAGGAATAACAGTTCTTTACTCTATATATATATGTATATAACCAGTCAAACAAAACAACAACAACTCTGGCAGTAACAGCAAACACAAACCCAGTGCCAGCCTTCTGGGCTGTCAGGCCCTTTCCCCTCGGGTGCAGTTCCGCTCGCAGCCGGCAGGGGCGCTGGCGGCTCCCGGTGAGCAGGGCAGGTGCGATGGTTCCCCCGCGGCTGCAGGGGGCGCTCCGGAGCGAGCTCGGGAAACCCGCGGCTCTGGTGCCCTGGGATCCCGGGAAGGGATGGAACAAAGGCTTCACAAACCGCTGGGCAGTTGATCCCGGACTCTCAGGAACAGCAGGCTGGAATGGCAGGGACGAACGGCAAATCCCGGGTGGCAGACGAGATGTATCCAGATGGGAAAAAACCACGGAGGCCCAGGCAGGCAGGGCGAGCAGGGCTACAGCGTAGCGAAAGCTCGAAGCAGCAGCGGAGCAGGACAGCCACAGCTCGGTCTCCAGCAGGGCAGGGAAAAGCGGCTTTTGGGGTCCCGGCGTTGCTTCCAGCAGGAAGAAAGAACGGCCAAAAAGAAAGAAGCAGCAGCTCCTTTCTCTGCAGCTTCTCTCTCCGGACGCTCAGAGCGAACTGTCACCACACCCAGGTGTAGACAAAAGAGTAGCCAGGCCCGCCCCACTCCCCTTTTTGTCTTTCTTAAGTACAGCTATTTGTCCCCTAGCAACATGCATATGGGAGAAAATTCCTTTAACAGGAAAACCTAAGACTAAACTAAAACCCCAACATTAATGAAATGCAGATTTTGTTTAGAGCTTTTCATTTAGAAAAACTGTAATGGAAGCTGGCACCTTCCTCAGCAGATCTGTCCCAGGCGTGTGCTAGCCATGGCTCCTGCCTCTGCTGCCAAAAGAAAAGAAGCTTTTTGGAGCTGCAGCTGCCACCTTCTGTGCACTGGCCTGGCTTCCAGCACAGTGGGTCCTTGACTGGTCCCCTGGATGCTAAAACTAGAACCACTCATTAATGGTCAGAATGTTAGTCAGCATGTTAATGAAAATCTGATGGCAGTCACCCCTGACAGCACAGCCAGTGAAAGTGAACCCAGTTTAATGCTTCCTATCCATAACAAGTGGCTTTTAAAACAACCCATGAATAACAGAAGCCATAAACTTGGAAATCCACCATGCCAACCTTGTAGCAAATGCCTTGCTGCAGCTACAAGATTTGGCTGTGGCAGATGGATTGTGGGCCTTGCCAGGCATAATCACACTCTTTGGTGCATCCTGGAGATGAGCAGGAGTCAGTCTTTCAAATGCTGCTGGGTTTGGATGTTTTTGGTTTGAGATCTGAGTTTGGATCATTACTGAGAGAAGTCTTGACAAGGATTTGACATGGTGGGTTCACTTCCAGATTTTATTTAAGTTCACAGTCTGGGTTTACTGGGATCCTTCTTGGATTACTTTGCTGATGATTAATACTCTCCATTTTCTTAGAATAATCAGATAGAAGAAATCTTTCCAGAAGAGCTTGCTCGTCTTTATAGACTGGAAACTCTCAATTTGCAAAACAACAGGCTGACTTCAAAAGGTGAGCCACGGGGTAGACAGAGCCTGTGCCTCCAGAACACCAGCTTGTGCAATGAGGCCAGTGACAGCTGATAAGGAAAGCCAGAGTGATGGATTGCCTTGGTTGGAGTGGTTTGCTGTGAGCCTCACTCCTCTGGCCATCACACAGATCTTGGAGACACTTTATCATCTGAAACATAATACTCAGTGTAGAAGAATGCAGCCCTGCTGAACCAGTGGAGGAGACCTGGCAGCAGCTTGTGTACTGTGGTGTGAGATCTTCTCATCCAGGAAACTCCCTCTGGTCCCACAGGCACTTCCATGCAATGCACTTGAGAACCAGAAACATCCACATGCTGAATGATTTCCTCCTGAATGACCTTGTTTAGTTCAGTCTAGTCAGTCAGGGTAGTTTGGTCCAGTTTTGTCCTTGTCAAATTTGGTATGAATTTATATACATATTGCAAATAAGGACATTTCTACCCTTCTCAAACCATTTTGATTTTTGTAGGCAAGTTTTGCTGGCTCAGTCTTATGTTTATTAGAGAAACTTGACAAGGGGTTAGCGAGGAAAGCAAAAGAAACAGAGAAATTGGAGTAAACAGTAAGAGAGGAGGATATGGGATGCAAAAGAAGTAATTATTAATAATTTATGTGTCAGCCAGTTGATCTGAATGCTCTTTTTATCCTTATTGCAATGTTAGAGAGAAAACTTTATGAGATTGTGGGCATATTATACATGGGCTTCTAGGCACAGCACTCTTACACAGCACAGGGAAAGCTGTGCTTAATATATCCAGCCTTTGACATTATGACTTCTGGGCCTTCATGTTTCTTTCACAAGCCCCAGTGCAGCCCTGAGTTTCCAACGTGTTTTGACATGGGAAATAGCTTCACCTTTGACTCATGATTATCTAAGTGCCAGGTGAAAGTGTTACTTGCAGGCTTTCCATTGTGACAGCAGTTGTGCTTGTGTGATCAGCTGGATGTGGGGTGACTCAGATGAAAATTAGTAATTATTGGGGACGATAAGCCCTGAGCTGGATCAGCTCTCTGAGCTGGTTACTGTTTGGATATCTGTATTGTGGGGGAGCGGAGCAAGAGAAGGGTTGTGACATGCAGATACTGGGGTAACTTTGGCAATATACTCATGCATCGGGTTGATCTGATCATTAAGCAACCTCAGATTATGTCCTTGCAAGAAAAAAGATTTGCAGAATCATAAGCAAATTACAGGAGAAGGTTCTCAGATAGTGTGGTTGCTGCAAGCACTGATAATCAGCCATAGGGCAGATCTGCACAGCTATGTACCTGACCCCTGCCAGTGGGCTTGGCCACAAAGCCTTGTGTGATCAGGATTTTAAATAGTTATCCATTGCTCTTAACAAGTTTGTACTGTTTGATTTGGTTTGTGGGTTTGGGGTTTTTTCCAATTAAATAAAAAGAGACAACAATAGGTTTGAATCAGATTGTTTCAGTGGCATTAAAAAGTATTTCAATCTCACATGAAAGATACTGAGAGGGAAAGCTGTCCTCTGATATTTTCACTCAGAATGGCAGTAAGGTGCTGATGTCACTGATTAGTTATTCCTATTCTTAAGGGTTGCCAGAGGAAGCATTTGAGCATCTGGAGAACCTGAATTACCTGTACCTGGCAAACAATAAGGTAAGAAGCTCTGAAGCCTTTTAGAGTTCTTTTCTAGTTGCGTTCTGAAAATTAAATGAGCAAGATGTCAATTCTTTCAAAATATATGTACTACTTAAGTAAAACTGTGCTAAAGTGATATTCTAATGCAGGTTCATCTAAGGTCAAAACAGTATGTGAAAAGTTTAGAGGCTGCACATGCAGGTATATTTTGAACACTTGTTTATTTGTGCACCTGGTGAAAGGTTTCCCTCGTGTAGGGGGATACAGCCCCTGCATGTACAAATTACCACTGTCTGCAGCAGGCTTTGGATCAGCTGCATGCAGATTTGGCTCCTGCCTGTATGTAGGGTAATGATGTAAAATGCTGCCTTATCAGATGAGGCTGGTTGAAAAATTTGTGTACAAACACATCCTAGTGCCTTTGTTTGAGCCATCAAGATCTGTAAAAAGCTATCCAGTTTTCCCTGACTCCCATTCTTATTAGGTTTGATATGGGGAGGATACCCACACACAGTGACACTGTGCCAGTCATTAATTTATTCTTTTAGCTGCTGCAGTGGTTAGGAGCTGAATTTCTTCTTATGATGGAGAAGATCCCAGATGCTTTCCTATTAATGACCTAGGTTGGATGTCTTAACAGAAGCACATCTTTCCTGCCAAGGCTAGGAAATGAAATAGCTTCTCATATACCCTTGCATCTGGGAGGTTCCCATTATGGCTTTCTTTATCCCCAGTGATTGTCCACAAATATTTGCTACAAAAGAAACTGGGATCCACAGAAAAACATAAGTTAAAACATCTGAGAGAACTTCTTTGTCTACAAAAATCCTGCCCTTCCATCCCACCTTCTCTCTCTCTGAATGTCTGTATATATATTTTATTATCCTCTTAAAATCTGGGACCATTTGATTTTCTGATTAAATACATGTGGCCACATTCAGGTTTCAGTCAGGCCAAGACACATCCAGAATCACTCCATACATTTCTGTATGGAGTGATTGAGAATAGAACCCATTCCTTAGTACAGTAACATTGTGTTCTTTTCTCTCTTTCAAGCACCATTTCCATGTAACAATCTTGGCAGTTAATAACTCCATAAAAAGGAACAAGCCAGACTGTGACTAATATTCCAGAACCTTGCACTCTGATTTTCCCTGTGTAACAAAACAAAGTGTTTGGTTTTTCTGGCTTTGCTGCAGAGAGAAAAGAATCCCAAAAGAAATTGCAAACATCAGCGAATGTCAGAAGTAGTTAGAGTGAGAGATTGTAGACCCGCAAAAATAACACATTTCTTTATAAATCACAAGCCAGGACAAACCAGATTGGCTTCAAACTGCATCTCCTCTGCAGCAGGAAACATTGTGGATCAAGTTACTGTGGTATCTGGAGGAGAGCAGGGATTTGCTGGTAGTTTGCTCCTTGTTTTATGGATTATCTTAATGCTGCTTTATCTTCCATTGTGATCCCATCAGATGTAGCTAAATCATCTTTCATTAAACTGGCATAGTTGATCAGAGAAAAGAAATGTAACAGACTAAAAGCCTTCTGTGGCCTGTGAGTAACAAGTACTTCAAGTAAAGAGCAGATGCTGTAGTTTCCTTTTTAATTTTTCACCCCCATTCTCATGTTTTGTATCTCTCATAAAGAGTGCACAGTAAACCTTGTTAATGAAAGAAATTGTTCCACCAAATTATAGACCAGATCCTGAGCTGTCATTATTATTTAATATAAGCAGATGATTTTGGTGGCAGAAGGTTTGCATTTTCCCATATCCTGAAAGTGATATGGGATTCACCCCAGTCCAGTACTTCTGTTTTTATCAAAGCTTCATCCAAGCAAGAAAAATGGTTTCAAAACTGGTAATGACTTTTTCTATTAACCTTCTGAATTCATTAGTTAACAGTGGAGAAACACTCTCTGCCACATAGAAAGGAAGGTGCAGAAATAAAGTTGAAAGAGAATTGCAGCTGGAGAAATGCAGATTGCTTCTTGTTAGGCAATAAATTAGACAAAGGTATTCAAGTCAACTTGATTTTTGCTAACACTTAAAACAATTCAGCAGAAATCCTTCAGGCAGGTAACCAGTGAAGATCAGTCTCATGACCAAGTGCTGAAATGCCACAGCAAAGTCCTGAGCAAGTGAAAACTCCTTTTGGATTAAATTTCTCTCTTTCCTCTTTCTTGTGGTTCTGATGTCTTTCATTTCACATGTCTGAGCCATGTCCTTTGTTTTGTATAAAAGTTATGACCTAATTGACTGGAAAAAAGCTTTAATGTACCACCATGTATCAAAATGATTGTCTTGTTTCCTGTGTCTGAATTGTTAATATTGTGTCATGGTAGAGACTTATTTCTTTCTGAGGCATTGTCGGACCTTCTTACTCAGAGATGAGTGCTTTTATCCAGTTCCCTGAAATCATATCTCCCAGATCAGGAGGTGAGAGATTACCACCAAAGCCAAGAACAACTGCAGTAATATGCAGAATGCCTCATTCCAGTGCTCACAAACCACCTGGAAATACTGATAGCAGTGTGATTTGTGGGAAAGATCTTTTTTGTGTTTGTGACCATTAAATGTTTGAGACAGGCTAAGGATGGAGGTTTTGGGACAGCTGGAAATGAAGAACAGTAAATAATGGGGGGGTTTTTTGTTTGTTTTTTTTTTAAAAGAAGACTGTTTTATGAGTCCAGTAAATTGGAAGTTCATGGATGGAGTTCATCAATGCACACTTGACATACCAGTAGAGAGGGGTATAGGCACTATTTGGATAAATACATAGCTTAAGGCTTAGGTTAAGTTTTTTTTAAGGCTTAGGCAGTTCTCCAATAAAGTGTCTCCTTTCACACAGTGTTCATATTTTAAATATTTTTGGTTTTACGCTATTATTCATAACCAACTGCAGTTTTATAGTAATAAAAGTTTGAAAAATATGGTTTCTCATCATGTGAGTTTTGCTGTGCTTTGTTGGCTGAAAGGACTAGGTTCTGTTTCACCACAACAGAGCTGTGAGGAAGATTACAGATTCCATGAACTTCAGGCTAGAAGGCAGCTCTCTTCCATTGCCCCAGTTTCCCATCCTGATCTCAAAGATGACAAAGAATTCAGTTACCTCCCTGGGAAAGATGTTCTCTCCAGAGCCCTTTGGAGTGCACATAAAACACTGAGTGGTCTCATTACTACTGCAGTGAACACCTGTAACCAGGGTGGCTGCACCTGCCAACTGCAATTCAGTGTCTTCTCTACTCAAGGATTATCTATTACAGCATTGTGTTAAAAATTTGTTTCCCAAGGGCTTTATCCTGATGCTTAAAGCTTCTGGATTTATGCTTCCCAGAAAACTGTCCTCCATCCAGCCTGGATTGTAGCCTGTATTCTTGGTTTGTAGGTGAATGACTTTGCTATTAACAGTCACTCAGCGAACCTGGCTATTGTATTACCTGGATGCTCTCTAAAACTGAGCTTTTTTTTTTGATGATTACTTTCCACTCCACCCATTTGTTCAGATGCAGACATTTTTAGGGTTAGCTTTTAAATCACCGATAAAAATAGCAGTAAGAGCAACACATTCAATCCTATACCTGTTGTCAGCTATAAAATTTTGGAGACAGGGCCTTTCTGTATTTCCTCATACATCACTTGTTTATTGAACAAAGTATCACTGTACACTTTGCTTTGAAGTGCCATTCAGTATTCCATCATTTGGCTCAGAAGTATCCTTGTTCTTTGGGAGCCTGAATCCCCCTTGCAGAGATCATCAGAAATGGATGCAGTGGAGCAGACGTATGAAGTGACACTTCCCCTCCGCAATACATTTTCGCAAGTGAATAAGCAGTAGGTCACTGTGAGGGGGGTTGGAGTTTTTTGGCACAGCAGACTGGGGAATTTGGAACAATAGTAAGCAAAGTGTTTGCTCTCTGAATAACAATTTCTTGATTTCTTCCACCAAAAAAAGACAGGACCCTTCCAACCAAAACAAACATTTTCATATCTTAGAGCAAAAGTCTGTCTCCTTCCTGGACAGATTAGTGAGTGAGTACAATTTGTTTTTGTTCATGCAATCTACATTCAGTTTAATTTATCTTTGCCTGTTCAGGGAAGATAAATTTGCAAGTGTTTTGCTGCTGCTCTAATACTTGGTTAAAACATTTGCTGCATTTCCCCTGTATATTTCTTTTACAGCTAACAGTGGCTCCGAAATTCCTACCAAATACCTTGATCAGTGCAGATTTTGCAGCCAATTATCTCACTAAGATATATGGGCTCACATTTGGACAGAAACCAAACTTGAGGTAAGGAACTGGGAAGTAAAACAATACTGGTGTTCTGCCCCTGCTTGGATGCAGTTGGTGGGTGATAAGAAACTATCCAGGTAAACTATATTATTGCCCACTTGTGTTTTTGGAAAGAATGTGTTATTATCAGCATGAAAGATCAAACAAACACATTCCAAGGGCTTTTGCTAGCTGCCAGACACTTCTGCAAATATGAAATGAAATTGTCCCTATTTTATTTGTGTATCAGGTATTGAAAAGAACAGATTTAGTTTCTCAAAATGGAGATTAGCTATTTAGAAATCTCTAGTTTTATTACAGTCCATTAGTTTTTAAATAAAATCAGGTGGAGGGTGCAGTACTCAGTGCAGTATAACTCAATTCTATTAAAGGTAAGCACTTCAGCACCTACAGAAGTGTTCAAACCCCAGGTCTGATGCCAAAGGTCTCTGCTTAGTTTTAGGCTGTGGTTTTCTCATCTGGATCCACAGCAGCACATCCATGTCAAACTCAGAGGCACACAGACCACCTCCTGTGAGGTATGGGCTTTTCTAAAGAGGTTTTGAGTAATCTGCAGCATCCAAATACTGCACCATCCAGATCCTGCAAAGACATCCCAAACTCTGTTGGGAGTAATTTACACAGCCAGGTTTGGAAGCAGTTAATTACAGCTGACCCAGCTGAGCCCCTACAGCCTGGTCTTGTAATGAACTGAAGAACTCTCCATTCCCACTGAATTCATTGAGAGCTGGAGCTATTCTGCACTTCCTGGGCCTTTAGTCTCTTGGCTCTTGGAAGCTGAAAGGGCTGAGTCACTCACAGATTTCTGGCAATATCTCATGATGAAAGAAGCTAGATTTATACATGTTTTCTTCCTTAATCTGAAGATGCAGATGCTGCTGTGTTTTGGTTCCATACTAAAATTACTGACTCTTCTGAAGTGATTTTCACTCTCTTCTATACCAACACTGATTTTAATCAGAATAAGAATTTATTGATTTCCAAGATCACTCATATAAAATCCTAACGCAGTTGTTTCAGTTGTTTTGTTTGCCCCCAGCAGAGTTCATGATCTCAGACTGATTATTTGGAGAGTAAGTTTTTCAGAAAGGCAAATATTTGTGAGTTAAAAGTACAGCTGACCATGCAGGGTAAACAATACTTTCAGTGTAGCTCTGAACTCCCTGGAGTGTGTGATCACACAATTGTATTTCCATACTGAGCCTTTCCTTCCTTCCAGAAGGATGGTGCCAAGTCCTCTGCAACGGGTAGAGAATCCAAGAACAAGTTAAAAAAGCACATTTTGATACTTTTGCAGTTTTAACCCCTCTCTACAAATTTAGCTGCCTGCTGCACCTAGGGGTAAACACAGGAAAGGAAGAGGTAATCAGTCACTAAAAACCTGTAACTTCTTCAGTTACAAAGAAGTCTTACGAATTCATTTAGCAGTTAAGCCAGTGAAAAGCAGGAATAACTTCATAAAGGTACATTGCTTTGTACAGAATTGAAACCTGTGTAAGAATGAGTCAATTTCTGAAGATCTGTTTGGAGAAACTTTTTGTGAATATTAAAGATTGAAAGTAAGAAGGGCAATGGCTCATTAAAAACCAACTCTTCCAGACTGAGTAAATCTGTTGTCTTTCTGTTAGTATCCTATTCTGAGTTCTAGGAGTAGGAGACAAATTGTTTCCTGGGGTATTTCCAGCCTTCATGGGAGCAGGAAGAATGGCGAGTTAAGAAATGGTCCTTTCTTACGAGACCTCCCGGTTGGTTTTGCAAGCCCAAGCAGGCCAGACTCAACTCCAAAAAGAAGTTAAAATTGGGGCATATCTGTTAAACAGAGATAATTCCAACCCTCTGAGTGAGGCCACCACACTGACATTCTGTGTTTCTAAGTACTGCACAGTCCCAGCTTGCACTCAGTTTCTTCTTTTAAGAAGATAAGGCCACTTGTGAAATTTGCATTCACATGCAGGTTTGGATTTGGAATAAACCTAACTTTCAGAGAGTATTGGGGCCAGCCATTTGGTTTTGCACCTGTATCCCTTGCTAAGTTAAAGGACACATTTTAAAAACAAATATAATTATCTCAAAGAAAGAAGAAAAGATTGAAATTAAGTTTTAAACTAATTTCTCTCAGTAAACAAAAACTCCAGATCTCCCTATCTGTTGAACTTCATATTTTATTTCCTTCCAACAGATCTGTGTATCTTCATAACAACAAACTTTCAGATGCTGGGTTACCTGATAATATGTTCAACGGCTCGAATAATGTGGAGATACTCATCATGTCCAGCAATTTCTTGAAGTATGTTCCAAAGAATCTCCCTCCAGCACTATATAAATTACACTTACAGGTAATGACAACAAAGTTTTGTAATCCTGTGTTTGTGTGGGTTTCACATCACACAGTCAAGACATCCCAGTGCACCTGGAAACACCCCCAGGCCCACTTTAAGTCTTGCCTGCTGTATTCTCAACAGTAGCTGTCCCAGTGTCCTTCCTTTTTGTCCATAAGCAACAGTGGTTTTTGCAAATCACCAGAATGCTCATAAGGGGCAGAAATGCCTTGCTGTGTTTGCAGGGGGATGTATTGCAAACTCCTGGGTGGTTGCATTGTTGGTCTCCTCCCTGCACATACCGATACTAATACATCTTAGAACAGGAAGTGAGTGCATCATTCCGTGGCCATGTTTCCATGACCTCCCAGTTAAGTTTGCCACTGATGCCACTTCTCCTGATAGCTGCTCAGCCACTCTGTGCTGGCTTTGCTCACTAACTTGTTTCACACAGACCACTGTTTCCCAGCATCAGTGTCTGCTGCTTGCTACTGAACTGGCAATTCGGTTTGGATCAGGCATCCTCTACTGCTACAACTCCTCCAGCAACAGCGCAATAGCAGAGTTGTGCTATTAACTACTCTCCAGCATTTTTAATTCCATGTCATCTGATGATGATAAAAATGCTTCATCATGTCTGTGCTGGAGATCTGAGCCTTAGCAATGGGAGAGCCACAGTGGTGGGGAGTCCTGGGTCTGCTAGCTCCGAGTGTTGACAGCTCCTTGGACGTGCAGAGGCTGGAGTCTGTTATCAGCCCTGCACTGAGGCAGCTCTGTGCTGCCTCCCAGCTTTCTTTTCCCTTGAAGGTTTCACCAGAATTCTTGTTAAAGTCTTCTAGAGAACAGACTTCTCCAGCTTGAAGAAAAGTAAATGCAACCAGTCCAGTCCCTTAAATTGCTGGAATTTCTCTCCAAAGTATGAACTTACTTGTTCCCTGCATTTTTTTACACTTACAGTAATCATTATCTCCCTATTATTTGTGTGACTCCCAAAGGGGTTTCACACTTTGAGGATTACACTTTGAACTCGTCTCCTTCCCTGCTGTCCCCAGTTGTGTTAAGGGCAGAGGAGACGAGCAGAGAAATGAGTGTTTTATATGCAAGTGCACCATCTGTCAGTAGTAACATTTACCTTGATATTTTGACTGGGAAAAATCCAGGACAATGAGAAATGAGAGGCAGCCAGTAGTGGACCAAAAGTATCTGACAGGTGTACTTTAGATGTGATTTTTTCCTTTTACTGTTCATTGAGACATTTAGCCAGATTTGTCTGTGTGATCCAGTCTGTCCATCACATTATAATGCCCCCTAAATATTTTATGTCTAGTCCTTTAGAAGTTTAATTGCCTGTTAGTTGAACAGAACCCAAATGTTGTATTTATTCATGCCAAATACTGTGCTTTGTGCTTCTGGTGAGTCTAGAGCAACAAGCTGGAGAAGATTCCCAAAGGAGCCTTCAGCGAACTTGCTGGTCTGCGGGAGCTGTATTTGCAGAATAACTACTTGTCTAATGAGGGAATGGACAACGAAACTTTTTGGTGAGACTGAGATGTGCAGTTTGTACCTCTGTGTCTGTCTGCCCCCTCTGGTACAGTCACACATCTACTGAACAAAGGACACAGTAAAAAGTAAAGTTATTAAAAGCTGGATGGTGTTATGCATTTCACTGCTAAATCTGAGATGCAGATGCTGCCATTCAAAAGCAAAGGTCTGGGTGAGTGGTTGCAGAATAGTTTCATACAAAACACAGGACAGTGAACATCAGACTGCACCACTCCCTGCCTGCCACAGACCCAGTCACACAGGTACTAAGTGCCTTCTGGGAAAAGCCACCTAGAACAACATGGAAAGCCACTCTGGTCTTCCAAAACAGTCAAAAGTGAGGTTACCTGGGACTTTCCAGTTTCTAGGGCACTTCACTTGGCATTGGAGCCACACCTTCATCTTCACTGGAGCCACTTGTGTGTTTCTCTGAAGGTGACTTGAAAGCAGCCACAGACACACAGCTGTGAATTCCCCTGGCCCAGCTGTACCCCAGTGCAGGTGGTTGCTGGAGCAGGCAGGGATGCAATGGTACTGCTCAAGAGCCAGATGGCTGCAGAAGCTTTGCTATCAACTGGTGAAACAGAAATAGCCTTTGGCTGTCCTAGATTTAGCCTGGGACTTAGCACTTAAAAAATTTAACATTTTTTTCTTTGCTTGCACTGAATGCTGCCCTTTTTCTACCTGAAGATCCAGACCACACAATCGGTCCTGCCCATAATTTAGTTCTGTAAACTCTCCTGATCTCCAGACACAAAAATGTACCAAACTGTGCTTTCCTTTTCCATTTCTCATTCTGAGAAACCTCCCTTAGTAGTTTAATATATCTGTGTTGAGTCCACCTCCAGGTCATGTTGGACATACAATTTTTGTTAAGATATTCCCATCCTAGGAAGACTTACAAATTTGCAGCAATGAAGTATTTTACCTAAAGATTATATTTGTTCATTCAGAGCATGTCTGGATAGCTGGAATAGCAGTGTAGTAACCAGTAAGTAATGTCTGTAACACATTAGTTCTCATGTTTCCTGAAAACTTTCTAGTCATCTGCGATGGGTTATGTAGTGTCAATAGATTAAAACTCTCATTTGAACTGAGAAACTGACTTGAAATGCAAGGGAATACAGGGTTCCTCAGTCCTGGCATATAATGCCGTTGATCCACATCCAGTTGGTATAAGTGGCTGGTTTGAGGGTTTAATTTAGCTTCAACTGAGACCATGGAATCCAGATTCAGTAGCTTACACAAAGCAGCTCTAGCCCTGACTCACTTCCATAATACTGGAGGGTCAGGAGAAGTTCACTACCTTAGCCTAGGACACTGAGTTAGCATTTCTGCTTTTCATAAGAGTAACATTCCATCATCTAGAAAGCAGACTTGCCTTTCAATTTCAGTATATACTTTCAGAAAGACAGAAATTACTCATGCTCAGGCTTTGTTTCTGTGAAACCGAGAGCTGAACTCTGTGTTCTGGTGGTGCTCCCATGGCATCTTCCTTGTGGTATTTGTTCACTGAAATTGCTCATATGTTGCTATCTGTGACTGCAAAAGTGATCTCAGTCCTCAGCCCAGTGGCAGTTTGGGTGTCTGTGGACTCTGGCATGTTCTCTTGCTAGTGTGGCTGAGGAGCAGGGGCAGTGCCACGTCCTAATCCCTAATGAAAATATGGGTGCTCCCTGTTTTGGTGTCCACATCATTCATATCATGAGTCAGAAAAGGGCAGTCAGTAGTGGAAGCCATGCTGGGTAAAAAGGCTCTAAAGCAAAGGTTGTAAAATCTTAGAGGAAACTGGTTATTGTTTCACCTTGCAGAATCTAAACGGAGAGTGTTTTCTTTCCTGCTTTCCCAAGGAAATTGTCTAGTCTTGAATATCTGGATTTGTCCAGCAATAACCTCTCACAAATCCCAAGTGGTTTACCTCGAAACATCGTCCTCCTCCACCTGGAGAAGAATGCAATTAAGGTGATTGACAGAGATGTCTTGACCCAAATTAAGAATCTGGAGTACCTTCTGCTCCACAATAACAAATTAAAAGCCCGAGGTATTCACCCCTTAGCCTTCCAGGGCTTAAAGAAGCTGCACACTGTCCACCTGTACAATAACATGCTGGAAAGGATCCCCAGTGGGCTGCCCCGGCGAGTGAGGACACTTATGATCCTTCATAATCAGATCTCAGAGATTAACAGGAATGACTTTGCTACTACTTACTTCCTTGAAGAGCTGAACCTGAGCTACAACAAACTCACAAGTCCCCAGATCCATCGGGAGGCCTTCCGTAAACTGCGGCAACTAAAGTCCCTGGATCTTTCTGGAAACAATCTGCACACGGTGCCTTTTGGCTTTCCAAAGAACTTGCAGGTTCTGAAGCTGAAGGAGAATGAGATAAGCGTTATCCCAAAAGGGACTTTGTCTGGGATGACAAAACTGCGGGAACTGTATTTGAGCAACAATAAACTGAAAGTAAATTCAATTTATTCAAGAGCATGGAGAGAACTCAGCAGTCTCCAGGTAGAAACATCACCTTCTCTAATTGTTTTAGTGATGCTGATGTCCTCATCTGTCTGCCTAAATCAAATTATGTAGCACCAATACTAAATGTGATTGGTCCTCATGTTTTGGGGTTGCATTGTGAGTGCTACACACTGTTTCTAGAGTAGAAATGATGTGCTGTTGTCCCAGAGGTGGGTACCTTCCACTGCTGGCCAGTCCAGCTTTGTTTCTGAACCCTGACAGTGTCCTATATTTTCAGAAAAACATCAGTGAATGTTGTCATTAAAACTGAAATTAGGCTTTTCAAATAGCTTGTCTCCCAAAAGATTTAAAATCAGCTCTGAATAGAGACAGCAGGAGGAAGGAATGCATAAACAAAAACACTCTTAATTCTCAAAGCCCCCACATCAGCTTATAGTCAGACAAGCCAAGCTGTAGGATTTAGCAGCTCAGCTGGCTAAGGCACCTGGGGAGCAGCTCAGAGGTCTGGATTCAATCAGCAGTCTTCTCATTTGCTTAATTGTTGGAGAAAGTTAAACACAAACCATAAGGCAGGCAGGAACAATCACATTTGTGCTGAGCAAAATGATCTTTCAGAATTGTTACACTGGCTGAAGGATTTGTCTGCATTTCCTTTTAGGCAACAGCCCCTTTCCTGCAGTGAAAGGTATTGCCTGTGTCATATGGCATCCATGGAGGGTGCATATGGTCAGGTCACTGCACAGGCAAAGTGTGCACATCTCAGAGCAGATCAGGGATAAGGACATGGAGCATATGTCACACTGGCCTCCAGTGTGTTTTCAGACAATCCTGATGTTAATCTATATGAATGTTTCCCTTTCTGTTGTGTCTGGGAAAAACCAATAGCTTGTTGCTCAGTTAATGTCAATCAGCAATGCAGCAACAGTGTCTGTCGAGCTGTTTGCATCAGCTGCAGATTTGGTCCCTCGCTTTAATAATACCTTTTGCCTTTGTTTGATGCCTCACTGATGTGTGTGTGCATGTGTGCATGTGCAAATATATCTAATGTGCAAAGTCTGGAAGGAAGATGCTGTTGAAAATTATGGACTGCTGGGACTGTTTTTCTGCAGTACCTTAATAAAATGCAGGTTGTTTTATTTTCAAACAAAAATGGGTCATGAGCCCTGTTAGGCAGCTGGAGTTGTTGGCTGGAATGAAGAACTTTTCTTCTCAAAGGTCCTGATTCACAATTACTTTGTGGAACTTTTGTTCTACTGTCACTTCCTTGCAGTCAGTGTCAAGCCAGAGTAAGGTGTTGCTGAATCAAACATTGGCCATCCCCACAGCAAACCTCACTCCCATTGAACAGGGTTCAGATAATAGCACAGACTTAAAATTCTGCTGGACTAATGGGGCATTTATGGTTGTTTGTTTTCTTTGGAACAACGTTACTTCTTGTTGGCTGTTTCCAGCTGAATCCTTTTTATCATTAAGTGCTTAACTGTGCAGTTGGTTTCTGAGTTGGTGCACTGGAGTGAATTTGGCAAATAACCATCCCATAAAGACCCTGATCATGCATATACTTAGTAAATGCTTCAGTCCACAGTTTCCATGGAAATCACTGGATACTCTGCAACTGCAAAGTGAGACATTTACATAATGGACTTGGCAGTACTGGGTTAACAGTTGGAGTCAATGATCTTAAAGCTTTTTTCCAACCTAAACAATTCAATGATTCTATTGATAATTGTTTTCCAGACTGGCATTATGTGAGGAATAAAAGCACTGGAATTAGGACAGTTGTTTGCAGAAGTGTAGCTTTGAGTAGTGTGTAACTAGTGAGTGTCAGGTTGGTGCTATGAAAATGCTACAGGATACCAAAACATTTCTATTGATCCATTCTCTTGGATAAAATTAAACTCAGAAATGATCATGACCTTTATTCCTGCTGTCTTCATATGTCTCCATGTTAGAATATTTCCAGATGGTTTTAGATGTAACCGTACCTATTACCAACCTTAGCCAGCAAAGTGTTTGCAGTAGCAGCTTCCAAGGAATTCTGATGCATATCTGAAACTCAGCCTGTTTTTAATTTACTTGAAGCAGACATGGGCTAATGCCTGGGGACAGAGATAAAGAAATGTTGGAACTCTGAAACAAACCAGCATGATGTATCATGTGAAATCAGGATGCTCAGTAGGAGTGTAAGAGAGTAGAACTGTCTTGGCCACACTTACCTTGATGCAAATTAGAGGTAGATGAAGTTAGTTTATTCTATTACAAATATAACTTCAAACTTAAATCTCTTTCTGGAGTGTTTCTAATATTTAAATTGAGTTATTTATTTGACCCCTTGTTGTCTCTCTTGCAGTCACTAGATATGGCTGGCAACCAGCTGACATCTATCCCATTAGGCCTGCCAGAATCTCTGGAATATCTGTATCTCCAGAACAACAAGATCACAACGGTTTCAGAGAATGCTTTTGAATCCACACCCAAAATAAAGGGGATTTACCTCAGGTAAGGCCAAGTTTCCACTTCAACACACAAGATTTTTTCCTGCTTCATCCACTTTGTAATTGCTTACTTTTCAGAAAGTATTTTAAATCCTTACTTTCTGAACAAGCATATTTGGTTCATAGTAATATGTGATAAAACTATATTCATCTGCTCAGAAAAGACATGGACACACATAATAAGTTCTTTTCAGAGAGCTTGTCTTTTCTATGCTTATTAGAATGGGTTTGGCATACCAGTAATTCTGGGAAATTAATGTTTAACATGATGTCATATTCCAATATTCAGCTGTGAGCCAAAAGTTGACAGTCCTCTTGTAGAAGTACAGCTTTGCCTGTGTCTGTTGGCCCTGGATTTTAACAAAATCCCCCTCTAGTGAGGTGTGTGTGATTAATCTTGGAGTTGTGTGCATTCCCTTGATAGTTTTGTCAGAAACAAGTGACAGGTTACAACTGTGAAGGTTACTTAACTCAGTCTAGGGGCTTTACTGGGTATTTTCCCACTCTGTCAGTTGGATGAGGACTTTGTTTTTATAGATGACAGATACTGACCTTTTTCTACATGTAATGTAAACTCACAGTAACAACTGATTTAAGCAGAGATTTATATCACAAGAAGTGATTCTGTCCCCATAATATATTCAGTTTTAATCTGATGGAATATTATTGAAAATATTAATTAGAAGTAATTTATGAATCCCTACAGAATAATTGATTAAGCTGATCCAATGGATGTGTTCAAAAAGCCCAGGCAGCACAAGACTAAATATGGTCTTATTTTGTCTATATGCAACTAAACTGCCCTGTAGTTCTGAATAGTTCTGGAGCATACCTTTATGGATGAATGATTCTATACCCAGCAAATAAAATTACAAAGTCTGGTGTAAATTAGAGCAGTCTGTCTATTCAGCTGCTCACATTTATGAGATTTTAGTGAATGCTTGGATGTGAACCAGAAACCACATACCACATTCTACATTTCTATATAAAGAAAAAAGGAATTTGCAAAACAGTTTTGCTAACATATTCAGAAGGCAACTCCACCCAAGCTCAGTCGTATTTTTAATGGGAGGCCATTAATCACTGCAGTGCTGTTAAACAATAATATACATATGGAAATATTACACAGAATACAATTTTAAGCATGTTCAAGAGCAACAGACCAGTATATGTGACAGGTTCTTAAACTGCAGATTAGTTTATTAGTATTCCTGAAAACCCAAATAACAGCTGAAAAATTACTGCTTTGTTTATAAAGGGATACTTTGTTTTGAGTTTTGTAGGTGAAGAGTTAAACTATCCAGGAATGACACAGAATGTCATGAAAAATCAGTTACATTTTGAAATGTGGACTGTGGAGCAGATGCCTTTCTTCTTTGGGAAGGAGAAAGCAGAAGAGCAAGAGAAAGAATTTGTGGGGGAGGAATTCTAGTATTATGATTTTATTTCTTCCCCCATCCAGAGGAGTCAGCACTTATAGAGTGCTCTTGTGAGTCAGTGTAATCTTAGAGTTACTTCGGTCAGTGTAGAGTAGCTGCAGAATGGTTTCCTCTTAGTCTCCTCATTTCTGTGTTGCATATAAAAATGGGTTTATTTTAACAGGGGTGCCTTTTTGTTTGCTTACAGGTTTAATAAGATTTCAGTTGGAGCACTGAAAGAAAGTACCTTCCAAAACCTGAAGCACTTACAGGTACTGGATATTGAAGGGAACCTTGAATTCAGCAACAGTTCAAAGAATAAGGATGACTCAGAAGAGGAAATGGAAGATGAGGAAGAGGAAGAGGAAGAAGAACTGAGATAAAATGTGAACTCACACAGTCCCATCATGTGAGAGGTAACAGCTGTAGTTGAGTTAAATCAAGGTCCCAGTTCTCAGACTCTTGTGTAAATAATTCCAGTTTACACACATGATTGAAGCATAACAAGTGAGTGTCTGAACCCTGAACTTGAAGACTTCCATTAAAACATGATGGGGAATCACAAATCTAAAAGGGTTGAAAATACAATATTCTGTAAAATGAAACAGCATATATCTGTTTTATCAGAGGCAATGGACTGTTCTTACTGGCTTCTGTTTACAGCCACAGGAGACATGAGAGTTAAAGATGCAGGTCCTTGTTTAGAAATTCTGATAACAAAAAATGCAAAGGTATTTCGTGGTGCTTTTAAGCATATCCTTCAAAAGGAAAACAACAAACTGTGAGGCTTGCTGATGCAGAAGACATGTGAGCTGAAAACAGATAAAAAATTAGACAAATTAAAGTAAGATTAGACCCATTGGTGTTTGTTAAATATGTCATTAGATTACAAACTCTGTCTCAAGCAGTATTTAAATCACTGACCGCTTGGAGTGGGAAGATATAGCTGTACTTAGTGTATTTCTTACTAAAAGAATAGCCTCTTTACTTGAATCTCTTTTCAACTGCAGAAGAAAAGATACAGGGAGAATGATATTTGAAGAATATATATTTTTTTTTCATAGGAATAGCAATCTACTTACTGCATCTCTTTAGCATCTTATGTTCAAAGATGATGAGGTTCAGGACTGCTCTTTACTTCCGGAGATCTAAACTCTTGAGAGTGGGGAAAAAATAGTTTTGTCCCTAATCAACATTTTGTCACTGAGAATGACACAAGGAATTGCTAAGAATAGTGCTAAAAGGCTTAAAAGATGATGGGGCTTGAAAAGGGCAGAAGGTACTCAGGAAGTCAAACATTAGCCCTCCTGGCTGGGCTATGTGAAAACTTTGTTAAACAAGAAATAATTTATCTCTACAGACTTGGGGTATATTAAAAATCAGTGCATCTCTGGTTTAGTTTGGGGCACGTGTGACATGTCAACAGGTACTAAGTTGGTCTTACACTGAATTCTGTATTCCATTATGTAACTTACTTTATTTTTCTGTTTTGCAGGAAAACATATGGAAAAATACATATATGTCTATGTGTATATATCTCTATAGATATACAGAGAACACTTAGCAAAATGTGCAATGAATTATGCAGAAACTGTCATGGCACTGGGCCAGGCTCATGGAAGACAGTGTATTTCAGTGCCTTATTCAGGGAGAGACCCTGAATGCCTTTCCAAAGCTTCCAAATCATCTTATACAAGACCCAGGATCATAAGGGATTGCTCTGGAACTCACAAAAGCTGGCTTTTGTTTCTTTTGTTTCTCTTCCCTCACTGTTTCCATCTGTAATAACAATATGGGACTGTTTTGAACACAGGCCTTCAAATGCCATTTTTGTCACTGCATTTTAAGTGAACCATGTTTATGCCACTTTTCTTTTGCTCCACCCAAAAGAAGCTGTTGTTGGCCAGGGTAGATGGATATTTGCAGTAGTTTCATGTGCAGAGCAGTGTATGAGGCATTTTGGTCATCAAGCAGCAGTAATAATTCTGGATGCAATTATTTCTCTGTTATAACAATGTGTATATTTGGATGAGAAAAACAAAATAAGGCTGGATCCCGTAATATTTTATCTCTACTGCCAAAGCCTGCAGTATATGCAGTATGTTTTAGAAAGGTTTTAAGATAAAACAATTGCTCTTGTGAATATATATATATATATATATATATATATATATATATATAAAACCTGTATGTCTGCCTTCCAGAGCTTTGGTAAATTTTTTGTCTTGCTGTTGTTTGCCCATGGGGCAGTTGAGTGAATGTCTCTGAAAGTGCGATCAGAGGATGGAGTGACAGGATGAAGTTTAATGTATGTGGTAGAATTTTCCACAGTGTGTATCTCATTCTCACTGAGAGTCAGGAGTGAGGCTAATGATGTAGAAGAGATTAGTGAGTGTGGGCTGTCTTAGGAGAAAACTATTAAATGTCAAAAGAAATTCGTTTAGTTCAAGTCTGGAGACAGTGCCTGCTGTCGTACTCCCTTAAAGCCTCCCCTATTTTATGATGTTGAGTGCTCTCAGCTCCTATTGGAATCATAGAAAATGAAGAAACCAAGGAAAAGAAGACCTACAGAGGTACAAGTTTCTTAGCTGGTTATAATGTCCTTCATCTGAGGCAGCTAATCTGCTTGAAAAAATGGTCTTTTCTTTTGAGGATTTCTGACTGAACATGTGTTGTTTTGCAAACTGCATTCCAGGAT
Organism: Corvus hawaiiensis; assembly: GCF_020740725.1. Lineage (NCBI taxonomy): Eukaryota > Metazoa > Chordata > Aves > Passeriformes > Corvidae > Corvus > Corvus hawaiiensis. Next base: position 27,760,513 of record NC_063221.1, read on the forward strand.
TTACTTGGAAACACAGTTGGCTTAATTTTTTACCAGCTGTTTTCCTGCTGGAGATCTAGTTCCATGCTCTCCCTTTGGTCTCCCATAGCACATAACGGTAATTTCAAGCTGTTGTTTCCTACCTTCGACAATTCAACACAATCATTAATCATAGAAGGAAAGATTGCTTCCTGAAAAAGTAAAAGCTTGGCCCTAAAAGTTGCAAAACCCACACATTTTTGAATATCAGCTATACAGCTGAGCAATAAAATATCCTTCCAGCTGACTGCTGGGATAGATTTTAATGTAAAATGTCTACAGAATGTAGCTCAAGTCAACTAGGTACCTCCAGCAAACACCAGTGGAAGTTTTACCAGTCTTTTGTGAAAAAGACCAATTTATTAAACTCCTGAACAAGCTGAGAATATGCAGATTTGTCCAGTTTTATGGAGTACTGTTCTATTGTGTTTCAACTTCTGTCCCTTGGACTACAATTCTATGAAAAGTCAGGTGGCTCAGACTTCTTTGAATGCCTTATGAGTCTGATGCAGTGAGTGCAGGGGTGAAGGTTCATTGTAGCACCTGTAGAATCAAAAATATTAGGATGATACAGACACTGTTAAGCTTCTTGAGCAAGTGGCAGCCTTTGCCAAAGGAGACCCACCTACAGTTTAAGGTGCACATAGTATAGACCAGATAAAGTTAGGAAACCCTTATCCAAGTTTATTTCAAAATAGTTGCACACTGAATTTCTCCTTTGGGACAATGGGACAATGTTTTCCAGCAGGAAAAAACCCCAAGAAACAACTACCACTCTTACCCAGTAAAAGCCTCAAATGCTCCAAGATTGTTCTGTAAGAGTTTGGTGAGGGAGAGCCACAGGCCTGATTCCTCACTTACCTGATATCATCAGCACCTATGACACTGGACATAATACTGTCAGACCAAAATGGTAGTCTATTTCTTTCTTTTAAAGGAGTAAGAGACACCATGAGGGATGTTGAGGAATAATCAGAAATCTGTGGGATTAAGCCCACATATTTTTTTGACTGTGGGTGGTACCCATAATCCAAAAATCCAATCCAGACCTTGTGTGGAGCAGGACCCAGGAACAGGCTCTAATTTTATTATTTCCTTTAGTGAAAATGGGAGTTGGCAAGTTGGCCTTTTCTTAGGCCACAAAGAGGCAACACAAACACTGCTTTCCTGTAACTTTCTTCCTGTGATTTGCTTGGATTTGGGAAAGAGAAGAATGAAAGTGTTTTAAGGCTGAGATAGATGTATGAATAGTGAAAATTTGAAGTCTAAAATGTTTAGTTGGCAATTTTATCCCTAAATATGCATTTGCACATGCTTGGTATTCCTGTGTGGTCTGTATGCAGACTAAGTTCTGGGTTTATTTGCTGTTTTTCTTTTAAAAGCCATGTTTCCTCATTACAGAGGATACCGCACAAAATGGGGGGAAATGGGATTTTTCTGAGCTATGATTTTTCACAGCAACAGAAGTACAAATGCAGCTTGAGAGCTATAAAGAATTAATCAGGTGCCAAAAATAGCCTGTGGATAATGAGCTTTTATTCTAGGCATTGGGCACATAGCCCATCTATGTCTGCCATGTGGATGGGCCGTTCTGCAGCCGTTCTGCCCCTCATCCCATTCCTTCAGGATCCTCACCCCATGGCCATCCCCTCAGGAGGACTGGGGTACCTAGCACCTGCTCACTGCCCATTCCCACCTCCTGCCCCACGCCGCCCCGCTCCAGATAACCCCATGGCTTGTTATTTGGGGATTTCTGGGGGGAAAGGCCTGCGAGTGCTGTATCTTCCCCAGAGGTTTGACCTCCCCACATGGAGTTATGCCCTTCGCCTCCCCGGGGTGCTATGAGGGGCCGGGGGTCAGACGGGATGCGGGGAGCCTGTTCCCCTCTGTTCCCTTCTGCTTTCACACTCACACAACTGCAGGGCTCCTCCGGACCCGAGGGGCAAGGAGGTCCCGCAGCGCAGCGGGCGCCATCCCGCCGGCTGTGAGGGGAGGAGCGGCCGCGGCCATGGCGGCGCCTCTGTGGGGAGGGAGGCGGCACAAGGCCGAAGCTTTCCCGATGCCAAGAAGATACCCTGTGATTCCCTCTGCAAAGAACACCATGACCCCGATGTCCCCAGCCTCAGCTGGCAGGAGGGTGAGCTCGGGGCGGGCCATGTGGGAGGGAGGGAGGATGAGGGGCGGAGCCGAGGACCTTCGTGGTGTGTAAGGGGGGTCCTGCCCTGCTTCGAGAGCTCACACGCCGTGCTGTGGTGTTCGGGGTCTAATGTTTTGTTTAATGAAAAAGAAGCGCTTTATGCACTATGTAGATACTCTTCTGAGGAAAAATTATTTAAAAACTAATTTTTTTTTTTTTTTTAGTAAAGGTAAGACAAGACTATTTACAAGAGCATGTAGTGACAGGACAAGGTGGAACAGGTTCAAATTGAAAGACAGTAGGTTTAGATTAGATATTAGGGGAAAATTCTTTATTGTGAGGGTGGTGAGGCCCTGGCACAGGTTGCCCAGAGAAGCTGTGGCTGCCCCATCCTTGAGCACTTGGAGGTGTTCAAGGTGAGTTGGGATGTGGCTTGGAGCAACCTGGTCTAGTGGAAGGTGTCCCTGCCCATGGCAGGGGATTGGAACTAGATGATCTTCAAGGTCCCCTTACAACCCAACGATTCTATGATTCTATGAAAAAAACCCAAAACCTCCAAAGGAAAACGATGGATGAAATTTTAAGGGGGATGTGGTGGGGCAGAGAGAGGCTGCCAAGGGCTCCCTTGGAGGAGCAGTGACAGCTCCTGAGGAACCGACCGCAGATCTGGCAGCGGGACAGGGTCCCTGGGAGTGGGACAGGGTCCCTGGCAGCTGGACAGGGTCCCTGGCAGTGGGACAGGGTCCCTGGGAGCGGGACAGTGTCCCTGGCAGCGGGACAGGGTCCCTGGCAGCTGGACAGGGTCCCTGGCAGTGGGACAGGGTCCCTGGGAGCGGGACAGTGTCCCTGGCAGCGGGACAGGGTCCCTGGCAGCTGGACAGGGTCCCTGGCAGCGGGACAGGGTCCCTGGGAGCGGGACAGGGTCCCTGGGAGCGGGACTGGGTCCCTGGCAGCGGGACTGGGTCCCTGGGAGCGGGACTGGGTTGCTGGGAGCGGGACAGGGTCCCTGGCAGCTGGACAGGGTCCCTGGCAGCGGGACAGGGTCCCTGGGAGCGGGACAGGGTCCCTGGCAGCGGGACTGGGTCCCTGGCAGCGGGACTGGGTCCCTGGCAGCGGGACTGAGTTGCTGGGAGCGGGACTGGGTCCCTGGCAGTGGGACTGGGTCCCTGGCAGCGGGACTGGGTCCCTGGCAGTGGGACAGGGTCCCTGGCAGCGGGACTGGGTCCCTGGCAGTGGGACAGTGTCCCTGGGAGCGGGACTGGGTCCCTGGCAGTGGGACAGTGTCCCTGGCAGTGGGACAGGGTCCCTGGGAGCGGGACAGGGTCCCTGGGAGCGGGACTGGGTTCCTGGGAGCGGGACAGGGTCCCTGGGAGCGGGACTGGGTTCCTGGGAGCGGAACTGGGTCCCTGGCAGCGGGACAGGGTCCCTGCGGGGCTGCTTCCCGGGGCTGGCAGCTGCCTCCCTTGCTGGGGGCTCTGGGCCAGACAGCCCTGCCGGGGTGAAGAGCTGCTGCATCTGCTCAACAGAAGAATTGCTGCTTTGGGGACGTGGAGATTATTTATCTTAGCTCCCTCTCATAAATCCTGCAGGACTGTGCATTAAAAGGGCAGTTGGGGAAAGGATCCTCCAACTCCTGCAGGTGCTGAAGAGCTGGGCTGGCAGGGCTGCTCTTAAGGCATCTGTAGCCAAACCCCCTCCTCCTCTTCTGCTGCTGTGCAAGACAGATACAGAGGACTTTTCCTGAGCAGATGTTTGGTGCATGCAGGAGCGAGGCTGTGGGCCTGCATTAGCAAAGTGGGTAAGAGTGGGAAGTGTCCTCCTTCCTAGGACCCCACTGCCATTTCTTCTGCTCCCCAGTGGTCCACACGGGGCAGGGAGGCAAGATGGGTCTGATCAAAACTTCATGATTTTTCTCTCTTGACAGTGTTTCCTGATGGTAAATAAGAGTTTAATTTATAATGCAGCTTCTCACCATGTTGACTGAGCCCACTAATATTTTTGCAAATTTTCCTTTAAAAAATCTAAGCAAATTTATTCTTATTTAATAAGAATAAAGACATATTTTACAAATAATATTTTTGATGGGAAGCAGTGTCTTGGAAAACTTCTATGATATAGTCCAAGATCCTGTTTATTGATTTCACTCTACAGCGTAATATTGGTGAGTCTTGTTTCCTGCGTTTGGGAGTAGTTAGCCTAAAAATTTAAACATATATATGAGTTTTATATAATATGAGTTCAGCTTTGTTTTTTCAAAATATTTCCTTCTCTAATGGGATTAAGTTATGGAGGTCATTGCAATTGGTTTATTATGTTGCTAATACAAGAACAGTGAGTAAATTCCCTAAAGAACTCCATTGCCTTTAGTGAGGAAAATATTGGTGTGCCCTGTAGCTCTGATTCATGCTGCTATTATGAAGTCAGCCAGCTGTGAGATATATATGCAGGCAATGGATGATAAATGTGTTCTAATAATCCAATATACAAAGTATTTCCATAAAAATTCTTCAGTAGTATCCAAGGACATTAAAAAGTCCATCAATAAAGTCCTTCTTTAAACGGTTTTGAATCAGGCAAAGACTTTAATGCACAGTTGTACAGGCTATCTCAAGTTTTCCCCATGGTAGTTCCAGAATCTGTTTTTAGCATATGTTAGGGTACTGCTAAGAACGTTGCTTCTGATAAAAATTTGTATTGATTTTCAGTATTTTCAACTCCAGTTGCAACAAGAAATTAATGAGACTCATTTTGTTACTTGGGATATAATTGTGTGTTTGTTGAGAGCCATCACAGGAATTAGCTTTAAAAAGACCTTAAGATATATCTTTTATGCAGGATTAAAATTAACTTTGATTACTTATGTAACACTCTAGATGTCTCCCCATCTTTCTGGTGGACCTCTGTTTTGGGTCTGTTTAATACAAATGCAGCAGTGGGATAAAATGCAAAGCACTTCACTGATGTGCTGAAGAGTTGAGTTGCTGTACCCTGAGGCACCCTCATCATCCACAGCTTGAATAATTTGACACTGGAAGACTCATTTTGTTTGTTATTGTTCCTGCTCTCTGCAAAGCAGGTAGGAAGAACCAAAGTGAATCTCCCAATGCCAAACCAGGCAGGAACAACCAAAGTGAGTCTTCCAGGTTGTTCCCACCTGTGGGATGAACAAAATGGGATGCAGATCACCTCTAATACCTTTTGTGAAATTTACTCAAAAGCTTGTGCAGAAAGTGCAGCATGGAACTGTACATCAGTCCTGTGCTCAGCACCAGTGAGGAAACCACAGCTGAGAAGGAGCTGTGGAAATTCTCGCAGTTGCAGAGCTTTTAACCTTCCTTTCCAAACTTCCTGCTAGAGCTGGATCCAACCACAGTGCTGGACTGACACCCTCCTGTCCATCCCGATTCCTCCCTCCCCAGATACTTACTCAGGAAGGTTTCATGTCAGATAAATTCTTTCTTTTGTTAAAAAAACTGGATGATTTATTCTAAAACAAACTTTATACTGATGAACTATCAATATAGACTACCCAAATCTCTGTACTTGGAGTTAGTTTTCAGGAAAACATATTAAATATTAAAGAAATATGAAAGCATTTAAATGGAAAAGAAGATGAAATATCTTTGAAAATGCTCAGTTTGACTTAGTTCTGTATACTTTCCACATGTTTTTAATAGCCTAGTGGTAAAACCCAATAAAACCACTAGAAGCAATGAAATCATAATGAAACATCTCAAGGTCAGTCTCATTTTTCTTTTGGTTTTGCCATTTAGCCCATGCAGTATTTGTAGCAGATGTAATATGAGATATCTGTGAACATAAAACACTTCTTGTTTTGCTCCCCTACTTTTTCCATCTTATTAAAATACTTTTTTTGGAGGGGGAGGGGGAAGTGGTGGGTCTAGAGATACCAGATCCTTTTTAGGAAAGTTCAAAAGCAGTTAACTACAGTGAATTTCATGTGGTGGGTCAAAGCCTGGCTCTCAGCTGGTGTGATGTGCAGAAACACAGAAGCATCCATTTAATTCCTAAATGAAATTCAGATACCTCTTTGTGATGAAAGATGGCTGATTCTAAAGCAGCAGATGCAGAACTCTGCACCTTGTGGAACAAAACCGCCAGAGATGAAACCTGAAAAGCAAAACTGTGACCTACCTGAGAACATCCCAGTGAAATTCCCAGTGGAATGGGAAGTCTAGAGTTTTGTAATGATTTAATTGACCACTCATCAGGAACAACATTTGCTTGTTCTAGTGCTGGACTGAATGCTCTGTGCTGGTTTGGAAGGAAGGACAGCTGTGAAGAGTCACAAATGCCTGGGGGTACCTGCAGACTTGCCTTTAGTGGCCCTGTGGGGACAGGAGCTTTGTGAGGAGGGATGCCTTGCTCCCTCCCTACATCTCCAGCTGTTGGTACCGTCTCATTGTGGAGCCAGCAGGGAAAGAAGGTTTGATTCTATTGCAGGAGAAGTGACTGAACAGTTTTGCTCTTCACTTACCACACTCCCCATGTTGTCTTTCTGAAGCCTTCTGTTCTCGTTGCCCAAAATACCACTCTCTCAATAACAGACTGCTACGATTTTACTTTGACAGCCTGTAAAATTTCTAAAATACCCTGTGACACAAATCTGCCAAAAGTCTCAGCTGTGCCAAATCCATTCCCATATATCATCTTCTAGGCAACAGAGGTGCAACTGTTGCTACTTTATAAATGATGGCATCTGAGGTTGTCACTTAAAATGGAAGCCTGGCAATTCCTGTGAATGTTGAGTAGTGATCCTGTGCTTCCAGAGAGACAGAAGTGGTTAATCCAAGGTAATCATGAGTCCCCTTTACTGTGTTACATAACTGTCTCAGTCTTCAGCTCGTTTATCCTTACCATGCATCACCCTGTTGATTTAGAAAGGACCTTTTCTCTGTTTACAGATGGAAAGCAAACCCTGCATTCTTGTGGTCACTTGACAATGAGATCACATGGGAAGGCTGAGTGAATTACGAACCTGACCTTAAGTAGTGACCACCCTTCCTGTTCTATTGATCTCATCCATCTGGGGTTTTGTGGGACAAACCTTCTTATAAATTCCAGGAATATCAATCAGTGTGCTCCAAAGTAGTTAGTGAGGAATGTAATCTGAGTGTCTCTTGTCTCCTTAGTTGTAAGTGAAATCACGAGCTAAACTGAGAATTTTAATACGTGTTTCATTTTCAGCTCAGCCCTTAGTGAATGGGTGCATTAAATTTGTCTATTCTGGGGCCTCTTTTCCAAATGCAGCAAAGTCAGATACTTATTATTGCAAAAAGCTGTGCTCTCCCACTGCACGTTAGGCAACAGTAGCGTCCCAATAGAAAAACCTTTGTTGCTTTTTCTCTTCGCTGTACTTAGTCCTCAGCTGGGGGGCTGTGATCTCAGTCGGCTTAGTGCCTGCAAGTGAAAGCCAGCAATTGTTCATTGCCTCTGTGTCTGTAGTGACAGAGCTGCTCTTGCTGTAAAAACACACCTGGGTGCTCAGCAGAGACACGGACACGGGAGTGCTTAGCGCTGGGCAAGATCAAAGGCAGCCTGAGCTTTCCACATTCAGTTCATTTCCCAGGTTACACATTTTGCTTGCACACATCAACCACCTTCTGCTAATAATTACCTCATTTTTATGGAAAGCACAGAAAGGAGTGAGGTAATTTCCAAGATTATCCATCTGGCTTGAAGATGAAGCTTTCTCTCTGCTTTGAAAATGTTACAAATCAGTTTGCTGTTGTTAAAAATGGACTAAAATTAATGTTTATTGTTGAATTGAAAGCAAGACCTCATCATAATGGGGGTGTTAGAGAGTTCCTGTATTTTCTAAGAGCTTTAGAATTGCTGGTATAGCAGGGTGGGCATCTCCAATTTAATGTTTTGACTATTTAGATCATCTTATTTGTATGTTAGGGTTCATATTCAGCTGGCACAAATAAATTTGGCTGCAATTAAATCATTTAAGTGGAATCAGTTAAGACTAGCAGAGCACATGAGTAATTGTATTAGTTCTATAAACTTCTGTATTTGGGTTGGCAACCTAAAAGCTCTTGGGAGTTGGTGGGATGTGTAAGTGCTCTGGTTGTGTCTCTTTCTCTCAGCTGTAATGGTTGCACAAGGATTTATTACAGCAATTCAACACTGCTAAACTTCCTTGGCATTGGCAAAATCCTCAAGAACCTGTTTTAATATGTCTTTAATAATGTTTTATGCCACAACAATCTGCAGCAGCTTCTTCCCTCTCAGTAGAATCTTCAGAGCAAAGGAGTTGCAAATTAACGAGCATAAAACAACTGCCTCTGATAAGTATGTGCTAATTTGTTTTGCTTCCCAAATTATTTCTTCTATAGTTATACAATGTTATTTCTTCTATAGTTATACAATGCACCACCCTTCTTAATTATCTTCTTTCCTTCCTCAAGACTCTTCCCCAGTGTGCCTTGAGTATACTTCAATTGGCTACATTCCCTTTCTGATTAGCAGGGGGAGAAATAGGATTGAATGTTGCCAGTTAAGAAATATGTTCTTTCCACATATGCTTGAAATTATACCATGCAAACTGTTGTAATAAGTGATTGACTGGTCGATTGATTGATTTTTTTAATACAAATTCTTTGAGACTATAAAGGTCACATGTTTGTTTTTATGCTCTGAAAGTAGGAGAAACATATTTACCAACACAAAGCTTGCACTTTAACTTGATAATCAACAGCTTTGTTATTTTTGTTGGAAGGAAGTGTGATTATAACTGGAAAATATGAACAGATCCATGCATACAAATATGGAACCTACTGCTAGTCTAATTGCACTGTGCATCAAGATGCTTGACAACACACACCATGAGACAACACAGAAGACAGTTAAATGGAGGAAAACTTACCATAGAAATTATCATAACTTCAGTGTTCACCTCTCCCCAGCTAACAGTGGTATTTTGTGCTCAGTACCGAATGACTGCTGTAGCAGTCAGGTGCTCCAAACAAGGTCACAATACACTAAGCAAAACATATTTACCAGAACCAAGACACAAAGTGCCTTAGGCCTCTAGTTACCAGGATTTCATACCACAAATGAAAAAGGCCAGGTGAGAAACAGGACCATTGCCTTCCTCCCAGCTGAATGGGAGGCACATAATGGTGTAAACCCCAAGTTTTAAAGATCCAAACACTACAGTGTAAAAAACATAATGGATTTCTAATTTGCAAAGCAGAACTGGACACTCTCTGAATAGGATTTGAATGCAAAAAGCAGATTTTAAACCAGCCTGTTGATTCCATAAAAATATGGCTCTGCGCATGAGACTCCTGCCTTACCTACTTGCTGGAGCATAATGGGCAAAATTGTGATTTTCATTGTTGTGTAGGACTTGAGCAGCACAACTGACCACGGGTCTTTGGTGCTTTATCTCATTTGAAGTTCTCCTTACAGAAGCTGCTTAAGCACCAGAGTTGACTTAGAGCTCTTGAGCCATGACTCCACTGAAGAGTGTCACACCAAGTAAACTGTCTCAGGCAAGGGGCAAAAGGATTTGCACTTTGTAGTTAGCCAGAGATTGTATGTGGCTGGGGAAGAAGGTGGTGGTAAGGCTAGGAGCACTTTCTGCTTGGCACAGTGGCATGGTGTGTGGGCAGACTCTCCAAAACCACTTAGTCTGGAACTACTTGTTCCAAATCTTGGATCTTCTTGGCCTCTTTCTTCATTATTTTTATCTATGCAAAGTGATTGTAAACTGATAGATGACTGGCAGGATTATACTATCACTTCACGTAGCTGTAATTGACTGGGTGAAGCTGAAACTTTTCGTAGTGTTTTCTTTCTAGGCAAAGTTGGCATGCAGAGATCCTGCCCTGTCCATGTGCCCTTACCCTTTTTCATCCCTGGCTGCTTGATCTTGTCCCTGTATCACCCCTTCACTTGTGTTGACACAACTGTCTGTTAGGACTATGCTAAAAACATATGTGAACTGGTTTGAATTAAAATTACTTCTCATCTGGTTCTTTGTCTGGCCTCATAAATAACTGGGTCTGTACAGCTGGGAAAGGAGGGGAGGCAGTGCAGGCAGGAATGGGCAGCTGGGGAAGAATGAGGGGGGCCTCCTGGAACTGCCAGTGCTGCTCAGATGAAAAGTATCAGATGTTATGTTTGTCAGTCAGTGTTTCTGCCTGTTCAGAGGCACAGATCAGCCTCAGCTCTCCCCAGTCACTCATTCTAATGACACTCTGCAGAGCAGGTCCTTTACAGGAATTGTTCTGGAGCAAATTGCTCTGAATCATTTCAGTTTTTCCCTATTCTTTGTGTTTTGAGTTTATTGTTTTCACTCTAGAGTCAAATCAGGAAAATAGTTACCAACTGTACATAGTTTCAAATTAATACATAATTTCTGAGGAACTACCGACAAAGAAGACTTATGTGTGTTCTTTCTGGCTTTACTACTTGATAATTAAACTACGTATACTGCAGTGCTCTGAGGCAACTAATTAGTGCATGACAGAAATAGTCTGAACAGGAGCCCTCAAAGAAGAGGTGAACATGTACATCTCAGGAAAGCTACTAATAATGAATGAATGATACACTGAATCTGCAATGAACTAATGCATGAAGCACTTCTGCTTCTGGTTAATGCAGAAATTGTCCTTTTTGACTGGGTTATTTTTTCCCTACAGATGAGAAGAGCATATTAAAATACCAGGCACATGGTATCTCAAGCTGCTGTGTCACAAGTAGCTAAATATAATATGTCAAGTGTATTGGTATGAGCTGGTATGTAATCTCTGGATCAAATCCCAGTTTTTCAAAAGGTCTCCTCACTTCCACTCTCTATTTTAGCAGAGACATAAGAAGACACTAAGAGTAGAAGAGCACAGACAGCCTGTTTTTAAATGGCAGGTTTATTAAAAATGTTCTCTATCACAAACACTGGAAACATATGCAGCAGATTTTACTGTAAGTGAAAGATTCAGTGGATAGTGGAAAGGGAGTATCTGTCAACCGAATGATGAGAAATAACGGGGCAGTTACCACAGCAAACTCCTCACAAAATCCCATTATAACTCAGCATCCTCGGGTTCCAGTTCGTGTTCAGTCTGCCCTTAGGACGCAGCACATGGTTCATGAGCTTGAGCTTTGAGTTTATACATATTTACAGTAGAACAACCTATAGGTTACAGGAGAGGACACATTAGCACCAGTGCTTATGGATTAGGGCTCACATTGCCTCTGCCACTGCATGTGCATGGAACTGACTTTACTGAAGGGTTAGGTTAAAAAAAGGTTAATAAATCTGGCACTTGGAAGGCAAACTGTGCTCTGACATGACCTAGGAGTTCTTTGTGTTAGGTATCACACTTGACTGCCTGTCTCTGAAGGCTGCCCATCACAATTACCTTAATGCCCTTTCTTGCACAAATGCACACTTCACTTCCCCTCTGCTTGGATTGTTATTTAGGAATAGATGTAACCCCTTGAGATCAAGAAATCAGTGTGATTTTCTTACTGCTGGTCTAAAACTAAGCACAAACTATATTTAGCGAATATTAGACAAAATTAGTATCTTTAGCAATTTTGGTGAAACATTATCACATAGCAAAAATTCTACAGTGTTTGTAATTACTGAGATTCACAAAAAAAAAGGCTTTGGTTAGAAAATCAAAAAGGGTCAAATAAAAAAAAGCTTTTAAAAAAAAGAAGCCAAAGGAGTGTCAAATACTATATTGAAGTCAGTGAGTGCAGAATAAAACAGTAGTAGTCCATTAGTTAATTTTTCAGTAGTAAAATCTTCCACCTAAAGAAGCCCATGTCTCTTGCAAGCTGTGTGTCTTTCTTGACGTTCACAGCTGGTCTCCAGGTTCCAGTACAAGCAGAGTGGGGATAATTCCACATTTTCCTGTTCAAGGCAAAGAGTCCTTCTTCCAGCTGTGAGGTAGAGATTGGGTATCAGGTCACTGGGGTGTGAGATATCTCTGAGTGTAGCAGTCACACATTTGTTTCTAGTTCATTTATTTCAATAGTGCAGTGGTCTTTACTGTTGGATTTCTTAGTGTGATTCTCCACTGGACTTTCTTCTTGCTCCACTTGTACGGGTATATGGTGCTGCAACCCTTTCACTGTTTCTGGTCCACGAGATTCATTCATGGTCTTCACACAACCATTTCTCTGGTAAGCCACAATCTGATGGATGTTAATAGGCTTAGTTTCACAGATCAATGGCACCTATGTGAAAAGCATTAAGATCTGGAATACTGCCACTGATTGCTGTATACAACAGGAAGGGAGTTTTTACTTGGAAAGCCTCTGGGCTGCTTTACATTCACCAGGATTATCTAGAGCCTCCATAGACTTCCAGAAGCTGTTTCTCATATACTCTAAGGCATCTTTGCACACCATGTGCATGAAGTGAAGGAGTCTGTGTGAAAACGCAAATTCTGTCACAACTCTAATTTGACTTACACTCATGGTAACAGCTGCTTGCCATTGGTAAAGTGTTATAAGTAGGGTAAATAGAGACCAGAATTCCAGGGCTCACTTCAAAAGGTAGACTCTCAATGGCCACTGTGCTGAGCTCTGGGCAGTGCTTGCTCTTGGGTGTAATTAAATAAACCATTTGTTGTTGCCTTATGCCTTTCTTCTAACACAGTAAACCAACACCTGTCTCTTCAGTTTGCACTGCTTTGAAAGAAATAAAGGGGATTTTATTAACTGATTCAAAAGTTAAATATTGAAATGTTCTTTAAATCAAACCAGATTCTGATGGGGAAAGTAAGACGTAAATACTGGCAGAGAAAAGAGGTGGGCTTGCAGCTGAGAAAATACGGCCTTTGGGTATACATTACTAACTGCACAAATTATGCAGCCAAAATGTATGGCAGACTAGCAGTATATTTTAATACCATTACAGAGCATGATTCAAAGAAAAATCTCATCACAGATGACTAAATAATCCCTCAGGAGGGATTTTATATTACTGAGACATCTCTTCTTAAGTTCTGACAGTTCTAAATACAGCAGTGAAATGTCAGGAGGCCTGTGTTATGCAGGAACTCAGCCTACACTTCTGGCTTCGTAATGGATGATGTACCTTACCCATAGGTTGTATTTTAGGGGTTTTGTAGGTAGCTGCATGTGTAGCCCATGTAGTCAGGCCTAATCCTGTCATCAGTAATTACTGCAGGTGCTAAGTACCTCAGAGGACACTGCTTGTCTTTCTACATACAACTTGAAAGAGCAGGAATTTTAAGTGAATGTTGCAGGAAGGCATGTGAATGGGATTGACCAGAAAGATTGCAGAATGAGAGAAATAATGATGGAAACAAAACTTTGCTATCTGTGTGGAATACTATAGATGATGCACAGAAATGAAACATGCCTTGTGAAAATTAGTCCTGATGAAGATATGTTCCTGCCTGAACTATTCTGTTTTTGTGGAAGAAAGGTAATGAGAGTCCGCCATGAGCTGAAATGGTTGGAGATTAGCACCTCCAAATCTGATGGGCTCATGGAATTAGGAACCTCCTTTGTCAAGGATTGAAGGAAGGAGATGAGGACTTCCTGTTATAAGGAAAGACTTAGTGATGCATGCCAAAGATGAAGGAGAAAATGCATAGGAGTGGAAGGAGGCAGGGGCAGAATACAGAGGTATGTGTGCTGTATGAAATAAGATACAGAGGAGGTAAAACAGAGATGTAAGGAGGGACTTGTATTAAATGTAGAAGGCATGAAGATGTCTGAGAATGAAATCTAGAATGGAGTCATGTGCTTGTGCTAGTCTGGAAAGAAAATTATTGCAAGGGTGGCTTCAGATTATGCTGACTCTGGGGCTTGCAACACCCAGGGTAGTTGCTTTTGTGGTGAGCACATTGATTATGCATGTACACACTCATAGATACCTTTACCTCCCCCTACACACAGGGAGTCAAGGACATTTGTCACTCTGCTCTGTTGCTGGTCACACTTCGAGGACAAATTACTGGCCAGTCAGGACCTGGGTGCTGAGTGTGGCACTCACAGTCCCAGCATCTTGTGCATTGCAGGACAGCGCAGCTGCTTCTGCTCCCTCCCCAGTGTGCCAGACACAGCAAGCCCTGAACTCCAGTGGCTTTTCACATGACCTCATGGAAAAACATCCCTCCACCCCATGTGCTAAGAAGCACATTGCCCAATTCTGTCCTCTCTGAAACACCTTTATACACTGGAGGAACCAAATGTGGGAGCTCACAGGTTCTTTGCCATAATCCAGCACACCCTGGCACACCCTGGCTCACAGTGTGGTTACCTCGTCACCATCCTTGATAAACTCCTTCCGGCAGATGTGGGCCATGATCCCAGCAGCCAGCGCGTCCCCCAGGACATTGATCATTGTTCTAAACCTGTCTCTGGAAAATGAAACAGTCATTGTAAGTTATTGGCTCCTTGGGTACATTCCTGTGCCTCCATCAGCTGTTAATTATGGCTGAAGGACAGTTTTGCTGTTTTTATGAGCTAAAATGTTTAGAAATTTAAAGAAGTTTGGTATCAGGCATCCATTAGTTATTGAGCAGCTCAGTGGGGTTTTCCAGTCTTTTCTGAGCTTGGTGTGCTGTGCTGCCACACACTTTATTGTGTAACAGCTAAGTGGAGCAGCTGTGTCCTCCTAGAGAGGTGAGCTGATTCAGCACTGAAAAGGTGGAACAGCACATCACAGCTGCATCTCTGTCCCAGTTTATCTGTTAAGGTCTGGCAGTATGGCCTGATTTGGAGACTGGTGCTCCAACTGTCTGAATTCAATGAAAGCAGAGGTCAGCCAGCACAACCAGTACCTTGTATTAGTGATCATGGTACCAATCTCAGCAACCAAAGTGCTACTTAAGATCATTTTATTGGTAGAATGGGCAGGATACAACCAAAATAATTCAGAAGATTGCTATGTAACTACACTCACAAACCAAGCAACCACTGACCATATTTAAATAATATTAATTCCGGTAAAACCTGTGGTGACTTTGCCTCTTATGCTGGCTGTGCAGTAGATCTTAAAGATTCTTCATTTTCAGTTACCTTTTCCAATTTAAATTTGTATGCTTGACAGTAGTTTGTATTTAATATAGTTTATTATAGTTTAACTATTTTTCATTTATTCACTTATGCGATTTCTTCCCTGTTTACACCTTCTGCACACTGTCTAGAAAATAAATCTGTTAAAATACAGACTGTAAATAGAGAAAAGTAACTGGCTGTCAAAGACAAGTGTTACACTTGAATCATCCTGGAACCTATTAGTTAAAATTGATGAGATTTCAAATAGATGATATAGCATCTAAGTCTGAAATAAATTACATATTTTCCAAGAAAAACATATACATCTGAAAACTCTGTCATATTAGTAACTTAATTTATAAAGGTAGGTTATAAAATAGAGGTTCAGGAATCTCCAGATGTTTGGCTTATTAAAGCCAGTGACGGTCCAATATCAACACTGCCCAGATTTCTGATCCTGTGTCTTAATATAGAAAAGAATTGAAACTCTGTGCTGAGGTGTTTTTTTTCAGATATTTTAGGCAGGTACTCAGTGCATATAAATGTTTATGCAGTTGCCTGCTTAAATATCATGAAAGTTCCTGCATGAAAGCTTATTTGTGTGTGGAGTTACCCAAATTGTACGTGCAACTGCAAGTAACTTCAGCAATAATATTCCACAGCCTACACCTAGACATGGTTGTTGATTCCAGGACCCAGTCCTACACTTGTTTGCTCAATCAATTTTTTAAATTCCTGCTGTTGTGATTTTGGGTTTTGCCTTGAAGAAAATTTCCTTGAAGAACATGTTAAACAGGGGGAAAGAGCAGTTACAGCACATACTGATAAAAGCTCCTGTTACACACTGACTTTTTTCCTTGCTTGATTATCAAATAGTAATTCTTGGAAAGATATTCAGTGTTGTGAATTTTGGATTGTGCAACAACTCAGCTATGGTAGAGAAGAAGCTGTTTGAGCAATGCTGAAGAGCTTGCACTCCCTTTTGAACTCTGATTAGTATAATTTCTAAAGATGGGACTTTTCAGTGCTCCACACTGAAACTCTTAAGAAAAGGGACTGCCTGGCATATTGTTGGACCAGTTGTGTTCCATGTTCTGAGTGTATGGAGCAGTCTGCACTATGCATGAGTCGAACCACAGCACGCACCACTGACATTTCACCACTGAGAGGCCACCCTGCTGCTGGTGGCGTTTGTCTCCATGCAAACTTGTCAGGTATCAGGTGTTGCAGTGGTATTTGAGCTGTAGATGATATTATTAAAGATGCAAAACTTTTACCTCATGTTTAATGAGCTGGGAAACGTTTTGATTTTCTTCTTTATGTCTCTAAGCACTAGCTAAAGGTGTGAAGGTCACATACATGTTATGGCTACCTAAGAGAGTTTTAATACCTGCAGTGCATTGTAATGAGCATTTCAGTCTCGTGAGATCATCTAACCAGCCTTCTTTAAGCATTCTTCATACTCCAATACTTCCAAAACTAATACTGAAAATATTCATCGTGTCAACCATGTTGACACTTTGCATCTGCAGGCTCTCGAAACCACGAAGTGCCAAAATACAGAAATACACTTTTTGTTTGAAAGGTCATCTGCAAAAGACAGAAAATTGCATCTATTCCTTACTCA
Source organism: Corvus hawaiiensis (assembly GCF_020740725.1). Classification (NCBI taxonomy): domain Eukaryota; kingdom Metazoa; phylum Chordata; class Aves; order Passeriformes; family Corvidae; genus Corvus; species Corvus hawaiiensis. The sequence continues at coordinate 27,777,315 of NC_063221.1, forward strand.
CTTTTTAATACCATCTGGAGCTATAGCCTGAAAAGTTTTTTCTCTGTTGTTTTGAAAAGTTGTGTAAGACAAAAAGAAGCATAATTCCTATATATGCTGGAAGGCTTACTGGAAAAACAATGAAATGTTGATGTTGCAAGAGCTGGGCAAAAACTGAGCAAAATAGAGGGGAAAGGCTTTTGTAATACAGTCTTAAAATATTCATACAACACAAGATTTATGGCTCCTATTAATGCTAATAATAATAATAATATTCTATTACACTGAACAGGAAATACTTTTTCTCACAATTCTTTGTACAAGAAAATAGGTAGCTAAAAGTTGAATAAAATAGGGATATATAACAGAATGGACTTGTAACACATTTTTACCCAGAACCTTGATGTAATGAAACTCCCTGTATTAAAGGAGATATATTTTATATAGCTCAAATAAAAATAATTTGGACATTTCCTTGTGTATGCATATGCTATTAAGCAGTTAATTGACATGCTAATGGGCTAGGGGCCAGTATTTCATGATTCATCTTCCTAGACTATTCAAAATTGATTGATTCATCAGCATGTACATAAAAGTTGAGAGTTCAAATAAACCACTCCTTACAAATTTTTAAAGTGGCTCTTCTCATGGGTGGTACAAATCCCTTTCATCCCAAGTGTGTTAAGTTTCAGCCCCTGCCTATGCTGTTAAATCCCCTGTGATTAGGGATGCAGCAAAGTGCCCTCTCTACAGAACGGCTGCACTTGCAAAACTGGGGGCTGCAAGCAGCTGCTCCCTATTTATCACTGAAATCAGAGAGCACAGAATTGCATCAGGATCCATGGTGAAAGGAAGGCATTATTAGTGCCAACACTCAGGCTGACTGTATTGGGGTTGCAGTAGCAGTAGCTGTACACAGCACACACCATCACTGGGCTGTCATGGCTCGTGTGGGTGGAGGGATGGCAGTGATACTTGCTGGCTTCAGCAGTGGCTCAGGCCTCCAGCAGAGTGCTTCACTATGCTGAGATGGTGGCTTTGAAATGTCAGTGAACTGATAAGCAGAGTGCAGGCAAACCATGTTTCCTAGGGATGTTGGCCCCTTATCCTTGTCCAAGGCAAGGTGCCAGAGTTGCACCTTAAGCACATTTGTCTGGCCCAACCTTCAAACTTGTCTTGAAGATCATCATCCAACCTAGCTAGGTGCAGCCACTTCCATTGCCTGACTACCCTTCTGGAAAAAAAAAGTTTCTTAAGTTTTTTTGAGATCTGACTTGAGGTAGGTACTTTGTTCTATTTCTTCATCCTCCCTCCCTGTGAATGTGAAGATTGATCAATGTCCTCTTCTGGACAATCTTATCTTTGTAAAAAGCTGCTGTGGTGACCTTTTCAGCCTGCTCTGGTTTTAGACTAAAAGGACTCCACTTCTTCAGCCTTTCCATGCCAGATGTATTTGCCAAACTTTTCTAGACTCTCTCATTTGTCTGTCTTTTTCAATATAATGTCCACATCAGCAGAATTTTTAATTTGAGGCCACATTAACACCATTTCAAATTACATAATCACTTCCTATGCCTTTTATAGATTTGTATTATGTGTACTACTGTACCCCTGGAGACCATTTGTCTTTTTAGCAAAGTTGCCACCATGGAAAGCTCAAGAGCTTTGTGTTACTTACAGTGCCCAGTCGACGGCAATAATCAACGTGATGTCGTCTGTCGGGAGCCCCACCGAGGTGAGAACAATGACCATTGTCACCAGACCAGCTTGTGGGATGCCTGCAGCACCTATGCTGGCAGCTGTTGCTGTGATACTTTAACAAAGAAAGAAAGGAATAAGCTTTACTTTCTGCAAGAAACCATACCATGTTTCTAAACCATTCTCTTTCTTACACAAGCCACTGCACGGAAGTGCCAGTGTTTTGTGGACAGAATGCAGGTGAGATAGCAAGAACAGGCTAAACTGCCCAGGGCTGAATTGTCATCCTGAGCCTTTGCAGCCTCGGCACTGGTGGGGCAGTTTCAGTTCTCTCGCAGTATCAAAGTTGCAGAGCAGAGGGGCCAGCCAGGCTGTGGGCTTCTCTGAGTTAGGCCAGCTTCTCAAGGATCACAGCACCACCCAGCGCTGTGTGCCAGGAGCCTGCCAGCCCTACTCATTGCTGCTTCTCCTTGGCAGCCGAGCTCCCAGCAGACACCTTTGAGTCACCTCAGGCAGCTCCTGTGCCTGGCAAATACGCAGCTGGCCCTGCCTGGGGCCTTTCCTGTCAATCCATCTCAAGGGCTAGGCCAAGGTTAAAGAGGCTGGGCCAGGGGTGAAGCCCTTGCACAGCACATGGCTTTGCATACTTGGATCTGAATATGAAGCAAGCGTGAATATGACTGTACAGCTTCAGTTTCTGGAAAGTATTTTTACTTGACCTTCATATCATTTTTTTAGCCAGGCAAGCAGAAATGAATGGGAGACAAGGGCAAGAGTAGACCTGGCAGGCTTAACATTTTTTTCATAATGTTATTTTTAAGGGAGGGATGTAATTCCTTTTTCCAGGAGTAAAAGTGACTGGATATATTCATTTCCACCCAACTAGCAACTTGCAAGGGCTAGCCATCTAGCAGAAAGACAAAAAACCAAACGTTGACAGTTTTAAAAGGATGACAGAAAGCATTTACACTGATAATCTTCTGCATTCATCAGTCAAGAATGTCAGAGCTTTTGGCAAGCAGTTAAGCCTCATTAACCTCCTGTGGAAAATGAGGATAACGGTATTCACCCCTATGGAAACTGAAACACAGGGATATCCAGTCCCTTGCTTACAGCTGTACTGTGTACTAGTACAGCAGCAGCAGTATTTCTAACTAACTAGAGCCCTTTTCTGCAATAAAAAAATACATTAGCATGTGGGTGTGTTGGGGAAGGAGAAAGACTTAAAACTACATTTTGCAAAAGTTAATTTGTGTAGCATCCTAATAACATTGTAATAGAGCACAGGTAGGAAAGGACAGAAGCTCAGTAGCTGTGTAACAGATAGGTATAATGAACATTAAAAGGCTCTCCAGTTAGTGCTGGACTGCTTCTGCCTCTTAAATCAGGCCACAAAGTCTCAGGACTTAATTGGGATCAAAACCAGGACTGTTTAACTAAGATTTTACAAGCAAATTCATGTGCTATTCCATTCCATCTTCACCTTAATGTAGATGTTTCTTTCTGTAAGATGCTCAGTTGATGGAAATATGATCTTTACTCTCTTTCTCTGCTACATCAATGTTTGCATTGATAGATACTGCCAACCTGGATTTTACAAACAGTGAGCAAAGTAGACTGAGTATTTGTCTAACAATTTTTTCCTTCTGGCAAAAATATCCTGGCATTCAGAATTATTTGAATTTTAAATCTCCAGGTCCTAAAGTATCAAGATCTGGGGTAGGTTTGGCCTATAGAATGCAGTTAGAACTTGGATTAAGTTATTGAAGGTACTGAATCCACCATGATTTCCTGTTTAGCTTCCTCATTTGTAAGTGTTTTTACTTTTTTTTCTTTTCTTGGATTTTTTCCAATCTTTACTTGCATTTTTATTCTGCTGTTTTATTTCTGTCTGGTCGTTATGTACTAGCACTTAATATGGGGAGTAAAAATAAAGAGATAAGAGAGGATTCTGCTAAGGAAAAGGTAGAGCTTACATTCTTTCCATTTACTATCACCCTTCTTCTCCTTAATTTTAAAAATTACTATTCTTTACTTCAAAGTGTGTGTAATGTCTGCTCATGCTCTGGGCCATATTTTAGCATCACATGCTAAAAAAATCTCAAAATTCCAAATCACAAAAGACTAAATTTTAGCACAGACTCATTCCAACAGTTTTCAAAGAGAGTGCAAGCCTGAAGCAAGAGCTCATATGGGCACAATTTATTTCTTCTTTTTGTAGTCCAACCAGGTCTTGCCAGAAGCCCATTAGCAAACCTCAGCTGTCATCTGGGGTTTCAGGACTCTCCTCTTCTTGTCATGAAGGTTCTTGGGTCCAGCAGAAGATGGGCAAGGCCCAGCAATGTAAATGGGGCAGTGGTGAGGTCAGTGGGTGGGTAGTTAAGCAGATCTCAAATATATTGCACAAAGCTCTGACTATGAGGAATGTTTTTATAATCATTTGTTCCCTGCTGGAAACCTGCAGGTTTCAGTCCCTGAGGCATTCTTTGGCAGTCACTGGAGTTATTCTGGCAGTAATTGTTCAGCTGGATCTTCTAGTCTTTTGGATCCATTACAGGCCTTTCAAGGATGGAGTACACAGCTATAATAATCTCTACCCACTGAGAGCATGGTTGTTTATGAAGTTTTCTTCTTTATCAAGCAGAAGAGAAGACAATTAAAAAACATCTGAGTGATCTGACATCTTCATGAAAACCTACCCTGATAGTAGCATCTGTCCTCCTTCCCTCTTCCCCTTAATCCTGCAAGAGCTTCCTGGCACACGCTATTCCCCGTTACTTGATCTAAGACTTCCAGTTTTGCAACTTTTTAACCTTTTCCTTTCACTTAAAGATGCAAATCAGACTTGAAAACAATTGTGAAGTTTGAAATAGTGTTTTAAACACCAATAATAATAAAATGTTCCAATTCTAGAAGTGATCAATGGGTTGCCTAAATGCAAAAATTACAGTTATCCTCAAACAGAAGCACATTTCTTGGTGTCCACATACATCTATTGAACAGGACCAGGACAATTTCTCTTTGTACAGTCCTGATCTCTGCATTGCTTGGAAACACCCCTTCCATGAGGGATGCATCCTTTGATAACAGCAAACATGAGTTTTGTTCTTAACATTGCTACATACAAGAGCTGTGCCTCAGACTCAACAAGGTGATGATCCTGTTGGGTCCCTTCCAACTCAGCAGATTTTATGATTCTATGCAGACAAGCAAATCCCAGCACATGGAATTTGTGCTTTGTACCTTATGGTAATAATCTGCCCAAAGTCCAGCTCGTAATTGTTCACTTGGGCGATGAAGATGGCGGCCACCGCCTCGTACAGCGCCGTCCCGTCCATGTTGATGGTGGCTCCCACGGGCAGCACGAACCGCGCAATCCTCCTGTCCACGTGGTTGTTCTCCAGCAAGCACTTGAAAGTGATAGGCAAAGTGGCTGAGCTGCAGAACAGCACAGAAGCACACATTGGGTTATTTTTGTTTCTGGGGAATTAATAAATTGTACCAAACCTTGTCTAGGCAGGGGGAATTCTACACAACCATCTGAGCACTGCTTCTCATTCCTTGCTCTGCATGTGACTCACTTACCGGGACCGCGCTCCTCCTGAGGGAGGCTATGGACAGTTACATGTATAAATGTTGGAGTTAGTGCTAATTTTGCTCCCAAAAATTAAAAATATTTTTCTCTCTTTCCCTGTTTCAGAAGAAAAGGGACAGAAATCCCACAGAGGCAGTGTTGTACACTCAAATGCAAGAAAAGGGAACAACACCCTGTGCAGCTTACTACTAAAACCTCTGAAAACTTTTGTACACTCATGGTTTCTAAAAATGTTTCCTTCCAGGCCTACCTCATATGTAAACAATTTTTTATTTCTGCAAGGGGTTAGACAAAGATCTTTTCAACAGCTGCCTGAAAATAAAAATTGCAGACAAAACGTCTGTATTTAGGAATATAAAATCCCATTTTCTCCCTGGGACAGATCTACCCACGTCCCTTGTGTGATCATATACCAACCACATAATTGCAGGTCATATAGTAATGTGTACATATGTAAATGAGACATATGTGTGTGGAATATAATGGAATGGTATAAGACCATTTGACAGGTACTTATTTTAAATTGATCCCTTCAAAACTCTAACTCACAATTTCATACCCTAAAAAATATTTCCAAGTTTTGTTTTCCTTGACCAAGACAATTAACGAAATACTATATGGTCAGAAATGTTCTCATTTTCAATAAAAGGCACACATTTTTAAATAGTAACACATTGAAATGTGTTTATTTGTATATTTTATCAGCTTTTTGGTACACATTCTGCATTTTATCAAGTGGTCACATTCACTGATATGTCATGAGTAATGAAACTGCATTCAGGTGAATGAGGGGGATTTTTAATGGCACATCAGTTTGTATGGAAAATAAGTAACACCACTGAAGAAAAAAAAACAAATGGCAAAATATTTTCCTTGTTATTATACCAATTTTAATACACTGCTCAGTATCTGAGACTATTTAAATGTAATATAGCAAACTCCTTCAAAATTATTCCAGAGTTACCTCTAAAAAAGATAGTTATAGGGGAAATATTGGTATAGTGACACTGTGGTCTTCAGTGTCCTGTTCTCATGTGATTTACATGCCCTTAGACAGGAAATCCAGGTGTCTTTCCCCTGGTTTGGCAGTCAGATTGCTCTGTCACTGTGTGTTGTGACCCTCACATCACAATGTGGCTCCAGTACCTAAACCTTGTAATGATCATTATCTGTTCTTAATTGAAGATAACACATTGGATCTGCAAATTCTTTCTCAGTTGTTGCAAATGTCCTATAAAAGCACAGAGGGATTCAAAAAACTCTAAAATCACAACCTCAAGCTTGCAGGAATACATAAGCAAAATGTTTCCATGAGTAGGAGTTGTCATTTTGTATTTGCAAGCTGTTGTTCGAGGAAAGTGTTTGGAAAGGAAAAGTAGCTTCCTGCCCTGGAAACACAAAACAAAAAAGACAAGGCTATGTTTTCATTATGATATCTCTCTTTTCTATAATTTCATGAAGTCTGACTGCTGAATGATTTACTACAAACTGCCAGTCACTGCCTGAAAATCCAGACAGAAATCTTTCTCTAAGTATCTAAATATGCTGGAAAGGCAAGAGAGCAATGGGAATCTGATTACCTCCCGTAACTGGGGTATATTAAACTTTTAATTCAGGCAGTCCTAGTATTTAATCAATACTTACTTTGAAAAACAAACACAGCAAAGCATAACCCCATAATCCCCAAGCTGCACATGAGATGTCATTTTTCTCTTGGGCATGTCTGTCATTTTTCACACAGTTATTTGTGAATGACTGAAATTCTCTGAGTCGTGTTTACCATAAAATGTTCATAAAAGAAGAGGATAAGGCTGTGGCTCACAAATAATGTAGAACTGAAAGCCCTGGAATAGCTGCAACTAGAAGCAGACTCAGTAGCATTTCTAGATGTTCTGACTAGCAGCTTGGCCAAGAAACAATTATTTAACTTATTATTCATTGTCTCCCTTTTCTGCAGCTACTCAGTTTTGGAGAGTTACTTGTTTTTAAAGACTGTCTTCCCTCAGACATTTGGCTTTTCTGTAACAAATCCCTGCCTAATTTCTCTGGGGGGAAAAGAGGACAAAAAAGGTGATATTACAAGTCCTTTCCACGTTGCCCACACTCTGACATACCAGAATATTAAACCTAAGTGTCTGCCTGTTCTGAAGGCAGAGAGCTGAGCCGTCAAATATGCAAATTTTAACTGGTTGACATATTCCAATTTGGTTGAGATGTGAAAAAGATAATGCAAAACAATCTCTTAATACCAATGGCACAACCAGCAAAATCCCCATCTATTTCCTTTGTTGTAAATAGATTTTGTGATACTATTTTTGCAAGAATTCAAGTTTTAAACTTGTGCACTATCTCACAGAGTCAGGTGTGTCTTTCATTTGAATTTTATGCTGACTGAAGTAAAATTTCTAAGGCACATAACAGATTGGATTGGTTGTTTGTTAAATATGTTGTTTGTTAAATATAAAATAAAAAAGAAAACAGGCAGAATGTAAGTGCAATGATGATGAAAAACATGCAAGATATAAAAAGGAAGCAAATTTCCAGGTCTTGGATTCCTCTACTTTCTTAGCACAGGCTACTTTACATCCCTGATTACCCTTTCAGCACCTTTTTCATATAAATGAACTTTTCCTGAATACAGGTGACAGAAGTTATGTGGAGTATCCTAGGAGAGGTTGTCTTATTCAATGATGGTTCATTTTTACTCATAATGTATCATCTGGCACATACCAGAAAAATATGTCATATTCAAGGCTTTGGCTGTTGGTGACTCTCAGGAGGCAATGGAAAAAAGCTCCTACTGTAATTTTGGAGTAATATTAATATATAATTTCAATATTATAAAAAACACTATCAAATAAATAATTTGTCTCATTTGTCTTTCAGGTTGAATTAGGTGAAGTTTTTTCTTGAAAGGTACTTTTATCTAGTATTAGACAGTGGAGCAGTAACATTAAAGCCTGTCATTTAATATTTATTAGGAGGAAAAAATACTCTAAAGCACTGATTTTAATCTGTTAAGTCTTGTAAAACCTGACCCAAGGCTTTCAGCTGAGAAGTATCTTCTCCCAGCATTAACTCTGACAATTAAAAATACATTTTCAGAGTCTAATCTCAATTTTGGAATAAAATGCTGTAGCTGCAGAGACTGAGCATAAGCTAATGCTGGCCCAGGCCAAGCTTTTACTAGTGAGAGCCACAAAGACAGCCAGTCACTGTGGAAGAACAGCTGTTCAGCCTGCTCTGTTTATCTTATCACTCAAATGCATTTTGATATTTGCTCCAAAAAAATCAGCAAACTGATCTCATCTCCCCTGTCTAAATCTGCCTTTAATTTACACTGTGCAATGGCCAAGATCTTAGTGTTTCATAAGCAGCAAAAACCTTGAAAAACTCATGGTTTATAATTCATCTTCAGAGAAGATGAAAATTGCTTCTTTTGATGGGATGTCCCACTGAAAAGATGCTGCTTTAATTCATTAATGATATGGAAAGATGACCTAGAAAACCAAAATTCCCTCTTGCCATTATTAGAATGAGGAAAGCTAAAATCATGAAGAATTTTGCCTGCAGGCCAAATTCTGCTTTTTCAGTGTGGTAAGAGGTGACAAGATCAGGGGCAGTGTGGGGGGAAGAAAGCAGAGTCAGGAATCCCCCCAGCTGTGCAGCCTGGACACCCCCGAGCAGGGTGGGCAAAGGCAGCATGTGCCCACCCTCAGTGATGCAGGAAGGAGGACCTGTGCACATTCATTGTGTCCTAAATGATGCACCAAAGGAAAAAGATCTGCTTATCTGCCCCTGCATCTCCACTGCTCCAAAATACTGCTGTGATTGGGATTTCTGGAGAAATATAAGGGGACTGGGAATGGGGTGCAGAACCTTTCACAAGAGGGAAACAAGCAGAAATAATGTTGAGATTCAGTAAAATCATTTCCATCAATGGCTGCTTAGTGGCTTTCAGGTTTCCCTGTGTTACATTCTTGGGTTTTGTAAATGGTATTGTTTTTGCTTCTTGTAGTTTGATCTCCAGCTTTACAAACAAGCTTTCCACAGGTGCAGACTATCTGCAATGAGTATCAGCACACTGGCCTGTGATTTTCTTTCTATCTTTAGATGTAGACCTGAACTAACACAGAAAACTCTCCAAGAAACACATCAGTATTCTTAAAATCAACTCTTTATTCTTCTCTAGGATGATCTGAAAATCCAATACCCACATGACAAGTGTTATATAATGCCCCCGTGGCAAATCTTATTTAACCAAATACAGATGTGTTGACTGTCAGGAGAGGCAGCTCTGCTGTCCAGCCCCAATTATTTGTGCATGTTCTTTTGGCAACAGCTCAGTTATGTGCAGTATCCATTCCTTTCAGTGTAACAAAGGTGAAAAGTTCAGCTATTTCTAGACAAGACACTGCTATTTGAGCAGAAAAACATTGGAAACCATGTTGGGCCTGTGTTGGATTTGCAAAATATACATACTCTTAAGGAGGGACAAACAACTAAATCCAAAAATGTCCAAGGCCCAAATCTGTATGTTCAGAGCCTTTCCTCCAGACTCACCTTAAATTTGGTGGTACTTTAGCGTCTCTCAATAAAGATACTAAATCTGGTAGCAAGTCCTGCTGGTGGTTCTGGTGACAGACTGAGCTGCCAGCTGTTGCCAGAGCTCTGTTCCCAAACTACACCCTCTCTGGGCCTATAAATAATTATTCCTTGCACAGCTGAAGGGAGAAAGTTCTGTCTCAAAGCACTTGATATCCCCAGAGCAGGCTCTTAACTGGGAGTCAGAGCCCAGGAGAGTCAAAGTCAGCACAGGCTTAAGAGAAAGCTGAATTCCGTGTGTGTTCCCCACTGTTGGCAGGCACTCCCACATCAGCTTGGGGTAAGGAAATGGGGCTGAAGAAAACCTCAAGTAAGGATTGGTTTCCCTTAAAGAGGCTCAGCAGAGACAGACACCTCTCTCTCATCAGTTTCCAGATCAGTAAAGGACTCTTAAATTGGTGATAAACTCAAAATGCAATGCTGAAGAAAATATGAAAAATTAGGAAAAGTAGTATGTTTTGAAATGGTGAAATATGTGCTGGTCTTTTAAGTCTTTATGAAACCTTCCCTGATGAAAGTTCTATAGATGCTAAAGATAAAACAAGGACCAAAATATTTTTCTTTTCCTAAAAAGAGAAATACTCAGATTGGATTTTTAGTAAAAGTTATCTCTTTCTAGAAAAAAAGAGGGAATGAACGGAACGGCACAGATTAAAAAACTGTGTCAGCAATAGAATTCTTCAGAAAGAGAATTCCTAGAGAAGCAGGGCAGATAGTCAAGTGTGTCAAATGTGAGCCTGATGAGCCTTTCCAACACTGACATCTTTGAGTGCAAAATTCTCATCTTACTTGAATGTGGGGATGTGCTGACATCTCAAGCTACAAACTTTTTATGTTCTAATGAAAAAGCTTTCCTTAATTATTGAAGCATAATTAGAGTTTAAACACCACCCACCATGTAATTTTTCTTGACTTTGTATTTCTCAGTATGCTGCTCTTTATAGGTCATTTTGGAGCAAACTATTATACATGAAAACACCTTGTAAAATGTAACAGTGGAAATGCAATACCTTCTGTACTGAAATAATAATTCCCTCCTCCCCTTTCTTTTACTCCTCTACATTCCTTCAGCCACAGATGCCATGAAGCTGTGTTGTCATATTGGCTACACAGAAATGTGATTTTAATTGTCATTCTTGTCTTTGCTCCACACAAGGCAATTCCAGCCCTTTCAAGCACAACTCATGCACCATTTTATCCATGTTGGGAGTCATTTTCCTAGCCAGTTCACAAGCTGGTTCCCATTTTCACCGTACCTTTGTTCAGCTATGGTTAAAACTCATTGTACATCTTCCCTAAAAAGGGTGCAAAAAATATTATTCCTTGAGCAGAAGAGTTAAATACTTTCCCAATGCTGGACAATAGCTTGCAACCACAGTCTTTTCTTAATGTACCAAGAGACAAAGACTAAGATGAGTAGAAAGGATAAAATGTTTCCACGTGACTGAAATAAGAGGTTCCCCACTAACACCAAAAATGAAGTCTGGACAAACTGCATGTCCCTCATATACATTAACTTTGTACAAACACAATATTTTTTATATGGAAAAAGAACTTATTTCCTTTCTAGTCCTCTACAAAAAAAAATGGTTTGTCCAATATTTTTTAAACCAAGGGAAAACAATGTGACAAAATCATTGTCCAATGACTCCCACATAACTTCCAAATGTTGAGACACACATTTTTTAAATTTATACCAGTGAATTGGACAGAGACCATTGTTCAGATACAGAAATATCTGTTCCACTACAGCAATAGTGTGATCTTCCCAAGAGGTAGCTGTAGTAAGGATCTAGCAAATATTTTATTGGATCTGTCTAGAAACTCTGTAATACCTGGAGGATGTGGCCAGAGCAATGAGCAAGGCTTGAAGGATCCCTCTGATGAAGACAATGGGATTCTTCTTGGTGATGAAGAAGTACATCATTGGCAGAATAAACAGCCCGTGCACCACCAGGCCGCACACCACCGTAATGGCGTAGAAACCCAGCTTCTTCCCAATGGCCGAGGGGTCATCCATTTCTAGGATTTTGCCAGCTATTAGGAACACAATTCCAAATGGAAAATACCTGAGCAAAAAGAAAGACAGTCATTATTAGGAGACAGCTCCCTCCCATCACACAGTAAGAACTGGCAGATCCTTCCAGAGGCAGTGCAGTAACAGCACTGTCTGCGTTTGGCTGTTCTGTTTCCACACGAGAGGAGGGTGCCCAGAGCACTGGGCTGAACAGTTTTTTCTGCAGGGTCCCCCTCAGCATGGCTGAGGTTATGGTGCTGGCAAGGAATGTCTTTAAAATGTTTTGGTTCTGAAGGCAGCTCTGACGTTTTAGCTTCAGGCAGGTAAATTACTGGGAAAAAGGGGAATAAATCTTAAACTCCTCTCATGTGTTTGTGCTCATGTAACTGTTCATGGATTTTCATTGGAAGCTCTTATGTAAACGTTTATATTGCCTTTGGAAGACAGAGGAGAAACACCAACATACATTAGACGTGCTCTTGGACTGCCTGGGGGTTTGATTTGGGGCAGATAAATAGGCAGAAGAATTGTTAGTTTCTGAATCCACTCTGGACAGGTGCTTTATCAAAACAGTTGTGCTTCTGTGCACAGCTACATACAAAGCCATGGATGCCAAAAAGCTTTAGATTTAAAAAAAGTTAGAAAATCTGGGGGTATCCAACCATCTTCCACTTGCAGCTGTGCCATCTCCAGAGACTTTACACAACTTCCTCATTTTTCCAGAAATAAACGACCTCCTTTGGTATCCGACCAAGCAATCATTCCCTGACCCAGCTCAGTCAGATTGGACCACGTAGCTGGAAAGAGAGGCTGGTAGTGGTTCCCTGCCCCACATCAGGCTGAGCCACAGTGAGGGACATTCTGAAGTGGAGAGAAGGTGCAGAGCTGATGGTTCTTGTTGGCAGCCACCTGCTGTTCCTCTGGGCAGACGTGTTGGCAGGTCTGGCTGGGTCTGCAGCAGTGCTAGAAGTGATGGAAGTACCAGCTAGAGCATCCCATCATGCTTCTCCCTTGTGTGGTATGGGTGGCTCTAATCCCTCTTGGCATGCCCAGGGATTAGTAGTGCCCTTAAGGCATTCAGCACACCCCACCCAGCTATACCATGTTCTGTTATTTAGGAGTAACAACACAGAGGGTGTCCCTGTCAACAGGGTAGTACAGACCAGGGACAGATGTGTGTGCATCCTCAAATGCTGAGGCCCTGCAAAACTAAGAGTTGTTCACCCTCGTTTATTTCCCTGGAAATAAATTTGTGAGATTTCTGTGCATTTTCTTCTGTTGAAATGTTCTTACTCTTTTTAAAAAAATATTGATTTTCTTATTGAAACAGTTACTTACCAAACAGCAACTGCCACTATCTTCATGACAGATTCGTTCAAACACTGGCAAAAGCTGACCAAAGGGATGCCACTGTTCCCCATTCTTCCCAACATTATGCCTGCAATCAAAGCATTCAGGTTCAGTTTCTCAGGTCTTCACACACAGCCCCAGTGCTTTCCCTCCCTGCTGTAACTCAAAGTCCCCTGGCAGCAAGCCTGTGTCCTTAACCATCTGTCATAGAGCCCTGGGAGGGATTTACCTGCTCTGAGTGATCCATGGAAGACAAACTGAGAATAATTTTCTAGTGAAGGAAACTGTTTCTGCCTACAACCAGGCAACACCCAGGAGAACTTGGAAGGCAAAGCCAGGTTTTGAGGTTTGTTCTGGTAATGGGGAGTTAGTAATGAAGTCTCTGTCATATTTTTAGTAGCTTCCTGTCTACATGATAATAATTAACCTTTATAATCAGTCAAGCTTTGCAGTTTTGGGGAAGGTAAGGAAATGCAGTTTCATGGGGAGAAAGGCCAAATTGCTATAAAGACTAACCAGTAAAGAAGAAAGCAAATAAAACCCATTTATGTGCCCCCATTGCTCAGAAAGGAAATGAATACAGCTCTGGGATGTGTCACCTAACCAGACAGTGTTAGTTTCCATTAATGCATATGAATAGATGACATTTTCCTATAGCTAATTATCCTTCCTGAAAGGATTATAAGTGATTGAGTCAATTGCTCAAGGAAGCACTTCAAAAACCGGCTGTACCCAGGGAGTTTGACTTTGAGAGGAGCTGTCTGGGGAAGCAGGGGCTGGCAGTGGGATATATGCTGCCACTTGCTCTGGATGTGCAGTGTCCTTGCTTTTAGCAGGAGCCTGGGCTCTGTCCCTTGGAGCCCACAGCTCAGAGCCACGTCTCAGGCAGCACCACTTCCAGGGCCAATCCCCTGCTGAGGCAGGGAGGGAGGCTTTTAGCTGCCTTATCCAGGGATTTCACAATAGCAGTGCACTCAAGATGTCAGTTTGTGAGCCTGTTAATACTCATCTAAGCCGTAACTTCTAGGTCAGAAGACAGCACTTTCATTAAGCATGTTGCTCATCTTTGGTAATAGGACATTAACTATAGTTCAGCTCTTCTAGCCTGGTCAGTGGCTGTTTCACAAGAGTCTTGTCTTCTAAATCTGCATAATTCCAAAAAGATGAAATGTCTTCTTTTTAATTTTGCAGGAACAACTGCAACTTTGTCCTTAAAACACTGTCCTACCTAGGCATGTGTGTGTTGGTGGGGACAGACAGGGGAGTGGGCAGGACTGGGGCCTCCGGTCTGCAGCCCTGATGTACCAAGGTCCGTTTTGATGCAAACATTTTCCTTGTAATGAATAAATAATTTGTGCTCCTCTAAGAAAAAAAGGTCCAATGTCTCAAGTTCTTTGCCACTGTTACCATCTCTAGCAGAAACTCCTGCACACTGTGAGGAGAGGCAGTGTAGCTACGCCCAGCCGAGCCAGCACGAAGGCTTTACACTCTGCCTGTCCAATATTGCCCATTCTAATGCATGCCTGGCAAAGAAGTCCAGTCGTTGACACCCAGGATGTATTCCTGGACTGAGCATACTAAGCAATTCACCTCCTGCTTCATGGAAAGACAATTAGCTCAAATCTAAATTTACTTATTGTTCCTTTATGCCATTATGGTGTTGATGGGCCTTAAGGAACCTGTAATAACTCATACCCACCCTACTGCTGTTTTTCTCTGATGTAGAAAGACCTTTGAGCAAATAAAGCTCAGCTGAAGTGAGCAAAACTGTTGCAAAGCACCAATGCCTCTACAATTTTTTTTGCAATAAATAAAAACTTTGGAAGGCTGCTCTTCTTTCATAGGGTTTGAGGCCATATGTCTTCTGTTTCAGTGCTTCCATTTTGGGGGCGGCAGGGTGGTACAGAAGGCTGAAGACAGTGATAAATGCTTGGCTGCATCCTTTGTTCAAAACAAAAGCCTGAAATAGTCCCTGGTGATCACAGTTATTTAGGGTTTGGTGTCTCAGGTTTTTTTGTGGCTGATACAGCCATAGGTGACCCAGCAGCCACGCTGCGGGTGACAGTCCTGGTACTGTTTTCTGTACATCAGCCAGGAAGAAATCAGCTCTCAGTTTCCACCTCCTGAGCCCCAGGCCAGCAATTCTGAGGGGCTTGGTAAAAGTCATTCATTCAGTTCTGGGAAGACAATGAATAATCTTCTGTTCTCAGAAGCAGAAAATTGCCCTTGGTCCTAATAAGTACATGTAATTAATTCATTCATATCCAGTACGTTTTGACTGGAATAGTGTTTGCAGTCACATTTTACTTTGGAAATGGACTGTAAAATACTACAAACTGGGAGAGAGCCAGTTTCCAGCAAGGTTGTACATGGAATGCCACTCACTGGAGAAACTAATAAAACAGAGACAAATCCATTAATTCCAGGTTTGAATCTTGACCCCTTGTGCTGGTATGAACCATAATATAATAAATACAGTCAAAGATGTTTTATGGAACTGCTTTTGCTGACCAGATTAACTTCCAAGAATAAATTAACATAAGGAAAATTTGATCAGCATTTTCTTATAAAAATCATCAGAACTTTATGATTAACTAGGAAATGTTTGTTTAAATTTCTTCTTTCAAATCCACAAATCCACAAACATAGTATAACACACATGGCACCAATGAGTTCCTCCAGCAAGTTAAACTAAATAAATAAGCCAGACAGAAGCTCTTACTGGGACAAGCTACTAGGTGGTATATAACTATCTTCATTGCAGGATAGAAAAATAAAATCGAGAAGTTTCAATCCAAAAAGGAAGATCCACAGATCTAAAGCTCATAAACCAATATGGGTTGGAATACTTGTAGAGGGGCCATGGATCTGATCTGGTGGTGATTCCTCCCTCCTCTGAGCACACTGTGTTAGTGTGTCTAACAGGCAGCAAAAAATGGTTCCTAAATAAAGCTCAAAATAATTGACAAAAAAAATATGTAAAGATTGCAAGTGAATGCACAGAAAACACAACTCCATGGAAAAAAAGTCATCAAAGATTTTCAAAATTTATCTTCAAAAGGGTGGGAGAACAGCTCTGTAACAGTCTTGCCTTTTCCCCCACAAAGTTTAGATAGAAGCAGTTAAAAAAGCTGAATCAAGAAACCAAGCAACCCAACCCCAATCCTTTTCTCTTAAATGGACACTTGGATTATTACAAACCAAACATGTCTCAAACCTACCCATTGTAGCAGAGAATATCACAATCCCAAGTACATTCATGCCATCACTAGTGCCTGGCTCTGATTTGTAAATCACTTCAGGAGGGGGAGTGATATCCAAGGCAAAATTCTGGACATTAGATCCATTCTCATCCTGGACTCCATATATTATAATGTGACGAGTAGTGCTTTCAGATGATGCTTTGTTAGATTTAATGATGGGAATACTCCTGGTGCGATACTGAAAGAAAACGAAGTAGTTTTTATTACAATCTCCCAGCAGGAATTAATAGTTTAATGAGACCTCCTAAGTGCTCTGTTTCAACAATGCTGCATGTTGAAGGGAGAGGCATGAAAAAGAGAATGAACACTCCTGTCCCTGTCTGCTAAAATCTGTAAAAACAGTTGAATTTTTTGAAAAGCATAACAAAACCAGAGTTTGGTGCAGCAAACACTTTGCCTCCTCACAGAGCTACTTTCCTGTAAGACATAATTAGGAATGACTCCCCAGAGGTTCTGAGTGCCCTTCTCTTTGTGAGGTTCCCATGAAATATTCCCCCGGGTGAAATAAATACAGCCATGCCTCTTGCTCACTCGGAACTTTTAGGTGAGCTTTTCTCGCCAAATTCCAAAATGAGTAATTAGATTCTTCCCCAATACATTATTTTGTTGCTTTAACTGAAAATAGTATTCTGTTCTTCCTTTGTGTGGTGTTGCAGGGTGCTCTTAAACATATTCCAACTCTCCTCAGGTGGATGTGGAGCTGACACAGGAGTGCATATCTATTCTCTAGTCACACTAGAGAGCACTTTATCTCTGTTTTGTCTTCAGATACCATGGCTGCTGAGGCTAATGGAATGGGACTCATTAATTCCTAAATGCTGAAGGTACTAACAGTGTCTGAAGTCATATGCCATGTCTGTATCTGGGTTGTGTTTTACAAAGAAACATGTTTCACATAATGCTGGCTTATGTCTTTCATCAGTAAAAGGAACATAGCCACTTACCTGCTTGAATGTGGCCTCAACAAGATTGGCTGGAAACATGTTCCTAAAAATGAACAAATAGAAGAATAATTTCTATGGAACTGAAACCAACTTCTTTTTACTGTGTGTTGGGTCTCCCATGACAAATCGGTTCTATGCCCTCCTGGAGAGCAGGGGGTGGGCAGGTGCAGAGGATGCCACTCTCTCCCACTCTGCCATACAGCTGTGCCTGGCTGAGCACGGCTCAACAGAGAGACAGCTCCTTGGAACTGAAGTTTTGGGACTTGCTTCCAAACACCTGAGGTGAGACCCAGGAGCTCTGGCTGCAGATTTTGGCTCTGCCACAGTCTCCACGTTGTAACTGGGGCGACATAATTGCTGGGATTCCCTTCCCCATCTGTTGACTGAGGGGATGAATGTTCCTTTATTCCATATTTTGTCTTCCCTACTTAGATAATGAGCTGTTCAAGACAGTCAGGGATGTATTCCTGAGACCCCTGGGTGCTGTAATCTACTGTGGGACTTCTAAGTACCCTGTGCTAATTCATAAACTGTAGTACCCCCGATATATTTTCATCACTAAAATTGCAAGTGATGTAGACTTTGCAGTGGTTTGGTCAAGAACAATTTGCTTTCCAAAAAGAGGATCTCATTCCTGATTAAAAGAGTTGAGGTTAGAGCTGTACGGTCTGTGCTAAATTTTATTTTGATACAGTTCTGAGGCTTCAGAACAAGAACCTGAATGAAGCCAATGGCTTCATCTTTGCTCACAGCTGAGCTACAGAGGAAGACAATGACCAAACACGGAGATTGCAGGGAAACCAATAGATTTTTAATTCCAAAAAGGACTCTTTTTGTCACCTTTTATGACTTGCTGTGTATCTCAGTCTGTAACATTTCACACAATTATACCTGGAGCTAATTTATAGCTTCAGTTTGAGCTAGATACTGCTTTGCAGAAAGACATTCAATCCTAATTTGAAATGGAGAGCACACCCTCTACAGGCTTCAAAGAGGAATCATAGTATTACTGGGAAAAAATAGCTAAAAAGTCATACATTTCTATGCAGCATTTGGGAATCAAGATTTGTGTGGTGATTCTAATAGGATCATTTTCAGGAGTGATTTATTTTCAACCCTAAGCTTCTGAACCTTGGGGCAGAAGACAGTGAGAGTCTATGACCCAATTATCTCCTTTCATATACATATATCTATGCAAAGAGAAACTCCTGAATTCTCCAACAAAATGACTTTTAATTCAAAGTCCTGCTTAAACCCCAAGACAGGTTAACACTTAAATACATGTGAAAAGCCTATTCTCATTTGAAAGAGAATTTCTGTGTGCATGGACAGTTAAATGCATGCTGAACAGAGACATTGTTCAGAGCTGCTTTCCTCTCTGCAGCAGCATATACTTGCTGCTGAGGGAGTCACTGTGCAGCACTGGCTAAGAAAACACGATTTTTTTTCTATTTTAAGTGATCATAATATGACATGATGGTCACACTTAAAAGTATGAGGTAGATTCTGCATCAGTAGCATCAAGCACAGAGAGCAATTGCTACAAAGAGGTAATTAATTACAGTTTTTAGAGAGAACTGTGTGAGAAAAATTTTAATTAAATGATAGTAGTACTGTGTAATGATTGAAATGGAAGACTGAACATGAGAGGGGTTTGTTGGCCTGCTGCTTGAGAGCAGGCAAGTCTCATAAAGGCATCAGGTTGTCTCTGCAAACTGTCCACAAAGCTGCTGATTCTCTGGTTCAAATATCAAATGTGTAGCCAAAGCAAGACACAGACAAGAGACAGCTGTGCATCCTTCCCCTATCAGGTGCAGGCACAACTTTCTGCCTGAGCCCTGGGGCTTGGCTGACATGGGGAACTAACTGAGGAACAGCTGGATGGAGCTGGGCCTGGGAAGATGAAGAGGATGTTTATAGGAGGGGGAAGCACTGGAGAGTAAAGATGGTTACTGCTTTATTATGCCTCATAAGGTAATTCTGCTTCCAGGTTGTTCAAGGCTTCATTAATATTAAATTGTCTTTGTTTTGTGATTTGAGATGCTGGGCTGAAAGGTGCTACAGGAGTGCTCAGTTGTGCTCTGACCTGCTGTGTGAATGGGAAATATTCTGAAAGCACAGATCCACATGGAGATTCCAGCACAGCTCTGAATATGCACCTCATGTATGAGCTGTGGCTTTACACAGCTTTTTAAATTGCTGATGATTTCCACTTTCTCCCTCATAGTCCTAATTAGTAGAATTAAGAACAATTAAGACTGCTCGAGAAAGGAAATATCATATGGTTAGTAGCTAGATTAAATATTAGACAAATTTGTAGAGGATTAAAGCATTTTGTTTCTTTATCATTCTTTATCCTGCAGGAATTACAACTACCCACTTAATACTAGATGCTGGAATTCTCCCAATATTTTTTAATATATTATGCACTGTGATCCAGTCTTTGAGACTAGCCTTACCAAAGTTACACAATTTATCCGGTGAAAGGCTGACCTGAATGTGTTTGCCAGAGCCTCGGCTTATTTTTTATTTTAAGCTGGTTTACTTGGATTGAGAAAATCCAGTATTAGCCAAAATTAACTTTTGTTAATTAAAAACATTTAAGAGAGCAATTGGTGGATGAGAACTTTAATGGACTAAAAACAAATAATGAGAAGAAAGAATCAAACTGCTAGAGATGGGAGGTGACTGGGAGGGTTTCTGGGTTCTGTCAGGCCTCTTTCAGAAGCACTTCTTGCTTGAGGGGTATGTTCTGCTACACATTGATATTTCCAGCCATGAGCTGGATGTTTATAAAGCAAGGATCTCCTGGGAGTGGTTCAGAACAAGAGACTGAAGTGAGAGGATTTGACTTTTTAGTATGGAACTGGGATGGGGAGGGCTGGCTGGATCCTCACAGGTGCCTTGGGGCAGGCCCCCTTTGGACCTCCTGCCCACCAAGCCTGAGCCCTGGGGAATGCTATGGAGAGGGAGCTTCAGTCTGGCTCAAAATCCAGACATGTGCGTTTGCCCAAATATACAACAAAATTACTGGCAGGGTGTTGTAGCCTGTCCATCTCTGCCCACCTCTGTTCCAAGCACCCAGATTGCCCCCTGTGGATCTCTACGAGCTTTACTGCAGCTGTGGATGAGATCCAGATGTACCCACATGGATCTGGTGCCAGGATCATAAAGCGAGGCTGTGTCTCTACTCAGAACAGGCCCTGTGTTTATCACTGATGTACACTGAATTAAAGACACTGCCAGCATTTACGAAGCAGTGATTCAAACTGAGCTCATCATTGCTGTCAGCACCTATAAATACTGTTGTGTTTGTTCAGTTAAGAGAGCCAAGCAGATAAAATACTTCTCAAGTTCCAGCATTGCTTTCAGATTGCTTGCAAGACACAGGTCACAAAATAATAGTGCAGGAAACTTAACGTGATCTGAGATTCATTTCTCTAGCACAAGCAATATTGTCTCTAACCTCAGTGGCGCAGTTCAGCATTCCTAGCAGAAATAATTTCACAGAAGAGTAGGGAAATAAATCTACTGCATAACAGTGACTGAGTCTGGTTTAAAACATACATAAATTTATGTCTGAGACAAGGATATAGTTGTAAAACAGAAATTGAGACGTAGGCTTTCTTTGTTACATAAAAAATTAACGCTAAATACTGCCTGCCCTGAGGAATAACGTTTCCCAGAGCATCGTCTGCCTCAGGAACTCTGCCAGATAGAGCAGGAGTATTCAGCTGAGGCTAAAATGGTGAATGTACACGAAACTTCAATATCAGCTCGATGAACTTTCTAACAGACCTGAGCTACTGAGCCCCAGCTGGCACAGCGGGCCTGGCCTGCATTTGCTGTGACAACAGCACCTACACACAGGTGACCTACTAATCACCGTCTTTGACTATGGCCTGCTGTGATGCACAGGCTGCTGCATTCTACAAGCAAATTTTGGAGCCCTTCCCTAATTCTGCATGGGATAAGAGGATTCAGATGTATGAGTTAGGAACATGTATGTATATGTAATACAAGACAACTACGGCAACATGTGTTCTGTAATTTGGTAGCCATGGATTTTGAGAAAATCCTAAAGATTTGTATCAAGTGCAGGCAGCACCTGGTCTGAGCAGCAGGTGTGAGGGTGCAGCTTCCCCTTAGACACAGGACAAATTAGCATCTTGCCAAAAGTGGAAGGTCCTCTTCCCTTCCCCATTGTCTCCCAGCAACTGACCTATGAATTAACACAGTTGATTGTTTTTTCTCCCCTAATTTCAGCTGCTATAGGAAGCTGAATTGTGTTAGGAAGCCATTCTGCCCCCAGGATGTGGGAGCCCTCTTGTCTCTTCAGAAGGTGGTTGGCTCTGAGAACCACGGTAGTGACACAAAGAGCAGTGCTGTTAAACTGTGTCGCTGTGATGCTGTTAACTGAACTGTCCAGAGAACATGAGCCTGCAGCTACTGGGACAGCTTGTTTGACATCTCCTGGATAACTTCTGTTAGAAATAACAGGCCAGATTCTGGTTTCAGTAAGGCTACTGAATATCTGAAATACTCATCCTGAGTCCTGACTACAGCATCATTAACTCAAACCATTCAGCTTTTGCAGATCCTCTCAGTCAGAAATGAGGCCAGCGGCTCTAGTGCAGGACAGCCACAGGTACAGCAGATGTTGTTTCCTTGACTCAGAACACCCCTTCCCTCTGGCACACTCTGTGCTCTGCAGCCCCAATCTGGTTTTGCTCTCAGACTTTGATGTTATCAGCACCTAATCCCTGCCACACCAGACAGTCTGGCTGCAGTCTCCCACGCTGTGGAATTAAAGCCACCAGACTGGGGGTTTTGCTACATATGTGTCCTCATAATATTTATTGGCCTATATTTGCACTAGGCATAAAGCAGCTTTGGACACTCTGCTCTCAAATTTGAGCTAGCGTAGCTGAGCTTGCAAGAACATTGTTTTAAGGCTGGGAATTTGACAGGATTCTAATATTTAAGTGTTTGAGACCTTACCCTGTCACTCTATATGGCAAGGGTACAGACAGCAAAAACAGAGCCTGAAAAGCTTGACACGAGAACTGTAAAGTTTCCAAGTTTTTCCAAGAATGAACAGCACCGTAGCTCCTATTTACTATAGGCTGAGGTAATTCTCAGTGACATTACCTTAATCTCAAGAATCTGTTCACTTTTTATGTCCTCTGCATGAATTCATCATCAGCTGTGTAGGCTCCTCACTACTGTTACATATGAGCAACAAATCCTGTCCTTAGCCATACATTTGAAATATCTTCCTGCTGGTGTCAGGGGGCTCCAGCAGGGTTTGCACAGCTGAAAGCAAAGGCAAAACTTAACCCAGGAAGACCAAACAAACAACCTATAGCAGGGGCCACGTGAGAAACCATCTTGCACATCAGTAGTCACCTCCAGTGCCTCATCTCATTACTCAGTACCAATCATACTACCTCCTGCTAAAACTACCCAAGAAGGCTTTTGCAGAATTAATGAGGCCCTAAAATCCTCATTATTGGGATAAAAAGTACTTAGGGAATGCAAAAATCACTAATCGGGTCTAAGTTATTTTGTCTTGCTTAACATTTTTCAAAGATCAGAGCAGAACCCATACTGTGGAATCATTTTGTCAAATGTGGACTTTTTATCTGTCCTGAGGGCTGCATGGTGTTTCAGTTCCAGTAAGGGATCTGAACTTTCTTACCCTGCTTCCTCTGAAAGAAAAGGTCCTGACACAGCCCTAACAGGGCTATGGCTTTCTGAGAGTAGAAGCACAAGTAAGTACATCACAGCTTTAAGCATCTTGAAAAGGCTGAATTATATCAAAGGTAACATGACAGGCCCAATGTATTTCCACTGTGGTTCCAGCAAGGCAAGTTATTCCATAAAAAGTGTATATTTGTAGAAGATGTCCAGACCAATTGTCAGGAGGATGGACAACATATTCCCCTGCAAGTTCGAAGCTTTCCTAGTGCAGTTTTAATTCCTGCCCCTGTGCACCTCCCCCTCTGTGACTGCCTCCTGACCAGAGAGCAGATTTTGCTATGTAGTCCATCTCCTCGGGGTGGTTTTCATCACAGAATTATCTTTTTTCCATGTTGGATTCCTTTTGTGCCAAATAGGGACCACACATTTAGAGGCTTCAGAGTCCTTTGTAAATACTTAAGGTTAGGGCTCCTGTGAAGATTGAACTCTTAAAAAATAACCAGAAGCGAAGACCTGGTCCCAGTGCAGAACAGTTCTGGTACCAAGTTGGTTTTGTGAGATAAAAGAGCACTGGCAATCTGAAATGAGTAAAAATGGTACTTTGCCATAGGGGACAGATAAATATTTCCATCATAGTATGCAGTGGCTTTTGGCAAAAGACACATTAATGTACAGCATAGTTATTTTTAAAAGTTCTTTCATAGTTTAGTGCATCATAATGGATCATTTAGTGCACCCTTAAATATCTTACTGTGTCTACATACAATTCAGGCTTCAGTTGTAAACTTTTAAAGATGTGATTTCTGATTCTGCACAGCCTGGACTTTTTCCAAACTACAATAGCTACTGTTTTTTTCCTGCCCTATTTTCAAGAAACACAAGTTCAATAATATAGAATGTAGACCTTAGCTTGAAAAAAGGGAAAGGAAGTGATTTTAAAGAGTGCTCAGGATTCCCATGAAAACATAAATCCTCTACAGTGTTTAAATCCTCTTCTAACTCTTAATGGTATAAAAATAAAGCCTCTCTTGGTTAAGCCAAATTGGTTTTCAGGGTACCTGCTATTAAATTGGATGCAATCCTGAATAGTCAGTGGTAAAATGCTCTGATTTCTCCTTCCAGTAAACTTCAGAAATGTACAAATTTATTTGTCATGGGTCAAGGTGTAATTTGATCCTGTCTGCATTCACTGAATAGATTTATTTGGGGCTTTGAGCTGAGTAAGTGATGCCACGCTGTCTTGCTAGGCCTGAGAAAAACTAACAATGTATATGGACCCTGCACCTGCTGGTGCCCAGATCTGCAGTCAGGCTGATATAAAACAGGAGGGGAAACCCAGTTTGGCTGGGACTTGTTTCCTCATGTGAATGTTTATGGTGTTTGCTTGTTTGTTTTATCTCATAAGCCAAATTTCATTTCCCTTGGTGACAAATGCAGGTGGCATGATTTCAGTCGCAGCAGAATTTCCCCTTCTAAATCAAAGGTAACAGATGTAGTGGAAATATTAACTGCTAATGTCAAAAGTGTGGTCCTGGCTCACAAAACTAGTTTTGCAAATGTTTGTCCCCAAATTATAGGCATTTTCTATTCTCCTAGTCAGGTGCTTAGGCTACAAAATTAAACAAACCTAGTATTTTAAACTGAACACTACTCCTGTAAATATGTCCCTTCTGTCCTTTTGAATAAAGCACTCAAAATTTGAATTACTTAAAAAAAATGGTATCTTGCCTTTCTTAATTTCTTAACTCATAATAGGCTACTAAAATGTCAGTCTTATTTTTGGGGACAAAGTATTAAGTTAATTTCAGTAATTCCCACAGGAAGAAGGCGGCGAAGGTGTTCATTGATTCACTGCTCTTGCTGTTAAGGTATTCCAAA
This sequence comes from Corvus hawaiiensis, assembly GCF_020740725.1. NCBI lineage: Eukaryota > Metazoa > Chordata > Aves > Passeriformes > Corvidae > Corvus > Corvus hawaiiensis. The sequence goes on from NC_063221.1 coordinate 27,802,347, forward strand.
GCCACTTTCCTAGAACAAGAACCCTACCAGGTCTTGTATGAGCTGGGAATATGTTTCTGGCCCCACAGAATTTTCTGAACAACCCCCAGTGAGGTAATTTCTTTTCCATGTGTTTTGGTTCTCTAGCTGTAAGAAAGAAAAATGATCCTTGCCTACCTCACAGAAGTATTGCACATCATGAGAATGAATCCATAAAAACTCATAAAGCACCAGGTGCTTAAAGACAACATTATCCTTAGCCTGAGGATTATATAGAGCTTTAAATGGAAGAAAATATACTTTCATAGGCCTTGCAGTGCTTGCAGCAGAAACCTTGAGTAAAATGAGGGCATCTTTGTACATTTCTCTCAATGCAGCAATAAAGTGGTGGCTAAAGAGAGAAGCATCTTCAGAACAGCATCTCCTGCACAGCTTCAGACTCACAGCTGCCTCCTGAACTTGTCCTTAGTTCAGATCCAATAGAGAGGGGTAGGTTATGCAAAGGGAGGTTCCTGCACAGGAACCACCTGGTTAAATGGGCATCTTCCACAGGCAGCAGAACATTCTTGTCCCCAGTCTCCTGGGGTTCTCTTTAGAAAGGAATTAATTCTTTCAAGTACTGCTGTTTAGAGTGGCAAAAAAAAAAAAAAAAGGTTTGAACTGTGGATGCAATTTTTGAGGCATGAAATTCAGAATGTTGATGAGATTATGGATTTCCTGGCTGATGTGAGGTTTAGAGCCATTTCAGAATTATGCCGCACAGTGTCACTATTATCTTCTCATCAAGTCATTGCTGTTTGGGGTTTTTTGGTTGGTTGGTTGGTTTTTTCTACATAACAGACAAATATACAGGGGAAACACCATCTAAGAAATAATGCAAAATAATAATAATGGAGTTATTGATTAGCATTGCAAGTGTTTAGAATAACCACAAGGGTCTGCAATAGTTTTTGGTTTCATTTCTTGCTGATTCAGTATGTTCTTTAATTTCTAATTAACACCACTTCTAAAAGCAAAAACCTCACACAAAAATTCAAGACATTCAATTTCTAGCAACATCCTTCCTGTCAAAGATTCTAGACTTGACAATGTCATATATAACATCACAAGAAATAATAATGTTTTTCATCATTTCAAAGTGGCTTCAAATCTGGAATCAATGAGGCTGAATACATGTATCACCATGCCAAAATTTATGCTTTCAAAATAAACCTGACAATAATGTCACATATATCATCTCTCCACTTGTACATTTAGCATTCTTCATTTGCAGAATACCAGATGTTTCCTGTGTAAACTTCTGGGCACATATGCAATTGATAAATGGAGAGGAAATTAATGAATTGAGAAGATAAGCCAATCTGGGCCGTAAAAGATGGTCTCCAGCTGTGAATGGAAGTGATTTATCATTGAGCTAAAGGATCAGCTTTGCTAGCTCAAACCAGCGGGTACATCATTACATTTAATCCAGACTTCCACACAGATATTTAAGAGTCTTGCAACTGACTGCAGCAGAGCCAGAATTTCACCCATAGTGTTTGCCTAGGCTGAAAGCCCATTCCCCACGGTTTTGTTGTTATTATTTATTTATTTATTTAGTAAGTGCAGTTATTTCTGTAGCAGAGGAATAAAAACCATCCATTTGTGCTCTTGGGGTAGAAAGATTGCAGCTGTGCATGCTGCTTAGCACAGCAAAAGGAGACTGAGCTTTATTCTCTCTTTTTAACCTTTGGCAATGACAGGGGCTTTTTGATCTTGTCATTGTTGACACCTGCCCAAACCAGTGAAGAATGTAAGGTTTTGCAGACTAGAAACACATGGCTGTTTGGAAACTTGAATACCTGAAATGTGCACACAAGCTATTATGACTTGCTCTGGTAAATATTTGTGGAAAGTGAAATTATAGAAGATACTTGCAGATGTTTAGTTCAGGACATGTTTTTTTACCTGCAGTGAGGCTTAGTGGAATAAAGTGTTCCCAAACCTTACCATGACACCCCTGGTGTACAGGGAGTAGCCAGACAGAGGTGAAGAGATGAGATTGTAACTCAGATCTTGGGTTCCAGTCATACATTCTGTCATTTTATGCAAACACAATAGTACAGAACTGAATTTCGATTTTAAACCCCAATTTACTTTCCATCTGACTCATCTCCATGACAAGCTTACTCTGAGCCTCTAAAGGCACCTAGGCTTCTGTAAGAAAAGGGATGGGAACCTGTAGTGAGGGAGACCCTTCCCAGACAGAGCTGTAAGGTCAGTTTGGGTGTAACACTGCATCCCATGTCCCACTGTGCCTTTACTTGTCTAAGACTGAGGCCTTAGAAGCAGCTCAGCATGCTAGAAATGGTTTCCAAACCCTGCCACCATGAAGACAATCATTAAGGTCATATTTTTCTTAGATTCTCTTTTACTTCTTATTCTCTTTACTTCTTACTCTGTCATACTGAGGGATTCAAAGCTCCTGTAATTCACTCTTGGTGTAGGAATTACAGTCCTTTGTGCAGCAGGAACAGAATAATGTGACTTGACCTGATGTCACAAATGGATATGGGAATTCCACTGCACATCCATACATCATGGCAAAGTCACTGGGGAGATACAGATGAGTATCTTCCCAATGCACATGAAGACAGTGGTTTTGTGAAAAGCTACAAAAGAGAGCGTTCTCTGCTGCTGCTCCATGACTAAAATAATTTGGCCCATTCTCACAAACACATTGATGAAATACAGGTGACCTGGTGAAACACAACATGGAGGAGAAAAAAAACGATTTTTTGTAAGCTTCTCCTCCCAGTTCCTTCTGATTTCAAGTCCAAATAAGTCTAATTGAAGTTCTTTGTGTGCTGACATGCTGTCAGGGTCAGGAATTTGGGTTTTTGAAAGACAAACTGTGCAATGTTTTTGATTTCAGTAAGTTGAACTCCAAAGAGAATTCTTTGTGGTACAGATACACATTTGGCCTGAAAGCCCTTGCCTGGTGTAGTATGAGATCAGCAACTTGAGGAACTACCAAACAAAGGCAAAACTTGGTCTTTCTGCTTGAGCAAAATAAATCCAAGGCACAGAATATGTTCAGTCAAGAAACTAATCCCACTAGCACCTGAAATGCTGGGACAGAGAGGGATTTCAGGCAAGGCTGTCAAATTCCAGCAGTGCCCTAATGCTGCTCTAAAAGAACAGCTGTGTCTTTTGCCAAACAAAGTAAAACAAATAAGGAAAAGCCATAAAGCAGAATAAAAAATACACAATATTGGTCTTTCTAACCGTGTCCTTTATCTGCAAATTGGTATGAACAGTACTAACTTTCAAGAATTATTTTCTGAAGAATGTGTATTTCATCCCTTTATTTAAGGTTTTGCCTATTGCAACCATATACCCTTATTTAAATTAACATCACATTTTAATACTCCCTTGACCTTAATAATGGATTTGATGGTGAGGTCCACAGGCTACATGGAATTCTGTGGGATATAAAAGACCTGCTCCATTGTTGTTAGTTGGTGGCCATTCATTTAAATTTTACTAGAAACTGTCAGTATAAACATCCGATAACTTGAAAATCATCTTCTGAAATCTACTTTTTTCTCAATTTAAACACAACATATATCCTTAGATTCAGAACTTAGGCTCAGGCCACAGTTCCTCACACAGTTCTGTACAAAATGCTGCGTTCAGAAAGCAGAAAGAATGAATGTCATTACCGGATTAAGTCCAGCAGTGCATCTGCAGAGCTCATGATGGGCTTTCCACCCTCCTCAGTGCTCTCCTTCTGTGCTGCTCCACCAGGGTGGATAATGGAGACCATAATTATTCCCACAATCACAGCTACAAACGTTGTCCACAGGTAGTAAGTGACAGTTATGATTCCCAAGCGACTGGAAGTCTTGGCATCCAGGGCTGCAAGCCCAGACATCAAGCTGGGGGAAGAAAACACAACACAAATTTTATCTTTTGCATTATGTTAAGGCAGCTGTAGGCCTAATTTCTGAATTACTCCAGTCTGCCTGCTTCTCTTACAGCTCGTTCTACATGTCAGTGTTTTTATAAGCTTGCCAGTAACACTAAAGCTATAGTCTCTGTGTCTGAAGAGGTGTTTTCCAATTGCCAGGTCAAATCCTGGTTACTGGAAGGAACTTGCAAGCTCAGGCTGCACATGTGGGGACTGAATCCTACTGAGTCTTCCCTGAAATTCCAGTGACAGTTTAACACAAGTTACACATGTGATGGCTCAGTTCACAGGAGCAGTGGCAATAGTTATTAAAACTCTGTGTATGAAACTCTACACATAATTTACAGAATAGTAGAATAATTCAGGTTTGAATGGGCCTCTGAAGAAAATCTAATCAACCCCCTCACCCCTTCTCGTGTGAAATAGGGACACAATTTTGAAATTAAAAACATTAAGGGGCAATTTTGTCATATATTCCTTTCTTTACCTAAAAGAGTAACTTTTTTCCTTTTCTAAATCAATTTAAAGCACAATTTATTTTTGCTTTACCAGTAGGCACATTGGGAGCAGACTGTAATTCAGTGTGCTTCCAGTCTCAGTGAAAACAGTGGATGGGATGCAGAGGAAACACCTCCATGGGAAGTGTGGCTGCCCAGTTGGGAGCTGTGATCACTTCAGCCTTTTCATAGAATCAGAGAATAATGGAGTAATACAATCATAGAATATGCTGAGTTGGAAGGGACCCATCAGGATCTTTCCTCTTCAGCTCCCTGTCCAGCACTGCCAGAGCATGAGCAGTGTCCATCCTCTTGCTTGTACAGTTTCCCAGTGCCAAGCCATACAACTCTCTACCATGAGATCTAGCTCCCACTGACCCTCTTTTACAGCCAAATAAGACAGGGCACTCTTTGGCTCCTGAAGTTGCTTCAGGCTGCTCTGACATAGACCCTGATGCAGTTTCCAAGCAACCCAAGTCTGATATTTGGCTTTCCCCTGACAGCAGTGTTGTTCAGGACTTTAAACTGAGATTTAACTTTGGATAATTCTCTGTGAATTCTCCAAAGCATGCATCTCAGGAAAAGTACCTGTTAAAATACCACATTTACTATTTGGTGTGTCCAGCTTTCTCATCAAAACAGACCTGTTTATCAGGCCTGTTCTCATAAACATTTTCGAAGCTGCACCTCCTTGAAAGAGATCTCCTTAACCTCACTCTGCTGAGAGAGGTTGTCTAGAGCCAATGCTAAAGTGCAGCTTAACCTTTATAGTAGATTTAATGAAATCAAATGGGTGGATTTAGTGTTCAGGTTCCTGCTATCCACTAGATTAATTAAGAAAATGTATTGCTTTTCTGCATTGCCAATCTCTCATCTAGCAGGGTTTTGTTAACACTATAGGAGCAAGGCTGTACTGGAGTTTGGATAATTTAGAAAATGAGCATCTGAGTAACTCACTCATATAACCATTGTTCTTTGCTCTTATTTATCATTGGATTTGATAAAAATCCCACCTTTCTGTGTGTCTGCAAAGCACTGTGTACAAACACAGCACTGCATATTGAAAATACAGTAGCAGGAATGCTACTTTGTTTCTTGACATTTCCCTTGGATGAGTCCATGCAGAAGAGTAGATATTCTAAAACATATTTTTTATAAAACAGTTAAGATAAATACTTTTATCTCAAATTAATGTGACAGTTTTCTGTTAAAAAAACCCTATGTTGCTATTAGATTTCTAGGACTGAACTCTTCTCTCAGGCTGAGGTTCCACAGGGCACTGAGCCAGTTTGACAGCTCATTGCTGCAGAGAGTGGATACCTGTATTGTACTAGACTACAGCACTGTTCCACCCCCACATTCCCAAGGGGGAAGAAAAAAAAGAAAGAAAAATTAAAATCAGGTTGATTTTTAACTAGCTGGATGTTTTTCATGGTAACAATTTTCAGGGTTTTTTATATATGCACGGCAGTGATACCAGTGGTGTGAAGGCCTGACTGTTGAGCAGCAGAGCTGTAACTTGTAGGCAGAGCAATTCCTTGGAGAGGGCACTGCAAAGGAGATGGATAGGGCACTACCAAGGAGACAGAGAGTTCGCTTCCCTTCCCTCCCTGGTACTGCCCTGGAGCCACTGTCAGCGTGGTGAAGCCACACTGTTCCTGTTGTCCTTGATGCCTCTGTGCCGTGTTTGTTCTACAGAACAACAGAGGGATGAGGACTTGTCTTGACCACTCACCTGAGAAGTATTTCCTGAAGTACTTAGGGAGAAAAATCCTAATTAAATATGTCCAGTGGTTCAGGTGACTTTAGGGTTGTTACCTCAGCCTCAAGATGCAGGGCCTTAGGATTTGGGAGGATGTTGTTCACCTGGAATCTAATCTCACCTTGGCTCATAGGTGACAAATCCTGAGGGGGCTAATAATGAGATTTCTATGTCTTGGGGATATTCATTAACTAAAGATCATCATCTGTAATGAGATTATCCTGTCACCAGATAAAGTCATGCTCAGTTCATGCTGTGATAAGAAAGTCCTCAAAAGTAATTAATTATGAAGGTGCAGTGGGGTAACTGTGATGTGACAGAAGCATGAACAGAGGTCTGGGCTCAGATAAAGCCCTATATTCTCCATGGCCTGCAGTGCTCAGTTTTAGGAAGGGACCACTGGAACCAGTTCTCCAAAGACTGGGGAGTTTCATTGGTCAAGTCATTTTAGGCAATAGCTCAGAATCATTTCAGAAAGAAATGCCTGCAACTAGAACGAGACAGTAATCACTCATTCACTATTTTTTGTTTCACTGCATATGTTTGATGTCAGAAGGAACAGGACAAAAGACACAAAGATTAATAGACATATTGGTTATCACAGTTATTGTACAAAGCAAGTAATACACAATACATCACAGGAGCTTTTTACTGTTGATCTCTAGAGTTCTAACATTCACGCAATGTAGCCAAAGGATGACAAGAAAAAGTACTCTTCTTACTTCCTAGGGAGCAGGAAGGCCAGGAGGAATAAGCTTCCAGCTAATTTAAACTAAGATCACTGTGTCATGCTCAGGGCTTCCCTTTAAGTCTATTTTTCATCAGACATTCTTGGCTACATAAAAACTTCCTTAAGAGTTTCCCAAGATTCTTCTAAGCCAGAACAAAGCTATTCCCATGGCTTCCACTACTAGACTCTCATGAAACACACTGGAATGGAAAATAGTGTACCTTTAATTCTTGTCAAACCTCAGAATCTGGTTGGCCTTGAAGTAAGAGGGCAGATATTTGATTCATAGATTAAAATCATTTGAGATACTGTGCAGCTAAGTAGCTCCCACACATATGATTCATGTGTAGTTTCCATAACATGTTTTAATGATTGCCAAATGGATAAAACAGGATTAAGACAATAAAATACAATCTGCAGCTTTTCTAAATAACTACTGTGCATCTCACTCCTTTAATCAGTCTGGGAAAAAAAATCCCTCAAATTGTAATTTAATGTTCAGAGACCATTTCTTAGCTTGTATAGAAAAAGACCTGTCAAGCCTAAAGGGAAGGGGAAGACATCTTCAATTTTAGGAATTATATGTGACTAATTAAAAAGGTAAAGTCAGTTTCTACATTGTTTAAAGTATTTGTAATTGTACAAACCAAAGAATCAAGTACTAAGTTTCATGTCTGCTTTGAAGGAAATCTGTGTAAAACCCCCAAAACTAATATAGAATTTTTGATGTAAAGAAGGGAATTCTTTCCAATATCTTGGAAATCTAATTATGCCCATGCAAACAAGTAGCTAAACCCTTTTGAGCACCTCTAGGCTTGTTCTGGCTGTCTCAGATAAACATCAGGTATTTTAGTTACAAATAAAAATAGAACTTTCTATCTTCTCTGCAGTTGTCTAGGTTTTTCTGTTGCTTTCTGGTAAAAGCACATTTTTTTGTCCTGTCTCAAGATCAAGCCCTATATCCCCAGAAAGGGAAAATACAAGAAGCTGCTGCTAAGACCCCATTCTGCATGTTTATTTTGTCTTCCTCTCCACCAGAAGCCATCTGGATGTTGCTTTGAAATAGATGGATATGGATAAAGTTATCAGAAGGGATTAGTGTGATTAGAAAGACATTAATCCTGTCAAGAAGTAATGGTCAAGTATTAACCACAAACAGTTGTTCCTAGAATGATGTTTGTTTTCATTCATCCTGTTCTCTCCCTCCCATTCTCATTTCGTAATTGCATGCCATGGAAAAGACCTTCCTAAGCAAGTTCTCCCAGTGAGGCTGGGAAGTGCCTCTAACAGCTACATTAGAGATGATTATATTACAGCTGAGCATCATGAAAGGGAAGTGCTGGCTTCACTAATGATGCTTGATCATGCAGGCAGGCTGTCGTTCACCTTTTTGTCAAGGTCAGTGCCTTCAAGTCTCAACATGATAATAATGTACATTTCCATAGCACAGGCCATTTAATCATCTCAAAATGCTTTACCAGTGGAACCTCCTCCCATGCAGGAAGGCAGTATCTCCATTTTATAGACAAGGAAACAGAGAAATTAAGGCACTTTTAAATAAAGGCAAACCACTTACAGTGAAAAAAAAAAAGATCTGCCTAAGAGATCTCTGTACTGCAGTGAACCATCACACTTCTCATCTGTGCCCAGCTATCTGTGCTTTCAGAAGAGTCTGCTTCTCTTCCATGGAGGCACCATTTTCAGAGTAACGTTTGCAACAGAGAAAATAAAACTCTCTACAGTAATGAAAGAAAGAAAGTAATGAAACTTTCTCTGGCTCTTTTTATAGTTTAATGCTCGATTTGTTCTTAGTCTCTAGTGTAGTTCAAATTATTTCAGCACTGAGAAAGTGGGATGAGAATGACTTTTTCTTTTCAGGATATCCTTTTGCTTTCTTCTAATATGAAAAACACCTACAGAGCAAGACACTGCCGTGGCTGCAGCAGAGAAAGGACAGTGGTAGTGGTGGGAAGATCACAGCCCAGCCCTGTCTCTGCTTCACTGTAGCACATGGTCTGCCCTTCCTGACAGAGATTGTTACAGTAGTTTTGCAGACTGCTGGTGTACTTCAGGCTTCTGCTGATCTGAACACAACTAAGGGGCCGTCTTGGTCACTGTGGTCAGTGGAATGATCCCCAATGTCATGTATTATTAAAAATTTCATAGTATCCCAGCCTGATTTTCAAATGAGTTGAGACATCTAGAATCTTCGTGAAGGTCCAGGGGGCTACTAAGGTTCATCTCCTGTGCAAATCAAGTAATAGAAAACAGCTTTTTTAAAGTTTAGATATCTTAATAAAAATGAAATCGTGCCTAAGCTCAAAAAAGCCCAAATGCAGAAAGTGGTAGCTGTACTACAAACAGGACTGCTGCAGCAGTTTCTGTATGGTTGGATTACCAGCTGTAAATAGCACTTGAAATGTGAATTCACTTTTCAGAGCCTCAGTATGTAGCTATTTTACTAAACACAGTGGAAGCCCAAAGGTGTCAGGCATGATGGAAAATCTGGCTCTTGATCTTCAAGCAACAAAAACATGTTAGAAGATCTTGCTGTGTGCAATACACTGTTTGCAGTGATTGTGTTTAATTCCACAGCTAAGGTGCTAGGAAAGAAACCAATCTACATTTCTAATACATCATAACATGCATAATTTTGAGATTTTGTTTCTTAAATTGCTTTATAAAATAGTAAGATTTTTATTTTTTACCCAAAATGTTGATATCTCCTTTATCATCCAACACTTGTGACTCTTAATGACAAATTGACATACACAGCAAAAATCCTGCCAGGAATTCACATAATGCATTTAATTTTCTCTTTCTTGTGCAGTAGGAAATCTGCTTTTATGGACTAATGTAAACAAGGCAGGACTTTGTACAGCACACTGTGAAGGCTGATGTCCAGTGGCTGCTCTGTCACCTGCGTATGTGAGGTTACTGTGATACATGAGTGCTGGAAGGGAAGAACAGCAACCTTTGGTCACTGACTGATAAAGGAGATTGCAGTGTAGCTCATGCAGAATTCAGGCTGGCTTGTTGACTTCAGCTGTTGTGATATAAAAAAAGAGTTTCCTAAATTCAAAGGTCAGAATGCAAACAAACCCAAATTATCTATTAAATATGGATGTGCAGCTTCACGTAGTGGAAGGAGCCAAGAACCCTATTAATACTTGGTATTTTCTTTTCTGTCAGTTCTTTCAAGCATTTTTAGATTAAGGAAAAAGCAAAAGGATTTGAAACACAAATTTGGATTATAAACAAATGTCAGATTTATTCAACTGGTTTTTGTCTAAGGAAACAGAGGGAATCCAGCCAGCCCCTCAAGCTCCACATGTCATTCCCATTCCTTTGTGAGACACTAAGTATTTTAGAGCTCTCAGAGGACTACAGAAAAATTCTATCAGGTTGCAAACCGTTCATACCCCATTTGTAATCTCTTCAGTGCTTTCTACACCCATTCACTCTGTGGCCACAGATTCCTCTTGCACATCACTAGATCCCTACTGACACTCACTAAATTATTGGTACTGAGTTGGTCCAGTTTTGTCATTATGATGTGTAATTGCAACATGTCATTTTTCACTGAAACGGTCTGGACCTCTGGGTTGCACAAACAAAACAAAACACTAGAAAACAGTATTGGATCTGACCATTAGACCTACTGTTCCTAAACACAGCTAAGAACTTTGATAATGTTCCAGATGATAATGTGGAGAAACTTCTGAATATGTCTGAGACATGAAGGAGGGATAAAAATTTTCCTCTACAAGCTGAAGCATCTCAAATGAGGACTTTTTGGGGTAATCCGACACCAGTTCTGCAATATAATAGCAATAAGGAGAACTGAAAATAGTATAATGGTATCAAGTGAGATTGCTTTCTGACTGGTTCGTCTTACCCTTGGGTAATCCTTCTCTTTCAGTTTCATCCAAGTAGTTTTGCTTTTCACTCTGAAAATAAATATATTTATTCCCTCTAGTCATCTCCTTAAAACTCACTTCTCTACACTTTCTCCACAATACAGACTTGAGATGATATATCCTAGGAAAGGGCTAACAGCTTGTTCTCACTGGGGTGAAATGTACTTTTATTATTATTTACATTACAGTGATACACATTACAGGTAGTGCAGAAATGGGGCTCTATACACACTTTATGTTATCATTCAGGTACCCCACAGATTTCCCCATACTAACCCAGCAGAAGGTTTACCCTCCTCTGTTGGGGAAGACCTGTTCCTCAGTGCCGACATTTTTCCATCACAGGTGAAACAGAGGGGAAAGTCCAGAGTCCAATAATGTGAAGAAAAAAAGCCCTGTGTTTCCAAAGCAATTTCATTCTATGGGAAGATGCATCTGCCTTGGTACTTTATGAAACATTTTTCTGAGCACGCTCTTCAGAGACCCAGAGGCAGCGTTTTGCAGCTGCTCAGCACATCACTAGATAATACAGTACATAAATTTGATTGCAGTGGATTACAGAACCATAGAATTGTTTAGGTTGAAAAAGACCTCTAAGATCATCAAGCCCAACTGTTCCTTATTGCGGCTGGGCTGGGGACTGTGGCTCAGACCCAGGAAGCCGGGACCGACCCCGAGAGGGTGTCCCGCAAGGGAGTCTTCCAGAGGTCTACGGCGTTCCCTCAGCCGCCGGGGTGCCTTCGCAGAAAGGTGCCTGTCTCAGCAGGCTGTCAGCTCTCTAGGCATTTCAGCGAGAGTGATTTTCAGCTCTTGTTCTGTGAGGCAAACCCCAGGCTGGACCGGGAGGAGAGAGACGAGAGGCTCGTTTAGCAGCTCCGCGTGAGGCAGCTTTATTAGTCCGCACCCCAGGAAGGGGAGGCTAGGGACGAGCTCTCCGAACTCAAAGGGGGAGAAGGGTAGATCTTATAGGGATACAAGGGTGGGTATGAGAGAGTGGAAGCCAATGGGTTGCAAAGAATCTGCACAGAGTCTCCCAGAGGATCATGGTTCTTGTTTTCTCTCACCCTCACCAGGAAGTGCTGCCTTTTCCAAGGGGATCTTGCTGGGGGGTTATGCAATCTCCTTATCTCAGCAGGCCTCTCTCCAGGGCAGGGGCTGGGCATGCCCCACAGTTCCTTGCCCCGGCACTGCCAAGTCCCACTAAACCATGTCCCCAAGTGCCACATCTACTTGTCTTTCAAATACAACCCAGTCTGGCAGCAGCGCAAGGGTAAGAACAGAGTGGATGGTATTTGGGTGAATGGTTTAATTAATACATAGCAGAAAAGGCCAAGCCAAAACTGACCAGAACCTTATGTTATCCACCCTTTCCCATTTAGTCTTCAGGTAAATTATGTGTCAAGACAACATGGAAAATACCTCTTGGTACCAGGGATGTATTAGAAGAAACAGTACTGCACAAATTCTCATTCACATAAAACCAGCATTATTGAGCTAATTAATTTTGGCTGCCCTCTTTATTTAAATATAATCATAAATAGAAAAAAAAATTTCATAGCCTTTTAGACATCTGTTTTCCTTCCGAATGGATATTATACTGATCAGACAGTGGTTTATAATCATGATAAAAGGTTTAGATTGCCAATTGCAGTACAGGTCTTGGAGATTTTGGGTCAAACTTTTCATCTCTAACAAGTGGTGAGCTTAAGTAGTAAAACACTCAAACAATCTCCAGTGTGTGGTTTATTGCCAGCTTCATCTACAGCTGAGAGCAAACAAACAGTGCCCAACACAACCTACCCAGGCCAATGGTCTGTCCCACAGCCTTGTTTTAACTCCCAGAGAATAAATATGCTGTTGCTGCGAGGTACTCTGGGGATGTGTGCACAGCCACTGAAGCCATGCATGGCTGTGCCCTTGCTCTGAGCTGCCAGGGCAGGGATGGGAGCCCTGCAGCCACATACGTCCTTCGCAGGAACTTGGGTGCAAAGCCGCGCTAATGCGGTTGTGCTGCTTCCAGCACCAGCCAGCACCATCTGACACCAGCCAGAACCAGCCAGCACCATCTGACACCAGCCAGCACCAGCCAGCACCATCTGACACCAGCCAGCACCATCTGACACCAGCCAGCACCAACCAGCACCATCTGACACCAGCCAGCCCGATCTGACACCAGCCAGCACCAACCAGCACCATCTGACACCAGCCAGCACCATCCGACACCAACCGGCAGCATCCAGCACCATCCGACACCAACCGGCACCATCCAACACCATCCAGCACCATCCGACACCAGCCAGCACCATCCAGCACCAGCCAGCCCGATCCGACACCATCCAGCCTCATCCGGCCCAAGGCTGCCCAGCTGGGATGGCAGCATAAGGGACTGCCCAGCTGCCTGCACCCACAGCATCTCCTCTTGCACACCTTACACCACTGTGAACTCTTCAGGGGTAATTAAGGAGTTCTGAAAGGCAACATTTGCTATGGCTCAGTACAGCTGAACAATGACAGAATTCCACTAGGACACAATGAGCAATATTTGTCATTGGTGGGATGTTGAAATGCCAGCATGTTCCCCAAATCAGAGAAAAAAAAATATGGGGAAAAGGGTACTAAAAAGAGTAGTTTCTAATTAAGTACTAGGCTTTAAGAGCACGAGTAAGAATCACCAACTTGGGAATGTGAGCAGAAGGATGAAGGATTACCAGAACTGATGGCATTATGGACAGGAATCCCCTTAAAGAAAGACAATACTATATTTAGAATATTGTATCTAATTCATCAACAAAACCACAATAGTAACTAATATTTATTACTACCCCCCAAATGGGCCTTCAAATAAATAAAAAAAATTTATTAGCATACACTTGTTTGTACCAGGCACAACACACTCTCTGGAACAAGCTTTGTAATTTAAAAAATACAGGTCAAATCAGTTCTTTAGTTTTGCCTATAAAGAGAATAATATTTCTTTAACAAGATCTGCTCATGGAAAAGAATCAAATCCCTGCTACTCAGTATTTCTTAAGCACCTAGAAAATGGTTGGTGGCAAATACAAAATATAATAATCTTCCTAAGCTTAAAAAACGAAACTGCTTTTTCCAAAGGGAATATTCGCTGGGGTAACCAGCCTGTTACAACAGCTGAACCATTCAAGTCTGCCCTCACAATTCTTTCCCAGAAGCACTCTCACTGCTTACTGCTAATCACAGCCTTAGAAAACTCAGACCTATAGCTCTTTGCTGATAAAAGCTTAATCATATAAACAAGGAGGGTGCTGGAATAAAGGATGCAACTTTATCTTACATATCTAGGTAGACATATAGGACAAAGAGAACTGGGGAGGTTCAGCTGGTACAAACCTGTGTAGCTCTGGATTTAGCCTGCTTTTCTGAACAACCAAAGCTCATGCAGTCAAACACTGCGTGTGTGAGAGCCCGTACTAATAACACGTTAATTCAGAAAGAGTTATGTTCCTGTAAGGTCTGTAAAACTTTACATATACAGGAGAGAAAGAATGTGTGGACTTCTAGAATTAACTTGAAAAAGAACCAGGGGCTGCGAGCCCTGCCTCTTTTCCAGCCTTCCTCACAGGTCTGCAGCACACACATTTTGCAGCTCATCTTAGGTGCATGTGGTGGCCCTGCCTGCCCACAGCAAAGCAGTGCTGGGAGCCAGACCTCCTCCTCCCCTGTGGGCTCACCAGCACCTCTGCATTTTGAACAGAAAGGGAGAGTTGCATTTCTGTTCTGGGGAAAATGCCAGTGTGGCTCCTTGGCCTACTGGAAGGAATCCATGCCAAACAGCAGCATTAGAAATGCCTCAGCAGTGGGAAATTTTTCCATATTATTACAGTCCAGTATTATTCTTCAAAACTATGAAATGATGACAGATCAGGTTTCGGTACCAGCCTCCACAAGAAGCTTAACTCAATGCATTCATGCTTACTGAAAATCAAGTTTGGCCCACTGAGAACTGATCAGTACAAAGCTGGTAACATGAGCTGAAGATGTTGGGGCAGGGAATGGGCACAAGGACAAGGATGCTCTGAAGGAAGGTGACAGTGCATGAGTTGTGGCACAGTACCCACCAGCATGGCCTGCGCTGGAGCTGGCACAGACAGGAGCAGGTCAGAGGGTTTATATTGTCTTTAGCAAATGTGAGAAGATATTAAGAGGAAAGTTGTGTTTTTGTTCCTTTCCCAGTCTTTTGTGTCGTGCAGAGCACAAAGACATTGACATCACATTTGATTACTTCAAGCATTTAAGAAGTTGAGAAACTCGAGTGATGCACAGGTATCTCTGCCAATCAATTTGTCATGGAAGCAGGTGAAGGAATCCCGTATGTGTGTGTGTCTGTGGAAGTTTATAATTAACCACAGTGAAAGAAAATGGAAGGTTTATTACTTTCTGGGTAGGTAGTGGCACCGGCAATCCCCGGGATGCAGGAACCCGGGCAGTGGCACCGGCAATCCCCGGGATGAAGGAACCCGGGCAGTGGCACCGGCAATCCCTGGGATGCAGGAACCCGGGCAATGGTACCGGCAATCGCCGGGATGCAGGAACCCGGGCAGTGGCACCGGCAATCGCCGGGATGCGGGGTTTCCCGGGCAGTGGTACCGGCAATCCCCGGGATGCGGGGAAGGATCGGGCGCGGAGAGCGAGGCGCCGTTCCTCGGGATCCCAGCAGAGTCGCCTGGTGGCCGCAGGGTGCATTACAGTTATCACAACCCGAACCTCCGGCCGCGCCGGGAATGCCGGAGGGGCAAGGAAAGGGGGTTTAACAAACCTGAGCAGCGGGATCTGCCTGAAGGGTTTGATAAACAGCACTCTCAGGGCAGGACGCATGGCAAACTGTGTGCGTGCCTGCTGGAAAACCTGAGATGTGTTGAAGGTTGAAACATTTTGCGCATAAGGAAGAAAATACACTATTTGCATTGCCCCTGTCAAATGAGCATCGAAGCCTCTGTCCCAAAGAGAAATCGGGGAACTTCAGATCTTCTGCAGCTGATCTTTCAGGCTCGGTGAGAACATCTCCTTGTCCAGCTGCAGTAAGAGCTTGGCCAGTGTCTAAATGTGTAACTACGAATTCAGATTTGGCTCCTATTCTCTCTGAGCTCTGTTAATATTTTAGTTCCCAGGTTTAACAGCAGTATCCTGTGTTTATACATAAAGTAAGAAGTGTACATCTAGTAACTACAGGGTCTAAAATTTGATCTTCTAAGACTCCAGTATTGAGTATCCCTTAGGCAGACATGAACTGTCAGACTATTTGTCTCAGGTTTTTTTCTTTATCTTGTTAACAGAAGTGTTGTGTGGGTACCTGTTCTCACAGCTGAGAAAAACAAACTCTACACACAGGGGTTACTAATAGGTATGAGCAGGGCTAAGCCTCAGGCAGAGGATGGGTGCAATAAATATATACTTTTTTAGAAGTTGTTTTATGATGCTATGAAGCTTTATGTTTATGTAACCAGATAACTGAAGTAATATCAATCCCCACCCTTAATGAAGGTCCATGCCATAACAAAAACAAAAGCTCGTGCAGGGCTCAAACTGACAGACTCGTGGGTGGTGTTTGCCTTTCCAAGATTTTCCTGTCTGTGGGAAAAGAAAAAGTAAGACCACAGGTGACAGGAGACATGGGAAACAGGTACAGGAGCTCTGGGATAGAGCAATTCCAGGAGCAGGACAAAGTACAGGAAAACAAGAAACTGTACATCAAAGAAACAGTCTCCTGTTGTTTGACAGATTTCCTCTGCGTCCAAGGAACTTTTAAAATAAACACCATTCAGGGATACCTGACTATCATAATTTCCTCATTCCCAGTGGATACAATCTACAAAGCTCCTGTTTTAACTCTCAAAAAATAAGGTCAAGAGGGGGAGTAAAAATTTTCAGCCATTTCTGTTTAATGCTGGATTTGTGCTAGTGGTCTGTAAGTGCAAGATTTTCTAGTCCATTGTCAATCTTCTGACCCATGCAGTTGCCACTTTTTTACTTCTGCCACAACCCTTTAAAATAAGCTCTGGACTTGGAAACAGAGTAGTTTGCACTAAGTCCCTCTTTTAATCTTCCTTTCTCACCTTTCGTTTTCTTTACAAGTAATTTCTTTACTTCTGTGTTCAAAGAAAAACTTGTATTAATTTCAACTAGGAGAGCAATATTTAGAATTCTTTTTATGGTGCTGTGCTCCTGGCTTTTGTAAAGAATAATAGAGAGTAATTGAAAAGATAATTTAAATGCCATTGCTCTGGCAGGACAGGCTGAGGATATTCCAAATGCACAAAGAAATGTAGTTTAAATGTGCATGCAGATTGGTAAAAATACAGAGTACTGGTTTACTGATTTTATGAAATGCATGTGTGGAAAATACTGTGCTTGTTATAAAAAAACCCTAAAAGACAACCAGCCAAAAAAGCCCAAACTGTACAAGAATGTCATTATATCTGGAGTGTTTTTTTCTTGCAAACCCTGCCATTTTAGTTTGTAATAGCAGGCACTGCTAGTTTGTTATACAGGGACATGGACTCACACTGTCTTGCAAGGAGAATTTAACCTCTTTGAAAGTTTGTAAAGTTTCTTCTCTTTCCTCCTCAGAGGACACAGTGCAGCTGCTGTGACAGTGAGGCTCAGAGGTGTCACTTCTCCAGGCAACTTAGAGCCATCACAGGTTGTGCCAGAGCAGTTCTTTCCTACCGTGCTGCTGTGCTTCCTAACATCTCTAAATATACAAGAGGATATAAAGAACTACACATTTTAGGGAAGGACATGTAAATCTGCTCCAACCCTTTTCTGTCCTCCTTACTATGCCACTTCCTCATGTAAGACTCTTGTTTTCTTTGGAAGACTCTCACCTCTCAAAAAATGTTTTGGCTTGGTGTTTTCTAGATGCATGGGCCAGGACTAAGCGTGAGTCCATGGTCATAAAACCAGTTTCGGTCCCAAAGCACCATGACTCAGCTTTGTTCTGTGAAAAACCATGAGAAGGCAGATATAAGGGTAGGTGATTTAAAAATACAATTAGGGCTGTTAATCATGTTCATTTTTGGCAACTCTTAGTGATCTGAAGACTAGAAACTTGCTTTTTTCTCAAAGTGGAAGATGAAGTCTTGGTGTATGTATTAGGTTCCAGAAGTGGAACGAGATATTGCAGTAATTTTTTCTCAGCTCTGGTAAAGTTAGCTTTGTTACTTTCCATCTCTTTAAATAACCTCTCAGCCTTGGGCACATGAGGGAGTTTTTGGCCATCCAACTGGTGTGTTTTTGTGACTGCAGTCAGTGGGAAGACAGTCAAACTTAGAGAAAAGCCTGCCCTAAGTTACATCCTCCCACAGCAAAGGCAGCTACCATGCACCAGTCAGTGCCAGCATCGAGATCATGAATTCTGCTACCAATAAAATGCCACCACCAAATGTCCTACCTTTAATATACTAAGAAATAATTTTCACTTCCAGCTATATATTATTAGCTCACTGGAGACACAGGCTTTTTTCAATATTCATCATACTACAGCACACTCAAAATGCAGGACACTGAATTAACTGTGCTTTTTCATCTTATTTGTATAGTGTATTATTTCAATTGTTTAGATTTAAGGCAGGCTTTTTGATAAGGTGGGTTATTTATTCCATATATTTAACTTCTAAGTAGCTTGAAGGAAAAAGTGCTCCCATTACAAGGGAAAAAGAAAAATAATTCAAAAAACCCAACACATTAATTTTAAAGCAAGTAATACCTGTATGAGGTATGGCAGAAATGATCCTATCAATTAAAAAACATGTTCATGGCTCCACTAAAATTATGAATGTACAGCAGGCAGTGATGCCTCTGGTACTGCCACTTACTTCAGTCACAACTAAAACAGTGTGATGACAAATCTCATTTAAGAAACTTCAAAAGTTATTGGAGAAATCATTGTCTTCACTTACCTTGAGACAACCAGAGGGAGAATCAGCATTTTCAGCATCCTCATCAATAACTCACCAGGAAACTGGAAGTAACTAATTTCCTGGAAATACATGGAGAGATGCTTATTATTTTGAGCTAAAGACAGACTCTCTTCACGAGTGCTGCTAGAGCTGTGGATCAGATAACATTGCTAAAATCTGCACCTTTGGTGCAAAGATAAGGCGGCAAAGATTGCAGGCTTTAAAAGATAATTTTAAAATTAATTAGATTACATAATGCATTCTTATTCAATAAACACACTGCATTGTTCATTCCTTTACAAAGGCAGACAAAACTGAAATGTGCCATCTCTTGGAACTACTGTTAACCAGTTGCCCTGAATAATCTCTCCATTCTGCATTTTGTGTGTTTTCCTGACATGTTTGAAGCTATGGTTTGGACACAAACAATGTTCAGACAGACAGTGGTTTGCAGTAGCAGAACACAAAATTGGTTTAATTTAGTTGCATTTACTGAATGCCATATTTTTAAACTGAGATTTCTATTTTGTGCTCAACAGTGCATTTATTAATGCATGTTGCTGTCTGATTGATACAGCAGAAATGAGCACCAGCAAAGAGCTTAGTTGATGTATGCTGGGAGAGAATTCCCCAAGTGACTTCAGTAACATGTTCTGCTAATGATGGGAAATCTAAAATGTATTAATATGAAACACCATTGGTGTAACATAAACACCTGCACCCCTGTGCATCTGATGCTGAAAAATATTCCTGGTGCTTTCTTTAACTATATGTGTTCCAAAATAGTATAAAATCCTATTTCATTACCAGTTTCTGCAGGCCTATATTAAATGCTACGTTTCATGTAGCTTAAATGTCCATTATTATCATCCATACCTCCAACATTCTAATGTGCTCCTGCTACGCTTGCCAGGTGTCTGAGAGACCAGAACCCTTTGCTAATCTATTGTTTGAGAATATGTGAAAAGACCCAAAGAACAATGTAGATTGACAAACAGATTAAATCAAACAATCTTAGCAAACACATACACACGACTTTTACCTTCAAAAGCGCACCCTGAAGTTCCCCAAATTACATATGTCTTTTGTTATGTAAGTCTGGCATTTCCTCTGCAGGGACACACTGCGAGCCACTCTTACCTGCTGGGAGAGTCGCCTCGTCCGCAGGAAGAATCCCAGGAGGCAGCCGATGGTGACGGACAACACTGAGAGGATGAGCAAACCATTCCTTTTACAAACATCCTTGATCCGAGCGAGGATTGCATCCAGGGCCACCGCCATGCTGTCCTCCCTGCTCTTTGGAGAAGAATCAGCATCCCATGGGGAGAGAATTCACTCGCTTCTCTTGTTCGGGTGCACAGATCTGGCTCTGTATAGATCAGATCAAAGCACTTCCAGTTCTGCTTAGCTGACCTGCAAGGTCACCCCTCTGCCAATAGCCACCAAGCAAGCAGCTGGCATTATTGTTCCAAATTAATACCAACAATCCTATTATCAACTACATCATTAAGAGCCTGGAAGAAGATTAGGGGGCTCTGGAAAATTAGAACAGAATGCAGTAGTATTTCTAAAACAAGACTAGTTCAAAACAAAGTGACACTCCTGGGGGAAAGGTGATGCATTCTTCAGCCTCCCCAGTTTGGGGTCTGGATACCCAAACCTATAAAGGGAACCCTGCAAGTCAGCATTCAAACAGGGAACAGAGCAATTTTCCCAAAGGGCAGAGCAGGTAACATTTTGAACAGGACTATCACAGCAGGGCAAGCTAGGTGAAACTGGACTTCATTAATTAAAGCAGGCTTGGGTTTTTTGTTTTCATTGCCAAAAAAAAAAAAAAAGGCTGAATGAGCAGCATGAGAGACATGCATCAAACAGGAAATAGCCACAGAGTGCAACACGCAGGGACACCTTCTGTCATTTGGCATTTATTATCTTGCAAGTGAAATGATTTCACTTTTCTTCCAACCACTATGTTGATTAGAGTAGGGCCAATTTACTTTCAGAGGATTATCAGACTAAGCCACAGGGATTGCTTTCCTTTCCTTTGCTGTGTTCGCATTCAATCCCAACGCTGATTTTTATGCTAGTGAGTGTCTGATAAAAATACACCACCATAATCATTTGCATGCCATGCATTCTTACAAAAGCATTTCTGTAGTTTCTGGGATATTCTAAAACTATTCAATGTTTTTATGGAAAATATTCCATACAGTACAACAAGGTTGTGTTTTTACACTGTTACATTTTATGCCGTGATAAAGTTATTTGTTGTTACATGCTCACGCATGAGTGGAAAAAAAAACCTCGGGAGAGATTAAACTGTTCTTTTTGGGGGCAGGATCTCAATCCTGTGTAGTCGGTAGGACATACGGATACACAAAAAAAAAAAAAAGAAAGGAAAAAGTAAAAGAAAAAATACGTGGAGTCTGTATGTTGAACATAAAAAGAAGAGGATTGCAGAGAATTTTATTAATGAATCAGAAAGTTTTACTAGTGTGTATGTAAGAAGATTTACATACACACATGATGTTGAACCGTCCCAACACCCTGGTAGCTGTGCTACCTTAGCAGCACGTATCCAATTGATTTTTGGAACGGAATAATAGAAAACGCTCGGCTTTTCCCGTTCGTTCCCGGGGCAGCGCCGGCAGCGGGCGGGCCCCGCGGGCGGCGGGCGGGGCCGGGCTCGGCGCGGGCCTGACGCGCATCATGGCGGCGCGGCAGCTGCTGCGGGCGGCCCCGGGGCGGCGCCGCTACAGCGGCGCGGGCGCCGCCGAGTTCCTGCACCGCAGCATCGTGCCCACCATGCACTACCAGAAGAGCCTGCCCAGGTACGGCGGAGCCCGCCGCTCCGGGGGGGCGCGGGAAGGGGGCGGCGGCGGCGGCCCGGGGTGTCCGCTGTGAGGAGAGGGCAGTGGGAATGTCCGCCCTGGGCGCCGCGGTGCGCGGCTCTCTCTGTGCGCGCTTCCCGCTGTCTGCAGAGGAACGGGCTCGGCTTTCACAGTGTAGATATGGTTACAAGCCTGCAACTGAAACATCCCCCTGGCGGGCAAAATAACCTCCTGGATGTAACAGGATTGTGCTATAGAAAGCAAAACTTAGGCTCAGAGGAAGTTGACAAAGATACCGAATAGGAAATTTGTGAGAAAGAGATGTCCAGCACGCAGCTGTGAGGGGGAGGCCGAACGGGGCCGGCAACCGAGATATTCCTTCTATAGAACTGCCTCTCCTAGCAGCGGTTTATGGCACTCTGTTCCCTGTAAGGGATTAGCTCCCATCACTGCCATACCTTTGTAACAAGACTGTCAAGTTGGTTTTCTGCCTTTCTTCCCAAGAACATTATGGTGTGCTGACTGATGCCCATCTAGTCCTTCACTTCTCTTATTCCACAAGAAACTTCTGAGGCATTTGGATAATACGTATACAGAAGCATTATCCAAATACATATATATAGTGTAATAGTATATATAGTATGGTATAGTGTGTGTATATATATCTATATGTATAGTATATATAATAGTATAAGGAAGGATGTGAAAGAAAGGAGGCAAAGAGAGATGACTGTGTAAGAAACACAGGCTTCAGTCATGCCCTTGCTCATCAAGTGAACATCTCTGTGTTCCTTCAGACTGCCAGTTCCCAAGCTAGAAGATACAATTACGAGATACCTGAATGCCCAGAAACCTCTTTTAAATGATGACCAGTTCAGGTATGGACAAACACATATTGCAGTGTCATGTTCTGCTTCAAAGCCAAATGTTACACATAACAAGGGTGACTTGTGACAGCGTTTTGACCCTTTTCTTGATTGCTGTAGGAAAACTGAGGAACTCGCTCATGCCTTTGAAAAGGGAATTGGAAGAGAGCTGCATGAACAACTGGTTGCTCAAGACAATCAGAACAAACATACAAGTTACATCACAGGTATGGTGGCCTGCTGGGTGTAGGATGAGTCTGTAAATCATGCTACATAACAGCTCATAATGCCATAAATATACTAGGCTGAAGCTTTAAGAAATCCAGAAACTTGAAATAACCTGCTGTGAGCACTCTCTTTGGGTATATTTGAGCAATTTCAGAGGCTGGTGGAAAGAAGAATGCTCATTATCTAACTTCATCTATTCTACTAGAATTCTGGGTAGATAGATACTGGAACAATAGTATTTTTTCATGAGTTTATAGGGTTTAGGTTAAAGAGGAGCTTATCTAGCATTTCACTTAAGGAAACTAAAGCAATAATTTCCAAATAATTCCATGTTATTTAGCAAGAAAACTAAACTCTGAGGGAGGGGAGGGGTCACAGAGTGTAAGTAAGTTTGGGAGGCAGAAGTGGTCATTACTTGGGACTTAAAAGCCCTTAAAAGTACAAAACTATATTCTTTTAGAGAGCCAAAGAAAAGGAGTGACAGAAATAGGAAAATGAGAATAAATAGAAACAAATCAGGAGAGGGAGACCATGCATGTAGCCTTTTGATTATTCTGCTTTATTATTGCTTCCATGTACAAGTGTCTGCTCATGAAAGTATTAGACATCAGCAGAGGTGGAAATAGTCAAATACCTATGGAAGTAGAAGATTCCCTGTTGCCTAGTGAATGCACTTCTATGCTTGCTGTCTGTTGAGACTGCCTGTTAGAGTGTTAGCTACCACTCATTCTGTAGAGAATACCACATTATTTCACAAAAACTGCTGTTTGGTTTGTTATATTTTACTTTCCATTCGCTTTGAACAACATCTTGGGTTTTTAGTGGTGGCTTTATGTTGTTCATCAATGCTAATCAGTATGCTGCTTTTTGTCCATGAATGGTGGGGTGTCTGTATTGCTTTTTGTTTAGTTATTTTTCTTTAGGCCTCACAAAAGACCTGTTCCACTTGAAATTGGTTTCTGAAAGTATGTAGAGTTGCCTCCACCCTGGACTTTCAGGTCTGGGGTTAAAAGGCTACGTGATGATGACTGATGTGGTTTTGAAGCTGTAGATGAGTGTTACTTACTCACCTGTGAGAATCCGTAATTAAAATTGTAACTTAGTTCCTGGACCTACACGTTGCCCTTCTTACTGTCCAGGTAGAAGGTTTAACCTCAGTGAGATGCACTCAGTGACAGAGAATTGCAGAAATTAATCGTTCAAGAGTAGGTAAAGGCATGAACCACTCCAAACGTGAGGTGTGCACCAAAATATAAAGCTGGGGAGCTGCACTGTATGTCCTGGGAGTTAAGGTTTATCATTGAACCATATAGAAAACAGGGAGGTGGGCCCTTGTTGCTAATGACATGGACACCCATGATATGGAATATTCCAAACCCAGTATTTTTATGATTAGCCAGCAGTATCCTTCTTCATAATGGGGGTTGGGAGAAGCCTTGGGTGAATTACTGCATATGTTTGTCTTATTAAAAGGCACTTTGGTGTGTGTTCATTCATGATCACTGTTGGATTACACGACCCTCTGGTCTGACTCAGGAAGCTGCTTTTATATTCTGACTTCTTTCTCAACTCTCAATTTTCAGGTCCCTGGTTTGACATGTATCTAAAAGCACGTGAGCCTGTTGTTTTGAATTTTAATGCATTTATGTCTTTTAATCCTGATCCGAAACCGGAATACAACGATCAGCTCATACGAGCTACGAACATGACTGTTTCTGCCATACGTTTTATGAAGACCTTCAGGGCTGGTTACCTTGAACCAGAGGTTTTTCACCTCAATCCAGAAAAAAGTGACACTGAGATCTTTAAAAAAATTATCCGGTTTGTGCCTTCTTCAATTTCTTGGTTTGGTGCCTACATGGTCAATGCTTACCCTCTAGATATGTCCCAGTACTTCAGGCTTTTCAATTCTACACGGCTTCCTAAGCTCAACAAAGATGAGCTTTATACAGATGAAAAGGCAAAACATTTGCTAGTGTTGAGAAATGGAAATTTTTACGTGTTTGATGTTATTGATAGAGATGGAAACATGCTGAAACCTTCAGAAATACAAGCACACTTGAAATACATCCTTAGTGACAACAGTCCGGCCCCGGCCTTCCCTCTTGGCTACCTCTCCAGTGAAAACCGAGATACATGGGCATTGCTGAGGAAGAATCTACTGGAAAACGGCAATGAAGAAGCTCTTCAAAAAGTAGACTCTGCCATGTTTTGTTTAAGTTTAGATGATTTTCCTGTTAAAGACTTTGTGCACGTGTCCCACACTATGTTGCATGGAGATGCTGCAAACCGCTGGTATGACAAATCCTTTAATCTTATCATAACTAAGGATGGCACTGCAGGAATTAATTTTGAACATTCCTGGGGAGATGGTGTGGCTGTGCTCAGGTTCCAGAATGAGGTTTTTAAAGATAGCACCACCACACCAGCCATCAGCCCCCAGTCCCAGCCTGCTTCAGTTGACTCTTCTAGAGCAGTGCAGAAACTTGACTTTAAGCTGAATGATGCCTTAAAAGCAGGGATTACCAAAGCCAAACAGAAGTTTGATGCCACTGTAGAATCACTTTCTCTTAACCTAATTCAGTTCCAAGAAGGGGGCAAGGAGCTTCTAAAGCAGAAGAAGGTGAGTCCAGATGCTGTGGCTCAGCTGGCCTTCCAGATGGCTTTCCTTCGCCAGTACGACCAGACCGTTGCTACGTACGAGTCTTGCAGCACTGCAGCTTTCAAACACGGCCGTACAGAAACCATACGTCCTGCCACTGTCCATACAAAGAAATGCTCAGAAGCCTTTGTCAAGGAACTCTCCAAACACAGCACAGAAGAGCTGCAGAAGTTGATAGTGGAGTGCTCCAAGTACCATGGCCGTTTGACAAAAGAGGCTGCTATGGGTAAGTAGCGATTCATCAAACACTCCTGCCTTTGCACTAAAATGTCTGTTAAGGTTGCTGTAAATATTTGCAACTAAATAATTTAATGTTGATGGAGGTCTAATGTAAACTTGACAAAAACAATAGCAGAAGGCTGCAGTTTAAAGTGCATTCTCTAACACTCATTCCTTGATGGAGAGGAGTGCCTCTATGCTTCCCACAGCACCTTTCATGTGTTGAGAATTTTTTATAATTTAGTTTTTGTCCTTAGAGCAGTTGCACTGTTTGAGGATTTCATATACTTACTGCATCTTGAACTCCTCAGGGCAACCAAGAACTTTGGCTTTAAGTCTGAGGAGGTACTGTCTTATCTCTGCAGGGAATAAAGGCTTTAACAAGTTCCAAATCAAACTCATTTTTTGGCTGTTCTACTCCTGGCATTTTTCTAAATGCTTTCTTTTGAACTGTCCTTCTCGGAAGCATTAAAATGGACAGCAGTAAAATTGACTGTTGAGTATTATCCCATAGAGTCTAAAATTTGCCTCCTTTTGTTGGTGCAAGATGCTCTTCCTCTTTAGATTCATAAATTTTAGGAAAACCTTTTTCTGCATTAAATAACTTGGCTATGTTCAGATAAATAGTTAATCAAAGAATATAATGTCTTATTAAAATTGTCTGTTAACACTGCACCTTTGTGTACTCTCCTGATCCTGGGTGAGGCTTGCAGTAAAACAAGCAGGCCCTGTTTCCCTAGGATATGGGCATGAAAAGTCTGAAAAATATTTCCTACCAGTACAAAAATAAACCCCAGTTCTACAGACCTCTTTTGTGACCGAGGTGGGTTTACTTCCCACAGAAGTCAGCCATCTCTCTCATACCTGTTGTTTTATTTCTCCAGGCCAGGGGTTTGACCGGCATCTCTTCAGCCTGCGCTATTTAGCCTTATCCAAGGGGCTGCCACTGCCGGATTTCTATCAAGACCAAGCCTACGCTCGCCTTAATCACAACATCATTTCTACCAGCACCTTGGTGAGCCCAGCTGTGCAGTTAGGAGGGTTTGGCCCCGTGGTGGCTGATGGCTTTGGAGTAGGGTATCAGGTACATGACGACTGGATAGGTTGTAATGTTTCCTCTTACCCAGCTAGGAATGGTAAAGAATTCCTTCAGTGTATACACAAGTCACTAGAAGATATCTTTAATGTTTTAAAGGGGAAGAAAATTGGTAGTTAGACATAAAGACATTGGAACACTTCACAGTTGCAGAATAAAATGCAGATTATGTCTAATTGACATACTAATCAGTGTTCAGCATGGCTGAAACTGCCCAGCTTAATTGACTTCATGTATCTTCATTGAACTTGAATACTGTTAGATTCACTAGGAAATTTCTATCTATTTTAAAGAAATCAGTTACAGACCTTGAATGTATTTCAGGAAATACAAACATTCACTATGTCAAATTAAGTAACAGATCCATGTGTTCTTGAAACACATAATCTAAAATAAAAAGCATTTTTACTGAGTTAATGAACTTGGAACACCTGTGTTCCATGAGCGTTCAGGCGGACTACAGTACTGTGATGCCACTCTTGAACTGTTTGATTTAAAAAAAAATACATGCAATAATTTTAAACATGGAAGAGTGGTTCCATTTGCACTCTTGCAGTAAGCTTTCTTACTAAGTCGTCACACTTACCTCTTTAAACTTGAATTTTTATCAGAACTGATTGTGCCTCAACTGCTTGTAGCCTTTCCACTATAACAGCTTTTAGAGACACAAAAAATGAAGTGGGAGGCTTTAAGTAACCTGCAATCACCAACTGGGTTGTTAAATTGACTGGAAAAGACTGTATTTTAATAAAGCTGTCTACTAATAACCATAAAGTTCTTTTATTGCCATATCTAAATCATACAGCATGGGTAGACCCTCTATCAATAGATCATGTTTCTTACCAAGGTTGGAAAGAAAACTGTTGCAAGTATTCTGTGCTCTGTCTGGTATGTAGAACTTGAATTCCTGCCTTTTAAAGCCTCTTGATTTCCACTCTTTTTCTTCTGGGAGGACGAGTCTTTCTGTGGAGCTGAATTGCACAGTGGTGTTTGCTTCTGTGATCTGTGTACAAGTAATGCAGCTGATGTCCCACTGGCTTGGACAACCAAATACATCAGCACAACAGAAAAGTCTGAGCACATTGGTTGGATGGGACAGATCAGGTTCAGAGGCTCAGAAACCTACTTCCCTTTGCTCTTCCTTTGGGTATCTCAGCTTCCAGGTTCTCCCAGGGTCTTTTTAATTTAGCACAGTAAGTGTAAGCAATACCCTATCCTGGAAGTATGAAATAAGCTAGCAGGGGAGAGGCATGCTTTTCATATGTAAGCCTGAAGGCTTTGCTCCTGTAATGTGTTGTTCTAGTTTTCAGCTGAAAAGCTGTATTTTAAAACTTACTTTAAAACTTAGCATAATTGTTCTTGCTCATTTAAACAAAGAAAGGAAGGTGATAATTTGGGAAGATGCAGGAAATAATACAACAGGAAACAATAATCACACCAAAAGTCAATAAAATTCACTAAAGATTATATGATTGGGTTTTTTTCCTTTTTGGTTTTTTTTGGTGGGGTTTTTTGTTGTGTTTTTTCTTGTTTTTAAACATGAGAACAGCTGGCACAATTGTGAGTGCCCTCATCAAGGAGTACAAAGTCTGTCTTTAACTAAAAATGAGGTTTACTTAATGACATTCTTTGAAAGATAACTTGCTTTTCAGAGGATTGTAACTGTGTAAATGTCAACAGCAGTCAAGCTTAGTAAGAGTTCTCAGTAAGCTCATCTCAGTCTTTACCTGAAGTGACAGAAAGCTGCTAAAGGTGTACCTGTTCCCTTGAACAGTTAACACAGTGCCTTTACTAATGCTTGCAGCCATTTCCTCATGATAGGAGTGGTGAGTGGGAAGACTTTATTTGCTGTGTTTGAGAATCAAATGGGGCTACTTCCTGGTGACAGACTATTAAAACCTTTAAGGCTGTAAGTTGTCTAAGTAGTTACTGTATCCATTAGCTAAGTTACAGTCCACCACAACCATATATATTCCAAAACCCCACAGCATTAAGGAAATGGCACAGTTCAGTCATTATGTTCTATTTTCAGTTTGTACTGTGGCCATCTGCAAGTGCTCCAAGGAAAATATTTTATTAGGGCATGCAGGGGACAGAAAGTACAACTCAGTGATGTCGGTCAAAGGTTGAACTTGATCTTGGAGATCTTCTCCAACCCTAATGATTCTGTGATTCTGAGAACTTAGGTTGCCATTTCTGAAGTGCAGCCATGTAAAAAAGTAACTCCAAAGAAACTGTGTATCTGATGCTTTACAGCTCCATCAGTAAGCATGTCATAATTTATTACGGGTATGAAATTCAGCATTTTACAAATTTATGGGTAACTTCATAGATTCCAACAGATTCCTTTGTTTTTTCATCATAGTCGTTCCAATCCTGTAGGAAATAAGATTTCACAGTGTTAGTCACAGAGCACACAGACTAGAATTCAAACTGGAACTAAATGTTACTCAAAATTTGGGTCTTAGATATCTGTAGAAAGTTAAATTTTAACAGGTGAGAGTAGCAAGAGCACTAACCTGAAATTAAATGAGCTTCAGTCTCAGTGTTTATATATGTATATTTTGGGGTTTATTTTCTTATGTAGTCCCCAGCCTGTAGTGGACAGCAGCCACGGCAGGTGAAAGGATTATCTATCATTTACAATACCCTAGTCAGGTGGGTAAGCAGACAAGCAGATCTCTGCCAAGTAGGATACCAGGGAACAGATTTGACCTTGAGATTCCTGCTCACAGCCAAGGAAGATTTGCAATGCTGGTGCCATTATCCTGAGCTTTAAAGGACAGTGTCTATATTACTTTTTAATCTCTGTGCACAGGACAATGGGCAGGGATCTTCCTAGAAAAATCAACTCACCACTTTAATAACCCCAGCCATTTAGTATTCCAGGTTCTTGCTCTCTGGAATTCTTGAGTGACTTAAACCTTTGTCAGCTCCTAAGTTAACAGATACATATTTCTAAAATGACACTGTTAGTAATGCTGCTTGTTCATAGCTGATTCAGTTTCTCTCTCCAGCTGTGGCTACAGGAAGAGCAAAACCAGTCTAGGGTGTGTATTTTGGACCAGTGACGTGGGGAAAGCAAGCTAGCTAATTAGTTTTACTAGTGAAACTAAGACAACATACCTTTTCTAACAAGTTTATGTCATTGAAAGGTGTGCCAGATTCTGCACCTTCAGCAGCAAACCCTGCCTGCAAACACATTTGCAGAAAGTTTTTAAAATTATGTTGCACTGAGAAAATAATAAATATGATCATTGAAACATAAGCAAAGAAAGTAGCTCAGCACAAAAATGTATTGTATTTCTTTTAAATTAGGTAGAAAGAATGGGCAAGCTCTTTCCTGGTTAGGGTCAGTAGAAGGTTGTGACCCTGCTTTTGAATTGGGAAAATTCAATCCAAGCAAGCAGAGTAAAATGAGGGAACACTGCTCCTCTATTTTTCTTAGCAAAAAAAGTATTTCCAACTATTCTAAGTAATGTTAAACCTTAGTTTCTAAGTTTATGTAGCAACATCCAATTACTACTAACAGCTTTGTGTTCAGGACCCATACAGGCATAATAGTTTCATAATACACTGCAAAGAAAGTAATAAGAGAATGTGGAGGAAAGTGTAAGTAGTTTTGGCTTGAATATTGTCAGAATCCAAGACACTCTAGAGAAGGAGCAGCTTGTATTGGATTTAGGTACACAAGTGACGAGCAAGCTTTATGTGTAAGGAGGATGAGCTGGCTGAGTGAGCTTAGTATCCCCAAACAAGCCTTTCACAGGGGAGAGTTCTTCACTGCCATCACTGTTGCTATTTCTAAAGAGTGCAGAAAGGACAGCCCTAGGAAGGTGTTCTGGTTTATCTTCTATAGGAACAGCTCTCTCAGTTCAGGGTTCACAGTTACCAAGCTGTACAGTAAGATTTACTAGTTTTAAAAACACATTTAAAAATCCCAGCCTAGCATGAGATTCCTTCCCTAGCATGCAGGAAGGGAGCAGCATTACATTACTCTTTCTAACTACAGAATTTTATTAACCAATGACTAAAAATCAAAGGTAGCTTCTTCCTAGTTTTCTGCAAGGGATCTACACTTCCATTTTTGATAAAGAAATCCCTACTAGTGCTAGTCAGACATTTAGCTGTAAGAATGTGCAAAGTAACATGACTTTAAAATATTTTGGGATTTGAATGGAAGTTAAATACTTGGGAGTTATACCACAGAGTGTGGCAGATCTAATAAATCTAACAACAGTAGAGGGATCTGCAGGACACAGTGGCCTTTCTGTAACTGTCAGAAGCCCACGTCAAGGGAACTGCTGGGCTGGAGAGGAAGATGAGCATCGTGGGTCAAAACTGCAGAGCTGAATATAGAACAAACACCAGAAAAATGGAAGAAGCCCTGCTTTTGCCACCTGCAGCTATTCACCAGCCATG
Organism: Corvus hawaiiensis; assembly: GCF_020740725.1. Classification (NCBI taxonomy): domain Eukaryota; kingdom Metazoa; phylum Chordata; class Aves; order Passeriformes; family Corvidae; genus Corvus; species Corvus hawaiiensis. Next base: position 27,833,445 of record NC_063221.1, read on the forward strand.
TGACTGCAATTACAAACTTCTGCACTAGGTCTAAAAAGAGGGTTTATATCAGAGAAACAAAGGATACTTTCTCCTCTTACGCACTCAAATGTTTGGTGGTGGTTGGGGTTTTTTTGATAACTACTATAATTTAAATAAGACATGCAAACATTAAGCCACTTTAAATTGACTCTAGGTGTGGTTGTATTATGTCCACCAAAAAATACAGAGAAAATACAGTGATTCCATGGCCACATGCCATGTTTAGTGCTATCAAAAGTGAGATCTAAGGTCGTGCAAAAGCCAGGCTGGCTTGGATCGTGCCAACTACAAAGCAGTTGACAAAATTTTGTGGACCTGCGGAAGTCACTTAAACATCAGAAAATTTTCATTTACTGATTTAGGCATCCAAAAATTCACTGAAATACCTCTTCAGGGATTCAAGTACTCTCCAGTCAAGTGCACCAAACTCAGAACATTAAATTAAAACTTGTTACAGCTGTGAAGTCTTTGTTCTGTAGATAAAATTGACACTAGGATGCAGAGCTATAAACATCTCCTACATTTTGTAATCTTCCCATAGATTTTTCTTGAAGTGCAAGTTCCTAGGTCTGGCTGCAAAGCTTTCAAGCAGGAATAAACTAATAACCATTTTGGAATAATGGAATAACCATTCATCAAAAAGATGGACTTCACTTAAATAAATAAAGAACTCCCCCAGCACACTGCAGTGGGGATTCTATTTGTATCAAATTCGTTGTGGGGTTGACTTTTTTGGGCTGTTTTTTAGCACAGCATCACAGTCTGAGAGAAGGATAAGATAGGTTTATATTTGTCAGTCTATTTACACCTAATCCGACTGGAATAATAGGCTAAATATAGCAGGGAGTTAAGTGGCATAGAGCATGACCATGCACAAGAGATGAGTCACTGCAGACTGGCCCTGAAGAATCCTTAAACTCTGAACCTTGAGGTGTGCTTTGCACCAGCCTGTAACTGCCAGTGATCTTCAGGCTTTGTCTGGTTAAGATGCAAATGGAAAAATGCCAATGTTCATTTCCTGTGGCTCTGGTAATGTCAATCCCAAAGAAAATTAGATTGCTTTTTAGAGGACACACACTGAAGTGTGTTCATAACCTGAGCCTTTGATGTACTCTGTAATGTACCAAGGATCAAAGTGGTACCATCTAATGCTGCTCTCCCACAATTCCCCTTTGGGAAAGACTCTTTTGCAATAATCTGAGCAGTGAAGACCTCTCAGATGAATTCAGATGAGCAGTGCTGAGTCACCTGTGAGGCAGTTTGAGTACAACTCCAAGGTGTGCTTAGTTTGGATTTTACTGGCACAGAGAATACCAGTTGTTCGTGTTAGCTGACTGCAGCCTTTTGGTTTGGTTTGTTTTTTGATCAAATGAAGTAAATAAAGGAGCTGTGGAAGGATGGGAATCTGGGAAGGTCTATGATGTTCCAGAACCATTTCAAATAGTGTGTATTTTGTTACTCTAGAGGAAGTACTTCTAAAAAACAGAAACTAATCACAAATAAGAACTCACCTGTGGTTGAAAGTCAACTGGTTCCAGACCTCGGCATTCAAACTCCACAATTGTTTTGAACTTCTCGCTGTCTTCAGCCTGTAATTGAGTCAGAAAACCATTAGTTTCCATCTAATAGAGGCAGTGACAAGCATTAGTCTAGGAATGGATTGCTTGAAAGGCAGCACTGTCATCTCTGACGCCCCAAGTGACAGCAAAATCCTATGGCTCATTTCATGAGTGGTCAATAACTAGAATTTCTTAATCTGCCATGAGGAAGCCTTCAAAAGGAAACCAAGAGGGGCATTATATAATCACCTCTAATTTGAATGATACAGTTCTGTGTTGTCTTATGAAATGTATCACATTATTCTACACTTGAGACTGTGCAGGAGTCTACAAGACAATTTCTGTCTGGGGACAGGACCAGCTTTTTGTGTTCTTGAAGGAGGATGATAGAGCAAAAACTCAAAATAGTGTTAATGGTTATTTATCTTTCACTTGTTACATAGAAGAGGAAACAAACTTACATTGTAAGGCTTGATTGTCTGACTTAAAATATCTAAAACAAAAAAAAAGTATACAAGTGAGCGGCACTGTGTTCAGTTGTATTCAGCACAAACCAAGCACCAGGATCTTTCAAAGAAATTTCCTTATACAAAGCAAAAGAAACAAAGTCAGCAAGCATTTCCTGCAGCTGGACTTCAAAAGGTAGAATTCAATTTTTCTCCCTTCTCCTGAGAAGTTTACACTGCACCATTTTTCCCTACCACTGCCAAAAAGATTTGCACACTTTTGTAAAATAACAATACAGATGGGTTTTGCTCATGCAGAAGCCTGGACTCACCAGGAAGCTTTGCTGTCTCCATGAACGTGATGTCCAGAATGTGCGTGTTGGGAACTCAAGCACCAGCGTACAAGGGAAGAAATCCCTGGTGAAAGCTCTTTACAAATGGTGTCAAGCAAAAATGGGGACTAAAGGATAAACTGTAAAATGGAATGTCCAAGCACGTACCGATGGAGTTCTCCCTGGAGCACAGCTTGCACTTCTGCACCATAGTGGCGCTTCCTCGGCCGCCTTTCAGGGGAGCACTGTCCTAAAATCCGTGACAAGAGAGACATTTTTAACCACTTCAGCTGAGCCACTGGAAACCTCTGCAAAGGTAAGGTGGTTTTTACAATGACCTTTAACTTTTTAAAAATACTGCAACTGCAACAAGGCAGGTTTTTTTATAACTACAGAGATTAGTAATTCAACAAGCTGTGATTATCAAAGAATTATTCTGTTCTAAACTTTAAATAGGGAATAATGGATATTTATGTCTTATCCATATAGGCATGCTCTACTAATTCCTCAAAATACATTCTTAACCATTCTGCTGTATGCAACAAAAAGGGATGATTATTGCTAAGACCAGACAAGTATCCCTGACAAATTTTATCCCACTTTTTCAGCTTCCAAATGCTGATTTAGCAAGCTTAACTCATCTTGATTTACCTAACCTTCTCCAAAAGGATTCCATCAGCATCAGAGAATATGTTACAGCCACAACCTTATTCTGATACCACTTCAAAATTTCATTTTAAATTAAATTTTTACAGCAAGGTGGTTTTTAAAAGTAGATGTAAATACTTTGTTACCAACGGTCACCATTCAAATGGCATATTTCAATTAACAGTCTCCAAATATTTCCAAATATGGAACATGACAATTTTCTAAATGCATGTAGCTATTGAAAAACGATCTCATCAAGAGGGCAAGTTGTCACATCCCTGATGCGGATACGTGTGTAAGAGGCAAGTTTGTGTTCTCATTTTTGCTCAGAGGCAGGTTACAAGGGGCACACGCACCATCAGCCGCAGGTACTGCCACTTCTCCGAGACTTCACCGCAGTTCCCACATTTCAGCTGGAGAACACAAATCGGAAGGTTGAAAGCTGTCAATAATCAGGGATATGCGCCGCTCCCGGCCCCGGCCCCGCGGCCCCGCACCTTGAGGTACCATCGGAAGTCCTGGCCCTCGGCCCGCAGCCGGGTGATGTTCTCCAGCGTGGCGCGGAGCTGCAGCCCGATCCTCTGCAAGGCAAGCGGCGTCAGCCCCGGCCGGCCCGGCTCCCCCCACCCCCATGGCCCGCGGGGCTCCGGCCAAGACTCCCACCTACCCCCATGGCCGTGTGGATCCCGTGGAATTCCCTGTTCTCCGGGCCGTGCCCTCAGCCAAGATGGCGGCCCCGCGCTCCCTGCCCGGCTGAGCCGGCGCGAAGCCGCGTCTGCCCTCAGCCAAGATGGCGGCCGCCAGCGCCCCGCCGCGCGGGAAAGGCAGAAGGTGCCTGTGGGGACGGGAGGGAAAGCGGGAGGCACCGGAGTTTTCAGTATTAAACGTCAATTAACCACTTTTTTTTTTTTTTTTTTTTTTTTTTTTTTTTTTTTTTTTTTTAATCGCAGCGACTTCTTAGACAACACAGACGGGTTAAGAGAAAGCAAAGGCGCGGTTTGGTAGCACTGGGACCACCCTCAGGGCCTGTGGGGGATCCCTTGAAGTCTTTTAACTAATGCTGCACAACAGATCTGCTAGACTAGAACTAAACTAAATACATTTAGGTTGCTTTTCAGCTTCTCCGAAGCTGGGCGGGACGACCAGTGAAGATCCTGGATGGCTCCTGAGTGGCCTGTTGTTTGTCTCTGCTCTGGAGGCAAGCGGGTAAGCCCGGGCTGGGATGAAGGTGATGTGTGTCTGCTATAACCAGTTATCCTGTGTAGTCAGATGTTGTGCTTGTCTGGCCAACAGAACACCCAACTCAGGATAGTAACAGAAGTTTGTCTTGGCAGCTGGCAGAAGTTTCATTTCACAGAGCCAGGCTTCATTCCTTTTTCTGCTTGCATAGACAAGTACAGCCTGTGTCTGATACAAGAGAAGTGCCACACTCTGAAGGCACCATTATAAGTGTTAGAAATCTCACCACAGCTTAGAAATTAAAAAACGCAAATCTCACCCTTTTATTGAGTCATTAACAGTCCGTAACAACAAAAACAACAATTAAAAAAAATAATCTAAAATACACAAAAATTTCAGAAACAGTAAGGAACTGGAACAGGATCCTCCCTTCCCACCCCCACTGCTGACACTGCAATACAAACTTCAGTTTGTCTGATTTATATTGGCTTAATCTTGAAGTGGAGTCCAATAAGACTGAAGACAAGACACTTAAGGTCCTGGACCAGGTAGTAAAACACTCTCAAGCCTTCTGGATCTCTGCAGTGCACAACAGAATGAAGAAAGGGAGGGGAAAAAAGTTTAAGACTGATGCTCTTAGAGAACAGGTTACAGAACTAATGTATTAAAAAACCCAAAAAAACCTATATGGGGACTTTTTAGATGTCATCTTAGATATTACAGATTTGTTTCATTCTACACTGATAGATTAGATATTCTGTACTCCAACTGTGAACATTTAAAGTCTTTACAAAATACGCATTTTTATCATGAAAGCAAGTATCAACAGCACTTAGGATTAAAAAACCACCAACAAAAACCATGGTAGTCAGTGTTTTCAGCTTAGGTGAAATACAAGTATCTTGATTCTCCCAAAGAAATTGATACAAACAGGCCAATGGCAGCTTGGACTCTGTATGTGTGTAACAGGGTTCCTACAGCAAGGTCTCCTCTCAGTGAGTGAAAACACAGCCTGTAACGCCACAGTTACAGGCATTTGGCACACTGTGCTGCAACACAGAGCACTGGTGCCCCCAGGAGCTGATTCATGCTTTGAAACAATATAAAATACATGTACCCAATAATCAGGAAATCCTAATACAGACTGGTAAATAGAAACAAGGGCAGCATAAAAAGCAGAGTACATACTTGGACTGATTTACATCAATGAGGGAACCGATTTTTGACGTGGTAAAGGAGATGTGCTCATCACCAATTACTATCTCGAGCTCCTGAAAAATAAAAGGTTATAGGAACTCACTGCTTCATGGTACCAGTTACAGAAATACTTCAGTACTGTGATGGTTTTTATTTTCTATTACAAATTTCTGTAACAAAGATATTGAATGCAGCAGGTCTGTGGATCGTATTAGCTTCCACAACTACACTGCCACTGAGGGACTACTCAGGTTTTAAAGCAGTATTTGTTTCCCTTTTGGCTGGAAACAATACCGGCTCGAATGAAAAGTTTGGTTACGCTTCCAAGGAGCCAACACATGAAAATTAAAGAACAATTAGAAGAGACATTGTGCACCCACCTGTCGGCCCACTCTGTCAGGAGGAGGCCACAGAGCATCATCTTCTTTTGTGATTTCACTGTCGTCGATTATTCTCTTCAGCTCCTCCATCACACTCTTGTGCACGTAAGCCTGGACACTCAGAAAAAGAAATAAATCCAAGCCTGCCCACAACATCCCAGCAACGACGTGCAACCCCGAGCCCTGCCCAGCGGTCCCTTTCGCTCGCGGCCCCGCGCAGCGCTTTCCTTTCGCTCGCGGCCTTGCCCAGCGGTCCCTTCTGCTGGCACAAACGCCCTCAGCCGCGCTGTGCGCTCTTTTCCTGACTCGCAGCCCGCGGCGCTGCCCTCACCTCCTTTCGGATCATCACATCGTTCTTGTAGTTGCTGTTGTTGGCGTAGCGCAGCTTCCCTGTGGGGAAAGGCCCGGCATTAAACCACGCTGGGGCTATCCGCGGCCCGGCACCCCCCACTCCGGGAGGGCGGCCCACCTCCCCGGCCCCCTGCCCCGCTCTCACCGTCGGGCCGGAACTCGAACTCGAGGAACTCGTGTCCGAACTTCCCCTTGTGCCCCACGTAGTACCGCAGGTAAAAGTCACTCGCCATGGCCACGCCACACCCCGGCACACAAACGTCACCGCGCGGGCCTGGCGCGCGCCTTCCGGGCGCGCACGGAGCGGCGGCGCGCGCGGCCGCCCTCTGGCGGGCGGCGGTGGGAAAGGCCTGTCTGAGGGGAGAGCTCGGTCCCGCTCCCTCAGTGGGACCCCACCGGCACAGAGCCAACATCCAACCGGGAAAGAGCCGCAGTCCAGCCGGGACAGAGCCGAAATCCGTCCGTGACACGGTCTAAAGCCAACCGGGCCGATCCCATAGCGACACGAGACGGTGTCAGGTGAGGGATCGCCACACCTCTGCTGCCCCAGGGCAGAATCTCGGGCCCTCGGCGGACCAGTTATTCACTTGTTACTAATAATAGCCTTCTTGTGATATTTAGACATACTGATGAAAGAGGAATGAAGAGTTGGTGGCCATTTGTTTTGCGTCCTGATGGTTGCATTCAGTGTTACTGCAAGTGGCCCACACAAGGATTGAACCCACGGCCTTATTATTATCAGCCTTATACTCTACCAGCTAAACTAATCCCGGAAGCATTTTTATTTCCCCACTGTGCAGTTATGCTTTTAAGCAGAATGAGAAGAACTGCAGGTTTCTGTCTTCTGAAGCAGTTTGGTGCTTCACTGGGACTGGTGTGTTGAGATCCCTCATCCCTGGTGGCCTGAGGTTTGAGAGTAAATGGACTGGGGGTAAATCCTGCCCTTTTCTGCTTTGGGAACTGCTGGAAGGAGATAACCAGAGACACGTCCTTTTGTAAAACATTCCCTTCTGCAAGAAAAATTCAGAAACAGGGTATCTCTTGTGCTCATCGCTAGACAGGACACTTTTAATTGAGGACACAGAATGGGGGAGGGTGGTTTGTACTGTGGTGGTGTTGGAAATGGGTTTACACTGATGAACGTGATTTCATTTAGATGGTGGTGCCTCACATCCCAGTGCTGGGCTAATGGAACTCACTCTGCTTTCCTTAGAGTTACAGCTAGGCTAAGTCACGCAATATTTGCTGTTATTCGTTGTTTTTCACATCTTCGCACTTGAATATTCCCAGTTGCATTCTGTATTCTTTAGGAGTTTCCATTCTACAAAATGTCTAAAAGTTGTCCCTTCAGTAGAAGAGTCCTACTGATACAGAAATGGCCAATCAGTTGCTTTATAACATCTGCAGGTACTGCAAAGAAATTAAAACGTAACCTTAAAAAATGTAACATTTGTATTTATACCAGATTGAAGGATTTTTTTTGTCAGAATTATTACCCTGCTTATTTTGTGAACTTCGTTGTCCAGTATAAAGGTAATACCAAGTACTGTCTGGTTTGTCTCTGCGTTTGGAGGTTTGGTTTTGTTTGGTTTCAGGTTTTTTTGTGAGAGAATAACTCCACTGTAATTATTTAAATTGTTTATAAGCCCTTTCAGGAATATCAGTACTTAATGTGTATTTATTTAAATTACTGTGTTGGAAGGAAGAGCAAACTGGCTTAGGAGTTATCCTGAGAACCTGCATTTTCATTCCTTCTGGGGGTATCAACTGTCTTTGAGCTCTCTATATTCATTCTAACATATTTTATGATAAATGCATATTATAGGTGAGATAAAAATGTGTTTTTCCTGTGTGTGTATTAGTTTTTTTGTCTAAGTAAAATAAATGTCATATTTGATGGCGATACAATGGGTAGAGAATTGCTGCCAATGGTGTTTGGGTTATCTTGACACATTTACAATCCCAAACATGCTATGCTTGAATGCATTGGCTTAAGTATGTGTTTGTGAAAGGCACAAATGTGTGCATTGCAGTTCTTTTCATTCTGCTTAAAAGCATATATAAACAGTGATTGTTCTGTCTCTGAAGAAAATATCTCTATAAACACACATTTTAAGCATTATTTTACACATGCTAGAGGGGCTGTAATGTAACAGTGTGCATATGGAATCTTGATACTGGTACTGGTTTATAATGGCTTTGGGTTTGGGTTTTTTTTGTTTGTTTTTTAAAAAGAGCAAAATTTACATGATTTTCTCCTCTGACCTAGGGACTTGGAAAAATGGGAGAAATGAGATTACTATTTATTTGGGGTTTTTTCTCATGTCAATAAAAGAGCAGATAGCTTGGATGAATCAACCTACTCTGGATCCATAATTTAACTTAGTTTTAAGATTGCAAGACTTGTGACTGTTTTTTGAAATAGTTGTATTTCTGCTATTTTTTTCTCTTCACTAGAAATGTTGAACACTTTGGAGAACTGGGTGGCAGAATTTTTTCACAGATTGCAAATAAATCAGGTTGTTTTCTGATATTTTTCCATGTCTGTAACTTGTTAAACCATGCTCCAAACACAGAGAATTTTATGCAACTCTTTTTCCTTGTATCTGCAGAGGCTTTAATTCTTACTGATTCCCCTATCAGTAAGATACTGATTTTTCAGTAAGAAAAGACTACTTTTGCTGAGAAAAGTAAGACAATATAATCTCTGAAAGTTAAAAAAATCCCTAAAATGTTTCTTTAACACGTGCTCCATAGCATTTTAATGTGCTCCATGGTGAGGATCTTGACTTTGCACGTAGATCCTTGTTACACTTGTGTTACTTCTTCAGTTGCTGGGAAGAGAATTTTGTTCTGGGTTTGAAGAATGTTAATTCCTTTGCCTCTGCATTGTGTGAGAGATAATGAGAATCAAAATACAGCTGAGTCAGCAGTGTATTGTGGCTGTTAAGAGACGGGCCGGGGGGTGCTGTGTTAACCCTAAGCTGTGCATTTTATTGTGCTATTTAGGAAAGACATCCCCGTTTGTATTTTGAAATTGCAATATGGGGAAGTTTCATCTACTTGGTTAAAAATACAGCTCTGTAAGAAGGAACATTTATTGTTTTGGTGCCAAGTAAAACAACCTTATTACTCTGAGGTGAGGTTTTCCCCACAGGGCAGTGCTGCTGTGGCTGGTTATTGACTGAAAGACTCTGTTTGCTCACAAGGCAGTTCTCACGGGTGATGACTTAGTAAACAAAAATGGGGTGTATTGACTTCTGTGTTAGAAGAACCAAATCCTAAGCCTAGCATACACTCCTGTGTGTAAATGAGTGCCTGAAAAGGAGACAGATTAGTGGAAATTTACAGGACTGGAAGGGTCTGTTCTTGTTGCCGGGTTCACCCCCCTGCCCTCAGACAAGATCAGTTCTCCCATGTGAATATTTGTGTGAGTTTTAATGAAGCTTTTTGGTTTTGATTGATTTTGATTCCCTGCTTTTTCTACAGATCGTTTTTGTGTCAAATGCCAGTTTATAATGTAATTGACTTATTTGATAAGTCAGCCCCCATCTGAATCTGTTTGGTTTGGCAAGGCTGGAAGTTGGGATGCAGTGGTGTATGAGAACTGAGAAGAGTATCTGGGGTCCAGTACTGATGAATCCACCTCTTTAGAGTTTATTTCCACAAATAATTTAAGAAAACAAATATTACTTACTTAAATGGTTTATTTATTTTCCATGGTAGAACTGTGTCTTGAACTTACACAAAATAGGATTTGCTCTTATTTAAAAAGAGATGTGTGTTAATTCTCACTTCAAAATTTTACAGAGATAGTTATGAGGGCTGACATGGGGGAGCTTGTCTCCAGTAGTTGCTTCTGAGGAAGAATCTGCCCATTTAGACTGAAATTAGAGGACTGAATTGCCCTCTAAGTAGTTCCCCAAAATGTTGGTATGACATAAGAAAGAGGTATTTTATGTCACTGCATGTTTTAGGCTCTTCATTTCGACATTAGCCAAGTGCTGTATTCTAGTCAGGTGTTTCTGTGTAATCTGATTTTATTTAAACAAATCTGCCAAACTCTTTAAGGGTTTCCCTGGTGGCAGGGAGTGAGCACAGGTATTTATTTAGCCTTCAGCCCATGACCTTCCTATAGAGGTGGGTAATGTCTCTATAAATGTGGAAATAAGCAAAGGAGTGTTGGACATTTTACCTCTTTGATTGGAAGGATATCCTGGTTGTGCTGAGTGCTCAAGATGATATTTCAGACAAGGGCTACAACGAAACTTTTCTTTGCTTCCATCTGGCCTTGCTTTGTCTTCAATAAGCACTGTTCTATTTTTTTTTTCTTTTATTTGAAATGCTTTACCAAGTTTGTTTGTTTGTTTGTTTGTTTTTTAAATCCAAGGTTCTGACAGAACCTTCTGACACACAAGAATTTCACAAGCTTTACAGAGATGAGAGACCTGGGGCAGTGCATATATAATAGAAACTTCTAGATTTTATCTGTAGGCATGCTGTGCTGCTCTAAGTGGGCCTCATGTTCTCTGTTACACTTTGACAAGAAGTTAAATTGAATTTTATTTCTTTCTAACATTTTTACCTGTATACTTTTTAATTGATTTTGCATTTAATTTTTTTCTTATGCTTGTCATAATGTCTAAACCACCCATTCTTCCAATGTATTTGATTTCAATATTTGAGTCTTTTCTTTTCCCTTACTCTATAAAGAAAGAAACTGGTGTAGTAGGTCAGGAAATCCAAATCTAAGGCTTCATTAGCAAGAAGGGAAACACCTCAGGCATATCTGCCTTCTCACAGAAAACTTCCAGCCTTGCTTGTCCCCCGCATGCATCAGACTCTCCAATCTTCACAGCCATTTGAAAATTTTTGTCAAGAAAAATACATTGCTTTCCTTTTACATAGATAATTGTGCCTTCAAGCAGGCTTTGATCTGGTGGATGCAGAAGTCTCATCCATTTCCTGTGCAATCCTTGCTTTTTAAAACCTTGTACAATTTTCAGGGATCCCAAACAAGAAGCAAACCCCCAGCTTTCAAGAGATCCCTTGCAGATAGACTTCATGTGCAGGTGATGTGCTGAATTCATTCAGGGTTACCATGGCAACCCCCTTTATTTAATCCAGAAAAAGATTGCTTTATCAGTAAATGTACTATTCCACAGTACCCCATGGCTTTTGTTCAGGGGTCTCTAGTTCTGAGGAGCAATAGATGGGCAGGCCCTGAAATTAGCAGTGTCATAGATCCTTGTTGCTCACTAATGCTCTTTATTCTTCAGCTCTAAGTATACCAGCATTTAGTCTCTCCACCTCTTCTCTGGGCTTTTTGGCAGAAAACGGTTCCTTCCATATGCATGAAGGCATATAATCTGAGATTCTGGGTTTTCAGCATTATTATTTTACAGCCAGGAGATATAATTCTCAGTCTTGGTGTTCTCCTGTCCTTTTCCTCTGATCTCAGAGAGTTCTTGGTCATCTTTTTCAAGATTCTGTTTTGCTGTGCATAACTGCTCTCCTGCCCCTAGGAGCCATCAGATTGGTTCTGTTCCATGTTCATGTCACTGGCAGGTTTTCAGTGATATAAAAGTAAAAAAACTGGAGAATAGAAACAACTAAGATGAAAAGGATGATACTGGCTGTAATACAGTAATCCCCTTCCAGAAGCCAGGGAGTTATTTCTCATAATAAAGTGATCTGTCTCTCTCAAAAAATTATTCTTGATTTCCCGTCAGTCAGGATTACTGTGACTGTGAGTCCATCCTGTCAAACCATGGGGATGGTGCACCAGCAGTTCCTTATTGACAGCAGTTTAACAGAGGGGTGGATGGCAGCTTCAGGAATTAATGTATATATTTTTATATATTTCCACACAGGCAAATGCACTTGCATATGCTTTCTCCTATGTCAAATAAAAGGCCTTGCCCACAGATGGCTCTTGGCATTAAAAGGATTGGAAATAATAACACATTTCTCTTTTCAATGAATAAACCTATTTTGCTGTTATCCCAGGCAGCAACATCCATCTGTTGAACATTACTTGGGCATTGCCTCCACAAGAGAAATATTACAGGTAAAATTATGTTTAGACTATCATTATATTAATTATGTAATTATCATTCATTTACATTATATTTTTACTTCATGCTGTTTATAAAACAGTTTGTGTCAAGAATCCAGAAAATTATCAGGAACTCATCACAGGGAAGGTTAATTTCAGGTAACGTAGTTTGTGCTTCTGATTCTTTGAGAATAGCGTACAAAATTATGTCAGTGTTCTGTATATAATATCTGGTTGATATACGAGATAAAACATTCCATTAACATATATCACTTTTAATAGTCTTCACTGTGCAGGTCATGAGCTGATGCTTGTGTGTTGCAGGATCCTGTGGAGACACAGGGCTGGTTTGGATAGGCAGTCATATTCCAGCCTAAGTATCCACTCCTATTCCAGTACCTGCCTGTGTGGTCTTTGCCCCTTGTCTTAGGGCCATGTCACAGATCTCTGATGGTACCTACAGAACCTGCCCCTGTATTGGGGTTGGGGAAGATGTGCACAGTTTCCTCTCTGTGGTGGCAGAAACCTCTGATTTAGGAAGAACAAAAGAGCTTAAATGCTTGCCCAGTCACTTTGCATCCTGCAGTGGAATAAGAAAGGTCAGGCAATAACTTTTGTTCAAAAAGAAGACTTCAGTGGAATGGATTTGGTTTATTTAATAGTAAAGAAAAGGTCATGTCTTTTGTTCTTTTATTATCACATACATTGATTTTGTAAAGTTGAAGTTGGTTTATCAGCATTTGTGTTCTATGGCTTTGTTATTTCAGTACTGGAGAAAAGGTCATCCTCTTGCTGGGTATCTGATATTCCATGGTCCATTAAAACTGCATTATTTCTGCTGAAGCTGCATTTAGGTTTTGGTAGTTTTTTCTCTCTCTTTTTTTTTTTTCCCCCCCAAGCGTCACTTGTCCCAAGTCAACCCAGCTCCAGCTGGGTAGTTTTTCCTGCAGTCTGGTATATCAAAGGTGCCTGCATAGGATTGTATCTGTTTTATTTGGGTTACAGAAACAAGAATGTCCTGGCTGTTCTAGCCTCATAAGCCATTTACGTTCACATAGATTTTTTTCAGGTTTTGTTCACTATTCAAGAGCTTGAAGAGATTCCCACTCTACTGTCTTTTCTTAGGAGAGTGAATTGCATTCTGTCTCAAAATCAAGTGTCAGTAGAAGACAGTGACTGAGTTTTTTGCATAAAGTAAGAAAGAAAAATGAAAATATTTAAAAATATGGAGGTCTGATGGGAAATTTATAATGTGACTCTTCTGCTAAGGAAGTAATATTTTTTTTACAGCCAGCTCATCACTGACTTGTTTGCCTTACTTCAGTCCAGCAGTCTTTGAGATGGTCAAAGAAGAACTAAAAAAGATTTACTTCAATGTGCTCATCAAATCAGAGATGTTAAGCCAAATGAGTGTCAGTGGGGAAAGGCTTAATTTTAGGGTAGTGGTAGAAAAGAAAGTAATCACCTTTTTCTTCCTGTGTTGTCACAAGAGTGTAAAGAAGGGGCTGGAGGAGTTGCCTTTTTATCAGAAATTACCATGCAGTTCTTTGCATCGTCTTGTTGAATGTAGTGAATGCCAGCACAGTAATTATATGTGAACACAATTTTCAAACTGCCAAATATTTTTGCTTTATACTAAGTACTGGTACTAATGATCAGGTGCCAAAGGCTGACAAGAATTCACATCTAAAAAGTTATCCTCTATTTTTTCTTTATAGTTGTTCTGTTTCTTGTCAGCAGCACCTGTGTGTATGCACTTGGAGGTTAAAATTCCTTGTTAAAGGATTATCAAATCTTCTGAATAAGTCTCAGCTGGTGCCATCAGCCCCCCACCCCCCACAGTTCCAGCCCAGCTGCCCTTTGTTTCTTTCTAATTGCCATTGCTTTCAGATCATTCCCATTTCATGTTCCTTCCCTATCAGTTCATCTCACCCTCTCTGGAAGCAAACTTTATACTTTGATCAGCATTTACTTTTTAAAAATGTTGGTGGAGAAGAGGAGATACTGGAGGCCTGCTGCTGCAGAGGTGGGGGTAAGTAGGCAAAACTGATATTGCAGAAGATTAGTGTCAGCCAGCAAAGTTACTGCTTGATTTGGAAAAGATGGATTCCCTGTAGCCCAAAAAACCAAGAGGTACTCTCAAAAGTGCAGTGGTTAATACTTTATGAATATAATTTCACATCTTGTTGGAGATTCATTGGGTCTGATGACATAAATATTCTGATAGCTCTGTGTTGATTTTTCTCAAATGAGGGAATCAAAATAATGTATGGCTGTAGACTCCTGATCAGATGCTCCTGATCTGCAGGAGCACCTGAAGGTTATTCCTCTTTGGCCTTGTTCTTGTTGTGCACGTAGAGTGTGCTCTAAAAGGGACACATTAAATCAAAGCTCACCGTGTTCTGAAGCCCTCATAGCACTAATAGCTATTGACACTACAAATTATGTTCTCTTCATTAGGATTTTTGCCTTGAAGTGACTCACTGAAATTGAAAGGTTTCTGTATACCTGCTCGTTAGTTGGTGCTGCTCCACTATTTAGGATTAAATTGAACCCTTTGTAGCCTGCCTGTGTAGGTCACACAGATGGCACACAGGTCCCTGAGGGAAGAGGGAGATAATTCTGCATTACATTAATCTATAAGTACAAATGCTGATGTGTGTTTGTGTTTTGGCCAAGATGTGAGCAGGTGTTTGATGTTGTGCTGTTTGTGCTCCCCTCAGAAAGCTCCGGTTCACTTCCCTGGCCCATCCCTGCCCTGTCCAGTTCTGGGGGGTGGTTTTGCAAAGTGCCCACCTGCTCTGTAAGGTGAAAACTCTCAAAGAGAAGCCATCTCTGCCAAGACACTGTATTATCAGGTCAGGTAGTGGAGGTCTGCTCACAGTCATTTGTGTTACTGCAGTGCTTTGCTGGGCAGTCACATTTAAAGCATGATCAGTCCAGAGCTGGTCCGTGTGGTCACTGGGCAGGGACAGTGACCGAATGACAGGGACTTCGTAAGCCCAGTTCTGTGCACAGGACTCACTAAATTAATGACAACAGGGCAATCTAGGCACAAGTTTAGTGGGTTTAGTCCATCCTTCTTTGGGTTGACCAGGCTTGTCTGCAGCGTCAGAAGCAGTGTGGGAGTGGTAAAACACCAGCTGCAATGAAAAGGGGTACATTTTGACTAAATTCAAGAAGTATTTCAGATCATATGGTGGAGGAGCTTTGTTTCACTTTCTTGCAGATCAAGGGAATGCCTGGCTTGGCTCACCATGGGAGGTACAGCTCCCATTCAGCTGGGTTTTCCTGAGCAATTTGTCCTGTATATCCTGTTGCTATGGGAAACCATAACTGTAGCTAGTTCCTGGCATAGTGTAGCTGAAAGTCCACAGTAATGTGCTACAAACAACACATCATCATCATATGCTCCTGTCACAGCTTCTCAATTAATTTATCTAGGTCTGCAGATGGCCCACATCTTTGGCTGTGTATAAATAGGGCTTGGGGTGCATCCCTGTGTGTGTTTATTTGTATTGCTTAGAGTCTATTCTAGGCCAGTGATCATATTCTGAATATCATACATTCTCTAGTTTAATCATTTTGGGGCCTTACATATTCATGGAATCATAGAATGGTTTGGGTTGGAAAGGATCTTTAAGATCATCCAGTTCCAACCTCCTGCCATGGCCAAGGATACCTTCCACTTGACTGGGATATTCCAGCTTGGCCTTGATCACTTCCAGGGATGGGGCAGCCACAGCCTCTCTGGGCAGCAAATATTGAAGCTCTATGAGCTTCTGTAAACTGATAACATGACTGAAGAAAATACCAAAATGTTCTTTATTTGGTGGTTGTGCATATAAGTTGTAATGATTAAAGCATCACTGCCTGTTTATGTCCTGGGCAGAGCCATAGCTAAGGCAAAGGAGCAACTGTAACGGTCATTGGGGTCATTGGAGATTGTGAGCCCAAGCCCTTGTTTTTGTCTCTTAGTCTGCAGGAGACAAAGTAGGTTTTTATGACTGGAGTCTGTATGGATAAATCTTAAATCACCTTTTAAAAAAAACTGGAAGAAACAAGGGGAGATGTAGTTTGGAGAGTTCATGCCTCACCACACTGGGATGGAGCTTGTGTCAAACGAACTCCAAAAGGGCAAAAAGGTTTTAATTTGGCCTTTCCTGCAAAAAGACCTCTATAGCAAGAGATTCTGTTAACCTCACCCGCTCCTCTACAGGCTGCCAGCCACTGATGTGATTGAATAAGTTTTTATTATTAACTTCTTCATGACTTTTATTGCCACTGATGCCTTTAGTATCAAAGTAATATGAAGTCAGTTCATGAGGTCAGGCTTTTAAATGTGACACTCATTTCAGATATTGCTAACAATAATGTAAATTTCCAATAATTTTGAGTCAGCTTTTCATTACAGGAAGTCTAGAAGTCAACTTTAGCCTTTGTAAGAAAATT
Source organism: Corvus hawaiiensis (assembly GCF_020740725.1). Classification (NCBI taxonomy): domain Eukaryota; kingdom Metazoa; phylum Chordata; class Aves; order Passeriformes; family Corvidae; genus Corvus; species Corvus hawaiiensis. Next base: position 27,850,068 of record NC_063221.1, read on the forward strand.
CCTGTCAATGAAACTTGGACCTAAATATTACCTTCCAAGTATTGTTTATCTTCTAAGCATCATTTCAAGGTGTTCTCTTTGCTTAGAACTTATTTAGGTCTGTGCCTTATTAGTAAAATATGTAGATTCAGGGATTTTTCTTGAATGTTTTCCATCATCTTTTATGTGTAATGGCTTGAATTAAGTGCTTTTAGCTGAGCCCCAGTGGGGGAATATATGCATGAAAATAAATTACTACAGCTGGAACTAATTAATTCCTTGATTGGAAGACTCAGCAGATAAAGTCCTGAATAGGGTAATGTGGAATGTCTTTGTTATTTGGCCTCAGTTGTACCTGGCCAAGAACTGCAGGTAAAACCTCTCCTCTTCCACCTGACTTTGTAGCCTTGAGGCAAGGGCTGAAGAGCTGAACTGATGTGAAGACAAAATTATCAGTCCAGCCTTCTGTAACCCTGTGTACACCATCCTTGGAACCAGGCAGGGGCCTATCAAACTATCAGGGAGATTTTCTTGTTTCACTGACATAACTTCAGCTCCCTGCTAAGGCACTGCCTTATCACCACTGACAAGATTACAGTGGTTTCCTTGATAGTGTGGGGAACTTAGCAGGCAGCTGTGGCTAATCCCGTAAGGAAATGTTCTCCCACTGAGGTACATGGAGAGATTTGAATGCTGCAAATAATTTGAAAAAAGAGTATCATTTTTTAAAGCATGTTAATTCTCATTCTGCTTGCTGATGCTTAGGTGCAGATACACATTAGCATTACTGCCCTCCTGTAAGAACTAAGAACTCAGCTGGAACTGGCGCTCCTTGGCTTCTTCTGGAAGTTGCTATCACTGTTGGGTTGAGAAATCCCTGAGGCATATAGCCCACCTTCTGGGGACGCTCTGGGAGGTGATCTACTGTGAAGCTGATCATTTGTGTCACTGTCTCTGCTGCTGTGATAGCAAAAGCCACAAGTTCATCTTTATCTGTGTAAAATTGGACTCTTGATATTTGTGTCTTGGCTGGAGAATTGGTGCTTGAAGCCATAAAAGTAAAACAAGGTGGCTCAGTTCATTCCCTGCTGACCATGCATTCATTCAATTCCCTTGGGTGTAAGGAGCCTGGCAAACTATTGGCCAAGCACATTTCATCTATCTGAGAAGAGCCAGTTTGGTCTCTGTAGGAAGTGAACCCCCCATTTTTCTGTCATGGGTTTGGTGGGTTTACCCTGCCTGGATGCCATTTGCCCACCAAAGCCCTTCTGTCACTCCCATTCTCAGGAGGGGAGAGGAGAGGAAACCCATTGAAAGGCTCATGGGTGGGGATAAGGACAGGGAGAGATCCCTCACCAGTTACTGTCACAGGCAAAACTGACTTGACTTGGGGAAAGATTAATTTCTCTTATTACCAATTAAATAAGAGTAGGATAATGAGAAACAAACCAAAATCTTAAAACACCTCCTCCCCCTGGGTTTAACTTTGCTCCTGATTTTTCTCTATCTCCTCCTCCCCTAGCAGATTATTTACTGACATGCGTGGCTCTGTGTATGTTTTACTCCTGTAACTAGGGATGACCAATGTCCCTTTCCTTCAGCCCACTAGGGCAGGAGAGGGTTCAGGTTCATCCTTTGTATTAAAGAGTTTGGCCAGCCCTGTGCCTGGGACAGACTGGGGGCTCTGGTTCACCCCAGACGTTACACATTTCACCTCATAAATGACACTTGTGGCCAGGCCGTGCTCGCTGCCATTCCCCGGGAATGGTCTCGTGCAGGTTGCTGCAGAACATGCAGCTGCAAAGCTGCAGCCCCAAGTTTTGGCATCGGGACAAGCCATAACAACCCTCAAACTATGACTGGAACAACTCTGTTAAGTCCCCAACTGGGACTGTAGCAGTGCCTTCATCACCCCATGTGCCATTTCTGGGCTACCCTTGAGGGGGAGAGAGAGCCCCAGGACCTGCAAGGGAAGCAGGAGGGAGTGTGTGGGTGTGGGGGTTTTGTTAATCAGTGTTTGGAGCTGGCCACTGAGCACCCGGCATGGTGATGTGCAAATGGACTGTAGCTTGAATTTAATGGGTGGCTGCTGTATCCCACATCTAAGTTCACCATCTCTGTTGCTTTTTTCTCCTTGAATCCTTCCAGTGTTGACACTGGGCATTTAGGGGACAACTGGAACTAGCACCACTCCATAAACGCTGGCACTGGGGTAGTGCAAGAGCTCACAACAGCCCGTGGCTGTAGTCCCCTGCTTCAAGGCAAGGATGTAAATTAGGAAGACAGATTTAAAAGTGTTTCCCAAAGTTGAAGGGCTGATTTGATGGAGAACAAACAGTGTAAGGAAAAGAGCACACATATTCCTGCAGAAGGCAGGTGACTGAATTGCATGTGTTACATAAACACTGAGGGACTTACATTAGTCCCTGTGGTCCATAGAGCATCTTAATGGGAGTAGGCAGAACAGTGTTGGTGTGGATTAGCTCAGACTGTACAGTTACTATGTGTAAAAAGTGAAACAAAAAATAGAATTTTATTGCTAATACAGCATAAATAATTTAAAAAAGGAGTTGTTTTGGGAGGCGTACCTTGATGCCCAGGTATGTTTGTGACTCTCTTATGAGGCTCTTTCAATTTTCTTTTGTGCTGTCCTTGCTTTTTAGATCTGGAGAGAATTTTTTTTGTTGTTTCACTTCTTCTATTTGTTACCATGTTACTTTGCTAAAATACTTAACTGAAAGGGAAAAATGTTTTGAAGTAAGAAAAGCTTATTTTCAGTTAGAAAACTGAACCACTGATATTCACCAGTACATCAGTCTGTATTAGTTTGGTAATAACCCTTTGTGCCTGGAAAGTTTTACCTGCTTGGCTGCTTTCTTTGGGGCCAAGAAGTGACTGAAAGAGAACTTCTATAAATGCACTGCTCCCAAGGGCTTTGTACAACATGTGATGGGGAAAGATATTGTATTGTATTGTATTATCCAGGGTTTCATTTTCTGAAGAGACAGGGAGGAGAGAGTAAGTTAACTGTGTGTTTAGTTCTGAGCCACTTCTGAGCCAAAGCTATTGTTGTACTTCAGTACAGTGAACCTTTTTCCAGCTTTATTTCCATGGAAGGGACTGTTTGTATGTTTAAAAGAAAAAAAGTTGAGTCTGCCTGTTGATATTCGAAGAACAGCAGTATTTCTGTCTTTTTTTTCAGGATGGCATAAGTGTGGCTGTAAGGTGTTTTGCAGCTTCTGTAGGTGTTTTACCAAAAGCTCTAAGAAGAAATGCAGTAGTTTGCAATTAGTTGTTGAATAGTCCAACATCTAATAGTTCAGGTTAAAAGCTCCACCAGTTCTGTTCTGGGCACTGTTCACTTTTGGGACATTTTCTCACAGTGGGTAAGGATTGGTGTACTTGTACCACGGGAGGTTTTACTAAGTTACATCACTGATGGAATGTTCAGCTCAAAAAAATAATGAACCTGGTGCTGTTTTCCCTGTGATTTGCAGATGACCAAAACCAAAGTGGCAGAAAGAGACAATTCAGAACAAAATGCTCTGTTGAGTCACGTGTGGAATATGAACTGTCCCCAGTGCTGCTATTGTGACGCTGAAGCTGAATTACCCTGCACTGCTCCCAAATCCCACTCTGGCATTGGGCAGTTAAGAGTTAGAGAAAACTCAGACCAAAATATGATACACCCCCCCTTTCAGACACCATGAAGTAATTAGTTCAGTAGTCCCAAATAAAAAAATTTAATCTTTCTATAGAAACAGTGCACTGTTTTACAAACGTGTTCATTTGGTTTCCAGTACAGCAAGTGTTACACAGAGTCCCCCCCACCCCCCGCCCCTCCCTGGGCCTTTTGTCCGGAAGGTAAGAACTGAAACACAAAAGGCACCAAGCAAGAACTTACTCTAACAGAACTTCAGTATGACAAGACAGAGCAGAAATGATTACAATGTTAAATATCACCCTACCAATCTGAACCATTATTTAAAATAATTAATTTCTTTAAAAACAAATTTGGTGTTCTCAGTAGTTATAAATCTGTAAAGGTTGAAATCAGCACTGCACACTGAATTCATGTACAATGGTTTGAAAAAACCTGCAGCCTTTTACACGTGGTTTGTACAGGTTTGTGTGTTCTTAAAAAAGTATCAAAACTGTAGAACTTTCATATATATTTACATTCGTCTGTTAGTTACAGTGTTATCACATACAGCCTTTCTCAGCTTTTTTTCTTCATGCACACAGTGCATGGATTTGTAGAAAGAGAGCTTCATACCTTACAACAATAATGGGATATCTCACTCATATTGTCACTGCCTTAAAATCTAAAATTTGGAATAGAAGGATGTTTGATTACTTCTGTATTGTTTATGCAGGCCATGAGGCATTTGAGAGTATGAATTATGTTTGTAATGCATACCAGGGCTTTGGACACTTCCTTCCTTCTCTTAGTCAAGAATCAGCTTCCCGCTCACATTACACTGTAAATTTATTCTAAAAGAAAGGAAAACAAAAGGAAAACAACCCCCAAACCTACTCAGGCTGAGTTTCTTCTACTCACTCAAACACAAAAGCTTGGACTGACATAAAAACAGGGGAAGATTTCTCTAGGATTTGGTACAGTTCAGGGAGGTACTAGTCCATTATGCAGTGGGAGGTAAGTGTATTCTCTTCCCACAGAATTCCCAGGAAATCCCATAGAATGAGATAAGAAAAACCAGGTGTTTCTTCTGCCAGGTGCAGGATGACCCAGCCAAAGACACTGGTAAGGCTGGGAGTTTTTAACCTGCTCTGGCTGCTCTGCCTAGTGCTCTGTGCTCTGGGAGACGTGCCATGGGGCATCTTGTTCCACGGGCCAGACTTTGGAAGGGAATTGCTGCCCTTCAAAGAGTTCTTTGTGTGCCCACAGCAGCTCCTAAAATGGGTTTTTTTAATCAGTATGAGCAGGGGACAAGGGCAAGGAGGGAAGGAAGTGACTTTTATGTTATATTCTCCTGATGAACCACAGAGAGCGCTCACTTGGGAGTGTGGAAACACATGGCTAAATCTTTGTTTCTGTTAATTCTGAACTGATTTGAGAGGTGCAAGATTGCCAGTGTGGAAAAGCATTTAGATTTACATTTAGAAACAAACAAGCAAAAACCAAATCAGATTTGTACCAAGCTGTAAAAAAGCAACAATACAACACAAAAACCCTAGGTGCTGTAGGAGTTTCTCCTGACTGAAATGCTGTAGGCAATAGCTCTCCAGTTAAATGCACTGCATGGATTCTTCATGGATAGACTGGAAAATGTAAAAGCAGCCCTTAAGAGCCAGGATGGAAATCAGGAGCTGTTTTTTATGGAGTGCTTCACTGGTCAGCTATCTTACACTACAGCTCTTTCTTACATAGTGTCTTTAGATTTCACAGCAAACTTCTCAAACATCCTGTAAAAATTCAATTATCCCTAATTTTCATAAATGTAGGCTAGTAGTTTTAAAATATATGTATATATTTTTATATATATGTATATATTTATATGTCTATATATCTATCTTGTCCAGATAGATATATACACAGATAATCTATGCACAGCAAGCCAAACATACAAAAAATAAATACTCTCACCCCTCTACTATATTTACAGAACAGATCTTATAATCCAGATTTTGTTAATAAATATTTCTAAACTGCCTGTACAGAATTTATTTTACTTATGTTGATGGATAGCCACAAAGCATATTCAACATATTTACAAAATATCTATAAATATAGTCTTAAAATAAAGCAATAGCTACTGAACCTTCAGCCTGGCTGGTTATGTACATTGAGTTAGTAGCTCAGCTGTTGCTTATTCACTATCACAAATGGGTAGTGCAACAAGTTAAAATGTGTATAAAAGATTATACATACAAAACTCTCACATCCTTTGGATGTTTGCAGTTCATTATAACTTTGTGGTTACCCTTCTGCAACATAAATAACGATCAAAAAGAAGAAGCAGGTTCTGTGATCCAAAGCAGATTTGTTCTGTGTTCAGTTGATTGGAGCAGCATCCTCATGGCAACCCATCATCTTCTAAGCTTAATGCTACACGCTGGGGAGGGAAAAAACACACTTTTGTGAACTCTGATACTGGTGCTAATTTGTATTTCTTGTTAAAACTCTCATGGCTGTCCCTACTGAATTGGTGACAAGTCTATTCTAGATAGCAATTTTTTTCTCCCCAAACGAGGTCACTTGCTCAGGTGTTACTAAAGAGGTGCTGGAAAATTTCCTGCCCTTGTATACTGGGTAAGGCTCCTTGTAAGGGATGGCACTTTCTCCAGTGGGGTCTTGTGTGGGACCTTTAGATGATATAGGACATTATCTGCCCACCTGCCTGCCCAGAGGAGCTGTATTGCCTTCACTCATTACTCTGGATCTTCCTGCTCTCTTCTGAAAATACAATGCAGTTATACCTGCCAATGCTCCTCTCCCCAGGGATGCTGCTCTGAGGGAGGATCCTTTTCCTTAACTTCTTACAGAACCTCACTCACTTCTCCTTGTGAGGAATGTGACTTTTCTTTAGACTGTTACTATGGAGAAAATATTCTCCCCGATTTGTAGAGAAACTCAATTTATCCTTACGATAGTTTAGACACTTGGTAGCAGCCTAAGCAGAGATACAGTGGAATCCAGTAGAGGATGAGTAATCACCTGTCCCATACTGAGGTTGCTCTTGAGGGAGCTTTACATTTGTCAGATTGGTACCTTGATTAGGACAATTACTCTTCCTTTGAACAGAGTATCTGATACAGAGCATTGTATTCTAAGATAACTGCATGGGTTGCATGGATGTTTATGCTTCTGCCTAATCAATGATACTAAAGAAGTTCTGGTTTTTGTCATTATGTGGCAAATAAGCAACACTAATCCAAATTCTGTATTGGAACTCTCAACAGAATTAATCTTCTCCATCAGCCATCTCCTCAGGTACTTACTGCTGGGTACACGTGTCCAATTTGGGCAGTTCGTCCAATATGGATTTCATCTTCATCTTCCTCTTCTGTTGTCTTCCTATAAACTGGATTATCAAAATTCATGCTTTTAGTATTCTTCCGTTTCCAGTTTCTCCAGATGAGGTATCCCCCCATGCACAGCAAGCCAATGACCACTGAGGAGAGGGGAAAGAAAGGGCTGTTAGGAAGGCATGGATCTGCTGGGATGTTCCCATGTTGGCAGCCATCCTCATAACATTTTCTCAAAGCTGGGCTACTTTTCCCCAATCCAACAGTTCCTCTTTCCCACCACACCTCTGAAAACTAGAAAAGTGTATTTACTGTGGTAAATGCACTCTTTTGGTATTGCACTTTGGTGTGATCTCCTTCAAAGGTTAAATCCAATCTGCTTACCCACAGGAATGACAATTCCAATCACAGCTGCTGTCACAGTTGAACCGAAGCCTTCATCATCATTTGCATCTGTAATTACAGAAGTGTTCTGATCATTTAACTCACTTTCTGGTTTTAAAGAATGTTTTCTGTTACTACCCGTGTTGTTCTGCCCATAAGAAAGCTTTTGCAATTAAAGAATTTACAAAAAGTTTCATAATAAAATTATTCAGGAGATGCTGAGCAGTGCACACAGATCTGGGCTGAGCTGAGCTCCTTCTCCTGAGGAATGAGGTCCCTGCAGTGCCGCTGCCTCGCAGGGGGACAGGGGCACCCCAGAGCTCGTGCCCAGTGAAGGGACACACTGGGTACAGGGCTGTCAGAGAAGCTCTGACCAGAAATGGGTGACTGTTGAAAGCACAAAAAAAGGAGGCCAGTTTTAAAAACATGACATTTAATGGAAATGCCATGCACGGATCAGGGCATGGTGAATAGCGCTCTTAAAAATCCACAGCAGAACACTTTCTAGTACTAACACAATTAATGATTTATTGAGCTGTCAGAAAAAGAATGTAGTTCAAAGCCATCTGCACAAATTCTCTGTTTAATTTTTTCCTTTTTTATTATTTACAGCTAAGGAATTAGTGAACGCATCTATCCCTCATTGCTGCAGCCTGCCTCAGCATACAAGAATGGTTCCAAAATTCAATAGTGTACTTATAAGAGAAAAGAAGCAATTACAGGAAAATATAATTTAAAAAAATTCAATATACCTTTCAAGTTCTATACTTTAAAATGTTTGCTCTGAGATCTTATATAGGGGATCAGTATAGAAAATTTACTCTTGCTAAAATATCAGGAGTTGAGATAGGAGGAACTAACTACTTTTTCTTTTGATACACCAATTCATGCAACTTTTAAATACCTCCTTGTAGCAGGCTGTTGCATTACATAGTTGTTTACTTAATAACAAGCCAGACTGTTTCCAAAGTGGACAATAAAAGCACCTTACTTTCATGGCTTATTAAAAAGGTAATTATTGCATTTGAAAGAAACTTGCAGGAAGAGAACTGAATGCATTTTAGCCATTGGACTGTGCTTTCCCCACGCAGCGCAGAGTGCACTGCAGCACTGTTCTGCAGACAGAGGTGGTGTATTGCTGCTTTCCAGATGTAATGGAAACAGTGAAACATTTGGGGAAAAGAAACATTTTACTGTTTTTAAACATACATGTCTGTTTGAGGTCCTGCAGAGCAAAATCTTCTCTCTGGACTAGAATTTTTTTTTTTTTTTGAACAGCAGTTCAGCCTTTCTGCTTTGCCTTGGCAGCAGGACCTGGAGGGATTGCCTGTTAGCTCTGAGATGCAGGCTGGTGTTCCATTGAGGAGAGCCTATTAGTGCTCTCCACTGGGATGCTTTTCTGATAAATAATGCAAAACTTCAAACCTGTGTCATGATGAGGCCACATTAACATGCCAAGCACGGCCACACAAAACAGAGGCAGCTTGTCTTGGGCTGTAGTGATTCCACGTGTCCAGCAGCACTAAAGCTGCACAGGGGGAATTTTTCACCCAGAACTTGTGCTGGATCACATAAATAATTAAACAATTAAAATAGGTGAAGCACCTGCAGAATCATCCATTCTACTGCCTGCAGCACTGAAGCTGGGATGAGCCAGTACTGAGCACAAGGCAAGGGCTGATGTGAACTCTCAGGGCCATTCATGTGCCTTGGATAAAAGTTCATATAAGTTCCTTAACATGCCAAGTGACTGGAATGACAGCAGCCATCATAATCCAGGTGCCTGCAGAGAGACGGGCTGATGTCTCCTGCTGTGCACCAGGATGTGCCTGCACCTGACCCCTCTGGAACTCAGACCTTAGGTCAGGTGTCCCACCAGTGCATGAGGAGTTGTGACATAGAAGGAGGAAAGAGGAATCTCATTCTCTTACAGTGCTGTGATAAATTGCTGTTTCCAGTGGTCATCTCAGAATCTATCAGGATGGATGTGGTGGAAGGTAAATGAAGACTTGGGGTGGTGATTGTAGCTTCTGGTACAGCTTTGGGAACAACTTCAGTGGTGTCATTGGCACTGCCAGGTACAGCAGTGATGGTCGTGGTGCCTGCAGTGGTTGTGGAAACCACTACAGGAGCTGCAGTAGTTGAAAGATGTGAAAACCAAGAGCAACAAGGAAATTTGGTTAAAGCAAGTACACAAAGCAAATCACAAACAGTGACATATATCTGGGAAGGACTGTTTAATGAAGAGAAGCAGAAACCAAATTCCAATTCTATTTCCCAGGTAGTCAAACTATTGATAGTTCTCTGCCTAAAGCTACAGACATGACTTCCTGAAGTCAAGCTTGATTTATTAATACTAACAAAAAAAAGCACTCTGTATTGAAGGTAGCTAAGAAGTTCACAAACTTGTGGTTTTTTTCAGAACTTCAGAAGATTGTGAATTTGTACCAAGAATTAGTGCTGGGCCCTAGTCCTTTTTCCCCCCACTTCCTGCTGTATCTTTTCCTGATTAAGCTTTCCAAAATAAGCAAGGTTTCAGCAAAGGACACCACAGTGCTGCTTTGCTCAGAGGGCAGCAAGGAGTGGAATACAGAAGCCGGTGTTTGTGTTTTCACCATCAGGAAATATGTTCACTGTAAATATGGTTTTGCTGGAGATGTGACTGTATTTACCTTTGTAGCATTTTTTCATGTCAGGACCCAGCCACATATTGTCAGGACAGGCACAGGTGTACTTGGGGGAATGGGGAGAGATCTGAGGTGCAGGAAGACACAAGTAGTCACAGCCTCCATTTGGCTGGGAGCTGAGCTCACAGGAGTCTGGAGCTGTTCAAAGATGGAAGAAAAGACAAAGTTTTTTTCTAATTATTTATTTCTTGCCCTTGGCAAAGAAATATCAGATCCTCTGAAAATTATCAGGCTGCCTATGCATCTTTACAGTTTGTATGGTGGAGTGGAACCTTACACAGTACTATAAAAACTTCCCAAATACATAATGAATGGGAAGCAACACAGTGACAAGAGTAACTCACTGGTATCAAAGATGCTAATTAAACAGCTATTAGCAAATTGCAGGTTCTTCAATAAATGCTGCTGCTGAATTAATTATGCAGGAACTTCAAACATTAGGCATTGATTTCCCATTATTACCTGTGCTTTCTCTCTCATCAAGAACCATCAGGGAGCATTTCATTTGCCAGCTCAAATAAACCTGATTCAGGGCCATGACATCCTGAGGACACCTCTTACCTTTGGGCTGCTTTAATTCATGAAACACCACGATGTCATGAGGGTTATTGAGATTCTCTGCCAGAATGGAGATGTCCAAGCCATTGAGCCTGTTTGCACTGAAGATCGCTTCATTCTCCAGGTCAGTCCAGAACACTCTGTCCTGCAGGGAATGCACAGATTCCTGACCTGGCCTGCTCAAATCCTGCTCGAGTTGGAGTAAACTCCAGCAGTCACAAAGTTAGTGCCCTGTGTTCCTACGTTGGGGCACCTTCGGTTCATGCTACTGCTGTCTGCAGCTTTTTTCTTTCTATTTTGGACAATGTTCAAAAGCCCAGCTCTCCTACAAGTTTACAAAGTGCTGTGTAATTTTGAGTAGCTCTGAGACTGAGGTGAGGGAGGAGAAATTTGGTAAGGTACAGACAAACTGCATCCATGTTGTTTCTGAACTGCTTTTTCTTTGTAAGCTGGGATAGATCATGAGCAAAGGGCCATACTCCATAGAAGAAACATTTGTTACCTTGCTGATTTTTTCCTCCTTTCCCAAGATAAGACCTGCATTAAACAGGTATCTATGAAGAGGCCAGTGCCTAGAGCACACCTGGAAGCTGAGCACCTTTTTTTTTTTTTTTTATTACTATCTTTTGCATGGCATACTATGGTTGAAGATACAAAATTACTGGTGAAAGAGGTACCCTGGAATTGCAATTACCAAACAGTATTTAATTGCTTGGTCATCTGTGTGTGCTGCTGCCTGCTAAACCCATGTGTATTTCCATAAGGAAAGCCACACTGCTGGACAACCAAGGGCAGCTTAGCAAAAGCAAAAGGGTTGTCTGTTATTCTACCCAGCTATTCAGACCAGAGAGGGGAAATAATCTAAGAGATCCTTCCAAATGCTGCTGCTGGGGATAGCACTAAAGAGCAACAATGACTTGGAGAAACCCATGCCCAAAGTTAGATGCCCAGATATTACCCACTTCACATAGGAGGAATAAGGGATTTAAGGATAAGGATTTTCCCGAGCCAAAAGCCAACTGGACCTTTCTCTGCTTTACCTGACCTACAGAGAGTGCCAAAGTTGAAGCCTTTGTTCCCCGGATCATTTAATACACTGATGCTGCAGTTAGGTAAAAGCATGACATAACACATTGCTCTTGATTAAGGGCTTTAAAAACCAGTTTCCCTGCTGAAGCCACACCAGGTTTATCGGTTTCTATAGCAGCGACCGCCCTCACTGAGCTCTCTGGGCTGTGCAAAAGGCAGAGCTTTTAATCAAGAACAACTCTGGGACCTCTTACAGGCTCCAGTCTGTTCTGCATCCATTTTCCACTCTTACCTCAAACACTGCCAAGCCAAAAGGATGGCTCAGATCATCCACAGAGGAGATCAGAACTTTTCTGTTGCTGCCATTGAAATCAATGCAGGACAGTGAATGCAATTTGGAGTCTACCCAGTAGAGACGCTGATTCAGCAAATCTGGAAAGTAAAACACAATGAAGCAAAATGACACACAGCTCCTGCAACTCTTTTGCTCTTGCCCAGCATGTTTTTCCTGCTGGCAGCATGACTAATCTCTTTATTATTGGGCTTCTCTTTTTTTTTTTAACACTAGTTCTGATTTTGAATCAGTGCCCAGATATGCTGGGATAAGACCCTATAAATAAGATTAAAAAGGAGGAACATTCTGCTGTGTGTGTGTGGGGGGAATGCCTGACTGACAGCCTTGTACAATCAGGTTCTTTTGTTACCAGGAGCAGCAGGGCAGCAGTAGTTTGGGCTTCCCAGATTCCCTCCATCAGTGCCTGGGTGAGAAGCTTCATCCCTCCCAAAGTTGTTCAGGCATTGGCCTCTTGCTGGAAAACAACTACTGAGATTCCAATGAAACAGCTCTCTAAAGGAGCTGTGAGATTCACATGTTTTCAGTGAAAAAGAATCCTGGGCCCAGAAACCCTTCTTGTGCTGCAGGCTGGGGGAATCTGCTGGTGGAGACAGTCCTACCACAGCCAGCCAGGTTTGGGGAGGGTGCAGATAAGGGTGGGAGGAAAGGATCCAATGTTATTTGGAATGCTAAGCACTGCATTTCTCTTTCTGGAGCAAATTCACTCATTTTGGATGGGATTCACTGAACAGAATGCAAGTGGATGAGAGCCAAGAAACAAGTTATATAATTAAACAAGTCATTAATTAATTTCTTAATTACTAAATGAGAACATTATTTATTCACAGCAGTAGCACTTCAGCGGTATGTAATGGCAGCAGCATTTCCTCCTACATCCTTGGCACAGCCAGAATTTTCAAAGCCAAGTGGAGAACCTCACATCTGCATGGTGTTAAACACACACAGCTCCAGAGCAGGATGTTCCCTGCTGCTCCATGAAACCTCCTTTCCACTCTGCTGCTTGGTGTGGCTGTGAGAACCACCACAGCCCTCTGGTGGGTTCCATTTGCCCTGAGCAGCTGGGTAGGCAGGGAATGGTGACAGAGAATGGGTTCTGAAGGCCCTGTCCCTTTCTCTGATATACTGTGCATCATTCATCTGTCCAGTGCAGGATCCTGACACTGCTCCTGAGACAGCCCGAAGTACAGAGACACTTAACACCAAGGATTCTGATGCTTTCTGGACTTCCAAAGGGTTGTCACAGCTCTGCATCCTCCCCCAAAATTTCCCTTTCCCTTAAGGCACAATGACAAACAACTCAAGGCTCCTGCAGTATGAGGTTCTGACTGCAGCAAGACTTCCTGTTTGTGCTACTGAAATAAAAGAACTCATGTTTGCGAGCAGTAGTGACAGACCAGTTTAGGATTTGTGTGTGCAGGTGCCTTTGCATATTTACCATTTTGTTTTCCTATTTAACCATAAAACCAGCTTTCCTTCAGCCCCCGTGGGTGCTGTAGCTCTGACCTGGGCACTTACCAAGTGTGATGCCGTTTGGCCACTCGATGTTATCTGTGACCAGCACCTGCCGCCCCACGCCGTTCAGACCGGCCTTCTCGATCTTGGCTTTGTCTCCCCAGTCAGACCAATACATGAACCTGAGAGAGGCAGAGGTAAGAAAACACTAACCTGGACTCTGGTTAAGAAACCTGCACTGCTGATTGCAGTAGGAGGTGCACTAAGGTTCTCTCCTTATTACAGCAAAGCTCTCAGCCACTTCAGTTAATTCTGCTGGTGGAGCTGCATGCAGTTCTCCCACTGGGTAATCTGCCACAAAACTGGCACCAGAATGCAGAATCTCACCCCAGTTAACTAACCCCTGCAAACTCTCCTGCTGTGTCTGTTAGGTACCTAGCATTCACTCATCCAAATAGCCCAAACACAAGTCAGACAGACTTCATTTCCCAGGACAGCCTCTGTGCCGGGAGCAGCTCAGGCCCATTGAACACATGACCTGGCTATGAATTTCAGAACTGTTTTTAACAACAGGGACCTTGCCAAGGGCTAGTTGAAGCATCTCCACAGTTCCACTGCAGGGTATATCTTAAAGGGCATCTGAAGTCTTGGTGAGATGAAAACTACCCCAAGTTTGTCAGAGGGGCAAAAAGTCGACCGGAATGTCTGTTGGCAAAGGGGTGTTCGTGGTGTTCACACCTACCTCTGTGTGGGATCCACAGCGATGGCTCTGGGCTCACTGAGGTCACTGTTGAAAAGTGTCCTCCTCCTGCTTCCATCTGCAGTGGCCACTGAGATGGTCTTGTTTCCAGAGTCTGTCCAGTAGATGTTCTTATGGACCCAGTCAATGGCCAGTCCCTCAGGGGAGTTGAGCTGGCTGTCGATCAGGATCACCTGCTCGGCTGTGTCGCTCGCTTTGTCGATGTAGGCGCTGCAGGGACAGGGGGTCACAGGGCTCACACACAGCTCCCAGAGGCTGGGCCCCGTGGGCAGCGTGGCTGACACAGGAACCCTTATGGTGCTCCTGAAACCTTCTGCTTTCTCCTACAGCCTCTTATTTCCCCCTTCCTGTATGGCAGCATTTCCACAGTAGGGAACTGTCCTTTCATTGTTCTGTTTCCTGCTATAACTGCACAATTCAGGAAAACATTTTACTTCAGGCATGTTAACTTCAACAGCATTGATTTGTGGGATTTATGGACATTAAAAATATAATCTTCAGGGCTCTGCTGAACAGAGTTGAGCTTAGCATGCAATAAATGTACTTAAATGTACTGCAGAATTAGGAGCTGTGTAGCTAATTATGATTCATCAAAGGAATTCATGAAGCTGCATTAATTTGGCAAGTGATTTCACTAGATATAAAGAATATGTTCACTAAATATTAGTGGCAGCCTCAAAATCTTTCAAAACAATAATGAAAGGCAGCAGACTCCACATGGACGTTTCATAAATAACTGAAATGTTGCTCCTACAACCACACAGGCTGATTCTGCTCTCAATTTCAATTCTGCTGAGTGAGCTGAAATCCAATTATTCTGAGTTTGCATGAGTGTTTGTAGAAGCTTAGTCTGGCTCTTAGAATAACTCAGTACATCTTAAAACAGTTATAAAACAGCAGGAAGTTTCTCCCCCCTGCCCCAAACATTTGAAATCGTAAGGTGCTTCACATCCTCTGTTCATTGCCCATCCTGCCTTTGCTCATGGAATGAGCTCATGGAATTGTATGGGAGCTGAGCTCTCCAGTATCAGATTAGAACCTTGGAACTGAAGTGTCTAAACCCAGGAATTCCTGACAGTTTTACAGTCTGCAGTCAGGGCTGGAATGGCCATGCAGAGTCAGCGAGGATGACCAGCATGCTGCTGCATCTTCCCTACAAGAATGGTTTTGGTTTGTCTCTGACCCAGCACTGAAGGAATGGTACATCAGGGCTCTCTGGGAGTCCAGCAGTGCTCCCAAGATTACCGTATTCCAGCTCTAAGTGCACAGCTCCAGGCCAGTTAATCCCTTGCCAGTGGGACAGTTGTGTTCCATAACATATGTTCCATAGGCACATAAATTCCCATCTGTGCCTGCACAGGACGGAAAGCCAAGAGGCTCTGGCAGCTTCCACAATGGAAGGGCTCAAGTACAGGTGACATTTCAATTCTCCCAGTAACTAAATATTGTAAAAGATCTTCTGACACCCCAAAGGGGACATCACCTCAACAGGACAGGATCTAGAAAGGCAAGTGAGGTGAGCATTATGAAAGATGGCATCTCTTGCCAGCAATTACCTCCTGTACTACTGTGTTCACCTTGCTATAGCCTGTTGACCACAGACTGCTTGTTCCCAGGGACTCCCAGCATCCCAGGACATTTGCTGTTGGAGAGCTGCAGGAGTGCTGCAGGAGCAGTGTCTTGGATAATTCTCTGTGTACGAACTCAGCCCTTGCCCAGTGAGAGACCCGGTGAGAGCTGACAGCTTTCTTCTGAACCATCCCCCCACTTTCAGAGCCCCACAGGCCCCTCAGGGTACCTGCCCAGCTACTGGTGGTCAATACCCAGCACAGTCTGGGCAGATATCCCTGCCAGTGGTGCAGGAGCTACCAGAGCCTGCAGAAACCCTGGCCTGGCTCTCATGTGCTGATACCAATCAGCCCATGCCTGATCATTAGCTAAAATCCAGAGCAAACCACTGCAGAAGCTGCAATAGCTGTGCAAATCAGAATATACACGGGGGATTTTCAGCACATAAATTAAATGCTTCTTTGGCTAAGCACACTCACAAGCCCCAGCACATAATAACTGTGATGGATGCCATAAAAACAGCTGAAGGAGGAGTGAGAATGAGTTACAGAACATGCACTGTGGTCAGCTGCTCTGAATTTAAATCCAGTCTACCAGAGACTACAGTGGGCAGCAGATTGTGTCTGTATTGCTGCCTCCTTGCTCCCACCATTTGCCTCCTTTGTGCATCCAGATGCCAGGTCCTTTGTGGCTTCCCATATAACACTCACAGTGCAGAAGCAGCCTCGGCCCTGCTTTGCAGTATCCATGGTTCAGTAAACAAGAGCCTACATTTAACTGCAGGAGTGCAGCAGGATCTGGCATTGATGAAAAGTCACCCTGTATTATCAAGGAGATAACTGCATGAGCCCCTGATGTCTTTATCAATTCCTAAAAATGATTACCAAGTCTGGGCCACAACAGGTAATCCCTGTCAGGGCAGAAAAGCCCTCAGGTGCCCTGTACCCTGCACTGTTCTCTGGAATGCTTTAGGGGGTACAGATGGAATGCAGCTTTGGGAAGGGACCAACACACACATCCTTCTCTTGCCCCTTCCTTACCTGTAGATTTTTCGGTAGAACAAATCACACCAATATATTCTGTTTGTTGACACCTCCACATCCAACGCCACCACATTCTTCAGCATGGGAATGATGCGGGAGTAGTCCCTTTTCACCAGGTCTATCTTACGGACCTCATGGCGATTGGTGAAGATCAGGTATGGGCTCTTGCCTACCACAGAAAATCAGCACATTTTTCACTTCAGCAGCTGTCCCAAGGGCTGGATTCAACTTCCATTTCTTGAACAACAGTGGAGCTATCAGTCACTGATAGCTGTGCTTGTACAGAAGCTTTACACCACACTGGAAGCAAGTGGAAACTTGCTCCAGAGGCAGGGCTGTCACATGCAGGCACCTCTGTGGTCCCTGGACACATGCTGCTTCTTGGACTGCCTGTTCTGCTAAGGCACAAGCGAAACTCCTGGGAATGTACTCATCTTCAATTTCCCATTTCAGTGCAAAATCCTGGGTCAGATTTTGGTGACTTACAGCTGGGAGGGTGAAGGGGTGTCAAAGCTACCCTGTTTTAATCGGGATGTTTTCTTTCTTTCAATACTACTACCACTAAATGTTTTTGCTGCACTGTTTTCAATAACACCTGTCAAGAGACTTTCTTTTCTAGTTTCAGCTTCAAACAGCCAAGTAGTGACTGCAATCTTGCTCTGTACACTGTTAAAATATTCTGATCTGCATGATCAGTAGTTCTTGCCTAGAGACGCATCTGCTATTGCTGCAGCAGCTCTGTGCTGCTCGCAGTGAAATGTCTTTGCTTGCTTTGCGTGTTTCCTTTTGTTTCCGTTCCCCTGCCTCAGCCCTGTGAGTGTGTTTTCTTATCGGAGCGTGCTGTAGAGCAAGCAGAGTTTTAGTGCCTGTGGCGTTGTCTTACCTACAGCTTTGCAGTTCTTGGACAGGGTGTCCATCTCGTATCCTTCGTAGCACTCACATTTGTAGTCTCCCTTGTAATTAATGCAGATCTGGCTACAAGCGTCTGGATTCTCACATTCATCTATGTCTGAAAGGAGTGTTTGAAACCCATCAATAACTTGAAATCAAACCATCTGTGATGGAGCAATGCTCAAGTGAATATAATCACGTCTCTCTATGGTGAAACACAAGGGACTGCTGTTTGCATGTCAATTACCTCCACACGTTTTTTTATCCAGAAGCTTGTATCCAGGCGGGCATTCGCACTCGTAACCGATCTTCAAGTCTTTGCATATGTGTGAGCAGCCACCGTTGTTCATCGAGCATTCATTAACACCTGCAGGGGATACACAGATCACCTATGACAAACAGGGGCTTCTAGCTGTGAGATTGAATAAAATGAAGAGATTTCCTCAGAAATTTTCCTATTTCTATCAGTTTTGGTACTGGCCCTATAGAGCACAAGTGCCTTAACAGATAAGAAGCCTCCACTGCATCACTTTCTTGCTCTTTATTATTCCAAACCAACTCTGTGGGATCATTTGGACTCAAAGCTAGTGGCTGAATGAATGGGGAGCCCTGGGGATACAGCGTATGTGAGTCTCTGCATCTCATCCCATCAGAGAGCTGCTGCTTTGAGCTGTTCTGCCACATGTGAGAAACTTCCAAGGGACTGGAGGGCTCTCTCCAGGATACTCCTTCTTCCCCATGCGCTGGTTCATGTTGACTTTTCTGAACAGTCTCTCTGCACTTTAATAATTCATGCTGGGGGACTCTCATCTCCCAGGGGCCAGCTGTTTTGAAATACTGTACTATTTTCCCATCTAGCTTCAAGGAATGATCTATGTGAAAAATTCCAGAAAACACCGAAGTGCAGTCTGTCAGAGATACTCCATTAGCACTGAGATACAGTCCTCCCACAAACACGTCCCCCACAACAGTCTTTGCTGGCAGCCCCCAGTGAGCAATTTATGAAGCAACAGCCCCCATCCTCTCCTGGGGCCTTTTCTAATCCAAGGCCACCTCTCTGATCCTGCTCTCAAGTGCAGAAAGGAAGAACAGAATAAATGGATCCTTGTAAGTAGAACTGAATGAGAGGTTGGGGAAAGCTGGTTTCCTGTCAGAAAAAAACATTTCTTCTTGTTGTAATTGACTTACAAAAGGTAAAGAGAAAGTTCTCTCCTTAAGGAAGACTGCTGAACAGGAGCTGTGGGATTTCAGGGATAGTGGACTCACCAGAACAAGGAAAACAGATTTGCTCCAATCTATAATGCAATTTAAAGGCAAATTTTTCATTTATCTTTTACTTCTTGCTTCCTTGCACACTGCAGGTGAGCAGCACAGCAGAGCCATTAAACCGTTGCTCTTGGAAGAAAATGGAAACAACCACAACCCAATTAAGTCAGTAAGACTGGGAAAATACCATGCCAGAAGGAATCCATCTCAGCTCTGGGATGCTTTCACCTTCCTAGCAGGTACATATAGAGATAGCAATATGTAATTAATAGAGCAAGTTCACCAGGCTCCGAGAAGGTGTCCACAGCCCCACTGTGTATTGTCACTGTTCAGGGACATTTATGGACAGAAATCTCCTATTCCTACACTTGCATGGGTCTGTAGCAAATGACTTCTAAACATGCACAACTGCTCCCTGCAAAATACTACAAAGGCTGTTTTGATTAACAAGCAAACTCTCACTAAGATGATTCCCATGGTTTCAGGGGTGCTTTGTGGAATGGATTTAGGGGCTATAAATCAAGTGCTGGTTCACTTGCTGCACTTCTCAAGAAGAGCTGAGGAGGAGCCAGGCAGGAGGAGCCTGGGCAGCTGCTGCTCTTCACCCAAACTTCAGCAGTATATTCCCTGCCTGACTAAAATAGCCAAGTGTTATCCTGCCTTCTGCAGTGCTTTTTTTGGGGACTCTCAGAGGGCACTGCAGAGTTTAGCCAGGCTAGACAGACACACTGAGCTGGTGAGTGTGTCCTGCATCTCTGCCTCCTGTGGAGATAACCTGTGTGAAGGCATTACAGTCACAGCAACCCCCAGCACTGCGCCCTTCAAGAAACACCTTCCCCTAGGGGCTCTTCTCTGCTTCCCAACTCAGACAACACCTCATTGCCAGCCCAGGGCTGCACCAGTCATGGCACCACAACCACTGGGTTGAGCACCAGCCCCGATGTGCTGTGCCACTGCCCAGTCTCCTATGACAAACCAGGCCGCCAGCTTTGTTGGGAGACCTCTACGGACAGACAACTGCAACACCCACTCAGAGAAACAGGGAGATGTAGATTAGTGGAAAAAAGCAAGGGCACACTGGAAGCATGAGGTAAGAGCATCCTCACTAGGCATGCAAAACACTTTCTTGTCTAAAACAGGGAGAGACTGATGGTTCTTCCTGAACAGGAGTTATTTAAGGGGCAGCCACTGAGCTCCATGATGTCATGGGAAGAGATGCCTGTTGGAGACATCTCTGCACTGGGGATTGTGTAATTGAGTAATGCTGCAGATCGGGGCTGGTGCCCACAATGTCTGGTGGGAAAGGCAAGAAAGGGCTGCCCTATGGAGAGGGGCACAGTTCTGTGGCCTGGGCTCTGTTCCCCTGGCTCTGTCAGCCCTGACTCTCCTGGCATTCCCACAGCCCAGAGCTGGCAGGACGCTGCAGAGAGCAGCCTGCTGTCGATGCTGGGGGAAGCAGCAACAACATGTACAACCCAGAAACCGCTGAAGTCATCTCTCAGGGGTTGCTGCCACTCTACATGTTTTCACCTTCAAAGCCTGTTCCCAATGCTATATTTTTATGGTGTTATCATCACCTTAGAATTCAAAGATAACTTAGGCAATGAGGCTAAATAAACTGGTCTGTGCTGTGGAGGACACTAGTATTTGGGGAGAGGGGGAATTCCTCATTTCTAGTCCTGTGCTCAGTTCATACATCCCTCCAAGAATAAAAACTGAGTGGAGAAGGGCACAGTTCAAACTTACAGATGATCAGATTAAGCTACTAATTTTATTCATATGAAGGGTGATGAGAGAATAAAGGCAAGGAAAGAGGAGCAGAGTGAGAAATAGCATTAGCAGCTACATGTGGTTACACTCAAAGCTGTGAGCACCAGATGGAGGAGAGGGGAAGCAGTTACAACAGGAGCAACACGTAGAAGGCAAGTACTGTACCACATTCTTTCAGAGGCTCGTCAGACCAGTCCCTGCAGTCTCTATGTGAATCGCACACTTTGCCTCCGTCAATGCACTCTCCACTCTTACACTGAAACTTGCTGGGACTTTCACATGCTGACTCTGTCATGTTGGGCAAGAGAGGAAAGCAACTAAGTTAGGTGAGGCTCATGACAACAAACAGGCTGACATAAGGCTCAGGAGGGCATCATTAGCAGAAATGGAATAGGATTAAGCAAATGAACATTGAGCCTGAACATCATGCAAAGAACTTTTCAAGTCATGCAGTCTGCCTGGTCGGCACAGTCGTCTCTCCCAAGCAATCCCACTGCCAGAATGGCTTAAAACTGTAAAAGAAGCAGCTTGGCATGGCCCAGAGGAGCAGCACAGGCCTCTTCCCTTTCCAGAGGCCACGCAGCCCTGGCAGATTTACCCCACAGAGCATGAGGAGCAAAGAGCCATCTGTACCTACCTTGGACACAGCCGGCCTCGTCACTGTTGTCAGGACAGTCGTGCACCTTGTCACACTGCTTTGCTCCATGGATACAGGTCCCATCACCACACTGGAATTCATCTGGCTGGCAGGTCACCAGTGCTTTAAGACAACACATTCAAGCATCAGCCACACAGAACTCAGTCATTTGTATGGTACCTTTTAGCCATGTCCCTCTGACACTGCCGGGGTTGCACCCTCTGTCAGCAAATGTCAGAGTATTGGCTGCTTCCACCAAAGCAACAGAGGCAGCAGCTGCCTCAGCCACTGTTCTCCTGTGCCCCTCTGCTATCCTACATCACCCTCTACATCCTTGGGAAAACAGCATCAAAGCCCATATGAGCACACCCTGTCAAAACAGACTCAGTTCCAGCAGTGAAGCTTCTCTGGTGAGACAGAACAAAGCAAGCAGGCAGCAAAACTCCCAGCAGTGGAGCAGCTCTGGGGGCTGCAGTCTGTGTGAGGCCAGACTGCTTTCCAGCTGGGAGTGTACAGTGACGCTGGGTAGGCAAAGGCAACTGCTCCTCAGTTCTCCTTCCTTCACAAAAAATTACATTTAAGATACATTTCAAAACATGTTCAGGCTAAGGCCTGGGCAAGAGACCTGTAGTGACTGCCAAAGCCAGTGTGGTCACAGTAGGGATGAAGGCAGCAACAAGACACGATCATCAGGTTACCGAATGCCCATGAGCCAACAGCCCACTGGAAGGCAGAAGAGCTCCACTGCATGGTGTTGTGTTGTTTCTTGGGGTTTCCAGCCCTAAACACCTCCACAATATCTGCCCAGGTTTCAAGCCTGAACTTCGTTTGTCCAGGTCAGATTATAATGGACTCAAACCAGATCTGATGAAACAGCAAAGCTGGGGAAAAATATAAACCAGACACCTGCACTGACGATACTAAAAGCAGTCGTATTTCCCTCCCCAAGTTACAATAAATGAGAGACTTCCCTTGCTGGGACCAGCCCTGTGCCGACACAGGGTACAAGGCAGCCTGTAGTTCACTGGCAAACAGGCTCCTCGTTCCTGGGACATGTTTTGCAGCTTCCTTCTGAGGGGCCCATTGGATGTATTCTTAAAATCCTATTAAGGCAGCGCACCCTGGAGAGCTCCTGATTCCAGCCTTTCCATCATGTGATTGTGTCCTGGTGAGGTCTGACAGAAAATCACTGCTTCCGAGTAGTGAGGGGAGGCCAGCACTGGTGTTACTACATGGGAGGTGAGAGCTGTCTGCAGACTTCCCTGGACAATTTGACAAACTGGTTCTAATACAAAAATGACTACTTTCAGATAACCCAGGAAGAGCTGCAGACATGAAGTGAGCTAGCATCAATACCATGAAGTATCAGTTACACAAAGACTCCACATTATTGGTGATTGCATCCCGATGGATGCAGGATCCAAGTTCATGACTGTTTCACTGGACTTAGTTCTAGTGCATCTTCAGCCAGCAAAAGGCACCAGAGACAGGAAAAGCCACAACTGCAGGGCTGGTGGGGGAAGGGAGAAATCCTGTCATTAGAAATACACAGTATTCACATGAGGAAAGTTTGGAAATAGCACTGCTCCTTGGAGAGGAAAGCCATATGCACTATATTCATAAAAAGCTGCAAAGTAACAAAAAAACCTTAAGCAATAAGCACAGTTATGGGACCAGCTGTGCTGCCACGTTTCAGCTAATAAACCCAGGCACAGGAATGGGAAACCTCAGTGGGACATCTGGGACAGCAGCTCCAAACTAAGCATGTGGGATCTGCTGCTCTACCAAATGGAGAAAAATGAAGGAGGTAAAGAAACAAAGCTGTGGTCTGGGAGAGTCACAGACCACAGGTCTGGAAGTGGCACCGAGAACTCCTACAGGGAGGCAGAGTCACTTCTGCTTAGACTGTTCCTGGCATGTACAACCACCTGCCTGTGGAAGCCCTGATCATGGAGACACCACCTTCCTCCCCAGGAAACCCTGACTTCTGCCAAGCTAAACCTTGGCCACTGCAAGGCTTTTCCTGTTGTCTCACTGAAAAGTCCTTTGCCACAATTATTTCTTGTCTTCACCCCTAACTTGAAAACCAGTTTGCTTCACCATTTCTGTAGCAACTTCTATGTGTGGAGGTAGGATAGGATGGTCCTCCATTTCTGACTGTAAATATTAACCCCTCACAAAAGTGTAACGTAATTAAAGCCAATGGGGGTTTTGTCTTTTCTAGAGCAGAAACAGGTCTCCAGTTCATCAAGTAAATCTGCATGACAACAGCTACAGATTTGGAAGTCAGCTGTTATAAAACATACAATTGTCCTCAACTGTAATCTTCAAAGCTCTTCTAAAAAGCATAGCTAAATGCTAAGAACAGAAAGATTTCTAGTCCTAAAATGAATTAAAATTAAGGAGAATTTTGTAGGAATTGCAAAGACAATGTTGCACAAGTACCACAAGGCTGAGAGAAAAATGACAGCACAATTCTTAGCTCAGTTGCTACAGAGACTGCAAAACACAGATGTGGGGCTGTACAGCTCCACTGCACAAGGCTTTGCTTCAAGAAGAGAAAGAAGTTTGGAGACCAGGCTGGGTTTCCTGGCTCATTTCTCACTCCACCAGAGCTGTGGAAGTTCAGACCTTTGAGCAACAGCCTCTGAAGCTCTTAACAGACATCTAGAAAAGGCAGATACAATAATGGCTCTTACAGATCACAAAAGCATTAAAATGCATGTATGACATTTCTATTTTTTGCTGCATTTTTCAGGAGAATTCCATGTTATCTTTAAGTTGAGACACTAACCCATCTCAGCCCCACTGGCAGAGTTGACAGCAGCTTCCCATTAAGGCCATTCCCAAGGCAAAGCCATAACCCAAGAAGAGGGAAGAGCTGTGCTGTTTATTTGCACAAGATGTTCAGAAAATTGCTGTGGTAATTTGGAAGGTTTGAATCCGTGAAATCTCAGTAGTTTTACAGCCATCTCCTCTGCAAATCAAATACAAAACAAATTACCAAAGCCCTGCTAAATTAACAGGTGCCCTCAAAGAGACACACTTCCCATTTACAAATCCTGGGCACAAAGCTGCATCGCTCAAACTCAGCAGATATAGATTCCAGATTCCAGATCTGAGCCTTAGTTTCTGCTGGTTTCTGGTTTTTTTTCCCTTCCTCCCCAAAAAAGAAAATCCCAACATTTGGAAAAAGCATCAATCCATTTTATAGATGGGGAGACAGAGGCAGGAAAGTGTGAGGTCAGGTCTCAAGAGGTCTGTTTCTTGCTGTCAGTTGTTAGCATTATTTATTCTCCCTCCTGGATGCCCTAATGCAACTTGCAAAGGACATTTTAAAATATAACCATTCCAGATTTGGAGACTAATAAATCTAACCTAATGTTAATTTATAAATATACATATATACATATTTGAATATATATGCTATGGAAAAAACCCCAGCCACCCAATGTTCTCACACAGCTTTCCTGAAATGACTCATTCCCTCCTATTTATTTGCTGTCTTGCTGCCAAAACCTGTTCACCAATTGTCACCCTTCATTTCTGCTCTACTCATTTAGCAATCCAAAATGTTTATAACAAATGACAGGTGATGGCCTCATAACTTTTTTTTAAAAGCATTAGCTCCCATCCCTCTGTTTATACTGCACAAACCCCATATGATCCCCATTGCAAGAGAAGATGTAGCGGGATCTGCAGCTTTAATGAAGTCCAGATGAGGGGCCCATGTGCCATCCCTGTTGCTAAGGGGACAGAGCAGCGTCACACACCTGTGACTCCCTGCATGCCACATGATACTGATCTCAAACAGAGAATTTCTGGAGAGGAAAAGAATCATAAAGGTTCCTAAATTCTTCAGTCCAGCAGATGGGCAGTGACACTGAGCTTCCAGAGCTCCCAAATGTCCCTTTCTTACTGCAGGTAGGGGCACCCCAGCAACAGCTGCATTTAGGATGGGGAAGCAACGTTAATTTTGGCTCTGACCCAGTGAATGCATCGGCTACACGAGCACTCAGTGCTGCAAGGCCTCTCGCGGTTGCTACCTCAACCATGCACTGCGAATGGCCGTGGGCTCACACACCACTGTGGCACTGGGGTGCAAGCAGAACCAGGCACTCTGTGCAGAGCAGCACTGGGGTAGCTAAAACGTTGGGCTTTGAATCTCCCTGTTCCCCAGTCCATAGGACTGAAGGCAGCAGAACCAGCTCACATGCTTGTTTTTCCCGGGTAGATAACCCACATTGTGCTGGACTGAGACTTTATGGGAAGAGACCCTTGTGTGCTAAATCTCCACTACTCAGAACTGTCTCGTCACTTCTGCCACATTTCCCCCTTTCTCCACTGGTTGTCAGCACCGTGCTGTGCTGCAGCGGTATCCAGCTGCGTCCTCTGCCCTGGGAGCTGCCTCTGGTGCCTGTGGAAGTGCTGCTGGCTGAGGCTGCTCTGCAGCTCAGGGAGGCTGGTGGAGCCGTGCTCCTTTCGGGCCTCATGGCTCGGCACTTTGAGCTCAGCTGGACACGGCTGGTGCCCATCAGACCAAGGAAAGAAGCTGGGGAACAGTGGGCCCTCTGCAGGAAGGTACATGGGCACAGTCCCACTCCTCTAACCCAGCAGAATGTCAAAATAAATGGGATCTGTGAAAGACTTAAAACATTTCAAGTTGAACAACAGGGATTGAAATTTAAGAGGCATTTCATCGGAAAACACCATCAGTGAGCTGCTCCCCTCTTTCTCCACTTGGCAATAGAAGGGAGCTCACCTTTCCCTCTCCTGACCTGTCCAAACTCAGCCATCCTGTGAAGTTGCTGTTACTGCAGGGAATGCATCCCGTGGGACAGCGATCAGTTCTGCTGGAGTCCGCTGTACCAGACACCAGTTCTTCAGCTGTGTTTGTAACATGGCCCTTGCCACTGTCTCCTGATTCAGAGGGGACACAGGTACAGGACTGCCCACAGGAGGTCTCAGAATGAAAACAGGCACCAACCACCCAGGCTGCCCCAGCCAGAAGTGCCCATCTCCACCAGATGTGCTTCTGCATGGCTTTCTTGAAACAGCCAGGAACCAACTTTATCTCCTGACTCCACAGTCCCTGTGACCCTTCAGACCCTGGCAGGGGTACCTGCAGCCCAAGAACTCTGTCAGCAACTTCATCACCTTCTTGGAGATGAAGGAAAAGACAGCCTACCTAATCCACCCCTCCTTGGGTTGACAGCCTTATATCCAGCAGCCAAAGCTGCTCTCTTCCTGACAAAACATTTTGGCTCCCCCTATTCAGCTCTTGCCTCTCTTTAAAGAGTCCTTGGCTATTTGAAAGGCACAGCAGCTCCAGGGTAACCTGTGGCTTGTCCCCCTGCTCTCCTGCAGTGCAAACAGTGGTGTCCAGGATGCACTACACCCTCCTCTTATTAAAGAACACAATAAATTTACACCTGCTTCTCTCTCTCTGGAAGAGAGTCTGACCCCCAGCTCTTTGAAGAGCTCTCCCATACAGCTGTTCTGAGCTCACCAGCCTGGACTTGGTGTTATCATGGGTATGAAAAGATGGTGCTGGCAAAAGTGGTAAATTTTCTTAGATACCTTGCAATAATACCTGGGTTTGCAGCTGGTTGATGCCTTCGTCCCCAGAGGGGGCCCAATGTCAGAGATGCTAAATATAAACAGCTATGTAAATATTTAATTTCAATCTTGTCATTATGAATATTCTAGCAAAACATTTTGCTCTTGTTTTCTTCTCTCTCCCTCCTCAGGTAAGTGACCAGCTTGAACAGTTTAGTGGCTAAAAATGGATGAAACATTCAAAATACCACACATACCAACAACAGCATGTTAAATGCATAAAGCCAGCTGAAAAGAAATCCATTATTTATTAGCTCTGTGCCTTTATCAAGCCAAGCTCAAAGTGCACTTCAAACTGGATTCTTCAGAGGTACTTCTCTTGACTGCCTTGTTCAGTATACTCCAATTTCAGAGGCAGAAAATGAATTTTTTTTTCTTCTGCTGATCATATATTCCCTTTAGCATAGCAGCTCCTAACCTCCAGGCTGTGACCCCACCATGCAGCCTGAGGGCTTTGAACATTTTTCCCATTTTTCACTCCCTGTCTTTCTAGTGAAACAGATCTCTTCTGAGGCACGGTACCATCCAACAGCTCTTACACCTCCTCTCCGGATTCTCAAGGAAAAAGCACAAAAGGAGTATGGAATACACCTGACCCTGCTGGGCTGGGCACCCAGCCATGCCGTGTGGGACACAAGCGCTCCTTGTCTGGCACAGCTGCTGCTCAGACATCAAAGCCTTGCCTTCAAACACGGCCCACAGCAGCCTCCTGGCCCTTCCAACCCCAGCCCAGAGAGCCCTGGGCCCTGCCCCTGCAGACACTCACGGCAGTCCTGCTCATCAGACTTGTCCTTGCAGTCCTCATCCCCGTCACACTTCCAGTTGAGGTGGATGCATTCGCCATTCCCGCACTGGAACTCGTGGGCTGCGCATGTGTTGAGGGCCTTGGCGTCGTATCCACACTTCTCCATGGACTCGTCCGACTGATCCTTGCAGTCGGGCTGGTTGTCGCACACCCACAGCTCCGGGATGCACACGCTGTTGTTGCACTGGAACTCGTTGGGGTTGCAGGTCAGAGGGGAGCACTTCCTTTCATCGCTGCCATCCCCGCAGTCATTGTCACCGTCACACACGAAGATGATGGAGATGCACGACTTGTTACTGCACTGGAACTCATTGGGAGAACAGGCTTGGGAATAAAAACAAACAGGTGAGCTGGGAGGTCTCCAACCCAGCCCTCACCACTGCACCAGCTTTAGCACATTAGGGATGTCTGAGGAGAAAGGCACAAAGGCATTACTTTGGCTGTCCTACCCCAAAACATTTCTCCCAGTGATAACCATGTGGTAAGGAGCAGTGCTCCCCTCCCCAGATGGGCCTCAGGATGCATCCTCTAGGGACCATGGGCAACCCTGGAGAAGCAGGGGCAGCAGGGCTGTGGGAACTGCGGGTGGGAGAAGCGGGGGCAGTGCTGCCCTGGCATTGAGGAGCAGCCAGGTGAGCCCCGGGGCAGGAGCAGCAGCACGGAATGGGAATGGGCAGGAGGTTGCAGGGAGAGGCTGGGGCTGTGCTGGCAGCGCCGGGGCTCTGCTTGGCACCAAGCTGACATTACCAGCTTCCTGACTTTCATAAGCACAGAATCAGGTTTCAGGATTTCACAGTATGCCTGGTTTTGGACATATTAAGTGGGATGTGTAGGGTAAATATTTAGTGAGTCGAGCATCAATTTAGCTGCAATCTGCCAGTAAGGCCCTTTACAACACGCTGAATGCCTTCCCTGGAAATCACAACTCAACATTAACATACAAATGAGGTGCTTGTCAGATAAAAGCTGAGTAGAGCACTCTCCTCTGCAAGCCTAATGGACAGCTGAAGCAGAGATGCTTGCTCAAATTAAACTCTCAGGTACTCCAACAAAGTGCAGTTCGAAGTCACTTTATTCTGTCAAGGTGTGGGAGAACCAAAACCCTGGAAGAAATTCTCCCTAAGTACTTTGAGGTAGTTACTTAAAAAAGAATTCTGTTTCCACAGTTTCAGTCCTCTACAGGGAAGTTATGGCTCTGATAAATTAAAAGTACAATAAATATATGCATATAAATTTACAATAAGATTTTTTTTTTTTTTTTTTTACATTGCACTTGGGAATCTTTTTGTCTTCAGGAGCAGAAGTATTTACTGCCATATCTGCAGAGCCCCTACACTAAACCACACAGTTTAGATGGTACCAATCACTGCAATTGCAATTGCACCTGGAAAGCAGCAGAAACCCTATAAAGGATCAGTCATATCCCAGCTTTCAGCCAGTGACAGGAACCCAGTAGGATTCTATTGCAATATTATGTCTGGTTTATACCTAGGAATAAAGCTGTATTTATCTAGCAGTTAAGAACATATCCACTTGCACAGATGTTTATTTACATTCTGGCTGGAAAACTTGCTGGGCTCTGTCTGATAAACTAAGCAGCCTCTCATTTTACATCAGAGCATGAATATATATATATATATATATATATATACACACACACACACACATATATGTATATGCACCTCTCCCCTCCTGCCCTGTGCTCTGTCCCATTTAGTCCCAGGCTTTCCAGATATTACAGCATAGCAATCCACCTAAGCAGAAGAGAAAGAGGATTGCTTTCCCTGCTGCACAGCTACCATGCACTGGCCAGGACCCAGGCTCCCTCCAGCAGGGAGGAGCGTTAAAGAGAATCTCAGCTGCCCCACTTGACACCAATCATGAAATGCAACAGAGCGAGGTCAAAGGAGCTGCTCAGGCTCCTTCTGCACTTGGTAAAATATTTTAGATACTGAGATGCCCTCACCAGGCATCTGTCCCTTGGAGCAGCCACAATTTTTCCTCTCCAAACAGAAGGAACTGAGATCAGAGAACTAATATTAGGAGGTGAATTCTTCTCATAAGGACCTGAAATACAAACACAGTCTGGTGGAGAAGCATCTAAAAACCTTCTTCTTTTGCATGGCAGAATTAAGACCATTAAAATGCTCTGATTTTCACCCAAATTCTGATTTTTTTCTCCATTCAGCAGATTTTTCTACCCTTACCCCATAACTAGAAATAATCTATTAACCCTACTGATCAGTACACAGCTATATAACTTAACACTGTCTTCAGCAGGGCCATAATATGGAACTGCATATAGAACATTCCTCCATAAAGTGGCAATTTAAGGTAAGAGTTATAATCTTACCAATCTATTTTAAAATGGTAGGGGGAAAACAGCAATTTTTCTAAGGCTATGTACAGCTTCTGTAACAGATAAAAGGCTGAGAAGAAACTGGTTTTCTGGCATTATTTTGATGAATCTCAGATCAGAGAGAAAAATCTTGCATAGCCTTTTGATCCCTAATGTTTGGGCAAGATTGTAATGATTTGCACACTCCAAATGTGCATAAATTTCCTTTCCACCAACTGTAATGAGCCCCTCTTTCCCCCCTTGTTGTTTTCCTGGTCCCACCTCCACCCCTCCTCCTGTTTGTACGTATTTCCCTTCAGAAATCTGCTGTATTGGCAAATTAGAGACTGATAAACATAGGAGTGGGATACAGACAATGGAAGTTTGCACAAAGCTCCTCCTCTGCACCTACAAATCCCAGTACAGATATAAAGTTACTGATAATCACAGCCAGAAAGTAGAAGCAGTTCAACTTTTGTTACCTCTCATGAGGACTTTCTCAGTGAAGCCTGAGAATTGCTAGCTAGAAAAATTGCATGGTCATGATTATTTTATTACTTTTTAAACATTAAGTTCAGTGTGATGTCAGCACTAGAGACTACAAGCTCTCTCTCCATGAAACAAGCACAGCAGTTTGGCTGTTGGTAACTCCCCTCTCCACCCCCACAGTCCTTAGGGGGGGATCAAGCAGTTCCTTCTGGGTCACACCTGCCTGCAGCAGAGAGCTCCATCCCTCCCTCCCGTGTGCCCTGCTGCTGCCGTGGGAAGGCAGATAACGTGCCAACACCTCTCACCCTTCCCTCATCCTGCCTGACAGCTGAAATCCTCAGGGCACGCCAGGGTAAGGCAGAGGCTGCAGCTCCCAGCGCTGGGGGGATGCTCTGGCACACACAGGCACGGGGAGCAGAGCTGTCCTCGGCTGCCTGGGCAGGAGCCGCTGCCGGGACCCTGCGGCACCGCCTGGCGCCGGAGCCAAGAACACAAGAAATAAAGCACTGCAATGATCTTACACAGCACCTGGAGAGATGGACATGGGGCAGCAAAGTCCCAAGGACCGTTTACTTCACATCCCCTTTCATAAATCTGTCAGGGTACCTCGCAGCCCCATCACTACAGTATTTCACTGCCCCCAGACCATTTCAGTAGAAAACGTGCCAATAGTAGTTAAATTATCACTGGGGTATTTTTTGACTTGAGCAATTTGTTTGCATTCTCCAAATTTGCTACCTGTCCTATTGTAGGCTGATTCACTCAAGACCAAGGAATCAAATATTAATTTGCTTTCTTTAGCACAGAAGAAATTAATAAATGTTGTACTCTAAGGTGCAAAACCTACTTCAAACATGAGTGATCCCAATAGAAATCTTGGAAATGTTTGTCAAGAACTTTTTAATCAACAGTCTTCAATGCATAACTATAACAACAGTTTAGTGTAGAGCGCTGTAATGTGTAAAGGTTCTTCACAATTTTAGGGAGTAAAATACCACACATAAATGATAGTGTAGATGTGATTTTGCCTATAGACAAAATATACCAGAGTTATTCTGCATTAATTTCTACCCTGTGCTATGTGCCAATCTGTAAAGCACAACTGTCACAGTTTTTGCCTCACATCCTGCAGCTGCAGTCTTGTCACATCTCTTGAGGAGAGTGGAGCAGAAGCAGCCTTGGGATAGAGGAAGTTAAAAATAATAAAATAACAGAAGATCAGAGAGATTGCAGTTGTGGAGTTAGTGTTTCAGTACTGGCTGGTTCTCTTTTGCCCAGAGCCAGGATTTAACCAGAGGCTTTAGTTAAAGTCTGGTGCAGCAGGAACAATCTTAGCTCAGGCATGGCACCAAAAATTCAGATAATTCTGCCACATGCTTTTTAAGTGCTTTTAGAAAAAAGCAGAATGCTCTCAAGATGTAGAATTCTCTAACAATACCGGGCACTCATTAAAAACTGTCATTTCAAAAAATATATATTTGTACATAACATTTCTACAATAGACAACTCTACCAAGCATGGATCCTCAAATCTGGGTAAAATTGAAAAAATTTAATAAATGGTATATCCATCATTCACAGGAGCTGGGAATTATGTACAAGGGACTATAACTGCTGTCATTGCTAATCTCTAATTAAAGATTTTATAGCTTTTCAGTAAGAGTCAGGTATTTAATTCATCTCCTCCAAAAGAGCAATTTCCACTTGAAATTACATGAATGGCTTAAAGAAAGATAATTATTTGGTAAAATTTATGGCAAAGTGGATAGCAGCAATTACCTACTGATGGTGAAGACAAGAAGATAAGATGAATTATTACACCGTATTTTTCTGATACTGTCCCCAAAGCAACTTAAAAAAAAAAAAAAAGTGTCTCAAAATTTATGTTTGTTTAAATCTGATAATGGATCTTCTAAAGCAGGCAAATGATGATTTGTGCATACCAACATTTGCATCACGGAGGGAGAGATCTGCTGTTGATTCATGGCTGCTTCAATGCTGGCAGGAGAGGCTGGTGGACTTGAGGAACTCTCCCAAGCTCTCAGGTTTAGGATTTGAGCTCTGCAGGGCTGAGGGGTGGAAGTCCTGAGCTCCACCTGTGCAGGTTTTCTGCCCCAAGTGCAAGCCCAGCTCCCCCAGCCCACAGGAACCAATCTCTGAGCTGGGCCATGGATAAGGAGGTCACAGAGTGCAGACAGGGTAGATTATGTTGGAACTCCCAGCTACCAGCATTGTCAGCATGTTAGGTTTGCTTAACTAGTATTTATTTTCAGGCTTAATTCTGTCTAAATTATTTATTTTTCCTGCCATCAACTGCTTACCAAATACCTGAATATTTCATACAGATCTTCCATCAAATGCCAGTCTTTAAAGTGTGGATTTGTGCCTGGAAGGACAAGTTTCCCATGGAAAGCTGCCCTCCAGGAAGGACAGCAAAAGAGATGGAGGTAAATGAAGATGACCTTGAAGCTCATTGCTCTGAAAAAATGACAGGCCTCCCATGGAGGGAATAATGCAGTGGAATTGCAGCCTCACTCCCAACAGTGGTTGTTGCTATGGTGATTGATACCGAAAAGCCCATCTAGATGGAGCCTGCAGAAGGAATAGTAATTCCTGATATTGTTCAAATCACTAATGGAGCTAAGGAGCCATCTCACGCACTCCTGCAAATTAATATTTGCATGTGCCCGCTGCCTTTGTCACACACTGCCCTCAAACACAAATCAGTCATTTTCCCATTCTCTGCAGCAGTATTTGCATAGTATTAGTTAATTATAACCCAGCAACCAGATGCCAAAGTCCCTGCTGACAAATAATAGTTGATTCAAAAATGTATGTGCTGATTTACAATGTATTTCCTGAGATTCATATATTCATTCCAAGTGGTTTAATTATCTGAAAACAGAATTAATTATGACCCCCAATTTACAGAGAGAAGCAGTCCATGTACAAAGGTATGCACACTCTGCACTGTCTTTAATTTTACGTATGTGCAATAAGGTTGCAACTCATACCTGCGGTCTCCTCAATTTTCCTTCAAGCCAGGAAAGGGTTAGGAAGTTTATCAGAGGTTCTTCTGGCTAAATGACTGAAAATGACCTCAAAATAAGAACAAGTGAATTCAGTGTAGAGGGTTAAAGGGTAAAATAAAGCATCTTGAAAGACAAAAATGGATGGTCAAAATACCAGAGGTAAATACTGTCCTGCTTTTGTGACAATCCAAGACACCCCATGGGGATCTCATGAGGATGAAGACATTATTATTACTCTTTTATATTCTAACTGGAATAGAATCAGCCGAATCAGATTGGAGATGTTTGGTACTAGCCAAAATTTAACTGGAAGAAAAAATAATGCTGTGATGTGTCTAGTGAGTATTTTTCCTGACTTTGAAAATTGGAGCCTGTACAGGACAAGCTCACTCCCATTCCCTTAGACATGACTTGCTTATTAAAATGGCGATTTTACAAATTATACCAGTTTAGCAAATCCCTCAGAAACATCTGATAATAGCCATTAAACTAACAGCTGCTCTCATCACACAAAATTCTGTATTTCTGAGGAATATATGAACGTTCAGCAAGCAGAACAGGGCATTACTGAGCTGGACTTCATCCTGGGACAGTGCACACAAATCCCACATTACTGCACACACTGAAACCTCTTGGATTCAGCAGGACTCTCTGTGGTTACCCATTTTCTGCACAGGATTTCTGTGCACAGCATTTTCTGCATGACCAGGATTTAATTTTGCCATTTCAGAGTTAAAATAAATCACAGACACTTTGCCAGGAAAAGCCAATCCATGGATGCCACCTTCCACCCATTGGGCAGATTCCCACTCTGTGCTCATCTGCTGTCACAGAGACACGACCTGCCTGTTTTCCCCCTTGTTTTCTGGTTCCTTATGTCCCACTCAGGAGAGAGGCTTCATCAGAATCCTAAAAGCTACACTCCAATCACACTGGCAAATGACAGCACAATTGGGTTTATTTTTAGAAAACGTGGGAAAGGCAAGGAATCCCAGCCCATGGCTCTACAGCCATGTCACTGGCCTGCCACTTTCTCCTTACCCTTACCTGTTCCTAAGCACAGGGATGGTACCAGTTTAACCAGTTGGAAAGCTGAGCCATTTCCCCATAATCAATCAAGTCATTTATAAGTTACTGCCATAACTAAGCAGGGAATCCTGGAGGTTGCTAACTCACAGGTTTGAACTCACCTGAGCAGTGAGGGACAAAGCAGAGCTCACACTGCAAGCAGTGAGCTCAGTACCCCATAAAATTTCCACTTCCACTAATTTACTTCGCTTGATGGGAACTGTCTGTAAGAGGAGCTATTGCTTCTAATTGCAGTTTGCTTCACTATTAAACATTCACTGCATTTGGAACATGCACTGTTAACTCTTCTGGAGCACAGGCAAAACAAGGCAAGGCTGAGAGCTTTGCCTTCTCAACCCCCCAGTTTACCCAACCATGTCTCACATTTCTCTAGGAACAGTGATCCAAAGTGAGCTTGAATGTAGGCTCAATAACAATTAAAAAGGTGCTTTTGAAATAAAATGGTTTGCAAGACAACTGATCTGAAGGGAGAAGTACCTCAAAAAAGAAGCATTGAGGATGCAATGAGGCAATTGGCAGAATTTGGTGTAGCCCCATTCAAGGTTATGAACATAAGCACATCCTATAATGACCAAGTCCATAAACACAAGACCCCTGTGGTGATTTTGGGAGGGGAAGAAACTGACAGACTGCTCAGGAAACAACCAGACCCTGACTGTTTTCAGTTATGTGATAATTAGGGGGCACAGCTATTACATGATATAGACAACGTACCTATGTACCCACAATTCCAGAAAAGAATGGCAAGTGTTTCTGAAAAAACAGTATTAGATTTTCTACTCAAATGGAAAATTTAATCACTGAGTGGCACTCACTGCAATTAAACCTGTAAGGGTCGTGTGCTGACTGTGCTCACATTAACAGCAATGAGATTTCCATGGCATTAGGATTTGCCTTGCAGTTTCTGTGACTTGGGAATAGAAAGAAACACTTCCCTGGATTTGGCCTGAGATGAAGATTCACATGTTCAACATGAGCAATTATTTTAAAGTTATTGGAACAAAGAAGGGTAATGAAGTGGTGTTTATTGTGAGCTAAACCTTTCTCAATACATTTATCAAACAAATTTCTTTGCAAAGTAAAAGCAAAGTTAATCCAACCATTATATCATCCTCTGTAGGAAAAGAGTGTATTTCAGCCACTAAGATGACTTTCAGATGTTGTTTTATCTGTTAATATGACTCATAAACCAACTTTTTTTTTTTTTCCTCTTGCATCAAACATGACATGGTCCTCTCCTGCGTAGGACTGTGCTGAGTTCAGGCTACTGATTTTGATTTAGCCTTCAGATCATATGCTCAGGAAGCAGAACTGTTAATTAGTGTAACACATATGTACTGGTGGCCACTGCAGGATGCAGCTCCTACCCACATATCTGCCATCATAGCATCATCACCGGCACTGCCAGATACAGAAGATTTCCCTGAATAAAACTAAACAGATTCTTGCTTTTTGGATGAATAGGCTCAAAATTATAGCTGCGTTCTTATGAAGAAAGCACTTCAGGGACATGAAATACAATTGTATTTGGCAATAAGAGATGTAATTCCTTGACTATTCCAACTCTAGGAGCTCTAACTGTTGAAAGACAGACTACCCAAAAGATAAACATAATTACAGGCCAATTTTTGCTCCTCTGTCAGTATGATGTGAGATTGGAAAGAAGAATCAGAGCCAGTGTCTCCAGCTGAAGTGCAGAAAGCGTGGCAGGACAAAGCTCGTGTGGGTGTGACAGGTATCCTGCAGTCCAGCACTATTAAGCTTTAGTTTGAATTATCCACAAATCTTTGTATAAAAGCAGCTCTTTCACAGCCCTTTTCCAGAACCCTGTGAACAATGACCCTTTGGAGTGTGAAGGATGTGTCTGTGTGAGGGGTGTGAGTGTGCTCGTGCTGTTCTTTGCATCTCCCCTTTTTCCCTCGCGCTCCTTCAGAGCTGCAGAAGTACCACTGCTGCACTGTCTTGTTTTCAGATTGTGTTTTCATCTACTCTGCTTTAGAGAATAAATTATTCATGAAACACTGATAAGAGAAGTGAGAAGAATCAGCACAGGGCCACCCCCAAAGCCCCACTCCATTCTGGAAGCTCCATCTGCAGATGTGCCAAATCTTCCTTCATAAAGCTAAGCTCAAGAGACAGCAGCAGGGAAAGCGAGGCCATTTTGCCCTCACCTTCTGCAGGTAGAGCCCTGGCACAGCTTGGGCCATGGCTTTAGGGTTTAATTCTGGATTTACACAATGACTGTCTTACCTCTAACTTAAGTTCACACGCTGTTTAATTATGTTTAATTACAACGAGCATCCAATATTAAACAAGCAAGTACCTTCACTTTTACTGTCAGCATACAGTTAAAAGTAACTCCCAATCTCTCTTTTTTCTTGCCATTTTGTTCTGAAGGAACTCAGGACAAATATGATTATGGGCTGAGATTTTTCCTAAATAACAATGGGGATTTTTCTGCAAATTACTACTGCTTTTGA
Source organism: Corvus hawaiiensis (assembly GCF_020740725.1). Lineage (NCBI taxonomy): Eukaryota > Metazoa > Chordata > Aves > Passeriformes > Corvidae > Corvus > Corvus hawaiiensis. The sequence continues at coordinate 27,887,289 of NC_063221.1, forward strand.
AGGAGCTCTAATACTTTAAGCAGTGATAAAGTGGCAGCTGTACATGTTCAATTTCTGAGAGCCAGGGCGTAATGCACAAGCATTAATCCCTCCAGCTGTCCAGTAATTAAACATCATGTAAAGCCCAGAGGATATCATTGCTGTGCTACCTTATCTTATTTATGAAGGACTTGCATTTGTTAAATCTAGCAATTCTTTTTCCCTTCTTGGAAATAATTGTAAATTCTTCCAGCATGGCAAGTGCAGTGAAGCTACAGCTACCCTCAGTAAAATGCCAGGAATTTCAGACCAGCCATGTTTCTTTTCATCACATACTAAAATAATAATGAATAATGGTAGTGGATAAATATTTCCTTTACAGGCATGACCGTGATACTATGGGCTTTAACCCTGTTAAAATTGGTGGGTTTCTCAGGGAGAACACATGACAAAATCTGATCCTTTGGGTTTGATGTCCCTCTGAGCTGACTAAGGGACAGCACATCACTGTGCACTTGGCCTTTAATGAAGGCAGTGAACAGAACTAACTTTGACAAAAGCACACATTCATCAAACTGCAATGAAAGATAAAATCAGTGCTGCATTATCACCAAGTTAAAAGGTCTCAGTAGGATCAGTGGAGATCTGGAATGGACTGGATCAGTATGGTCAAATCCCAATAGGGAGCACTGGAAGTGTGACTCAGATGCAAAACACAGGTACCTTTTACTGCACAAAGAAGAAAACAGTGCTGAGACAACTGATGCTCTTTATAGTTATAAGACAATGATAAAAGATGATAAAACACTTTTAACTGTCGACAGAAAGGTCACTTCATGTGTGTGTAGGTGCAGGAGCAGAGTGGGGGAAGGTGGCTTTAAATCAGGTTTGCAATTTCCCCCTTTCAGCTGGTTCAGCACCAGGTGGATCTGCTGGAGGGATGAACAGCTTTAGCCTGCTTTAAATTCTGCCTTCAGCCAGTGGTTCTCAGGTGACCTGAGGGCTGTTGAGCAGGCACTAGAAGGAGTTAACTCAAAGTTTTCTGCACTTGGACCTTCCAAGAAAAGGACCCATCATTTGGAGGGACTGCTGCTTTTTTATGGAGAATAACACATGAGCCTGGAGCTTTGCCAGGAGAAGTGGGAAGTTGCCACCTGAGGATCTTGTAAATGATCTATGTACACCATGGAAACGTGAAGGCTGTGAGCTGCCATGGCAGGGACACATGGTTACAGCTGAGCACACCTGTGCTTACTGTGGTTTCCCTTATGAATTTAAAAATCCTTTATCCAGTTTGTTCACTTTTAATCTGGCATATCATCATATAATAAGGCTGAAAATCTAGAACTAATTGGGAGATATGTGGTCAGCAATGAAAAGCCTGAAGACCAGGGTCCAAAAGAAGATATTCTGGGTAACAAGGCTATCACTGTCATGAGACTCCTGCAGGAATTCCTGGCTCTCTCCTCAGCCAACTGCACAAGGTCATGGTATGTCCATTGCCTGCACAAGTTCCCATGGATCACTGTCTCTGTGCTGTAGTTTTGCAGAATAAACCATGGTATGGGTAAATAGCTTATTCTGCTATCAATATATTAATGAATACATCATTTCACTGCATCTGACTGTTGGGAAAGGGAAAAATTGTGCACTTCCACCTCCTCATCTGAGAGACACAATTTCCATGTTGAGTGTAAGCAGTGGTTCAGGTGAGAACCAGTGGCACAGACAGAAGAGATGGGGCCAGAGCCTTGAGCATCTCTTTTGAGTATCCCAGTGCCCTGTCAGAGGGAACATTAAAGGGGTTCAGTGCCATTTCAGCTGGTACAGGATCACAGCTCTTCTGTTCTAAAGCCATTCTCAAGTGCTCTCTGCATTCCTGAGCAGCTGACAAAACACTGTTACTGTCTCTCTTAGCAGAGATTTAACGACTTCTGCAGTAGTTAGCCAAGTCCAGACTGACCCCAAGTTGTGTTGCTTTAATTACAGCCTCTCATATTTAATTTCTCTTTTAGTCTCAGTAAACACATTCCTAAGCTTGTCCAATCCATTGTGACAAAGTTTGGGTGCAATGGGAGCAGAAAACCTTCACCAGGGAAATAAGGAGGCTGCCAGCACCTCCAAGCCAGCAAATTCAAGACTGCTAACCCTGACCTATGACTACAACACACCTGGTATTGCAAAGACTCAAATTACTTCTGCTCCAAAAACTGAAAAATAAGATTTTTCTTTTTATATAGTTTTATTTTTTAAACGCAGATATTTGCATTTTCAAAAATTGTTTGTGCACTGGAAGTCAGTAGTGTTCCTAAAGCCTGTCTGCTGGAAGTCAATTATTCAGGCAGATGGGCACTTAACTACCCACGTGCAAGGATTACTACCTGCAATTAATCCCTGGTACAACTACAGCCTGTGCAGACACAAATCTGCATCCCTAATCACTGGTGCTTTATCCACTCCAGGTGGAAGAATTTTCAATTTCCGTGGCTTCCTTGACAAGTTCTTCCACAGGGTGAAAATCACACCATTTTGTTTCCTTGTTCAGATTCTCTACTTTTGTCCCTGAGTCTCTGAACAGCTGCTTTCTCCCCCCAGCTGGCTGTGCCAATGTCTGCACTGGATACATTTCACATGGATTCAAAAAGCAATGATATCATTCTGAGAGGAAAAATCCAGCAATATATGGTCCTATATATAAGGTCCAGAGCAGTAGCTGGAAAGCAAACTGCTGGAGGAGGAAGCACCATAATACATGTACACTATTCCTACAGATTTGGATGGTTCTATACCATAACCATTACTGTCCTCTCCTGCAGGAGATCCTCCCTTAACTTGGGCTGTGACCATTCTGACACAGGGACAGGTCCTTGCACAGCCTCAGCACAACCAAACTTTGCTCCTGGATACCAGCACAATCTTGTTACTGGTACAAATTACCAATGCAGAAATGCAGGCATAAATAAGGTTCATAAACTCTGTATTAAATCCTCTTGAAGAATTATAAATCTAAGAGCCAGTTATTCCTATCAAAAAATAAGAATATACACAGCTAAAATATTTTTGAAGTGTCACATGAGGTTGCAGTAATAGCTTTGTTAACATGGATTTAGAAAGAGCTTAGGGGTTTTTCTTCTGGATGCCCTCACTCACACCATCTTCAAGTCATCATCCATTTGTTTATTGCACATGCAGGCTCCCACCACAGAAATTATTCTGACCACAAATAAATCCCCTTCCAAACATCTATCCAGCAAGATGTGTTATTTATAGACAAGTTGGTCAGCTCTGTGAGAAGTGATGCTCTGCTCCAAGGGGCTGTGGCTGACAGGCAGTGCTGAAGCTTCGCAATGAGAATAAAAACATGAGTGCAGAGATAAAATTAACAAAACAAAGAGAAGAAGGGGTCTGAAGTGGTCAGGATACTGTGTGCTGCTGAGATAAGAGGAAACAGAGAAAGGAGGATCCTAAACAGAGAAGAAATGGGAATGTTAACAGAGTATCAGTGGATAGGTTTAGTGAGGTTTATCAGATTTGGATGAGAGAGAGGATAGCTATCAATCCCCCACAAGCTCCCAGCTGAAACAGCTCACACAATTGTTCTCATCCATGAGGAAAAGACCTTCATTTGACAGGCAACCTCCCTGAAAGTGCTCCCACTACAGCCATTCAGCAGTGCCTCCTGTTTCCCTCTCAAAGTGAGTTTTGACCTCTGAAAGATGCTGAGTTGAGATCTTAGGACTGAAAGCTTTTGATGTTTGCACCCACCCAGGATGCTCCGAGTTTGCCTGTCAGTGCCTTTTCCCGTGGTCCTTGTGCCAGGGAATGGCCCATCCCACATCCAGACTCAGCAGAGATTTCCAGTGTGTGGGGAAAGCAGTCATTAGGAACTGGTTGAAAGCTACTAATTCATTTCTCACAAGTTACCCAACAACCATCAAAATGGTAATTTGTCCTTGGATTAAATCTCCATTTTTAAGAACCTGCACATGCACTAAAACTGGAAGATCAGTAAGAGTAGAGATGCTGAAACCTCCAGAAGAGAAACACTCAGCTATTTCCAAACTCATTAATAGCATCATTATGCTGAAATTATGTGGCATTCAGAACATATTTACACTCATTTTGGGGGTTAGTAAAAAAAAGTTCAGAGCAATTTCAAGTAGATTTTTATTGTAACTAAAAGACTCTGTGAGACCACTCCCACTGGTGTGAGCAGCAGCAGCATTAAATCAAGGGAGGCAGCCACCAGTGTAAAAATTGTTCTAATTTCACTCACTCATATCAGGAAAACAGCAATTACAATTATCTCCTGAATTTGTCTCTGATTCAAGCCTCTCATTCCAAAAAAAAAAAAAAGCTAAAGAGAAAAGACTTAAGAGTTTCACACAGAAAATAAATAAAAGGAAAAAGAAAAAAAGGACTAAGAAAAAATACTTTTAAAAAGAGGGCTAAATAGTGGAACAAGTTGCTCACAAAGTAAAAGCTTTGATAATGTTTCGTTTGATAAAGCTGACTGCAAAGAAATAAACTTATCCAAAGCATTCTACTCAGAACCACAAAATGTTCATGTAAAACGTATTTTGCCATACAACTTCAAAGAAAATATACAATGTGGATTATGAACTGGGTAGGTATTAGAGCCCAAAATCCCATTTTCAAATGAAGAAACTTCAATTTGTACTTGAATGTAATCATTCAACCCTTTCACCAGTAATTTGGAAGTAAAAATAACATTGCTGATATCACATCCAACACTAGAAATATTCAGGGTTGAGTGAATACATAGAACTCAGAGAGCTTCTTAACAGCCTGGGATCATTTGTACACAAAGAACTTAATAAGAACAGTATTAGATATTAGAAAGGTGGTTTTACTTCTGCACAGACTGGCAAGACTGATATTCCCTAAATTCTGGTGGTCTGTATAAAAACAAAGTTGGAAAACCAACTGGAATACTAAAGGGAGTCACAAGAATGAGTCAAGCATTCATTCAAAAGAAAATATTTGACAACAAGAAGCATAAAGAGCTAAGATGTTTGGTCTATCAAAAAGGCAGCCTGAGAAATGGCTTGATCACACAGTGTAGGAGTTTTCACAGACTGAAAACACTGTTAAAGAGCTCTTTCATTCAGCACAGAAAGGCCTAATAAAAGGCAATGGCCATTTAGGGACTGAATTTAGAACAGTTATGGGTACAGAGTATATAATTCTCTCTGTGTCCAGTGAAACCAACAAGCTATCAATGTCCAGACCTATCTACTCTACCTCAGCAGAAGCCAGCCTGAGTGTGTCCACACTCTGCAGGGACAAGGACACAGCAGGGACCTGCTGAGCTACCACAGAGGAAGGTTTGAACCTTATTTAAGTCCTTTTCACATCACCTGGGTGTTAACCCTAATAATAATACTTAATTCTCCATATAAAGAATACTTAATTCTTCATAGAGTTCACTCATTCTCCAGCCAGACCCAACTGGAGAATCCTTCTTTCCTCTCTGTTTTCAAAGTCACCACTCAGCACTGCAAATTGAGTGAATAAGTTTGTTGGCAGGAAAAGTCATCCCTTTCCATGCAATTTGTAACAGTCACTCCAGGACTTTTATAATCCTAAATGGAGATGTTGCATACGTATTAACTCACCAGGAGTGCAACCAGCCTCATCAATACCACTTTCACAATCCTTCTGCCCATCACATCTCCAGGATGACGGGATGCATTTGTTGCTTAAGTCTCCACAGCTAATTTTTTCAGATGGACACACTTGTTTGGCTGGAAGAAAAAAACCAAAGAAATAAACAGAAGTTAAACATATTTCTAAACACTTTTAACATTGTTTACACTATTAAAGTTACTTTTACTTTGAATGGCTCAATCCTCAGACATATTGGAATGAAATTCCAAATCAATCTGCTGCCTCTTAAATCAGGTCTCCCTGCACAGGCTGCCCTGCGAACAAGGCCCTTCCTGTCCCTGCAGCCTGTGCCTGCCCAGCTAACCCCTTTTAGGAACATGCAAATAAATCAAATACCACCCCTCACTCTTAGTTTCAAGCCTAACTCAACTGATGTGAACTGAGAAAGTTGTTTCAACAGACCACCAGGGATTCCAGCTAAGAACTTGGGGCTGGTTGTTACGGGAAGGGATGGCACTACTCGGAGTGAGGGATGCTCAGTGCGGCACCAGCACTGCCTGCTCTGCCTCCCTGCCCAACACACTGACCTGGAGCTGTTCAATCACTGCCCCCCTGCACACAGCACAGCAGCTCTGCACAAACCACCTCCAACTAAGCCAGCAAAAACTATTTCCCTGATTTTAGTACAAGGGTGTACTTCTATGTTTGGTAATGCAAGGCAATTTCTAAATGTAATGATCTAGGCAGATTGTGGTCAGCAAAGCTGAGGAAAAAGCAGCAAGGACAAGCAGGAACTTGCACATATTTAACAAATTGAGCTGTAACAGCGTAAATTGAAGGCAACTGTGATGTCAGACATGGAGACACAGGAGGACCTGCAGAAGCAAAAACCCCAGTACAGGCAAGAACACAACTATGAAAAAGAATGTGCCAGATTTATCTGGAACCAAGTAAGCTGTGAAGCTCATTCTCTCATAACTAGTTTGCATTGCTAAAATTCCTATTTTTTTTTTTCCTTCATACTAGCGTAAAGAGCAACAGATCTACGTTTATTGTGACAAGGCTGCTGAAATGCAAAATGTTCCACAGTTTAAACAATTGTTTAGCATTCTGGAATCACCATCCAGTTTGGCAGGATTTGCTTATTAAACAGACCAATCGCTCTCTTCAAAAAATTACGTGTTTTCAAATAGTTCTTCCATTGGTATTAATGAGAATAATTCTGTGTATGGCTGCAGGGCTACTGAACAGGAAGGAACCCAGATTCTGAATTAAAACTTTCACATTACCCTGCCCTGCTAAAGGTATTTACACAAAGTCCATCAGCTTCCCAAGTGCTGAGCGAGAGAGGATGAAAATTATACCTCCCTTTCCAGCTACACAAGGAGGCTGCAAAAGGGCATCTTACAGCCCCAAAGCATCAATCAGCCACTTGGAGAGCAGTGCCATTTAATCCCTGGATTTCTCTGTCTTAGCGCCTTGAAGTGTTACACGAAGCAGTTTCGAGAAGCTGTGGGCAACCAATACATCAAGAAAAATTAGGTCCTGCCACAGACAGACAGTTAATAACAGATGTAATGAAGTTTTATAACCCTGAGGCATGACAGCATTTCTGTTGAAATTTGCTCGCTGCATACCTAAATAACATTTATGAATGTTGCCTGATTAAAGGGGGGAGGAAGAAAGGGATCCTTACTTAGGCTTCTGGATTATTTTTCCAGCAAATCAGTAATAAAAAACATGGGAAAGGCTCCCCAACAAGACTCCACCAGGATCAGTGTATCTGCCAACTCAGGCCAGGTCCTGGGTCCCAGTCCCTCTAAACTGCAGGTTTTGTACTGCACAACGGCAGAACAAATATACAAAACTGCAGTACAAATGGCTTACTGGGAAAACTGGGTTACCAAAAATGTCATGGAGACATTTGTTAACCAGGTTATTGGTCCACATCCCCCAAAAATTGCTCTAGTTCTTCTTGCTCTGGTTATGGTGATGGGAAGGAGAATTTGTTTCAATGCCAAGTAGGACCAGGTCTTCCATCCCCATTGTAAATCTCCATTGAAAACCAAGTGGGTCAAGACAGGTGGGAACATGTTCCATACACCTGATTTTGAAGAAGGTGAAATGTAATCATAAAATGGTATCATCACACAGTGGGATCATTAACCAGCAAAAAGGTTACTTATTGGTCACAGTTTTAAGTATGGGCATTACTTTTGCTTGGCTGCTGCGGGCAGACGCTTAATAGCTTTGGGAAGCTGAAAGGTTTGGAAAAGTATGAACAGAAGGCTCCTATTTATGGAAAGCAATCTCTGTGTTAATCATCTCCCTGACAGAATAATTACAGACATTTAAAATATGTAAATCAAAGCTTGAACTTTCAGGGATACAGCAAGAGAAGCTGCTGTTGGTCACAGTTCATCAAATCTCTGCGTTCCAGTGGTTTCTGCACCTAAGCAATGGTTACATGGAAGCCAATGACTTGTAAGCACTGGCAGGTAACAGAGAGGGGATCTTGCACAAAACTCAAAGCAACACTTTGGTGAAAACACACCTGCATTTCCAGCAAGTTGGGTGTTTTCCTCCCCTCTCCCCCCAGGAGGCTGCAGATGCAAGTGGAGTCTGTGTTGCTGTCCACACTATGACAGGCTTTCAGCAACTGCAGTCCAGGCTAACATTTGCTTCTGTGCACGGCTTACACACACCCAGGCCTCTTGCGCTGACGTGACCAAAATGTTTTACTTCCTCCTTCCCTCTTTGTGCAGCCAGAAAGGAAAGGGTTAGTGCTGTGTGTGATGGTGAGTGCTCCTGCCCTGGATGCATTCTGGACCAATGCAAGTTATAGCAAGATCTGCCTTTTTAGAAAAGCACCATTAAACAACTTGGTTGAAATGTCAGACACATCAAGACCAATTTATCACAATGAACTGCAAATGCCAAGGATGGACAACAATGGTTTATTTATAAGGAGACAAGAGCAAAGAAGACAAGAAGGTTCCATTTACTCACTACTGCCAATGGCACATTCTTCTTTCTCTTTATGGGAGGCTACAAAGTCTTTCAGAGAACCATAGAGCCTAACTGGCGCCCCACTGTTTGCTTCCTCTTGTGCCACTGCTGTGCTTTTCAGGCTCCGGACATCATGTATATTCAAGAAAGCCCAAGAAAACAAAATTGATTTACTTTCAGAAGACCATTTGTCAGGTTCTCACCAAACAGGTACTCTAAGAGCATACACAAAATGCAATTAAGCAGCTTCTACTGGTGGGAAACCCACAAGACTTTTCATCAGCAGATTGAAAAGAACGCCCTTGGTGGAAATACATCATCTTACAGGTCTGAACAGCTCCTCTATCTCTGCTGAAATAACTTCCCATCCTCTCCAGACTGCCCCTTGTGTTTTTTCCAGGTTCTTCAGAAGAAAAACTTCAACCCAAATCTTTTCTTTCTACAACAGAGAAAATGCAAAACTAAAATGTTTTAATTATTTTCTGCCATGCCAATAAACTGCTCCTGCAAATATTTCCACTCCTTTTAGTATGGAACTTAAAATTCCTACCTTCCTCCAGCAATGGTTTAGTTGCCAGCTTTTTTTTTTAAAGAATGCTTTTTAACAAGGACCTCCCCTCCTCAAACACTGCCCTTAAATCTTCTTTTGTCACAGCTGGCAGAACTGCCTCAGAGATGCCTCAAAACCAAAATAAGTGTTCATACCTGCCCAAGTACAGGACTAGAATTCAGTTTGTTTCCAGACAAAACAAGCCACACTGGTAAATGAGCAACTGTTCTGTAGAGAGGAAGGGAGCTGACAGGCAGAGATTGCTCAGGGAAATTCAGAAGTTCTCAGTCACTGAAGATTCATGATTCAGAAAAACATCTCAGTCACAAGTTTGCATATACAGTTCTTTATATATATGTGTGTGTGTGTATGAATGTATATCCCAGTCTACACTCACTACTGGCTTACAACTTAAACTTTCCCATTGAATTATTTAAGGTGCATAAGAAACACAGTTTGAAATCCCTCTTCTGACTTTAAATATTGTCACAGCTGAAGGTGTGTCTGACTGGTACTTTCCTTCCCTTGCCTCTTCTCTCAGCTGAGGGTGGGTGTGAGAAACACTGGCCCCTACCCCATTCACCACCAGTTCACTGTAGCTCAGGACAGGTTGCTGTTTCTTTAGTTTACTTCACTTAACCCTTCAAGTTTACTTCACAACCCTTTAACACATCAGATTCTAGGTGTGATTTTATAAGGTGTGTTATTTCATATTTGTTATACTTTATTTCCCTGATGCCTTCCTTGTGCCAAGTTACGATCGGAAGTGTTTGTGTGGGGACAGCAACATCCATGGTGGATGATTCCTATGTCCTGGGAATTTCTTTGGCCCTGGTACACAGAGCACAGGGACTTGAGTCCCTGAACCCACAGCTTTCGCTGGGTGCCTGAGTTTGGATCTGTGCATCAGCAATACACAAAGACAGAACACATTATGGGGAATGCTAATCAAACTATTGCTCCCACTAAGGTTAGGAGCTGCACTGAACTCCCCTTCTGTCATGTAAAGCAACACAGTACAAGCATCAGCCTGCTGGGATGGCAAGACTTACACAAACTTGTAACTCCTACAAAAGCTGATGCAACTCATCCAGTAGCAGCACTTGGGTTGCTCCCCATATCTGCAGTACACATACACTTGAGATCTCTGAGAAAATACAGGCAACTCTACCATTTCAGCTGAAACCAGCCCAGTCCAAAACAAATGTCATGATTAGTGGCTTAAGTGAATTAAGATTACAGCAGTGAGACTTGGAATGAGACCAGCCCACCACCAATGACGCCTTTGTTGACAGAAGCAGCCGCCCCATCCATCTGCTCTCACAGAAAGGTCTGTTCTGGTCAAACTGGGGCATGCTGACAACACCGATTCCCAGGGCCTGGGAGCTCGAACTGTTGCTACCTGACTACATTTGTGAGTGTGTAAATGCCATAACCTTTGTGGCAGCATGCAGAAGCACAGAAATAGTGAAAAAACTATTCCTCCTGCACAAAAAGATAATTAACTTATGGGCGCTGCCTTTAATCTTCTAACATAAATGAAGCAACTCAAAAAAGGCAGATTAGGAAAGGCTACTAAGGAACTATACTGTAAAATGTCAGGAACAGTATTAGCAACTGATACACCTGATAAATAGATTCAATGGAGTGATTTGTTTGATGGTGACTTATGTTTAGAAGTTCCCAGGGGAACAGAAGAGGATTTGCACAGATTTCCCTCCATTGCACTGCATAGTACAGCCCTTATTAACTCCATTCTTGTGTGCTTGTAAGAAGGGCTCCTTTACAACACCATATATTAGGAGTCTTTGATGAGTCTCCAACTCCTCTACCTTGAAACTGGAGGGAGAAAATAAGCTTAGCACACAAAGGGTTCAGCTTGTCCAAAAGAATAGATAGCAGGTACCTCACTTTTGTGCAGATTATCACATTAGTGATTACCACCTCTGACATCAGAGTGAAATAATCAGGAATTCAAAATCCCAGGATTAATCCTAATTACTGAAATAGAGACTCACTGTCAGAGTAACAGCAAGGTAATTTCCACAGGAAAAGTGTGTTCCAAAAGCACAGACACTACGAACAACCTCAAGTAAGAAAATGATTCTCTGGTACTGTGCCAATTTTAACAGGTAATATAAACTGTATTTGAGCACAGTGCAAGGAGGTAAGAGATCTCTAGCAGGCTGGAAAGACAAATGGCATCAGGTTTTAGGTAAGCTCTATGTCTCACAACATGAGCCACCTGCATGGGTCAGGAGGGGTTTCTTTACCCAGGTTCAGAGCTATCCTGGCACACTTGGAATACTGAATACTGTCAGCCCAGGACAGCAAGCTGGACAGAAAGGACTGCTACTCTTGGGCTTCCAGTGCACCATTTTGTCTCCAATTACTGTTTTCTATGTCTTACTCATCCAGTTCAAAAACCAAAACCACCATCAAACTTGGCTACAAAAAGCATTTCCTTCCCTCAGTCTGACTGGCAGGACTTCAGCTGATTTTATATTCCTGTAAACACAGCAAATGCTCTTTTGCTGCGATCATCTGAGCACATCTCACCTAATTCATCTCACAGCTTCTCCAGATACTGTTTCCATGGCACGTCCGTTCTCTACCTGATGTGCCCAACAGGCCCTGCTGCTGAGAAATAAAGTCCTTAAACTTGAGTCAGCTTGCTTGTTTTGGGTAAATCCAAGTCTAGGTCAATGGCCCATGGTAAAGAGGAGGTCAAGCTGGATGATTACATGATCCTCCTTGGTCTCAAACGGCAGGAAAATTGATACTTTCAGTAGGAATCAGGAAGTTTTTTAATTGCCTTTAAACTATCCCTCATGGTCATACTTCTGAAATTTCAGAATTTACAAAGTAAGATCAGATGTTTAACAGCAGTGAGGATATAGGCTGCTGAGCCTCATTAAATTCTATTTTTTTAACCATCTAATGCCTGTAAAACACTGGTTTTTTTACATGGTGACATTCCCCCACTCTCAAGTCTGGTACAGAGACAAACCATTTTTTAGGAGACCATGACAGGTTATTAGGCATGAGAGAGATGCACATGATACAGTGAGGGCTTTCTGCTCCCAAACAAACTACATTTCCTTACCTGCCATTGCACACATGAGAATTCATTGAAAAGGTTCATCCCCTAACCTTGAGACAAAAGTTGCTTTCCCAGGGGAAACTTAACAGTTCCCCAGATACTGTCAGCAATTCCTCAAGGCCAGTCCTTGGCTTGCCGTGGCCTTTCTGCTCCACCCAGCCCACTCTGAATGATCAGCAGTGCTCTGATGTTAAATGCCTCGAGGCACTGCTTGGTCAGCAATGCACGAATCCTTTAACAAACTTGAATGAGACATAGGACAGCCTGGGATTCCAGCCCTTGTTACCATTTTCCATAGATTCTGGACAACACTAACATACACAATAACCATGACCACACCACACTTGTGGTGTGACCTGTTGCAGAGCTGAGCATGACTCCACAGGGCAAGGCAGGAACGTGAACAATAGAGCAAGGCTGGTGCAGTCCAACCCCATCTGAGTAAAGCATTATTACACAGTGTGCAGCAGAGCCCATCAGCCACGTGCCACCTCTGAACACCAGTTTCCCATCTTTCCTGACACCACGGCCATATGGTCACGAGAAACATTTACCCAGATTAATCCAGAGAAGAAATGAATACAGCCCTGTAGTGACAGCCCTGCTTAATGACAGTGAAGCACAGCCCTCACTGTTTAGAGGAACAAAAAGGGGATTTTGATAAACTCAAGTCTGAGGCCATCTGCCAACTTTTCCCACTATTTCTACCACTTTGGCTCTTCCATCTTGTTGATGGAAGAGGAAAATTCATAATTCGCCCCAGACTTAAAATGGAGAGCTGTTCAAAACCCTAACATGGTCCCTCCTTGTGAAAGCACCAGACCTTCTTGCCTTTCTCTCTACTCCTCCTCTAAACCAGAGCAGAACTTGCTTTCAAGAAGAGTTGTGTCTTTAAGACATTACTCTGGCCACTGAAAACCTCAGTTTCCATATCAGATTTCTTCAGATCACTTTGTACTACTTAAAATTTTATTTTCTCTTCACTGGTGGGTTTCTCTCATCTTAAGGATCAGTTGGTCATGCCCTTAGCTTGGCACAGAGGAAAAAAGATACTAAAAAAAACCACAGGGAAAATCCTAGACATCAAAGTAAGAAACCAGAACAGCTGAAGAAGAACCTGTTCTTGGCATAAGTAAAGCAGCAGTGTGCACTGCTGATCCCAAACAGTTTCATAATAAACTGACAGTTGACTTTGGTAGTTAGCAAACACCCAGGCCTGCCAGCAAAACCCAGGACTCAAAATTCTCTTTAGAGATAGTTTTCTAATAGAAAAGCTATTAAATATTCCCTTTTGTGAGAGGTATTTTTCATGCTCAATCAAAAGCAAAGGTTAAAAAAAAAAAAAAATGCAACAATGACATGACTTTGTTTAAGAAGGTCAGAAAAAATACTCTGCTTTTTTCTACCCAGAACAGAACCTGTTCTCTAAACTCTACTGTTTCTAGAGCTAGTTTGAAAGAGAGTGATGTACAAACATTGTCCTGTCAAACCTCCCATCCCACCACTGCCTACATCAGTAATTACCCTGTCAATCTGTATACATATTGCCAGTTGTAATGCAGTTCAGCCTTCCCTTCCCTTCTGCATTAATAGTAATGGAGGAGGTCGGGGGAGAAAAGGGGGGAAAAAAAGGAAAAAAGAAAATGATTTTGCCTTTCGTAGAGCCCAGAAATCAAATGGAACTCCAGTCTTTGACATGGTTGAGAGCTGAGCTCTGTTTCTCAACACAGATCCTCTACCTCTGCTTTTATCCAGGGATGCCTACTGTGAAAAACTAAGTCTGGCTATAAACAACCTTTAAAAATCTATCATGATCCACTGTGTTTTCCCTTGATTAGTGATGCGTGATGCTTTCAAGGCAGTTCTGATTCAGGCAAGCCTTAGGAGAATAAAACACCCCAGGGTAACAGCTGACCCAGCACAGACTGGTAGCAAAGTAGCTGGGAATCAGCAAAGTTCAAACACAGACATGCTCTGGGAAGAAAGAAGAGTGTCAAGGAAGAAATGAGAGTCGGGAGGTTACGGCGGCACAAGCTGAGCATGAATGGAAGTCAGCTAATTAACTCCAAGAAATGCAACTTCTGAAAGGGAAATTTGTTCCCTGCCCTAGATCAGTGATTCCGGAGCCTTGTGGGCAAACAGAGTTTTGAACAACTTTGAAACTTTCTCATTCAGCCACAGAGCTGACAAATGGATGTGTTGAGCTGCTGAACAGAGCCCTCGGGGCCGGGATGTGGCAGAGGTGGGGAACAGCCTCAGCGTTCCCCCACCCAAACGGGACTCATTACAAGTCTTTTGTCACCTATTTAGGTGTCAGCCGTGTGCCTAATTCCCATTACCTAGTTCTCATGACCTGGGCATCCCATGGGCACACCAGAGCCCACCCTTGATACAAAACCCATCCCTTCATGGTCTGACTTGGAGGAGACCACACCGAGAGCTGCCCTCCACGGAAACACAGGTAATAACCACACTCTCCTGATCTGTACCGATCCAATAATGCTTCCTGGTTTATTCCTAGGCTTTGGGTCTAAATACATTGCAGCTTTAACAACATCAACTTTCTTCACTAAAGATTCAGTGATAAAATACTCCAGATTGCAGCACACAATAAATCAATCATCCCTCCCTGTGTGGATTTGTAACTCAGCAGTTTGAAAGCATCTTGGAACAATTTCTGCACAGATACTTTTAGATATGGGACAAATTTACTTTTTATTGAATCAAATGTTATTTGACTGGCTTTGGTTTATAGATAAAAGTGACAGAGTTTTCTAGGCTGCCTTCAAATTGTTGGCACTGTGACCCTGAACTGTTTAAAAAATTAGTTTCTAAAAATAATTCATTCTCTCCTCTGGCAGTATCTCACTTTGTCCAAGCCTACCCGACATAATCACCTTGGTCACCTGTCAAATTCTTATACAAGCAGCTAAGCACAGCACCAGGACAGATTTATCTATTTTTCTTCCTATATATTAATTTCTAGAATGCCCCAAAATATGCATCCCAGAGTGCTCCATTTCTATTACAGCAAATCCAGAAACAAATTCCAGATGGCAGCTTATTTCATACATATTCTAGCCTATTTAGGCACTTGACTTATCCAATTCTTTGGAAGCAAATTAATGCTCAACCCAAAATTAGGTTTTAAAGTACAGTTTAAAAAGTTCACCTGATTGTATCACACAACTAGCAAAAATCAATTACCAGATGCTAGTCTGAACTTGAAGACAGAAAAATTATTTTATTTTGTTAGTACTGAAATAATGACAAAAATCCCTTAAGCTGGAGAAATTCCCCTGCAAAGGTGAGTCTGTTTCACAGGACCAGTGCACAGACTGGATTTGAGAGTACTGAACAGGTCAAAGCAAACATCCAGGATGATACTGGATGGCCCCAGGGGACAGCTACTCTGGTAAGAGGGGTTTTGTGGGAACAAAAGAGAGCAAAAGCCCTGTAATGATCCGCACAATGCCCATACACTGTACTTGTTTAGCAGCCAAGAAATATGCGGGGCCATCTTCCACCTCCAGTTCTTTCCAGCAAGGCAGCAAGAAAGTACTTGGCCTGTAAATTGAGATGTAAAATAATATGTAGATGTATATATATAAAACTAGCAGATAACAGATATGTAAACTGTATTATATAAATTTCACTGGCAGTAAAATTTATATAATCGGGAAATTTATAAAAATTTATATATCAGGAACTGTCAGTTCCTGTCTCTTGCTCTTCCTTATCACTTAGGTAGTAACTAGGAAATTGTCAGATATTCCAGAACCATCCTGAAGATAAGCATAGCTTGCTATCTGATGAACTCCTAATGAATATACTGTTAATTGCATAACCTTCCTTCAGCACAGGAACTTTTCTGTTCATCAAGGGCATGGATAAAACAGCTTCTTTGTTTTGGAGCATCCTTGTAATTAATAATATATTCTTTGCACTTCTAAATATAGCCCATAATGAGATGCTTTAAAGGATCCAAGCTGCACCTTTCACCAAGGGTTTTTGATCAGAAGGGAAGGAGCCAGAGCTTGTTCAGACAAGAGAGGCTGCTGGAACAGCGACTGTCGCTTCCCCAGCCGGAAAGGCTTCAAACGACTTCAAACAGGGCTTGGCAGCAAAACATGCCAAAACACCTTCCTCCACCTAAAACACTGAGTCTTGTTATCTCTGGGCATATTCTGTGCACATCAGAGATGAAAAGAAGTATAGGTATATTAGATATAGATAGCATATATGATGTAGTCTACATAGGTGTATATTAGGTAACTTCTACTCCTTAACATTCTACTCATTAACTCCATGAAAACTCTGCCATCAATCACGTATCAGGTGATGAGCTACTCCAATGTGCAAAACCTCCCCAATTATGTTTGCCACCCATGTGACCTGGCACCTCTCAGAGATTTGTCCTGGTTTCCATGTGTTGAGAAAGAAAAATCTCCAAGGATCACAGAACAGAAAAAAAGTTTCTTGATACCTATGACTTTCTCTGAAGACATTTTGAAGAACTTTGTGCTGAGGGTGGCAGAGCACAGCTGCCCAGGGAGGTTATGGAGTCTCCCTCTCTGGAGACATTCCCAACCCACCTGGACATGTTCCCGTGTCACCTGCCCCAGGTGACCCTGCCTTGGCAGGGGCATTGGACTGGATGATCTCCAACCCTGACAAATCTGTGATTCTGTGACCTTCAAATAATGATCCATGGTTGGGGAGAAGAAAGGAGAGTGGTTCTCCCGCACCTGTGGAGTTCCCTTAGTCGAACAACCCAATTTTTGCCCTGAAAATTCCTTCCCAGTGAGCTGGATGGAGTATTCCATGATTCCCAGACGGAGTTCCCTCCAGTGTCAGAGCTTACTGTGCCTTGCAGCAGCTGGGCCAAATACCTTTGATGCCTTTTGGGACTACCTAAAACCAGAGGCCAGACAAAATTAAGAGAATAAAAAGCAGTCATATTTATTGAAGAGCCTTCAGGTACATTTAGGGCAGATGAAGCACCACCCCAGGGCCTACACCCAAAAATGGACGACAGGTTATGGGTTTTCATACTTTTATATGTTTGGTCCATTTGCATATCAGGGGTTAATCTTCCAATTACAGCTTCAGGTAATGAAGTCATTCTCCCCAAGTTTGCTCCCCCCCCCAACTCACTGTTGTTTCCGTTTCTCGGGGCCTGAGACAGTCAGGTGTCCTTGATTCCCAGGCCTAGAGAGGAATTGTTTTTTCTGACCAAAATGGGAGAACAGTAGCTAACATTGTGTATGGAGTTTAGTGTTATATACTAAAGAATTGCAGGATTACCAATATATGAAAAATACAAAATCTAAAATCCTAAGGCATCACCTTCACCTATAAACTGTGTCACTGCTGTCTGTGTGCAGTAGCTGAGAGAACCTCCCATGTTTAAAAGCCTCAGGACCATTAAAAGCTTGCACAGCAATGGCTGACTTTTTACATCAACACCTCATTTAAACGACAGCATATCTTTAAGACAGGTACCTATTTTGATTTAAAGACTTCAGTCAGTAAGGATTTCTGTACAAGTGAGTCCACTTTACTTGCCACTACTGTTAAGAGCTGTATCTTATCTGTGTTTCTCTTATCTAGTTTCCTGGATCAGGCTGATCCTTGCTAAGCTAAAGAAACAACTGTGTGATGAAACCTCTTCTCTAAGGAGACAAGTGTAAATTGATAAAGGCAACTCTCAACCCTCTCTTCAATAAATCAAATACCAAATACCCTTCTAATATTTTTCAACTCTCTAATCATGTGAGCCTTGTAAGATTGTTCCCAGCCCCTTGTCTAATAACCTTTCCACTTTATAGCAGCTGCCCACGTCTTTTACCACCTCTCATCCACCTGCTCTTCAACTTGCTTAACATGGCTTCTAATTATGTTGTAAACTACATTTTTCCAACCTTTATGTTTAAGTTAAATCACTAATCACAAAATACACACAACAGCAGTTTATTAACACACACAGTATCTTATTAACAAGGTCATGATTCAATCAAGGACCACTGAGAAGTGACACAACTCTTGTTATCACTCACATGCTGACACAGATTTTTTTTTTTTTTTAATCTTGATGTATTATGTTCCATTATCAGGCTCTCTGTGGCTTTGTCCAAAACTAACAACAGCCTGTTCAGCACACACAGCTTTGGAGCTGAATTGTTATCGTTGTAGCAGTCAGGAACTCCAGGCTTGGGCTGCAGACCTTCTGCAGCAGGTTCTGTACTGTGATCTGTTTAACCTTTTAAACCACCATAAAAATATAGCTTTTACTAACTTACTTTTACTAACTTCCACCAGTGTTCCAACATCTCTAAAAAACAGTAATGCAAGTTCTAAAAAAAATAAAAATACAGATCAGAAAACTGACTGGCTGTGTCCTTCAATGAGAGTTTGTCAGTACTTCTGCTTTAAAAGCCAAACCTTTAATAGCTGCTGTTGAGTAGCAGGCATGTTATTAAATGTGCAAATGAAACTTCTTCCCCTTCCTTCTGAACAGAAATTAGAAATACTTTAGTATTTACTCAATTTCTGCCACTGCAGCTTATAATTTCACTCCCATTGACCAGTATTGTACTATATGGATTTGTTTCTCATACAGCTAAAGAATTCCTTACAATCCTTCATATACCCAGCCAAAAAATTCCCATGCTTGCTTCTGGCTTTCCTTATTCAATGAATTTATTATCTAACTCCCCCTTGTACCTAGACTGTAAATCATTTCAACTCTCAATATTATGGATTCTTACACTAATTTCCTACAGAAACAAAGTTTCCATATACAATTAATGCCTCCCCGCAACAATCTGCTTCTCTGCCCTCGTAAATACCAAATGCAGAGGCCAAATAACAAAAAGATATGATATCTTGAGGAGAATTCTTATGTATTCAGCAAAAATACACGGCAGGGTAGAATGCTCTGACAGAAAAAAAGGCTGCATCAAAAGCCCAGCCTGTACTGGATGTCCATCCATGCATGAAGAAACTGGGGAAACTTTGAATTGGAATGCTTATTACTCTCTGATGCATCAAAAGGCCAGTCAAGCCCAGGACATAAACGAAAGGGAGTTAGGGATGGAAGAGAAATCAAATTCACAAGTTCTGGTGCTCCTGAAGCATTGGCTAACTCAGTGATTGAACTTACTTTGCAGGGATCCCACTCACAGAGCCAGCAGGTGAAAAGCTCAGAGGAATACAGTGTAATGTGGTTCTTAAGGGCTGGTACATGATTTTTTAATGCTTTCAGCAGGAAGACGTTCTTTCCAACCTAACATAACTAAAAGAAGCAGAATAGATCTCTGAGACCAAGTTCTGTCACCTGCATAGTAGGTAAGATTGCACTTGGTCTAGATAAAGTAATTTTTATGACACTCAGGTTGAAAGTACACCTCATTTCCTATGCAGGTCACCTGTAATTTCCTACACAGCCACCTAAGACTTGAGGGACTCTGATGTCAGAACTTTAAATAACTGCACTCAGAGTGCCCAACCTTTCCAAAACCTCCTCTGTCTTTATGTAGGTCTTTCCCACCAGCCAACTGCAGGAGTGAAGACATGCAGAGCTCAAGGGGAAAGGGTCTGGCAGATTGAAGAGCTTTGCCTCAAGACCCAAAGCACCAGCCCAGCCCTGCATCACACCAAAGCCAAGAGTAACCAGCAGCCACCAGCCCTGCCTGCCAACATCAGGGACATGGCACAACTGGCAACCACAGGCACTTCCACCAAAGGCACAAAAGGCAGCTGTGAGGCAGCTCCTCTGCTCTCTGGGCATCTCTGCCATCTTCCCCAAAGAAAACAGATGCCAGGCTGCTAATCTGCTTTAGGAGAGGGAAAGAACAGCCTGACAGAGATTTTGATCCATGTCACAATTACAGTTCAGTCCTGGAGCAACACACATTTCTCATGATCCCAGGCTGGAATTAATACAAAGGCTGAGCTGAACCAATATAACCTTCAGAATGTGAAGGAAATATTCTCTTGCATTCTCCCTAAAAAGCAACCGGAAGTATGAAAAATGTCTGCATACCTAAGGAGTGCTTCTTTCTGTTAGGTTAAAAAAATCAAACCCAACAAAAACCACAAACAAAAACTAGAGTAGCCATGTAAAATCATCAAAATAAAATACTCCTTTCCTGATGTTTGAAATAGCACCAATATCCCGACTGACTGCCTGCAGAAGTGTGCTTGTAACAGTGTTCAAATGTATTGATTACTTTAGCATTTTCAACAAAGATAACACTGGGAGGCCACACAAAATACTAAAACCAGCCTACCAGCCACCCTGGCATCCAGATTCCAGCATATCTTTGAAATAGTGCCCGCTCTCAATGACTCAGGTTATACAGAAAAGCAAACACAGATTCTGTGAGCCTGTTCCAGAGGAAGACATGATGTCCTCTTGCTGACTTTCAATCAATAGAACAACATGACTTGGTCAGCCCAGTCTCTCTGCTGACCAAGTCAGTCTCTCCAGATCATAAACTGGTTTTAGCTGACAACCACTGCACTCTACACAATGTGCTGGAGCTCCACGTGTAGTAATTGTTTCTTTGAAGACAGATTTGTGCATCCATTGTTGTGTGCACTGGCATGTGTCATCCATGGCTGCCATAACCATGCATTGAACCACCCCTCTTGAGGCTACTGTTCCTCCTCCCCCTCTCAAACCTCTCCACTCTCTCCATCCAGCCAGTTTTGATCTCTGAAGATCTCTAGAGTTTGGCAAAGTGGTTAAGTAATTACAGTACAGAGGAAGTAAGTCAGCACATGTGTGGGTTTGAACTATGAAAATTTTTCATTTGGCTTAGGAGGAGAGAAAATGTGTCTTGAAAGCCAGAAACATCAGCCCTTGTTCTCAAAATATTTGATGAGCAGATAGGGACACATTCACTCCTTCTGGAACATACGCTACACAACAGCTTCCAGTGGCAGCTGCTTTACACTCTGGAAAAAAACACAGCTTTTTCCAAACCAGAACCATAGGATTAATGAAAAAAATCCAAGTGAAGGAGAAGAACATGCAAAATTGTTGTTAGGCTATATAAAATTAAGAATTGACCCCACAGTTCTTAAGTTCCTCCCTGATTTTACATAGTCATTGAATACACTTTTTGCAGGAACCTGAATCCCAGACATGTTTTTCTTTTAATTATTTTACACAATTTTAGAGATTTCTTCTTCATTTATTATGTATAGCAGGGATTACATTTTTATTTAGTTTAAATTGGCCCTTTCTAAACATCATTCTATAGCTTCAAGCTTCTTCCCTTTGAAATGCTTTCACAGTGGTCGTCTCCCTGGTATTTAGAACTCACCATGACTAACTCCTCATAGCTTCTTAAATATATGCAAAAAGAAAAGGACTCTCATTTATGTTACTAAATGCAGTCACATCACAGACTGTCTCCTAAAACCAACCTTTAAAAACAATAATAAATATTTCATACCATATGCTGAGAATATCATGGGCTCCAATCTCATAAAGAAAACAGAAACACATGGAAATTCCTTGCTCAGTAGTTTGTGGAAAGAAACTGTAATACAGAACTCAGGGGGGTGGATAGAGTTGTTATGCACAAGCACAATGCAACGGCTGCTATTAAATAAACAGAAAATCTTGTGCATTAGGACTCAAACTGTGCTCAGAATTCAGGCCACCACCAATCTGAGGCCACCAGCAGTTTAGATCTGTAACTTCTTCTGGTTTTCATTCCAAATACCATTTCAAAGGACAATTCCGCATTTCAAATAAAACAAGGTATAATGTTTACACCAGCACAGTGTAACAATGAAAGGAAGGAAAAAGAAGAACAATGAAAATTCTCCATTTTCTCCAAAATTCTGATACACACTTCTGCTTAAATACTTCTCTTTAAACCTTCTCAATCAAGATTACCAGCTCACAAAACATAACAAGGAATGGCTCAAGACACACTAAGCAATGGAGCATGACCGGTACTGAGACAACATCATTCTGCAATGATGGGCTGACTTCTCGACAACCCAAAAATCCATGCTCCCAGTCCAACAGCAGCTGGAAGTAACAACAGTGACCTTTAAATTTCAGGACAATAAAATCCAGCTACAGCAGGCAGTAGAACAGCAAGAGGCAAAATCTGAGAGCACATATGGGAGAATGATCTGTGCCTAAAGGCTACACAGATTAAAAACTCCCACTTTTTTTTTTTTAAACTTTCACACAGATGGTTTTGAAGAGGTTGCTTAAGCTCAGTTTTTCTCAGAGCCTGTGCACCTCACTGCTTTCACTGAGTGAAATCTGATATTTCACAATCTGATACTGATGCATGTACACGTTATCAAAGCACAGGCATGGCCAGATGCCCCCCTTCCAGCTACCACTACAGAAGGAAAGTGTGCAAAAGGAATTGCTTCCTACAATCCATTAATTTAGAGCATTCAGCTTAGAAGCTGCTGCCTACATTGAAGCATCCAAAGGGGTGCATTTAAACACCGACAATATCTTTCAGAAGTCTCAGTCTGGATCCTACAGATATTTCCTGGTGTACTTGTGAACATCTAGGCTTTACTCTTTACCTTCACTTCTTGGAAAACAGCGACTTAAGAAAATATCTTACTAAAGAGTTGTGGATGAAAAATTTAAGTAAGGGATTGTGAAAGAGAAACAGTTAACTTAAAATGTCCCATGTGTTCAATTTTTACTCAGTTAATATAAAAACCTGGCAAGAAATTAGAACAACAAGAGTACCACAGTTAAGAGCTTTTAATCCAATGGAAAAATCCAATCACAGTTTATAGCCCTATTATTAGCTGGTATCTATCAAAGAGGAATATAATCAGACATACTCCAATCACCCAGTTAGGACACAGCAGCACCTCTGTGAGCAGTCTTGACAAAATGACACCTCTTCTTTTGCAGATGGTGACATTTTTAACTTCAGTCACCCATGGCCCCATAACAAGGCAGCAGCAGAGCCAAAACAAACCCAGGGTTCTTGACTGCCAGACCCGCAGCTCCATGACTTTATGGCAAGATGTCCTGCAAGTCCCCTGAGAACCACACACCGATATCTTAATTTTCTACCACTGCCTCAGCATGGAGGGCAGAACCAGGTATGCTGCACCACTGGCACCAGACTCCTGCTTCTCCTACCCCTTCCCCTCGCCCTCCTACCTGAAGTGCTGCTGACTACCCCAAGTGCTGCTCACCCTGCCCTTTGCACAGGGCATCCTCCCATATTTCTTGGTCATGCTCTCCCTTCAAACCCACCTTCAGAGGCTGCCTTTGCCAAACGAACCTTAACTATGTTAATACAATCATCTCTGTGTATGAAGGGTAACACTGAAGCCATGCCTGGCATCAGATGAGGGACCCCTCTGACCTCACTGTAATCTCTGTTCCACTCCTCCTGCTACTCCTCAGTTTCATTGGTCTTCTTGCTTCTCTCGAGACTGTTCTGATACCAAATCCCTCTGCCAGCCCCCTGTAACCTCAGCACAGCCATAAGCTCTGCGCCAGAAGGCAGCTGCACAGCTTGGGCAGAACCCCACTGGCTTCAGCAATGCCCTGCTGCAAACACAATTACTTAATTACATTGCAAACACAATTACTTAATTACAAAGGAAACTAGGACTGCTATTACAGGACCCGTGTTGGATCTGCTTTTCTGAAGCACCTCTTGGTGCTGAAATTACAAATCATGATTAAAATTGGTGGTTTAAGTGCTTGGTGGTTATTGGACAGAAGAACAATTTACAATGGGCTTGTAGTAGAGAAGTTATGTGCAAAAAGGAACTTAAAAATGTGATTTTAAGGGTGACAGTGTTTCTTTGATCCCTTAAAAGCCATTTAGTTCACTGTCTGGCTTGAATATAATGAAACCAGGTTTCACATCAGATAACAGGTAATTATGGAAACAGAATAGAACTTTAATTATGAGAAAAAACATAGATTGTTCTATTGTAATCTTCCACAGCATTGCTGTTTCTTAGAAGTAAACATATTGTGCAAGCTGGAAAGAAACCATTGATTAAAATAATCAAAAGCCCTACTAGAAGCTTGGACATGCTTTTCCTTTGTAAAAACCAAAACATTGTATCTGACTAGAGATACAATAGTTGAGGTATTTGACTTACCTCTTCCAAAGCCCACTTTAATTTTTCCTCACAGATTCACTTAATTAAATCTACTATTACAGGGTGGATTTTTTCATTTTGCATACACTATACAAAAGCTTGGTGCACTCTGGAAAATCAAGAGATTAGAAAAATCTTACCAATAGCTTGTTATCTTGATTTCTTCCCAGTCATTTTCAGCTGAAGCAACCTGTCCCTGAAGCATGCCAGCAATCAAATATTTTTAAAAATTAAACAGCAGTAGTTGTACTTACAGGTACCTGATAAGCAGAACAACTTTTCAGTTCCTCCTCTGAAAAGCTGGAATATCATTAAAACAAGGTCAAAGGTTTCAGAGTCATAGGGAAGAGTCCAGAATTGGAATTACCAAGCATGCCAGGCTATTAATGGAATAGTCACCACCTTTTCCCTGGTTTTTTGTCAGCACAGCAGGTGCTCTGCTGTCCATGCCAGCCCAGGACAGGCACATAAGCACCAATAAACACTTCAGGGGAGATCAGGCCCTGTGGAGGCAGCTCCACTCCTGGAGATGCTCAAGTACAAATGAGACCGGGGGTTCCTGTGGCTCCTTCCCTTTCATTCCCTGGCTAACCCTGGCACTGGGAAGAGGGAATGCTCACAGACCACCCGCCAGGCTCCATCAGGAGCAGCTGGTTCCACACAGCCACGAACACACAGCCCCTTCTCGAGGCTCTTGGCTGTGGCTGTGAGTCCAGCATCCCCCGAGGGGGTCTCCGAGCCTCCGTATCAGCAGCTGCTCTTTCATTTTCCTTCCTCCCAGGCTCACTTTCTTTCTCTTGTTCACAGAGATTATTCCAATTCTAATCAAAACAGGGAGGAAAAAGCCCCACAGAACGCTAGGGGGACAAAACTGTACAAAGGATAAAGGAGCTGAGCAGCATTGAGACAAGACCCATTTGTAAAAGAGATTATGGTCGCAAAAGTGCTCCTTGTCACAAGGGAAAATAAAGGCACAAAAGGTCCCTCGATGAGCAAACATAATGAAACCTGCCAAGATGAGTGATAAAATCACAGAAAGAAAAATTATACAAGTTTCCAGGACACTGCCAGAATTAACTGTAAAACACTTTTTCCTGCTTCCTGATGTCTGTACTTTTAAAAGTAAAATTAAAAGCTTGCCTGAGTACGGTGCAACATTGGTATTTCACCTTGTATCTGCCAGGACAGTGTCTCCTCTCTGTTCTGCCAAAGGACTGACTATAACAAACAGCATTCAGGACCTCCCAAAACTTCCTATCATAAAGGAAAAATGGAGTGCAGTGTCCCAGCCCACGTCAGGCCACCTCCAGCAGCCACAGGAGCTGCAGGGAGGCCATCCCACACCATTCCTGGCAGCACCTGCATGGCCACAGTGAGGAGATCACTGCACCAAGATCCAGGCTCGTACCAAAGAGAGATATTTTTTTTTCCATACTGAAGTGACAACTCTGAGGTGTTAAAGGTGTTGAGAAGTGAAATGCTGCTCAATGGAACCTACAGCACATGAAGACTTCAGAGCAAAAAAAAGGATTCAGTAGACAAATCCAGATTTAATAAATTCTAGTATGTCCTCATCCTCTTATGTGCAAAAGAAAGTAAGTCTGAAAAGGCTCTGCTACTATTAAATAATTGTGTTTCTTATCTCAGAACGACCATTCCATCTTTTATATACACATACAAAGAAACCCCCACCTGTTTTCTTTTTTAGAGGATGAAACAGGCAGCTTAGATGGCAATTTTAATTGAGTGTGTTCAGGCTGTTGCACAAGAACACTGGTGTGTAGACCTGTGGCTGGAAAGAAAAGACTTTCCCTTACTACCTACTCCTTGACTTCATTACAAATATCCCTGCTGGTTCTCACAACTCAGCTCCAAGTTTGACACTTGCCAACATGTCTAGAGGCAGGAATTGTGAAGCAGCAGCATAAATTCCAGTGGAATTCAGTATGTTAATTGCTATTTCTCAGTCACAATCCACACGGGGCTGATACACCTAGTGAAATACTTGAATGACCTCTTGTTCTTTTCTGTGTGTGTATATGTGCATTTCTCAATACACATGTATCATTTTACACACATGAAAGCACACACAGTGGCTAGAAATGAAATCACTGATTGTCAAACACGCTACCTTTGTTAATAATCCCTGTACAGGAAAAAAAAAAAAGAGACAAGTGTGGTTATGTTTGCAGCCTCTGCCATAACAGAGAATTCACAGTCTCACACAAGTTACAGAGCTCCAGCGACAGAGTAAGATGATGACCTTGCAGCATAGGCCAGAAAAAGGGTGCAATAATTGGCATGAGCCCAACGTGTGCTCTAATGAAGCTACTCAGTTCTCTGCATTTTAATGCAAAGGATTTGTAATGTGCTTTAGTATGTCAGAACATAAGTCAAAAAGGGTCACTTCAAATACAGTCACGAATATAGTGCCCCTAGAAAGGAGGCTGTAGCTACTGCTAAAACCAAGCCTTGGTTAAGGCTCTCACTGCATCCCACAAAGGCACAGGGAGGATCCACACCACCCTCACACAAGCAGGCAGTGCTGGCTGTGACCCTCACCCCAGAGCACAATCTCACTGAAAGCATTGCAGGCATTAAAAATCTCCAGTGCAAGGCTTAAATTACAGAAATTATCTACCAAAGCATTCAGAGACTGCATATTAAACCAGTCTTAATCATGATCCTAATCCTAAAGGAAGCAGGATGGAGTGTCATGAGACCCTTATTAAAACCACAAAAGATTTCAGTGGGAGTTTGTCCTGAATGAAAACAGGATCCTACAACTGTAGGAATGGAGAAAGAGAGGAAAAACACCCATAAAAGAAAATGTGGTAGAACAAGGAAACACAACTTCAACATACAATTCATGATAATACTAAAATGCAGAAGGTATTTTAATGTCAATAATGTTAAGATAAAGACATTTGATATTCACTTATTTTCCTCACACCATAATTCACCCATTTAAAAAAGGAGAAAAGGTTTGCTGTCTGTGCTCTTGTACTGCCATACTACTTCATTCAGTTAAAACATTTCAATTTTCAAATTATGTTTTGCCTTTGATTTCCAGAAATTATTTCCTTTCCACATCAGCCATAATAGTTAAACAACTGTGATTCCTGGATCCTTCCCTCAATAAACAAACAAAAATATAAATATAAAAATTAGGTAATCTGAATTTCAGAAAGCAAGTAGCAAGAAAATGGGGAAAAAAAAGCACTAAGCAATGAAAAGCTACTTGAGATTTCTGAAAACCTTTAAAGTTTTTAGTAGTTCAATATTTATAGCCTGTTAAATAATTACACATACAAGAGCTTCTCACACTGAACTTTCATTTTCCTGTTATTCTCTCCTATTGAAATAACTGCAAGATTAATTGTAGCCATAAAAAGGCAGTATCTAACTCTTTTATGACCACTCCTGTCTATGAACTGCATGAACACATTAGACCAATAGGGAAAATGTTTAAATGCTGGTGTTTAAACTTTGTAGCCATCAACAAGCAAAAGCTCAAAATCCATCTGGGGGATGGAAACACTGCAAATGTCCAAGCAGACAATGCTACATGAAAAAGTGACTCCCCCACAAGATAACACTGCTCAAGAATGGAACAGTACAAACATCAGAACAGACCTAGAAGGTTTTTTCGATTGGTTTTCCTACAGAACTTGGTCAGCCCTCTGCAAAGGTCACTGCTGAGACTTAAGCTCTAAACACATTCCCTTAAAGAAAAAACATATTTTGTATAGGTATTACTTAAAACTTTTCAGCACTGTTAGAATTGGAGCACAATCATTACAAATCCTAAATTCATTTACATCTTTAGGTAAGTAAAATGCTGAGATCACCACAGCCATGTAATCATCAAAAAGGAGATGTAATTCACTGCCCACGAGTCACAGACAAAGTTATCCCACTACTGGGGATAAACTGCTCGGCTTTGAGTTCGCTGAATTTCCTTTGATGTAAGAAGAATAATTTCACACTTCAAGAAAAGGAACAGGATGCCAGAAAAACTGGATTTGATTCCTTACTTTGTCAAAGACTTCTCATGTTAGTCCCCGCAGTTTTGTGTCCTTTGGGATATTGAGGTTGACTTGGGGTTGCTCAGTCAGGACACACCTGGAGGCATTCCAGGCAGGTGCAGTGGTTATGGATCCGGAGGCACTTGGGAAGCACTGGGCTGAGATGGGATGGTTCAGTCAGGGGTAAAGGCACATTTGTGAGAATTAGAAGAATCATATACACTTCGAATAAAAGGGACTGTAAGCCACTATGCCCAGGCAACTACTGGTCTGCTGACTGACCTCAAAAAGTCTTGTTCATCTCTACTGTTAAACATTCCCATGGAAAAGGAGTTCTCAGGAGCGTGGAACCCTCTGCAAAGCAGACCTGGAAGCCAAGTGGCATCGTAAAACCAGTGAAATGAATTAATGTTTAAGTTATATTTTGGATGTGATAAAGCTTTAACAGAGGTGAGTGAACAAAGCAAAAACTGTATCCTGATTACAGAATTGCATCACTGCCAATTATCTGACAAAATAATCTGAAATGAGAGACTACAAACAAGGAGAGGTTGAGGGACCAGCACTTGTTTGGCCAACAGAAGAGAAAGCTAAAGGAAGATATCATTGCTGCCTTCAACTACAGAATGGGAGGGAATAGTGAAGATGGAGCCAGATTGCTCTCAGAGGTGCAGAGTGACAGGATGGGAGGTGACAGACATGTGCTGCAACAAAGGAGTCTGTCAAGATGAAGGGATTTTTTTCATTAATAAGGGTGGTCAAACATGAGGACAGGGGTCCACTTTAAGCAGGATATTGGACTAGATGACCCCCAGAGATCACAAATTATGAACCTCTGTCTTAAATTATTCCATGACTTCATGGAGAGATGATCATGGCTGTTTTCATTTTATTCTGTCTCAATAAATTTGATCACATTGACAAATCAAAGCTTTCATCACTAGCCCTACAAACCAGTCTGGGCACCTGGAAAATGAGACTGCCACTTTCGCACCTTGTCTCTGGGAGGATCCTGTGGCTCTAGAAGTGTTTCCACACCCAGTGCCTTGTCCTATATTTGCTTTACAGATGGGGTCCTCAGCTGCTGCAGGTCAGCAGTGCTCCCAAAGGCCCAGCAGGGACAGTGACAGGGCGACAGTGCTGTATTTTATGCTGGCTGTAGCCAGTTAGTGCAGTGGGAGTGTTGTTAAAATGCACACCTGTACATCTGGCATTAACATCACCGTATTCAATTCCCTGAATGATCTCTAACAGATTATTCCAACAGAATAGTCCTTAATTTACATGTTCCACTGAATTTGCAACCCCCCAGCATCTTATCACATTTATACCCACAGATCTGCTCTTAACCTTGGGGGAAAAAAAAGTAAAAAAAAAAAAAGCTTTATGTTACTGCCCCAGGTCCTCAAACTGGGTATGTGGCTGTGCCTGGCTGATCTGGCCTAGTTTTTTCTTTTGCTACTTGAATTCAATGGCCCAGTGTATGTGATGCCGTGAAAGAGACACTCCACCCTTCTCCAGGAAAAATTCTCCAAGGGCAGGGAACAGTTTATTAAGTCTTTTTCCACGAAAGCACAGTAATGTCACCAAACCCACTCAGTCATGCAGGAGATCTGCATCAAAGAAGAATAATAGAGACGTAATATCCTTCGGGCTGAACGGAGAGCTGGGAGAGGATTGTGTATTTGGGGGTGAACGATACCATCAATGCTACCAACAACAGGACTTTACATCTGGGCAACTTAACAGGAAATGAGGGCAGAACTGACCAGCACTGTAAGAGATCAGCACACACAGCAGCAGCACACAGAGCACCTGGGACCATGGAAAATACCCCTTAAAAATATAACTGTCAAGTTTGGATACATCTCCCTGAACAACTCATGACATGTACTTCAAAATACGAAAGAACTGCATGAACTGGTGCTGTATTTTGAACCAACATTCAGGGTTTGATTTTATATTCCACTTCTATTTTAAAACCTATTTCCAGAACTGCTGCTTATTAAACCTGCCCTACTAAATCATTCCCCTATTAAATGCAATATGAATTAAGGTTTCCCAGTCTCTTTTTCTTCCTCTTAACACCCTACACTCTAACACCCTGTACCTTTCTGTACAATAATTTCTGCTCTTAACCAGGAGAATGTCACATATCTGAAAAAGAAGTAAGTGGTGAGTTTATGCTTGCATTCCTCAATCTCATTACATATACAATGTCCTAAGGCAAGAGTTTGCCAGCTTAGATTTTCACTTGCTCTATCCCTTTAATTTGTGTTCCCATCAGTGCCGTTACTGATTGTTAGCATTTGTTTTTGTTTTTCTCTAGAGATTTTTTTTTTGCTTAAGTCACTGATTAAATAATCTAAATCCTCCAGAGGGAAATTTAAAATTTCCTTTTTGTATAAAAAGCAGAATGATTCAGTACCTGTGCTGGAACAGCATTAGGTAGATAACATTCATTTTGCTGGAGGTCTCTGTTAGCTCAGTCAGAAAAATGACTTCCCTTCCCCCTCTCTCAGCTGCAACAAACTGGGTAAGGAAAAGGTGAGGAATCTTTCCATACACATAAGCAGAGCCTGTGTATATCAGCAGTGGCTGCACCACAGCCCCAGGGCATCACCAAGCCACGCTGGGCTGCTTTTAGCGAGAGTAATGAAAAATAGGGCCAAGGCTCTGGATATGGTGGGCTCTCCAAGGTAGAGTACTGTAAGCTACCAAAAATCTCCTGCAGGTGCCAGAGACCTGTCTTGAAGAAAAATGAAGAAATTTAAGCAGTTTCTTATTCACAATGACCCATTTCAAAACATTTGAAAACAAAAGCCTGGATAACCATCTCCTCTAAAATCAGTCCATGCTAGAAACAAATCAACCTCCAACTAGCACCAAAACCCACAACAGGGAGAAGTCCTAGAGTTTTCATCAGCTGAGGATTCAGTGGGACTCAGGAGATACCCTTACAGCCACCACTCCCAGACACATTCAGTGGCTTGAAGAAAACAGTTAGAAAAATAATAATTGCATGAATAGCAGAAAAGGTGCAGACATCACAGGTCCAGCAGAAATCAGGCCAGCTGTGATGCCATCTCACCTATCCAACACAGGTCATGCTGTCCTGAACACCTGGAAATGTGTAAGATCCATGGAGAGGATATTGTTAGGTACAAAGCTGAGCAACTTCAATGATTAGGGAAACAGTAAAAGTAAAGTACAATTTTGGTTCTGTAAAAAAAAAAAAAAAAACCAAAACCAAAAAAACCAAACCAAACCCCACAAACTGTTACCTTTAATCAAGTATAAGAGATGGGGACACGACATCCCTAACTACCAATAAGAGAGCACAAATTGTATTTAAAAACACACCACAAAAACATTCAGAAAATAAAAAGCCATTTAGCAGGTGGCTAGATGCTGAGAGGAACAGCCTTGTTTTTACCACATTCTAAGCTGGAAGTACTCCTAAAATGCAACAGTCAGCATTGTCAATGCTCTTAAATTCCCTGGCTAGAATGGACTATGGACAATGTCCCAGTGTTGCATTAACTGAAGAATAACCCCGGATCCTGGCAGAGGTGCTGGCTGGTAGTTATGTGGCCTGTCTAAAAGCCATTGATTTTATAAAGCAGTTTGATCTTAACAGAGGTGAGAAATCTCTTACTTCCCAACCTGCCCCTTCCCTAGGGAAGCTCTGCAGGGCAGGCCCCTCCACAGGTTGTGCTGCATTTCTAAGCAGGAAAATGAGTGCAGCCTTGACTTCATCAGGGAGAAAGAAGATGGGACTGGAGGGAAGGACCATACAGGAATGTCTATCTATACATTTTGCCCATCACTACATTTTCTGTCTGTCATTACAGCCTCATCTTAAATAACATGTACACAGATGAAGAGTCAGGCCTTTTACAGTAATGGGCCAAATTACAAGGAAAGCCCAACACTCTTTAATAGTCTTTAATAGTTTCTTTAATAGTTTCTGTAATAGTTTCTGTAATAGTCTGCTGGGTTTGTAGCTCACTGCATTCTTGGCCAGCAGTGGCAGGAAGAGCTGCAAACGTGTATGAAGTTATTCCCTGACTAGCACTGGGTGACATGTTACCAGGCTGAATCTGTGTCCTCACAAAGCAGATTGGATCAGCCCTTGAGATGACAAATACTTTGACAAGGATACAAAACATCTGGAAAGAATGTCCCTACAAATTAAAGAAAATTAAAGCCTATATATACCAACAGACACAAGATTAAAACTACTTGATCTTTGATTAAGTGTGAACTTCAGATCTGAATAATCCTAGAAAAGTCAAGTTCCAAAATTCTAGCTGCAGATATTTTTAAGATTCAAAGGCAAGCTTTTAACTGGTATGGACAGAAACACTGATTTCTCTTGTGAGATAGCCACAAGTCAGACATAGGCTTCTATCAAATACCCTGTGAATGTCAAGACCCAGATCCATGTATCCACCACACAAAAATTGGTCTGTTTTGGCTAAAACTCATAAGAAAACCTAAATATCTTATTTTGAGGCAAAGCACAGTAAATCTGCCTGATAGAGATATAAACCAGTAAAGTATGGTAGAGTTATATGCTATAGTCTTTGGGCTGGCCTCAAAGCACTTGTATCTAAAAAAACAAATGAAGAATCGATCCATACAGGTGCTGCCACTTTCACTAGGAATTGCTGATTCATCTGTTACTCAGAGACCAGAGAACAGAACAAACTTCTTCCTGTGTTGCAGGAAGATGTTTCATGGGCCGTCTATTTTTCTGAACTGAAGAACCACCAGAGAAAGGCAGACTTTGATCTCTTAGAAAGTTTCAAGTAGGGGGAAAAAAAAAGATTAAAAAATGAAGAAAAAAAATCACAAAAATCTGAACAAATTACTTTCCTCTGAGGACAGCAGTCCCGTATGGTAACAATCTGAGGCTCAGGTCAAGCTTCTTTTGTGATATTTAAGATTTAAGGCTGATTTCCCCAGAGGATGAAATAAGTGGTGGAAAAAATGAAAGGTGAAATGGGTAGAAAAGGAATGGAAGATGATTAACAGAAATCACCAGGGATCTCAGTGCTGCATGGCCTATCCACAGCTTGTGCTACGGCCTCTGACATGAGATTTGCAGGCAGAGACTGCAGCAAATGAAGCTGCTTAGTTATTCAGTCCCCCTCCAGACAATCAGGTGGTGGAAGTAGCATTAATGAGACAGCTTTTAACTAAGGAGGATGCAGGGTGAAAGACCAACAAATACAGTGCACAAATGTTAATGTATTTATTGAGGTAATTTTTTCTGTAGCCTGTATGCGGCTGCAAAAATGATTCAATTCATTTTATGCAAGAGAAGCGCATTCATCTCCCTTAATTAGGGAGAAAGTAGGACTGGTACTAGGATTAAAAATAAAAAGTATGGTTGATTTTGAAGTCCTCTGTGTAGCCCATTCTGGTGAGATCTGATAAAATACTTCCTCCAACACTGCTTCTGACTCATGGGAATATTTGTGAAGTACATGCCTGGAAATTCAACAGAATGGCCTGTACTAGTTTCTTGCTCTGGCAAGAACAAACCTGCAGATGTAAGTAAGCACACAAATAAAAGTCTACATATTAGTATTTTCATTAAAATATCCCTGGTATTCCCTTCAACTCAACATCAGACAACCCTTCACAGTTCTAGAACAATGGAGCACAAATGGGCCGCCTCAAAAGTACGTGATAAAACACACTACATGAAACCCAAGAATGTTCTTTTTACTTACCGGGTTTTTAAAGGGTGTTACCTGCAGTAACATCTGTCATGCTTACTCTCTGCTTTAGTTATTTTACATTGCTCATCTTTCATTTGCTGCTTTTTTCATTTGTTCTCAGAGGAAAAATAAAAAATGAAGATTGAGCAATGCTATAACATTGCAAAGCTCCTCTGTAATAACAGAAGTGCTGTCTACAGAGATGATAAATCCCAATATGTTACCACGCAAAACACCAAACCTTGAGTTTCCAAAAAGCCTGATCCCAGGTGAGTATGACACTTCTCACACTGCTGCTAATCGTGAGCCTGACAAACAGCTCAAGATGTTTACAATTCCCCTGCAGACAGAAATTCAGACTAGACAGCACTGCCTGTATCATAGTCTGGAAAACTGGTACATTTGAAAGTTTGTAAACTGTGTGATTTGAATGACCTGAATCTCTTGTGTTTGTAATTTTTGTTCTAACAGAAGCATAAATTGACAGATCATCCTGCAAGTGCTGGGAATAACAGCTTCAGTTTCTCTGTGCTTTGATAAGAGAATGTGTCTGAGAAACACCACTGCTACTCACTGCATGCTGCTTCTGATTCATCTGACCCGTCGGGACATTCTTCTTCGCCATCACATTTCCACCTGGCTGGGATGCAGTGCCCGTTGTCACAAGTGAAATCTGACTCAGCACAAGTTTTCTTTGCTGCAAGAAAAGAAGAAAGTACTTGGCATGAATATAAATAGTGCAGAAGATCTCCATTGCACCCAACCCCACTAAGGAAGATATGGATTGCCCTGTACTAACAGGATTTGTTTCACATTCAACATAGCTTCTTCATGATGGAATCCCACATATATCATAGATGGGTGTTTCTTCTCACTAGAACTCTTACCCCTCCATTATTTGACAAAGGTTCACCCTTCTATGTCTTTTTCCAGCCACTCAAAAAACAGGGATGATATTTTTCAAAATAGTTTTCTAAGGCTTTTACTAAAAAAAGCTGCTGCCTTCATGGAACTGAAAGCATGCTGCATGATTTACAGACAGGCAAGACAAACAAGTATCACCTTTCGAGTACTATGATCTAAATAATAATGTTTCTATCTATGCCATCTATTCATGGCTTGTTAGTACATCTGTCACCACAGTAGATGATCATGAAGCACTCCTTCAAACACTAACATTAATTTCATTAAATGTCAACCACTCCACGCTCTTTGCTTTGCCTGCATTAATCTAGGGCTTGAAAAAGATGCAAGACATGAACTCAAGCAGTTAATTGGTCTGTTCCTCTGTGCCAGTGGTGCAGCACCACATGCTCTGCAATTCTAGTCAGCATCTTCCCACTGCGGCAGAAAGAGAAAATTCTACATATATTTGGTCCCTTCAGGCTGAGGCCTCAATGTTGATGTGACCACCACTCACTGCTTTTGCAGTGGTGACTTCAGTGGTTTTTCTGCTGACTCCTGAGCAAGGGCTGGGGCTCAGTGTCACCACCTTGAAGTGAAATGCTCTCTGGCTAACTGTTATTTACCTTTGTTAGCCATCAACTGACAGAGGAAGTGCTGGCAGGGAGATTTGTCTCTTCCCCCTGCAAAGCTGCTCACAACCTAATAGGATCACAGGAAAATTTAGGTAATGAAGGACCTCAGGAGGTCACCACGTCCAACCTCCGGCTCAAGACAGGCTCAGCTCTAAGGTCAGACCAGGCTGTTCTGTGTTTTATCCAGTCTGGTAGGAAAAAAACCCCAAGATGGAGCCAGCACAACCTCCCTGGGCAACCTGTTCTGTGGCTTAGCTGCCCCCACAGTGAGACCTGGGCTTGACAAGCCATTCCCTCTTACAAGTCTTATGCACACATATTGCTACATCAATACTTCTTCCAGCAAACATTTTCAAAGCATTAAACACAACAAATAAGCCTCCGGGGTTTGATCTTTTACTTTCCTTTCTTGTTTTCCTACATGAGCTGCTGTCAAGAAGGGAGTCATGTTAAATATCACTCACGTGCCCACACAGGAAACGAGGAGCATTGCTGTGTAAGGTACTGGAGAGACCTACACGGCTGAAATAAAGCACTCATTTTCTAGCACACAAAACATGCAGCTTCCCTGAGCAGACATCCAGCAGGAAAACACTGCAAAGCACCACTAAGCAGCTGTACAATCTCTCAGGATGCACTTTATAAAGAGAACATACATTTACTCCCCTTCTGTTGCTAAATGAACCAGATTCTGGTAGATGGAAAAAAAAAAAAAAAAAGAACTATTCTCAATTTTCTCTTCAGCCATTCAAAAACATATTATGAACTAATATAGGATAAAAAAAATCCATATAAACCAACAGTTTTCCAAGAGACCAGTCATACTGAGGATCGTCCAAAGACTTTGCACATCTGTTATCAGAGGGAAAAGACTTTCTCCCGAATATCTCCTTTTAGAAATCCAAAGCTTGTGAAACTGGCTGTTGCACATCACTTCTGGGGTATTTGATGCAAGTTTTAATGAATCCGATGTATTTAATGGCCAGAAATGCTGATACTGATAGGACACCCATGCACAGCTGACGTGAGAGCACTCTCCTGCTCGCTAGGAAGCTCACTGGGTAAAATGTTGCTTTCTGCTCTTAGGGGAAGGTTGTGGCATCTACAAATAAAACAATCACAGTTTCATCCAGAAAGGAGAGACCAGTGTAATGCTGGAGACATTAGAAACCTAGTTTTTAAAACGTATTTTGTTTTGTACTCGCTCTCTCAATGCCCTAATACCTTGCTTTCCACAGCAAAACTGTCTTTTAACTTACTCTCTAGAGATCCAAATAGTAACAAAACTACTACTGTGCCTCAAAACAAACCTCACCTTTTGCCATCAGTCTCACACTATTTTTGGGACATGGGGGCTCAGGAGCGAGGGGCCAGCTCCAGGGAGGAGAGGCACAGGCACTCCCTTCGCACGGCCAACCTGCTCCCAGCAGATGGTGGCACCGAGGGCTTTGTTCCTTCCCTGCCACTGCTCCTTCTCATGCACCACAATCAGTTCCTTGCCAGCGCTCACAAAAGGGGCAGCAGAGCGCTACTGCCAGTCCCAGGGTGTCCCTTGGAAGGTGTCCATGTGCTCCCTCCCTTCGGCAAAATGAAGCTGGGCACAACCACTCACCAGCAGTGGCTGAATCCAGAAGTGTCATCATGTCCCCAAACCCTCCTGGAGGTCCAACAGTCTCATGATATAAACCCACAGGATACAAAAGTGCTTGGTCCTTTGTTTGAATCTAAGTTGTCTAATCTCTTCAAGGAACAGGATTAAGAGAGGAGGAGCTCAAACCTTTTCGTGATTCTTATATTTATTTCGGCTATTTTAATTTTTTTTCTTTTTGTTTTTTATATTTTAAATAATATCTTTTATTTGCTATTATTTTTTATTACTATTACCCTCCAGCACAGGGTCAGAGCTCTGCAGACTGTCTCAATTCCAATAACTCCACTTTCTGTTGCAAACAGCAACTCAGATTATTCACACTGTGAGAATACTGAAGCACTGTCTCATTTCTCACCTCTAATACCAGACTGGAATCACTTTATTTCCAACCAGATTTACCTTCTGGCACTCAATCCTTATGTCTCTGGGATCACAATGCAGGCAGGGAGCAGTTAATTAAAATATCAGCTCTCTCTCTCTTCCTTCCTTTTTCTTTTTGAAGTCTGATAACTCTTTTTATTAATCTCCCATGTTATACACCTTCCTTCTATCAATAATTCATTGAGGCTTACACCATAATTTGCCAGTGGTGCATTAAAATGTAAAATAAATAAACACATCCCTTTTAGACAATGGGGAGGACACGGGTTCATTTTACGGTTTCACCTGGCTCAGAAATAGTCAAGCAAAATTAATTGTCCCCCTGAGATCCATTTCCTTTGCCGTAAGCAGCCCAGGCAGCTCTGCTCACATGTCTCTTCCAAATGAACATAAACAAACAAGAGTGAGTAGTCACAGCACCCCCGAGCCTCTGTTCCTCAGGGTGCAAACCGATACCTGGAACGAGAAGAGAGACGGCTCCCGAAGCCTGCGCAGAGCCTTTCATCTCCTCCCCTGCTCGGATGCACCAGTGACACCAAAGAGGCTGCCTCTCTTTTGACTCTTGCTTCTCATTTGCCTTTAGTTCCTGCTTTTCCTTTCCCACATGTGCAGGTGGACAGATCTGTCAGAAACTCTACCAGTGCCTGTGCGACCACAGGATCAGGTCCCACAGGGAATGAGCCCTGGCTTGGGCAGCTCTCCAAAGGAGGCCTTAGTTAAATGCAGTCATTCCTGCTTCTCTTCTCCCAGAAAGAAAGGCAAGGGAAGAGAGAAAGAAGATTTCAACATTACCCAGCAGTGACTGAAAAATACCCTAACATGCTGAGTTTTAAATAAAACTGCATCAAATCCAACATGGACTCTCATTTTCCAAAGTGTCCTTTTCCGTTCCATTACTCACATCTCTTATCCTGAACGGCAAGTAAGGATTATGGGGTCATCCCTGCAGCAAATTAAAAGCAGAGAACCCAGGGAGAGTGGTTTAGAACATGAACATTTATAGAGTGAATTCATAAAAAAGCAGTGACTGGGGACATGTTTAATTAGACTTCAGGGAATAAATATACACTAAAAGGAACAAGCCTTGTACTGGCTAGGAGCAGGGACTGGATGATATAAATGTGACTTCCAACTTCTAAAAATACCTGCTTCTGAAAGATCAATTTCCTGACCATAACCCAAACAAGATATCTGAATCTAACAGAAAAGTCCAGGACTTATTCTTTCTTCCTTTTTCTAATAAACCCCAACATCCTCCCACTGCCCTCAGTCACTTCATTTAAGCTCACTTAATTTTTGCCTCAGTTTTAGAGGCTTTTCAAGGCAGGTACATCTTTTCAGTTACTCCTTGTAAGACACAAGGCCCCTTGTGATTAAACTTCCAATTCATGACTTGTTTATTCCTATTTTGCACATCTGTAATATTAAGCAATACCCAACTCTAAAATAGTTTCATTTCTTGCTACTCCCGATTTCCCCAAACCAACAGCTGAAAAGCAGAATGAACGTATTTCCTCTCTTATCATCAACAGTTCTGTGTAGCTGTTCAACAGCAGCAGTAATGTAAAAGCACATAAAAAAAGCATATTTTCTTATTACAACTTGCCTGTAAAGGACACTTGAAAATAAGGGCTTGTATTTTTCCCCATAAGAGAATGAACCCTATATAGTAATAACGCTCTAAACACAGGACTTTAAGACAAAGAGTTTTGTTCAAACTCTGGGTTGCGTATCCAGACAGAAAACCAGGCCAATGAGATCATCCCTGAGTGTTAACCCACAAAGATCCTGCAAACTGTGCCCCCTCCCCACTTTCTCCCCTCAGCAACTGTTGGCCAACTTCCACCAATTCTAAAAGATGGGAAAGATGTGGAAAATAAGTCTAATCCCACGAGTTGCATAAAACTGGGAGCTGAATAGAGAACAATCAAAATCACAGCTCCACAGAGGGAGATAAGGGCAGAAAGCGGCCACAGGGCTGATCTGCTCCATGTGCTGCCAGTCAGACAGGACTGCCCAGACTCTGCATCTCATCCCAAGGTGGCTTTATGGCAGAGGGAAGGTGGCAATTAGGGATTAAAAACCCCAGACACTGAACTCATTGAAAAGTGGTTTAATTTGTTCCACTACCCCCATTCCTTTATGCAGATCCTGCTCCTATTTTAACTTCTGAATCAACACCAGACTTCCCAGCAAACTGTGTATCTGCTCTCATTTGCAGCCAATATTCAGTCTTCTTGCAGAAAACAGTTTCACCCAAGCTGCTGTAAAAATGTAACAAAATAAAATAAAAAAGCTTACAATGGAAGTTTTGCTGTGATCCTTCTGCAGCAATAAAACAGCACACCCTGTAGGACATGATAATGGAGAGATGATGGTGGGCCAGAAACACTGAAATTCATAAAACAGGGTATCATTTCATGCTGGGAAGCTTCAATGGCAACTTTGATCAGTGGCTTATCAGAGCCACTGACAAGGCTCCATATGAGAAGAAGAGAAGCAGCATTGCACAAGTTCAGGAGCTTAAACACAGCCCATCAGCACCAATCTGCCCTGAGAGGTGCCAACCACAGCTCAGTGGGTAATGGAACACCAACCAGCTCCTTCCAGAACAAAATACATCATTATTATGGGTCACTCTGCACCTCCTAAGGACTTCTATCAATCCAGTCTCACAGTGAGCAAAACATATCCCAGCTCCATCACTGCCTTGGCCCAACGAGGTTTTCTGCTTCCCAGAGAAAGGTAAGGGCTGTGCTCCTGATTCAGCTCAAGAGAGTTTACACAAAACTCGACAGATAACCTCAGTCAGCTCCTGAATCACAAACACAGCCACCAGGACACTGCAAATGCCACTCCCAAACAGAAATTCCCAGTAACAGAAGAAAACAATTTAAAAAAAAATTTAATTCAAAGCTATGTTCACCACAAACTCGACATATACTCCCTAACTCAGAAAACACTTGGAGCAGGAGACTGAGCCCTAACCACATACTTTGACAGCATCCCTGCCCTTCAAAAAGAATCTGTGCTATTGATCCCCAATCCTTTGATCAGGTTTTATACCCAAGAATGTCTTAGTTGTCTTAAGGAGATCTGAAAATCCTAACCTACATCTGCGGCCCGAGTCCTCTCAGTTCCTGCTGTTGATTTTGCAAAGGAGGAAGTGTCACAGGGAGTGTGGGACAACCCGCCCCCGGAGAGGTTTCCTGCTCCCAGCAGGTGGGCACACAGCGCTGAATTCCCTGCTTCAGGCATCCAAACACCGTGTGCTGGGAGCCTGACCCCTCACAGCACCTCTGCCACAGCCATTGCTGCCAAATCCTCGGCATGGGAATCCCAGGAACATGCTGGTTTGCAGCTACAAAATGGCAACAGAGATCCAAGAGTTGAAATATCAGAAAATCCTAGTGGATGTGGATCATCAGGTCCTTTTAATTTTCAGACAACTAAGGACACCTTGAAGTAATAAAAGGGAATATTTAACCATTCTCTGAATCTGGCCACTTTTTTTTGACGCTGCCATCTCAACAGGCAATTACTTTTATAAAGCAAGATTAATCAGATCTCCTCAAAGAGCCAGTGCTCAGGCACAGACCATGGTCCCTTTGATACTCCACATGAAACACATTCTAAAGAAACTTCTCCCCAAGACCCCCTGAAACAGCCCCAGAAAACAATGCCCCATTGACAGAATCGCAGTCAGAGGCTCTGGGGCTGCCTGAAGCTGCTGCTCAAGCAACCAAAGCATGCACCTGCAGAGCCTGAAGCCCCTCAGATCAATCAAATCAAACCAATGACCTTAAAAGAAGAAAAAGAGATGTCACCTGTGATTTTTCATTAGTATCAAAGGTATCAACTTTTGTGCATTTTAAATGGTAATATTATATTACCATTTACCAAAATAAACCTCCTATTTAGAATTAAATACATTTTCATGTTTAATATTGAATTCAATGTAAGGAAAATGGCAGAACCTAATTGAAACCTATGAAAAGGAGAACAATGAAACAACGTTCTGTTTTCATGTATGAAATTAAAGTGACTTCAGCTAACAAATGCAGGCCTTCCTTCCTAAATTTACTCACATA
Source organism: Corvus hawaiiensis (assembly GCF_020740725.1). Classification (NCBI taxonomy): domain Eukaryota; kingdom Metazoa; phylum Chordata; class Aves; order Passeriformes; family Corvidae; genus Corvus; species Corvus hawaiiensis. The sequence goes on from NC_063221.1 coordinate 27,929,117, forward strand.
AATCAAGGTAAAACTGAGCAGTATTTTTCCCCAGCCTGTCCTGAGGTTGCTGTTGTCATTTCAGTCTTTAAGAAGGGCTGTATGCTCAAAGGTTGCTCTGTTTTTTACCAAATCTACAAGCTGATTTAATGAATGCAGTATTTGTCCCTACAAACCATGTTTCACCAACAGGAAAAGCAGAATTTCTCTTCTTCCCAGAAGAGAAATCAAGGACAAAAACATCCACTTGGACTGGCATGCTCCTTCAAGGGCATTAGAGGTCTGTCAAACTTACTGCTTGGTATTCAGGACAACTTCTCCTTGCAAGTTTGAAGGCTTAGTCAGGGCTCTGGGGCTTTGTCTTAGGGAGCTTCGCAGCTGGGAACAGCCCAGGCAGAAAGCTCAAGTGCTGCCTCACTCACTTCAGAGGAACGTGCCCCACACACCTTCAGGCAAGGCTCCCTCCAACATCTGCTCCCTCCATTCTTCCCTCAGCTTTCTGCATTTTTTAAAATCCACTCATAAGGCATCAGTCATCTTTTAAGCTGTACAAACCCAGGTTTTGTGACAATTTCCTCATTTTTATTCTCCAGGAACCCCCATCACCTCAATGTTCAAGTCTCTGGAATTTAAAAAACAACAAACAAACCCACAAGACAACCAACCAGCTTCCCCCACACTGTACTTGTACATTGGAAAATCACGTCCTTCTGCAGAGGAAGGGAGAGGAAGGGACAGATTTTCCTACCAGCATCTGAAACACACTCCATCTTTGCTCAGAAATAGGCTGGCAGCCCTGTCCAGCCTGCAGTCACCTCTGGATGCTACCCATCAGCCTCATTGTTGTGTGACACCTCACAGCAGGTGTGAAAAACCACCCACCACCCAGTGTCAAAACATGCCACTGACAAAATCTCACCACGGCTCTTCCTCATCCAGCAGCAGCAGTGACAAGAAGGCTGCCAAGTGCATAGACAAGGTTTACCTTCAGTAAACGGAATTTTTCTTACAACAAAGGTTATACAAGGTAGCACTGAATGAAAGGGCTATCAGAAAACTTGCTCCCCCTTTAAGAGATCTGAGAACTTGAAAGTGCACAAGGCATGTCCTCCCTTGCAGGTCCATGGACACAGAGACATTGAATGACATGCCAGAACTCATGCAGCAGATCTGTGGCACAGCCAAGGGCCTGCCCACGTCTTTCTGCCACACTTGATGGTGCGGTCGCCGTATCTTACGCTCAAGTCAAGATTTCCTCTGTGTGGAAAAGAGCAGCCATCGTTCTGCTGTGGAAGCTGAACGTGTTTCCAGAACTCCATATTGCTGCAGTCATGACCTTTTCAAAGGATTTGGTATGCTCCGACTTTCCAGTTTGTTTCTAAATATTTCTTTGACTGAAGCTCATCCACACTGACTTTTGCTGACAGAATTGCCAGCTTTGTCTGTCTCTTTGGGTTTTGTTTTGCCTTCTTTTAACAAGCAAGACATTGTTGCAAGACAGAAGCTCTTGGGGTGGCAACAACATGTATGTTATTTCACAATGAAGGATGTCCACAAATTCCTCAAGAGGCACTTAATATTATTCTGTCTTTCTATTTCTGGGAATCAAACACTAGGGGCCATATTCTACCCTGATGAAACATCACCGAAGTCCATGAATAATCACTGGTCTCAGTGGTCTCTGTGCAAAATTGGTCTCAGATGTTTTTATGACACCCTATGACGTCTATTTTCAGTACAGGTTTTATAACCCTCAGCCTAAGAGTCAAAACCCCTGATGACAAAAGTTCCTGGTGCCCTGCGTCAAACCCCCGATGACAAATGCCAGGTTTCCTGAGGACAAAACAGACTGAGAGCAAATATAGTAAGACAGAAAAGCAGAAGTGGTTGAGTTGATGGAGCAATTTTGGTTCCCACCTACACATATGCCCATAGCTTAGCACACAGGTACCAGGGAAAGAGAACAGCCATAATTGATGGATAAAATTGCCTTCAGTTATTCAGAAAATGAGAGAAACGAGACTAAGGCACGTGAGCACAGATAGAGAAAAGAGACAAAGACATGTGAACGCAGATTCTTTTACCGAGTGAGATATAAGGAAAATGAAGGCCTCCCTATATAGTCAGTGCTCTCTGCTCTACTTCATGTTTTTAACTATGATTCCTTTTTCATAGATGGTGGTAAGAAAATCTCAAAGACCAGTGGAGAGGATAGCAAAGAATACCTCTGAAGCCTGAAGCACCACTTTTTCTTACCTGGCCCATGCTGTCACATTGAAACATAACAACACTGGGGTTTACAGGTGCAGAATTTGCCTTTCACAGCTTGGACACAGCATTTAAGTTCTTGCTGTATGAATTTAGTGTACACACTGTGAGGTTAAAGTGCACCACAGCAAAACATGGCACCTCCAGCAGAATTTCACACCAAGTTTGCACGCAGGAGGTAAACCCAGGGGCCCTAAATCCTGTACAGAGCCAGGTATGATGAACTCCCTGTCATGCTTTCACTGGAGCTGCATGATCTGGGTTTCAAATCAGCATCAGGCATTTCTGGCAAGCCTCAGCCCCTGGCTGCACATTTGTCACTGCTCTGGTAGGGTCTGCCCTGGCACAGCTGTGTGAGCTTTGTGGCTCTGCTCACTTGGCTGACATGGGCTGGGGAGCACAAAAATTCTGCGGGGAAGCAGCAGCAATTTCAGCAGCCACCTTTGCCACTGAGAGCAGAGCAGCACCACTACACACTGGGGGTCTCCAGAACTGCAGGCAAAGTCACTTCCTCTACAAATCAGCTTTAAAAACAGCCAAAGAGAAACAGACACCGTTTAAGCCCTGTTTTACAGAACTTGGCCTGGGTCCAGGCTGCATACTGTTCCTTACAACTGTGTGGGAAACCAATAACCTGATATTTACACCTGCGGGCTCTGTGTTTGCAAGCACGGTGAAACACACGTGCAGGACATTCCTATGCACGAGCATTATATTTCCAAAAATGTGGTAATTACTAACAGCACAGGTATCTCTGACCTGTCATAAAAATTACCCAAATCTAAGGACATGCTGGAAACGTGACAGAAGTCATTGCAAAGCTCCCAATTTCTAGGAAAACATAGCGGGGAAAAAAGGAAAAAAGCAAAGGCTTGTCAAGAGTCAGGATCAACGGCCTAAATCAGAGACTTGAAGACTCAATCCATGCAGTGGCAAAAGGATGCCTTGTGTAGGTAGGAAATAGGGAGAAGGGACACATGAAGTGTAACAGACCTGAGATGCCTGAGGAGGGAGGTATTGCTGGTTCAATGCACAAATCCATGTGGGTGGACAGGAGGGAAAGGCGACGAGGGTTTGTGCTCCCAATTAGGAATTAGGGAATTACATGTGCAACAACACACCTGAGCATTCTGTTTGGCAGCCAACAGCAAGAGGAATGAAGCTGTTATTTTGCTTGGTTCTGCTGCATTTATGCATTTTTTATTAGAAGCAGCACTGCATTTTATGTCAATTTACACATGGTCCAGTTGCTTAATGTTGGATCGATGTTTGCTCTTTTTCTTCTGTTCCTACTTTAATCAATAAGTTGCAGAGTAAAGCATGCAAGAAACGCTCTTAGAGTTAAGAAAAAACCCCCATGTGCCATGGTTTATTTTCTGGGAGGCTAAAATACTACAATTAAAATACCCACTGAAGTGTCTTGGAAGAATGAAGAGTCAATAACCATAAAAGGGACAGATTTTTCTAAAGACTTAAATCTAGTGTTTTCAGCTTTGTTCCCTTTTTCCACTTACTTTGTTATTAACAAAATGATGGCACTTTAGAAGTAAAAATTTTTTCCTAGGGTTATTTTAGAAAGCTCCCCTTTCTGGACCTACATTCATAGTCTTGAAGTATGGAACTCATTCAGATACCAAAAATAGAAATGGAAAATGGAAAGCAACAACTGGATTGCCACAAAAACAAAACACCAGAAATCCCTTATGCTGTAACAAACACTACTGAAAGCATTCTTACATGACACCAATAGCTATGGTAAAAGAACTTAAAGTGAATTAACTGGGCAGCAACACATTGGGAATGTCCAAGGTAATTTAAAAAAACAATAGACCCTGGTTGTTAATGATCTTCAGACAGACCAGTGCCACAGATGTCCCTGTGTGTGCACCTGTGAAGACACCTTTTCTACAGCTCTGTTAGCTGCTCCATAAAGAAGACATTAATTGCATCCAATGACTAATTTGCCAGGAATCTTGCTTTTTAAGACCACTGAATCAGAGCCCTGGGAATTGTAAGGGATCGCACACAAAAGCATTTTCAAGCCTGTCTCCAAAGCCAGCATCGTTTCAGACTGAACAGCAGGTTCATCCTCTGATCCAAGTCTGTTGCGGCGGAACAGCGCCAAACAAATGTCTGTTAATATTCTGCCAGGAAGCACGAGTGGATGGGCTCCTGCATTGCATTAAGGCAAGTGCTCAGGTTAAGAGTTGGCCATCGGTCACGCAGCACCCCCATTCAAGCGTGAACCTCTTCACCCATCACCGTGTGTTGTCAAATGCTTTTGTGCATTGCAATATTAAATACTTGTACCCTGGGGATGGGAATTGAATAGGCACAACACAGAAATTATGATGCCTGCAACCATAGCCTTTAACCTATTAACAAGTATGACCAAGATCACTTATTCGGAGCTCTCTAATCATCAAGGCAAGAAGACATCAACAGCTACTGTGTCACGCTGACAGGGCCTTCAATGGGAAGTGTGGTTCAAAGGTCCACAGGAAACACAAAGAAGCTTTGTTTTTAGATGTAAAGAACAAAGCTACCATGTGGCACAGCATCACACATGCAATTAGTCAGGAAAGTTAATACAGTAGAAGCAGATGGTGGAACCATGTCAACATTTTTAGTGGGCACATTTCCCCTTACTCTCCAGTTGCTGTGATCCAAGGTCGGGGGAGCAGCAGGCAGATTGTTGGTAAGCTGGACCCCACCAGGGATTGACAATCCTCTTTTATCTATCCATCTGAGGTACCCCTGTGCTCCCACTTCTACTGGCATAGCTCCATCTGTGACACCTCCTCTCCACCACATCCCCACGCCGCAGGGTAGCACCATTAACCTCAGTGCACACTGAGAGAAAATGAGGCAGAGACAGTCAGTCCCTGACCCTGGTTGTGCTGGGAGATACTGACAGGAAAAGGCATTAAAAACTCCCCTTCAGTGGCGCTTACACTGCTCGTTCTGCTCCTTTCTGCAGCTCAGTGTGTTACCAAATGCTGCATGAATCACATGTACAGCACACATCACTCCGCAGGACTTTACACGTTTGCAAAGAGCAACTGCTCCTTTCTCGCTGCCAGCCCTAAAGCTCAGCTAACACAGGGTAGAAATGAGAGGCTTCTTGGTCACCACCAATCACACTGGACACACAGAAAATGTAAAACCCAAACCACAAGGATCACACAAAGAAATACAATACAGGAAATGCTGTGGTTTGCATGACTTTGAAGTTAACAGCCCTGCACAGTCTTCAGACAAAATCTCTCTGCTGCTGTTGGCAACCAGTTCTGCCCAGTTCCCCAGCTCCATACCTCATGGATTTCAACAGCACCCAGGTGAGGATGGCAGGAGCTTTCAGCTCTGCAAGTCATTTAATTAAAATAAAATGAACAACCAGCAGTCAGTCAAACCGTTAGAACGCTCCGGCCACCACAGCTGCTGAAATCTGCAGCCCTCGGTCCAATCTGATTTCCTTTAAAGCTCTTGGCAACCCATTAATTAAAACACATTATTTACAGCTTCCAGGGCCTTGAAACCATGGGATGCACTTGATGGAATTTATGCAATTACGTACAGCCAGTCCTAGTGACAGGCTCCATTCTTGCTCCTGCTCTCCCGTGCTCCCACACTCGGCCGTTTCCTTTCCTGCGGCTCATCCACGCGGTGCTGTTTGGCCTGGGCCTGCCACGCCGGGATCGGCTGCCATGGAAATGAGCAGGAGGCAACAAAAGACCTGTGAGTCTCTTGCTGGAGATGGAGGAGTAGCAAGGCAATAGCACAGGAAGGCCAAGACAAAGAGAAACCAATTTGCCTGCTGCCTTTAAACACAAACAACCCTCCCCCTTTGTGCAAGGAGATGTTGATGAATTGAGTTTCCCCCTGATTGAAGAAACCAAGCCCCTTCCAGCCAAATGCAACAAAGCCATGTAGATGGAGCATCCTGCCTTTGGTCCTATGCAGCATTCCATCCGTTAGTGCTCTATGGGGAAACGATCCCAAAGCAAACCCAGAGAAAGTGTAGTTTAATAAGCAATCCCTATGTCACTGGTACCACAGCATCAGCTGCAGACAGATTTCTCTGCTTCCAGAAGGAGTTTCTCTTTTTACTCCATTATTAAGCAGTCACGCTCATCAGCAATTCTGTGACTTTGCAAGAAAAAAGCATCTTAAAACATAACCTTACAAAGTATGACTGACAAGCATAATTAAGTCTCCTGTGTCTTTGAACTGATTTCCAAGAGAAGGATTGAGAGCAGCCCTATCAGGGACTTAGGGGTGCTAGTGGATGAGAGGCTGGACACGATCGGGAGATGCGCACTCACAGCCCAGAAACCAAATATGCGTCCTGGGCTGCATCCAAAGGAGCGTGCACTTAGACACAAGTCTAAAAAATAAGAAATTTTTATATAGCATGTAAAATATAAGGAATACAGAAGGATATAAAGAAGATATTTTTTACATCACTGCAAAACACTGGCACACATTGCCCAGAGAGGTGGTGAATGCCCCATACCTGGAAACATTCTAAGTCTGGTTGGACAGGACATGCCTGCCCATGGCAGCGGGTTGGACGAGATGACCTTTAAAGGTCTCTTTCAACCCAAACTGTTCTGTGATCACTTGTGTTTTATGAGAATAAAGGGAACATAAATTTTTATGGAACCGTGAACTTTTTACTGCTTATGGAGTCCCACATGAACGCTACTGAAAGATCAAGTACCCTAAGTCCAACATATCCATAGATATAATCCTCCCAATGGTTATTACTTCCCCCCCAGCCCCATGTGTTTTTTACCTTTTTTTTTTCCATGAGGCCAAGCAACTAATCTATGCAAAACTTATGGAAACCATCCAGAGATATAAAAAGGAGAAGACTCTATGAAAAGGAACCACTATTGAAGCCTAATAGCTTTTCTCCAGCAATATAAAAGTGGATTTTAGCTTTATTCTCCTGTGGTTCATTCACAAAAGGAAGGAAAGCAAGAAGTGCAGACAGCATTTCTTGCATGATGCAGAAACAGCTCCACAGATTTCAGTCTGTAATTCCAAATACCCAATGTGCACCCTGCCCTCAGCTGGTGTGAGAAATTGCTTGCCTGCTCTGAAGTCACTGTAGCTACACCAATTCAGATTAGCTCTAAAAGCCTCTTTCATCAAGATGTATTGCAGTATTGCACTGGTATTATTTAAGTCCAGATTTAAATGTACTACAGAAGAGGTATTTTTTGCTGCAGAAAACCCAGAAACTCAGGACATTGCATCAACATTTGTCTCCTGATTAAGTCTTTTGTCATTGTGATTTTCATAAGAAGAGCTATGAATGGATTTATAGGAGATAGTGACCATGAAAACGTCTCTGAGATTACTGTTTTATTATGCTTTCTTGCTTTTCTGTACTGGGTCCCTGTAGGTGATAAAAACACCAATGCTTTCCCTCCAGGGCAGCCAGAATTAAATACCAGACACCTTTCAGCAATTAAAAAAAAAAAAAAATCAGCAATATGCTTCAGACCATTCAAAACAGGAGTCTGTAAAGGCCTGGCCACTAGAGTATGGAGCCCTAAACCTGCAATAGTTCAGTAATTTACTGGGTCCCCAGCATCAATGTCCACTAAAAACATTAATCTGTATGTAAAATTTTAAGTCAACAGGGTTTGGGGTTTTTTTTAATTATCTTTTTTTATCTTTTGAATCTGTTACATCATAGATATTGGCAGTGCAGTAAGTGACCTGTAGCCCCTGCTAATCAGTACCCTCCAGAAATTAAAAAGTAGCATTGGAACCGAAAACTGAGTTTCAGAGATAAGAATTCTGCCTCCAGCAGAAGGAACAGCATCCTCCATCTCAGTATGTCAGAAATGAAGGTACAAGTAGAGGAAGCATTTTCAGATGTTCCTCCAAAGTCTTCTCTAAATAGCAGCACAGGTAAGACCCTATGAAGACCCCGGCCACAAGGTAAAGTTAGAAGGTTTTGTCACCACCAAACACCATCCAGCCTGGATTGGATCCCCAGGACTGGGACCGGTGAGCAGTATCAGAATCAAACTTCCCCTCTGCAAATCGTTTCCAGTCACCTCAGTGTTACCAAGACAACTCCAGCACCCAGAATACAAATTACCTTTGGGGTAGCACCGTAAACTCTGAGCACTTACCAACGCTGCATGCAAATTTAAATCACAACAATTTAAGTGACAACTGTGTAAACAGCAGAAACTATTAAACTATCACAGGAGTCAATAGTACTATAGTCAGGAAAAATGTTACTGGAGGCAGCAACAAAACCGAGCAAAAGGAGGAGGAGAGACACATTAAAAAGTTCAGCCTTGTAATTCATGAGTGCCAGGCGAGGGCTTCTCATTCCCTAGGAAACATCACTTTTTCTTTGACTTCTCCTTGTCCTGGATATCAACTATAAATTAGGCCCGATGTTGGGGCAAAACTTTACATGTAAGAAAGCCAGGCAGCTTTGGGTGCCAAGAGACACTGGTTATAAACAACCCTGGAGCTTTATTTCCAACAGCTGCATAAAAAAAAGGAAAAAGAAGGAAGAAAAGAAAGAAATATACCTTCTTTTGCCTTTGGCATTGATGTGTGAGGCAGTTTTAAAACTCAGTGTTAAAGAAACGCTCTGGATGCACAAATTGTTTTGAAAAAAATGCTGATAAACCAAGCACAGCAGCAGCTACATTACTGCCCTGGAAAGTTACATTAGCAAATAGCTTCAGCAAGAGTAACTATAAGGACTTGGGCAACAGAAATAAGAATTTTAAGACCCGCGACAAACTCAGAGACTGAAACCTGAGAACGAGGGAGGGGTGGGAAAGACCAAAAGCTGCAGTCCCTATTACAGCTGAGTAACACAGAGTAGTTTTTTTATCCTTTCAGAACATTTTTAGTGGAAAGTCCCAAACACTTTACAACCAGGACACTCAGAGCCAGTTCTTCAGGAGGAGACCTTCAGGGTGCCCTTGATTTTATGCTTCCATCAGGAGGTAACTTCACCTGGCAAGAGCCAGGAGTGTTCCAGCCAAACTCTTTCCTCTCCAGCTGTCCTATCTTCATGCACACTGTAACAAAAAAAACCCCCAAAGCCCTGCATTTTGGGGGGAGCACCCTAAACCAGATCCCTCAAGAGCAAGCAGTGGGGCAATGAGAACGACAGCAAGTGAAATAAGTCACTCAGCTACCACAGCATTAACAGCCACTTAAGCTGTTATTTGTTAAAAATTATTTATTAGGATGCATATTCCTCCAGCAAGACTCTCGAAAGATCCCTGGCAGGAGGTCTGGACCCTCAGGCAGCTTTGCAGATCTCCCCCACAAATGAAAGCCAGCAGGGAAGTCCTGCTGTCCATAACTCACATGGCTGCTTGGAAGTTGCTGAAATGTTCACACCCCTTTATTTTCCCCTCTTACAGTGACACTTTATCAAGTGCTTGGCTACAAGAGGATTTACTGATTAAGGTATCAAGTGCAACAGCTCAACTGCACAGAGCCAAAAGCAAGGCAACATGACCCTGACCACTTTATTCCGTCTTTTCTTTTGCTACAGTAAAGTCCATCCTACCAGCTTGTAAATAAAAAGTCTCGTTCTCCTGCCAGGTAAAATTACTGTTGGAAGGTCTCTATGGCCAGGCAGGAGCCTCAGTTAGAGTATGAGAATTTGCCCAGTGGGACTCTCTGTGCAGCCACAATCACTTCAGACATTGATCATTCCACAGAAGATGATGTGGGATACAACCTCCCGTTATTAGACCTTTCCTTGCCCAGCTGGAAGCAACTGATGAAATCCCAGAAGAGCTTATTTACAAAAATCAAGAGAACCCTCTTCATGCCTGTGCATTAAAAACCCTCCCTGCTCACCAGCCATTCCCTAAAGGCCACATCCTGCTCTGATAGTTTTGAGATGGGAGAAGGCAGGATTTTTCCAGGACATCCTGCTTCACACCTTGGGAGGAAGACGCTGCACATGCACAAACCATGTGCATATCCCCCCCTGGAAGTGGGATAGAGAGTTGGGATTGCCCCTGCTTGTACGCCAGTGGCAAGAACATGATCAACTTCAGTACTGATCAGAATTGATGTACAAACCCATCAAACTGGCAAATAATGGTGAGACTTAACAGAATCAATTAAAATCTTCATTCTGAAAAGAAAAATAAGAAGGGCATAAAAAGTTCTTCACTATCCCTTACCATGTGACAGCTACAGTGAACAGGCCTTAAGGAGAAGTTGTGAGATCTAGTTCATCTCATCCATCACCAACTGTCTGTCTTTCCAAAAGCAGAAGATAGGAATAAAAAGACCCCAAGCCCTCAGGAAGCCTAAAGAAGCAAAGAACCTCAAATTACTACTGTTAGAAATGATGTTGTTCTAATGACTCTGTCCTACAGTCCTTGGCATTGGGAACTTCAATCCCAGTATCTTCTCTCAATGGTATCATTTTTCCATTTGCTGTGTGTGCATTTTTTTTCCATTAGTTGCCTCTAGGAAATGAAAGGGAACTGGTGAAGGAACACAGAAGGAACAGTCCACCTGCACTGGGGAGGGATGGGGGAATAACTGCACACTGGCTTTGATGTTGTTCACTTTTCTTTAGCTGTTATAGGCAAAAGAATAAGCAAAACAGTGAATATGAAGTTAAACCCATTCCCAAGTCAATAGCATCCAGTCCCAGGACAGATAATCACCTAACAGGTATCACCCTGGACATGCATGTGGAAATTAACATGAAATGAATTATTAATAAGTACAAATGTCTAAAAACAACCACCAGCATCCCAAAAAGCAAACAAAAAAACCCAACCAACATTAAACATGGGAAAAATGCAGCCATGGAATTTAGAAGGCAGATGTTTCTCCAAACAGCCATATATTTAACAGTCCTGATCTTTAGAACGACAGCCACTGGCCAGCATTTCCCTTCTGATGGACAGAATCATTCCTGTGTCCTGCAGAAGCAAGTAACACACAAACTGACCATCCTCTGCCCTTGGCTCTCTGTTGGGAGAGGGGTGGAAGGGAGGAGTGGGCTGGCAGAATAATCATTAGAGAAGGGAAGGGGCCTATGCACAGAAAACACCCACTTGCAAAGTTCCTTTCTTGTGAAAGAATAAATGATTCAAGGATGCGAAGCTGCTAACAGATAATAGAGCAAAGCCATTTACAATATTTTAGTAAGAAAGCTCCTATTCCCTGCCTTGTGAAAAAAAGTTTTGTTTCTCATAGAGCTGACTCTATTTTTTCCCTTTTTTCTTCTCAGCTCTCAGTCTGTGGCAGTTCATTATAAGATATGAACGTTTCTCTTTGTTCCTGGGTCAGCCAGGTCCTGTCATACAATTCAATTGGCAGGTGAATTTTAAATGGGTCAGAACTGATAGTAAGCTCTTAAAATGATAATAGGTCCCTGGAAATAGAAAAGAACAGAGGGGACTTTCTGAGTATCTGTGTCTCCAGATAACCTTTGTTATGTAATGGAGCTGCCTTACACTGATTTTTTTTTTCCCCCTGCCATGGAAGTAACTATGTCAAGGCCTGCTAACATTGGAATAGCTGTTTATCAAGGAGAAACTTGACAAATGCACATAAAGCCTGGGAACACTGCAGAGAAACACAGCCTCCAGGTCCTGCACCCAAGTCAGACCCTCTCAGGGTCCTCCTTGCATTTGCAGCACAAGGGCTTCTCAGTCCCTACCAGGCTGCTGCATGGTAGGCAAGGGCAAGGCACAGGTCTAAGGCTACAACACTCAAAAGTGCCCAAATCCAAATGAAGGACTGCCAACAGTGACCTGTCCTGTAGAGCAAAGATGAACTGGTTTGTTGGCAGTCTCCTAAAGACTAAATCTGACTCTCCCCTAAAGCCAGATGCGCTATGTACAAGGGTACAAAGTTACTGTGGAGACAGATGAATTTATAAATAGTTGCTAAGAAGCTCTGAGGCTTATACAAGTTTTCTGTGAAAACATCAAGTCCTTTGCTAACTCAGTTCAATCACAGGCTCACGACTGAGATCAAACCCTCACTGTCCTCTCCTCAATTCCTCCAAGGCCAAATGAAGACCAGTCGCTAATATTCAAAACATAACTTATGATGGCTACTGGCTGCTTGGAGCCCACTGTTCAAAATTTTATCCTCTCAGGAAATCCTCACTGATAAAAGCCAAGCCAGAAGCAAAAAACCTCCTGCTTCCCCAAGTCATGCTGTGCCTCCAAACACAGCCTGAAGAGCTTTCCTAAGGGGTTAATCTGAATTTATGTAAGCTCAAATGGAGAAAAAAAACATGGTCTCTTCTGTGTTTTAGCTGCAATGAAACAAGAAGGAAAGTTGAGAGCCACAGACCTCTGGTGTGATTCTCGTAGTCCCAGCCCAGTCCATTTTTCTCTGGGACCAGCATTTTCAATGGACCAGCATTTCCACTTTGATATCAAAATGCTTAACAAGTTTTTAAATAGCAGAGCAAGAGAAAATCTACAATTATTCCAGCTTCAGGCCTGTCCTTAGAGATTTGATATTATCTAAAAACTAATAAAACCATTCACAAGAAACAGATGCAACAAAATTACAATTTGGAATAGTTTTTCCATAGTCAGCAATCGGAGACTACTTAAATTTATGTGAACACAAAATTATAAGCCTGCAGTATTTCCACCCCTTTCCAATCACCTCCTTGAAAATTATGTATTGTTTTCTGCTCTATTTGAATTAATTCTTAAAACTGGAGGTTTATATCAGTTTTTATTAGTTGTTTTCCCTGCTATTTCTTAGTGTGATTTTACTGTACAACTTGCCACACTGCAGAATCTTTATTCATGCAGCAAAGAAGCTGCCAGGATGAAGCTTTAGTTTGTAGCTTAGTCCTTTTATTAGCCTAAATTTTTGTGATCATCTTTTATAAAATCAATAAAATATTTTATAACCATGAAAGAAAAAAAAAAAAGGGGGGGGGGGGGGGGGAAGAAAAAAAAAAAAGAAACCAAAACTGAAAACCACCCTTTAACCTTCCAAGGGCACAGCAGAGCCCTAAATCAGTGACAGCTGGGATGCATCCCATTCATCCAAACCCTCATTCTGCGGCTGCACTGCCTCACCGTTTTCTTCCTTCTCTGGATCCCAGGTGTCCCCAGGAAGAAATCCCAGCAGAACATAGGACAAGCCTGTGAGCACACACACACCAGCCCACAACCTCCTCCTTCTGGAGCAATGTGCTCCCAGCTCCAAATCAAGCTGGGAGAGGTGGAAAAGAAAGGGAGTCAAGCCAGTCTCCCCATTCTCCCCCCACCATCCCTTGCCAGGGTTCATGTGTAACCTGCAGGATATAAAATCTGCCCTCTGCAGGGACAAACCTCTGGAGCAGCTACATCCCAGAGGTCTCCAAGCTGCTCCCTCTGCCAACAGCCACAGCGGGCAGCCCCCACATCCCAACTAAAGGCTCTGGACAGGAGCACAAGAGCTGCCATTCCCACACCGTGGGGCTTTCCAGGCTGTACTGTGACAAGGCAGTAAGTCAAGAGCATCGGAACATCACACCCACACAGTGACAGTGCTCTCTCCCTGCCCCCAGGGCACCTATATATCACACCCCCTCTCCCAGGATGCCTCTGTAACTTCACAGATTCAAAAGGTCAAAATTTTACCTACATTTAGTTTAATTCCATTCATACATTATTAAAACCTTTTAGGGATCACCTGCTTGCTCCAGGCTCTCCCACAGAGCTGGGCAGCAAGGGCATGCTAGCTAGGGAATTGTTATATATTCCATGTCAAGGACAACAATTCAAAGTCAGGCACAGAACAGAAAAATGCTAAATAAGGTAATGTCTTAATATTTCTAATTTAGTTCTAAAATAACTGGTGTTGTTTAAATATGTGTACATTACACAACACTGGAATCTCTTGTTTGAACACACACAGCCCTTTATCCAAAAGTAGTAAGATGTTCTACAAACCTTTCCACATGAATTGTAAGGAGCAAGCAAAAAAAAAAAAAAATGAAATAAAAGGAAGTCAATCTACCCTGCACAAGAAATTCAGCTGCTTCTCATCTACTTATGAGAGGACAAAGCACCAAACAACCTATGGATAGAGAATAATGCCACATTCCTCTGAAAATCTGAGAAAAGATCAATCCCAAATAGTCAGTCCTCTTTCCTTCTTCATCTGTATGTACTGGAGAGCCAACACCTGCTGTAGCTTTACATCCTCTTACCAGTAGGAAGAAATATTGATTTTTGTCCAGGGGAAAAGATGAGAAAAACAGAGACACATAAACAATGTTTAACAGCATATCCTAAAGCAATTTCTTTTTTTGTAAGACTCCCTTTGAAGATTAGCAACTAGTTCATTCCTGGTAAGCTTGAAAGATTTGATCCAAAACACAGCAGAAGGCAGCATGGCAAATCAGATGTTGAGTTTAACCAAAACAAACAGAAAAGATGACGACTTTCCAAACAATGTCTTGTCCAAACGTGGTCACTGTTTATAATACTCAAGTAGCTGTTATTGCTTATTGATTCAAAGACTGAGTGGACGGAAGTGCAATCTTATGACCAAAGGATGCACATGTAGTGCTATGTGGGAACCTCCCTGCTATCCCACAGCTCCCACACCTTGGAATACCTTCCCAGCCACTTCTACAGTGCTCCACTTGGAGTTTTCCAAACTCACTCAAGCAGCTGCACAAAAAACAAGCCCGGACTGAGCAGGCAGGAACACTCAGTCTTCCTTACACCCCATTAGAAGCCTTGCTGAGGTCTCAAAGGCAGAGAACAGCCTGGTTTGAACAGCACAGCTGAACTCAAGTGACACATGACTTCTTGAAAGCTCACTTTCCCACAGAGCTGCCCTGAACCCCAGCCTACTGCAAATGGCAGCAGGTATTCCAGTGCCAAATAAATCAGATTTCTCTGGAAACTTGTGGAATCCAGGGAGACTCAGGGCAGTGCTTTGTCTTCCCTTGCTCCTGTCAGTGGATGTCCGCAGTACAGCTCTGAGGGCAGTGATTGCCAAGCCCAGCTGCCGCCGTCGGCAGTGCTTTATAAAAACAAGGAATGTCTGAAGCCAGTTTCAGACCACAGGTTGCATTTTGAACCCCCTGCCATCCATTTGAAGTTGCAGATGGAAATCCTGCTCCATAGTAAGTAAAGTCTTTCTGACAATAAAACAGGATCTGGGAAGCATCTGGCTGCCTTCCCCTATCCTGATCTCATGGGAACAGTAGCTACCACTCAATAACCTGACCTTTCAACTGGGTTGTGCTTGAATTACTCTGGTAGGCTCACTCTTTCATCCCATCTCCTGCTTTCAGTTCATCTTAATTTATTGCCAATTTCCATAATGTGCTCCTTTGGTGACCTGTGTATAAACAACAGTTGCTTCTATAAATCAACTTTTTTTTTTTTTCATTTGGTTTAAATGTACTTGCCCAGCATCCGCATAGCATTTTAGACTAAAAATCTCTCACTTCAGATATCCCAGATCTTATCCTGATTTTCTATTTCCTTCTTATTTGCCTTGTAACATTTGCAAGAATGAGTCAGGAAATAAATTAAATTGTTAAGTTACAATGCTGCTTGTGTTACCATGCTTGGAATAAACAGACCTTATCATCACAACATGCTGAGCCACCCTAACAGCTGCCAGGACACCATAAACTCACCACGCTGCAATATCCCACATCCATTCCTAAAGATACTGCTTAGATTTCTCCAG
Organism: Corvus hawaiiensis; assembly: GCF_020740725.1. Lineage (NCBI taxonomy): Eukaryota > Metazoa > Chordata > Aves > Passeriformes > Corvidae > Corvus > Corvus hawaiiensis. The sequence continues at coordinate 27,945,074 of NC_063221.1, forward strand.
AGCCTGAAAACTCCAAATACACTTTATTTTTTGACACCCTTCAGAGGTTCTTGTCCTAGAAAAACTTCCTGTGAACAGTTAATACCAATGGCAAAGCCGAACAGGTTTAATCCACTCCTCTAAGAACACTGTCAGCTGTTTAACGCATTCATTAAAAACATTTTCTGAACTGCTCCTGCTGACTCACAGGGCATTGGGAGCAACGGATGGACACTGCCAGCAGTGGCTGCTGGGACTGAAATGAGGGATGTTTAGACTTCCATGTTCTGCCAAGTACTAATATCAATTACGAGTTCTTGTACACTTAAAACAGATCACGTTCACTGGTCTCTGCTTGTAAATCAGAAGATTGGTCATTAGTGTAGCACCAAGGCTACATTCATATCTCTGCTGTAGAAAAGGACAGCACAGCATCTCATACCAAAGTAATAAGAGATTCCCCAGTGAAATAAAAAAAAAAGAGAAAAAGCTCACAATGAAATTCTGTGTCAGGGTGACGGGGCAGGCTGTCCTGGGTTGCAGCATGAAGCACACTGGAAACTTTGTGTTTCACTTTCTTTCCAATAGGTAGAAAGTTTCTCATCTTAATTATTCAAAAGTAGGTATTCAATGAGGACAATTTGTTCAACAGTGCTGCTCCTTGGCACTTAAATAAGGCTGAACAAATTTATTCCTAGTGAATCTCTACCAGCTTTAGTAAATTTTATTACATCTAGATAATTTCTACAGCTTCCTCATGAGGGAAGTTGGGGGGCAGACACCGATCTTTCCTCTCTGGTGCCCAGGGGCAGGACCTGAGGGAATGGCCTGAGGTTGTGTCAGGAGAGGTTTAGGTGGGACATTAGGAAAGGGTTCTTCCCCCAGAGGGTGATGGGGCACTGAACAGGCTCCCCAGGGAATGGGCACGGCCCCAAGGTTGCCAGAGCTCTGGGGGCATTTGGACACCACTTTCAGGGATGCACAGGGTGGGGTTGTTGGGGTGTCTGTGCAGAGCTGGACTGATGAGCCTTGTGAGTCCCTCCTAACTTAGGATATTCTATGATTGTGGACTGGCAGAAGGGTGAATAAGCATGAATCTCATATTCTATAGGTCCAAGCAGCCCAGTGAGTATACAAAGCTGGCTCTGATCCCAGCAACTTTAACTTAACCTCTCTTCTTGGTTCCCATCTTTCATCTGGAACATTAATACATACTTCACAGACCTGATTTAAAAAAAAAAAAAATCCATTATTTAAAGTTTGCACAAGGCTTTGAAGATGAAAAGGGCTATGTTTTCTCACTAGCACAGCTTCAACCCAGAGATGTGGTTTATTTTTGCTCAGGAAATTTCAGCCATTAAGTTCTGTTTGAAGAATGTATTTATCGGGAGAAAAAAATCTACTTTATATGAATAAAAAGTATTGTATTTAATAACATGTCTGAAAAAAAAGGAAAAAATAAAGAGGGAACATGGCACAACAGGAAAAGATCTTGGACATTATATACTGGCATGATCAGAAAGGTACATTGTCTCTCAAAGCACCCTGGTGTTGCAGTGTTGCAGTGGGGATCCTGCAACACGCATATATCAAACCAGGAGTCCCGTGGAAAGGAAATATATATAGACAGACAGATTCTTGATAGCTGTTTCAGAGATGTTTATTTCTCCAGCCGCATGGCCGGAGCTCTGCCGAGGAACTGTTCCAGTCACGGGACCAAGGGTCCTTCTGCCCGCGCAGGGAACACAAACCAACCAATGGGAACGAGGCTGAGCAGGGGCAGGAAACCCCGTGCCTGTGCCCTCAGGGCCCCTCTCCCAGGGCTACACGGCGGGGGAGGGACCCCAACACCTCACTCAACACCCTGGAGATTCAGGAGATCCCTGGAGTGACCCTACGTGTCCATGACACAAAGCAAAGCAAGCAACTGTACTGCATCAAAACTCTGAGGGTCCTAAGCTTCAAAACCAGCCTTTTGCTGAGTTCCCCTCACTTCATACTTAAGACAATAACATAGTATAGACCATTCCCTGTGAATTCAGCACCTCACCTATGGGTGCAAACGGAGATTTTCTGTCTGCACGAGCAGTTCTCGCTCCATTTCACCAAGCTGTGTCAGGATGTACTGCCACAATAAAGTGCATGTTGCAGAACGTGACCAAAAGGAAAATCATCTGTGCTTCCTTGAGTTCTTGCTGGTCAGAGGCATATGAAAACTGAGACCTGAAGCAAGGAGCCTACATAGATCTAGACTTGCCTCTTGTTTCCCAATCCTGCTGCACAAACTGCCATGTTTATGCTACTTTCACAAAATATCAAATCATGTGATTTCCCCCTCTCTTGTTTCTTTCAAAGAGGAGGGTTGTTGCTTTTGTTTTGTTTAGTTTGTTGTAGCTGCTGGCACGTGCGAGGAGAGCAGCATCCCAGTTACAATAGTTTTGGAAGCTGGATTCATTGTGTTGTGACGGGTTGCTCAGGGCTCTCTCCACATTTTTCCATTTCCCTGGCAGAGCTGCAGGCAGTACAGTGTCAGAAGACAAATTACAGAGGCATTTACCCAGTTCTGGGGCTTGTCGGTTGCTATTCAGCCTTGACCGAACTGGCAATGATGGACTGAGTGCGCTCCACTGCTTGTGGGACAATTTTCTTGGCACTGCAAAGAGACTTTCCACCATATTTTTGGACAAATGCACTGTGTTAAACATACCCAAGTATTTTAGGCCACAACCCTCATTGATGTGAACCAGTGTAGCTTTACAGAAATCTGCACACCTGTTTACATCCAGTCCTTTAACGTCAGATCAGTTTGAGAATAGGGACTTTAAAACACACAGCACTGCAGGATTTCTGTTTGTTGCTGTACAAGCTTTAAAATTGTCATCACAGAAGCTTCCAACATAATCAACCAACACCATTCATGCAAAAGCAGTATGTGAACTTCAGCAGATTATAAATAATGAACACATGTATTACATGTGCTGTTACCAGGTGTATTTGTAAAACCTCCACAGCTCAGCAATGGTAGGAAGTCACACCAGGGCAAGTTTACCAGAGAAGCTGATTTCATATCCAGTAACCTGACCTGCTCTCACATCCCTCAGGGAGATAAGTCTCCTTCAGTGGTCTTCTTGCCCCTAACACTCCTTCCTTTTTCCCCCCAATATATTTTTCCTCTATCACAGCAGCCGTTTCAGCCTCTGATTTCAACTGGGTTACTTGTACTTTTCATGCACCAGTTCCTGGGCACCTGAGGTACAGACAGGTACCTGCACATCTCATGGACACCAGCCTGGGCACCTTTCCCTGACAGTTCTCGGGTCTTGTGTTCCATCTCAAGTCCCAGAAAGTTCACTGATACATCAGCCAAAGTGCTCGAGCTTGTTCATGGACTTACAGCTTTGCAGGAGGTCCTTTAAAGCAAGAAGGAATCTATTTTTCATGTTCAAATCGAATATGTGAGAAATGAGACAGTAAAAAAGAAAGCCTTGAATTCCTCCCCCTTCAAGGTATCTCTGGTTTGAGCTTCCCTGCACTATCAAGGCAGTGCAACATCCAAGGCTGCAACAAGATACCAAGCATCAGCACAAGGATTTAACCCACTCTCAAAATCTCATGGAGCTGTGGAATATCTGCCAGCAGATAATGTCATTTTAGGATTCAGCTCTTTTATCCGTAAAACCATTCAGGAGGAAAGAACATAAATCACAGTTCTTCTCTCAGTGAAGAGTGGCTTCCTACTTTTCTGCTGCTATGGAGTCTCCCCTAACCCAGGACATCCTGCTTGGGCTGGTTGAAAAAAAGGAAAATTCCAAGCAAAACCCATTATTCTTCAGAATAAAAGAGCAAGCAAGTGAATGCCACTCAAGAAGAGTCTGGGTGAGAAACAAAATGAAAAGCACATTTGTTGAGATGTAATAGATCAAATCCCCTGTGGCAGGTGCACTTCTACAAATATAAGTTGAGCTGTGCTCCCCTGTAGCAGTCCTGTGCTCATGCCCATGTCAAGAAATCCCATCAGGCATGCAGCCCTGATGCAAGGAAAGTACATTCTCTCAAATATGCAGCACTCTATCATCACTTCAAAGCCCTTCCTAATATGCTACAAGGTTCTGGAAAACACTCCTTGAACAGGTTAATTATTCATTATTATTCATTAAATATTGGGAATAGTTTACCCTGTGGTGTTGCTTTAATGATTATTGGAGAAGGTATGACATTGACTAGCAATACACAATTTAAGGAAAAAATACACTGTCTAAATCTATGTTAAACTAGGTTTCTGCACCAAACATGGAAACCTAAGATAATTCTGCTTCCTTTCACCACCACTTTGATGAATGGTGATATTACAGATATTACATAATAGGGATACTATGGAGAAGGAGAAACCTTGCATTAGCATAATACAGCAGTGCCTACAGGCTCCCAAAAGCAGCTGCACTGCTGCATCTGGGAGTGAAGAGGAAGAGCTGGCCTTGGAAGCAACAGCCAGGACAGGTTACATGAGGGAACCATCCAGCTGGGGATTCCAAGCAAGGATAATGGCCACTGGATGCATCTTCCCAGCTGCCCCCTTTACACAGAAGGCTGAAAATTAGCAAAGTCTGCATTATCTTTAAAGCCCTCAGCAACAGCAACATAAAAATTACTCTGGTAGGCTCATGGCAATTATTGATCACCAACAAATCTATTAGGCTCCTAGATCCAAGGGGTATTGGCACATACACGCACACATATATCAGAAAAAAGGACTAAGGAAAACATTTCCTGATTTTGTTCTTTGCAGAGACATTTCTGTTCCTCTGGGCAGTACTAAGACAAAAGATCAGGTAATGCAAACCTGCCAACTCTTCTTTCCTCCATTCTTTCTTCTAATAATATATAGTGTCACTTTGCACCTAAGTGAACCCTAGCAATGTCATGGAGTCTTTCTTGCAGAAAATGTTAAAATAAACTCTAAGCCATAGAATTTACGGAAGAAGTTACAAAGATCAGAAGCTAGAGAATGGCACTTCTGACTCAGAGCTGAGAAAATGGTCCCTGAGACTTCAGCAAGCCTAGGGGGACCTCAACAGAGTAACATTTAAGGGACGCTTTCTGAGTTATTTGAAGGAAAACAATTACAGCAGCACCGAGTCTTTATCTGAGCAAGTCTAACATCTGGGGTATCGTCGCATCCCATGAAGGAAGCAGGATGAAAAAATTATCCTAGGAACATACATATTTCTAGGAGTGACAGCTAGAAACTGCCATAGGAATTATGCTGTATTCTGCCTCAAACATCTCATTTTCACACAGAAGATTTTGCTTCTGCACAAACTTTTCTCTATGCCAGAGATCTCCCAGTCTTTCAAGCAGGGACCATCTACATTGTCACTGTCATGAGCCAGAGACCATCATTTCTGTGTCACACTAATAATATCTACAGCCAGCCAGCCTCACCCCTGAGACTGTGTGCACATAACCCGGGTTTCAAAGTCTCCTTTTCTTAGCAGAGTCTATTTTCCTTCAGGCTAAATCCTTCAGTGTCTTGTCTCTGACTCCTGCCATACGCAAATGTCAAAGGGTCACACACAGAACAGTGAAATGAAAAGGAATGGGGACAGAAACATCTCCTAGCCAGAGTAATGCTGCCTGAAGACTCAGTCCCAAACCAAAGAGGTTTTCCTACTTGCTGTCCTTCAGCATAGAGAAGTAAGCAGCGTGCAAACACACAATGATAAAAGAGATCCTGGGATGCAAAAGGTTGTTCGTGACTGGCTTTCTGTTAATGACTGTTAATCACTGGGAATCTGATGAGGCTTTGCCTGCAGTGCTCATCTTGTTTGGAATAATGTTGGAATACATTCCTGATAAAGAGAAAGAAGAGATTCACTCCATCTCAGAAAATGCAGATTGTTCACTTCCAATTCAAAGAGGTGGCAGTGACAAATATTATAGGAGCTATTCAGGGACTTAAAAGAGCAGCTAAGCTTCCATACACGAATATATCCCTCTCTCTAAAAAGATTTTGTAGGGTGCCATACCATTTGTGTATTTATTTTTCACACTTTTGAACTGATACAAAAGGAGATATAAATAATGTGCGTAAAAGGGCCCAGGAATATTTCCTTTAGCAGTCAGATTCAAGAGTTTTGAGGACTAATTCCAAAAGTACTAAAGAAGCCATGATGCTACTGCTGTTTGTGCTGGGTCATAACAGATCCAGCTCAGACATCCTCTAAGAGACTGAACTTCCCAACTTCAAAACTTAGGATTGCTTTTCCTCCCCATCACCAAGACTCTTGTTTGAAATAAAGCTGGGTGAAGAAACACAACTTCAGGAAAACATTCCAAGATCCACATGAAAATAACACCTCATGTTGCTTCAGCTGGCAGACACAGCAGCTGCCCTAATGTACCAACATTTGGTGCGAGTGCTCAGGGCTCCTTCACTGACATTTTAGCCCATGCTTTATTTCATATTTGTTGCACAGCAGGCATTCCCATGCTAGGAGTCATCCCACAGCACTGACACATGGATTTGCAGTACCAGTGACACACTTGCACCCTTGAATCCTGGAAGTCTCCAAAAAGACACAAATGTGGCCAGTGTCTGGTATTTGCACCTTGCTGGAATAACAAGGAAACCTCTCCATCCTCAAAACCCTCCTGGGAATCACAGGCATGGAAAAGCAGCAGCACTCCCAAACGGAGGGAGGACATGGAAGTGTCTACCCAGGATGACTTTACCCCCCATGCTGCTGGCTCTGGATAACGTGACCAGGTCTCTGAAAGAGTCTGCACAAGTTTAAGAGCAAGTCAGGCTGAGAGCAGCTGTAGAGAAGAATAGAGCAAGGTCTATTTCTCAGGAAGATCAGCCTCCTGGACAGGAAGGACAGAATGCCCAGAGTGCCAGACGTGTTCCTTGCCAAAACCCCAAAAAGAAGCAATAGAAAGCTTTAAGTCAATCTGGCAGTTCCACAAGCACAAACTGACTCAGAGCTAACACTGGATTACAAAGAATTACTTCTCCGCTTGGGTTAAGCAACCCTCCCCAACAACACTACAAAGCTCAGTCTTCAAGAAGTGAGTTTTGAGACCACCTGACAATCATCAGCAGAGACGACAACAGTTAAAATAAAAACTAAGTATAATTAGGAAGAGGCAAGCATTTTGTTTATAAGTTCTGCATTTCTCCCCCAGAAACAGTATGTTTTCTACGCAGAGAAAACAAGTGTTCTGGTTATGGCATGCATTAAGCAACCTGGGTGGGGAAAAAAAATAATCAGAGCATGGAAATCACAAAGCAAGTTAAACAAAAGCAAAGAATTCTCAACATCCTGACACAAGAGGAAATATTTAGAAGTTTCATTAGCACTGACCACTGTACATTAGGCCTGCTATTTCCCAAGGGCCCTGACATTTTGAATGCTGCGAGAACACTGAGAAATATCAGCTCTTGCAGAAAGAGCTGTTGTTAAAATCTAAAACCCACTTTGAAATACAAAGACTATTTGCACAGCATTAAAGTAATTGCTGTAACTGTCTATCTAGGCTCACTGAGAGCACAGGTACTCAGAGGCAGCACGTGAACCTGCCCAGTGACACTGCAGAGATTTTTGCAAACGTTGCCTCATGTCCTTGTATCTACAGCTGAGAGCACTTACAGGAGCTGACTTGTATCAACTCAAGGGTAGTCACTACCCATGGATCTGTGTTTCTGCACCTGCCTTCAGAAAGTCACCTCTGCAACACAGTTGGCTACTTTTGATCAACGAAAACATCTCCTGCAAATCCCATGCACAATGATTCCTTCCAGTCATCTTCCATAAGGTCTCCTACAGAGTCGTCTCTGCAGGGTAAACAAAGCACCCTGCAAGGCACAGCAAGTCATGGCTGGTCTACAGGCAGGCCAGGAACTCAAAGCTGCTGCTTCCAGACTTGCAGAAGAAACACCTCAATCTCTTTTTTGCTACAGAAAGAAATAATTGCCCCCAGTTGTGCTAGTGCAAGCGCAAGGTCATAGGGGAATTTTTCTGGGCCATACAGCTCTCCATTGTCATGGGGGGTCCAGTCATTACTCCTGTGAATCTTTAGGATCCAGAGATCATGAACCAGCTTTATCATGACACTCTTTGATGAGCTTAGGTATGGTGGCCCCTGGAAGTAATGACAACCATCTGTGTCCAGAGATCACTGGAAAGGTTCACTGACTTCAGAGTTTGTGTCAACACACGCCAGGTGAGAATTTGACTCTGCCTAATGGTGAAACAAAGTGCAGAGCTTCTGCTCCTGAGCCTGTGAGACAGAGATTTATGCACCTTGCCTCTCCTGACTTTGCCAGTGGACCCAATGAGCTTAATTTGTACTTAAAAACAACTACTGTCTCCCTGAAAACCAATGTGTCACATTTTTCATAGAGCAAAGGGATGAGTTACAAACACACACCTCTGTCCGGACAGCACCAGTGACAGCTGTAGAACCACATGTGTTTAACTCAATACAAAATGCATCAGGCAAATTTTGTACAAAATTCACATCTGGGCCAAATGAAGACCAAAAATAGGTGGACAAAACACGCATGGAACTGATACTGCTTTGCAACTTTAAACGTTTTCTGGAAGCAGTATGTGTCAGTATAAATCCAACCTGCACTTAGCGATCAGTCACAGAGCCCTCTTAAACTTTGAGATATTTGGGGTTGCTCCCCTCAGAGGCATTTCAGCTATCTCCTGTCCCTTTTGACTTGAGAATAAGTGTGAAATTGGAAATTCTATCACCAAACCCACAAGCTTTACCAGATCCATTGCTGCTGGTAGCGTGCTCTGTTTCCTCATACTTATTAGACTAAGATAATGTGCAATACCTACTTACTGCTAAGTATTATGGAGTATATACACTACAAAATAAATTCCTGTATGTTTTCAATTATGTATTGAATTCAAGCAAAGAAATGCAAAGTCCTTCTGGTCCTTCATTAAAATAGAACACCTTTTTCTCCCCAAGTAAAGCAGCTGTACTGCAGTGGCAACCACACCTGTTAAAATATAGAATGCTTATTTATAGAGCTCATTTAGGCAAATAATCATAATTTTTCAGACAGAATTCATAAGGACACCAGGTTCAGAAGTTTATCACAGCTAGAAAGGGACAGTGTTTATGTCCACTAGAGCACCCCAGGGATTTACAATTTTCTCCCAGAGAATTAGAATCATTAGAAACCACCACCATGGAGCCTCTCCCTCTTGATTGTGTGTTACTTGGAAGGGAGAGAAGAAACAAGCCTGTCACAAGCAACAGCAAGTACTAAAGATATACCCAATCTGATGTGCAAAAGTATTTAAATGGCTGGTCAGAGAGGTTGGTGGTTTTTAGCCCCACTGACTGCCAGCAAGTCTTCATAAGACATTCTGAAACCAAAGAAAGTTTTTTCTGGCCCAGAAATCACTTTGCCCATGATTAAAAATGAACATTCCCCATCTCTCTGTCCTTAAGATCAAATCAATTTATACCTGCTACAAAGAAATCAACACAATTCAAATCTGTATTTCAGCTTTTAAATCACTTGGATCCAAACTAAACCGCAAGGTATACTCAATCAAAGGGTTAAAACACATGCCTAGGTTTTGTCCCTGTAAATTCAGTACCGTAATTTTGGGGGTTTTTTTGAGTGTTATTTATAAAAACAACTAAAAATGCTATAAACTGATAATTTTGCTTTCTTATTCACCCTGTAGTAAAAATATAAAAGCATCTTTTTTTTCCATCTTAGCATATTAATGCCTTACAATGATCATTACATTAAGGCCAAGAGACTTAATTAAAAGGCAATAGCATACCTGTGTCAAAAGCTAATATACAAATCTGCGTGTCCTAAGTGCTGTTTTATTTATGTGGTCCTCACAAGAAGAGCCAAATCTCCTTTATACACAGTACAACCCTTGTTTGCACATCTGCTCAGAGCAGCGTGATTAACTTGACCAGGCTTGATAACAGCAGCACCCTTTAAGCCCAGAGAGTGAGATACGATATAATCACTCCCTCAGGACAAGGCTGAAAGCAAACCTCAGAGCTGACCTTCACAGACACTCATATACAATTGTGTCTTAATATTTAATTACTCTGAACTGACCTGAAAACATTTGCGACCACAGAAGTCACAGCCAAAAGTGGCAGCGACTTAAAGCAAACCAACCTACCACTATAAAACATTCAGAATTAAAAATAAAATATATAATCAGTATTTCAGTGGCTTTTAAAATCACAAAGCGTTGTCAAATACTAATTTCTGGCAAGTATCAACAGCACTGAGCAGAAGATGTTGAACTTCCTCTGGGTCCTACCAACTGCAGAAGAGCTCATTAAAAATGCATCCAAGAAAAAATCATCTCATGCTACAAGTCAACTTTTATTTAAACAAACTAAAAGACAGACAACTAAGAAAGTACAGGGAACCAGGCAGCACATGCATCTCAGAATCTCCCAGGCTTTGTGCTGGAGAGCAATCCCTCAGCCCTGAAAGCCCAGGCTGGACTCTGCAGAGAATATAAAGAGCTTTCCACTTCCCCACTCCGAATCCTTAATTCCTCAGTCTGGAAAATGCTGTTGGGAGCTTACAAGATGAACCTATAGTGCCATATATCACCCAGGATGCATTAAGTCCTGAAGTTTCTCAGCTTCTCAGATTTTTCTCCATCTGTTGACTGCACTCACATTCTAAGATTCATCTTAAAAGCTAAACAACCCCAATTTCAAATTCCCTGATCTCGTTCTTCATCCCCCTGGGTTTGCTCCTCACCATGGAGCTTTGTGGAGTTTATTTTGCAGGTCATGGGGCACCTGTGTCACAGTCCACACATCCTGAGACCTGGACTGAAGGCTGAATAGTGAGTAAATATAGCAGGAAATAGAGCAAGGGAGGCATGCATGGGGAGGGAGGAATTGAGAATCTTCCTATGGCGAAGGATCGGTCTGTTTCTTGGTTCCTTGCAAACGTTCAGGTTCTCATCACTGAGTCTGTATGTCTAAAACAAAATTCTGATCTTTCCTCCCAACTGCCCACAACCTCTGTTCTCAATCAGTCACTCACCAAATACAGGTGAGCTTGTGATGGGCTTCTTCTAGCAGTTACTACACTGACATCAGCACAGCAGCACCTTCTGTTTCCCCACACATGGAGAGCAACATCTCTCAAGACCAAAAATGGTCTTTTTCCCTGTGATAACAATGGCCAATACACAACACAGTCCCAATCATGCTGACAATAAAAACCCAGATGACATTATGTTACTGTAGTCAGGCTAGCCCTTACATTTCTCACCCAACTTGCTGGTCCATTTACCAACCCACCTCTATTTCTATTCCAAAAATTGCAAACAGTATCTTTTTGACAAGCTAGAATAAATATGCTCATCAATCCTACTGTGTTTGTATCTGTTTAACCACTGTAAGGTCAAAGAATTTCCAGAAGCAAGAGATAAAGCCAGGACTGACTGAAGAGCACAGCAGGGCACAAAGAGCCAGGTAAGCTTCGCTCTCCCTTCACTTTTGCATCCTCACTTCGGTAGGACGAGCCCCAGAGACATCTATTCATATGCAACGTGAGGTCTCCTTTTCCTTCCCCATGCCAAAAATAATGCATTACCATCTGTTCACAGCTAACAGACATGAACTGCTTCCACAATGATCCTGTGTAAGAGCTGAACAACTCAAGCCAGTCTCTGTCCCAAGCAAACACACTCCGAGACAAAACCCATGAAAAGAGCACAATGCCATCCCCTTAGCCATGCATGTCCATCCCTGCCTCATGTCACCAGCAAGAAGATGAGCATTAATAAGAAAGCTGCTTCCCAAGAGCTTTGCTGAACTGCACTGTCTCGTTCTGTTTAATTATTTATAACACCCCAAATCTCTCTCGTAACCAGCCAGTGCAAAGGCAGTGACAAGAAGGGAATGTGAATGGAAAGCTCCGTAAACATACAAGAAATAATGTCAAAAAACCACAACAAATTTCTAAGAAATGAGAACTCAGAACTTCAAAGTCAAGTCAACCAAAAAGCAACCTGTCAGGGCAGGAACAAAGGGAGCTGGTGCCATGTGCACGGCAATTACTCCATCTGCAAATTCTGCTGAAGAGCAGAACTGACTATACAAAGAATCCAGCAATGCAAGCCATCCCTGCTAGTCAAATGAAGGATGTACAGCCTTCCAAAGACAATATAAGCAAATGAGGGGAGAAAGCCAAGGGAACAAAAGGAACATCCCAAAATACTTCTTACAGTCAAGCTCCTGATTTTATGGGTATAATTGAGAGCTACTAGAACTGCAGTCACTCTTGCTGCATGGTCATCATTAGCTGAGAATGTTTCTTGAAGTTATTTGGCTCAGAGGAAGAAAGAGAAGATCAAGGACACGAAGTTGTGCTGCTGGCATCAAAACACTGAAATAAAAGTAGTGTATAATGAGAATTTCTCTTGGTGTATACAACACCGCCGCAAGTAGAAATGAAAATAAAAATAATTTTGCCTGGAGTTAGAATTACCTATTAATTTTAAGGCCTATACCAAATAATGACAATTGCTTTGAATGACTTACACAGAAATAGATGCTCCAGCATAAACTTAAACTCATATTAATATGACAAAATGCAGGTTTTTTTCCCTAAGATCTAAAAATATACTGCAATTCCCATGCACAGTCATTGGATTCAGGCACTATAATAGGTTGCTTAGGGAAGTGGTGCAAGCACCATCCCTGGAAGTGTTCAAAAAGTGGATGAATGTGGCACTTGGAGACGTGGTTTAGCAGCAGTGGTAGGTTAAAAGTTTGACCAGTGATCTTAGAATCCTTTTCCAACCTTAATGATGCTATGACTGTCCAGTAAGACTTATGGTTCAGAGCACCCATGATCTACCTCCTCCCTATGCCCCCAAATTAAAAAAAGGTCGAGCTAACACGATTTCCTACTATGCCAGAAACAGGAGGGTGCTTATAACACTTGTGTGGCTGCCAGCTGGCCTCTGCAGGTTCCCACCGCACACAGCCTGCAAGTTCAAGGAGTTCTCTGGCATTCTCTTGTGAAAAGACTACAGAGAGCACTATAGGGCTTCAGGTCCCACCCTACACACCCTTCTTACACTCACACAGGCCGATCAAGCAAGCGCCAGAGCCTGTTTGTAGTGCTTAAGTCAGTGCCCATTCCAGGCTGAACTTCCAAATACATCTCAAAACGGCAAAGAGCGAGCATCACTTCTGCAGCTCCCACTGCCACCCCTGGGGCACATGAGGCAGACTCTTGAAGAGCAGTTGTGTTTTACTACACTGCTGCTCATCATATTTACCCCAGTGTTCAAAACAGCTCTTACTCAGGGGTCTGCCTTCCTTGGGATGCTGGGATTGGAAGGTTATCCTTATTGTCTCCTGTCCTGGATAATCACACACAAACACCAATCAATCAGTTCATGGACCAGAGATGCATGACAGCATCTCTGTTTCTAAACTATCTCATGGGGAAATTTTCTAAGATCAGCTGATTCACAGGGAAGACCAACTGTTTCTCAGCTGCCATTATGTCTAAAAGCAACGAGGCTTTTTTTCCAGATGAAACTGATACATTCATATTACTGATGAGGCAAGTCAAATCATTTCTGTCTACTTCAGCCTCTCAAGTCTTCCCTTAATATATTCACACCTCCATCATCACTTGAGCTTAACAAGCATGACTTCAACTAGGAAATTTACTTTTTGGGAAGGCAATGGAGGGGAGATTTCAGTTTAATCCTGTATATACTGTGGTAGAAATTAGTTCTTTTGTTCCATTAAAATGAAGCCTCAAAATACTAAACCAGTATTTTTTTTCCTTAATTATTCCTGTTGTTGCAGAACTACCAGCACATATGTCACTAGAATAGAAAGATCAGTCTTGTAGGTAATAAGTTTTATTGAGTTCTCAGAACCATATCATCCGTCCACCAGACTTTTTAATTTGCCACATGACTGGTTCACTGTAACATCAGCTCTTGGAGTACTTGGGTAGGAGGGAATTCATGCTGAGTGCTTTCCTGAGCCAATCAAAAGTATTCTTTAGTGTGTATATAGATTAGAGAACACTATTTTTTTTTCTCCTGGCTGTATTGAGATCACTTTTTATCACCTTAGAAGCAGATGACTAATTTAAATATAGTTATTTTCATGCAAACTGTACTCACATCTTGTTTAAAAAAATAAAAGCAAACTCTCCAAGGCCGACATTCCAAGCATGGGGGGTGTGTGGAGAGGAATCTTCCATATTGGAGAGACCAATTACTGAGAGGTTCACATCACAGTCCTGTAAAAACCACACTCCACTTGCATGGACAGTACTCAGGGCTGAGGGCCAAGCCTTGTACTTAGGGAACTCAAAACAAAAAGGCAAACACAGACAAAATGAAAACAGAAGGAATCCCAGAAACCTGCAGAGTTTAACAGACGTGGGTTCTTGCAAAAACTTTCAGCATTTTCCTTTTTACCTGCTTGTATGGATCAATACTACATAATCAGGACCAATTCCTGCTTAGTGCTCCATGTGTCTCTCAGGGCCTGGAGAGGTCCTGAGGTGAGACAGTACAGCTGGTAATGGCATAAAGGGACAACAATCAGTGGCAGTTCTGACAAGCTGTGATACCTTTGAAAGTGATAAATCCAGGGACTTTTATACATATCCTGTATTATTAAGAAAAGCCAAGCATCCTCAGACTTGAGTGACATTTGCAATCCTATCTGATTTTAATTGCCATTGCTTAGCTTTACTTTCCTTTGTAAAGGAAATCAGCCCATTCCTCATAAAATATAGCCAAACACAAAGTTTGGGGGAGAAAAAAAAAAAAAAAATCGTACAGTCGACCTGTCCTTCCCACCATCAGCAAAGTCAGTCCACTCAAAACCCCAAAGTATTCAAACAGGACCTGGTATTCAAAACCAAGACAGGACAGTCTTTCTTTGCATAAGTAAAATCCTGGTCCTTCCTCCCACCATCTTGAGTTTCACTGAAGATTGTCTCACTCTTTCACTGTCCTAACACATTTAAAATGTTTAAATATATCTAGTACCAGTATTCCAGTATAAAACTCATGGAGGGGGGAAACTCCAACCACTCAACTGAACATCTGTAATCTTCATTTTGAAATAGTAACTATGTTAAGTGATGAAATTATTTAAACTCCATCAATGTAAGTCACATTTAAATTAAGGACATAAACACAATTCTGTAACAATAGGCAAGAGGGATTTAATTGAAATTGATGTAACTTCTGCCTACTCACAAGCCTATGGTAAGTAGAATACCTGTGTACTAAGTGGAATATTTATCTGGAAAAATGGATACATTTAATAGTATTAATCCTAAATAGATGACAGAATTGTAATTGGTTTTGTGGAGGAAAGAAAAAAGGCAATTAATTTCAACTTACATTGAACAAGATACATCAGGGTAAAATATTTACAAAGCAGATGATTCTGTTCCCCTATGCAGAATGCCAACTGGCACCCACTTTCAAAATGCCAGTGTAAAAAACAAACCAAAATAAGAATAAAGAAATCAACCACTTAAAAGACTACATTGCACATTACTGGATCACAAGCAAATAACTTTCTCTGCAGAAATAGAAGAGGAACACCAATAAATTTAGTGCTGGGATTTTTCTGCTCAGCAGGTATGATCAAGAAGCACGTGATGGGTCCTTTTCCAACAGCCAGAGACCCAAACACACCCTGCTGGCATCACACACTGGCCTCCAGCACAACTCAGACTCCTTTGGTAGCAAGATCAGCATCTTGTGAGAGCAGTTCTTGTGTAAGCTGAATGTATCTCACAGTTCTGCTTGCAGGTTCCCCCTGAAGCAAGTATATTACACACTTCTTTAGAAAACACACAGTAGTTTAGAAACCACTGCTCTAAAAGAGCATTAAGTTTATAAAATCACACATTCAAAGCAAACTGTCAAGTAAGATTTCCTGAACAACCTTAATTGAGCTCCCTTGTGTATTTACAGCATAATATAGACTTATATATTCCTGGGCTATTTTCTTTCCCTACCATCTGAGCCTCATTTGTAGAGCAGGGAGTTACTGAATATTGCCCTTCATCTTGATACTACACCTGGTTATTAGATCTTCAGCAAACATTATCCAATCTCTCCACCGAATGCAACGCTGGCAATTCCCTTTTGACATTTTATAGTGCTCTCCCAACAGCCCCTAACTCATTTTCAGCAAAAATGTGCATGTAGTAAATAAGCAATAAAATAACTCCCATCAACTGCACACAGAAAAGGTCAGATGAAAAGGTCACAGACTGGCGAATGTTAAAACAGGGGAAACCCTGTCAGGTAAATCTGAAGTGTCAGATGAGCCCCTGCTATACAATTACTACCAACTATGTGTCATTTTTAGAAATTATAAACTGTGAGAATCAAGCTATTACTCGTTCAAGGCAGAGACAATTTCAGCTTCTGCTGCAGGTGTGCCCTGGGCAGCCCTGGCCTGGCTGGGGCAGCTGTGCCCCCCCAGCCCACAGAGAAGATCCACTCCAACCCAGGGGCTTCTCTGTGCCACACAACAGCCCAATCCCAAAACACACCAAACATGTTGTTTCCAGGCAATTCGGTGTCAGCAGTCCCTACAATCACTTGGGATTTGTTCTTCTCTTGCTGCCTGGGTTGCAAATAAATTTCTTTCTGTGCTCTCTAATTTTTTCTGAAGTCAGCAGTATGGTAATCCTTGGAGAGTTCCCAAGCTGCTCTTTAGGGAAGTAGTTAAAAACAAGAGTGTTTGGCAAACATTATTCTTGGTATAGGTCTTAAAAAAAAGAAAGCAAATTTCTGATATTAATTTTGAAGAAAACCATACTGTTGTGAAAATATAATCACGTTACTGTGTATAAATTTGCAAGTATTTTTCATGCATTCTGCTCTAAGACGAGCTGTAAAAAGAAGAAAATTTATTACTGCACCCTTTTTCTCCCCCTTCTTGGTTTTATGAACTGCAAGGGAAGTTTTCCCACACAAATCCCATTTTTTTTCCTGCTTTTCTTTTTAAAATTAAACATTCAGGTCTCATCTCCCTCAACATGTCAGAACTAGCAAGCTTATGTTATCACAGGGAGCAAACAAAATCTGATTAACTGAAATGGAGGGGATTTCTTTTTAATAGTATTTAAACCTATTAGATGGCAACAAGAAACTTCTGTTTCATTAAAAACACTTGAGAGAAAAAGCTTGTTGCTAAGTTCAGCAACATCACACTGTCAGTAATGCACTGAAAGCTCTTAATCCATAGCCATGGATCACACAAAGAAACTCTGCCACAAAGAACAGATGAACCAGCAACAGCCCTGCTGGTTCAGGTGACGTGAGTGGGGAAAGCTGCATGAAATCAGACAGCCAAAAAAAACCCCAAAAGCAAACAAAACAAAACAAAACAACCAAAAAAAAAAACAAAACAAAAAAAAAGGAAAGAAAAAGAAAAAAGATACAAAATATTTAAAAGGTTGGTTGGTTTAGCAGAACTAAACTAATTTCTATTCTCTAATGTGCTTTCCTTTACCAAATGTATTCAAACTTTATCTGTTTTCAACAGAAGTGCCAACAGGCTGCATACAGAGTGGAAGTGCCCATGTAATTCAGATATAATTTAGCAGCTAAATTATCTTTGCAGTGAAGGTCCATTACTAAATCACTTCCCTGGAAAATGAATAATAATGGAACAGTTACTAGCATTCCTTGGACATATATGCCCTCCTTAGCATGTTTTTGATATTAAAGTGCTTCTTCAGCCTGTGCCAGCTAAGTCAGTAAATTCATATTAACTTGCTTCCAAATACACAGGACACTCTGCTTGAAAACAACTTAGAAACCAAAGACGAACTGAAATCTCGGCCTCACACTTGCAGGCTCAAACACTCCACCTGAAGTTCATTCCATAGCCAATAAAAATGCAGTCTCATTTTTAAAATGAAAAACCGCCTACAAAGAACAGAGGAAAGTCAAAAAGCAAATTAATGTGAACAATGCAGGGCAGGAATACTTGAAAGCAGCATTCAAGCAAGGTGATACAAGAAGACGTTTCTCCAGGCAGCAAAATTAAAGACTAAAGACATTTTTTGAAACACTAAAAGTGACAGTAAAAATGTAGAAAGTGCTCAAAAATAGCTTCCATTCCACAACAGAAGGTAACAAAATACTTCAATTTTACTGAGTAACACAAGGCTGTTACACAGCACTTATTAAATTTAGACATTTTAAGACAAGTAACCAGCACTCAAGAGTTTAAAAGAGCTGGCTGAGGGGATGCAATAAAAAATACTGGTTATTTTCATTAAATCCTAGAGTACCTATGTCATTCCAGGAGGCTCAAAGAAAGCTAATGTTATGTCAGAATTTAAATACAATGAATGAGTGCTTATTGACCTGTCAACCTAATACCAGTTCTAGCTAAGCTAAGGCAGTGAATTACACTGGTCTTTAATTTTAAGACAACCAACATCAGTTTATAAAATGAGATTCTGTCAGGCTAACCAGCTGTTTTTCTTGGTGTGCTACGAGCCTTGTAGAAATAACAGGGTTTGTAGCTTATCAAAGCAGATGGGAAGAGTAATTTCATTACTGGCTGAGAGCAACTACCTGGCAAACAAAAACGGGGCATTAGAAGGCTCATTTAGTTGAGCTGCCAACTCTACTGTGCTCCAGTGACTTTAGGTTGAAGGTAAGTTCAGACTGGAAGTGTAACATCATTTCCAGGAGCCAGTAAATCTCAGGACAGTACTGCAGAGTCCACTGCTGGTTCTACAGCAATAAGCTGCTAAATGAAATTTGGGTCTTTGAAGGGACGAAAGGAAAAAGAAAAAGGGGGATTACCTGTCTGCGAAGCAAAGAGCAAATCCTGGGCAATCACACAGATGACAGCTCTGCTCTCGTCTGCGTCCAAGCCCATTTCGAAACAAGCGAATAAACGTTCAAGAAAGATTTATGCTTCCACATCTGCCTCCTCCATGGGCCACTCAGCCACTGACTCAGGTCAGGACCAGGCCCCCACAGACAGAAGGGCACGTGCTTCAAAGAGAAACAGATGCTAATGCACCACCAGTGCTGCCAAACTACTGGTACTACCCTTCCAGAACAGCTATTAAAGCAATAAAATGAAAACGAACAGTTATCTAAGTACTGCAAAATTGATATTATGAAAATGAGTCCTGAAGTTATTACATAATTTCATGTGCTTCATAAACCATTAAATACTGAGATGTAATGAGGTAGCTCTTAAAATAGTCAGGAAAAGATCACTGGAAAATAAACTAACCAACAGTTTAGCCTAGGCCTCAGTTACGTGGAGCAGTGACCCACTGGTTCTGTCAAGCAAAAGTCACCATCTGTCACATCAAAAGGAAACATGAGCTGGGAAATAACGAGGTGACAACGCATCTCCACAGGCACTGCAGGCAGCAGCCAACAGCGGCACCCCTCCAGCAGAGCAGCACTGATACACCCGGCCGTGCTCGGCAGGGCAGGAGCACCCAAGTCAGGCCAGGCTGGGCAGGAGACAGAGAGCCCTGCAGACCATGAACCATAAAACCAACAGTGTGAGTCGCGTTCCAAAAGCATCTTGAGTGGAATGAAATCTCCTGAGATGCTTGCAGGCCAGCACAAAGACAGCAACGCAGCAGGGGCGACACACTGAGAGGGAGCGGGCAGGGACTTTTGGGAAAACAGGTGGAAGATGCTGTTAACATAAAGAAAATATTCAAATGGTAGCATCTGACAGTAATTCAAGAGATGCTGCAATTAGTTAGGTTATGCTTCCACAATTACCCTTAAAGAACACAAGTTTCCAGAGGACTGGCCCATTTTTGTTTCCACTGCAGTCACCAGAGTATTTGCTACGGATCTCAAGGGGAAAGGCTCCCAATGACCATGAGTGAGCATTATTTGACTTCAGCCTACATACAAACACAACAGCAAGCACATCTTTGGGTTGGGCACAAGCAAAGGTATCACCTTTATAAAACCTCCCAGCTGCTTCACTGCCCCTCTTCCAGCTTCAAACGACTCAAATCCCTCCTGAATGCACCTGCCTATGTACCCAGTCTGTTGCAAAACATCCTCAAGCACTAATCCTAGTAGAAATCAGAGGTTTTTTAGTAGAACCAGGCCACACAGCTCCAGAACAGAGACCTTTACAGCCTTTGTAAACTACAGCCAGGTAACACTGAAGAATTTCTGGAGAAAGATTAAATGGAACTATCTATAGGTATCATTAGTGCCCAGATACAGCCAAAGACATGTTTGAAGCTTTGTGCTACATTTTGCCTCATTTTTCAATGTGTTTGGAACATTAAGGCAGTTTGTAACGTATATAAAACCTGTGAACACAAGTGGGTATCTTACAGTATGGGGCTATTTTTACTTGAACTTGATTGAAATGGCCTACATAGCTTATGGCTAATGTAGCTTTCCCAAATTACAGCTTTCCCAAAGACATATTGATACATCCTTGATGTTTCATCAGGTGCAGTGCAGGTATCATGGTTTAGGCTTTCCATCATTAACTACTTTTGCCAAACAAATAGTTTCAACTGCAGTGTCCTACATATGGTCTGTAGCATAGGCTGTACATTTTGTTCCATCACCCTGAAGTTAGACAACATAAATATACCAGTCTCATGTCAGAGGAAGCGTGGTTCTCCCAATTTAAAAAGATGTTTTTAATGTTAACATTTAGCATTCAATTTTAACAAGTGTTTTATGAGTTTTTACAACTACTTAGGAACCAACATAATTAAGGCAACCAGATTTTCTAGCTTTCACTCCTCTCCTTGCAATAGTAAGGAGCTGATTCAGGAGACGTTACACTAGTACACAATTAGGGTCACAAATATATGCATAATCTAAAAGGGCAGAGTTCACTGTGCAATAGTCATTCATGTTCCATTATTCATAAATGCTCTGATAGCTTTTCCACAAACGCCCAGTGCTTAATGAATCTTGAAAGCTTTTAGTTCAAACAATTATTCCTCATGAAAATGTGTACCAAAGCATATTATTTGTTACTCTATTTGCTTCTCCCCATTTAAATTTCAATTGCTGAGCAGGAAGCAGAAACAAAACCTTCACTGTTGGGCAACAGCCACAGTAAAACAAATTATAAAGGTGAAGCAGCTGATAAGCATACACAAAATAAAAGTTAAGTCCTTCAAAGTACATAATTGTGAAGACCACACTTTTGTATAAAATAAGGCTCAGCACATGAATTAATTACAAACTGAAAGGGGGATCTGACTGATGAATATTACTGGGTATTTCTAGTTCGGAACAGCTGCAATTAACTCTGCCTTTGCTGTTCTCTCAAGAGTCAGTCCCCACAGTACTGACATGAGGGGAACAATGCAGCAATGCCCATTTCCAACTGATAACATGGGAATTGCCTTTCACCAGTCTCTAACCCCGTTTCTTACTGGAAAGGGCTGTTTTCTGGGAATGCTGCAGCTCAGGGCTCACAGCAGCCATGAACCACACAGCCTCCACACAGAGATGCTCAGGAATGCTGAAGGCAGATGCTCTACATCCTCCCAACTTCTCACAGGGAAAGAAAGTCATGGCTTGGTAAGAAACATGTTTTGTGCACAAAACTTGGGTTGAAAGAAGAGTGGAAAGGGACAAGTCAGGCTGACCAGCTTTGAAGTCCAACCTGCCACGCCAAAAAACTTGTCTAGGCTCCCGCAGGAGCTGGGCCAACCTTCAGGCATCACAGGGGAGAAAAATCTGCTCGTCGTGCTTGCAGCCCCCTCCTCACCCTGGGTGAAAGGTGCATCCAGAGATGTTACAATCTGTTTCCATCTGAATTGCTTGAGCTGATAAGCTTTTTCAAGTGCCTGAGTTTCGCCTCCCAGGGAGGCTGGATCTGGGAGCTGCCCCATTATATCTGCATGTTCTCTTACACAAATACGTCCTCTCTCTATGGAGGAAACATTTGTTGTAAGCATATGGAGAAGGCCCTGCTGGAGGCCAGCATTTAATGCTCTAGTTAATAACATTTTCGAAGGAAAAAAAAAAGGGGGGGAGGGGGGGGAAGAGAAAAAGCTAAATTCAGTAGGATGTGAACACAAATAAAGCTCTCAGGTGTAACAACATTTGCCAAGGTTTGAGCAAGCAAGCTTAAAGACATCCTAGGGCTCTAATAAATGAGGGACATGGCCCCCACACAGTACATAGATAATTGCCTCTCTCTATATACACACACAGGAAAGGGGGTTCAGCCTGTTTGTGGTCATTTTGAGGTGTGCTGAGGGCAATTTGCATTGGGCTGGGGTTTCTTAACAACGTTCTCAAATACAACAGAACAGTTGTTTTTAAATGTCAGACAACATTTATCCAACTTGTCCTGCACAGTCCTCCTCTTCTGTCCAGGGAGTAGCAGCCGTCTGGCTGATGCTCTGGGTTGTTTTCCTCCTGGCTGGATTCTTCCATTTAGCTGCCAGCATTTTTGTTCTTTGATGACTGGGTTTGTAAGCTGGTACCCACTGCTAATGATAATGGCTACTGAGGTCTATTACAGAGCAGTGTAACACTGACAGTTTACATCCCAGAATGGGGAAAAAAACCATGAGGGTTGGAGCACAGAGAGGCAGAATGTGTGGGTATGGATTTCGCTCCAGGATCAGCTGTGCCTTCCTTGACTAATTAATCTGCAAGATTTGAACAGTCGGTAGAATGAAAAAAATGGGTCAACTTGGCAGCATGGGACTTAAATAAATAAAAATGAGGCAATAGCTTAGACTATGTCTGTGCTTTGTCCAGATTTGAAGCCAACACAACATAAAATATAGTCTTATAAAATGAGATGAACTGATGACAAATTAGATGAGGGTGAACCCTGTGAGACAACTTGTTCTGTGCCCTGGAAAGAAGGTGTCAGTACCTTTACTGACGGCCAGACCACGACACCATTAGGATGCAGAGATGGACAATGCACCTAATGCACGAAAATTAAACAGGTTTCTCACAGGAAACAGTAACACAAAAAGATAAAGGCAGCTCCAGGCTATATAGTCATAGTTTTACTTTGATTTAAAATTTACATTGTATGTATGGGGGTTTTTCCAAAGTTTTGGAAGCTCAGGCAATCCCAAAGGAAGCTGAGCATCCCATACTGTGCGTTAGTACCTGTTCTTTCAGTTTGTGGAGGCAGAGTTGAAGGACTGACCACCATGGTGAATCTTGTCATTCCTTACTGCAAAAAGAGCTGGTGTCTGACTTGGGGTAAAGCCAACTGCCCACCACTGGGACATGGATCAGTGCTCATTCAGGGGAAGCAAATTAATTTCGTGCACGTCTAAGCTCAGTTTTCAGTGGATTTGGTGTAAAAGATGTTAAAAGAGATTAAGTGGTTTTGAGACCAGAACATGACTGCTCTG
This sequence comes from Corvus hawaiiensis, assembly GCF_020740725.1. Taxonomy (NCBI): domain Eukaryota; kingdom Metazoa; phylum Chordata; class Aves; order Passeriformes; family Corvidae; genus Corvus; species Corvus hawaiiensis. The sequence goes on from NC_063221.1 coordinate 27,968,478, forward strand.
TGCAAATTCAGTGGTGTCTTATACACTTACATAAAGACCAACTTCTCCAATCCCATAAAAAGCAAGAAACTTGGAAGATAGGAGGCAGGAAACCTCCTTCCTTATAGCTTTGAGACCCCTATCCTTCATTAAAATGCCATTAAAATCAGTTCACAAGTAAAAGAAGCCAGACACCTATATGCCAGGAGCAAGTGTATGCAAGTCTTGTTTTTGAAGGAACAGGAGGGTAGGCAGCCAAACACACCTTGTGACAAACTGGACCTAATTCTATCCAGATTCAGAGTAGGCAGCAGGCCACTTCTCCCACAAAGGGAAGCTGCAGAGTCAGTCAGGGGATGCCAGTCATGTTTCCCCTCTAGGCACCAAGTTCTTCTATCTCTCAAACGCAGCACTGATTTAATCTAAGGAGATTTACAGAAAATAACTTGTTCTCTCCTTTCTTCACAGAGTGCCTCTTTCCCACTTGCTCTGCCCACTCCCATCCTACCCTTGGATCACGAACAGACTTAACTCGCTCCATTACCAATTCTCATCTGGGAGAAATCTTGCTTTGTACAAGGTACCAAGGAGTAAGAACATTTTAAAAGGATGACTGAGCAGGACAACATTGCAACACAAATTCTGGCCCCCAGTCATGCACACAAACAACTGAGCCACCTGCCAACATTTAAAGCAAATGTGTAGAACAAATTTCTTTGTTAATTTACTGACCAATTTCCCTCCTCCTTCACAAAGGGAACACTGTGCTCCACCCCTCCCCTCTCTGGGCAGCTCGATCCCATCCTCTGCCCAGCATTTTATTTTGGTCTTGTAATTGTTGTCTGCTACAGAAGCTACTTACAGCTACAGAAGACAAATGACAGGCAAAAAGCAGCTAAGAACCACTGAATTTGTCCAAAAGCATTACATGGTGTATATTTCATTCTGTAACTTAACCAGGCAGCCACAATAAAAGCCCCAGACATCTCTCCTTGTCCAGAAGCAATTCAGGCCCTGGGGAATGATATTGAATAGTGGCTAATGTGGGTGATGCCATCTCTAACGCAACAAGGTCAAAATATGTAATTAGCATTTTTCTCTCAGGGCTTCTCTCTTGCTGTGGTGCTCACTCCGCCGGCTCTCCCGGCTGTGGGCCAGCCTCCCTCGCTGCAGGGGAAATCAGGAACAAGCTCCACTGAAGACAATTGCAACAGCCCAGCAGCAGTTTCCAGGGGTAGTCAGCACTCACTGGTACCAACCTAAATGTTACAATGAAAGCTCAACTCAGCCATCCAAGAGGTCAGTCTTCCCTTCATACCGGATTTTATCAGATCACTTACAGCAAGAAGCAAAAGCAGAAGCTAAGAGTGGAACATGTGAACTGGGTGAAGGGGACCTCAAGAGAGCTGTTGGCATTCCAGGATCACAACAATAAACTTTCACTGGGATCTTGGCACTTTCAGTGGAATCTTGAAGACATTCAAAAGGTAATGAGTTGCTACGACAAGGAGAGCATTTGCTGCAGGTTCTGCAGGACAATGCCTGGAGTAAAACCTCCACCCTCCTCTCTGCACATAGCACTGGTAACCATCACTTATTTACGTATTCCATGGGCATGTCCAAAGGATGAACTCCAAACAGAAGGTGCTGGGGAGGCAACAAAACTTCATGGCATAGTGTAGATTTGTTCTTCATATGGAGACCTGCTATTATCTGTATCAGGCTCGTGTCCCCCTCTCCCAGCATGTCCATTGTGTCTGCCCTTCCATCTCACCTGCATCCTTCTCCCTGGGATCAGCCTGCTGGGTGCTGCTGTTGTCCCTTCCAAGGCAGGAGGGGGGCAGCTGGGAGGAAGAAGAGGTCACTGCCTGTGGCACAAGAGCCTGTAATAAATCAATCCCAATCTCCCACATTGTAGCCCAAAGCAAAGAGCACATCTTTAATTCTGTCTCACAGCAAACACCACAACCTGTGGTGTCTCCTTGATTCATATATCTCTCCCCCATTTCCCTCCCTGGCAGTTTTCTTCTCTTTATCTCTACCTGAAAACCATAGCACACTTGAAATCTGTCAAATGGTTTCCATTTGTATCCAGAAATCTCAGTATTAATAATACATTTTTACCCTATTATTTCTAGTTTCAGTGAAACTTCACAGCAAGCTGACAGTTTCTGCCTTATAAACACTTCCATGACACGATTTCATGGAGTCTGGATGATACCTAAAGCAGCAACAGAACTGCCACTCAGTCCCGTGAGTCTCTGCTTTGAGAAGGGATGTTCATATCCCTTCTTGTGGTACCTGGGGTTTGCTGTCATCAAGTCATTTCAAGTAAATGAAAGGTGCACATTTCCAATCCCAGCTATGGAGTAAGTCCAGCTGTCCTCTCCTCTGAGAGATAAGGAAAGGAAAGCAAAAATCAGCTATTCTCCATATAACGAGACAATAAACCAGGGTAATCTGAAGAGCCATGCAGGAAATTCCAATGTCCACTGTTCAAAAGATTATCATTCCTTTTAAAGTTGTTTTTTACTTCTTGCTCTTTCACAAAGCCCCTCAACTTCCACAGTCTGTGCCTCTCTCTTCTGCAAATCACAGTGATCCAATTTCACCCCACGTCCCCATCTTTCCTATTGCTCTCCTCCAGCTCTTTAAGGCCTCTACAGTCCTGCTCAATGGGGACACAGAAACCTCAACCCTATCTCTCCTCCTCACCTTCCAGAGAATTATCTTTGATAATACTGCTTGGGTTATGTGATCTGCATTTACTCTGTTTGTTCCTGGCCAGGTTTCCTTGGCTGCTCCTGCACTGACAGAGTTGCTCACTTCCACTTGCATACACTGCGTTCTCCTTTCCTGGAGTTCACCTGTGTCTCTCCCATACCACACTCCCAGCAGCTCAAATGCACCCCAGCCCCACAGACGTGTGATCCATGACTCACAGTGCAAGTCAGCACTTAAGCTGCTTTCCCAAACCCAAATCCAAATCATCTGACCAAGCACGCTGCAGCGCACAAACACAATCCACCTCAAAAATCAAGTTGTGTAACCAGGCATCATTTGCTGAAGGAAATTTCTCCCTTGCTACTTCAGAACACAGCAGAATTTCTGGACAATCTCAGTGCTAAAAAAATGCCTCCACAGTCTGAGTTGGTCCTACTGCCTTAATTCAACTGCTGTAGAAATGTTTCTCTTAATAACATTTATTACTTCTAGTATCCCAGGTAAAAATTAAATGTAGTGTGGAACAAATCAATAATAATAATAGTAGATATAATATACAAATTAAGCTGGTGCTGACATTAGAACTGAAAAAGTCAAAGCCAATAGTTGTTGGCAGTCACATCTGGCATTTCAGTCTACATCAAACACAGCTGGAGTAATTTAATAAGAATTTAAGAATTTTGCTCATTTAATAAGAATTTAACATGAGGTGAGAAATCATCATCATGTGACAGAGATGTGCAGCCAGGGTGGATGCAGCTGCAAAATGGATTTTGGTGCAGTCCAGTCCCACAGCACAGCAACAACAGGGGATGCACAGAAACACAGGCTAGAGCAATGGGGATTCCAAAACAACTGGAATATGGGTAAGTGTGGGGATACCAGCAGAGCTAGAAAGCTGTATTCTGGAACCATTATTTCATCAGTAAACATAGGGGGCCTAATTTTTTTCCTCAACTACCGTGATATAAAAAGTTACAGTGGAATCAGAGTAATCCCACTACAAGAAAAAAGCGTTAATAACAGAATCAAATTTGTACTACCTGTGAATCAATGGAACAGCATCTGCTGTGCTGCTCTGACTTATTTTGCTTCAGGATTTGTGGCAGCCCCTCCACTTACAATGGGAGGTACAGCAGTTGCTTCCACTGGTAGTAAATGATACCCTCGAGCAGGTGCTGCAGAAAATCTTATGAATAGCTGTCTCAGGGTTGCTCAAACAGAAGACAGATATTGCATTCTAAAAAGAAGAAAAATAAGAAAGGCACACAGTAGCCTTGTTTAGACATCTCAACAATAACAGTAGCCTTGTTTTGACATTGACAATTACCAAACAAAATTTTTTGAAGGTGATACTCCTTGTTTTGTCTATTTGAGGTTTTAAACAACATCACCCATTATTAAAAAAGCAAAAATGTTTACTGAATTGCTCAAGTTTCTTTACAACTTGGACCCACTGACAAAATTTTGAACTCTGAACTTATTACCAGGCTAGAAGCATGAGGTCCTTGCTTGTTCCCACCATGTGCTACCAGAAGATAGAGATGCTTCCTTTTACAGGGTAGTCTTTTAAGTAAATGTCACCAAAAATTTCTAACTGCCTGTCTATTTTTTCTCCCCTAAATCATCTGTCATAATTTCTCTATTCTAGCAAAGTACAATACCTTTTAAGGAGCCAGAAACTGTGGGACTCTGTCTCCAGGTTCAAATCACATTTATCATATTTAATGTGTAGATAAAGAGTTAGATTAAAATAGTATTAGAGGTTACAAAAAACAGCTCCCATTGTCAATTCTGACAATATCAAATTTTCGAGTGCTTGACTATGCCTTCAATGTTCTTTTAATAGAAATCCTTGAAGATTATTCTCAGGTTTTGGAAAGAAAAGAAAAAATTGGAGAGAAAAATTACAGTGCCAGGATGGAAGCTAAACATGAATCTACAGAGATTTGCACAAAGCTTCATGCCCAGCCGAATTTTAATGGGGCTTTTAAAAGCACATCCTCAACACAAAGGCAAAGCCATGACAGATTTCAAGCTTTTAATGACTCAAGTTCTTCAGCAAAGACCAAACATACACACACAAGTGAGACCATTTTCCTTATGCCTCTCTGATAAATAGCTTATCTTTTGCTTTATCAACAAAACCTGCCTGAAGCAAATGCAGAGTATATTTGGGTTCAGATAGTTAAATTAGGACAACAGAAAGCAGGGTCTTAAAAATGGAAGTTTTGAACAGTGTTCATCTCATGCCGCTTTGCTACCTCCATTTTACTGCCAACACAGTTCCTGTGGCAGTGGTACACAGACTCCAACCCCCCAAAAGGCAAGGAAAAGACATGTCTTTGTTAAGCAGTCTACAAGGTAAACTGTAGCTATATCTTCTGTGAAGTACATAAGAATAAGAATAGAATATCCAGCTACCCTCATTCCCCACTCATGTCCATCATTCCCTTCCATGAGGGCACGCAGGAGGGCTGGAGGCAGACTGCATGTAAAAAACTCCAACCTACACAGGCAGTTGTGTACTTCAGGAGCTTCTGGAAATATCCAGCAGGATAACTCCACACACAGCACCTGGATGAGGAACATGCACCACTGAGGAAAAGCCACTGTTCCTTGGAAGACAGGGGTATCACTATTGCAAATGCTTGCACTCCTTTATTCTCAGACTCCAAAGCATCGCTCCTGAACACCACCTCTCCTCTCACCTTAACCTCCTCAATTAGCATGTTCTGTGCAGTACTGGATGATTGCTTCATTTTCACAACCTACAGTCCCCCAAATAATATTATCAGAGACCCCATGTGAACTCATGCAGAGAAGGGTACAGCCTGGCATTGCACAATTATATTTTCTCTAGTGCTGTTTCTTTAAAAATAAAAAATATCCAAAAATCCCCAAAACACACTGATGACAGTGATGACCCACTTGTAACAGTGCCACAGAGGACCTGCAGCAGCCCCTGGGAGGGTGCTGGGGGCTGAGGTGTGGGGTTACCACCATGGGTGGGAACCTGCCAGGACAGGAACTCCTGAAAGTAACTTTTAAGTAATGTGAAAATGTAACATTTAATTTGTCCATAAATCAATTTGCCTCCAGTGTATTTCATACATAGAGACCATCCATTACCTCAAGTCCTAAACAAAATCTTCTGAATGAGGGGAAATGAACCCCCACAACCACATCTAAATCAATCAAAACTAAAAACCATTAGCACCATGTCTTTCCACCCTCCCCCTTCCAATTTAGTTAGTGTCAAAAGAGTAATGAGTAATCAGGAAAATTCCTGTTAGGCTTATCTCTCAGTCCAGTGGGATCTCTAAATCCTTTATCAGCATTCACAATGAAAAATAAGATAACACCCACACTTGTTTAGTCCAGACTAGACACTGCCTGATACACGTTTGCAGAGTGACTGGAATTTACATCGGGCACGAATCCAGTTTTCCAGATCTTCCTGCACCCTCACTGTGCCCAAATCTGCATGTAAGCATCTGAAGAAGAAACAGCATCTCACAATTTCCAGAGCTCTTCAGTGACCCTTTTCATAAACTGGATTTCAACCACTGGTGTATGATCCCTGCTCTCAAGATAAATGTGTTATCAGTTTATAGCTTGAGAAAGGAACTGCCAGGGCCACGGGGACTTTATATTTGTATTCTGGAAAAACCCTTGTGCCACTTAAACTCCAGTAATTCTGTAACTTTTGCAGGCATCACTGATTTCTCTGGGAGGGATATTGGAAAGCACTGCAGCAAGGATGCTCGGCTGCTGACACAGCTGCCTCTGTACCAAAGGCTCAGCTGAGTCATCCCCACTCTGCAAAGCCTGGGTCTGAGGCTCCCAGGTGGCCATGGATCAAAATTTATTACGCAGCCTGGAATTCCCACACTCAGTGACCTCAGTGGATGAAATCTTGTGACCTCCTGACTGTCAGGGAGCAACTTTACCATTATTGCTGCCACCAACACAGCTGAGTGTGCAAAGCCCTCCATACAGCAGGAGACAGACTTGGAAAAGATCAAAATTCACTGGGCTGGGATCCTCCAACATCACATGGCAAGAGCTGCTTCACATCTTTTTTTCCTCTAGAACAGGAAGGTAGGATGGTCACAATGCTAAAGGATCAGCAACTTTCCCCATCACACCCCATCCACATGGTGGACCATCCCATGTGGATACTGCCACCAGGAGCAGTTGCTTGGCTGTCTTCATCCTTTTCATACTCAACCAATCCAGAAGAGAGACCACACAGCACATCCCAAGTTAACCAAAATACAACTTTAGTTTACTATTTTATGCATCTCTAGATCAGAACTGCATAATTAGCTGCCAGAAATCAATGCATAATCAAGTAAGAGAGTGAAAGTAATAAAGAAAAAACCAACAAGATAAACCAACCCCAAATTATTAACCCAAATGGCAAGACTGATTTCCATGAGAAATATTCACAACTAAAGGTGAATACTAGAAACAAATACTTTGGAAGCTCATTACTTGGTCACCTAGAAGAATTTCCACTAGACACAAGAAAGTACTGGAAAATCTGGAGAAACCACAGACTTCAGGAAATTCTGCGAAGACAATCTCCTGTCAGAGCCAGTGCTCATAAAAGAGCTCATTCATCTTACATATTTTGCCTAGAACACATAAATCCCTGGGCTAACCTGAACCACAGCAGAGTGAAAGGGTTCACAGAGGAGGAATTCTCTTCTGGACACAAACTGGCTTCAAAAAAGCAAGATGAAAATTTTTTCTGTAGCAGCCTGTGCATATTACTCCAAGGGCAAAAAGAAATATGTTATGCACAAATATATCCAGCACTGGCTACTGCTGGAGGCAGAATGTCAGCCACAAAGGGCCAATAGACTGATCCCACATGACAATCCTATATTTCTGTGTACTTAACCATATAATTAAAACCTGCTGCTGCTACACATACTAATTAGATGGACAGCATTTCATTTCAGGAGTCAGCACCCCCTTGACTGACAGCGTGGCAGCACCAGGTGCCTGCAGCAGCCACGCAAAAGCTTTGCTGTTCAGAGATGTCAGTGCTGGCTCATCAGAGGACACCCTGGGAGGGCTGGATGGGGGATTAACAGGAATTTCCCCTCCACTGCATGAATTTCATTGAAGTCACCAAAGGTTGGACTGCTCCAAGCATAAGAGACAGCGCCTGTAACCACCTGGCAAAGAACCAGGGGCAAAGCCAGGTTCTGGGAACATCCACTGGGGCCTCAGCAGAGGATGCTCCACACAGTAAGTCTGAGAAGCTGTAACTCAGGACTTTAGGTAATTAAAGCTTCACATGCTGTTTCCAGGGTCAGTACAGTGTCCAGTTCTGATCATAGCTGTAGCTGCTGCCATTTGCAGCTTGGCACAACATTCTAAAGCAGATGAATCATTTCATAGGAAAATCTGCACTGAAGGAGAACAAGACTTACACTGATCTAATTTATCCCCCCTCTACCGATGACACTCAACACCACAGGTGCATGCCTGCAATCACAGAAAAAAAAAAATTCAATCCTGGCTCCAGGTGCACCTTATTGAACATGTCCCTTATCCCCACAGAACAGCCTCAGCACCAAGTACAAGACTCCTGCAGACCTTCAGCTGGTCTTCAGACGTCTCATAGCCACTCATGTTTATCAACAGCCCTCCCAGCTCCCAAGAAAAGACAGAAGACACTTCCACATAGGAAACAGCAGCCACAAACCATACAAGAACAGAGTTCTGTGGATTCAGAGCAACACAAGCATCAAAGGCTCAGTGAAACTTCACCACTCTTGCACACATCAAAGCTCATAAAGCATCACTGACCACACACATTCATTTACACATCAGCCTGGGCTTTAACCTAATTGCTTTCTGCCAACATAAACTCAAAGGAAAAATAGTTTTTCCTCAGACCTCAACCGATCACAACAACACAAGCCCAGTGGGCTCAGGCCAGAGCTGGGCTGGCTGTTCCCAGGTGGGGCGGCTCCACACGCAGCACAACCTTTGGTCATTGGATGTAGCACAGTTCACTCGCTCTCCTAATCCCTGTCACTCAGCTGCCCTCAGGAAACCAAGGGCTGTAATCACCACATTGCCTTTTAACTGAAAAGACAGCGTTAGATTTCATCAGCCATTTCACTGTCACACTGCATTGTCCACACAGGATAATGAGCCCGAAGGCTCTGCTACTCCCAGCACTGCAGCTTGATAGGGAACATATTCCGGCATGGCACACAGTGGCAGGAACCTGCCCTGGAGCACAGGGAGACTCTGCCGACGCTTGTAGGGACAAGGCACACCTGGGTCTCTGCTCGGGTGTTTCTGCCTGGAGATCTGAACTGAGGCTTGGGGTTGAGTCTTCCCGGTTCTCACAGCAGAAACTTGTGACCGTCACGGAAACAAAGACACTGAACCCTTCTTTAAGGGTTTCTCTGGCTAAAAAAATAAAATAAGTCAATAATGATAAAAGTATCACTTGAGGAAAAAAAATGGTTGTGTTTCATCGAAACTGCTGAGTATCTGTAAGGGAAATGATTTTAGGTTGTAACTTACCTGACTACATCTTAAGGTTTTTGCTTCTTTTTGGTTTGTCCTGGATATTACAAAATTGGGTTGTTCATAATCATCACTCATTTTCACATTCCTAAGACATACTAATAGCTGAGCTACAGCACTGCAGTGAAGTGTTAACTGAATTTTTCCAGCACTTCTCTTCACCTTTCCACTCTCCACTGACAAAAAAATCTTTTCCAGCTGAGTTCAGCAAACCTGCATATCTGAGTGAAGGCAGCAAGGCCTCACACTGAGTCACAGCCAGTTTAGATACAAACAGTTCCAAAGCAAAATTAAAAACAAACAAATAAAGCCAACTGCAAAATCTGGGATGCTTATTTAAAGCTACAAACTGTTGATCTAAAAAGTTGGTGCTGACTAGGGAGAAAATAGTCAGAACATTTTTAATTTGTGAAATGTTAGCAAAATTTACCAATGGGGAATACCAAACTAAGCCATGCATAATTAAGGTGCTAATAAATACCAGTACAAGCCAGGCTCCAAGATCAGTGACACTGAGACAAATCCAGTCTAAATTTACAGAGGCATGACTAGGACAGCTCTGTCCTTACAAATCTATCCAACTGCCAGCAGGAAGAATTTCAGTTGCAGAGAACACAGGTCAAGGAGGACTCATCCACCTGCACCCTGTACCCCTCCTGCCTGTTCTGCCTGCCTGCAGTTTAACTGGACAGCATCACTCACCAACAGCAGTCTCCCCCTTTGTGCACTGCAACTTAATATTGCAATTATTTAATCCTACCTTATGTCATCCTGAGCTCCCTGCCTACACCAAGCTTCCAGAAAGCAACTCCCATGTAAACCATACAGCAACTATTAGTCCATACATTATGTAAGCAATAATCTGGAGAACAGGGGGGAGTGGGAAAAAAAAAAAAAAAGGAACAAATCCATAGCATTAGTAGGCTGGCTAAATGCCCCATTTCCAACAAATGTCAATTTGCTGGTTACCTGAACAGCACAGGGATTACAGATTTCACTCATGCTGACAGATGGCATTTTGCAGTTTTGATCCATGACACATTTAAAGGAATACATTCATGAAGCAAGACACACGAGGAAGAGTAAAGGGCCTGAGACAGGAAAACACGGACTGCATTAAGCATGCAAGATTCAAGCATGCAAGGTTTTGCTCTGCTGTCACACCAGGATTGATCCCATTAACTTCCATGGGGACAGGCCTGATTTACTCAATTGTAAACAATCAAAATGAGGCCTGTGGCTCAAATCCAACAGAGCAATTCATTTTCAGCACTGCAGGCTCCCTGGGCTCCATCAGAGCCAGGCACGCTCGGGAATTTGCCAGAATGAGCCATGGTGCACTCGGAGAGGGGGCAGCTCCCGGATGCACCTGGCTTATCCTGCTTTCACTTTATCCAGGTGCTCAGCAGAAGTACTGTAGGATGAATAAGGTACCTTTATTTATGATGCGGAAGCAATTAACCAGTACTGGGTCCAAACTGTCCCCTGCACTGGTTAAACAAATATAAACCCCCTTGAGGAGCAGCATAAATGTGACACAGTCTTTTTACTGTTCCCCAGGCAGGCAAGTATCACCCTTAGAGCCGTCCCTGTGCAGAGGTGAGTGTGCAAGGGCAGACAGGAGATACAGCATCACTAAGGGTGGAATAAAATACATTGAAGTGTGCTACTGAAAACCATATCCTTACATGGCAAAGAAAATTTCCACAGTTCCTGTTTGAAATCTAAACAAAACACACCTTTATTTGCTCTTGATTTCACTTTCTCTCCTTTCTCTGTATTCTCAAAGACTGTAAGAAAGCTATGGGCTACCTCTCTGCTCTCATGCCCACATTTCACTTACTGGCTTTTACAACAGTTTAAAATTTTGTCAATTTTACTGGTTTCATATAAGCCCCGATGATCAATCATGAAGTAAAGGATATGAAGTAAAAATGCAATAAACATTACTGCTTGACAGCTGCCTGGTGGCCCATGTGGGACCAGCTGATGGCATTACTCCAGGACCTAACAGAGAAACTTATACCTTCAGATTAACATTAATTGGCATCCTTAGGGCAGCACAAGCAAAGAGGCCAAGGACCAAATGGGCCACAAAAATTCAGCAAACCACTTCTCCCTCAGCTGAGGGGAGGCAGACAGGCAGCCTGCAACAGAGAAACTTCTTTGTTATTCCCAAGGAGAGGCAAACACACAGACAGTGCCCTGACAGGTCTCTGCAGAGGGTGACAGATGATTTCATAGACAATGAAGTTTGAAACAAAAAAAGTAATAAAACAAAAGACAGAGAGAGCAGATTGCCTCTGATGTGACCAGAGACATCCTTTGAGGATGCTAATGGAGTAGAGAATTGATTATAAAGCTTGCCTTTTTTGCAGCACACACAGTAAAGAACAAGTGCTTGAATCAAACATGAGCATGCATAAAGATGCCCTTCCCTGGAAGGCAGCTTTAGACTCTGAATTTTTGGCAACAAAATGTGCAAAACACTAAAATATTTATCAAACAGCTTTGGTCCAAAGACCCATGCACAGGCTCTGGACTGTTTTGATGTGGGCAAACCAGGGAGCTCTTGGTACATTAGAAAGTATCAGCTCCTCAGACTGGACTCTTTGTTAAAACTGGAGATTTTAGTTCTTTTCACTGACAGGATTGATTATAAATGCAGCTCTTAGGAAGCTAACAACACTGGTGACTTCTCCTTCCCTGTTTATTTGAAGTTACGAGGAGGTTTTTGTTTGGTTTCATCTCAGAAAATCCTGGCAACTTCCTCCTCTGGGCAGGAGGCAGCACAGTAATACGTGGTCTTGTGCCTCAACACCTGGGCATCACATTCTCAAACAGATTCCATGTGAAAATCAGCCCCTCTCCCACATAAACCAACAACAGATTTCTCATTAATATATCAGCTTGTTTAAAAAAAGAAAAGTTTCAGACTTCCTTAAGCTCTCAGGATCCAGGTCACAGGAAAACTGCCTGTCACACACTTCCCAGCTTCTGACATGTCAGCATTTAAATGCTCCCAGCAGGAGCCTGCTTGCACCTGCTGCTTCCTCCTTTCCCCTTTGCCCCCCTCGCCATCCCAGAGACAGTGATGGGTTTGGCACTGTGACACAGAAGCAAAAGGCACCTTTTCCTTGGAGCCAGTGCTGTGTGTCAGCAATGTATTCACTGAGAGGGTTCACATTTCCCAAACTGAGCTGGAACTATGAATTCTAACACAGCACTGACCATGTTTTAGATTGGACATGCTTACACAGAGCAGGGCAGAGGTGGATGGAAGGCACCCTCCCCTCCACACCTTCCCATGGCCAGCTCACTCCTGACACAGACAACACACAAGGAAACAGCTGGCACCAAAACAAGGTGTTGAACACAGAGCAAGTTCATCACAAGGCTTGCCACTGATTCACAGGACATTCCGATGGTCCACGATGTTTTCAGGCTGGTAAAGGCAGATGGGATATCTTAAAGAGAGTTTTGGGCTCAATGAAGGTAAGTTGCCTCAACCAACCTGAAAAGGCCTCAGCAATCATTGAGCTGCACAAGAAACACCATCTCAGCCACCACCTCACTGCGTCTTGATCTTGTTGGGACCCCACTATGTGGGTATAAAGCTCCCACACAGGCACTAAAAGCCCAAAACATGGAGCAGTGTTAAAGTGACCCTCATTACCCAAGAAGCCAGGCTATGCAAGTCAATTCAGTAAATAAAAACAAAACGCTGGCCAAGAATCATTCTCCAAAAACAACTTTGCATGCAACTGTGTACCAGCAGCCAATTAATTTAGGAGATGGAGTACACTTTGCAAAGACACCAGTCCCATGGTAATGATGCCTGTACCGAGAGATCAGCAGGGGATGTGGGGGAAGGAAAGGCATTAGGGAGAGTTGCCAGGCTGCTGTTCAAGGAAGATGCTTTGATCTAACACAGAAGGAAAAAAAAAAAATTAAGCATCCTTTAGACTATCTCAGTATGGTTTATTTATCAAGATAGAACCTATTACAACTGTACTGATTGCTTTGAAGTTCCCTGGCCTATGTCAACTGTTTATTTATGATTCCATAATGGAGTTATGTCAGAAGTGCCAGCCTGGGAATTAGACTGCTTCCTAAGGGACAGCGAACATGAGTCTGTTTTAACTCCATGGTGCTTCAATGTGTGCTGTCAGGATGCACCGGCTTCTGTTCCAAACCGGGCTGCTCTTCCCTAAGGGCTGAAAGATGTTGAGTGCTCCATGACAATGACACTAATAACTTGATTGAAAGAGGAAAAGGCTGCCACTGAACAAACCAGCATCTGCCAGCTGCGTTGCGTCGGGAATGCCCATTTCACGCGTGGGATCAGGAACATATGGAGCTGATGCTGCTGGTCAGGGGTGGGAACTGAGCTCCACCAGAGTCATGATACTAAGCAGGGGCAGTCAGAAGTGAAATATTACTGATTTTTTTTTTTTTTTTTTAATTGCCACGATTTTTCCCTTCCCATACTCCAGCCATCCAGCTGCAGGGAAAACAAACCAACCCCAACCCATAGAACAAAACCTCCCTCACACTCCATGAACAGCAAAACCCAACGGAACTGAACCCACAAACATTTTCTGTGGGTGATCTGTCTCCACCAGTGCCATGCAGCTCCCTACAACACATCCTAAGTCTTTTTACATTCCAGCTTCTGGTTGAATACTTTTGAAGAATACTGCTTTTCTTACTGATTTTATTTCCCAACTTCTGTTAGCTTTCTTCTTGGCAATACATCATCAGCTATAACGCAGTCATTAACAATCTAATGCTCTTTCCCACTTAGGGAGTAGTCTTTCACAGCACTACACCCACTTCCCCATACCTCACACATAGGTGAACATGTGCAGTTCTATTCCTCCTAATCTTCCTCTTCCTTCCCCCAGTTTTCATGCTGCAGTCTGCCTCCACTGCTTCCTTTTCTTCCATTGGACCAAAAATCCAGGTACAGAAAAGAAATATTTCACTGTACAAAGCCATCATTATCCCCTTCTCCTTTCTCTCTTCATTAGTCTCTGGAAATGCTATTACCAAGAGGCCCTTTTGTTCTGTTTTTTTTTTAACTACTCTCTCACTTCTCCCTTTCCAGCAAGTTTTGCACTCCTTGAAGTATAGTATCCCCTGAATTTTATAAGCCTACTTACGTTTATTAGAGATCATTACCAACAAGGGATTCACAAACACCAGTGCTTGTGCCCCACAGTGCTTCTGTGATGTCAAGGCACAGTACATTTAATTTCTCAATGAGGAACTGGGGCTCAGGGAACAAGGTACCTGATCAGCATCTCTCACACACAGGAGGAAGCCCAAGTCTGCAGTCTGAACATTTAAAAAGAACATGTAAAACAAAACAAAACAAACAAAAAGCACACAAAAAACCCAAACAAAAGTGCAAACAAATGAAAAAAAACCCCACACAGTAATTTTTTCTCAAGCACTTGGAGTTGACTAATGAGACATCAGTTAAAATACCTGAACTTTGACTAAATCCCCAACATTTACTAATTTTAACCAGTTTCCTCTTCAAATGAGGAGATGGTTTCTGCTCCACCTGAGCCCTGTTTCCAAGGTACAGGGTGACCAGGGGATTCAGAGTCCCTGACCATTCATGGTCTCACCAGTGTGGGTACCAGTGAGGGAACCTGAACATGTTACATGCAGCTCTTTTAACTGTGTCTCATTCAGTCTTCAAAGTCCACATGAGCTGCCAAATTCAATTTCTTCTGGGCTTTGAAGTACTTATATCCTAACTTCAAAAATTTCTCTGGCACAGTCCCTCCTTGTCAAATCATGGCTCACCAGCAACAAATGTCATTGACCTGGTGCTCCCTCCTCTGCTCCTGCAGGTGGCATGCTTGACACCATGGTGTCACCTATGCCAAATAAAATCTCATATTGTAGATTTTAAATTATTTCAAATTCTTTTAGTTCATGTTTTTTCCCAACACACACCTTTCATAACTAACCAACATTTCGGTACACTGGCACTTTTCTAATTCATCCTTCATTAAAAAAGAACTCCATCTTCAGCCTATCTGTACAGGAGGAAGCTGACAGAATTTAAAAGCCCTCAGTCCTCTCAGCCAGTTGAAGAGTATATTTGATGAGCACTGGCATGTTCAAACCCAGTGTAACACTTTGAGAGCTTGAGACATTCTAATATTCCAGAGTGTAACCTTGAGTCCCACAGCCCTGGGCATCCTAAACCTTATGGGTTTTGTGCTCCACCATTCATCACCTCCTTTCTTCATTTATCTTTGGCACTAGAAACGTGTCTGAGAAAACTGCCTTTATCACCTGGATGACATTCCAATGTTTATTTCCACAGGCAATCAAGAAAAGTCCCACCAAATCACCTCTTCCTTTTCCAGACACATCTGAGTACTGAGAATGGTTCTTCTGTTTGTGATAAAGAGTGCTCAGAAATGGCTCTGCTCTCTGGGGCAGTCTTGCAGAGTAGAAATGGTGATGAACCAGAATTCAATTATGTAATGAGAAATTACTTTAATTAGCCAGTTAATTGACTCCTCGATTGCAATAACTAAAATCACTTGTTTTTACAAGGCACACTATTTTTTTCCTAAGGGCTCCCAGGAACCATCTCTGCCTATCACTTCCCTCCACATCAACTAAAACTAAAAAGGATTCAAGAGTTCTGGCATGCTGGAGGATCACACATTTGATTACTGCTTCAGAGCAGCCCCAAAAGAAATTCAGAAGAGGGGAGCAGAGGTGCAGAGTAGCACCACGGTAATGAACCAGTCTTCCTTTGGTGGAAAGAAGCCTGAACTTGAAGCCGGTGAAATGCAAATGAATTGAGCTGCCTTAATCCTGACTTCTTTTTACTTTTGTTCAAAGTGTCCCAACTCAAAGTTGTAGATTTTTCAACACAAGCAAGATCCAAGATCTATGCACATGATTGACAGAGCTGGTCAGGTATCAAAGAAGGAGTACACAGTGGCTTGGAATGTCCTTAAGACACAGTTCAGGGCCAGTTACACAAAGGAGCGGTTCCAGATGTCTCAAAGATGAGCATGAAAGACAATCCAGGTCACTTCTGCAGCACACTGAACCCAGTACCTAGTCCAGGAATAGGACATTGCACATAGACCTAAGACAGATGGCAGAATTCAGCCAGAAAGATGCCTCCATTTAGTGCAAGTTTAGATTTGGCAACTCATTTCATAGGGATGTAAAATTCTACTCAGAAAAAGAGAACATGACTCATGAGTCAAGCAGTGAATTAGCACAAGGGAATTCCCTGATCTGGAACAGGAATGCAAACAGTCACCAGACTCAACACAGCAATGACAACTAAGAAGAGAAGAAGGGTCAGACTGGAATGAACCATCAATCTCTCTGTCCCAGGACTCTGCATGCTGGTTATCCCCTAGAGAGCTGCAAGGGTTTATGAAGAATATTTCTTGTAGCACAGAATCATCACCACTCTGGTAGTTCCTAAGATCTTCCACCTTTTCCCTCCTCTTATCCTGTCCCACAAAGCTGCTGTGACAAGGTTCCTTGGTGTCTCACAATATACACCTCTACCTGGATGTCTTACCCAACACAGGATAAGCCTCTGTCCCTGGGGTCAGTCTGCCTCGAGGGACAGCCTCCCCTTTACAGACAGAGCTGCAGACAAGCCTGCACTCCACAGGCTTCTCTCACTGCTCTTGCTGTGACAGTCACCTTCCAGCTGGGAGGTAACCTCAGGTCTCATGCAATTCAACCACTTTCCCTCCTCTCCTGTCTTGCAGCAGGTCATCACCGGGAGGCAAATATAATCATAAATAAACTGTGCAAAAGGGAGGCTGGTGAGTTCTGTGACATTTTAAACATCTGTTTGATAGCAAGGGATGGAAACCTGGATGAATGCAAAATAACAGGGAACACTGCCTGGATAGAGGGCTGAGTCTGACAGCACCTTTTAAACACCAGAGAAAACATCTTACCTTAGTGAAAAGGGAAGGAAAAAGAATCAGTGGTGTTGTGCCTTCACTGGAGATCACACGGGACTTGAACAGAAATTGCAATTATTTACATACAAACTCTTCTTGGAGGAATCCTTAGACATAATCAACAGGGAACACGTGTATGTTTGATTAGGGCTGATATTTTAATCTAAAGACAAACACTCTGTAATAACAATAAAATCAACACCAGTGTGGTAAGTAGGTCACTTTTTTTGATGCAAGTATATCAGGAATTACTTTGGCCCAGCATTTTACACCTAAAGCAAGTGAAAGCATCACCAGAAGAATGCCCTTTGGGATCTGAGCAGCAGCTACTTCTACTGGAGCCTGCAGAAAGGAGTGCACTGTCTGGGCAAGTGGCAAACAGGGCCGAGAATCCCAGATGGGATCACAAGTCAGATGAAATTCAGCTACAGTGGAAGAGTTTGCACCAGAGAATGGGGACACAAGCAGAGAAGTTTGAGACCCACTTTTTCACAAAACTTCCACTGAAAAAACTAACACCGTAGCTCAATTTAAAAAGCAAAATCCATCAGCTCTTGAAACATAATTCACTACAAAAAGCCTGAAGAACTGGCTTCCCAACAAAGCATTGCCTTTTAAATGAACCAGTCAGCTTAGGGAAGCACAAGTTGAAATGGGTGGCATACCAAATACCAGATACTTGCAGGTCCTGCACAGACAGAGCAAACAGACTCTGGATAATACAGAAGTTTCCAGAGCCTGCCCCATTCCATCCCTCAGACCTGTCTCTGAAGGTCCCTAATACATCTGGCTAACCCCAAAGAGCAAGAACCACCTTCATCCTGAGAGACAATCACCAAACGCACAAAATACATACATAGCACTAAACTGACCCAAACAGGCTCAATTAGAAATTACTATTAAAATATGTGGCAGGCCTTAGATATTTTTTCTTTTAGCCCAGTGACATTCCTTTGTTTAAAAAGAACACCATTTCCATGACAAAAAACCAGCCATTACAGTTTTATTTCAATCCAGAATATACTGTCAGGATTGATTCTGCACTAACTCAGTCCTTAAACCTTTATAACACCAGATACTCCAGGATGGACTGCACAGCCTTTAAAAAAAAAGTACAGACAGTGCCATAGATGAGTTAAAGACTAGAATAAATGTCATGTCTAAGGTGGTTACGTGGAAATTTAAAATAGGCGAAATTAAACTACCCATGAGAAATACAGCCTGAAACTCTGACCTGAATTTGGTCAGAAAGTTTGCTTTGTCTAACTCGCTCAAATCAGGAGTACAAGACAGAAAGGTAGAAAGGCTGGGATGACACAAACTATGAAGAAAGCAGGGTAATACACAGAAAGCTCTGTGCCAAAATGCAGAAAGTGAAATACTGCATATGCTGAGATCTAGAAGCAAGAGAAGGGTGTTTCTAAGAATCCCTACAACAGCCTCGGAGACCAAAGCATCCAAAAAACCAGAGATTCAGTGACCAGCAAGGGATTAACAAAACTCTTGCAATTTTACAGAAGTAATAAAGAATGGGAAAATTATCTGCAAATCTCAAATATAATAAAATTTCTTCATTAAGAAGTGTATGTAGGTATCAAACCAAGCCATAAGGTACAACAAAACAGCAGAGGCACTTTTCTGAGAGAAAACCTATTAGATTATAAGAGCCTGAGAAATTGATAACTAGCTCTGTGTGGCCAGCATGTGAAACAGGTCAGTCCTCACCACCTTACTTATTAAAGCAGAGGTCCATCAGTTATGGGACACACCCGGTGTCTGAATATCCATGGCCACAGGACTCTGTCCTCCCCTGGTGTAACCCTTCAATGCCATTTGTAGGAGCACAAGGCTCTCCCCATGCCTGCCCTTCTCCCTGTGCCTTTGTTCATCCCCATGCCTGGGGCGGCTCCTCCTGGCAGGCCCTGGGGCTCAGCCATCCCTCCTGTCCCTGCCCCTGGGGCACACAGAGGCAGCAGAGAGGAACCGGCTATGGAGGAAGAAGCGCGTGTCCAGCTTCCAAGGAGCGCTTCTAAAGGAGCAGCGACGCTGGAGCACAGACGGCCCTTTACAGCACAGCAAAGCCCTCCTGTGGGAAGGGAAGGCTGGCAGACAGCATTGTATGTGCTGCACGGGCCACATTCATGGAAACAAGGAAAGAGAGGCAAGCGACCCCTCCAGAGCCAGCAGAGCCGTCTGTTCATTTCCCTGTTTGTTTGCTCTTTCAGACTTAAACGCTTGAGCAGATTTACACAAGTAAGTGCACTCAAGAAGTGGGCAAACTGAGTATGAACACAAGGCCAACTGGCTGCAGTGTCCAAGAAACAGAAAATAGTATTAATCCCCTGAATTGGAGACCAAAGCACCGCCCGTGCCCCATGGAGCTTCCCAGTGGGGTCCCCGCCCATCCTTCTGCGGGGCTGCACAGTGGGGAGGCTGTGGGGCACAGCTGTGGGGGCTGGCTGAGATATGGACCAGGTCTGGCCCCCCTGCCCAAAGCTGTCCTTCCATATGCAAGCGATGGGCAGCTGTTGGCACAAGCCTAAGGCAATTAGTAGAGAAGGAAAATAAGGCACTGGGAAGTACTTGAAGCACTTGAAAGTTTACCAAAATAGCTCTCCCCAAACACAAGAACTCTGGGTTACCACAAAAAGTGCCTCTTCTAGATCCAGCAGTCAAAAGCCCTCCCTCTGGGAATGCTGCTGCTTAGGGTACCCCTATGCTACTGCAAATCCAACATAGTCTGAAGTGCAAACAGCACAGTTTTAGACCTCTAACCCATCAAATTCAGGAACTAGTTTGCAATGAGAACACTGCTTTCATGGGCATTTGTGCATGTGCACATAAAAGAAGACAGAGTCCAGAAATGAAAATGAGATTTCAAAAATGCTGAAATCCTACAGCTTGCATGTCCTCCCCTGTCTGTCAAACCCAGTTTCTTAGGAATATATTTACAATTCCTAGACAACTGCTCGTCAAACCCTGCGCATGTTTTTGTGATTTTTGACAGTTAGAAGAGCATATATTTGTTCAAGTTTATTTTTATAGCATTCAACACCACACACCAAAAACTCTGTAGTATGGAAACCAACAGCATTTTTCTTCTACCCAGCTGTAACTTTTACCATGCCACAGGAGAATGGAGGAAGAGATACCTACTCATATCTTCACATCCTCAGCCTTCTTTATGCAGTTTTCACAACAGCCAGAGAATAGTAGTGAAAGACGAGCTGTTCTCCAGAATTAACTATCTGTAGCTTTCTCTTGGAGTAATGATGTTACATGATAGATCCTCATCACTGACAGAAGCAGTTGCCTGATGTTCAATAATTAATTTACGTAAAGCTGAGTTGAACTGGAAGATAAAGTGCCTGTACCTGTTACTCAGCTCTAAGCACAGGCTTCCTCACAACCCACCAGCATCTTCTGGATCTGTCAGTGGAGATTTTTGCCCATTTTGTTGCTTCAGTGATCTTTTCCTTTTTGCACATGATGCTGCCCAGTGCCAATTTCAAGGGATACCAGGGTCCACTCTGACCTTGTTCCTATCATTTTCAGCAATCTCTGTCAGCAGTGAGCCTTTCCCTCAGTGTAATAAATGTGTATGTTCTACCTTTGCATACTACAATCTGCAAATTCTTATAACTCTCCCTGCTGTCATTGCTCCAGGCATGATCTTGAATTATTTGTGTTGCCATAAATAGTACACATTGCATTATCTGGACAATATATGTTTTTAAAAGTATGTTGCAGTGTCAAGCACACAAAGAGTTGTACAACCTTAGTTCTGCCCTCTTAGGTGTCTGCATTCACCAGTGAACACAAGAATTTTCTGAGGGAGATCAAGACACACCAAATAATTGACAAACATACTCCCAGAACAGAACATACAATTTCAAGCAGCATTCATGAGCACACAGACCTTCTTGCATATGTTTTTGTTCCTTTGGCAGTAATATAGGCCAGCATTTTAGAAACATCCTGCTAGTCTTATGAAACAATCCAACAAAAGGGAAATACAATTTTAATCTCAACAAAACCTGAAAAGAATTTTAGTTGGACTTTCTTGGTCTGCAGGCTTTCTTCCTGTTGGATTTCAAATGCCTACCACAAACAGAGGAAGAGGGAAAGGTCATTTGCACCCTTTTCACAAACCATGGGAATCCTTTAAACTGGAAAAACATTAGGCATTCAGAGCAGCAACTACTGCTGGGTTTGCCCACAGCAGACCTGCCATGTTCTGCAGCCTTTTTGTGCAGCTGCCATGAGAGATTCTCCTCCTCTGCTCTCAGTTCAGTACCAGACAGCTCTCTGTAGGCCACTGCTTGAGACAGGTGACACCAGGCAATCCAAAATCATCAGGTGTTTGATGCTGTCACTTCTACTGCCTTCACACCTGTCTGGATTGTCCTGGAATAAACTTCCAGAAAATCCTATGGCTGGACTGCAGTCCAACAGTGAGCAATAACTCAGCCCCAGAAATGCAGCAGCAAGCATATCCTTTAATAGCAAAGGATATTTCCAAGGGTTCTTTCAAACTCTGGTCAAGAGCTGTACCAAATGCACAGTACCACAAATGCAATTTTTCTAATACTCAAGGAACTCAGTAAGAAAGTGGAACATCACAATACATAACTCAAGCTGCAGACACCATGTCCCTGCTTTTCAACATGGAACACCCTCTGCCCTTTCCCCAGCTCCCATCTTTCTGTCTCTGCCTCCTCAGATTTCTTTTTGGCTGCAGTCAACACAGGCAACTTCCATTCCCTCCATCTGTCCCCAGTGCAACATGATGGACCCCATGAACTGAAACCAAGGGTGTCCTCTTAGTGCAGCTCAGTGGGAAGTTTTCTGTCTTCTCATGCTGCTCCTCTAAAATCATCCTTATCTCATTCCACTCAGCTCAGCTCAGCCAAAACAGTCAAACCTCAGGCTGCATCCTAGGGATGCCCAGAAAGCTGCTGGTATTTCCAGAGGCAGGAGCTGGTGAACAAGGACATGACATTCCCTCAGTATTTCCCATGGCTCTGATTACCATGACAGATAGGAGTTTACCCTCCCTGAAGGGTGAACAGAGTAAGACAGCCAAGGGAAGAATATGTAATAGAGACCAGCAGTCCTGCAAACAGGTCATAAATACAGGCTGCAACATAGACTGTGAAACTCTGCCCACCCTAAAGCAACATCCCAGATGAGTTATGCCAACTCACTCCGGCACTGGGTTTAGTTTGGAGATACAAGATTGTCTCACAGTCTGAAGGTTCCTAACTTGCACCCCCGTGTCTCTGTGCAGCTGCAAACACCTACGGCTGCTTGCAGAGCAGCAAGGCTTTCATGCCCTTCAGCCAACTACATTTAAACCAGCAGATTTGAAACTCCATGGCTTGTTTTCCTCAACAAACAAAACCTCTTGGCTTGACTAAACTCTTGGCAATACACATCAAAAAAGACTCAACAGAATTAAACATGTTTCAGAGGAGCTCAGGAGATAAAATATAAGTATGAAGAGCTGGCCAAAGAATGCATGATAGAAAATGAAAGGGAATAAAATAATAATAATTAAAGAAAATCAGGCACCTTTAAATAATTATTTTGGAGTAAAATTCAGTAGTTACTGGCATATTTTAAAGCTTTCTTATAAAAGGCAATGAGATCCCAAAGCAAAGGACACTGCTTCCAAGACCTACAAAGCCTCCAAATTCACACAGCAGAATTAGTAGAAATATGTCTGAGACTGAGGGGTGGTGGGAAGCCTGAAACTGAAAAGCCATTCTGCTGAATATGCAAAAATACTTGAGAAGCTGTATAAAATCTAGCAGCATTCAAGAGTCTTAGTAAAAGCTATTCATTTTTTCTAGTAGTTTCTCGTATTAAAAGCTTTTTAGAGCAGGAGTGTGTTTTGCAGTGCCCACAGCAATGCATCATGCAATATATTCCTGGAACTGCAGAAAAAAGTTCCTCTGCCTAATGGACTGCCAGGAAATCATCAAGTTGGTAAAAGTAGTCCTGGTTAAGAGACAGGAGCAGCACACACAAAAGACAGGCCATAGATACACTGTGCAGTGGGGTCCAAGAAGGGACTTTCCTCCCAGGATCTCATTCACCAGCGATTCCATACAAGTTACAAGTAAGTCTGGGAGGCACCCTTACCCTCTCGTGATTCAAGGTGGGCTTTCCTAGAAACATTCATGATTTATTGCACAGAAAGAAAAAATAAAACCTGTTTGGGGATCCCTGCAGTGCCCCAATCACAAGGCATTCCCCTAGTAAGCTACAAACTCAGGCTGCTGTGTTCAGAAGCACCATCTTTAGATGTCTATGAGGTAAGATTCAACTGTTCTTACAAACAAAAAGTAAATAAAGAGCCCAACTGAAAACAACAAAAACAACTTTAAACATAGTGAGCCTACAGGCAGTAGCAAGGACTCCTAGTAGAAGAACCCCAGTTACAGTGTTTTGTCTCAGAAAGCTGCTGAAAACAATCTTTCAACCCACCCTGCTTTTATTGTTACTTAAGAGATTGAGGGGGGGAAAAAAAGCACAACAAACTAAACCCATCCAAGATGAACAGACTGATGTCTTTTAAACATAATAACCCATCAGAAGAGGCTCCTGACTGTTCACACCTCACTGTCTTTTAACAAAGATGTACACCCACAAGCGTTCTCCTTTTCAGGAATTACCAAAATTGTGGGTTTGTTTCTTACTGATCTGATTTTCACATATATCTATTGTGAAAGCCACAGTTCCACCTCCAAATAAAAAGTCAATCACAGTTTGATCCCACAGGGGCACAGACCATCAGGGGGCTGTACAATTTAGAGCCATCTGTTCCCACTCCCTCTTCTCCTTTTGCTCATAACCAGGGAGAAGCCAGCCCCCTCACCTTAGTTCCATTTGGCTTTTCTGTTCCTCTCCTTTACCTGACTTCCCAGCTTCGCAGGCTCCACTATGAGCTGCCTGTGCCTGTGGGCTTTTTCTCCCCTCTCCACCCCCTCCTGCTGATTAGTGTTATTAAACACACCTGTCTGCCCCTTCATCCAACTGTTATTCCATTTGTATTCACCCCATACCCAGGCACACATGCTGCTAGATAACGCTAACTGTATTAAACCACTGCTGGCAGGTGCACTCATGAGCAGGGAAAGAAAATGACATTGTCTTGCTGGGATGTGCTAACCAAGGACTGTGAAAGCAGAGCAGCAGCATGGCATTCCTGGGGCACCCCTGGGAATCTGGGTCACCCTGTCACCACATACTGAAAGCGGAGCCTCAAATGAGACAGGAGGAGCAAAATGGGCTTCAGCTCCTCACCAGCACCAGAGCTGGAGCTTGAAGTGAAGCAAGCAAGAGGCATAAATTATAATGGCAACTGCAGAGCGATGCATCCACAGAAGTTTTTGTTTTCTGTGTGTTTTCAAGTGAGAATCCATTCTCTCTGCATGATGCATTGGCAGCTTGTGCCCTAAGGTAAAGAAATCTGAGCCTGACACAGAACCCGGTGAGTCACTTGTTCAGAGATTTTGCAGACCCTCCAATCTTCTCTTTACTGCAAAGTGCATAAGAAAATCTTATCTAAAAGAGTTGATTTCTCTCCAACATGTATTTGCCTTTATGTCCTGTTATTTTAAACACACTCCCCTTCACGGTCTTATCTAAAACTGGGAAAACTCTGCAGTGTTCTCTGTGCTGTCAACAACTGTTCAAAATTCCACACTAGTAATGTGGAGAGCCTGAGTACAACAGCTCCCTCTTAATATTTTAAGCACAGAACAAAATTAAGTATAATACAAACAACAGTGTGCACCAAATTCCCAGTTCTGCTGGAGAAACTGATGGAGCTGACATGGTTTTAAAAACTAGAAAAATCTGCAAAACAAACTTAATGAGGAAATGTTCATTTGTTTGTCTATCTTCACAACTCTTTTTTAAAAGGTATTTCAATGATCAATGTGCTGGTGCCATTTTCTTTATAAGCATTCTTAGGAACATCAAAATAGTGATAACAATAAAGACATACCTAGGAAAAAAACCCACAAACTAAATGAAGATTGAATAAGAAAAAGGCACATGTTCAGAATCATTCTGAAAATACACTGTTTAGATAATTACTATGTATGTGTGTGTGTGTATGTATGTGTACATATATGGATAGTCTTCTTCCTCTTAAAGGGAGGAAGGACCAAACTTTGGTATCAGTACTTGAAGTGACACAACCTTTTATTTTAGTGAAGGAGTAGAACCCAAAGCTAAGCTTAAATGGGAATTTAATCCACATCATAAATACAATAAAGAATCAATAAAGAATCTGAAGTAACAGTGAGATAGTTGAAGTATTTTTTCCTTGCAAAGAAGGATGGTTAGTAAGTGCCATGTTTCATTGTAAAATTTCGAAGGGCTTGGTTTTCCCATGAGCTAGATTCATCCAGTGCATGCATAAAGCCTGCCTCCCTATAAAAATGAATCATGCTGCGTTGCATTGAAAAAACCCAAACCCATCTGTGATGCAGCTATGGAGTAAAAGAGTACAGAATTGTAAACTGCCTCAGAGGAAGCTCAGGGAGGCTGCTTGGGCAGGCTGCTTATAAGAAGTGAGCTAACAGCAGGCTTTAGTTCATCCAACAAAGCAGCAGGATGCTGCTAAAAACAGGGAATACTGGAAGTATATAAACCTCTAGCTACACTACATCCAAGAACTGGGTCTAAAGACTGTAAATTAAATTCTACATTGTTGAGTTCCCTCAAATTTGTATCTTGCTATAGTTAGAGTTTGAGATTTATTTTGTTAAATAAAATCTTCTTAAAATTTCTTTAACATACTTTCCTGAACATTTGCAATATAAACTTTATACAATTTTTCCAAAGATGTTTTTAGTATTTATTTGATGCTTAGTGATTCAAATACATATTGCTGGTTTGAAGGATTAAGAGTGTTTACTCCCATTACATTTTTAATGGTATAATCCACTGCAGAATGCATTAAGGATTTCAAAGGTATGAGGCATGAAAGACATAGGGTGGTTCCTGGCTGTCCATCCCTCCGAGTCCCAATCCTCCCTGGTAGCTTCTTCCACGGTGACAGGCTACCTGTAGTTAGTCACACAGCAACAGATACAAGAACACCAAGAGGAATCATCTGCCTATAAATGATGAATTACACAACCTTCCAGGTGTGGAGAAATAAAGTTCAAAATTAACATGTACAATGTGTCTCAACATCCTTGGCTAAGTCACATTAACTGCGTGTAGCACACCAGGTAACCACCCTGCCTCTTGTTTGCCTACATTTTGAGTTACCTTTCACTTAGTATTTAATCCCCTTTTTAGATTTATATAACAAAAGAGGCTTTCAAAAATTCCAATCTAATCTATCATCAGTAGGCTAAAACTTTGATATATTACTTATAATAAAAATGCTATCATACCTGGAATTTATTCCATATCTTTTGGCAGATTTTGTTCAGCTCTTTCTACTACCAGCAGTAAAGGCATTTGCACATTTTTGAATGTACAAGAGATTTTGTATGGATGCATCTCATTTGTCCACAAACTCCCATGTGATGTTGTATGTGTAAATACAGCTGAGGGACACTTGCCAGTCAAAACAGATGCTCAATTCCTATACCAGGGAATGGAGCACAAATACAGGATTTGCTTTAATGCATTCACAGTGCATCCAGCCCCAGCTACTTCCAGGACTTTTCAGTATAAATTGCAGCAGAAACTGGCTTAGAAATCAAGTTCCCATTTGGAAACAAAAAAATCTGTCCACTTAAACACAAACCAAGTTTTGTACTAGAAGGAATATCCAAGGTAGGCATTGCAGTTTCCCATAGTGACAGTTTTCTCTGCCAAATTTCACAGACTAAACTAGAACAAGTCACAGAAAATAAGTGTTACATCTCAAAACTGGTTATGTCCAAGTATAATAATAATTTTGGGGCTGACGTGTACTATGGCAGTGGTTGTGGAGTCCCTCAGGAGCGGGGGATGAGCTGGGGAAGGAAGGAAGGAAAGAAGACCAAGGACATCCTGGATGTGCAAGGACAACACTAGGTCACACTGTGGTGGTTTCTGGCCAGCACACTGACATCCCTGCATGGCACAGAGCAGGGCAGCCCTCACTTGAAGGGATCCTGGAGCCACCCAGGCTCTGGAGACACTGGAGGATCAGTGGAACATGAAGGCCAAGCCCTCCCTTCCCAGAGCCTGACCAAAAGTGCTCTAAGTCAAACCACACCCTATGCTGAAGGCACTCAATGGAACCCCCTGCGAGGTTAGAATTCAAAACCAAGTCCCATTATAATTTCTAATAAATATCTTTTGCTCATCCATGAGCTGCACCACCCCAAGCACAACTATTTCAAAACCGGCATTTCTAGAAGAAAGGATTGTTATCCTTTTCAGACAATAATATTGTTTCCCTCGGAATTTATGGCACATTCCTTAGATTTAGCTATTATGTTTATCATTCTGTGCTTTGTCTTCAGACTGCTGTCTACCATACAAACTCCTGTGCTAAGCTAATACTACTATTCCTGAGGGGGAAAGTGGACAGGTTGTTCTTCTGGACAAAGATAGGATAAACCCTTTTCCAGTCATATTCACAGCTTTAGGATATAAACCTTTGCTTTGTCTCCAAGCTCAACTTTACAAGGAGCTTTATCTTACAAAGTACAGCAGCCGCTGATGAGCTGATGCTTTATGCAAACCTGGTGTCATTAACATTTGAGAGCCCTACTGACAATGCCAGCCAAGGCATAAGAAAAAAAAGAGAAAATCCTTTGATTCTAGAAAAAACCTTGCAATGAAAAACAAACACTTGATTCACAAGTGCTATAGTTGCAGAGGGAGCGAGTCAAGAGCTAATGTACCATAGTAATTGGATTGAAAGATTCTGAGTTGGTGGAATTTAGTGGCTGTATTAAAAAGCCATCTCCTCTTCAAGGCAAGGAGCCAACATAATGAAGAAAAGACAGGAAACAAGTTAGGGAGTGCCATGCAAGGTTAAAAGAAAACCCTGTTATCTTTACAATGGAAGGACAGCCTATTTCCACAAAACTGAGTTTCTCTCTCTTCTGCAATCTGGGGCTGGTTTTTATTACCATAGTCAGCAACTGGAAAATACATTTACCAAAGCATTATCCCCATCATTATAATAATAAAAAGGTCAATTAAAACTCAGTTAAGTGGTAAATCTGTTGTATAGTGGACTTTAAAAGAGAATTTCAGTTACTTCAAGAAAAAATAAGTAATACTGGGTGCAGCATTGGTTACTTTTCAAATTCTGAATCTCTACTGCTTAAGAAAGCCAAACCCTTTTTTACTAACTTTGTTCCACCCCCCACAGAATGACCAAGCGATTCTGAACCATTTCTCAGTCAAGCAGTGGTCTAAGTTTGCAGAAAAGAACAGAACTTAAAAATGCAATTTTCATGTTTACAGCAGGAAATAACCTAACTTGTCTCTGATTACCAAAAGAGAAGAAATAATGCAGATTTGATGAATTTGTGTTTATATTACATCTATTAAATGGGAATCAACAGTTTTAAGAATCTATTGCATGGCAAAAATAGCAGTGAGAGTCTAATTTTTGCATAAACAGTTTGCATTAGAAGATGCTGGTCATTGCTGCAATGTGCAAAGAAATCCTGAACTCACACTACATCTGAGCTGCATCTGGAGCTCAGCTTTGTACACTCAGCCATGAACTCCAACAATCACTGGACACTCAACTGCCTAAGTGAAATCAAAGGAAAATCTGTGCATTACTTACAAGGACTCATCCCTTCAGCTGCTCCAACACAACATGACTTCCATAGACAGGGTTATGTACATACTTTTCAGTATATTTTTTTCATTCCTATTCTACTGAAAAAAGGACAAGAGAATAAGCTTTGCAGGGTTAGAGAAGGATAGATAACATTTTAGCTCCTTACCAGAAGGATAATGACCCAGCGAGTATTAAGAACAGTGACAGAAATAACTTCGAACACTTAAGACTAAAAGGTTAATAATCATGTATTTCACATCTTACCAAAAAGTTCTTCTAAAATTCTTACCAGGAAGAGTCTGCAATACCATTTTATGCTCAATACTTCCCATGTAAGAATTAAAATTTCTTTCAAGTTTTATTTCACCACTTTTCTTTCTTCTCCCTCCCAACACTAGAACTGCTCATTGGCCAAAACCCAAGAGCTCAATACTGCCCGTTTCAGGAGGACTTAAAATACAGACACACAAAACACCATCTCAACCCAGGCCTGCATTCTGCAAAGTGGGTCCACTTTTAATTAAAAGCAGAATCTCAGATTATCCCACCCAACCACTAAGCAGTGTAACGAGTTTTCTCAGTGCCACTTTAATAGCCTGCTTTTAAGAAGCTTTTAATTCTGCATTCAGCTCCGAGACACCAAATGCTGCCAGGACTGTCTGATCTCAGCATGACAGGGAGAAGTACCACTAGGTGTCTGCTCCAGTATTTCTAACAAACATGGCTGAAGGAAATTATTTGCCTGGATTATGAGGCTAACAAGTATTCCCCAAATTAATGATGAACTGCATGAGTTTTATTTTTCACTCTTGCTCTTGCTGGTAAGAAACCACCACAGCTTTCTTCTAAAAACTCCGCTTCAACCGCAGCAGGGATGACTAATTATAAGCACCCTGTCTGGAGTAGAAAGAAAAAGAAAGAAATAGTTTGTGTAAGCTTATGGAAATGTGGCTCTGTGCTTCACTTTCTACCTTTTCTCCTTGTCAAGCAAACAAAGCGGAAGGGTGGGAGGGGGAATGGCAGCACAATGAAACAGCCTCGGAAATTCAAAGCTGAAAAGATGTTCTGAATGATGAAAGGCAACGAAAGAAGGTTGCTCAGTTCTTACTCTGCTGCACCAGATAAGAGAGCTTGGGACAGGCAAAATCTGTTCCCTAAGCATGGTTCACCAGGGCATATCAAGGCTTCAGAAACATTATTGCATTTTTAATAATTCAGGGATCCGCCTGTGTCCCTCTTGATTAACATCTATGTAGCAATTGTCCAAGCTTCACTGAGGTTGTCATTTTGCTGTCTGGAAATATCTGTAATTGCTTATACCAGCTGAAATGGTTATTTCAGCTTTTCAGTGTCTTTTAAAGTTGCCATCTTAATGAAGGGGCAAATTTTTTGACAGCAGATAGCAAAAATGTGCCTGAAAAAAAAATCAGGAGGGGAGAAAGAACAAGGAGAAAGCAGAAAAATTCATCTGCATGGAAGGAAATGTACATTGTACAGAAGCCTTTGAGAGTATATATACTCACTCCTTAAGACCTGTAATCACCTTCTTGAGGAGCATATCCATGAGCAAGAATTTGCAGAGCTGTTTTAGCTGCTTCAGCAGTACCCAGCATATGCATGTGCAGCTTCCACTAAAACCATAGGAGAGGGAGCAAATGCCCTAGAACCAGGACTTGTTCCAGATTTTTTAATGGCTGCAAAGTGGTAAAGATTATTATATCCTCAAATTAGCAGGAGAAAGGAACACATTCATTTTACAAATAACATCAGCTGGTCTAAGCCACCTATGTTAGATCTATTTCAGAACTATTTCTATTTATGTATGTCTCAGTATGTCAGGACACTCTTTCCTACATCATAGCTCACTGCTGAACTATTTTTGAACCAGATTATTGTGCTAACTGACCTAACAGTGGTCCAAATCCAGAACAAGTAACTCGAGCCCATTTCTGACACTCTCTAGAGGAAGAACCTTAAATATAATGATCTAGAGATCCTACAGGATCTCTACTAGATCTTATATTCAGAGCAGGTGATCATGTTCTCATGCTCACTGCATTAAAATTGTTTAGTTCACACTTAACTTAGACTATAGAGCAACTCAGTTACTCTAAATAATATCTTTTCCTAGGACTGAGAGATAATCAGTGCTTTTTTTTCAGGGCAGCCCAAACAAAGCCAAGACTTGGACAAAGACATTAGACACACAGAGATGGTTGATAAGAGCCTCCAGACCAGGAAGGAGGAGAGACAGCATCTATCTTTAGCAGTGTGGAAAATATATATATTCATATATATATATATATATATGCATTCTTTTGTGCTGGCTGTAGCAGTCAGCTGCCCTGCACCACGAGGGATGTGACAGGGTCCCTGCATTCTTACCAAGTGGCCTAGGAGGTCTTGGTGTCTCCCAGGAAAAGAGGATTCATGTTCAGTTGCAAACTGCACAAAGAGCACAATAGGAGCAAGACTTGTGGTAAGCAAGTTCCCCACAATACTAGTCCTTTGCATTCTCCTGAATCCCTGTGATTACCAAGGGGGAGACCATGACAACAGCAGAAAAGCCATTCAGTGCTGACACTGGAGACACAATGGCCAACTAGTACTTTGGGTGAAATAAATCACCCACTAGCTGTTTTATTAATGACCCAGCCAGAAAGCACATACTTCATTGCAGAAGATGAAAGAGACAAGTAAACCAAGCTGCTGGTCGACAGAAAAGCATTAATATTCATTTAGCTTCTTATAGACTGCCAGTCAGACCAGCAGAAGAGCTGGGCATTGCTGCTATGTCAGCACTTAGCAGGGTTTAGGCCTTGATTATATATGGAATTTCCATTTAAATTCAAGAGAAGTGGGTGAAGGCAGAAAGACTGATGCTGCCAACCATACACAGCCCAGACTGACAGGTGCCTGCTAATGAACACAGGGGTCAGCACGGAGGCATCCTGACACTCTGCTGTCTGCTCTGGGTGTCAGCAGTAATGGGAAGCTGATACTTCCGACAGGAAGCCCTACCAACAGTGAGTGTGTAAATGAGCTTTTCTCTAGGAAGCAAACTCCTGGAGAAAGCATTCGCATCCTCATGTGTTTTTGTACACACACAAGATGATTTTTCCCTCCTTAGGGATTTACTTCTGCAGTTGTTCACCCCCAACCCAATTCTCATTTCATTTCTCTGCAGTATGAATGCAAAATGGGGGACAGGGAAGAAAAATGGAGCAAAAATATCACCAAGACATTATGGCTTTATTATTTTTCTCCACTTTCATGCTTTCCTAGCAATGTTTTCACAGTTATTCTACAAACAGTCTTCAGACCATATACATTATTTTTCTCTCCCAATGTATAAATCAATAAAGTCAGCATCAGAAATTCACCAAATCTAAAATTAAACCAGTACCAAAATGACTTAGGACAGTATCAAACCTATCATGTTCCCCACCTATAATTCCAGGACTTAAAATATCAGTGGCTCAGACATCACCAGGTCTGTCAATGATGAAGAAAATCAATATTGCAGTAACACATAACATTAATTAGCTGTCATAGAAGGCACACACACACACCTAATTCTGTTCTTCACTTCTGAGTATATGTACATGCTTAAAGAAAGAGTACCACCTTTCATTTCCAGTTCTTCAGGCCAGAAGCTTCCTAGGAAGTCAGAAAGCTTTGCACAGGGCAAGGTTACACATGCAGATTTGCAAGTCGTGATTACAACACAACACTACAGGGGTGTAGGTTTATTTCATTTATATTAGAAGGCCATTCCTGTTTGTAAAAAATAATAATAATATCAAAATTCCCATGTTCATGCAATATTCTGCATGTTCAGATGAGCATCCCCCTCTTTTTTTAAAAGGAAATAGAATATTGAGACCTATATGAGATTTTTCTGAGAAATAGCATACAAGACTCAAAATTTGCATGTGAAGAGGAGAAACCTTTTTCCTGTACCCACCCTTCTTTAAGTGAATGCATCACTCATTAAATGTATCAGAGCAAAGGCTTTGAAAATTTAAGTTCATAGGCTGAGTATGCCACAGACAACAGCAATTCCTTTATATTCCTATTTCCTCCAGTGAGTCGGAACTGTTTAACATACAGAGGAGGTAGAGAGAAAGCATGGGGAAATATTTTGATATAGTAAATGGCACAGGAAAAAAATGAAATTAGGAATTCTGCATGTTCTTACAATAGATAGATCCTGCCAGACTAGGAAGCTGAAAAGTCACAAATAAATCAGTGAAAGATTGTACACATCAACTGGATTTCCAATGGAAAACATTTCCAAGATTTGGGGTGGAGGAAGGAGGTTTCTGAAGAAAGGGAGAAAAGAAATTAGGCCACTGTTTTGACTATAAGTACATTCAGAGGTTTTTATTAAATGGGAACTGTAGTTTTAATGGGATATAATGTCTTCTGTTTCAGAGCCCAAGATAAGCACTGAAGGAGATTAGGTAGCAACTTTCACTGATGATTTTCTATCTAGCTTCTGGCCCCATCCCTTTAAGCCCACCATATCAGGTTCTTCACAGTGTTGCAAATGTGGAATACATAAAATTTTCTTTAAAAAGGATTTTCTTTAATGTTTGATCTTTGTATACTTTCAAGCCTCATCAACAAGAGGGAGATTTAACTGTGAAACTGAGAGCAGCTAACAAGCTCTAAGTGATGTCCAGGTGTTGAAAAAAAAATCACTTGTTGGTAGAATTGCCTTGTTAAGGTTTAGGGCTAGACATGTTTCAGTTATTGGAGACCTATGGGAGGTTAACAAAGCTTGGAGAGAAGGCGGTACCTCAGCATGGACACAAAGAATGCAGAATTTATGGGCCACAAGGACATTTTGCAGAACTCCTGAGATAAGGAGAAACTAATAAAGCAAACTCAGCACTTGTGCTGAAATCAGCTCCAACTGGGTAAAAAATAATTCTGGCAGGGACAGATCATGACCACTGACCCAAGAAACCCAGTGACTCAAAAGGAGAGAGAGACTGAGCATGCGGCCTAATTAGCATGAGATGCGAGAGAATTATTAACCAATAGAAGATAGAATTTAATTAATAAAAGAACTGTGTCACTTGTAGCCAATGAACACTAATTCCTTTGTTTGCTGAAATGTATAAATAGTAAAAGTTTTGATAGTTGGTGTGCTTGATTTGTGGAATACCACCGAGCACCCGGGTTTGTGCAGCTCTGAAATAAATAATCAATGTCTCTCTAGTGTGTAATTATTGGCCTGTTGCACACCAAGTAACAAATCTGATTTTTGAGAGCAACAGAACAGAATTAATGTGGATGGGCCACGCATCAGACCTGTGAACTTTTCCACCAGTAAGAAAAATTGTTCATGATTAGAAAGCAAGGTTATCAAGAATTCATTATATCAGTATGTTTTGTTTTCAGTTTAAAAATAATTTCTAGGCATTTCAAAGTAAAAAAAGCTCACTGTGAAAGAGGCCTGTTTGATTTGTCTTCCCTGCAGTTCTCACCACTCTATTTAAAACCACTCATCCAAACACAAGGTATTCTCAGAGGCACTATTGATAAAAGACTGCACAGAAGCCAAGCGCCGCGAGCAGCTATTTTTAATTATCCAAACCGTGCATGGAAAACATGCACAGCTTTACAAGTGAACTTAAGGTCGGAGAGAGAAGCAGGGGTTAAAAAAAAAAATCACAGCAACAAGCTACACGCTAAGAAAAACCTCCCTATGGAACCTCCCTATCTGGTCTAGGACCCTGTGTCAGTCCAGGTGAAACATTTTGGGTTATTGTAAATGAAGATAAAACATACTGGCATCTGTGTGACAGACATGGCCACAAATCAATCAAGCAATAAACAGCACAGCATGCTATTTCTGGCCTTGTGCCTCCTTTTTGTCACATTAGGGTAAAAAGTTGAATTCAAAGACCACAAGTGCCTCTGAAACAAGAAGCCTCCCAACACCCCCCACCAGGTAGGCAGAAATGCAGACAAATTCAAGTGTCTGACGGGATTGTGGGATAACAGGGAAGCCTGCTAACAAAAGCAGACAGCCATTGTGGCTTAAGGAATCAAAATGAACACCCCAACGTCCTCCTCCCAGCTGAGTGCCAGGGGTTTGTGATGACAGTGCTTGGCCTATGACAACACTGCTGGCTACTGATTCTTTCCTGCCCTAAACCTTCCCTGTTGTTCTTCTCTGAGTCCTAAACAAATCCCAACAAGGTTTTTAGCTACCATCTCAGGCAGTTGTTGCCAGTCTCAGCTTGAGTCACACCACATTTGCCACGTGAAGTTTTTCCAGCAGTGAGAAAGAAAACACGATTCTACCAACACATCCAAGAGACTTGAAGAAAAAATAGCAAAGGTCACACCCGACAAGGAGATGGACTGATACTCACAGACATTTGTTCTGCCCTTATTGTACCCTACTCCTACAAGAGACTGTCTTTGTGCTTCTCCCCAGCTGTCAGCATCTAGCAGAGAATTAAAACTCGCAGAGCCAGGTCTTTGCTATGTTTGTAGAGTGCCAAACCCCAGGATGCCCTGGTCCAATACAGAAACACCAAGTGGCACTGGACAAGCCAGATTTTCCACATGTGTTGCCCCAGTTTATGCTCTCCCACTGGCCCCTTATTTCCATTGGCTGTTTTGGCTGGGAACGGCTTTGTCTCTCCAGTGTAACTGTCCCTAAGAACAATGCTGCAAGATTTCCAAATCACTCTGGAATAGTGACTGTGATCCAGGAGGATGTGTCTGTATAGCACAGCAAACAACCATGTCAACACAAAATCCACAGACATGTGACAGCCTGGCAGCAAAACTTACCACTTTCATAACTATCCGAAGGCTGAACATCAGCTCAGGGATTGAAGCAGCACAGCTGTAAAGAGGAGGATGGGATGATGATTCCCCAACAGAAAAGCAATAGTTACATACCAGAAAAACAGGGTTTGGGACAAGCCAGTTCAGTGGACAAGGCTCAGTGTGGACTGATAATTCTAAGCATTGAGAGAGATGTAACTTTTTGTATCTAGACTCTTTTTTCTCAGTACAAACAGTTAAGATACTATACTTACTGTCATTTTATATATTGTCATTAAAATGGCAATGCACAGGAATAGTTTGCTTAAAAATAGGAGGCTAAGGATCCAAGGAATTAAAAAAATAAAGTGGATGTGTTATCTGGAAGTATCACGATGTATTTTCTTTTCTTCTGCCTACCCAGGTTTGGTCCTGGAGGTTGTCAGTGTCTATGCTGTCATCTTCGTAAGCAATTTTTGAAAGTGTGGAGCTCAGAGAGTCCATTAGAGAAAGTGAAGTTCTGCGCTACAAACACTAAATAAACCCTATTTAAAATATGAACCAATCTGAAAACTTTATAGGTGAAGTTAGTTTTGGAGGTATCTTGGCTCACACAAATATGGTAGGTTCCCTTGCACACTTTTGGCAGTTGTGACAGTTCAAGGTAGCCCAGCTGCAAGTAAACAAGATTAAATACATCATACATGATACTCACTCTTTATGCAGCAATTTTTATCCATTAATCCAGTGATAGCTCACAAAGGTTGGCAAAAATATTGACATTTCCATTTTAAGCAACAATGCCCAGAGAGGTTAAGCCATTTGTCCAATGTCACATAAAAATACAGCTGAAGCCAAGGACAGACCAATTTCTGAAAAGCAGTGAAGCACAGACACCTCACCTCAATTCACTGAGAGCTCTACCATCATGTCACAGCCATTCCCATTTGACTGGAGTCACACTTTTCCCAAAAGTCAGTAGACAGAGACACAGCAAATAATTTACACCTCTACATCTCACTGCCGTACTGCTGCTTATCACCTTCCCTGATATGCAGACCTGTCCCAGGCCAGTGAGTTACACAGCCATCAGTCCTGTCCACTTGTGTACATACACGGGCTCCTGTTGATTTTTCTCATTGATTACATGGACACATCACAATTTTGTGAAGAGCCCAGTCCAGCAGAGCTTCAACTGCCTGACAGCTCACACCAAGCCATGGGCTACTATGGATTGCATATCCTAAATACCACTGTTTCATTGTACCTGGAGTAGTCATAGCCAGCACAAGGCTACAGTCACACAATGACCTCCTAAATCCTACCTGAATTTGAGAGAGGTTGCACTTGGGGTGATTTGGGGAATTAGCTTTGGGCTAAGAGAACATGTACAACACTGGACAGAGTCACATATTGGATTGGCTCACCAGAAGCTCACGAACAGATTTGTTTCCTCTAAGGCCACAGACTGACTGCAAACTCCTCAGAAGCCAGTTGTCTTCAGCTATTTTTAGGGCAGGATGTCCAGATTTTCCTCAGGAAACGCATGCCAATCTTCAGCAAGAAGTCAATAAAAGAACTCATCTTTGCAGAAAAACCAGAATGTGACAACCCTGCATGTGGATGTCTGACACCAGCATCATCTCCTTTAATGAACACTTCTCAGCACTGACAGACACCAGAAAATCCCCCAGCACAGAGTGAGCAGCCCCTCAGACAGAGCCTGGCAGCAGGCAGGCACAGCCCCAAGCTTCCAAACAACTGCTCTCTAGCCGGCCTTTGCTCCAAACTAAATTAAGGCCCACAGCCTTTAGCTGCCAGGGCCTCCCTCTCAGATTCAAATACAACTGGAACTTCTGTTCAATGAGCAGACTGGACTTGTACATTCTTACTGCTTTGGATCCTCTGGAATTTACTTACTGGAATTTTACCATCCTCGCATTTTTCTCCCTTTTGCCTTGCTGAATAGGTATTCCCCATATCACAGAATCCAAGGGTCCTTTTACTGCAGGAGACACAGACTCGTCCTTCAGATTCCTGGAGAAGAAAAGGCTCCTGCAGGAGACCTTATTGCAGCCTTTCAATATATAACAGGGCTTACAACAAAGATGTAGAGAGACTTTTTATCAGGGCCTGTAGTGATAGGACAAGGAGAAATGGTTTTAAACTGAAAGAGTACAGCCAACTGCACCTATGAAGCAGGTCCAACTTTTCATTATTCTGGAGCTGTGAGCATTGATAGGTCTCCTGTTTTGGAAGTATCTTTCCTGTATGGCATTCACATGGAGCCAGGATCCATCAGTTCACAGTAGAACTCAGCTCTATCACATATTTGTAACTTAGCCCTGCTCCTGGCAGAGTCAGAGCTGGAACTCCAGTTAAGTCTGTTTGTAGATTGTCATCTTAAAGTCATGATGATTACCTTGCTTTTCTGTCAGACCTCTTGTTAATATCTACTAATCAAACCAGCTGATTAATTTCAATCAAGTTGGAAAATTAAGCATAGATCTCAAAGACTATCATCTTTATAGGGACTTTATTAATAGATTCAGAAGATGACAGCTTGTGTGAGAGAGCTCTGAATTAGCATCCTCACTGAAGGAAAGCAAATTCTGTGCACAGATCCTGTTTGCTGGTGGTCAGAGATGCACTGACAGCCCAATCAGAGTATCTATAGCTTCAAGCACAAACCTGAAACACTGTTAGGCTGAGTCTGGATTCACTTGTGAGAATGCTTTAAAACACACTCATTAGTCGCAATTAGTGGCGTTAGTGTCATGGATTGGTTGTGCTTTTCAGGTTCTCATCTCAGAAGAGTACTAAATGGAAGGTAGTCAGATGCGGCACCAGACCAAAGGTTTATGTAATACTAAAGTCAAATGGAAGAGAAAAGTTAGAAATCCTAAAACCTTGCTGTGACGACTTGGACTGGAAAGATGGAGATCCTATTGAAGACTTTATCAAACACCCAAAAGGTATAGCTAGATAGCTCTGGTTTGAAAACTGCCTGTGAAATATTTTGCACTTAAAATACTGCTTTATCGCTAATCAATATAAGCAATCACCAAAAAGTGTCACTCCTACTTGGGAAGGAAGTGGTCAGAGGCTGAACTCACCCAATGGCTTTTTCTTTTGCAAGCTCTGCCCCCATGTCCTGCTCCCTTTCTGCAGGAGGATTTCAAAGGCAAAGAAAACAAACCACATTTCCCCTCTAGTTTTGGTGCTGCCAGATCAAGTCTGTAGCGGAGATTCTGTCACCACTCTGTCTGCAGACATAAAGGCAAAGATGGCCAGATGATCCTAAATATAAGGACTGAACAGGGAACAGGAACACAGATGTCCCTTTTTGGGCCACACTTTATCTTCTGGTCTCTATACCTGGGACTACCAGCACCAATCACCCTGGGCCACTTGACCTGAATTCCAGGCAGCTGCTGAGTCACCACTAGACCAGAGGGTAAGAGGAAAGTCTCCTTTTGTCATTCCTACAAAATATGGAAAGCATTTTAAAGAAATTCAGATCAAATATTCAACAAAACCACCAAGTAGTAACCACCATGAGGAAAAGCCAAATTTAAAATGTCCCATGAGATTAGGAAAGTCATGAGCCCAAGATCAGTGACTTGATAGGAATGCAGTACCTTGCCAAAAACCTTGGGGGGAAGAGAGAGAGAGGAGCATGAGCAATTGCCACATGTTAATGGAAAAACTAATGTCCTCCCAGCTCCTGCATAAACCCACACCAGAGGATCCCAGAGGAGAGCAGAGATGACTTTGAAATGTGAAAGTCACAGAAGTTCAAATTCTTACTGAGGATTAAATTAGACTTTTTATACTGACCAATAACAGAGCACCACAAGAGACACTGTAGAGGGCCCAGAGGTTAAACCAAGGTCTATTCTGCTCTGAAGATTAATGATCTTCTATCTGGAAACATCCCAATATAAAATGTGTATTAGCCTCAGACACCTTTGGCTGCATCAGATTCAAAGTTCAGCTCTTGGTGCTGATGATCAACAGCTGAGTTTCCAAATTTTAAGTCCTTTACAGCTTTGTGAGACCAAAAGAAAATAAACTGTCCCAGCAGGTACTAAGATATTACAGTGCCCCTTGCAAGATCTCCCTGCTGTTGCCCGCAGGAGGAACAGGGCACTGCTCCCACTCCGCCTTGCAGAGCTGCTGTTGCATTCAGGAAGGTCTGGAGCACTTTGGGTTCCAACAGTTCATCCAGTATCCTTGGAACACAGCCCTGACTAGATAATAGAACCTTTTGGAGGGATTCTTTGGAAAGATCAAGTGAAAACTGAAACAGACTTTGAGCTTTGCCAGCAACAGAAACTGTATATTCATAGCAACCCTCTGCCATATTTATTTGCTTCTCTCCTCTCTCTCAGCAGCTGAGAGATAACTGCAGTAACTACTGAAAGTAAATGAGAGGAAGTAATTGAATGTTCTTGTGCAGCAGGCACAAGGAGGATTCACCCTCCTTGGAAGATGAGAGGAAAGTTACTCAGATGACTCAGTTGTCAGGATGACTTCCAAATTATTGCAGTATTTAAAGAGGAGAAACGTGCAGCTCTCAAACCTGATTCTGCCAAAAGTGGTATGAAAAATAAAATCCTCAGAGCAGAAGAGTGCCATGACAATACAACCTCTGGAGAAAGAAAAAAAATTCTCCAACCAGGACTTTGTAGAGATTTAGATTTCAGGTGACTCTTAAAATCGTGACTGTTTTTGCAAGATCAGCATTAATTGTGAAAACTAACTAGCTCTTCTGTGATTTTATTCTATATGTGCTAAGAGAGGAATAAAATATTGATTGAGTGAGCTTCAGGTTTTATTTATATAAGGATCTGATTGCCAGGTTCATTCTTATGCAAAGCAGAGAGAGAAAGCTCTTTCAGCAGGCATTTTAAAGAATCAGATCTAAAAATAACTTTATGCTTTGGCTTTCCTTGTAAAATGCCTGGGAGTGCTTGCCCATGCTTCTTCCTTCAGTAGTCACTAAGAAAGCAAGAACCAGATCGAGGAAATCCCCGACACTTCCAGTAACTTCAAACTGGAGATGAGTTTGCTCCAAATTGGAACATAACTGACCTGAGTCGGCACCAGCAAGACAGAAACATGAAAGTCGTGCCCATTTCTGATTCTCAGTTGAAAGCATACCCCAAAACAACTCCCACTGTATTGCTTTGAGCGTGTAGTATTTTTCCACATACATGAATTCCTGTGAAGATTTGAAAGCTTTTATTTTGTTAGTGCTGTGTCTCCAGGTCCTTCCTTGAAGCTGTTGTTTCTCATACCACATCTTTCTGAAGCTGTCAAAACAAACCCGTGTGCTGTATAGGAGTAAAGCCAGGAGGAATGACCCAGCAAAGTCATTTTTGAAAAAGCCTCGACCCCCCCTGGAATGAAAGCGAATGCGTGGCCTTTGCAAGGCAGAAGATCAGCTCCCTAAGCCCTTGTCTGTGACAAACAGGCACGCCTGATGAAATGATGAAGGAAAGCACATCTGCATATACTATTGTCAGGTCATTAAAAAGTCAGATGTAACTTTTTGATGAAAAAGGCAACCTCCATTTAATAGCTTTTTACATGTAATGCTTTTTAAAATCAAAATATTGGTTTTTTCATTGATAGCTGCACTGGGAGAAGCACACAACCTTGTGTGATGTGGTAAAACTGAGCAAAACCACATCCCCAGATCAAAAAGTGTCAGGATGAACATTTTGTACTGTATAAAGCCACTCCAAGGTCACTCTCAGCATATATCCACACTTACTGTTCATAGCCTTGTTCCTATCTGGCTAGTTATAAAATCCCTTTTCTCCCTTCAGCAAGCAGCACAGCACAAGGTAGTACACAACAGAATGCAATTCTGGGATAATGGTATCATTCTGTTTTCCATGAAGACTTTTTTTGTTCAAATTGTTGTCTCAGGAGAACAGAGTGAAAAATCTCACTATCAGTGCTTCCTTGCAAACACCTCTGCTCTTTTCGAAAAAGCCACAACATATTTCCGTGCAGAGTAAAAACTCAGTACCTAAGCAGCTGAAATAAATTCTTGAAAGTAAAACCATTCATTTCTAAAGCTATTAGTGAAGCATTTACTGCTTAAATCTGGTATGAGATCTTGAAGTTCTTACTGCATACAGAAGACTGGGAATTTGCCATTCTCCTACATAAAAAGAAAGCAAGTGCACCCAGGAGTAAATCTTTGTGGCCAGAAACAGCCAGGCATGCTGCAGTGCAGGCTTCCACAACATCTGCTCTACAAACCTAATTATCCCTCACTGAACAGATGCAAAAGATATCTGAAATGTTGGCACCTGAGACACAGAGATAATTTTAAGTCCCTTTTAAATTAACTTTTTTTTAAAAAGAAAAGCCATGCAGAAGTATTTCTGTTACTGATGCACAAACTTGAAGTCAACAAAAACTGGTCCCAGCTAATTCTAATATCAGATAATCACATCTGTCCCATATGAGTGTTTAATCTCACTGCTCCTTAGACTCAGTCCTCAGTGGGATGATCTCAAACTGTGCTACTACAATCTATTACAATGCAGCCAGTTCTTCAGGATTTGGCAGCTCTTTTTGAGTCCAGCATGCAACAACCTCATTTAGTCTTAGCAGATATATAGAAGTCCTAAAATCTAGGTAAGAACATAATTTCTAGAGGGAAATGTTAAATTAAGCTCACCTTCTGGTAGTTACAAGGGCATTGGTGGGCACTGGTCCAACTACTGGTGGCCCTTTAATTTGCAGATTCCTTCATGAGAAGAAATTACATGTGAAATTTGAGAGAAGTTTTAAATGGGTTTACATACACAAATTCAGCAAAGAAACATATATAAGCGAGGCGGAGATATGTGGCTGTACAAAAAGCAGACAGCTTAAATCATTTACGAAACAGTATACACAAATCTCTCAAATGAAGACATCTTTCTCTTTGTCTCTCAGGAACTCTATTTCATCTCATTGCTCTTGAATTTTCACTAGCAGTCAAGTGGCAAGCTGCCAAATAACTCACAGTTGGCTAGAAGCATGGTCACCTACAAGTTAATTGATGCCACAGAACTTCCCTCCAGGACGCCATCTGGGTTGCATTCAATATTCTTAACTGGATTCAGAAGTCCGTCCCTCTAAACTTGAAAGCTGCTTCTCTTGACCAAATGCCAACTTGCTGATTTTGTTTGCAAGCACACACATTTAACTAAACAGCAATACCAAGCTCCTCTTCCACTCTTTTGACCATTTATCAACTGCACTATTCTACAAAAATAAAGACAGACCACTTCCCCATCTCACAAGTGGGCAAATTGGGAAAATGAGAGCTGAAGGAGGCTGTCAATCAAAACTTAGAAAGGGATTTTATACCAAGTCCCTGCTCCTGCCAGATCAGGCACATTTTAATACACCTAGGTATCCTGCTCTCGATGCATACCCTCGATGGCTATAATGAGACTTCTTGTTTTCATTTTTAGAAGTAGGGCA
This sequence comes from Corvus hawaiiensis, assembly GCF_020740725.1. NCBI lineage: Eukaryota > Metazoa > Chordata > Aves > Passeriformes > Corvidae > Corvus > Corvus hawaiiensis. The sequence continues at coordinate 28,011,786 of NC_063221.1, forward strand.
TTTACAGGATAACCTTAGAATTACTTTTGGGGCCTATCTGCCCCACTAACAATCAGACAGGTAGAGTAGGTATTTTTACTTTCCTATTTCTACTCACTGCAGCAGAAAAATACCTTCCTGATATGCAGTTGTACCCTTCCATTTCTCTGCATTGACAGCAACAGTTTTCTGCATGCAAAGTCAATTACATGGAAAATAGCAACAATAAATCAATGCAAAGGTGTCCTGCTTTGCTGCTGGGCATCTGCTGCTTGGCAAATTCCAGTAAGTGTGCCATCAGCCCATCAGACTCAGCCCTGAGGTGGGAAAAGCCCCTCACCTTTACAGTGGCACAGCTGGGATCAAACCAGCACCATGTGAGGCTGGGAGGGAGTGAGGAGCCAGTGAGGTCTATGTGGTACAGAAAACACCCTCACCATCATTGTCAGCAGTTTGAGGCTACAGAACAAGCAGGCCCGAGCACAAACATTGCCAGATAAGTGCTTCCTCTGATGACATTTGAGGTTGAGTTTGCACAGTTGCTTTGGGTGAGGAGAGGAGAGTCCACCACAGAGCCTGATGAAACAGGGACATGTTCTGTCAAAACTCTCAGCCTGCCTTTTCCATCACATCCTCATTCTGCCCTTTATGATTTCTCTGCATTGGGCCTATTTTCTCAACAAGCCTTATTTATTAAAACCACGAAGTTCAGTAATGGCTGAGTTTCCAGCTGCCTCACCAGACCTTGCACAGGAGTTTCATCCTCAGCCCTGGTGGTATTTTATTTCTCTTTAGGCTTCTTTTGTCTTCCAGTGTGGGAGCCCAACCAAGCAGGCTGCCACTACAAAGCTCTCTGCGCAGGAGGCACTTGGAGACCTGAGGACAGAACTGCCCAAAGCACCCAAATGACCCTTCAGCAGGCCTGGCTCTTGCCTGCCTGTGCCCCCTGAAAACTGTCCCTGAAATGGCTGTGTGAAGCCTTTGTGAGCAAAGATCCTTACAAGAGCAGTACAGATTTACTCTACAGTCACCTGCCTAGAAATACTTTGTAATAGAATAGATTTGGCAGGACTGAGTCACAATTACCTGCTCTTCATCTGGAGGAGAGACAGCATGCTGGAAAACTCCAAGGCAGTTTATTTGACTCACTCACTCAGACATAATGCTGTTGGAACAAAAGGCCAACCTGGCAAAAGCTCATCAAAACAAATCTCCATCAAGTTCATACACTTACAAAGAAGTGCACAGCAGTGATAGAGATGAAGAGTGCCTACTCACATTTGGCAATTCTTCTTGCTCATTTTTTGCAGTCAAACAAAAAATCTAATGTCCTGGAAGTGTTTTAGTACCTACATATTACAGGCAAATCCTATTACTGTTACCTGAGAAAGGGTACTGAAAAAGCAGGATGAAAGTTGCATTATTGACGTAACAGAATTAAAGAGGTTTACACTGACTCACTAAATACCTACACAGCAACAATAAACTCACTTTGAGCTCACCAAGAGTTCTGCTGTGCAATCTAATAGCCTGCAGCTTAGCAGGCAAAACCACCTCTCCAAATGGCTCAGGGTTGGGGTTTTCTTGCTTTGCTTATTTTTTTTGTCAGTTGCATATATTGCACAATATCTAAACCAGAACATGAACTTCAAGTTTTTTCGTAAGCAAGTGGATTAAAGCAATAATATTGAGGCCTTCCAAGCCACATTCAGGCAGGATACAATATTGTCCAGCAGGGCAAGGAGCTTTGATTGGGAATACTCAACCCAGGCAGTGGTTCTGTTTTGTGGGACAGAGGAATTTTCCTTGGGTCTGTTCCTGCCCTGACAGATAATACTGAAAATTATAAGCCAAGCCTGGAGAACTTTTAGTTGCTGTGCTGTTCCAGGCAGGGTGAACACCAGAGGCACTGGCAAAGTCAAAGCCATAGTGATGATTTTACTGCCATAAGCAGGCTCTCAATAAGATTTAAATATCATGTCAACTTGTGATCTCCTGCACTTCTAGACTTCCTGTGTCAAAGTTCAGACCTACACACTGCAGCTGTACCACACTGAGAGCTCTGGGTCTTTCTGCTCCAGAAAGCAGAGACACCTGAAGTTTAGCACAGGAAGAACTTGCTTTAGCTATAGAATAACACAACATCCATCACTGGAGTGAGCTTGGCCCTTTCCACCAAAGAGCAGAGCTGTAAATGCAGACTAAGCAGCCTAAGAGGGCAATTTTAAAATACCCAAATTGCAAGCAAGATCATTATAAAACTAGGGATATCACAGACTAAACTATGCCTGTGGTTGATCTTTCCTTCAGCAGGACACCAGGAAACAGAGGCAAAACAAGTACTGGATACAGACTGAATGGTCAATAACATATGGATAGTTTCTATTTTCATGGCTTGCCAATGTCAAGTCCTCACATAACATTGTAACTGGTGGATGCATGAGATCAGGAATGGAATGAAAGTGTACTTTCACCCCTAAAATAGAATTAGAGAGCAGTTAATCCTCACTTGGAACAAAACAGTGGTCCAAGGCTAGAACTTGTTTTGTAGCTCTACAATGATGCTCTATGCACTTCTGGAAGCTGAAAGAAAGACAGGGTAATACCCTGGTGAAAACTGCTGCAGAAAACATTTTGTGAACACCACAGGCCTGAAGCCATTGATTTTGAGTTTGGAAAGGTTTCTTATTGTCAGTTGTGTCTGTAACTGTGAAGGAACAAAGATGCCTTGAAATATCACTTAAAACTCATGTTTTATCCAGCATATTCCGCTGCCAACAGTGCTCCCCTTACCATTATTCCACAGGCTCACCTCAGGGATAAAACGTACTCGAGGTGAAGCTCTGCCCGGCTGGTGAGGGTGGCCCTGTGGAGAAACCCTGGCCAGCACATGGCAGGGTACATGGGCATGTACATGGGCACGTACCTGGGCACAGCCCTGTGCTCAGTGAGGCCAGCCAGGGCTCTTCTCTCAGCAGGACCTCATGGGCCACATAAATCCATCTCCTTTCAGCCTTTCTGGGCCCACAGCAGCAGCTTTTCCAGCTAAGAGACGTCAATCTCAACAGAATTACGCCAGCAGGGAGAGGGTCAGGTCTGTGCTCTGAAGCTACAGGGCCAAGTTTTAGTCAGCAATCTAAAATAACCAATCAGCATTTCCTCAGAGACTTGTGCAGCAGCAAGATCAGGCTGAGCCCTCACACAGACAAGATGTTTTCTTTCTTCAACTTTCAACATCAGGGAATGGTGCTGTCCGCAGATTAAAGTAAGGAACCCCCACCAAACATCGCAATTAATTAGAGCGGAACACACAGCAAATATCTCCCCCAAATCCCGAGACACTCATCGTTTAACATTTTGAATTCTAGCAGTTCAGAGTGAAATGAGATCCTCCATCTTCCAGTTTATATCCAATAAGAAATACAACTCTCTCATACACAGAGTCCTAATAGGTATGAATCATCTCATCTCCTACTGACGAGAATTTATCCAACGTAAGAGAGTGAAACCTCCATCATTCTTACATGTCAAACTGCTGTAAAAATCTCTGCTATTATAAAAGCAGAGGAAAAAACTCAACACAGTGGCAGATAATCCCAACTGATTACTGTAGAAAAGTGACATTTACATATGCCCTTTTTCTATGTAAAAGGTCAAGCTGATGCACCAAAACGCTTCATCTACAGGGAATTCACCCCCAATCATCTCTAAAGAAGGTGATACCAGCTCTCAGGTGCACCATGGTCACCAAAAATGGCCATAAATTAAATTAAGGGAATTCCAGTTTGTTGTTCTAGATCTCATCAGGTTTGTTTTTAACTCCAAGGAAACCTAATCCCATATGACTTCAGTAGAAACAAGTAGCAGGGAGAGAACTCTTTTCAAAAACAGCACAGCAAGATTCTGCCCTAAACCCCTCATTGAATATGTTTCTAATGCCACATTCAAACTCGCACTCCCCCACAGGAAGAAAGAAACAGTTTTGTGGGAAGGGGGAAAATTAGGTCCTGTACTTGGCTGCCTTCCTCCCCCTCGGTGGTTTTCACTGTCAGAGAAGCATCTTTTTTGCATTCTAAAATTAACCCTGTGATATGATGATGAAGCCTGAACAACACAGCTCAGAAAAGGAACTAGTAAGCAACAAAGATCACTGCTCAACCCTTATTATTATGGACAACTCACTGACAGCTATCCAGCTTGCTTGGAGAACGAAGGAAAGAAAACAGTCTCCTAAAAGGATATTTTGGTTTCAGGTTTTCTTGAAACACTCCTCCAGTGTGCTGAGCAGGCAGGGATGAAGCTGCCAGGATGAGAGCCCTGTAAAACAAGGACTCGTAATCCCCAGCACTACCCTGACTCTTGCTGCAGGAATGCAGCATTTCCCATGGTGCTGAATATCTCAGTCCTGACCTTGAAAGCTGGAGGATCAGAACTGCTCAGTGACAGCGATGGCTTTTGTTCTGTGAACACGCATCTCCCGGGGTGTTGTTTGCCAATGCACTTCACTGTGTGCCCAACAATCTGATGCACAACTGCCCTGAACTGGAATCAACAGTTGGCAGATGTGGAGCACCACATCAGCTCTGAAATCTCCAATACTTGTCACCCTGGCAGCCTCAACCTGCATTTCAGTCTCAAAATTTAAAAATACCGTAAATTAACTAAATAGATCTGGGCAGGGTGAACTTAGCAGCTTCTTGCCAGCTGAAGTACAGCATTTGTGCAGGAATTATGAATCCTTTCTACAAGCATTAGCACAAATAGAGCCTTGCAATATTCACATGATTGCGTGCATAATCAAATGTGAAGAAATGCCTGCTGCTCTCAGCCAAGCTTTGCAGAGTCCCTGGCTATGCCTGAGCAACGGAAGGTGTTAACAAAGGCTTTGTGCATTGCTGTTGAGAACAGGCACTCTGAAACAGGGACATGCGAATTAATGGCCAAACTCATGGGGAATGACTGGAAGGAAGAGCAAGGCAATGAGATGCTGTGTGCAAACTTGGGAAAGGTTCCATATTGCTCAGGCACACCTTCGTCCACGACCAAGGAGAAAAATTAAGTCCATTATTTATCATTTCCCTCCAGAAAGGGGCCCCCAGGATTTCTCCCCTGTTCTGCACTCACTCTCTTTGAAGTGCCATGCCACAGTCAGAGACCCTGCAGTCAAGAACTGGACAGATACAGTTCTTTTCAGCACCTGTCAATGCAGCTCGTTAATCCCAATTTAACTTCAGGGATCAACATGCACTGGCACCTTGGGCAAACACACATAACACATTATTTTATAAAAATTAGGACAGATTTCTGTGTTAAAAGAGCTCCTGTGAAAAGGGGGAACAGAAATCACCCAGCAAAGAGCTTGAAGTAAAGCAGTTTCAACACACCAATGTGATCCTGGCAGAGACTAGTCCAGAGGCTCCCTTTGAAACCCCTTATTTATCACCTGCCAAAGAACAGTGCACATTATAGGTTACCCCTCCTAGATCATGTACCGAGCCCACCTTGTGCAAACTTCAGAGTTGCACAATCTAAACTGTATCTTTGTTGTTTTACACGAGGAAGGAAGAAGGAAAAGAGTAGCAGCAATAAAATAAACAATAGCAAATTAAACTCACTCAGTTATCTTGGTTTCTTCCAGAAAATGATACATAACAAATAATTTATGGAGGAACGGGTGCACAAGTGATAAATTACTTCATTAGTTCGTGCTCAGATAACAGCAAGGTGTGGGTGGGAGGTGAAGGAGGCGTGGAGAGAAATACACAGAATGGAAAGAGCCTCTTTAGCAAAAGAAAAGTCTGTCACGTGCAGTCTCACAACAGGCACTTCTGGCCAGCTGAAGAAGTGGCTGCAGTGATGCCTGTCTGTACATAGGCTATGCTTCAGGATATGTTGGAATGTACAAAAACAAAGTCCATTTTGAAACACAAAAATATTATGCTCCTCTTCAAACACCTGTATTTTCTGTGTCTCAGATACTAAATACAAGTGAGCCATTTGAAGCATTTCTTGCACTTGACCCCACACTAAAATTTTGAAACAGTGAGTTATCTCAACACTGGGACTTTTCTAAATATTTTACAATCTTTATATGACAAAGGCAAAGGCAAAGTCCTTGAGCAGTCGTTTAATCCAAGGAACATGATTATCTGTGTAAAACAATGTGATAATGAACCAGAAAAAAGGAAACTGGGGACTTTCTTCATGAGCCACTAATGTCCACAATGAGTTGCTGAATCACTCTACAGCCTTGGGCAGAGAGTAACTTCCCCAAGCATCGATTTTCACATCCCTGAAATAATATTTAGTCCATTTGTATGGGGAAGATTCATAGAAAGCTGAACTGCTAAGCAGCCACGGGATGACAAATGTGTAATGAGCGTAACACAACTACACAAACAAGAATAGAAGCTCTGAGTTACAGAGGCAGGAGGTGTATTTCTTGGCCTGCATCAGTCAGCACTGACATTTGCTATCAAAGAAACTGGGCCATTTCTCTGTTTATGAGTAGCTCTATAGATGCAACCATGATTCAGGATGAAAAGTCTCCAGGAACAGTTGTACGTTTACACCCGAAATTCTTATTCACAGTGCAAATATATTCACTACTCCTGCTGTTTATGATTTTTTATGCTCTTAACTACTCCCCGGATCTCACAGAATAGCGTCATATCTCAATGGAACACGTCCAGCAAATCCAGCAAGGTTTACTGATATACAATCACTGTTCAAACAGCAAGCCAAGCAGCTGGTATCTATTGTAGGAAATCCATGCAACACATTTGGAAAGATGCCTACAACCTTCCTTACCTAGACAACAAAAATAGAAAAAGCCTGAAAAGCCACCGAAGAAATTAATCACATTAAGTTTATACATGGAAAGCAAAGACAGACACAAGATCTCAACTAGGTAATGCACAGCAGGACAAAGACTTGGGATCAAAAGAAAATTTTAATTCACCCCTTGAAATAAAGCAAAGTATCACGAAGTGTACATCATACTACACGTTATATGTCAAGGAAAGAAGCATGAAAAAAGTATGAAACAAGGCCAGCTAAAATAAAACACAAAGTTAAAACCTGGAACTGGAGCAGTTATCTAAATGAGGGGCATAGTACAGTTAAGAGTTTACTATCAGTTGTACACACCAGTTTCTTCAACAATTATTTTAATTGATAAATCTATGCTATAGGCTACCTGTAAAGAGAAAGAAGTCTACAACAATGTAATATTTCAAATTTCCATCTATTACCATGAACTGTAAACACACTCTTTTACCCCCTTTCAGTATTTTGCAAGTAAAAGAAATCACACCCACAGAAGCTACAGAAACAAAGCTAAAACTCTAAAAAAAGATAAAGAAACTTACAGCAGGCAAAATTCTCAGTCAGCATGGACAAGATTCTGCAGCACTAATGAATTAGATTTTAAATTATATATCTATCTTTAAAAAGAAAAAGTAATCACAGCACAGAGAGCAGTTGCCAAAAAGAGTCCTTCTGGTTCTGCAAGTACAGGACTGTGCTCCTGCTGCCATGGAAACTGAGTCCCTCACTGCTTTGGTCCTGGTATGGTGCCACACATGCTCTCAAGCATTTAATAAATATTAATAATGCATTTAATAATATTGAAGTATCAGAAAGAGAACATCTAAGAAAAAAATTGGCAATAAAACTCACTTTACATGGCTGCAGCCCAAAGGCTTGTAAGCCTTGCTCTAAGCCAGCTACAAATCCTGTTCTCTCCTAGTTTCTAACACTTGCTCTTGGCATTAAGTGTGAGGTTAGATTGACTGCCAGGCCTTAGCTTCGGCTGAAAATAACCAGGAAACCTGGAGGAAAAAGTGAAACCCTTCCACTTGTCCAACAGGTACCTCAGCAAGGAGCAGTTGTTTGTGTTGAGCACTGGACTGGTAGGTTGGAGGCCTCACTTCTGTTCTTGGCTCTGCTGCTGACTCTTGTACAACTGAGTCACTCTGGTGCAGAAGAGCTCTAACACCATTTTTTCACCTCCTCATGAGGAGAAAGGCACAGGTCTGCCAGATCTGCCTCGGCTCTGGGAAGAAAAGTCATGGTCTTTGCCAGCAACAGAAGCACAGTCTACCGGGGCATCACTACTATGGCAAGAAAAAGGATATCTCCCCCTGAAAGACCATCAGTGACAGAGCTCACAACCCTGCTTTAAAAATCTTCTGGCTTCTTGTAGGTTAAAATCTGGCTCTTGAAACTATTTCAGTTTGGAAGAGTTTAGTTTTATTTTTCAACTAGCTTACAGTATTATTGTAACTATTAAAGTCTAATCAGGTTTTTATCACTTGCATTTCAGACAGAATTTTTCACAGAGCAGAAAATCTGCATTAATTTTATCACAGGGCCTTTTACCCTTTCCCCCTCCTTGTGGATATCTAAATATTAATTTTTAATGCAAAATAGGGAGTTGGAAAAACTGCACTCAGCTTTTCCAACACTTCCCGCACATGCACCATAAAATAGTGAGGATTTCCCTTTGGCTGGAAGCAGCTGTCTGCACTGAGAGCAGAGCGCACCAGAGCAGGCAGACTCCTTTTCTGCCGAGGACATGCTACTGCATAAGACAACAAGCAGCAATCCAAATCTTCATCTCCATCACCCAAACTCAACTCACTGATTTGTTTTCCTGGGCAAAGGAAAAAAAAGAAAGAAAAATTGACATCTTACAGCATTTTTTAAGGCAGACACAAAAAAGTGTAGTGACACAGAAAAGCAGAACTGAACAGCAACATGCTTTGGGACCATCTTTGAAATTACTAGGGAAAAGTCATAGGAAAATGGGAAAGATGTAGAGAAAGTCACCAGTAAAAGGACCAGGAGAACCTCACACCAAATCAATTCTACCACAAATACATCCCTAACACATCAGTCTCTGAGGCACACCAAAGACATGGTAGATTTGTCAGTGAATTAAAAGAGCTGATGACATTGAAAAAGCCAGCAGAAACAAAAGCTGGGTGTCTGCTGTATTAGAAACAGCTGAGGGAATCAATAGTAGTTAGACATTTTCAGGTGTAACAGAGTGTTTAATGGTCCTTTAGGTGGACAATGGAGTCAAGAAAAATTATTTCTAGCACTGGCAATCTCTTAGTGTAGGTGTATTGGATAAATTCACCCACACATTACACTTGGTTTCTCTGGTCTCATAATTGCAATTTGAATTAACTTCTGAATATTTTCTGATTAATATTAAATTATCTTCCACTCTTAACATCAACTAGTCAGAAATCACATCTCTAACCTATGCTAAGCCTGGGTCCAGAACACTGCAGACACAAGAGCACTGGTCTACATTGACTTTTCATAGAATCACAGAATGGTTTGGCTTGGAAGGAACTTTAAAGACCATTTGTTCCAAACCCCCTGTTAAGGACCTTTCATTAGACCAGGTTGCTCAGAGCCCCATCCAGCCTGGCACTGAACACTGCCAGGGATGGGGCAGCCACAGCTTCTTTGTTTTATCTTTATACATTAAAATGATCTGGATGAAGTTTACCTACTTTGGCTCAAAACATAGAATACGTTTGTATCCTCTGAAATGACAACTCTGAGCTCTTTGATAAAAAAACCAAGTCATACTGGTTTTGACTGAACTTTCATAATTTCCATCTTGAACTTAATAATTATATTCACTCTTGCCATTCTCCTTGACCTCAGGAAAACTTTTCAGCTCACAGCTTGTTCCTGTGACTCTATCTAGAGCAACCCTTGTGCTTTCTTGCTATAGCACAGCAGCACTCCATAAAACCAAGTTCACTTCCCTCTGTAACTATCATGTCCCCAGTGGCTCTCTCACATACCCCAGTTCTCTCTTCTGCCTTTTCAGTGCTCCCATTCCAGTTCTCTTTGTTTCCCAGACCATGAGCAGGAGTCTGATAGAAATCACCACCTTCTGGAAAGCAGTCTGCATCTAGACTGCTTAATAGATAAAACTCTTCAAGAAAATGCACCAGGAAATAGGGAAATGGAGAAGGGCATGTGCTTAAAACTTGATTCTCTACATAAAGGTTGCAGCAGGTTGCAATAACAGGGAAGATAATCCAGCCCCCAAAAACATGCAAGTTAGCTTCTTCAGAGCAGAAAACAGTAAAATGAAAAATGAAGATAAATGAGTAATAACATTCACTGTGGAACACAAGAAATCAGTAAACTGGTTTTGAGCCTAAGGTGGACATGAACCCAGAACAGACTAAGACAGGCAGGCGGCAGCCACACAAGCAAGCAAACAAGCCCTACCTCTCAACACCACTCTTCCCAGTGCTTCCAGTTTTGGGATAAGCATGCAGGCTGGCCACACAACGCAATTAAACATCACTGACATAATCAAGAGCATATGACCATGCATTTGTCAAGGAAACCTAAAACTCCACGTGGCGACGGGCACAGGCATCTCCAGAGTGGCAGGCAGCAATCACTCAGCATGCAAGATACTGGCTCAACATGGAACATAACGAAAAATTGGAGCAATGCATAAGAGAGGACAAAAAGTCATAGAATACATGTGGCAGTTGTGAGTGCCTACTGTGTCACTTGGTCACGCCCCAAAACCTGCAAGCGTGGCACACTGTTACACTCCTGCATTTCAAAGCCACCCAGACCATACTTAACTCTGCACAGGATCCAGAATTTAGTTTTCAAACAGGTTTTTTTTATATATTTTTACTCCCAAATTCCAGCTCTAGTGAAATCTAAACTGAAAAGCATAGTGACCACAAGGCTGCCTCCTGGGCTTTCAAAACACAGGCAGCAGGAGTCAAACTCCGCAGACTCTCTCTACAAAGCCAGTGGAAGAACAGGAGTGCTTCCTCCCAATTGCAAAGGAAATGTGTCTCAGCTACAGAGTCACCTGTGGCCACAAGGCAGGCAAGGGCTGAGGTCTGGGAGGTTTGCTGATGCCACATGTTTACCCTGCATTCTGGACACATGGGAACAGTTTTCAAAACAGTAACTCCCTTCAGGCTGCATCTCATACCTGAGGCAGCCTTGATCCTCTCTATAAAATGTCCCTATGAACCGTCCTCACCAGCAAGCAACACCACAGAAAGGACACCAGTGCAAAGGTGGAAAATGGAGCTTTAAACAAGAAATAGTAATTCTGCATTTGGCTGTGTCCCCCTGCAGGCAGGTATTACAAAGCTGAAGTGATCTTACAGCTTGTGTTTCATTTTAGGAAACTGGCTAAGCTACTGATTGCTTTTTGCAACTCTACTCTTTGCCACATTTAGTGTTTATTCAACAATGAAACATTTAAGCAGAGGTCTTGCAGTCTCCTTCACCCACATTCAGGTCTGGGTTAAGATAATGTGAACTCTACTTACATGAGAAAAATAAAATCAAACATAACTATCAAAGTAAAAGCTCCTGTTTTGCATCAAATATATTGTGTGTGGCTGCAGTTTGCAAGGTCTTCCTTGTTTTCTGCTGGCTACAATGGCAAGCAGGAAGAAACTTGTAAAACTGGGGGAAAAGCCTCCAAGAGCCACTCCCCCCTTGAAGCAGCTCTCTAGGATTTTCCATTCTGGGTGATGTGTCACACAGCAGCAGCGCCCTGGACACACAGCGCACGGATCCCTAGCCTGACCTGGCTCTGCAGCCTCTACCTTTCCTGAGGGAGACATAGAAAAAAAGTCAGTATCCCACATTCTGAGTACCTCAGCAAACAGTGCTTTTGGTAAAACACTGTGCCTCAGAAAATGGACATTCTTCCCATTACAAAAGTAGCTTTGATGTTTTATAAAGTTGCTGCTATACCATTACAAAAAAAGTCTTGATGACTGTGCATCTGCAAGCATTTTCTGAAATAGGTTACAAGAGTCAGTCTTGCCTTTCCAGAGTTTCGAAAGAGGAAAACGCATCACAGGGAAGGACTAAAATGCATCTATAGAAATCATGTTCAGAACTGTCCTGGAGCCCTGTCCTCATTGTATGGACCACATTTAGTGCAGATCATGGCACTGCAAGCTGTAAGTTGTGACCGCGATTTTGTCTTTCCAGGCCTACACAGACTGGACTGAGCTCAAGCAAATACTTCTGCATAGAGCAGAGCAAATGGTTTTAAGACAGGTTTAAACTCTGCAATAGCAACCCAAGATTTCTTATTCTAGAGTTTACACCTTTATTTCCCCAGCAATACAAACAATGTAACTTCCACTGTTTTTCTCTAAGGAGTTTAGTTTCCTTTTTGTAGATACATTTTAAGGAACGTCTCTACTCCCATTTTATTTTCCCTTCCTCAAAATGGTATAACTTTCTGCAAACATGACAGCAAAAAGGCATCTTCATATTTAAGCAATCTGTTTACTGCTTTATTTTTATATATTTCTACAATGCACACAAATTAGTGTCTCCTCCTTCTCTCCTGTTAACACTTCACAAGTCACGTGCCTACACACAAACGAGCACCATCTCCTTCCTGGCAAGCTCCTTGGCTACCATTCTTTTGCTAGCCGAGAAACCCTGTCCTGGATAAACTTAATACACCTTAAAAACTAGTATTGACCAATCTGATTTGTCCAAGACTGGAAATCATCACTTTTTCATGCTTCAGGTCTAATGTTTGCTGTATTAACTCACATGGTCCTATGGTAAGTAAGTTGAACTACCAGCCACAACAGAAAAGGATTACTCAGTGGGAAGCAAATGCCAAGGATGCAATACAGTTTGATTACTGAAAACATTCTCCTTAGAATCCAAAACTCTCTTTAAAAAACCAACATTATGCCAGCAAATCTTGGGGACAGGGAGGACAGGGGGGAGGAAATGAGGACAGACATGGGACACACAACACAACGGGGGAACACAAACAAAAACAAACAAACAAAAATTCAGTCTTGCGCAAACACAGTTTCTAGTAGGAAGCCAGAGAGTCCTGCCAAAAAATAAAATCAACTCCTTCAAGAACTATTTAAGATCCTCTTGGTTACAAAATCTTCCAGTGTATTAGACCATCTCCCATAAGGAATTGGTTTGATAAACCAATTCTTCACACAGAAAAAGACCCTCCTGTCTCTTCAACAAGGGAGGATATACACAAGCAGCAATGAGCTATTACAAATACATTATCAGCTCTGGGAAAAAGAATCATCAAGTAATTACAGAGGTTATCAGGGTCCTTATCAGTACTCACTGCCAGCAGGCTACCTGCATATTCATTTCCCTCTCCATCACCACTCTGGCATGCTGAGTTTTCCAGAACAGTTTCTTCCACTGCATATGTTCATAAAATAGTTTTAAAATAAATATCTGTTTATTACAGCAGTGATAACAGAGGCGGTATCTATAAGCAAAAACACACGGAATGTATTTTTTCACCCAGTGAATAGAACTCCAAACATTCCATATGCTGAAAAGCAGTATGCATTTTCAAAATAAAACAGTGTTCAGAACAATTTAAGTGAGAAAAATATGAATGACAAATGCATTTTTTATCTTTCAGCCTGCTTGAAGAAGCAACTGCAAAGCTTGAACTAAATTAACAGTCCATGAGCAATTTCTGTAGTCTGATCCCCAATCAATAATAAATGCCAAATTCAGATTAAAGTGAGGAACATATTTTTACCACCCCCAAACCCAACAACTATAAAAACCCTCTGAAATAAACCTAAATCAGATGCAGTAAGCATTCTAACACAGCACAGTTCAGACTGAGATGATGTTCAATAGCCTGTTGTTCTACACTCTCTCTTCTGACACAGTGCTCAGAGGGTTGATCACAAGGAAAAGGAGAAAATAAAAAAGCAGCCCAGATACTGACCCACTCATTCATGCAGGGCAAGAGCTCAGGACACAAACTTACTCTTCAATGTTGAATGCAGGGTGCAGAATCTGTTCAAGATGCTCCTCAAGCCATGATCCCAACCTCTGAAAAGCAGTTCGGAAAGCACTGCCCACAGGTCACCTGCAGTTCACCAAGTCTCTGTACAACAGCGCACAGAGGTTTTAAATAGAAGGCTTCACAAACACCATTATGTACCTTCTCAGAGATTCCCAGTGCTTCCACAGATTAGTGTCTCTCTCAGGAAACACAGGCACTTCTGAGAAAACATACTCAGTTATGGCTACACAAGAGTCCAAGGTCGTTCTCAGTCACCCCTGGTTTCCCTGAGCCTTATGCAATTTGACACATTCCAAATCTAAGTCGATTCTAAATACTGCCATTATAATTCCTGTAAAAGCCGTATCTATATATCAATTAACTAGTGCTGCTAACTCCCTGGATCATAAAACTATGCATATATAAAGCCTATCAAGTCCTCTGAATAAAAACAGCACCAGAAATAAGTGTTAATGTTTTGTTCACGGGGAACATCTTGTTATAATTTAAGAGTTTGGGAATCCCAGCTCTCCTTAAAGTAATCTACTTAGATTTCACTCCGAATATCACCTGAAACAGACTTATAGGTGAAGCTGCTAACTGGACTTTTTCTTGATATATTTGCTGTGCCTTTGAGGTTTGAAGAGTTCATTCACCTGATGCACATTCAACAACTATTATTCTACAGAGATAATTCAAGAGATGTGGTACTTGCTACAACATTAGCAACTTTAAGCTCCGAATTAAAGATACTTCTCTTCAAGACTTAGACTCTGTAATTTCTTTTACAGATGCTTCTTAACACTCCACAGCTGAGACAAATTCTCCCAGGCTGTCAGAAGCTGTAAGCAAAGTAACAGCCAAGTTGTAACAGCACAACCCTACAAACTACCCAGAGTTTATGGGCTTCCATTGATACGCACCAGGGCCACACCACAGGAGAAGGAAAGAGTGCCATCTTCTCAAGGTTGAAAGTATAGATCTTGCTCTCCCCTTACACTATGAAGGAATCAGTGTTACATGGCTGACACTGCCAAGCCAAGTAGTGGTACATGTTCATCTCCCTTCTCACCCTGACTGCAAACATATTTAAACACAAAACTCACACCCACCCCACATCTTGTAGGATGATTACGAGTAAGTAACGTTCCACAGAAGAACCTGTCACTGGCCCTGAGCACGGGGTCTTCCGGGGTTTAACATCTGCCCGGGGGCACAAACTGCGCTGTTTCTTTTAGGCGCTCTGAGCAGAGACACTGCTGGAGGCGAGGGGACTGGCAGGGAGAGGGCAGGGAGCTGCCAGGTGCCGGCTGCCGCCGGACTCGCGCTGCCGCGCCGCGCTCCGGGTACTCCGGCCGGGCGGCCCGGCCGAGCCGGCAGCGAGGAGCCGCTGCCCCGCGGCGCCGCGTCACGGATCTGCTGCTCCCGGCAGCCAATCGGCGCCGCGGCCGGGGACGGCGCGACTTCATTCATTCATTCATAAAAAAGAGGCGCAGCGCAGCTGGGAAGCGCGCCCTTCCTGGCCCCCCCGCCCCGCTTACGGGGCACGGACACTCACGGCAGTCCGCCTCGTCGCTGTTATCCGAGCAGTCGTCGTCCTCGTCGCATTTCCAGATGGCGGGGATACACCGCTCGTTCCGGCACTGGAACTGGTTCTCCTCGCACTCCTTGACGGCGCCTGCGAGACACGAGGCCGCGCCTGGGTCAGCGGGGCGCGCTCCCACGGCCGGGCAGCGGGGGCATCCCGGGGCCGCCTCGCCGCCCGCGGACAACCCGGGCAAGGCGCCGGGAGCCGCAGCCGGGCCGAGGGTGGTGGCTGCGGCTGGGCTCGCCAGGGCACAGCGGTTCGGTGCGGGGATGGGCTCGCCGGGGCACAGCGGCTCGGTGAGGGGCTGGGGGAGACGCGCCTCCGCGGGAGCACGGCGGCGATCCCGAAGCTGCTTTGTGCAGGGATAAAAGGGGCCATTCCCGTGCTTCCCCGCATTGTTTTAAAGGCGGAGGGAAGAGGAGCCTGGGAATAGAAGATGGTTAAACCCGAAATACAACAGACAAAGAAAAATTATAAAGCGCAGCGATGCTGGGACCTCCTGCGCATCCGTTACCGGGGCAAATCGCACCGACACCTGGGGACGCGGGGCGGAACAGGCATCGGCGCCATCCCGGGAAAAGGGACCCGACTCAACTAAAGTTGAGGGCGGGGGGAGAACGGAGCAAATCTGCTTTGCAGACTCGGTGCCGCGCTGCTCTGATGAGGCACAAATCCCCTCTGAAAGGGATTAAAGGTGGCAGCTCCTGTCACCAGCGCTTGGGCTGCATTCGCCCGCTGAAGAGCGTGCCCAGCTCCCGCAGGTCGCAACCCCCGAGCGTGCCCGGCCCTCCGCAGGTCCCAAACCCCGCGCAGGGCACCGGGGCGAGCGGGCGCCCGCGGCCGCACATCCCGGGGTGCCCGTGCCGGCAGGACGCTCGCCCCCTCCCCGGCAGCGCTGAGGCCGGGGGACCACGGCGCTGAGGGAGAGCGGCCGTGCCGCGCCGGACCCACCTTTGCCGAGATGCAGTTTGAGCAGCAGCAGCTGGAGGAGCAGCAGCCGGGCGAGCGCTGGCCGGCACATGGTGCTCGCTCGCTCCCTCCCTCCCTCCCTCGGTGGCAGCGCGCCGTGTGCGGGGTGCGCGCAGCCAGCGCGCCGCTCGCTGCCCGCCCCGTGCCGACTGCGGCCGGCGCCGCCCCCGCCCCGCCGCGCCGCCGCCGCGCCGTGACGCGCCCCGCTGGGCGGGCCCCGCTCGGCTCGGCTCCGGAGAACCCGGCCACCGCTGGCATTCCGCCTCCCGGAGGTGCGCCGGAGGGGCAGCAGCCGCAGGGACACCTGCGGGACACATCCTCCGGCAGCCCGCGGCCACCGAAAGGAAGCCCCGCAGATGGCACGGCCGCGCTCGGACGCGCGCTCCCAGGCCGGGCTGGGCACCCCGGAGCTCTCGCTGGGGTAGGCGGGCCTGGGCCCTGCTGGACCACTGGGTCGGGCCCTCAGGTCCTGAGCCTGCCTCGGCGGACCCTGGACAGCCTCATTCATGATCTTAATTTTATTAAGCCAATTAAACACACAGACTCCTTTAAATGGCCTCGAGTCACAAATTGTGTGCTCTCATTACTTCAGATCTCCCACTGAGGGATTTCATTATGACCATACTGATGTGGTCATCTCCACTTAATTGTATTAAAATTAGTGAAACAAGTACCAAGTATGCTCAAGGTGGGCACCTCCCTTCGTAGGGACCGCTTACCCTTTGTACTGCCTAAGCACATGCGGTCTGGTGAGTAATAACGAATGCTTTCCAAGCTATCAGGGGCTTTATTTGTCACTCCATTTGCACGGTGCTGATGAGAAAGCACTTCACCGTCTTTGATTAGCACCGCAGCCTTGTTCATACAGTCAGGATTAACAGTATTCCAGTAATCGTATTACGAGAAGATACTTTTCAAGAGTAACTTGTATCTAACATCACAACAGAATTAACATGATTATATGTGGAGTGTCATTTTAAAAACGTTTTAAATCAAGCACTAATTTTACATAAACCAATGTAACAAAGCTTTTCAGTTACAAAGCCTGAAATGCCATTGACTTAAGAACTGGGCTGCCATTTAAAAATGCACCTGTGTCTTTAACAAAAATTTTGCAAGTCATTAGTCAGCAGTGTCACTAATGCGTTTGAATCATGTGAAGAGAAGAGCTAATCATTGAGCTATTCCACTAGCAGCTTATAGAGTATTAACAATTTATTCAAGCCTGTTTGAACAATTTTTAGCGTGAGAAATGTAACGCATGTTTGTGTTGGCTGCATCAATGTGATAGATTACAATAATTGCTTAAAGCAAATGAGGTATTTGTAATACATTAGGTCAAATTTCTCTTTTTTAAATGTGTCAAAACACAGATTCATAAAGCTGCTGTAATTCATGGCCTCCTTCTTCTCTTTCCTAAATCAGTTTATTAGTTTAAATTGGAAGTGGCTCCAAAGGCAATAATGAAGCTATCTGGAAACAGGTGTGAGTGTGAAGAGCATCAGTCATAGCAATGCTCTGCTCTGATTCCTACTGGAATTTTTTTTCATTAAAAAACCCAAACAAACAGGTATTTTGGCTTGAATGCCTCTCACAGGTAACAACACTAATGAGATTTTTTTTTTGACTGAACTTTTCTGGTGACACCTGAGCAGCAGCAATTTCAAGAGCCTTCACTGAGCAGCCATTGTAGGGGCTGCTGGTAGCCTAGTACCATCTTGTGGACATATGTGTCTCCAAGGAATTGCAGAGGCAAGAAGGAAACTGGAGGTGCTATAGGAGAAGTAGATTGGGCAAAGTATGCCAATTGGTATGAAAGAGAAATGAAATCTAATTTCATCAATCATTAAGGTTGTTAATTTACCTTTTAAATTACCTTTGTGGTTTATTGTTTCTACTTGGTCACACACCACTGCATATTAAACAAAACAAACTAACACAGATGACACCCACTGACAGAGCAAGGGGGTGCATCAAAACAGTGAAATGTTATTTCTGTAGAGTTTCACCAGCCAGCTCTCTGTTGTTTGTCATCCATACCATTCCTTTGATCTATTTCACAAACGATTTTTCCAGCTTGATTGTTTTCTTAACACAGAACCCAGATATTTTTCCAACCTTACTTTTTTCAACAATTGGTCCCTTAGATCCATATATGTCTCATGCTAACTCCAGCTTATACATCAGAGAAGTTTCTTCAGAGTCAGAATGAATAGCTGACCCCCTGCACCCTGGATTTTCTGCAGTCTTGTATTCATATACCAGGTTCTTTACTCACCCAGGTGTGCATATATGCACCCTCCCAATCACAGAGTGGGAATTGAATTGGAAAAATCATTCAGAAGCATGTGAAAAGTGATGCACCAGAATTATTTTAGTGGAAGTTCCTCTGGTGTTTCCAGCTTTTGCCCATTGTATGTACACGTTTCCTTATTTCGCAGAACACTATTACACAGGTTCATACCAGAAGTCCATCTTGAACAACATGCTCCAGGCATTTCCACCTGCTGTGCAGTGCCCAAGAACATTTCAGTATCCACCACATCGCAGCCGAAGACACCGCAGAGTGGCTGTGCAAGAGGAGGTGACCCAATGCCATCCACACTGACTTAGAGAAAGGCAACAGATTTCACCTAATTTAACACTGGGAACCTGGGTGTGATGGTGCCCAGTCAGAGCAGAGTCCCTGCTTTCTTACTCGCACTCACAACTGGGAATGTCAAGAAGCTGAGCACCTCCCCTGCCCTGTGACCACTGTTGGAGAGCAGCCCCCACCAAAGAGAGCTCTCAGGAATGGAAGAATGGTGAGTGCTTCATTTATTCATCAACAAAATCTTTTTTATATAAGAAAGTATAATGACAGACTGTGAGGGAAGAGAAGCAACAGGAGCAGTTGGGCTTCCACTGGGAAACTCTTCAAGCCACAGGGACCAAGTTCCTGAGGTATTTGTGCTACTGCCCCCCTCATCTCTATTTTCCCCAAAACAATTTCATGTCTTTCTACAATGTATTTCTTTCTTCTTTCAAATGGACATTTAAAAAAACCTGTTCTCCTCTATTTGTATAACAACCTTTGAAAACATCCCCTGTCCATTAGGCTGACTTTTTTTGTTCAACTAGACAAATCTAATTCCTTCAATCCCATCACGGCTTTTAGATATGGTAATGTAATATGTTTTGCAAAAAGATATTTAAATTAAACTTTTTAATTAAAGTTAGTTGAGCCAATGCATTAGCAGCCACATCCCTTAAACTGCCAACTGATATGTTAGTGTCCACAATACTTTTTGCATTTTAAAATAAAATTCTCTTGCCAAAACTACTGTGAATTTTCAGCTATATGTGGTATTGTATATTACATTTAAAACTAAAATTCATTTTCTGCTGCTTCTACTGAGGCACAAAACAAACTAAAAGCACAGCAGAGCATAAGTACATGTTCATTTCTGGTCAAGATTTGTCCTTCAGATTCTTACGTAGCTCCTGTTTTTTACTGCTGTATTCAAAATAGCCAACAGTTTTCACAACCTTCCATCCTACTCTTGGGATTCCCAAAACTACTGTTGTTTGTACTGTGTTTAATAATCTGTTTTTAAATGTTTTACTTACTGTTTTTATCTGTTAAAATGCTTTAGTCTTTTGCTATTGGCAAATGTCTTCAAAATCTGCCCATTTTAAACTGCACAGCAAAGTTTCTTCTCGTTTTCCTCTTTTCATAGGTTCCCTAGACTGATTTCCAATTTTCCCATACTAATTTTCTTAAATCCTTCCAGTCTTCTCCAGGTGGCTGTAGAAATTTCCCCTAACTCATGCATTTAACCACAGTTACTGTAGCATCAATGGTCATCAACATTTTACCCTCCAGCCCCATGGCCATCCTCATCTGTCTCTTTGCAAGGGCACTTTAATGACAGGTGACATTACTTCTCATTTGCACAAATCCCTTTTTGTTTGTGTGAAAGCAAGTTAGGGGTCTTAATTCTTTAGGGGTCTTTTTTTTCCAAGTCATAATTTTATTTGTATCTGACTAAATGGTGTCTCTTTGATCTCCTTTTTCTATGCTTTTATTTTTGGAACTTTTATTGTTTAAAAATGCTTTGTTCAATGTCTTCTATAATCTCCTTTGTTTCTTAGCTTAATTTTATTCTCTTTTAACTTCAACTTCTTTACAGAGAACTCCAATCCCCTAAGTCAGCTGTTTGCTGTTTTGCTTTTCATATTTCTTACTTAACTCCATGCTCTGTACTTCTGTGCCTATTGGATACACCTTCCCTTCTCACATTTTAGGGACCTTGCACAGCCATCAGGACATTTCTTTTGCTTGTTTCATGTCTAAAAGGGCAATTTAACCACCTCAGCATGCTCCAGGTCTTCTAATGATATCCTTATTTTTAGTTAGCTCATGGCCGAGTGTCAGAGACTGAAAATAGTTCATGCCCCAAACATTGAAAGTTTTGTTCATGACAAAGAAGCTACAACCAAAGAAGCCTCTCTGAAGACTGGGACTTTGAACTGAAAGTCAAACTGCTGATTAGATAAAGGGAATTGTTCAATCACCTCAGGCTGAGAGAAAGGTGTGCATCCACAAAAGGCCAAAATCACCAGCTGCACTGAGTTTGGGGTGGGGAGGAGAGCACAGCTCACAGAAGCCAGGTTTACACAGACTGCCCCCCCAGCTGAGGGGGGAAGAGGAGGTTTTGGGTGTGTGGCATAACCTCTGGTCAGAGGCAATAAACACCCATCCTCCATTACACAAACTGGAGCCCCCAGCCCCACAGGGCACATCCACGGGACTTTCACGTGAGAGGCTTGGCCCCACAGCACTGCACGTGATGCAACAGACCCAGAGTCTGCTGTGAGAGACTGACCTCCACCCCAGGGGGACATGCCTGGACATTGCCATCTGGCTCAAGGGTATATAAACCCGTCGGATTCTGTGCTTTTTGGGGGGACCTTCACCATCAAGAAGACCAGCTGGAGAGGATCAACGAACATTTTTGAGATCCACAGAGTGGTGCTATTTTCCTTATTCTGTCCCTGTCGTGCTTTCTGTCCCCCCCACCTATTTTCTATTTCTTTCTTTCTTTCTCTCTCTCGCTCTCATATTGACCATCAAATAAAACCCATACTATTGTCACTGGCATATGGTCTCGTTTGCACCTTAATTCAGGCAGAGGCGTTTCTAAGAACCTTAAAACTGGATCGTAACTCCTAGTAAAGAAAGGAGGACACAATCAGATTTAAATCAAACTACAAACCCCATCAGTTTGTCATCCAAGAATGGTCTCTCTTACAAGCCAGAATTTCTCACTTCCATAGCCATAATTCTTCTGCCCTTCTTTCCCAACCCAAGGTTGAACACCCTGCCACAGCAGTATCCGTGGACAATGGATCTCTGAGTGCAACCAAACCTCCCACCTCAATAGGGACCTTTTCCATTACTTTTAATGAGTATAAGAATGAAGGTACCAGAGAGAAAAAAAAGTGAGGATTTGGTGTCTGGCAAGATCTTTTGCATGCCAGAGGAGCACTGCTATAGACTGCTCTGCTCTTTGCTGTTGTACAGTGACTAATCACTGTGAAAGCTAACAAAAATGCAGACTTGAGGCCACAGGTCTTAACAAGTACAGTGGGATTTTTTCAAGATGTCTCACTTCAAATTATTCATCCTATTACTCCTAACAAAGGAATCACGAATTGGAGCAAAACTGAAATTGACAGTGTCTCGTGTAGCTCTACAGTGACCATATACAAGTGCTGTAAAGCAGCAGATTAATACCACAGGCTGCTGTTTGCTCTGTGGCTCCCAAAGGGCTTAGACACAAACTGGGAAAACTAGGAGCAGCACCAAGACTGGATTAGACTTTTTTTCCTGTTAAAAAATCCTGCTAGCTAGATGCTTGCTCCATTTTTATCCCACACTTTATTTGTTCAGGCTCCAATGCTGCAAAGTGGTATTTTGTGTGTGGATGGCAGAAGAGGAGACAAGGTCTGGTTCTGCAAGGTGCCAAATTCCCTCAGCTCCCAGCAGCCCTCTGGAAAGCTCTAAGCATCTTGAAAGCTCACAGACAAATTATTTTAGCATTAATTACAACATCAATGAGAAAACAATACCCAAATGGGAATTTAGGATGATGTCTGCCTGGAATGTTTCTCATTATTTTGGTATGGATTTTGTATGACAGCAGAACACTTTAAAACCCATCTTGCTTTCAAGCTCCTGCTGGATCTATTGCCTTCGTGCTAAAGCAGCGGGCACAGTCTGTCATCCAATTTGTGAATTCTTATAGCTGCTTGACAAGGATGTCTTTTTTTATGAAGGAATGTGAACCCAATACTTGTTTTCCTTTTTAAAGTGAAAACTCATTAAAAGCAGATTTTTCAAGGTTGGATTCTGAATGGTTTTTTCTTGCTTTCTTTTTTGATTTACTAGCTTGTATTTAATAATCTTTTTAAGCTATCCCTTTAGATATTGCCATCTCATCACTTTCAATTCTGGAATGATGAGAGAATGAATGGAGATTTGAGCATAACCAAAAGATACGAGCTTGGTTAGAGGGAAATTATTTGTTTTTCAGAGTGGATAAAAATCAAATTAGTTTTTTAAATCCCCTCAAAAAGAGGAAGGGAGAAGGGGAAGAAAAGGGAAACACCAGAAGATCTTTTTTCAGGATAGAAAAAGAATCCAATTATCGTCTTGCAAATGTGGGCCCGGTTTCAAATATCTCCTCACTTTCCATGGTGTTTTGCTTAGTCAATGCTAATATTCTTCTGGGAGTCTCTATGTATAGCTTCACTAGAGATACTGGAGTCGTGCAATGCAGCCTTATTCCCATATGTTTGAGAAGAGTAATCAATGTAACTGAGTTGTGAAAAACTTGTTTCATTGAAGCTGAGAAACCTTTTCTCACAAATGTTAGGACAGAGCTCAGGCCGTGTGTAGAATCCATGCGTGTGTGAGTTACAGACATAACTCTGGCACTCCCAGAGCCACAGCTCTTTTCAACAAAGTTTCAGAAAACATGTCCTTTCAGATTTCCTGCCTGTTACCCCATGTTGAAACAACAGCAGTTGATGGATCAATCCCTGTGGCATTTTGTCATATCACATAAAGCATCTAGTGATAGATGCACTCCAGAATAACATGTCCTAGAGACAGAATTTCTAGAAGCATAAAACAGCTCTCCTCTTACCCTTTCCAGTACACCCTTCAAAATATTGCCCCATCCCCAGTTCTTTCACCAAAGGGGAAGGTTTCTATCAGATCCACAAATGTTAAGTTCTAACCAGATGAATCAAGATAGAAAAGCTACAAGCATACACATACTTGTAGTCTAAACTAACCTTCCAATTCAGCTGGTCCTGGATTTGCTGCCTTCTTGTGCTCCAGCCCTGCCTTCTCCTATGGCTGTGGTGAAGCCCACTAGTGACGCATTTGTATGTCTGCTCAGCTCTTGTCAGACTAGTACAGTTTGAACTTCCACAAGCACTTTCCACAGCACTTCAAAGCACTGTAATTTTTTCTTGTGAGGCTGCTACTTATATCACAGAATATCCTGAGCTGGCAGGGACCCACAAGAATCTTTGAGTCCAACTCTGAAGTGAAAGGCCCATACGGGGATCAACCCCACAACCTTGGCATTATCAGCACCCTGCTCTGACCAACTGAGCTAATCTATTGTCTCAGAAAGACCTTGTCTACCTCTAATCCCTGCTCTAGAAAGCTTAAATATGTCCAAACTAATATCAGAGATCCTATTTTTTTAAAATAACTTCTCTGTTGCAGTACAACCTGTGACAGTAGTAGGATTGCTGGATACTTGTTGCCCACTAGTCATGAAAGGCTGGTCTTGGTACTTGCACAAGAGCCCACAATGCCCGGGAGGGCAACACCAGGTTGACACAAAGCACTGGAGGAGAGCTCTGCAGCCAGTGTCACAGCCCTGCACAGCTGGGAGTTCCTTTCCTCTGGAAAATGATAAATCCTGTAGCCAGATCAGGTTGAGGAAACTGGTTTATAGAGCTAGGACCCAAATCATGGGCACACTCACCTGCTAAGGCCACAGGCCTCAAGGACTAACATGGGCTCCCAAACACCATGACAAGTTTGTGTAGTTCACCTGAAACTTGATTTGAGAAGTGGATCATTTCTCCTGCTTCATTACAAAGCAGGCATTGGAGAAATTCAGATATTCCCACCCAAATGTTTGGGATCTATTTTGATTTAATACTAACCAACCATGTGGGCCCCAAAAACATGGCACAGTGTTTTGTATCTCATAATTCAGTGTAGAGTAACACCTGCTTTCAGTTCAAAAGTGAAACTTCAATTCAGTAAATTACTCAGCCACCACAAAGGCACAGAGGGAAGTAAAGACTACCTCCCTTTGTGCAGGTTCACAATCTTATCTTTGCCTTGCCAAAACAAAATCAATAGAATAAAACACCAAGGTTTGGGCCTTTTGTTAATCATTTGACACCCAAAGTCTATAAATTAATTTCCCCATTTCATTCCTTTATTTATCCTGCTGCTCTGAAAGTCTTGAAAGGACAATAAAAACTGGCCTGACTCCGGCTCTCCCAGTCAAATAAAGCTGGCATGGACATGGAGTTACACTTAGCCACCCACCCACACAATTTTAGTTTCCCAGCCATCAAAGCACAATCAAAACTGCATTTTCCTCACTGTCAGTTTCTCTATGCATTTTTTAGAGCACAGATGTAATAGGTTTTACAGGGAGTCCCTTTGATTCATGCCAGCCTTGCACATTCTCATTCTGCCCCTAATCTCTCCTTTGTGGCACGCGGGCTTGGAGCGGTGGGCATGGATCCCAGCGGACACTGATTACCATCCAAATTCCCTTTTGGAAATGATCCCATCTGGCAACTGCAGAACCCAAGGCTTCGACCCTCAGCCATTGTTCTTCTGCAAAATGAGCAGATTCAACTTTATTACAGATTAAACATTTGCTGTATTTTATGTTTAAAGCTAATTCAAGTTCCATGTCAAAACACAGGAGCTTTCTCTGCTGACCCTCCTGTAGGGTTTCTTATTTTAGGGATGAATAAAAATTAAGCAGTCCAAGTAATTATTTTTTTTTCAGAATACATACAAAGAATTGTTCCCCAAGCTTAAATTTTGCATGTCAAGTTTCATCTGGGAGCAGATTCGTTTTTACAGCTCAGTTATCAGCTGTGCAAACAGGCTATTATTCATGTTCATCTAGGGTCTGACAGCATTATTGGCCGCTCAAAAATTTGCTAGGCCAGGAAAATTTATGCAGGAGAGAAGGAAGAAAAATGAGGCAGGGCTGAACAGGCCCACGAAAGACAATCAAACAACCTTGTAGCTCTTACCCACAAGCTGAGGGCAGTGCAAGAATCTCCTGTTGCACACTCCCCCCAGCGAGGTGTGTGCGGGATCCCCAGGGAGCCCTGCACCGTGACCTCTCTGTCCCCATCTGTACCACACTGCAGGATGCAGATGGTTGGGTGGCTCTGTGATCCACTGCAGAGGTGACAGACTTGGCTCATGGGCCATGGCACTGCCTGGCAACAACAGAGTGTGCAAGTAGTAGGGCTCTGCATGCACAAAACCCTGTGAGAAGCCCTATTCCCCATCAATTGAACTGATCTTCTTACCATTCAGCCCATCCAGCAGATCTGATGCATGGATGATGATAGATCTCATTTCACAATTCAACTCCCCCCAAAATAGCCAAAGTGCACAAACCCAACCTCGAGAGAAAGTGTCCATCATACTTCTTGCAGTGGTCCTCACAATATAAATGTTTTATGGATAAACATAGCTCTTCTTAAACAAGGATAATCTGTAAAACCACACAGTCCTAATTTAAAAAATCAAATATTACTGTGCCTTATGTGCCTGTGTTGTGATCTACTGGTCCTAACACATATCCTACACTTAACAAATGAAATTTGAACCAATGGCAGCAATCTTCTCTTCTACATTCTTAAGAGTTTAGTCATCTAAGGTTACTTATCTTTTTGAAACATATAAAAAAATCTGGTGATATAAATTCATAGATTAATTCCCTGAACAAACAAAAATTCAGTAAAGTTAAGTTCTTTCTGGTTTTACCTGTAGTGAGGGGTGGTATTTTCATGGGTTTTATTACATCAGAATTTCAAAATACGAAAATTATTTCCAAATCAGTCTTAAGAACCTGAAAGCATTGTATAATGAGTCTGCAAATCAAAAGTAATTTTTTGACTTTTATGCAGCAACACTAGTGAGTATTTAATGATTTTTTTTGAGACAGACTGTCCTGGTATCTTTACCATTAACATTTGAATTAGTTGCAGTCATGCTGTAGAAGTTTGTCTTTCTAGGTATCTTAAGTGAGTCTTTTGTCAGTCTCCTTATTAAAAATGCAGAAATCTAGTATCATCTCTTATCAAAAATTAAACCGGCGTGGTTGGCACCCTTATAAAATTTTTAAAATGCCATTGTTTCATGTTAAGTTAAAGCCCCCTAATTTGCTTTAGACATCCCTGGGAATTCATCCATCTCCAAAGGAAGCTGAAAGGGCAGGACAGTCACAGTTCCTGTGATTAAATGGAAGAGTAAACAATTGACATAGTACAACATGGTGGTTTGGGCTGGTTTTTTTAACCAAGTGCACAAGGATTCAGATGTAAAAGATGCCAATACTAATATTTATCTCAAAATAAGCCAATATCTGATTCCTGCACAGCAGAATGAGAATTTGTCAGTGGATAAAAAGTAATGATTACCCCTAAAAAAGGCTGAAAAGCAAAATTTGAGTGGAATGGTAACCTGTCTTTAGCTATTGCTGTGGGCAATAGGAGCTTATTGCTTAATGACCCTGAGGCTGCTCATGGCTTTTGGCAAATCCCAAATTCTCTGTCTCCTACCAAGACTGGCCATCATCTTCTGGCACCTTTCAGTGTCCTCGGCACTAATATTTATCTAAGCAGCAGCGACCTTGATATAAATCCATCCTCACAGTGACTGTGAGCAACCTGAACACTTCTCAGGATTCACTCCCATCCCGCCCAGATCTCGATACATGGCGTTGCTGTCTCACACATAGAGTCTCCTTCAAATCCTATTGGCGGTATCCAGTATTTCTTTACCAAACCCATTTGTGACACCAGGGAATTCCTCCTCAGCACCTGGGGCCCAACCAGACTGCCCATCTAGCCTTGAAGGGGGATAATTACACATTTTTCCTTCTGTGAGTAACAGCAGGGTAGGACACACATATAAACAAGCCTGGTGACTCTGACCAGTCTGGTATCTCCAGTCACTGCTGTTGCGAGGGGCATGAACGACCACCATGTTCCTAAATAACAGTGGTGCAACAGGAAACACTGGAGTCACCAACCCTGCCCACCAATTTCCATGATGGAATTCTGTTCTCACAATATAAATAAAATTCATCATGTGAAATACCTGCACCAGGCTCACTCTTTATTTTCTTTCTGAGTTTCAGACAAAATAGATTGCATATTTCAGAGAACTAAAGCAGGGAGAATGAATTGTTCCCCCACGTAAAAGAACAGAATAACCCTAGAACCATTTAACTGAAAAGGCTTCAGAGTCTTCAGATCTTGAAATAGGGACTTCAAATGAGTTAAAAACCATGTAACTTATTTACTGCACACAAAAACTATGCTATGCTTACATTATAAAGGCTGCTAATCAAGCACACAAAATGGTGTGGTTGCCTGTGAAACAGTAATTCATGTGCTTGGTGCACAGGCACCACGATAGCACTGTCACATGTGCTGGTTTCCATAAGGCCCTTGCCTCATTCAGTGTGTGCAGAATGAACAATGTTCAACTAATGTGTAGCTTTCAATAGTTTATTTTCTCTTCATTATTCACTCTCACCAGGCATTATTTATTGCACGCTATTCAGATTCTGCTTTGAAAACAGAATTATTCATTTCTTCATAGGCTTTTCTGTGGTGCTTATCAGAACAGTGTGAATGCTTCAGACATCAATGCATTCATTTTTATAAACTTTCTGGGGTGTTAAGGTTGCAGTTTTTCCCATTTTTACGGAACATGAACTGAGCGAGAAGTATCAGCTAAACTTGGGTACCTAACACAAGCTGTTTAAAACCTGAGTTTTCAGACTATTGTATAGTACTTCATATATTCAAGATTAAGATTGCAGTGGCCTCAGCTGGAACTGTGATGGCTCAACAATTACACAGTTTACAACCCTGGGATCTTAGCTGTGTAGCACAAAACCAGAAAAACCCACAAGTAGAAAACAGCCTTGAAAAGTTTCATTTGATGTGAGTAGGATGCTGAGAATCAAGAGATCTCTGGTGCATTTAGAGATAAAACCCATTTCTCTGCTATTCACTTGCCACAAGAAAAAGTCATCATAAACCCATAATTTTGCTTTCTGCAGATCCTTGCATCACTGGTTGTGTGCCTTTCACTTTCTGCAACAGGAAAGGCTTTGGTGCTCATTCCCTTCAGACTACTGATTTATCTCTGAAGCACATTTCATTACACCAGCTTTTAAATGAAGCAAATGTCCCAGGCAAAAACCTGTAGTGTGGAAACCCATAATTTCAGATTAACAACATTCAGGTGTGTAAAATAGCCGAATAAATGCTGCGCAGGAAACATAGGAAAGCTCAACTTTTGTGAGCTTAACTTTGTAATTTTAACATTCCTTTGTCACACGTTTTCCAAATATATGCATGCGCAGTCTGTGTTCTTTATTAGCAGAAGCCATAGCCCAACTGCTGCCTCCTCACACTCTCATTCAGGCAGCTGCTTTAGCCGTTGTTGGGCTGTAAGAAGAGGGAGGATGAGTGCCCAGCCTGACTTAAAGTATCCCATGACCGTAATGAAACCCTGCTGAGCTAGAGCAGAGCATGCTCTCTGCATGCAGAGTCAGGACGTTTCAGCAGTGATGCTCTGGAAGCCTTTCTGGACCCAATCCATGTGGATGTTGGCCTATCAGCCTGCAGATGATTTAACATGGGAAAAGTCAAACACGTGGAAGTAACACTCCAGCCAGGGCTGAAAGCAGAAACAGAGTAGTTGAGTAACAAGAGGGTTTGAGGGACTGAAGAGGTTTCTTATGATGAGTTCTAAGATGGATTTTTTTTGTGTGTGTGTTGATAAATCAAGGATTTTTCTTCAGTGTAAGTGAGTTTTTTCATCATACAGTCTCTCTTAATATCCAGCCATAGGGAAGTCTGGACTGCATAAATGGCAGATGTGTCTTGGTTATGCTGGCTGAGAGCTCATTTTAATGAGGGAGAGATGAGACTGAGGCAACAAACACAGAGACAAATCCTCATTGTGGGAGATTATCTGAGAAGCTGAATAACTGTTGCAGAAAAGGTCCAGCTGGGTGCACAGAGAACTCAGATCTGCTCTTATCTAACTCTGTGAGTCAGAAACAAATATTTTGAGAAGTACCCTATGCTTCTGGAGAGCTTGTATTATACACCCACCACCATCTTCTCAAACACTTTCATTGCAAAGTAGTACATGGGCAACCAAAAGAACCGTTCAGAAATGCCAGATATTTTCCTCTTTGCACATATATTGGAGGGCTCTTGTTGGGAAACACAACAGCAGCTTTGAGCTTTCTCCAAATAGCCCTTGTTGGGTGATATCAAATTTCAAAACAGAAGGGGGGGGGGGGGGGGGTGTGAAGAAACCCAAACCCATCAATACCACTTCCCTATATGGCAAATGAGCTATTTAAACTAATCACACCAGCAAAGCTTAGACTTCAAAGCCTGGAGGATTCTCATCACTTCACTAGTTACTCTTTCAGAAATACCTTTCATGTTATGTGAGAAAGAAAATGAATTCTGGATGCATCCTTCTGCACTGCAGAGATACAGGCAGTTGTGCATATGAGCACAAGATAAGGGATCTGGAGCACCAGGAAATCACACTTATATTAATGGATTGCATTACTGTGCAGTGATGCAATATTCCTGGCTGGGAGCTGGCATGAAGCACACAAAGGGAGCACACAGCAGGGCACCTGATTAGACAGGTTGGTATTGTTGCTTAAGAGCAGAGGAGTGGGTGTTCAGAGAACAATGCTGCCAAAAGCCTGCTCACCCTGCTGCACCTGGAGAGCAAAGGCAAACAGGACCCGGGAGCGGGCACGGAGCCCATCGTGGCCAGGAGGAACTTTGTCACATCTGCAGACAAGGGCAGTCAGAGAAAAAGAGCCTTGAAGAACTGCAGCACAAAGAGCAACATCCAGGTCTGGGTATCCCTAACCTGCTGCTCCTGCTCCTCCCAGTATTTGTGGTTTTGTCCTGAGCTGACTGCAACGCTGCAGTGATTCCAGGGCAGGCAGTGCACAGTCAGACCCGTACTCAAAACTCCATGCAGAACAACACATTTGTACCCATATTACTGCATATGCTTCCCTGGGACAGTATTTGGTGACCTATTTGTTCAAGTAAGAACTCGTTTAGATTCAATGATTTTTTTTTTTTTTTCGCACAAGCATTAGTTTCTCTGGGTGTAGAATTAGTTAAAAATCAATTACATTGTATGAAAGACAGAGGCACTCTGATGCTTACTCATTCTCCTAACTGTATGGATTCAGTCATGTCTATATTTCCTCATTTTTCACATATTGTATTTCTTATTAGCAGGTCTGAAGAATCACCTTTTCCCCAATAATATTGGTGCTTTCTTACTGTAAAATATTGGTTTTTCCACACATCCTCCACTCTCCACCGGTATTCCTTTTCTTACTCTCTTTACTGTTTTGACCTAACTGAATATAGTCATCATTAACACAACCAGAGAACTGTGTGTTACAGTCATTGGAACACAGAGCATTTAAAATTAAATTGCTGGCTCAAATTAATTTAGATCACTTGAAACAGCCAGTTACCCTGAGCAGGCAGCTGATTTGAGGACATGGCTCCTGCACTGGGCCAAGCAGGAATCTGCACATCACAATATTCTCCTTCCATCAGTGGTCAGCAGCAGACACTTGGGGCAAGAGTATAACCCATGAAATCCACAGACTTCAGAGAAACAGTACTTCTGGGAATTCCTGCCTGACAGATTTTTCCTAGACCATTTTTATTACTACCACCAGTGGGTTTAGTTTTAAGTAGAACTGTTAATTTACATAGAGTTAGGTAATAACAAGGCCTTGTATCACAGGATTGAATGTTCCCACTGGTACAAGAAAAGCACCCAAACTATAGAAACTGTTTGGCTCCCACCTGGCATTAACAATATTTTTGGAAGGCTGGACCACTGTGCACGAGGTTGTGAAGAATATCCATCATCACTGCCCACACTATCTTTCATTTATAAGGAAAGGGTGTACACTTTCCAGGGCTACTGAGTAGCATCCATGAACAGAACACATGCTTACAGAGAGATTTATCAAATCAAGGAAGATTTACTATTTTGTTGTCAAAAAAGTCCCCAGAAGTCACAGTGAAGGATGAAGTTGGGTGAATAAGGAGGCTTAGATCAAGAACAGAAACAGATGCTGTTTTTATGGACTACGTAACCCATTTGATATGCTGTCCAGAAAGCATTGTGACTGCTATGCAAAGCTTAGAGCTCAAGAGCAGGAAAATAAGGACACAAGTAAAGCAGGATGGATTAGTTAGACAGCAATAGAAAAGGGAAACATAACATTCTGGGTATTACTTTAGAGCCATTTCCTTTCAGATTGCAGTGTTGACATCTCAGAAATTCAGTGTAAATCCATGCCACTGAAGCATATCTGACCTCCAAATAAGGGCCTGTTACAGAAACAGCAGTGCCCAATTTACTGGAGTTATTTCAATCCAAGACCACAGAGCTCTCGTTGGACACATCAAGATTTAGCTGAGTTTGAATGATTCAACAGGTTCTCTTGCCAATGACCACGTCAGCTCTCTCCCACACTGCATTTCCCAATATCAGAACAGAGCAAACACCTTTCTCTACTTCCAGGTACATTACTTCCAGATGTTCACATAACAAAGTGAATGTGCATCACCAGATCCATGTGCCAGCACCACTCTCGGGAATGGAGAGCACAGGATTTGCAGTGAAAAGGGGAGGAATTGTTTTGCTTCGGACACTGCAGACCCCAGGTGGGGGGTGGGCACCCTCCCTCGCTGGGTGTGGCAGGGCAGCCTTACTGCAGCTCTGAGAGATGCTCCTACTCTGGAAGCTACCTTGTATTACCAATCAGGTTAGAAACGATGGATTTGGATTTGTTTGAACCAAAGTGGAACACTGACTTATAAACAGAAGTCTGAATGACATATTAACCCATTAAAAACAATATTTATGAAACTGAAAGTACAGTTGTTCAGAAACACAGATGATCCCTATCAGTACATCTCTCATAATACTGCAACAAGCTGTTCCAGATTAGATTTTCTTTCCCTGCTTTATCACCATTTCTATTTAATATTGGCCTAGATCTCATTTATATGGGGGGAGCATGCCTAGAGACCTTACTGCATTAAATTAGAAACTGTGTTTTCATATTATCTGTGACATTCACATATACCTCTATTGATATTTTTCCTTGGTTAATTAAGCACTGACTTGAGTATTAGCTCACATCCTGGCCTTCCTCTCAGAGGTGATTGTAAACTCTACATTCTCTCCAGGAGCAAATGTACACCAGCTGTGATAATAAGTGTACAAATTCTCTTTGTTATACCTTTTGCAGAGTCTATTTTCTGTCCTGTATTCCCACACCTATATTTAATAATTCCTTACCATTATATAATCTGCACCAAATATTTGTTCTCTGAGGA
Source organism: Corvus hawaiiensis (assembly GCF_020740725.1). Classification (NCBI taxonomy): domain Eukaryota; kingdom Metazoa; phylum Chordata; class Aves; order Passeriformes; family Corvidae; genus Corvus; species Corvus hawaiiensis. Next base: position 28,044,947 of record NC_063221.1, read on the forward strand.
ATCACAGAATAGTTGAGGTGGGAAGGAACCTCTGGAAGTATCTACTCCTACCCATTGTCCAGGACAGAGTCAGCTAGGACAGGTTGCCCTGGACTGTGTCTAGTCAGGTTCTGAGAATCTCAAAGGATGGAGACACCATAGCCTCCCTGGGTAACCTGTTCCAGTGTTAAACCAACTCACGGTATAAAAGGTTCTGACATTCATATGGAACTTCCTGCATTTCAGTTTGTGTTCATCACGTCTTCTCCTGTGACTGGAGACCAGTGAGAAGAGTCTGCTCCTATTCTCCTTACACACCAAGCCACATTTGCATTCTGTCATAAAAAGCAGCTTTGATGATGTGACTCACTCCTGGGTATTTGGGCATCTAACCTCAAACCTCTGAGTATCAAGTGCTTCAAAACACAAACCCTGGTTGGGTATCAGGAAGCCAGGTAAAGTTTAGTATGTCAGTAGCCAGGGTTCTGACATTTCCTAGTGTTATACTACAGAGGAGAGCTGGAAATGCCTTTGTTTCATTAGTAAAATGACAAAACACCGTTAATCTCCAGGAAGTATCTTCCACAGAAGTAGCAACATATTCTAGTACTTTTTAAGAGGGAATCAACCCAGAAACACTGGGAGAAGAGCCACTGTGCAGAAAATAATGTGGTGTTTTCCTGAAGAGCTGAAGAAACTGATCTGATCACTATTTCCCTGGTGCCAGCTGACATCAAATTGCTGCCATAGGCAGCAATACCAGCTCTAACATCTCCTGAGGGGATGCAAGTACACAGCTGCCTCTCACACTTGCAGCTAAGATCCCTGGCATTAGATTCATCTCACCTGTCATAGTGCTTTAGAGGGTATTAAAACAATTATGGAACTGGAGGAGAACTTCACCTACAAAAACTGGGCTGAGTCACCTCTCCTGCAGCACTGTTGAGCTGTGTGTGGATACAAGACAATACTGTTTAGCTATAGGTGTCTACCAGTTCTGTGAAATGATGTAAGGCTGAAGCTGTTAAGAGTGACTTGGGCAGACAGGAATGCTCGAGCTGTGTATGAACAGGCCTGTGAGGGGAGGCCGTGTGCACTGCCTCACTGGTCCCATGTGCACATGGCAGTAACAGGAGAGTGGCATTTGGGAGTCCCTGTCTTTTCATGCAAAAAGACTAAAAAGAGCATGGCTGATGCACCCACCATTTAGTATCTCAGCTCGCTCTTCAGAATTCTTATAAACAGGCATAAAATGTTATTAATAATGTTTTTCTAACATAATAATGAGCAAAATCTGATGCTTTATAGCATTAATGCTTTATGATTTCCCTGGCACTAAATGAGGTCATTACTGTGCTGCTGAACTGATCTCTGTTAGACCCTGAAGGGGTTCATGTCGAGATGTCAGCAGTGAAATGACCATGCAAGTGGCCTGGCTGTACTGGTTTTGTTTTTTTCACACAAGTCAATGAAGCATAGAGTGACTGTCACGGCCCTTTGTTTGAAAACAGCAGCAAGAGAGCAGACTACATGTGCAGCTTCACAAGGCGTTAATCAGTAGCTCACACCATTTAATTACTATCTATTATTTTATGGTTTTGATAAAGTATTCAATGGAGTTAAAGCCTGAGCATCACTTTCAGCCATTGTTAACCAATTTGGCTTTAGTGAAATTGCATAAACAAGTACATAATCTCAACATATTTCAGCACAATTTATGGCTCCAGGGATGTAAGTTCCATGAACAATTTGAGAGAAAATAAATATGATTATTAATAGAAGTGATAAAGGAGTAGGATGATACGATACAGCCATGTGACTATCACACAAATACCTAATGAAATAATAAAGTATTCATTCTTTTCACCCAGCTACTTAGTTTTAAAATCTTTTAGTCTTCTGTATGAATAATGAGTTTGCCTGCATATCCTCCTGAAGAAGACAGAGTGGGGCTTCAAAAAATATTGCTCATGTTTTTCCCAGACTTGTACAAAAGGTAATAGAGGTTGTATTATACAGGAGGTTGTGGAACATAAATTTACAGTGATGCTATAAGCAAAGGAAGGAAGATAGAAAGATGGAACTACCATGTAACATATTAAGGAGTAATAATGTAAAGGCAAACAGTTCAGAATAGAGCACCCACTGCTTCTACCATCACAGCTACTGATACACTGAAAAATTAAGTTGTTCTGAAGGAGGAAAAGCATGAGACTGTATGACTGGCAAGCTCTTAACAGGGATTATAAATATACATCTCTCCCTGATGAGATATTCAGCAGTGAATGTGCTTGAAGATATGACTTTAATGGGACTGAACTGGACACAAAACATATTAATAATGCCAGTAAAACACACGAAGCAGACTTCAAGATAATGTTTGTCTGTCCTACAAAAAGTGATATGGAAAAACTGCTCAGCACATGAGGTTGTAGAGTTTAAAACTGGATGAAGTATGCATGATCATCAATCATGCACAAAATTGCTGCAGTCTATTTTTTAGGAATTTGTAGAAAGACTATCTCAGAAAAGCTGACATACTACAAATGACTACATCTGTCAATCCAGTAAATTGGAAATTTACGCCTCCTCCTCCCTCTCCTCTCCATCACTTCCCAAGCAAAGGGGAGAACTCACTTTTCCATTCAGAACCACCTTCCTTGTGCTGATCATCTCTCAGTGTGGCTATAGGGGCCACAAGCAGCCTGAAGTTTGCAAGTGGCACATACAGGAAAATAGCCAGAGAATTGTTCTCTACCATGGCCTGATCAGTAAAACCTGAGGGAATCATCAGTGAGCAACAGGGTGTGGCTTCAGCATGGGAGGCACAGAAGGCTGCACCATGTAGCACCACAGAAATCTGCGTAAATTTAAGGTTGCCCTCGATAATTTGAAAAAGTTCAAAACTCTTGGAAGAAAGATCCTTTGAACATGAAAGGTATTGTCATTAGAACTGAGCACTACTAGGAGTTCATTACATTTAGCTGCCTATAGTTTGAACAGAAGGGTGTCTTCACCTCTCAGTGCCCTTCTGGATAATCCATGTGTATAAGCCATGGTCAAAGCATGGGAATCTCTTCCAGGGGGCAGAAACCCAGCACAGCAAAGCAACTCATCAACATTTCCAGAGCCTGTTCCTCACACAGCTGTAACAGGCAACCTCACAATGGGATGTCACTCCCCTCTCTGTTGTCTCACTTTAAAAAACACAAATGCTGAGGTTGCCTGGGATTTCTTGGGGTTTTAGGTGTTTGTCCCACATTATGACTGGTCAGTGCCCACCATCATCTGCCACAGCTGCAACTGCTCATCATCAGCACAGGTTGGATGAGAGCTGCATATGTCCTGGAGGTCACACAATTTCCTTCACATTTGTCTTCAGAACCCTGACTAAACTTCTCTTTTCTTCTCCTTCTTCTTCTTTTTTTCTTTTTTTCTTTTTCTTTTTCTCCTTTTTTCTCTTCTTAGTGTGGCATGTACATTCTCTAGCTTTAGTCAAATATCCTTAAAAGGACAACCATTCTTTTAAATACAATAATTTTAATTGTGTGTGCTTTTGTTTAAAAGTTGTTCAGATGTACAATACTCACAGCAGTAATTTTTAAGAAATTTTAATCATAAATAAATGAGTGATATTTTTCTGTCTTTAGCTATTCACTGAGAAGTGACACATCTCCTCCTCAGTCTTCTGCTGTCACTAACCATAATTAAGTACACTACTCAAATTCTGTCTCACTACTGCATCCTTCCACAGCACCCTGCTGATCTCCTCATACCTATAGGTAGAGCAGGTAGGATTTTCAGTTGGTCCAGCTCTTCAGATGGACACTGGCTGTGGGTTTCAACAGACAGCTCCTGTTTGCCACGTGTCCGTGCCTGGATATCCTTGGAAGCTTTTCAGGATTCCATCAGAAGCACTTGTTAGCCAGGCCCACTCTGAAATGGCATATGAATTGATGCTTCAATAGGGAATCAGGCCAAGGAATTCAAGATGCTTTTCCTTTTACACCAGTCTAGAAAGTTTAGATTTCCTCAGTTCAAGGCATAAGACAGCCCTAACAGAAGGAAGGAGACAATACCAGCATCCTCTGTGTCAATCTTCCATTTGGAATCTGTTCAGAGGCAGAATTTTTCATTTTCTTTTTCCTTTTGTCTTTTTTCCTTTAAAGGCCTTCATTTAGCATCTTTTCATCTGTCTCTTTTTTCTTTGGTTCCCAGTACTTTGGGCTAATACAGCAAGATATTAGTCTCCTAAAGAAAATGCTGCTAATTAGTTTATTTATATAATCATCACCAGCTTAATCTTGTACGGTACAACCCAGCTATCAGGCTATTTGGAAGAAATTCTGCTCACCTTCATTTCTGCAACATGTTTGTACCAATCTGTCTTGTGTTTTCTTAAGGATTTATAAAAATAAAGGATGAAGACAGACTTTTCTCCTCTTGTGGTCTATCTGAAGACCAGATTTTGTCACCCTTCCTCATACTGAATGGTCACTTATGACATATATTCTTTAATTGATTTCAGTGGGATTTCTCATGTAGTGTGTATGGTAAAATCTGGCTTCATAAGCATAAATAAATGCCCTTCTCCCCCAAGCAAGGAAGGGCTTCAAAAGAAAGACTCTCTATGCTCAGAAAAATACCCGTATTAATTCCAGAAAATTAATACAGCAGCACTAGCAGGACCACAGCTTCTGACATACAGAACCTAGAGGTCAGTTCTATTTTCAGTATGAGAACTAGAAGGATTTAATGCCACCATTTCATCTTGTTCAGTGGCCTGACATCCTCACTTGGCTCAATTCTCCTTTATGTTATGATCCAGTTTGCTTAAATGGTTTTGCCACTCCCTTCTATTTTCATTAAAGGTTTAAGTCCCTCTTCAACCCTATGGACATCCAAGCCTTTTAAAAGCAAAAGATTGCTTTAAATTGTCATTGATGTTTATCTTACCCTCAAAATATCAGGAAATATGGTAGAACTCCCATTATAGTTTCACTGTCAGTAGATAGCTTTTGTGATTCAATAATAATATAGGTCACTGTTTGCTACATGGATTCCTAAAAAATACATATCTCCAAATAGAATCCAGCCCAAAGAACCACAGGAAACCTCAAAAAACAAACAAAACAAATTCCTGATGTTTTTTGGCTTCCGTTCCTCTACTAAAAGCAGCCTGGGGTGATGAGAGCAGCTGGCCCTGTGGCCACCTTTCACCAGAGATTTGGCATTTCAGCCTCCTTTAGATCAAAGCTCAGACTGGAATTTATTTCTACTGCGGCTTTGCCCAAATAAAGCTCTTCAGGCAAGCAAGGGGTGCAGTTCTTACACCTCCAGTAGGAAGGGAAAGGCTTTCCTACTACAACAACTCAGTTACTTTCACCAATGTCCAATTCTGTTTATCAGTTACACAGAAGATGTAAATCAGGCTGAGATGGGGCTGAAAAGACAAGGAAAAATGTCGATGGCCAAACCAGCAGGGTGAAATTCTTATCTCCCTGTTTTTGCATGTTCCAGAATCCGTATCTCTGAGCAACAGGAATGAAGATGCCCAGTTCATAGGATGCATGGAAGTGCAGCATTACTTAGAGGTCAAACTGCTACTGCTGTTTTCTTGGAAAGTACTTGAGTCAGCAAATACATATAGATAGGTACTGCTGCAAGCTGAGTGTCTCTCAAGCACAAGGCTAGAGATAAGCACATTTGTATTGATTGCAAACCAGTATATTCCAAGATTTCAATTCTGAAGGAGTTTTATTCAAAAAAACCCCTAAAATACAAGAAATCCTTTCCATCCAATTGAGGGAGGAGGGAGCTGTTAATGACAGCCGAATTGCACCCGGGGTTGGTTGGGACATGCCCACACCACAGGCAGCACTGCAGGGGTTCAGCCCAGCACCAAGGGCTGCTGCAGTGGGGCCAGAGCACTCCTGCACCTGCACCAAGGCCTGGCAGGCAAGAGCCAGGCAGGGAGGCTGCCTCTGACTCCTGAGCAGCTGAGCAGCTCAGGGGCCTGTGCACGCTGGCACCTTTGTGGGACTCGGGTCAGGGAGTTGGAGGTGCAGAGGGAAGTCTCAGGAAAAGCAGCTCCAGGTGCACTGGCACTCATCTGTGCTGTGCCCTCCTAAGCAAAGAGCTGCCGGCAGGCAACATCAGCCTAAATGCCAGTCCGGATTATCCTCTGCTCTTGGACTCACCAGACAGGGCAAAGAAAAAAGCACTGAGCTTGCTGTGGAATAGCTGGATCCAGGAATATCTGGTTCCTGCTAAATAACAAACATCTTGTGGAAACATACATAAATGACAGGGAAAGAGGAATTCAATGTCAGTTAAGTTTCTGTATCTCCACAGAAAAATGCCACGAGAGAAGGCAGAGAGCAGCAACCTAAACAACAAGAGAAATGATCTCATTCCAAGAGGTCAGTACAGCGCTGTGTGCACCACCCCCGGGCAGTGGCAGGCTGAGAGCACGTGCTGGCACAGGCGCTTCTGAGACACTTTACAGCATATTGAGGCTTCCCAACAATGCAAAAATACTCTGTAAATTGTTTCCAATCATTCTGCCTTCCCATTCACGACTGAAATAGAGGATTTGGCTTCAAAAAAGTCAGTTACATGCAATGGCTGATATAAATACTGGGGTAACAAGCTCAGTTTTTTTAAAACCTGTGAAGTAGATGAAAATACTGTAACATGTAGATGTAAATACTGTAACAGATTTAAAGAATTAGAAATTAATTAGGTCAAAGTAATGTCAGTCAAGATTTTGCATAAAATAGCATTAAATTTTAGAATAGCTATAGTCATCATGTTAGAATAAACATAAAAAAATTAAAATAGAAGACTAATTTATGATACCTTAAAGAATTTGTAAAGGGTGGTCACTCAGTGCTTTGCTAAACCATATGATTTTGCAGACCTGTATTTCATGCATCCAAATTAATCTCATAAGGCATTTGGAAGACTTTTGGAGGGATTTTTGGACCCATTCTGAATAAGCAGGAAGTTGACAAATTTAACCAAAATGGAAAAAAAATTAGTCCAGGCACATTTCAATAACTTTGATCAAGGTTAACTCCTTTCTTCTTCCCAGTAATGTTTTGTATCTCTCCCATCATAGTATACTAGAAAGAGAAGGGCCAAATGCAGCAAGTAGAGAAACCTTGAAAAAAAATCAGGAAAAACCACAAAAAATTTCCCAAGCAACTTCTTGAGATACTTCTGGACAAATTCTTTAAGGCCTCAGTGGTGTGCTAATTTTGGCTGGAACAGAGTTAATTTTCTTCATGGTAGCTGGTATGGGACTATGATTTGGATTTGTGCTGAAAACAGAGTTGATAACCCAGAGATGTTTTGGTTATTGCTGTGCAGATCTTACACAGAGCAAAGGCCTTTTCTGCTCCTCACCCCACCCCACCCACGGGCTGGAGGTACACAAGGAGTTGGGAGAGGACACAGCTGGGAGAGCTGACCCCAAGTGACCAAGTGATATTCCAGACCCTGCGGAGTCATGCTCAGCATACCAAGCTGGGGAAGAAGGAGGAAGAGGGGACATTCAGAGTGATGGTGTTTCAATTCCCAAGCCACCATTACACATGGTGAAGCCCTGCTGAACACTGCCTGCCCATGGGAAGTGGGGAGTGAATTCCTTGCTTTGCTTTGTCTGTGTGCTTTTGCTTTACCTGTTAAACTGTCTTTATCTCAACCCAGGAGTGTTCTCACTTTACTCTTGGGTTCTCCCCCACATCCCGCTGGCAGGCAGTGAGTGAGAGGCTGTGTGGGGCTGGGGTTAAACCAAGACTTAAAGAATGGTCATCTCCAGCCTCATTAAGACTTCCACAAACCTGCAGCTATGTCTTTTTACAAATATGTATCATGAAAATACTTTGAACTAATTATTATTTTATTTTCTATTATTTATTTCTGTACCACCACCAACACATAAAAAATTCATCTGATGGACAGAATGATGAACAAGGTAACATGGACTCTTGCTACTTGCCGGTGATAAAAAGAGATTTTTTGTCTCTCTAGACTAATTTTTATTTCATGCTTCTGAGTTTTGGGCCTTACCATGAGGTTTGAGCATCAAAGCAGTGCAGCACGGAACAGGACATGTTTGCCACACATTTTAACACCAGAGGCAGCTGCTTCTATTGTCTACTGGATAGAGCCTGTTATACAACACATGGTACAAAGAGCAAAATAGATTAAAACATTTCATATTGAAGACAGCATTGAGGACTTATATAGTGATGGGTGACAAAATATTAATTAGATATGGCAAGCAATCCAGGGGAATGAAAGACAAAGAACAGGCAAAACCTGCTCGTCCTTACTGGCTTTGAACTAATGACACATCAAGCAGGAGCTTACTGCCTTCAGAGCCAAAGTCACGAATAATTTGACACTTCTCAGAGGACTGTTGATTTTACCAGACATTGAAGGGCAGTAAAAAGTTGCTCCTAGTAACAGAAGTGGCAAAACTGCCACTGATACTATAATTCAGGCTTGAAGTCCTGGAATCAGATTGTTTGAAAGTCTTTTCAGTTATAGCTTTTTCCCTGCCTAAGCAATTATTTAACTATATTTCTTTTATATTTTATAAATATTTTATATTTATATTTCTTTTGTGTATTTCTTCCCTGCCAACTCCTCCTTTGCAGAAAGTGGCAAAAGATGAGCCTTTCATAACAAAAGCATGCAAGTTACTAAGATTAGTATCATTATTGGTTGATCTTTTTTCTCAACAAATTTGTGAGCTGTACAGTAAATATAGCAAATACAAGCAAGCAAACGAGGTGCATTAAAGAACTAAATATTTTTAATCAGTGTGACTAGATTAAACAGCTTCTTAAATATTTCAATGTGGCAATCCTTTAGGAAGTGTTTATGACAAGCTTATAACAGTGCCAGGCAAAAGACAAAGTGGAATCTATCCAGGCTCATCCATATTTAAATGTGTGTGCTCAGTGCAAACATGGCTTAGGGAACAGCGATGACATCTCCAGACTCACGATAGGTGGCAGCAGGAATGTTGGCAGAGCGACCAGGAAAGATGCAGGAGAAAAATAGGGAAGCTGACAGCAAGAAAACATTTGAAGGTGCAAATGAGCTCAGGACAGAAAAACACAAAGAGATAATAGCAAGTCCTGCAGGCCAGGATGGGCTATACGTTGCCAGGCTATACCAAACGTCTTGCAAAATTTTTACCTTGGGATATTGTGAGAATTTGAGTGAAGAAAAGACAGCTGCTATCAAATAATTTGGTTCTGAAAATTTTGAACAAACTATTTAAGAAATAAGGGGTGCAGGAAATCTGAGATGCAATAAGGTGGCCAGATATTTCAGATACATGAAGAGCTTCAAGCTGCCAGGAATGAGAGGCAGACAGTGGGCATGGATCAAGCCCTCATGAACAGCAGCCTAAGTGAAAAAGCAATGGGAAAAGAAAACATTTCCAACATTTTTTCTTTCTGAACTCTTCCAGGGGCCGTGACTACAGCCTGTCTTTCTGAGGTGGAAACCTCTTCCTCTGCAGGTCAGCATGCCCTGCTTGCCTGGCACATACGACTTTAACAGTCACTGCAGGGACGTGGGTGTCCCCAAATTGCTGGAGGCTCAGGTGGCCACAAGCCAGGCCTTCCACCTTTCATTTCAGGCCAGTAATTTAGTTATGGAAACAAAGTACAGCTCATATTTTCTGCCAACTCAATTTATTCTCTCCATCTGCAACATAGTCCAGCATTACAATACAAGATTAGTCTTTTCCAAGATACCCATCTGCAGAACATAAGCTATCAAAAGGTAAAGTTCCATTCTGTCTCCAGCTCCTACCACTTTTAAATACTGACAAACCCTCAATTTTTCCACTGTATCACATTAAAACTAGTCAATAGAACAACACCTTTTCTTTTTCTCTTCCTTCCCATTAAGACCACAGCTTAGTTCCAGTCTCAGAGGGTCTCTCTGGGATAGAAGTAGATATCAGAAGTCTGGAACTAGATAGAGCAACATAGATATATAATGGAGTATGTCTGAATGTGGAATTGGCAACCTTTCTTTGAGGGAGAGAATCACTGAATAGACAGCCCAAGATGAGGAAGAAATTGTCATCACAAGTCCTACTCCAGAAGCCACATCTGAAATAGTGATATTCTACCCATAAACAGTATTTGCTTAAAGTGGCCGTTTAGTAGGACACCTAAAAAGCAGTCAAACAATAGGACAAAGAGGTGAGCTCTCAGCAAAGCACTGGTAACAGTGTGAGCACTGAGGAGGAGAACCACTGCAGAAACACTGACCACACATGCAGCAGCACTGACCTAAACACAAAAGATCAGGCATACTACCATGATCCATCCTGTGTTTTGATCAATGCCAAAGGGAAAAAAGCATCTACTGCACTGGTAACTCTCTGAGTTACTGAGTTTACTCTGTAAGAGCTACCTGTGTAATTGATGTGCACAAGCAGCAACATGAGATGAAAATATGCCTCAAGGAAGAAGGGAAGAGGCCAAGCAAATAAAGCACGAAAGGAAAAAATAAAGAAGGGGGATTACCAAATCTGCCAGTATTTCTGCTCCTTCTTATTTCCTTATTGCCAGTATTTTGCACAAATGTTCTGCAGTTACAATACAGAGACCTCACAACCCAGAGACAAAACTATAAATATGTCAACAGTGGCATTTTCCACCTAGATCTATGTGAACTTATAGAAAGGGAAAAAAAAAAACCCAAAGCAAACTTTTGAATTTTCCTGATCTCCAGTTTTTGGGTTCTTTTTTTTTTACAAGCAGGGATTAAGGTTTGAGATCAGCAGTCTCTGAATGCTCAGTATTTAATTAGCGTTAGGCACATGACCAGACGCTGTTGTATCTGACTTGTGGTTTGGGACTTAGAGTTGAAGGCTTTTCACTGATAGCACATGGCGACAGTCACTCTCAGGAATTACATCTTCATTAGTATGAAAACCCTCTCTGTAAATTGTTGTGTAATCCTAATTCTGCTTTTAAAACACTGAATGCAAGAAGAGCTGTTCCTTAGAACATTGCTACCTTAAAAACAGATTAATTTTAATATATGTAGACACTGATGCTTTCTTTTGTAACACCCTATGCACAAAAAAACTTTTTCTGCTCCTGCCAATATCCCAATTTACATGCTTTCTGTCACATCGAATGAAACTGCTCATTGGGAATTGGGACATAAGCTGCAACTTGCATTCATGAATATGTGCCCACTTTCCTTTAGCACTTGACATTGTAATGTACTCTTGAGCAGTTCTGCAGGTGAAAAGGCCAGTCATTATCAGCAGCCACTGGAGATAAGAAATATATGAGGAAAGCTTATCTGAATCTGAAGAATTTCAGCTTTAGCAAGTTTTTCACATTATTCCGGTCCTTAAAACTAAATGTGAAAGAAGCTTTTCTCCCTCTCTGTTTCTAGAGATGGGTCTCTGCATAGTCACAGCAACCTGCACAAGGATTTCTGTGCTGCACATCCACTGTTTTCTGCACTGCACTTTACAGGGTAAGAAGTGAGACAGGGTGACTCTCCCACAGCAACTACAAGAGGCTTCGACCCGTTAAAAGGTGCTTCAGTGCAACGAGGCTTAGTGAGCATGTGGGTACCAGTGTCTCTTCCAACTGCTCCACAACAGCATTAAACACTGCAAACCTCAGTGTTACAATAAAAATAAAGCCATTAAAGTGATCCACTGAAATAATTTGTGCAGTCTAACATAATAATTTGTTAATTTGCAATTTCTCTCCAAATGTACACTGAACATAGCTACAAAAGTATAAAAGTACTATTCCTTCCTGGCTGAAATTTATCTCCTGTGCTAGCTCCAGGTCTCCCAGGATCAGCCTTGTGACAGTTCTGTGGAAGTAGAGAGGGTTCACCAGAAGATTGTTCACAATGGGTTTGCTCACACGATGAATGCAGATCTGGGTAAGAGCCTTGGGCTCTAACCACTGCACTGCCTGTCACGTGTGTCTGACCAACTGAGTGGTCTGCAGGGTCATTTTGTATTTAGCTTAATCAATTGACTCAACCAACTGAAAGGGCTCTGTCTGTATTGACTGAGAAGTTCCCTGGTAAAAAACGCACACCCATTTCCGCATGAGATCCTGCTCCCATGGAAGACAGGCAATATTCCCACTGAGTTCAGACAATTCAAAGTCAATCTACCAGCTGTTCGGCCAAAAAGAATTTAATCTTATCTTCAAATCCAGACAATTTAATTTTACACCCAGTTTTAAACTTCTACCTTTATTTCCCTCAGCACTTTATTCTTTGGTCATTGTTTTTTCCTGTCCCAGCAAAGGTTTTCGAGGAAACCCATTCATCTCAATGTTTGTGAGACTGACAGGGCTCATCACCAGCTCACAGAAATGATGGAGATAAACAACATGCAGTTTATTCAGTTTAATGGGTGTGATGACACTGAGCTCATGGCAGGAGCAAACAAAAGGCCTTCACAAGGTAATGATGACTATTGCTCCAGTGAACTATGAGCAATCTCTACAGACTGGAAATTGGCAATTAAAAGATTCACTGTCTGCTAAAGGCATCTATTAATAATAAGCCTTCCTAAAGAAAGCAGGAGGTTTTGAAGACAAATTGTCAGCCACAATCTCCTTCATCTAGAGTGCCCCAGGAAGTGGTTCTGCCAACAGAGTAACTCAGTCTACAGCAGAGAACAGCTTTCAAATAAAGGAATGGTGCTTGAGAAGTAAGACAGCCTGCAGCTGAATATTTCAAGATTTCACATTCTGATGGAAAGAATTTTATTTACAATTTGATGGCACTTCAGGTTCGCTGGGAATAAAAACAAACACATATGAAATGAACAACTGAGAAGTGATTTTGTGCAGCCATAGCTCTATAATACATTTGTGGTGACTACTCTGAGGGCTAAGTTCAATTGGATTGCTTTGGATTTGTATCACAGCACTATATTCTATTCTCATTTGAACTGGTATAATTCTGGAGTACTTTGATTAACTATAGTGGAATTACTCCAGATTTGTATAGAAGGCAGGTTGCCTTTGAACTCTATCATATGAACAGTATTAATAAGACACTGGCTACTTAAACACATGGCACTCAGCTAGAAGCCTTTTTACAGTGCTCAAGTGAGGCATCAACAAGAACAAAGAAACCTACACAAGTAACCAACACAAATAAATATAAGATTAGTTTATTTACAAAAACTTTCCACATTCACAAAGATTAGAAATATGCCGATGAAAACTGTATTTTTTCTTATTGTTTCTGAAATCATTAATCATGGTGCTGAATATCAAAACTGTCATTTAGATGCAGCTGGAAAAATAACTTATCCACAGCTGAACTAGAACCAACTCCTTAGAAATCAGTAAATGAGCAAATTTTTAATCATTACTAAGTGCAAAATTATGCAGAAGTGCTGAGTGTTCCCAGGCTGCACTCTCTGCAGCTGTCTGTAGCAAACAGGTAGGGAAAAGGAGGAATAGATTTCCACTGCAGCTATTGCTGTCCGTACATTTCTCTCTTACCTAGTACACCATGATCTTTTAATTTGTACAGAATATGGAAGGATACTCCAGTGCATCCTTTTCAACAATACAGGTGCAGAAATAGACTGTGTGCACACGTGGAGATGTTCTTCCCTACTGTGATGGGTTGGCTGGCAAGGTTTTTGGGAGCATGGGGTCCAGGGATGGCCTCTGTGGAAAGTGTCCTCTATCTCCAATAGAGCCAATGCCAGCTGGCTCCAAGACAGACACAGCACTGGTAGGGCTGAGCCCATCAGTAAGAAAGGTAGAGCCTCTGGGAAAGTGGATTTTTTAAAAGGTGGGGCTAAAAAACTGCAGCAGAACAGCAGCAGCGAGAGGAGTGAGAACATGTGAGAGAAAAAGCCCTGCAGACCCCAAGGTCAGTGGGGAAGGAGGGGGAGGAGGTGCTCCAGGCACGGGAGCAGAGATTCCCCTGCAGCCTGTGGTGCAGACCATGGTGAGGCAGCTCTGCCCCTGCAGCCCACGGTCATGGTGGAGCTGAGATCTACCTGCAGCCCATGGGGAACCCCACACAGGAGCAGGGGGATGCCCAAAGGAGGATGTGACCCCATGGAAGGGACCCACGCTGGAGCAGTTTGTGAACTGCAGCTCAGGGGAAGGACCCGTGTTGGAGAATTTTGTGGAGGACGGTCTCTTGTGGGAGGAGCCCCATGCTGGAGCAGGGGAAGAGTGTGAGAAGTTTTCCCCCTTAGGAGAAAGGAGCAGCAGAGACAACTGTGATTAACTGACCACAGCCCCCATTCCCTGTCCCCTGGAGCCTCTGGTGGAAAGGAGGGAGAGAAAATGGGAAGTGAAGTTGGGTCTGGGAAGAAGAGAGGGGTGGGGAGAAGGTGTTTTAAGATTTGGTTTTATTTCTGATTTTGATTGGTAGTAAATTAATTTTTCCAAGTTGAGTCTGTTTTGCCTGTGACAGTAACTGGTGAGTGATCTCTCCCTGTCCTTTTCCCAACCCATAGGCCTTTTAATATGTTTCCTCTCCCCTGTCCAGCTGAGGAGGGGAGTGGCAAGACTGGCTTTGGGGGCACCTGGCATCAGCCAGGGTCAGCCCACCTCGCCTGTTATTCTCATAAAACCCTTTAACACTTCTGTTTGAAAGCAGCCAGCAAACTCAGCCTGTCCAGTGGAGATCCTAGGCACCAGCTCAAACAAGCTCAAAGATCTGACAAAGCTGCACCAGGGATACTCTGTCCCCATTCCAGAGGAGAGAAGAGATGTGCTCAGCCCGGCCTCTCATTCCAGCAGGCAGCTCTTGTCCTGTGGCAGATTGCTCTTACTACACAAGCATCTAAGGGTTCCTTCTCATAACTAAAGGAGCAAGATTATATTTCATGATCATCCCAAATATAGTTTGAGAGAAATGTTGTTTTTATTCACAAAAAACAGCCATGAATCAATAGTAAATATAGTAACACAACTCCTGAAAAGGAAGATGATTTTCCAGTGAAGTAACAAACTGAACTGCAATTTTATGATTCTATAATTATAAATTTTCTCTGAAATGTCTTACTTGTACCGTGCCAAGGTATTTATTAGATATAAGTGTAATAAAATGTACTACTAAAGTATTAACTTCAACTCTACATAGCCCACTGATGGAAAGCTCCATACATTTTAGGACAGCAACCTATCCATAAGACATGGCAAGCAGCAGATTTGTTCTGGCTCTTTTACAAACACTGTTTGTTTGCTAAAGCACAACAAATTGATATGTTGCTCTATGTGCTGTATACTCAGGATTTCACAAAATGAATAACAAATCAGAGCACGTTTAATGTTGGAGGAGCACCATTAAAGTACCTTGCAAATGTCTGTGTCACAGGTGTTTTGCTGCAGCTTCTACCCTGATGAACACACAGCTGGTTCTCATCATATAAGGTAGAGTTCAGATAAAAGGAAGATGCGACATGTTGGTTAATCAGGGAGAAGACAAAAAGAAAAAAAATTATGCTTCTGTCTCTAACTCTGTTTTCTGCATCACTGAGCACTGAGACACAATGTCATTTATTTCAACCATATAAACCATGACTACATATTTGCAGATGCAATTACTTCAACTTTATATTCACTAGCTTGGAAACAAACCCCATTTGTCTCCTTCCTCAAGGAAAATAGGAGCCATAACATAGAAATGGAGAACAGAGATGTCACATCCTTTCAATTCACCCTCGCAGCTTCCTCGTCTCCAATACCAATCCCTGTTCCTGAGTTCCTGGGGACAGGTTTGCATACATCTCACAGGAACTGATCTATAGCAGGATTAGTTTTGTGGGATAAAGATATGAGAAACAGGGAAAGATGAAAAGGTGTCAAAATGGTCAGGCACCCGTATACAAATTCAGAGCTTCCCTAAGGGGCAACTCTCAGAGATGAGCAACAGCTCTAATGCTCTTTGCAAATATTATTCCTCTGCTGTTGGCTGGCTAAATAGCCAGCTGAAGGACATTTTACTCATTCAAACTTATTGACAGTAGAAAGCAGCAATTTACTTATGAGTAGAGTACTTCAAAACAGCTTTTTGTGCGTGTTTCCAGGCATTAACAACAACACTATAAGCCTTTCTTTAGACAAATAGCAAACTGATACAGCACTGAAGTCCCTGAAAATACCAGAGCATGTTCTCAAAGAGGAACAGAAGAATTAGTAATTGCTCGTGTAAAATTTCCAAACCTCACTGAGCTACAGGAAGGCAAAGTCCAGTGTCAAGATCTAGATTAATTTTGTCCTTGAACATTATTAAGTTAGTGAGCAAAATGAAAGACTGAAAAAGGGGAAAGATCAGACCAAAACAATGCAAGAAAAGAATAATTTTCCCAAAAAGAATATTGGGGAAAAGAATCATTGTGTAAATGCAGCATGAAAGATACCAAGGCAGAACAGTACAATGAAGCTGGATGCACCTGCAATGATGATACACACACTAGTCCTAGGACAGTGTCAGGAAATTATTTTGGTATCTTTGCTGCACAGATACATTCTTAACACGTTAATACTTCAAAGGCTGAAAAATTCATAAACACATGCACAAAGGCATTAGCATTGTATCTGTATGTTGAAGTGCACTTTCACATGGTCATGCTGATAAAAGCAGATAATCCCATTAATGAGATAAATAATTACAGATGCACTTCATGGAAGAGCATGTTACTCTAGGAAAATTGCTATAATTACTGGAGGTGCCCTGCAAAGTATTATCCATTCCTAGCTGGCTGAATCTTAAAACTTTGACTCAGCTTTTAATAAAATATCCTATCTAGAAATGTTAGCTATGCCCCTAATAAATAACCTTGAAAATAAACAGCTAGTGTATAAATGAAGGGCACTGTCTATCTCTGTGTAGACAATTCTGTATAGTCTGGGCATAAATCCAGTGCTCACCAGATAAAAAGAGGGCAACTTAATTGCTGCAAAGTGAGTGACAAGGCAAGGAAAAGGAAAATTACTAATGGCCTAGTGGGTGTGGATCTCAGAATGATCTCATCAATACCATAAAATAAACTATTAAAATAAAAGTGAAATGCTAACAGGCCACATACTAACAACGTTTATAATTTTCCTGTCTCTGCTGAGTTAGATATTTGAAAGTAAGTATGAAAAACTTATTTTACTAGAGGCAGCTAAATACAAAGTCTAATCCCAACTTTGATATTTCCACCACAAAGTCAGTAATTTTGACTGAATTTCAACTTTAAAAGCCATACTGCGTAACAATAAACAGCAATATTTGAATTCTCTCTGTCAAACTGGCCTAGAAAAATGGGACTTATTTGACATCCTCCTATCTATTTAGTAAGGAAACTAATATAAATATTTTTATACTGTAGACAAGCAAAAAAAGCTAAATGCTGCTGTCTAGAGATATTTTCTTAGAAGTCCAATGATAACAGAAAACTACTGACAGAATACAGATATAAGAAAGAAGATTCTTATTACTACATGGCAATTTGTTTTCTCTCTTCCTCACCCCCATCAGCCCTGGCATCCTCAGACCATTCCAATTTATTCTGTTTGCCTCATAGCCATGGTTTTTTAGATCTGTGATCCTTCTGACTACCATCACTGAGGACTAGTTGATCCAAGTGTTCCTTAAGTGCAATGTGCCAAATGGGTCAGACCATTCCAGCAGAGGAGGGAAGCCTGGGGCATTTATACATCTCACCTGCAGGGCTTCAGACTGGACAGTTCAAGTGATGTTTGTTATTTGCACAATAGAGCACTGTTGACTGAAGTGCAATTCAGGATGTGCTGAAGTTCTCTGGACTCCTGCCTGCAGAACTCTCTCACTCAGTTCTGCTGCTGCAGCCATCATTCCTAACTGTGCTGTCCTTGTTCTTATCAAGGTGTCTTCACATTTTTTCAGTTCATTTCTCTAATTTGTAAATATTGCTTTGAACACTGACCCTATCCTCCAAAATGCTTGCAGCCCTTCAATCCTGGTGTTAATCTGCAAGTTTAACATTCACATCCTCTAATACCCCAGTGAACCACTAATGAAGTTATTAAACATTTCCAGCCGGAGTGGCCCAGTTTGACATAGGGATGTGGCTCCATGTATGGCAAATGTAAGCTTCCTGATAACAGGGTTTTAAAATACCTTTTCTGGTCTCCTAGGTTGAAACACATTCTACAGGAAATTCCTGAATCAGGGCTCTAGTCTCAATCCATGTCTGTGTCTGTTCTCTTATGATGAAGAGGTAATAGTGTCTTGTTTTCAGTCTCAGTCTTTGTTCATATAGCAGCACCACCAATGCAGTTCCATGAATTAGTGATCAAATAGGCAGGAAATAGACAATTCAAAATATTCAAAATACTTTTGAAAGATTCAAAATATTTTTATGCCGGTTAGATATGTGGTCAGAACAACAACATTTCTCTCCCTTCCTGTCTGGGAAGTTCTATGTTAAACTGCTATGTCAGTTCCTGGCTTTTTAATAGTTTTTTTGCAAGTTGCACATACCTTGAGACTACATATTTTATTGAATAGAAAATAAAATACCCAGAAATCACCAAGTTTTATATATCACATCAGTGAAAGAAGATAAATGCAAGGGACCTACTATACGGCAAAATGATGAATTGCACTGCTGGTTATTTCTGCCAGCTACAGGATCTGTGATAGCCAAAAAGCAAGACACTGAAAATGTACAGTACCCTCTTCTACTATGTGCCTTTCTGTCCATTAATCCCTGCATTTGTATGGATCCTATAACACAGTTGTGCAAGTTCCTTCTGTGTCGAAAAAGACCTTTTTCCTTTTTTGCCCAGTTGCCACTTCTTTACCTATTAGACATTAACTAAGATATAAATGCCCTAATATGTGCATCTGCACCCCCTGAATAAAGGGCCTTACAAATTATATTTGGAAATTTTGGAATCACTCCATATCAATCCTTTAGTCCATGTACACTCCCACTTGTGTCTTCAGATATTCCTCGTGTGAAGCTCTCTGTAAGCTGGCATTGACTCACACTGCCAATGGCGGGCAGATGACATGCTTCTCTTAAGGGGAGAATGGCTCCAGTCTCAATGAATATCTTTGTTTTTCTCTTCCCAATATGCCACCTCTCAAGGACTAGCCACGACAAACCTTATTTTATAAGCCCTCTGCATTGGTATGCCTGTGGTGCAGCAGCATTTGGAGCATGTCCATGACGTGCTGCATGCAAATGGCTCTCCCATGAGACTTTCAAAGAAACCCTTCTGCTACGGGCACATGAGGACGAGTTCCAGGAGTTCTGTGACAGGTGAAAACCACTTTTGCTCTGTGGTGATAAAGGGATGAATAAATGCATATTATGGCAGGAAGTCAGACTCTGTCTTTGGGACTGTATTAGCAGTGAAAAGGTTTCAGTGTAAGAACTGTGTTGTTTTGCCTGCATCTGCACCAGTAGAAGCTGGTCCTTTCTTTACAAGTCTGAATTACCTGCTGTTGCAGCTCAGTGCTACTATTAAGAATCGCTTTGGCCAGCGTGATGAAGGGAGAGAGCCTATGAAGGGAAAATTGTCTTGACTCCGAGCAGGTGTGATGTCTGAAAGATGCAGATGACAGTTTGATCAGGCATCCTCCTTCAGGCTAGTGCTTCAGTGTAATGGAACAGACTTGCTTCATGGAGAACTTCTAATGATGCTAAATGGTTATTTACAGGCACATAAATAGCTGGAGCTCTCGAAAATAATGAACATAAACATGAGAGGTTTTTTATAGAACCCCCTATTCTATTCCACATACAGGAGCTACAAGAAAGACTTTGTAATCTCTGTATCTTAATCCCTGGAAAAGTAGAGAAAAAAGGAAATCAGTCAGTGACACCAAATATGCCACAGCAAAGATTCACTTTGACTTCCAAAATGTGTCTGATGTTTTGGAATGCTTCTCTTTTTGAACATTCAGCTTGAAAGAGGGGGACTTCAGCTTTGAAAGTGCTGAGCATGCACTGTCTGTAAATCAGATCCTCTTTAAGGTGCTGTATGTCAGGCTAGACTTGAAAATTTGAGATCAAAGTTTTACTGACCCGCTTTAAAATATCACTTTGTGGTAAGTTCCTGCTGCAATAGAAAAACAAAACTTGTAACTAAACCTTCCTAGACCTTCCAAAGATGAGAATACACAGATTCAAACAGAAATCTAGGAGCAAGGACAGCTAATTATCTTTTTCAAAGCTGCCTTCAGATGGCATTAACATATTGAACCTTGACTTGGATTTCACCTAAATGATTTTTTTTGTGAATGACTCAGTCCCTGCACCTCAAAGAATTACACTTTAAGGCCAATATACAGCTCAAACCGTACCAAAAAAAGGTATTTTGTAGGTAGAAATTTTGAATATTATTAATTAGATGAGGGAATATCTTTGGTGAATATTTAAAAAAAAAAAAGAAAAAATCAGAGAAATTACATAATAACTTTTGGCATTAACTGTGTTTGTCTCAAGTTTTCTGTTTCTCTGAAGGGGAAAATAAGATTCCCCTACTTGTAAAGCAGGGTGAAAACTCTGGAGAAATTAAAAATGAAAAAAAAAAGAAGATATCCAGGCACTTTTGAGAAAATAATTTAAAGAAAGGGCTAATGCTTGTTAGCTCATTCTCTTCCTATTCCCTATCTGCTCTTTTGTTTTATTTCCTACTCATACATGCTCACACATCCTTAGACGAAGCCAACACTGAAGAAAACAGAATAATAACCAGACAAGACCTCAGCAACTGCACTCTCAAGGCAATGAGCAGAGACACCAGATCTACTTCTCAAACACGGAATTGAAATGACACATGTGACTAAAGACAGAATTTACAGTGGAAGCAAATCTAATGAAAATACGCAAGAGTTTTGGAGCTGCTGGCTAATAAGAAAAGAGTTGTGACCCAGAATGGGCACAGACAGGTTTCTCTGCTGTTCTCCACTGGCTGGGTGTGATCTATTCCCATGCTCATGACCGATTCCAGTCTGCCAGAAGGGATCTTCCCAGCTTTGCTTTGAGTGATGGCAGTTTTGCAGCAGGATACTTCAGTGACATGGGAAACTCAATTCGTAAGCATTTCTTATAATGCTGTGTTTAAGGGCTGTCCTCAGGGCAGTTCTCATGTTTGTACATTGCAGTAATCATTGCTTTGTTCTACTGAACTGTTTCTGCTTATGATTTTATGCATCACAAAGTTCATTCTTGTTTTAAGATTCTCAAAAATAGGTGTAAGATACAGGATATGGTATTAAAGTACACAACATTAGTAACTAACTTTATAATTTACATGAATTAAAGAAAAAACAAAATATGAGTCTGTATATTTGCCAAGGTCAGTGTTCTTTTAGAGTGACAGGGATACACATACCAAAATCTTCTGTGCAGTTTTATCAAGTTATCCATCAGCAGCAGAAGTCTAGGCCTCCATTCCCAATTTTCCATGTTGTACCTCAAGTCAAGCTTCTCTTTATGCCCTCATCAGAAAGACAAGCTATTTTCTACAATTATTGCAGAAAGGATTCAGTTAAGAGGAGTGTCATATGAGTAAGGAGTAGGATCTAGGAGTAGATGCCCAGACAGAAACAAGAGATGACTGTGACCAGTGAGTTGAGTCAGTGAATTAGAAATTAGAATGAAGGTAAGTGAACTGAAGAACTCATTTATTCCCACTGAGAGGGCTGATACTGCACCCAAGGGATGTGGAAATAGTGCACAGGTCTTTGCACAGAGTGAAGTTTGCTGTCAGTGAACAGGCATTGCCTCACTGGAGATGCTGAACCCACTTTTTCACTGGTTTTTAGATTTCCATCCGAGCAGCTGTGGAAAGAAGTGTGACTTTGCTTTATATACAAACATTTCTGTCACCTATAATATTGTTCATTGTGTCTGCACCTTCACTTCTGCACTGTGGGTGAGAAGAGAGGAAGGTACAAAATAATTGATTGCTTTTGCAGATGATCAGCAGAGTCTCAGATGTTCATGCACCTCCAAATTTTGTGGAGTCCCTGTGCCCACTGAGGGGGCTAAAACAACAGGATCAGGCATTTAGCCATCAACTTAATAATATGACATATGATATTGTTACAGTACTATATCCTGAGAACACTGCCTTAGATAGATGTAGGCCAAGAGAAAAATGTGAATGATGGATTCTTGCTGCCTGCAAAGGAAATGAAGTAAAGGATATGTACGGTAGTCAGCAAGACCTACATCTTATCAATATAACATTAACTGTGACAGCTGCACGTAGAAATGCCATTCCACTGAAGTGTTGTTAGTTTTTTCCAAGCCTTCTCTTCTTAAATATGTTTAATGTATAAATATCATCATCATTAAAGAGCCCATAAAAACACATATTGGATCCCCTCCTAGGGCTAGCACAAAGTGTCTGCAGTATCTCCTAATTTTTAGTATGATTTGTGCTTTTAAGTACTTGTTTCTCAGAGGGATGATTTTCAGCCACTCCAAATAAGTCACCTTTTGAAAGGCTCCTGATTTTACTTCTAACCGCATACTCCAACTAGAAAGAGGAAATATATTGCCATGAAATATTGGGAAATTAAATATCACAAAGACCAGATAATCAGCAACAGAACTTAATGCCATTGACTTACAGAATTCTTATATCAAAGAAAGGTTTTTAATTGCTGCTTGTTAAATCCTCAGGTTTAAGACTGATATTGGAGACTGTCTCTTTGACCTGACATCATCTTTATTTTATGCCCCCCACAGCGAGAGACTGTGATCCTGACAACCTGCCCTGATTCCCAGTACAAATATGGCACTGCAGTCTCCTCCTTATTTCATCAGTGTAAGTGGAGGAACTCCACTGAAATGAATGAAATTATGAGATTGCAAAAGTTGTGCAATATTAGAGGTGGTTTGAGAGCACTGCAAGAAACAAAAAGCAAGTTTTCCATAAGCTGATACACCTGCCTGTTCAGGATGGGAGCACAAACACCAACAAACCAACAGCTGTAGTTATCCTGACCAGACTCAGATACAGCCCCTGGATCTGCTGGAGACAATCCTCTCTGCTTTCAACTGTATTCCCTATTCCATCCTGGGAAAAGGGAGAGTGAATATATTTTCATGCTCCACTGGTTCCACTTTCCTCTTACACTGCAGGTTATTGTTGTCACCTACCTGTGTTTTCTCTGACCTCCTGCATACTCTTTGGGGTCTGAGCAAATTGTTTGGTGTTCACGTGTAATGCCATATGTGCTGCCACATGCCCATACTGCACACTAAGCAATGTGTATTTTGTATTCTGATACCTCCAGCAGTGCCCCTGTTTTAGCATTTAACTGAGAAATTACAGCAAAAGAAAGCTTCTTATTTTGGTTGGCTCAGAAATCTAGTTGTATAGGTATAATCATTAAAAACAAGCATTCAATGCCTGGCAAGTGTCTACCCACAATTTGGACATGACAAATATTTTTGAACTGTGGAGCAGAGTGAAGTAAGTGCTCTCTTACGTATCTTTGACTGTCCTCCCAAATCCTCTTGTGTCCATACACAAAGCTGGTGCTCAATTTCACAGATGCATCTTGTACCATTGTTAGAGACTGAGATAATACTCTAGGAGTAAAGTACTGCCTTCTGAATTTCTACTCCCAGCCACTTCTGAATTTCAGACATGCTTTCCCATTATTTCTTTTACCATCCATCACATTCCCCTTTTCCACTGTTAAAACAGAGTTATTTGATATGTTAAGCATAGACTGGCTTAAGATGAACAGAAAGCTAATAAAATATTTGCATCACAGTGATTTGACCATATGCAGTATTGTGTGTTTCACACTGGTTGAATTAAAAGCTTCTGTTACAGAGGTAGTTAATTAAAGAAGCTTGCTAGATGAGGATTGATAAAGTAAAAAAAACAAAGTTACTGGTGTGTTCTGTTTGTGGGGTTCTGTATTGACTGTATGAAGAGCTGCTCACAGGATTACAGCTGACAATGCAAAGGGAAGGTGCATTTCAGCTCCTCTGCAAAGGGAATTGATAAAAAATTGATGTTGGTTTTTCTACATCCCTGATGATGGGAATTCTCTCTTCTTTAATGTTGGGGGGAAGATGAAACTGTCCAATGGTTTAATGGTTTTCAGAGAGCTGCCATAGCAAGCTGTAAAGACAAAGCCCTCACAAGTGGTAGCTGGAACAAGATACAGTGAATTCTCTCCCTGTTTAGCATTTTTTATTTGTTTAGGATAATCAATTTACTTGAGAATTTATTCCCTGAGCAAAAAAGTATTGCACAGATAAGCACTTTTATATCCTATCTGCCATATCTCAACAAGATCTAAAGATTTAAAAGCTTCACATGCATGATAAAAGTCTTGCTTATGCCTAGGCAATTATTTTTCAAATTTAAATGTCTCTGTTAATAATGTGTTTTTTACATTCCTAAAGGCTTTATCTAGTCTGAAGAACCAACTAACATCAGATTTCCTTTTTTAAAATGGAAGACAACTATAATTTAAAATGCAGTATTTACTTAGTTCCCATTTAACTGAAATTTGATGTATTTAGAAGCCTCCTAATTTATATTCAGGATCACCATTTCAATACCAATGATCAGAATTTCATACATATTTGTGCTCAGCAGCTACTGCATGCATACTGATGAGCCCTTTCCAAGGCATTCCTGTGGCACTAACACTTGCAAATGCTGTGCTGACATGGTGGTCTTTCAGGTCAAAAACTGCACGTAGGCATACTGTCCCCAGACCATTCCAGTGATACTGTCAGTCCAAATCCAAGATAAAGTAGGAAAAAAGGGATGCAAAATGCAGGAGGGAGCACAGAGTTCCTGGAAACGCCTGCGCTTGCAAGCCTGTATCAGTAAAAGCAGCCTCTTCTCTTTTTGCTGGAAACGGAAGTCGTGGCAGTTTTTGCAGCAGCTTGTTACACATATGATTGAGAAGTTTGTGTTTTGTTAAACAGGCTTCTCCTGAGAAGGAAAAATTCAAGGCTTCTCCCCAAAGGGAAGTAAGTTCATGTTACCAGTTGCCTCTGATCTTTATCACCTACATTTAAGAAAAGTACTGAGTATCACCCCTGCCTTGGGATGAAACAAGGTCAGCCCATTCACCCATCCACCCACCTTAGCTGGTGGCTCCGGATTTCACTGTCAGTGACACATCAAGCTCCTGCTGAGATCAGGGCCTGCCATGGGAAGTGAAGCATGAGGGCACTGTGACTGCTCCCACCTCTGAGAATTCAGATGTGGCAGAGAGGGGTAACTGTGAGCACCTCCAGAAGGAATTAGTACAGATAGTTAGAGAAGGGTCACGTGTCATGGCTTTTTGAAGCTCACACCAGAAATCAGCAGAGGGGAGCACTGAATTA
Organism: Corvus hawaiiensis; assembly: GCF_020740725.1. NCBI lineage: Eukaryota > Metazoa > Chordata > Aves > Passeriformes > Corvidae > Corvus > Corvus hawaiiensis. The sequence continues at coordinate 28,070,298 of NC_063221.1, forward strand.
AAAACTGGATGGATTGTAAGCCACTAGTGCCTTTGCCACATGACTTATGAACTGTCTGTTAAGTCTCCTTTCCCCAGACCCCTCACTACTGAAGGATCTCTCTTTCACAGGATACTGCTTGTTAGAATTCACATCAGAATGTTTAATGCTTACCTAAAATGGAGAATAATTGCATACATTTTTTTACTGTTTCAGGCTCTGTTGTGCAGAACAAAGCCAAATCTACTCTCTAATAATGTAATTTCAGCTGCACTGTAGCATACACAGCTTTGCACTCTGTGTCTGTGGTTCTGCTCCTCATGGACCGATGTATCAGCTTATCATTGTATCACAACTGGAATGCTTTTTAAATTCTTCTCTCTCTTTCTCTATATTCTACACAAAGAACTTAATAAAGGACATCAAGCTGTTTAGGTGGCAAAAAACATACTCAAGATCCTTCCATTTTATTTACAGAAAACATGATTTCCTCAGCCATACTAATTTCTAATACAGAGCTAGGCTGACTGCTTGTCATTTTTACTTTATTTTAAAGAAAGGCTGGTGAGCAGAGGCTGGTGCTAGGAACTGCAATCCAACAAGTTCAGTCTTACAGTAAGAATGCATATTTCCCAAGGGATGACTGGCTAGGAAAACCACACTGGGGATTTCTGCAGCAACTGCCTCCCTGTCACTCAATGTCTCCTCTCACAGCCAGAGCCACGGATGCCCCAAGATGGCTCTGCCCCAAGACTGCTGCTGTGCCAGAGCAGAGAAACATTAAACGTGCAAGTGGAGCTCTGGTGTTTTGCAATCCCTGGCTGACTATAACTATAGTGACAGGACCCTTTAGGAGCTGCTATACAACATTACAATTCTTGTTTTGTAATTTTTGTTTCGTATTTATTGCTTTGTTTTGCAGAGGACTGCCACAGTACAGTCCTCTACTTGCACATTTGCTGCTAAAAACTATTTATTACTTTCACAAGACACCTAAAATTGACTATAACATTGCCTGTGAACTGTGCACCTCTTTAATAAAAGTATTTCTCAAAGCATCACATTTGTCTTCAACAGCTCCTTCTACAGAAACTGTTTTGGGCAAGGGTAGAAAAGCATGTCCTGTTTTTGCTGAAGATCTTCAATTACAAAGCTTCTCCACACAACTTCATGAGTCCTTTCCCAGCAAAGTTTCTGGATCTGTGGATTTGTTCCCTTTGTATCTTTCACAGGAAGACAGAATGATCTGTACGTGGGATAAGGCAGAGGATATGGGGATCCATAGTGCTCATCAAAAAATCCTTATTTTAGCCATTTATCACAGATAGCAGATTTTTTCAGTCTTGTTTTTCTGCCATATAGCAAATTCTAACTGCATAGTTACTTCTTCAAGCAAATTTTGCCTCTCTGTCTCAATAATTTGCTCTGTCCTTCCGTTCCCTGACATGCAGGTCTGCTGACACCACACGAAATCTTGTTACAAATTGCCTTGAGTAGACTGATGGGCTCTCCACAATGGTGCAGATCATTCCTCTTCTCTGGGAGGGGATCAACAATATTACATCTTCCATTTCTGGCTCTATGTACCAGTAGGATTTATACACTGGAAAACTGGTTAAAAAAAAGCTCTTTTGATCCTAACCCACGATATGGGGTTTTAAAAGACCACTAAATAAAAAGGAAAATATCTGTACAAATTAATAAGCTCTGGATTGCAGCCTTAGCAAGAGTCATGCTTGCATTTCTTTATATACCTCACTATTGCCCCATTCAGCTTTATTTTCACTAACTCTGCCTTTTCCTTGCATTTTGCATAGTCCCTTTCCTTTTTTACATTGCGCAGCTGTTCTGAATACTGCAGGAGCCTTAAATTGTGTCTCAGAGGAAATAAAAATATTCCTGTTAGATTCAGCAGAGGAACCCTGCCAGGTAGGGGAGGGTTTCTAAACACAAGGCAACACAAATTCAGTTTTTTCCCCTCATAGCTGTAATGGCAGGGATGAGCATGCACCTGCCTGCCTGCTTCAGCCCTTTTGACAGGCTGGAATGGAAAAACCCCAAAATACCTGTTCATTCAGTCCTGAGTTTAGGGTCCATTCTGAATTCAAATCCAACTATTCTTCATTTATATATTAGCCAGGCAAAATATTTTATTGTCTTTGCTTCAGTGTTCTCCTCTCATATGACGTTCTGCCCTTTGTCTTCCTGGGTTTTTTGCTTCCCTGGGAGATGCCAATTTAATAGAGAGATTTTGTGATAGAATATGAATCCAGCTGTCAAATAGAAGGATCAAAGTCTGGACACCTGTTTTCATCTCCTGGTTCTATCAAATGGGCACTCAATCTCTTCCCATGGCACTTAGTCAATAAGATCATCAATGGGTCACTCGAATGTCAGCATCTGAGTGTGCAGAACTGTGTATCAGCACAGCTCAGCAGATCCCTCCTTGGCAAGATGAGATTTTGGGGAGATGCAGCTTTGAGAGGACCTCTTTGCAAAGCTATCAATGTGCAAATGCATTGATGCAAACACTAATGTAGTTTGGAGTGCTGTAAAATAGCAATTACTGGCATGTGCTGTGAATAAGATATTCAGTTCCAACAGCTGAAATATGCATAGGTTTGGGTGCATCCCTCTGATTTCCCTGGCTGCTTTTTCAGTGGTAGTGCCTTAGCTTTTTAGCACTGCATAGGGAAAACTACCTAACAACTGCTGGATTGCTCACCTTTGGTTCCACTGAAAGGTCAGTTTTGTATGCCACACTTTTGCTGTAAAACCTTTGCATTTCCTCTGATTGATACCTTGAGGATCTGCAAAATCAAGGTCATCAACATCCTCTTCCCTGAGTACCAGAGCTCCTGTCCTCCCCCTAAGTATTCTACCATATAACAAGCTCAAGGAGAGACCACACAGAATGGATTTTCCCTTGCAATACAAAGCAGCGTCAATTTGTAAAAAAAAAGCCTTATCAGAGACAGGAACCTTCTTCCGCCAAGAACTTGCTGGATGCTTCAGGAGAGAAGAACAGTTCTTTGATAAGGAGTTGCAGTGCTGAGTTAACAGTTGAAAAAGGTCAAATTTGCTACACCTTATAGGGCATAATAAAGGAGCAAGATCCCAGATATCTCCAGGTGAGGTATCTCCTTGTGCCTTAAACTTACATATAGGAAGATGTGTAGGTAAGTAAGTGGCAGGCTCCACATGGATCTGATAAGAGGGGTGTGTGAATTGGAGGGAGTGTGCCTGCTTTCTATTTCCTGATGGCCACTTTCCCAATCAACTTCTATTAACTTAGATTTTCTGAGTCCAGCCTGGGAGCTGCAGTGTTTAGAATAAGGGCTTTGGCAGTGTGAGCTGAACAAAACAAGGGTCAGATTTTCAAAATAATTTCATATCACAGAGATGTGCATCCAGTGTCATGCTTTTCCAAACAGGAAAGTCAGAGTCACAGAATCACAAAAAGACAGAATGGGTCAGGTTGAAAGGGACCACAGTGGTCCCTCCTGGTCCAACCTCCCTGCTCAAGCAGGGTCATTCCAGAGCACATGGCACAGGATTGTGTCCAGACCATTCTTGAGTATCTCTAATGAGGGAGACTCCAAAAACTGTCTGGGCAATCTGTTCAAAGAGTCCTGCCTGACTTCCATTGGACCTAAGTATCTTCTTTCCCTAGGCCTGGAAAAAAATTAAAATCTACATCTAAGAACCACTGCAAATCTTGTCCATTCTACAGCTGATTAAAAAAACTCAAATATGGACTGAGTACACAGGGACAGAGACTAATGCTTTCCTAGAGTGACACCTCCCTCAAGACTGGGTAGATCAGGGAACTGGAGTCTCTCAGGAATTTCAGTCCAGCACTGTTCATTTCCTTTTGTCTTTTCTTTTGTGGGAAAGCACTGACTTACTTACCCTTACCTGGAGGCTTAGCCTGCACCTCTCACACAAGCTTGTCTCTATTGCCAGCACATTTTCCCCTCAAAAAGATAAAGCTTGTGGGGATGAGTGGGTTGTTACAGCAGAACTGTGCTGCAGGGTCTCCCGTGTTCTTCCAAGTGTTCTGTGGTGGGTGTTTGTTTTTACTTCTTTCAGAATCCATAATGACTCCATCCTTTCTGCTTTTCCCCAGCGTTACCCGCTGCACATGAAAGCAAAGTCAACAAGATCAGTGGAACTAATATCATACTGAGTTCCTGAGGATAAGTAATCAGAATTCAAGCCATCAGGAAACAGCCTAAAAAATAAGATGCTCCAAAATATCTGGCAACAAAAGGCCTTCACAGATACAAACAAATAGCTTTTTCCCCCCCTGTATTTTGAACACTTTTTTTTTTTAAAATCTTTGGTGGACCAATACGTAAACTCAATCTTTGGGGAGAAACCAGGACTGATAAAAGGTCTGATGTCAATTAAATCCTAATATTAAGATGCTGCTAGGAAGACTCTTCTTCGACTGAAGTGAACTGGCTTCCCTGATTACACCAGGACAGAACCACTGTGAAAGCTTTTTATGATCTTCCTGAGAAATGCTATTTATTAAAATAGTAGTTCACTGTTTGAAGTCTGGTGCAGAGGTTGGATTCTCTCCTGATTCTAAACTATATGGATATTCTTGCATTAGGATTTCCTCTGTATTTTCTCTTTGCAAGGATGGAGAGGATTTAATTTAAACTCAGGCAGTGAAGATTTTCATGCAGAATTCCAACCTGGTAAAAAAGCAGTGGAGTAGACCCGTGTGGCTGTGATGAGAGAAGAGGGTTACAAAGTCCTGCCTTCTAATAGTGAATGAATTTATGCTTCCAGCCATTTCCAGGTTTTACTGATAGGAGTTCACCCTTTCCAGACCTTCTAGCTGAGTTAAGTGGGCCAAATCTATCTCTGGTGGAGGCCCACTAAGACTGTGGTATTGCTGTTCTGTGACTGACATGCTGCAGAATCAGATTAGGCACCAATTTCTCCAATGACCGATCCCATGAACTGTCATGCTGCCACCCAGACTTACAATCCCTGCTCTTCCTTGTAGGACTCCATTTTAGAGGGGTCCTGCAAATCAGCAGTTTGTCTTTTTAGTGAAATGAGTAGAACATAAGCTATTTTTCTCATCAAAACTGATTTAATTTGTACAGCACATTTGTTATCTATAGCATAGCTGCATACAAAATGTTTAATTGGTCTTTGGGACGTAGGAAGCAAAACACTGCCCAGTTAGAATACAGCTTGAAAAACATTTTCCTGATTAGGAATATAACTGAATCATGGTTCATTAGCAGATTTCTATCTGGAGATGGAATCTGGAGAGGTACTTTCTAAATTACGTGGTTTATATTAATGCTGTCTAGCCAAACAGACAGTCTGGCTGTATCTCTGTAAGTGTTATCACAATCTCTGACAGAACAAAGCTTGAGTAGGTATCTCTTAGTAATCACTCTGCAGAGCAAGAGCTGAGCTCTTTTGCTTTTTTCTCCCTACAATTTTCTACTGAAAATGGTATCATTTTACTTAATCTTTTCTACTGCAAAGTCGGATGGAGTTTTTGATCAGCCTTTTTATGACACTGTCTCAAAAATGAACAGCTATATTGCATTTTTTTATTGTTCCAAACTGTTTTGAATCCTTTGACAGACAAATTTATTTCCCTTTCATTATGTCTCTCCTGTAGATTATTCCTTGTCACATCTTCTGTCCTCTTTGCCACAAGAACTGGACCTGTCCTTACCTCTTTCTAAGAAATGGAATGCAGGGGATACTCTACCTAATTATGTTTCCACAGGATTCAATCAGTCGAGCTATGCTGATTTCCACTAGCTGAGGTCTTGGATGACTATCTCTGAAATAAGCTGTCTCCTTGGTCAGAGAGATTTAGGCATGTTATTTTACATGGGCGGTTTCTCCAGTAAATGAGCCTCACCTGTCTATCTTTGAAGTTTTAGTTTAAAGTGAATCATTTCCTGAACCATTCACTGTATTATCAATGTTATTTCCATTTAAAAAACCCCTCCTGTGACTATAAGTCTTACCAGACCATTAACATTTGCCTTGAAATTCCAGCTAAAGCTTAGGCCAGCATGCAATTTATGAGAGGAGCTGGAATTCTGTTGCTAGATTTGTTTCCGTATTTGTTTGCTCTTCCCTAATTCCTTTAAAACCTTTCCAGGGAGAGATTTCAGTACTGGTAAATGAACACTCCAGGATTCCCAGGCAGAGGCTGCAGAAAGACAAAGCACTAGGAGGGAGCGACAGTTCTGTTATACAGTTTTGTGCTTCAGCTCTTCGCCTCCCTTGCCTCCTGGCCAGAGAGCATTCAGTGTCTGTGGGTCCTTCTGAGAGGATGTAGGAGATATATGGGATATAGTGTCATTTTTTCTTTTCATTAGCACACAGGCCCCTCCCCTTAGCTTTTCCCTTTGTTGCTGCTAGATTTTGGCTCAACACTGAATTTTTTACTCACACTAACAAACATATGACAGCAAGTTCCCTGAAACTTCAGTGTCTATATCCAGACTGTACCTACTCAAGAAAAGCTATATAAGTTGTACCTGGTTTTAACACTTTTGCCTGGGACTACATGTTTAAAATTCTGGACAGGTTTGGCCTTGGGGCAGGTGGTGCAATGAAAAAAATGAACATTCAGCATCTTTCCAGGAGAATTTCTCCTACAGCACTACTTATAATGAGTGCTTGCTACTCTGCTGGTTTATGCCAAGTGAAAATGTCAGACTTTCCTGATATTCTGTATTTTCTTTTTACCTGTGAAGCTTCTTGATGTCATTCTTATTCAACTTACTTCTCCACTTTGGGCAACCAGACTCAACTTGAAGGAATAAAATGTTTTAAATAGAAATAATTTCATTATCTGCTTTTCTCCCTGAAGGTGCTGTTCAGCAGGTACACGGAGACTGAACCAGGTCTGATCACAAAGTTCACAGTCGAACTCACCTGTGCTGGCTTAAGAATTCAGGTTCTGTTCCACATCAATTTTTTACCAAAATCATATTACTTCTCTGCTTAAACTTCATCATATACATGTCTGTCCTTTCCTTTCTTTCAAAAAATCCCAGAGGGTTTTTAGAAGATGGAAATTTCACCATTAATGCATTTCAGATCTCAGCTTAACTGACAAGCCATGCTTCTTAGCTCTCACTTAACTTTCAGTGTTTACCTTGATAATTAAAAATAACAATCAATACTGACAGTATTTTCAAAGGTTGACAACCACCTGTGAGACTGGACCACTGAAGGCAAGCCCAAGGGCTATTGGCATCTCCAAGCTGCTCCCCAGCCAGTGCTCTCTGACAAGGTTGCTATTGCTATTTAAACCTCTTTTTTTAAAAAAAGAAATCCAATATACATGCTTTATGTTATTCCCAACAGAGCCATCTCTCCTCCAAGGCATAACAGAAGAATGGGTTTTAATAGCAAAGCTGGACTGCAGTAAAAAACATTGCTAAAAAAATCAGCCACAGTTCTGATTAAAGTTGCTGCTCTGAGTACCAAGGGTTACAGTTATAGGGAATTGAATTTTCAAACAGCAGAAGGTGTTTTGCTTTTCCCACCCAATTAATTTCCTCTCTTTTTTTTTTAAATCTTCCTCTTTAAGGTCTTATTTTTTTCAGATACTCAAGGATTTTGGTGAAAGTTTACTGTGAGTGGCATCAATGGAAATACTTCATGAAGATCTCCTGGGGATTTACAGATCCTCACAAGCTCAGCCAAACATGTCCATAAATATTGCAAGGAGGTCACAGCATGTGAACTCTACAGAACCTCAGAGAAAATTTCCACTGCAAAACTCTAGCAAACACAGCTTATGCTCAGCTCTTGATGTGCACTGACTCTGCAGCATTGCCCAAGATCGATGGAAGGGGGGAGCTGGTCCCCTAAATTGCTGCCATTTTGCAGCTGAGACCTGGAGCAGGACACACAGGTGCATTTTCCTGCTCACCTGCAGCAGGGCCTGCAGTGTGGGGCAGCAGGGAGTTCAGTGAGGGGTTCTGTCCTCTCCAGCTTGGCATTGTTCCCATGGGAAGAAACATTATCTCAGCTTTCACTCTCAGCTGTGTACTTCAATGAATGACCTCTCTGAGAAATATTCATAATAAATCTGTGTCCCATTATTTTCACTGTCAACCTGCTCTTCTCACAACACTGGGTTTCATTCCTTCAAGGGGACAGGAAGGTAAACTGCAGTGTGAGGTGCAGCCTTAGGAAAATCATGAGAAGGAATTTTACTGAAGATGGAAATAGGTCCCCAAGGTGTGTGATCAATCATCTCAGCAATTCCTGCTACTGGATGCCAGCATCTTCCCATCACCTGCCTGAAGTTTACCATCCCTCTGAGTTGGAAGAACAAGCAAGAAATCTTCCCTCTTGCAGCCAAAGTTCAAAGCCCAGCCTATTAGCTCACATCACTACTAATTTCATTTTACATTAATATATAATATGGCTAATGCTTCTCTGTGGATTTCTCACATGTCAGAAGAAGCAAACACATGTTTAGTTAACTAACAGGATGCAAACAGAGTCTCAATAAATTAATATAGAGTAGCCCTGGCTTCACTGCTATTTCCTGAGGTTAGCAGAGAACCAAATACAAGACAAAACCAGCAGCATTTCCCATCCCATGTCGTGAACAACAGGACATTAATTCAGACTTAATCCAGGTTTCCTACAAGAGTAAATCCCTGTTTTGTCTTTGATCTCCAAAATGCTGGGCCTGTTCTTATAGCCACCTAACTCTTCCTAATTTCACTTACCTGGAAAGAAGCTGCATGACAATCTTCTTGCTGTGTTCTAATTAGTTACTATCTCTCTGACAATTATTTTATCAAAGCTCAAATTCTCATGAAACAAGTTGCCATTCCTGTCATATGCCCCGTAATTTAATTAATAACTTTAAGACCATTTTTTTGGAGCCCTGATTGTTTATCTTTTAGTGCTGTCACAACAAAAATATTGTTGGACAACTGTATCTTTTATAGACACCACAATTTAAGGTGGCAATTCATACTGTTGATGTTTCTTCTGTTATCAGGAACTCAACAGCCTCCTCTTCCCAAAGTTTTAAGGGATGCATTTAAACACTGGGAACAATTAGCATATATGTGAATGCTAGAGGCCAGAGACAATTTAAATAATAATGAAAAGTACCCTGAACTAGAGGGTCAGATTTCTGAACAATTATTATAGCACTAAGTATAGGCTATAATTTGGGAGACCAAGGGCCAACATGGTAAAGTGGGAAAACCACAGAAGTCGGTACTCCTATTATATGGGAGAAATGCAGTGAATTTAAGAGGGATAAAAATAAAGCACATTATCATAAGCAGGTTTCTATAAACTGGATTTCTGTAGGCAGCTGAAGAAAAAGCACTGTAGCCAAGAGTACATTTGTGACTTTGGCTATCATTCAGTCTTCTAAACACTTGGAAAGACACTAGAGAGATCTGGCAGAGAGGCACAGAATTAATTTTATTTCTCTCTCTAACAAACCTCTATGTATGTATGATAAGATTTAAGGAATAAGATGTATAAATCCCAAGTGATTATTTAAGGATATCATTTAGCCTTGTAATTACTGCGGTCTCTTAACAGCTGTTATGTTTAATTGATTGCAATGCTTCAGGGCTGGAACGATTTATCTTGGAGCTCCATCTACTGATCCGAAGGCGGCACGACGTTATTAGGAACCTTTCCACAGCCTTCAGACCCGAGCTCTGGTTCAAACCTGGTAAATCGCACTGTAAGGAGCGACAAATAAACCCCGCTGAGAGCTGCTGTACATATAGTAGGGCTATGGGTGTATCCTACTGCGCTGCTGCAGCCAACCCACGTGTGGTTTGACAGGCATCGGTCTCTGCCCTCTCTGTCCCCCACTGCGCGTGCCCGGTGCCACAGTCACACCTGGGCAGCCACTTCCCAGGCTTTTCAGCGAACACAGGACGCTAATTCAGACAGTGTTGATGTGTTTTGGTCCCAGGGGCTGGGACTAAGGCATAGCTCACCCACTCGTTCCTCACACTCCCCCTGCCCCCCAAGTTTGAGGAAAGCACTGCCCAGACTGAGCACATTAGGAGTGAATTAATATCTGTCACACACTTTGAAGCTTCTTTAGAAAATGAAGACAAATAGATCTCTCTGTAGAAAGCAAAGTATCTTTGCATAAGGTTTTAGTCAGACAGCTCCACCTTCACTGCAGTAGGACTAAATGAGATGTATTAAAGTCATTGTTCTTTGGTCCATTATCATTTTCTTAAAAGATATTCAGCACTCTGTTTTAGAAAACAGAAATCACTCAAGACTTCATCTTTGGGATTCAGCATGAAAAGCAATCAAAACAGGTATAATGTGAGTTCTCTTTAAAATGAACTAAATTGTTTTATCAAATAAGTTAGATCATTAGAGAGAGACTAAGGAAAATTAAACCTGAACAATAACGGGGCATTTGGAAATAGACTACATCTGAAATTCCAAATATTGGAAACAAGGCAGAAGGAACAAACACTTTCTTTGAAATTAACTGTATCGAGACAGAGCAGTGGCTGCATACTGAGATTTGGAAATACATTTATCTTATTGTCTCCCCATTCTAGAGAAAGGATGGATGAGATGTGACTTGTACCTCCCTGACGTGGCATCTTGCATTGATTAGAGAAGTTCTAATTAATTCATTTGCTTGCAGCCCTATAAGCAAAGTGCCCAAACGAACTCAGTCTTTTGCCATCTTGAACACAGCTCCCAGTGTTAAGAGCAGTCCCCAAAAGGAATATTTATCACTGCAGTAACAATGAAGAGACGGACAGCAGCAACACTTTGCTCCATAGCCTGGGGTGCCCTGCTCAACTCTGAATTTTATGAGGAATTCACTGCAGGAAAAATCTCTGGAAAAGTGATGGCTGTGCTAGCACTGCACACAGGCTGCTGGCAATAGAGAGAAAAGGGGATGTGTGGGGTCAAAAATACACGATTTTTCCAACCAAGAGAAAGAATGCTACATGCAGGTGCAGTTACACCTGACAGCAAAATGACCCAGCCAGGCATCAAGTACACTAACCTCTGTCCAAGTTGGATTCTACTCAGAGGAATAAGAATATTCAAAGAGAAAAACTAGGACATTAAAATTCTTCTTTGGAGATTTGTTCATATAATAAAGCAAAACAGAAATCTTTTTGTAGGATTCTATTTCTGTCCTGAGGTCTTTACTGGCTATTAATTACAAATGTATTGTCTGTTTAGATAGACAAAGACATTCAGGAGCTCAAGTAAAAGATAAAAAAATAGACTCCATATAATTAAAAAGAATTCTGAAATATGTTTAATTATGTGTTTTATCCTCTCTGAAAAGCAATTTAAGTACGTTTCCTTTGCTATCAATAATGACATTAATGAGACGATTTTCAGCTGTCACAAGAGCCCAGTAAAACAAGGGCCCCTGGGGCACAAGTACTGTACTCTGAAATCCAGGGCCGTGTACACAGACCTCGCATGCACAAAACAGCAGCTTCTTTTGAACATGGCTGTGCTTCCTGAAGCAGTGCTTTCAACTCAATTCTTTCCAAATGTATTGTATATGTACAATTTTTTTTTTATTATGCCTGATGCACTGTAAACACTAAAAGCTCTGTTGATTTTACAGGTCACTGAGAACACAACCAGTAATAGGACGAAGTTGTCACTGCAGTCTTTTCTCTCTCAAGTTTTGCTTTGGCTCTGTCCTTGCACAGGGAACACCCACCTAAATCCATAATATTCTGCTAATTATTCCTTGCCAAGAATACTTTTATCCCTATGAAAATTCAGCCTGCCACTGTGACAGAAACAAAGCATAAATGCCTGGCATAAAGAAATAAGATCTAGCAGGAGCTTATAACATTTTCTTGACAGAACTGTCTAGTTTAGTTTGAATTTCTAGAAACAGCACTCTGTTGAGAAAGCACAAGCACCCACCCCCCGCAACCCATTGCATGGATTCTTTATCTAGATCCACCCGCAATACAGAGAAATTCTGTCGCAAGCTTTCAGAGACTGCAAGCAAAAGCACATCAGCTCCCAAGAGAAAGGGTCCCGCCTGGCAAACAAGACCTGGCAATGCCGTGGATGAAGCTGTTGGTGCCAGGCTTCCAAGCAGGGCTAGTGCTGCCAGGGGCTGGTAGCCCTTGCTGCCCTCCTGCCCCTGCCCTTTCATCCTCAAAAGAGTTTGTAACCACAGCAGAGAACAACTCTGCCAAGGGCTAAGGAGGCTGAAGAAGCCTGCTGGCCCAAGGAAAGGCTGAGGAGCAGAGGGCTTCAGGAGACTTATTTTTTGAGAGAATGTAACCTCCCAGGTTTAGCCTGCTTTCCTCTCACCCTCTCATTTTTGCCCCTGAGTTGTGGTCAAATGAGCCACAACAGCCGTGTACTGCTGCCTCAACCCCAGGTACTACAAAAACAGTAGGCGCCATGATGGTGGCTACACCATGCAATGCCAGAAGAGCCAGAAGAAAAAAACACCTCAGTTAAAAAAAACTTACCTTTTCCTCGGCAGCTTCTTCCCCTAAAGGCTGGGGTCCTCTCAGCCTGGGCCTGCTCCTCCTGGACACTGCTGCCCTGCATCGTCTGCCAGGCTGGTGACAGTGCTTCTCTTGCCTGGGTGGCCACGATGTGCTTCCTCTGGGGCAGCACCTCCATGAAGGATGGGTTCATGCTTCCTTTGTGGAAGGACCGCAATGCCCACTTTAGCTACTCCATATTTTGTGTCTCTTTTTCTATTTCTTCCTCTCTTCCTGGGTGTTTTTCCCTTCCAGGGGTGCCACACTCAGCCGCCACAGCACCAGGCTCCATTTCCCTCTGAGGTTACCTGTAGATGTTAAGAGAGGTGGCAGAGAGATTTTCCTATTTTTACAGCCACCTGTGAAAGTCTCCTTTCTCATGCTAACCACCTGGGAAAACAGTTTGAGTTTCTGTAAACTATCTCACAGGTGCAGGCTGTTTGTGTCTTTGTTTTCCACACTGGGAAAAATATTTTGGAAATGAATGTTACGCCGTTCAGCCAATCCCTCTGGGAGGTGGATGGTCAAGCATTCAATGGTTTTATGCCACCCTTGGGAACAAAGCTATATAAGCGGAATTATATAATTAAATATAGTCATTTTTCGGCCTTTGAACCTGATCCTGAATCCGTGTCGTTCTTTGCGCCATCTTAGTACTACAATGACAGTTACCATGTTCCTTTTCCCCACCTCAGCCCCTCCGCTGAGGTGCATGGAGTGTCCTGCTGAGGCACCTGGGCTGGCAGGTGTGCAGAGACACCTGAGCAACCCCAACATGCCTAGGAGCAAGCCGACTGCCATAAAAATGTGCCTTGCCTTGCCCTGAGGTGCACACCAGCCCCTAGAGTCAGAGAGGCTCAGCTGAAGGCTGTGAGGGGAGAGTGCTCTGCCCTCACACCTCCATCTGCACGGCAAAATGGCGGCTGTGCTGCAGGGCGGGAAGCGGCGCCGTGAGGGAGGCCGAGGCAGAGCTTTCCGCTGCTGCAGGGCCGCGCTCTTTAAATGGAACTCCTGCATTTGTTTAATCCAGGCTTTCACTGTGCAGACAGAAGGAACAGTGAATAGTGAGGGCACCCGGGCTGCAAAGCTGCAACATCAACAGCAGGAGCTCTGCTTTCCCCTGGTGAGTTTGAGGGGCTGAATTTGAGGAGTCAACTGCCCTTGTGGTTTCCTTCACAGTATTTTGACTAAAATTTCCACATAATCTGTGCCCCACTTCCAGGTTTACACAGCAACATTTTTTCTTTCGGAAAATGCCACAGTTGGGGATGTTCCTTGTCTTTGCAGTCAAGTCACTCTGGTACATGAAAAGATTTAGTGGAGCACCAAAGTTTAGAAAAAAAATAACTGAGTATATAGTGAAACTCTCCTTTTGAGTCTTATAGGAAATAATGCTTTTAGCAGTCACTATTTATGCCTGACTATCTGTCTGTACATGTATTACATACAAACACCATCTGCCTGCACGTGAACATCTGTGAGCCAGATTCTGCCCTGCTGGAAATGCACACTAGTATGATTCTTTCATGAGTTTTTTGTTTGTTTGTTTGTTTCTCTTGACAGTACTGATATCAATTTAGTGCAATTTCATTAAATTTAGTAGAGCCTTTTTTTTACCCTACTGAAAAGTCAGAGCTGACTCTTCTGCATTATGATTAATAATTGTCTAAAATGATTATACATAAGGTCTGATTTTGTCTTTAATCATTTTTGTTTTCAATAGTCTTTACTGAAAAGAGATAGATATCAACCTGTTTCTCCTTTCTTCTGGTTTAACACTGCCTAAACTGCATATCCACAGCACCAGAACTGTTATACAGTATTCCACTGCTGATTGCCAGCTAGAGAGGGGAGCTCTTTCTAAGCAACAAGTCTATTGTTTCCTTTTTAAACTTATTTTTATGTATTTAATTAACAATATATTCCTATATTCTGGAAGTCTTCTTATGAGCATAAAGAAATTAAAAATATAAATTGCCTCTTCCTGCAGGTCCCCACATAAATTTTATTTTTTTATTAATTGTCTACTGTAGTACTGATCTAAATCAGGCTGAAAATCCTGAGCATAAGATCTCTCATTTTCACTTCATTCTGTAAATTCTGTAAATAGCCTCCAGTGTTTTTTCTGCCCTCTCTTTCATTTTTTTTCTCAGATGCACTTTTTCTTTCTAAATTATTCCTCATGTACTCCATTTCTATTCTGTCTTCCTTCACCGCATACTCTGTTCTTCATCATTTTGTTCTCACGCTTTTCTCCCTGTAAACCCCACTGTTATCATGGAAACCAGTGTAAAAGGGAGACACTTTGCTTCATCATTTTTCATCTACAATTGCTCAGAGCTCAAACTGAGAAAATTAATAACTTCGAAACCTATGTGTAATTTCTGCCAGGTACATAGTCATGCAATTTTTCCTTATTTCCTTGTTATTAAGTATAGAGTATGCAAACTTCATACATCTGTGAAGTTCTGTAATTCCCAAAAAACCTTACTCTGTCCTGTGGAGCTTAGAGGATGCAGTGCAGGCTCCTGAATTAAATACTCTGATAACAAATCTCTAATCCTGCAAGTCATTTCATTGCAGTGTTTGCTGTTCAGTTCTGCCATTTGCACTTCACAAATCAAGTTATTTTCAAATGTATTTGTATTCTAAACAAGGCATGGTCTGATAGTAGTGACATTGCCACAGAAATATTACATGCATGGATGTGTAACTGTTTCTTTTCACAGTAAACTTTATATATAAAATTGGTTCTAAAAAAGCCCACAAACCCTAAAAATATGGGGTTTTAATTTATTTTGGCAAACTATACAAACATAGAAATGTGATTTATCAAAGGACCTTTATTATGAAAATAAATCCTAATAAGAATTGGTTTGTCAGGGACTTTGCAATTAAAGATAAAACTAGCCACAAAAAAAAAAAGGTAACATGTAAATGGAATGTGGATATCGAAATGGAAATTATCATATGTGAAGTAAAAAAAAAAGAGCTTAAAGCACTGAAATTGGAAGGACAGGATAATCTCTACCCCTGGGTTCTGAAAGGACTGGCACATGAAATTGCATGTCCAGCAGCAAGAATTTTTAATAAAGCTGCTGACTGGTAGTAGAGCACTGCTGAAAAGCAAACCAGGATTTCAGAAAGAGGAAAAAAGGATAACCTGAAAACATTAGAGTGACCTCAACAATATTCAAGAATCTAGAAGTTTTTTTCTTTAAGAAAAACATCCATGTAAGTTGAAAAAAAAATGGAAAATAGGACAAAATGCAAGCTAAGTTTACCAAAGGTGAAGCAGGCTGAGTGAATGTATCTCTGTTGATTAAAACCACTGCTTTAATCAGTAGAAAGTGATGCAGATAAGATTTATCAGGCTTCTGCAAAGAAAGTTGTGAATAAAATGCTAAAGCAGGAAAACCCCTTGGTTGTGCTAGAAGAGGAATTGTTGTCTCAAGGGAAGATATTATTGTAATTCTTAAAGGATCAATACTGGAATCTGCCTTATTTAATATCTGCAGTAATGACTGACACGAAAAGAGTATGCTAATGAAATTCTGCTGAGAGCAAACACTGAGAGATATTACTAACATAGAAGAGGATTAAAGGCTCAAACAGGAAAGAAATAGATACTGTGACAACTGGAATAATAGAAATGGAATGAAATTTAACAGCATATAATGTATATATGAAAAACCAACAGCAAGAGCTCAGCACATGGAAATCTAACACAGAAGAGATCCATTAGCTGAACAGACTACCTTTGAGTCACTGCTGTGAGGACATCTGTGGCAAAGCTGAACACAATCCTAAAATTTTCTAGGTTTGGTATTGCTAATAGGTATATGAAAATATTAATACAACTGCATGAGACATTCCTGAAATTTCATGTCAAATCTTCATTCTTATTCTCCATGTCTGAGTGCTAGGACAGGTGAAAGAGTGGTGTAAAACGGGAAAGATTGTCTTACTGAGATAATGAAGACAGTTCATCTTCTTTCCCCAGACTTGTTATCAAGGTATTAAAAATCTGTAATATTCACCAGTTCACCATTTTGAATCACAAGACTGCTGGATAGATCAATGTCATGATAACGTGGCCAATAAATCAACACTAAAATACGTAATTTTGCAAGGATGGCTGCCTAATTATTGGCCCTGTGTAATCACCCTAAAAGATCCACATCACACTTTATTTACTACCAACACAAATATTCCTTATCATCTCTATTTTTTACACTAAGGGAAACTCATTTAGAGAAGATTTCCTGCAGATAATGATGGTTTTATTTTGCTTTTTAACAATTTGTTTTTAGAAGGGTAACACATAAAAAATAACACTTGGGAAAAGTGAAGATTAAGATCTGTGTACTGACTGAGACTTGTCTGAATCAAGAATAGACACAACTATTTTATTTTAGTTATGATGTTGTCTTATTCTTTTATTAAAGAAATTTTTTTTTGTGATTTTTGTAAAAGATAGATGTTGTGTCTAATTGATGCATATATTACATCTACTCTTCTACCTCTGGTTAATAACTTAAAATGCAGTACAGATTTGTACAGTACAGACATGTATAGGTTTTCTATTAAAGAGCAGGAAATCTATGGGTGCCTGCCAGTAAATATTCTGTGAACATTTCTGCAAAAGAGTCACTATCATTAACACTTCAACCTTAAGAATGCAGTGTGCTCAAAAATACCAAACTTGTTTGGTTTTGTATGAGTTATAAGGTAAAGAATGCTAAAATAAAATACAAATACTGTAAATATGTGATTTCAATAAACTTTGTAGAAACACACTTTAGTCAGGAACATTCATCATTATGTGACTATATGAATTAACTTTATTATGTGTAGCCATATTAGTGCTTTCATTCCTTTAAATACTGAAAGATAAATCTTATATTAAATATGTGAGGAAGTTTACTATAATATTGAAAAACAGTGTGTTCCAGGTCAACATTTTCAGATTCGTTATCCAAGGAAAACAGGCATCATATGTTAAGGGACTGGAATCCTAATAAACCTTAAGACAACAGTCCTGTTGTGTGCAAACTGATTACAGTGTGAAATTTGTGGGCTCAATCTGCTTTGAAAGCAAACTCTCCTTCAGGAATAAGGACATTTCTGGTGGTAGAGGCCGAGGATGGCTGAGGCAGAGCTCGGTGCACCCAAGGGATGGGACACTGGGCATGAAATCTACTCCCTGTCCTGCAGTTATTGCACTGGAATGACAAAGCAGGTGTACCACTCCACCTGCCAGAAATGCAGCTCCTGTCCTCAGCTTAAATACGTGATTTTGATAAGACTTCAACCCTCCAGTATTTCATTTTAAATAAAAACGTGTGTGTTTGATGGCGCTGTCATTTTAAAGATGACAATACACATGTAGAAAGAGACAACTGCTGCTGTTCAGCCAAAACTAGAAATCCTTAAGAGGGATCATTGCTCATCATCAACCATCAGGTACCATGACTTCACACCACTGCTGACCCTGTATTTCCTGTTATTTCACATGCACAGGAGAGGCTGGGGAAGCAGAAGTCCGAGAGGTTCCTCACAGCAGTGCTCTGGATGGGTGAAGGCCGCGTGCTCTGCAGTGGGGCCCTCGGCTGCCCTTTCTCCCCCTCCCGCTGCTCTGGGCAGCCAGGGTGCGTTGAGGGCTGCCATGGCTGCCCTAAGCACAGGGCTCTGCAGGGGCCAGGGCTGGGAGCGGAGCAGTCGCCCAGGGGAACAGGCTGCTGCCCAGGAAAGAGCTAAGCAAGGGACTGCCTGCAGCAGCCACTGCTGTGGAGGTCAATCTTTCCAACATCACGACCCTGCAGCTACAGGCAACATTTTGTGACAGTTGGGTCCCACAGCTCCAGGGAAATTGAAGAGATGATTTGGTGTCTTTTTCTATTTGTTTTCTGGAATTGATCAAACGAAACTTTCCTGACTTAGAATCAGTTTTGGTTTAGATTTGAAGGAAATACTACTAACAACCTATTGAGTGATTCTGTTATTTCTATCCTTCATAATAACTAATCTTCCAAATACTTACATTTGTTGTGATGAAAGTCTGATTTCATGATCACAAAGTATGAAATGCCAAGAAAATGTGCCTCTTTGCTTTCCCTCTTGTTTCTGCAATGAAAATACTTTACTATGGCTTCACACCAGCGCATGTTTATCATTATATCTGTCATAGCTGCTGGTCAGCTGTCTGCTACTTTCATGTCTTCTTTGTCCATATCTCTGCTGCCACAGGTGATTTGCTGTCCCCTGTTGAATAAGTGGACTTCTTTTTTAATTTGCTGCATCAAGGATGTAGAAAAGAGGATGATGCCCTATCAATGCATTGGTTTTATTTTCTATTCTACAGTTTACTTTCTACATTGTGTTAGTGGACTTTGAAGTTCCAGGAGCCAGCTGAGGTAGCTCACCAACACATTCCATGTTGGAAAGAGAGAAGTGTAAGTTGTCTTAACACAGCAAGGACGTAAGTGTGTCAGGGCAGGAGAGCTTTACTCCCTCAGTCTGGAGACAGGCAGACTTATCTTTTTATGTTCATATTTGTGGAAGTCCTCTCCTGAGAATATATACGTCAAATATATGTACATATACTGTATATATTACCTAGAAGGTTCTACTAAATTGGAAAGATTATGTTGTCATTGTCTATAGAAAAAATGTATGGAAATAACAAAGAGAAGGAATGCTTCTTAAACAGCCTCCTTCAGTATACCTGGATGGAAAGAGCTAATGCAAACTCATCACTGCTGGTGCTTGTATTCTCTTCCCCGCTACAAACCACAATTTCTCTCTGACATACAGGGTTAAGGAGCCGGCAAGAAGCTTTATCATCTCACTGGGAGTCTATCAATTCCCAGAATCATCCTCAAAGACCAGATGATGTTCTACTGGTGTGAATACCAGAAATCAATTTTAGCATGCATGCCAGAGATTAATCATCACTAGTCTTGTCTGTTCTGTCTCCAAGGTAAACATTTTGATGATAGTCTCTCATTCTATGCTGGTAAGTAACCACTATTTGGTCACTATTTCATTTTTATTGGCTTCACTGAAGTATCTGCAAAGGGTCCAGGCTGAAGAGGAAGAAATTATGGCAAACAGATGGCATTATTTATTCTGCATTGTTTAAGTTACTTCAGATATTCTGAAATCTAATTCAGATGTGAGGTGGAGAAATGCATTTAGAAAATGTGGGATATGTACCAGTGTTGACAATCACAAATGGAATCCTGCCCACAGCAAGTACACTTGATGTTTGTAGTGGTCTTTCAGCTGTCTCCTGCCTTTTCCATCTATTAGCATTGCTTTAGGCTTGCTGACAAGGGAATATGACAATTTCAGCACAAAATAGGTGCTAAGCAAAGATGACTCTAAACGGGCCACGTACTTACTGTGGAGAGCGTGACTGTTTCTGCATGAAATCCTTTTTTTTGCTGTTTGGGAGAATTCAAATGTGATTTTCTGTTCTTTGTATCTAAGAAAATATGACAAGAACTATAGCTGAGGGGAAGGAGAATGAGGACTCTGGATTAGAAATGTGTTTATTTCTCTAGGCAGAAGACTGATTGACAAGCCTAGTGGTATCCAGGATAAAACTCACTAAATTTGGGAGCTTACTGATGTAAAATGGTGCTGTAACAAAGGCACGCCTGCAGCTGCCATAGCACTACCAGAGTGGACTATTCCTTGGGTTTTCTCTTTTTTCTATTAATGCCAACAAAGGTGACCTTCTAAAGAAACAAAAGATTTCTTTGGAAGGGTTAATTATTGTCTTAGACATGGAAATACAAGCAAACAATCAGACTTTGATGATACAGTGATCCTTATTTATTGCAACCTGACTCAACATCTCCCACAGGAGTTTTTTGCCATGGATCTATTTTTTTCTAGATAGGGATCTTTAAACACTCTATCACTTATTTGGAGAAAGCATCCGTGTAGGTGTATTTATGTCTGTCTCACTCTTTTCCCCTTGATGCATTTTATTTCCTGCTTATATGAGAGGTGTATTGATGCAGAATAAGAACTGCTATGTGTTTGGTTTCCTTGCTGGGGTTGATTTCTCTCCAGGTCCACCCCACCCCACCCTTCTGGAACTCATGAAATAACCAGATCACAGAGTTTCCAGTTTAATCACTATTTCTTTTCTCTTAAATAAAGATCTTGTTACAAACAAACAGCAGCGTTACTAATAAAGTCTCTGCTGTTAATATTTAAGAACTGTTATATATTAAAAAGATACTGAATTTTAAGTACTCAAGATTTATTTTAGTTGTGTTTGTTAAAGAAACCAGAAGTGCTTATATAACTTTGATACACTTTTAAGACTTAAAAATAGGTATAAACTCCATCCA
The DNA here is from genome assembly GCF_020740725.1 of Corvus hawaiiensis. NCBI lineage: Eukaryota > Metazoa > Chordata > Aves > Passeriformes > Corvidae > Corvus > Corvus hawaiiensis. The sequence continues at coordinate 28,091,170 of NC_063221.1, forward strand.
ATTTTCTCTGATCACAGCATAGAGTTTCACCTTTTTGATACAGCAGATGAAAGTCAACATCTAATTGTGCTCTGGTTAAAACTGTTTTAAATACAACAACAACAACAACAAAACCCACCTCAGTGGGATTCCTGCTTGCATTACAGAAGACAACATTTTAAAATGAAGAAATTGATGCTGAAAGAGAATTGAAAAGCTAAATCTTTTTATTTCAATTTAAATGATTTAACTGTGACCAGGTTTAAAAAAGGTGTAACCCAAACACATTTCAGCCATTTCAAATGTTAAGGTAGATAAAGTATAATCATATTGCACTGTTTCTATACTGCACTTTTCCTCACATTAAAAAGAAGATGTTTACTACAGTACAATTTCACACTGATTAGAAAAGTGGAAAATACAGTGTACAGAAGTGGCTTGAAGTTCATTCATTGTCATGTAGGCTTGCTTTGGGCAGGATCAGACAACCTCGTGAGCTTGTCAGCAGAGAGCTGAGCCCTGCAGTTCTGTGGCAGCACTGATGGATGCGTGCTGCAGTGAGCTCAGCAGCGAGAGGGGGATTTGGTACTGCAGGTCAGCCAGAGGATGTTTGAAATGCTTTCATATTTTTTATCAGGAGCTTCTAAGTATAAGGACGCTAAATATGCTACTTCTTAAAATGATATTCTGGGACAGGTGAAGGTGAGAGTCCTTCTTGGGCAGTTCTGTCTCTGCAGGTAAATCTCCACATGTTGATTCTGCCCTGACTGACCTGTAAACACAGTTCTACACAGTTATAATGGAGAAGAGTTGATAATACCACTGCTATAACAATTTTTATGTAATGACTTAAGAAAGTACATAACGGACACTTCCAAACTACAAAGATAATTTTTGAATAGAGGATTTTATCTTCATATGTGATGTCTTAAAAATTTGAAAGATACTCTTGATTTTTATGTGTAAGAAAATGTATTTCGAACCAAGTGTGGAAATATTTATTAATGGAGATCTCAGACTGAACAAATTTCTTGATTAAGTCGCTGTTGTTCTGTGAATTGTCAGACCAATTTTCTTCCCAAAAAAACCCATTTACTGTATGAATATTAGCTGGAAAGTCTGAGAAAGAGGAAAAAACCTCAAACACCAATTTTCTGCTATTCACTTTTATGGCAGTCTTTTGATTCGTTCCCTTTTAGCTAAGCCATTGTTTTTCCTCACTGTTTCATGTACAAAACAAACTGCATACCAAAACCACACACTTTATATGATTCAGAAGTTGGAAAGGAGTAGAGATATTATTGCTATTGATTTCAGTAACATGAAGTCAGCAGGTTGCCTTCCTTTCATTTTGGCAAGATAATAATTCTTATAAATTCTACTTTAATACACAACTCTTTACACACTTTATGTTCCGCTCCCACCATATGCTACATAAAATGCTAGAGAAAACTAAGTTTTAAAGAAAAGAGTCTTTATTGTCCCTCATTTTCTTTCAAATATGAACAAAGAAGAAAATTATAATAGACATGAAGCTGCATCCACATAGAAGTCTACACCTCATTCCAAAAATGTATTTTGAAGTTGTTCTATCTTTTCTCTGTTATGGTCTTGCTTACAGTGCGTGATTAGGTTAACTCAAATGTATATACAAACACATAACAGGATTGTAGTAATAGAATTCTTTGAACTGCCTGCAGAAATAAGGATTTACCTCACAAGCAAAGTAAAATGTTCACTTTTCTACAAAAAGCAAGTCTAGTTATGTTTGAAATAAACTATATGGAGAGTACAATAAATCCTGAATGTTTAGGTGAAAGTTGTTCAAAAGAAAAATCCACATTGAAAGATACGGTTTAATTAGTGGAGAAACTGGTACAGTCTATGGCTGGTACACCACTTTTGAAAGAGAAGAGATAAATTTCTGTGTATTTGAGTAAATGTCTTGAAGAATAGTATTATGTGACTCAGAAGAGAAAATTACTGGGGAAAATACATGTAGCCTACCTTTCTCCCCCTCTGCTCCAAGTATCCAAATGAACACAGATTGGGTATCTATGAAAAGATATAATTACAGTTTTTTTGAATGTGTCATCCATCCTCTTTCCTTCTACAGCTAAATTAGCACATCCCCAGCGTACAGTAAAAATATGGAGCATAAAATTAGGAATATTTTATCTGTCTATATTTTAATACACAGTCAATGTTTAGAATGAGTATGGGAAGATCAAGGCCTTGGCACAGGCAATCAGCACTTCAAGATTGCACTGAAGAACAGCTTCTATTGAAGGCACATCAAGCAAGTGCCTTACTGAACTGGGAAGAAATGGTAACACACACATGCCCATGCACATGAAGCTGGCTCTCCACACCAAGCTTTGGAAGCCATCTCGGAAAAACTGGCTCCAAGTGGGTACAAGGAGCTGCTGGCACTCCCCTGAGAGTGGGCACAGGATCCCTGACTGCATGGGTGCAAAGGCACGGCTAAGAGCCCTCCCAAAGAGCAGCTGCCGAGGGCTCCGTCTGCGACTGGAATAGAGAAATCTGCAGGCTGGGATTGGCGCTGAGTGGTCGAGGGATTGAGTCCATTTGAGGATTTGGGTCTGAATTGCTTTCAAGAGCAAGTCCGGGCTCCAATGCCGGTATTGCACTAACAAAACATCTCCCCGGGAGGCAAAATCCTACTGGAAACCTGCAGGACTTAGGTGCAAAGTCCTACTGGGTTGTGAAAAACGAGGTTCACTCTCCTGTTAGAATTTAAAGAGTTTAATATAAAGGCAATAAGAGACACATAAAATAAAGCAAAGGGATAACGGCCGGGTGCCTTGGCGCTCTGCCAAGAGCACACCTGATGCCTGAGGTGAGTCCTTTTTATACCATTTTTACTGTCTGTTCTCTATTCATATTAAAACTTTTCTAGGAATTGATCTGCATGGCCACTCCTTGGGTCCGCCTTTTTAGAGCATGCGTAGTCTTCGGCCTTGCGGTTTTATTTCTTTTGCTTCTTGGGGTTGGGCCCGCTAGGTAAGAGTCGATGGTAGGGTGGATCTCTTAATTCCTCAGACAGTCAGGGCTGATTGCAGCTTTGGGCCTCTTTGCCCCCTGGGCAGAGCGGTGATAGCGGCTCTCGGACCCTCCTGGCCGCCCGTTCTCCGGGCAGAGTAGCCTTTGGGCCCTTTTGTTCTCTGGACAAAGTGTTGATCAGCAGCTCCTTGGGCCTCATCCTCTGCTCGCTTGGAGGTTATCTTACTTGCTCACACTTGCTAATATTCTTGCTAAAACGAGAGAAAACTACATCCACACAGCAAAAAGCATTTCTAACATTATATAATATCTACTTTAATACTTTGCGAGAAGCCAATACTATAATACATGTTTATAACATGGGTCTTTTGCAAAGTGAGAAGCCTGAAATCTCGGCTGAGCTTTGGTGGACGCAGGGGCTGGCTGCTCACTGCAAACAAGACTGTTGCCAAACAACACTGTTGCCAAATCCCTAACGGGCCTGCTCTGCTGGGGCCTCACCCCCCGAGTGTTGAAGGGTGCACCCAGGTTTTGCAGGAGTATTTGCCGCACTGGAAGGGTCTCTGCGAAACTAACTCCATTGCAGTTAGAATTGTTTCAGAGCAAGCAGATAGATGTTACCTGGTTCTCTTGAAACTTAGTAGAAAGCTTCACTAGTTGGTGATTAATTTTTATGGTGTTCTCTTTAACATAGAAGAAGATACTGCCAACTTAAGATTTTAAAACAACTATTGTACAGGTGAGAAAATTCAGCAGCATTGTGCCTTAAGTTGCAAAGTGGGGAGTTTTCTCCTGAAATGGGCTACTGTGTAAACTATGGGTTTGCAGCTACCAGCAGTAACAAATAACAAGTACTTTTAAAGCAGTACTAGAACTGGAGCAGTCCTGTATTTCTAATTGTTAGCCAGTCTTTGTTTCCAGAGAATAAGGAATTTTGAGAAAAGGAGACAGGTCTTTGAAATGACATATGCTTTCCACCTTCATCTCAGTACCTTCTTTCGAAAAACAGAATGATGAAAAAAAAGTGTTCTTTTTCTGCTGAGGCAGTCACTCCTCCTGATCAAGAGAAGCATGCTGCAAATTGGAAACAAAACGGGACTGAAGTTCTGTGCATATTAAAAGCGAATGCATGAGGGGTATGAAAGTGGGTGCAGATGTTAAAGTGCCAAAAGGGAAAGCTATATTTTAGGGTACTACAGTAAGAGACAGCGCATGCATTCCTGTCCGTGCACACCGGGCCCATCCGAACCCCGATCCCTACGAGCACCAGCACTGGGCAATGACCCGCCCGTGGCGCCCGTCCCCCCCGCAGCTCCTGCAGGCTCAGCCCCCCGTGGCTGGGGTTCGGCTCCCGCCCGCACCAAAGAGCCGCAGGGGGTGCCCGGGGGAGCCGTGCCTGGCGCAGGGCAGGGAGGCAGCGGGGCGAGGGCGTTCCCCACTCGCTGCCGTGGGCTTTCCCGGGCCCCATATAACAGCCCAGAGGACAGGGGGGAGCCTGGCCGGGGGATCCGCCCGGGTGCTGCGGTGCCATGGAGGCGGCCGAGGCCACGGCGAAGGCACTGCGAGCACCCAAGTGCTCCCGTTGCCGCAACCACGGCTTCGTGGTGCCCGTCAAAGGCCACGCCGGGCACTGCCGCTGGAAGCTGTGCCTGTGCGAGAAGTGCTCGCTCATCACCGAGCGGCAGAAGATCATGGCAGCCCAGAAAGCCCTGAGACAGCAGGAGACCGAGCCGCCAGCCAGGGCAGGCGCAGAGCCCGTTCCGTCGGGCGAAGGCCGTGGGGCGGCAGGCCGGGAGGACGGTGCCCCCGAGCACTGCAGCCACGAGAGGAAGAAGGGCGCCCAGCCCGACAGCGGCGGCAAGGGCACGGCATGCTGGGGGCCGCCGCCACCTCCCTTCAGGGACGACGGTAAGGACCTGTCCGTAAAGCCTCTTCCCAGATCTTCCTGTGTTCTCCTCTTTCCCCTATCAAACGCTGCCACTTGTGCACTTCGCTGATTCCTCAGGCTCCGGCTGCCCGGAGAGCCGCTCCTCTGTCTGTCCCGCTTTCTTTCCCCAGCGGGCACCGGGCTGGCGTGTTGGATCATCACGACCCTGGGCAGCTCCGCAGCGCGGAGCGAGAACAACGTGCTCGGCCTCGCCGCCGCTTGCGAGCTCGAAGCTTAAGCGAGTGGCTTTTCACTGAGAGGGAAATCAGTCTGGGAGTGCAACCAAACTGGGTCTGCTCCACATGTTTCTCTGAGTGCTGTCGCACTGTTTATAAACTCACAGGCACAAGACTGCAATAACAAAAATGCTAAAAAACTCAGCGATGGCAGGTAAATGGGGAAGGTACTGCTGCAGCTGTCTAAAGCATTTTATGGTAGCAGTGTAAAAAAAAAGACCTTTGGCCTTAATTCATACCTGTAGCAAAACCGAAATTTGGCTGGAATGACTTGATGTAAAAGTGCATTTGGTATTTAAGAGAAGGGCATAGACTTTGCAGGTGGAGCAGTTGTATGGTCTGTCATCTCTTAAATTGGTTCCTTTAATACAGTCTTTCATGTGACTTGTCTAGTTTATTACTATGTATTATGGTAACTCTATTCTGTTGATATAATAATGTTACAGAAATCCTTCCTGATTGCAGTAGTCATGAATCTGAGTCTCTGGAGAGTTGGCAGCCTGCAAGACAAAATGTTGTCCTGAGAAGCCATGGGGAAGGACTTGTTTTGGACATCTGTAGTCGCCACAGATTACTGTCAATAACTTCCCATTTTTTGCTTTGTTTTGGAATAAAATTGTTTATAGATGACAGTAGCTACACAGATGTCTGTCAGTCCTTCCCTTAACATTTTTAACCTGCTGACCAACTTCAGAAAAAAGATTAGGCACAAATTATAGTACTCCAGAAGTAAACTTACTTTCAAAGGAAATTCTTTGCCTTCTCTACCAATCGGAGGACCGGCAGACAAGGAAGAAGACCGTATTTACATTCAAATAGCCACTCTACGTCTTTTCTTAAGACTTCGGAGAGGCCATGTAAGATTCAAGATGCAAGATAAAAAGTGAACCGATTTCTGCTTCTGAAGTTGCCTGTGTATGACCCTAAAACTGAGCGTGCTGTAAATTAACTTAAAAAGTGACAGATAGGACTCCATTATTAGAACTCGAAAGTTAGAACTCTGCTGTTTCTGTGGAATTTTGTTTTAAGTGCCACTAGAGTCAAAAGTTAAGGCAGGTTGTTTTGCTCCTGCTGATGTACTGAAAGAATAAGATTCTGCAGACACTGCTTTACTAAGGACAAACTTTCCAGTGCACAAGGCAGAAAAGAATGCAGAATAACTGCACTACAGTGTCGTCTGCTGTACCTTTCCTTAGTTCCTGAAAAAAATCACAAAATCATGGGGAGCTAAACATGAAACCAAAGGACCAGATTTTCCTGAGAGTGGAATTTGCTCCTGCAGCTACTTCTACATAACTGCATAAAATTACATGGATATTTTTATTTGTTCTTTTCTCATTGTTTCCTAGCTCACCCTGCTTTTCCTCCAGAATACACTGTCAATCCAGAATACCTTGAGAGAGAAATCCCGAAAGTGTACCCTGGGTGTTCTGGGGTATATCCTTACCACCCATTTTCCCTGGGATTTGCCATCAATGAGTCAAGCAGTGGGGAAGCACCATCACCTCCAGGGATATCCCTTCAGAGAGGATTCCGACACATTCCTGGCAACTGTGTGCCAGGGAATGCAACCACTGTATCGGTGAGTAGCACACTTTTAATCACCCTTTCTAATACTGCTTTATTTTAGCTGCCTTCTCTCTGTTGAAGTAACCATGAAGAGTCACGCTGCTTATCAGTTACTTCACGGCATTTTGATACATTACACTGAAGAAAACATCAGCAAATGTTGATGTTAATTATCTGACCTCCTTTCAGTACAATTCATCAGTTGATGTTAAGGTAGAGTGATCTGCCTCAAGATGATAAGTAATAGATTTATTATGCTTGTATAGAAATTCCCTGGCATGTTTTAGGGGTTACTGAGAAAGAGGATGGCTGCTCCTGGTTTAAACCAACTAGTCCAATGAGATCCCAGAACAGGTCACAAGGACTTAATAGGTCAGTTTTGCTGTGACATGGTCTGAGAAGTTCTTGCTCCTCAGTTGCAGCATGTTACCCTCTGCACAGACTTCCCACGTGCCAGTATGTGCATTGACATGGCAGCATATGGACAAAAACCCAGAAATGGTCTGATCATGCAGATACATCCTGGAGACAGTCTTTAGATGGAAGGTGATCTGCTTCACGTGTTTCCACAGGTTCCAGATGGAGCTGGAGATTTCCATCAAGGATACTACACTCCTCTGCATCAGTTCATCCCACCAAGTTTTCTGACAGGGATTCATTACATTCCAGCTCCAGTTTCACTGAACATCCTGGCTGAAACAACCAAGGAAGTACATGGTAAGGAAGTATGAGATAAGCCCTGAGAGATTCACTGTTAACCTGGTTTCAGTATCTAACCACAGAGATGGAAACCCAAGAGACCCTGATCCTAGCTAGTTTTGACCTCTGTGATGAAGCCAGGCCTGAAGTCCTGAATCCTGTGACAGATTGTACAGCTCTGGGAAAGGCTGACCTAGGGAAAGACAGCCTGACATGTTTGGGTTTTCCAACTGACAGGCACCTCAATCTCAGGCAGATGTCAAAGGCCCCAGGACACAGAGATATTCCAGAAAATGATCTGTTGATGTTCTCAAAAAGCAAATATTTTTCTACATAGCTAGTTTGCAGGGCATATCTTAAAAATTATTTGGCTGTATTTCAATTTAGACAAATTGTTAAAAAATAATGCGGACTAACACAACATAATTAATACAAAATTTCTTGCTCATCTGAAAATCCTAGATTTTAATTGCTGGAAAAGAAGGATTGAATCTTCAAAATCTCTTAATTCCCACAGGATTTTAAATTTCAGGCATAGATTAAGTCTTTGTGCCCCTCTGTTTTAGGTCTGTGTTATGTACTGTGCCTACATGTGGACATATTTGTGACTATATTCACAAGTTTTTCATCTGGCTGCAGCTTAGCTGTGACCACAAGAGGGTAGAGCTGCTCAGAGAATTAACCACTAATACTGGATGTGCAAATAGCCAGTTTAGTTTTAAATTTATTTTTTATTTTAGATTTTTAAAAATGATGATAAATAAATACAACTTCTCTTCTTGAACGAGAATAAAAAAATTAAGTTGTTTATGAAACAAATTACAATAATCACCCACTGAAAAATCAAGAGGGAGGAGAAATAAGAGAAGTATAATTATCTCATTTGAACTGGAAAGATGTTGATGGTGGTTATGTGGGACAAAATATAAGTTGGGGTTTTTCTGGTCTGATTCCTCAACAACATAAGGCTCGTGCAACCTCATTTTCTGTTAATGTCAGTCCTCTCATAACTCTTCAACCCATTAGCTATTTTCAGCCAAACATATCGTTGTGATCACATGCCTACACAATATTGGTGTGCAAGGGAAGCAGATGCCTCCCACCAAAGCATTTGCTTGCAGCCGTGTCATGGTGTGTGGCTGGCTGTCACCATGCACTCAGTCCTTGACTGGTGTGTGTGTCCCTGGGCCAACAAGCAACTGCCTGCCAGTCAGCCCAGCAGTGGGGACACACTCGGGGCATCCCTGCTCCTTGTCTGGCTGGAAGGCCAAAGAAAAGGAAGCAGGAGATGTGGTGGACAATGGGAATATGGAGAATATGGCAGTGTGGGGGTGTATAGATATTGTAGAAATGTAAAGTTATTTTAAGATACTGATAAAGGCAGTGCGTAGGAGATACTGGTGCACTAGAGGTGAAATAATATGGGCTGAGTTCGAGGGGAAGAGAGGAAAACAAGGGCTAGCCTGCAAATCAGGAAGTATGTGTGAGGATTACTGGGCTTTGTGGCTTGGAGGGGACAAAAATCTGGGGGATGCTGCAGTGGCAGAGAACATGAAGGGAGCTGTAGCTTTTCTGCTGGACTCTGAGGGAACAGGAAGGAACTGGGAGTAGCACACAAACATGGGGGACATGGAGTGAAGTTACAGTATTGCGTGAGGGAAACAGAGGAAATCCAGTCCTGCATTGGTAGAGTGAAGTTGTACTGGCCAAAAATTGATGACAACAGGCAACTGGTTAAAGAAACACCAGGAGAGCAGCCTCCCCCAGGGAGCAAAATGCCATCTAATGACCTCAGCCCTTAACACACACCAGGGAAATCACAGCCCAGGCGCAGTGCCATAGGAAACAATGCATCATGGATTGTGTTGCTCAGAGAACAATCCAGTTTCCTTCGTGCTATGGAGAAAGTAGAAATTAATTCTACTGCATAGCATTTGTGCTCCAGGATATGTAGGAATTTGCAATTGTAACCCAGTGAGGGGGGATAATTCTGCATGAGGTCATACAAAACAGTCTGGCAGCAGAAGATGCAGATGTAAAGGGAAGAGTGAAACGAATAATTCTTTCTGGAATTCAAGATGCTTGAAAAAAGAGAAAAGCTGTAATGTGTAGTGCATAAGGATGTGTTAGGATTGCATAATGTCTTTTTTTTCCAAAATGGAACTGGCTCCAACCTGCAGTTAAACTTGGGAACATCCTTTCTCCAGAAGCCTCCAGAACTGAGGTGAAATGGGCTTTCTGGAAAACTCTTGCAGGAAAATGGATATAGAAAGCCCTACCAGGGTGACAGCTGGTGAGGAGAAATGTCTGTGATCTCTGCCTGAAAGGAAATCTCAGATGAAGACAAATAAAAAATAAAAAAACCTGAAGGCTTACCTGAAAATGCCGTTCCTAGGCTAGAAGCTGCTTCCTGAAGGATTTGAGTTAATATGAGGGCAGGGGTGGTGTGAAGTATAGACCATGTTGTTACACAATTTCATGCAGTATTGACTGGTCATGTTACAGAGATTTGACAAACACAGGGTATGTCCAGTAAAACAGCCAGTAAAGCATCTGATGGTAGACTGATTGCAAATGGTTGGTTTTCTAAAAGAGCAAGCCACAGAAAACCAAAACCCAACTTGCCTGTGAGGAGATGAGGGAGCTTTTCATGCAAATTGGCAAGTAAATACTTTATAAAATGAAATTCCCTAGTTGAATTTGAAAAAGGGGCTATGAATCAGTCTGTCAAGGCCTTTGAGAATTCACAGAGTGTTAAAAAGGCATGGCACAGGTTCACTGTGGGTAAGTGGGCAGAAGTGTCTGCCTCATACTTCTATTCCAGTGCAGCTTCAAATGTGGAAATGTGATTGATTCCAGGTGTAACAAGAACTGAAACAGGGTTTGGGGTTTTGGGTTCTTTGTTTAACTCTGACATTTTTCTATTCTTCATTTTAGCTACTGAAGCTGACAGTGAGGATTCAGGGGTGGTTCATGAACGTGACCTACCTCCTTCTTCCCCAGAATAAACACGAAGAGACCAATCTGTATATTATACACAGTAAATGGGCTGGAGAAGAGCTGAGAGCAGGCAGCACTGTTTTCATTTCTCAGTGTTAGTTAATGAGGGTAGAATAACACTTAATCACTGAGCAGTCACAACAGCTAGAAAGGGATTAGTCCCCTGCCTTACTTTATGATCAATGTTCAAACTACCAGGCTCACAGCTCTGCCTCCCAAGCACTACAAAGCCCATGTTCCTAAAAGGTTTTCCAGTGGAAGCAACAAATGATTATGACTCCAGATTTGTTCCTCTGCTGAGGTTACCTGGCTCCCAGAACATGGTCTCTGAGCCAGGTGCATTCTGCAGCATTTTCATGTTCATGACAGTAGTCAGAAAGATGTTGTTTGTATCAGTTTGCTGTAAAGGAAGTCTGGTTCTGAATGTTACAGAAGAGTTAAGTGATGTGGAGCCTGATGACTGATTGAGAGAAGATGTGAAGACAGCCTGGGTTGCTGATGCACTTGGCTGCCTAAGAACATGATTCAGCAGGGCAAGGGAAGGGTAGGTGCTAGTCTGGAAGGGCATGGCAGGAACTCGTGGAATGGCCTGGTGCCTCCATGTTGTTTTCTGGGTCCTTCAAGGCACCTTCTGTGTAGTGTGTAGGTTGGGGACAAAGTTATTTGGAATCACCTCTTGTCACACAGGCTTCACATCTGACATTTTGAATGTCCTTGATGATTTACATGTGATTTCAATGTTGTTTAACTCATGACAGCTGAAACTAAGCAGTACTGTTTGTTTCTAAAGGGCTCCTGTAGACAGCTTTACACGTGTGTACTGGAAGTGCACTGTGGCGTAGCCAAGGTGTGGAGAGATTTGCCCAGGACAAAACACCAGTTAGAATAATAATTAGTCAAATCCATCCATACTATGATTGTCAATGATAATCTTTAATTAAAAATGAATGGGACATTACTGTTTTGCCTGGACGAATTGGTTTTGTATCAAGTGGATCAGTTGTTAATGTTTGAATAATTGGGGTGGGACTTTTGTATAATTAAAAAAGATCATTAAACTGTTGTTATGGTTGGATGTGTGTCTGCATGTAATTTTTCTAGCCAAATGTCAGATGTTGTCCTGAACAGCTCTGTGTAACAGACTTGTCTGGAGAGAGATATAGGCCTCAGTATTTTTTTTCTAGTCTGTCTGCTTCTGTAGAGGTGAGCACAGTAAAATAAACAGACTTCTTTTCTGATACTTGTATTAATAATCCCCTGCTCAATGCAAGAAGTAAAGAAGTTCTGCTAGGCTGAACATGTATCTTTTCTTTAAAGTAGTAGATGATCTGTTGGAATGCTTTGCAGCACTGTGTTTTGGGGCAAAAGTGAAAGTGGCAAATTTAGAACTGCCAAGAGAAAAAAAAGAGAAACACGTTTCTCTATATAGCAAAGAATCTGATGTACAGCTTGTTATAGATCAGATTCACAATAGGATCTTTGCTTCCAGGAATGTCCCAGAACTGCTGTCTGCTTGGAAAAGTCTGGATACCTCTTTGTTTTCAAAACAGAATAATCTACAAATAGAAATACCGTAAGTGCCCACAAGTTCCTCTGTGGATGGAGGGTTTGGTTTTTATAACATAATGATTTAAGAAAATACTAAGGTCCAGGATGAATACTTGAACCGGCTCCTTCCCACGTATTTTTGGAAAGTCACATTCAGTATTGTATTACTCCTTAAATACCAAAGTAAGGTGGATTCCAGCCTATTTCACTGACTCTAACACACTGTAGATATACTGCACAAACAGCACTGTTTGCTCTCTGTTCTACTGGGCTGGTGACTGCTTCCAGATTGCCAAGCCAAACTCCTTATTTTCCTTTTCCTCCATCTTTCTGAACTATCATCAAGTGAACCAAAGCCTTTACTTTGGCTGTTTGAAGGATGGTCTGGCACTCCAGGAGGGTCTCTCTCACTGCTTTGCTGCAGATAAATGGGCATCTCCAGAGGGATGTAGTGAGTTTAAGGAAGAGCCAGAGAAAGTCAACTAAACTAAAAGGATGGAGAAGTTGATCACTGGGGGAATCTTAAATAAGATTCTTCAGTCTGGGGAGGAGACTCAGTTTTAGAACATGTCAGGTGTGGCTGAGTAGCTGTAAAACCATTACCAAACCTTGCTGCTTTATACACTGAAGGACAAGAAGGTGACCAGGGGCAAAGAGTCAACTGGTTTTCCTACAGCTGTAGGTAAACAGGCCAATCCTGTTTAATATGCTTAATCATATCATCAGTCAAACTCCGTGTGGTGTCATTTCAGACTTGTACATTTCAGGAAACTTGTCCCCATGTTCTTGCACCTATCCCTGCCTAGAAAAGTAAATGATTTGCTAAGAGAATTGAAAGTGGGTAACTCTCCAGCTGACAGCATGAACTATCTTAAGTGGGTAATTCAAGGTTTCATTCTTCCACTTTGTGCTCAGCTTGTCCTCTTTAACCAAGGAAAAAAAATTCCTTGACAACTGGTGTTGTCATACTTCAAAGTGAGTAATTTTAATTCCAAACTTAGTGCCAACCAGTGTTTCCAATAATTAAACTCTGTGATCTCTTCTGACTCCATTTATTTAAATAAATGACTTAGGGATAATGAAATCAGTTTGGATTGAAATGGAATGATTTGGATTAGACAAGTCACTCAGAGGTTGTTCCAGCCTAAATCATCCCAGAATTTTTTTGTTTTTTATTAAGGCTGAAGCCACACAGACTTTGGTTGAAATAATAAAATTTGTGAAGGAAAGGATTCCTTTTGCTTCTGAAATCTTTCTGCATGCAAGCTGCTACTGGTTGCAGTAGGAAATCTGCATATATGCAGTTGTCATCATCACTATTTTCAGATTTCTGAGGATTTACTCCCTTGAGCCGAACTTCTGAAGATTGGGACTCCTAACACCTGACCCTTCTGTCAATTCTCTGTCCTTGCTGCAAGTCCCTGGGTCATCACAGAGCCACAAGCTCTTGTTTGTTCCTTGAAGAAGAAAACCTGGAATGAGGAGGCAGTTCTTGAACATTTACTCCCAGCACTAATTTCCTTACTTTCAGTGGAATTCCTTGTGAGGGTAGAGAGTGGACAGCATTGGTTCGATACGCAAGTTTAGGATCCAGATTTTATACAGAGGTGTCTGTGACACTCAAAACCCTCAGATTATTGAAGATCTGCATATTTTTTTGTAGGAGCTTCTGAAAAAATGAAAACAAACCCAAGAGATTCTACAAGGATAGTATGATATGTCCATTCTGCAAACATATGTAGGATTCATCTGTCACTTCCCTGCAGCAGACTGCTCAATGTTAACACTCTCAGGCTATCGGCTTCTACATCTGGACTGAAGCAGGTTTTCATATGACAGTAATTATAATACTCCTTCTAGGTTTTTTTCTTCTTGGAATTAGATGCACCCATTTGGAAACCTCTGAATCCATAGCAAGACTATAGCTGGTTTTTCCACATTAATGAGTAGTTAATTTTAAACTGCAATCCAAAGAAATATTTAATTGCTTACCAATAAAGTCAGCTTGCTGCAAAGAAAAATCTCCTTCCCCTTAAGAAAATAGTTTTCAAGACAGAAAAATTCCTTATGATGTGAAACATAACTATTTTAGAACAGTGAAAACTTTAATTAAATCATTCTTATAGGCAAGTGGGTCTGCTTTTCCCATTTTTTTGCCCAGTATTTTACTACTGCAACATTAGCATTAGTCACAGAGTTATGTCTCTGCTTAGCTTGCCAGAATGTGAGGGAGAAATCCAAACGTAAAGAGAGACTTTGTGGAAAGTATTCCTGAAATCAGAGAAGGACTGACTGCCTGTTTTACTGCAGCCTAGGGAGAGCTCCAGATCCACCCTAGATGCCCAGGCAGTGACATGTCCACACAACCACCTTGTGCATTTGACTTTTCTATATCCTTACAGGTACATCTTATTATACACAAGTAAGCTTGGCTTCAACAATTCTGAAAGATTCCCCACAAAAACCAGATTTATTTTGGTATTACTTTTAATTACAATGGGTAACATTTTTCTCATTTCTTCTTGCTGGCTCTTTGGATATTGTCCTCAGCCAGGCAACATTAGTGGTGACCTTGCTTCTGATTCCATAGGGTCATCCCCTATAGATCTAGTTGTGATTTCACACAGGTTTATTTTGTTTTACACAACCACCTTCACTGGAGGCATGTCTGGTTTCATTTACTAATTACTGTCAGGGTTTTATAACCTTACTGGTACAGAGTATTCAAAAGTGCCCAAGCCACATAAGCTACAGCAAATATGAAACATTTCTTCTTAAAAAATTGCCCTTTTTTTCCAGAAAATGTGGTTTAAATAACAGTCACATACATAGTTCCCTGGGAGAACCTTACCATTTTTTTCACAAAAGTCTGTTTTTCATTAAGAATTGTATTCTTTTGATCAAGGTGCAAATCGACTGTTTCTCATGTTCTTCCAACAGTAAATATACACTTAAATTCCAGAAATTCAAAAACCTCGTGTACCTGCAGATGGCTGATTTGTTACATCCCCTTCCTCACGTACCCCCTCATGTTGTGAAATGGCTGTTCGCTTCCCAATGTTCCTCAATCCTGGGATTACAAATCCTTCCTGCCTGTCTCCAAAGGCACACACAGGGCTGGAGATCTCAGGGTGTGGAGTTTCAGGGATGTACAGAGCCCACACCAACCT
Source organism: Corvus hawaiiensis (assembly GCF_020740725.1). Taxonomy (NCBI): domain Eukaryota; kingdom Metazoa; phylum Chordata; class Aves; order Passeriformes; family Corvidae; genus Corvus; species Corvus hawaiiensis. The sequence continues at coordinate 28,106,322 of NC_063221.1, forward strand.
GGGTCACCTTCCTTGCTGTCCCAGCCGGCAGCTGCGCTTTGTTTTCCCTCAAAACACCTCACGGTATTTTTGCATGGCCAGTGCAACAAATGAATCAGAGAGCCAACCCTCCAAAAAAAAAAATTAAGAGGAATAACAATATTCACCTTAAGACGCAAATCACCTGGCGTACTCCAAGGGAACGCTGCGGAGGGAGATGGAAAATCAGAATACCGATTCGTTTCCTTGGAGTTTGGGGAGCGAGTCATGGCGGAGAGGGAAAAGGGCCGGCCCTCCGCTAGGGGGCGCTGGCGAGGCCTCAGCCATGGCGCGCTCACCTCATGAGCGAACGGCCCCTCTCCGGGTCCTGTCCCTGCTACCCGTGGGTGTCGGGCTCCCGCCCCTGCTCTGCGGCAATGGACTGTTCATTCACGCCACTGGGCAAACAGGTATAGGCTCGGGGGTTGAGTCGTGAGTCCCGTGGAGTTTTGCTGCCGCGGTAGTCACACATGGTGCCCAATTCCTCAGTGTGGGCAGAGGTTCGGGTAGAGCGCAGCGATGGCTTCGTGCTGAGGTGGAGTTGCTGGTTCGCAGCTGGGCAAGCACCTGCCCTTCTGTCAGCTCAGCTGCTGTAGAGCGCGGTGCTGCCAGCACCGAGACTCTGGGGTCTGTCCCCGCATGGGCCAGTGCCTTCAGAGCTGGACTCCATGGTCCTTGTGGGCCCCTTCCAACTCGGGATATTCTGTGATTCTACAGCCTTGGCGATTCTGAGGGGAGAATTTCCATGGAGAAGGTTATTCCGTGTTACACTGGTGTTTGTTACCTAGCGCAGAGCAAACAGCCCTCTGACAGTGCTCCAGGGAAGGGGTGCACCTAGGCCAAGCCAGTGCTGGTGGCAGGATGGCAGCGAGGGATAACTACAGTTAAAACCAAGTTTTGGAAGGCAGTTATGGTATTGGACTTTCACAGTATAAATCAAGCCCAAAAGATATTACCCATGCTTGATACAGCTTTGCATTTGACGCCCATTTAAAAACTTCTTGCTTTCAGACTATTACTACAATTTGAGAAGTCTTAATACAGAAAACACCACACCTGTAGCATAAAAACAGCAAAGGAAAACATTTAAAACCTAACCTAGAATACCTTTATGTTTTAAGTAATTCAACACAATTATTTGTGGCTTTGGATTCCGTGGACCTAAAGTTAGCTAATAATGGACATTTAACCCTAATGAGACTTGTGCTGATTCATGTTGAACTTCAGTCTAAGATTCAAGGTCAAATGAAATCTGACTCTTTCAGACCAATTTATGTCTTTACAGTGCTTCATACTGGCTAAACTAATTTGGTTTGTTGACACCAGTTTCCAAGTTCAAAAGTAAAATTTTAGAGGAAGAGAGTTAACCAGGGGAACAGATTGCCAACACGGTGGTGTGAATTTTCCTTTTCTCTTAAGTGTAAACCAAGCAAGCAAGTTTCTCTAGAAAACATGCAGGTGGGTTCTGTGAAATGTGTGTTTCATGCAGTAGATAATCCAAACTGTTCTTAGAGCCACAGAAAGGACTGGAAGCTCAGGAAGGCACTTGCCTTCTGGGGTAAGCAATTTTCAATCTGCCTGCTGAAAGGATCCAGTGCTGTAAGAAAGGGCACTGTAAGGAGGAGAGTGCTGTGCCTTCAGGACTGTCCATTTGTTTCAGTGTGATTGTGTTACTTTCAGTTCAAGTCTCTGTTTTTGAGGACTTCTCTGCATGAGAGTTACATATATTTGTATAGCAATATAAAGAAATTACCTTCTTTGTGTAACTGTAGGAAAAGAATTGGTCAAAGATATTTTTATACCAAGTTTCAGGCTTTCCCCCTCTAAGCTCAAGCTTGTCAAATTGATTAGTGATTATTACAGTGTTTAAATCATACAGATTCTAAGTAGATGTTAAATAAGCTAGCTCTTAGTGGGTGATTCATGAGGCAGGGTGCTGTAGTAGTTGAAGCTGAGTCAGGAAAGCTTTGTTCAATACTTGACCTCAGTCCCACTGAGTAAAGTCAGGCAGTTAATTCTCTTCTTGTCCTGGTTTTGTCAGATCAATGGTCTTAACCTTTTTGGACTTGAAATGTTTGCAGAAAAATGATGTCTGAGAGCTGTTTAAATTATATAAACCTGTGGAAGCACAGCTTGTGTACAGACTTGTTGTGCATGGTGTCCTTTGTGCTAGTGTTCTAGAGCAGCGGGTTGTAATTAAAGGCAGTTTTAAAGTTTTTTTTTTTCTCCTAGAGTATAAACCTCCCTTCCAAGAAAAAGGCATTCTGTTGTCAAAGTTGAGTGAGAGAATGAGGAAATGAAGAATCTTTGCAGAAACAGAGCTAGAATGTATCACAGTGTAGTAGGGTCTCCAGTAGGGAAAACCAGAGAAAATAGGACTCAGAGTCTACAAGGAGCTAATGGGGACCTTGCAGCAGTCACACAAATGTATTTACTATTGGCCACAGTTCACTTCTCAACTTAATGTATTTCAAGTGCGATTTCCTACATTATGTCTTCTGATACATTCAAGCACAGCAGTTCTGGAAGATTGCCTTCATCCATACCAGACACAAGACTTTCTCCCCTCAAACACAAATCTTTTACATTTGACTAAATGAGAGCCGCAGTTGAGAGGAATAAATTTGGTGAAGAAACCAGAAACTTGCAAAGCAAATTACTGTGGTTGGAGGGCCAGTGTTTCATCCAGTGAGTTCAGTGCCTTTTGGAGAGATGTGCAGTAAGAGGCAAGAAAAACATAGGCTAGCTCTCAAAAAATGTAAGGAAAACTATACATTGAACTACAACCAGAACACAGGCTCAGAGCCTTACAAGATGTTTGTTCCCTGGGAGAAAAGCAACATGTGATCCCGAAAGCAAAACTGTAAATATCTCTGGCAAACGACAGTGTGTGATGTTTAGCTGGAATATCCCAGCAGTGTTACTCTGAAATGGAAATTCCAAAGCAGAATTTACCATTTTCAGTAGAATCCTTGCTAAAAGCATAAAACACACCTGCATGATGATGGTGAGGGGCAGTTTCTCAGTAGGAGCAGGAATGAGTCACTGTTTGGAGAACACATGCAGAACTGATACAGTCAGAAGTGTCTGACTTTGGGTGAGCTGCATCTTGCCACAGAATCACAGAATGGTTTGGGTTGGAAGGGACCTTTTAAAGGTCATCTAGTCCAACCCGCCTGCCATGGGCAGAGACATCTTCCACTAGACCAGGTTGCTGAGCAAGTAGAATAATTAAACTGTGTTTAATGGGGATAATCTATAGGTTTTTGAGTGACTGGTGATAGAATTGTTCAATCTGAGCAGTGATGGAAATAAAGAGGCCAGATTGGTATCTTCTCTAAGGATAATTTTTGGATCATCAAAAGTTAAATTTAATTCTCCACAAAGTGCTGTATCCTCAGGTAACACTACCTGCGTGAATAGGCACCGTGTATATTTACATAATCAAGTTCATGTTTGAGAGGCTGGTTTTAGTGCCCTGATTGGGAAAATAAGATCTTTTCCAACAGGTGGTTAATTTTACGTGCGCGTGAGCAACATCAAGTAGCAAATTTTATTCACTATTTTAGAATGCTACCCATTAAACAGAGAGACTGTATATTTTACAGGTTACAAAACTGTCTTGTCAGAAAAGCAGAATTTTTAGCTTTCTATTCCTTGCTGAGGAGCATTTTACAAGATAAAAATGTGTTAGGAGTAGTGTACTGAATAATAAGTGAGAAGTGAATTGAAATGGCTTTGCATTTTTTAGAAATAACCATTTTAATCAAATATTCATGAATGATTCTAATGTTTGCAGAAGTTCTGACTGAATTGGTTGTTGTTGATTATATTGATTTTTCTGGACCTTGGTTTTACATGAAGCCAGAGCTCCATGGCCTTCAGAACACTTTTCTCTGTAACTGTGAATTAAGTGCTGAAACATTAAAGGACTAAGCGTTTCTCTTGGTACTCTCTGCCCTTTCTGCAGTGAGCAAACCAAAGTCAATATCCCCATAACAAACTGGATATTTGAATGCAAAGTTTGGTCTGAGCTAGAGAAGGATGTTTCTTCCCATCTACAGATTTATTTGTGTTGAAAAGTAACAACCTGTGGCTAAGGAAATTCAAAGCTTTAGTATGTAGTTTACCTCTCTTTACCCTTGTGTAGGAAGTGAGACTCCCAGGGAGAATGCAAGAAAATGCCTTCAGAAATTTGGAGTTTAACCTGTTTCGGATTGATAGTAGATGTACATTTGACTGCAGAGAAGCCAGTCCTTTAATTTTGCCTTGTTTGTTTTTTTGACTTGAATGTGATGATACCTTAAAACACATATGGAAAATACAGGCCCCTTCTGAAGGGTATGTACAGAAATAATGCTGATGTGTAGCTCTCTTCCACTGCCCTCCACTCCTTTTACACGTTCATGTGGCTTATTCTCTTAAACATGTGAGGACTTGGCAGTTTAATGAGCCTGACAAAAATTCCACAGTAAAATTGAAAATAAAAGTCAATTTCTTCAATAATTAATCACAAGAAACATTGGCATTTCTCTGAAAAGACTTTTCCCAACTAAAGAGAAATGTTTAAGACAGATGTCCCAGAGACACAAATGCTTGTCAGGGACTGGAAAAAGAAAGACCTATTGGTGTAAAGAACAAATTGCAATATGCTCTTCTTTTAACTTTTGGATGTTTGTCCATTCATGCTGATTAAACACTCTGGAATATTTTGTCAGGTTTTCCAGCATTGTTGAACTGAGTTAAAATGTAATTGACTTAAAACAAGTAGAACAAAACCCTCATGTAATAAATGTCAGGTTCATGCTGACTGGAAAGAAAACACCTTGTTCCTGACCTATGACCCTGTGCTTGTGTTAAAGCACAAAGTGTCCAATCATACAAGTGGAACATAAAACCTTTCACTATTCACTTTCTCCATGTAACCAGGCAGGTATGTGGGAGTGTGGGCAATATAAGAAGCTGGCTTTTTATTTATGTAGAAATTTGATAGTGCGCCTCACAGAGGAGCCTGGTGAAGGCTCAGCCAAAGATAAGACTCTTAACTGATGAGCACCATGGAGCAGATCCTGTAGAGTCACTGGTGTCCAAGACTGGTTTGGAGCATGGGGCAGGCATCTCTCTGTGGGTGATGGGCAGAGCTGTGGCTGCTGAGCTGACGTGGTTCTGCCTGCCTCAGTGTGCAGCCATCCCCTGGCTTGTAGGCCCTGCACCTTCCTGCAGGGCACACCTGAGCTGCACAACCCTGGCAGTGGTCACATTCTTCAGGAGACAGGCAGGAAGGTGATGGCCACGATAACAACATTGTGATAGCTGAGCCATGTCTGGCACTGCTGTGGGAGATTCCCTCTGGAACAGGGAATTTGGTATTTTGCCATATACTGGCACAGCTTTAATGGCAGGCATGGGCAATGCCTGTTCTTGACTCTTGTTTCTCCTTTGGGCAGTGTGTGTAAGCAAGCATTCACGCCCCATTTAGTTCAAGTGGATCTTTGGGGACCAGGTGGTTGCAAAGAAATCCAGAAAGAGGCATGGGTTGAAGCTGCCTTTCAGTAGCATCTTGTTGAGGAGACAAGAGAGCCCAGATTTGTAAGAGAGGATTCAACAAATGAAACTTTCAGTGGGAGTATCTTCTGTTCTTGTGTTTAACCTCCCTCTCCAAAGCCCTTGGTGTCTGAGTGTAGTGGCAGCAGATTAGTTTGCCCTCTTGCTGTCAGTGAGGAATGTGTTGGTTCTGTAGATACCCCGCTGTGTGCTTTTCCAGTTTTCCTTTCAGTGTAACTCATTGCTTCCAAGCACAAGCTCCTGACCTTCACTTGTGCACTCTGCCTTGTTGTGCGCTTTCCCAGTTCTTTGCACTTTCTATTTAGACAATAAAAGGACCGAAGGGAAAACAATGTTTCTTTATGTTAGAAGTACAGCAGCCTCACATGTCAATATTTCTTTTCCCCCTGTGCACTCTGACTTCGTTTATTTTTTTAAACACTTTGGCTTCTTTTGAGGAGATTCGAGTTCCAGAGCAAACCAGTTTGCACAATGTGCTCAGCTTCATGTTGCACTGAACTGATCGCATTTGTTATGTCTACCAGCTGATAGAGTTTTCTGAAAATATTTAGCCTGTAATGTAACCCTCCCTGGTCTTCTGTTTTTATTGCAAACATGCAATTAATCACCTTAATTGTTCCAATTACCCAGAGGCCCAAGTGATTATGATAAAAAATGAATAAATAAAGATAGTGATGGCATGGTGTGGCTGTAGGAATGAGGTGAGCATTCAGCACAGCTCAGGAATTTTCCACTGGTTCTTTTATGTCAGGTTAGATGTCCTGGAAGTGGCTTGATGCACATGCTGGGTGTCATATAATGCAGCCTGAATAATCCCTGCCTTTTTGCTGATCACTGTGTGCTGCTGCCCAAAATGTTACTGCATTGGGCAGCACCAAAAAGTGTGAACCAAATATAACTGCATGGGAAAGAGTTGAGGAAGTAAGCAGACATTGGCTTAGAAAATGATATTTAAGAAACATTTGCATCGACAAGACCAGCATCATTTAGAGGTCAGATATATATATATATGAATAATTCTAATTCCTGAAAATATCTGCAACCAAAATGAAACCAAAAGGCTGTTTCTGTTCTTTGTAAATTAAAACCAGTGCAGATTTTCTCCCTTTCAAACAATTCTCATGCTAGGAGCTTGAGTCTATAATAAGTTTCACTTGTTTGGCACATCCTCAGGCCCAGTTAAAAATCCTTGGAAATGGTTCTAAAAGTAATGTCCAAATACAAACCTGTTGAGCAGTGATCCTGGTTGGTGTGCCAGGGAGAGCTCTGCACTTCCAAAACTTCTGGAAATCTCCACAATGACTCTGACCAGCTCTGGGGAAAATAAAGCCAACCATAGTCTGAATTTCTTCTGCTAGGAAGGAAATGGTGTTCTAATGTTCCAGAAAAGTGCAAACTACATGCTTTGATTTTGCTACTGAGAGGCTATTGGAGTTTGCAATGTTCTCTAAGAAATGTATATATTTTATTTAATTATTTGTGTGTATATATATATATGAGGATATAATTCTTAGCTCATATTAGCATTACATCACTGTTTTATCTGTTCTAAATCTGGGTCACTCCTGAATTACATTGCTGTGAATGCAGATGGAGCTTGGACTACAGCACAGGTCTGAAATGCTGTTTTCTAATAGGATTAGTGAGTCATTTGTGTCCAGATGTGGCTTTGTTTGGGGAAAGGGAGTGGGGGTGGGGTGAGGAGGTGGTGTCCTGACTTCAGGTCCTCCCAACATCCATGAGAATTTTCAGCACTTTGTTGCCCATCCTTGCAACTCTTCCTGAAGCACAGGGAGCTGGAGAGAGCCGGGGCAGTTCCTGGGATTGATCCACTTGAGGCTGACCCAGAGAGAGGGCAGAGGCAGGCAGTGTAATGGAGGTGTTTCCATGCTAGGAGGGATTGAGCTGGTTAGGACTTGAGCTGTCAGAGATGTGGGAATGGATGTAACAGAGGCTTACAGAACCCTAATCACCACGGAGCCAGCAAATGCAAAACACACTCAGTTGCAAAAAGTCAGGAGACCCCAGGGTACATGGTGTTAGGTGGCAGGATCCTACCAAGGCCAAAAAGATGAAATTATTTCAGTGGGAATTGGACAAAATAACAGGGAGAGGCCCATGAGAGCTATTACACAACAATATCCAGGGCACCAGAACAGAACGCTGAATAGGAGTTTAATTGATGTGACCCTGGACTTAATGCTGATGGTGCTTCTCCCTGGAACAGTGGTTCCCTGAAAGTCTTTCTGCTGGGCAAGTATGGGCTGGCTATTAACCTCTGTAATTTCAATGTTTTTAATGAAGTGGGCAGAAGTCAAATGGTACAAAAATCTTTATTATATAGGTTTGTCTTTGCTTGTACTCTATAGGCATCACTTGCAGTCTGGGCTGGCTGTACACAGCTAGCCCATCATCTGACAGAAAAAAAATAATTATACCATTAATCTGGACATGTATATTTTATGGGAAAAATTAGTATGCCACCCTGTTAAGTAAATATTTACAAAGATCTATAGTCTAGAAAATGCTGAGGGACAAAACAAATGCCAGTTAATTCTGTATACTCTGGATCAGATTTCAGCTACAGTCAGTGCCAATTATAAAACTGAATGGAGTGACACAGTATATTAAGGAACATATAATTTGTCATACAGTGTCAACATTGCTGGCATTTTATATTTCTTGAGGTAGCACTTTTGAGCCAAGTCTTGTAAAGTGTCCCAAAATCTCATTTAGCATGTCAAAAAGTGTATTTGTTGTTAATTCTCTGAATGGTGGAGAAAGAGCCTTTGTGATTGACAGCTTTTGACAGTCATAGCTGGCCTAAACCTCTTAATGGTGGGATTTAGCCTGTTACAAGAATGGAGTGTTTGAATCCAGCACTGCTAGAAAAGGCTGTTCACTGCAGTGACTGAAATAGCATTTTCGTGAAATAGTGTGGGGGTATCTTCAGACTCTGACCTGCTGACCTCTGACCTCCATCACTTAATCTTAAGAAAGTCAAAACAGAACAAATCACAACTAAATGGGCAGAAATTCACATTTTCTGGAAACACATGCAAACCCAAACCCTAAAATTATTCTTTATTTGGTGGTTACTAGAATTGGAGTCTTACAGCCCTAAACACATCCTGTTTATTTTATGCCACTTCTCTGCCCTGTGTCCCAGATAGCTGAGACATCTTTAGCATGAAGTGTTTAACACTGAGGTGGCTTCGTTACCTAAAGCTGGGCAGCTCTCCTGTGTTGTGAGAGTAAAGCAACTTTTTGTGCTCTTTTTGTGCTCTAATAATGCCTAAAGGCCAAAGGCAGCTCCACATCTCCAGTGATGCTCAGCACTGGGAGGGAAAGGCAGGCATGGGCTGTATGCTGAGGACACAGCACGCTCCTCCAGGAACTCTGGGAGGAAGGGAATGGAATGGCGCTTACTTTTCCAGAAAAGGTGAGATTTTTACATTTTACATAGTATTTTATTTTGAGACTTCGTGATGTGTGGGAAAGCATCACTTGGCACCAGTGAGCATCAGAGTGGCTTTGCTCATGCTGTCCCTTCCATACTCTTGCACTCCTGACTCTTTCAATTCACTGGTGCTGCAGTGTGATTTCAAGAACTCAGAACATATTTGTCCTGCACAAGCATAGTGAAATTGGATACCTTTTTTTTTTTATTAAAAAGATGAAGTTGTTTTGGCTGCAGTAAAAGCTTAGAACAATGTTTTACAATGAGGGAGAGATATATGACATGCAGGCCTTTTTGTAGTACACTGTTCTTACACAACTCATTAGAGGACCTAAAAGCTCCTTGTATTCTGGGCTAAGCCTGATTGCTGTGCTTTTCCTATATAATATTTTATAAATTCCCATAAAAGAAAGAAACACTAAACTAAATTAATGTTTTGAAGTACTATGACTTTGACTGCAAATGAGGAATAGGACTTTGATTATTGCCTAAAAATTCAGTCTAAAATGTCATTTTACATGCTATCCTAAGTCAAGGCTTATTTTGAAAGCAAGCTTTTGACAGCAAAAGTAAATTGACATGACTATCTGCATAAGGCTGGATACCTTTTGTGATGATGGTTTCAATTACCATCATCTTTTCAGCACCTTCCGATGCCATGAAAGGAAGCTTTCTTCACTGCTTTTCAATGCAGAGTCTGGCATACCGAAATATCAGCCACACTTCCTAGGAAAATTTTCCTGCAAAGCAGCTACCTGTAAGTGTAATCAATATTCCAAAGCTTTGGGCCTAAATTCTGCCACCTACATGTACTGGCTGTGCAAATTCTTCCACTGAAACCAACATGGCTTTTTGCATAAAACAACCTTGTGAGCCACAGGATGAAATTCTCTAAGTTACTACTTTGACTGTGTTTTGTGCTTTCTACTTGTGCTCCATATAGGAAAGATAGTTAAAAATTCAGACAAAAGAATAAACCTCATAACTTGGATTAACTTTTATTTCATTTTTGAAACTTTTTAACAACCTGCTAAATGACAGTTAGCAAGAGTCTTCCTTGACATATGCTCTTTGAAATCACAACTGAATGTGGGTCCTTGGTTTAAGGAATTTTTACTGAGTTTTCATTACTTTTTTAATTACTCTGTTACTTTTCTGCTTGGCTGAAAGGAAAAAGCTGGTTCTAGTCAAAACACTGTAATTAAATGTTCTGTAATGCAAACTCATGCATAGTGGGAAGACCTGGCAAGTAGTGAGACACTTCACAGCTTAATGTTTACATTTGGCTGTCTGCTTGTGTAACAACTGTACCAGACACTGAACGAGCCCAGGCTCAGATATTGAATGTACTGAAGCTTCTTTCAGTTTCTGACTTCATATATATCATTGTGCAGCCCAGCCTTTATGCACATCCTGCTTATGTGCCCAGCTCTCCAATAGGTACAGTAAAAAACCCCCAAAATAGAAAACAAAACCCCTTTCGGATGATAAAAAGTGGAGTTAGTTGTGGGCTTTCTAGAGATTGTCCCTCTGGGATATGGAAGGCAAGACAATTGCATCACTCAGTGTTACCAGATACTATGAAGAAATCTGGAAGCCTAAAAATGGAGATTTGCACCTCATTTGTGGCCAGGAATGGATCACCTATAAGACACTTGCATGTCATTATCATAGATTTTTATTTGTGCTATAGGAGTGTGCACTGAGAGCAAATCTAAGACTCAGTTAAGCCACAGCTGCAACACCATCATCCTTTTGCTCTAAAAATTCTGTTGGCAAAATGAACAAAACCAGCAGAAGACTGAAGAAAGGAACTGGAAACAGACACAAATCCGAGCAGGATGCTGAGAGCCAGGGCAGCTCATTGGCAGCCTGGGTATCACCTCGGGCTTTGTTCTGCATGTAGTTCTGTGGAATCTGCTTTGGGAAGAAGGAGCTAAGGCTTCCTTAGTATTGTTCATCAGTTTGTTTTTAATGGAAAACAGTTCATTTTCTCCTTTTGGCAGCATGCACACAGTAAGCTGTTGCCGCCCTTGGTCAGAGAACCAATACTGCATTTCCCTGTATTTTGGTTTTACCCCTTTGAATTTTCCCTCTGTGAGGCTTCTCTATCTCTTTCCCCAGCTTTCCTCCCAAGCTTCTCACAGCATTGCAGCCATTTGGTGCAGCTTGTGATTGTGTTCCTGCTTTTCCCTGACTCCAAACACCAGTGCTGCATCCAGATTACTCATCCCAGGGAGAACTGGTGCCAGCAGAGAACCTACGTTTTCTCTTTGGCTCTCAGATGCCTCTCTTTTTCTTTCATCCCATTCAGTTCTCAGCTTGTTACCAGCATTGTCATCACCTGATGACTCTGCTGGAGCTGCTGGTGTCTGTGCAGCCCTAAGCCTGGTTTATCCAGTTTATTAAACCAGTTTTACAGCTGATTAATTTCGTTTTAGAGGCCTAAAACTGCTGAGCATGGGGCAAATTGCTGTCAGCCATGGGGAGGGGAGCATCACTGCCAGCCAGAATCTGGCTGCTCTCTCCTCCTGACACATCCAACAGCCCATGAGGAATCACTTCTGTTGAAATTTCTGGTGAGGAAGAAATTTCAAGCTGGCCAAGACCTTAAGATTAAAATTCATCTTTCTTACTTTCTTTTAAAGTACCATGATGTAATTGCTGAAAAATAAATGGTCAAGATTGTGGTTGTATTTTTTAAAAGAAAGATTGTCTTTCCAGCAGCTCAATTTCCCCAGCACCAAACTGGGAATTAGTTCAACACAAACATAGGAGGAGAGTGTCATATTCTGAAAAGCTGCCTGCAGAACCTGCCTTTTCTTTTCTGGCGTGTTACAGAGTTGGGTGCATTTGTGCAGATTCTGAATAAACTTAAGAAAACTTGGCTTTTGTCTAAAGAAACTTTAAAAGCCCCAATCCCTAGTCTTAGCTCACAGCCCTCTGTTGCAGGCTGACTGGGAAGCAGGGATGGGTCATTCTGGATGGTTCCTCAGATGCCCACTTTGTAGGAGTATCTTTCTTGCTGCTACACTGGCTCTTGTTCTTCCAATCATGCACAATATGGCTCAGTGTTAATTCTGTTACCTACAGGTTTTGGACCTGAATTCACATTCAGATCCTGCCTTTCTGCTTGTTCTGGCTCCCTCCAATTGCTCCAGTTTACTTTCCCACTCACCTTCCTGCACCAGCATAGCTGCTTTGAGCTTCCCCTGCCTGTGATGAGCAGCTCCTTTCTAGGACAACTCCTCTGGCAAGTCCCACTCCTTCCAGCCCCTCCACATCCTGCATTGTCCCGTCCTTTCCCAGTCAATCACTGGTGCTCAGCAGCCTCTGTGGCTTTATGTCAGATCACATTTTCTCTTCTGAATTTGCCCACTGGGTTTTCAGGGAGGAGCTTCACTTTTCAGTTTTGGTGTTTAAAAGCTACAACCTTTCAGGGCCAGCAGAGCATCAGTTAAAATAATAAAGGCACTAATTAATTGACAAGATGTTTTCATTCCAATTTAATCTGCCAGAATTTAACTCTGCCTGGAGGACATAAACTGTCTTCCCTTTCCTTTTGGTTTCTATACCTTCCAGTTCTAGCACTTGTGAGGCTTTACTTAATCCAGTGATTATTGCTGAGGTAGTTTGAGAAGCCAGTGTGAAAACAGACACAAATATCAAAGGCATCTGTCACCTTTTTTAAGGTGTCTTTGTGTCTTTTGCTTTCTATTTGAAGGAGCATGGTCTGACAACAGCATTTCTAAGCTGTCATATTGTATTTCTGACTGTTTCAAAGACTCTCCAGTGATGAGAAACTTAGAAGAGTTTCTGATTGTTTTTCTTTCCACAACATCTCTAGGAATCTTCTGGCATCATTGTTTTGGCCTTAAATTAATATTAACTTACTAGATCAGAAGCAATTAATTTTAGGATAATTTCTGACATACAGCCATTATTAAGTTGTGTTTAAATGTCATCTAATAATATATTCATTAAAGAAAGCTATTAGCTAGACAGCATAAACACCCACATACCAGTTCTGGCTTCCTTCCACATATCCATAATCCTTTTTTTCCTCCATCTCTCTTGCATTACCTTTAATTGCCTCTTGCATTACCTCCAGTGCCAATCTTGTCTCTTCTCAGATGAGCATTCAAAATTTGGTATTTCTGATATTTTGAATAGTTAGTGACTTTACCTGTCATTTTTAAGGGGTTGTTTAAAGATGTGGTCAGCTGATCTGAAGCGATTCATTCTGTTAATAGTTACTGTCTATATTGATAATAATTGTATGTGGAAAAGCAATCTCTGCAGTGTTACCCATTTCTCACTAAAACCCCCACAAATCTGCTGCTGTAGAGAAGGAGACTTATTCACATTACAAGTTTTTAACCTTCCAAAATGCCACCTCTGCTTCAGGTAGGGGCCACATGAAGATTAAATACAATGAACATGAAGTAAATGTAGTATATTGTATGGGATAAGCGAAGGCTGTAGTGCCACCATGAATGTAATGTGGTTTTCATTAGCAAAATATCTAAAAGTGAACTGGAAAATAACATTTAACAATTATTGCCCTCAAATCAATCATATTTTTAATTAAATAAACATAAGCAGGCAGTTGAAAATGAGATCTGAAATCTTTAGTAATGAGCACCATAACCGGTAAAATACCACATCAGTGTTGGTAATTCATTAACAATACTGGGAGAAATCATATAAAAATGACAGTTTCTATTTCAGAAAGAAGTTGATGAAATGTTGGAAAATATGTGCTGCTGAGAGGGGGGGATGTATCCCCCTGTGGCAGCATAGTGACTAGAAATGATTTTCAAAGAGCCAGATTAAAAATGAATCCTAGCTTGGGGCTGTGCCTCAGGCTCTCTACCCAAATCCCTGTCCCTCATTTGCTTGTCCTGGTATGCTGGGCCCTGGGTTTGGGAATGAGCCCTCCTCTGGCCCTGGTCTGCTATTCCTTGCCCCCAGGCAAGGCAGATGTCTCACCAAATTCATTCATTACAAGATCCAGTAATGATTTTGGAAGGAAAAAAGCCTTCCAAAATTAAAAAGTGCTTTCCTGGTTGTTAATGAGTGTCCCCAGGTGGGATGTCCAGGTATCTCCAGGTATCCTTCACTCTGGCAGAGATGGGCTGTGAAGTTTTTTGGTTTTGTTCACTGTGACTGGCACAATGAACTTTAAAAGTGCTAATAACAAAACTCATGCTCCTACTAAAGGCATTTGTTAGAGTCTATGAACAATTCAGAGAGCAACATTTGCTGCTGATCTACAGCTTAAAGCACCAGCACCTTAGGGGCAGAAAATGCTGAAAAGGTGAAGCAATATTAGGACCCTGTGGGTGGCTTCACAGTGCAGGGGAAAGGGTAAAAAAAAAATCCCAAAAACCCCAGAGGAAATGAGAAAATAAAAGATGAAATAACAGTAGGAAGCCATCTGACTGTGTACAGCATACAGAAACGCCAAAAATACCAGGGAAAGGAACTGCAGTTCATAAATCCAAGAATTTAAGTATCTGTTGCTTTTTAAAGAAGAGAAAAGCCTAGGACTGAAATACTCTAAAAGTGCGTGAAAAAGTGAAACCTCATTTCGCTGACACTGAGCTGTGACCCATTGCCATACACCTCCATCAGACTGGGAGTGGGATTTTGTGCCAGGAGCTCATTCAGTGCCATGAACTGTTCAACCTGGGCCATCCTGGGCAAGGGGAGGGATGTCACAGAGTCCTGGAAAATCCCATGGCACAGCCAGTGCAGGATGGGGCAGAGCTAGACTGACTTCCAAACAGTTCACAGAGACTTTGGGAGCAAATTCCCAGAACTGAGAATTGCTTTTGTCCAGGCATGTTGCCCTTGTTCTCCTAGGACATGATCCATAAAGGCTCAGCTAGGAGGTTTGGGGGAGCACTGGGCAATCTGCTAAGCTGCATTAGCTGTAAAATCCCAAATACAGAGGGAAAGAGGTTTAACTTTGTGCATGTTTCCCTTAGTTTAGCCAGTGCAGAGCAGCAGGCTGTCCTGATTACCCAGCGTTTCCCCTGACACAAACCAAATGGCTTCCAGCTTGAGGAACTGTCTGTTGAGTCCCATGTTTATTATAAATCCAGGAGATGAAAAAAATGATTTCAGTTTCTCTGTTTTATACAGCATTTCCCACCAGAGAATGCTAACACTTGTAAAACAATAAATGCTATAGTATAACATAGCAAGACTAGTAAAAGGTTGACCAGTAGATAAAATTATTTACAAAAGACCATTATGGTTTCTTTTGGAGAAATAATGCAGCATTTAATTTTAAGATACACGTGGCAGGCATAATTTTTAGATGCTACAAAAATGAACATAAATACAGAAGTGCACATGTGCAGTAAGGTACATTCACGATTTTAATTACTTCTCTCACTAAAAATACTTTGCCTCTGTGTTTGATTTAATCTCTGCTCCACCAGTTTCTCAAAAGCAACTACTTTGCTAAGCAATTCAAGAGCAAAACGTCAGCATCAAAACTTCAGTGTCCCACTTGGGCTGATTTTCAAACAAAATTCCGTGAGAGGACTGGGTATGCACAGGATCAGAGGGAAAGTTGTGTTGTTTTGGTGCAGTGAATGGGTCAGGGACATTTCTCCAGTTAGGCTAATTTGTTCCCTGATGAGGTTTTTTCCATTCTTGCTGTAATACTGAATTCCAGTGCAAATGTTGAGTGTTGCTGTCACAGGGTGGTGGTTGGAAGGGAAATGATTGGTGCTGCCTCCTGTTACTCATTGTGCAGTCAAGTCCGAGCCAGCTTGCAAGATGGGAAACTGCACATTAGCATGAAGAAGTCTAATCCTGAAAGCACAACATTCGAATCCATCACCTACCTGTGCATTTCAGCCTCTTTTCTCCTTCTTGCTGTAAAAATGAAGGCTAGTGGCTCTAATGGCAGAGAGGTGGTAGCTGTGTTTCAAAGGATAGTTTTCTATTGACATTCCCTGCAGATGAATTTCTGCCTCTGGAAAAGCAAAAAATGGAGACCCAACAGAACAGGCTCTGCCACTTACAAAGTTCACAGAGGTGGCCAGGCGGGTTTGCTCATTGCTCCTGGGGAGCAGTTGTTTTCACCAATGTAATCCCTAAATAAAAATTGAGGTCCTTTCAGCCATGCTAGAAAATAATGAATTTCCCACCGTAACGCGTCTGGATTTTTCAGTTGTCCTTTGATTTTCATTGCATCATTAAGTAAACAATAGTGCAATTTGCTTGGCCACGTTGCAGCTCTACCTGAGCCTGCAGCTGCTCGGGCAGTTTCCATGGATCAGGGTGTGCTGGGAGCACAGGCAGTGCTGGGAACGGCCAGCTCAGATCAGGGATGTGAGTTCAGATACAGCCTGGGCACCGCTGCAAACTTCTGGGGTAGGGACACAAAGGTCCCTTGACTAGGGAATTTTTCTGGCTAAAATACACTGAAACTTCAGCTTGGAGCTGACTGGAATTCAGGTAGCTGCTTCATCACATAGGATCAGCCAGCTGAGCCTTTCCCTAAAATTTCAAATTGGGAGGGGAATAAAGTGACTCAATATGAGCTGCAGAATTTCCTTTTATTTTTCCTTTCCCCAAAGTGAGGTTTACCCTTTCCTATAAACTTTGATTTTCTGTAACTGCTAGAACCACTTTGGCAAAAAGTTCAACATTTGACAGTTTTTATTTAGATGTCGACATGTGGTTTTTATATTCTTAAATTTAGAGAGATGGTGAATTCTGTCGTTTTCAAATATTTAACTTGTAACTGTTGGAATCTGCTGGGTGTTTAAAATAGATCTGAGAAAGGAAGTAGGGTATTAATTTTATTGGGAAAAAGAGAAAAAATATTTTAAAAGTTCCTTTAAACCAATGTTTTTCTTACATAATATAGAAAAATGTATTTATGTTGATTAGAGTGTTTGATGCTGCATAATGTAAATGCCAGTTGGGAAATACTGCTGCAGTGAAATATTCTGTATTTATTGTATAATAAATGTTCCACAGAAATAGTGTATAATGTTTAGAAAAAATAAAATAGGATTAGAGGGACTCTATTGCATGGCTAAAGCTGTTATGTTGTGCTAATAGTACTTCAAAACCCATTTTGTATTAAATAGACTCTATTGCATTTGTATTTGCCATAGACTGTGAACAAAATGGGTATTTTTAAAGACAGACTTTATCATTGTCTGAAGAAGCCTTTAGCCAGCACCGAATTTGTACTCCCTCTCTCAGTTAATCATAGTCTTAATTAAACAAAGCCGAGCTGAATAGGAAGGCAGTGAGATAAATTTAGACCCTTAATCCATGGATATAAATCCTTAATCCACGGATATAAAATCATTTTCTAAAATCGGGAGTGAGCATGTTAACATGTGTTACATGCAGGGAAACTGAGGCAGGCCCAGACTGTCAATTCCCTGGGGCTGTGCTAAGGACAAGGCAGAGCTGCCCCGGCCCCAGGAGCCCGCGCTGTCTCCGCTCGAGCCGCCGAGCCCAGCACCGCCCTCCGGCCTGCAAACCTGCCCGAGCCTCTGTGCTAGCAGGCGAGCAGCAGCCTTTGAACAACTTGTTTTAATTATGTGAGGAGCACGCTAGCTTTCCACAGTCGCCTTTTAATCTTTTTTATATTTCTGTTCACACTCTGTCACAGATCTGTGCTGCATTTAATTACCGCGACTCGGCTCGTGTGCGGTGGTGAACGCAAGACGGGGATGTGGCTCTTCAATTGCCGAGCCGACCCCCTTACACCTTCTCTACCTCAGGCTTAGGCAAATACGGAATTCTTTGGGTTGCTGGTCGCAGAAAATCCTAGCAGACTTATATTTTCAAGACAGATCTGTTGTTTAGAATAAATCAGAAGGATTTGCAGCCCGTCCGTGCTTTGCCTGTCAATTCCTGTGGGACGCCCAGTTGCCGGTGCCTGATCCAGCACGTTCTGCAGGAGGGCACAGTGCCTTGGGCTGCACGACCTTCTTCCCCTGTCACTGCTGCCTGCAGCTCCTGAGGGGCATTGGCCCCTGCCTGGGTCATGTGTAGGGCCCATCATGTTCGGTTTCCGTAAAAAGTAGGAGCCTCCGGCACATCTCCCTTCTCCCTGCCCCAGAGGAGCCCTGTGCACCTGGTTCCAGCCTGGGGATGCCTTTCTGTGGTACTGCAGATACTCGAGACGTCACTGTGGTGGCAGCGCACTTCATGGGTTTGGATCTACAAATAAGCTTGGGATCAGCAGAGGGAGCCCAAGGACACGCAGTCTCAATTGAGGATTTCGGACCAATGCAGTTTTCTGGGTGCTGAAGTGTTCCTGACATAAACTCTCTGCCTTTGAGTGTTGCAATAACTTATTTTTAAGCCCCCAAACTGTGCAGCTGCTGCGTGGGGCCACCTGGGTTGTACTGGAAGGAGGAGGGCTTAGAGGCAGAGTTGTTACTGATAGGAATCTCTTTGGGAAGAGACTTCTTTCTTAGTATTATTAATAATGAGATCAGCACAAAAATCCAAGGTGTGCCAACATGACCCTCTGGTGCACCAGTTTGGCTGACCACAGACCTGTCCATAAGTCTGGGTAACAGGCAGGATTGGACTTGGATAGAGGGAGGGGTTAAGCTAAACTGTAAAAAATGTTACTTTAGCTGTGATTTGTTGTGAGGTCTTAACATCAGAAAAATACTAAAATGGAGATTATAAGGATTATTGGTATTCTTGTTCAATAGCTCCATTTTATTACTTCTGACTGATGAAATTTCATTGCTCAGCCAAAACACCCATCTGTTTTTTGAGGAAAAAAATTGTTATACAATCACTACTCTTTCTGGCACTGTTCAAAATTATTAAATTCACTTGGAAAATTTATAACAATGGCAGCTTTTTTCATCATTGATATTCATGTTGATTTTCAAGCTCTTACTGAAGGGTGTTTAACTGCCAAAGGAGCCCTGCAAGCCTCACCTTGAATAAGAGATGGGTGTTTTTCCAGAGGCAGCAGGGCCTGGGCAGGACATTTTCATACTATTATGCCAGAGCCAGAGCTCCCTCTTGTGAGAAATATCAGAAAAGTCCAGGATTGTCAGCTGGAAGCGTGCAGTGAAGGTGGTGTTCAGCAGGGAAGCAATTCCTGGTAGCCTTTCCTGTAAGTCTGCACATACCTTCATCCACTGGGACAAGAAAACAGGGGATTTGAAGCTACCAGCTTGCAAAATTGGAAAGTGGTGCCATAATTTGTACTTAGCTGTGATCTGTCACAGAGTTCTGATGCATGATAAAAATACAGGGGTATTTTTCAATGGAAAAAATTCCCCAGTTCCACACCCCCCAGTGACTTTTGTCTCTGGCAAAAAGAGCCTAACTTTATGTCAGCTAATAAAAAGCAGAAAATAAAGGAATCTGTCAGAAGTGATAAATACTGTTTGCATTTTTGTGCTCGCTGCGCTCAGCATCAGCTGTGATGAATTGGTGACTCTGCTGCCATCCTCAGCACGGAGCACCAGAGCTGGGCTCCCTCATGTCCATGCCAAGACCATCTCCCTTGGGAAAGGGGGGTTTCTGGACATGCAGTGGGTGCTCAGGTTATAATGGGATATATTATCCAGTAGAATGAAATTGGAGACCTTATAGATGTCTTTAGGTGTATTTTAGCTTGGGAACATTTATGGAAAATACTTGGTATTTCATGAGATCTGGTACACTTCAGAGGGGAAAAACTGTGTTTCAGAAGTATTTTTATGAGCCTTAGGATTAAGTTCTTTCTGGCAGGTGTGATTTAGTGGCAGCCAAAGGAGTGACAGTCACCAGCAGCGTGACTTCATTGGGGAGAGCTGTGGCAGGGCCTGGACAGCCCATCCATCATAAGAGCCTGGGAACTGGGGGTCCTCCCACCTTCCTGCTGGGGTCACACCTTGCCCCATGCCCACTGCCAAGGAGGAGCTGCTCCTTACAGAGAGGAAACAAGTGTTTAAAGAGTCTTCTACAACATTTGTTGGGTTTATTTTGCTGATGATAAATAACCAGAGCTCTTGGGTTTGCCATTGGTCCAGCTGCCATGACTTTAACACCAAAGCCGAAGTGTTTGGGTTGCTTCCTCCCACCACATCCCCACCAGGTGCTGTCACCTCTGTCCCTTTGTCACCAGGCAAAGGACAGCTCTTGCATTTTGTAGACCATCCCCTAAAACCAGGGTGCACCCAGGTGGTGGCATCTCCAGGGACTGACACACTCCTTTTCTGGGATGTAGTTTATTAAACCAACCTCTTTTCCCTCTGCTTGGCAAGAGTTAATTGTGCTAGTATAAGAATTTTATTCCACAGGATTACTTAAAAAAATTATAGTTTTTCTTACAGCAGGGAGCATGTCCAATAATTGATATGGGAATATTAATGCAATATGTATGCTATCAATTTAGGAAAGCAGAAGACATATTTCCTTAAGCTTCTGATCATTTATACATGTGACCTTCATTTATACAGCAGAAGGGCTTTTCCAGAGAGCTACAATTTGCTTCAGATGTTTAGCTTGGGTATTTTGCTTTACCTTCTAACTGCCAAGTTTGGGATTATTTAGCAGTAAAATTAGAAATGTGGATTTGAGTATGTACCAAAGTCCTGACAGGTGTTAATGGAACTCAAGTTGAATATTTTATTCTTTAAATAGTAAAATGTAAACCTGCATTTGTTTAGCTTTGCCTTCCTGCCAACTGTATCAGGTATCTTGTGTGACTAGAATCCCTGTTTTCTGTACATGGTCTTCATGGCAGTTTCCAGTGCCTGTTCCCAGCTCAGCCTGTACTTATAATCCTAACAGATTTCAGCTCCACAGAGAATTTCTTAGGCAAATGTGTGATTCTCAATTCAAAGAGATAGGAAGGAAAACTCATTATGCAATATAGCCCAGATTTGAAGAATATGCCTGAAGATGCAAATAGGAACCTAAGAGGATTTCTCAGAAGGAAATAAAACCCTGAACATGAAATTAAAGCAATTTAAGGCAGTTGTGTTAAAAACAAGCAAACAAACAAACCCAAACCAATTAGTCCCTCTTTTTTCGTTTTTAGGCATTCAGACACCTTTAAAAATCTGTTCCTCAGTCCATTGCAATTCAGCAATATCACTTATTCAGGTCAAACTCTGATTCAGAGGGATTTCTTTTGGTCCCAGTGGTGTCCAGGTTTGCTCAGATTGCTGTGTGGGGCATGCTCTGTTTCGGAGAGGAGCACTGGCTGTTTTGGAAAGGATGGAGGATACTGGCACAGCACAGGCTCAGCCTTCCTTATCACAGGAGATGTGCTGGGAGGTATTTATTAGGTCTGCATTTTGATGTCCATCAGTGGAGACAGTGGCTCCTCAACACCTTCCTGGGACAGGCTGACTCCCCCTTTGGAGGCATCTTTTCCTTCTGAGCACCTGAGGGGAAGCCAAGGTGCTGGTCTGACCACTCATGGACACTTGGAGTAGGGTGAAAGGAAGCCTTCCCGTAGTTACTGAAAACCCTGGCTCTGCTGTCCGACCCACACACTTGATCCCAGGCGCTGGGAGGGGAAGAGCTGCTCTGGGGCTCTCTGGGTTACCATTGCCCTGAGGATGCGAGACGTCTTGCTGCCCTTCTGAAATGAAGGAAATCTTAAAGCATGGGAAGATGGGTCTAATCCTCCAATAAAGCAGAGTAGAGCACTCCCTTTCTAGCCCAGTCCCAGGCCAGTGTCTCCACAGGCCATGTCTCTGTATTGTCCCTGTGCCCAACAGCTCGTTCTAGTCCAGTGTCTGCCACACAGGCACACTTGGAGGGTTCAGAGTTGCAGACTCTCAGAAAGGAGGGAGAAACTCTTTCAAATCAAGAAGGCCCAAACTTGCAAAAGTTTTGAAAATTAGCATAATCCTTTTCTTGGTGTCCTTGATGAATTGAAGAGAACTTCTATGTAATACAGGGCCAGAAATGCACTTTTAAAGTTGAGTCACTTGGTTTTGAATGAGAGTTACTGGCTCTGGCCAGCAAATCTGTATTTGCACTGAAGAATTGTTTTATTTTCTTCTGGCTTCACTACCACTACAAAAATCTTTTTGCCAAAGGAGTGGGCAAATTTCACTGCAGTAGGAATCCGGTAAATAGCTCAGTCTTGTAAGGCCTTTAGCTACATTGGGACTTTGTACAGTTTTGATGGTTTAAAGAAAAATTCTGTCATGGCTGAGTGGTTTTCAGCCCATGGAACCGAGACAGGCTGCCTTGCAAGGCTGTGACAATCTATGGCTACAGCCCTCCTTCTGCTGACTCTGGACCATGGACTTCCAAATCACCTCAGGGAATTTGCAGTTTGCTTTGAAATTTAAGCAGAGAGGAGCTTTTAGTATAACTCTGCAGATCTCAGAAGGGCTTATCTCAGGAGGGAATATTCTGATGGCTTTGTGCTGTCAGTGAATTAAATTATATAGGATGGCTGTTTTTTCATCTTCTGTTGCACTGACCTAATTTAATACAAATACATTACTGGAGAGCTGAACTAAAATCATGTAAGTTTTAATAAGATCATAACAAAACCCATTGAAATCTTTTTCTCTTATGCAATTTAAATTCAATTTACAGTCGCTGTTTATTTTCACATACTTGGTTGTTGTTTTAAGCACTGGGGTTTTTTTGCACTGCTTGCGTAACTTAGAGCTATTGCAGTATCAAACCGGTGCTCTTAATGTGCTCTGGAATTTGGCTTTTTGGACTTTTACCATTTAGAAAATGTATCCAGTTGAAAGGACAGTCTCAGAAACAGGGGAGCCTTTCCACAAGCAGCAGCTGTTCCTGCTGTTGGGTGTGCACGTAAGTAGAGAATATGATCTGAAAATGTACTCACTGCCTGTATCCTTTCCCTGGGAGCACATCCGATCCCTGCTGCAGGCTGTAGCCATTCCTGCTGCAGACCTGAGCCTTTGGGCTTGAACATTCCTGTGCCCTGTTGCCACATCGAAATGAGGGCATTACAAGAGTGTTGTCATTATATGCCACATGTTGGACTCAATGATCACGGAGGTGTTTGCCAGCTTAAACGATGCTGTGATTCTGTGTGCACATCTCATTAGCTCACCTGCAAAGGCCCCTCTGGAGCACGGCAGGACCATCACTTCTGTAGCTTGTGAGGTGCTGCAGCACGACAGGAACAGAACAAGCATTTTGGTTTTCTATACAATGAAAAGCCTGAGCTTGATTGTATTAAAAGCTTCGAAGTCCTGCTGAATGTTTGGCTTCCAGCCCAGCTGGTGGAGAGTGAGAAATGCCTTTGCTGCTTCAGTGTCAACTTGAAATTAATTTTCTCTCTCCCAGCTTGATCAGCCACTGAAGGTCATCTTATTTCAGTTGTTCCTAAAGCGTCCTGCATACACAGAGTACATGCACGGGGTAAATGGGGTTTGCATTCACTGGGGAAATGATTTGTAGCTATTTATAAAGTAGTGTTGTAATTTATTAGTTGAATTCTATTGCTTAGATTGAAAAAGTATCTGGAACCAGCAGTTCCATTTTAATTCCACAGGGTAATAATTTTCTACTATTATATATAAAGCCTTACTCCAGTTATTATACATATTAGTTGTTGGGGTTTTTACAGCACCACGACGAGAAACTTGCCAAGCAATAAATTCTATTGAAAGGTTTCTTTGTGTCTTTAGGAAAAGCTTACATGAGATACTTCCCTACTTACATGTAATAAAAGGAAATAATGAGGTACACAGCACATGAGTAACCATTAACTTGTGCTATTGTGTATTTTAATGGCTTTATTATGGATAACTTTCCAAACTATACAGACTCAAACAAGTGCCTTTGCATTTCTCTGAATCTATCCTTTAATTTACAGAAAACCTGATTCACACAGATTGTGGAATTAAATCATCACCCCAGCTGCGATGCTTTAAGTTTCCCAAACCTTTGTGAATCATTGTGTGGTTTTGAACAGCTTGGTTGTTGTGACATAAGTATTTTTGTAATTGATCAAATATGTTTAGGATTGGTTGGTTTATATTTTTAACAAAAAAAAAGTCGTTTTAAGAAGAATTTATTTAATTTTTAGGAAATTGAATTAATCTTGTTTTTAAGTCATGATTTCCTTTTTGTGTTTCCGACTAATTGCAGCACAGGAATTATTTTGATTTTTCTCTCAGACATTACAGCTTTGTTGGGCTTTGGATATTTTTCAAAGTGTTCCTTCAAAAGCCCTAGTTTTTCCTTCTTGGCAGTTGTTAAACTACCTGCCTCCTTATTTAATGTTCTGGGAGACAGTTCTGCCCACTTATGTCCGAGACCAAAAAAACTCCAAACTCTGACGCATCAGAATAAATAAACAGGACAGAAAGCCAAATGTGGCCATGATCAGAAGCAAAGCCACGTGTGCAGGCTTAGAGCTCAATTTGGAGCCTTTCTGCATTTCAGTTCTAGGAGAGGAATGATGAGTCAGTGCTGCCAGGGCTGCTTGGCCACAATTAATGGGTTTGCAGCTGGCACTGGGTGTCCTTGAGAGCCAGAGAGCTTGAGGAACCCTTACTAAAACAGGGGGGGGTCCGGTCACGTAACCCCACAAACCTTGTTCTGTAGTGACTAAAACTTCCTGAATGTCTAAGTTTCATTCAAATTTCTAGAGGACAGAAAGCTAAATTGGATACAGAGGCCCCTTCAAGTGCACTAACAAGGTGCAACCTGGCCCTGGAGATGCAAGTGCACCGTGTAGGCTCTGTGGTTACCCTGGATCAATCTTGGCACAGGGAGGGTTTCTGTGTTTGCAGAGGCTGTGGGGGCTGAGGAGAGGCACAGGAACACCAGGGATCCTGATGCTCCCATAGCAGCAAAGCTGCAGGGTTCTGGCACTGGGACACAGGTGCCCTGTTGGACCTGAGCTGTGTTCCACGTTTCTGGGGAGAGAAAAGACGAAAAGACGAAAAAACGAAAGCACCGTCCTCAGCCACAGACTGGCTTCAGCCCAGTTTGGGCTTTTCAGTGGTGTCCTGTGGCAGCCTGGGTAGCTCTGTAAGTGAGCAGACATGGACTGATGCACAGTCTGTACACCGCTCTTTAAGCCTAACTTGCAATGGTTTGTAAATGAGACTTTTTTTTTTAGTTAGTTTTTCCTTACTGTTCTCCTAGACCTCCATGGGACACTTTTCAGGAGCTCAGCTCCAACAGGCCTGCTTGGCACAAACTGGGAGCACCTGGCCCCTTGCAGGATGTGTCTCTCCCAGGAATCATCACTACACTGGGAAGTGCAGCCCAGTGGGGCCAAGGCCACAGTGACAGGAACCAAACTACTGCATATGACCCCTGTTCCACTGGAAGCTGCTTGGTTTTCTTCACTTACACATGGGCTATTTTAATGTCACAGTGACTGAGATGTCACTGCTTTGTTAAAATCCCTCTCAGGCATGTTAAGAATGCAGTATCAGGGAGCCCAATGGTGTTAAGAAATGACAGTACACTTGTTTCCAGTTTTTAATGCTTTCTTGTAAAACTGAAAATACAAAACCAGCTGAGCAAATGTAGATCTTTATATACATGAGGTCTGTGATTAAAAAAATCCTTTTAGTTAAAAAAAAAAAAAAAAAGAAAAAAGAGAAGACTGAGCCAACAAGTTAAATGAAAACTGATTAAAGGGAACAACATTCTCAAATTGAAACATACTTTCCAAGAAGAAAAACCTCTTCTTTACAAGTTTATTATATAACTTACATTTACACTTTACTGAGAGAACTTACAAAACAAGCTGCTTGAAATGCTCCTCATTCCCTTAAAGCATGAATTTCAAAGTGCCACAGCAAAGGAACAGGTTCCAATATTATTTTATACAGACTACTCATGTATAAAATGGTTTGGTAAATGTGAGGTGTTCATTTAAATGAGCACACATAGGGATACAGACTAAATAAAAGTACTTGAACAACACCTTTGTTATTACATACGCAGTTATAGGTACAATAAAGGAAACAAGGCCAGCACTGCTCTTAGGTATCTGTGTAGATGGAAGGAATGTGATTCAAGCAGTGATCAAAGGCGCTGTTCTGGAAGAATCCATTTTCATCCGTTCCATTGGAGACCATGTCTTCAGATACACACTGTGCTTCAGAGATCCCCTCATAGCCTGGAAGAGTGACAAGGGCATGGACATGAGTTAGTGCCACGGTGCATGTGAGGAGGGCAACACAGCTTTGGCCTGGGATCACACGGGACAGGACATTAAGGAAAGCATTAGCATTAATGCTTTCAGCATTAAGCACAGCATTAAGGAAAGACAACAGTGGTCAGCATCAAAGCCTTGCCCAGGAGATGCACAAACTTCAGTGGATGTTTGTGTCATCGTGGCTGGTGCTCCCATTCATTTCTGTGGAAAGCTGTGCACTTGCAAGTGAAGTGCAAGTATCAGAGCATGGCTCTCTTGGGACTCACAGTCATTATCTGAATAGGACATCAAAACAGTGAGAGGGCAACGATCCTTCTAAGTGTGCACTAAAGTGATGCAGTCCTCTTGGTTTGTGTCCTTCCTTCTAATAGCACTCCGAAAAAATATTCCATGTGTCTCCCAGATGCTCTTAAGACCCAGAAGAAATCTGGATCCTACATTTACTGGCTCTCCACATAGTGCAGGCCTGAGGAAGCATGGCTGGGGCAGGTCAGGCTCACAGGACACATGGAAGGAGCTGTGAACCTCAGCCCATCAAAGCCCACCAGCCCCTTCCCAGGCCAAGCTGGCTGCTGCTTGCCAGGCTACCACAAAGCCATGGTGGTGAGGAAGAATTTCTCTGTCTTTCTTTCATAATGCCAAACTTCCACAGCTATTACAAACCTCCTGAGCTGTACATCCCTGTGGAAATGAGCAGGTTTGCTGTGCTACCAGATGCTATGGCAGCTGGAGTCTAAAACAAAGATTTGTGTACCCCAAAGGACATGAAAATTATGACCCACTATAACCAGCTTTTGCAACTGGCCAGTCATGCACATGGTCATTTTACTGCAGTCCAGCTCCTCCTTACTTCTCCTCTGCTGTGTTTGCCCCCTTACCTTCACACCCTTTATATATATTCTGATTTCCCTTGTACCACCTGATTTGGGTTTTGTCTTTAGAAAAGCATCTGTGTGAACTTCAGCACAACGTTCTGACCCTTGGACTGAGCTCCCAGGGATGCCAAAGCCCACCTACCACAACTGGAATAAGCAGCAGCAGCAGCATCGTCAGCTGAGGGAGCACAAGGAAAAAGATGCAGTTTAGCAAATGCCTCTGCCTGTGTGCCTCACATAGAAAGTCAAGCCCTTACACAGAGTGGCAACTCCACGTGGGGATGGCCGATCCTCATGGTTGAAGCACTGGACCTGGCTCCATTCTCTGCTCCACAGAGGGGTCTGTGGGGCTATTGGGAAATCACTGCTTTTCTGTGCCTCAGTGGAAAATGAGGCACTTCCTTCTCTTTAGCTTTCCCCTTGTCTCTTCCACCTGCCCACACCTCTGCAAGGTGGGGCTGAGCCAACACATCTGGGTGGGGCTGAGCCAAACACTGCCCAGGCTCCACAGGGGCCTCAAGGCCATGTGGCACCGCACCAGCAGCCAGGGACAGATGCCTCCTACACAGCCAGTCCTGGCTGCAGGAAAACCTGTCCACTTAATTGTGGCTACTTTACTGTTAGGTATGTTTTTATTATTTGAGATCAAATTCTCTACTTATTTACATTTCTGCATTTTCCTATGACTTATTAATTTACTGTTGGTTTACAGGTCAGATTCTGCTGTCTGCAGAAATCTGGCACACAGTGAATGTCCAGAGGTTCTGGAGGACGACCTCGGCGTGTTTATCTATGTCGGGCCAAGTGGAGTGACCAGTATTTTGGTAAGTTTTGCAAGTGTTTATGTTATGCTAATTTCTATTTGATGAGCCTGTATACAGGGTGGATACACAACCACAGATGGGTAAAACCCAAGATAAGCATACACCCCAGAAATCATTATTAGATTCCAGATAGAGTAAACTATCCAAAGTCCTGAACAGAAAATAAAAATTTATTGACTGTTAATGTGATTCATGGAACAGCTGTTTGCCAGTCACATTTGGCATTCCTGTGAGATGAGATCTCATTTAATATTAATGGTGCTATAAAAGCCTGAAAAAAATTAATGCACAGCCTTGATGAATTTTGCAAACCTGAATGGTTCTATTTTACCCACTAAAAGATGAGATGAGATGAGATTTATATATTTCATATATGTTTATGTTTCAGCCTTTTAAGTATTTGCATGGCTCAATAACCACTCTAAAAACAAAAATACTAAACAGAAACATTTCATGATAGTTTAGGCCTAGACAGAAAAATCAACTGTTGTTGAAGTTGGTGTCTTGCCACAGTATTATTCTTTTACTGCAATTTCTTTTGGAAAGTTTATTTAGTCTGTTCTTTAAATATTGCAGGCTGTCAATCTAAACTTGAAATTTGATGTTAACATGAAAAAAACCTGTTTTAGTAACATCAAACTTATGAGTAACACTAAAGAATTCAAAGTTGAAGCTGAAACTTCATCTTAAACGTTTCCCTTGTGTTGGTTACTGATGCATGCACTTCCCAGAATGGAACAGCAGACAAATGCGTGCACACTCACTCTGAACAGAGTCTCCTTTAATAGAAAACAAACAGGAAAGTCAACTCTAATTTTGTGGTCTGACTCACGCCCCAATTCAAAAAGCACTTAAACATATGTTTTCAGTATCGTTCTTAACCGAGGTGCCCTCCTGAGTGCAGACATGAAGAGAACTTTCTTGGACATATGTAAGTAAAGATTGCAGCAAATGGTTGTGTTTCATGGCTCTGACAATACTCACGTTTTGTTTGATTTCAGCAATTCTGTCAATTCTTAATTTTAAAGGTAGAAAAAAAATGAATACTAAAATATTGCAGTACTATAGTAATGTTGCCATTATAACTTTGACCAGATTTTAAAAGCCTGCTGAGCACACCTGAGATGTGCAATGAACAGACCATACAAAAAATGTGGGAAGTGTTTTGTCAGCTCTCTTGCAGGCAGGTGTTGCCTATGACATCCAGCAGAATGGAAAAGACTTTGTCTATCAGTCAAATACAGCAGGATTAAATAAAAAAAATTGCTTTCTTTCTGGGGTTTTTATAGATGAAAATGAATTTCAGGGCTATTTTTTATACAAACACATTTTTGTCATAACACTGAGTATTAAATGTGTTCTTTCCCCCTCCTGCTACAAATATCATATGGATAATTCTTTATAGGTGGAATAAATTACCTGTTGAAGCTAAAGGTGCATTGAGTATGTGATAGCCATTCTGCCTCAGAGGATTGAAGCAATGGGATTCCCCTGTGAGCACATCACTGCTGACAGACTGGTCCATTGTTCTGTAGCAATCTCCATAGTGGAAACAGTTTTGTATGGAGTGAAAGCTGCCTTGGTAACCTGAAAGCAGATATTGCACACAATTTAACCCTCCTGCAATGGTATTACCTCCACTTCTGCCACAGCATTTCATTACTGTTGGAGGGGTTTAGTTCCTCCATTTTAACTTTGGAAAAATGATCATGCTGTTCTATCAAGTGCAGTAACAGAAGAGCTGCATCAGACTCGGTCCCACAAGGTGCTGTGGACTGTGATCCCCATCAAGCTAAAATCTCAGGGATGGGCTTTGTTTCAAGCAATAGATCAGCTGAACACAGTCAACAGCACCCTTGGTTCCAAGCTAAGTAGAAAGCTGTCCACTGGATCAGGTCCAGTATGCTCAGCTCCTAAGGGAATGTCTCTGTAATGAATCACTGTTAAATACAGGAATGCAGTATTTAAATGAATAGCACTGCTTTGTTTTCAGTTGAGTCTTTTCCCATCCGGTGTGTGCTGTGCACTGCTGGAGACAGCGCTGTTTATCCAAAATACCTTCGCAGGTTCCTCAAACTTCTTTCCCAGACTGCTCTTGATTCAAATGAACCCCCTTTCACTGGACACAGGGGGCCAGGTAAAGTTGGTGTGCAGGTAAAGTTGACCTGGAAGTGCAGGACTGACTCCAGATGGATGTCAGGTGAAGACTGAGCTCAGCCAGAGGCTCTTCTGCTTCTGGAAAGTGCTGACATAGATCTGTATGGTCTCTGCTTGCCTCAGTCATTCTGCTTTTGGGGCATTTTTGACTTCTGTCCCCCACATACTGAACATTTCTTAGATCCTACTTTTTTTTCCCAAGTATTGTATTATCAGTACCCAGTTTGGTATCCGTTTGGGTTTTGCCATCAAAGGTTGTGAATGAGTTGTAGACAACAAAAGAAGGTATTTAAGAGTAAAGGACATATGAATTGCTGAGGAAGTAATTTTACAAGTTGTGCCAACATCCTAAAAGAAATTGTAATTTGTTCCCATAAGGATGACCTCAAAGTATATCAATATTCAAACCAACCATGGCCTGATTTAATTCTCTTTCTTCCTCCTGCCTCAATAACCTCTTCCTGATTGCAGGTGCATTGCACACTAACTGCACATTTCTATCAGCTACCCCTTTTCCTACCTTCCCTGGAATAATGCTCCTTCCCTTAAAGGCAGCTGAAGTCAACCAAATTAGGCTTAAACTCTAGCAGAAAGTGCTTCAGGATTTTCCTCTAACTGCCAGAAAAAATATGGAGCTGTTGTCTTTCTTCCCTCAGTCCTACTCAGACTGAAACATTTCCTCAGGAACTCCTGCAGCAGTTCAGTGTATCCCAGTCACAGCCGCATTTCCCCGTTTCCAGCTGACAGCTCGGCCCCACTCACAGCAGAGACTTGCCCTGCTGGGCTGCTTGTGCAGCTCTTCAGTCTGTTTGTTCAGAAATTAAATCCCTGTGCCTGTCCCCAGAGTACCTGGGGCTGTATGGGGTGGAATGTGTCCCTTACAATTTATGCCATGTACAAGCCCTCTCCTGTTCAGTAAGATCTCCCATACTTCTCTACGTTTTCCCTCCACTACTGAAGTCTGACCAAGCAATACCAGGCAAAACTTGGGGTCTGGTCACTTCGTATTTCCTAAAGTGGCAGTAAGTAAGGCCAAGTGAGGCAATTGTTGAGTAGAAATGCAATAAACTCACTGAGTGGTGAAAGATTTGCTTTGAAGTTTCCCAGTTTAATATGTGCTTTGGCAGAATCTGCAAGGATTAGATGATTAATTTCTTGAGACCGTATGATGCACTACAAAATACCTAAATTGTTGAAGTCTATGATTAGTGAAGTCCTAATGGATGACTCTTAGATAAAGACACTACACACTCTGTACTGTACTATGGCTGCTCATATTTGCTACTGTGGAGAAGGTGGCCCAAAAATTTGGAAATCTGAGCATTAAATGATGCATGTCCTTCCTTGGAATAAACAGACAGCCATCTCTATTTACTGCCTGGAGAGTCTGGCTCAAAGAACCAAGGAGCTCTTATGAGAGGTAGCACAGCCCTCTTTTGATGTGATTTTAGGTACAGTGCTTTACTGATCAGCTCTGATAATTATCCTGACTTTCTGTTTACAAAACACAAACTCCTTGCTGTAAGCCTTCTAAAAATACATCCTTTTGAGATGAGCAGTGAAAAAAAGAGACACTTGGCTTCAAAGGAGGCACAACTGGTTGCAGAGAGCACTCAGATGCATTGCTAGAGAAAAAAAAATGAACTTTTTCCAGAATGCCTGCTATAGACATCACTCCTAGGGAAGGCATGACGGGTATTTTCTCTGTCCCTGTAACTGCTGTCCTTCCCTTGTTCTCCCAGGCTTGCCTTTGTAACATCAATTAAATATTTTCATGATCTACAGGGCTGGCACAGTGGCTTAGAAAAGCAGAGCGCAGCCAAGCATGACAGAACTGGATTGAGAGTAGTTGGATCCAGGGTTTTCCCAAGACCTGTGGGGAAAGGTTATTTTGAAGTATTTTAAGTTACACTGTCTGGAAATACCTGAAGCAGAGAACTGCCTCAGAATCAGAGTCTGGAAAAGAACTGCCATAAGCAATGAAATCCTCTTTTTGGATTGCAGTATCTATCCCTCAGCACCACTGTGTGATAATCTGAGAAGGCAGAGGAAAAAGTGTTCCTGGAACCACCCAGTGAAGAGATGGATGTAGGAAAATCCTGGTGATACTGCACCACTGAGTTCACTGGGACCTGATTTCTGCCAAGTGCTTCCCAAAGAAAATACAGAGAAATGCACCTTCCCTGTTGTAATATGCCTGCAGGTGGGATAAATGCAGGTAGAAAACTAAAGAAGAAACATGGAGTGAGGAAGGGAAAGGGTACAGCAGGAACACAGGTCAGGTAGAACAAATCAGGACACTAAAAATGGGATTTCTGACCCTTTGGGTTCATGGCATTTAGTTGTGGTTCCTTTAGATTTCTTGAAATGCTTCACAGAGAAAATATGAGGAATTAAAATATTATTAAAATCCCATAACCAAGTGTTCAATTAACAACCACATATGGTTGATCAGGGTAAACTAAACAGGGAACATTTTTTACAAGTTCTTAAAAAAGAGTCCCTTCAGGGGTTAAAATACAAAGTAGGCAAGGAGGCTGGTCCAGTGCAGACATCCCTTCTCCTTCTAGAGTGCAAATCTGTAGTACCAACTTGGCAATAAGTGTTTCACCAATATTTTTTTTGCCACATGGATTTCAGGTTTTCCTTCAGTTTTCATTTAAATCAAAAATTTTCTGGGGTTATTTTCACATGAAGAATTTACTAAATGCCCTGTCAGTTTAAATGATCACTGTTAAATGTTTTATGTACAGTAGATGTAGAAATATAACAGTTCATAAAGGAATAAACTGAGTTCCAAACATAACATTTAGTTAAATTTTGCTTTGAAATAATTTGTGGCAGAAAAGCTGCACTTAGCCACTTCACACAGTGCACTGGCTGCCTCTGCTTCTCTAAGGCACAGCCTAGAAAACTTCAAGCAGCTTTAAAATGAATGATGTAATGAGCAAATAATTGGAATATGCCTAATAAATGCCATCTTGTTATGTCATGTCATTTACATGTATTTGCAAATAAATCTCAGCTTTTCAAATTCCATAAAATTTCTGACAAGAAATCATGTCAGGTATAAATAACTACAGGATTCCATTGCCTGCCAAATTCTTTCAGCATGTAATAATTTCCATGTGATCTTACTACAGCTAGGTTTAAACATATAAATAATGTCAGCTTGTTCTTTCATTATCAATATTTCTGCTACCAGCCTGACAAAGCTGCCATCTCCTAAAAATTCCACAATGTTTATGTGCTTCTGTACAGATGCCTGGTTCTACACTAGCCTTATGTGGTGTACCTTTTTTTGGCAAAAACTCAAAACTCCCAAATTATTACAGATTCCATTAGAAAAATGTGCTATTAATGAACTGCGAGGCAAAAAAAAATGTAGAGCAAGTACAGCTAAGTACAGGTTACAGATAATTGGTTTCAAAGGCTGCTAATCAAAACTGATTTTGGAATGACCATTTCCATAATGAATTTATAATAATACTTCAACATTTGGCCAAAGTGGAAAATTATTGCTTTTTCAAAACCACATGACATAACACTTAGAAAGCAACAATTCATTCAAAGGGAAATGTGGTTTTCTTAAGGAATAAAGTCAATTTATTTAAGTGGTTCAAAACTTGTTCTGTCTATGCATTTGTTTCTGCCATAGTAATGAGCTGCTAAACTTTCCTCTTGTGGCTTGTAGTTATTTAGCTCATTATAGCAACATAATCATATATCATTATATGCTATCATAAATCTGCCACTTTTCCCTTACAGAGTTAATCTTTTTAAATTGAATAATCTGTTGAGCATCAGGTTGAGTTAGTTTTTCCTTCAGCACAAATCATTAAATATAATATGCTTTAACTTTTCAGACTAAGCCTGTCCAACCAAAGAGCAAAAGCACTGCTCAGAGAAAGGGGGACAGAGGGAACTGCTGGGATACCCAACCCCATTCCAGCTGAGAGCTGCTCATGGGTTTGTGCTCAGGCTCTTGCAAGCAGACAGATGTCCTGCACACTTCTTTATTGGGAATATTTACCACACTTTAGCAGCTCACCATCTGGATTGCATAACAGATTTCTGAAATATGCAAGCTCCTGTTACTGGAAGAATCTGTGATAATAACATCTCTTGCTAATTTGTGCCTCAAAAATTTCAGGAACATTAATTAGTTCCCACAGCAGAACTCCAGAATAGGTATTTAAGCTCCCAATTAAAAAGGCTGAGCAATTTAGAACAAAAAATGTTTTAAATTAAGCTGTGGGACAGCTGCTTACTGCTCCCATTCCTGTCCTCAAATCCCACAGGCACTCTACAGTTGTACAGAGTGCATTTACATATTATTATATAATGTAACACAAGCCAAAAAGCCAAATAATAAATAGGAAAGTGGGGTTTTTTCTTTGTCTAATTTCATGTCTTGTGCATTTCTATGAGTGGACTGAGCAGGACACTGCCAAGGTGTGCCTCAGCCCATGTATTTTGGGACTGGATGGCTCTTACAGGGTCACTCTCCAGGCTGGATGACCAGCCAGGAGAGGTGCATGGCCAGCAGCCTTCTACTGAAGAACCTGCATAAATGCAATAAATCTGCTGTTGGGACAGCTTTCCCCATTATGACAACGTATCACAGCATGGACCTGTCTGAAAATTTCCATCTGTATGTACACCAATCCAGTTTAAAAACTGGAGTTCCCACTGAAATTAGTATTAGCCAAATATGAAAAACGAAAATAAACTCTTTCTCTCCAGCTAGGAATTAGAAAAGTTGCAAAAAACAGGAAGAGGGAGGAGTTACCTTGAGATCCCTGCTGTACAGACTGGTTGGGAAATGGGGTGTATGGTGTATTTGGTATCCCAGAAAACTGCTGCCCGTTGGGTGACTGGCTGTGGGATGATGGAGAGCCATGTTTCTGCAAGAGGGAGGGTGAAACTAAAGCTTTCAGGGGGCTGACAAGTGGAGAGATTATGTTGGGAGCAAGCCTAGAAAAAGAAAAAAACAGAAAAACTTCACATATCACATCATAACATGGGAAAATGAAATATTTGAATGAACTATTTCTATAATGGCCAAATTATAGAGAAGTCTGTTTTGCAGGTACAAATTATATTGGGGAAAAAGAAAGGACAACAATGCAGTGCTACCTTCAGATATTTGCTAGGAGGAAAGAGAGTTAGACAAGGAATTCTTTTCCTTTATACTGACTTCCTGTACGCGCCATAATGACAGGATCAGAATGACAACACTCCTCAGTGAACAACCTAAACACAGCTCAGTTTAATTTAGAATTTTGTGAGCTGAGATGCATGTCCAGAAACAGAAGTGGAAAATGTAGTCAGAATGAGTAAATGCAAGGAAATTGTTTAAGTGCCTTCGTAGCTGTAACAGGGTAAAGCTGTAACAGGGTCAAGCTGCAGCCAAGACAAAGAAAAGCCTTAGTTTCACTCTGAAGATGAGCAAAGAGTGCTTCTCGTACAGCTGTGACAAGGGGCCCTGTGCTCCACAGCCCAGTGGTGCCCTGTCAAATAGCACAGGCAGCATAGGGAGTTCTCAATACACTCTGCCGCCTCTGGAACTTTTGCTAAACCTAAGAAGCATCTCTTTGAGCAGCACCAGAACCTTCAGATGATGCAAAATCCACCTCACTGTCTGACAGCCACCCTGCGGAAACTTCCCAGCTACAGGCCCCGAGGCAGAGAAATAAACAACCTCTGCAGGTTGTAATAGATGTCACCAAGCTGGAAAAAAATACCAAGTACAAACCACTGGAGGCAGACAAAGAATTAACTAAATAAAAACTTCAGTCTCTCACTTGTGTCCCCTCTACCCCTGCACAAGCTGTTCAAACACCATAAACCATCATTTCGCACAACTACGTCTTGGAGCAGTTGGATTGACCTTGGGAGTGAGGCTGTGCTCGACTGAGGGCTAAGCACTACATGGGAGTGTGCAAGAAGTAAACACAGGGAACTGTGAATTAATGGTGACAACAGCTTAGCCAAATTTAACAGGGGAGGCAGAGAAACACTGCCGAAAGCTGTCACAGTGATGCTCTAAATATTAAAAGGGGTTTAAATCAACTGATCTAAGCCTAGCCTAATCTGAAATAATTCTATGTCCCAAAAGAAGGAAACGACCTATAATACAAACCACAGAGACTGAATATCCCCAAACTAAACTGAAAAATTAAACTAGTATTGCTGGATGGGTGAAGGCAAGGATATTTTTGACTCAAATACACAAGAACCAGAAAACAATTTTTTTTCCTGAGAAAGATACCCACCCCCAGGAAGTGCTGACCAGTAATATGTAAAATAAAGAGGACTAAAGTCGAATTCTAAGAGCCAACATGTAAAGAGAAAAATATCTTATTTGTTCTGGTTTGGAAAAGGCCTGGGGCTGCAGGGGTACCAAAAAGGGACCGGGGGGTGCTGGGGCGACCTGTGGTCCCTTCAGGTCAGGGACAAAACGCTCTCTGGAGCCCGCGCTGCTGAGGAGCAGATGCAGGAGGAAACACCGAGTTTATTTGCTCAGCAGCAGCCAAACGCCAGGCCCAGCTCCCCTGGGCCCGCAGCTTTTCCTCAGAGGGCTCAGTGGGGCCGCGGTCGGGCTCAGGAAGCCGTCGTGAGCCGCGTTCCCTGCGGGCGCTCTGCGGGCCCGCCTGTGCCGAGCGGCGGCTCCCAGCCAGGGCTGCCACAGCACACGGGAGCCCTCGCTCCGGCTCTGCCGAGGCTGCGGCACAGCCCGGCCACGAGCAGGGACTGCAGCCCAGCCACCGGCCCCTCCTCCGGCACACAGGGACAGAGACATCGTCCTCCACGCGCCAGCAACGCTCTTAGAAGCCTGGAAATGCTTCTATCTGAAGAGATTAAAAAGATTGCAGTTGTTTTCGTTGGAAAGATAATAACTAAAGAGCTCATGATAGTGACATTTATATGGGTAATGACCACACACATATTTAAAAGAGAAACAAAAGACGTACTAAAAACTCCAATGCCGGGATGAGCCAGAAACCACTCTGAATAGGGGAGGGAAATGCTTCTGGGGAGCGAGTCCTATGCAATTGCCTGTGTTGGGTTTCCTCTGCCTGCTCTTGGAATGTCTTGTCCTGGCTACTGCTGGGAAACGCAGCACCCCATAGAGACCTGCCGGGCTGCTCCGAGTGCTTTGTCAGGATGGGCCATCGTGTTTCTAAATTCTATGCAACCACGTTGCTTGTCAAACAAAAATGGTACACTTAGGTATCCAGCTGAGGGAATACTGAAAACCCCAGCTTCCCTACCCAGTTTAACTACTCCCAGAGGCTACTTAAATCTTAACCATGGGAGAAGAATTTTAAGTTTTTATTGTTATTTTTAAAGCAGTGCTTGTCCCCACTCACACTCTTGCATTCCTGTTTTTCCTGTGTGTGAGCTCAACAGTTGTGAGAGGGTTCGTGCTTCGAAACCTTTGAGATGAGTGGTTAAGGGCGGTGAGGTCCCCTGCAAGGCCAGAGGGGTGCAGGCCCTGCTCCAGCTGGGAATGCTGAGCAGTGTGTGGAGCTGCCAGCTCGCTGCTCCCGCTGGGCACGGCTGCCCTGGTGCTGGAGCTCAGCAAACATTGCTGGCTGTGGGCAGCAGTATCCTAGGAGCAGGAACCTGAGCTGAAACCCTGACAGCTCCGGGGAACACTTGAGCATTGCTGCCTCCTCTGCATCAAGAGAGTTTCACAAAGTTGAGCACTTCACCGTAAAAATCCGCTACGTTCTGCTCCATCTCCCCCAAACGGGGAATTTAATGTGTTTCCTGTAAGTTAAGACACAGTTTTCAGCTAGGAAAGAACTTTGCTCAGCAGAAAGATCTGGCTATGTTAGCACAAGTGGCCAACATGGGGATCTGTGTCCTTAAAATATTCATCACAATCCTCACAGCTCAAGCTGGTCCCTAAAATATTACCCTCTGTTGTGTGTGCATGTGTGAATGTGCTCTGGCACGCTCAAGGGGAGATTTTCGTCAGCGAAACTGTCCAGTCCCCAGAGCTGTGTTTTTAGTTCTCTCCTGAATATCTGCCTGCTGATTAGGTTGCTGTGATACTCAGGTTGTTAAAAGAGAGGGGGAATCATTCCTGATACAAATTAAACAGATAATGCATTAGAGCCTAAAAGGTGATGCCTTCTGTGTGAAAGGTGAAACACTGAACAACTTACAGCAGGAACTCAGCTGGATACACTAAAATTCCCAGGCAGTAGCTCAGGCATGTGTGTTTCAATAACTAATAGCCTGCACATTTCCTGTTAATACTGTACTACAACCACAGTTTGCTTTGGTTTGGATAGTAATAATAAATATATACCATATATTTTACCTTAATTGTAACTTGCATAATTCAGTAAATTTGCAGGTCCTTTGGGGCCTTTTAATATATATCTGTGCCTATATATAGCTATATATAAAGATATAAATACTCTCACAGGCATGAAAAAAAAATCCTTATCCTTCCTTAATTCATTACATTTGAGGGCTCCTGGCTCTATGTAATATTTCTGTTCAGGGCCATACAAGGGTGTGATGGGGGAGCCAGCCTCCTCTCCACCCTGTCCAAGACACGGGAGCAACAGGACACGCACCCCGGAGAGAAGGAGCTTGGCTGGAAACAAAAGGAACATTTTGCTCACACAGCATGCCCTGGCCTGTACCATTCACAGCCACAGGAGCCATAGAATCAAACAAAATACCTATTTTTTTACAAAGGGACTGAATAATTTAATGGCCAAAACCAACATCTCCACGCTAAGCGAGGGGTAATCACATCTTGTGCTTCAGGATGTGAAGTGATTGCCCAGGGAGGCAGAGAGGAATTCTGCTCTCTTCACTCACCACACAGCTCAGGGTGACTGACCATGCACTGGGGGCCTTTTCCAGTCTCCCCTGAAGCACCACTGTAGGATGGTGCTGGAGATGGAATTCCTGTCTGATTTCAGGTGGGATTGCAGGGCCAACACTTCCTCTGAGGGGGCATCAGCAGGCAATCAAGGAAAAGGACTACTCAGAAAAATCTAACGTGATTCATACACACAACCAAAAAGAAACTTTGGGAATTACTGAGCCTAACTGAGTAACCACCTTGTCTATGGCACTGAACACATTCCTGCACCAACACTGCCTGAAAATACCCAGCTCCACAGCCCTTCCCACAGCAACTCCTGCAGTCAAGTGGGATTCTACCCACAAAGAATCATGAAACCAAGTGTCAGTCATGGCCAACAAACCAGTTCCTCAGCTCTGCTGGAAATCATTTGTCACTCACATGAATATGAATGCTCAGAAATCTTGGTCCTAACAGAAGGACTTTTTAAAAAGGAAAATTAGAAGTTGAAACATAGAAAAGACTGATCTTTCTCTCACTTTTTAAGTGCACATCTTTAGGAATCTCGAGCAGAAATCCCAGTAAAACTTTTTATTTGAACTTTTTTGTGATCATGCTTTAACCATGTATTTTGAAAGGTGTTAGTTTGTATTAAATTTTAAGTAAGGCCTGTGTGAGGGGACTACCTGAGCTATCAGTGACCTACAGAAAACACACCTAAAGGCTACAAGTACCATGACTGCTTTAGAATTATTGATCCTGTCTGCACTCTCGGCCTCCCCAGGCAGGCAGGGGTGTTTAATGATCTCTGTATCCTCACAATGCACACCAAATGTCCTGTTCCAGTACCAGTGCAACATAAAGA
Source organism: Corvus hawaiiensis (assembly GCF_020740725.1). Classification (NCBI taxonomy): domain Eukaryota; kingdom Metazoa; phylum Chordata; class Aves; order Passeriformes; family Corvidae; genus Corvus; species Corvus hawaiiensis. Next base: position 28,146,065 of record NC_063221.1, read on the forward strand.
ACCAAAAAATAAATACAGATGGACATGGATTGTTCTGAGATTTCCATCACAATGTCTGGATGGGTGTTTTCTATATTCACCCACAGTGCTTAGTCTGAGGAAGAAATAGATTTGCCCTCTGCTTTAGTCTTTGTTTAATATCAGCTCCAGGACAAATTAAGAGAGTAAGAAATTATAAAGCTTCTTTCAAGATAAAAGAGCTTGACTAGACCTTGACTGTCAAACACTACACACAGTATACTCAGTGGAACTGAAAATTGAAAAATAATGAAAATAAATTCAAACTAAGACTTTTGAATTGTAAATAGGAATGAAGTATAACTGCAAATGGAAATATGTAAGACAGGGATGTTTCCAATATGAAAACTGTCTGGGTTTGTTTTTTTCTTTAATGGTGTGATGGCTTGATTGGCAGATTCCTCAGCTAGACAAAGAACCTCAACCCATATCCCATTGAGTTCAGTGGAAACGGGACCAAATCCAGACTGAAAAACATCTGTCCTTTATGTCAAATAATTTTTTGTATATTTTGGGTTATAAGACCATTCTGTAACCGTTCCATCCACAGCAGTATTGCCAGATTGAACAAGCCTGACTTTTGAGAATTATAACTCGGATTAACATGAAGAAAAATAGCTAATAAAGCAACAGAGTAAGGAGCACAAACCAAAGCAGCTCCACATTTTATCTTGAAGTGGAGCACTGCAGCCACTTACAGGAACTGAGAGTTTCCATGAGATGAGGTTCTCCCATAAAACCCAGCACACCAACCAGTTCATTCATAAAATCCCTCCCCCAAGCATTATAGTCACTGATATTGTGAGAAAGTCCAATTCAGTTCCAGGACCAGGAGATTATTTTTTTTAATGGAAAAAAAAGTTAACACGGATTTTCATCTCTTCCCATAATATTAAAAATGATGTGTAAAGCTCTGCTAATCAGGTCCCTGGATAGAGCCCAATCTCTGGCCACGTGTTTCTGTTCTGGGTCTTGCCCTACGGGAATTTCTGTCAGCACATGCTCAGGAAACAGTTACACCATTAACTCTTTTGGACTTTTTCTAAGACAGACTCTATCTGAAGTTTGGTGAACCTTTGCACTAATCACTGCCAGGTGCCTCTGGCTACGTTTCTGGAATGCAAGGAATCTTTTCCTTCTCTCCCTCCTTCTTCCTTTCTCCTCTTCTCCCCCTCTCTCCCTGATATATAATAAATGCTTCAACACAGATCACCTTGCTGGGCATCACTGCATTTCTTACCTTTTCCTATGAACAATGAGCACAAGTCCCAGGGCTGTGACACGGGGCTGTGACACAGGGCTGTGACTCCAAGGTATGACACTGTGTCTCTGGTTTTCCCTCCTCTGGCCAGACTCATGGCCAGCAAGGGGAGACTTGGGCTCTATCCCTGCTCTGCTGCTGCTGCAGCCTGTGACACACCTGTGTGTGACATCCTGAAGTAGAGCCGAGGCAATGGCAGCCTTTTTCTGGTTTTTAGACAAATACAAAATACTAATTTTCACTCAGAATGCTGCCTTGGATTAGCTGGATCCAGTTCTGCACCTTCCCTCACTCACACTCTGAGCCAAGTCCACAAGTGTAGGAGCTACTCAGCTCTACGGAGTAAGAGGGGCTTAATAATATTATGGAGAACACTATCCACAGGAACTTTGATGTGAGTGAACAGTCTCAGGACATTTAACTGCTTTAGAATATTTTTAGTGATACCAATGACAGTGATACGAAAGCAATTTCATGTTCAGAATCACAGAGGAGCCCAAAGAGTCCTCTCCTGGTACACTCAGGGGTTTTCTGTATGGGCCTCCTCTTGGGCCCAGAGGGGCTTTCTGAAATACTGAAATGCTCCCTTATCTGCTCTAACAAACACACGTGCAAGTCTGATTGGGGCACAGAACATAACTCAGTGTTTGTCATGCATTTCATCATCTACACAAGCTCTCAAAACACACAAACACACTTTTCTATGTCAAATGAATATCTCTGCAATTGTTCTGACCCAAGACGTGCAATTTCTGCAGAGCAGTTCCTCACAGGGATCATTATGGGAACTGTGCCACTCCAAGGGATATCTGTATTTATAAGGGTTTGTTCAGTAACCTCTGAAATGAAGCTGATGAATCACTACAGTGGAAGCTGCTACACATGAGAGAGATTTGAAAAATTATTCTTGCTAACAATCTAGCAGGAAAAGGTACTTTGGAGTGAAAGAAAATTCTTATTAATATGGTCAAAGAAATATCAAAACATATTTAAATAAAGAGCAGTGCCTTAGGTTCAAGTGATTGCCAGGAAGTCAATTACAAAGATGTGTAATCAAACACAGAGACTGTCTACTCCAGATTAGCTGGCATGTGCTGCATGCTTGACTGATCCATCTTATTTCAGTCATTTAAGGTCATTATTCTTTGGCAAACAGGCAGCAAGATGCTTCCAGGTGCAGGTGGGTTCTGGACAGGTACTGATGTCTTCTGTTTGCCAGGTAGAACACACTACCCAAAAGTGGGAGATGTTAGAATAGCTTCATTATTTGTTACACCATGATAAATTACTGTGTTTGGTGTATATGGTTTACATCAAATAGTTTTAAGCAGCTTTGCTTTAAAAAAAACCCAGAATGTAGAAAAAATAAAGGGAAAAAAGCTTTACAGATGTTAAGTGTAAATTTAACTGCAGATAAACCCAGTAATGGCTAAAATCATTAACGTAATACAGAAGAGCTCTGGCTGAATCGATCTTAAATGCTTTCTGAGTTACTCTGACCATGTCCTTTAACCTCCCACCTTCTCCTTTAACTCCCTGATTTCTCACTCAGAGACAGTTTTCTTTACAGTGTCTCCTCTGGGCAGGCACCACGGCCCTTACTTTGAGAGGCACTGGTGAAGGCTCTCTCCTGAGTGTCAGTCCAGCCCTCTCAAAACCACAAATGAAACACTTGCCCACCTATTTCTGCTGATGGACAAACAATATTTACCCCAGGATCCAGAACCACATTATCCTTAAGCATGTAATTGCTGAAGTAAGCCTATGCTAATGCTAATTTTGCTTTAAGGGAAGGGGGGGAACCTGTATAAGCCTGTCTGGACATGATTATAAATGAATTCTGATCACATTTTCTACAATGAGATAAATGAGTTGGGATTTGAAACCAGATGCTTTTAATTACTGATTTTCTTTGTTTCGTGGGGCTCATCACCGCACCTGTACATTGTTCTTTCTGGACAGATGTACTGATGCCCCTTTTGCGTGCTCAGATCTATAACACTGAGATAAATTATGATGGGTTCTTGGCTTCCTCCATTGAAAATGTTTTCAGCTGTCAGAGATACCTGTTTCTTGTTACTGGTTTTAGTGCTTTTGAAGGGAAGACTAAACCACTGACTTGTGTATTCTGTTATAAATGAAGAGTATTCTCCAATGGAATCCACAGAACATGAGGGATGTATCTCCTTGGTCTGTTAGAAAATCTGTACAGGTATTTAGTTTTCCGAAGTACTTCTAGAGAGTAAGAGTTTTTTTCCTACAAAGATTCTAACAACGGGTCAGTTCCTAGTCCACTGATTTATATGAGCTCACGAACTTAATTTAAAAGATTAATCAAGAAACAAGATTAATAAAAATTAGCCAAAAGTAGCTAAGACACCTAATTGTCTCTTAAAGTAATTAATGAGATTTAGGAGCACAAATGTATTTTCCTACCTGGCCTGGATCCTGGCAGCTCAAGGAGACAGCACAGGAAAGAATCTCCCCCATGTAACTCACAAGGTTTTATCCCACATTTTTAGTTTCAAGCTTAAAAATATCAGGGATTTCAAATCTGGTGTTCCCTGGTTGAGCAGAAGGGAGGCTCTGTGTACCTCGTGTTACTTTACATAAAAAGAAGTGAAGGACTAAGTTTTTAACAGAGAACTCTTTACACTGAAGTATTCCTGTGGTATTTGAAATAACAGGTGCTAAGAAGCAAGCAAACAACAACTCTAAAGTTTAAGCGCCCTGATGAAAATGTCTCTTTTTACTTGACAGTTTTTAAATCCCGTTTCTTGTGATTTTCTGTGTGGGTCAGTGTCACTTCAGGGGGGTCTGGCCCCTGGTTTGAGCTGGTTGCAGTTGGCTGGCAAAGGGAGTTGTGTGAGCCCTTCCCTCTAGCCTTGCTTAGACCTAATCCTTTATATTAAAGGCTCACCAGACTGGGCTCAGAGTCCTCATTAATCACCACCTCTGCACATTACAGATGTCTTAATCCCAGTACTTCTTCATTTACTGTTGTGTTTACAGAGCAGAAATGACCTAAATTACCACAGGAATATTAAAGAATAGTTTCACTTTCCTTTTCCTTGGAGACACATCACCCTCCCAATCAAGTCATTATTTGTCAGTGCCCCAGCTCCTGTTGGGAACAGAAGTGCTGTTTGTCACAGCAGCACAAGTGACAGAGAGCCTCAGTCACACACAGAGGGATCGTGTTCAGGTCCTACAGAGTGACCTTGTTGGGCCATTGCACTAAACTGGTGCAAATCCCAAACTTGGTGCGACCACTCAAACTCACTTAACTTCAGTCAGATCAGTTTCATTGAAGCTGATAATTTATCACACGGAATATTCTAAACTGGAATTTACAGAGATAGTCTACAAATGAAACTAAGTACATTTTTAGATGACTTGGATAATAACAGCTAAAAAAATAGTAGAGAGCAAGCCAAGTGCAACATTCGCCCAAGCTTTAATACTAAAAGCTGGTTTTCTGTCCTCACTGCTACAAATCAAAACAGACTATTTTTGCGATGGGCAGAATGAAACCCAGCTTGACATTAAACACGGCAAATGCTACAAGAAATGCTAAAATAAACCCTTGCTACCTGAAATAAAAAATAAATATACATTTTAACCTGGATCATGCCAAGCCCACTTTCTGCATGCCCAAGTATTTCTCAGTCAACCACTTTTAGCTAAATTAATATCAATATAAGTAGATTTTTTTGGTGTAGCACACACTTCATTCCAGAATTTGAAAAAATGTGCTCCATATTGAATAAAGCCAGTATAAATATATTTGGTAATGAAGTCAGATTTTGTTAGAACGTTTTCAAGTGAATTAGATAATTTTGTCAAACTATTTAAATGTCTCAGCAAACCATTTGGGAAAATTGACTGCTGCACTTGGTATTGACTTTGGCAAAGAATGGTGTAACAGAGGGGTTTTTTTGTTAAAAAAAAAGAAAAAGCCTTTAAAATCAAATTCTGAATCTCATGTCAAACTTGAGTAGGCTATTTGTACTCTGCCTCATGTAGTTTTTGGCATCTTGCACATTTGATGACTCAGTAATTAGATTTCTTGATAGTCATCACTTGGTTCCTGCCACAGACTTCACGATGTGATCCCATCTTGTCATGGTCCTGATCCACAGAGCAGGAATTCTCTGCATTTGCTCGAACCTGAGTACTGAGACAGCTGACAAATGCGGCTGAACACTCTGGGTGTGCCAGAGAGCTGCAGCAGTGCCACGGAGGGAGGCAGCGGGAGGGGTTCCCTTCCCACTGCAAACCTCGTGTACGTTCCGGGAGGGGTGACACTGCCACAAGCTGGCAAAGGGGGGACAGCCCTGTAATCCACGGGCTCCAAGTGTGGGAGTATGAAGTGATTTTGCCCACTTAAATGGATGGATGCTTTAAACAAAACTGTGCTAAATGAAACTCAAGGGCTATTAAACACTAAGTTTCTGCACTTGCAATTAAGATGTCATGTATGGGCTGCATTTCAGCAGTCATGAATAATGTAAGCATAAAACATTAAATACAGCAGAAGGATCCTGGACTGGGAATGACGATGCTGAATGAAGATTATTTTGAGTTTAGAAAATGGTATTTGAGATGCTGAAAAATTCCAAGTAACTATGTCATGAAACTGGGTGCCCTGTTTTAAAGTAACTATTCAGAAATACATTCCAGCCTCCATTCCTTGATGTTTGGCTCATGGTTAGGATTCTGTTATCTCACTCCCACATTTAGGATGTTTGGGCAAAGACTTTACTTAGGTACATGAGCACTGAGGTAAGAAACCAGCACTGCTGTCTCCTCCGAGAAAGAATCCACATTGCGCTAAAGCTGGAATCAGCAGGGACAATTCTGATGGAAACTCAGTGTGTCTGCAGCAGGAACTCAGTGAGAGGCTCAGCCCACTGATCATGGTTTTCCTGCTGGAAGGGAAGTGCTGTGCTCTGGAATGGAGACACCAGAGGCAGGAATGAGAATTCATCTGGGAGCTTCCGACCCCTCAAACTGGAAAACTTGTCTGTTGCACTCACCCTGGTCAGGCCTTTGCTTTCATTTCTTATTAGCAGCACCAGAACACAAAGTGCCTTAGAAACAAATCCCCCTCCCTGACAGCCTGCTAAAATCATTCCCATAGTATATCCTTACTTTATTTCATTCTTGGTTGGGATTTTTTGCCTTAATTCCCCTAGGAACCAACTCCAAGAGGAAACAGCTGAGCAACACACTGGGAGCAGTCAGAGGGAGGGATCCCACTCCCCCAGGCTCAGGCAGTCTCTTTCGGCAGGGAAAGAACAGCTCATGGGACGACCTTCACTTTGGAATGTCTGTCTCTATTTCTCATATTTGCTCTCACTGCCTTCTCTGCTAGAGAAAATTTCCTGTTTTTCTGGAGTAATTTCCAATGCCTCCTGTTGGGCACGACACTGCCATGGGAATGCATCTGCCAACAGGAAATACAAGGTTGGGAATGTGGCAGGGTAGAGGAGAAGGGCTGGGCACAGGCATTTTACAGGACAAAGACAGGGTAAGTCTGTGCATCATACTGGGAGAGGAAACTGGTACCTACTACTGGCTGAGGTCAGAAGGCTGAAGGAGCAGAGGCTACAGAAGCTCAGCCTGCTGCAGAATTCATGCCCAATTATGAAAATAAAAAGGAGTAGTTTGCTCCTAATTGAATTTCCTCTATCAGATTGTTCTCCAACCACCCCAGGTGTAATTTTTCTTACTGTGTCCCTTCCATGCCACACACACTCTGTCTTCTGCCCTTTGCTTAAAATCCTTCTGGGCTTTCCTTGCCCCATATAAAAGAAAGGAAAGGTCAGTCACTGGACTAGGATGGGAAAACTCTACATTCAATTGCTGTATTTGCTAAAGGACACCAACATGTTTCTAGGGAAAGAAAATACCTTAATCTCTCTGTATCTTAAATTCCCATCAGTAAAGCCAAATCAGAGTCCTTTCCCCATCCAAAGTGCTGGGAAGTAAAACTTTAAGTATGAAGATGAATTTGCATGAGGCCAGGCACCAAAAGAATCTGAGTAAAAAGGTTAGAGCAGAGTTTTGTGGCTTGCAGAGATTCTTTACTGTTGAGAAGATGTTATGAGAGCCTTGAGCAAACGGTGCTTTAGAAATATCACACTCTGTAGCCATGCATTTGTATCCGTAGCAGTGCAATCCATACAATCAGTGGGATTAAACACTCTTCCCTGATTAGGATCTGGCTGGGTAGAGCCTGCTGCTGAGAGGTGCATTGCAGAAAACCTTATCAGAGAGCAAGGAAGTGAGAAAGCCTGTGACTCTGACACTGAGTGAGTATTACTAAGGCAAACACTGCCTGATTCCTGAGTGAGTCATAGTTCAGGTTTTACCCTTTGAGAGGTTTCTCATGTTAGCTAAAGAAAGTTCTCTGTGCTTATCCAAACCTATGAGAAGTTACCCAGCAAGAACTAAAACACAAAATCTAAATGTAACTGCATGCTATGAAGAAAAAATCCCATTGTGTTTTGTCAAAGACAAGGACAAGGCCCTGAACAACCTGATAATTATGTCCAAGTTTACCCTGCTTTGCACAGGGCATGGATGACATGACCTTCTGAGGTCCCTTGAAAACTAAATTATTCTGTGATTCTAAAACAAACAAAATTGCTTCATTTGGGCCAGTGTTTTCTTTTGAACAGCACCCATGCAAAGTAAAAGAAAGAATTCATCGTTCATTATCATGCCAGGCACAGGCCCAATGTGTTTCACAGCACACACATACCCTTCCCTGGCACTCTCCAGCGGCGACTGGTGGTGATGTGGGCTGGACAGGGCCGAGTCGAGGGGAAGGTGCCTTGAAGGGATGTCATGAGGAGGCGGCAGCACAGCTTGGGAGGGGCCATTGTGGTTGGAGCTGGATCCACTGTACATGCCTGGGAACACACAGCAGTTGGCAAAACAAAATAAGCAAGGAAGCATCACTAAGTCCTGCAGAGTCTCCAGCTCCCTCCCTATCCCCTGCCCAACCCTGAGACACAACCCCACAGCAGAGCCCCTGTGTGTCACTGAACGCCCCTGTGCCTGAGCAGCACTCAGAGCTGTGCTGTGGTACTTTGACGTGTGAGTGTCTCCTCTCTGACCCTCCCAGGTGGTCCAGGTGTTCCTGGACTCTACAGAGCTGTAGAACCCTCCTGACAGCCAGGAGGGCTTGGCAGGACTCCCACCCTGCCTTTCCCATCCCTGTGAGAGAGAACCCGCAGTACTCAGGGGATGGAGCTCACACAGAAAACAGATCATGGTACCCTGGGATTCTGCTGTTCATTTCAAACTCTGTAATTTGACTTTCCATTACTATGCTGCTGGACATCCCAGACCATTCATAAATATCACATATTGATACAAATGAAACCCCAATAAACTGAATGCAAAGAGGAGGAAGGAAAAATTTTTAATGAGATCATGAAAACAAGTTCACTAGTACAGAATTACTGAAGGGGCGTGGGTGTGCCAGTTCTGGGGACTCTACCATGGCAGTCAGGCACCAATAGCCAAGTACCTACCAGGACCTCAAGCACACCCTTTGTTGAGGAAGCTTTGTCCAGGAGTCTTGGATGAAGATATTGGAAATAAGTTTTTTTTCTCCCTTCTGAAGAGTGACCATGCACCAAGACAGGCATTACCTGGGCTCAGGGCCCTCACACTGACTTTTGGTGTGAAGGCTGCTGCACTGACAGCAGGTCTCTGTGGTGACAGACATCACAGGAGTGCAAGCATGGAGTGTGCAAATGCCACCCTGTGGCAGGGGAAAAGGGCAGGCTCCTTGTCATGCTGTTTTGGGAAAAGTCTAGTCTTTCTTTTCTCACTTTTTCTGCCTTTCTCCTCTTCAAGTTGTGCCTTCAACATCTGCCACAGTTCTGTCCCACCCCCTCCCAGGGAATGTGCATACGGATGAGGACCAGAACAGCCGCTCTCACTGTGATCTGAAAGCTGTGAGCACCAAGTGAGGTCTGCCAGCTCCCCCAGTGTCCAGCTCTAGAGTACAGAGACCCCACGCTCCCTCTGGGGCCTTTCTTTGCCATCTTCTCCTCCTGTACCATTCATCTGTCCTTTCCCACTCAGTGTGTGCAGAGCTGCACATCCAGGACAGAGCCATGTACCAGCTGTGCTCGGCCCTGTCCCGTGTCGCTGGCAAGGCCCTGGACTGCACCCCTCCCAAACCCTCCCAGTGACGTGGAACAAGCAGAGGGCAACATGAAAACCCAGAGCTGTGGGGAATGTGTGACACCCTCGGGGTAGAGAAGCAACATCTGAATGTCAGCATCTGTTTCTGTGTGTGACTGAAGAGCAGAACCACCAAGGCAAGATTCCAGCCACCTTCGTCAAGGGCTTCAGATGAGTCAAAAACCCCTCATGAACAATGAGTCCTCAGCTGCTGACAGATCTAAAGCAACAAAACTGAACCACATCATCTCTGTCTCCCACTAGACAGAACATTTGTCAACCAGCCAGTGAAACCAACTTGCTTTCTGCACTGCACACCAGACAGAAGGGGCTTTAAGAAGTCAGATGTTCACAGGTGATGCGAGGATTTATTTAAAGTCTCTTCTGGTAACAGTAAGTCAGTAGCAAGGATGCTACATTGTGGAAATGCTTTTCCACTGGTGGCTTCAGTCCATTTCATAACACAGCAGTTTCCACTTCCCTCAGATCCTCACTGTTCATACATTCATTATCAGGCATGAGAGATGAGCCAGATTTGACCTTGACTGCTCAGTGTCGTTTCACACTTCAGCTCCATTTCCTACATCACCAGTTCAGCTATAGTGACAGCACAGCCTGGAGGAAACTGCAGAACCTAAACCAAGCTGTTCATGCTCTAAGGCTCCCAAACTGCTGGCCCAGCAATAACTTGTGCAAAAAGCTCAAAAGCCCTCAGAAGAAAAGTCATCTTAGCAGTGTGGTGGCCAGCAAACACACTCAATGTTTTACCTTTCAATCCCACCCCTGAACAGTTCAGAAATGTTTAGGATGTCTCTCTCCTGCCTGTTCCTTGAGGTGATGAGAAAGACAGAGTAGCTGAGTACCTGCAATCAGCATAACCCTCTAGAGGAGCAAGAAAATGTTAAAAGAACACCCCACAACTCTGTGTGTGCAGCAACTGAGTCCTGCATGATCCCATGCACTCAAACCCACCCCTTCAGAAAACCAAATGAAAACAGAATCCCTGTCAACCCCAGTTTCTGCCACCCCAACCACTCTGCAGAGGAGTTTACCCATCTGTGGAACTGCTGTTCATGCTCTGCTGGGGTGGACACCCAGTGCCCACTGCTGGGCTTGAAGAATTTCTAGCTGGGGACATCTCCTAGATCTATCTTTCGACTTCCTGATCACAAGCCCCTGCCTGGACCATGTGTGCACTGAGGCTTGTAGGGTTTGTCATCAGTGAGTTCTCCTCTCCCTACACCTCTATGCAGCACCACTCAGGCCCAGTTTGACAAAAGGTGTCCCTTGTCCCCACATTCCCCCACATTCCCCCATGTCATTCACATCATGCCCTGTGCTGCCTCACCCCAGCTCCCTCCCCACAGAGGAACAAGCCAAGGGGGAAGAGCAGTTGCTAATCCGGTCTCAGTGTAATTTTCAGTACTTCCAAAATTCCTTTCCTTTCACAGTTTTTCTTCCTTTTTTCCCAGCACTGAGCACTAATACTCTGTACCTGAAGTTACACAGAGGCCTTTGGAGCTGCTGTGAATGACTCCTGCAAGTGCAGCCCACGCCAGGCCTGTGTGCCCTGGGCCTCTTCACACATTGACCATCTCAGATTGTAAATCTAAGTCATCAATCAGTATTTTAAATGGCCTGGCCTTTAACCTTAACATCTGTGGCCAAAACGGTGCTCTGAGCATCTGTGACTAGCAGCCTTTTTCCCCCTCAGCTTTATGCTGAGACCAGGCAACAATAATAAAATCCAGAGAAAATGCCTGAGTGGGACCAGAGTGATACAAGCTCTTGTCCACAGGCAGAGTTAAATGCATGTAGCCATGAAGCATCTTAGTTATGAGGAGGGAAAAACAAAGAAGATCTCAGCAAACAATGGGTTCCTCTGACAGCAGAAACATTCCTCTGCTCACTGTCTTACCTGCTTTGAAGTCAGACACAAGGGATGGAGCCTTCTTTAATATTTCTTTTTTTCTGTGATGGGCTTTCATCCCTGACATATTTAAAATGTGCTTCAACTTGGAGAAAGACAAAATTGAAATTCTCCAGGAATCCAAGTGATCCCTAAAGCCCAGAGCTCTGCACATTAATAATGTGGTTTCTTTGAAAAAAACAACACAAAAACCAAACTCAAAAGCCCAAACCATGAATGTTTTCATATTTCAAGTGGAATATGAGGCCATCATACACTGTATTTATCCATGTATAATCTATATGAAGTATTATAGCCAATTTCTCAAAAAATATTACCTCAGCTTATCTGAAAGAGCAAATGTGCAATCACTGCAGACTATAGGTGGCAGCAGGAATGTCCTTAAGCTTTAATTCCATAAGGATCAGCATATTTAGGGCTTATATGCCCTAAATAATGACAAAGGAACAGTTTTGCCTGTGGATTGTACTCCGCATAATATGAAGCAGCTTCTGTTTCACTGCAAAACAATCTTTCAAATATTGATTTATTTTTCCCTGGCATTTGCTCATACTGTGCATTGATGGGGTCTCATATGGAGCAACCTGATGGACGTGTCAGGGAAAATTTACAGTTTTTCGACAACATCCTGGTGATGGATTGATATAATCAACACAGAAATCATATCAGACAAAGCCAAAGTTACGGACAGATAAAATCCTTCATTTCACAAGAGGTTCTCCGAAATGACACTGAGAGGTTAGGGATGGTCTGTTTATCTATGAGCTAATAACTCTTTTCCTGTTTTATTGTTGTCACTTGAAATCTGAGGCAGTTTCTGGGGTTCTGAAGTGCAGCCTGTTTTGAGGAAAATGTCACTGCTCTTTCCTGCCCTGCCTGGGAGGCGGAGGCCAAGTCATGCTCCAGCTACATGGGGCTGTCAAGGGGAAGCAGAGGCCATGTGCTGCCCTCAGACCTTACTCAGTGCAGGTGGTACAGGGAGAGACTGGAAATTAACCCCCAAATCCCTCCAGCTTTCTCCCACTTTTTGAGGAGCCACATGTAAACCCTGAGTGCAGACTCCCAGGGGAACCACACCACAATGATGGGGTATTTCCCATTCTCCTCCATTCTGTTCACCAGTTACATTCCAACATTTTAATGCAACTTGAACCAGAAAAGAGGATAGGAGATGTCAAGCAGAATGCATTTTTTGTTTTGAAGATTTGGAGTAATCACAAAAAAGTAGGAGATTCTTGCAGAAGGCAGACTACAATTACACTGCCAGCCTTTGGGAGTGCCTCTCTCTGCTGCCTAACACAGAACCTCCAATTGCAAATCCCTGATTCAGGATCCTCTGCTAGGGTACAAAAACTGTGAATCTAGATCTTATTTCCCACGGAAGGGAATGGAAGCATCTTTTTCTCTTCCTTTAAGATGTATAGAAGAGTCTAAGGTCCCTAAGAAGGGCCTGCTCTTCTTCAAATCACAAGAAAATACAGAAAGAAAGACTAAATACTAGAAAAGATAATTACAAGGTTTGACATTTCAAATTCAAGTTTTCTTCCCATTCATGAATCACCACATTATTTGTTATGATTCAAAGTGCATCATAACACTGAGCCTCATCAGCTTTCCTGCAGCTCCTGAATAAAACCCTCCTGTTGCAAGTCTGTGCCAGAGCACCTGCCTGGACTTAGCACAGCTCCTGCACCTGCACTCTGCCTAGGCCAAGGCACACTTTGAAAGGAGAACAAATGGATGGAGACAGACTTTCAGCAGGGCTGCTGCCCCTTTCACTTGAAATTAACAGTAGTTATTTCTCTGACTAATTCTGTTAAAAAAAAAAAAAAAAAGCCAGGCCTTAGCAAACAACTCAAGAATTATTTCATCTTATTTGTTGTTTGGAGGTCTTTTCACCTTCCACAGTGACAAATATTTTCTGGTTTAAATCCTCTGTTATATGACGTATTTAGCACCACACTTATTAGAAGTATTCTTACCTGTAATTAAATCATGAGGACCTACAGATCTGCCATACTTCCCATCCAGGATGTGCTGTGAAGGTGTGTGGAGCTGTTGTATAGCTAAGCACTCATTTAGTACATCTTGTTCAGTATCAGTACAGGACTTTAGCTACAAGAGGAGGATTAAGAAACATTGTGTTACATAGTCAAACCAAACTATTTATAATTAACTTCATATATCTCCTTAAGGATTATGTACAGAAGGAAGACAGCCATTCTCAGGAACTCAGTGTAATTAAGGATGTATGTAGTACTTGTAATTAGAGGTAACTTTGGTTTTCTGAAGTGCACAAGTGTGCTAATCTTACATCAACAACCAGTTTGCTTCAGAAAATAATGTGCCCTGTGTTTCTTCAAATCATCCTGAGTAATTGAACTGCACATTTTGAGGCTTTCTGTAGTTTCTTGGATTCTGTGGCAAAAGGTTTGCATCACCCTGTGACTGGGACACTTGGAAAGACATTTGATAGGCAAAGAAAAGCGTTTGTGCTTATCAGATTAGAACTGGCAGAGCAAGGCACTGTCAGTGATGTGTAAGAGGTATCACCCACGTGTCAGCTGTGCTCCATGTAAATTAAAGCTCTGGCAAAAGGGTCTGAAGCAAACTCTTGAAAACCACAATGTCGATCATATTAAAAACAGCAGGAGAGGAGAATTAAGAAAGAAAAGCATTTCTAATTCTCTTTCAAACATGCTGATGCTGCCAAGCTTTTGTCATAACAGAGTGCTCACATTACACAAACAGCCATCATATTCTACAGCCATTAATAAATAGTTATTGTCCTTATGGGTACAGCCTCACATACCCATCTCCCCTGGGCTTGGGTATTCTAAATAAAAGGCCCAGGCAAACCTTTTCAGAATTTGGCTCTACAGCCATTTGTGGGTTCGAGATAAACATCTGACATTTGGATCACAAAGTGCATCTGCAGCCAATTAAACTACTACTAAATTAACAGCTAACTTTCTCCTGTTTTGTTCCTGTAAAGCCTTTCAGAACAACCAAGTATCACCCCTGCACTAATCCTCTAAGCTATGAACTGAGTGCTCAGGATTCCTTTGGTACAAGTCTAAGCTCAGGCATTTTGTTTTGTATCAGAGATGGCACATTTTGGTAACATATCTCAACCAAGACTTGTTGGCAGAACAGTTTGTTAATTTTTCTTTCTTGGCTAAGTCATTTCCACTCAGAACTCTTGGGAAGCTGATACCAACGGACAACTGTCTTTGCTGAGTTAGAACCAAAATGGAGCAAGTGAGTATAAATAGTCTTTTCCCTCTTTTTCCTAAACCTGAAATCCAAAGTAGGCTGTTCAGTAACACTGGGATTTACTTAGCTGTGAAAGGTGTTGGGGTCTTTTAATATATAGAAGTGAAATATTTTGGAGGGGTTCTTGTTTCTTTATCAACTACGTTTGCTTTGATCCTTTTTAAGAGAGCCTGACCAAAACACACTTTAAATCTGCTGCTTTTTCAGGTGCCTTTTCAGTTTGAGAAAAAAAAGTCACAGGATCAAATATTCATAAAGTTATCATGGATAAATGAGACAGGAAATCTGAAGATGATTTCAAACCACTGGAGGAGTGCAGATTTAGACTGGTCTACCAAATAAGGTGTGGGAGGCAAGTTACTAACATTATTTTAAGATAGATTTGATAAGTCTATAGGAGACTATTTACATGCACAAAGGAAAACTCCTCAAGGCAGGAGATTAAGTGATACGAAACCCTGGATATTGATGTCTTGGTGCATCCAAGCAGCCTGAGTTTGCAGTTGGTGTTACCAAATTTGTCCTGGATTGATTCTGTTCTTCAGGCCTCCTGCTACTGATGCAGGAAGTACTTGTTGCCCTCCAATGCAAAGTTGGGATTTGGGGGTTTTTTCCCACCTTGCTCTGGAGAACTGGAACGAGGCCTCAGCAGGTGACAGGGTGTAACAGTGGGGACTGTCCCCCAGATGTAAAGGATGGTGACATGTTAAATGCATTCAGCTCAGTACACAGAGCTGAACAAATGATACCCAGGTTTGGTATTAGGAAGTAATTCCCTCCTTGTTTCCCTGAAGTACGCCAGAAACCAGAGGAAGGAAAAATGGGGAAGTTCTTTTCTTTGGAATAGGGAGCACAGTTGCTTTCCACAATCTGCTGAGAATTTCATGTAACAAAACCTTCCTGTTGCAAAGATCTTTCAATTGCAAAAGACTCTGGTGCCACAGTCACCCTCTTTCTGTGGCCAATTACTACTATGGCCTTCTGACTCTTACTCTCATTACACAGAATTAATTACGTAGAATGAATCAATTACTGCCATGGCACTCTGACTCTTACTTGCACTATGAGCTGAAGGTTACTCTAGGGAAGTGTTGGGAATTTTGTGACCTGTGGTGTGGGACACACATGCACAGCACATCCTGTGGAACCTTCTAAAGCTGAGAGCTGCAGGGAAACCACAAGGCCTGGTAATACAAATTTGGGACGGAAAACTAGGCAGTGGCCAGGCTAGATAAAACTTTTGACTAGAGCTGATATGTGCAAAGACTTGATTCCATGGACACCTGGATGGTGCTGGGCATGTGTTACTCTCAGGGACAAAGCTCACCACACAGTGAGTGTTCCATGAGTACCTGAAACAGGGAAGAGAGCTCTAGTCACTGATGTGCTGGGAACTGCTACTCAGACTGCACACATCTGGTGGAGAGAAGGGTTCCACAGAGAATTAGGGGACACACGGCTGGCCTGGGAAAGAGGACTCTAAGTTCAAACTGGTGAAAACTGTACAAGAGGGCAGCAAGAGGGAAGGGGGCATGGCTGACACAAGGCCATCTCTTCTATTACAAAAGCTCTTTTCCTACACTTCCATTGTATCCTGGCTGTTTCATTTGCATTTTAGATGATCTGCTAACATGTATTTTAGTAGACACAATCAGCTAGTGCTGATTGCAGAGACTCAATGCACAGACATTTTATGTGAATAACAGCACAGCTTGGGCTTGTGTATTAAAGATGAACAGGAAAAGAAACGCTTGGACAGAAGGCGTGGGGCAAACTGAATTAGAGGGTGGCAGCCTTTGAAAGTACAAATATATAAGGTGGTCTGGTTAACAACAGTGATTAAAAACCAACAGGAAAATCAGCTCTACTAAAGTTTTCTTCTGTGATACTGCAGAAAAACTCTGATCTGAAAATATATGAATTAAAGGTAAACTAAAAATGGCTGTATTGAGGAGCTCTGGGGATGTGTCACTCTTTGCCTGCTCTTACCTTCTTACGCACCTGCTGCTCTTTGGCCGAGTGAGCCTTGACGTGCTTGCGCAGGGAGCTGGGGTCCGTGTAGCGCTTGGAGCAGCCGGGAATCTGGCAGGCGTAGGGCTTCTGGGAACGGGAGCAAAGGGAGACATGTCACACCCCTCTGCCTGCCACAGCCAGCACAGGGAGCGCTGCAGGATGCTGACACGCAGTGCTGAACCTGAGCTGCTTGCTCTGTTTGCTGGGTCCACGTCTGCTCTGTCTCCTCTAAGCTCACAAACCAGGCACGATGCAAACAGAACTGATTCTGCACTGGCACACTGGGTGTGGACTACGGGGCTGAGGTAAATGCTAGTGAGGTGGGACTGAATGGGTTTTGAGAGCCTTTCTTTTCTCCCTACTCTTTACAGCAAACAAAATTATCAAGAGATCACCCAGTATAATTATAAAGACAGACATCTGGGGGTTTTTTGAGTTCTGATTTACATAGTTTTTACAACAATTGCTGGGCACTGGTGAAGCCCCACCTCAAATCCTGGGTGTAGTTTTGGGCCCCTCATGACAAGAAAAACATTGAGGTGCTGGAGCGTGTCCAGAGAAGGGCAATGGACTTGGGAAGAGTCTGGACAACAAGGAGTTGCTGAGGGAGCTGGGCGGGCTCAGCTTGCAGAAAAGGAGGCTCAGGGGGGACCTTCTTGCTCTCTACAGCTCCCTGACAGGAGGGTGCAGCCCAGTGGGGGTTGGGCTCTGCCCCCATGAAACAAGGGTCAGGACAAGAGGAAATGGTCTCAAGTTGCACCAGGGGAGGTTTAGATTGGATTTTAAGAACAATTTCTTCACAGAAGGGATGGTCAGCCATTGGAACAGGCTGCCCAGGGAGGTGATGGCATCACCATCCCTGGGAGTGTTTGACAACTGTGTGGATGTGGCACCTGGGGACACAGATTAGTGGTGGGGTAACGGTTCGACTCAAAGATCTTAAGGATCTTTTCCAACCTTAACAATTCTGTGACGCTGTGAAATGCAGCAAAGCGGATTCTGGGGCACCTCCTGGGAAAACCATCTGAGTCTGGGAAAGAATTCCAGTGTCCTCTTCTCACAGGCAAATAAATAAATGAGATGCTCTAATTTAAATGCTGATTCTGGACTCCCAGCAACTGAAATCCTCACCGAATTCTTCTCTTGGCAATGCCTACTCCCAACAAATGGAACACTATCTCTGGGTTACAGAACAAACTCCAAATGAAGGTGAAATTGCCAAAATGAGCAAAGGCACTTTAAAGTAACCACTGACTTAAGCGCCAGCAAAATAGTGCTGCATGGCACAGCCCACAAAGCTTTAAAGTTGAATGGAACATTCTTTTGCCCTCTATGTTCTTGCCTCATCTATCAACATTACCTCAGCCTTCTCACCAGGACTAGCAAATCCTTTTGGTGTCTTCTCAAAGGTAGAAAACTGGTTTGCCATGACCTCAGTGTCACATTCTTTAATCCCCTTGGTTTCAGAAGGAGGATGCACAGAAGGGAAAAAAATCCCACCGGTTTTGGGAGAAGTGACTGTGAGGTCCTCTAAACCAGTTGCTCTGCTCCTGGAGGAGTGCTGACATGCCCTTTTTACCACAAGGACAGACAGGTTCCCTTTGTTCTGCTTCTGCCTAGGAGAAGGATCTACTTCCAGATGATTTAGTAGGGATTCGATCAAACCAGCGTACACCAGTAAGTGAAATGATTTACAGATTCTCCTTTGGAGAAGATAAATGATGGAGTGACCTACGTTGAGAAGCTTTAAAACCAATTCCAAACGCACTCAATAAGGAATAAGCAGCCTATATAAACCCCCTTTCTTTTTAAGTACCTCCAGAGAATAAGTATTGCTACTCTGTCCAGCCAGCAGGAAATTTCTGAAGGAATAATAGAATCATTCACCAATTCATGACCTTACAGGCTAACACAGCACCTACCCAGAAAGTTACAGGGCAGAGGAGATTTATTGAGAATGTCTGGAGCACAGAGAACTGACACCTGAGGAAAAGCTATGGAAAACTTTAACAAATCCCTTGGCAGAAAAACTAGCAGAGTATTTTTCAAATCATTGATGTCATTCAAATTAGTGATAAAATGATTCAACTCAGTGATAGGGAAACTAGATGAAAATCTGACTACCCTTACAAAGGTTCATGGCTATTTGCTCTGACATTCTAGGCAGTTGTTTAATGCAGCAGCACCATCCTGTAGCTCTGCTATTTTTCACATTCACATAAGCACACAATTTACTGAGCTTAAACCACAGGGCTTCAATTAAACCAGGTAACTGGAACTCAGTGTGCACAACTACAGGAACAGTTGTAGAGAACCTGCAATGGAACAGCATGGAGGATGTTTTTAGATATTTAAGAAAGTTAGTAGAAAATTATTACTGTACCTTTTTCCTGATTTATGAGCATTTCAGATAATAAAGACAGAGATAAAGGGAGAAGAGAAGAAAATAGAAAGTTAAGACATTTGTTTTCAATATTGCACAGACAACACACAAAAAGAATTTGTGCTCATTCTAGTAACCATTTTAAGTTCTCTCTTAAAACTAATAGATGGCATTCTATTTGTGAGTTTGGATAATAAAAAATATATCTACTAGGTTCATGCAATTAAATTTAAAAACTGCACGCAATTTAGTATATCCACTTTCAAAAGAGATGCAAATTACAAATTCAATATCTCAGGTTGACTTTCAAATAAATAAAACATTGTTATTGTAAGTGTGCTTTGGTTTGGAAAATGTGACTGACTCGCTTCTCTCACTTGTTTGTTTTTGCAAGGCATAATGTACATTAGACATTCCTTAATGCTGCACTGTCTGAAATGTGTAACTGCTTAAAAAGTAAATATCAATTAAACTCAAAAGTTCTGCCCCATAAACACTTGGCCAAACTAAACCATGTATTCACTTCTTTGAAAAAGACAAAGGAACAACTCTGCCTGTTACTCTTTACAGGCTTTATGCTGAGGACATGACTCGTCTGCAGAGCTGCCTCATTGCCTTCTTTCCCCATGACCTGGTGATTTCATCTCAGTACAGCCCAAGATGCTTGACAGGCTCCCATCTTCTCTGTGAGACAAGTGAGAAGAGCTGCAGAGTCAAGCCCAATCTACCAACTAGAGAATAACAGAATGTGTTTCTCACAGTTAATTCTGATGGAGGGTACTTAACCAATTCCAGAGTTATGAGACAGATTTATTTTCACTTTTACAAAATTACTGTCCAAAACTGAGGTGCATTTACCTTGCCCTGAGAGGTCTGAACAGCTTTTGCATTCACTCAGAACTCTCACTGAAGGGGACGGGAAGTGAGACAATGACACAGATTTGGTGCAGCAGCAGTGACTCAGCTTTCACTCAGCTACACCTTATTGTGCTGCTGCCTCCTCTTACTGGAACAGGAACAATGGGAGAGTTTGCTGAGTAACTTACTTCTTCATAACTTACTTCTCAGCATGAGTAACACCAACTAATTGCCTCTCTATGATCAAGACTTTTTCATTTCTCAAAGCACATCCAGTTCAAAACCAATACACTTGCTCATAGCTGAGTTTTCCAAGACTCTTCTCATGAAAAGGCCAAGTCCCCCTGCAGTTACAGAACTGATTGTGTACCAGGACTGCTGGAAAACTCAGTGCAGCTCCCAGTATGAAATCATGCTTACGGTATCCAGGTGTGTCCGCTGATGCTTTGCCCGGTCGCTGGAGTTGCTGAAAGCTTTCTGGCAGCCAGGATGCTGACACAGGTATGGCTTCTCCCCAGTATGACTCCGGAGATGAATCTTGAGGTTCTCAAGCCTAGAAAATGCCTTGTTGCACCCTTCAAACTGAAAAACGTCATAAAAAAAAATCATTGTAAGGTTCTATTAAATAAACCATGTGCACCCACAATGAGAACAGTGTAAGAACCAAGTTGGACATGCAATAAATCAACCAACATTCAAACATCTGTTGAAATTTATTGATGAAACACAACATATTGTGCTGTTCATTTAATCTGTCACCGAAGACATGGTGTGCTGCTCAGTAATAATACAAGGGTTATAAATATCTCACACATTCTGTCTGAAGTACTGAACACTTAAAGACATGGTGTCAGGACAGAAAATTTAAAGAAAGAACAAGTGTTCTGAGGAGTCCTCTGAGATGTTAACTGGCACAGGAACCACTGTGGGCAATAACAATTAGCTGCTACAGACAGAGAGCAAGAGAAGCTATTTGTGGCAGGTTAGAACCTGGTTTCAGATGTCTGAAATATTATACACTGGGGCAGATGAGCACAGACTATTACAGGAAGACCTGATCCATTTGAAGATCAATCCAAAGGAACTCTGCTGTTATTCTGCACCCTTTTCTTTACTAGCTGTATCATTCAGAGCTGTTCTCAGTATTTATACAACCAGTAACCTGAGAAATTCTGACTTCTTAAGCACCCGTTTCATTAGGGAGCTCAGCAATAAAACGCTGCATAGCTTTCATACCAGAAGTCACTGTTTCAAATTAAATCTGAATAAATAAATAAGTAAAATTGCCAGCTACTAGGCCAGGGAAGGGTGTTTTGCATTGCTCACTGTAGGTGTCAGTGTTACAGACAACAGGCAGTGGAGGCACTGTCTGTAGGATGTGCTTTGGGAACTCTCCCAGGTGAGCACAAATACTCACGTGTGCACACACGTTCATGCACCTGCACACCCATAAAATGCACTCGCTTACACATGTTGAAATACTTGCATGCAAATACTCCAGTGATGGAATGCATATTCTTTGCCCACTCTGCATATATTGCTGTTTCATGGCACTGCAGATCTTCTTATGCCTCTACACAGACAAAAACCTGGTTCCTCAAGGATTTGTGATCTCAAGGAATGTATTTGAGAAAGACAACCCAATTCACCTTCATATCAACTCTAACAGCAATTCTGAAATAATGCAGGTGTATCTTCATAGAATGGTTTGTGTTGTAAGGGACCTTAAGGGTCACCTAGTTCCAAGCCCTGCCATAGGCAGGGACACCTTCCACTATCCCAGGTTGCTCCAAGCTCCGTCCAACCTGGACTTGAGCAATTCCAAGGATGGGGCAGCCACAGCTTCTCTGAGCAACCTGTTCCAACCCCTGTTTCTGGAAGCCACAGATTTTTGCACGATTCATGGTCATAAACAGTGAAATCCTGACTCTCACAAAATCAGCAAATGCTTTGTCACTTCCTTTTGCAGAGTCAGGATTTTGTTCAGCAGCTTTCCAGGAACCTGTGGCTCCTGAGATGGCGTCACAGAAATCACCTTGCCAATCCTGTTTGTCACTCACACCTCTTACACATATCAGTGCATGCAAACTGCTGACCTGGCTGTTGCATCCAGCTGTGCAGGGGGAGGGATGGGAAGGGAGAGCAGATGCAGGAGCCTTGAAGATGCTGTACCCTGGAGATGCCTATCTCCCAGGGCCTGCCAAAGGCAAATTAAATCACTGATGGAGAAAGGCTCACCACATTCTGCTCAGCCCAGTGTGTTTTGTAAATACCTCAACACAGTGACCAACACAGTGAACCAGTGATCAGCTCTGCACACTGCAGGCAGAGGGGCTTCTGGCACTTCTCTGTCCCAGCCACTCAAACATCAAAGGATCAGTGTGGCCTTTACCGCCATAAATATTTTACTGCCCTGGGCAGATATTAACCCATCTAAATGCCATATTGGGTCTATTTGTACAGACAAGTATCTAATATATTTCCATCTTTACCCATCACAGCTATTGTGACAGATCCACAAAATCACCTGGAGACATGCAGTTTATGAGTTCAGAAGCTTTGTTTGGCCACAACCCACCTCTGAACATTTGACCTGGTGCAAGGAGGTGGGGAGGTTTGGAAGTGACCAAAGCCACCAAGGCTTCAAAAGAAACAAACTTTCTTCATGACCATCACTAAAAATCTGACAAAGATTCAGAATGGAGCAATTTGAAATGTGCAAAAATGCTGAAGTCTATGAAAAATAGAGCAGAGTTCAGCAAATTCATAGTTCTCATAAGGACATTCCATCAAGCTGAGTGAATGTTCTCAGGTCCTAAAGATCACTTTTTTCCTTTTTGTTCCTAATCTTCCTCCTTTCCAGCCTCCTTTGATTAGTGTGCCCATAGTGTGGCATCCCTTTGAACTATTATTATCCCTTTCATCTCTCTTGCAGGTCCCCTTCAAGCACTGAGAGGCTGCTCTAAGTCTCCCTGGTGCCTTCTCCAGGCTGAACAAGCCCAACTCTCTCAGCCTTTCTTCTCAGAAGAGGTGTTCCCTCCCTTGGAGCATTTTTGTGCTCCTTCATCCCCCAGCCTGTGTTGATACCAGAGGTTGCCCTGAACCAGCTGCAGGACCCTGGACTTAGCCTTGCTGAAACCCACAAGATTCCCATGGGCCACTTCTGGAGCTTGTCCAGGTCCCTCTGGATGGCATGCCGTCCCTCAGGAGTGTCAGCTGCACCACGCAGCTTGGTGTCACCTGCAAATTTGCCGAGACTGCACTTGGTCCCAGCATGGACCCCCAAGGGACACCACCTGTCACCGACATCCAATCTGAATATTGAGTCATTCACCACTACCCTCTGGATGTGACCATAATTCCTCATTCCCTGAACACTCCAGCCTTCAATTCCATCTCTCTCCAATTTAGAGAGAAGGATCTTGACCCTCAGAATGTTTTTCTAATGGATTACCAGTCTTCAGTTCCATATCTAGAGCCTAATGCAAAGTAGGAAGGTATGCAGAATAATCCAAACTCATTAAAGGTCCAGCTCCACTCTCATTGATGTCAGTAGCAAAAATTCCAACAGCAAATGTCCTAAAACATCTAAACACAAGCTTAATTTAAAACACATGAAAGCACATATGTTTAAGAGTTTGCTGGATCGACACTTGAGGAAGAGAGGGAGCAGGCCCTACCAGAAGTGCTCAGAGCTACAGTGTAAGCAGCAATACTCAAAACAAATATGGGCTTATTTACAGACCCTTCTACTGTGGTCAGCTGCCTTTTCTTGGTAAATATGTCCAATGCCTTCAGCAGTAAGGTTCCTCCATCACCACATATGCTTGGACATTCAGAGCTTTTCTTATTTATGTTATTATTTCCTAATTCACATTATTTGTATTAACCAGCTTATTAAACTGCATAACAGACAGTGGGGTAGTCCCAATGCAATGATAAACTCAGGATAAAGATGTGAGGGGGAACAATACAACAGCAAAGAGAATGATGTGACTGCAGTACTCATTTTCAAGTTGGCAAAGGCTGGGTTGGTCAAACAGGAAGAAAATCAATGGGAAAGGAGTGGGGGCAAAAACTTTGTCAGCAAGTGATGAGAAGAGGGGAAGGTGAAGATGAAAGGTCTGAAAGGGAGGGAGGAAAGCAGCTGGTACAAAGAGCTGAGCAGGGTGGGGCTGAGAATCCACTCAGAGCTGCAGAAAAGAGTTGCACTTTGAAGGACACCTTTTTCAACTCTCTTATTTCTTGCTGGATCTGCTGACTGTGTCCCTCACAGTTTATCCCTATGGAAGTCCACATATGGAAACAGCTTCCCTGAAGAGGAAGGCTATGGTAACTTCACCTGGGTTGCTGTTGTTAAGACAGCTTTGTTCTTCTTGGGTTTAACTGCTACTCACCAACTCTTTTAACCCTTCCACTTACTCTTGCTACTTGGGAGTGTATTTACATTTATATATGCACTAAATAAAGCTACTCTTGGAGAAATGGGGTGCTCCTTCTCCTTTTTAAATAACCTCCAGGAAGATCCAGCCATCCCACAACTGTCTCAGCTTCAACTACGAAGAACTAATGTTCAGTTTCAAAAGGGTTCCAGGATGGTAAGAGCTATTTTATCAACTGAGAAGGCCACTTACAGGATCTCCCAGACACCTGGCCCCAATCTGTCACTGCTTAATCCTACAATCCTAAACATTTTGTGGACGTTTGATGCCTGGGATAACAGTAACAAATGCTGCATGATCCTCAAAGCCTGTAAATGTCAACAGAGCTCTTAAACAAGTTTCATCAATAAAAATAATAATTAAATTGCAATTACTAATTTTTTCTTTGCTGTGAGATTGTTAATGCTGCACACACCCAAGCACAGACACTAAACAATGCCACATGATTACAGCAAGAACACAATGCAGTTATTGGGTTTTATAACTACTGCTGCTTTTAGAACACAACTTCTACCAGGAAAAAATACCTTGTAGAAATTTATGGGACTAAACTAGTTCATCACCATATGGAAATACATGTGTTATCTTTATTTCATACCAAAATCTCACTGCAGTGTCGCTGTTGCAATATCATGCATTCAAAAGCCATATTTATAAAAACACAGAATTATCTCACAGTGATCTAAACACATCACAATTTTCCCAACAAAACAGTTTAATCTAATAACTGTAATTGCTTAAAATGTTTTTTCTTTGCTTCCAGATTATACTTTGAATGCACCTGAGAATGTTGCCATGCAGAAATAATAGCATGTTCCCAAGAGGGTTTATATTATCAAATGTTTACCATTTTCACAAGCATATTTAAGCACGGTCATGTCTAGAATATCTGTCAGTGGTACAGATCAGGAGAAATAAACTATAAACTAACCAGCTCAGACCATAGGGCAAAGCAATAACTGACATTTTCTTAGGAAATGAGTTATGACTGAAAAAGAGAAGCCTTCACAGTCGTAGTGCTAAATAGGTCCAGTGTGCCATTAGAGCAAGCTCATTAATATACACCTCTGCTCTCTGCTGCAAGATCAGTTAAACAAGCTGCCTTTTATTTATAGACCTAAAAGGGAAAGAGCAGGTCATACTGGCTGCTGACATCTCAGACAGCCTACAGATGGAAAACCCAAAACATTTCATTCCAAAGCATTTAATGCTATCAATAGGAAATCTGATGTCTGGTCAAAACATCCACAAGCCTTATGAACATTGTGAAATGTTCTTTCTTCCCAACTGATTACAAAATTGGGAAAATTTTACTGAAAAACATGTTACGAGAAAAAGGATCCTGTGAGGCTGCGTATCCCTTCTGGAGGGGAGGAAACAGCCACACCACTCTTTAAATAGCATCAATGTTTTACAGCACACTGAGGCCAATGTCGGGGCCCTGGCTGGAAGCACATGGGGCTCCGAACCTTACAAACCTCAGGAACTCAAACACATCAGTTGCTCCACCCACAGGACAATCAAAGTATCTGTTCTGGTGCTTTGTTTTTCCCAGCTAACTCCTGATTAGATTAATGTTTAATTCGCTGTTGTAGCTACAATGTAAAGCTCTGATCCTGCAAATAGCTGCAGGTGAGTAACGTGGCTCATGCAAGGAGTTTTATTAAACTCAACAGAATTATTTGGGTGCATAAAAAATCATGGAATGAGATTTTAACATCCTAAAGGATCCCGATTTATTTAGCCAGATTCAAACTTACAGATTAAAATTGTTAGAAGCTTTAACTGTTAGAATTTTAAATTGTTAGGTTTTTTCCCCTTTGTGATTGCAATAAAATGGCAGGTAGTGGTAACATAAAAGGACCTGCCAGTTTCTGGGTTTGGTTTTATTTCTGAAGCCTGAACAATTTATGTTTACAAAGTGACACTACATGCTATTTCATTTGAGTCTTGGGCAAAAATGCTTGTACTTTTTATTGTTTGTCTTTTAAAAAAGCATTTGGGGCTTTAGCCAGAGTGTTGTACAGCTGCTGGTGCATAAGAGATGAAAAGCTTAAAAGGTTCGGAACAGGAAGAAGAAAAACTTAGACAAGTAAGCCACAGTATAAATGCAATATATCCTTCACATTGTTGGGGTTTAGGGTAGTTGTGGCCAACCATTTGACATCCACACACTGTCCACCAGTAGTTCATTTTTCTTTATGCTGTTAGACAGGTCATGTATTTCCTAATTTCCATGAAACTGGGAAATATGAATACACTGAAAATCCTGGAGGAGGTGTTTGATCATCACTGAATTACACAAGACTTTAGGCTGTCTCTGTTATTTCAATTTTATGAATTTTATAAGCCCCTAAGCCCACATTCCTGAACCCCCTCGGGCAGTACCAGGAGAGATGGATGCATGAGGAGTGCAGACCTGGCCCACACAGGACTCATTTAAGTCACGAGGTTCCAAGAGTGACCAGGTCTGATTCTGCCCACGAGGCGATTCCCACACACAAACAGACACCTCTGACTGCAGAGGCAGCCACCTGCCTGCCAACATCCCCTGCACAGGGCAAACACTGCTTCAAGCACTGGAATATTCATACATTTATTTCTTCTAGTGCCAGTAGGTCATGCACTTCAGTGAGCAAAGAGAGTTTTCCATGCGTTTTTCAGCAAACCTAAAGTATCTGGGGAACTATCAGAGTATCCTATCCTTTTCACAAGACCCAATTTCTAGTATTAAAACTCTTTTTAGTAATCCTTCTTTAATCAAGCAGAAG
This sequence comes from Corvus hawaiiensis, assembly GCF_020740725.1. Taxonomy (NCBI): domain Eukaryota; kingdom Metazoa; phylum Chordata; class Aves; order Passeriformes; family Corvidae; genus Corvus; species Corvus hawaiiensis. The sequence continues at coordinate 28,173,225 of NC_063221.1, forward strand.
TATAAACATTTGTCAAAACAGGGGTAGTTGCATTTGTTTGCCACAACATATGAGAATGAACCAGGAAAGTTTGGAATATTTTACTATCAGCAGCTTGACAGCCACAGACTTTGCCATAAGGTTTTGCTAAATATGTCATTTGGAAAGCAAACAATTTTCTGAAACCTCATTACAGTTGGACTGAATGCAATATTATGGCTTGCAGGCAAAAATAACATTACATGAGGCAACATTTTAAAGAACAAAATGCAAAATTCATAGGGCCATGTAATCAGCAAAGGAGACACCCCATGTCAGCCCCTTTATTTCCTCAGATGTAATTGGGAAACTATTCTTTATTTGGGATTTTTTGAATAGTTTACAAGCTATTTGAAATTAAAGGACAGCACACAATCCAAGATTTGCTGTTCTAATATCTGAAGCCAGATCTGCTTGTTTTGGGGACAAAATTAAGATTGAACAAAGTCAATTAAAAACCCTCTTCCATCCATGCCAGCAAAGAACCACAAATAAATTAAAATGTTTCCCTCCAGTACTTTTAGATTTTTTTTAATAAAAAGTATCATTTCCTACATGTACTTCAAAAACTCATTTCTCTGGATCAGTAATTCATTGTCTTAATTTCCAAGGCAACATTTCCATTCCAGTTTGCATCTAAAGTATCATCTATTTGCACCCATCTCCATCTTTAAAGAACAGTCTGTGCTCTTAGTCTGGGGGGCCAGTTACAGTGCAAACTGTTCTGTACCAACAAGCAAGGTGAAAAAGGTGCTCATAATCTACTCACAGGTATGAGAGCTTGAAAGTTTGGAGTGAAGAATTAATTTGTTTAACATAAAGAATGTAGCCTCAGAGCAAAGGGAGAATATATTATGATTGATGTGGACTAACCAGTTGGGGCAACAAAAAATAAAACAAATAGAAAAAAGAAAATAATTAAAGAGACAACAGCAGAAAGAAGGGGAAAAATAGTAATTATGGAAAGAAAAAAAAATCCTACCCCAAAACTTATGGCTGATTAGCACAGCGTAGCATCTTAAAAGGCCAAAATACCACATGTGTGGCATGTTACAAAAGAAGATTAAAATAAAGGAAAAAATAATCCAGAGAACCATGAAGTCTCAAAACATCTGGAGTTTTATAGTAACAAGGAGGAAAAAATCAAAAACGTAATTGAAAAAAGTCCAGTGCAATACATTATTGGTACAATGAAGCTTAATGGAATTGAAAGGAGAAGAGATGAAAAGGCAAAATAAGGGGGGGCAAAGGAATAAAAGAAACAAGAAAAGGCATTTATATTTTAAAGATGTCACTGAGGGGTTTTTATCCCAGTTATTAAAAATTACACACCCTGCTTCTGTAAGCTGTTCCTGTAATGTGTTGAGCGCTCTCTTTCAGCGTAGGACATTCATGCACGCTGGGGAACTCAGCAACCCTTCTGTGCCCAGCACAGGGCATTTCTCACTCCTGGGTCTGGGAGAGACGTCTGCAAAGAGGATGGCAGAGAAGCTGCCTGTCCTGGTTTACATTCTGAATCCAATGGGAGATTGGAAGAGAGGCAGGACAAACAGAAATTAATAATGTTCGCTAAAAACAATGCGTACATTCAGGAATTAAGCAAACAAGCTGTTATACTGGCATCAGACACTATTGAAATACTCTGAATGTATTCACTAACAAACACATGGAAAAAAACAAAATAAAAAATTTCCCTCTTTATTTCATATTTTTCTTTATTTTTAATGAACCAGTAAAGGAATAAAAAGATCCGCACATAGTCCAGTCTGCCTTTGTAACATGCCAAGAGTGTGTCTAGGAACAGCACAGGTTTCCAATGTACCACAGACAGAACATCCCAGGTTAGGTCTGTGCTCTGTCTCCAGTCACAGGAAGATTTGAGACCAGCGTGTGACAAGCCTGTGTGTCACAAACACGGTGTCATCTGGCAGCAGTAAGTGTCCATCCTCACTTCCCACTCACCCCCCTGGACTCCTCGGTTTTTTATGATCCTGGAAAACCCAGCTCCTACCTTTGTCAAGACCAATAAATAAATATGTTTTACAATCATAGCTTGTAACATGTCATCCCAGCTTACAAAGTGGCTCCTGTCCTTGGCAGATCAAACAGGAGGATCCTGCGGATAAAATCTGATCTACAGTGGGAAATAGCTGGCTACAGCTGACTTAACTAGTCCAGCACAACCAAATTCTCTCAGGAAAGATGAAAAATAGCAGCAAGGTAACTCTTTGCCCATCTGTGTGGGCTTTTTGTTGCAAATACAACTTTTTGTACTGGTTCAACACAGATCGTTCATTTTCCTCACTAAATCTGTTTCACAAAGTCTGTAGTTTTATTGCTAGGGTTTTCTCCCATTTTAGTTAGGGTGGATTTTTTTAAATCTTAAAACCTACTGTCTTTCTCAAACTCTACCCTGTGCTCATTTCCACAAGCACATGATGGAGCTTTTATCTCAACTTGTTATTTCTGAAGATCAGCTCAGAAGAGTAAAGTTTCCCTGCAAATTGACAAACTGCATGAATTTACCAACGCTGGATTAATCTTCGCACAAAGCAACGAGGAGAACATACAACTGTCTCCAAGGTTATTCTCAGCAGTGGAGTAGGAAAGTCAGTGGGACTTGCAGGGCTCAGATAGGCTCCTGCTCTTTCTGTGCCATGCTGTGCCAACCTGATTATCCATAAGTGAAGACTGAGGTCCAACCTGTAATCCAAGGCAGGCAAGGGATCAGCTAAAATGACTGTACCTGACACCTCCTCACGTGTAAAGCTGAGCTCTAGCAAAGAGCCCTACAAGAGGTACTGGTGAATCACTGGGAGGCTGTGAGATGTGGTGGGAGCTTGTTATCACTGGAGGGTTGGTTACCTCATTCTGCTCTCCCTTGTACCCTGGTCGTGAAGCAGAACCCCAAGACAAACAGCTCTCCTTCACCCATGGACCTGCTCATCACACTACAGCAGAATCCCACAGAGCTGGAGGGTAACACATGGAGAAGGATAATCTTCTCCTTCTGACAGAACTGGCTCTCTCTCCCCTACAAATCAGGAACTCATCCTCACTTTACCCTAAGTCATTAATTTCAGTCTGCCAGTGTTTGCATTTTGTCTTGCTTGGCCACGTTCATTACATGAAGGAAAATCGGAGAGATTTATTCCTAGGAAAATGGCTTCAAGACCTCACCTGCTTTAGAGGAAGTCAGTTTTCTCTATAAAGGAGATGTTAAAGATTTTGCTAACAAACACCCTGTTGCTACTCTTCACTCAGGGTTTTACCACACCCACTGAACTGGTGTGGGCATTTACACTCTCCACCAAACCCTGCTCCATTTTTAAGTGCTGGAGTTGCCTCCTAAAGCCTGTTGTGAAGATGAGCTCTGCTGAAGAGCAGTGCCAGGTCCCTCCATTCTCTCCAGCACTGTGGGATCCTCTGGATAAAAGGCTGTATACCAATGTTCTTTTCTGAATAGTACTTAATGTTTTCCCACAGTCTTATTGTTTACAGGGAGTTTAGCAAGTCACTTCACTAATTTAAAATAGATTGTATCCCACATGGGTGGATAACAATAACACATATTGGTGAATCATATGGCTTTCAAATGATATGTATAAAAAAGAAGTGCTTACACACATTGTCTGAAATTTTATTGTGTGAAACCACAGCACTTAGCTCCCTACCAGCTGTGTCAACAATTTAGTGTAATAAACTAATACAATTGTAGAATAACAGCAAGGTTAGTTCTGAAAATTAAAAGTTAGGATTGAAAAAGAAATGCAAAAAGACGACGTAAATTAATATAGATGAACATTACTTCAGGTGGGAAAAACCTGCCTTGCAAATGATGTGACCTCATGAAATTTATATCCCATGGCATAGGTTGCAGTCTAAAAGCCTAAGAGGAAAAGGGACTGTATGAGTTAAATGATTTTTAGAAGGGAGGAAGAGTAGGTTTTGGTATCTGAGGAACCTGGTGTATTACATTTTGTGTGACCACTGCAGAAGCATCACATCTTACTACAAACTACATACCCCGGGTCAGCTTTAAAATGAAAGACGAATAAAATCTTCCCTGGACTTTGTTCCAAGGTTCAGAGCAGCCTCCCATCCACGCCGAGCAGTTCATAGGAGCTGCTTCACATGCATGACGCAGCTCCCAGGCCGCTGCCAAAGGACATTCCTGACATACTTGACCAATAGCAGCCCATGTACAGGAATGGCTGAGTGAGCCAGGCTCAAATAACAAAGGTTTCATATTGAGCTGTCTCACATAATTTTTAATATGTTGCTAAATAAATAAAAAAACAACTGAATAAAAGACATTTTCTAAGATAATATTTTGAGGGAAAACTGGGAAAGGAGCTCAATGGAAATAGGTTTTAAGTTGAAATGTTGAACTGTAGCCCAGAAATGACAAGAAAATTAAATCTCTTTTTCTCCTGAACCCCAATAAAAAAAGTCTTAAACACTCTCGGTAGACCACAGTTTTGAAAGAAATGAAATTATGTTATTTTCATGGATGATTATTAGAAGGTATCTGCAAGGTTTTCCTGAGAGTTATCCCTCTATCCCAGAACCTAGCAGGAAACCACAATCACTTCTGTACCTTACGTGAAGGACTTTGAAATGAAAGTGCCTCAAAATCAAATATAAGCAGCTTTCAACATGTGCATTTAATCTTCCTAGGTTAAGAAACACCCTGTGGCCACCACACTAAAGAACTGAAAACGTAAATTGAAGAAATTATATCCATATGATTAAGTAAGATTCTTAAAGAGAAACATGTTGTTAAGTACTTCATTCAGAATAAAATGAAATGCAGTAAAAGAGAAGCTATTTGGAATAAATCACTGACACACATGCTTTCTATGCAAAATGGCAGCGTTCAGCTCAGAGTGGACATCTGGAGCAAATTAGCATTATGTTGAGAATAATATAAAATTAAAACATTTAGTTTCAGCTTCTAAAATTAAATATAAAATCAGAGACTAATGTTGTACTGGACAGCTCGCCTTGTGACTCTGATAGCAAGAGTTTATTTTATTTTTCAAGTTGTTTATGCCTCATATCACTGTCCTTGGAGCCCTGATGCTCCCAGATACCACCTCTGCAAAATGCACCAGACACAGCAGTTGTGTCACACAAGGTGCTGCTGAGCCTGTTCTAGGGGTTCAGAATGAGGAGTCCGAGGCCAAGCATGTGCCAGAGCAACTTGGGTAAATCAAGAAAAAATAACCCAAAACTACAGGCAGAACTTGGACCACACCCCAACCAAACCTCCCAGGGCTTGAATGGTTCATTTTCACCTTTGCAATGCTGACCCTGCACCTCCTGGTTCTGGAGAGTATCCAGGGTCCATGTCCTGAAAGTGCTGGGTGACTTCAAGCCCTTGTGCAGTCCCTCTTAAAATATGCTGAGCTCCTCCTGGCTGCTGGTGCTGCTCAGTTCATGTGAGGTTTGGCAGAACCAACCCAGAGGAGATCTCCCAGCTCCTATTGAAGTGAGGGAGAGAAGCCTCCACTCCTGGTGGGGCCTGACCTAATTGTTTCAGGGACAGAAGCTATTGCAAACCTACTTCCACACCCAAAGAAAGCTTCTGTTCCAACTCCTGTCTCTTCTGTGTGCAAACTCCAGGTGCTTAAGTGAGCATTTGTACTTCTTCTCTCACCTCCTAGAGAAATTAACTGGGATAAAGGAGGTGTATAGGGCTGTAACTCCCAATAATCGGTCTCTTTCCCACCTGGGTCCTCTGTATCACTTGAGGCAAAAGGCACTTGAGCTGCCTGCATCCACGGACTTGCTATACCTCAATACCTGGCCTGTCCACTTTGGTTCTGAAACAGGAAAAAGGAATGCTTCTGCTTCCTTCGGGTGCCAGCCTTGGCACTTGACAAGACCACAAACTTTATGAAGACCTAACTTTTCTCCTGGACATCTTTCAAGATGTCCAATTTCAGCCCTCTGCTCCACACAGCTTTCCAGAAGTTACTGGCTTATAAAACTGCTGGTGTCCAACTAGACAAAAGAGCTACTAGCAGCAATATTTCTGAAAAGCAGAAGCCATCAGCAGCACCCCAGGACACTTTTGAACAACTCATGCCTGGTCCAGGAGTTGTTCTTGCAACTGGTGTCATGCCAAGTCAAACTGGGTGACCCTGAGCAAATCACTTCAACTCCTGTGCAGAGTTTAGTCCTTCGTGTGTTCTGACTGTACTCAAACGCCTCCTCAGCAGGGACTGCATCACCACTTGTGAAGTACTTCTTGAGTATCCTGACCTTATCAGTCACTGGGATAAAGCCTCTGACCCAGGAGTAGAGCTCTGGAGAATCAGGCCTTCCAGCAGAAGATCTATAACCATAACATAGGAGAGAATGCTGGACACATCAGCATGTTCGGGTAGTTTTTACTGTGCTTTTATGCTCTCTAATATTCTCTTACACACTTGAAAAGAAAGTAACACTGAACAAGCAACCAGCATATATACTTTATGTAGCATAAAAATGAGCCCTTTATAGTATGGCTTATCTCCTTTCTGATACAGTTGGGAACATGCCAACCTTGCCACCTGTTCCTGGACTTCCTTTAAGGTAGCCCTGTCTTCCAACATGAAACCTAAATTGGATGTGCACAGCCTTGCTCCTGCACTTTGCAATGTAAACACCTGCACATATGTTTTAAATAGTCTCACACCTCTATATGTAAAATTTCAGACACCTGTGAATTGGCTTTAAATAGCCCCACTGGGTTTTGTGGATGGAGAACAACTTCCAGGTGCAGATGAGTAAGGTTATTTCAAGGGCACAGGCAATGTACAGCCTCCAGTCAGAGTAAGTACAATACTGTATTTCCAAACTTAAAGCAAGACTTTTGAACGTGTCCTCTCTGTGACTCATTCATCATCTACGAAATGTGGAAATAAATACATTTGGGTCTCTCTGGCTTGTATTGAGCTCTAATTCATTGGGCTTTAATTCTCTAAAGCATCTTGAGATCTCTGCACTGGGTGAGTACTCCTTAGGTAAGGACAGTCCCAGCCTTGCTCTTCATATAGCTGCCCAGGAAAGACTCATTTTCATCAGTTTTAGGCCACACTGCTTTGTGATTCTTCTGCAGAGCACTTCTTTCTGTGACTCTCTTCTGAAACATTAAAAAGATTCTGTTCTTTTATTCCAATTCTACCAGCACCTTCACATCAGAACCTCACAGCTTATTTCTTACTTCAAAATTTTGGTCCATTTTGGCCCATCATTTACTTATAGAGAATTCTGATAAACCTTTTTAAATGATATGCTATGTGAATAAAGGCTGGAACTCTGAATTAATCCACAGTATGTCTTTTTAAAACCCTACCTTTCCTCTTTCTTCTTTAGTCACCTCATAATTGAGGGGGGAAAAAAAATTGAAGTTTAATTTTCTGTGCAAGAGATGAGTTCTGCAGCAAACTTGCTTTGATTTCACGGTCATCTTTGTGACCACAATGTGTTCTTTGAAAAGGAGAATGAACTTTTTCGTTTAATGAATGATTAGACCTTTTCTGAAAGCTGCCAACATTTTTTTTTTTAAAGCTATGTTCTTTTCTCCTTCCCCAGAAGAATATCCAAAACAACCTCAACTTTCCATAGCAAACAAACACGTATTTTAATGACAGTGAGGAAAGGTTTGCTGGGAGAAATAGTACCTTTTATTAGACCAGCTAACGCAGCTGAAAAAGACAGAGAGGCTCTCAGCATCTTCTTTGGAGATGATCTTTAAGATCCCTTCAACCCAAACCATTCTATGATTCCATGTACAACTCTCTCCAGACTGATCACAAGGAACTGTAGCCAGACAAAGAAAAGACAGATGCATCCAATTTCCATGCTGCTCTACAAAGAGAGGTCTGATGGGCACAGCAGCCTTGGGGCATATCCACACTGGCCTGAGCAAAGCGTGGCACGAGCTCCCCTCTGCCTTTCAGAACAGCTCATTAACCCAGACTCAGGACACCAGAGCTGGGATAGGGAGCTTCCAGCTGTGCAGCAGGCAGTGCCAAGCTTCCCAAATGGGCACCATCTAGTGCAGAGGCACACCATGGACCCAGAGAAATGGCTGCTGGCAGCCGTCCTCTGGGGTGGAATGGGAATGCCTTGCTTTGGACAGAGCAGGCCACGTAAAACAGCCTCTGCCTGGGACTGCTCCACTTTCTTTTTCACTTTTTACCCTTGGCATAATGGAGGAGTTTTTTCAGTCCCTCCTACTCCTATTCCTCTCCCACTGACTGCAATCCTGGAAATGCTGGGGCTCACAGGAATGGAGAGATGCAGCCTTTCGTTCTGTCCAAACAATTTTGGATCAGTATCTTGTGTGGACAAAAAAATCTCACCTTTTCCTTTGTGAGCTTTATGTGTTCTTTTCTCATTGCCAAACGTGAGCATATGAAGCAAAAACTCTCTAAATTTCATCTTGGAGGCTGGTGCTTTTTTAATTAGTCCCTACTTACAGCGAAGTTAAAGAGCAGACAGGCAAGTTGCAACTGGAAAATGTATGCAAGGAAAGTAAAATGGGCAGGAGTGACAAACCTACTACTAGCCTTTCCTGTTCTCATGACTTTTGTATACACATGACCTCACCAATTACACGATACAACATTAACAGGGCCATTCTCTCTGCTCTGAATGTCATCAAAACATTCTTGGCCAGAGAAATTTATCTCTGAAACCACCCACTAGCATCAATCTTTTGCATATCCTGAAACAGGGACTGCACAGTTGTTCTTGTGTCATATGATGAGAAGTGTAACTAGTTACAGAGCCCTTGTATGTGCGACCACACACACCACTACTGATGCAGCATTAAACAGCTCTCTTGAACTTGCCTCTTTCAGTAGAAGATGTGCAGAAATCTGCCCTAAAAACTCAGTCTTGAGCTACAGGCTGGCAGTCTGCTACAGCAACAAGAGCTGGGGTTCAAGCCAGCACGAACATCATCCCCTGCTGAGACACGGTACTACGGGTGTTCAAAACCACTGCCTCAGATCTGTGACATGGGCTTGTCTGCCACTGAAGCACAGCCAAAGGGATGGACTTCTTAAACTGAGAATGGCTCATCACCATTACAACACATTTTCCTAATCCTCACCAGGAGCCAGTACCTGTACACAGCCAAATAATCCACCTCATCAATCTCCTCACATTTTCCCACCAAGCCAGGAAAGCAAAAAAGCTAATTTCATGGAGTAAGTCAGTCTTGAAAGGACGAAGGGAAGAATGGTAGCATCACTCTGGGAGGACAAGACCAAAGCCTGACTGGGTTGGAGGGCTGGGAAAGGTGAGGTATGAGGAGGTTTCAGCTGAGAAAATGGAGCAGGTCAGTTCTCAACAGAGTCAACTGCACTCACTGTCTTCTTTCACAGGGGAGTCACCAAAAAACCAGACTGGCATAGAAACACAAGACAAAGGAAGCAGAAAAAATGCTGAGCAACCCGTGGGGCAGACTGTGCCCAATGAAAAGATTTTAAAATTAGAACCCAAGATGGTGACAAAAAAAATTACAAAATGGGTACAGAATACTCCTGTCTCTGAATCCTGTGTACAATGAGTAATGTGCCAGTGATTTCTAAACCTAGTTCTGCTTAAGACCAACCAAGTCCATGCACCTAAATACCCCATGTCAGGCAGCACAAAACATACCCTAAGTTTTTGTTACTTTGTTTGGTTCTCTATTGATATTTTCCACCATAACTAACACATGATTTTCCCTCAAAACTTACCATGACAAAATCACAGCTCTTAAACATAAGAGTACAGCCCGCAGGCTCTGAGTTAAAGCATGCCCTGGCACAACAACTACATGAAGGACATACTCAGCCACAAAGGACTACGCCAACAGATTACCACAGACACATTTGTGCGCTCACCATTAAAAGCCACACGCAGCAATCTCTGGCAAACAATGCCAGTGACAATGTAAACGATCCTCCATCAGGGCACAGGGAAGATGTAGCCAATGGAGGAGACCCTCTACAAGCACTGGGTTCAACCATCTTCTTCCCCAGGCTGGCCTTCCCTGCACATCAGCTGAACCGACAGAGCGAGTGTGCTGTCAGGTCTAAGTGTAGGAAGAAATGATTTTGCTTTTACCAAAAGCACGTAATTGTTGTGTTCATTCGCAGGTTGTTCTGAAAAGTCAGGTTTGTTTTTTAGCAAAACAAGTTCTGTGAATCCTTTCTTGTTCAAACAGTCAAGTTACTCAGCTCTCCCATCTCCCACAGACAAGGATGAATTGGGTGCTAACTCACAGGACTGGCCTCTTCTCCTCTGTCTGTAATCCCGCTGACGAACAGCCCAGCACATAAAAAATGCAAAGTCCACTGGTCCACACACAATGTCAACAAATCCATGCTCTCACCAGTTCACCTGGGATATCCTGCCTTGCTCCCCTTAAGCTGTGGGGTTGGACTGTTAGTAAAACGTTGACACAGCTGTCCAAGATACAAACCCATTGGCACTTCATCTGGTATCTTAAAAGTGACAACAAACAAACAAATCCAAAAAGTTTTAATGCCAAACACAACAGTCCAGCTCCAAATACATGCTCACATTGATGAGAGATTGGCGATCTGGAGGCAGGAACCACAGTAAATTAAGAGAACTTTTTTTTTTCTTTTCATGCCAGCTGAGAAGTTATGAAAAACTGGTGAATTCTAAACTCTAGGACTAAACTAGACTCTAAACTCTTGGGATGGCACAATGCCACCCAAATTTCATGCCCTTTCCGTGCTGGGTAGGTGATCTAGGATGTAAATGGCAATAATGGTGAAGATAAACAAGAAAAACATGTAATCCTGCAGGGGAAAGAAAAGTCATCATGACTGCCTTTTTACTGTTGGCCACTGTTCAGTAACTGGCAATTGAGCCACAAAGCAGCCCATTGCCATGGATCTGTGATCTGTCAGGAACAGTTCTCAACTGAACACAGTTACTGCTATTCTTTGATCTGCTCTTGTGTATGGGACGTTAGATTCTGGTTGTGTGCACAGCAATTCTAACTGGAAAAGTGTGTGCTCTTATAACACAAGGGCCATATGCTCTGTGAAGTAGTGCTCTGGTTCATTTATAATATTAACTGGTCTTTTATTTTACTTTAATCCTCCAAATTGACACTACCAACATGCAACATACATGATACACATTTCATCTGGTATCAGTCTTCCCCCCCTAAAAAGCCTGAACTCCAAGTAAGCTGAAAGTCATTCTGCTGAGGTGATAGAACCTGAAAAAAATCCCTTTAGAGTTTAGACCAAAATTTGGACAATGACCTTAAAATTATTAAAAATAATCTTTTTTTTTTTGTAATGAAGTCCTTATTAAGGTTCCTCATTAACTGCCTTACAACTCCAAGTTCATTTGAGAAAGAAACTGAACTGGCTGAAGAGAGTACAAGCAACTTTTCCATCAAATCCTCTTCCAGATTAACCTAAAACCACACCACACTGCTTTTTTAGTAGCTTTAAGTGTGCTTAAGAAAATCTAAAGTTTTCTTTTTTGAAAAAAATTATTTTCTTGTTCATGTTTTCCAAATTATCTCTGTGGACCTAAAAGCTCTCAACATAAAATTTGTTTTCTTTTGCTTTTAAGGAAAATGTAGATTCTGGCAACCATATCTGTGCCAAAGGATCTGGGAGCTAGCATAGAAGAATTTGCCTCCTTGTATGGCTACCTCTTAAGTGCCTGTCTCTGGTTTACTTATCTCACTTCCCTCTGACCTAGCAATTGCCATTTCAACACATTAATGGATTTATATGTAAAAGAGAGAAAGAGAGATGTACGTATTTTTGAATCCAGCCCAGTATGAAACAATCATTTTCAATTAGCATGTCCTTAAAATGAATACAATAAGCCAGTGTTTTTCATTTCCAATTTGTTTTGTTCTGTGCAAAAGGAATTAAAGAGATAAAGAACATACAAAGACTGGTTCCAGATGCAGCTGTAAAGCAAGATTTATCAACTAGTACGTTAAGAAATACCAGGCTGGCCACCATGTCATTCAGATTCCTGCCTTTTAGTTGTATCAAGTTTTCTGATTTTAATTAAATATTGAACATCAGGCTGGTTACTTGAGAAAGCATCAAAATAGTAGCTGCACCCCAGCACGGTTCGGTGACTGCTACATGCAGTGCGATACAGTAATTTACATTAACCACTACAATTAGAGGGAAGAGAGGATGTACTGAATAAAAGCCTCTTTCCATTTCACCTCTAGAGGAAGGAACTTCAGAGCACTACATACACACTATTTTATGTTTTCAAATAATGCTGTTCTACCTTCAGCACCCAGCAAAGCCATCCCATCACTGCCCTCCCTGCCCTGTCCCAATACTGGAAGTCACACCCAGCACCGAATGGTGCTGAACATGGAATTTTCTCTCAGAGCAAATATGGCTTGGATGAGCTGCACTGAACTGAAGTCAGCTGTATTTGTCACATATCCAGAGGATGACCAAAATCCATCGCAGGTGTGTTCAGCAAGTGTCACCTCACCTCAACTCAGGGCCCAGCGTCACAAAGCAGGCACTTTGGTACCAATACTGACTTCAGAAATTCTTGCCCTTGTTTTTACCCTTTTTTGCTCATTCCTCCATTGTTTTGCATGCCTTCAGCTCAGTCATGGCAAGTGTTTGCAGAGTCTTGCTGGGAACCAGACCAGTGACTTTCCCAGAGTCAAAATCAGAGAACATCAATTTTAATCACATCTGTTCAACTCAAACTGTGGATCCCACACGACAAATAATGGAAAGAAGGGACAGCAGTATTCAGACCCTGGTGCATGAATAAACAGCCAGGGAAAGCATTTTAAACCATGTTTGCTGCTGAAAGCCCATGCACTGTTAAACTGTGTTTGGAGTAGCAATGGCCTAGTCCAGCCAGGGTTGCAGGGTGCTAATCAAAAGCACAGGGAATCACTTCCCAATCTCTTAAATAAACACCAATTATACAGTAAAACTGCAGCCTGCTTAGTGCTCTTATCCTTGCTTAGCTCTGTATGATCTCTCTCTTCCTACCCTAAACTGCCAGAAGTCTCCATGCCCTGGAGTGTTCCATAGACACTGTATTCCTGACCTTGGTGCCCTGGTGAATTTCAGACTTGTTGAAATTAGACTCAATACAAATATAAGTGGTTGTTACTACTGCAATTTCCATTCATTTTCAAGAGCTTACATTTTCACAGATACACAGACATTAGGATTCCCATCCTCTAGTAGGTGCAGATGAGAAATGTTTGCTAAATTAAAAAAAAAAAGCCCTGATGATATTTATCATTCCATACAGTAACACAGAGGGAGAGAGAACATTTCATTACCTCAATATAAATCTTTGCAGATATAAGCATTCTGTGTGGCCCTAGTACTTGCTGACAAGCTCTTTCAGTGCTTTCTTCTCAGTATCGCCTGAAGAGCAAAGCCAAGAGGAAAAAATTCATATTCTGAAAACCAGAAAAGAAGTGGTCAGCAAAGCCATCCTATCTCTGCCCTCTCTATGCAGTGGCCCATAACACTGGAAGTCCCACTCAGAATTCGTGCTGCAGAATGTGCTTTTCTGTTGGAGCAAATGCAAGTGAGCTGAGCTACAATGAACTGAAGCCACCTGTACTTGTCAGGTATACAAAGGCTGAGGTTTGCCCATGAAAACAAACCCTAGGACCTCACCTTGGTATCTCAAACCTGTGCCTATGCCCAAGGGAGTGTTATAAGCAGCTGGTTTATATGTGCAGGTAACACTCACACACTGCTGAGCATCCCAGGCAGGAATAGGCTGGGACAGCCCTGCTCACACAGCTCAGTGCTGAAGGAAGGCAAGCCCCATGCACAGCTGCAGCTGCTGCCTGCTCTCCAGTGCTGCACTGGCTGGGGAGAAGATGAGAGGCTGGCAAAGGTAACACTGACCATGTCCCTTCACTGTGGGAATGGACCTTCTCAGCTTGTCAGCTGTGCAAAGGGAAGGCAGGCAGACAATGCCCAGTGGCTCCTGCCAGCTCCTGCAGGACAGCTCAGGCTGTGCTGGCATCTGTGAGCCATGGACTTTCTCAGTCCAGTCTATATTAACTCCTTCTCCCATGGTTTTCAGAAGCCTGTGCTTACCTGAATTGGATATTCCAGAAGAGAACAGCAAGTTGCCACTAGGTAACTGTAGCTCCAGGTTAACTGAGCTTCATGTTGGCAAGTTTTTTGTTTTGTTCTGTTTGTTAAGAAAATATGGGCAGGGTAGTGTTGAACAGCTGAGACTCACATGTACATCTGCAGTGAAATCCTCATGTGGCCACAGAGATCAAGACTGCTAAGGGACTTCACTTCCCTGTCCTCTCTTACCTGAAAAGAGTGAACTAAGGCTGGATAATCGGTGCCAGAATTCCTCATGTCTTAAATCTCAAAGGTGTAGGTTTACCCACTGGGCAATCTCAACTCTGTAAGCAGAATTCTGTGCCATTTAATTTCTTTGATTTTAAAACAATAATTTCTCATCACTCTCATTCACTCTACACTCCCTCAACCCCTGGGCAATGACAGCCCCAGCCACACAATGCCCATTCTGTCCCACTTCTCTGCTTTTCTCTGCCTCTCCAGTGCTGCCTGACCCTCCCTCCTCGAGCAGCTTCCTCCCAAAGAGACCAGAGGAGCTGGGAGGGGGCACAGAAATGGTGCAGAGCATGGGGCACTCTGTTAGAACAGTTCTGATTTTTCATTTCACCTCTCACACTGCTGAGTTGTACCAACTTCCATGTTCTCTCCAGTGCCTCAGTGCCAAGGGCCCAGTCCATATAACATCTCTGCAGTAGCAGTCCCTGAGTAGAACAAACAGCAAACACCCAGATCATTCCCCAATGCATCTACAGAGACCATTCCATCTGTAATTCATTACCTTTCAAGAAGAGCCTCTCTAAAGTCAGCCATGCAGATTAGGAGGCAAATCCCTACGCACACACAATCTGCAGAGTGAATCCGATCACAGACAGCAGAGGACACTTGCAGGGGAGGCCAGAAGACTGTCAGAGTTCTGCCAAGAGAAACAGGTATGGCAGCAATCTATCCACTTGATTTGCTCAAGTACTGTGACCACACACAGGCTGAAAATTCCTCTGCTTGGTCTTTTTGGTCTGTACCTATGTAGTCAAACCTTTTCTATTAAAAAAGAATTCAAACTTGTATCCCCAAGAGTGCAACAGAGTCCTGAATTAGCCAAGGCAAATCTCGAAAGGCTGAGATCAGTCAGGATGGGAGGTACAAGAAGTACAGTTTTATGCTTCATGAGGCTACAAACACCCGCAAAAGCACCTTCTGGATTGTAAAATTCATTTTTCTGGGTGCAAGGAGGAAGACTTAGATCTGACAGTTTTGTGACATTCCACACAAAAAATTCAAGTCTGAAATCGGATTTATCTAGCAAGCCTGAGCCCCTGAGTCACCAGTAAGACAGTGACAAACATCAACCAGCTTTGCAACAGGTCCAGAAAAACATCTAGCAGGTACTACCTGCTGAAGTCATAAAATGCCAATCTCCCCTCCTCTCACATTACCACAGTATGGATGCAAAATATTACAGAAGCATTCTGAATATGTTTTCAGAAGTGTATTTTGTCAAGAAAAATACAATTTCCCATTGGCTTAGATACTGAAAATCAAATTAACCAGCCCAAACGTGGGATAGAGCTTGTACTCAGATACTCAGGGAAGGGCAGGATGCTGGCAAGGACTGGAGAAGCAATCAGAATTAGTCTTCCAATGATCACCCCAACACCACAATCGTGATCTGCAAAGCCTGACTTCTTCACTGCAGCATCAGTGCTGAACAGAATAAAATGTATATCCATGACTGGGATTTTAAATCAGAAGCTTTGATACAGTAATGACTTAAACTGCAACTGCAAAATTGCTTTCATTCCTACCTGTGTTCTCCAGAAGAGAAAGGCAGTACCTGAAAACCTGATCCACAGCATCTCTGGTGCCTTTTGCAAGAGCAGATGAATTAAATAGAACGGCCTGGCCCAAATCATAATCAGCCCTGCTATACAGGTCTACATTATTAACTGCTTCCTTCTATCCTGCCTGTATTTCTGTTTTAGCTGTGTTTTAGAAGGCTGGAAAGCTGCACTGGGATTATTCAGGCTGAAAGACGCTATACACTGTAGGTATAATTCCTCAATATGCACAGTAGCCACTATTTAAACATGAATTTCTTAACTAGTTTTAATTCTTTTTAATACTCAAAGGTACCAGTAGATGTTTAAAGCTGTTTGGGGGCTAGAGTCCTAAAAAAGGGAAAAAGAGTTTCTGAAACAATTAGATTTCTATTTCACTCGTCACTCTTTTGCAATCTGAAAACAGGCCTGTCAATAAACCAAATGCAGTTTAAATAAGGAAAGCAGTATGCTCTCAGCCTGGAACCCTGTGTGCCAAATTATAGCTTGCAGTAAATTTTTATGAGCAAGTTATAAACCCCTGAAAAATGGAGCTTGCAGCAGAAACACTGGAAGAGCCATCACTGCAGCAGCCCCAACACACTGCTTTGCCCTTGCCTGGTGAAGTCCAGATTCATCCCCTCCTCCTCCTCCTCAGCATCGCTTTGGCTTCTCAGAGGGACTTGTGGAATCACTGAAATGGCTGCACCTCCCACCTCCACCACTGGGCACTGGAACTCTGCACTGTCCATCGTGTCCTGCGCCCTGCTCTGATTTCTGTGCTCATGCTTAGGAAGCACCTATCTCCCTCTCAGATCTGTGGTTTACCCCGTGGTGCTGAAGCTGACTGTCGGCCTCTGGCTTTCCACCTTGGCAGCAGAAGTGTCCTTCCCTGCCACCCCTCAGTGACTGCCCATGGGGTGACTGTGGACTACAGTCTGCAGGGCAAGTCTTTGTGAAGAAAAGTGGAGATTCAGAAGAGGCAGAAAATTCTGGAAAGAAGAAAATCATAACAGAGAATAACCAAGTAACAGATGAGTGTTCATGATGTGATTAAATTGGCTGTTTCATGAACTTGGCAATATAAAAGCTATAATGGGAATACACTAAATTTGCCTAGGATTTTCACCTGAGTTGAATGGAGAACCTTGTCATCACAGGAAACTGGGAAAGGGTTCCTAGCCACAGACTGAAAGTAATGCAATTACTTCATCAGGATAATCCCTACTTACATGGCATGTCTGAAAACACCTCTGCACTGATCAAAATCAAAGATGAGCACAAGGGGAAGAGCACAGCCTGAGGAGGAGAAAACGTGCAGGTTTAAAGGCAGCTGGAACTGCTGATCTGATTCACAAGTACAGTTGGGTTTGTTAGCTGATGTACTGACACCGAGATGGATGAAAACCATGTCAGACAAAGTGATGTACTATTAACCAAGATACCTTCAAAGCCTGGAAAAATGTATTTAATGGGGAAAAAAGGAACACTGGTCACATAAATAATTCTCCTCAGTGATATCTTGCATTCATTGTGAGAACTGACATTTTTAGTGCCTGGAGTGGTGTGCTTTTTCTTTTCTATCTCTGATGTCAAATTACATTTTCACAAATCTGAGAATGTTTATAGCTTCTAGATTTTTCTAAATGTTTCTAAAAAGATTTCTAAAAACTTTTATATATTCTGTGCTGTTTTCCCTCCCCATTTTCATCCTCTATGTATTTCTTTTTATCATCTGCTCCTTCTCCTTTTCCTTCTTTCATTTCTGATAAAGGAGGGAGGGGAGACAACAAGAAAAAAGCTGTATATTGCATTGGGCATTGTTCAGGAAATGCTGAAGTTTTTCATACGGCATAACTTGACTCTTTTTCCAGCTCCATTCTGTGAACCCTTTTTTCACTGAACAGAGACTTTCTACAACATTGCCTTGTTTTCATCAGGTTCAAACAACAGGTTGGGAGCATCTTCCACAATCAGTTTTTACTTTTTCTCTTATGTCACCACAATGAGCTGATTTTAGTCCCTCATATAGCATGGGATATTTTGCTTAAGTGAAAACCAAACACAATTAATGGATTAATACCAACTGTCATGACTGTACTCAGAAACCTGTTTGACAAAAACACTGTCACTGTCATGAAAAGCTCCGTCCTTCCAGACTTCTGTGGTCTCTCCCAACACACACAGTGAAAGTTGTGTGTGGAACAGCCTGTGAGAGCACTCCTGATTTTCTCATTGTCTCAGTACATCCTCCATGATTTAATTACAGATTTTGGCTGTGCTTTGATTTCAGTTTATACTAATGATATTTGATTGACAGTAACTTAAGAAAAATCACAAACTTATGTTAAATTACCAGATTATTTATGTATTTTCTGCTGTACTGGTAACAATGACTTCAGTGAAACATATGGAACAAATAATGAGATATTTAGAAATCAGGAGTTTATAAGAAACTGGAAACAATTTGATATAAACCATTTAAAAACTATATTGTGCTTCATTAAAAAAGATATATATTTACCTAGTCTGTCTGGTATTACAGGAAACAAATAAGAGAGAGGTACTTGCAACTGTAATTGAAGTGACAACATATTTCATGGTAGCTGGAGATTCCAACTATCTCTAAAGACTGGATTCACTTTAAAACTACACAGTCTACTCACATCACTGTCCAACTTCAAAACACACCTAACATTGAGAGGAGTCGGCAATGTGTCTTCCAAGCCAGGAAAGTACCTTACAGTATTAAGGCACAGTTGATTTTGATTATCCTGTTGTTAACTGTCACCCTTCAGGCACAGCTGCACAGCCCCAGGCCATCATTCCTTTGGGGAGTGAGGGAATCTATGGGAATATGGGGCTTCCATGTGCCTGGGTCAGTCAGGTGTAGGTTGGTGCTGGCAGTGCTGCCGAGGCACTTCTGGTGCAGGTGAGGATGTAACCTGTCCCTGAATCTCACCCTGTCTAGGGACCTTCACAACTGCTGTACCAGCACTGAGCTCCTATGCTAAAACTGTCCACAAAACAAATCATTTCAACCTCCTCAACAACGTCCTGTCCCCAGGGACCCAAAGCCAGAGATCACCAAGCACATGCTAACAGCAAACATGGGAGAAAGCCAATGGCAATTAAAGAGAGCCCTGAGGTACAGCGGCAGAGGAGTGATTAACACACTGCCAGGCACTAATTAAGGTGAAGTAATAGTATGTTGGCAAGTCACATAAATAAATAGCTTGGTATAAATACAAAGTATTAAAAAGCAGTTTATGTGCACTGTCATTTTTAATCACCAGATTTATGAACAATTATGAGTAACGATGCCCCACAACACTGTGAAGTAACAATAGAGCTGTGGTCCAGGCAAAGCAAAAGCAGCCCATTATTAGTCCTGGCGGCTAGAGATGTCCATAGCTCCTACAAATCAGATTTGCCTTAAGTACCATCTCCAACTCCTACTGCAATCCAGCTGCAAAGCACACCTAGTGGGTATCAAGTATGTGTTTTCCACACCAGAGCAGTTTCAGTGCCACTTACAACCTCACTAGCAAAACTGATCACTGTAATTCTCTGGACCCTTTGCTAGCCAGTACATAAACCCCCTCCACTTTTATTCTTAAATCTGACTTTCATTTGTAGCAGTTTTTCTTCTAGGAAGGCTGGGAGGAACAGTATTGACAGAAAGGCTTCTTATTATGTATTCCTGCGAGAAGGCAAACCTAGCTCCTGGCTAGCTGGGAGGGAGTATTTGGTATCACTCCACAAACTATTTGATAATATGAAAAAATAGATTGCAATTTAACAGCCTTGGAGAGGGGTCACAGTGCATAGCTCAAGACCCCAAATTGCATTTGAGCTTTAAGCCTCCAGCACGATTCCCAGCACCACCTGTACCCCAGTACTGTGTTCCTGCACTGGGAGCAGCCCTGGGAAGGCACCACAAACTCCATGTCCTACCCTGCTGAGTCTGAGCAGAAATAAACTGTGTTTATGACATGGGCCCAGTTCCTGGCTCTGTGAACACAAGGTACATTCCACTCTAATTATTCTTAATTGCCATGACCTAATGTGTAAATATTTGCAAGCACAAATGTAAAAGTGCTTCCATACTGCCGGTACGGCCACGTTCCCAGCTGCAAGGAGCCTCTGCCGCTCTCCAGGCACCGGCCGCGGAGCACAGCTCCTCAGCTGACCCAAGGCCTTTGAAGTGAGGGCCTGTCTTGTGCTGCTGAAGTTTTCAACAGATAATTGAACAGGAACTAATGCAGTTCTGATGCCCCAATTTGCACACACCATCTTCCCATAAATCTTTCTTTTATCCATTTGTTATTGTTTTCCACAGCTGTTGGATGCCTATCATTGTGCAGCCTGGACCCCACCTATCCTAAATCTGCCTTTGCCTTGTCCTGACCGCTCCCCTGGCACTTAATATTCTGTCTCTTCTCCATCCTGCTTGCACTGTTCTTCTTCCAGGGTATTGGAGAACTTAATTTGGCACAGTAAGACCAGCCAGCTGTAGAGCAGACATGACCCAAGTGTGTTCTTCTTGAATTAGTCCCTTTTCTTGGTAGAGCCAAACCTGAAGAGAGAGTCAGAGACAAATACCAGGATGGTCAGGGAGGGGGCTAAGCAGTGGGTGGCACTGGGAACAACCAAGACTTTGGCTGCCAATTCCAGAAATTTCACAGGATGGTTCTGGAGGCAGCCATCCCAGGGCCAAAAAGCAGACAATTCTTAAGGTTACCCTGAAATGCTGCAATCAAGTTTTCCATGTCCTTCAGCCCTACACCTCAGGTGGGTGTGCCAGGGCAGTCTGGCAGCAGGAATCCCTGTCTGCACAGGTCAGATTTACTGACTGCACCGAGTGCCATCAGCCATCAGGCACTCCTGAAGCTGGAATGATTCGCAGCCTCTTCCACTTGGACCAGTAAATCGGAGCAGCTGAGACACTGTATGCACACAGTGCTGTAACGCACTACCAACTCCCCTGAGGCATCTTGAGCCGTAATTTATACAGCTCAGAGTGCTTTTATATTATATAGAACTGAGAGCTCGAATGAAAACCAAACCAAATGAAACAAAGCAAATGCAGACAATGAACAGCCTGAGAAATTAAAATAGCCTCAAAACTTGAAGAACCCAAACTGTCCCCCTGAATGACTCACACTAAAGAAGACGCCTCATTTATTAAGTTAGAGGAACTGTAAAAATAAGGACAGATTTTAAGAAAGAGCAAGCTCTCTGGAGATTCATAGGTTACTCAGTTTTCTTTTAATTCTAATCTCTTGATCCATATTACACTGCAAAGCCATGTAGCTGCCCTAAGGCAGGGCCTTGCAACTGGTGCTGACAGGGCAGCCTGTTCTTCCTTCCTTTCTCTGAGGATGGGGACGGTACCACACAGGGCTTGGCAGTGTCCCCACCTAACAATCTCTTTTTTCGTTTTCCATCCACCAGGAATAAAAACCTCTCCCCCAAAACCTGAAAAAGAGCATGTTCCACACAATGCCTTGCTAAAGGGCTCAGGAAGAGGAGGGTGAGATGGGACAAGTCACAGAGCTCGAGTCACCCTCCCTGAATCCTCTCCTTGTCCACTCTCATCATACAGAGCTCAAAAGGTTTTGGCAAAGTTGAAATACTTTTTAATGAACACTAATAGCAAACCTGAATTAGTCGAATAATGCAAGATTATATGCATACAGTCGTTCATACTTGTCACAGAGAATACAATGCACACACGCTCCTCTTAAACTCTATCCATGTAATTTTCCCCAGCATTCTTCTGCAAGCTGAATAGGAGTTTCCTTCTGGGACTAGCAGTCCTCAGCAAACTCTGGGTAATAAATAACAATAATAAATAAATTGCAAAAGCCCTGGAGCAGCCTGTTTAGTCATCTCATTAAGTGTTACCAACACTTTCACAGTGTTGGACAGGCCTTAGTCATTGCCCCATTCCAAAAGACATGGTTTTCTCATCAATAATCCTCTGCAAAAGGGCTGGAAAGGAATTGCTACGAGCCGAGCAAGGAGCTCCTCTCTGCCCTCTCCCACTGGCCAGATGGTAATTAGAAGTTGTTCTGCACTTTGGAAGCCTTTTCCCTTATTGTTGATTTTAACTATAGGACAACATTTACCATTTCTGATTATCAGTCTGCTCCCACACCAGCAAAAATAGCTGCAGCTCTGACTTTGGCTACAGAAAAGCATGAGGAGATGCTGCATATGATGAGGCACTACAATTTGCTTTAAAAATGAGCAAAAGCTTTTCTCCTTTTATGAAAAATAAAGGGGATATCATAATGACAAACTGAAAAATAAAGTAAGTGGTAACCCTCAAGGGTTTAAATTTCCAGGTGCTTTGAAGGTAAGTTTCTAAACTGCCTTTTGAATTTTAAAGATTGAGGCACACGATCATGCTGTATCTGACCAGAAGTGTTAATCAGAAAGACCAGTAACAGCCTATCACAATGGTAGTAAGTACATAAATATTATTTGACATACTTTTTCAATAATCTTGTATGTGCCTTTTAACAAGCCTCCATAACACAGAGAACATATGAGCCCTGCTAGTATATACTGTACAGCAAGGTAGTTAAGAATATATTGCGTTTATAAACTATGCACAACTTTATGAGTCTCTAGCTATAATTTCATCATAGCACAGTAATTGGAAAGTCTGCATAATTCTGGAAGGATATGTGTTTTAGTTAAAAGAACGCTATTATTGCTAATTGGATACCAAGCTTACATTGTAAATCAGAGCAAAGTATGGGCTCCTAATTACAAACTTTTTTGAAACAAGCACTGTATGTCTTTACATTATTTTTGGCTAACAAGTGACTTAAATAATCTTAGTGTTAGAAAGTCCATAAATCTTTTCTTTAGCTGTGGCTGATGAAATGTTACAGGATAAGAATGTGTGTTCCCAAGGTAAATATCTGGCTTGGCAGCCTCATCTCCTACAGTGAATCAAGGTAAAGGAGTATGTAAGTGACTGGCACTGGCATAGCCCCAAGCAGAAAAGGTAAAAAGTAAAAAGCTGGTATTAACTTATGAAGCATGTTGCAGCTTAACACATTTTAAACAGGCTAGGATCACTCCTTGGCATCTGGAGCTAAAAACTTACAGCCGTGTTCTTATGTGGAATGAACTTGTGTATTAGGGTTTTACAGCACCAGCAACAAGCTTTTATGAAGTTGTTAAGGTCCTGAATCCAGAGCTGTTATGCAAGGCTCTTTTCAAAATTATTTCTTCCAAACAGCTTTTCCTCCACACGGCTTGATCCGCTCTTGGCACACCTGTGGCAGTGGAGACAGCACTCAGTGCTGAGTGACAGACACTTTGGCAATCAATATGGGTCATGATGCTTTGGGAACTCTGCTGGGCTGACTGAACGTGCCCAAAGCCTCCTCTTATGAGAATCCATGAGAGAAGAAAACACTGAAGAGAAGTTATGATCTGCCTACGGAGCACACAAGGGGCAGGCCCTACACCCCAACCCTGCAGCCAGGGCACAGGGAAGATGGTTCACTATTCAGGTAATGATCTGAACACACTGGTTTGCTCAGCACGGCCTTAAAGATGTGCTGTCCATGTCAGCGATGGACAGAGTGAAAAGCCTTGTGCATTAAAAAGCTTGAAAAGAAGGCAACTTAAAAAACAGGGTCTCTTGGAACATGGAATGCGGCCTAGGAAGATCAACAATTCCAAGTCTGATGTCCACCTTTTATTCTCTCCCCACTGAAAAGAAAATTCATGTCTATTTTCAAAGTCTATTGTGAAGACATTAATGTACTACAAATCTCTGGAAATCATTTTGATTTTCTACCTATTTATTAAAGAAAAATGTAATGTAGACTTAGGCATGGTGATGCTGTTCAAATGTCAGCCTGCACAGCATCAAGACAGAGGCCATGTGTTCCAGATTTAAAAGCTGTATTCACTTTGTGATACACCATTCAGCAAGGACTTGCTGTCAGATGAGCCTTCTAATCTGTTCAGCATGTTTCCACCTCTTCTTCTTCAGGGAACAGTTGTGGCCCATCTCACCAGGTTACTCAGTAATGGTGGTGTCTTTACAGCCAGCTGAAGAAGAGGTCTTTAACAGTCTCAGATAAAACCTATGGATCTCATCGAGGCTGAAAAAGTCCCCAAGGTCTTAAGAGTTCAGCAGCTCTGCAGGGTGTATGTATTTAACCCTTCATCCTGGCCAGGTTATTAAAGTGAGTTCACCGAACTTGATTCCAGAAGAAAAAACAGAAGCAGTGTGCTTGCACTGTTACAGATGAGTAAGTATGGCTAAGTCTGTTTTATGACCACCGTAATTTCTTTTCCATAAATTCCCTAACCTCAAATCACAACTCTGAATGCCTCTGACAAAGAAGACTTGTCTGCATGGAAGCAGAACATTGCAGGCTCCACTTGGCTTGTGCCTATTTGTTAATGCAGGACCTGAAAATTATTTCCATCACAAATTCAACCACAGTCTTCTCCATCCAGGGTTAACCCAGGCTCAGTTTCGCAGTGTAGATGACTCAAAATGTGTGATTAAAAGCACAGTGCTACAGGCACACTGGCCATGGAAGCTGGCTCAGAGCCTTCTTGCCCCCACCAAACCATAGCACAGCTTTACCCAAAAACCTACATATCTAGGACAGTCAGAGATGAAAGACAGACAAAAATCACGCTGCACTGCCAGAAAGACTCCTGATGAGTTTCTCTGTGTTTACCTGACCACCTTGTTCAGGCTCAAGCCTCTACTATTTAGAATCAGCCTTTTAGGACCCTCCTGATAACTGAAAATAGCATGACAATACTTCGTTTCTCCCACAACAACTGGATTAAGTACTACAGAATGGGAAAAGGTCCTTTGTGAAGCTTTTCCTCAGTGTCAGGTTTACAGGTGTTTCTCATTGACCAGAAGCACTGGAAATCATTCTGGAACAGCAAATAAGTCCTTTGAGATGAGAAGAAAATGTCAACTGGAAACTTTAACAGGGAAGGTACCGCAAGCCTTAGACTGAATCATTACAGTGTGATTGTAAAAGAGGAGAAAAAGGGACAAAGTCAGATGTGGACACATAGAACAGACAGCAGGACATGACTCATTGTCTTCTGGACAACTTTAGTTCTTAATCAGAGTCTCCAAAGAGAATTCACCAACTCAAGCAAGAACACATTCCTATGAAGCTGAGTACAACATGTGCTCTTCATAACCTACTGAAAGCTAGGAGGGAACAGGCACACAGGAATGAGGGGCAAACACACACAGTTCAAACCTCACGGGAAGGCAACCTGTATCTACCTCACATCATGTGGGCACATGGAAATGCTCTCTGAGAAGCTCTCAACTCAGCAGCAGAGGGAAGATTTACTATACCTGGCAAATAACCTTTCTACAGAGAGCAGAATTTGTTGTACTAAGAAACCTAAGCAGACAGCCACAGGCTGCACCTTCCAGACTGTACCTGAAATGAATTTTTTGAAACTTGCAGGTAACTGCATTTAATGTTTTCATTTCTGCTCTGTTGTTCTGAAAATTCTTTTGTTTAACACTGCTTGAAGTGAGTAATTAATTTCAACTGAAACTAGACCAAATTCTTCACCTAAATCCTTACTTAAATACCTGTAAAAGTAGTAAAAGTAGTCTGTTTTTAAAGGTGTTCAGTACTTTGAACCGCTGAAAAAAGTTGTTCTTTCTCAGACATCACTTCTCTCTCTTTAACCAAACTGAGCATGTATTTCAAACAACTTGGAATACTTTGTTGTCAAGTAAAAATCTGTCCCCTCTGTCCTTTGTGCTGACACTTGGTTCAGTCACTGGTTGTTTCTTAACGATTTTTTGGGGGCACAGAAATTAAAATGTCCCTGTCAAAATAAACATGTTCCTTTTCTTACAGACCACCTGAGCACAGCAGTGAGGCCGAGTTCCCACTAAATAATTAAAAGAATTGCTTCAAGACTGGGTCAGGTGAAATGGGGGAGCAGCCCTGCACGTGACAGAGAAGCAGCAGGAACACAGCAGAGTCTCTGTTTTGTGCAGAATATCCCGAGAGCACTGACCACTAACTCTGCTTTCCAAACAAAGTGAAACGTTTTGCCAAGAGGGATTGGAAGCCAACTATTAGATCTGCCATGTGCATGTTGTATGTGCATGGTGCAGGCTATGCCCAAGAAACACATGACATTCCCATTAGCTTTTGTTAACTTTTACATCAGAGTAAGCCAAAATCTTAAGAATATTAACCTCTGTTCCTTCTAAGTGTTCCTTAATTTTTATTAGAACAATTTTGAGGGTAGTTTTGCAAGCTTTTTTTCTCCTTTGGATGGATACAAAAATTTCTCTGATGAAAGCTGCAGGCTTTTTTAATTAGAAACAAAACAAAACAAAAAAGCCAACAAACCCCAACCCTGTAACATTATTTTCCTTAAAGAAACTGCCAAAACTCTAGGAATCAAATTACAGAACAGAAAAAGACGTCACAATTCCAGCTTTACTCTACCTACCCAGGGAACCTGAAAGCCTCTCTGAGGTGATGAGTTGATGGGAAACAGCACAATTCTGCACTGAGGAGGGAATTTCTACTTGTATTTAATGAACTTGGTGAAAGTGAAGCTTATGAGCATATGTAATGGATTTCTGTGTTCTTAAAAGATGGAAAATAATTCTTTTTGCCTACTGCTGAATAATTCCTATGCACAAACCTACACACCCACCTCAGAAAGCAAAAGGCTGGGGGTTTCCATCCATGGTCTGCAGAATGTTGAGGTTAACTCTGCAAGACTGCCATAAAACACCATGACAAAAAGCTGATTACTAGTGGACAAACATTTGCTATCCAAGTGCAGTCCTACTCAACTGCTTTTTTAGAAATCCAAAAAACAAAGCTATTTCAGGGTCACAGGGCCTGATTCTGGCTTTCTTCACTCGTGATACTGTTTCTACTTTCTTAATTGACAGACATTCTTCATTCATAAGCCTCATTGTTTAAATGGCTATTGACTTCAGGAAAATAAGTCTCTGTTACATTCAGTAACTGCTAACCCCATTTATCCAACCAATAAATAATCCCTCACTCTCTCCTCAACTCCCAGGTTATTACACTGCAACATCTTGGCTCTACGCCTATTTAATCTTGATAATAATGATCAAAACCAGAGTGAATGCACAGATCTCAGTACCCTGATTAGGATCACCAGCCAACTAAACATAATGCACAGACTTCATTAGAAAAAGAAGGTTCTGCCAGAGGTTGCCATATTCTATTGGAACGCTTATATTTTTTAGGATTTAATGTTATCATCAGAGGTTTAGATCCTACTGGACTTTGGATGGCAACATTTATTAGGTTTTTCCATTGTTAGAGGTAAATGAGAAAGGGGGGGGTTTTCCTTTATGCATTAACGTACGTCAAGAATGATGATGCTAAAAAGGCATTAGCAAGCAGGAAATGCAGAGTGATTACAGTACAATACCTTACAACTGACAATATTCTGTTCCTGCTCCAACAAATGAGAAACGCTGGTAAGGCATCACAATCACATCTATCAAGAAACAGGGCAGTCCAAATATAATGTCTGGGTGATGTCTCTTCGGTGCTTTTTGTAGTAGCATTTAAGAGTGCACTCACAGAGGACACGACTCAATGGCTTTCTGTGACAGTGGACAAACATTTACTGACCAAAACTGTACAGTCTAAAGGTTTCATCTGCCAGTCTCACACTGCAAATAACCAGGCTCCAGGTGTACAGTCCAGTTGACCTCGGCAAGGAGAAGATGGCAAACTGATTTATGCAATCCAACTACCACCAACATGCCTTGCCCTCTGATGTGCACAACAGTTACCATTTAAACAATAATCCCCATTGCCTGGTCCCAAAACAGTGGATAGACAGAAGATTCACTGTAGTTATGTTGCTTACACTTAATCTATCCCTCAATATATGTGGGAAAGCCGGGAATTAATTTGGTTCCAATGCACACTGACTGAGTGACTACTCTGCAGATGGGGATTTTGTTGGCTGGCAGTGACTTTTCTTCCACTGATGTGCTGCTACATAAAAAATGTAAGGCCTGAAGAGTTATATGCAGTTGTTAAAAGGGGAAAATGCAAAGATATATTTTTAAATAATGTTTTGCCATGGCTCTGCCTTAAGTAGATTTAAAATAGCTTAGAACCATACTCTCTTTTGCAGGGTGAGTGTCAGCAAGACTCAGGGTGCTGACAGAAACACCAAACTGCCAGCCTCGGCTGTAGATGGCTTGAGATAGCTTCTGTTTGTGCTGACAAGCCTCTGATTCATGGCCACTTTGCAAAACGAATCATTTATCTTATCAATAGGTTACCCTAATGAAAGCAACCTGGCTTTCCTGAAACACCTAGGTGTGCAAGAGACAGACTTCTCTATACACAAAGAAAATTCCAGGCAAAATGACCAAGGATTGCTGGTTGCAAAGATATTAAGTTCCTACTCCTTTTTATGAAAGTTGGCAGCTAAGTAGAGGGGAGACTGAAGAAAAGACATCAGGAGACAACTATCTCTTCCTAGACATCAGAGAATCCTCTCAGCCTTGAGGCAACCAAAGGAAAATGGAATGAATTAGCTCTGCTGTCCATAGACCTGTTTTTAGGTTAACAGATTTATCTCCTCTACAGAATACTAAAGAATCCCTTAGTGTAAAAACGTCTGTGGGATGGGATGATGCTATACAAAGTGTTTCTGTCTGCTGCCGCTGCCCACAGAAGAAATTAAGTCCCTTTGTCCAGTGGACACTGCAGGGAAGGGGGCTGGGCAGGAACTGGGGGAGGAGGGATTTGCTCGTGCACATGGGTTAAAAGACGTTTAATGAATCACAGAAAATAATAGCTTTACACAGCAAAAGTATTCCCTCTCCCTGCTTCTCTCCCTCTGCTTTTCCACATAAATTATGTGAACATATCATCAAAACATGATGATTTTTATTTTCATAAATGGGGCCATATGTCAGTTAAAACAGAAAATGTGTGCTGAACTGTGATGTGGGTTACATGACACACTTTAATTGGATGTCACTTTAATGTAAACAGCTTTACATAAAACTCAGCCTAAAAGAAAACTTTTTTAAATTGTCAAATATTAGTTGCTAAACCAACTTGATGCTGCATGTGTCTTTTGCATTGTCTAGTCAATCAAAGGGTACCAGGCACAAAGGGTCTGCATTCTGATCCCACTTGCACCAAAGCAGCCACGAAGACCTTGCTATGGTACTGAGAAGAGAGAGTCAGGGACAAAAGACTTCTTTGCATAAACATTTTTGCCTAAATTTTCCGTAAAAGAGAATTATTTTTTTATTGCAGATGTCATTTGTTCATCTAAACATTTAACAAGTGCAGTTCACTTGTGGTCATGTCTGTAGGCCAACATCCCTTTTTGCAGTGGGAGAAATCTTACTCTGAAAAAAAAAACCCAAAAGCCAGATCAAGTACTATATACACACTTAGAAAAGCGAAAACAGCCAACTTTCCCTCATCCAACACACAACTCCAGCTACCCACATGGAAACAACCTCCATAAACAACATACTACCATAATAATGAACAGCTGAAAATGACAGGACTAAACAAAATTTTAAAAGGCAGCTTTGGTAATGCTGATAAAATATCAACCACTTATATTGGGAAATATTAACAAGTCAGTATTTGCTAGCAGATCCCACAGGATTACCACAGTCATTTTCTGTGTGTAAACACAGTAAAGAGCAGTCATGTCTCACCTGCTGCTCTGTGGTAGATGCTGGCAGAGGCTCAATCTCTGATGCCACTGGCTCTGCTAACACAGCAAAGCTCAAATGGGACCTTTTGAATTACACCATCAAATTCCATTTCAAGTGACAACCCCTTCTTACCACCTTGCAGCAACAAACTCATAGTTGAGTATCAGATACGCAGCTGGATAGCACTTGTGACCTCCTAGAAGTACTAATACATGTCAAACAGAACTGCTGGCATCAACACATACCATAAACCACTGCTGGGTTTATCAAATACCTTTGGTTTCTTGTAGCAATCCATCAGACTTGCAGGCACACACTGCTGTGTAGACACTTTCTAACCTTAAATGTTATCCCTCACACTTAAGGCAGAATCCCACAGCATGGTTAGAAACATTCCCTATAAGCCACCCCACCAGAATCCATGGTCTGCTTTGTAGGAAAAATACCAGCTACCATTTCTTTGCCTGCAGGTTTTACAGCGAGTCACTGCACCTCAGAGCCACGGCAGGAGCCTGCACGACACCATCCCAGACGTGGATCCTCCTAACCAAAAGAAGCTGCACGGTTCTCTCTGAGAACCATCCAACACATTTTGGAATTATTTTTAGACCACCAACAAAGCTGCTGGAGAAAAAGGGGAGCAGTGTTCTGTTACAAAGCAGCTCCTCACAGTTCCTGTTACTGGTTATTGGACATCATTATGGCTCTTGTAACGACAGCAGCGTAAATCAGCAGGCAAAGGCTGAATAGAATGTTCTATCCTTGTCTCCTGGTGAAAATTCCTGTCCAAAGAAGGGATAAAATAATATATTTGTTTTAAAGAATCACTTTTGCCCCCGAGTTTATTTTGGTTTAATTTAGCAGAATGCATAAAAGAGGGATAAAAAAAATTCATAAAGCCCAGAAAACCACAAAATCGCCTTAAAAAATGAGATTTATGTTCAAGTTTGAAATGGCATAAACAGACATTACAAAAATCATCTCTGTTCCAATCAGAGTCATAAAAATTGTCTTAAAAATTATAAGGCTGTAAGAATTGAAGATGACTGGTTCTGCAGCCCAGTTGGCTCATGCTAACTTAGTGTTTGGTATTCAAATGTAAGTGGCACTGCTGGTTCTTCACATGCTGCCTGTCCCTTAGGCTTGCTCAGACAGATCACAGTGAATGTCAGGAGGAAGCAAGTCCATGTGGCTGCTCCCCTGAAGTGTGCAGCACTCAAGCTGACCCCAAATGCAATGCCAGAGGACAGAAGGGACCAGAAAGCCGCCTCCAAAGCAATGTGCCTCATGCACTGACTGGTGCTTAAGGGTAACTTCCCCTCATCACAAGGAAAGCTTAGGGGAGGCGTGTTGCTCTAAAGCATCCTTTTGCACAAGTGTCTGCTGAGATGGAAATCATCTTTAACCACATACTGGGGAATGAAAGAATATTTGAAAATCTTATTTTTCTGGCTACACTGAACTGGGCATCCACTATCTCAACCCATAAACTACAAAAAAAAGGGCAAAACTTCATAATCAGGCAGCTGTAGCTGCAACAGCACAGATAGAAAAACCCAAGCCAGAATGGCTTTTATCCCCCCTATCAGGAAGACTTTTGACCTGAGCAGGGCAGTAACAGCCCTGCACCCCCAGAGGACACCAATTGTTCCCTGTAAGTGTGTCCAGGTATGTCCATGCAGCACTGCCCAGCTGCCCCAGCAGCTACTCTCATCCGTCTCATGCCTCCCCAGCTGCCCATTAGTCAGACAGATGATTTTAACAAAATTTCATTTACACCAGCAGAATATAAATCCCATGCATGGGGGTGGGCACTGCCCCAAGCAGAGTCTCACCAGGGATGGCTGTTGGACACAATATTTATCCCAGACATCCAGAGCCTGCAGCAGTCATCCCCACATGGGTCTGTCCCAGCAGTGGTGCCAAGGCTCATAATGGGAGAGGCATTTTGTCTTTGTCCCTCTGGCACAGCCCTGGCAGGCCAGAGCCCTGCTATTCTTTTATATACCTTTTCATCTAGGCAGCAGGATGCAGCATTCCAGTGTCACAGAATCCCTCTCAAAACAAGAGTTAGGGTCCAGTTCTGCAGGAGTTCACAAGGATGATTAATTCAGACACTGCAAAAATCATCCCCTTTCAATTATTTTGGAAATATGGGAGAAAATAACACCTATTAGAGCTATGGAGACTCACTCCCTGCCTCTAACATCACCTGCAGTGTATAGAAGAGAATGAGTACATGAAGATGTGGCAGCAGGTGAATGATTTACCTCTGACTTGGTTGTATGTTGGGCACAAGTGGTGGGATTTGGCATGTGAAGCATGACCCTAATTCCGGGAACATACATGCCCTTCCTTTCTCAAGAACCAGGCTGGGGAAGGGGGTAGAGGGAGTTTGCACACATACACACATGTGTATGCTTACATATAGACACACATGCATGCACACATATATTTATGCTTTAAAATATGCCCAGAATAAAATACAGTTGTCTGAAAAAATTACTAAATCTTCTCTCCTTTATAGCAGCACTGCCAATCCACCACCAGGCATTCCATCTTTCATATAGAATTCAGTAAACGTATCAATCCAAATCCAAGAGCCATAGCCAAGGTATCAATAACAGTGACATATTATGAAACTTTCATTCCCTTTCCCCCTCCCCTTCTACCCCAGTAATAACTGTCAGGCGATCCTGGCAATTTCACAAGCATAGCAATGATTCAGCTGGCAGATTTCAGTGGATTATTGTGGCCAATTTGGAAAAACACTCTAATAAGCATTACTTTCCAGAAACCAATATAAATCTGGAAGAGGGGATTATTAAACCCAGGGAAACTATAACAAAAGACATTAATTGCATTTTTGGAAGGAGCTTTTGAATTAAATTATTACCTGCTAGTTTATGAGGAAAATATATAGATAAAACCCACAACCGTGACAAGAATTTATTTATATTGGCCATATATACCATAGGAAATTTACACACCAACACTATGCTCCTTTATGGCATTATATAAGCATATGTATATTTTCAGACAATTAGGATTATGTTGTTTACTCTCACATACACACATATGCACACAAGTGATGGTAAGTAAAGCGAAAGATCAAAGGTAGGAGGGATCACAATGAATTCCAAGCCATGTGTTTCTGTATTTGTACGTACATTTTAAGGTTTCTAGACAGTCTTACAACAGAATACAGCAGTTTCTTAAACTACAGGATTTGGATAGATTTCTCTAACTTGCTTCTAATTTGCTGCTTACATCTGTTTTTTAGAAATTACCATCCTGCTCCGAAGTCTGTTGAAGTGTATGACGAGGTTCCTCTTGACATCAGTAAATGCTGGATCAGGCCATTAATACAGAAAGATTAATCACTGCCTCCAACATTTGTGTCTTTGGGAATTGTGTGAGAAGAACGATGGAACAACCACAAGCCATTTTGGAAGTTCCAACACTAAATGACTAAAGGATTTATCCCGCTGTTAAATAACAGTTTTGAAAACAAAATAATGTATTCTTACAATAATATGATGTAACCTCTGATTTTATTAATTTCCCTTTGTGAGACCGTTAGCTCATATAGGTGTTCTTCACATTTCGTCTGCGTTCTCCTTGTATTTGTCTTTCCAAACATGCAATGAGTAATTCTGGAAGTAAAGGAGAAACTCTCTCCTTTCTCAGAGAACTTAATTCCTCAAAGGCAGCAAAAAGGTAATGTGATGAGCAAATAGTTAAGTAACAAGAGATCTATATACCCACAAAAGACTAAAACTGGTCATGAAGACTGAATTTGTTTTGGTAAGTTAAAAAAAAGAGCTAGGATTTTACACTCCATTATTATTAATGAACAGACCCAGAACAAACACAGGAAGCCAAGCTCCAAAACAAATACTGCATAGGACACTGCTGCTAAAACCCAAAGTACCAGCCAAGGAGGCAACAAGATCAGAAATATCCAAACAAAACACATGCAGGGCCTGTGGCTGAGCCACAAGACTCCCACACAGCTACCTCTTGCCTTCCTGAAGGGGAAACAGAGCCCGTGTCCTGAACCCAAACACGATCACCACCTCTCCTATGCCAAACACCAACTGTCTATCCCATCTCCGGCACTTCCAAGCCTTTAGGCTTCTATAAATGTAAGTGCTCTTCACAGCTCCTTTCCTGTTCTCCACCAGCTCCCTTCAGAGAGTGACCATTACAAAAGATGGGTAAAAAAAGAGTATTTGAACCCTCTGCTGGCTCCCCACACCATCATGGGGGTCAGACAGCCCCCATGGATGCTCACTTTCCCATAGCATGTGGCTCCTTGCAGGCCTAAGGTGGTATCACCCCAGAGCATGCTGATGGGGATACAACTAAAACATGGGGCCCAAGCACCACTGTCAGCTGTCAGTTTTAATAATTTCTTAATTAACCAGTACACTGTCCCAATATATAACAAACCGTCCTTTACCCACTAATTCTTATCCTAACTTTCTGCTTCCTGGCTATACCAAGACCAAAAATTAAAACAATCACCATGTGGTAAAGTTAGAATTCTGCATCCACCATAAAACAGAGAGGGCTGGATTTACAAAGGAAGAAAGGATAAAGGATTTGCTCCCTTTCTTTTCCTTTTAGTGCTGCACATTGATACATTCAGATAAGACATGCCCTCTCCTCTTGTCACCTCTCAGTTCCCAAATGACCACCAAATATGTGTTGTCTCCTGAATTTGAGGAACACTTGGCTTTCAGTGGGATATGACTGGCTGTAACAAAAGGCAGCCCCAATGTCTTACACTGTTTTGCCCTAAACATTGCTGTGACATGCGATTACCATAGAATTCACTGAGAAAACAAAGTTCCTGGGTGATTCATGCTGCATATTTTCCCTAAACCTGAGCTAAAACCTTCAAAGCCTCCTAAACTGAATCACCAGACTGAATCACCCTGCTTCCAAACACGTGGGGAGCGGTGTTCAGAGGTGCTGTACACAGGAGCTGTGGAAAGCACAGCCCAGGCAGGGGAGGTCATCCCCCTCTGCAGCAGAACCACTCAGCATCCTGGGAACGGGACATTGATTATTGAGCTTGTATCATTCCGGCCTTGGCTGTGCTCCCACTTGTTTGCGGTCAATGGGAATTTTGCCCCTGCTTTCAGCACAGCTAGAATTTGCCTTTAGGAATTGGCAGAGGCTTGAAGTTTGCAGCTGGGAAGGTTCCATGCAGGTGCATGAAGGATGGAGACCCTGCTCTGCATGGAGCCCGCAGGTGGGAACACTGTGGGGAAACACAGGTGTCTCTCCCTCACCGGATGCTCCAGAGCGGACAGGACAAAGCCAAGTGCGGGTGGGAGAACAGCTACAATTCCACCTGGGAGTGCAATGGCCACTCCAGCTGCACACCCAACAGCAGAGCTGACTTCTCATCAGCAAGTATTTCTGAAGTTTTAGCAGAAGAATCAGCCCCTGTGCTCTAAGCCCTTCCCCTCACATAAGCACAACGGCTTGATGGCCGAAATGATGTGTCTGTGATTTCTAAAATAACATTATGAAACAGTGCTCAAGATTTATCAGAACCAGACTCATGTCATGAGTAAGACCACTGTACACTGATAAATGTAAAGGACTAGGAATCAGGATTTAAAAGCTCACTGTTCTTCATCCTTCATAATCTAAGTGAAAATTGGCTGCAATCAGTCCTAGAAATTAGACAGTCCAGCCACTGTTGTTTACTCGTAATGTCATTTAAGCTACATTTGCCAGCATTCTATATTTACCATTTTTTTAAGTACACACCAGTGTCTTTGACTTCATGGAGGAACAGAGTTGAAACAATGCAACACTTTCAGTGCAGCATTACAATCAAAAGCACTCAGTTTAATAGACAGGTTTGACAGTCTGTTTTGTCTAAGGTGGCTATTTTGCCCAGGTTTTTTTTTTTTTGTTCTTGCTTGAAATGGGTTCCTGGGCAAAGCACCACAGATTTAGAATGACACACTGCCGTGTTTTTTAAGGAAAATATGGTTTTGTTTAGGCTACACTTAGATGCTTTCACAATTTGTCTTTGGCAAACCGAGACTGAAAACTCCAGAGTCAATTTGTTTAGTGTGAACTGAAGTAACATCTATCTTAGTAAAGAAAACTTTACAACAAAAGAACCTTCATCATAGTAAGACCTAAGAGCTTTCCCTCTAAAAATGTGGGGCTGCCATGCAATTCTTAACTCACATCAATTCACGAGGCTACGAGCCATGTATTGTTTGGAAGCCATGGGGGTAAATCAAATTATCATGAATGACACTAATGATCCCATACTTGCCTGAACATAATGCACCTTATACAGTCTTGCCTTTAGGAATTATTTTTTATATATATAATTAATATAAATAGCTTACTCCCACTCTTTTGTTGACTTTACAAAGAAATGCACTCAGGTACAGAGTCTGCCTTTCCCAGGTTAATTATGGGAACCAAACCAGCCCTGCCTACCGCGTGAGAAGTCCCCAGGTAATACCTGGGAAAACCCTGAGTGCAATAAATGGAGGAGCAGATCATAAAATGCATAAAATGACTACCCTCTACTGGATGGAGTCAGAGCAGCTGAGCTGTGTCAGTGGATCCTCAAAGTCGTGATTTAACACAACTCCTTTCACAGAAGCTGGGATGGGCTTGGGTTTGCACAGCAGTGGATCTAAAGGCAGTTGTCAAAAGGAATTCCTGGGCGATCAGGGTATGCTGTCCTTGGACAAAGCCAGCATTTCTGCTAAGCACAGGTCAATTATAAGCACAACATACAAAAAAAAGTGAAGGTTTTATAATGAGGGAAGACAACCATCACAGACTTTCAGAAATCCAAATCGTTTCTTTGCCTTGCACTTTTGTTTCCCAGCAAAATCAGGCCAGATCCCAGCTGGTAAAAACTGGCAAATTTCCATTAGCCTGTGGGTCATTAACTCTGAAAAAAGGGCAGTTTCAAAACCAGTTTTGTGTATAGTGTTAGTTTCTGTCAGCGTTGCTATAAACAATCAAAATGGAAAGTATCTGGTATGACTACAATACCCATTTCTTTCTCTTGCCATTCAGAGATATGTTCCAACCCTGATTTTTGTAAAACAATTGACACATATCAGAAGTTTTATCTGACAAGCTGAAATATTTGACCCAAACTTCTAAGTTTACACGCTCTTGTCTACCTATAACCATCACATACATTCTTCATGGCAGTGCTTTCAGCTGCTAAAGGGAACAACTCATTCAAAATGGCTGGTGCCAACAAAGAGCAAAAAATTGACAAACATAAGCCCAGGTACAGATTTAGCAGAGATGTCTACAAAGGATCTGGCTTCTTTCCCTCTCCCCAGGTTTTGTTTCCCACCATCTGCCTGTGCAGCTCCCACATGCTCAGGGCAGCTGCGCCCTGCTCCCTTCCACAGCCACAGACACCTCCCCAGGGCTTTGGGACACCCACCACTGCACACCAAACAAGCTGGATCCAACACTTAAATTCCACTGCCTGAATTTTGAGGAAGTTGGACCAGGAAGCTGCAGGTGAAGCTCCTGCTGTGCTAGACAGTCTCTCTCTGCCTTGTTTCACAGTAGAAATGAAACATCCATGTGTCATGGCACAGTGGTTTCTGGCACAAAGGTCTATGAGGTGTGTTAGCACTCACTGGAATCAATAGTGAAGCTTTGCTTCATGGTGAGGAGAAACTTTTTGTTCTATAAAGGTCAAACCTGGCAAAGGCAAAGCAAAGCAAAAGGTATCTTTCTTGGCAAACTGACTCTCTAGCCAGTCATCCTCCATTTCACACCTGCCAGCGTGAAATGCAAGCATCTGTATGTGAAATGGCCTGAGAGTCTGGCCTGGGAGGACAGAGGGGTCCCCAGCTCCGGGGATGCTGAGCAGCTCTGTATGGGAACTATCCTCAGATACTTCATAGCAACATTAGCAGGACAAAAATTTACAGGTAATACCTTCAGAATGCAGACATGTGAAGGCCTAAACTGTTTCCCTGTGCCTGCTAATGCACTTCCTTCTCTTACACCTAGTAAAGCAGTAATCTGTTTTCAGAGAGTGGCAGAAATATGAAGTAATTTTGCACTCAAAATTATTCCCTACAATTTCTTTTCCATTTTTTTAAGACAGCCTATCTTATGTTACTCATACAGTTGGGCATCTTCTATTTCCACTACGAAATTATTCCACTCTAAAACAGACCTCCTTCTTGGGAAACCTTTAGTGAAAAATTAAATTCGCCTTTGCCTGATTTTGTCTGATCACCCCTACTTGTTTTGTATTCTTTCCTAAACAAGCCCTCCCTTTTCTTTTCCCCCCCACCCTAGCCTCAGTTTAATTCCTTTCATCTTTCCTTAAAAGACTGTCTCTCCGTCCCCCTTAATCATTTTTTAATTTCCCATCCTTTAGGCGAGTGCCAAAGATGTTAAAACGAGAAATGGATGCTTGCCATAAAGGAACAGAACTCCTGTAACTCCAAAACAGTTGAAATCATGAGAACTTGCAGGCCATTACCCCATTATGCGAATGGTATTTTTACAGCACTAGAAATGAAGTAATGCAGATACAAATATTCATGCTTTAAACGTGCTGTCATTCTAGTGGCCCAGCTACAAGCTGCCTGAGAGGTACTAAGGAAGGCTGGGGGTATCACAGTCCCCTGAGAAGAATACCCAAGCTTCACAAAGGTTCCTTCCATTCTGATCCATTTAACTTTGCTCAGTGTTAAAAAGTCTTCCCTTCACAAAGCCCTAAATTTTCTGCTTTTCAATATCCATCTGTGAGGAGAGATGATGCAGAATCCCTCATCCAGCCTTTCCTGTGATGTTCACTGTGTACCTCCAACACCTCTCCCTCTAAATTCAGCCAAGTCTCCTCACACCTGGAAGTATTTCTGATTGTCTCCTTTCAAAATCTGAACAGAAATGGTCAGTGATCAACTGAGATAGCTTTGTCACTTCAGCTCAGAAGCAAGGTATATACAGGAAGAGGTTTGCCAATCTGAAATGTAAAACATGCTATTTACCAGCTAGCTGGCAACAAGACTTACTCTGACTAAGCTGGTGTGCTCTGTGCATCTGATCCATGTCTGGTTCCTGGGTGTTGTCATCTTTTCACTCCTTGGTCTTGAAGACAAAGCATGACCTAAAAGTGTTCAGTTGGACCAAAGTACTGCAAACAGTGAACTCTGAGATCACCACGACCATGCAATTAAAAATGTCATTACGTTTGAGGATACACAGGAAGATAAAACCCCGTGAGTAACTGTGATACTTAAAAATATTTTCACACAATCTGCTTTTTTTCTGATCTCCCATGTCTTTTCTGAGGGGACAGTTTATTACATGGAGGCAAGTGGGCAACATGTCAAGCAATAGATGTGGTTTTGTTGAGAGCACCCCACACTGAGTCAGGTCTACTGCTGTTTTGTGAGTGCGAGCAAGTACCACAAGGTACATCTCTTGCCAGATCCCTTCTCCCTGCAGCACTTGAATGTGTTTTCAGGCATCATGACTTGTGCCATTCCAGAAGCAGCCCCCTGGGCCTTGTTTTATGTGGAGACAGTTTGCTCGAGGTCCGCAGGGAACTGGGTTGAGACTGTGTCTCTTTGTAAGGAAAGTAATTCCTACAGTTGGCTGGTTCCTGAGCTGTACCCAATTTGAAATCAAGGGGAAAAAGGGCAGGATTTGTTTCACAGGACTGAAAGGTCCTGACTTACAAGTCACAGCGTTGACAATACACCTTTCCCGAAGGCACAGACAGAGAGGTGCTCTGTGCCTCTGGGTGTACTGAAGGGTTATTGTGAGGTGGTGCCTGGGCTCAGTGACCCAGATGGCCCCACCAGTTCTGCCTTATGTTTTCCTTTTTGTAATATTCCATCTTCCTCACTCTCTCACTGAAACAGGGTGAAATCATATCAACATGGATACAGCAGATTAGTTTTACAAGGTTCCCACCAGTCTGACATTCATCAGCTTTCTAATCTCGTGGTAACACAATCCCTTTTACAAGTACACGCTCAGGCAGCGCTCGCGCTCTCAGGCCAAGGGCTGCAGGTTAAACTGATACCCAGGTCCTGCATTCCACCAGCTGCTGATTGACTGACCCTGTTCCTGACATTCCCAGGGCCTGGCAGCCCTCCATGCAAGGGTTAAAGGGAAGTTGTAAGTAACAGTTCTAAAACACTTGGAAGCATCTCCTTGAATCAAAACCATTTCATAAAAGGCTCTCTGCCAGGCAATAAAGTATTTTTTGATGGACTCTTATTTTATCATTACCCATGTAAGAAAAATGTATTGCAAGAATCCCAACACAATTCAGGGAAGTAATCATTTGCAGATTTAGTAGGCATTCTCAATTGGCAAATATGAAAGATTTATTGTAGGCATGATGAAACAAAGAGCAGTTGTGCAAACTTTACTGAGCTGGATTATGAGAACATGCTTTTTCCATTTCCCACTTTTAAATGCCTTGGATGCAGTTTCAAAAGACAGATCAAGATCAATTATTTAACACTGCAGCTCCACTGTACCTGAGCGGAGGATCTCTTCACACATATGTTATCTGTACACAACAATAAAAGAAGGAGATGGAGGGAAGACACTGATATAGACAACTAGGGCAGACTTTGAAATAGAACTCCTATTGTTCCTTGACTCCACAATCAGCCAGGGATGTAAATAGAAAAGTCAGGCACTGACAAATGTCTGTGATTAAATGCACAGCTATTTGAAATGCAGCCATTTCTGACTTAACCAAATACAGAAAATACAGGTGTCCTTGAGACAGAACACAGGGCACTAAATTGTCTACAATGGTGACATTTTCTTTGAAAGCCACAGTATACAGCTGAATAAAATCACTGTCTTGCACACCTCTACCCATGAGAATAATGTTCTGAAGTAGAAGGGATTTTCTGGTCAGCAAAGGTCTCACACCAACTTTACAAAATACATGAAAGAGAAAATACTTTGGGGAGGAGGGTATCTGTTCCTTGCCTTTTCTGCCAGGCAGTTAATCTGCTGTTCTTTACAATGATACCAATTTAAACAGGGAGAGAAAGTAGCAGAGTAATTTGATTTAATTCAACTATATCTGGAACTTGGGCACAGGAGTCTTCACCACACAGGAAGTGCTGTAGGCAGGCAAAAGCTTGAAAGAACTTTTGAGATTCTCAGCAGAAGGAACGACCAGAGATGCAAAATAGCATTATGGACACATTAAGTTATTGGCCTCGGTATCTCACTGTGATTATTCACCCTCACTGTGCTCCAGAGAAATTTATTTCATTGTACTTGTAAGAAAAGGAGATCTAAGGTGACAATATCCCAAAGTGTACATGAAATTTCACTAACTCAGTTCCTGGTCTGAGAGGAAGAGGACCTCAACTTCAGAGGTGCCCTATTAAAGCAGGGCACCCCCAAAACAAAGCTACCCAAAACCAGGCCTGCTCTTGGAAACAGCTCAGAGTGAGCTGTCAGATGCCAGTAGGTCACATTTTGATATATTTAGCTTTACCAGCACATTGGTTTTTTACCAGGCCCACTGGACCACTTGCAAAACGAGCCAGTGAAGGTTTCAGAATGTGACCCTGCACTGTGCAACGATGGCTTTTCATTCCTCATCTGATATTAAAGGCCAACTGCTGCTGGTTTGCCCCAAAGTAACAAACAAATGTGTCACACTGAGAACTGAGATACTGCATAAATGACTGTATAAAGTTTTTAATGTGCACTAAATTCCTCCTTCTCCCCCGAGACTACACTATACAGCCTCTCTGTTGCCTACAAATGCAGATTAACATTTTTATTAAATGACATGGGTTTCACTAATACAAAGTATTAAAATGTATTGGCCTAATAATAAATATTATTAAGTATATCGCTGGCACAGTTTTTAAACAATATTTAATTTTATGGCTTTTTAATTTGACCAAGCCCTCTGCCAGGTGATACAAACTATTTTTCCTTCTTTAGGTTAATCACTATTCAGAGAGGCCAAATCACTGAGAATTCTGAACAATTCCTACCACTTTTAATAATCCCCACAGAACACATACAAAGGAATAAAACAAAGCCAAGCACTTAACCTCAAGAAACACAAGCACAAATACTTTGTTTAAAATTGTAGAACTTAGAAGATCTCCACCAAGCAGCCAAGTTTTCCACCAAATGACAGGATTAATAATATTCAGAATCAAGGGGTTTTTTTATAAATTAAATTTCAGGGGGTAAAAAGGAAATTCTTCTCTCACTGCTCCTAGGTATTAGGTAACTGCAGACTGCCTTTAAATCACTGAATGCACCATGCTTTCCCAGATCTTCTGGAGACAACTCACCCTCCCAAAATGATGCTGGATGCTGCAGAATTACGATTTTAGGACACAGCTTCTGGACACATCTTTGAGGTGTATTAAGATATTCCTACAGGAAAACAGGTAGTTCACAATTACATTTCCTGCCCTGTAAAACTTCTTAGTAGAGTGGAGAATGCATTTGTTGAGGGTGTATCACTTATCTTCACTACTGTGCAGATTTAAACAGTAAAACCAATGGATGATTCACTCCAAGGCAGGAGAGACCGTGAGAAAGAACCCTTGTCACACTTTTGCTACATGGGAAATGGTGAGCTACAGAAATCCTGAAGAGTTATTGCAAACCCAGTGCTTACAGGCTGGAAAGCCTTTCTCCCTTTTTGCTCTTCAGATGTGATTATTTGATAAAATCCATTGATCTGCACGGCAAAGAAAGTGATCTTCTGGTGCAGCTGGAATGAATTGGGAGTTAGGAGGCTGTTTGCAAGATATCTTCAAAAGGTGATGCCCCATGAGAGGTTTATAGGTCTGTGCTGAGACTGGGGTTTGAATAAATCTCCATGTAGAGTTTTATCCAGAGCCAGGCCACAGAAGAGCTGGAAATAATTCCGAGTGTCTTAATATGAGAAAGAATCACTACTTGCTGAGTTTTGTGGGACAAGAGGATAAAGATAAAAACACAGTATCGAGATGTCATTTTTGTATGCAAACTAGGCAAAGGGAAGGGAAAGGAGCCTAAAATAAATTTTCCAAAAAAGACCTGGGAGACAAGCCTAGAAGTTTGTTTGGCAGCCAGACATGGTAGGT
This sequence comes from Corvus hawaiiensis, assembly GCF_020740725.1. NCBI lineage: Eukaryota > Metazoa > Chordata > Aves > Passeriformes > Corvidae > Corvus > Corvus hawaiiensis. The sequence continues at coordinate 28,216,051 of NC_063221.1, forward strand.
CACGACTAATAAATTTCACTTTTCGAAGCTGGGCATACTTCAGCCTGTATTATTTGATAAAGAACATGAATGACTTTGCTTGGCGTGGAGGAGTTCTGGTACAACTACCCCTCCTGTGTGCCACAAGGTGCCAGCAGCACAGTCCTTGTGGAGAACCACTTTTAATACAAAACTGTTCCCTTCCTTTAAGACGCTCTCTGTCAATCAGACCATTGTCAGGTATTTGTCAAAAGCTCAGGGTTTAGGATTCTGACAAATATCTGTGGCTTTGTAGGAAAGTGGATCATTTTCCCTGTATTCAAATCAGGTCACAGTTGGAACTGTGGTACAAAAATATGTGTTTCAGTAGCCAAATCAGAACGCTGAAGAATGAAGAAAAGATAAACCAGTCCAGGACGAGCTGAAATATAATTGATTGGGGGACTGTACTAACAAAATAAAAATACTGAATAAATCAACTGGGAAAAAGCTTTTAAACAAAAAAAAGTGTCTTTGTTTAACCCTTATTCATTCTGAAACAGAAAGTAAAAAACGACGAGTTAAAATAGTGACTCATTTCCAAAAGAGCACATTGTCTATAAAATGTAAGTAGTAACATAATCCTCCAGTCCTGTTTGCTGTCCCCCATCACTTGCTTTCCAAATTGAAGGTGACCCAGATTCACTAATGGCTTTCTTTTCAGAGCTTTACTGTGATACTACTGCTGGTTTGAAAAACCTGGTGAAATACCTAATAAAATTTCTATCATGGAGGATGGAAATTAATATCCATGCTTTTGTCACAAGGCTATCTGTTCCCTAAACGTGTTCACTACCTGCCTATCACCTTACCTTCAGCAGATACCAAGTATTGTTAATGGAAATTGTCCAACACTGAGAACCATAATAGTGGCAATTAATTACTATATCCTATGGCAGGGAGTTCCACAGGGGGAGTGCCCACTATGTTGTGGTGATATTCCTGTTAATATCCCACTTTGTTTCTTATTTAACACACTGAATGAACAGCAATACCTACACACAGTCACCAGATCTGTATAAATGTATCAGGAAATCTTCAGGAGTATGTTTTAAACAGGTCCCAAATTACTTAATAATTTATCAGGTCAAATGAAATTAAACCTAGTGGAATTAAATGTTCTTGTAGGATAAAGAAAGTACGTATTTGAAAGCCTCCTCCATGGAAGCTTCATGCTATACCTCTAACTACCATATTCCATTTCTCAGATCTCTTCAGTGTCCTGTACAACATTTTTAAGGCACACAAGTGAACTTGAAAACCATTCTGCATTCTGGCAGCAACACTCAGAATTTACTTAATTTTAATTTATTTAGATTTATTAAAAAAAAAAAAAAAAAAAAAAAACAACCCAAAAAACAAAAAACAACAACCCTAGAAGTATGTCAGCCAGACCTAACCCATATCAGACTGCTGGAAAGTAACAAAAAAGGCAGCCAGCCTTGCTTGGTCAGAGCACAATTCCATCAGGTCCAGCATCCTACACCATTTTTCTATCAGCCTGATAAAGCAGATGCACCTCATAGAATGTCCTGAAGGCCAGCAATCCCAGGACCAAACTGGGAGGTTGATAACCCTTCAGGAAAACCCTGGCAGCTCCTCCCTCTGCAGCCCAGCTCAAGAAGGCAGGTCTCAAGCCCCAAGGGCAGTGCAGGGCCATTGCACTGTACTCATCTGCAGTTCTGTCCTACTGTACTGGAACACAGGACAATCCCATTCACAATGGAATCTGGGCTCAGTAATTTCTACCGCTTTTGCTCTGCAAGATCTGTTAGTGTGGAGCTTTCCTGTGGGCAGACACAAGTTCAAATTCACCAGCTGGCTGGGCATGAGCTGAGAGAGAGCCAAGCCTAAAGCCCGTTGCCAGCCTGCCCTCCAGTGCTGGGGCACGCTTAAACCCATTTGTACTGCCCTGGAGTCTGCAGTGGGCTTTGCAAACAAACAAACATTGTGTTTCCACGAAACCACTGAATTGCTGTCTGCTCCTCTAATCAGAGTGTTTTTAATGCTGAGGTTCCTTGACAGTATCGGGAAATGCCATCAGAGACCTAATAAAAAGAGAGATCTCTGCTGAGGCAGCTTTGATAGAATGGATGTTTCCTACTACTGACTTCAAAGGAAACAAAGCGAGCCTAATATCATTGTTGTTTTTTTAAAGCACTCCTTTGGCATCAGTGCATGACACCCTCCACTCCAAAAGCTGAAAATACTTTCCAGACTTCCACAACATTCCCCCGAGTCAGGCATGGAAACTCATTGTTTAGGTGAAGTAACTCACAAGCCGATAAGCTGCTGCACACAGACTGATTTTCCCCACAGATGCAGGGCTGTCCCTGAGACTCCTCTGTAGCTGTAACCCTGTAGAAATCTCATTTCTCACCCTGCTTTGCTGGACACATGCTCCCCATGGACTGCAGACGGCATCAGACTCAACGTCTACTGAGAACAGAGATTCCACGCTGGTCTCCTCAGAAACAGAAGCAATAATACTAATCTGCTCCACAGGCATTCTCCTGTATTCCCAATAACCAGGTCGCTGCCCATGAAGTGTTACAGATGCAGCCAAGCCTTCTGATGAAAGCTCTCACACACTCACATCATGTCAAACCACCTGCGTCAGAGACGTGCGGTAAAAAAATAACAGGAAGTTCAGCCAGAGCACAATCTTTTGTGCAATCTGTACAAAAATCTGTTTCATAGGTGAATTGCAAATTGTTAGTTTGTATGAAGTGGTGATTGGAACACAAGATCTGCACTGGAATGCTGGAATTGCCTAAAGACACCTTTAGGCAAGTTACTTATCTTCTCTGTCTCAATTTCCCCATGTTTAATGCAGTACCTATGGTGTCTCAGCCTTAGGGATTCAAAAGAACTGACTACAAACAGCACAGGTGCTGAATTTCACTGTGTACAATACAGCACCCAAATAATTCCATTCAGACTCCTCCCAAACGGAGTATGGTGAATATGTACATGAAAAAAAGATTCTGCTTCAAAGTCTTAATTCTCTAGGCAAGCACACAGAAACAGGTCTAGGACACACGCAGGAGGCATTTGTTTCTTTGAAATACAAAAACTGAAGACATTAACAATAAATATTACCCCTGTCCAGCTCCTTTCATGGATATCACATACATTATGATACCCAATTTCTGTAAGCACTAATTACACATGTAGAAATTACACAAAGATAAATCATTTACCTTGATCCTGTCTGGGGAGGCCCCTGAACACATATGAATGCAGCGATGGGAACATATTTTCTACTCGTTATGAAGCCACAAGAGTGCAAGAGGGTAAACTAATAAGCCAAGCACAGATTTGTCCAAATCAAACAATTCTAGATAACTAAATGAGCAGCTCTGTATTTACATTTGCAAGCAGAGGCTTAAACCAAGGATGCAATATCTGGAGATCAGCACACTTCTACTCACCAAAGTATTCGAAGAACTGAAAGGCAGCAAAAGATGCAGTTATGAGAAACTTTTTCTCTTCTTCTTTTTTTTTTTTTTTATAAAAACCATTTAAGCTTGCTAATTTTTGCTGTCTCAGACAATCAAAATTCCAATTGTCTGGGACATCAAATCTAAAAAAGCATGAAATTAATCTTCAGAAGTTAAAGTCTTAAAGGCATTGCATCATTATTTTTGTTGGATATATTTTTGATTATAATGCAGATGAACCCCAAATTTAATAAAACTAAAATAACATGAGTTAAGTATGAAACATAACAGGATATTGCAAAGAGATTAGGTAGTTTCCTTTAGACTACTTGCAGAGCTCAAGGAAAAACCAAACGGAGGGACACAATGACGAGAAGGCACTGCTTAATTAGAATATTTAACGGAATATGAAAACAGAATATTCATAGTACTGGCCTTGGCAATAGAACACAGTGAGCAGAACACAGACCCGAAACATCAGCAGTGCTCCACACCAGATCCTGTTTTGCCTGTTGCCTGTCTGTAGTAGAGAAAGAAGCAGGCTTGCTAAATTCAAACCAGCTGCAACGATGAGAGTGTTACAGTTGGACTGAAGGAAGCTTACCTCATGAAAGTATTGTGGAAACTGCTGTTGGAAAGATAATAAAAGGATTAACTGCAGTTTTAGTGAACCATTTACTTTTCAATCAAAATGTCTCATGTATTTCCTGTTCTCAAGTAGCTTGAATTCCAAAATTCCTTTGTCTATTACAGTACATAGTAGCAAAGTCTGTCATAAGAAATTAATAATTTTACATGGAAAAGTACTTTTATGTATGAGGGCGGGGTGCTGCTCACTGTTAGCTTCTCCTGAGCAGTTCATACCTAGTCAGGCAGTAATCTTACAGGGAAGAACGAGATCGAGGGCTTAAAAAGAAAGTACAATGGGTAATTGTGAACAGTGAAAGAAAATCTCCACTACAAATACCAACAGATGCAAAGTTACTTTAACAGAGCTACAGCAAAAACGAAACAAAATCTCAGACCTCTACAGACAGAGGATGAATTGCCTTCTTAATTTGCAGGAATAACAGCACAATGATTACCACATCAAAAGAAAAGCCATCATTTAAAATGGCATGACATCACTGCACAATGCAAAACTGAACAGCAACCCCTGTTTCATGTGGAATGGAATGGAATCCACTGGGCAAATAATCCCCCACTTGGTATCAGTAACTTTAAGGAACCGTGCTGCAGCTTTGGATCCTGCCCCTGCTAGATCAAGCTCTTTCCAGGGTAGAAAACTAAATCTGCAAAGAAGACATGGGGTTTGTGTATTCTCTTGGATCCACTTCACTCCATGCAGAATTCCAGACTGCAACATTTAATACACGATACCTCTGCTGACAGTGGAAGGCTCTTATTGTGGGAATAGAAGAGTTAACTCCAGGTTGAGCAATGTAGAGCTCCCAATTCTGATTGGGCCATTCCATGTATGGGAACGACTACAGTATCTGCTCCAGTAAAAGAGATCTTTATATACTTACGTGCCAAGGCTATACACATATGCCATAAAAGCCACCTGCAATATCAGATGCAAAGGTTTTTCCAACCTATTCACAAAACCTTCAAGTGTTATCAGAAGCTGATACTTTAATGCAGATGAAATTAATTGAAAGTAGGACATTTTTAGCATTTGTTAAGATATTACATAATTTAGTATCTCTGGTTTACCATGTTTTCTGTAGGAATGGGAATGTAACATTAGAAATCTGCCATACAATACCTGTTAAATATGCATTTTTCAGGAAAAGAGACAAGTTCCCTTACCCACAGAATCTACTGATCTTTCAGCACCACAGGAAAGCTAGGGCTTCATGTTTTAAGTATCCTTTCAGTTTACTTACCTACACTTTTGTTTGGAAAGAAGCAAACTTGCATTATCCTTTGATGATTTATAACTAAATGAAATTGATGCAGGGGAGGATAAATTCATTTGTATGTTTAGAAAATGTGATTGAGCTACTTCTGGAATTGAACCAGTCAACTCCTGCTTTTAAAGGAAAAAGAAACATGTAAGTCTTAGAGTGTTTCCATTTTTTCTTGGACATTTGATGGTATTCCCTAAGTATATGCACTGCTTCCAGTATTGTCTTAGGGAATACCCACTACACAGTGCAGACACTAAGATAATGTTTTTCATTTATCCAATGGAAGTAAAATGATAATCAGAACAATCACTTACAGAGAAAATTTTTCTCTGCAAAACATTTTTAATACTCTTGTTTTCTTCCTTTTCCCTTCCATAACCATCACAGGCCTGGAAGCTTTTCCTATAAACATTCTTTCCTATTCCTCCATAGAAAGCTACAGCTTGCCATGGAAAAGTTTGTCATGATCTAACTTCCTTACAAGCATTTTCCATTGTATCATGCTCTGATCAAAACAATAAAATAGACATATAGCTGAAAATTCTGCCTATCAGGAACCCCAACCTGCTGCCGTAACCATTCCCTTTGTCTGGCCTTATTTGTGCGTGTGTGTGCATGCACACGCATGTGGGTGTTACAAATGAGACTTTCCAAATTTCATGGCCCAATTTGGAAGTTTATGTCAAACTTGTTTTGCTTCATCTGCTTCAGTCAGGGTCTTATATCATTGTTGTTTCAAACATGTGGAAAGCTTAATGGAAGTCATTAACTTTTATTTTAGTTTGGCCATATTGTCATCATGGTGGGCAGATGCAGAGATGGTGTTATTCCCAAGATTCTCTTTTTGGAACTGCTGTTGTTTACATCTTCTTGATCAGAAGAGAACAATGGTTTTTACTTATTTTAAAAGCTCTGTTTTGCAAATTAAAAAAGCCCCTAACAACCTTTGAAAATTAATTAAATATATTCTTTTTATTCTTTTAACTGTTTAAAATCCTTTAACAAGTTTCTTTTTTTTGTCTAAACTACCATTTGAAGCTTTTGCACTCACAGCTCTATGGGTTATTGTTCAGTTGAAGGAATGAAAAGAATTTCATTAGATGTGTTTTATGTTTCTTGATTAAAAATGTCACCCGAGGCTCAGTGACTTTGTTTTACGTTAAATGACGGCTGTGTGCTTTGATCATCACTTTATTAGTGGTTTAATGAATATTAAAAAAACAAAGCACTGTATTAAAAGTTAAGCTCTTATATAAGGAAACTGAATCCCTTTTCCAAGAACTACATTATTTCTTACTCAATCATTTCCTTCTAGATTAAGGTTTTCTCCAATTCTCCTTTAGCCTGCTACAGACTAAGTTACAGGAAAGCACAACAATTATATTGGAATAAGATCGAAGAGGGAGCAAGAAAGAGAGCAGTGCAGTTATGTTTCTATTCAAACAAATATAATCCAGACTTACCATGCACTTGTTTGGTTTTTCTCCAGAGTGAACCCTCATATGAATCAGCAGTTTGTAACGAGCATTGAAGGGTTTATAGCGGCGGACACAGCCTGCCCAGAAGCAAGTGAAGTCCTCTCCTTTCCTCTGGTCAATGTGAGTCTTTTCTATGTGTCTGACCAGTTCGTCTTGTTGGTCATAAGTGGCACTGCAGTCAATCCACTGACAGACCTGCTTGCCGCCGCTGAGGTCCTGCTCATCGCCGTCACTGGGCTGCAGGGACTTGGGAGACATGGAGGCGTTGAGGTGAGGCAGTGTCCCTGGGGTCTGGCTGAGCTGCTGGTGGAGGTGGTAAGGGGGAGGCAGCCCCTGGTGATGGCGAAAAAGATCAGCAGTGGAGGAATAATCGTCAGCTGGTTCTTGTTTTAGGAAACTCACCTTCTGGGTGCTGTGCGAGGAGTTCTGGTGAGGAAGGCTTGTACCATTCATCATAAGGCTGAGGCTGCCATTCTCCTCGACTTGCTGCATTTGTATCTGCTCACAGTCACCTCTGTCACATTCAGCAGAAAGAGGTACAAGACATGCTGGAGGGGAGGGAATACTGCAAGGGTTTCCAGGCTGAGAGCAAGATTGGGGCTGAGAGGATTTTTGAGCACTGTGATGACTGATCTCCACAGGATGAGAGGAAATGCCAGCTGAGTTAGTTCGCAGTCCATTCACACAGGTGACCAGTGACGTCTGCGACGTGCGGATGATCGCTGTAATATCGATTCCTTCGGCTGAAGACGGCACAACAGAGATGCATCTCTTCTTCAGGTTGCTTGTTTGTAGCCTGGCCGAGTGCTGAGGGGTGCCAAGTGACAAAGAACCCAGGGAGGAGCTGTGTTCATTATTAAACAAGTAGGATGAAAGTGAATTTGTAAAGCTATTATTCATTAGATCTAGTTCAGGATGCAGACTACCGGAGGCTCTCAGCTCCATCCCCTCTGTAATCCTCCTACTATGTGTGGAAGCCTCAGACAGAACCTTAGAATCACTGGGGCATTCTTGTTTAATGTGCTGAGCCGGGTGACTTCCATTCAGGCATGGAGCAGCAGAATCTACTGAGTCTTGAAACCTGGGTGACCTGCAATACAGTTTTCATTAACCATCGCTAACCACCACACAGTTTATGATTTTTGTACAAGACACAACACTTGTTAAGCCCTGCAGAATGGAAGCATGCGCTCTCTGGTGAATGTTGCCTGTCTAATGCAGCAATTACATCAAAAAGATCTGCAATGCTTCCTCTCCACCCTGTGTAAAGACAGCATCGTTTTACACAGGATTAATTTTACACACTGGGTTACACACGGAACAGAGAATCTTCCCTCCACTGCCACAGGAAGTTCATCAATTACAATCGAGGCTTTCAGTGCATAATAGATCGGGCAAAACAACAGCTGAGAATGAAGTTTGAGAGCTTTGGGCATTTTTGAATTATTCAAATATTGTCATTTTACTCAGAGCACACTGGGAAAATGCCTTGGCATTCTTGTTGACACAAAAAAGGCTAGCTGAGCTTTGCTTACACGTCAGAGACATGCTTTCCTTTGTTAAATTAAAAAAGGAGCCAGATCACTGGAGAAAAAAGGAATACAGCAGAAGAACTGCTTCCTTCAAACAGCACTCCAGAATCAATGTGAGATCAGCTGAGTATTTACTTCCACAAAGTAAGTTCACAGCCAGTAAATTTTAAATGGCAGCCTATGTACTCCCATCTCCATTTTTCATAATAAAGAGTACGTGGGACTGTAAATCACAATTCTCTCCTGCAGAAGTGATTTTTCATCTTTTTTGATGTGTGTTGAATCCATTCACTGAGGAAGCAGAACCTCGAGGAACTCCACAAAAGACTTTTCAAAAAAGCACTGCATTAGGAAACATTTCCTCCTAACATTTTCTTCCAAGCAGTCAGCAACTGCTTTATGGCTTAAAATAAAACATTTTATCTCAGCTATAAACATTTACTCTGGATGATCCAACTGTGTGTTTTTTCTTGGGACCAGAGGGTGCTCCTTACATATCCCTAAAGCATGGGAGGGTTTAACCTATGGCTTCATCATGCCAGACCAAGGAGAGGAAACCGTACATCTGTGTGCAGGAAAGCTGTACCTGGGCTAATAAACCCTCCAGAGAAGTGCCCCAAGGCTCTTAAGCTGACATGTTCCACTTAAATGAATTTTGTGCTTTTTTGATGCTAGCACCACAAAAGCTGAAGAGAAGCCAACAATTTGGCAACTTGTGTGTGACACCGCAGCTAAGACAGATCTGACACATTTTAAAGCATGAAACGTGTACATAAAAGTATTTTGGACATTTATACACTAAACAATGAAGCTGCTGAATAAACTGCATTTATTTTACACCTTAGATTATTTTATCGCTATTATTTCCTTTAATCCATCACTAATACTAAGATGGGAAGCTGGGATGACTTCTAAAACTTCCTTGGTAACAGCTCTCAAAAGAACAGAAAGGGCTGGAAAAAAATAACAACAATAAAAAGCTTCAAAAAGACTTCCTTCCCATGAAATTACAGTTGTCAAAAATTGACACCTGTCTGAGGCACACAAGTGGCAACACTGCGTTCACTACTGACAGGTTTCTAAGCTCCAACAGGGCTTAATATAAAAAATCCCTTTAAGATCATGAGAGAAGTTAAATTCCCCACCATTCACTGATATAGAACAATCAGATTGTTCACTTGCCACCAGAAATTTTAAAACAGTACATTTAAAAATTTTAGAGGTTTCCATAAACCATTATTTATAATTTCTCCCTTTAGGTTTGCACAGTTGTTCTCAGGGTAAACTTAAAGCACCTGTTTCTGCAGATGGTAAATTTATATTTAAAAAACCCAAACCCAACAATATTCATACATTATTTTTTAACATTTACAGAACAATATGTCTGTAAAATATGTGGCTTAAGTATACTTTTATTGCACATGTTTGGGAAACCCTGCTCAGTAGAAAGCATGGTGTTTTAAACTCATTCTGAGAAAGGCTTTACAGCATGCCATGCCAGGCACAGCATTTCCTATTACTTGGTTTCTGCTGCACGAAAACTCTTCTAAATGATTCAGTTTGTATCATAGTTTAGTGGTCCCAAAGCCTCAGGCTAAAGTAAACACAACACATTTCCTACATCACATAAAGCTAACCCAAGCCTTACATTTCTGCCTGTGATAATTGGGGTCATATTATTAAGCTTTATGTAAAGCTCCCATCTTGCCAGAAATCCATGAGAGAAGTTTGGTTTTTGACTAAGCTGGAGTCAATGCAGAGTACCTGCAGGATGGACATAAACACCCCTGTCCTGAGAAATACCAGGTTTCCAAAACCCCCAGGAACAGTGACCTGCATTTCCAGCACAGGGTCTTACTGAGAGCCAAGACTGTACTGGTGTGATGTTGCAGTGCTGATTCTGAGACACACAAAAAAGAGTTCTGAACCAAAAGACAAGCTGGAATGCCTTATTTCAAAAGCAAATGGGATGAGGGCACTAAATTCATGCTTCCCATTGCCACAGACGTGTCTTACCCATTCTCTGCCTACAAAATGATAAGCACAGGCTGCTTGTGCAGATCAGAACCAAGTCCTCTCCAGAACCTGCAATTTTCTCTGCAGCACTGTATATTCATATACATTATACATCCCATGTTAGTTAACTCTGCTGAGAGAATCTGACATTCCTTCAATTTCCCATTGTTTGAGTGTTGGGGTACCTGATGTCAAGGTTGCATTAATGCAAATTTCCTGTATTCCTGGCAGAATTTTGCCATCACTATTCTAGGGAAAGCCCTGCTCATTCCTCCCAGTCCTGGGGGGGTTGGAGGGAGAAGGGGCACAGAGACAAAATCAATGCAGGAGCGACACAAGGTGTCTGGCAGCCAACTTGCAGGGTGGCTTCCTCTTATACCCATTGACTCTTTGCCCATGGCATCTTGCTGTTACAGTCAGGGAGCAGATTCCAGGCCTGGTACCCACAAGCTGTGCTGGCCATAAAGATTTCACAATCTCTGGACAGCAGCCAAACATAAATGCATATAAAATAAACAGGCAAGATGAGAGGGACAATGCAGAGCAGGACAGTGTAAGAAGCACCATGTGGACACACGGATCAGCCTGAGCAGCTCTGGACAGCTTCCAGATAAGCAATCCTGGAAAGAGAGTGGGGTCAGCAGAAGAATATACCCCACAACCCTCTCTTCAAAGGGAGCATCCATGCACTAGGGATGGACAGTCTAAAGGAACAGAATTGCTGCTTAAGCTCATGAAAGCTGAGTGTAAGGCCTTTGAAGAGTAACAGCAGCCTCTCAGAGGATACTGAGGCAGTGTTTCCTAAGAGACTCCCTTACGTGGTAATTGGAGCCAGAGCACGAGGCCAGTAGCACCACACCAGAAGCGCTGCAGTTCCCAACTGCCCTCAGAGGAAAAGATGACTGTATCTGAAATCTCCGGATTATTTACAAAACATACATGCCTTCAATTGCCACTGGAAATGTGCACCCGGTGATAACTGACAGTTTTAAGAAGCTGGAGGGGATTGTTCTGCTGCACATCCAGGGACCCTGTGCAACAGTATCCCAGCGCTCTGATGTCTTCCCTGGGTTTTACATGCTGGGCACTGAGCGCAGTGTGGGCGGGTTTGCCGTGGCTGATAATGGATTATTTGACAAAAGGCCAACATTAGCTGTGTGCTGCCTCCAGTTGTGGTGAGGAAGGTATTGGGACTTTTCCAGTCCCACACACACTGCATTCACAGATAGAATGTAGCAGCAATTACACTGCACAACTTAAAAGTTATTAACTGAGTGGGAAAAAGGAGCCAGGAAGAAGAGGGATCATGATTCTTTGACTAAGTAGTCATCCCTAGAATACAGTTTAAAAAGAAAGCAATTTTGGGGAGAAGCTGAAGAGGATATCTAGTTTCAGTGCATTCAAGCAAAAAAAGAATAAAAACAATCAAAACCCCAAATCCTGAGGGAGATTCTTGATTGCTAGGGAAGGTGCTCCCTGGTTTGTTTGGCTTTTCCTTGGATGTTCCATAACCTAGAAATGCACAGTGGCTCAAAGTTCTACCCAGAGACACTGTTTGAATTTGTGTCTCCCTTTATTTCTGTGCTGGTCATTAGAGCTGGGCAGAACAACCAAAGACAGTTTGCCCTCATTTCCATGTGCTCCAATATCTGACAATTCCAGCCCTACTTCTCTCATCCATTTTCTGATGAAGGCTCAGATCTGGGAAGGCACAGAGCACCTTTGGCTCCCACTGATTTCACTCCTCTCCTGGGCGCTCACTCCCACCTCAGTTATATTCTCCTGTTTTCAGATCTTCAGGGAAAGACCATGTTTTCTGTTACTTGCTTGTCAAGAACCTTTAGCATCACAAACACCATGAACAGAAATTGTCTGAAATGCTGTCCACCTTCTCTCAAATGCTAAGGTTTTGGCTGTGTGTCTCATGAAAAGCTCTGTGATATAATGAGACACTGTGTTTATGAGGACCACAGAGAAGAGCTGGGCATTGGCTTTACCTTGCAAATCCCATGCAGACAAAAGCACTATTAGTCAGGTGGACATACAAGCAGAGCATGACCAGTGGGACACAAAAACAACCTGTAATGGAGTGGAAGGGTCCTTTAGGATATTCTCCAAACATTTCCAAACTTAGAGGCAGCAGAGTCTCAAGGCTTTAGACCATGCCACAAAGCAGAGGGGAGGGAATCAGGCCTATCACCTGCTGCTTTCTCATGTTATGCAGCTGACAATCCTTTATGTTGTTCTGGGAATCTTCTTCCAAATGGGGGCTGGAAGGGGTTCATATTTCTGAGGGAGGGTACTGTGATGCCAGGTATGAAGGTATCTGTCATTTCTTCATTATAGATTTTACAAAAAGGTTCAAAATGATCTAAGCAGAGTATTCTCTTCCTCCTTTTGTTTGCTCCTGCCCTAATTACCTTTGTTTCATAATTGTCCTCACTGACAGAATGAAAAAAAAAGTTGATAACTACCAGTCCCACACTGAGCCATAAAAAAATCAGGAGGGAGCAGATTTACATCCAGCTGTAAAGGCATCTACAAAATCCTTGTAGCAATAGTAGATTATTCTGTTATGTGGCATGGATATTATTTATCCTTTTCAAGCAAACAAACATGCAAAAAAGTCTTTCCACTTGCTTGCCACATTACCGTGCCTCCTTCTCCTGAAAACACAGATGTTCTTACCCCACCAGTAAACCGAAAAAGGGAAACAAGGCATGAATATGTATAATAAAATCAGGAACAGTCAGATTTTCAAGACCAAGCTGTAGGCCGTATTTCCTGTTGCTATGACTATGGAAATTTCAGCCTGATAGTTCCATCCACAGAGTGCCAAATATTCCAAGTACCTAAGATAAAGACTGCAACTTTATTGAGGTTTTTCTTTTCTACAGCTCTTCAAGAAGGTCAAGATTATTCCTATTACATCCCCTGCCAAAAAGCAGCATAATTAAAATAGATGGACAGATTTTAATTTGTAGCAGGTTTCTATTCACAATGGATGTCTGTTTAGGGTACTTGTTTAAAATCTGGTAATGTTAAATTTGTAACAACAACAAAAAAATAATGGAGTTCTGTGTTTTCATATAATTAATTTATAGCAAATGTTTAAATAGAGATTCTGTTCATAGCATATCCAACTACAGTGTATATATCAAAACCAGAGACCAAATTGTCACATTACGGCCTTAAAAACAAGTACCAAGGATGTGGCTGCATGGGAACACTGCAAATGCTTCATTAAAGCAAATGCTGTAGAAATAAACGTGGCACTAGCTTCCTGTAGGTTTGATGGTGGCATGCCAAACCACTGTGTGGGAGACACACAGCTCCACTGGGCTGGGAGTAAGTATCATCCCTGCCTCCCAGGCAGTGATTTGGTGACACCATGGCATTGGGGTGGAGCCAAGCGCTCAAGCTGGTAAAACCTGGAGCGATACCTGAGATCCGAGTGCGCCAAGTTGAGCTGGCCCACATGCAGCAGCCTCTCTCGGGACAGCGCGTGCTCTCGCATCAGGGAGTTCCCCGTGTGCAGGAACAGCCCTTGCCTGCAGACAGGCACTGAGCTACTCGTCATCTCCATGTCCATCATGTTCTTCTTCTCAGAGATCAAATTGCAGTGATTGTAGCCACCGTTCACTGTCAAAAAAATACGTAAAGAAAGATAAGGCTTTGACTAAGAACTTTCTCCACTGACAACTACTTTGTAAACTCATTTTGGATTTCCTTCCAAAATTCTTGTATTTACAACAAGGCAGTGGAAATGAAAGGTTTCACAAGGAAGCAACATTTAATTGCAAAGGAATTTGGATCTGTAAACTATGGTTGTTTATTTCTCATTGTACAGAAATGCAGCATTTTCTGGCCTGCACAGTCAGTTGTATTTGGTGGGTTCAGACCAAGGCGTTTCAGATCACTCTGGATGCATTTCAGCTTATAGTGGGTCTTTCTGACTATTAGCTCTGCCCTGCCTGTAACCATGACATAAATTATCATTATATCCTCTGGAGTCTACAGCTCCATCGGGCTTTATTCCATTCCCATTCTGGCTTCATCCCATCATAATTTAACTCACCTCAGGGTTAACACCTACCTTAGCAAGACTGTATAATAAGACTTTTGACTGTTAATTGGGGTAGATGAATCACATTTAAAGGGTAACTAAATACACTGTTGAACTGTAAGTTTTTCAAGGCCACACCACCAAGAGAAGATGGTAAATCAATCATATTACAATACCCAATTCACAGTTCCTCTCTTTCCAACAGCAGAGTTACCTGGAATACAGTCAAGATGTATCTTCCCTCCAAAATACTGTAGATCCTTTTTTATGTTTAAGATTTATACTGGACTTGTAATAAAACACTTTCTTTCATTCCCCAAATGATACAAGTCTGAAATTCACCAGGGCTTTCTAAATATGTACTTTACCAATTTTATCATATTATCAAAACATAGAAACTTGAAGCTTCCACCACAGCTCAGCAATACCAACTGTAGCACACACTGATACCTGTTTGTGTGAAGACAGAGATTTCCTAGAATAACATGAACACTATCCCTGTGCTGTCAAAAATAATTATCTTCTCTTGTAGCTGTCAAATCAGAGAACACATTCGCTCTCTGCAAAGGAACAGAACACTTATGCCAAATCCATGAAATCTGTGTTTCAGTCAATCCATTTGCCTTCACGAAGTACCTTACAGATTCAATAGTAAGAGCTAAAAATTTCTTGCACAACAGTGCCCTGAGTGCAGTTGCACTTGCACCAAAGCCTCTGAAATGTGCTCACCACATGTGAGCTGGAACAATGACGGACAAGGAACAACAGCAGCAGCTCATGGGTTTTTTCCCCCCACAGCAACTAAAAACAGAACTGTGAGATTATCTCCGAACACAGACAACCCAAGTGTTCAAGTGTCCAAGCACATGTGAAAGCGAATTCATTCCCTCTAAAAAAAAGGGAAAAAGTCCATTTTACACCACTGTAACTGAGAACAGAATCTGGCCCTCTGACAACTGGCTGTTCTATACCATATTAATATCACTGGCTGGCACACATAAGATTTAAGCACTTTCCATGTCTGGAACCAGATCTCTTCTTTCACTGGTATCGAGGGGCCTTTAACCTACATTCTGTAACTTACCAATAACAGATGAAAAGAGCACACACTCCCTTGCCTTCGACCAGAGGGTTCACCCTGCTTGCATTATACCATAGCCGTTCCATAAATCCATATAAAAACTAATCCTAATTTACAGAGAGTAAATCTAATAAAAGCAGAATGGTTTCCAGAAGGATCTCATGGAAGTGGAATCCATCAAGGTAACTTCTGTCTTTTTGTGTCCTGCAGTTTCGATTTCTATCTTCACATGCAATTGTTTGCGAAGGGAATGGAAGGAGGTGATACAGTAGAGTGCAAAGGCTACAATCAGGCAATTCCTTCCATATGAGTAATCAAGTTAGTTCAATTTTGGATATCTTGCTTCTTTCATTCTGGGGTAACTGACTTTGGGGTAGCTTTTTCTTGATTTATGCCAGATTAAGTCACGTGAGAATTGGTCCCATGGAATGGGATGAGGCTACACACCTCGGGAAGGACAGCTCACGCTGGTCAGGATGTGTAGGGTCAGCCCTACATTGCTCGTTAGGAGCAAATTCTCCTAGAATAAAACAGAACATTTCCTTACACAAAGGTAAACCTGTCTGTCCAACAATGAGATCAATATTTAAAACACCCCTATGAAAGGACAATAGTTCTCTTTCTTTCCCAGGGAATACCTTGTTTACCATTCAGGAAGGCTTCACCCTTACTAACAAAATTAGCTACTAAGGCTAAGAAGATAAGAGCAAGGGAACTTACCAAAAGGGTAATTATTCAACAATAAATGCATGTTGCAGTGCTTTGGAGTTTACCTAATTAAGACCAATGAACAAATAACTGAAAGATGTCTAATTGAAATGACTCACATTCAAAATAGAGACAGATTTGAAATATTTGCCTAACATACTAGATATCCCCAGAGAGCTGTGGGTTTTGCGGCAAAGACCAAACTAGGTCATTTGCTTTTTTTTTCTTACTGTTCATTCTCTTTAATTACTTCTTGTTTAAAAAAAAAAAACCCTGCCATTCTTGGTTTTGTTTGGATGTGATGTCCAAAATTTACCCCGACAACACTGAGAAATGGAACGCCGTTACTGGCAGCTGGATGAGTCACGTGAGACGAGTGAAAGACCAAACAGTACCAGATTTTCTCAAACAAGTGAAAATCATCCACGCTGGAAGAGGCCATCACATCCCTCCACTGAGAGGAAATTATTAACTCAAAAGGTGCCAACACAGCAAAGCCATTGTGGAGAAGGTGCCGTACCCACACTCAGCATCCTATTCCATGTAATGAGCGCTGAAAAATCCCCAGCCCTGTATGTTTGGAGTGACTGCCACAACTCCTACACAGTCAGTAATTTAAGAGCATCCAGAGAGATGCACAGCACTGTGCTGCTGACTGAAAGCTCTAATGAATGAACTGAGTGCTTCAAAACACAGACTCTTCAAAGTGATTCATGAAACAGGCCATTTTTGACATTTTCAACAATAACAACAAAATCATCACTTTGCCTAAGTTTTTTATGCCTGTCATGCCATTCTCTATGGTGAATGGGAGGGGCTGTCTTAATCCTTCGACCCCAAGCCCAAGGGACAGAAAAGCAGCAAAGGAAAGGAAAGCAAAGGATGGGAAATAGATACTAGAGTTTTTCTTACACCCTTTACAAGGCAGGCCCAACTGTGTGACTGTGGAGACAGATTTTCTACGCCTTGTGGAAAAACATGGCTTCTCCTTTGTTTCAATGAACCACCATTAGCAGGAATATGAGTTTCGGTCTTAATTCTTCTGTTATGGACACAGCTTAAGAGAAGGAACATTGTAGAAGTAGGCTGGAGTGATTAGCCACGGATGCCATCATGTCCTTTGCAGACTTTACCCAACTGTAACACTGGTATTTTCATTTAGATCTTAGAACAAGACATCCTAAACAGGGACTTCCAGATCTTGGCCTGGAGATCCAAAAAAGAAGGGATGTGCAGATCTTTTCTTTTCCTGGCCAGTTTCTTCACAGTCATTTGCACCATCTCATACACAACAAACCTCTAGACATTTGGGATTTTCACCATTTCACAGAGGAAAGTTTTCCACTGTGAGTTTCTTTTGTTGCTCTTTGTCCTTTCCTGAGGACTGAAATGGTTAACAATAACAGCACAAAATTTTTGCTGCTGCATTCAAGAGTTCCTGTGTGAAAGAGGAACAAAGCAGCTCACAGCACACCCCAGGTGCACCGTGGATCTCTGTACCAGTTACAACCTGTTCACATTTTAAGGTCTGTTTCATACAGCTTATAGAGACATGGCTTCATTTATTTAAAATGCTTGTGCATTATCTTAATAAAAACACAGTGAGAGCCACAACACTCTTTAGCACTGAGCAGACCATACCATACAGTGAGAGTCAAGTGAAGACCAAAATTGTCCTACACTGGTGTATCAAAACAGGGGTGGCAAATCCTCTGCCTATTTCCAAATAGATACAGATGACATCAATCTATAAAAGATTAGGATTAAAACAAATAGCACTGAATAAGAGTAGAATAAAAAAGGATCTCCTTCCTCCAAGTTTTTATGAACCATGCAATAAAATCCTACAACAAAAATACTTATTTCTTTACTTTCACACTGATGTATGAGTGAAGACAGAAGGGCTAAGAAAACCCTTGTAAACTAAAACAACCCAGATAGAGAAATAATTTGTGGAGTATCAATCTTGAGAACTCATGAAAGATAAATACAACCCATGTGTGTCTTTCTAGTAAATTCTGGACCCTAAGTGTTGGCTGCATCTATATTTGTTATTTCATGTTCAATTTATTTTTAAAACTAGCTATTGGATTGCACTGTATTTCTGTTCTGGGGAATTTATTTTTGCAGACTACATACAGTATTTTAAGAGAGTAAATGTGTAGGGTTGGCACTACTGAATAAAGAAGCGTGGGTAATTTTATATCAGTCCAGCTTAACACAATTTGAAAACAGTTCAGTAGTTTACAAATCTGTAACCTTTTCACTTTCGAGCATGTGGATAGATTTGTCTCCCATATTTGACTTTATCATGATATTTTAAAGGCAGCAAAGATCACATAACAATCTACTACATCTTTCATTGCTAAACCAGCTGCAATGTTACGTAGTTTAGATTTCCATCTGAGAACTGCACAACACTTTTTGAACTTATCAAGTATGGCCAACATTCAGGAAAACACACGCCATGAGCTTTGGTTCCAGTGACTTCACAGCCTCAGTTGATGTTCTGAGTTAGGCTCTAGATGTGTAAGGATAGAACCATTTTAGGCAATAGTGAATAGATTCTCAGAAAAATACAGAAATACACTGTCTACTTTTAAAAGGAGTCCTTTCTTACAAGCAGGTTTGAAACTCAACATTCTTGGCTTCTATTTGGATCTCAGACCTTTGAATTACACACCCAAACAGTGCTGAGAGCAGACTGAAAATGACCATTGGCCTCTTTTGTGACAATCAGGACAAAACCTTTCATAACTGGATGAAACACAGGTCATTGTTACAGAGTCTCTTTGGCTTGGAATCACCCTTTTCCTGTTGCCAGGCAATTTGAAAAATATTGTTCTCAGTACATCTGGCCTTTTTTGTGGTCAGTTATCCTTCTTTACTACTTGGATTTTAGTAACAGGGGAAAAGACATTAAAATAAATGTTTTAGGAAAATATTAAGCTCAACAAACATTATTTTAATTAAAAGGAAATCCCAAAACCCTCCTAATGGGCACTTGGAGAATATAAGCTCAGTGTAATGAAATTTGATGTGTTACTTTTTTTTTTAAGAAGACCATGTTTGGAATAGGTTTAATTCTCAGTATTTTTGATAGGTAGGATATCCACGCCCCCCAAAGAAATGCCATTGTGCCTTTGGTGTAAGCTTTAAGACACCTATACACTGTTTATGGTTACATACACTCTCACCTGCCCTTGGCCCCCTTGGTTTGTCTTTTTTGCTGCTCTAAAAGGACGCCATCAGGGTTTTCACAGCTCCCTGTCATTAGGTGGAGCCTGTAGGTTGAAAGAACTCCAGAGTGACTCTTTCAAGACAGAAGTTCACACATTTTGTGATGAGGTACCTGAATTGTTCCCATTGTAAAGATGCTTTCAGCATTGATTACATGATTCCACTGGCAATCAGTATCTTTCCACATGCACAGACTGAGAAAATCTATTCCTTTTGTTTTGTCCTCTATGTCATTTAATTCCGTAATAGCCAGAACACACCTACTATGAACTGCAGGTGGTTATTGCTTTCCCATTTATTTACTAAGCCCTGAACTTTTAAACTCCCAGATCTCCACTCCCCTATATTTTACCTAGTCCATTTAGTCTCTTTTCCATGGAAGTTCTCGCCAGCAGACCATGTAAAGACTCCACAGGGGTATAAGGTCTCCCAAACATTTGAAACACAAGGATGTGCAGGGAATGAAAGCTGGGGTTTTGCCATATGGCACCTTGCATATGTCTTATATAAACATATTCCAAGAAGGAATTTTGTCTGCCTGGCTCAGCAATACACTAAATACATTAGAAAGCAAAAAAGCCAACACAACAAAAAATATTTCCATTAAGATGTTGGGCTTGATGTTTTAGGTGCCTGAAGTGTCACTAAGTCAGTAAGAGCCACAAAGACAGAAGCACTGTAGATCACCTGGGGTTACACAGAAAAATACATTTTGAGAAATGGAGGAAACTGGTAACTAGAAAGCATTTTGTTCTTTTCAATGCAAGCTGGGTGGAGGAAAAGGTCTGGTGGGATGTGGATGCACAACATCTGGTCTTGTGGATGTAATTCTGATGCATACATTTGGAAACCAGTCTACTCATAGGCAAAAGAGACAGAAAAGGAGTCATAATAGGAACCAAAATGCACTGGAGTCTAGAAAGAACTTTCCATGTTGCTATGTGACAGGAATGCTCCAACATGTACAGGGAATACAATGGAGGGGAGTTAGTAAACCTGCACATCACTGCCAGCTATGGGTTGTCTTCCATTTGCCAGTCTGCCAAGAAGTGTGAATTAAGCTCCTTTCCTATGAGAGGCCTCATGAGTGTTTCCTCTCCACTGCTATCTTTGCTTCAAGCTCACTTGTTGCAAGAGCTTCTTCCACACATTTTTTTTTCTGGTTCTTTATATATCAGGGATGAAAAGCTACAGCAAAAATGCATTTGGTTGCTGAAGACTACACATTCTCCTAATACACCTGCATTGGCTGCTCCATGCTCCTACCAAAAAAGAGACATCCTCACACACACAACCTCCATCCAGACTCACTGCAGACCACTCACACTTAACAAGTAACCCACATCCCCTATCAGTATCTTTGTGCTTTTACGTAAAATATGTTTTTACAATGAAAACTCAAATTGCTACCACATAGAGGCAAACATTTCACCTACACCATTCCTTGATCATTTAACACTTGATATCTAATACAGTAATGGCTTCTTTGCAGCTTAGAATTAACACTGCCAGAAGAAAATTCAAGACAAACAAACAGTTTCCACAACATATGCTGAAAAGGGCAACAGCCTACCCCTGCTACTTTTCATTTGCTGTTTTCATTGTTTGACATTTCTTTCTGCCAGGATTTTGGCATTATTTCATGGCTTGATTTGAAATATATTTAACATCAAGTGATTTGCAATGTCGTTTTCTATTTTACCAGAACTATGCTTGGGACTAATTCTACTCAAATTGAATTTACCCTTCTGCACTCAGTGCCAGTGAATGGGCCTCTTGCAGACTCTCCTCTGACTGCAGCTTTAGGGCTGCAGACATATGCAGTGCCTGTTTAACAAACATCACCACTAAGCACAGTCTGCTGAAGGACAGTGTCAAACATATGAGTTCTTGGTGTCATAAATACCTATTTGCCATGTAACACAGAAAAAAACCTCTATGACTTAAATGTAACTAGTGCAGGTGTCTACCCAAAATGGGACAGTTTCAGACAACAGCTGGGAGGACTGAACATCTCGACTGTATCCATCTCTTCTGAATGTCAGATTCTGGGGATAACCAAGGCACCCCCACCACCAGCTGTTCTGCTGTGGGGTTTTTTAGCAGACTGTGGAACAGGTTTAGAACAAGGCTATTGTGGAATCTGCTGTGAAGAGGGGAAGGCACTGGGAAGAGGAAAAGCAGAGATATGAGGATGAAGAAAAATGAAAGAGTACACAGAATGCTATAAAAAGGGAAAATATTCTGACTGAATGGTGTTGTCTTACATGAACACTGAATAAACAACGAGAAGTTTAGCTCCTGCTAGAAACCCTCTGTGAATCTTCCAGTGATGACAGTAGGCAGTTGCTATGGATTAGGAGGTATGTGGAGCACTCTCTGTTTTTATTTAGCAATGCTGCCTTCCGTAAACTGGGTCTGCACTTTCCACACAAGCCCTGTGAACAAGGTATCTCAGGGATTAAGTGAAGCCAGGATATTATAGTGAAGAAACAGATACAGAAGGGTCACTGTAACCATGAGAAGCCCTTTGCTCTGACAAACACATTATGCAATCATGAAAAACAGGGCTGAAAGAGTCTGCAGAACATGATTTACTCTGTCCTGTGTCCCTACAGCATAATCCAGCCTCACAAACTTAAGGGGGTGTTTGACCAATCTACTTCACAGGCTCCAGCAATTCCCCAGCATTTCCAGCAAACTATTCAGTCATTTCACTTAACTTAGGAATTTTTTTCTTCATGTCTCACTTAAAGGCCCCTTAGCACAACTTAGTCTGTTACATACTGCTCTGTCCGAACTGGACATGGAGAGGAGTCTGTTCTCTTGCCCTCCATAGCAACCTTTTATGTTTTTGCAGGCTGTCTCCACTCAGTCGTCTCTCACCAGTGTTACACAGCTCTCATTATTCAAGTTTTTTTCTCATAAATCTTGTTTTCCAGAGCTCTGATCTTTTCTCTCTGTCTCTCTTCTAAACTGTCTCCAGCAGTCCTTTTTCTGTATTTTATACACCTTTTTTCTCCACACTTTTCACTATCAGATTCTGTTCTTTGCAGCTGGTAGCAGGTACAGGCTTCCTTCACTGTGAGCCAGCAGCAAAATGGCAGGCAGATACAGCAGTTAAATCTTATCTGGATTAGTTTATCTTTTTTCTTGGGTAAGACAAGAATAATGAGATTAATGAACCCTTGGCACAATTCAGTTTTCCTGTTGGTTTTTACTGTTGCATCAAACCGCCCTCTGAAAAATGCCTAAAAAGCTCAGAATAGAATTTACTGAATGCACACATGCAGAGGTAAAGGTTGCCTCCACCAAGGTCCCCTCATGCCAAAATACCATTTAGCCGCATAAAACACTAAACAAAAACTCTCAGGAAAGTGCACATACTTGCACAACATCCAGACTCTGGTGTTAGAGAAGTCTCAAAACTCTAATTAGGGCTGACTCTTCAGATCTACAGCACTTTTTCTGCTGACCATCCCTGCCATCAAGAATATGCAAAAGGTATGAAATCATTCTAACACGCTGATCCAATCCATCCCATGGAACTGAGAGTAATTCATTAATCATAATGTCTCTGAGCCCAGTTTTGTTCTTGTCTGGTTGTCAGTCAGGAGTCCCTGCCACAGGCAGTGAAATGAACAGCAGTACAAAACTAGAAAAAGCAAGATTAGAGTTAGGAAGTCTTCCAGAACTATCTAAAGATGCACACTGAATTCTGACATCTGCATTTTAATAACAGCTTCCAGTGCTCGATTAGAGATACAAAGAGTGCAGCCAGGAACTCAGTAAATACTTTTGACTAACCAAAGTGAGCAGAGAGCCATGGACAGAACGATCTTCCATTCAGACTAGATTTGAGGGTCTCAGATGGAGGAAGTTTAGCTTGCTATGATCTGGGCAGACCATTCTTTTCCTCTTTCCCATTACCTTAGCACACTGCTAACCCTGATCATGTGCATTTTTATGTGAATTTGGTGCTGGGAAAAAAAAGGCAGATTAAGAGCTATGGCGATGAAAATGTTCACTGCACACAAAGTGCGGCCAAAAGGTGTGTGAGCTTCCCTAAATGTAAGGACCAAATGTTGTATAAGAACTATTTCTAAGCAGGAAACAGACCTCAAGGGTGAGGCGACCGAGTTTGTCAACAGCAAGCATAGCACAGGAATAGAGTGAAACTTCCAAAGACCACACAGTTTACAGACTGAGCCCAGAAAGAATGCCAGTGTGCCTGGTGCATTTTATTTCCTCCGGGATATCTCCGTCTAGTTTAACCACACACTGTTGGATCTTGAGTGCATCTTTTAGCAAGACATCAAATCTCAAAGTGGAATCTTTATAAATGATGGAGAATTGCTTCTGTAGCAGTTTGTTCCATGGTTCTCAGCATGAATTTTATATAGCTTCAACTTGTTTGACTTCAGTTCAGGCACTGGGTCTCACATTGTAACTTTGTGTGCTAGGCGAAAACACATGACATAACTGGTACTCCCTCCCTCTGTAGATAACTTTAGGCTTGGTTCCTACCTTTTCTTCACTGATTAACTGGCTGCTTTCTTCATTTTTGCACACATATATATGTGAGAAAATATATATTCTCCAGATCATGAATCGTTTGTGTGAATCTTCTCTTAAACACCGCCAGTTTTTCCAAGGAAATTGTTAAATTGTTAAATTGTCAACACTAGAACACATAAGACAGAAGCATTGTTTTGCTACTTCTGCCTACTATGTGCCTAAACACAACTTTACGAATTCTAATGGTTTTTAACGGGTCCTTTAAATGGTCTTTAAGAGCTCCTTTAAGACTCTCAGAGTTTGCAGGAAGGGAGAAGGACGGTTATTCTGGTTTTGCGTGTGCGTGACTTTAATACAAGTGTCTGCTAAGAAGCAGAATAAAGTCACCAAATTATACTACTGTGCCTCCAAAGTTAATGACCCAGAATGAGTTCTGCTGTCGATGGGCCTAACTCAATAGGCACCACTGAAAACAATGGAGTCCCCTAGTGTGTGACCAAAAAAGAAATAACAACTTTTTAAGGAATGTAGCAACTGCAGAAGCTCAGTAACCACTTATGAAAGTCGCGGGGGGGGGGAAGGGGACAGCCATTTGAATTTTTTTTGTTTACAGGGCGGAAAGAGCTCCAGCAATAGATTCAGTGAGTGTGAGATTTCTGTCATTTTAATTAAGCCTTTCTTAGGTTTGCCTTGTTTGGTTTAGCACTAGTTTTACAGAACAGATCTAAACCCTATGGCTTGCAAAAAAAAGCAGAGAGGGAGTAACTAAAGCCATTTAAAAAATAAAGGAGCTGGAAGCTGAATGTGTGTGTCATCTGAGCCCCATGCTAAGCCACGGCTTTTTACAGCTAAAATGATTGCCAACTGAACAGACTACAGCTCACAAAAATCCCTACTTACCTGGCAGGAATCCATGTGATCCTGAGCACGCTGACTAAGAAATTAGCTGAGATAAAGGGGGAGGAATGCAACCCCTGGAAGTTCCCAAAAAGAGAAAACCAAGAATTTTTTCCATCTCATTGTCAGCAAGTCAGCAAGAGGGAAAACGTGAGAACAGCACAGCTCCAAAATCACTCCTTGTGATACGACAGAAGCAAGTCTCATGCGTTATTTGCACTGCAAATCCTTAGCAGTAGTTTTCCAGAAAGCAAAGCAAGGAAAGAAGACACGAGCAACAGCCAAACTGGGGCTCCTCAGAGCATGCTGCAGAGATATCTAAGCTGGTGGGATTTGCTTCCAAGTCCTGGCACTGAAGCAAGGATCCAAGACTGTCTCCAGTGGCTGTATCAGCCCGGGCTAGGCTGGCACAACTGCTCTGAGAGTGGTTCACAGGCCAGGCCAGGTCAGGCACTGCACTGTCAGCCATAGGCACTTACACAGGAGATGCTTAGAAAGCACTCAGCTCTACTGAACCAGCTCGTGTGCTGCAGAGACCAGTCCCACACAAGCAAGAGTGGCTTCCCAAAGCTCAAGCCTGCATGCCCAGTATGTCAGTGCATTTTCCTCTTCTCAGTCAGTGTCGAAAAGCAACGTATCCTGTTTCTGTGAAACTGAACCCCAGCCATGTGTATACAGCTAATGACTGGTTACACCACCCATAATGAAGAGTCACGTTTTGCTAACTGCATAGAAAATAAACAAGCTAAAAAGGAAACAATTACTGGCTTTGGTGGGAATCTCTCTTGACTTTCTTTCTGGACTCAGACCCTTGATGACTGCTATGCACTACAGTCACTGTCAGGCACATGTAACACCTGCTTTAGGTTTGCTTTCCCTTTAAAGCCATTGATATTTCTTCACTCTCTGCTGCATAACATCCATCCAGCAAAGGCCACAGCATTGGAATTACTGTGGTCTGCTCGGGATCATCCATGGCCTCTCTCCTCACCCTCACCTGACTGAAGTGCAGTCATGTCAAAGGACCTATACCCAGCTTTTCCTTCTGAGATACAGGTAGTGTTTGTCCTACACAGGCATGACACAGCAGAGGTGTGAGGGAACCTTGTGCCCTCCTCCTCAGCACCAGAGAGGGGACCATTCTTTGTACATTCAGTGAGAACTTTCTACAGCATATCCTGTTATTTATTCATTAATATTGTCAAAGCACAAAAGATTGTAATGTCGTTGCAGTTTACTCTGCACAGGAATGACCAGAAATGTGGCTCCTGCCTCAGAAAGTTCACAGCCTAAGAGACTGACAGATGCAGGCAGCAGAGCACAAAGGAGTGATGAGGCAGTGCCACTCAGCACAGCAGCTGTGGTCTTGGCACAGTTGTAGCTAAAGGTTTCTGTATCTTTTGTCTGCATCATGGGCCAAGCACAGCATGGCAAACCTCTCGAAGTGTAGGAGAGAACTGTGGGGCTGGGCTCAGAACTGGTACTGAAGACTAGCAGTTAATGGCTGGCAGGACAGAAAGTAGGGAGAGGACCATGAGAAGGGGTACGGAGAGATCTCAGACACACACACCCCCATGGTCTGCCCCTGCAACAGGGAACCTCTCACACTTCCCCCT
Organism: Corvus hawaiiensis; assembly: GCF_020740725.1. NCBI lineage: Eukaryota > Metazoa > Chordata > Aves > Passeriformes > Corvidae > Corvus > Corvus hawaiiensis. Next base: position 28,242,577 of record NC_063221.1, read on the forward strand.
CAGTGCTTTCAGTAAAGAAGGAAAGTAAATTCTGTCTAAGCATCCTGTTGTGCAGTGATCTGCTTCTCTACAGTCTAAGGCAAGCCCTCTGCCACAGCAATGTCTCCAGAGGTGATATGGTGGCCTGCACAACCCTGCCTGGATGGACACTGGGCATCCTCTCTTCTAGGGAAATAGTAGCTAATCAGTTATTTCAGTCACAGTTGGACTGGGACATTTTATAGGGAGGAGTGGAGATAAATGGTGGAGGTGCGGGGGGGGGAAGAGAAAGAGGGACTTACACTGACAAGTGGCTGGTGGGGATAATGACCCCAGTCAGAGTCCTTGTGTTCTTATAAAAAAGTCTCAACAACCAGCATCTGGTAGTTCAGCTGTGGGTTTCCGCTGTTTATTTTTCTATTCCAGCACTCTCATCCCTATGCACTGCCTGTGCCTGGCTCTGTTAAGCATTCCAAGCTACAGAGCATAACTGAAAGAATAAAAACCCCAGGCTCAGGATCAGACACATGCAGAAACAAATGAAACTGCTCAAAGCCTCCCTTGCATTGACGAGAATACAGGCAAGAATCCCCCAACACCACACCATGCAGGTCTGAGGTGAATGCAGACCAGGAGTATCAGCCTCTGCACACATCATCACCAGGTTATTCTGTTGTAAGCATGGGAGTCATGACCAACCCTGTGATGCACTGGGAGAAGAAGTTACTCCAGTGAACTCTCCAGAGGGTGGATCCTGTTCATTTCTCTCTTAATTTCAAAGAGCTTAGTTCTTTCTGTGTGTTTCTTCTCCCTCTTGACCTTCATAGTCAATCTGGTTTGTAATCTCAATTACAAATCCAAATATAGCATAATCATACTGCTTCTACTGACAACTGTCTGCCTACCAGCACTTAAAAAATTCAGTCTCTGGCATTGTTTAATGGATGGTAAGTCACCACACAGGTCCCACCAGCTGTACCTTCAGTTTGCCTTTCTTTCACTCTTACTGCCAACAGCCCCTACCAGGAGGTCTTCATAACATAGGCTCCACCTCTGACCTGGAACTCTTGGCCCTCACTCTGTTTCCAGGCCTTTCTGCAGAATATTCCTAAGGCCTTCCTAATGCACCTGCACCATCAGCAGATCCACCCAGCTTCCATTACCCTGTGTTTCTTTCGCTAATTCATCCTCTCATATGAGCTTTACTCATGCAATATTCCCTCACTGATAATCATCCAGACTAGTGCAGGAAAGAACTAATATACAGTGACAGTAAGGTGAAAACATGCAAGATGGGGGAAGGCTGATGAAGGGTGTTCTGATAAAAATGCGCCTTTGCAGCTGTGATTAAAAGCCACAGGCACTACAGGGGACCCTGGAGCTGTGGGTACTTGGCCAAGATTTCTCTCTTGCCCCGCTAGCAGAGCTGCACCACTGCTGAAGGTCTCACCTGGTACCGAGCTCCATCGTGCTGGACTACCCCTCCACCTGAAATGCACTCTCCTCCCACTATTCCCACTCAGCTCAGAGTCAGGAGAGGAGCAGTGCTCAGTGCCTGAAATAGAGTCTGGAGAGAAGCCCGAAGCTGAGGCTCTGCTCTGCTGGGGCAAAGGGAGAGCAGGAAGTTTTATCAGCCCCAGAGATGCTGAGTCACCCTGACCTTCGAGGTGTCTGTGCCAGGCCTGAGGGGGCTCTTGATGCCCCATTCGCAGAAACTCAATCTCTGAAAGTAATTTTTAACAAAATCTTTTGAGAAATGGCCCATCTTTCAGTCTAGGGAAATCATGTTCTGCATCTAATCAGCAAGGCCGCTGGAGCTGTTAACTGTAATTGGTGATAATCACAGGAGAATGTTATTCTGTGACAATTCATTTTCTGTAATTATTACTCTATTCTTCTAAGTTACCTAAGTGCTGTGCTTACAGCTACAAGAAGAACATTCCCAATGCCAGCTTTCAAATTGTTTTCACTTTGAGAGATGCATAATATTGAAAGCAGATGTACCAACTTGAACCTTTTTTTTCTGCAACATACTGTAAATGTTTTTAAAATGTGACTCTAGTACAATGCATGTCAAACAGCTGAATTCAAGGTAAAAAGCGCTGCCAAAACCAGAAGACAAATGAAGTTTAAAATCAGTTTTGACAGATTAAATGGAGACACTTTGAAGCCATAAATCAGATGGCCAGTCTCTAGGAAGTCAATAATGAATGTATCTTTTCTCTACATTTATTATCCCGAATATATATAGAAAAACGAGCCAACAGCAAAAAGAAAATTTGTACCTCAGTGTCTGAAATACTTTACCCAAGTGGCAGTGGAAGTATGAGCAAGTTCATCTCCCAGTATTTGCCTGTTCTGAAGACAGATGAAAGACTAATATTTGTACATCTCAGTATTCAGAATCATTGTCTAAAATAAACATTTCAGCCTGATCCACTTTCAATAAAGCGCAAACCCACATTCACAAACCAGCAGATATCTCGATTATATTTTTTAACATTCATTATGAGCAAATCAGTGACCGTTTCAAATAGGGGTTTTTTTGGGGAACCTTTGTTCCAGAAAGGAAAGGACACAAGGAAACAAATTTTGCTTGTAAAACCTTTTTCTACCTTTTGTATGATCTGGTTGGTTATAGTGGGTCAATCTCTTCACATGTAAAACGATGCATGCAAATAAAATCAAACCAAAACAAAGAAGGGAAAGCAAAATGTTTTCCAAGCTCTGCAATAGAGTGCTTACAGTGTTTATACAAATAGTAAAGTCTGGCTATAACAAGCATCTGACAGCTCTGTGCTGCTTTCAGACACATGACTCCTATTTGCCATTTATTCCATGGAGGCAGAAGTGGGTGCCCAGGCAGAGCCCCAGTGAAATCCCCGGGGCAATGCATGAATACAGAGTTTTACTTGCACACATGCCATTGCTAGATTAGATCTTGTGTGTTGTGCACTCCACTCCATGCTCACTCAACACGCTCCTCCTGAAGCCGAACAGATCTAAACTGTCCTGGAGGAATTAGTTACTAAAGAATACATAATAAAAAAAGGCACAAGAAACTGGTGCCCTAAAAAACAACTTTTACCTCCTGGCTTTTTTTTTCTTTATATTATAAATTATATTCTCAATCTCCTGCCACACATTCTGCTTGAACAACAATGAACTCCCTAAAGAGAGTGAGGTCTCCCAAAATGGATTCCCCAACATCTGTCACTTTTAAGATGCAGCTGGTGCTAGGCCACCTTGTCTATAATGGATATCAGGAAAAATTCCTTCACCAAAAGGGTTGTCAAGCATTGGAACAGGATGCCCAGGAAAGCCCTGGAGTCGCCCTCCCTGGAGGAATTTAAAAGCTGTGTAGATGTGGTGCTTAGGGACATGGGTTAATGGTGGACTCAGCAGGGCTGGGTTAGAAGATGCATCTTAAGAAGTCTTTTCCAAACTAAACAATCCTATGATCTTTGAGCATACTCTTGCCAAGAACAGTTGCACCAGATGATCCATGATGTTCCTTCTACCCTGGTATTCCGTAACTCAAAATGCAGCACCTGATAGTAAACTCGGCAAGATTTAATGAGGAAGTCTCCGAAGGCTGCAGGAGAAATAGCTGTCACAGCAGCCTCCTAAATTGTCAAATCAGGAAGGAGAAGACTGGATTTGCACATCCATCATACATGAGAGTGCCAATGCAAACATTAGTATGTGGGAATACTGCATGGATTCAGGACACTATGTAGAGATTAATACCATTATGACAATCTAGACATACAGGGAAATAAGACTCTCTTCAAATGTGCTTGATACTGCCTCATGAAAATGTTTGTGCCATTTGTCTCAAATCACTATTCCAAGTTTTAGATCATCTGTAAAAAAATAAAATCAGGAATAATCATTAAATCACACCAGACTGTCTTTGAAATCAAGATTTTGAATTAAAACAGGCAACAGTTTCTTTTAGCTGCTTAAGATCCCAGCGCTCCTTTTAAGTGATCTCATGCATTAGCTACTCTAAACTAGTTTTTATAAGCACCCAGCCAATCGCCCTGCGCTGCTCAACTACACGCGGCAGTGAGGAGCCTTTCAACCAGCAGCTGGGGCTAACAAACACCCATCCTATGCAAAAGGACTCTGCATCCTCTGAAAGGCCATCCATAGCCAGTATCTATTACAGTATCTATTAGCTTTCTTTGCTTTGGCCCTGACACAAGGTAGTGCTGGTTCTTCTCCCAGCACAGGGCAATGGATATCAGGGATTACCTCAAATCAGTATGCACCATCACTGGCTCTGGTAATTATTGCCAAATTCTCCTAATCCACAGAGATTAGCATTTAAATGACAGATGCTTGAATTTTAATCCTATCACACACATCTCTATGTAAGTTCCTTTGGAATTCAACAAAATGCCATAAGGCTTGTGAAAGTCACTACATAAATCTTCTGGAAGAAAGGGGGGAAACACGCAGCACTGGGACAAGCAGAACTTGTTTTCTTAGTAAAACAGCATTTTCCATAGTTTGTGGTACCACATTCTTCCGTTCCTTAGGATATAATGTTTAAAATAAAGCTAAGTTTTTGTCCATGCCAGGTTTTCCTTTGCAAGTTCTTATCCTATGATTTATGTTATTTTATGGATCACTGAGCTGCTGTTCACAAAACCAGCCCTGAACAATATGCTTTGTAAAATGAAGAGAATGCTCAAAGCAACCCATTCATCACAAGATCCTGCACCTTGCCCACAAAACACTGCAAGTACAAGGGAGCATGAGGAAGGCAGCACGGCCCCATTTCATTAGTATCAAAATTAATCACTTTGCAACATGGAAACCTGTTGGTTTAAGCTATTTTATAGATACAGCAGTCAAAGGCAAAACTGGGAAGAAGAAGTATTCCCTCTATAAACACTGTTGCTTAGAAACCCTGTATTTTTAAAACCCTAGCACTCTAAATTCAGTATTGCCTGTCAGGAGGGGATTTCAGCACAAGACATGAAGGTATTTTGAGGCCAGTTTCCCAATTTGCACTGTGCCATATACAGAGTTATTTTTCATAGCAATACAGTGACACTATCAATTGGGATAAGGAGACAGGAAACTGAGTACTTGTTCATTATTCATATTGCCATCTTGCCCAAAATCTCTGCCCTAAAGTCAATTTTCTTTTGCTAGTGATGTGCAAACAAAACAAGACAGACAAGCCTTAACCCCACACAATGTACAGAGCAGGAAACCAAAAAGGATACAAAGGAAAATGCATTTGAAAAATAACATAAGCAAAAAACATAAAAGATAAAATAAATACTAAAATAAACAAAAAATTAACAGCAGATATTTGTTTTTGCTAGAATAACTTACTTGAAATACATCCTTTGTTCTTAGCAGAAACAAATGGCACAAATGTAGTTACACTCTCTGCTAAGTGGTACCTGACAGCTCACAGGATGCTGCTGAAGCACAGATGCATCTGTTTGTATATCTTTGTTATGTTTTATTATCTCCATCCTGCTGCACTGCATCCTTGCCTCTTACATTTTTGAAGTTTAGAAGTTTTCTTATTTAGGAGACCCTTCAATTCAAGCAGTTTGGGTTGCACTATGGGAAAAGTGATTTTTATAAAACTAAACATAATTTCTCTGAAACCACTGTATTTTTACAGAGATATGCAAACACCTGGGGATGAGATTTACATTGATAATGAATTTTTGTAAATGAGAAACACTGGACAAAGTTCCCTCTGAAAGACAAGAATATGAGGCAGAATCAAGAAATGGATTCTGAGCTCTCCATGACTTATCTCTATGTTTTTATTAGAAATTAATTAGGAACTAATTAATGAATACTTAGTGAATCAAATCCCGACCTTGCAACCAAAACCTTATCTAAAGTCTGTGAATTTTTTTATCTGAGAGATAACAAAATCAGTAAGAACAACAAGGACTGGGTTTTCACTCTTTTACCTTGCCTGCACATATTTTAATTGTCACTATTTTCCCTCAGGCACTAGCACCCACTGCAGACCTTTGGTCACATCCCAGCAACGTTTCTTCACCCCCCTGTAATCTCTCAGGCCAGGTTGTGCTACAGAATGTGTACAATATACCATTCCTAGCCCTAAAGGATGCCCTGTTCTCGCAAGGATAAACTCAGCTCTACCTATAAACGTCCCTTCTCCTCCTAATCCAAAGGGATGGCAAGTCTTGCTGTCTTGCCAGGAAAACATTACGTCTCCAAGCTGACACTGACTATGACCCTGACCCTCTAAGGCATGTTACATCTTGTTCTCCAGACATCAAGTTTTAACGTCTCTTGTGTAATTCACAAAACAGTGATGCTTTCGGGAGATACCGAAGGCCACAGTTTTACTGCACTGTGACATACCCTGAAATCAATGGTGGGGCCTCAGCTTAAACAAAACAATACATTTTTACATATAGTTTATAGGATTTAGCACAGGGGTTCTAACTTTCCATGAGTGAACAGTGTGCCACGGACATTTCTGAGTGTTTCACTGCTAAAAGCTTCCTAAGATTCTCCACTGAAATGCTGGTGTTTACACGAACAGAACAATGCAAAAAAAAATCTGCAAGACAGTCTGTCTTCATTCTGCAGCAGCAACAGTCATCACCACTGTGGGGTTTTAGTTCTCTCTCTCTACTGGTGAAGTGCTTGAGACATCTCTGTTGATTCTTTAATAAGGATACTGGAAGATAAATTTACCATCAGTCAAGGCAGTCCTTAAATATTATCAGGCTATTTTTCTGAGAAAGGTCAGTTGAGTTATCTGAATCTAATCTTTTTGTTAAGATTGCAGATTGTCTCAGTGACCAGAGTAAGGGTTTGTGAAATGACTGCCTTCTATTGAAAGCAAGTGGCAACAATGGACTCATATATAAATGTAACAAAATGCAAAATAAAAAGAATGCATCATGCCAGAAATTACTTCTTTTTCCTTACATGTTCATGCTGCCAACATTTTAGTAGCTTGGATAAGTCTGAAGATTTATTATTTTAATAACTCAGTTGAAGTTCAGCAGAGACCAAGTTTTTCTTAACACAGTCAAATTTTCTTGAAAAGATACTTTATGTAGAGAAAAAGGACTGCTAATTCGCCAAGTATTTTTAAAATCTTCAAACCCACTCATAATTCTTTGCCAAAGTCAATGGAGCCAGAATTTCCTCAGATGCATCAGTGCTGTTGCTGTCCTAACTCATGCTTTGAACTTGCAAGACTTGCAAGCATATCAACATCAGCCAGGTTTGGTGGGAAATTAAAGTCTTAGGCACTACAGCAAGTGGTGCTGACACCCAGCAAGTTGCATGTTCTGCTGCAACTGGAGCCTCCTGGATGCTCCTGGATGGAATTAGTGTTATTAGATGGTAGGATAACAATTCTTGATATGAATAGCGAACAGAGGCCCTGCTTATACGAAGTACGTGCACAATTAAGTACTATTTTCAAAAATTAGCTTTTAAACAACTACTAACTGCAATTCAGGAAGATTGCACTCCTTTATAAGAAGAAACAAAACTACAGTAGGATCACTTTAATTCATGACATTACAGGAACAAGAAACAATCTCTGTCTCGGTGGACTACACCCAACAGAACAAGGAAAGAAACGGCATCACAGGCTTTTCAAACAGCAAGTTTTGTAAATGTGACTGTCCAGTACAAACTCCAGCTTGATTCCAGCAACATGAAATAAACTGTACAAATTCCTCCAAGTTTTACTGCATCACCTCAATGCAGGAAACACCAGTGTGGCCAGCTAACAAAAATGACAGACAGGACTGATATGCTTTCAGGGATTAATGGAACTCATCTTCCATATAGTCCACATATTTTACTATCCTTTCAAAAATGACCCTTTACTGTCTAAATCTTTCAGGCCTCCCTGTCGAGTTCAACACTTCTACCACAGCTGATATATTTCATTGTTGTTTTCTTAGGACACTTTTAGCTTTTCCTTCAACAGTGTATGATTTCTCTTCGAAGACTGTGTTGCCTGTATCTACTTGATGGCCTGGAAGGTAGATGGTCCTTGGATTACAGCAAAAACTGGAACACTGGAGCTGATAATTCACATTTTGGATGGCCCTCAGGCAAGTCATTGAGTTCAGCCTGCACTTTATGGCTTTCTGGTAAAATGGGAGTAATAGCATTTCTGTATCTCACAGGCATACTAACAAAATAAATATATTAAAGACCAATAGATACCCGAGTTCTGCAGGACCATACAATCACCCTATATAGAGAAGTTACTGTCAAAACATTGCTGTCTGGCCACCCCCATTTCAATGCTTTATGTATTTGCTGGCAAGACCTAATATAAAGCCTCCACAAAAAGTATCTTTAAGTACAGCCAGAGAGCACACAGGGGATTGCATGACTTTTGTCAGGAAGAAGTCTGAATAATTCAAACAGGCTCCAGAATTGCAGACATATATATTTTGGGATACTCACTGGAGCTAAGCCTGAACTCTAAACCTCCTAAGCCTTTGCTGTCACTGACAGACAGGAGGAACCTTCATGGTTAATTTTAGAGCACAGGGAAGGATCTTCAGAAGCATCCCAAGGATTCATCAATGCAAGTGTCCCCACCCCAGACATGCCTCCTATAACAAATCAAAGGCAAAGGAAAAGGGAGAAAGAAAGATCTTTTGCGTAGGCTGCTGTACCTTTTACAGTCTGTCTTCATTTCTAGCAAATTAGCTCAGACTGCACTGCAAGGCCCATTCCCCAACAGATCACCCACTGGAGAAAGGACAGGTAGTCAGAGCCTTGCCAGAGCACATTTTGGTGAGGCTTTCTGGGGAAAGTAAGCTGAATTTAGTGCTCAGAAGATTGAGAAATGCTTTCTGGGAATTAGGGTTTCGATGGTAATGAAGCAATAGCTCAAGCCAAGGAGCAGCCAGAAATCAGGCACAGTACAGTTAGCCCAAGGCTCAGTCAAATCTGAGATCTGGCTCTATGTGAAAGTCCAGCTTAAGACAATAATTTAACACATTTTCTTGTAGTACCAGATTTCAGTCACTTCCCGTTCACCTTAAGTTGTGGCGTAGTCACATTTTCATCGTTGCATCGACAGGGAAAAACAATAGAAAGGGACAAAAGCAAAACAAAGAAGAGGAGCCCTGGAGTCCTTGTCACCACTTTCTCCCTCCCTTTCCCCAGCTTGTTTGCTGTTGGGTTGTCCCAGCCCTCCCATCCCATCCCTCACACCCTTATTTCCAAGGCCTCAAGGCCTGTCATCACCAGGGAGGCAAACTGGCTCTCCCTCCCTCCAGTCTGCCTTGGGAATCTGGGATGTTTGCAGTTTCCACATCCATCCAAATGACTGCTGCCCCCTCACAGGAAGTAGGAATGGCTGCAGGATTCATCCTGCTCCAAGACTAAGGATATGCCCAGGCCAGGGTCTCTCATCACGACGCTCTCAACAATCCTTTACTGTTCTCAACATCAGCTCAGGAGAAAGCCAAACATCTCACTCAAACACAGTCTTTGGCCAGGACTGGGTGTAGAGATCTTCAACATGGCTGACATTGGAGTAGGTGGGAAGAGAGCTTTCTCCAGACTGCAATCTCCACTGGATTGATTTGGCAGTGCTCATGGAACAAAAACAACTGAAAGAAATACTTGCTTGAAAAGGAGGACACCTTTCTTCCCATTTCAGTTCCCTTCCTTCCACTTCATCCAGTTTAGAGGACTTATGTGATTTTGGGATCAACACTGAGTTTCAGATCCTATGTTCTTCTGGAGAAACACCATAAGGAAATCAGCCAATCAAGTTAACAGAGCCCAAACCTAAGGAGAACTTCCTAATTTTTTTCTTCTTCTTTTTGAGCAGTCAGGAAAGGAAAAGAAAGATAATTTTTCTGAGGGGAATGCTGTGATTTGAGTGTGGAAATTAAACTGCCGAATTTTTATTCTACCAGAAATCCTCTAAGGAAGGGTATCTCTTCAATAGAGCAGCAAGAGCATTTTTGAACTTCCAAAGAAAGTAACAGGGAGATACCAACATGCTCTGAAATCAGAAACCGATGAAGAAGATAAAACTGGTTTTGATTTCTTTTTGGACTAGGAAAAAAAATACTGTATTTAAAGTGAAAGGAAACTCAAGAGATCTAGAATTCTGTCACACTGCAAGGTGGCAACTTTCTACTTACCAACCACTTTATACTGTCTCATACAGGTACCTTCCTGAAGTAAGTGCAACCTAATTTAAGGTAGCTTTCCTTTCAGAAAAGAGCGCTGAAGTACCTTTCACTGTGGCGGAGGTGCTGCAGGGAAGGACTGTGCATGTGGTTACTCACAAGTGAGCAACTGACACGAGGTGATTTGTTACTCTCTAGTAATTTATCCTGATGCCAAAGCCCTGAGGCCCAGTGCTTCCATGAACACATCTGCTCCTATCCACGGGCTCTTTAAAAGAGCCGAAACATCAACACAATAGTAATTTGTCTTCTAGTAGAACCAGAAACATTTATGCACCTCAAGAGCAATGACTGCACACATGGAATGGATGTTCTTGGAAAACCTGTAAAGTTCAGAAAAAATCCTGGGAAGGAAATACTGTCTGTCCAGCCATTCTCATGCTGTGCTGTGTGGGACTGCCCGACCTACCCAGGATGGTTCTGTGGATCCAGCTGATCAGGACACACATCCCCAGGACTTCTGCTGGTGCCCAACTTGTCCTCCATCTACAGACACGCAGCACAGCACAGTCAAATCCTGCTGCTGGGAGATCATGAGGCAGGTTCTCAGCTCATGCAAATCACCGAAATTCCCTGCACTCCAGCACTGACTCCAGTTCCTTTTGCAGAACCACTAAATTTTAAGGCCAGTGAGTAACTCAGCTTTCATTTCCTATCTGCTTGTTGCAGTCTCATGTGGCTCCTGACTGCTCAATTCTGTGATTTCACTGGAATCTCCATTAGATCCAGACTGACGTGAAGGGTCATACACTACCAATCAGCCAAAACTGAAACCCTGAATCAAATAAAACAACCATTTTTAAAAGCAAGGACAGGTTTGCTTACTCAAGTTCAGACAGAAATATAAGCTCCTCACATTCCAGGACAGCCTCTCAGTATTTTCCACTTTCATTTACATACCTTATAAAAATAGCCAACGTTTTCATGATATATACTCATACAAGTTAGTCCCTGAGGACAGATGCAATTTTTGTTTACATGGAAAACCTGTCATAGGCATCAAGGGATATATATGAGCATTACTGTTAGCTGTTTGAATTGTGTCCAAAGAAAAAAACTAACTTTGTAATTAAAAAAACAAATCCTGCCTGAGGCTAGGCAAGGAAACCAAATAACAGTGGAGTAGGTGCTGTGTACTGGGGAAAGAAGCACACTGCTCAGCATGGCATCTGGCAGAGCCTTGGTAAGCACAAAATGGAACTGCCTACAGAAAAGAGCAAGGGGAAAAAAAAAATCCAAACCCTCCAAGGAAAGCAGTAAAACACAAGAAGAACAAAATGTGCCCTTGAACTCAGCACAGTTGAAGTGCACCAGGAGTTCCTTCCACTGTCCAATCTTCCATGAGTAAATCCCACAGAGACAAACTTACTCCAGAGCCCAACTCAGTCTTCACGCTTCTCCAGAGAATTCCATCACTGGTGTAACAGGATGGCGCTCTCCTTCCTGCACAGTACCTACAATTCACAGCACTTACTAATGACAACAGCAAAGTCACTCCACCAGTTTGTGGCAGATACTGATCAATCCTGCAGCTCCACTGGAGCAGATGCTGTAGAACGTCCTACAAAATCTAAAAGATACAACAAAAAAGAACAGCCTGGAGATACAACACAAGCAAATGCCCTGCCCTGCACTTCTGGAATCATTTTAATATAAATAAAAACAAGTTTAAGGAGTTCTTGATATCAGCAAAGTATTTTAAACACATGGTAGCTTCTGGATGAACCTGAAACTTGTGATGCAGAAAAATGCGAACCATCTTCCCTCCCCATTATGTAATCTATATAGTACCTAAAAAACAGTCTTGGTATCTCACTCACCATACTCTTGCTTCATTACAGGTCATAAAATATGTCTCCTTGCAAGACAGGGCTGCACCAACCAAAATACTTTTGTAAGCAAGATGTGACAGTATGAGATCTCTAAATACGAAAACCTATTCCAACGGAGTCTGCTAATGTACAGAAATATCAGCATTCTGCCCTGCTTTATATGGAACTCCTTGACAGTCCCTCTGTAACTCAAAAAACAGAACAAAATAATTTATGTTCCTTGTGTATCTATTGGCAATAATACTTACACAATTTTAATGAATTTGCTGGTAAATCAATAGCTCTGTTTCTGTTCTGCATTACAAGTATTACTGCATGTCAAATAAATCATGGTAATGAAGTTTGATGAGCAAAGGGTTTGATGGTGGTGTTCCATAATTATAAACATCAGCAGCAAGACTTTTTCAAATCATGAAAGGAAAAGTGCTTTGATGATGGCAAGTAAATTCCCTGATTAAAATTACTTTAGACATTTCAGGCAATGGAAGTCTTCAAATCTGGCCCTGACCTTTGCTCTTCAAAATACATCTCTTCATTAGTAAACTGCATTACGTTTAATCATCAAATAATAAAGACACTGAACATCACAAAAGCCACAGTACACAGTTGATTTATTTATGCAAATTTTAGAGATGCATTTGCTCAAGCCAACTTCTTAAAGGTATCCAACTTCTAAGGAAAGAAAAAAGCCGTATCAACCTGATGGAAGTATTTGCTGCCTTCATATGGAAAGAATCAAAGGACTGAAGGAATAAAGCATCAGCTGGAACAGACACCACATTATCGAGACTATAAAACATGATTTATTTTCAAGTTTCTCCCTGACACAAGTGTTAAGTTTAAAACTATAGCTAACGCTGGGTCAGGTGCAAGACTCAACAGAAGTAAAAATCACCTTCACCACTTCTACAGTTTTTCATCAGATTCCTCCCATCTGCATATCAAACCACTCCCTGAATGTCTTACATGCATGAAGAAACCAATTGACCCAACTAAATAGGTCTTGCTGTGAACTGTAAACAATTTAGGCGTTCCCATCAAAGAATAATAGCAAACAAACCTGGACAGTAACATCAGAACAGATGGGCAAATTGCCTGCTTGAAAATAAACAGGGTTTACATCATTATCCAGCAGAAAAAATGGGCTTTTACAAGACAAATCTTTTTTTTTTTTTGGTCACTCCTTAACATCCTGAAATACTTCTATGTATTCTCAGCTATTATGTTTATTGTTCTTAGTTACAACAACACATTCCAACTACACACCAAAGACATTTTCCCAAACTCACAATAAAATGAAACATTCCCACTGCTCCTCCCTCCCTGTGATTGTCCATGCCTCTAACCTTGCAGGGTGTAACTCTGAGGACATTTTGGAAAAGGCATACCAAAAGACCTGTTATTTCCTACCTATTCCCAAGACTGAGCACAAGATTTCAAGGATCTGACAAATGGCACATGCTGGGAAGTAGCTGCCCTCTGCTGCATCAGCTCAACTGGCACCTACACAGGCTCAAAGAATTGGGAACAACAGAACCTAATGAAGAGATCTGCATTTAGGAATGTCTTCTCCTCCACCTTCCTATTCCACAAAGGGAGTACAGGATCTCAATGCTCCTCCGGTTTTGTACCTTCCTTACAGATCCCTCTGGGATTTGGGCAAGCACAAGAGCAAATCTCTCCTGAAAGCAGCATTATAAACACAGTGATGACAGAGGAATGCTACTTGAAGCAAAGCTTGAAAGGGAATGTAGCATTCCTGCTGAACAGTGAGAAAGAGACCCAGGGATCTTTTTTCACTAACTATAAGCCTGAGGGGAAAAAACAACCTATGAGAGAAAGCAGTTGCATATAAAAGACAATATCTATCCTCTATCATATGAGTACCCCCACTCTGAACTTCAGCTGTATTTCAAAGGAATTTAATGTTTATTCTGAGAGTTGCTCCACAAGCTCTGTGTCCAGAAAGTTTCTTTACGGAACAGCTGCACAGACAGTCCACCATAAGCCTTAAGGATGGTGCTACAGCTGGAAGAGGGGACACATTTTTCATCCCTCAGTCCACTTCACGTACCATTCTACACATCAGCCATAACCCAACTACAGCAAAACCTGGAGAACTTTTCCAGAATAAAACTCAGAATATACCAGCACAGAAGCTGAAGACATTTCCTTCATAGATGAAATGTCAGTGACAAACAACCTCACTTCAGAGGGCAGAACAGACACCGAACAGCAGCAGCCCTATCAAGACAATAAAGGAGATGATGCAGAATGGGTTTGGGGCATGAATTCATTATCACTGACTGTAAATACAATTCAAGCAATCAAAGGAAACAGCACCGGGAAAGAGGATCAGATAAATGGAGAAAGGAAGATACTCAGGATCAGCTGAGATGCTGTCCCTGAATGCTCATCCCTGGGAAATTCAAATAAATGAGGGAGAGGCTTTGCTGGAGACAAGACTAGCCCTGCAACTGGCTGTACAGGCATGGCAGGCAGCTAATTCCAAAGGGTGAGGGCAGCAGACTGGAAGGAATCAACAGAAAGGAATCTGGTGCTTTGTCTGCCAGAAAACATTGGAAATAATATCTTCATAAAAGTTGTCTCTTTTTCTCCTCCAACCAACAGTACCAGTACAATGATAGAGAAACTAAACCAGGTGCCCCTACTGCCATCTCCAAGACATTCTGCAGAGCCCATGGGACAAACCCAGAGGTGAGCATAACCAAGGTTACAGGAAATCTATGGTGGTGTGACTCAGGTCACCTCCAAGAGCCCTGGGCCTGTGTGCCATCCCCACATGGACTCCCTCCAGCCTGGTGTGTAGCTTCTCTGTGCCTGTGGCTAATCCATAAATCTCACCTCCTCATGCCCTGCCTGAATTTGGCTCTCTGCATACAGACCCAAGTGAAGGATGTTTTGGGGAGCCCAAAGTCTGGGTTCTGACAAGACAGCTGAATGTTAAACACCCACTGAATCCCAGAGGGGGGATAGTGTGACTCTAGGAGCAATTAACTGGCATGTACAAGAGTGCAACTCACAGAAGGGAAGGGACTGCTTCACTTACAGCAAATGGGACTGGTATGCGTGTACATTAGTACATTACAGAACCTATTGTAAATCACCTTAAAAGAAACTACATTAGTGGGAGTTATTTGTGACATGTCACCTCTGCGTTAGTCCCAACTTCTGCCAAATAACAGGGAAATCTTAAAGTCTGTCTGAAGTGGCTCCCAAGGACATTTTGATATCTAAGCCAAGGGTACCCAGCTGCTGCCTAGTGCAGTCCCAGGGAGTAGGCGAGTGGCCAGTGCCCACATGTACCCGACCCAAAGCTTTCCAGTCACCTTTGTGAAGTTGTGCAATTCTGACCGAAACTCATCACAGCCTCTTGAGCACTACTTCCAACATCCAGAATCATTTTAAGTAGCACCCAAAAGTTAGCCAGGTGAGCTAACATTTTCCTTTGAACCCCAGAGCCTTTAGAAACGTCAGTAAATTTTTATACAGTATAGAAGCATGGTGTGATTGCTACTTAACAATCCGGTTCTGTGCTGGATCTGTCACCACTACAGTAAAAAGTTTAAGTGTATCGTGTGCTTATAATAAATACTTTGCACAAAATTATTCATTCCACAGATGGACAAAAGGGACTTTAATGTTTACTTTGTTTGCAGAATGCTATATAAATCCTGCTAGTTACAGGCAAGAATATGGAAGCCGTTTTGTTCTATTAAATAAAGGAAACAAAGTTCCCGTTTTAAAATTGATTCAGTGAAAAAACTATTAAGTAGCTGGCTGTGAATGCTTTGGGAATTTATATATACACACAGCCATATACATTTTTACCTGATACTAATTTCCCTCCCCCCTTACCTCTTAAACAAACACACTGTTAACCACATCATTCCCAAGGAGTTCTGCATGGGAAGAGCTCCAAGTGAAGACGGCACAGCAACGCTCACTACCCAAACAGTGCAGCCCTACCACATCTTCCAGCAGGCACAAAGGCAGGGTAAGCCAGAGGGTTTCTCCCAGCAGATCCAATTCGATCTCTCCCATAGCCATGCTGGTTTAACACTAAGAGCTGAGGAGGAACAGCCACAGCCCTCTTGTCTCTTGGCAGTATCAGCATCACTCTGGGGATTAGTCCAGAGCAGACTTTTGGCCAAAGAGTGATTTCTGAGAGCTCGTCTGTACTGGGGTTTGCCTTGACTACAGCTCCCTTTGCTGTTTTCAGAGCAGCTGAGCTTTTATCCTGAGGTGAGAACAACCTGACAGCCCCACATTTTCTGCAGCCTGTTGTGAGCTTATAACACAAACTTAACCAAGAATTTTAACTGCTCTTTCCTCAAGGTTTTCAACCTTCCATGAGCAAAGGTGCTGGTTTTAAGGTGTAATTTTCTTCTGTGAATACAGACTCTCTTTTTATCCTCAACCACCTCTTTAGTGTTCCTACTTAACACCAAGCAAGATGTGTGATAACATTACTCCTGAACATCCCCACAGTGACTGACTGAGGCCACAAATGATGGGTTGTGCATCCAACTCACAAAGAAGTTGAGGGTTTGAGGAGAACAGAGCTTCAGTTTAAATAAATCCAGTTGTTTATCAAGAACCACAAACCAAAGCAACAGGAAAAAATATTAGAAAAAATTAATGCATATAATTAGGAAATGTCACTAGTTTTTAAAACACTTTCATAGAACTTTATGTATCTATGCCTCTCTGAGCTTCCAACAACATATTTCTAATCTGTCACAGCACAAGTCACACATCATAAAAAGTAATAATAACATGGCTGGAGTCAGAGATCCCTGCATCCCTCACAGATACCCTACTGTGGAGCTTTTCACTCTCTCAGATGGTGCTTCCCATGGCTCCTCTATCTCTCAGAGCTGCATACTAACTCCAGATACAAATTCTGACTTAAATTGAGACTGTTGTATCAGGAAGATAATTATTCATGTCTTTGAAAACTGCAAGGATAATGTATCAAATCTTTTAGCTGGCATGATTTATTTTACAGCTTCATTGCTTATTTACTCTAATGACCTGTTTACTCTCTGGATTATGTATAGTCCACAATGGTTTAAAGTACTCACCTGCTTGCACTTAAGCATTTGGCCTCTGTAAAATGATAGGTAAGTGCAGTGCAAATGTACTTTCCAATGATCAGTGCCATACGTGTCAAAATCTCAGCTGGGTAAACACAGTTCAAGCACACAGATTTATGCCACCTTTAACAGAACCCTTTGGTGAAGATTTGTGGAAATCTTTAATAGAGATGTTCGTTTTTATTCCTGGCTTTATCTAACAGAGTTTTAGCACAGCAATCTCCAATGATGTATTTTGAAGCTTAGACTACTAAGCCACATGAGTATGCAGCAGCCTCTCTATGTAGTCATAGTAAAAGCAGCAGGATATGGTTTTAATCCATTTGTCTTAGCAAATGCAACATTTGGGTAACTGCAAGATTGTATTCAGTTCATCTGATTTCATCAGTAGCTCTTGAGTTTTCATGGCAACATCAACACCTGCAATGCTCAGGTGAACAGTGGGAGATTAAGGCAAGGCTCCAGGTTATTTTGCTCCATCTTGCTGGGGCACCTTGACACCAGAAACTTCAGTCTGCAGAATCCCCAAGAGTCATATATATGCAAAATCACACAATGTTTCAGCATAGATTGTCTATGTTCTTACTGAGATACAGCTCAGGATCCAAATAAAACTGAATTAGCACATCCAGGGAAGCTTCCCAACAACGATTTACTTGCCAAATTACAACAAAACCCGAGCATTTGAAAGCCAGACTGGATCAGTAAAACCACTATGAGTTTTTCACTACCCACAGCGTAAGCATCCTGTTCTTATCAAAATCATACAGATTTTTAAGTGGGTTTTTTTTTCTGCAATAACCAAACCTGAGAGATGTCCTTCAGCACACAAGATATATCAGTAGTTTAACTTCATGATACAAAATGGCAGGGAGAAGCAAATAAAGGAGAAAGAACAAGAGAACTATTGTTAGGATCATTTAGCTATTCAGAGAAAGAGAAAGAAAATGCAAGCGTTTTCTTATGCAATAACAGTAACAATTGGGTTTGTCAGCTAATTCCCTATAGGTTTTATTGGTCTCCAGTAGAGCCTTAGATGAAGAGCATCATGCAGATGAACTCAGTGAGGGCCTGGCATGTGTTTGGGAAAACCAGCAGAAGGAATAGAGACAGTTGTTTGATAGTAACATAATGTGTGAAGGCACAACAGAGGGAACAAGAGGATAACAGGATAAAGTGATAAAGTGACAAATGATCAGGGACAAAGCAAATTATCAACTTTCCTGAAGACAAAGCAAGAAATATTATACCCAAAGCAGAGGAACACTGGAACAAACAACAGGATTTATTCAGGACATGATGTGATCTAATCACTGGAAGAAAATGCTGAAGATTTATCCCATCATTTATCCACTCGAAAGAAAAAAAAAAATCACTACGAAATAAGGAGTTTCAGCTCTTCTTGACTACAACAGAACCCATATTTGGCTCACTATAATCAGGGGCAAAACCTGCACAGAGGGCACTGTGTAAGTGAACAGGAGACAGGCTTGTCAAATGTGAAACACTTTATTAGCAGAAGGTCAGTCAACAAAATTAATTTGTGTAAGACTGACACATGGAAATAGAAGTATTGCTTTAGTGTTTATGCTTTGGAAATACTAAGGGACAAAACCCATGGAAATCTTCAATGCCGTTTTTAGAGCTGCTTTACAGGGAGGAGCTGCCCTTTTAAGTTTGAGTGACTAATGGCAACGAATGTAATCTGTTTTTTATTTGCAGTGCCAGGCTCATTTGGCTTGTGTAAAATGCAACCCTTTGTTTGGTAAACAAGCAAATTAAACTGGTGATCCAGAGAATCTTGGAAACTTTACTTAAATAAAGGAGCCTCTCTCTCTTAGAGTCATGGCTTGAAGTTGGAAGGTGTGTTTCCAGATGTTTGTCATGGGCTTTGCTGTCAAGATCAAATAGGTAATCTTTGCAAATATAGTCATGACATATTAAAAATAGAAGTAGTGAATAAACATCTATTTATTCATAAAGAAACAGCCTCAGGTCCTCAGTGAAGCCAGAATAGTGCTGCCTGTATTATAAGTTAATTAAAATACAGTTACATCATTGGAAATACCCTCAAAAATGACAAATATCTATACCAATATTACGACTGGGAGACCAATATAAAAAAATAAGGAAACAGGGAAAGAGAAAAGAAATGTATGGCCAGCAAGAACTGGATAATCCCTCCAGAGTATCATTAAGATTTGAAATCTTTGGAAAGATAACCTAAGACATATGTGAACCTTGGAGGAATATTCCACATGAAGGGTTCCTCCCAGGCAGTGAACAAGTCCATGCCAGCCAGGGTGGCACACTGCCAAAAGGCAGAACCACACAGCATCACCCTGCTCCAGCTGAACTATGCCCATTTTACTCACTGCCAGCCTGCCTGGAGCAGGAGTGCAAATATTCCTGGGGATTCATGTGAATCAGCAATCTTCCCATGTAACCGGGGCAAACGCTGCTCCTTGCTGGTAAAGCTGCCCGTCCTGAAAGCAGCCAGAGACATAAATGCAAGTGCAGCTGCTTGAGCCAGTAAGAGTAAACTGCTTTGCTCCCTGCAGCTCTCAGCATCCCTGGGCAGAGCAGAGGCTGCAGTGACAAAGCCTGTGAGTTTCGAGTGTGTCCAAGGCTATTGCAAGGAGCAAGTCGGTGCCTCACAGGCACTGACTATTTCCAGACCATGGAAAATGCAATACTGAAAACAACTCGTTGATTCTCATGCTGCAGTTCTTCTAAAAAATAAATTATGCAAAAATGACACCCTCTGGCTGCCTGGGCTAAGCTGTTGTTTAACATCTCAGACGGGACTGCTGTCAGGTACTGACAGAATTTGGAAAATGCTTGCTACAGAAACCAAAGGCTAAACAACACTGAGTGACTCCAGGGACATTGCTGGCCAAAACACTTGTTTCTCCCCTTCCTGCAGAACTACGGGAGCAGAAGCAGGATTCCCTCTGCTGTGTTATCAACAGATCACTGTGCTGAACTCCAGGCAGTTGCACATATTTAAATGCACAATTCAAGTTTAAAGAGTTGGGAAAGATCTAATCTTGGCCCAGTGACATACAGGGTGAAGTAACTCGTTCATCAAGACCAAAGTTAGTTTGAGAAACTGGCAGTCAGAAAACACATCTTTCCATCTACAAACGGAATAAGCTATTAAGCAACCAGAGACATGAAGAACCTAGAAGCCCTTGCCATCGTTTTCACAGGCCGACATTTCACAGCAAGGCTGGAACTGCCCTTGATTTATGCCCAAGCAACACAAAGTCTGACAAACTGAAATATGCAAAATGAGATAAATTGAAGCAGGTTCTTTCTGAGTTGGGACATCTCTTCCATCTCTAGTGAGTAACACAGTTGAATACACATGTAAATCCATTTTATCTGCCATTTTGTATTGTAAGGAGGTTAAGCTCAAGATGGCAATAAACTTCATTCTAAATTGTTTTGATTTTGTTGGTTTAAACTTGATCCTCAATGCTTGGATTTTTTTTTATTTGATTATACACACTCTATCAGGAAGGAATGCAGAGGGCTCTCTCCAGCTTTCAATTAGGATGATGAGATTACCTTGAATTTTGTAACACTGCAGCTGATATGTTAAACTGAAGATAGAGTAGCCCCTTTGCCCCAAGGTATGTGTGATTTCTAAGAATCTACATATGCCAGTATCACTGTTTGGATATTAACTCAATGCAAAATCAGCAGCCAAAACACAAATTAGAGCTGGTGGTAAACCAACTCCCAATCTGTTTGGGACCATGCAACGAGGTCCCCCAGGAATTTGCTGTAATATTTTGGCTACTCAGCCTGCTGCCCGTGTATGTGGTCACAAGCAGACAGTAAGACCAACACCCTATAATAAGCAAAATATGAAATACCATGATAGCTTGAGATAAAACTCTACCACACACTCATGCACTCGTTGTTCTTTTTCCTTCACAGATAAATCATTAGCTGTTAGGGGCAGGGGGAATTTATACATTTTTTATCTCCTGGATCTTCCCTAACCCAGCACATTGCCAACACCATGTTAACGGTTTTTGAATATGCCCCTGAAGAACAAAGATACTCCTTTTGCCAGATCCCAGTATTTACAAGCAAGCCCAAATCTGTGAGAAAATTCAATTGAATGCAGATGGCAGGAAATTCCTCTAAAATGACAGTGGCCAAATTCAAACCACAAGACATGAAAATAACCCAACGTACTAGACATGAAGAACATATCTTATAGATTTTTCCTCATGCAATTCACAATCTGTGATTGATTACTGGGAAGACAGACTGCAGATTTATTGGACTTCTGTAGAACAAGTATTCCATTTGCAACAATTAAATCTCATGTGGTTGAAAAATAGGTTGGAGGAACCAGTGGATGGCTCTGACACTGAGGAATGCATTTCTAGGTTGTCCGTAAGACTGTAGCTTGTTTAATTTTGTACTAGATCCCACTCTGCACTGATTTGTTACGTGTAATTAAGAGGACTGACTCAAAATTTTTGTCACTGTATCAAAAAACTAGACTTGAGAAATATAATTTGTACTATCATATTTTTTTTCAAAATAACAGAAGTTGTCAGTCTTTTCTGTGATTTAACAGCTAACAATCCTTTTGTGTTCTTAAAAAAAAAAAAGGTGCTACACACATGGCAACCTACAGATGGAGGCTGGACAAACTGCAGTGATGCTTCAAACTCAGATGAGCAGGAAGATGAAGCAGTTTCCATGCCAAAGGGACCAACTACATGTTGGTGGCTGGACTAAATCTGGAAATCACTGGAACATCAGGAATGTGTACTTCTCTCTGTGTCTGCTGTAAAACTCAAGTGGCAACCTGAGGACAGAAAGGCTGGGTCTGGTATCAGACAAATCCCACCAACCTGCACCACAAGAAACAGAACAGCCATCTTCTTTCCTTTCGCTTTGCCTCAAATCCAGGTGACCAGGGAATTCTGAAGGGCAGCATTCACACATTACATTTCTGCTACCACTTGTTTTTTGTTTAGTTCTAGCAAATTTTCAGGATTATAATGGTTTGTGTCAATGCACAAATTAATTACTTGCCCTCCAGTTGTGGGCACTCTGGTTAGCCAACAAGAGACAGATGTTATCAAGCAGCTTAGCAACACCAGGAAATATGGGAAGACCTTGCTGAGGAGAGCAGGGATGAGGCCTGAGGCTACAAATGGGTCTCCTATTAGGTACCACTTCTCTCACTGCCCCTAGTCCTGCTTTCTTACCACCACCCAGAGGAACTCAGCTCCTTCTCCTCCATGCCCAAACACAGCTCTTGCTAGGACAAGACAGGCAGCAGAGCCCTCCTGCTGGCCCTCGTGGCAGGCAGAGGCTGTGTCCTGGCCACAGCGTGTGTTGTACACACAGCAACAGACAAATCTGGCAGCCCCTTTGCTCTCTGCACCGACCCCAAAGCCCTCCCCAGCCTCTTCCACTGCACACCCATCAGCTGTCATGGGAATTCTGCACACACATCCAACGGGAAACAGAGATCCTTGCTGAGGCCTGAAAAGGATACTTGCCTAACAGCATACAAAAAAACCACAACCTATTTTCAAATTAAATACCATCTCCTCTCCCAGCCACTGGGAAACAGATAGTAAAGGCAGCATTCGGGCCCTGATGAGGACTTGGCAGCCTCTCCTCCGGACAGAAGGAGATCATGTGGATCATCTTTTCTACAATACCCTGGCGAATGCTCAAGCAAGAGCTGCTCAAGGATGTTGTTAGGCACCACCAGCTATGCTGGTTCTATGAACAGGAATACCTCTTTTTTAACTTGTCTCCAGGTACTTTTTAAATATAGCTGTGAGAGCTTGGAAAACAATCTGCCTTGCAGACAAGCTTTCTCTCTCTCTGCCTTTATCCTCTCCCTTCTTCCTGCATTTCCTTTTTCAAAATAGTTCTTCAAACTCAAAAGTCCAAGGAGATATCCATGAAAAGAACAGTGAAGACATGAAAGCAATTATGACTCAATCATGAAAATATAAACAAGTCTCATTCTAATCTTTCAGTAAACTTATATGGGTAGAAATACATCAAATTTATTGCAACTGTTACCAAATGACACTGGAAAATGCAATATCCAAATTCTAATTTCTGTGTTAGCTCTAGGAAGATAATCTGTCAAATAACTCCATTCCAGTGCTGTAAAAGTGCATCAAAAGGGATGCCTGCATAAAAAGGAGTTAGTGAATCCCTCACATTTAATACCTGAAGTGAACACTACTGAACCAGAGCACTCATCTGAGGGTAAAAGTAATGCTATTTTGACTCACTCATCATTACTGAAGCCAATGAAAACCCTCCCAGTGAGCTAAATCAGACCCTTTTAAGGATGACAAAGAAAATCTGGTGAAGGTTAGCAGGAATGTGATATGATTAATATCTGCCTTTAGCATCCATGAGAGAAAACTGGCTCTGTGCCTCACCCTGTGTTTTTAGGTGATACAATTTTTCAAGACTTTTGTTTTTTAAAAGACTGCTGAACCTACTGCATCCCATTGTCTGACCCTGAATTTCTCTCAGTTACTCTCATCCTGTAAACACACACTCTAGCTGAACACAACTGCCAAAAACACATCCAGTCTTGATTTCAGGAGGCCAAGAGCTTTCATGTATTCCAGGGATTCTTTACATTTCTTATTAAAATTTTATTACTTTTTTACATTTTATTTGTTTCAACTCAGTCTCCAGCCTCCAGTTTTTGCTATGCTTTTTTTCTGCTGCATTAAGAATCCTTTAATGTACAGAGTTCTATTGCCATCAAGTAACTCAACTTTTCTGATAGGCTAGAAGGTAAAGCATTCAGGTCTAGGAAGCTTTCTTCCTCTTTAATGCACTTTCTCCAACTTGTAATTTTCTCCTGGGAGCAGCATAAAACTCTCTAACACCTCAGTGTATGTACTGCCACTGCTGTCCAGAACTCAGAACCACCTCAAGAGTTCAGGCGTCCAGGACAAGGTGTCCCTCCTCCTGCCCCAGCAGTATCCAATACCAAGTTGTGCTAAAATAACTTTTTCTCAGGGGGTTTCAACTTGTCAAATGACTGACAATGTACCTGTCACACTACTCTGCTCTTGTCATTATTCAGCACTGGATCCACCTTCACATCCTGCAGATGGTTCAACAAGCAGTGGTTTAGAAGCTCCAGCCTCAAGTGTTAAAAAAAGGCCTGACCACTCCATACACAAGCCCACCGGATCCACCTACTTTGGACTTGCTACTGTCAACTACTCCGAGCCAGCATTTTTATCTGTTTAGCAAATGTTTCAGCAATATCACATAATGTGTGTTGGGGGTTTTATGGTTTTTGATTTTTTGAGGGTTTTTTAAGAAAACCTCAATCCATTAACCTCACAGCCTCAAGGAAATCTGATGTCAGATTTTTTTGGACAAGACGCACTTTCCTTACAACCGCACTAAACTAACTGCATGCCTTCAATACAGGAAAGTATTGGAGCATCTTCAATACTTCATCAAACCAGGATATTGCCAAATATTAAGTTCCATTAACTGGCTCAACACCACCCCATGTGTTCATTTGTTATATGTTTTGGTCCAACATCCATTTCATGCTACTTTTCAGAGTGATGCCATCAGTAAAAGTTTGAGGCATAAGGAAAAGAGCCATTCTAGTGATGTGACACATTAGCAGCAGTGTCCAACAGCAGTCACAGAAGTCATGGCTCCTTAGTGCCAGAAACAGGACAGACACCCACTGATTTTGTACACAATGATCAAACAGAAAGACAGGAGAAATGGGGAGAGGCGGAGGAAAGGAAAAGGAGCGGAGTGTGAGCCTTGCTCACAGTCAGTCTCAGTAGCTGCTCTATATCCAAGAACACACTGCAGCAGCAGCTGGGGCTGTCAGAACCTCTCAGGGCTATTAAACACCTCAGGAAAGCTATCCTTTGGTATTATTAGTATAATTAATTTTAAGAGCTAAGAAGATCTCTGAGATCCCCATTACCCTTTAATTTATTCCTTTGAAGCACCCTTTCACAGTGAGCTTTGGAAGACTCCTTCTCCCATGCTCAGCTCTGAGCACAGGGTAGCAATCTTAACTCCTGCCAGCACTGCAGCTGGAGACAGGATCAGACATCCCCCAGCTGTGTGCATCAAGAGGATGAACTCACTGCAGACCTCTGGGGTCAGCCTGGGCTTCATTCAAACTTGTGCAGGAGTCAGCAAAGCCAACTGAGTCATATGCAATCTGCTTCCCACAGAGCCATCAGCTTTTGAGGATGAAGCAGTTGCTACTGCCGCAACACGAATTTGTGTCACACTTCTGATCCCATGTGACTCAGACCCACGTTCCCCATGCACTCAGCTATCTTATCCCCACAATTTCTTTGTCCCGGTCTGTCTCCTGGCCATGCCGAGGGCAGCACAAGACAGTTATGTGGCAATGCTTGTCCAGTCACTCACCTCCCACTGCTGAAGCAGAGAAAGCACCAGAATAGCTCCTGCCCTCAGAGCAGACACAGGAGAAGGAGATCACTCCAGCTAGTCAGAGAAACAGTAAGTATGGAGAGGAAAGGCCTGGAAAGTAAAAAGCTGACATGTGGTCTGGAAAAGCAAAGTTTCATTAATCTGAGGAGAAAGAATGGGAGATGGATTCTAGGAAGGTGGTTGGAGGGAGGAAGGCAAGTGGACAGTAATGATCCTATAGAACTGTTAGAATCCTAAGACACTGTTATTTGTCATTTAAAAAGGGAAGCACAAGTGTAAGAGCACAGGATGAAATTAAGGACAGAAAGCAGGAAAATACAGCCTGATCAGGGAGATCTATTCAGTTACACAGAAGTTTCTCCAGAAAATAGTCCTCAGTCGTATAGAGAAATCACTAGTCAATCTGCAGTACAGTGGCAGGAGCAGGAGCGTTCAGTCAAACAACTCTTCTCTGGCAGAATTTAGGATAGAGCACATCATACAACACCTCTGTATATAAGCATCAACAAGAATGGACAAAGGGTCTGGGGACTCAGTGCCTCTGTTTCCCCACTTGCAAACAGTGGTAACTTCATGCCACAAGGGTAATGTAAAATTTAAAATGAACCAGTAGAGCCTGCAACACAAGATGCTGGGAAAAGCAGAAAATGCTATTGCTAAAATGAGAGAAAATCTAGCAGAGCAAATACAAGGAGTACCACCCAGGAGCAGAAAGAAAAGGAAAGGATAAGGACCTAAAAAATCATATGACAAGCCCTACAAGAGCTCTGCTGTGTTTGCAGAACTGCCTGAGTAAGAACACACTTATAGTAAGTGATGTCTAACTCATGGGTGAATCACCCCTCTCCCCATGCCCTGTTCTTTGTAGAAAAAAAAAAAAAAAGAAAGAAAAAAAAAGAAAAAGGTGCATACTTCTAAAGTGCTCTTCACACAAACTACTCAGAGCTGTGCTGGCTGGACATTCACAACACAAATACTTTCCACTAATGTTGCTCATGGTGACAACTCCTTCAGCATCTGGCTGGAAGCCCTGTTGGGCAGCTATTCTACCAGGAAAGGTGAAGGTACAATCACCCTCTACAGTCAGTGGTTTTGATTTTGCCAGGTTTTTCCTTCTCCTGGCTTGAGCTGCCCCCTGCCCAGGTACTGTCAGCACACCCATGGATCCTGGTAACCCTGATAAACACTCAGTTATTACTGGAAAAAGAAGGATACAAATATCTAATTTGTTTGACTGCATAGGCAATACTCAAAACACCTTCCACACCCGGCTGAGCAGAGATGCAACACTGCCTGTGCCCACAATGGGTGGGATCTCCAGGATCTCAAGCCTGGAGCCAAAAGACATATCCACTGCATGAATTACAAATTGCTCTTTAGGGAAAACGAAACTAAACAAAAGAAACTCCACCTTTAACAAGTACTGATGATGCATATCTATCAGAGGTAAAAAAATTCAGACGCAATTACAGATCCCTAGAGGGGAGCAGATAAAAGCGAACAGGAAATAACCAGAGGAATTCCAAAATCCTGTAACCAGGAGAAAGATTTCTACAATGTGCTGTACGAAGGTCAGCACGAACCAGCACAAGCAGCAGAGTTGCATTTAAACCTCCACACATTACTGATGATCTCAGTCACATGCTGGAGCACTGAACTGGTCAGGTGAGCTGGATGCATCAGCATAAAAAGACAGCAGAGTCTGGAAGTGCTGTGGAGGTGGCTGATGTTACAAGCACGGTTTGCTGTGACTGAGCACTGAATCACTTTCCTGGGGTAGCAGGGCAGAGTTACATTCAGCCTAGAGCCGTGTCTTTGATGGCAATGTCCCTCTCTGTGCCACACATCAACTGTTTGATGGGGCATTTGCTCAGCAGCCCCCGGAACGGTCTCAAGGTCAGGGAAATTTTGCCTGGTCACCTCGGTGCTGGTCCAGTGGCAATTCAAAAGCAAGATTCTCTCTTGAAGTACTCCTGACGCCATTCTCCTCTGCACGAGTAAACAACAAAGAAGTCATTTCAGTTTCTGTAAACATGTTTTTCTTCATGAGCTGGCTGCTTGGTGTGCATTACATGCCGTGCTGGCACGGGCTGAGATGTCTTACAAAAACGCTTTCCACTAATACTGGAATCTTTCTACTCCGAAGGAATGCTGGGTTGCACAAGAGAGGCATCAAGAATCAGTTCTGCCTCTTCCCCCACAATTTCAGATACCAAAGAATTGGTTTTATGTTAATTGCCCATTCCAGTTTTACAAAGCCCTTGGGTGTGAGTCAAAATTACAAAAGAACTTTTTTTCCTCCGTTTTTTCAGAAAAGGAGAAGAAAATTATAATATTTAAATAAAGACGAATAAGCACTTAATAGGCTGAAGTAAGAACACTGATTGTTACAGAATGGAACAGCCACATTCTGTTCTCACTCTGACTGAATAAACAGAATAAATACAGTTCATGCTATGAGAGCAAATGAAGAGAGATTTTTACACCCACAATTTTATATAAGAAATAGATCAGTAGATAACTGGTGTGGGAACTTGAAAATAAGCAAAGCACGAAAGTATTTTGTTTAGCAAATGGGATGCTTTTTCGCATCCATAAATTGGAGTTATGACTGACTACACTCGAGTGTGTTTTCCTTCCCCTCTGGGCTTGATTCTTGATTCAATTCTGATGGAACTGGCAGAGGATGATGTCCCTGATACGATTTTGATGAAAGCCTGTTATTATAACTGTGTCATTTTTGCTCTTTATTAATGAATACTCTAAAGCTTCCACTGGGGATCTCCTGTCATGTTCTGACAGGAATCCCCATTCTTCCTAGAGAAGTGAGGAGAAGCATGCAGTACTTACCTCAGACTTGTATGTCTGTTATGAGCTGGAAACTTTAATATAACCAGCACTGCAGCTAGACTGTGACTCTCCAAATGCTGCCACTTCCCAAGATAAATTTAACATCTAACTCCTCCCTCCCCTGAGCTGTCATTCACCTGCTTGGTACAGATTCTTACCAAGTCAGCAAGGCTCTCCCAGACACTCTGAAATAACTCACTGATCAAGAGGGCATTTCACAAATACAGGGACTGTGGTGTACTGTGTGGGCAGTGGATCACAGAAGGAATTTGAATATAAGGTCCATTAAAAGTCAGCAGGATTTGTACTGTTCCATTTAAGAAAAATAATTTTTGAAGCAGTTTTGATTAATGTGTACTTACTGTCAGCCTTTATAGAAATTCTCCATGTCCATAAAAACTCTTTATCCAGTCTCTTGTGCCAAAAAGTACCAGCCTCGCTTCATCTTCTTTGAAAGCTAACCAAAAGCTGTGCCTCAACTCACTATAGCCTACCCTAAACTTTACACTTAAATTCAGTACTGCATTCATTCTGTCTAATTTGGGAGCATCAGAGCCTTTTACAAGAGTCAAGAGAGACACCCACAACTTCAGATCTTAGGTGGCTGAATCAACCTTTGGGAAGTATCTTTGTCTTTTCACTAACTGCAGAACATGCCTACAGATCTGACCTCTCAGCAGAAATCGTTTTAATTTGAAAGTCTAAATTTAACTGGGATGCCACTAGTAAGATGTCTTAGTGCAGAGGAACTTCATGGTACATTTGATTCTTCAACTGGAATATTTTTATCTCCACAATGACTGGTTCATTTTGTTTAAATTAATAAACACAGGCTACAGCTTTCAAACGCACGTCTTGCAGCAGGCATCTAAACGGGAAGAATTCTGCTTTGTGCGAAGCCGACTTTTGCTGCTCAGTGCATGAATGAAGACGAGGAGCGGAAGCCGGGTGCGTTTCGGTGTGGCGGTGCTGCCGGCAGTGACATTTCTGGGGCGGAGGCTGTGCCGGGGAAGCGCAGCAGCCCGAGAGCAGCGCCGTGCCGTGGTGGCCGGGCCGTGGTGGCCGGGCCGACCCGGCGCGTCACGGAACCACCGACAGAGAAGGGAATAAAAGGCTTGCTTTCTACCCAGGTTCTGCCACAGGGAACGAACGGCCCCTGCTCTGCTGCTCACGCTGTCCTCATTACCCAGACTCCCGGGATCAAATCATTATGTCGCTGTGTACATGATCTGATAACTGCATGCAGGAGCTTTACAGCCCAAAGCGTTTCATGCTGCTCTGAGATGTCACAGGTACTGTAACTCAGCTCCCGGTATCACCTTTCCAGCAACCATTATCTTATCTATTATCTTTGCTCTTTAGTCTTAAATGAAGTTAATTCCAGTCAGACTGCAGCATTTACTACAAAAGCATCTTGTTTCTTGTGAGCACATTCTTTGGGCCACCAGAGTGCTTTATGCCAGATGTGCAGCTCTGTACACAGTAATGGGCTTCACGAATTATAAACCTTTATGAAGGAGTAAAACAGTCTCTCAACTGCCCCTTGAAACAGTGAATGAAAACGCAGCAGAAGAAACATCTGCCCACTGGGCTCGTGTCCATGCTGTGCTAGAAGATCTCACCAAGATCAGCTTGGCACTGCATACAAGAAACAGCTGTAAAATGCTGAAGGAGAAATCCTTGTTTAGAGTGCAATTAGAATGTGCTTTTCTTGCTTAAACAGATTGTGATGTGAAAATAAATATACACAGGAAAGCTCAGATTTACTGCTGTGTTAACTAGACAGGTCTCCTATGGCTTGGATCATTCAGTGACAGCCCCACCCTCCCCCTAAACTCCTCTCTGTTCTCAGCACCAGTCTATAGATGTGTTTCAAAACATCATTTTCTGTCTTTTTGTCCTTTGACATGATGCAGCTCCCTCCCTGCAGTCCCATTTCTTTGCCTCCCAACCTGAACATCACTCATATCTCCCCTCAGGAAGGCCACTGAATTCCCTTGGTGCAGATTAAGTTATCCAGGAGACAAAGTCTTATGCATGGAACATGAATAACCCACAACAAAGGTCCCTGGGCAGTTATGTACCTCTATAGAGGAATTACTGGCTCCTCTTTCATTTATTCAGCAAAAGGCCACCTGTGTGGCCCCCAGTGTGCCTGCACACCAGTACTTGAGCATAGATTCACTTACAGAAGTCTGGCATGCCCAAAGTGGGACAAGCTCACATACACCCTGTAATACTTCTCTGAGCATGTCTGCTCACCTAAACAGCCAACAGCATTTTAGGAAGCCTCAGAGATGCCCCTCCTCTTTCTACCTGGGCAGAATGTCCTGGAACGAACAGGGAACAAGTGGAGCTAAAAGCCTCAGTTGGAGACACTTTAAATTACTTTTTGCCAAGATCAAAACTGTTTAAATTCAAAGAAATACAGATAATGACAGTATTTTTAGAGCTCACCTTGTTACTGATTCCACAAATTTTCACTGCCACCTGCCCTCCAGTGCTGCTCAGCACCTTACAAAGAAATCAAGCTCTTCTTCCAGATGCTTTTATGTTATTTTAGAAGTCTCAGTTTATTCTACTTTCTTTCAGCACTTGACACAATATTCAGTAATTCATACCTTAGCTGCAGCTACCTTATTTCTCAATTATTTAAAATATTTCCTTTCTCTTTGCATGAAGTTTCAACCTGAAACAATCTGGTTCCTCACTCAGACTAAAACAAAATACAAGGATCAGGGTGGATGAGGTATGAATGGAATAAATACACAAAAGCATGCCTGACTGAATGAAGTACCTATTCAGATGAGTACTTGTTCATCCAAGGCCCAATTTTCCCATGTACTCTGCCAGTGCCACGAGTTGCGCCCATGATTTTCCAACATCTGTGGCTGGTGAACAGGCTCTACTTCCAGTCAGGAAAAAACTGTGATCTGCCCCCCAAACCATTCCTTTGGCAAGTACCTAAAATTACTCCTTCTGGTTATGGACTATGGACTGTTTCAGTCCGTGGAACCTCAGAAGGCACATCCCCATGCAACAAACTCAATGGAAGAGCACTCAAGGGCTGCAAACAAATGGAAATAGCAAAACCACTGTTCAATGTATCCATGGCTACCCTTTCTCAGGACTGCAGTTAAACTCCAGCAAAAGGGACACTGTACAAACGAGGGGGCAGCAGACATAAGCAAAGGCAGAGAATGTACCTCAGATGAGGAGATCCCACAGAGCTCTGGAACTTTATCTCAAACCCAGAGATAACAGGTGACCGAGCTACATGATGAATGGTATAAAGGTAACCAGGGAATAATTAATTCTCACCTCCTTGTATCAAAAGAAGATGGTCAACAAGACTTCAGCAGACAGAAACCACCCCATAACCACAGTGCTGCAGCACCTCCTCTGAGACATCCAGGATCACTGCAAGCTGAGATGGAACCCTCAGTTAGATGCATCAATGGTCCAAGTCACTTTGACAAGGCCTTTATTTCTGCTATCCTAAGTTATCACTCCTAAAGGAAAAGGGCTTTTTCATTTTCTGAGTTGTTTAGAAGCTAAGGGGGATAGAGCACACAGGGCTCCTGTCACCCAGGGAACAGACAATATCCTCCCAGGAGCTGGTCAATAATCACAGCTGTATTAACTGGCATCAGCAAGCAGTTACCTTAAGCAATAAAACCGTCTCAAAGCTGGAAGAGTCCATTAGAGAGCAATTACTCAGAATAACAGGGAAGGTAATAATTTTCCATATCATACCTTCAAACTTTCAGACACATGGCACTGAAATTCAGTACAGCTCAACTGTAAATCAACTGTGCATCACAGGACTATTAAATGCTTTCAGACTGTTCAAAAAGTGTTTTCCCACCGCTTGGTACAAATTGAATCAAGATGTATTCACAGCTGTATGAATATCATAAGGAATAATAATTTATTTTTTCTCCATTTCAAAATCAATTTCTATTGGCGTATCAAATTTAATAGATTTTTTGGTCCAGTTTCACAGAATATGGCTGAAATGCAGGAAAGAAAAATGGTTGCTGACACCTCAAGCAGGCATCTTCAGTCATGAATGGAAGCTTACTGTGCAATAAAAATAAAAGATCCAGAAAGATCTTTAAAATAACTTGTAAAGCTTTTTGGAAAGCTCACAGTGATGAATTTGCTGCTTGTTTACTAAGAAAATCCAGCTTAGATTTAAGATGAAAGTGGTAGAGAAACCAGATGTTAGGACAAATATCTGAACCTAACACAGTGCAAAAACAATTCAGGACTCATGTTTTTAATGATTCCCCCCCACTTCTCATTCCATTTCAGCTTCCCTGGAGCATGATGGCCTCGTAAAATTATCTCACTCTACCCTAAAGGTCATGCTATAAAACTCAAGTTTTCAGTTTTATACCAGCAAACTGAGTTCAATCCTGTGACAAGTTTCCTTCAGGACAAGAAATGACAAATTTCCTTCCCTAACATGTCATTAAATGTTGTGCAACACAAGCAGTAAAATACTACTAAGTAGCACATAGATTATGGACCACTTCACTCACATTCCCGTAAGGTGCAAAGGAGAAGGGGCACCAAATGCAGACATCACGCGGCAGTTTCCGTATAATCACAATGGGTCAGCTTTTAGTGGGGAGCTTAACTAAAATACAATTAAGCTATGAAACACTTAATATCAGAGGATACTGTGAATATTGTGAATGCATATGTTCAAAAAAGTGACTAGGAAAAACTGTGGTAGTAAGACAGGTGAAGGTCTATAAAGCATGAGCACTAACTCAAGAAGTCTCCAGGATGCACACTATTGGTGGCAGGAGGTTTGACTACGTGCTTGACTCTTCTGCTCTTCCTTCAGCACTTGCTGCCACTTCCATTAATATACAGAGTACTGAACTTTAATCCAATATGGGTGTTTATACATCAGGGAACATCAAGCAAATTTATCTGTCTCATGGAAGAGAGATTAGAACGATCCCTAAGATTTTAGCTTTATAACTCTGCCTCAAATCAGAATAAATGGTATCCAATTCTTCCCCAAGAGAAATCTTCTTAAACTGTTCTCAACAGCAGGAAAGGTGATGATTTGACAACCTCTCTGCCCTTCAATACATCAGGCTCTCACACTGATCTACAAGGGCTGTTCTAGCTGTACATGAGACAGTCCCAACCATGTCATCTCATGGTGCAAAGAGCCAGGCTTTCTACCGTCTTTCCTTCCCAAGTAAATCTAAGTCTGTAATTTCTTACTTAGCTTGGCATTGCCTCCTAACCAGTAGAGCTGCAGTCAAATCTTGTGCCTTGGTACATAGAAATCAGGAAAAAATCTCCTCGCCAATTTATTTTAAAATTATTGTTATCGCTAAAAGTAATTGTGAGTGGCAGTCATGTTTACTGCCCTGATTTCACCTTTCAGATCGGGGCAAATACTGTAGCACAATGGCACTAAATGGCTGTGCTGGCTGTAAATCAGACCCCACCTCATTTTGCACTGTAACATACACAGAACAGGCACAGACATTTCATGGACCATTTCATGACCCACTCACACCAAGGACACACCAAGTTCTAAACCAGATTTCCATGATCCCAAGCCTTCATCTTGAAGTGAAGCGTTACCAATCACTTGGTGTTGCTGAAGACTGACAGAAGGACTTGGTCTGCATCAGCCTCCAGTCAGTCTGTGATATAACATCAATTCTCCAGAAGCCTGAAAGCATCTGAACAATTTTAGGTAAGGCTTATCTTTGCCTTTACTACAGCAAGAAAAAGTTCTGAACCCAGATTCCAGAGTTTTTCTTAAAATATTCCTGAGACATACATCTCAAAGAGGAAAAGAATAGGACTTCCATACAAACATCTTTACGGTCTCCTTTTAAACAAAAGTCTAAACCACTGTGTTATCTAGATATTCCACAAATACAGATTTGAAGCCTCTTTATCATGGAATGATGGAATGCAGAAATAAGCAGCTGAGTTGAAATTTTCTGCTGGAAAATAATCCTGTTAAGTACAGATAGGATATTACAGATATTACTTCAATAGGGTCTATTTTCAACTTCAACAATGTGTCCATACGATCAATCACTGTAGGACCATGGATGTTATGGAAGTCACGACAGAGTTATGGCAGCAGAGAACAAGCCCTCTGCTCAAAGGATGTGCTCTTTTCCTTTGGTTCTCAGACAATCTGCATTTTTCCACAGTCATCAAGGTTAACAGTTTTAGCCAATACACAGTTATAAGATTTAGAATATTCTACTTTTTGCATTAATTACATAAAACAAATCCATCTCTCATTAATCTTTTAACTGTTTGTAATTTTATAGTTTTACTTTTTTAACTACACCTTTGAAAACATACCTCAAATTTTTTAAAACTTTTTTCCTCTGATTCTGCATTTTCAAAAGGTACTTAAAATGCAGATCATATTGTGCCTTTTGATACTAAGTTTCCTAGTTGTCACATTGCTTTGATTATTTCTAACATCTGGGATCAGCATGTGCCATTTCAAGGCATGAAAAAGTTCCTACAATAGAACAGTCAGTTCTGAGCAAGAATTCTGCAGCTTGCACTATTGATACTATGCACCTCAAGAGAGTCAAAGTGCACTGAAAGCACTCCAAAAGCACATTTCTTCCTGGCTTTTCTCTAATTCCAAGCTCTGAACACTTAAGCAGTCAGCCAACAAAGCCTTCTAACATCAGCTCCTAAATTCTACAAAAGGCATGTTGGGTGCCTAAGCATTTTTCTTACAGCTGGACTCAGGATCTGTCTGAGTGAGCAGTGCTGCAGAGGTCCTCATGTGTTTCCTTTGATGCGTGTGATTTGGCGTAAGTGCAGACATTTCTATGTGAAATGGTGAAGGAGGGCAGTGGGAAGAGACAGCTTGAGTAGAAGAGCTGATAAACCATTTTCTCTATGAATTATAGTCAGCAAGATCAGTCCCTTGGATATGCAGTTTGCTGTTTTCTTTAGTTCAAATGAGTAAATTCTCAATGGTCTCTGTTGCTTCTTTTCCCATGGACCCAAGTGACTCTTGAAAAATCCTTGTGAGTAGATGGGCCCTTTCTGCAACCATGTCTAGATGCCTCTTTTTTCCTGACTGGAAGAACAATCCAACATGGCCTTTCCACTTAAGCCTGGCTGAAGTTTACCTGTCCATGTCTCCCATTTCTTCTACACTATCGTCCTCCTTCTCTCAAAAATGGCTTTCTGTGTTCTCTCTGCGTTCCCAAGGATACCCACTGTGTGCTGTAGGTCTGGCCAACTTCCTCTGCTCTACCCATTTCTTCCCTTCTGTCGCCAAGCTTCAAGAATTACCTCTGCATGAGGAGTGACCAGTCAGCCAGTGGTGAGACCATGATCTTTTTAGCAACCTTCTGCAGCTTGAAACCCCACACCCACAAAGTTAAAGGGTTTCATGCTTCCCTTATAAATGTTTTGGTTTTCTGTTGGAAGGTATTGCTCTTCTACAAATGCTGCAGTAGTTCTATAAAACTTTCATTTTTCCAGACAGGATTACCTAATGGATAAACAAACCACTATTGTGCTGTATCACTGTGCTAGTAGTGCTTGAACAAGTACAAAATTACACAGCGTAAGTTCCAGATGTCAAAATGAAAATCATTTAACCTTTCTGGTGTCTGGGGAAAAAAGAGGGGGGGAAAAAAGAGAGAGAGAGAAAAAAACCCACCAAACTTTCAGCAATGTGTGATTCAACTTTGCTGGTTCAAGTTCTATCCGATGTCATCTGCAGCAGACTCTAATTACAGCTCATCAAGAAAAATGTAATTCCTTTATTTGACTGTGTGCTCAGATCCCTAATTAGAGGATTTTTAACAGTTCTCTGGTTTGCAAGGTGGTCACAGCACGCTGGGCTTCTACTGTTGTAGCCTACACCAAATAACTGGACTTTTGACTAACTGCACAGATGAAGCTGTTATGCCATCCATGTTTTCCAGCTGGGAGAAAAAACAATCTTAAAATCTATCTGAGATCACTGCAAAGCAGCTGATACCGTTCAGAAGACCACAAACATGTGGGTGAAATGCTAAATTTTCAATGCTCTCTAAAGAAAAAAGAAAACAGGAAGATCCTTATGAAAACACTAAGTGGGAGATATTATCTTGCCTGACAAAGGCTTGCAGTGAAAGACCACTGAAGAAACTGAAAATATACCCTTTAGCAAAGAATAAAGTTGAAATCAATCTTAACTGTCTTGTTTGCAAACGGAATCTGATCCTCATATTTCAAAGTAGCTGAAAATGACTCAAGACAAATTCACAAATCCAGTTACTCAACATGAGATAATGGAAATTATGGCTCTATAACTCATAAGGGATGCTTCTGAGAAAATTTCTGGAAAGTGCTGTACAATTATGCATGATGAAACAATGGATTTCTCCAAAAGACAGCTAGTGGTTTTATGCCTGCAGTATGTGGATGACAACATGAACATTCATACAGAGTTCGCCAGATCCTGCTATACTTGTGATGAAATCTCATCAATAATTAGAACATTGTGTGTGGATCTAAGGGACATCCAATGGTATGGATAATGCTGCAAGAGTGCTGTTAAAATGGCAATCTTTACAAGAGCCTGACTACAGAAGGAAGAACTGTAAGTAATTAATATTCACTGATTAGGATTTTCTTTTATCTAAACAAACATTTCTGAAAACTATTATCTTCTTTGGAAATTCCCAAAAGGGGTGCAGCATATTAACAAGGATTTGTTGCAGACATCACCTTGCCTCTGTGTCCTCTATCTAGCAAGAGGAATCACATTCTGAGAAGTTGGCACACATGAAACTCGGGAAGATGTAAAAGGTGCAGTGAAAGATCCTGCATTAACAGCACAGCAGCTCAAATGGGAAAGCCTAATACCCCCTCTGGCACTGAATTAAGAGAGTCCTGGCTATAGTAAACAAGCAACCTTTTCACAGCCCTGCACGGCCTGGATATATTATTAGAGAAGGCCACTTTCTTACACAAAGACATGAAATGCCTTCAGCCATCCAATTGGGAAAAAAGTTACAACTTGTTTGTCTCCAATGGCTTTTCACCAAAGATCGCTGGAGTGCCCAAATGCAGTTACAGAAAATTAGAAGGGAGTTGTCTAAGTGTATCTGTGCTGAAGTAATGTTTTTATAGCACCCAGTATTCAATCAATTTGAATGCAGAGGCTCAGAAAATGATTCAAGATCTTTAAACTCACATAACAACTCCAAACAAAACAGAAATGCAAAAACAAAAAAGTGGCTGATTCTGATTTCAGCTGTAATTGCCTGATTACTCAGAGTCTTCTGTTGCAAGCCAACTGTAAGCTCACAGGAAGGTCCTTGTAGTCGGTCCAGCAGTACCTAAGCTGGCTCTGCCAAGGCTGGAGTCCACAACAGCACAACTGCTAATTTTGGTGTTACCAGCCATCAGTCCTGCAAGCAAGAGCAGTTTTAACATTATCATATTAAAAATTGAGCTTCAATCCAGGGTTGTATTATTTTGAAAATGAGAATAAAACTGATGACTTAGAGCTTACAGATACTTTGGAAGAACTCGTATCAAGAAATTGGGGCAAATATGTGTGACCAGAACTTTGGGGGGCTACACATCATCTCTCTTAACTCACATTTTATAAACAGCCTTTTGTTCTCACGAAGTGGCTGATGTGCCACCTCGTAGGCTCAGGTGGCCCTATGAGCAGCTGCTTCATAGTTTCCTCCAGCTTTCAGGAACAACCTATTCCACAAATATATTTGTAAAACAAGGCTCCTCTTCTTCCTCGAAACAATCAGCAGGCCCAAACAGCTACTTGTGTATGCAAAAGCTGCCATTCCTCCGATCACCTATCAGGCGCACAGTGACAGCCCTGCCTCATCCCAGAGCTTTACAGGAAGAGGGCCTGGATTTCTTATGCCTTCTCTTCTTCCAACAACAGCTTCAAGTATTTCTTCACCTTACCCTATTTATTCCCTGGATAAATGGGACCGGGAAAGTGTCCTCACTGAATCAATGGACTCTCAAACTACTATCTTGAGTCACGAACAGCTAGTCCCTCCCTTACAGAGAGAGACCATTTTCCCTCCCAAACTTTGCATTTCCTTAGGTTATAATTATAATCATAATCCCTTTTTCAAAAGGATTAAAGGCACCAGAACCTCAAGTTATTTGTGCCTCTGGTGGTTCTAGAGCTGAAGCCTTTAAAGTTCACACATACCATGAAAGGGACATTGCTTCAATTCTTACAAAACCTGCAGTTATCAACAGCCTAAATTTTGCACTGAAATGCTCAACTTGTTCTACAGGCCATTTATGACTGTTTTTAGAGCCACAATGACTACTCAAAGCTAAGATCAGAACATCTTTCAAGGTATTTTTGTTTAAAAATACTGGTCTGGAATTCTTCCTTCCCTGCTCAGCCTGACACCAGAGGAAACCCTGAGAAAGGGCCAGTCTTTTAGAAATGAGTGTCCATTACCTACCCAGTACTTCTGTCCCTGTAGGACATCCCCCTAGACTGATGCCTTGACTCTCTTTGCCAAACTGTAAATGCTTAAGATACACAATGTTTGATCCCTGCGTGTCCCCAAGGAACTACTTCAACAGTAACAACCTACAGAACTGATCTGCATTCCCTCCTCCCTCTCAGTACAGAAAACAACAAATAAGAAAAATCCTCATAAAGTAGTTTGTCAGAAACCTTTGGCTTTATCACCAGAACATATATTTGTATGATTTGCAAGCGTTCCTTCCTTATAAGAAGTCTGACTCCATAGTTCAGCACAGTTTGATCCAGAGATAGTTGGCATCTTTACAGTGAGTAGATAAGTAATGTTTTCATGCAATGTGACAGTAGTTAGTGCGTGTATAGCAGAGTAAAGTAATTGACTCTCCTGATTTATTACAAATGCTATCAACACAAAATTCACAGTAAGACTTCCATTATACTGTTTTCTGTATAAACATCTCCATGGGTTTTGTCAATCCATTTTACATCCAAAAAAACGTAACAGCAGGGATGCATAAAATATAAATATGTCTGAGTCTGTATTTTGACTATTTCTAAGAAATATGCTTTAAGCAATTAAAATGATAAATAGAATAGGAAAGGAAGCTACTTCATTGTTTAAATCCAACATTTCATGCTCAAATGATTTCACAGGATCTTTCTCTTCTTCAAATTGTCCTTCCATTTACCTGGATTCCCCCTTCCCCCAACCCTGGAGGAAATGAACTACAGACAGTTAGGGGGGAGATCAGATTTATGTGTCTTAAACACTATAAAGACTTATTATATATTGCAGACAAAAGTTAGACAGTTCCTGCCAAAATCCCTAGCTGCAGACTGAGTTGGTGCCATAACCTGCAGTTTGGAATGTGTTTAAATCAGGCATTACTCAAGGTACAGATCAGGTGCTTCCAACCACCCAGAAAAGTGTGTACTGAGTGTAACCATGTGGATACTGCTGGCTGTACACAACTACAGTACAATGGAGAAATTTCACATCATCTGGTTTGTGACACCTGACCCATTGTAAGATCAACCCTCCAGGGCTTTCTGAAGGTGGACCATTCCTCTCCTGAAAGGCATCTTCAATTCAAAAAGCGTCAATTTGAGTCTCTCTCATAC
Organism: Corvus hawaiiensis; assembly: GCF_020740725.1. NCBI lineage: Eukaryota > Metazoa > Chordata > Aves > Passeriformes > Corvidae > Corvus > Corvus hawaiiensis. The sequence goes on from NC_063221.1 coordinate 28,282,676, forward strand.
AAGGTCAGATTTAAAGCTGGGCTTTCCAAGGACAGAACTGGGAGCCAGGCACAAAACATGCCACTGTATTCACACACCTGTCCATGTGTCAGGTGAGGATGAAGACTGAATACTTGAGAAGGGAGCAGTCTGCTTGGGTGTTTACATGAGCAAACTGGCTACAGTCCTCCATCAATCTGGCCATCAAGGTGGGAAAATTCAGTCCTCAATAAGATAATGCTTTTGCCTTAATTGTGAGAAACTTTATGCAGCATTTGGGTTAAATTTTCAAATATCACTCCTCTGGATGGCTAGACATGAGACATTCATTAACTGCAGTGTCAAACAAGAGCAGATGAAAGTTCTATCACTAAGTGTTTTTTCCCATTCTACGATTCTTTCAACACCTATAAGCAAACAGTAGCACTCTTGTCCATCAGGAAGAGTCTGTGGACCAGACAGATCCTACTGGCTGGAAATCAAGGTAACTCCCATAGAGATTTTAAAAAAGTGAACAGACTCTATTCTAAAACCTTAAAGACATTTGTTGGCAAAGAAAGTATACATGCTGCGTTTGCATCCGAAAAAAAGATCTTGCAAATGTCCACTTTGCAGAACAGCCATTTCTTCTATTCTCACTTTTACGTCTGTATATCAGCAACAATTTGAAGTATTTATTTGCAAGTTGTTATTTTTAAATACAGGTAAGAGGTTGCACGCATTACTGTGGATGCTGATACAATAACCTTCTAGAAAAGCAGAGCTTCTATAATCACCAGAGTCTACCTTTAGTCCTAGGATACCTTGGAGTCACATTCCTTTTTAATTTGGCTTATATATTTACTTGCTTACACATCTGAATGAAATACAAAGATGAGAGCTAGGAATGCCTGTAATTATCAAGCAGTAGAAGTCAAAAAAAATACTGCTTTCCATACCTTTCCTTCTTTGAGCTATTTCATGCCTTCTGTGGGCCAAAACTCCATTTAACTCCACCGTGAGTGGTAGGAGGGAGAACAAACGTTCAGAGGGTCTAACCAGGACATTTCTTTATACTTCAGAGACAAGGACTGAGCTCATAATCTACAGTAAAAGTCCATCAGTAGGGCAGAAGGGTTCTTCTTGGGGTAAGCCAGTAAAGCTCACTCCAGCACAGTATCGTATGTTTACACAGCAGGTCTGGTTTAAGATTGTCAGGTTATTTTTTAAATAATTTCATATGATCTTCATGAATGGTCACTGTTTGCTACTGAGATCTCCAGAAGCAGGAGTTGCAACAAGAGATCTTATTAGCCATTGTTGCAAACAAAACTAAGCAGAACTCTCTCTCTTCTGTAGTGGAAGGAGCCATACACTTGCAGTCTAATCTCCTTAGCCCCAAAGGTGTCTGCTGGTGTGATCTTCAACAGCTGTCATCCAAGGACATGACACTTGGGCCAGACCCCAACAGCCAAATCTCTCTGTAAAAACCAGCCTGCAGAATGCACACAGCCAGCAATGTGTGCCCATCCTACTCGCACACAAACAGCTCTCCTGTCACTGCCTTGTTTAGGCCTAGGTCCAATGACAAAATATTCTGCTAATGAAAACAAAACATGACACTCAATCCTGCCTTCCCATGGGCTGAGAGTGAAACACCGCTTTGCAAAGAAGTAGTTATTGCCACCATTTTAGTCATGATGAAATGAGAGTCTGATTCCAAAAGCGAATCCCTTGGTTTGAATGAAATTAATCTGTTGTATCACTCAGGTTCAGAGAGGAGGTTTGTCTTTATTAGGCTGCAATGTTAAATCAGACATTCATTAGAAAAGCTTCCTTACCTATTCCAACAGCCAAAATTAGCACAGACACAAGAACTGGTGCTCTCATACTGGGTATAGTTATAGGGCTGATCCTCAGAAACAGCTATTACAGGATTACAGAGCACTTTCTACTTTTAAATGCATGTAAGGTGGCAGGAAGGACACTCATCCTCTTTCTGTCAGGCCAACACAGCTGTTCCCTACTGTCCTCAAACTAAAACCTTTCAGGAAGCAGAGCAGGCAGGGCCTCTGAGAGCTCCTTGCCAGGCTCCAGGCTCTGCTGAGGAGCCCAAGCCCTGGGCTGGAGTAACTCAACTGAAGTAACTTCTGCAAATGCACTTCAGTACTTACCCACGCAGAGGCCTTTATTATTCAAGCTCTCAAGTTCCCCTGAACACAGCTGCTAATATTAAGTCAGACTTCAAGGCAAATGCCATCTCCAGAGTTCTCCAGAAACACCAATGAATCTGCACAGTCTAAGGAAGTATCATGGTAGCTATGACTTCCTGCCTTTTACAGGTGATGGAAGCCAAGAGGCCTAGGAAATCCATCCAGAAGAAGCTGCAGGACTGTGTTCAGAGTACTGCTCTCCCTCAAGTTCACAGTTCTCTCTAGCTGCCTCTCCCTGTGTTATGCCTCAGAATGTACAGAAGAAAAGGACAACTTTGTTCTTAAGCAAGTATGTCTTCATCCCAACTTGTGCAGAAGTGGAACAGTACAGCTAGGGACCGGGATGGGGATGGGAGCAGCTGCTCCATATATTCACATAATCAAGATATCCAAATGAAAACATGCGGCTGTAACAGTTGCCATTTCTGCCTGCTAATTTTTCCCCTGTTACTGCATTCATAACTCAGCCTGCCTGACATGCGTGTGTACATGACAGTTTTGTATTTGCCAGAACACTGACAAATCTTTCTATAGTCAAGTATCTCCAGGCCCCTACTGAGATGCAGTACCCTTTGTTTAGATAGCACACACAAGCTTTAAAGACAGTTCCTCCCAAAGGAATTTCAAAAAGAAGTGGGTGAGGGAGGGAAAGAGGAGAACTGAGGCACTGAGAGTTCAAGTAACATGTTCACAGTTGAACAGCAAGCCTGGAGAGAGTCGGGAATTAAAGCCAGACCTCCCAGGGCCCAGCTCAGTGCATTAACCACTAGACCCTCTTTCGTGAAAGCCTACTCCCACTTTCAATTGCATAGGAAATTGGAGCATTGAACTAATACTTGGCACTAAGCATCAATACTGATGGATCACTTAATTTCCCAATACCTCAAGTCATCACTACACACATCGTGGTCTCTTGCTCCACGGTATATACAATATATAGTCTATTTTCACAAAGCCACAAGTAATTGTTGCTTCATCCGTTAAAAGAGTATTTTGGCTGAATAGAGGTTTTTTGTTTTGTTTTTGTTTGGAAATCCTGCCAAGAAACCCTCTTTGGTGGATAGTAACACATTTAGGGACTTGTTACATTACAAGTTAAAAGGAAAACCTGATTAAAAATTATATCAAACAGAATGGAGTTGGCTGAAGAATCAGAGCATCAAAGAATGGGAATCTTTCCCAGTAAGGCCAAAGTTACTGCCCAGGGTCCATGGCAAACAATGGAAGTATTCATCAGAAGTAGTGCACCTTCCCTGTTGAATGTTTGTGAGAACGTAGAAAAGCAGAGCTGGCCCTAGTATCAACAGGCCAACTCTGTCTTAGAAAAAAAACTACAGTCCAGAGTCAGTCATAGCGGCCACAATGCATTTCGAATTCCAGCCCTCCTTCACAAAATCAGGCAGATCATGTTTCCTGAACAACTCAGAGTCAGCTCACAGGCTTCCAAGGCAGCTCTTTCAAAAGCAAGCGTCTGAGAGTTTCACATATATCCATGTATACACACACATCACTAGTGCAGATTTCCAAGGCTTTCAAGAGACCTGCATACATACAAAGTGCTGCCAACGTGAGCCAAAGCCCACAAACCCCAGCTCTAGGAAGCAGTACATACTACAGCCCTGTGTCACTGCTGGAACTGTAGATAGCAGCTTATCACAACTGCCCTGGGGATCTACAGGGCCCTGAAACCTCTTGAGAGGTGTTCTATCTCGTTGCTGTCTTTGTAATAACAAGGGAATGATTTGGATTTCAGTACACACAAGAATCTCTTGGACTGGAAGATGCACTTGGTTCAAAATGAAATCCAAGCTGTAGGTAAGATTGGCAGTCCCCAGCACTGAGCTGCAACAGCTCCATCACCTCAGTAATCCAGCCAGCTCCTTTCACACTGTGGTTTAACCACAGACGTTAAAAATACTACTCAATGGGGATGAATTTAACAAGGAAAGGGAAGAAAGACAACCACCACTTTCTGAATTTACAGGAAGGCAAAGCACTTCTGCAGGTACTGCTGCAAGTGTGTTACCTGTGGGTAGGGAAGTCACTCACCTCCCAGTCATCAGAAGAGCTAAGTCCACCTCAGACAGAGCTGACTCTGAAGAGGAATCAGACGGTGAAATACTATGGTCCCTTCCTAGCTGGAGACCTCTGTGAAAGGACCCAGTTCCATGCATCATACAAAGTTGCTCTTGGGAACTGAAGCAAAGGATCAAGGATTGAGAGATTTTAGGAAAAAAGTCTGCTGCCCTGCTTCAGAGGGAAAGCAAATGTTCTGAGTCTGTGCAAAAATGCAGTGGATTACTGTAGAGATCTGTGAAGCCTTCCATGTGGATCCATGCAAGGCTGAACCTGCTGTACTACCATTACCAACATGCTCTGTGCATTACAGACGTGTCTCAGCGTTGCTCATCTGTCCATGTACTCAGATCACCACAGCTCAACAGCTGAGCGGTTCTGGCTGCTCATGGAAGAAGCATTTTTAGCCTGGAGCAGGTGTGAGATCATTCCTCCAAATATTTTTGCCCTGGTGAGCCAAACTAAGTCATATTGTCTTTCCTTTCCCACAGGCCAAGAACACAGTAGGGGACAGTCATCACAGTGTAGCTAGCACATGAGAATTTTGATTCTGAAAAATGAACAACAGTGAGAAAAGCAGAAGACTTTGTCCACTGTCTCTGCAAAAAAAGAAAATAAACCCCAAACCTGTCTAAAAACCAAGCTTATATATTAAACAGGGATGTCAAATAAAGCCACAATTTTAACCTGTGGTTAAAAAAAAAAAAACCAGGAAAAAACCAAACAAACAAAAACAACAACAAAACCCAAACAAACAAACAAAAAACAAAAACAAATCAAAAAACCCCACCCCAACACACTTTTAGTGACCAAGCCCAGGTCATTATACAGAAATTCCAAGCCAACATGAAGATGAGAAAACAACAAACTGTTAGCACAGGCTGATCCCAGTGGCTCAATTCAATGAAAACTGTGGGTGTGTATGTGAACACTTCTTTAGTGAAACATCAGGACACTTCTTCACAGCTCTAAATGGAAGAAAACACAGCTCTTAGACATCTGTAACAGCTGAACAGCCACTGGTCTGGTTCCAGCTCTCCATCTTTACTTTTTCTTTTTTTTTTCCTCTCGCTAAGCTGATTTTATAGCAATTGAACAATCTTCCTAGCCCCAACTCCATGCTGCAAAAATTGGTGCTACAGCATGGACATTATGACTTTAATAAAACTAGAAGCAGCTAATGGTTAACAATAAAAAATAATATTTTTTCTTCAAGCAATTAAATTGTAATATAGGGCTCTCTAATTCCTTCCTGTCTGGTCCCACGAGCCTAAGAATAAGGCAACACAAGAAATAAATAATGTGTTGCTGTTACACTACTTCAACCAAGTCTTAAAGTCTCTACAGGAGAAATATTGTCTCGCTCATTAATTCTGAAATCTCTTTTATGGTTTCATATATCAAGTTACCTTTCTGCTAACCTTTTATTTATCCGCTGGTTTACTGTTTTATATTTCCAATTCAGCATTATTTTAATGAGTAATTTGCCTTTGATAAGTCTATGACACATCACAGACAAATCCATGTTACATTTACCCCAGCAAACACTCCAAACTAAGCAGGCATCCAACATTTAAAGAGCTTGCAGCATTCTGCAACTGCACGTTGATGTTAGTTTGTTTTTATATACTCCCTTCCAAATTCAAGTAACTTCCCAGATCACTTTAACAAAGTACTAGCAGCAGACAAGAAAGGGATTACGTTAGAAGGGAGGGCTCAATAAGCATTTAGACATAAGTATTACAGTATTATAGTCTGATTTCTAAATCAGACACTGAATAACCTACATGGAATGAAAGAAACAACCCCAAACCTGCAACTTTAACATAATCTGGAACTCCACTTAATCTGCTACTAGGGAAGCTGTAGAGGATCTAGGCCAAGATCAGTTCTTCAGTGCTGGGTGCTGTATCAACAGATGGAGCCCTCTTCTAAATGTTTTTATGCACATAATGCGATGGGAATTACATATGGGTATCAGAAGGCTTTATGGGCAAAACAGCTTCTCAAGTCTACAAAGTAATCTATAAGCATCTGCAAGATTGCACTTATGTGAAAGAATAATGTACAGAGAACAAAAGGGAAACCTCACAACATGCAACCATCACATCAAGAGGCTTTGCACAGGGACCTTGGGCAAGAGAAAGAATCCATACCTTGAGGTGAAATCACAAAGGGACTTAGAAAAGAACACTCGGTTGAACTGGAAGGTTTCTTATCTCCTTTTAGCCCAGCAGATACTTTGAAGCTTTTCCTGTCTTACCTTCTTAAGTCCCTTTGTGATTTCAGAGCTTTGTGTTTTTTCAGAGCTGTGAGAATTAGCTCAGAAACTATAACCCACATTGAACCCAAAGCAAGTGCAGACTGGGGGTTCTGCTTTCACCACACCATCCTTCAGAGCTCTTCCACCAGCCACTATGGCCTGTCTCTCCTGAGCCATCTTTGTCCTGGGCAGGAGGCACCTGATCTCATTTACTGTCCCCACCAGGGACATGCATTTCAATGAGAAATGGCCCTCTCATGCCACCTGTGCTGCAGATCTCCCGCATAATATAACCCTGACATTATAGAACCTGCATCATGAAGATCCACAGAAACTGCTGACTGTATCACTGCTCTTCCAAAAATGTGGCAAATTGGGTATAAGAAAGTATTAACTCTTCAATACTGCAAAAAAGACTGTTAACCCAGGTCAAAATGGGATGGGAATAAAAGGGTTTGGCTCAGTTTCCTTTTTTAAGCTGACACAGTACCTTTGCTGGAACATGTGAAAAACACACACTTCTGAAAGCATAAACAGCACTGAGGAGAAAGAGTCTACCTTCTCATTTCAGAGAAACTGCATTGGGGTAGAGATCCTAAGGCACCAACTTAATGAAAAAATGAAGTTTTTCAGTGTTGGCAGATGTTTAAAGTACATGCCTGAAGTGAGTGTGTGTTAACCAGCTTAGCTTTGCTGCAGACCTCCTCTGTCTGGTAAGACTCCCTGGTATTTCACAATGACACGCATGCCCCGACACCCACACACACCACTACCATCTTCAGTAATAATGATCCATGCCCTGGAAATACTAGTTATTGTAGCTCTAAGCCTTGCATTTTATGAGCTTCGAGTAATTCTTAGTATTCAAAAACCTCATTCCAAAGGAGAATAACAACAAAGTTTAAAAAGAAAAAAGAAAAAAAGGACGGGTAGCAGTTGGCGCAAACACAATGGGCACCAAACGTTTTTTTCTCCCTGCATAGTTTTAGTTGTATGTACAAGCTGCTGTATTCAAAAGCTTCACCAGTTCCACAGTAAGTGAAATTCTACTTCTGACCACTCTTCCAGAAAGCGAAGCTCTAACAACCTCTGGGTTACAAAAATCACTTATACACAGTGCTCTCAGACCACATATCCTCCCCCAAGTCAAGAGGCACTTTAGAAAAGCAGGTTAGGTATCACCAGCCTGATTCTGCAAGCCGCAAGCTGGTTTCTGGCTCATTGGAGACTCTAACGATGAGCCCAGGCAGAGTCAGGCCCCAAACTCAGATCTGACCCACGGCCACATCACCAGACTTCAGCATTGCAACCAGACACTGATGTCACTCAGCTGGGTTATGCACCACACACCCACAATAAACCTTACTGGACTAGGAGGCACAGCCTATCACCTTTGTTGGCAAAATGAAAACGCTGAATTAAGGCCTGAATCTTGTAAACACTGCCTGTGAGACATTCCCAGTGATGTGCCTGATCCGTAGCCGAGAGAGCCAGTCATGCTGTCAACTGGCTGCAGTTGTTATACACTCAGTCAAGCCACAACATGCAAACAATTTAACCCTTATCCAACCTCAAATCCTAACCAAATCTCAAGCACTTCACAGGCTGGTCTGTACATCCAAGCTAATAACACACTGATATAAGTAGACCTCTAAGTCAACAAGCTTACTCTAGTGCACAAGGACAGTGTACTGGAGTAGAGACTGATCTTTCGAAAACTGAAACAGCTAATTTCCATAGTGTTTTCTAAAATTCAGAGTAGCACTGGAAATTATTAAATGTAAGGACATTTCCTATCACTGAATTATGTCTCCACTTACACAGCATCAGCTTCACCAACTTATTTTCATTTAAAAAAGAACAATATTAATTTTTTGTCTTCCTCCCCTCTGCTTCTCAGTTACAGGAGCTTGCTTAGGAATGCAGAGAAGACATGAAGAATAGAATGATGCTGCTTTTTATGAAAGAATTATTTGCTGCTGCTTTTCAAAGTTGCTATTGTTGGAGTCACAGGTAGGTCATGTCTGTATCTTTGATTCACAAAAAGAGGTTATTCATACTATACATAATATATACTTAGCACATATTAATATGTAAATACATAAACATAAGTACTACAGTACACACTGAACTGTTTAGATAAAATATTTGTCAGAAGGGACAATGTCTTAAACCACACAGAGCTAAAAAGAATTGTTTCTGTTTCATGGAGTATTTATTCCATTCCATGAAACTATTATTTCTCTTGTTCTCAGCTGAGGCTGAGAGTGGTATCACTGTCACCACGAAAACTCTATCTACAAAATGCTCTGTAAAAGCCTGAGTTATAATATCAGGATTTAATCAGCCCTCACTCCACCAGCTTAACGAGGAACAATTGTGTAAGTGGGAAAATGATTTATCTTGGGACTGTGAAACAGATAATTTTGGTTAAATTTTTCCAGATGGCTTCAAACCCTGAAAACTAGCCAAACCCTTTACCTACCTACTGAAAGAGCTTGGATGCCTTCCCTGGCTGATTCATAAAAAGAACATGTTATATATAATCTATATGGCATGACACCCCCATTCTTGGCCACCAGCACAGGGATATAATTAATCAGTATTAGCTGATACGTGTTTTTCTTTCCATTTATATTAGAAATGCAGATTAAAAACAAACTTCTTACAGTCTTTGGATATGACATGCTCCCAGTGAGCTCTAATGGTGGGAAATGGGAATCTGCTGCCTCCCAGCAGCACCAGAGCTGTCTCTACAAAGCAACACCACAGCCAATAGGTCATCCTCGCTTCCAAAGCACTGGACAGGGAGATCGTGATGTACGATTTGCCCATTACGGGCATCTCCTAAAGGCCTCCTGCCTGGCCTGTTTAGCTTCCTTCAGCAATGCCCCAGCACCACCAGTCTGCATCCTCCACAGCAAGAAGATGCAGAAACACAAGCTAGCAGTAAGTAAAAAAAAAAAAAAAGGCAAAGAAAAAGCAACAAATCAAAGAGGAACAACCACTGGCAAATCACAGCAGGACAGAGCAGAGGAAGGAGACAAGCTGGGAGAATTCAGCAAGAACCTTTTCAGTACGAAGCATGCTGAGGGGGAAGTTTTAATTTCAGGGCTTCCTCCCTGGCGGCCTGGTACCAACACTTTGACTCCAAGGACAATTCCTTTATGAGACAGAAAATCATTAATAGCCCGACTAATTTTCCTAGTGAAGTAATTATCTATTGGAGCTGAAGGAATTCAGTTTTCCTTCAACTTAACACAGATTTAGAAAAATTGAAGTCAAGAGGTGGATTTCTGGATCCAATCCTATCACTAGCACAACAGCATGAAACACTGAATGGATTTTGCTGAGACAAGTGAAGCTTAGCAAACGAGACATAGTTTGAACATCAAGGCAAGGGATGTGAAAGACAGCTGAGCATGAGGACAGAAGGGACACAGCATCCTTTGTGGTGTGTAAGAACAGACTTTGCAAAGAACTACCAAAAATTGTGTGGTAAGCATTGATCCTGGTGGGAAAAGAATCAAAGAAACATACAATGTCTTGGGGCGGTAGGGACCTGAAGTTCACAAGTTCCACCCCCTGCCATGGGTAGGGACACCTTCCACTGTCCCAGGCTGCTCCAAGCCCTGCCCAACCTGGCCTTGAACACTTCAAGGGATGGGGCAGCCACAGCTTCTCTGGGCAACCTATGCCAGGGCCTCACCACCCTTACAGGAAAGGATTTCACCTGAGCTCTGTCATCTCTTGAGTGATGGCCATCATCCCCAGCCATTTTCACTGGTGATTGAAAGTGCTATTTTTCCAGGAGAACCTGAACTTTGAGGACAGAGCTGTAATGCCCCTCACAGAGCTTAGGGGTACCATTACCAGCATAAGACAAAACACGATAAATAGTCTTCTACCTGCATTTCACATTCAGTATCCATTTTGGCGCTTGAAGATTCCATCTTTCTAAAAGTCATCAAATTTTTCATCTTTTGTAGGACTGAGGCTAAGCTGTTTTTTTCCAAAATCACACGTTTTTTCCCCCCTTTCTCTTTCTTTTATTTGCACAAACACTCTGTGTCTTTGATCTATATCAATTCTCAACAAAATCATTCCCCTTCTTTTCAGCCTCAATACACTTCTTTTTTTTAAAGTCTCTGATCTATTATTCAGTCCATCTTTGAAGCTTTTTAAATTCTGCTAAATCCTTTAGGAGGCAAAATACTAACCTAACAACATAATATTACTTCCAGGGCTATTTTCTATTCTCTTCCTTTTATTCTCTAACATCTGTTGTTTTGGCTTACACCATATGGATGGGGAAGGAGGGCTGAAATCTCTACAGGGAAACATCAGCATTTTGAAGATTATCACTTCCTAATGGGAGAGAATGCTTATTCTAAAATCTCAGGTAGGTAGGGATGTTTTAGTGAGCAAGCTGGGGAAAACAAAAAGGAAAAAAAAAAGAATTACCACCACTGGATTTGTGGAGAGCAGAAGTGTACTTTAGCTAACAGCTTTTCAAACACAACTCACTCTAATAAGATGAGATGCAAGGTCATGCTTTAACTCAATTAAATTAAGTCACACAACACTTCATAAAAGCATCTCCATTCACAGAAAACTGTGTTTCTTACACAGTTTTCTCATTTTGCAAGTATTTTTAGTTTCTACCCTGACAAGTCCAAAAAAAAGCAAACCATAAATGTGCATATAATTTGCATTCCTTCCCTCTGAAAGATATTGAAGCAATTTATTCATTTAAATACTTGAATCCTATCACTTTAACACATTTTACCATATCTCATCCAGCAAAGATACTGCTTTCAGATGAGGACTAAAGAGCTATTAATTTGGCACAAGCCTTTCAGTTATGATGAAGAGGTTACAAGCAGGACGTAAATACTGCACCATAGAATGAAATTACTTTGCTGTAATAAAAACTTACAGAACTTAAACTTTTCTTGTATTTGCAGTGAACATTACTTCTACAAATCTAAGCTGATAGGAGCTTTAAGAGCCCGAAGCTATCTTCTCATGCAGCAGTTTTTCTGCTCCAGACAAAATGCAGCTTTGAGGATTCAGGTTAGCACAAATTCAGCCACAGGTTAAAACTCAGCAGTGAAAATGCTGCACCAAGCCAGAATATGTCCTCAGATACATCTGCGTAGCTGAAATCAGGAAACATTCCACATTTGCACCTGTGTAACTGAAAGCACAGTATCTGCTTTCTCTTTAGTCTTAATATTCAGTTAAGCCACGGAAACAAATGCAATCTGTTCCTACTTGTTACATTTACCGAAATCCTCCGATTGCTCTCCACAGGAAATTCTTTGAGGATACTCTTATGCTGACATGCTGACATGCAAAATACTACCTCAGAGTGATTCCCTACTAACCTGTTACTCAGAACTCTGCAAAGCCCCAGGTATCAAGGTGGGGACAAGCGGCTCCATCTGACTGTTGCTGATTTACCCCATTTGCACCCATCTGAGAGGAATTTAGAGCATGTTTACAGAGCAGTTTTTAGCAGTGGCACACGCTGCTTACACAGATCCGCTGACTGGGAATCCTGAAGAATACTGAACACACATAGGGCGAACATTACAAGCATTAGGCCACAAAGGGTCACAAGTTCTTATGCAGAACTGAATAAATTCACTTGAAAGACAAGAAATATAAGGTGGCCAGTGGCTTACAAAGGGAGAAAACCAAAAAACTCAAACTTTCCAAAGAGCCAAAGCTTATTAATCCTTTTCTATTCAGCTTCTTAAGTTTTATAACCACATACCTCGCCTATAAATACTCAGTCTAACACCAACGTGTCTTGTTCCGTGTAAACTCCCCAATCAATGCTGCCTCCTTTTCTATTAATCCACCCTTTAAAATACGTTCTTTTATCAGGTTTTAATGTCTAACATGATTTAATCAAGAACACATGCCTCATAAATATCATCTGTCATGTTCCATTAGTTTCATGTGGAAAAGTACAAGTCAATAAACAAAGGTTGTGACATAAATCTGCCTTGAACACATTATACCTCAAATAAGAAAATAAAAACATGTGTGTCCTTTGACCTGGATATTCTTAAAATGGAACTTCAGGTATTGTCTTATGCCTTTAAAAATGTCTAAAGCATTCACAATTAATTGCCTACCTAAGCAATTTCAATTTACATAATGTTGATCTGGAGACGATGATTAAATAAGCACTATGCCTTTAAGGCACCTGTTAAATAACATCACTGCCTCTGGGTTAAAACTGATATCCCGCACTGCACAATGAAAACCAGGTCCCTCCACCATGCAACTGTGCAATAAAACCCCCTCATAACTCAGAGCAGCCATTGGCTTCAGTTATTAATAGAGAGAGTGGAAGAAAGGAGAAAAAAAAGGAGGGAAGAGAAAATAAAAAAAGCAGCACCTTCTCCTGTGGACTGCATGGAAATGCGGCTGCTGTAAGCACCAGCAAGTCCAAAGGATTCCTGGGAGCTCTCCTCAGCCCCTCCACTCCAGCACTGGTGGGCACCAGCTTGTCACCAGTCCTCCGATTGTCCAAGCACACAAATAACATGAAGTACAAAGTTTTGGTACTTACAGCAATGATCAAACTTGATGCTTGGGTCATCTGGGAATTTTTATTTAAGGAAATTCCCAGCCTTTCCAGGGTTGCAGGCCATGGTCAGTGCTTTCAATCTCTCCTGCTCTTTACGGCACACAGCAGTTTGTGGCTTTTGGTGTTTTCCAGTTTGATCTCAGTTTGTTACAGGCTTTGTGGGTGGCATGGGACAGATGCTCCCTGCACTGAGCACTGATCGCCTGCAATAGCCACAAACTAGATGTGATCCTCCATGTGGTCCTTTCCAGACTCTTGCTCCTAGCAACCAGTGGGCTTTGCATTGGACACCCTCCCCCCCGGCCTCCTGCCCTACAGCAGCACAAAACAAGGGCAACAGAGACTTCACTGGGGTCCCTTATCCATGCCCCAGCACCTTCCCATGAAGCTCCCATTGTGTCCTTGGTGACTTCCTAGGTGACTCACTCAAATTTAGCTCTACCAGAAGCAATCTTCTTTTCCTGAGGTCCCACTGACTTCTGTAGGAACTGGAACATGGTGGACAGTTCTGATTCCTGTCTAAAACCAGGGAAACTGGATTGACAGCAGTTCTACAGGCCTTGGGATAGGAAATCAAATGTTTTCCTCTCATGCATTGTGAAATCTGAGAAACAAGTTCACAACTCAAGAGTTCAATTTTGAAGCTTTAAAAAGAAAATAAAGAACATCTAGGTTTTTTCCCTTAATGACTATGATCACATGCACACTTACTTCCTGCCAGTCCCATTTACCTCTCTGTGCAGACAGGCCTACACTCATGTCCAAAGCAGTTGTGAATCTGTGAATGCAAGGAAGAGGCTGACAATGGGGGTTCCAGGAATTTCCTTGCTCTCACATCACTGAGTTGGCTGTACTACCAAAACTATGGGCCCATATTGAAACTCCCAGTTGCACAGCACCACAAGAGTAAGACAGCACCCCAAGGAGGGATCACCATCACAGCATCCTGGTGCAGCCCTTCACAAGTCAGGGTTCAAAGAACCAGCCCAAATGGCTGGGCAGTGACTCAGCCCTCGGCAGCGTTTCACAGGGCACTCTGGGAGTACACAAAGTATTTTAAGTGAGAGGACGCTTCGTGTTCTCAGTGCCAGACACAGAACCAGTGTATGGTAAGCAGTTCCCAAGTGCTTACTCTCAGGCTACATCTAACCTGGCTGAACACCAAGGCCCTTTGCTGGCAAAGGAACAAGTCTCTTCCAAAAACCTACTCTAATTACAGCTGCTCTCAGGGCCCTTATAAACATCAAGTCCCACTTCCCAGCTCTTGTGTTTCCTTTTCCTTCAGTAACAGGATTTTTAAAAGAAAGACAGTTTTCTGGGTCAGGAGACTCTTAAGAGTCTACACATTAGAACAGTTTGATAGGAAAGTCATAATACTTGTAATTCCCTGAGATCTTTTATCTTGCACATCTCAGACGGTCTCCAATGGTATCACCTGGCAAGGAGCCAAAGGAGCTCTGCTACTAAACCTGCATGATAAGATCAGTGCTGAGCAGAGGAAATGCCAACAAAAATCTCCCACTTTTCACTGGATTTTCACTCAAACACATGAGTATGTCACTCTAGTTCCTCACTCAACAAAGTCTCAGTGCCTGAAGGTTGGCCTCATCCTCCCTCAGCAACAATTAATAAAAGTGCAGTGTATTTTCTCTGACTCACTCTCCCACCCCACTGCTTGTCTACTAGGCCTCAACCCCTTGGTGGAACAATAGATTACCACATGGCACAGCTTTCTAGGCAGCTGTCTGCATCACGTGCTGGAACTCACGACAGGAAGAATTCAAAATTAAAACTATTACACCACTCACAAAAGATGCCTTAAAAGGAGATCCACAGAAAGAAAGAACTGTGTAATATTCAATGCCAGAAGACGAAGAACCAGATCCAGAGAACTGTTTAGGCACTGAATTTCCACAGATGTCAATGGGAGTTAGGTGCCTGAATACTTCTCAGCATCATGCCTTTAGTAAAGCAGACTTTCAGGCCTGATTTCCCAGTAGTTTTACAATTCCTACAAATTCTTCTTCACTGCCTTTGAGGGGCAAGTCCTTCAGAGGAGTGTCTAGGACAGTCATCACACATTTGTCTTGCCTGAAAGCAACCATCCAGTTCTCAAAGAAAACAGGTTTGACCTGATAAATGCATGAAAACACAAAACAAAACACCTTTTACGACACTGTTCAGGTGTCACTGCTGGGCTTCCTAGGAGCCATTTAACCATGAATCTCTGAAGCAGGATCCTGTCTCTACTTATAGCTTACAGAGTGGCAAGGAGGCATCTGACAGGTTTTGCATTGTAGAATACCTGAGAGACATTAGCTGCTCCTTAAAACTAATAGATTGTTTTAAGTTAACATAGACACCATTGAATTTCACTGGTTCTTAAAACAACATAAAACAAAAAACCCAAACAAATCCAAAAAAGCTGTCCACATTAACAAAGAAATTGACAGGGTTCTGCAACCAAAAATCTATAAAGAAACTGAACTTAGAACCAAAGGGCGATCACTTGCCTCATTCAGAAGTATAAATCAAAGATACCACCCAAAGGAAAGGGGAAGGAAAAAAAGGCCCTTGTGATGACAGTTCAGACTGAAATTAATTTGCCCACTTGCAGAAATTCAGAAAGTGTTTGCTCTTGATTTTTCATCTCCATCACATGGCAGCTGCTTTCTCCCAGGGCACACACTCACACTGTTGTGGGCTGTTGGAGCAAGACAGCCAACACTGGGAATAGACACGTCCCACAGTGGCACAGCAAGGAACAGGCACAGCGGCCACTCCACGGGGTGTGCAGAGCCATAGGTACACAGACAGACACACTTGTGTCTGGCCCAGGGACTGACAGAGGGGAAGGTGTCACAAATATAAATCTCAGGCCAGGGAGCCAAAGAACTCAACTGAATTTTAGTCACATGGGTATCCTCTCAGTTTCCCTTGGCTGCCTCGATCAACTGTAGCCCAAAGTTGTAAAACCTGCCCACAGCTGCTCTGCTCACCCCCAACCTGATGTTTCACACTGTGACTTTATGCAGGCTTGTTTGGATCTAACAAGGTCCTTATTTTTCTACAATGCAGGAAATAAGGAAACCAGCCATCAATTATTAGAAGCGCAGCAGATCTGAGCCGTGTGGCTGTAAAACAGATTTTTCTTTAATGAAATTGAGCTGGCATTTGCCAGAAATAACAAGTGCCCAAGACCAAAATGTAAATCAAAACTAAAGGAGAGTTTTCAAAACTTTGAATCATTGGTAGCAACAGACAAGCTCAGAAGGAGGTTGGTATGATTTTGGAATGTCTTAAAAATGTGTGACTAATATGACTTCTAAAGACATTATTTGTGAGTTAGTATTTCAGTCTCCCCACAGAAAGAAAACATCATGACCAGAGAGGGCCAAAATGTTTGCTGTAATAACTGTGTTAGTATGTCACTATTGCTGGGCTAGGAAGGAGGCTGAGCCTTTGGTTTCATTTCAGAAAACAAAGAAAGGGAAGACATTAATGCTGAAAACCATCAGTGCCTCCCTCATAAGAGACTATCACAAGAGTTATCCTTTCCCCCGTGTCCAGGTTTTAAACCAGCACTTGGTTTTAGTTGGTCTCAGCCCAGGCCCTGGGAGACAGCAGGTTCCATCACCCATCTCTGAACAGACTTGTCTAGTCCAGGAGTGGTGCTGTTTGCTGAAGGGAGAGACATAACAAGAGGAAAGAAAGGGCGGGTTTGGAGGAAACATTAGTTGCTAGTGATTCCCTTGCCAAAACTCTGTCCAGACTGTGTGACTGTGGTGTGGCAATGCTCCTCCTTCCCTGTCTGTCCCTACTCTTTGTCATGAAACCCATAATGAGGGCATAAATTTGGCCTCATCTGGATGTCAGGTTCACAGACTGCACATGAAGGAACAGCAGCACCAGGTCTGGAGGAAGGAGATGGCCTGGAATCCAGTCTTTTACAGATTGCAAGCGGAAGCCCTTGGGATGGTCAAGCTTGTCTATCTAGTGATTCTGCCACTGAATGCAATTGTCTGTGGTTCAAATTAATAATTTCTTCCATAGGAACATTCAAACCTGGCTCAGTCACTCCAAATACCAGATGGTTTATCACATCCTTTACTAAACTGAGCCAGGTTTAATTATCCTTGCAGTCGAAAACATCAGTGTTCTTTCTTGTTTTATCATTCTCAGTTTCAGCCATGAGATACCATCCTGCACTTATCTGCTCTCAAAAGAACCCTCAAGTATCACTTATTTTCTCCTCCACTGCATCTCTGGAACAGACCAGATTCCCTGTAATCTTCCATTAGTCCACGGGTACCACACATGGGTCAGTATCTTCCAGTTCTTCTCCAAACCCTTTGATTTTTCAAAGTCATTTAAGAAAGCCTGAGCATTAATCTATCTCCCTGCAACCAGAGTGATAATTTACAAAAGGATACCACCACTTCTCTAAGCTTTTTAATAATATCACCTCATACCCTATTAGAAATTTATTTTCTCATACCAATTGGATCCCAATTCCATCTCATACCAACTGGTGACATCCCAATCCTTTTCAGTGTTGCTGCTTTCCAGGACATCCAGCCTCCCACCCACAGAAACATTTTATATTCCTCCATGCCAAGGTACTGCCTCGTATGTATGACACAAGAAAATACCTATTGTCCAGTTTCTGATGAATGCTCAAGAAATCCATGTCGAATGCCAGTCACTTCCTGATTTTTATTAAATAAAAATATTCCCTTTAACTGAAGGAACAAATTTTGCTGGTAGTGGCTTTCTATATTCTGTCAGGATTTCAGCAGAAGCTATTCAATAACACTGCGAACAAAACTCAAAACTTTCAAAGCTGTATACAAAACACTGTCACTGTAGAAAATATTTCTATCTGGTGTGCATTTCAATTTCTGTAGATAAGTCAGTTTCTATTCCTTGCAAAAAGCAACAATATTGTTTCCTATACCACTATTTTTCTGCCATCAGTAATGAATGTGACAATTCAAAATGCATCCCGGAAGTTAAGTCTTATCTACCAACACATTTACCTCTGCCAGCCTCACTCTTTGGCTTGTTATAAAACAAGAACTAGTTGGATGGACTCTTAAAGAGAAGAACAGCTTCTTTCAGCTACTCTTTTAATGCCAATTTCTGTCACAATCCATCCCCAGGTATAAACAGCCTAAACTCCACCTGCACTGTAAGGATGCAGATACGACCAACAACTAAAGGCCAAGAGTGCTGCAGGCCTTCAGTTAATTTTTGTATTTGGAAAACAGGATGCACTGAAAATGAATAATAATTCAATGTGAGCCTAATTCAGTATCAATAAGGCTATTTCCTTCTTCAGAACAATGGCTGGCATTTTCTATCCCCAACAGGCAATCATTTTTTAGCAATGGCATGTCCCCAGAATGCCACAGAACATTTCACAACTGCTTTGCACATAAAATCAATCATTTTCCATGCCCAGTTGTCCCACCACTGGCTCTCCCAACTGCTGCTCTTTGAGCCCTTCACTCAGTCTGGTTTTTATTGTATGCCTTCTCAGTGTTTTCTTCACAAACAAATGAGTGGCCAGGAACACCAACATTAGACAAGGAGGGATTTGAACTCTGTTCAGCAAGTCAAAGAGGATAGAAGCCTGGACTATTACAGTTTGAGAGTCCTCTTCTAACTCTCTAGTGCCTAAGCAGTTGAGTGTGGGAATTAAAAATGTCACAGGAAGGACAGTTGGGCCCAAAGAATTACATTCCACAGTAGGATTTCCACCCAGCCTGTCTTCAAAAACTCCAGTGATAAACAACTCACAGCCTCCTTGGGCACCGTATGTCAAAAGCTTAGTATAGTCCTAGAAAGTGTCTTTCCTAGTGTCAAGCCCACATAATCCCTGTGGAAGAACAAACCAATCTAGAAGAGAGAGAAGGTCCTGAAGATCAGGTGCATTTCACAAAGTAATTAGTCACCAACAGGGAAAACCTACAGCTACACTCAGCTTCAAAAAGGACGCAACAGGAGATTTCCTTTTGTACCAGCAGAACAAGACCAATGCCTCTGACAGATGTGTGGGCACCATACACACAAATTGTAACTCTAATCTACAAATCACTCAATTCCATGTTTAGAAGTTCCTTCCCATATATAACACATTCTGAATCAGGGTTGCTTGTCAAACTAGCAAATGCTGCAGTCAGCAGCCTTCACACTGGAACCTGTATCCAATCTCCCAGATTGTTTTCTCTAGTGGTAGTTAGTGTCATAATTCATTTTTATCTAAATTCTAGCTGGCTATGAGGCTATTTTTCACCAAGTTTTCTCTCAAGTCTCTTATTATCT
The DNA here is from genome assembly GCF_020740725.1 of Corvus hawaiiensis. NCBI lineage: Eukaryota > Metazoa > Chordata > Aves > Passeriformes > Corvidae > Corvus > Corvus hawaiiensis. The sequence continues at coordinate 28,302,120 of NC_063221.1, forward strand.
AGGCTCCAAAACTACCTCCCTGTCTCTTCAGAGTGACTGCTTGCTGCCAAAACATCTCCCCCATGCATAAAACTTCTTTATCGCCTCTAATGTTTACTGTTCTTAATTTTCAAGTCTTCCAGCATCTTCTCCAGCAGCTAATAAAATTCTATTGTTGGCATTAACACTAGGCCTTTGCAAGGAAAGTTCCCCAAGCAGGTTAGTCTCATTTTGAGAAACTCGACCTGGGTACCACTGAGGCTGCAAGTCTCTGCAACACACCAGTGTTTTCACTCTAACTGGTCAAATAAGCTGAACTTGTAGCCAATGCTGTTATACATTTAGGCTCAAAACACTACTGATGATTGATCACCCCAGTGGTTTGCTCTCACCTTCTAGGTTTTGGTCCCTTTATATTAGCTTTCTATGACTAATCTTGCAGAACATATCCACTTGTAAAAATATGTGTGGAACTGGCAAATGTAAAAGCAACAGGTATAAAAGTGCATTTTGACAAAGCAGTTTGAGTAGTCATGCCAGCAATCTCTGCCTAATAGTTTCTGACAGGATGCAGTAAGAGAAAGGAGATCTCATATGAATAATGACTCCAATAAAAGCCAGCCAAATCACCCTGACAGATTTCGAGTTATTTACACACTCAGCAGACCAAAAGCTATTTACACCAGTCGCCATGCTTCCACTCATTTAGCCCACAATTCAAGTAAGTTACAACCCTTTATACACATATTTAAAAATAAACTAACAGCACAGTGGCACAGTAAGGAGGCCAAGAGAGTAGAAAGAAAAGGTCATTAAGACTCAAGAGCAGGGAAAGAACAAGTGGGCTCTAGGGGTAGATATCCCCTTAAATTTCCTGTATATCCATCCAAATCAGAGAGATGCTGAAATGCATGGGGATCTCTGTTCTGAAAAGGGAACCATCCACACATTGTCTGTAGCTTATCCCCACAAAGTCAGCAAACCTCGAACAGCTCAAGAACTTAAAAGAAAAGGAATAAAAGCCAATTTGTGGCGAGTTGGCAGGAGGAAAAATAAGAAGCAAACTGTTCAGATTAAAAACGTGAGATGTCTTTTTCTTTTGCCAAGTGAACTCAGTCCATACTTAGAAGACAAATTTTTATACATTAGCCCTCCAGAGCTCATCTGCCTCTTTCTTTTTTATCCACTCCTGGATTTAAAATGGCAACACTTCAGATCTGCACCAGAGTTAGGGACAATGGGATCAGGCCAGTTCAGTTTCAGTTGAACATAAACCAGCTCTGATAACTTCAAGGAAACTGAACATTACAACAATCAAGATATCCAGAAAGGAGGAATTTAGTGTTGCTTTTTCTTGTTCAAGTCCTGGAGACAGTCTCAGTTGCGTGCAAAATCTGTTCTGCCAGAGAGATGAGGATCTTGGGAACCTTGTAGGAGCCACCTGCACCTGAAGCCCAGGGACACACAGTCCTTTGAGTGATTTCTGCCTCAAGAACAACAAGCCCTAAGAGATTTTGCCATCTGCTGGGAGGCAAGAGCAACCCAGAAAACTGGGGAGGGGGGGAGAAATTTTCCTCCCAACAGCTACTTACTCTTGGCTATTTCCAATATTTCCAACACAGCTCCCTTAACGTAGCCTCTTTTCCCTCACCTCAGCAAATCAAGCACTAAAATAAATGGGAGATTTTGTTCCTCTGCAACAATTCTGCAACTGGCAGCATAATGCAGATGCCAAGCAGCAAGAAGCCCTACTAAAATGTTCTCTTAGAAACCTTACTCTCCCAAAGATAACAAAGATGTAATTTGCACTCTTCACCACTCGCACTCATGGAGACTCACCAACAAGGGCAAACACCACAACCTTCGTGTAGCCTGGAGAGAAGCTCAGTCCATGCACACACTGTGCAGAGGGGCGGCATCCACACTCAAGCAAGTGCCACCCTGGGCTGACACGGACACAAGCTGCAATGCTATGCCCTGCACCACCACCAGATCAGACCTCAAACATTGAGCACAGCCAGATCATCCCAATGCTGCACCTGAACTAATAAACTCTGTCTCTCAGCATAGAAAAATCAACCTGGCCCTGATGGTTTGCCCAAACAATTGCCCTGTTTCTGTTTCCAAAACTGGCTTGTCCTTCTCTACACCATACTCTGCTATGCTCTCACTGTAGAAATATCATGACTGGTACAAAGATTTGCCCCTAAATGATACAAGTAGTGCAGTCTACAACAGAGTTCAAGCACCCTTGTTCTGTCCATCCAAAATATTTATATACTCAGCCATGTTGGCTGCTGCCACAATCCTTCACCACTTTTGCCTGTTTCACATACAATGGCTGATCACTCCAGCTTTACACCCATGCACGGTCTCAAACAGAAGAAAAATTGAAGGTGAACGTGCTGTGCTAACTGACCTTGGCATCCCAGCACTGGGCTACAAGTGCTTGCACACTTTTCTCTCCAGGAGAGAATTTAACGCTTGGATCTTCTGTGTCTCAAAGGAGCATGGAGTGAATTTTCAAAACATTCAACACTGGCCTCCTCCTGAAGTCAACCCCCTGCAAGTTCAGCAGGAGCAGCAGGGCAAATCAAGAGTCATGAAACTTCATGTTAAACCTTTTCTGGGATTTTCCCAGAAAATAGCAGGTAATAAACCAGAAATTTCCTCTTTTATCTGTTCTCACTTTAACTCTCTCTTCTCTGTCCAGCACAGATGGGGCTTTGGAGGTAGGCAGGACTTACATAAGAAACAGTAAGTGCTGATTTAGAGGAAAGTGAGTCCTTCTGAATACAAACTGCTCCTTTCCATGAGCACCCTTCCTGTCCTATTCAGTCTTCTCTCTTCAGCCACTACAGAGATGTTCCATCAAAGAGCACAACTTGCAGTCATTGTGACTGATCACTCCCTCTCAGTGAAGGATTCAGGTTAAATCAAAGCCAGCTGCCGTAGAGAGGGGCAGGCAGCTAAAAGAAGTTAAACAAAATAGTAATAAAAAATGTCATCTAGAACCTACATAGATAGGAAATCTACTCTTGTGTTTCAAATAAATAATTCTAAGGTATTTAAGCCTCACACACAGAAAACAATTTTGTAATTTTTTTTTTTAAAGTCATCCTCTTGCATTGTTGTTCTGCCCTAATAACTCTGAAATGTGCTACTCATCTCTCCCAGTTAAATATCCTGTTTCACAAGCCCACTCCTAGATATCTGAAACTGCACAGCATTTCTATCTAGCTTTAGGCATCTAGCATTCCAAAGAATTAATATTTAAACTTATTATAAAGGAATGGGGATTGCATTAAGCATGTAGTATTTAGGAAAACATTCATACCAATAAACTGCTGTGTTGCTTGTCTGAAGCACATTTATCATTCTTTAAACTCAAAAGAAAGATTATGCTCCAAAACTGACACATGCATCTATTTTCCTTTTAATACAGCCAAGACTTAGATAGGATTAGAGAGTGGAAGCTATCAAATTTCAATTTTAACAATACAATTAAAATTATATTATCTTTCTTTGCCTAGGGGACTGTTGACTTCAGTATTTAAGCGACTTAACCATAGCAAATTGTGAAAAAGCAGTGAATCATAGCACTTATTTTTAATAATCCTAGACCCCCTACCCCTTCTTGGGAAGCGCCTCATGTTAACATTTTTATACATATTACTGCTCTTATATCTCTTGATTATAGATAAATGCATAAAGAAACTCTAACCTGCTACAAGACATCACTAATTGGTATTTTTCCTCTTATATTAGCCTTTGATTTACACCTCACATACGTTCTCCCAAGCCAGCACGTGTAATTTATTTACAGCACTGGAAGGCAGGCGAAATACATCATCTACTGTTATACAACCTTCTACAAGGTATTAAAATACCAGGCCCCTGGAGACACACTTCATATAGTTCAGCAAGTTCCAAAATAAACCAAACCACCAACCCCCTAAGCACTTAAAACAACAATGGACATCTGTATTAAAAAGTTAGTTTTACTGTATTTGATGATGTCGCCTTAGTGTCATTTTTCCCTCCGGCTAACATGCAAACAACATGTAAGAATGTATTTGCTTTCTCCTCATTGTAAAACAACTAACAACTCTAGAGCTCTCACAAAGCCCTCTTATCACACACGTAAATGCCAGAAGTAAGTGTAGTTTATGATGTTTTGCATTCGTTTAACCCTTAGAATAAATGTGATGCCATAGGCTCAATCGCAGTGCTCCTTGCCAATCCATTCGATAGAATAATCCCATATACATTCATATGTAATGATGGAAAAGTCAGACATAATTATTAGAGCTAAAGCAGAACAGTTCCTTTAAATAAAAAGATCTTAAGCACTTTCAGTTGATTGAGATCAACCTTGTAATGGTCAAAACCTTAAAATAACCTAAAATACAGAATTTTGATCTATTTCCTACTGCAGCTCTGGCAATGTCTCATCTGTTTTACAAGCAGTCCTCTGTCTACAAATAATCATTAACAATCATTTCATATAGTCAAGCTAATGACTGTAATAAAAAAAAAAATAACTCTTTGTTCCAGGTAACCAGTGAAGCACAGATTCTCAGAACAGAAAGTTCAGGCTCCAATCGAGATTTCACATACAGGGTGCCAGAAATGTAATAGGAGGGGAAGGAAAAAGGGGAACTCTTTGCCTCTATTCTTCAAAGCCTGTGCAGAAAGGTAGTGCCGCGGTAGTCTGCGCTGATGGTTATCTGAACGGAGGGACCGGTCCTTGCTTTTCTTTACACGCCCCATTTACAAGCAATAAAACGGCCAGAGTGGTTTTAACTGGTCGTTCTATGTCACTGTAACGCTCCCTGCTCCCGGCAGAAGATAACAGCTGTGCCATATTCCCAAACACATACTTTTGCTATTGTTTGCACATTTGTAGGGCAAGATTACGCTGTACCACAGTCAGTGAGCACTGCCCTTGCTTTGGAACCCTGTATTCCGAGTTACAGCAGTGTGCTGGGAAACAACGTTGGGTGGCTGAGGGGAAAAAAAGAGCAAACAAACACCAGTCTATTAAAAGCCGTTTCAGGCACTGTGAAATGATTACTAGATTGCATGCCTGGCTCAAGCTTGTTGACATACAATCATAGAAATCTGGAGTGCAAAATGGAGTGGTTTACATCTATTTTCCCTCTCCAATTACCCTGCCATCAACATCTTCAACAGTTCTAAAATCACTAAACAGCAGAATTTCTAGAATAATGGTAATTATGGTACTTAGCATGGAAATTATATTCACAGTACTACAGATTTCTCTTCATAGTCCATACGTTATTCCACTTCCCGGCTTACAGATGGATTTAACAGAAACTTGTTATTTGTTCTACAAGCTTTTCCCTGTACACAGGAAAAATAACTTCTGTAATATTAGGATTGAAATACTGACCCAGCTAAAGGTAGTGGCAAGACTCCTACTGATATTAATAATTTAGGGTGAAATTTTGTCCTTCTTATTCAACAAAAAAAACAAACCATTTTATTTCAATGAAGCGGTACAGTCTCCTAGAAGACACTCACTTGAAATTTAGCAGTTTCACTAATAAAAAGAATCTTGAAGCCCTCCCAGAGTATAATCTCAAAAATACTAAGAATCCTCAGCATGCACTTAACAGTTTATGTGTATACAGGGTTGAACTCTAAGATACAAATAATGTATTCAGTTACATCTAAATGATCATTTAGAATGCTCTATGTCCAAAATTTTGTAGCTGATGAGACTGCTCACAGAACAGTAATGTATATACTTAACCACTTGCAAGATGTAGAGGTTTTTTTCTTACTATAAAAGAAGAAAGGATATTTTTTTCTTCTCATTCCACTTAGCCCAGTAGATAATAACCTCCACTACTGTAACATTTTAAAGACAGAACAAGTAATTTCTTATTTTTAACTTCTACTCCTTCAAACAGAGCTCAAATCAAATCAAAAATTTTCTTCCAATGATTAGATTTATTTCCTTTAATCTTGCATTATCTGTTATTCCATGTAATTCTACACAATATTAAAATAGATACAACATTTATTCTCTTCAGCTTTTCCAACAGCTGTAGTTTTTTCATGAAGCAGAAAGAGGTTTTTGCTTTTACTTTACAAGTACTGAATGCCTTTATATGACTGGTTGATCATTAGATCTCCTGGCTTGTATTTGCTAAATACTCTCTACTACAATGGATTTAATTATTAGATACAATTAAACCTCTTTTAAATTAAATCCGTGGAAGTCCCATCTTCAATTCAGTGACTGATTTTGCAATACAAATCATTAGAAGAACTTCCTTCAGCAGCAAGTAACTGAAAGTTATTTGCCTATTCAAGACAAGCAAGCATTATAGCCAGCTTAAGGGAGGAGAGGACAGTCACAATTTATTCCAAATGAATTTATGAACACATTCTCCAATTTGCAGTTTCTTCTCCTTTCTCCCCTTACAAAATAAAATTAGGCAAAAAAAAAAAAAAAAAAGACCATGAAATAAAAATACAGTTCTGTAACTGCACACTTTGTTCAAATAAGCCTTTAAACTCCTTTTTGCAGCAGAGAGCTCAACTGCAGCAAGCAAGGGAACTAGAGTGAAAATAAGAAATAATTATTTCTACGGCTCTGCATAAAACTCAAAGTTTAGAGATCACCACACCAGTGAACCTGTCCCTGTCTCCTTATCAGCTCATATCATATTTATCAGCCCTAGGCAGTCACACTTGCTCCAGTGGGATAATTCAGGTGAACACAGATAAGATGTAAGGAAGAAAATGGCAGGATCAGGTCCAAGATGAGTCAATTCACCTAATAAGTCATATAACCAAAGAATATGCTTTTGCTCAAGACCACAACAGTATCAGCTGTTACTTTCACAAGGACAGTCCTGATAACCAAGGAAATAGTCACAGGGGGATTAAATGGCAAGATTTACCCCTCCTTCTCAACAGTAGAAGGAAATTAATACATTTCAATACATCGGTTGTATGTCTGCTGAAAGCAGCTACAGTTAACAACAAACAAAAAAAAAAATCCAACCCGTTTTCTCCTTGTCTGAACAAAACATACTCTCAACAAGGAAACATCCAACTAGTGCAACTTGACCAGCTTATTGTTTTGCCCACTGTAAGTTAATATCTGAAGTGGTTGCTGCAAAGGTCCAGGCCATTTGGATGATTTCCCAGTGGCACAGCTAACAGGATAAATCTCGTCATTTCTACTGAGTCATGAATTAGGTACACTTAACAAAACTGGAAAAGAATGAAAAGGAGAAATGTTTCCTGGTAACAGCCATACTCAAAGTCATTTAGAAACTGAGATATTTGGCATCTTTATCGATTACTCTTTTGTCACCACTAAAGCCTTCCCAAAAGCTTCTTCCCTGTAGACAATAAGTATTTTGCCCTGTGTTACTTTCAAAACTGTAATAGCGTGGCATGAAATTCAACGACATGGAACCAAACCCACAGAATCCCAGGAAAACACTGTAAAATGGACTTCATACCTTATAGCACAGTTATCCTATGCCAAATGCCTCTAAAAAGCAGTGTCTGTATGCAAATATTCTGCCCTGTGACACATGGGGAGATTAATGACCAAGAAAAGTGTGGTGCTTATCGCAGCCAGCCACAGCAGAAGGGGTTGGCTGGGTGAAAACTGGACATTTATTTTAAACAGCTCCCAAACAGAACAAAACATGAAGCACATTTCCAAAATACCTGTATTTTTGGCAAACAACCAACAGCTCCATCCTGCAAAGTTTAGACCCAAATGATCTGATTCCCAGAAATAATGCTCACCACCACCCCTCGAGTTTCTGTTTGGCTGTTCATAAAGTCCAAAAGACTTGCTCAGGCACAGAAGCATTTTGCAGGGTCACAACTTAAAACACTGTGAAGCAGCAGAGTAACACCACAGACACATTACAACAGCAGGATACTTCTTCCCCATTGTGATTACTTCAAAGCTGCCCTTTTTATTAGTAGTGTATCATTGTGATTCATTCTTTTCTTGAAAAAAAAAATTAAAAAGTAGGGCTTGTTTAGGAAGAAAAACCTTACAGGCAACTATAAAAATTGGTTTTGCTCTTGTTAGAGAGCGTCTTTTACGCTCCCTACTTGCAGCTTTCAACTGTGGATAAACCAAAACCAGGAGGCACATTCTGTAATCTAACCCAGACTGCAGAGGGAATTACTGGGTACATGGCACTCTGGGGCTGGAGAATAGGAGATGCACAGCACGATGGTCTGAAATTAAGCTGTCATCAGTTTCCTCCCCAAAACCTTTCACTGGGTAAATCTGAATGTTTCCCTCATTCCCATTTCTTAGCTTTATCTTGGTATATCACATCCACATGCAGCTATCCCAGTCCTTTATCTTCAAGAGAGAACCAGGGTTGGTGGGAGATGGTTTGCACTGCTCCTTGAAAGAGCAGCAGCTCTCCTGTCTGCAGCACAGCCCACTTTAGATACACTCTTTTTGTGAGTTAGAGAACAGTGAGCACTCTAAAATGCCCCAGTGGACATTAAAGCACTTGCTGACACTGTCCAAGTCAGAAGGAGCAGCACATCCCGCACATTTTAAATCAGACTCAAAATTTTACTTTAACTTTTACTTTCCCTAACTCCTCCTGAAAATGTCTTCTCAGAGAGAGAGGAAAAAAAAAAAAAAGGCAAAACCAAACAAAAACCCCAACAAACAAACAACAGAAATTCACCCAAAAAACTCAGTGTTGACATCTTTAGAAAAATCCAGCATTATCCATAAAATCATCCTGCTCAGTTAAATGAACCCTATCTTGCCCATGGATACCTCCTACTTACTCCCATGACTCAAGTCACCCATACACTGAAGCAACCACAAGGTAACACCCTAAACAGAAAACACATTAAACAAAAACAGCAACCAAACTTAAAACACCTTTTTTTTTTTTTTTCCCCCAGTGGTGAAAATGGGAAATTGATCTGTCAGGAAAGATGAATTAGCAACCTTCTCCCATGGCCACCTACATCTACTATAAAAGACCAAAGTGAACACAAAATTACACTTTTTCCCTCTCTACACTCCTCCCCTCTGCAATAGCAAGAGGGATATGCATGAAAAGAGGGCTAAATAGCTCAAAGGAAAAAAGAAAAAAAAAGTGTTTCAACAGTCTGCCTCACAGGGAAATGTATGGGCAGGATTTTATGCTGGCATGAACCGTGTCAAGTGGCACCAACCTCACCCGTGGCACCAACAAGGGACTCAAACACCCCCTGAGTCCCTTTCACAGGCAGCAGCGCAGCAGTACTAGAGCTTGTAGCTCTCCCTTCATACTCTGTGAATCCTCCTTCTCCCCCCTCCAAACATGAGTCTGCGTAACAGACCTTCATTTCATTCCTGCCAAACATTAACAACCTTTTTTTTTTTTTTTAAATCAAGAGAGAAGAATTGCAGCATTAACAAACAGAAAAATAAAAAAGGTAATTTATAACCTGCTGCTTTGCTCTGTCTGTATTCAGTGGTGATGAACAAACACATCCTAGAGTCTACAGGACAGACCTAGCACAGACTGAGGTGTTCATTAACATAACTTCATGGCAATGAAAGGTGCCATCACCCTAGGTAACAAGCTCACAAAAGAAAATGTCACTAGTCCAAGGGCACGCAGCCTACTTTTAGTTTTCAGAAGAATGGGCAGAACTGGAAAAAATCCCACTGAGAACAGTCTTACACCGACAAGATAATTGCATGTACATGTATAAAATAGAGAATGAGAATGGACTGATAAGAGAAAAAAGACAATTACCTTTCTAAAATTAAAGAAAACATTGTCTTACTGTAATAACCTTAGGTGAACATATGTCTCTGCAAGTGACTTAGTAGCATAAAGGAATGCTTCAATTCCCTCTGAGCCCATTCAGTGATACCTTAGAGGGATTATTTTAAAACTGAATTTCAGCCCAGTTAACAAGTTCTAGTTTAAAAGCTTAATTAATAGATTTTTAGTAAGCAATTTCTGACCTTACTTCAGTGCCACTTCTTTAACAATGGACAGCTGAAAATCAGGCATTTGTTAACTAGCAGAATGTGACCTTCCGGGCACCAGGAGTTCCCAAGTCTGAGGATTCACCGCCTGAATCCAGCATTTGTAACACCTCCTTGAAATACAAACTATAAAAACCAAGCAACCATGGTGAAACTGCTGAATAAGAACCAGGCATTTATTGTCAGCCAGGCATGCTCACAAACACCCCACACGCACTCCGTGGCGCAGGACAGACCAGCCCAGTCTTCAGCACCAACCCCAAAACAACCACCTCGGAGACGCGACCGCATGAGCAGCACCCGCTCAGCACAACTAATGAAGATGCTGGTCTCAAGATTTTTAAAATACTGTTAAGACACACTCAGCTTCACACCGGCAAAGCACAGTCTGGTTTATCCTGTGCCTCCAAGGTGCACAGGAAAAAAGTTTTAAAGCTTGAAGTCAAATAAACAAGTTAGAAAACACAACGAAGACCAAAAGGAAGGGGAGGGAAAAAAGGCTTGTTACGTTTTTATTTGTTTGGTGAATAGGTTTTTGGTGGTGATAGTGTTCAGTTCATGCATTTTTAAACTCACCCTTCACGCTTTGATGTTTCTGCTGCTGGAAATAATCTTTCGAGCCTCTAGCGCATCGCAGCTCCTGCGCCCTCGGCAGAATCGGAATCCTCTCGAATATGCTGGGTCTTTTGGGGATGAAATCTAGCAGAGGTGCTGACATTTCAGGGGGGCTCTGCTGAGGCTCCGTGTGGTCACTGCCGTTGCTGACAGATACTTTAAAGGACATCTGAGGATTCAAATGAGATTTACCAGCGCCGGGACGAGTCACCCGCGGCAGATCCTTCTGAGGCGCTCCTTGGCATTTGTCGGTCACCTCGACGCGGGCGCTGCCTTTCTGACCCGCGGCGAGCTCACAGTGCATGTCCGCTTGCGGCTGCTGCCAGGGCCCTCGCCGCTCTCCTGCACCGAGCGGCACACGGGCTGTCAGCGCGGGCGGCCGCCCCGGACCCGCTGCCTCAGCCCCCGCCTCAGCCCTCAGCTGCTCCCGCCTCAGCCCCGCGCCGCCAACGGCCGATAACGGCCGCGCGTGAGGCGGTGCAGCCCGCAAACCTCAACCCCGCAGCCCTCAGCCCGCTGCTCTCAGCCCTCACCCCGCAGCACCCGCCCGCTGTCTCACACACACCGGCCGGACGGAGGATGACCCGGGGAGCTCGGACCCCCGGCGGTGGCTCGTCCGTGAGGGACGGGGCGGCCGGTGCCGCGCGTCGGCTTCGCTCCCTCTCTAGGCAACACCGCCGGGCTGCTCGTAGCCGCTCCCGGGAAGGCGAGCGCGGCCGGGAGGGGCGGGGAGAGGGCCCGGCACACAGGCGGGTTGTTTGGAGGCCGGTGCCTTTCAGCTGAGGCATCCGAATAGCGGCCGCCCCGGCAACCACGGACGCGGTGGCAGAGTGGGTTCGCCACCGCCGGGTTCACCGCGGCCCCCGAGTCACCGGTCCCAGAGGGAGGGAGGGAGGGGGGAGAGCCCGGCCGGGCGCGGTGACAGCCGCGCCCCCGCGCTCCTACCTGGGAGGGGCCGCCCGGGGGGACGCGCTGCCCGCCGGCTCCCGCCGCCGCGCCGGGCGCACGGGCTCAGCCCCGCTCCCCCGCCACAGGGCCGGCTGCCAGAGCGCAGGCGGCCCGGACCATTACCCTGGCGCAGCGGCGGGGCCAGTCGGGGCGGGCAGGGGGAGGGCTGTGCCGCCGGGGCCGCCCCTCGGGGTTTGACAGCGGGGTGCGCCCGCGGGCCTGGTGCGGCCGCCCCTCACGGAGCACGGCAGGGCGATCGAGGGTCCTCCGTGCTTGTGGGGGCCCGTGGGATAGAGTCAGCCGGGGAATAGGTGCGCCCCGGGTCCCCACCTTCCCGGTGTCCACCCCGGTGGGGAGAGTCCCTGCAGTTGACCACTTGCTTCCCAAGAGGTCCATGATTTTCCCTCCCGCGGCCCCGCGGTCATAGGCCTGGACCCTTTCCCTTTGCCCGCGGTCGTCGAGGATCCTTATGCCTGTCCCCAGGCAATCTGCTCAGGCATGCGGCTGCCCCGGCACCGCACATCCACAAGCCAACCCGCCACTGAACAGCTGGCAGTGCCCTATAAACAACTTGTGTGCGAAAGCCACAGCCACTGCAGCATGTCACGGAGGAGAGAGCAAAGCCTTGCCAAGGACAGGGGCTGGGAAGCAGGAGATGTGTTGGAGGTGGGTACAACTTGGCCAAGACATCTCTCTGGTCACACAGTTCCAGCTGCATTCAGTGCTTCAGTCTATGGACATGCATCGTTCCCTGCCTGCCCTACAGGTGCAGGAGCTGGCCCGTGCCTGCAGAGACTATTAAGCTAGCTCAGAGCAAGCACCATAACACAGTGACATTTGCGCTGGCTCCTCCTGGGCCAGCTTGGGTCTGGAAGCAATCTAGTTGGGTTTATTAGCTTGGGCCTGGTTCCAAGCGAATGCAGGCTGAGCCACAATGTGCAGCTTTGCACCAGCGAGCTGTACCAGCCCACACTTTTTTGGCTCACGGATGTCTGCACCCTGCTGCCCTACATGCTGCTGTCAGCACAGGTGCAGCACAGCAGGTCTGTACCACACCAGGGCAGCTCAAAGATAGGAGAGACTTGGAGGCAGTCCTGATTTACATGGGTGTAAATCAGACAGACATCTGGCTGGAAATCCTGCATGTTCACAGCAAAACTAAAGGAGAGGCTTGGGAAATTTAGCACAAGGAGGAGGGACAGCTACTGAACTGGCATCTTGCTACACCCCTCCTGAGAAGCATCCCGCAGCGAGACAAGAGATCTTCATCTTCTTGTAGCACAGATGCTGCACAGAGTGCCTCACTCACAGTTTTATCCAACCCTTAATAACATCTGCCACGCTGCAGTGTACAGAGTACAGGAATGGTCAGGACAGGAGGGCATGACTTTTTCTTGGCAAATGCTATGAATGTTGTGGATTTAGTGGGAGGGAAACAACTCTCAATAAAAGATACAAGATCTTGAGATAGAACAAGTAGTTCTGGGAGAAGCAGTACTAATGACGCTCATTTGCAATGCCTCTCCTCATTCCTGCCTAGCGTGGATGACCTGAGGTCTACCAAGGAAGGAGCTTGCCAGCCTTTCCCCTCAATAATGGAAGTAATAGGGTATTTTTCTTCTGTAAGGCCACATCTTAAATTGTCAGAAGTTAATAACTGTCTGTCAAATGTGGTTGAAAACTGGTAAATGTCCTCAGAATATGTTAGTGGGAACAAGAAGCCACAAAAAGGGAGAAAATCCCCACCTTACCTGTATGGGAAACAAAACTAAATATCAACTAGCTGGCACAAATACTGAATTGGAATGATGATACCATAAGGATTTATGAAAACAAAGTAAAAATATTCAGTGTACATTATCATACCACCTCTCAGTGCTCTGCTAACCTACACCCCCATCTCCCAGTCCCATCCGTTCGTGAGGCCCACAGGACCAAGCTGTTCTTTCTCTTTGATTTGGAAATGCTAAAGGCACCTGGCAGTACTACTACAAGCAGTAATTATTTAAGACACAAATACGCTGTGGCGACAGTCTAAACCTCAGCTGACATGAAGAGGCAGTAAAATTTACTGAGGGAAATATTATTCCAGAATGCAGTGTAACCAGAGAAATCCCGCTGCTTCCAGTGCAGGAAATAAATAGCATTTAGGTGGATCCTGAACATGAGCTCATCTTACGCAAATTATTACAGCTATATTGATACATGCTGCCCAAATATCTAGAGGGAGTTTCCTAGAAAACAGGTAGTCTTGGATATACTGTGTACCTTCCTGGAGGGATTTTCTTTTGTGGTTAGGGATTTTCCCACAGAAAGCTCGTTAACCCTTATCACTACATTTTGTTCCTGAGGTCGTGTGCATCCTGCTCTGAACGGCTGCTTCTTTCTTTTTATCACCAATATCCAGAACTTTCTGCAAAATACCGGCAGGTGCCGCCACTGGCTCAGCAATCGTCCAGGGCTGGGCTGTTCCATGGGCAGGAGCGGGCACGGAGCGGGCACCCTCTACAAGCCAGGAAAGGCTTGGGCTGAAGCCCATCACAGCTCCAACAGCACAGAGGGCAAAGGCCCTTCACACCGAGATGAATTTTTCTGAGGCAGATTGTCTCACAGCAATACAGACCTCATAGCTCAAGCTGCAGGTCCCCATATTCCTCCCATAGGAAATGAGGCCCCATGGACTCACACCTGCGCTCACAGCACTGTTTCCCTCAGGTTTGAGTGAGGCATTTGTTCCTGTAGTTAGTTCTTGTATTTGCTGGGACTATGCAGCTGGGGCTGCCCAGCCCTGGCAAGAGAAACAGGTGGTGGATGGACATTCTCCTCCAGACCTGGATGTGGCTGATAGAGACTTGATTCCTAGAGCTGTTCCAAAGCAATGACTTGGTTCCTCTGGCAAGTCCACAGACATGGAAAGAACAAATGCTGGGAGAAACAAGTGTTCGTTGAATAACTGTACTAATGCAAGAGTTAAGTAGTCCCTTTTCTCTCCCTACTGAATCAGAGGACACTTCATATGTTTTGGTTCTGGAACAAAGGCCAAACAAGTGCAATCGTGGCTGCTAAGACTATTCCGTGCCCTGGGTCACCATGACTTTGCTGTATTCATGAGCTGTACAGCACACACTGATTCACCCAATGTTGTCACTACATCCATGAGCTAGATGGGTGTCTCCCTCTTTGTGTCCTTGTGAAAACCAGTCATTGGCCTCTCTCCCCCACAACAGCAATAGTCTGCCCTTAGGAGAATGGGGGGAAGATTTCTCTATATTAGCCTTCTTGTTCAACATTCTTGGTTGCCAAGGGCTGTGGTCATAGGTCATGGCATGGCCCACAGTTAGGCCTGTTTGCTCTTCTCTGTTAATGATGTCACCATCACCAAAGCAAACCTTTCAGCTGAGGCAGACAGGCCATCTTCAGCCCCTGAAGCTAGTCCCTGCTTCGAGTCACATATGAAAGGTGGGGTTGCAATTTGGTATAAAAAACATCCAGAGGAATGAAACTGCTTGCCTGAATATCCTCTCACTAGGTGAAGTGGATAGGACACAGCTGCTAAGTAACCAGAGACTTTCGCATCTGCCCATTCAGTCCTAGCTGGTGACCAAAGAAAGAGAAAACAGGTAGTAGTCTAAGGCTAGTTTGGGCCACAGTGAAATTGTACCAGTAAGGAGAACAAGTTTTAAAAAGTTTGATACATTAGTTTTTCCTTGCTGACACCAGCCATGATCAGATCATTGTCACAACAGTGTGTTCAGGGCCAACAGGTGCTTTTGCAGACACTCAACAACCTCTTTGCTCTGAACAGCCCCTGTGCTCACAGCTGCACAGGCAGAGGCACAGTTTCCTGCCTCGAGAGTGGGATACACAGGAGGACAGTGAGAGATCATCTGTAACAGGAGGGGGGGAAGGACACTGCATGAAGGAGACTCCAGTTCACCAAATGCAGCCTTCAAAGTTCTTTACCTTTGTCAGGAAGCGACGGCTGTAACCGGCCACCGTCACAAACCGGATCTTCGAGAAACTCGGAGCAGCTGAAACCTCCTGTTCCCCAAGCAGTTCTGTGGGAGGAGAGGAATGAAGCAGAACGGATACAGGTAAGGTGAGCTGTGCAGAGCAAACAAGCAGAGGTGAAGTATTAATCTCTAGTTCACATATTGAAATCATCTATTCCAGCAGTCAACAAAATGAGATTTTAAAAGGACACAAATGAAATTGTGAGAACTTTGTGTAACTGCTGCAGTGCAGAGGTGGGAGGTGTTACCATAAGCATTCTGTTAATACTGGGCAAAACAAGTTCTCTGGTGGGAGAATAACAAACTTTATAATAAATAACCTGGTTGCAAAGGAGCTGTCAATTCACACACAGCAGTTTATTTACAAAGGCATGCCAAGTCCAGACCTGTTTTTGTTTTAATTTACTGCACCATAGATAGCAAAAGAGAAACAACCAAACAAAAACTGAGCCAAAGGGATTGTCTCTGTGAGTATGCCTGTTTCTTAGAGATTGCCCATATCCCTTTAAGGCAGCACAAAGCCCTTCTTTATAGTGGTTTGAAAATTACCTCCTAAATTAAGGCAGCAGGGTCAAACTGACCACACACTATCTAGTGATGTACTCAACTATTGCCTCATAACTTACAGATTTGTTTATAGTTCTTGTAGTTAGAAAAAAGAAATTCCTCAGATCACGCTGACTTATCTTTTAAAAACAAACCTCTTTAAAATAGCGTATTTTGGGAAAACCACACAGTAATCTTGAATCCACCTTTGTCTTGCAGAGACTGCAAGAAACAACCATCATTTCCAAAAGCCACTGTAACATTACAGATCCCTCCTGCCTCTCCAGTTAATTGGCAGATCATTCCTGTGAACTTTCCAGAAAACACCTCTAAAGAAGGGTTCATCCATTCAGGATGTGGTTGTTTACACCTGCAGTTAGTTTCCTCAAGCATTCATCTGTACTATTTCTCTGCATCAGTCCATAAATAGATCCATCTCTCACACCATGCATACACAACACAGGTGGTAAAATAAACTTCACTCATAAACAAACAAACAAACAAGCAAAAACCCCACAGAATAGCACAACTTAAGAACGTTCAGCTTGTAAAATCCAGTCCTTGGCACTGGGATGTGCCAGGACCAGAATTGCTGGTACAAACTCTACTCATGCCTACTCTAAATGACTTACAGAACTGGAGTTATAACATGACCCCAGTTATTTTGCCTGGAGTTCCATATATTCAATGCACTGAAGACAGTGATTGCTGAAAGAGCAGCTAGTTACTCTTCTTTCTGTTTTCTCTTCATTGGCACAGTGTCCGGGCCACACAGTGAATGTATTTACTGAATACCAGCCAAGCCCTGTGCAGAATACAGAATTATTCATTTACTCCAGGGCACTTCTTTGCTTTCCATTACTGTAGCAGCCTACTGATTTGGACACAGATGTTTCGTTATCATCACTGGAGGTGAGAGAGGGTGGGGTTAGGCTAAACCATTTTACAACAGGGGCCCAGAAGCCAAAATCTTCAGTTTGAGTGCTAAACTTGTGACAAAGATCGACTGTTTCCCTCACCCTTCGCTCCAGGTTATTTAGCATTTCCCATCATTGTCTATGGTAAAACTCATTTCCAGTTCCATCGGTTAAATTCAACCCTTAGTGTCCCAAACAGAGCATGCAGAATCTGGGAGACTTGCAAAGTGGCCACCTGTCAAGAGCTGAAGTGCTGCACACAATCTCTGTGCAAAGCACAAAGAGGACAAACCCATTTCTCCCTGGCAGTTTTCAGCTTGCACCAATTACAAGAGTGGACTTTCTCTTCCTAAAACACACCATGGTTGCTGATAAAGCTTTCCCAGAACTGATTGCCAGTGTCTGCAAAGACAAAAGCCCCTCAGTACCCAAATTTGAGATGCAGCCGTGCTCAACCCAAAACTTTGTACCACGCCTGACAAGGTCTTCAGCCTGGACCTGCTCCAAGCAATGACCTCTGCCAGTGAACAGACAGGGAACCCAGTGCTTTACAGAGCTGCTGTCCCATCTCCCTGGTGCTCAAAGCTTGCCCTGGAGGTAGGCACGCAGCCTGTCTCTTGAGCTGGAACTTCAAACACTAGTAAGCCCACAACTGGAACTTGCTGAGCAAGAGCAGAGAATGATGCTTACACATAACCCTCAACAATCTTTGACTCACAGGCAGCTACATATTCCCATTCCTAATTCCTGCAAAATTCCCTCCAGAGCTCTTGTCATACCTTTTCAGACCAGATGCAGTTATATACAACAGCCCATCTCAGCCCTGTGTTTTCAGAGTCAGATTTAAAAGCAGAGTTATTCAAGAAGTGAAAGGCAAAGCCTGTAATTTTTTGTGTGTTTTGGGCAGGGGCAGGAGAGGAACTGACAATACACCCAGCACTGGTTCCTTTGATGATTGCATGAGCACATACATGTGCTTAGGCCACAGTTTTCTCTGAAATTCTTCTTACTGTAGGAACTGACTCTTTAGGGAGATAGAAAAGGAAAATAAAAAAGGAGGAAATTCCTGTGCCATCACCAGTTATTCAAAGAATCAGCTTGCATAGCCAGCAGGGAACTATTCCCACTTGAATTTGTGTTTTGTTCTCATGGCAGGCTCCAGAGATACCATGTTTATCTGTCTCCTAACTGACTAGCTCTATTGTAGCTCAAAGATTTTTTTAAGGACAGAAAGATGAGGTCTTCTCTAGGTTATGTTTTTGTCCTCTGAAGTCAGAACATGGTGCAGGTTTTGCTCTCTCAAGCTGTTTTCTCAGACATGAGGGAGCTGTGCCATTTGTTTACCCTACAGGTTTGTCCAAAGCCAATCTGCCAGATGCAAATCTCTACCATGAGTCTGCAGCAAGGGAAAGCAACATTCTACATCCCCTTACAGCACAAGAGCGTGGCAAACCACATTCCAGGCATGTCCACAGCACCCAAATGCATTTAATCCACACAGCAAATACATTAACACAGTACTGGTGATGGAAAATATAAAAGACCACAGAGGGAGGAGGGTGTGTGGGTCATGGGGAGGATTCTCAACTTGCAGTGTCTGTGATGATTCCACACAGACCTTCACTGTTTTATTGCATCTTTGTGGAGAGGTGGTGATGGGCGTGGTGGGAGTGTGGCTGCCATCAGTATATGAAGCCCTGCAGCTACAACACACCTGCTTGAACACGGAAAGCACTGCAAGCTGCCATCATTCATCCCATGGGGAAGGGGGACAGCACTGTGTAAGGCGGGCACCTCCACAGCCGAGGAGGCTGTGTGCTCCTGGGGCCACCTCTTACGGATTCCATATACCCATGCTCCCAGTGCATCAGGCCCTCCCCAGGCAGGGCACCCATCCCGCAGCTGGCCACATCCAGGAGCTGGGAGAGGCCTGGCAAGCACAGAGCCTGCAGACTGCACCACTTGCCTGTGACTGAACAGGTACCAGGACATTCATCAGCAAGAGCCTGGCACTGCCCTAGCTGCCCTGGGAGCTGGAGGAGCATGGTGGGAGGTGGGAAGATGGCTGCTGCAGGCCTCAGGACACCGAGCACAGCATGCACAATGCGGCCTCTGTTCAAAGCACACAGTAACAGAATCAAAACCACTTCATTTCAAGGGGCATTCAGGCCCAGAGCCGCGACTGGCACTGGGACAATTCTCCAAAGTGGCAGTGCTCCTGTTGAGGGAGCGAGTCCTGCCTGGCTCCTGTAGATACAGCAGTGTGCAAGAGCTTCAAGGACCAGGGCCTCTGCATTTGTCCACCCACAGTCTGAATTTTCAAAGCTGTGTCTCAGAAAATGAAGCAGGATAGGGTTCTTTCAGATTTATAACTGATTGCTTAAGAACTTAAGCCTCTATTTCATTACTCCACTGTAACAGGAACACAGATCTGAACCATCAACCATGTACCTCTCCACAGCTGCAGTGGATATTATTTCAGGTACTCCTGACTGCAGCTCACCTGTGGGAGAGGCAGGTTGTTCACAGGGTTACCAGAATGCTGTTTCACTTGTGCATGCAGCAGGCAATCCAGCAACAAGATGCAGCTCAGCTTTGAGATGATTAAACAGATGAGAAGTACTATCAGCCTTGAGGGATCCAGTTTAGCTGCAGCTACAGAAACCAACAGTAAAAAGGCTTTTTTCATTACCCAGAATGCAGAATTGAACTCAAGAGATTCTTCCCCTACATCACAGAGGCTTCACAGCCTGATTCTTTTTATGTTAAGACAAAAGTATACAAAAGGACTTGAAATACCAGCACAGTTTGCCAGGGGAATAGAATTATTCCCAAAGCCAAAACTAGAGTAAGATGTTATCCTTGCTGCAACACAAGGACAGACCTCAGCCACTTTGCCATCAAAAAGTTATCTACATTTTAAGCCTGTTGTTCACAACACTTACTTACAAATTGCAGTTTATAGCTGCAAGAGTGTTGCAGAAAATACCACAGCAATAAAAATAAAAAAAATACTGCATCTGTTTAAAATCATGAAAAATTTATTTGAAACTTTCATCTGCAGTATTTGGGTCACCAGTTACACCTGAGGTACCAGCTAAAGCACCATTTAACTCCAGGTGCACATTGCAATGCCAAAAAATATGCAAATTAAATTATTTAATAAGTCAGGCAGGCAAGAGGCTTCTACCTGTGGTAGAAGTCAAGCTAGGGGAAGCTTTAGCTTAACCTTTAAACATTGTGAAAGGCTATCTATCACCTTACCATGTTTGCTATGGGCCATCCCAACGCAAAAAGAACAATATCATTCTCATTTCCACTACCAAATCTAACATCTGCAGTGTCTGCATTACAAAAAAATTACCTCTGTCTGTACTGAAGAAAGCAATACGCAGGTCTCACTGGAGATTCAGGGTTTTCTCTCTTACCCAAACCTTACAGACACCCTATTACTACACAGCCACATCACTCCAACATAACTAACACTATGGCCATCCTCAAATCTTGGGTCCTCTGTTAAAAAAACCAAAAAACCCAACACAACAAAAACCATAGGATTAACAGCACTGAAGGAAAATTACAGTTTTGTTTCCCCTTATCAAACTAAATTCATTTGCAGAACCATTTAGCTTACTGTTCTCATCTTCATATTCCACACGTTTTTCACTATAGGTATCACAGTAACTGGAGTCTGTTTAAAAATTGAGTAGGTAATTTTTAAATTATTTAGACAGGTTTTCAGATAAAAAGCTTTAAAAAAAGTAGTATTTTTCACCAGAAGCTACCAATAATGTATATAATTTTGAAAAATTTGGATGTGCTGCAAACATCCTACCCCCGGAACAGAAAGCTGTTGATCTAAACTTTAATTCCCAGTATCTTTATTTGGGAGTTTTACTAAATGCAGTAAGGTTTCCTGTATGCTTCTGTATAGATCAGAACTTGGTTTCCTAAGTCACCTTAAAGATAAAATCTGAGCTGCTCACTTTCCAGGCAGTATTTGTGTGCTAATAATGCCTTTCTGCACACCCATTGTACTCTGAAGGAATATTTCCAGCTTACAGAGGGAGCAGCATGTTTTACTCCTGGGCACATCTGTTTCCTACACTTAAACTGCACTCTCAATCTAAAAATGTTATCGACTAAATTTATGAAGCACTTAAGCACTAAGTATCTACGTGAATCTCTCCTCAGCCCCTTAACAGAAGAGAGTAGGGAAAGAACACAGTCTGAAAAATAATGAAAGATCTCAGTGTCAAAGTAACTCTGACAACCTTAAATGTCATAGTCTTACCTAGAAGAAGAACTGGCACTTTCTCATTTGTAAGTGACATTAAAAGAAGGCAAGATGAATTTTACAAGTTTTATTATACAAAGATGATTCAAACCCATAAGAACTCTTCTACAGTTCTAAAAGTTTTGTTCTGCAACTTGTACTTCCATATGCTTTTCCAAAAAGCAAAGGTAAAAAGCCTCATTAGTCCCACTTTCTTCTTAGCAAGAGTCTAGAAAAAACCAACCGTAGCTGCATCACAATTTATTCTTTGTACTCCAGGAATTGCTGAAGTCTTTTCTTGTGTTCTGTAGCCACTTGTACAGCACTAGAAACAAATGCAGAACATTTTACATTAAAAGTAATACAGCATAAAACTAAAGTCTCATGCCAAAATTGAGTGTACATTGAAATCAATTACACTGAAGCTAAATTTTATGAAAAACCATCTATGTTCCAAGACAAAGAAGTATATTAACCCTTAAAACTGTCAATTCTTACCCTCAACAGCTTCTAAAAAATACCTATACCAGGAACCCTTGCCCATTTCCTTACCTTTAAACAGCAACTGATTAACTTACAAGGATGATTTAGGTAAGAAAGAACCTCTTAAAATGATCCCTTCTGTATACTGAGCACTTCTAAACCAAGGGACATTTCATCCCCAGAGGGAGAGATGGGCAGATACTACAGGATGTTTCAGTCCCACATATTCTGAGGCCAAGTATGGAAGTTTGCCTGCTGGGAGAGTGGTTGAGGAAGAGCTGTTGGACAACCAAGCAGCAATGGAATTTCATTATTTGGACCCTTCACAGGATTCTCTCTCTGCAGAACCATTGTCTCTAGTTGATTTATTTTCTTTTCAGCAGCTGAGATCTATTAAACAAGTGGTATTCATGAACTGCTTCTAAAGAGTTCGTGAAAAGTCACTAAGAAAAATTGCCTAGGAATCTATGAATAATAAATTTCTAAGGGGGACCATATATCTACACAGGAACTTTTTAAGGTTCCACAAATCAAAAAATACTAAAATACCAAGTTATAATAATGACCAGAAGGGATTTTTTTCCCCCAAAACTTCCCTTTTCACAAGTCCTAAAATAACATTAATTAGACTAAATTTAACAAGCAAGCAATCATGAGGAAATTCTTACTTCAAGTGTTCTCCAAAGACAGTAGTTATCCGGTATAGGGCTGTTTTCAGAGATGCTCTAAGTGCAAATCGTAGTGTTTTGTAGGATGTGTCCACCAGACTCCCTGAAATCCGGGGAGGTTTGCTAGAAACATGTGGTAGTTTGAAATGTCTGTCTACAACCTGATTGAGAAAAACAAACAGATTCCTGTCATATGTTCAATTATTTCATAGTGTAACTAGTGACATGTTTGTGTCAAATAAAGCAAAAACAAAGTGCAAATTCAGAGATTCCACCAAAAATGTTTTGGAGACTGAGCATTTCCCAGCCATCAACAGGAATACAGAACCAGGCTCTGTGACATAAGATTCTCTGTTACTGAGTCTTAAGCTAAGGAGAAACACAATTCTATCCTGTATTATGACTTGTTTCTTTCACAAACAAGGGTATTGGCTTTATTTCCCTGCTGGTGCCTGTTCTTGGAATAGATGACTTACACTGAAGAACTTTAATAACCTCTAAATTCTTTCCAAGAATCTCCATTAGGGCAGTGTAAAATGGTAATGTTAAAAGGACACACATAGCCTTGGAAATAAATCTGGATTTTTTAAAACACACATTACACAAACATCAGTAATTTGAGAGTAGTGTGTTAGTATTAGCAGAGACACAGATTTTATCTCCTGAGATTTGCAATGTCTCCAAGTGCTCCGTGTTGCACCAGGAATTATGTGCAACCAAATAAAGATTAAGTTCTAACTCTGCAAAAGATACTGTATTAGAATTGCAGCATCCCTAAAATAAACTCTTCAACTGAGCACACAGTAGCCTTTATTTAAAATTAAACATTCCACGTTTTCTCCTTCTACATTTTAAAACACCAACAGGGTTTTTATTCAGCTGTTTCATAGTGTACATAGTGGCAACCAGCTGTTTTGGTTAGATTAACTGCAGAAGAACTGTTTTAGTGGCAACAACTTCAATGTTATGACTAGTCAGTAAGGTCATTACATAAAATCAGTAAGACTCCTCTTCTAAACTTGCCTTGCAGCAAGGCAAAGTTAATAGTTTTACCTCCTGAAGAGTCAGTAACGTGTTCAGGATAGCTGGCAGTGTAGTTTGGACAACTCCAAATTGGTCTTCAGTAAAGGAGGCTGCTACCAAGTGAGACAGACCTTAAAAAAAAAAGAAATCTGTTGTAATTAATGCTTCAAAAGGTGAGAATTCAATAACAAAGATCGTGGAATCTTCAGGCAACACCATTAGTGTGGTGGAATTCCTCAGGACTTGCTGCAGCCAGCTGACAGTCACCTCAGCTCTGGCTCAAGGACTAAACCACTCACTGGTTTGACAGGTGTTTAATAGCTTGATGTTGGTAAAGCAAGAGAGATTATACAAAAATTATGTGTGATTCCCATCTCCAAACTCTGTACATCCCAAGCCATCACCTTCAATCTGACACAGCATGGCACATCTGCCCATAAAACACATCACCAAGGAAACTGATACACTTTGCACAGACAAATGTAATAAAAGATTCTATCAATACTGGTATTTACTCATGGCTTTGAAAGAAATAAGAAAATCCAGAACGTAACTTCATACTGTCATTGTTCTTCTAATTCTCTGCAGACCATCTTTTTTGTTTATTTGCTGAGTTACTACCTGAGTATCTCCCTCAGCTCTCTGATGAACAGAGAAAGACGCAGAGCCTTTAGTCAGAAAAGCTGCTGTAAAAATAAATCTGTCACAAGAAAAAATGTAAAAGTGATATGTAGGTTCAAATGAGAGAGAACCACCAGAAATCAAGTTTAGGAATCTGTACAGAACATAAAGGAAAAGATCTCACATGGGATCTCAAAACTAACAAGTGAATTAGACTTTAGTCATGTTGGTGTCTGAAATGCAGCTGGGTTTTTAACAAAAGCATTTCAAAGATTTTTTTCTGTTACATTTATAAAACAACAGAGCCCAGAGAGTTTTCCATGAATGGAATCACCTGGAAACCACTTACCTTCCAAAGCCCAGATGTGCATTTGGGCGTCAGAGAAAACAGCCTGGATGGAGGCCTCTGGGTGCTGAGGAGAAAGCAAAGTGTTGCAAGTGCACTTTGTAAGTAATATCACCAAGCTTGCAGGTTTCAGAACAGACTTTCAAGGCCAAAGGATCTTGGGAAATAGCCAGAAAAATCTGATCTAAAGTAGTAAAATTCTTTTTGGACAGGAGCTGCCCACAATGCTACAGCTGTAACCGGGGAGGAAAAAAAGGGGAAGAAAAGGATATACCCAAGCTAGTTTTCAAGGGCTAAGAATGCTTTAAGCAAAATGCAGTTTCTAATAAGATGGGTTTAAACAAGCATTGATATTCTTATTTTCTGCAGGTATGGGACAATCCTGCTGTGAAACTCACAGCAAGCAAGAAGTTGTACTTATGGAAAGCCTTAGACGAAAATACAGGTTTTAGAACCATAACCTGTGTCTCAAACACAGGAGCACCCTTACCTTGCTGAAGAAATACATTATCAGTGCCCGTTTGGACAAGAAGTTTTTCATCTGAAAAGAAACAAAAGATTAAACACATCATCTGCATTTAAGGCATGCACAGTTGGCCCTCCTAAACCCTACTATCTTCACACAGCATAGGGATAGAGAGTGGAGGGAAGGATTTGTTATATAAGCTAAGTGGACAAGGAAGTATTCATTCCATAAACTGGAAAATTCTTCCAGAGAGATACCACCTAAGCTGCACCCCCCTATGCACTGCAATTTTACTCCACCTGTTCTTGCTTGTTCTGAAGCCACGTGTAAATAAATCTTGGCTGCACTGCCTCACTGCCAGTTCTTGCAGCAGAGACCACTGGGAAGGATTCATGATGGGAACCATTCATTTGCTGATCTGCAAGAAAAAAAAAATGCAGTACCTTCAGAAAAACTGGTTGCTGCCACTTTAATCCTCACAATGCACTCTCCATTGACATTGTTAGAACACTTATGGCTGCGAGGCTCAAGACAGTGCTGTGGAAAAATCTCTACCTGGAACTGATGTCCACAGCTTTGGTCCTCTTCTCATGACATGGGGACTTTGAACTGGTCCGTGCCAAGGGGACTTTACATCCACAACTCCCATCTTGTAACTTAAAGCAGGGGAGCTGAAAGGTGAACCAACATCAGAGCCAGGAGATGTCTTCACAGGCATCAGGGATGGCTTAACCAGTGGAGACATGGAGGCTCTGAGAACAATGTTGGACCTCTGTGACTGGAATGCCATGTCTTCTATCCCAACAGCTCCTAGTGACAAAGAACACACTGCATGAAGACAACAGGCTGGCACAATGAAATAGGAGATGGGTTTGTTATTTGATTGCTATTTCAACAACTTCTGTATCAGAGCTTTTATTAAATGTCAAGATTAGCACTGTGGTCTTGCACATCAGCATAAGCATGGAGTGTTTTCAAAGTTCATCAGCTTAAAACCAGCAAGCGATGAGAAGGATCCTTGTGGATTTATTTCTTTTACTCCTTCTGCTAGCCAACATTACTACACCCTGTAAGTACGAGAAAAAAGGCTGCCTATAGAAGAATGAAAAGTTATTCTGATTGTGTGAGAAAAGGCATGTCCATCTCAAAAGCCAAGGATCAGCAGCACTAGAAGAAATTCACCTGTGACACACCAACAGTCCCTGCTGTTGCCAGGGCACTGCCTCCTAAGGGATTCCATTACCTGGCAGCCTTGTGATAACACAGCTGTGCTGCCAGGAATGATGCCCAAGTCTGGCATGTAAAACACTCGAAATGCCTGGAGGCTGCTCACAGCTCAGGAGTCAGACTGGGCTCTCCTCACTCTACAGTGATATTAGTGAATCACACAAACATAAACAAAACCTAATTTTACCATCTTACACTAATCATAAGAGCAGTTATGCAATTTACAGAGCATCTCTTGGCAAGACTTAAATTCTCCCTGTGCTATGTTGAACCACTTACTGAAACTGTGATAACCACTTTTTTTATTCATGCAAGTATGGAAAAAATACTGTATTGAACATAGTATCATGCAAGTAAACAAACTCAGTAAACATGATAACCGCAAGTTTTCTAGCTATTTTGGGATTATTTCAACAAAAAGATCTTTTTTGTTTGGATTTATTTGCAGAAATGCCTCATTTTCCTCATAAAATTTGAGACTAAGGTATCTATTGGTACCTTCATGCTTTACAGACCTTTATGAGCATTTCCTCACATACCTGGAGTCTGTGGAGGTACCTTCAGCTCTCCCACTGGTGGCTTTGCTCTCCCATTTGCTGCTGCTGCTTCCTGCTGTGCCATCAGCCTCTGGGTAAGGTCACTCAGGAGACTCAAACACTCCCGGGATATTGCAGTCCAGTTGTGTGGGTGCCCACCTGGCAGTGCACACAAAGAGCAGGGTTTAACCCAGCTGCTCCTCCCTGTATCTGTTCTGACAATGCCCACGTGCTCTCAGCAGGAGCTTCACTGTGACAGGGCCACTCAGCTTCTGAAACGCCACAGGGCATTTCTACTGTGACAGCTTGTTTGTACTGAGAGAAAATGAAAACATGGACAGATTCTATGGATAACTCAGTGAAACCTGCTAAGCAAGCAGGAAACACAAGCAGTTCAGCCCATCAGATCTGAAATCACTGAATGGCTAAAATGAACAAGTATCAGTGGTGATGGCAAAACAGTTTTGAAACAGTACAAATACTAGAATTTCTGGTAAGGTGCAAAAAATTCCTGAAGGCGTCTAAGTAGTTTTAATTTACCTCTTCCGCCATATCTTTGAAAACAGCAAAAAGGCTGTACATTAATTGAAGTTACAGCCACTGTTTGCTCCCATAGCTGCAGTGGTGATTCAGTATTTGTGCCTGATTTTCCCCCACTCCCACCTCAACATTCAGCTTCCATACATATCTGTTAGATTTTCCAGTCTGGACTATCTGACTGGTGGTGTGAAGTGGGCCCTGCTTTCAAAATCCTAAACCTGTGTTTCCTTTTGCGTGTCATTTAAATCCAACAGACACCAGAACTGGTTGAGTTTAGCAGGTGAAACAACATGATTATAGGTAATTGAGCATCCTTTTGGAAAAGGCACCACAGGCTAGAGGCTCCTGGCTTTGGTAGCATGCCTCACAGCATTACATAATTTCTAAGAGCATTTGACTGACAATTTTAAAAAAGGAATCAACAGAAAATAAATTTTATAATTACCTGGCTGGCTAAGGCTAAAGACTTCCTGTCGTCGAACAGGAGAATACTGGGAAAGTAACATCAAGTCTTGTAAAGCTAAAAACTACAAAGAAAGGAAAATGTTTTAGTGCATGCAAAGGCCAATGTATTTGCTTAAAAAATATGTAGTTATCCATACAAAATCAATCCCTGCCAGAGAATGAGATCACACAGGCTAAAACCAGCCATGTAACAGAAAGAGAATGGAGGCAGATCCCTAGAACCACTCTGGATGGAGCTGCTGAGCTATTAAGAGCTTTACTGATATGTCAGTTCTCTGGAGTTCAAGATCTAACACTGTTTTTTTATTCTAACAGCTCAGGCAGAAAGATCTTAAGACACAAAAAAGTCTAAGAAGAGAAATGTTTTTGCAAACCAGATCTCAACTACAGCTTTAGGGTCAGTGCCTTATGGGACCAACCTACCACTGTTTTTTCTTGGGATTAAGCAATTCGTGTGGCAAACTAAAAATAACCAGATTTTTCACAATATTCAAATCCTATTATAAATAGGACATTTTAATCACATCTGAGATCATAAATTAGATTTCCTGCTCCTTTAACTGTTCGTGGTCAACTCTTCCCCACTTATCCTCAGATAACGCAGCAAAGCTTAAAAAGGTATCTCCAGCCTTATCAGAAATCTGTAAAATCAGTAAAGGTAGATTTTGCATGTGCAAGAGAATATTCTTATCTTTATTTACATATTACCTCTTAAATAAGGTCTCCAATTTCTAAGTATTGTAATCAGTAAGTCCTATTAATGACTACCATAGACCAAAATTTCTCTTCTTTACTCACAGGTTCTAAGTAGCTTTTTACTATTGCCTTTTATAAAAAAGAAACCCAACTTCCAACGTAAATACAGATGTATTTTTAATTTCAAGAGAGAACACACATGTTAAGAGCTCAAATATATTTAGCAGGGACAAGATGCTGAGAGTACAAAGGTTTGAGAAAACACCTGCTTATGTGACAAGACTCAAAGTTGAGTTACAAAAACCTGAATGCCACTAAGCTGCTGTTTTTGCATCAGTACACACTATCACACTTCTGCTGCACACAGATCTTACCTTTGACTAAATGAATCTTCAGCTGAAAGTAACCGTGGTGAGCACCAGCAGATGTCACTACTAAACAAATTTTCACCATACAGTGTAACAGCCTGTGAGTGCTCTGAGGCAGCTTTTCAAGGAACACCTCAGTGAACAGAACTGGTACCTGTAAGATGTGACTGATTGCTCTGAAAAACATCTTTTTAGTACACACCTATCAGGGAAGAGGTAGGAGTTCAATTACCTTTATAAGGAGGGGAGGATTGCTGTTTAAGATTTTAGGCAGGCACTGGTCTGTCTCCTGAGCAAATGTTGGTTGAATGGGAAAATGATGACTCTAAATACAAACATCAAAAGTTGTATTATACAGAGGGAAGCACAAGAAAATCTTATGAAAGACCAGTAAACTGGCCTGGAATTTCTAACATAGAAACAAAAAGAGTTTACTCCTTTCATTTAAAATTGAGAAATCTTAGAAAATTCAGATATCTTTATCTTCAAATAAATGTGCTCATATAATTTGTGGCTAGGGGCATCACATCTTTATGTAAGAAATTCCTCTAACCACGTATCTGGGAAAAACTAATAACACCATATTCCAAAAAAAGACTGAAACCTAAACTGCAGTGCCTGTCTTTACACCTGGGTAACAACTCTAGTGAAGAACTGAGGGCTCTTTTAGCAAATAAGAAAATATTTTTGAAATTCTTCTTTTGTGCTGCTCCACTTCTAAACAGAAGAATTCTTATTTTTATCATCATGATATTCATATCCTGTGTTTTAATAGAATTTCTGTGGCTACAACATTTAAAATGTAAATAGCACTGCTTGAATTGTATCAAGCATTCCATTGCTTTAATGCTATTTCACATGGTTCAATTTGGGAACAGATTACCTGTTAGTTTTGTGTTACTGCACTTGTTTTACACATCATAGCCTTATTCTCCTGTTTCCAACTGCAACATTGAAACCTGAGGTAGCAATTGCTTTCATGGGGTTAATAAATGAACTTCATGTGGCCTAATTTTACAATTTCTTTCCTGACTTTTCAGTTAACACTATGCAAATATTTAAAAGCAACTTAATGAACTTTTTAGCTCATTAAGAAAAACAAAATCATGTGAATAAAAAAATATTTTTCATCAGCCAAAAGGGCAAAGTCCATTTCATACTTTCACAGATGGATGTTTCTTTTGTCTTCCACAGTTTCATAAGCAATATAGTAATTAGAGATGTTGACACAGTGTTCACTGGTGCTTGTTATTATCCTTTGAGACAGGTTGCTCACACCTCAGAGCTGTTGTCATGCTTGACTCATTGTTGATCTTTTGTCCACATAGTCACAACAACTACACCTTTCTAATTAAAGCTAATTAAACACCCCAACACTGAATTTGCTGTTTAATTCCATGAGTACTTTGCACCAATACATTGACCCAGGATTTAAACCTAACTTTTCTTCTCTTTTATCAAGAGTCTCGTAGTGTTTTAACTTAAAAAAATTAAAATCAAGTTAGATGAACAATTTTTTCCTCTCTATTCTTACAAGGAAATATCTGGAAACAGAAGCAGAGGAGTAAGAGGAGGAGGTGGCAGTAACAAAACATTTTTTGTAAGGAGCACAGGTCTTGCTATGAGAAGAAAGGGAAAGGCAGTTAACACCAGGCCTCTCTTCACTACTCAGTTATCAGTTACTATCTGTAGTGCATGCTGTGAAAATTCAAGAACTCACAGTGAGTTATTTCCTAGTAGAACTTCTTTTGAAATGAAAGAATCATCTGTGCCACGCTGATGTTCTAACTTGAGCACTGTCACAAGTACTGACCTCTGTGGCATAGATTTTGAAGAGCAGCCAAGCAATGTACCAGGTCATCAGGAGAAACACACCACTCAGCCAGGTATGGTAAAACAAGGAGAGATCCAGTAAGCCACTCAGAGTGTCAAGAGGATGTAATTTACTGCAGATAAAATAACCAAGAGGATATAAGTATTTTAGTATTTGTATTATGAAAGATGTCTGTAGCAAGCTGTTAAAGTAGCAACAATTGCAGAAATAAAGCTGCTTTTTTTTTTTTTTTTACAAAAAAAGTTTAAGTGTGTTTAAGATACCAGCTCTTTGATTTTTCAGTAACTGAGGAAATAAAGTTAAGAAAAATTAATGAAATTAAGGAATAAGAAATATGAAATAAGTAATAATGACTACAGTTTTAGTCAATTAATATATTAAGACTCCAGCTTCCCTATTTTAAAACAGCCATATAAAAATAAAGATTCCCCCCACCAAAAAAAAAAACCCACCATAGAAAATCAGATAAAACTCATAAATGCAATTTGGAGGAATTAGCCTTTCTAATATTCTAAAGACTTACAGAGATGAAAAAAACAGGTAATTTCTTAATTACTATCTTAATGACAAGATGGTTCCTACAAGGACACTGGTTCCTTTAGGATTCATTGCAGAAGTGGCCAAAGCTCCCCATGTTCTATGTGGGGAGGCAAAGAACTGAGTCCTGCTAGCAAGCTGGATTTCCTCAGCAAGGCAGCTGTCAGCCACGATTCCAAGTTTCCAGCACAATGTCCTACCTACCTGTCTGTATGGAGATCCATCGTGGTACATATCCATACCTTTGGGATATAACCTAGGGAGTCAAAAAGAAACTCTGAAACAAATACAACACTACAAAACACACACACAGTAGGCCAAGAAGACGACAAAAAAAATAGAATTCATGCAGAGACAAGAGACAGGTCTTGTAACTCACATGGACAAGGAAACAATCTGCCTTTGGGGTTATTTTGTTTTAAGAAATAGAAAAAAGAGAAGGAAAAAAGGCTTCAGGCCAGCAGCTATGCACTGAGAGATGTAGACCTTCTCTTTTATTGCTGCTTCTCAGCAGTGAGTTAATTGTGTTTCCTCACTAACAAAAGAGGGTTAATAGTAATTTAATATTAATTTTCACTACAGCCCAGGCAGCAGCAAAGTGCTTTTAAAGACTTAATGGAATCTGATATAGAACCACTATACTTCCAATTTATCCCCTGATGTAAATAAAGGGATAATAATTCTTGCATATTTTGACATCATCTAGGAGGATAATTACAACCCTAACAAAGCATTCCTGATTTTTAGAAAGTCTAGAGCAATTATCTTAATCAGCAGAGATTTTTTTTGCACCACAGACCAAACTCCATTTTCTTATGAGAGGGAGCCATCCTACCTTTGTTTCCCAAGCTCCCTCCAAATAATATACAGGGCACTTGAGAATAAAGCCAAAGTGCTAATCTTTGCCTAAAAAATAGGGAAGATAGAGAACATTACACACAGTGAAGTCCTGCCCACTGCTGGTGTGTCAAGTTCAGCTCTGGGACACTACATTTCCACTACCAGGCAGTGGAAGCAACAGTCCAAAGCCTGACTGATCAAAGTTTTCAAAATACAGGAATTACAAATTAAAGAGAGAGAATTTCAGGAGCCCTTACCAAAAAAGTAATATGTGACACAGAAGTTTCTAACAAAATATAATGATTCCACACAACTGTGTTTTATCAGGAGAGGCAAAGACCTTCTGAAACGTAAATACTTGTATTGCTAAAACCAAACAAAAGAAATAGTTTAGTATTCCACATTCAGAACAAATCAATGAAACAGTTAATAAAAATAATACAACAAAAAAAGGACAATGTACTTGGAAGCCTGTAGTCTAGATCAATTAAAAACTTAATTTAAGGTAATTCCAGGTGTTGCATTTATTATTTATGCTCCCAGTCTTTCCTGATATTTTATACTCATGTCTAGTTCTTATCCTTTTTCCTAGTTGTAGCAGTGAAAATTGAAGATGGGGTAGATTGACTCCATACACAAGAGAACAAAATAGAGTAGCTCTGTCTAATGCAAAATAAAGAAGAAAAAAAAAGGCATCTTTAATCTACTAGATTTCATTTAGATTCTCAATGTTCAATTAAAATACAGGGAAAATTTAGACAAGCCTGAGTTCCAGAGTCAGTAACCCTCCAGGCAGTGAAACCAACATAATACTGATGCTTTCCTCCAAATAAATGAACTCTATGCTTCCAAATGACAAAAGCAACCCAGCTGGCCATGAAACTATGAAAATGAAACTATGCAAATGTAACCAAAGTGATTTAATTTTTTATTTGACTAAGTTGCACTAGGAAAAAAAAAACAAAAAACAACAAAACAAAAAAAAAGGAGAATTAACAACATTGGAATAGATTTTTTTTTTTAATATTTCAGCTACAAAATGTTGCTTGGTTTGCTGATGAACTGAATGGTCAGCATAATGCAGCAAACATGTTTTTCACTAAAACAACCAACCTTGTTTAAAGACAACTCTTGCCAAATTGGTTGGACTGTGTCAATCTGGGAATCAGGCAAAATTAATGGCTGCTGTGAGGCTGCAGCAACAGAAGTATTTTTAAGATGATGTTTCACACTGGTACAGATTTCTACAGGACTCCTCCAGAGGAATTAATGGAATTTCAGTTTCCATAGCGCTACGCACACAAAAAGGCTTTAGATGTTGAGCTCTAAGCAAGATTTAAGGTGCTATTTAGACTTGAACTGAGCTGGTACAGCTGGAGCTCAGTTATGACTGATAATATGCTGCCTTTTTTTTTTTTTTAACTGTCAAGATTTTCAGCTTTTAGGTGACCCTTGTTGTCAGTTCCAGGAACTGATACCCAGTTTGTGCACATTGTCCTGTAGTTCACCTGCCACCTCAGCCAGCTTTTAACACGCATCAGAGCAGTGTAGTCTAAATGCTAAAGAGTCACAGCATCCCAATTTCTGTGTCCATTTAAAAGGAGCTGAGCAGGAAGGAAGAGGATGAAGCCTGCTGGCATTTAAAGCTGTGTGTACACTTCATCCATCAGTGAAAGCAGCTGCCCACAGGCAACTCCTACTGCCACACTCAAATTATCCAGGCTATTTCACTGTTTCACTTATGTGTCTTTCTACAAAGGTGCTTAAACCTCTTACCTGTATGATTGGAAATGGCAAATAATTCATGTTGTTAATAAGATAGAAAAGACTGTAACTGTATCCCAAGAAAGCTCCAGAAAGTAGAAAGAAGAGGTGATACTCGTTTAGGCACATCTGAGGAACAGCATCTTCTAGGCTAAAATAGAAAACTTAGAATCAATTCTGAGTTCAAAACAAAAAGCTGTTGAAGCCTTAGGAAACTCAAATCAGAAGTTTGATTTTACTTTCCTGATCAGTACATCTGATGATATCTCAGTAAGTTTTTGCTAAAGTAGGAATCCCACCACCTGTTTTTGTAATTTATGCATGAAATATGTCCCATTAACCACAAGACCAAGACTTAGTTCAAGTGACAACCAACTCATCATCAACTTTCCATTAAGAATCCTGGCAATTTAGTTTTTCTGGTCCAGTTATTTCTCTGTGCATTGTAACATTTACAAATGGGGGTATTTTTTGTCCTTTAATAAAGAAAATCAACATACAATTGCTGATTTTTGAGAAAACCCAAATTCCAGGGATTCCTTTTGAAAGAAACAATCAATAAATACTTTTTACAATAAAAGTTCTTTCTTTATCTTTGACACACACACACAATTACCTTTCTGAAGGTGTGCAGGACACAGCAAGAAACTGGAACCTGCCTTTTGTCATGACTGTAGCACACCAAGCAACCAGCATTCCCATGATAGCATGAACAAAGGAATGGATGACTTGATGAGGGTGAATAATTTTTCCTATCAGTGCTAATCGAGAGCATGGTATCGATGGCACAACTGTAAAAAAAAAGCAGAAAATTCATTTTCACTTACTACTAAAAAAACCTTTCATTAAAAAAAAAAAAAGAGAGAGAGAGAAAAACCCACCATTGTCAACAAAGAATTTTTCACAGTCAGGATCAGTCACTAAATTGTAAATGATCATCTTATTTAATACAGGTATCAAAGACAGTTCAACAGTTTACACAACCCACCTGCATAAAATTCAACATTGAAGATGCTTATTACTATTATCACCACAGACATCAGGAAGATACAAAAGATGACATAGGAAGTATACAAGTCATTGAAAGAATCTAAAAAAAAAAAATATATATATAGTTCAGAAAATTGCAATAACACAGCAGCGACACATTAAGTAACAGAAAAGAGCACTTAAGCAATTGACAATAATCCTCTAAGAGCTTAAAGAGAAGTAACGGTCAATGGACTCTAATCCCACATGAGGTCTGCCCAGCTACACAAAAGCATATGGAAGCTCCATAGAAACTATTTTACACCCTTATAGCTGATTTCCTTGTAAGTGAACACTCAGAAGTTTAAAACATTTTTTTTTCAAAGTGAATTAAACTATGGCTCAAATATCACATTTCTCTTCATTTAAGAAAAGCTGCAGCCATCCAGCCACACCAAAAAGGGAAGAAATTTCTTACAGAGTGGTTCTCTTGGGCTTTTCTGTTTTCAAAGGAGGAAGGAAGTCAATTCTCTCTGCCTGAAGCAGCTCAGTGACCACAGGCATTGAGCTTCCAGCTAAACACCTCTCAATTTTCATTGTAGGCACTCAGGGGAAGGTTATTCTCACCTGCAGAGTGGCTGCTTCAGGAATTTCTCTTAGGATTCAGTGCACCATAGAGAAAACTGAAGCTGTTTATGGAAACAACAGCTGCCCAGGGTGGAAGAGGAAGGGTGTCCAAGTACTCAGAACACATAACTAAAGCACTTAACCTGGTTTTTGTTCTTCTGTGAGGGATATACTCACATGAACTTGCAACACTTATTCCTGCCTAGGGTGCACCGTGGCTGCTATGATTGTAACACAGAAACATTTCAAAGGCCAAAGACCATTCAAAACACTAGTGTAACACGATGCCACCGTCAGTTCCCGCTATCTGGGACTGGGCCCAAAACAACAGAATGGAGAAAAAAAAACCCAAAACCACAAACACGTGAGGGCAAAACCAGGAGAACACGGACGGGCACCTACTCGAGATCCAGCGCACCGGGTGGAACAGGTCGAGGCCGCTGAGCACGATGAAGGCCGCGGTGCAGATGGGCAGCAGCAGCACGGACCAGGTGACGGCGGCGGCCACTCGCCAGCCCAGAACCTGCGGGGACACAGCGTGAGGGGACCAGGACCCGCCAACCCAGCGCCTGCACGGTGACAACAGGAGGGGACCGGGAGGGGGGACCGGGACCCGCCAGCCTAGCGCCTGAGGGGTGCACAGGCTGAGGGAACCAGGGCTTATCACCCCAGAACCTGAGGGAAGACAGCGTGAGGGGGCCGGGGACCGACACCATCCGCCAGCCCAGCACCTGCGGGGAGACAGCGTGATGGAACCGGGACCGGGGGGAGATGCGCCGCCACCCGCCAGCCCAGCGTCTGAGGAAGCGCAGCCTGAGGGGAGCGCAGCCCGAGGACCGACCTGCCGGAGCAGCGCCCGCTGCCCGCCCGCCGCCGCCGCCGCTGCCGCCTCCATGGCCGCGGCCCGACCGCCCGTTCAAAGCCGCCGCCCAACGGCCCCACGTGCCGGCCCCGCGACACTTCCGCCGCGCGCCCCGGCAGAAGCCAATGGGAAGGCGCGCACGCCGCTCTCCCCGCCCCCCCGGGGGTGCGCACTGACGTCACGCGCACCGGGAACTACAAGTCCCGGCGTGCCCCGCGCGGCCACGGCCGCCTGAGGGAGCCAGGGGTGGCCTCCGCGTCTAACGGGGCAGAGCGCGGCCCGGGGCGGCGAAGAAATAAAATTATCACATTAGTCCACATTAAGTCCGTTTACTAACACTTTGAAAGCCTCGCTGGCGCCTCGAGGGGGTTCAGTCCTGTCACAACTCCACCATGCCTTGGACCAAACCCTCGCCCACAGCTTTAGAGCGTTAAGATGCTTTGTGCACAAAATATGGATCACATCGCCTTCAGAACGCTTTATTCAGAGGCAAAACAGTGTAGTGAGCATAGACTGAATTAAAGAAAAAACCAAAATAAATTCCCTCCCCCCCCAAAAAAAAAACCAAAACATAAAAAAATCCCAACCAAACATAAAAACCCTTTCTGTTCTGGACTGGGATCAATGGTTCGCTCTCCTCATGGAACCAGTCAGTATCCAGTGAGCATGGAGATGTCCATGGGACATCACTGTCCATCCTGCTGCAAAATACAGCCCCCGTCCTTGAAGTTTCCATGGTCTTCAGTGAAAAAAATCATCTAAACAAAACTACTGTATAGATGGAGGAAGTGGTGCTGTCATCTGAAAGAGACAAATAACTCCCGTGAATACTTCAGCTCCTCACCAGAGGACACAACAGCACACATATTTAGGTCTCAATACTAAAATTCATTACTGTCATATTGATTCTTATTAGGTATCTAGAATTAAAAACTGATTTTGCAGAAGGAAATGCCACTGAAGTTGACCTGGGTGACTGGATTGTGTAATTTTTTATGTGCCTTTTGCTAGGCACATTTGGCTATTTTTTATATTATTTGTTTATTTTAAATCGAATATAGCTTCTATTCAGTAAATACCCTGATTTTCACAAACACACTTGTGGCTGGTGTACTTGGAGTGGCCTGGCCTTTACATGTCTATTAGCCTGCTTCTGGACCTGCTCCACAGAACTATCCAACAGAATTCAGATGTCATCTCCTGCTGGCAGCAGTCCCAGATACCAGGAAGCAAATCCTCAAGCTATCCCACAGAAGGAATGCAGTCCAGAGGGATGGATGGCTCAGGCTCTGAGTCAGCCCTGCCCAGAGCCCACACGGATGTCCCCACACACAGCCACTGCTCTGGAACGCTGTCTCAAACAGCAAGGGGAAAAATCCAATCTGCTTTTTACATTAAAAGGAAAGAAAAACTGGAGTGTAACAGTTTATTGCTTAAGTTTCACTCGTGCAGAATTCAAATAAATGCTTTCGGGTTTTTGTAAGGGGCTGAGTATATTATTTATTTAACTATGAGTCTCTTCACCAAGAGTAAACCTCAAAGAAAAGAAAGATAACCTATCTTTGCTCCTCAGTCTTCTCAGTCTTTACATCTGTACTTAAAACTTACAACTGAAACAAAGTTAATAGATGTTATTTATACATAGACCCCATTTAGCAAAATTAATCCGTTAAACCCCTTTCCATTCAACCACAGTGATGGAGAAAAGTTTCAAGATGTCTGTGATGACTGCAGAAAAAAACCGTTTAGATTGAGTTCTTACCTTATTTAGTGACTCTTTGTTATTACTGTGGTTCCATTGTGAGCAGGGATAATAGGTGCAGGAATATCCAGTTCAGGGGCATCAAAAAAGTATGCCTACATTATCAGAGGCGAAAAAAAATTAGAGAGAAACATACTGTGCTGCCTTATCCCAGCTCCTTCTTTCCATACCCACCAAACACAGCTACAAACACAGCACTGAAATGGCAAATTTGAATCTTTTTCTGTTTTTATCAATTAGAAAGAGTCAATTAAAACAGTACTCTGAACTGTACTTTTAAATTTAACTGTTAGCAGCCAAGGCCTTCGAAAAAGACCTGTAGTGGAAAGGGTTGGATTGCAGATCCAAGGACAGTTTTGTTTTGCTGTTGCCTCCCTGCACACTGAGCT
The DNA here is from genome assembly GCF_020740725.1 of Corvus hawaiiensis. Lineage (NCBI taxonomy): Eukaryota > Metazoa > Chordata > Aves > Passeriformes > Corvidae > Corvus > Corvus hawaiiensis. The sequence continues at coordinate 28,340,467 of NC_063221.1, forward strand.
GTGGGGAACCAAATCTGTCTACCCTGGAAGCTGTGGAAGCTGAGGCCTGGCTGATACCCTTCTACCTAGTTCAACAAGGAAACAAATAATTTAAGTGTTCATTGTGTATTTCAGTGGCATCAGGGTCTTCTGTTTCCTAACACTTACTGTGTATGAAAACACAAACCTGCCAAAGCCCATAAGCACATGCTTAATATTGAACATTTAATCCTTCTAAAGGACTAAGCATAGTACTCATTGGAATAAAGTGCCACTGGATACTATAAAGATTAATGCTTTGCTGATACTATGATGAATTCCAGGTACATTCAAGAGTGTTCTGTGGGGGTTGGACTCAATGACCATGATGGGTCCCCTCCATCTTGGGAGATGTTCTATGATTCCATAATTGATTACTGAATTTATTACCAGCACTGTCAGGGTCACATTGGCATCAATTTTTCGCTACATTTAAAATAACTGGAATTTTTACATCAGCGGTTTTCCAGTGATCAGCCAATCCTTCCTCCCCTGTCCCATAACATGCCACCTGTCCTAGGAAATAGGAGATTAGGGCAAAGGAATGGCAGTGTCCTACCAAACAGCCAACAGCCAGCAGGGCGTGAAGCAGCAGGATGGTGGCCACGGTGGCCACTGCGATCCTGCGGTTGTCGTCTCGGACCGCGGGCCAGAAGGTCATCACCAACACGGACCCCGAGAGGCACAGCGAGAACACCACCAGCACCCAGCGCACCACCTTCTGCGGAATGATCCACAAAATCTGGAAAAGGCAGGGAAAGGGCTGTCAAAGGGGCCGTGTGTTCTGTGACACGCCATCCCTTCCAGCTGATTCGTGCACAAATTAACTCATGCCTTTATCTGACACATCTCTGTTACTGGAGGAAAGAGTAAGAGCTTCATTCCCAGACACAACAAGAGCGAATCCCAAGTTATGCCACTCCCTCCAAGGCCTGTCCCCAGCCAGGGAAACTTGTCTTTGGAGCCATCAACATTGCCTATCTGTTCCCTGGGGACACACACATCCCAGTTCTTGAGGCTGTCTTCTGGGCTCACCAGCAGCACCTTGCTTGGGTTTGCTGCCTCTGGGGAAATGACCTGTCCTGGGCTTTTCCAGCACCCACAAGACACATTTACATTAGACAAGCTTCAAGAAAAAGAGCAAAAGATTCTCCCAGTCCCGAAATTTCAACAAATATCAAAAATATTTTAAGAAACAGCAAATCTTCTCAAGCAGGACAGGTGAGAGGTGCACTCTTTAGCCATACATACCGCGGTGGGAATGTAAATGAAGAGGGAGTAGCCATATACACAAACTATCTCCAGGAACGAGTAGGAGACAATGTTCATGACTTTACTGTTCCTCCACATCAGGAATCCCCAGAGAGCAAGGGGAACAAGCCAAGCATATGCATAAATCGTTGTAGCTGCTATGGACACTGGAAACACAACAAAAGATTTAATTTTCTACTTTGAATCCTGTCAGAATCAAAGGTGTAGAAGCATTCAGCATGAAAACTAAAAAGCTACCTGTGAAGATACTTCCAAAAGATGGAAGCCCGAATTATTAATAAACTGAGAACTTTGCATTTATACCTAGTTTACACTCACTACTCTGCCAGCACTTCAAGTTAGTTTAAAAGTAAAAACTTCAGAAAAAAAATCTCTTGGTATTTTCAATTTCTTTATTACACCTGTGTACAAAATGCTGTTGGTTTCAGTTGGAAAGGAAAAACCACAGAGGCAGGAAAAACTTCGTTAAAAATAGAAATTCAGCTACTAGCAGCTAGTGTCAAATCTGAAATTATTCAAGTGACTGCATTCCCAAGTGGCAGCGTTCTTCCCAGTACATTAAGGATTTTGGAAACAAAGAGAAGCTGTGTTCCTTTGGAGGGACAGCAGCTTCCCTCATAACACAAAGACAGATATCGAAAAACTGGCTCCTCATTCTGAGTTCTTTGGGGAACAGATCAGTGGAACATCTTTTGTTTATTTCTGCATTTGCCAGAAGGTAACAACTTCCAGCCCTTGGCAGGTGGTATGAGTGATAATCTGATCTGGTAATTTTCTGCCTGAGGCCTGCAAGTTCCTGGGAGGCCACAGATCCAGGAAAGCACCCAGCAAAGCACCACGGTGGCCAGTGCTGGGCTTTCACTCTCTGTACAAGGAGACATTCACTAAGGCTAAAAAATAACTAATTATTCCTGCTTGCTCTTCTAAAACCCTGGAACTACTTTATGCTCTGGAGAAACAGGGTTCTGCCAGTGACAGCCCACCTTAAGGACTTGTTTCACATCTCTAAAAATTTAAAGACAGTAATCAATCAAAAGACTCTGCTAAATCAAAGCCGTGACCTGGTTTTATATTACTTCATTTGCACATTAAAAAAAAAAGCAAAAAACACCCCACAACAAAAAACCCAACCAAAAACCCCCACAAATGACTACTTGCAAACCTTTTCTGAACTCAGGCACGTAGTGGTACGTTGGTTTGCCCAGATGGATGAAGAAATTCGAGAGATTGCCACTAACAGCAATGGTGAACACGAGTGTGGCACATATCCAAAATGGACCTTAAAAGGAAACAAAACCAATAGCACACCCTCTGCTCTCCTTTTTTAAGGCTAGCAAGTAAGAAGAAATATAAACTCAGAATATTTAGCACAGAAAATAACTTCTCACACCTTCTACCTACCATAAAGGTCGGGATTGCTGCGGATATACAGCCTTACAAAGTTCTTCCCTGGTACTGGGAACACTGACCCTTTGATTCTGTCCAGGACCTATGAAACGTAAGGATTTGTCTGACTGGCAATGCAAGAAGGTAAAAAACCTCAATGGATAAGGCATAATTCAGACAACAGCTCTCCTCTGGAGCAGAGTATTAACCTGGTATGTGTCCACATCGAAGAAGGTCTGGTAGTACTCAAAAGTCCAGAAAGGGGCACTTTTCTTCTGTCCTGCAAGCAGCTGGGTGGTGGGAAAGGCAACATGGAAAGTGTTACAAGCAGGCAATTTATACATTACTAGCTCATTTACACTGTAGTCACATGATTTTGGCACCAAAACAGCAAACAAACTTAACTGGGTGGTACTTCCTATGAATTATGTAATGGTTTCCTTTCCCCCTCCAGTATCTGTTAGCAGTCAGTCTCTTATCTCCCTGTAAGCAGAATTGTGGCCTGGGATTCTAAAGAGCAGCCTGTTACTACCTGCTGCCACATCATCTGTAACACACACCCTCAACACCATGACATGTTCCTTTTGCTGTCAGAATCACAATCTAAACCTCTTCTCTTTTAAAATCCATTCCTCCTTGTCCTGTTCTCTGCATGCTCTTGTAAGAAGTCCCTCTCCATCTTTCTCACAGGCCTCCACCAGCAGGTGTGAGAGCATTACCTCTGTTTTATCGGAGTCGTCAGTGCCCAGTAACTCATCATCCTCTTCCCTTCCTGGCTCCTGCAGGCGGCTGTGCTGATTCTTGGGGATTTCGACCGGCTCATCGATGCTTATGGTGGTGGCATCAGGATTTGCTGCAAGCAAATTAGCTGCATCGTCAAATTCTGCAAATAAGTACATCACAAAACAGGCGATGATCAAAACACTAAAATTTTTGTTGTCATGGCTCAAAAAACCACATAAAGACCCTGAGACAGTGTAATCGCTAGCTTAGGCATGTTGGGTACGATCTGTTTCCTAAAGCCCAAACTGACACGGATCAAGCTGAACCTTTACTCACTTAATGAAGTGTGAGGCCACCTTTCCTGCCAGTCTGCCTGCAGGATGTTCCAATGGCCCCAGCGGAGCCTGCCCTCCTTCCCTGCCAACAGCCCCGGCCCGAGGACAGCAGGTCTCTGCAAGGGGAGGGAAAAGCTGCCTCTCTGAAAAAATGGGCACTTTTAATATTCTCCAAAAACCGACAAGAAATTTTTTATCAAAAACTAAGGAAGTCTGAAACCGGGGCCTTTTGCAGGTTACAGAGCGCTCTGCCCCTTTCCAGCTGTCACTTTCCACCACACAGGATTTCAGTCCACGATTTCAGTCAACGACGGTTGCATTTTTTAATTCGCCAGCAGCACAATTTCACCTCAGAAAATTCAGGACACCTGACTCCCCCATCCTGACCCCACCTGCAAAACTCCCTGGACGTTTTTATTCTGCGAACGCTCAGAATCGCTGCCAAAGCCTCCAGCGCCTGACGGCTCCCCGAGCCGGGCCCCAGCCCCGCGTCCGCACCTGCGACATCGCCTTTACCTTGAAATTTGAGGTCGTCCGCCGTCGCCATTCATCCGCCTGGATGAGGATCAGCTCCCCGGGGCCCGACCCTCCTGCAAGAGGACAGGGACAGCGCTGGCACGAGTCCTGTCCCCCGCGCTGTGCCAGCGCTGCTGTGCCCCGCAGCCGCGCCCCCCGCCCGTGCCTCCGTCCCCGCCGCACCTCGGCTCCGCCACGGCCCCGCACCGCCGCTCCGCTCCCTTAAAGGGGCCGCGTCCGCCGCGCAGCCGCAGCCAATCAGCGGCGCCGCCGGGCGCCTCTGCCCCCGCCCCTCGGGGCGCGACAGCCTCGACGGCGACGCGGCTGGCACCGGCCAATCAGAGCCCGCGCGGCGCTTCCGCGTGCGCGCTCGCCCGCCCCCTTAAAGGGCTCGCCGCGGCCCCAGCGCGGCTGGTCAGGGGTGCCACCGTCGGTGCACAAATACACACTGGGGCTGTAGCTAAGCATACGCTTATACATCTACGTACACTGCATGTTCTGATAACTGAGAGTTTTATCAGAGAGTCACAGAATGCTTTGGGTTGGAAGGGACATTAAAGATCATCCCGTTCCATCCCCTGCCGTGGTGGACACCTCCCACCAGACCGGGTTGCTCCAAGCCCCGTCCAACCTGGCCTTGGACACTGCCGGGGATGGGGCAGCCACAGCTCCTCTGGGCACCCTGTGCCAGGGCCTCACCACCCTCACAGGAAAGAATTTCTTCTTCATACTTAATCTGAACCTGCTCTCTCTTTGTTTGAAGCATTTCCCCTTGACCTGTCACTCCAGGCCCATGCCAATGGCCTCTCTCCATCTGTCCTGTCTCCCTTCAGGTGCCAGAAGGCCACAATTAAGTCACCACAAAGCCTTCTCCAGGCTGAACAATCCCAGTTGTCCCTGCATTTCCTGCTCCATCCCGCTGATCTTGGTGGCCTCTCGAGGCCTCACTCCAACGGATCCACATCCTTCCTTTGCTGGGGGCCAGCTGGCTATTATATATAATGGAGTTGTTTGTTTGTTTGTTTGTTTGTTGGGGTTTTTTTATCTTTCAGCCCCAAAATGCCAAACCCTGGAGTGCAGCAGAGCCCCAGACCAGGCAGAGCAGGAGGAGCAGGACACTGTTTGCACAGCATCTGCATCACCCCAAGGCCTCAAGCATCAGCACCTTAGTCTTTAGTCCGGGATTCGGGGAGAACACCCTGATCCCGCTCCTCTCATTAGTAAAACACAGACCACATTTGTGGATGAGCCTCACAGCTCTGCAGTGAGCACCACGCATCCACCCTGGCTGCAGAGGATGCCTTTTGGTGCAGCTGGAGGGAGCACAGCTGACAGGATCCTTGCTCACACAGCGACTGAAGTGCAGGCAGGGGACAGTGTGCAAGGCAAGGCAGAAACTCAACCAAACACGTGAACGTTTTCCCTCCCCCTCACCCTCTACCTTTGCCCCTACCTCGCATTGTGCTCCCATCGGGAGCAGCCAGACCTCTCCACCACGATGTTTGGCCCCAGGGTATTCCTACAGAAAATCCTGATTCTTCTGCAGGTTACTCTGTCTGTTGTTGTTGGCAAAACACTGATGATACTGTTCCCTAACGCCATGAAAAGGTACATCCTAAAGATGGGCGAGAAGAGCAGAATGAACCAGAATCCAAAGTTCAGCTACGAAAACTGGGGCCCAACCTTTTTCAGCTTCAAGTATTTGCTGTTTGTGCTGAAGGTGAAGTGGAAGAGGCTGGAGGATGAAGCCTATGAGGGACACCCAGCACCCAACACGCCGGTGGTGACCCTCGGCGGGGAAGTTCGTCACCTCCTGGATTTCATGGCAGGTCAGTACTTGAGCCGTGTAGCTGGGTTTGGTTTGCTGAGAGCATAAATGAGGAGTTTCTGCTGAGGGAACAGGGACAGGCAGCTGGCACCTGAGTGCATCACGTGCACACCACCAGCACTCACTTCATGGAGAAGATGCAGCACATTTACTCCAGCTGCCTCTTGATTTTCTGCTGAAAGCCAAGGTAATAATTTGCTTTCAGGAGAGAAGGCCCAGAATTGAACCGTTTGCAATGATTCACAAGTGTTGGCTGTCGTTCCCTGTCCATACAGAAAATTCCACACCAACTCCCTTAGCCAGCCTAAAGCCTAGAAAGCACAGGGTGGGTTTTTCCAGATCCAAAGTGGCTGGGAATAAAGCAGAAGTAGCTGCTTTGTACTTTGTCCACTGCCTCCCACTGAGATCTCAGCAGAACATGGAATTAATAATTAAGCTGCAGCCTCCATCCCCATGGGAGGAATTACATCCTTCTCTCACTCTGCTTTCCTAATTATATAGAGATATTTATGTAGGAGATGGGACGCAAAATGGAAGAGAGATACACAGATCTACATGAAGGTACCACTGTTATTTAATTCTTTAGGATGTGGATCTGTGTTAGCAGCAGCTTTTAAGTTAACCCCAGCCAGAAAGATCTTGAACAAATTTCATGTAATTTAGCATAACCAGACTAAAAGAGGTGCTTAAAAATCCTGCAAGCTCTCTTACATCAAGGTCTTGCAAACAGATGCCAACACCAACACAATACTGTGTTAATTTGTAAGCAACTGCAGATACTTTTGCCAGTGTAAGGTTAGTTTAATAATAATATATAACCAGAGTTCTGTTTGGACAGGAAATTGCAGAAATACATTGAAAGCATGAAAGCCTGTGATGCATGACTGAAAAGTCTGCAGCTTCCCCTCAGCTCAGCTTGAACTGACACATCTAAAAAAATCTGGACATGAAAAGGCACTGGGACTCTGTCCTTAATGCCCACCCCTGAACCACTGTCCCTGGATAACCTTGCAGAAGGCCATGTTTAGTATTTTTGAAGTTGCTCCATACTAAAGATCCCTGGGAGGCTGAGATTTTGGATCAGTTCCCTATCCCAAAAACGTTGGTAGCTTGAAAATTTGCCCTTGTGATGAGGAAAAGAGAAGCTGTGTGACTGCAGGGTGCCTGCTGCCTGTACTGGGCAGGGCTCCTTCCGGTACACTCCTTGCTGGATGCGGCACAGATCAGAGCCAGGCTAGGAAAAGCACCTTTAAGCCTGCTTTGCAGAGATGCAGAGGTTCTGCTGCTGATTTTAATGACCTAGGAGAGGTTTATGGAATCAGTGACTTAGTGTTGCCCAGGAATCTCTGCACCAGAGGCTCAGTTCAGTCTATTTAGTTCTATCCTTCCTCCCTTCGCTTAACCACAATTTTTTTTTTTTTTTTTCCCAGATAACCGACCTTTAATCCTGAATTTTGGAAGTTGCACCTGACCTTCATTTATGTTAAAATTTGATGAGTTCAACAAGCTCATCAAAGATTTCAGCTCAGTAGCAGATTTCCTTATCATCTACATTGAGGAAGCTCACGCAGTAGGTACAGTACAAACACCACAGTGATGCCAACCACAGCTTCAGATGTGTCATTTCCTCTAGAAAAAAAAAGCGTGTTAGCAAAGGAGGGGGCTGAAAACAGGAGAGAAACCTTCAAATCAAGTGGCAACACCACATCGAGGGCCCAGTTTGTGTCCCTAATTCTCCTAAGATTTTACTCACACATCTGACTTTACACTGAGTTACTCCTGCTGAAGACACCCAGCTCTGTGAAGGACAGAGTTATATGTTTTAAAAATTGCATCTAAGTGTTAGTGCAGCTCCTTTTGGAAAGAGGAAGAAAAGACATTTCATAGAACAAAAGTTAAGTGTACAATGCCAGCATGTTATGTGTTAACAGAAAAAACCCCTAGTTTTTAACATTTTCCAAGGACAAGACACAGACTCCAATTTGAAAAATTTAGCAAGCAAACAATGCACCCTTGTTTATCTACACTGGATTCTAAGTAACACATTGGCACTGCTTTTATCCCAGGATTAAATGTTTTTCTAAAACCTAACATTTATAGTTTTCTAGCAATATGTCATTTTCAGCAGCTGAGAATCAGGTAATGACTAAGTCAGTCATCAAACCCTTTTAACTAGTTTTTACTTTATTAGGAAGAGTTGTGTGCAAATGTTTGTTTGCATAGTTCTGAAAAACAAAGGTGTGTCCTGGCTCATGTGTTTCACTTCTCACAGACCTATAATTTTGGTTTATAGGCTTAATGAGTACAATCAAGTAGAATGAACAACACTGACAAAGCTTGCCCAAATAGAACATATATTCCCCTCCTGGTGTATTTCTATGGTCGATTTATGTGGGAAAATTTCAGCTAAAATCCATCAAATATTTCTGAATCTGGGGCAAGGGGAAAATACAGTTTGATGAAATGAAAAGGAAAAAAAAGCAGATCTTGGGACCACTTATTTGAAAAGCTCTAGTGCTCCCATAGTCTTTCATTTCATGGCAGGTTTTGGTATTAAGAATAAACTGCAAGATTCTTTTAACCTAGTTTTGGGATATGACACACAGTATATCTCCACCCTTGCACCTATTCAAAATGTTCCTTGCTAAATCCCTCCCTCATTTGTTTTAGATGGATGGGCTTTTAAAAACAATGTTGTTATTAAAAATCACAGAAGCCTTGAAGATCGAAAAATTGCAGCCCAATTTCTTCAGAAAAATCACCCTCTATGTCCAGTGGTTTTAGACACCATGGAAAACCTGAGCAGTTCAAAATATGCTGCGCTGCCAGAACGACTCTACCTGCTCCAAGGAGGGAAGGTCATCTACAAGGTAAAAAATATCCACAGCAATGAGCAGAATATAGAGATTTTAAAATTTCAAGGTAACTTGAGACTGCTTTACATTTAACAGTCAATATTTCATTCTGTTTGAGAGCTAAACATTTCACAATGCACTGTAACTGTGGAGAGAAATGAACATGCAGCACAACCAGTCTGAGCCTTTATAATGTACATATTTGATGTACACCCCAGTCTTGCTCAAACATTTATCTTTTGGCTCACTACTAACCCGAGGTACATCTAAGCTGTGAGATCCAGGAACACTTCCCACCTGCAGGATCCAGACACTGGCTCTGTCCCAGTGACACAGCAGGGTGTAACCAGTGCATAATCATCTCCCAGGGATGGCTCCAGTGGAAAGGGAGCCCAGGCACACCTGCCCACAGTTCTGGTGCAGCTGCTGTGCTCTGAAGGACTTCTGCTCTGTCTGCCTGAGCATCACTGTGTCATTTTATTGCCTTTGCAGGGAGGAGTGGGGCCTTGGAATTACCACCCCCAGGAGATACGTGCCATCCTGGAAAAACTGAAATAGAGAAAGAAGAGGACTTCGGAGTAAAGACTATTTGGATAAAGAAGTTCGAGAATAATTTTTCACAAACATAAGACTAAGGAATAAAAAAAGAATTTAAAAACAGCCATAGAGACAAGAAGAAAAAAAAGAATGCTTTATGGGCATCTAAGGAGCATCTGTAACGAGGTCCATTATGTCTGTCTAGAGGCTTTCAAGTGTCATCCTTGCAACACCAATTTCTGTTCTGTAGTAACTTACTACTCTTATACCACATGCAGTAATGTGGGAGCTGGGTCCACTGAGCTCTGGATACCAACATTTACACTTGCAAGGAATATCCTGCAGGATAAACTTCAGGGTGGTGACATTTGCAAGAGGCTACTGGCATGCAAAGCAACTGATTTCACATTACTAGACACATTGCACTTGTATATTTAAAATGTTCCCTTTCACTGACTTCAGGAGGCTTCTGAGCAAGACAATCTCTATCAACATCTGTTTCCATGAGTATTTGTTATGATGGTCCCAGCATAAAGCACCGGCGGCTGTGACCTGATTGTAGAAAATATTTATAGAAACAAGGGATTGAGCTACAATTATTCAAAGTCTATCAAAGCACTTCATATGGCTTCAGTTTATTTCCCTCCCTGTCCTGCCTCTCTCCCCAGGTTATTTCTAAGCATTAGCAGATATTTATATTCATTCTAATAATCTCTGAGTTTGAGCTGATCAGAAAGTTACCAATTTAAGGACCTTTGAAGGATTTGTTTGACAGTAGGAGGTAATACATCCCACTTGCGTAGTTCACACTTCTTTTCTATTTACCTCAGAGCACAAGGGAAGCATTTTACAGGAAATCGAGTTTTAATTCATGTATTATGAAAGCCTGATATAAACATACTAACTTAAATGGACTCAGTTATGCTCAAGTGTTCTAGGCTGACAGTTTAGGTTACAAAATGAGAAAGCTGTTACTACAATTAACAACAGCCCTGTGTTGTGGTTGGACTTGATGATCTTAACAGTCTTTTCCAACCTAAATGATTCTATATTCTCCTATTCTATTCCATACATTAAACCAGCAAGGAATACATACCACATCCATACCTTCAAAAAACCACTTTAATACAAGGGTCTAATAATAAACATGCTCTGCAGGGCAGCTATCAAAATGTAACTTCCTTATAAAAAAATTAAATGGAGGCCCAAATTTCAGCTGGACTCAAGTGTTCTCTGCCGTGCCCTCTGCCATCACCCGATGCACTGACACAAAATGATCAAAGGCAGATTTGATGACAAAACGCAAGTAAGTGGCTTGGAACTCAGGAAGCTGCAGAAGGAATAAAAATAATGTTATTGCATTCTCTGTAGTAACAAAAATACGAAACCACATTTGCAGAAGTTTGTTGGACATAAGGATCTGGATATTTCGGTGTCTGATTTTGAACTGCACATAAATCAAACTCTTTGACCTGCAATTCAAAAAACTCCCATCTCCTCCTGAATTCTGCAGCCTTAAAGGCAGCAATTGAAGGAGGGAAGATTGGCACACTTCTGGAAAGGGCCCTTGCACATTGTCAGGAGCACTAGGCAGGTGCAATTTCATAGCATAATCTACAGAGGAGCAGCTGGGAAGTGCAGTTTCACACCACAATCTACAAATTCCTCTCTTTAACACCAACTGAGCAATAATTGTAAATAAAGACATGTTTGGGTTCTTTTATGGTTTCTCCCCACTTAGTCCAGACATCCCATATCATGAACCACTACTGATGTACACTCTAAATACTCACTGGAAATTCTTCCATTTGGAGCTGTCCTTCTGTGTGTTGCAAATCTAGAAAATATATTTTAAGGTAAATAACAAAGAATAATGTGCAATGCTGTGAAGTTTTCACTGGACCCAGAGTTCAAATACTATGAATTTACACTGCACATAGACATTGTTCTTTTTTATTTTCACAAGGCGATTCGAGAGAATACTTTTTTGCAATATCCCACTGTGTGTATATATACCCTACTCATTACCGTGTTATAAAAGGTCACCCAAGAGGCACTACAGAAAGCCAATCCCCAAACCAAACAATGCAGGAAATGGCACTCTATTACACTATGTAAGCCTGGTTTTAATTTTTGGAACATGAAGTGCACAAGTAGTGCTTTTAGCCCTTATACAGCATTTTACTCTCCAAAGTGCTGCAGAAACTAGCAGTGTTCACAACATTCACTTAAACATGACTGTTACATTAATGTCTAATAAAATAATCATCAAGCCACACTTTTGGATGTCATATGAGAGAGCAGTTGATGAGTTGAAGGTAACAAAGGGTCACTTCTTCAGGGCCAGAAATTACTTCAAAAATACAGACTTTTCAGAATCAGCAATCTAGCAAAGTTGTAAGACAACTGTGTGGTATGTTGAGCAGTCCTGGAAAAAAACAGACCACTGGAATATGTTTCACAGCAATGCTAAATTTATAAACTTCCTACGGCCTACTAAAATAACATTTCAAGATCTATTCAGCTTGTGATCTTACCATGCTACTCATGTTAGAGATAAAAGAAAATTAAATTCTATGTTTCTGAGGAATATGAACAGAATGACTGAATGATATTAAGCAGGACCTGCAGTGAGATCCTTTGTTGAAATCAGTTTTAAAATGAATGCAAAGAGATGGTTTCAAAGAATGTTATTATGGTCTATAATAGTTTCTGAAAATAAACTGTGTTTTCTATATAACTTTCATTACACCTCATTGCAGATATGGAATATTTGGTTGGATTTTTAATAATTCAAGAATTTATTTTCAAGTTTTCTTCTCTTTTGCTAAGAAGAAAAGTGAAAGAAAAGGTGTGGCAAAGTGATAATTTTGTATCAGATAGGCTCCTGTTTATTTGAAGTTAGGTTGTTTTTAGAAAAACACATGGATTGTCTAACTGTCATCCTTTGACTGTAATTTGCAATTTTTAAAATAAGTTTATCTGTGATTTCCTATTAAGCAAAACATGCCAGTTTTCCTTTGTTTAGGGAGGCATCCAACCTTGCAGCTTCTCTGCCTTCTAGTCCAGCAGAAGAATCCCTTTCTCAGCAGCAAACCCTTCCACACACTGAATTCTAGTTTCCTAACAGCTTTAGGGCAATGGAGCCCAAATCCTGAGCTGGTATGAATTACACAGCCTCTAGCTGGGGCAGTGGAGCATAATAATCTGGGCTGAGAGAGTAGTTTAAACTTTTGGTATCCATCTTTCTCAGACTAAAGTAATCTCTAAGAAGTAAATGCAAATCATCATTCAAAGCATGCCCTCATGTGAAAATGTTAATTGTAGACACTGGGAAACAAATTTTTAAAGTTAGTGAAGAAGGTGTAGAACCCATTCTAAAAATATTGGCCAATGTGAGAAGCAGAGAAGTCAAGAGAGCCAAGGGGCCAAACTTGTGATAATCTTCAGGGGGCTTATCTGAACCAAGTGTCCCTCTGACAATCCTTTAATAAATTAAAAAAGAAGTACAACCCATATTAATTTTGTTAGTCTGATCCTCCTTCAGATCTTGACCAGACATTTATCTGATATGTGTCTGCAAATTAGCAAAAATAAAATTCAAAAAAATAACAATTCTTTTAGGAAATAATAGAAACCCTTTTAGCTCAGTACTAAAGAAAACAAAAAAATGGATACAACATGGATAGCTTCAAGTTTCGTCGAGGCAATTTTGTATTGTCATTCAAAATGTTATAAAATTCAGCAAAATGGCTAACTGATACAAGAATTACAAGAATTTTATGTCAACATACATGAAGAGAAAAAGCATTTAAAAACTTGCTGTACATTTTCAGATTTCCCAGAATGGATTATTTTAATCAAAATTAATATGGGCATTCATGCCCTGTTTTTCCTGTTATATCACCTTTACACTGACATTTAATTAAGTTCAATGGAGTTATTTCTAATTTACAATATAGCATGTAAGAAGGATCAGATCCTGAGACTTTAATGTACCTAACATCACAATATAAATAAGCATCCTTCACTGTGAATCAGAAACCTCTAAAATAGATAGAGAGCTTAGTACAGGAGTATCAAAATGTTAGGTAGGAGGGGCTTAGTACTTTTGGTCTTTAAAAACAAAACAAAACCAACCCACCAAAAAACCCAAAATGGCAACAACAAAACCCAAACTTCTACAATATTGTACATATTTGTATTAAGCTTTCTGGATTACTTCTTGGTATGCAGTTTTAATATCCTTCTCTCTTTGACAAGGTCAGGTCTGCTTTCTCTTTAAGGCAGCTCAAGAGATTCAAGTTATAGCTAATTGGTTTGATTATTTGTTCTGTAACCTCTAATTCCCTATGACCTTTTCCAAGCCCATTTTCAATTAAATGGGCCAAACTAGTAAAGCTTATACTGGGCTTTTGGTGAGACCTGTCAGAATGTCTTGACAAATTAAGTGTTCCACGTACTAGGTTGCTTTCAGACCAAATGCAACTGCAGAGTTAATGCTGTTTTTCTTTTAAGGTATATCGTTTGTCTGTACAGAACCATTGATTTTCACAGGAAAAAAAACTACAACCAAACAAAAAATATTTCTTTTTCTATACTATCCATACAGGCTGGTCCCTAAAGATTAAATGTGTGTATATATATATATATGTGTGTATATATATATATATGTATGCATCCAACATTGTAACTTTAATCTTTTTCTTATCCACTTCCCTATTTGATTAAACTACACTGCCTTATACAAGAAGTCCACCTGTAATTGGGATAGAAATATCCTTACAGGGTACAAACATTTCTAGTTAAAAAAAATGGATTAAGAAAACCTGAACTTTTCCTTTAAGCTGAGCCATCATTATCAAGCATGATCATAACAGAGAATTGTTAAAACAAGACAGGTGTAACTGGTGTTTTGATTTAGACTTTACAATTATTATAAATGGCATGACTGCCCTTTATAAGAAAACAAAAAATAAAGCTCCCTTGTCACACCCTGCCCCACATTTGACAGTGGGATGTGGTGTTGACTTGTTTCAGGAAACCTGTTTTCTCTTTGGCTTCGAAAGACCTACATTTGTACTTGTTTTTATAAAACTGTCACTCTGAAGTAAAGCCCAGCAATGATTCCATTATCTAGAACAATGAATGGTTGGGATATGCAAAATGGTAGGAGGAAAAAAGGGGGGGAGAAAAGTGCTTCAAGCAGCAAGTTAACACCTTCCGGAAGGGACTGAGTACCTTCCAATTGACCTTAGTTCATCTGCACCATTCCTCCTAGCACTTGCTTTTCCCACACCACAGTACAAAGCCTTTTCTGTGACGTCATCCCCTGCTAATCACGTGCGCTATCCCGCGAGTTCCTGCGGAGGCTTCTGAGTTTTGGGTCTGGAAATTCCCCGGAGTACGGAATGGGGGAAAACCCGGACTGGATTTTTCCCGGAGTACGGAATGGATTCGGGAGAAAACCCGGACTGGATTTTTTCCCGGAGTACGGAATGGATTTGGGGGGAAAACCCGGACTGGATTTTTCCCGGAGTACGGAATGGATTCGGGAGAAAACCCGGACTGGATTTTCCCCGGAGTACGGAATGGATTCGGGAGAAAACCCGGACTGGATTTTTTCCCGGAGTACGGAATGGATTTGGGGGGAAAACCCGGACTGGATTTTTCCCGGAGTACGGAATGGGGGCAATCCAGACTGGATTTTTTCAGAGCAGTTAGTTATATTATAATTGGAATGAAAGGCAATTTGCTAGCTGAGATTATAAAATATTAAAGGACAAAAAGGTAGAAAAACCTCCCAAATGCTGACCTCTGGCCCAATAAAAGGAAAGTGATAGAGATACTGTTTCCCTTACACAGAAAGAAAGACAAGATCATTCCTGAGAAAGCAGACAAGAGAGAAAGATGAGAGTGTGCAAACTGGCAAGGACTAGCACTGTAAGAAATGCTAGTATTAAATCTTGAGGAGCTGTTAAAGCAGGTGGGGCTCGTTATCTCCTACCATGACTCATCCTTGGTAACTCCCTCCAGGTGTTATCTCTGTTTAATGGGCAATCAAGGACCCACCACGTGACTCACAGAATTACGTCAAGCCATTGTCAGATGCTCCATGCTCCACCCAGGGGGAGGAGCCAAGTATCCCCACCTGGATCTAATCTGGGGTTTGGAACAAAGCACAAGCAGCCCTTAACTCCTGGATTCCCAGAGCTAGCACTGCACCTTCAGGTGAAGACCAAACTGTTTCTACAGGATCACTGCTTCAGCAGGACTTCATCTGGACTGCTACCACCACCCTGACTAACGGAGTGTCAGGCTGCATCCTGACTCTGTCAGTGTTCTTGTGCTATTGTCTTCATTTCTTTTAATTTTCCTATTAAATTATAATTCTGACTTGTGATCTTCCTCTGGTTTGTTTACAAACTAGTACATATTTAAATCACTTAGTCAATATAAATAGCTTTCTTTTCAGATCAGATAAAAGATACGTAAACTTAAAGATCTTTTTTAAGAGTCAAAAATTATTTTGAAAATATCTTGAGATATAATAATTGCCAAGGGGAAAAAAACTCCAATGCATTGTTTGCATACGAAAATCTCAACAAAGTTCCCTTTAACAAAATTCAAAACATAATCATCTGATAGTGCATATCTTCAAGGGTCAGATAAAAGTTTCATATATTTTTTATGAGGCTCTTCTTGTTCTTGTGTTGATAGCAATGGTACAGGCCTGCTGTACAGTGAAATATAAAGTTAGTTAAATAGTGTATTTGTGCAATACACAGGTTTCTTCTACTCCCAGCCTCCCTAAGATGGCCTGCTTTATTTCTATTCTTCAAGAAGAGAGGAAGCAAAATCCTACATAAAAATGTATGAGGGGTTACAGTGATTCTTTGAAAAAGACCAACATTGTTACCACAAAACCACACAAACTCAGGAGTCTTACCTTTTTCAATGCACTGTTCAAAACCCACAGGGTCTTTAGATGTGCTTCTTTCAATCCTTAAGGTCCGCACTAAAATATATATAAATTTGAAATATCAACACAAGTTCTGATTCTTTATTGATAACTGTATTTATTCTATTACTTTACATCCACAAAGCACTTTCAAAGCACTAATTTATTTCTTCTCTAAGCTATGGAGATTGTGGACATGAAGGACAACGGCTTTGTGAAAATGAATCTTTATGTGAAGTTAAATGTTTATGAATCTGTTAAAAGTGGCTGCTTACAGACTATGAGACTACTGTGGGAGCTTTCATTAAGGCACAGACACACACTTTAATATAGCACGTATTACCTACTGTAAGACACAAAGTCTTACCCAAATAACACTGGATGGCGACTTTGCTGATTTTTACACATTTGGGAAAACCAATAATCAATTCCTGTGGGAACATGCCTGTTGTCGTCCAAAATGTTTTGGAACTTCTGTGGAGAGAACAGGACAAAACCCTCAACTGCAGCTTTCCATCTATAACCATCTTGAATTAAATTTATCACAGAAAAATACGGACGGGAAAGGAAGAGAGGAAAGGGAAAGGAGAGGGGTGGAAAAAGACGGTGGGGAAGAAGGGAAGGAGGGAGGAGAAAGGGGGGGGGGAAGGGAAGGGGGAGACATTTTTATTTGCGGTGCTTTCAGCAGTGCCCTGTACAACGATGGGGCCGCTCTCTGGAGGTGTTTACAACTCGCCGAGCAGGCTCTGTACCCTGGCGGCACCACACGAACCCCGCAATGGCGGTGGGCCCCGAGCAGTTCCACTCCGCGGCGACTGGAGCGTGAGGGCGAAGGGCCGACCCCGGCCCAGCCCCAGCGGGCTCCGTGCGGGAGGAGCCGCGCCCGCGCCCCCGCCCGGCCCCTCACCCGTCCGCCACGCTCTCGGCAGGATGCTCGGCATCGCTGGACGTGGCCAGGACGAGAGCGGCCCCCGCCGAGCTCCGGCACCAGTCGGCGGCTTTCATCGCGCACGGCGGAGCTGCCGCTACCGGGCAACGGCGGCGGCCCCCCCCGCACGGCCGCTCCCGGTGCGGGAGCTGCGGGAACCCGGGGCCCTCCCCTGGCTGGGCGGGACCCGCCGCTCCCGCCGCTCCCGCCGTGCCCCGCTCCGCCCCGCCCGCTCCGCCCCGCCCCCCGCGGCCCCGCCCGCCGCCCGCGGGCGCTGCGGGACGGGCGGCGGGAGCGCGGAGCCCCGGCCGGGCTGACGGCGCGGCCCCTCCCGGGGCAGGTAGGTGGGGGCCGGGAGGATGGGGGAACGAGCGGGGCTCTGGCCTCCCTGCCCGGGCGGGGCGAGGACCCTTCCCCCTGTGCCCCTTCCCCTTATTCCGCCTCCCCTTGTGCCCCTTCCCCTGGCGCCCCTCGGGGCTGTGCCCGCTCACGGCGCGCTCACCCCCGGGCACAGTCCGATCCCTTCACGGACCCTTCCCAGCGTGGCCCCCGACCCCGCTCCGGGCTGGACTCGATCCCTTTGCCCCCGCCTCCCCATCCCTTCGGTACCCCCGGCCCTCCTCGGGCAGGGCCCGATCTTCTCCCACCCCTCAGGACCCGGTCCCCAGCCCCGCAGGGCAGGAGCTGAGAGGATCCCGTCCCTCTGCTGCCCCTCGCCATCGCAGCTCTGAGCTCTCCTGCCCCCCGCCAGGACCCCGCTCACGAACCAGAGCCCCCCGGGACCGGCTGGGCAGGGGGCACCGGGAGATGCCCACCCTCCCAGGGAGGGAGGTTCCAGCAGTCTCCATTGCCCTGCTGCAGTCAGACATGTGCCCTCTTCCTCCTCCTCCTGCTCCTGCCTGCAGCAGAGCCAGGCCTGGTTGTGGGGACACTTCCCACTCAACCCCAGCTCCTCTCCCGCTTCCCCTGCCTCCATCCCGGGCGTGGGATCCATCCTGGGCCTCTCAGCCAGCCCGGGGTCCAGTTCCCACTCGGATGGGGTGTGTGGTTTGGTGGCAGGCAGCTCACACCCCTGCTCCACACAGCCTGGCCTCCTTGCACCACAGGGCTACGTGGCCATGCTCAGGGCTCTAAGGGGAGCTGCCAGCTTTGGGGTCTTCCCTGGGTCGTGTTTTCCTCTGCGGCTGTTCTTCACCTGTCTGTGATTTGTTTTTACAGAGCTGGTCGAGGGGAATGTCGTACTGTCTCCACTCAGAAAGCCATTTGGATACTGGGCCAATATACGTGCGTGAAAATGGGAAGCTGCACGTGGTAAATCCGGGTGCAGGCGGCGTACAGAATGTCACTCCCAAAACAAGACCTTTTAGTCTGTTTTCCAGAAGTTTTTCAGTGGAGCTTTGCATGAACAGGGAGGACGATAGGGCAAGGAGGCAGAGGACTGATCATTTCATCTTCACATACACTAAGGAGGGGAACCTCCGCTACTCAGCCAAGTCCCTCTTCAGCCTAGTGCTGGGTTACATTTCTGACAATGTTGATCACATTGACTCGTTGATTGGTTTCCCAGAGCAGATTGCTGAAAAGCTCTTTTCAGCAGCAGAAGCAAGACAAAAGTTCACAGAGCCAGTGACGGGACTGAGAGCTCTGCAGAAGTTCACTGAAGCCTATGGCAGTTTGGTGCTGTGCTCACTGTGCTTGCGGAACAGGTAAGTGTGTCCCCTAACAAATCTTGTCACCTGCCAGGGCTTTCTGCTAGCACACTTCAAGCTTCTCCTAAATTAAATTAAATAAAAATATATTTTGGGCTTATAACACCACCTAATTTTAATGGAATGCCCTGAGCCTTATCTGATTCTTGTGCTTGCTGCCTTTTGTCCCATCCCTTTCCTACAAGTGCAGCTGCAGGTTTCATTTTAAGATACAAATCATAATACAGGTAACAGACTACATCTGTTTTAACCAACAGGGGATCTTACATGGAGGATTCAACCTGCAACTATTTTTTAACAATAATGATCAGCACTTCTGTGGAAATCCATGTGCTTAGTGCTTTCTCAGGCATTTCATGGGATGTTTCTGTAATTGCTGTTTAAAAGCTTTTTGACACAGCTGACTGTACAGATAAAATACACCCTTGCAAATTATTTGGGTTTACTAAGTATAAGCTTGCTGTCCTGTCTCATTCTGGGGGCTCAGAAGAAGATACAGACTTGTGGGTAAGTTGCAGGTTTTGAAATCAGGCAGATTGTACCTTAATTTATTTTTGTTGCCATCCCCATATTGAGTGTACTTTAACAAGGTCCTGATTACAGTCCAGCACTAGTTTTTCCATCTTCTCAGTGTCCACATCTTTCACTGAAAGAGTCTTGCCAAGTTTAAAACTGGTTTATGGTTTTAAAGCCTTGCTCCTACTGAAGTCTTTCCCAATAATAGAGCCCGTCTCTTCCATCTCTGCCCTTGAAAAAGGGATGGTTTATCCAGTTTAAAATCAAAGTACTGGCATATTCATCTGAAGTGCCAAGGGTGTTCTGAGCACAGTAGGAATGTTTGAGTAGAAGTCAATTATCCTTTGTTTTATCCTTTAAACCTACTCCCTTTTTATCTCTAGCACAGATAATTTTATGGCCTTAATTTAGAAATTAAGCTACTTCTGGCATTTTTTGCCATTACAGAAAGCTGAGTTAAGTATCAAGTCTTTGAAATCCAGGAAGTAAGGCATTAAGGCATTTTCTGATGAATGTTATTTCTAAAAGAGCCCACTCTCCTCTCCAGAACCCCCCTGAGCTAGTAATCTCTCTCAAGAACTGGCTTGTGCTCTGACTGACTGTATGTAGTGCTTTTTGCAGAGCCAAATTGCACAGCAAAGGGTTTTGGGGGGTGGTTTGATGGGGAAACTTACACTGGGAGGATATTAAGGTCCCCTTATTTGCATGGACTAAGAGGTGTTCCTGGAGGGATCAAATTAATAATCACCCCCAGTTTATGCAGTGACGATGCTGACCTCGGGGTGTGTCTTGCCATGGGGAATATGAGGTAAATTCAGGAGAGATCAGTGAATTTTGAGCTTGTCTTGCCACAGGGGCAGCATGAGGTGACTGCAGGGGAGGTATTGAGGGCTACGTGCTCATTACTGCATACTCATGCCTGCCATTCTTCAGTGGTTTGTTCCCATCTCTAAACCTCCTACTGAATAGCTCCAGCACAGATGTTTGCGTAGCTGCTGAGTGAATCAGACCAGGGAACCAGCACAGCTAAAAAAATAACCCACTGAGGAAGTGCTGCCCGGGGTGTAGCCGCAGCTCTGGCCAGTCCTGGACTTTTACCACGATCATGTATTTTATTGACATATATAAAATGTAAAATTTTGCCACTGACAAGCTATCCTGTCCTGTTTAAAATCCACATTTGAGGTGGATTTTAAACCTGGATGAACGCGGATTTGTCTATACCCTTCCTAGACACTGAGGAAGAGCAGTTGGTGAAGCTGACTTAGGATAAACTGGGATATTTTCCATTATTCTGAAATAATACAACAGTAATCTCTAAAGAAGCTCCTAATAGTAATATTTGCAAGTTGAAGTCTTGTTAGTCCAATTTTTTGCATCAAAGCAAAACCATGACAGTGATTTAAGGAGAAGGCTGGGAATTCAGACATGTTGTGTGCCAGCTACACGTAAAGAGGTACTTAGTGCAGCTGGGTAATTTCTGTCAATTTTCACATAGATCCTGAGCAGAAACGAGTACATTGTGCTTATGACACTTGAGGATATAGACACCTTCTTATGTGCCTGAGCACCGATGGAGTTTTTTTTGCCTTTGCAGATACCTGGTTATCTCTGAAAAGCTTGAAGAAATTAAGTCTTTCCGGGAGCTGACGTGTTTGGATCTCTCCTGCTGTAAACTTGGAGATGAACATGAGCTGCTGGAACACCTCACCAAAGAGGCCCTGTCTAGGTACCAATTTCTTGAGCTAAAAATGACACTTTCTTTCCTACCACTAAGCAGTTCAAAGAATCAGGCTGAGACTTTAAAGGGAAGTTTCAAAGGCTGCAGAGTGTAAGGTTGAAGATTTTGGTTGTTCATAAAACCTGTTCTGGAGGTAAACAAAGTACAGAATTTATTGTACACAAGGCACATACTGAATCATGAAAAGTACTAAAAATATGCAAGATAATTTACTGTGTCATGCTTTTAAATCAACGTTTTACAATTTTCATTGGCTGGGTAAAAAATATATCTTAGGCATTTGCAACAGTTTGACACTTACGTTTCCTTTTTCAAGGGGGAACTTTATCAGCCAAGTTTTTAACAAAACTAGTGTTCTAGACGAAGATTTCTGCAAGCAGGAGGTTGAATATTTGGTTAGTTAACATCTCAAACTGGTAAATTTTCTATTTTTGTTTGGTAGTAAAGAATGACAAGTTGAGGATTTTGGAAACCATAAGTAGGATGACTGCTGATTGAGGATGTTATGTTGCTCTAAGATTTTGGTGCATTTTGCATCAAGGTTTTGTCTTGAAGTGCTCTGAAGAGAGCACTTTAGTGTGATATTTTTTCCTGAGTTTTGTTAATCTATGTTATAATACCTCATTATTTTCTTAAAATCATTGCTGTATCACTTATCAAATCTGTCCTCTCTCATTTTGCCAAGCATTTTTCTTAGTTTTGAGTGCATTTCAGTTTGGCAGCCTTGGTATAAAGAACTTCAGGGTATAAAGAAGCTTATTGTCTCTGTTGGCAAATGTTTGGCTCTAGGATCAGTTTGTCACTGGAGCTGTGGGAATAGCTGCTCAAGTAGTGCTTCTGTTGAGCTAGCAGGGAAATATAAAGATATTTGTTACTCCTGCTAACCCAGGCTCCTTTGTCACTACTTTTTACAGTGAGCCTGTAGGGGTTGGCATAAGATGACCCTTCTGACACAGAGTTTTAGGACATTTTGCAAAACTGTCTGAAAAAATGACCATAAACTACATGTTTGTGTCTCTTCCTGCCAGCGTGAAAAGGCTTCTCCTGAAGGACAACTCCCTGTCAGATGCTGGCCTGCGCAGGATGACAGCGCCTGTCCGTGTGCTGAAAAAGGGGCTTGAAAATCTGCTAGTGCTGGACTTGTCCTGTAAGTGCTTCATGTTTCATAACAGAAAGAACCTGTGTCCTTTCTGATAAAGAGTTTGTCCTCCTTAGTACTGAAGCAATACAATTAATTTGTTGATTGCCGTGAGCCAAGTGCTCAACCCCAGATTTCACCAGCAACCTGCCAGAAGGCACAGGGCAGACATGAAGTCTCAGGCATTTGCTACTTACATAAATAGTTTTGGGACTTTGAGAATTGGCATTGTAAATATTTGTATTTTGATAATTAAGAGGGGAAAAGTCAGTCTTGTTCCAGTATTAGCTTTTGGAACAAATACTTCCTTGGTATTTTGATCATCTTTTTCCACATCATGCAGCTTAATTAACTTTACTTGGCCTCACAGGTAACCCTAAAATCACAGATGAGGGAATTGGATACCTTCTTTCTTTCAAGAAATTGAATTGTTTGGACATTTCTGGGACAGGTCTCAAGGTAAAAATAATGAGAAAAAGTTTATTGGACAAGTATAATAAAAGTTCTTGCCCTCTGACTGTGGTATTTCCCTTTTTCCCAGGATGTCAATGCTGTCATTAAGCGGCTCCAAATGCAGATAGGCCTGGTTCATTCAAAAGTGCCTCTGAAAGAATTTGATCACAGTAACTGCAAAACAGAGGGATGGGCAGAACAGGTAAGGGGGGGTTAAATCTGCTTTACTCTCTAAAAATTTGCCTCATAGAGCACGAAATCGCTGAATAGGAAAGAACAAGGGATGGAGTTGTTTCAAATGATATTTCTGTAAATTTTTTTTTTAACTCCTTCATCTGTTCTTTCAGACAGTTCTGCAGTGGGAACAGGCAGTTATGGAGTCCATGAAGCCCCAGCACAACTTGAGATCCAGAGCAGCAGCTCTTCACTTCTGTACGTAACTGCATGGACACCACGGAGTTGATTTATTTTCTTTTCTATGGGGAGTACTTCCATACTTTATGGGGTTTTAGTACAAATGGCATCTCAGCCGTGCAATTTTAGCCCTTTGTGTAACTGCATTACAATGTACTTGAGGTTTTTTTATTTGTTAGACTGCTGGATAATTCAAGTACAGCACAGCAGCCTGCTTAGGGCAACATATAACAATTGATTTTTTTCCTTAAAAATCTGAGTCCAAAATATAAATTATATTTTTTCCTCTGGACATTTCCAAGTTGGCTTGGCCAAAACAATTTGTACCACAAAGTTATGCATTTTACAGGAGAATTCTGTTTTTCCCAAAATCTAAACTTGATTTTTTTTTTTTTTTTGCTTGTAGATGGCAAGACACACAGAATAGAGGAAGTAGTCAAATGCACACTGGTGGAGCCAGAAACTAAAGCATCTGGAAACTTGCAGTTTTATAAGGATAAAGTTCAAAATTGCCATTTACCTTTGAAAAAGGAGGTTGCAGGCAGCCACGAATTAAAGAACAATAAAAAAAGAGCTTTGGCTGAACAAGAGAGAGAAAGGACTTCCAAACAGAAGCATCTGTGCCTCACTGTAGAGGACTGGGATTTGTTAAATACCTACTGAGTCAGAAAGAAGTGGGTCTTTTGTTTGTTATTCTCTTGCTGATGAGAGGATTTGGACATATTGAGAGGGAGTGACAAAGGAGACAAATGCTGTTAAATCTGGTTGCTGTGCCATGCCTGTGGGGTAACCTGTGCTGGGGGAGGGATAGAGACAAGAAGGTTGGTACTACTACTGTATATTTTCAATACATAATAATTTTTTCAAATAAAGTTTTTGTTGTCATCCTTAACTTACTCTTCTGATAAAGGTATTTTTCACCAGAACAGCTGGACCTATCCCTGCTCTCCTGCTTCTCAAGGGGCAGGACACGAATCACTGCAGCTCATCTGACATGAAGCTGCACTGGGCTTGTCAAGTGCCACAGGATGTTTACAGTGCTGCTAGAACAGAAACCTCAGCCTGAAAGCACCAGGCTGTGCTGATGGGGCTGTGGCAGAGGGAGGAAGCACAAAGGATAAGCACAGGCCTCTGGGGAGGGAGGCACGAGGCTGTAACACCTCACCACAGTCATTGCAGAAGCCCAAAGTGGAACACAAGTCCCCTTCCTTTCTCATTTTAGCCCAGGACATGAGAGCTGGAATGAGGTTACTGTAGAGATTATGCTCTGCAGTTGTAATATATTCTGCCTGACAAAAATTCACTGCATTTGAGATCATTCTGTGGTTTAAAACCCATTTTCAGTGTGCCTGCAATACACTTAACTGTACTTTCCCATCTGAAAACATTGAGGGGCATTTTGATTCAAATATGAATGATGCAGATCAGCTGTAAAACACCTTGACACTCAGACCTGTTTTGTGTTGGTCTGTGCAGCTGTAATGCTGCAGGTAACTGTTTATCATTGAATTCCTGCCCTGAGTGTTTCCATCAAAACTGGCTGAGGTGCACAGTGCCCATCATTGTCCTCTTAGGCCTCATGAGGCCAAAGATTTTCTCCAGGTTTCCCCTACTAGTGCTTCTTCAGAGGGTATCTTCCTTTTTACACTGTTGTTTACCATAATTCATCACCAAGAAAAGCAGCACATCCTTGGAAACCATGAAGAGGCCAAGAAAATGAACTTCAGCTCAAAAATGCATAAAGAACAAAACCCCTTTGTCTTTCCCTTACTGCTGAATTTTCCTCAAAAAAAAGGACTACACACAAACAAAACAGGCACACTTGCATTCAAATCCTACTTTCTTTTCCCAGAACCTCAAGGCTATTAATAGCTTCCCCTGACAACTACATCAGCTCTCTGCTGAGACAAATAATGGCACAAATTGTGACTCAAAACAGCGGCTCAACGGGGAGGAAGATGTGCAATCTTCCCCCTCAAGCTGCTTCTGGTGCAATTGCCACCATGGAATTTTTGGCCAGCCCTCCCACCATTGGAGATCTGCTGATCTGACCACGGAGAGATGCACATTTTTTTACCAATCCCATTACCTGGGCCCTGTGCTGAGCATGAGGGTTCCTGTATTTTTTTTAAAAGCTGATTAGTTCAATCCTTACTGCACTGGGATAACATTTTACAGGCACAGAGAAAACAAACCCTGCACCCTGGCCAGGCCTGGAGAGGGACAGGTGAGTAAAAGCAGCTTTAACATTCCCCCATGCAGAGTTTTGCCATATTCCAGGTGAAGTGTGAGTCACAGAACTGTAAAGCTATTTATAAAAAGATCTTTCAGATTTCCGCCTGTATCCCAGTGACAAATTAGAAGCAACATTCACCATTGATCTGAGTTATGGTGACAGGCAGAGCTGCAGATCACAGGACAAAGCAGAAATGAGTGAACAGGGGTTTATTTTTAAATATCTATGACCTGGGGTGGCAATGGGAAAAAGATCACCTCATGTTTATTTTGGGCCTAGAAAAGTAAAAGTATTCACTGTAAATGTGGGGTTTTCCTCAGAGACAATGTTTTAGATACAGATGAGATTTTCAAAGGAGCAGAGAAAACTTCATCTTTCTTAAATTTCAGTGTCATGTCCATACCTGTATCCTGAGGACTGCTTTGAAGGCTTGGCTGCCTGATCCTGCCTTGCTGGCAGAGGAACAAAACAAGCAGCAAACGGATCCAGTGTCATCCCACACCGCCCTGGGAGCAGCACTTGATTTTCTGCTGCTCTCTGCTCTGAGGCTGCAACTTCTTTTTCCTCCTTTCTTTGCCAACTTCAGTGAAACCTATCCCAGCTCCATGGCTGTTCTCAACCTGCTGCTGCAAAACTGCACTGCCCTGCAGGTTATTTACTTGCTGGTTCCCTACCCTGGCTGTCAGGGACAGCTACTCTGTCCCCAAAACCCTGAAACTTCTCCAGTTTTCCTTGCCATTACACTCTCTGTGTAGTCCTTTATGGTTTGAGAAGAGAGCAGGAGGTGGTCTGAGCAGCAGCTCCCCACGGTGTCACCCCCAGCACAGCACTCCCAAGGAAGCATCCCAGGAGCATCAACACAGAGCCCTCAAAGTCACTGCTGAAACCACCTGCAGATGTGTTTTGAACACAAATAGAAGCTTCTCCTCCTGCCAGTGAAGATCAGGACTGTGAAGATGTGTTGGAGGCTCACCTCACTCAGCTCTGCTCCTTGGGGCAGTTCTCAGTGTCCCTCACATGGCTGCCTGCAGAGGCCCCAGCACGTTCATAGAGGAGAAACCCCGGCCCAGGGCTGTGCCAGCAGTGGCTGGTGAAGCATCTCCAGCACAGCACAGCATCGAGTCAGTGCTGCCCATGCAGGAAGTGCTCACCTTCACACGGCAGCAGACTCCTGGGAGCTGTCCCACAGATGGTGTCCAGCCAAGGGCTGCCACGCGCCCTTGGTCCTTGGTCCCTGGTCGGTGTCACTGCACTGCTGGGGAGGATTTGCTTGGGCTGGAGCTTCCCAAGCAGGCAGCAGGGCAGGACCCCAAGGCTCCAGGGCGACGTGTGGGAAGCACCGTGCTGTCCCCAGCAGGGTAGGTGCCAGGATTCAGGGTGTGCAGATGAACTCGTCGGACCAGCCCAGGCAGTGCTGGATGCCATCCCGGCACAGCCTCCTGGGGATGCAGGAGCAGAAGTCGTAGTGCACAGGGCTGCAGCTCCACCACTCCCACCCGCACGGCGGGCAGGCGGCCACTGGGAAGGATGGAAAACAGGGAGCTGAAATGCTTCAGCTGCACTGACCCCCTCCCTCCTTCCTTACATGGGTTAAACCTTTTCATCCCCCAGCAGAAAAGCCACTGTGACAACCCTGCGACTGTGAGCCCACCAAAGAAGACACAGGTTTGGTGCTACTCATGGGAGACAACCAGAGTGTGACATTGCAATGACCTTCATGGCAGATAGGCCATCCTGGGAGGAACAACTAACTGTAATTCTTTTTTTCCCCCAAACTATGGAGCTTACTTCGGAGCAGACCTGCTGCTCATTTTAGCAAGAGGAGGATCTCGATGGCTTTGAAGCTGCTGAGACTCAGCTCCCGCCCCGCTCAGAGATGTGCCCATCTGCTGACCAGCTACCAAAGGCCAAAATGAATGGCCACTACTGACTACAGCTACACATCCTGACAAAACTGTTCCACATCAGCAAGCCACAGAGGAGGAGCAGCTTTTGGGTCTGGGAGCAAAGCATGAAGCCTTTCCCCTCTCAGTTGCCACCAGGCTTTGATGCAGAAGCCTTGGCAGCTGGTGGGATTGAGTCTGCATGGTTCTTATTCACACCCTATCCCAGCTATTTTGTGTTTTAGTGGTGGATGCCAGTCTCCAGGCATTTCCAGCAGCATCCACAAGCACCACACCTGTACAACCTGTCTCAATCCATCAGCAGAAAAGGCAGGAGCCAGCAGACAGACTTACAGCTCCCTGTCTCGTCAGAGCAGTCCCCGCAGTCGTTCATCCCGTTACACCTCTGGTCAGCATAGACCCAGGATCTGGGGTTACTGCAGTGGAAAACCAGGTATTCTGGGAGGCTGTGGGGCAAGTCACCTGCAAGGACACACACAGAGGGCACGCTTAACTCCACCAGGCATAGACACACTGGCTAAAATGGGGATGGCACACACCAAAGGCTGCTGTCAGGACACTTCCCCTGCAGTATCAAATGAACATGAACAAATGGGGAAGCTCTGTCACTGGACACAGGAAGTCTGCCCCAGGTTTCTGCTTTATTTAGTTTTTTTCCCCAGGGTGACTGAACAGTAAATTACTCATGTAGGCATACAGCTTCACTGATGGAGGAAAACTACAGCATGGTTTTAAAAAAAACCCTGGGAAGGTCAGAGGAGCTTGGAGTCTTTGATTCCCGGCATTCCTGCTAGGTTTTGGGCAGTGCCATCTCTCAGCATCTGCCTTACAAAGGCTCTACCAGGCTTATCTGCTCGCTTAGGCAGCTGGAAGCACGGAACAGGATTAGAGAAACCGTGGCTGCTGTCTCACAGCTGGAAGACCAGTGCAGGGGGGATGCTTACAACAAAACCACTCACCACAGAGCTGCTCCTGCTCATCCTCTCCGTTCCTGCAGTTGCTGACCCTGTCACAGACCCAGCTGGCTGGGACACAGGTCACTCTGTCATCACACAAGAAGCCTGTCCGGTTATTGGGGGCTGTGCAGAAGCGGTTCACTGAGGGGAAAGCAAGAAGACCTTTATTTTCCAGCATTTTTATGATACAAGGAATAGATCAAGGGGAGTAAAGGGGGGGTTCTGAAATTAATTTTTTGTTCTGGAAATAACCAGGGGCCGGGATTAATCTCTAGTAGGTTCATGGCAGAGTCTGAAAAGCACACCAATAGTCTTAAGTGTGACAGTGCTACCCAGAATTATCCCAGCCCTATGGAGCAGGACAGCAGAGCCAGGGAATGGCTGGTGGCCATTTGGGCTGTGCAAAGCTGGCACAGCCCCCACCACCCTGCTTGTCCCTCTCCTTCCTCCGGGTCTGTGCTGGAGAGCACCACTAAACACACAGTGATGGACATGAGGGCTGTGCTCATGCAGCATCTTTTTTGCCTCCCTTACCAAAACAATAACCACTCTTGGGATACAACCTGGTGCCCGTGGCAGGAGTGCCAGCGCCACTCCCAAGGCCAGGGCAGCCACAAGGACGAGCAGTGCCACGGCAGAGATGCAGAGGTGTCTCTGTGTGCAGCCAGTGCAGGCACCACGTGGATGGCAGTGGCCTGGAGGAGGAAAGAGAGAGGTGAGGGCCTGGGGAAGGGTCTGGGGTGTTTCAGAGGGGAACAGTGCAAGGACACGAGGCTGATGTTTTGGGGTCTCTGCATGCGAGACTGGTATGGGCTGCTGGGGTTTAGGGGTTGATAGCTGAGTTTAAAGAGCCAAGCTCCAGCATTAAACACCCCCTCACAGGGAATTTTGCTGCTTGCAGTGTGGAAGAACCTGTGCTGCTGTTACAGAGCACCGGGATTGAATGGCACAAACGCTGTGTCTCCATCAGAGCTCATCCTGTGGACTCGGATGCAGAAGGATGAAGGCCAAGCCTCTGCCCAACCCTGTGGGACAGCAGTGACACCAAAACATAAGGCAAGTCCGTGTCAGGCTGGGGAAGGTGCCCTCCCAGAGCCCACAACAAAACTCCTCAAGAGGTAAGATTTCATTTTACAGCACTTCAGGCTTTCTGCCCCAACCAGGACTCACACCCCCATGGAATGAGGCTGGACTATCAGCACAAAATGGTGAGAAGGAACTGAAGAGCTGCCCTTTCCCTCCCTAACGACATCTCCACGACACAGCAACCTTCCAGGGACTCCAGCTTTCAGAAAGTCAGGTACATAAATCAAACCAACTGCAGAAGCTAAAGGCCAAACCCACAGTCATTGCAACACAAGGGCAGCACACATAGGAGCAATGCCAGGCACCCACCCTCACCTCAGCAACCTGCACCTGGAGCTTTGCCTCTAAACCAACTGGGTATTTTCCTCCATTCCTTCATATTCCCACACCAATAGCAAAAAATATTAGTGTGGTCATCTCAGAAACGTGTAACCAGTCACTTAAGAGAATCCTGCCTTTATAATTGATTTTGGTATATTGATTTTTGGTATATCTGAACGTAAAAATCTTTAATTATAATTTTAAAAAGCTTTCAAGGAACTTAAAGAACTTTTAAGTTAGAATTTGTCTTAGCTGTGCTTTGTGTTTACTTAGTTGTTTCAGTGTTCAAACTCAAGGGAAAGCACAGCCTTTGCTCAACAGCAAAAGGATCCTGATTCCAGCAACCTCCCCCTCTGTCACACTCAAGCAGGAGCCAAACACAGAACATTTCAGCTCAGAAGAGAAATGGTGAATTACAGCATGTCTGTGTCTACAAAACACCTCTGACCATAAAGCACAACAATTACAGATGGACTTGTGTATAAAATAATGGCAGCGATGAAATGTTGCAACCTGATCTACAGGATTGCTATTTGATTCTGTTTGATCCCACCTTGTCCTTCAGAGTATGGGCAAAATTTGCAGAAGTTTGCCTATTAAGACGTATGGGAAACCCACAGCAAGCTCATTATGACAGACAAGGATCACCTATCATACCACTATACATATGACTGCCAGCTCCAGGCCAACACAGAACAGGTGAAGTTTATTAATTTTATAGTCTGGATATTTCACTACAAAGAAAAGGAGGAAAATCAGTCCAAACAGCCCATAAATCCTGGTGGTATGTTACATTACATCAATAGTTTCAATTGACTTATACTTTAATAATAGAACTCTGCATTTTATTCATTACCTCTTTCTCCAGAGAAGGACTGTGTTGAACCAAAAGTAGCTACATCACCGTTTCTCTAGAAGGAAAGGGATAAAAAGTTGTTTACAGAATCCCACAGCCACACAATCTTTGCCTTTCTAGTTCTCACACCATCTTACCCAGGAATACACCATGTACTCCTTTATTACATACAAGCAAAAGTTGCCTCGGTGGAAACACGGCCCAGCTTTAATTCCCAAAACAATTGATCACATCACCTTTTAAACCTTAATTACCCATTTGTAAAACAAACACTAACCAAGTCCTTTATATCAACACTTCTCTTTTGTATCAAGTTAAGTAGAAGCAACTCAAAATCTCAGAGAAAGCAGTAATAAAGAGGTCAGGCAAATAGCACTATCAAGAACACAAGTACTTCAGAGAACAGCAGGATTTTTCTGAAGGACTGTACCTGGGGATGAGTTTTGTTCATGCTTCCCAGAACTCCAGGGGCCACAGGGAGTTCTCTGCACCTCAGCAGGAGCGATGTTACCGGGATACAAACCCAACAGAGGCAGGAGAGCAAGGAGAGCACTGCACAGGCAGGAGGGGACTGGCAGGGCGGTGGTGAGCCTCTGCTCCAGCCCTCGAGGAAAGCCAACCACAACCTCTGTCATTCTTGTGTCAGTGTTTCACAGCAGGGTTCAGACAAATCATAACGCAAACATTTAGGAAGCCAAGAGCCCTGCTGAGAGTCCGGAAGAGGAACACTCACCTCTAGCTCATCCTGACTGAATTAACCTCAGTGCCAGCTAGGGAAAAGCCCCTTTCACAATGAAAGCTTGAGGGAAGAGTCTGCTCATCTTCATGAAAGTCTCCTTTCTCCACACCTCCTCCCCAAGACAGAGCTGTCACACTGCCCTTGTAGCAGCACTAGCCCAGACTCCTGCCAGATGATGAGATCTCAGGAGAGCTGTGCAGGATACAACCATCTGGAACAGCTTCCTTGCTTGGGCAATGAGCACAGGCTCAGGAAATCCTCCAGGGTCCTCTTTTACTTGTGTGCTTGAATTTCCAGGCCTGCAGGAAGTCTTAGCAGCTCAGCCCACAGCAAACACGAAGTTACAAATACATTGCAGCCTTCTAAGCTGGCTGCAGGTCTTGGCACAGCACATGCAGAGGGGAGTTTTACAGCTTCAAGGATGAAATTTCATGAGCAGGCAGCTTTTCCATGGGGGTAGTGGGGAGAAAAAGCACCAGCATAAAGTTTTTGAGGAGCCCGGGTTGTTCTTGCAAGAGTTTACTAAGAGCCCTGTGTAAGAGCCAGGTCAAGCAGGCCAGCTATGCATACCCTGCAAAACAATCTACAATGAAGAGTTTAAAATGTGGAGTCAGCCCCCTCTTGGAGACAAATGTCCATCTGAGATGTCCAGAGAGGGACAACACAGCTGGGGAAGGGTCTGGAGCACAAGTGCAATTGAGGGAGGGAGCTGGGGGTTTTTAGCCTGGAGAGAAGGAGGTTCAGGGGGACCTTCTCACTCTCTTCCACTCCCTGAAAAGAGGTTGGAGCCAGGTGGGGGTTGGGCTCTTCTCCCAGTTGACAAGCAACAGGACAAGAGGAAACAGCCTCAAGTTGCACCAGAGAAGGTTTAGATTGGACAGCAGAAAAAAATTTCTTTACTGAAAGAGTTGTCAGGCATTGGATCAGGCTGCCCAGGGCAGTGGTGGAGTAACTACTCCTAAAGCCATGTGGATGTGGCACTTGGGGACATGGGTTACTGGTGGCATTGGCAGTACTGGGGGAATGGTTGGACTCATTCTTGGAGGTCTTTTCCGAGCTAAAAAATTCCGTGATTCTACAGCCTGACATCTACCACCATCTGTTTCCTGCTGCAGGATTATCAAAGTCAGCTGTAGCCAAGCAGGGTACAGTTGGATTTTAGAGCAGTTACCCACATCAAAGACTGCTTAGAGTTCAGAAAAATGAGTTCATGACAGCGAGGTAAGAAACATAAGCAAGCTTTTCTGAAGTTTAAATTTTTTTTTTTTTTTTTAATTGCCGAAGATCAGAAAAGCTGAAGAGGCAGCAAATATTAAAGTATCCAATATGATAGGTTATTGTTAATTCTAGCACCTAAAAATCCCCCAATTTCCCCCAAATGTACCATGGCTATTTCTGCCAGCAGTGAATTGCACACACTAAAGAGGGTCACCTCATTTGTGTCCAGATGATTCCATTCTAAATCTGATACAGGCTCAGTTGAACACATGCCTAAAGAGAATATAAAATGCTTTCCACCTGCAATTTCAATAATTTAAGGCCCTTCATTTAAACAGTGGTTTTGAGCAGAGATCAAACCCAAATTGCAGCCTCTGAAAATGGAGATGTCGGTAAGTCAAACATTTGACAAAAAATGAATAGGAAATGACATTTTGCAAAGCCAAATGCCAAGATAGCTTAAAGAGTCCATTTAGATTAGAAGTCTTGAGAAACAGTTCAATTGCTTGCTAGTTATCTGATTTTACTGAGGGAAGATCTTTTGATAAGTTTACAACACTTACCAAATTCCTCAGGCTCTGGCTGGCTCTGGATACAGCAGTGCCAAGTGCCAGAGTGCCACAGGCACAGAGCTCTCTGTGACCCAAGAGCACAGTGCTGAATCACTGGCTGCACTGCACAGATCACTCAGCTGAAATGTCCTTAAACAGCAAACAAAAGACAAAACACCCAATGAAAGCACAAGTTGTTTGCTTAACTCGAGCCCGGGGCTGTAAGCAATGGAGTTTTGAAGAGAAAGTTTTGTGAAATCAAGTCATCAGCCTAACAGAGGTTGTACTGTCCACGCTGGAACAAGCAAAGAGCCACGTCTGCACGGAGCTGCTCCCTCTGCAACCACGCTAATGGTAAAGAAAAACATTTTAACAGACTTGCAAACATTTCCATGAGCTGTTCAGTTAGAAAAATGGGGATTGCTGAAGTCTCTTCTGGAAATCCCAAACACCACAGTGCTAAGAAGATGGGCACTAATCCCTGAAGTAAAGCCAGCATTGGCAGAGTAATTGCTGAACAGGGTTGCACACAGCAGATCTGAGCTCTGGCATCCCCAGCAGAGCGGGGCCGTGCTGGGCTTTGCTTGCGCCAGCAGAAACGCGGCTGAATCGCTGCTGCAGAATCACTGACGGGGATCTCCTGTCCCTGCCAAGCGAGCAGTGGCCCCAGAGAGCACCCTGGCCCTTCTCACAGCAAGGCCTCTGCACTGACACCTACACAGAGGGCAAAGGCTGCTACCACCCAAACTTCTGGGCTGTCCCACTGAAGAGTTCAGCATGAAGAGGTACTGCTAATTTAATTCAGATTGCAGTTGCTGCAGGCTGATAGAAACCGGCTTAAAACAAACATCCTTAATGGGCTGAAAGCTCCTGACAGCCACAGTTAAGAGTGCTGCTGGACTGGGGTCTGCACATTCCTGCCTGATGGCCCCTGCAAGGCCCCATCAGCTGCAGTCACACAACCATCTGCTCACAGCCAAGCTGGGAACCACCACCGAGCCAGGTTTAAGTAAGGGAACAAACACATCACTGAGTCACAGAGTCTTCACACTGCATCACACCCAGAATCTCCATAGTTCTTCAGTACATGGTTTTAAACCTTTGAGGGAATTCTGTCTAATCAACAAAAAGATGACAGTGAATTGGAGACCATGCATTCTAGCCAGCACTCACGTAGACACCCTAAAATAAATCACTGACACCCCCAACTTGCCAACACTGTGGGAACCAGCATATAATAAGATCCATAAAAAACAGGTTAGACATGAGGGATACTGTTAGTTGCTGTTGCTGTGCTAGTGAATCACACAGCAAAATCAGGTCATGTTGCTCTTGAGAGGAAGGCTACAGACAGGCTTTCACACTGAGCCTGTTGTGGTCAATAATTAACCATACCAAAAAGCTATATAGTCAACATTTTCTATACAGTCAATTTTATTTGTCTGCTCTCATTTCTCAGGAATCAACTTGTTTCTGTAAATGAAGTTACAAGACCAGAATAGTTAATCAAGAACAGAAATTAGAAGTCTTCAAAAAACACAAGTGCTAACTTTACAAGCAATTTAAGACTTAAAGGCTACAGTTTGACAAAATAACTGACCATGTTATGTTCTGCACGTGAAGGGATATGTCTGTAAATTTTAACAAAGTTTCCATCTTTCACAAGCTGAGTTCTATCTTACAGTACCTCACAAATGCTTCCCACCTTGAATATTGCCACACCATAGAAAAAATAGATTTCTGTTTTTGGAGACAGGGTTGTTTGTGCATGGACATTAACAAGTACAAAAAAATTCAGCAGATAATTTTATAATATTTTCTCTTAACTACAACAGAAAGTGCAACACTAGAAAGGCATCTCCTGCCTACTTAAAATGTCTTAATACCTTTACAAAGCTAACTCTGACTGTACACATTACATCCTAGAACACACAAGTAAGTTTGAAAGTGTCCTGGCAGAAGTATGGAAAGCATGCTTACAACTTTTGTAAGCAAAAAGACACATAACAAACACCAGTGAGAAGTGATTATGCCTGGAAACAAACAAATTCATGTCTGAATGTCTGAATCTTCTCTACTAGCTGAAAACAAAAATCCCATGACATTTGTTGATTCTGCAACTTTATTTGCATTTAAAGACTGGCTGCTAAGCTTCTCATCTGAAGAACCACCACAATCAATCAGGAGTTGCTAGCTCTGTTAGAATTAGTCTATCGGATCCAACAGATTTAAATTGCAGATTGATCCAGATTGACTTTTGTAGGAAGAGGTCCTGCTTCTTCATGTTCCTCAGTCTTGCATCTAACCACAACAAGTGCAGAGGGTGGGTATCTGTTGAGTTTTTGCTCATTCATGTATTCCAAATCTCCGTAGATGCTCAGCTTCTGAAATATTTAAACAAGTTACTTTAAGACAAAATACTGTGAATAAAATGAATTTCAGTATGCAGCTGCATTCCAGGCTCTGATGGCTGCAGCCCTGCAACACAAGCTAACCCAGGCTTTCTGCAACATCTGAAATTCATGACTAGAACTGGACTTGCATCCAGAAGAAATGCATGAAACCTGCCAGAAGAAGGGCGGATACAGCGTTTGTGTAACAGCTCCTTTGGTGTGCAAACACTGTGAGCCAGGACTCTCTGGGCACTGGGAGAGTGCCTGTGCCCCTTGATCAGACTCTGCACTCACCAATACTGTGCTGTCCCTCTGTTCTCACTGTTGATCCTCCCGCATTAAACCCATACTGGGTCCCCCCCTACACCACTCAACCCTTGGAATAGCTTCATTCCCAGAGAAATGAGAATCAGCCTCCATTTGTTCAGAGTAATCTGAAAGTTGTTGAGAGTAGAGCACTACAAACCAAAAGACATCATGTCTGAGTGAAGCTCAGAGCTCCTATGAGCCACAGGAATGAGCAAGAATGCTCAGCTATAAAATCATCATTTAAATAAACAAAATTGGTTTGCCATCCACAGCCACAAAATAAAAAACCCCCTCTTTCTAACTGAACCTCCCCCAAATATTTCTTAGTCTCTAGACATCTGTAACATAAAAGCAATATAATGAATAAATTCGAAATACTGCAGCTCTGAAATGCAGTACCTCAGATGGAACATACTGCTCTACAGCTGTAGCTACAGTTGCACAACAAATCCAAAGCAGCACCAGCACTGACAGGACGAGCGTAGTGGTTAAAATCCAACTGGAATTTCTGAAATGAGAAGAATGTTGATAAATTTTATAGCCTGAATACAAGACAATGGGACTCTATAAAGTCTGGCTCATTTTTGACTGCCTTTCCTGCCAATTCATTTGTCTCTGGCTCTTCCAGCTACACAGCCCACTGCAGACTCCTGGGTACTCTAATGCCTCTTTGGTACCACAAAAGACTTGCTGGATTCTGTTATTGGGCCCTTAGCATTCTCCTGCTTACAGATTTATAAACCAGTTTTTCTGTTATGCATCTGGGGACAACTCACTGATCCTGCATGTGTAAACTTTTAAGGACAAAGTAAAAAAGCTTTAATAAATACATACTGGGTATTTTCAGCCTGGAAACAAGACATAGCAGTGTGCTACATAACAATCCCAAACAAGTGCTTTGCCCTAAAACACATCCAGAGCTAATGAACAGGCAAAACACAGTATTGATTAAACAGTTCCCAGAACACACTCGAAAAACAGCGCAGGAAATTATCCGTATGTTGTTCACTTGAAATGGAAAGGAAAAATCAAAGTTGGCAGGACAGCCTGCACAAAACACAGGTCCAGCACAGCAAAGCAGCACTAACAGTCAGATACAAAATTGTGATGCTGTGCATCCTGAGCCTACAGACTTGGAGACCTTGAGACCTCCCAAGAGTGCTGCACACACAGAGGAAAGGCCTTTATCCTCCTCAGTGGGCACAGACATCCCAGGCCATACGTACATGGAAAGACACTTGAAGAAGCTGTCGTTTGCTCGCTCCTCAAAGAGTCCCCGGAATGTCTGTGAGCTCCCTGGACGTCCGTCTGCTGAGGTACAACAGCAAAACAGAGGTCAGGAGAGCAAGGACAGGGAAAACCCAAACCCCACACACTGTCTGTGTAGACAGCATAAAAGGAAGCTTTTAAACCAGCCCCAGCTTACAGGGTTCCATTTCCAGCAGAGCTGGGTTTCTACCACAGTTTGCCAAGTGTACACGCTGCACTCTGCACAGTAAATAATTACATTGCAGCTTTACAAAAATTTGCTTTCATATGCCACCTGTAACTTCGTTTTTTAAATTTGCATGACAGGGAACATTTGCATTTACTCTTCCAAAACACAAAGAACAACTTACAGGCTGTTTTACTCAGCGACAAGGATCCTCTTGTATCTCCAGTTTCCTGATCAAGCTGTGGAACATACTGCACTTCTGGCTTTGACTAAAACAAAATAAGGAGTTAGGAGATCCTGCTAGAAAGCTTCCACTGATTTTGATAACTTACATTTTCAGAACTATTACAGAAATTAACCCTAAGACATGCTCCATTCTTTTAAGTTTGAATTTTAAAATGGCCCTAAAGGCAGTGAAAGACTAGGAAAAATGAAACACTTTTGATGGTGCTCCACAGTCTTTGGCTGGAAGGAGCAGAGTTGAAGTCAGCAGCCAGGACACCTTAATCTCAACGAAAAAAAGGAAGCACCTGGAATATGACAATTTTGCCATCATCTGCTTGAAGGTAGAAAGTCCATGAAGATGTTATGAAGCTCTGAGCTGAGTCCATCATGTCACTCCAGAATGATCTCACCAGTGTCAGAGGAAAGAGGAGATGAATTCTTGGCATCAGGGACATTAACTGCAAGCACAACATTAACATTTTTTTCCATTGTTTTTTATTTGAAAAGGACAGAAGTTATGTTCTTGCTCACCCCTTGCCCCATGTCTAGATTTCAGTCTTCAGGAAGATTTATTTTCCATTGAAGAAGTTTAAAAATGAGAAGACACACACGGAACAGAAACAAGTAGGTGGTATTTGAAAAACATGTCACCTACTTACTTGCTCCTGCCTTAACTCAGCAAATGGCAACTGGTTCTGGCATCCAAGATGGCAAGCATATTGTTCATCAGATTGGGAGTATGCTTCAGTACAGGCTGCAAGGGAGAAATTCCCCAGATGAGATGATAAATTCTGCATTTTAGTTAAGAAAACATTCCCAGTATAAGTTGGATCAGAAACAAAGCAGCAGTTGACAATCCCATTTGCAGAGAAAGATATGGCAATCCCAGGGTAGCGTTTGCTCTGAGGTCTAATGACAGAATCAGAGCTTCAACAGGGGAGTTGAAATCTGGCTGCAATCAGAGCAAATGATCACCAACATTACCCTGGCTGAGCTCAGGGATGCAAGTTCTCATGGATCCTCCCACTGCCACTATAGCTTTCCTCTACATATCACATAAAGCATCAGAGAACAGAGATGGAATCCTAAAGAGAACAGAGGGACCATCAGTCCATTAAATCCCTTTGAGGTAACACAGAAGCCATGGTATCACAGGAATATCAAGGGAGTGTTTCCTGCTAATACAGAAACTGCACTGAAAGTACTATGGAATAATTTCTTATGAAAAAGGAAGCTAACTCATTGTTTTACAGAGAGCTTCTATTAATTGCTCACTAGAGATCATAAAGACCAAGAAATCTAAAATATTTGGAGAGAATAATTTAGTTTATTCTGCCCATGGACAAATCAGGCAGATGATATACAGGCACAGCTCTCCTGCACAATTCTAAAGCTTACGTGGACAGTGTTGCAGTAGTGCCTGAACTAAAGAATCAAACCAAGAAGCAACACAGAGGACAGGTGCTCTCCCAATTTTCCAGAGGAGCAAATGGACCATCATAAAGACTAAGAAGCTGGCAGGAAGCATGGCAGCAGCAGCTAAACATCTGAGTGTTCAGTTCATGGCACCTGAGCAGCCATTCCACGCTACAACTGCCACAGAGTCAGCGTTTGCAGGAAGCACCAGAGACGGAATTGAGCAGATCAGCCAAGATGGATCTGCCAAGCACAGAACACTCACTCAGGGCACCCACCAGCAGATTACAGAACATAAGCCAGCAAAGACAACAGTCCCAGAAAGGGGAGTTAAACCAGAAGCAACTGTTCCATTACTCTACATGTGCTCTATTGCTACGTTACCCTGCTTTATGGCACTCTTTCGTGTGTGGTTTGACAACTGCACTGACAGGCTGTATCACAGCTACACACACAGTGTGACAGACTGGAGCATTAGCCCATTTCTGGAGTATTTAGTGCAGTTTTGTAACACATCAGCATCTTTCCATGTCAGGCTTCTGCTTCCCTACCTGAGCTGGCCACAAGCTCTCTTGCTTTCACAAGCCACTGAGAGGACAAAAGCCTTCCTTGAGTGCTGGCCTGGTGCTTACTGGCAGTAAAGATAGAGAGTTCCTACCCTTCATTTCTGAATAAAACATTGAATCAGCTTCCTCAATATTACTGAAAGAAGTTCTATACCATTCCAAAACCACTGTTAGTTAGCCTGTATCACACACCATCCCTGGAGGAATTTAAAGGTGTGGCACTTGGGGACATGGTTTAGTGGTGGGCTTGGCAGTGCTAGGGCAATGATGATCTTATAAGTCTTCTCCAACTTAAATGATTCTATATTTCATCTTCACTGTGAAATCTTTGCTCTAACACAGATAGCCTGAGAGAATTAGTAACCAGTACTTAAAGGTCTATTCCAAACAAAACACGTACTTCATTCCCAAGGGTTTAGCTGCAGGGAAAGCTTAGGATGTAGCCTAGGCCACAAGTTACAAGGCATATTAATATCTGTGTTCTTGCTCCACTTAAAAATTCACTTCTATACACAGATTTTTCAGGAATGGCAAATGGGACTGATTGTCGCAGGGAATTATTAAAAGACAAGTGTTCATTTGCCTGGATTTCCCCCCAGGCATTTTGTGTTTTCTATGACAAACTGTTTATAATAAAATGAAGTATTTCTAATTTATTTACAGAGACTGATGATACTTGAGAAGTTCAGGAAATCAGCAACACTAAGGAGAAACTCACAGAAAACAACCTTCCCCTGAGATTTTTTTTTTTTTTTTTCCAAATATCCTGTACATAGACTTTAAGAAGCTGTTAAACAAACCCAAAGCAACCGAAGGAATGCCACCAATTTAATACCACCCTTTCAGACATTGCAGCTCTCCCCTCCATTATGTCTTCATATGATGGGATGTGGAAGGGGCTCTGAGGGCTCACCAGAGTCGCATTCCTGTTTGGTCCGATTCAAATCGGCGCCATCGTCCACAAACTGACAGATGGAGAAGAGTCGGCAGCCCCGCTGGCAGGCGTACAGCTCCTCTTCCTGGGGAGGCACAAGGACAGGCTTGCATCCCTCCAGTCCACAATAAATTGTCAGAAAACAAGCGTTTTTTTGTTGTTTGGTTGGGTGTTTTTGTGCTTCTTCCCTCCATCAGACCTACAACCCAGCTCAACGTGACGACCCGAAATAAACCCAGGCCAAGCAGCGCTAACAACTTCCGGATTTATTTCAATCAGAGCTTTTCCTTCTGCAGTGGGCAAACCCGGAACAGCAAATGCTATTTTATAATTCCAGGCACACAACTCACAAGCAAAATGAATTTTTTAGAAAGTGCTGTGTTTGAAATTAAGAGACAGCGCTGTAAAAGATTTATTGATGTTTAACCCTACAAAGAGTATCAAATCTCCATTCTCAGAACTGAAATGGTAAAACCCAACAGGAAAGAACAGGAAACTTCTAATTTTTACAGTGTAATACAATGTATCTAATCAGACTAATGACTCTAATCACAACTATGACAGAACTATCAGAGAAAGAGATTATTTTCTAATGTCCTACACAGCATCCTGGTTATCTGCTTATTGCCAGACCAGCTCCACAAACACAAATGTTTATTTATTATATTGAACTGAATGGCAAAAGTGCTTCCTCACTGCCAACCATTAAAATTAAGCAAATATAGAAATCCTACACCTAGTATTTCTTCCGTCCACAGCACCAAGGGGATGGATGTGAACCAAAACCTTTGTCACCGGACTGTCCCACCTCTGACCACACCCTGTCACTGACCCATGAATCAGAACTTCAAAGCCAGCAGCCACTCGAACTGCACAGGTGCAGAACAGGCTCTGAAGTAATTTAACAACAACCAAACACACCGCACCTCTTGTACAACCTGTTGTAAACGACCTGGCCATTGTAACCGAGACCATGAGTTCACGTGCTTTAAAGGCACAAGAGTAGAAAATTGTGAATATAAGTTAAAATTCAAGTCTCACACTGACAAAGTGGGTGTGCTGTCACAGAAAACATCTTCTGTACATTGATATCCAGATAAATCAGTTTACAAATATATCTCCATGACAGTCTCAATGAAGTTTATCTCATTTTCCAATCACAACAAAAACAACTTCCTTCAATTCCACCAGCAGTTTTGTGACAAACAGAACAAACACTAAATGTAAAGGAAGATGTGATTGTACTAGTGAACAGCTCCAACAACACATAACAAAATTAATATTCAAGAACTAAAGTAGCAAAATTCAAAAGTGCAATAAAAATCACAGAAATATCAGCCCTCCTTGAACTTCAAAAGGTCCTGCAAGAGAAACAAGAGCAACGCACCAAAACAAGCTGTAAGTACACATGTAAATTTACTTTTATTTCACACAACTCCCTGCTCCTTCTCTCCATGGTGACACCAGGATCAGCTACAAAATCCTACTGAATTCCATGGGGAAGCAGACAAAGCCCTGTTACCTGATCCTGGCACTGCTCCACTTGCCTGCAGCCTTCCTGTGAAATCCTAAATCTGGGATAAGAGTGCCACCTGCTACACAGCTGCAGCTGATAATGAAGTTTGTTGCCAAAAAAGAACAAGGAAAGATGAGATTTTTAATCCAGGATTTTCCAAATTTAAGCCCGTAGTTCAAAGCTGTACAAAGCATGAACCAACAGCAAAACTCTGAGGTATGAAACTAAATTCCTATCAGACACTTTCGGTATTTTATCATGAGATAAGAATTTCCCATAAAGGCTCTGACGAGCTACTTGTTTGTCATCGTTTATGTTTCATCCTTCAACATCCAGTGCCGCACTGGCACCCTGACTCAGGATCTCTGCGCTGCCACAAACGCAGCACTCTTTTAGTGCCCAAAATATGGAACACCCCAAGCCAAATTACAGTTGCCTTTTTAGGAACAGGAAGAAAAAACAAGAGCAGCAAAACGCCCAAAACCCACAAAAGCCGCAGCACTGACAAAGCTCTACTTTGACAACAGCGCTTCACTGGCAAGCGGCAGCCTGCCCATCTATTTCCATAACGAAGTATCTGTCTTTAGAGACGAGACGGAGCTGCAGGGGGAGAGGGGCAAAGGAGCGGCCGTGCCGGCCCCGGGGAAGGCGGAGGGAAGCGGCGCAGGTGCGGGGAACGGCCCGCCCGTACCTTGGGGTAGGTGTGCAGGGAGTAGGTCAGCTGGCAGGCGCGGTGACACGACGCCGTGTTGCCCAGCACGGAGTCGAAGGCCTCGGAGGAGGCGGCGGGGAGCGGCCCTGCGGCGGCTTCCGCCTGGATCACCAGGAACAGCGGCAGGAGCAGGAGGAGGACGGCGAGGCCTCCCCGCCGCACCGCCATCTTCGTCCCTCCGCCCCGGCACCGGCCGCCAGCAGCCTCTCGCGAGATGTGCCCGCGCCCCGCGCGGGGCCTGCTGGGAGGTGTAGTCCGCGCAGCGAGGCACGCCCGCCCATTCCATAGAGCCTCGCCCCCGGTGGGCACTACCGTGCGGAAAGGACGAGGCAGCGGCACCGCCTCCCGCGCGGGGCCTGCTGGGAAGTGTTGTCCGCACCGCTGGGTACCCCCGGCCATCCCATAGGGCCTCGCCCCTGGTGGGAACTACCGGGCGGAAATGGTGGGGCGGCGGCGGCGGCTTCCGTGAGGCCGGGCTAACATGGACCGGTTCGTGGTGCGCCGTGCCCGCGACCCGCAGAGCCCCCGCCGGGCCGCGCCCGGGCCTCGCGTCTGCCGGCAGGTCACCCTCGAGTCCCTCAAGGCAGGTCACCGGCGGGAGGGAGCGGGGGCACGGCCCGGCCTCCCGGGGCCGAGGAGGGTCGTCAGCCCGCGGCAGCGGGTGCGGCACGGGCGGGGCAGCGCGGGGCGGCGGCGGAGGAGCCGTGTGTGAACACCGGCCCTGCACCGAAATCTTTGCAGGCCTGAGGTGGGATCCTCGCAGGGAAGCGGTTATACAGGTGCAGAGGGCTCTGCT
The DNA here is from genome assembly GCF_020740725.1 of Corvus hawaiiensis. Taxonomy (NCBI): domain Eukaryota; kingdom Metazoa; phylum Chordata; class Aves; order Passeriformes; family Corvidae; genus Corvus; species Corvus hawaiiensis. The sequence goes on from NC_063221.1 coordinate 28,383,966, forward strand.
GCCTTGGAGGGGGTTCCATAACTCGGCGTGGTGCAGGGTCAGGCTGGGCACACGATTCTAGGATAGCCCGGTGGCACCGCCAGTATTTCCAGCTGGCTCTCTTCCCTCCCCAGCAAGGAAATCCCTTCAGTTCACTTCATGGATGTCTTGCGTGAGACCTGCACAAGAGCTGAACCTCTCTTGGTCACTTGCTTGTAGAAACACAACAGCAAAACATTAGCTGCACCAAAAAGTTCATCGATGTGTGGCAGAGATCAAAAGAATACTGCGTAAAGCACTGCAGTTGTCTGACCACTGCTGAATAAGATGCCTCACATCCAAAATACGAGACTTGAACTGTTTGCAGTCTGTTCTGTCAAGGTCTGTGGCAAAACCAGTGAAAAATGCTGCAGCTGTGCAGTGTACTCAGGTCTGCATTCGTGTTCCCTAATGCTTTGTTTCTCACCTTGCTGGCATTATTTTACTTTTGCAGTCAATCTGAGTGGGATTCTAAGGATAATCAGCCACCTCCCCTTTAATCCCTTTTCCTATTTAGAGGCATTTATACAATGGATTCCTTAAATTCAGAACACTTCCAGGAGATGTTTGCTGTTACCTGCCCAGAGTTTGGCAGACCAGGGTGATGCCTCTCACTTTGCTTTCTGGTTACTAGAGTCTTGATTTGCAGGGGTTTTCTAATTCCAAGCAAGTACCCATCATGATCAATAATTCATGCATTGATAACAGCCCCATTAGCTGAAATGAAGGCAGTGTCCTTACTTATAAGAATGTTCCACTTCCCTAATGGCTTTTCTCTTTCCCAGAGAGTTGTGGTTGTGGAAGACATAAAACGATGGAAGTCCATACTTGAGCTTCCTGGGCAACCAAAAGAGAACCTGATGGAAGCTTTGAAGGAGCTGAAGAAGAAAATACCTTCCAAAGAAGTGTTATGTTCCACTAAAATAGGTACATCTGGTCTATCTAAACTGTGAATATTAGGCTGTCTTGTGTCTGCTTGGCTTGTCAGTACACAAAGAGACTAGTCTGGAAGCTTTTTAAGAAATGAGGAAATTGCTGCCAATGAAATATTGTTGATATCAAGCCTGCAGTTTTCACAGCTTGCACTGAAAAAGTCAACTGTCCTCTGATTCCTCCCAGGAAATACTGCATCACCCCTTTTGTGGTCAGAGTTTTGAAGAGCTCTCCTTGGTACCTGTGTGTTTTATTCCTTCTGCTGTCTGTCAGCGCTCATTTATCTGATTTGGCTGAATCCTCTGAAGGTGTGAGAAAATCTCCTCAGACTGGCTTCCTGCATCCTCATCCTGAGGAATCCCCGGCAGATGGGCAGCTCCATGCAAATGGCACAGCCCGATGCCTGCCTCTTTTCCGTAGGACTTGGGGGAGGGATAATGTGTGACCGCATGGTCCCTGGCTTTCCTGAGCAGGGAGAGCATCCCGGCCTTTGTTTGCCATCAGAGCAGGCGGATCTGTATTCACAGAGCCCTGGAAAAAGAGATGTGATCCGCCCCTTTCCCCGTCCTTCTGATCTGTCGTTTCATTTGCTATCTTCAGCTTATTCAGGCTTTTCCCGGGATTTTTCCTGTCTGAATAGCGCCGGGCTGGAAGAGCCACTGAAGCCTAACACTGACATCTCCTGGCCGACAGCGCTCCTGGCCAGGGAAAAACACCCCTTTGGAAGCAGGAAGGTCCCTTTTGTCTCCTCGCAGGGGAAAGCCTCTTCTGCACTGCTAGGCCCTCTCGACAGGAAAGATTCTGCTTGGAGTCACCGTGGTGTTCACATGTTAAAGTGCTACAGCCATCACCAGCAACATCTGCGTCCTTAAAGGGGTTTCCAGTTAAAAAACAGCATTTTTTATAGGCCAAGCTTAAAAGCTTTTACCAGGTCCAGAATCTGTGTAAAAAACTAGTGTAGCCCTGTGTTCCATAAATGTTGCTCCACACCTTGGTGACTTGGGAAGGTGATTTTCACAATTCCTTGCTTATTTCTCAGGCTCCATGCTTAGCTCCTAGTCATTTTGTATATATGTTTGTGTCAATGCTTTGGTTGTTTTGCTGAGACTGCCTGAGTTAAAAACGTGTGGCTCCTTTGGCACAGATGTGATTTGGCTGGTGTCAGTTGTGTTTTTTCCCACCTGCCAGTCCCAAAAGAGCTGTTCCTGTTTTCCAGGTCACACCGTGAACAAGATGCGCAAACACCCCGACCCGGACGTGTCCGGCCTCGCCAAGGACATTTACAGGGAGTGGCGAACCTTCATCAGGGACCACTCCAACAGGCCCTCCATTGAGGTCAGGAGCGACCCCAAGACTGAGGCTTTCAGGAAGAATGCTCGGAAGCTGCTCTGTGAAGCCCTGGAATTAGAGGTACAATTCAGAGGCACTTGTCTGTGGCTCAAAAACTTCCTTCTTGTAGGAACAAGTTAAACCTTTTCCAGCCAGAGCTACTGCCAAGCAGAGTGGGGACAAGACCAGGTGTTCCTATTTTTAGGGATTCACAGCACATCCCTATTTATAAGTAACTCCATTTGCAAGCTAGATAATGTTTTTTGGTTGTTAACCAAGCGAACCTGCTAATTGTAAGCAAGGTGTATTTTGTCATTTCTATAACCTGTCAACAGATTACTTGTGTAGCCACTGCAGTTGGGCTGTACAAGAGAAGGAGGAAATTAATAGAGCATGAAGTTTTTCCTATTAAACAGCTGTAGAAGCAAGAGTGGGACTTTTTGGGTGTTTCCTAATTCAGTATTTGTAAATTTCAATCTATAGCAAAAACGGAGAGGTAAGGTTGACAGTATATAAAGTGGTGATAAATACCAGATCCCTCAGGTATGTTTAACTAAACGGACAAGGCTTTGCTGTAAGGCTTAATAATAGTTTGCTTGGTCTATGAAATGCCATAATAGTTATCCTTTTCAATTTATTCATTAATTATCCTTTAAATGACAAGTCAAGTGTTAAACACTAAAGAATTTCAAAGTTTTGTGTTTGCTGGCTGTGAGAACAACCTCTCCAGCTTCCAGTCTGGTGCAGCATAGAAGGATGGTTTGCTGTAGGAATGCCTCAGAAAGGCAGGAACTTACCTTTGCTGGGTGAAGCTTAGATCTTAGCACAGCTATGCATGGTGTTAGACTGGTAGTAAAGTCTAAATCTGTGGGACATAAAGACTCTGGTACCACCCTAAAACAAGTAGCATTGGGTAAACAAGAATTGGGAAAAGCAGAATTGCCTCTGAACAGGACTCACCTGAAAACACCTGCAGCCACCACACGTGCAAGCAGAGGTCACAGCAGTTGAACTGCTTATAAAGGCAGGGGAGCCACAGCTGCTGCACCAACACCTGAGAGACTGACAAAAAGGAGAAGGGAAGGTGGGGCTGAGTGGGTCCAAGGGGCTTTTTAGTGATGGGTAGCAAAACCTGTGTGGCGAAGGACTTGCAGGAATACTACTTGGCTCACTGGAATCTCCTGCATGCAAAGCATGGGAGATCCCCCATCACAAAAGGCAGAAGTGAAATTAAAACCATTTCTTGAAGGGTGGGGGATTTTTTCCTAAACTGTGCTGAATTACAGGTTTTGGCACATGTTGAAGCAATAACTACATAATTAACATTTAGCAAATCCCTTTCTGCGTTCTTAATTACACCTCCTTCTACACACAGAGAGCCCACATTTCCCTTTATAGCACCAGGCAGAGTTGCCAAGTGTTTGGCATGTCTTAGAGTTGCTGTTGGAATCAAGTTTAAAATAGTATCCAAGGTATCTTATGTCAGCAAGATCAAAAGTGAGCTTTATGGAGACACTACAGCATAGTTTATAATTGCAGTTGAGCTTGATACCCAAAGCTTGTCACAGATTAGTTTCCTGTTGTGATGGCAAAGTACTGCCACCCAGCTGGAGGTGGGGATATGTTCCCTGCCACTGACCACGTTGCCTTGTCCTTTAATTGCTAGGGTGGAATTAAATTGCTCTTCCTGTTACACTTGTGATGGGAAGCAGATTTCCTTGAATCTAAGCTGATTAATGAAGAAACACTGAAAAGCAGCAAACTCCAATTTCAATCAGCTGGCCTCCTTATTAAATGTAAAGATCTAATTTTATACTTTGCTGTTTTCAGATTGATCACCCACTGGCTGAAAATATTGAGCGCGAAGCTTTTCATCTCTGTTCCCGCCTCATTAGCGCTCCGTATCGCAGGGCCGTGCGAGCCCTTGTCTTCTCATTAAAGCACAAACCTGAGACCCGAGCAGGAGTCAAGGCTGGCACACTCACTGTCCCTGCCTTTGTACAGAGCCATAAAAAGTGAGGTGTTGAGAACTTCCTGTGCCTGCATTTCCCTGGAACTGGGAGCCCTCCCTGTGGTGAGGGGAGTGCAGGAGGGCTGACTGTGTGTGACTCCCTGGCACCACTCCATGAACTGGGCTGCTGGAGGGAAGAACTAATGATGGAATGGGTGCTGTAAATCTGACTTGGTAAAAATCCATGTGGGCTTGTTGCAAGGAAAGTTTCTTCTACTCTGCTGTATATTTTCCATCCTTGCTGACTCACCTGTTTCTCTCTTCTGCACATTTGTCATAGCTCAGTTTAGCTCCATCCCTGATGTGGATCTTCAGGTGTAATCAGCTGAATAACCCTTTTAAAGGAGCAGCTCTGTGCTGTGCTGGTTGGAAATACTGGGAATTCAGGGTAATTGGTCCATGGAAGGGGATTCCTAGTGGATAATTGCAAACTCTGGTTAGCCCTAAGTCAGCCATGACTGCTGCAGGTGGGCCCTGCCTGTGGCAAGAGCTGTTTTGCCAAGGTGATTTCCCTTTGCTGCATTCCAGAACTGGATGCAAAATGGATTTCAGTAACTTCCATCATCTCAGCCATCCTGTGATTTGGGGCATTTTCTAAAGCCCCAGGGTATAGGTGCTATCTGATGCCTCTGTTCAAGGAGCAGCTCACTCAGCCTTCCAAACCTCACTCATGATGTAAACATGGTGCTTGTTCTTACTGTAATGTGAAAGAAAACATGTAATGAATTTTCTAAATAAAATGAAATACTCCTTTTACAGGCTTTTTTTTTTCCTCCAAAGGAACATGGTTCAGAATGTTTGCGTGAACAAATCTAAGCAACAAACTATTGTTTAAATTCTTTCTAGTTATTGAAAACTGGAAATCTTGTCGCTATATTTGCTCTGATTTCTTTCCTGCCACAAGTTGTCTCCTTCTCCATAAGCTATTACTGAGGCTGTTCCAGGCATGGTGTTCATGTCTTCACCTAAAAAATGACTGACTGCCATTACTTGGACCTGCTAGATACTTTTTTCTTCTGTAGACCCTTAGCAGAAACACCCAAAATTTACTTGAGGTGTTGAAATTTAATTAGATAATTGCAGGTTCTCTTAAAAATATCTACACTGTTTTGTTTGCTTGGGCCAGTCCAAGACCAGTTTTGCCTGTACACATTGAAGGTGTCCCCAAACAGCTGAACACAGAGGTTTCATTTGTAGGACGTTAAGGTTAGGTGTGTTGGAGGCAGAAACTGGCAGATCCTTGAGTGGTGATGGTGTGGGTAATATTCAGTAAGATGTAATACTTGTTGACCAAGCTATAGCAAGAAATGGGAAAACCCTCAATTTCTTACAAGCAATCAGCTCCATTCCCCACTTAAATAGCTTCAAACTGCACAGCTGTGATTGAATTTGTGTATCCTGGACTGTCAGGAGGGGTTCAGGATCAATGAATGACACAGGTTTTGCATCAGAGCTGCAACGCCAAGACCTGCAGTATTTATTTTTAGCTTCCTGTTCCTGGTGCTGGGCTGTGTTTTCTCTATTTGGGTAACATGTGAGAAGCAAAATTCCTGAAAAGGAGGAACTTCTGGTCTAAGGAAGGCCAGGCCAAGGAAGTTTCCCGCACAGGTCAGATACAGTCTGGCTGTGCCAAATACTTTTCATTTAGAAAGTAACTTCAGGGATGCAGAGTTGCTGCACACGAGCAGAAAACTCCCCTATAAACTTCCTCTATTTAATGGTTGATGTTTTTCCCAAACTTGTTTCAAAGGAACCCAAGTGTAAAGCTCTGGGTCCAGTTCCTTTATCTTGATGTTAAAGCTGGCAGTAACATCTGGGCTGAGGATTCACAGACTCAGCTTTGCAGAAAACTGACTGGAGGAACTGGGAAAGAGTCCAGAGAGTTGGACTCAAGACCCACAGCACAGGAGGGATTCAGGGAACAGGGAATGAACGCTTTAAGGACAAAAACAGAAGGGAAGGTGGGGAAAGGAAACAAAAACAGAGATGGGAAAGCAGTAGGCCAAAAAGGGCTTCGTTTTCCCAAAGGGTGATGCTGAGTATGACAACAGGATACTTGATACCTGCCACTAATGAAGTTTTTAATTAGTCTATAAAAACAGATTCCCTCCATGGGACAGTGTCACCTGCACACTGTTTATTTATGCCTTGGGTTACCTGCTGAATCAGTTTGCTGGTCCTTGGCTCTTCCTTCCCTCCCGTGGGTGATGCAGCCCAGTCTTCATGCTGGGGAAACCCGTCTAGATTAACATGGAGGATGAAGGGGCTTTGTGCTCAGTTTCTCTGGCATGGAGACTTTGAAATCGCTGGTTCCCTTTTTACAGGGGAGATGTTAAATGAGGGAGGCACCCAATCTAGAGAAAAGTTCTTATTTTTCCCTTTTTTCTTCCAGATTAAGCCTATCCCACAGATTCCTTTCAGCAAAGGGGTACATACGTAAAGCTGGCAGACCTCTAGAGAGCTGTTGCACCCAGTGAAGAGAGGAGGGAAGCACCTTCTGGAGGTGTCACCTCCTGATCCCCCTCCCCATGCTTGGGGAATACAGGGTGGGCTCAAGGCAGCACCAGGAGGGATGGAAGAGGGAATTCACTCCTGCCAGAGCTGACTTCTGACCCTGCCTTCTGCAGAGTAGATTTGGGAAGGCAGTAGGTGACAGCTTGCTCTGTTCCCCATCAGCAGGCACAGCTCAGGAGAGCTTTGTCCTGCTGCAAATTACTTGGGTGAAAGAAGATGGGAGTAGACAAGACCCTCCCTGTCATTTGGAAAAGAGTGCGCAGCAGCTCACCAGCTTTCAAGAGGTTCTTCAAAGGTTTCTTCACAAAGAACTCAAACTTTTAGATCTCATTTGCTTCCCTGGCAGCTCTGTAATATGAAGGGTTGGCTAAACTGGCTCTGGATTAAGAGACATTAAGGCAAGGAGCAACCAAAAATGCCCTTTGGAGCCCAAAGGAGGCTCCAGGAACTTCCCTCCCAGGGTATGTTATGGAGCAGAAATTGGGGGCTGGAGCAGTGAAGGGACAGAGGGAAGCAGAAAAGAAGAGGTAGAGGGAGGGAAACACACGAGGGAATTCCCCAGCCCAGCTGACCACAACCAGCAAAGCCCTGCTCCTCCATGCAGGGCACAGCAACATTCAGGTGGATGGACTGGCACCTCACAGGAGGGGAAACTGAGGCACAAAGGAACTCTGACATGTCCCTGGAAGCAAAAAAAGGGAAGCCCACACCAGGGTTACACTGCAATTAATGATGCTCCAATTCTTGTGCTGGCAGTCCCCTGAACAACATCCATGGTCTCTGTCTATTAAACTAGATTATGGAATGATCATTGCTAATTATATATTATTATCTAGCAAGCAGTTATCTCACTATAAAGGGTGCTCCTATAATGGACAAACACCATTCCTCTAGCACAGCCAGCCCCAATGGCAAGGAAAACAAAAAAGCCAAAATAATTTCTGCTGTGGCCAATATTTTGCCTAAGCTGGAATGTTCACATTGCAAACACTGCACTCCTGTCCCAGACAGAGGGAAGAGGAGGAGAAGGGCTGCAACATGCAGAGCCAGCCAGAAGGAGAAGGCAGGATCAAATCTGTACCCTCCAAAGCTGCCACAGAGACATGACTGTAAGCTCAAAATCCAGCTGTGAACTCTCCCACCCATCACGGAGCACTCAGCCTCCACACACCAAAATCCCCACGAGCAGGGCCCTCGCTGTCCCCGGGGCTGTGATGATCAGGAAACAGGGCTTAAAATAAGCTTGGAAAACAGCTCCCGGTAAATGCCGTCATTGCATTTTTAATTGTCCATATGCTTGATCCATTATGTTTTCCCAGATGGCTGGGCTGCCTGACTACTGCCTCCTCATCTGTGCCACTGTGGCCAGGGTCTCCAGAAGCTATCTGGATCCCCAAGGCAGTGACACCCTCATGGCAGGATCAGTGTCACTGTGGCCAGGGTCTCCAGTGGGTACCTGGAAAGCTTTGTCCTTCCCAGCACAAAACCACAAACACAGACCCATCCATGCCAAGCTCCTGGAGAGCCATGACTGGCTTGATGGCAAAAGTAGCTGGTGGCCTCCTGGCCTTATACACCAACCCCCAAGAAAACCACCCTGAGGAGCAGCAAACCTGCCCCTGCTCCATCCCCTTGTGCTTTCCCAAGGGCCAGTCCCTGTTAAATTACCAAAAATGTTTGAGGAGAGGATGCAGAGGATGCACACCACCAGCATCCTCAGTCATGGGGCTCAGCTCCAGCACTGGCTCCCTGGGTGTCACAAGCATCCCATTCCCAGACTGTGGGATTAGAGTATAAAAACTGAAAAGACAAATAACACCCTGAGCAGAGGAATAGGGGAAGAGGGAAGAAATCACTGGAGGACCGTGGGTGTCTCCACAGAAAATTTATAGTGAACATTCCATAGAATAAATCGCCTGGGAAGGGGTGGATCACGACACCCTGTGCTTGCTGGGCCCCCCAGTGGGATGCCTGGTCCTGCCCAGTGCCCAGGGCCTCTGGGAAGAGGGAGCTTGTGCCAGCAGCAGTGCTCATTTTGGGGCACTTCCATCATCATTGTCTTGTCCAGTGCAGCAGCACAAAAGCACATCCCGCAGCAGCACACCCTCACAGTGTGACACATCAGGAAAACCTTCCTGGTAAATAGAGAAAACACAGAGAGCATGGCTGAGATTTTTCGGATATTTTAGCACAGCTTCTCTGCAGCAGGAGCGATTTCCCCAGGGAAGGAGAGGAATGAACCAATTGATCCCCTGGGGGCTCTTGCAGTCCTGTTTTCTATGATCTACAATTTTCCAACAGTTCTTCACCGGATTCGCACGCAGATGTTTGCAGAGGGATAACAGAGCCTCTCCCTCCCGCACAACAGCCAAGCCTTTGTCTGCTCCAGAGAGACACGACTCCACGTCCATAAGCAAAGCCAGGAAATGGGGTGGCTGCATCCAGCCCGGCTCAATCCAATCATCATGCTCTAAATAAATAATCAGATGAGCAACGGGAGTGCTGCCCGTGCCCGCCGCTCTCCCGCTTGCTCGGGAAGCACCAGGCAAACGCTAAGGAGGGAAACAGAGGCCTGATGTGTGAGCACCACAAGCATGGTGGAGGGAAGGAGTGCTGGTGATGGATTCCTGGTATCTGTTCGCCACTCATCTGAGCAGCTCTTACATGAGAAGAAGGGTTTGTTTCAGGAAATTACCTGGGCAGTGCCCCTCCTCTGCTAGGCTCTGTCCCCAGCCGGCTTAACAGAGGATGCCATTCCTGCAGGGCAGAGAGAGATTGGATCCCTAAATCTAGTGGAGAGGCTGACACATGGTAGAGGATGATTGGAGGCTGAGGAGAGTGGGTGTTTGGTGAGGACCAGCGGCTTTCCTTGCTCCAAGTGGGATGACTGGCTCAAGTGGCTCACTGCTGGTGGCAGATGCAGCTGTGAATGCCATCAGAAACAAGTGGGTAAAGGGCTTTTGGAGGCATTCAAGTTGCATTAATCACCCTGTCCATGACTCCTGCAGGCCTGGGAGTGCTGGGGACCCCCTTGACTCAGGAGCAGAGCTGCTCCCACAGCTGCAGTCCTGCATCCGCAGAGATGTGTGCAGGCGAGCACTGCACCCAGGGATGCTCGAGTGGTTGTGAACTGGAGCCAGAAGTGGAAACCCTCCCTGGGGCAACCAGGTCCAACTCCTTATTTGAGTGCAACACCAACAGCTATCCAGTAAAGCCTTTTTTCCTGCAAACCACAGGGTTCTGGAGGCTCCAGCTGGGCGAGGAGGTGCCTGTCCTGCAGGCAAGGGCTGGATGCTGCTGGGTGCTGTGGGCTCCCCGCCAGGCACGAGCAGCCGCAGTGCTCACCTGTTTCAGCAAAATCTGGGCCACCAAGAAGGTTAATTATATCTTTAAGTTTCTTTCAGCTGTCAAATCTTGTAACTATGGTCTCAAGCTGACAGTTCTACACCCAGCAATTAAGCAGCAGCGAGGCTTTGCAGGCAGCGGGGGGGGCTGGCCTTGTTTACCATCTCTGCACACAACAGGCTCTCAAAACATTCCCTTAATGGAGCTTAACCGTGCTGGCAAATATTTCCCTCGGAAATCTCACATTTGCCGATGTGTTGCACCAACAAACGCCAAATCAATCCAGGCTCCGATAACGAAGGCTCCTCATTAGGAGGCATGCGCAGCTCTGTGCCTTCTTCCCTCCCCAGACACTCTCTCAGGGCTGGTGCAATCCAGGAGGAAAAGCTGCTCGATCATCATCCTATTCCTTTGCTGCTGCTTCCTCTGATGCTCTGATGTACAGAATTCTCCCAGAGGGAAGCAGGACATCAGTCAGGGCAGCCTTTCACTGACAGGACTCTCCTATCAGTCCCTGCTAAATGCTGGATTCAGCAGCACAAGGGGTTTGCTGTGCCCCTGAATGACCACACTGGGACACTTTAGGATCTCTCCATGCACTGCAGTGTGTTTCACACAGGCTGGAGGAGGAGGGGTGGCCTCTTTCCATAGCAAGATTTCATGTGGCTTTGACACATGCTGGCTCTGACCCACAGGGATGAACACAGGCTGCTCTGTGACAGCCACTCCCTCTTGGATGCCAAAGGGGAATGTCCTTTGTGCTGCGGTGGCAAAAGAGGCAGGCAGGGGTTATTCAGCCATCCATCAGGGCTCTTGGTGAGGATCCCCAGTTTTCTGGAGGGGCAGACAATCACAGGACTCTTTATTGTCCTGCTCTCAGGTGCTGAGCTCACCTTCTGCAGGAACCACGAGTGGAGGTCTGGTGTCACTGAGGTCCCAGGGGAGCCAGCCCCTCCTGCCAAGGTTGTCTTTACAGGGTTACCAAAACCTCCATGCTCCAACATCTCCCCAAGCCATAGCAGGATTTGCCCATATTTTCAGACTTCAGGAGTAATGCTGTAGAAAGTTTGCAGCCATGGACACTTGGATATGCTGTAAAGGAGGAAAACACAGAGGAGAAGAGGATTTTTCTCCTCCCCTCCAGCTGCTGGTGGCTGAGGCGCTCAGATGAGTCCTGCAAGAAGGTGAGACAACATGAGAAGATCAAACGAGGAGCTCCAGGGCACAGCGAATGCATCTCATCACATCACCCACAGATACCCAGAAACATCACCCGGGAGCACCTACATGAGCTACATCTGCGTGTGCCAGGTGGAGATCCCTATAACACAGCTCCACAGTTCTCCCCCAAGCACGGGCCGGGAGCACAGAGAACATTTGTTGGGAATATAGCTACATTTGGGGATGGTTTGTACCTCCAAGAACTCAGCTAGAAATAATTGACAGGAAGATTTGCAGCCATCGGCAAACAACGTTCCCTTCCTGAAAGCAGCAGCACTACAGGGAAAACAAATTGAAGCAGGTGCGGGAAGAGTTAGGGAGTGCAAGAATTGCATTCCTGAGCCAAATGGACAGATTGAGACAGAGGAAAACAAATTGGGAAGGGAAACGGCTGCCTATTGCCCAGATTTTTCAGGCACTTGGAGAACGTGGAGGTTGGGTTCACGCTCAGTTTCAGGGCCTGGGAGCTGTGTCTCTGTTTGGGCAGCTGTGTTAGGGCTCAGCCTGGGGTGAGGGTGGATTTTGGGGTGCCTTTCTGCCCCAGGCAGGACTGCAGTCCCTGGAGCCTGGAAGGAGCATCCTAGAGAAGCACCAGCCCCACCACTGCGATGACCATGAGGAGTCCAGCCAGGATGCAGATGCTGATGAAGACGATGTCACTGGTGTCCTGGCTCTTGATTTCACGGGTGTCCATCGCTTCCCCCTCCCGCTGCTGGGCATCCACCAGGTTTTCTGCCTGGCTGAGCCTGGGTGGATCAGGGCCAGTGATAAGGGTCACTGAGGCTTCCTTCCTCTTTGGCTCACACTGCACCTCATACTGGTGGATGTCCTCCTGGTCTCCCACTGAAAAATCGAGGTAGAGGGTGCTGACGATGACAGATGTGTTGTTGCGTCTCTGCAAGACAAGGGACACGGCTCCTCAGGGTTTTGGAGGGGCTGGCCATGAATCAGGCCAGTATCTACTGGGAAAATGTGAGAGGGACCAGGAATACCTCTCTGCAGCCAGCACAAGGCTAACCATGTACACAGCTTGCTTTAAAGGAGGGTTTGCTGACTGCTTACCTGGGATTCACTGCCACAGGTGTCGAATCTGGTGTGTATTTTAAAGTTCCTGCCAACCACCTGGGCTGCACAGGAGGGGGTCCCCAAATAAATCCTACTCCTCTCCAGCTGGGCCAGGGACTGCACAGGGATCTGGATGTGGAAGTCTGTCCGGGTGCAGCTGACGTTCATGGGCACAACTATTGGGACAGAAAACAGGGTGCACATGTAGAGCAATGGTGACCCCAGTCCCTCTCCATCACTCCTTCTAGCACTGTGTTTGGCCTTTCTGGATGTAGAAAGGATCCACACAGGGAAAGAAGCAGGGAGGAAAAATACCCCCCTCTTTAGAGTGAATCCTTGCTCAGCTTGAACTAACCACTTGGGCAATATGAATTATTGAATTATTCCAGCTCCCTCTGAATCTCGGCCTTATGAAACTGGGAAGATGCAATAAAATCAATACGAAAAAATAGTGTCACTTTCCTTCGCTTAGTGCATTATAAAACCATTAGAAGATTTACCAAATAACTAAAGTGCATTAGATCAAGAGGGGAAAGTGGATCCTCTCTCCTGGTGTGAAGGCTTTCATTCAATGGCCATAAATCACACACGCCCTGCCCAAGCCATGCCTTTTGGTGGGCCTGAAAGGGAAATATCTGCATGGCTGAAGGGCTGTGGGTGTGGATGCAGAGACTGAGGTGCCCCTCTGCATCTGCGGGCTCCTGAGGAAGCTGGTGGCAGGGAGAGGCTGGTGTGTCCGGTGGGAGCAGCTGCTCTCCTGGCAGTGCTGGCAGCTGGGTGTGCCACGCAGGATGTTAATCACAAGCAGATGCCGGAGTCACTGGGCAAACATAGCCGGCAGGCTCAGCTCTATGGAGGGAGGCTCAGTTTCACATCCAAGCCTTTGTCCTCCCCTAGCATGCATCTGGCAGTGTGTACCAGGGGATGCAGGAGCCTTGGGCAGCTGGGAGATGTCACACCCCTCTCTGTGGTAGCACCCCATTTATCTGTCTGCAGGCTGCTCCCTCTGGAGCAGGGTTTCTCCATGACCAGTCACAGACACCAAGATACTCTCCCTGCACACGGCTGTAAACAGTGAGAAAACAGTGGGACAAGGACAGGGACAGACAGCTCTACTAAATGTTCAGTACCACTGCTCTCCCTCCAGAGGCTGCAGAGGCTCAGGATAAAACTCCATCCCATCTCTAACTCCAAGAGCCACATACCTCCAAATCCTTTCTGCTACACTGGAAATAAGGAACAATTTTGCAGCTGAGGGATAAAACCTAGGCCAGTCCCTGCATTGCCTGTGCTGCCAGTCCAGCAGCCCTGCTCTGGCTACAGCCCTCTGGAAAGGCTGCCCCTGGCTGAATCATCCCTGACCCACAGGTCAGCTCGGATGTAATTATCTTGAAATACAACAAACGCCATAAATTTGCTGGCGTTTGAGGTGCAAAGGTTGGCAAATAGAGGAGGAAGGTTACACACCGCTCCTCCCACCAGCTGTGGACATGCTGGCTGGGACACAGGGCATGCCAGCAGCAGGGATGTGCCAGGCAGGGCTGGCCAGGTGGATTTGGGAATGCTGTGCCCCGGGGGTCCTGCCCTCCCGTGCTGCTGCCAATGGAGGAGGGGATATGGTTTATGTCTGCCTGCTCAGCTGTGTGCTGGCAAGGCCGGAGCATCCAGGGGAGCAGGAAACAAGGTTGTGATGTTTGAGCTGATCACCTTCTCTGGGGCTTTGGCCCATTAAAAACCCCCTGGTTTTCTCTCCCTCACACCCTGAGAGAGGAACAGGAGCACAGCAGTGGCAGACACACAGAATTCGAAGTTGGAAAGCATCTCCTGAATACTAAACATGAAGTGGAGCTCACTTGCCACGTCTTCCTCCACCCCATCCCTAAGGAGCCATGGGCTCTGCTCCTGCAGACAGGAACCTTCACTGATGATCCTTCTGGAAATTACATGGTCTCAGGCATGTCCCAATGGAACTAAAGCACTGAGGAGCACCCAAGTGGGACCTTACCTCCCACATAGGAGATGGAGAAGCCCCTCTTGGCCGTGTTGCGGTCAGTGTGGAGGACCAGGAGCAGCCGGTTGCTGCGGGAGGTGATGGGAGCCAGGCTCTCCCGCCCACACCACCGTCCCAGCAGGGATCCATTCTCAGTGCCACCATCAAAGGCAGACAAGTGATCATAGTCACAGCCACCTGTCAGGCTGCTCCGGCCCTCCAGCTCCATGTCCAGGAAGAAGACCTTGATGCGGTAGCCTGGGGGTAGCTGGATGCTCCACTGGCACTTGAGGTTGTTGGGGTAGAAGTTGGGGTACTGAGGGCTGGAGAAATTCCCTTTGATGGTGCTGAACACCTCCTGGCACTCACCTGCTCAGGGAAAAAAGGGGAAAGGAAAAATCAAAAGCAAACCTGAAGCTCCCTGGGTGTGGATGAGTGATCAGTTGTTTTACTGCTAAAGGATGCTCTGCCCTTCACCTCACTGCTCCCTGCCTTGCATTTGGCTGACGGACAACCAGCGCTTTTGGGGGATGGAAATTCCCAAGGTAGCCAAAGTCATATAGGAGCACATGGGAAAACCCATCTACCCAGGGAATGGCATGAATAACAGAGAAGGGTGGCTCTTGCTCAAGAGAAGGACAGCCCAGGGCTTGGAATAGCCACAATGATGCCATTTGCATTGTGTGATGGCTTACACTTCACACCATCATCTCATGGGATCTCCCCAAAGATCCCCCATATCATCTCCTCTTGCTGCTGGGAGGGAGAGAATCCCCACCCCAACCCAGTGCCTGTCCCCATGTCCTTCCCACTGCCCCACCACCCTGAGACCCCCGCACCCGAGTAGAAATGGGCCTTGAAGCCCCTGCCACCGATGTTGAAGTCCGACTTGAAGACGATGAGGAGGTGCGGGGTGGAGGAGATGGTGCGGGGCGGGCGGGTGCTGCCGCAGTAACGTCCCAGGCGGGGGGCAGTGACGGTGGGGCCATCAAAAAGGGCCACATAATCAAAGCCACAGCCTTGGCCCCCCTCCATCTGGAAGTCAGCAAACACCAGGGTGAGGGGGCCACCACTGCTGGCCCCCCCGATGCTCCAGCGGCACTCGGCATCGTTGGGGTAGCTCTCGGGGTAGCGGGGGCTGGTGATCTCCCCAGAGAGCCCCGTCAGCTGCCCACCGCAGGCATCTGCAAGGAGGCAAGGATGATGATGAGGGCAGTGGAAGAGAATGGATGGACGGATGCTCGGTGACCACCACCCCTCCCTGCTACCTTTCCTGTAGGCAGCGGCAAAGCCGTGCTTGGCCACGTGCCGGTCGGAGCGGAAGACCACTGCCATGACGTGCCAGGCGGAGGAGAAGGGTGGTGGGGGCCTGTGGCCACAGAAGGTGCCCAGAAGGTTGCCCCGGTCCCGGGCAGCCCCATTGTAGACCTGGAGGTAGTCGTAGGCGCAGGCGTCATGGTACTCCAGCTCGAAGTGGCTGAAGGACAGCAGGACGGAGGAGCCCTCGGCCACCACGATGAGCCACGTGCACTCCGTCTCGTAGGGATACAGCCCCGGGAAGTTGGGGCTGGAGAAATTGCCAGAGGGTGCTGAAAGCACTCCCCCGCATTTGATGCCTGAGGGACACAGAGGTGGGTGTGATGTCCCCTTTCCAGGGGAAGCCCAAAAGAATGGAGACAGGATGCACAGCACCAGCTCCATCCCATCACCACACTACCAAAACACCAGAATCCTGCAGACCTCCACTGGGCTTGTCCACCCACTCTCCCTGGAGGATGCGTGTGCCCCCATCACCTTTCATCCCTCCATGCAACCCCTTTGCCCCATGCTGCCCCTGTGGGGGCTGCAGCAGGGCTCAGCTGTGCCCTTGAGCTTGTCCTGCCAGTGACAGCACAGCATCCACACCTGTTTAGGGCAGGGAAAAAGGAAGCTGGGAGTGAGTTTTAAAGGCTCAGTGGTTCCAGGCTCGCCAGTGCCCCAGCTGCCCAGCCCTTCAGCTTTGTGCCTCCCACTGACCACGCTCCCTCCATATAATGGTGGTATCAGAGAATTTGAGCTGGGAGAAACAGGGGTGAAGGGCTCGATCTGCTGAACAATGAGTTATGCATGTAGGGATCGATTTCCTAATGAAATCTTTATACTGAGACATGGTTATTATAAAATAAGGCTGAGAGGGGGCCGGCTGTCACTTGCCCCTGGGTCTGATTAGGGCTGGGGTGAAGAGGCTGATACAGGGGGTACATACATCATGTCTGGGAGGGATGCAGACCCTGCATAGCCCCCAGGAGACATGTGTGGGTTCCCAAACAAGGCTGGGCGCTCACTGCCATCAATCTGGGCCAAGTATATTGCAAATCAATAGTCAGCCTGTGCACATCGCTTTTCATCGTGCTCACTGGCATGGTGACCTTCCAGCAAGGGGGGTCCTGGGATGTGTGGGATGCAGCACCACGTGTGTGTGTCTGGCCAGATCTAAAATCACCTTGCTAATTGCTGGGGATAGGCAGTGAAGTAATATGGGGCTGGTACGGAAGGAATAACGTTGTTGAAATAAATACCCAAGAGGGGAGCCTGCGGGAGAAGTGAGTAGCCACGGTGCAGGCAGATGGATGGATGAAGGGCTGGGAGCCTTGGGGTGCTCTGGGAAGCCCAGGTGCGTGTAGGTGGGGTGTGAGCAGGTACCACAGGGCAGTGGTGTGGCCTCAGGAGCACCTGCACCAGGGTCAGGGATGGGTTTTGATTTCTGGCACAGCCCTTCTGTGATAAAGGCCCTGCTGTTTTTGGGATGGGGGATTGCTTGGCCCATCCTATCCCCTGAATTACTGTGTCATCTGCTAACCCTGCTCTGCATCCTGGGGGACGTTTCATCCGGATAAGGTGAGAGGTTTATTGCATGCCTGCCACACACACATACCTGTATACATATAAATCTGTAGGCGTATACAGATTTATATAGGCAAGTGCAACTCCAGAAGCTAACAAACCCTTCACCAAAGCACCTGTACACCACAACAGGACAACCCCTACCTGCAATCCTCAGTAAGGTAAGCATGAAGCAGAAAGCCAAGCACGGAGCAGTGTCCCACACTTGCTGCCACACACGGCGACTCCAGATCCCAGCTCCTTGCCCCTGGCCTGAGCCAGACCCTCTCCCTGCTGGAGAGCTGGAACCCACTGGCACCCCAGAGCCACTGTGGCACCTGCAAACGGCCCTCCCCTCCTCAGGGACCATGGATGCCCATCCAGCCCACTGGGAGCTGGGACCAGGCTCTTACCTCTGCTGGGAGCATCCTCGAGAGCCCCGCAGAGCACGGCCAGCACTGCCAGGCAGCCCAGCCCTGTGCACCCCATCCTCCAGCAGGCAAATCTCCCCTCACCAGTGCCTGAGCATCCTTTTGGAGCTGTCTATCTGGGAGGAAAAAAAAAAATAAAGAGAGAAATAAATAAAAAGCAGGAGGACTGTAGAATTAATAGCGGAATGAATAATTCATCGCTTGTTTGAATTAAGAGCAGCAAGGTAACTTGATCTATTCCTCCCTTCCTTCACTCAGTTTTAATGATCTGGATCAAATGTCCCAAGGATTTACACTATACCAGATACCTTGTCAATACACTATATTTAGAAGAGATATTAATGTTTCAGAAATGGTGTATAACGGCAATAAGTCTGGGCTGACAATATGCCCTTAAGGGGCTATGAAAATAATTTAGCTCGCCAGGCAAGCCAGCGAACCAAAATGGGAATTTCAGACTTACCGCGGAAAAGCATCTCAGGAATTAACATGATTTATACTGCGGCACCCAGTGCACAAAGCCAGCTGGTGGTAAAGGCTAGAGAAACAGGGAACAGGATTGAAACGCGGCCGCGTCTCCGCGCCGGCTGCCCAGTCAGCATCCCTGCAGCAGGAGTCCAGGCTCAGCGGGATGCTCAGCCCGGGGAAGCGGCAGCCGTGAGCACTAAAGATAGCAAATCCCACCTCCCCCGAGGAAGATTAGAGATGAATTGTGACTCATGGGCAAAAAACATCGATTATTATAGAACCTGCTAAGGCCTTGGAGAATTGCCACGTTCTTCCACGCTGGCTCACGCTACTTCTCGCCCAGGCTCTTGGATGCACTCGGCTGAAGGTAATCAAGCCTTTGGGTTTGGTGGGAAAGATGTGCTCCTTGTGCTGTGCCACATTAGCTGGAGAAACCCCAAACCCAACAGCGGCTCAGTTCCTTCCCTCCCGCCCAGGAGAGAAAAGACTTTCCTGCTGCCACAGCCCACACCCACATGAATGCCAGGAAACAAAATCCCACGAGGGCCTCCCAGCATGAGGGACCTGTGCTAAAAAAGTCACCTTCAAAGCAGCAGGGAGAGAAGCAGTGAGTACCTCTAAATCTCAGGCAGGAGACAAGTTGCATTTATTAATTAAGCAATGAGGATCGATGCCTGAGACATTTCCTGTGGATTAATGATGGGCTGGGAGGTGCTGATGGCCTGAGGTGCAGCTAAAGACCATTAATACCAACTGGTCATGAATCCCCAGGAAATGCTCCATGCCAAGGTCGTTAAGTGCCTGCATATATTTATGGGGAATAATAACAACAATAATATTTGTACAGGCTCTCTCCCCACTGCCCAGCCTTGCTGGAGCCATGCCGAGGGCTACTGGGAGCATTGGGACATCCCAGCCAGGAGCCTGCTATCCTAAGCCCAGCTGAGGCAGGGAACATTGGGTTCTGTCCTGGGGCCTTGGGCACTGCATCACCCCACCAGCACCAGGACTAAGTGCACAATGGAATGAGGAGGAGCAGGGCAGCTCCCCCTGTCCCTGGGCACTGTGTGAAGATCCTGCCCCAGTGCAGGCTCTGGGAGATGCTGTGATGCTGGCACATCTCCTGCTGACCTCCCAGGCACATTACAGACCTTAATTAGCTGCTTCCCTAATGGCTTGGAGAGGAGGTCTGTCCTTGTCAACACAGCAAAGATGCAGGAGAGGTCTGGCCATGGCACAGGGGTCTCTCCTGGTATTCTCCATTGCCAGAACCCTGGTTCATCCTGGAGGAGTGTTCAGCCCTCCCAGCCACCATCCCCTGGGCTCGGGGACAACATGCTCCCCAACTTCTGTGTCGCTGCACTATGGAGCAACACATTCATCCTCATCACATTCATCCTGGGCAACACCCTCTGTCTTCCAGCCTTTCCAGCACTGCCTCAGCACCGAGGCAGTGCCCAGGACGCTGGTACCTGCACAGCTGCTCCTCTCCCTCCCCTCAGCTGTACTCTGCATCCACGATCCCCAGGAGATGGGGGGCCAGGGCTGTGCAGCACAGCAGCTGTGCCCCACTCCCAGGAGACGGCATCCATCAACCACCAGCACATTCACCCTTCTCCTGACCCGGAGATGGCCATTCCCAGGGCCTGAGCCCAGGCAACCCGGTTGTCAGCTGCAGAGTGGGGTGAGAGGGCAGAGGGAGGCAGGCGGAGAGTGACATGCAGCAGGGAAGCAAAGGAGCCAGGCATGGAGGTCCGGCTGGAAGGGGCTCTGGAACAGCCCAGGGTACTTTGGCACCGGCCACAGACATGGTGGGTGATTTCAAGGTGTGCCATGTCAGGGCTGCCTCTGTTCCTCTGTGGGCAAATTTATAAATCATGAGTCAAAAAGGCATTTGATTCATTTAAACAGAAAGGACGTCATCAGGACTGTGAGACTTCAGAGAAGATCAAAGGTTTAAAAACGGTCCCCAGGAGAAACGGGAATTATTTAGGCAGGAAATAATGAGATGAAATTAAGAAGGTATTTAGGCTGCACATGAGGAAGAAGAAAGGAAGCGAAGTGAAGCCCCTTCTCCCGTCACAGCGCTGCACGGGTGGCAGGGGCTTCCTGGGGGCAGCCAGAGATCGGGAGCACCAGCAGCAGCCCCCCACCTGGAAGGAGAGGCAGGATGTGAGCCCCTGCCCCGGCTGGGCATCGGCTGCCCACCCGAGCTCACACACCTCCAGCTCCACAGATGCCCCAGTCACCAAGAGCACCGACACCGATTCCCCGTGAAACTGCACCATGGGGTGGTTCTGGGCCTCCGAAGGGAAGGAAACCTCTCATCTTCCCCCGGCAAGGAAAATTCTGTCCGAGAGCCTTTCCACTCCACATCCCTGCGTTTGTTTGCAGGAATCCACGCCATCCTCTGAAAGGGGCTGTCCTCATGGGGGATGGTTGGGATGAGGGGACTCGTGTAAGAGCCAGCCTGAGAAACAACAAAAGGCGGGAGGGGGAAGGGAGAGCAGGGCAGAAAAATAGAGAACAAAGTGCCTGCGAGCGGTTTAAAGGCTCCTTCGAGTTCCTGCTTCCAAGGACATCATCTCCCCCATGGAGAATGTCTCGCAAAGCCCCTGTCCCCTCGGGCGGGACATGCCCCGCTCCTCCCGCTCGGCCGCAGCCCGCCCTCGCAGGATGGCAACCCGCAGCACTCACAGCTTGCTCCGTCTCTCACCACCCTCCCTTTGAGCCACGAACAAAGACGGAGCTGCGCGGCAGAACGGCCGGACCAGCTGGGTAGGGTTTAACCATCGTGGCCCATATGTGCTGAAATACCCAGACATATTGGGGTTGTGTTTAAAGGAACAGTCCCAGCTTTCACGCAGAAAGCCGGCGCTTTTCCAAGGCGAGTGTGAAGTTTTTTACCTTGGGCCTTGGCAAAAAGGTGGGGTGGGGGTTTAGCAAAATCTCAAAACGACATAATATTTAAAGCAAGAGGAATAGAAGTAAGATTTTCACATGCTTAATATTTGCAGAAATATTTTCCTCCATGTTCCTAGCTAAGGCCAAAGTAGGGAAAGTAACTGGAGAAAGCATCTCATTATTTTATCAGCCTGCGCTGCAAAGAAGCACCTTCACTATGCAGTGACTTAGGGTGGCTGAAGCACATCGTGGATTGGAGATGAGAGCTTGCCTTGGACTGACCATGGACAACTTCCCTGGATCTCCATGCCTTTAAAGCCAGAACCCTATTTTGGGTTAGGAAGATGGCTTTCTTGTCAGCCCTTGCTCTAAGGAAGTTAACATAAAAGCTGCAGCTACACTTGATTAATTCCACGCATTTGGTAACTGGAGACAAATCTCAGCAGTGCAAAGTGAACTTACACTCCCTCCCAAATGTGTGAACTGAGCTACCACTTCAGTGCACACTGTGTTTTTTGTGTAACAAACTACATCTCCTTTGTGTAAGGTGTAGTGTTAGACACAGGTACAAAAGAAGGCATGAATGATAATGCAATAATCATCTGACACAGCCAGGAAAACCCCAACACAGGATGGACTGGGAATGAACAGAAAAACACAAGGTGTGCAGAGAAGCGGTATTTCCAGGCATAGATACTAAACACAGCAGTCTAAGAAGGTAAAAGAGTGGACAGCAGATACCTCAGAGGAAAAATAGCAGCATGTTGGACTGAAAAGAGAGGAAGGGGACCAGGTGCCCAGGCTGGGTGCTGTGCCAGGCTGCCTCCCGGGGCAGCTCCCTGGCTCTGCTCTGTGTCCCACAGGGAAGCACCCCAGCAGAGACCCACACAGCTTTCCCTCCTCAGGTGGTGTTCCTGTATGCTTAGGGAACCTCCTCAGGCACCTGGGAGAGTCCTGTGACAACACCAAACAGCTGTTTATTTGAAAAGAGGTTCAGTTTAATGAGCCAGGGCTATGATACAACACTTAGGGGACATGGAAAGCAAACAACCATCGTCCCTGACAGACAGCAGCCACAACCTGGCCACACTCTCCCAGTTTTGGGACACGCTCTTTGTCTCCCCAGGCAGCATTTCAAGGGTTAAGCACAGGGTAGGTAGCACAGGCTGTGCCAGGGAAGCAGCTCAGCCTGCCTAAGATCTCACTAGCCATAATGTATCATTTCATCCTTATGGATAGCTCTTCCATATACAGTTGGAAAGGCTGTTTCCAGAGATCAGTGCCACCTTCTCTGTATTAGTGTACAGTGGGGAAACTGAGGCACAGTGAGGCTGAAGGGACTTGCCTGACATCAGCCTGCACATGACAGAACCAAAATTATCCAGACTCTGCCATTCTCTTGGCCTGGCAAGGATCCATGAGGATTCTGTCTCTCCTCTGGACACCTAGCAGGGCACAACACCACTGCAGAATAACACAGATTGCAAAGCAAGTCACCAATCTCTGTATTACAGCAGAGCTGTGTGCATGGTACAGTAAGTACCCCCTTAGGAGATCTCTCTCTCTTAAAATTGCACTTGAAGACTTCCATTAAAATTACCACACTGGTCCCTGAGGTGTGGGTGGCACACCGTGAAGCAGCCACTCTGGAATGGCACCCATTCCTTAAAACATCCAGGCATGAGGATCAACAAATAGCTGCTCCAAGGAGCTCAGTCTTCTGAGCAGGCCCATTTTGTGCAATGTCTGCAAAGAAACAAGGACATTCAAGGCTCAGCCTGAGGTTCCTCATGTCAGGAATATCCTGCTAAAAGACAAAACAGGAATTTTCTTCAATTCCTGAAGCTTCCAAGTATCTACTCATATCTTCATTGAATGCAGAAGAGCCACAAATTAATACAAATGGCTTTCGTCGACAGGATTTTATTATTGTCTTCATCAAGTCTTCATTGAGACGACCAGTGTATGTGTTTTCCTGATAGCTCCAAGGAAGTTTTTCCAGTGAAGTTTCCTGGAAAGGTAAAAGGTTTGCTCTGTGTAATGTTAAAAAGGACAACATTGCTTAGAGCTGAATCTCCCTCCTCCCTTCAGAGTAGTTCCCAGGATGATTTTCACCTTTGTGACACCTTGTGAGTGACACTGACCCTTCCTTAGAGCTGCATTCCTCTTTCCAAGCCCAGATGAAATCTTTCCCTGCCACAGGACCTGGCCACTTGCTCAGAGGGGACTGAACAAAACCTGAGTGTAACTATCACTAATAAATGCTGCAGACCCTTCTCCATCGAGAACCATCTCCCACGGCACCTTTCCTATCCCCAAGTCCCAAGTCTATTCCTCTCTATTGCCTCTCCCATTCCCAAGTCTCTTTCAGTCCCATCTCCCTTGACCAAAACTGAAAGAAGCCAGCTCTGCTCCAAATACAGCTCTGATCCCATGAGAAGTGTCAGATCCTGTGGTGCTGGATCCAGCAGGGACTCCCCTGCTGCAATTAATCAGGAGCAGAAGGTGCTCAGATGTGGTGGTGACAGGCAGCACAATGAAACACAGACAGATACATAATCCCAAGAGGGAGGATGCACGAACCAGCCTTGGACTACCACAAGCCTGCTAAGAGAGGAGGAAAAAGGGAGAGAGGAGGGGCAGACAGTGTTGACAGGGGTCAGGTGGGTTTCTTGCCCTTCGCTGATTGAATTTCAAGACCTCCTCATGCTCTTGAGACAGCCATCGAAGAGTTTAAACACCCTGAAAAAGGTACTTAAGCCATGTCACCAGAGACAATTATGGTTATGCTCCTACAGAGCAGCTGAGGGGGTGCCCAAGTCACCAGCACTTTTCCCCCTACCAAATCTCATCTTGCCGAGGCCGCATGTGGAACAGAATGTATGAGGCAGTTCCACTGTGAGAGATACAAAAAATGATTCATCTGAGAAACTAAAAATGCAATGGGATTCATTCCCTTAGCATAAATAATTCTTTCTATATCCTCCCTGCAATGAATCCTCATTTCTGAAGGACATAATTTTTAACCACCAAATCCATGCAGAACACAGGCAACTTTGGGACCAAATGGAAATGAAAAAGACTGCTCAAAATATAAGACCACTGAGAGGTATGCCCTCCTCCCATGAATGTGGCAGAAAAGTAATTTTACAGAGGGGGAAACAACTTTTAGAAGTTTAAAAATGGATCAGCAAGGAAAAATAATTGCTGGGAAGTTGGTGCTAGCACACCAGAGGAGAGTTCTAGCTGTGAGCAATGAATGGAGGGATAAGGACAGATTAAGGCACTGGTATCAGGAAGAAAAAAACAGCTTATTTGCTGTATAGGTGCAGCAACAACTGTCTGAAATGGGGGGGAATAATCAACAGTGACTATGGAACAGCAGGTCCATCCCAATAGAACAGCTCTCAGGGAAGCAGAGAGGGACAGTGATGGTCACTTCCCCAAAATTCTCCAGACTAGGAGCAGTATGAGTACATGCAGCAGATTTAAGAACAGCAGCTACTGGATCACAGATTAGGCTGAATGACTGGAAAAGAATTAAGATCATGTTCATGGAAAAGTGGAGGAAGCAGAGGCTCATTCAGCACACAGAACCCTCACACAAACACACTTCATAATCCATTTATTTACCTGGCTTAGGACATAAAATATTCTAATGTTCCAGTACCGAGCCAAATCCTGCAGAAGAGGTTTCAAATAAATTTTGTCAAAGGTAGGGAAGCAGCCAACAAGAGTTACAAAGGTTTCATCCTCTTCATCATCTGTTATGGACTGGAGAATGGGAATCATTGGTGCAAGGCCGGTGCCAGAGGCCAGCATGAGGAGTTCTCCATGCTAACAACAGAACAGAGAATTTGGAATGAGCTGTGATGGCTGGAAATGGGTGTGCTCATGGTCAGTTCCTCTTGCTGCCACGCTGGTAAAGGATCTCTTGAGAAACAACATATCAGAAGGTCATGAACTGCTAAATTCACATCTCCGAATGTATTTTTCTGAAAAGGATTACAGAAAGCACTTAAAGGGTTTACATATCAAATCTAACAAAACTGGGTTTTACCCAAGTGTAATAATCTATCCTAACTTTACCCTTGATTTCAATTAATTCACATTCCAGTTTCAATTCTGCAGGATGCTTTGCTGACCCACTGTGTGTTTTCTTCCACTGGAAATGCTCCCTGGGTTTCTTCTGGTTGCTGCAAAGTAAAATCCTGAATGTCCTCTGGAGGAAACAAGTATGTCAGGAAGCAGGACACAATTGCTCTGCATAGAGCTTGGCCACTCAGATTTTGCTTATTTTTGTTGGGGGGGTGGGGGGGGAAAAAACCCCACCAAAACAAACCCACCAAAACCCCCACAAAGCTTTGGGATCTTAATGACGAGTGTGTTTCAATTCTGCTCCTCATTTGAAAGGTCAGAATTAAGTAACTGAATTAGTGTGTGTGAGAAGCCTCTCCCTGAAACCAGATCTGCCTTTCCCTGCAGCCAGCCTGGTATTGGCAGGTGGGATCAGCGTTTGGGAAGTGACCTGACACCTCAACAGCTCAGGGAATACCCAAGGGAGGAGCAGATTAACACCTCCCCTTCGCCTGTGCTCAGTCACAACACAGAGATGTGGGTCAAACCAGGCAAAAACCCATCCACACTCATTGCTGGTGCAAAGAAAGATGTGCCCTTTGTTAGGCACATCACGAACTTCTACTGCAAGTGATGAACACAGAGCCTTGCTAATATGTTCCTGTCTCCCATCCACCTCCTCTTCCCTCTTAAATATTCTGCAGTTCAAGAAGGTGTTCCAACTGACTGCTAATGCTGTCACACTGCACAGTAACCCAGGAAGTCTCTAAAATAATCATGAAAACAGTAATCAAATTGAAGTCTTCCCTTCAGAGTATTGAACAAAGCTTGCTGCCACAGACTGAAGCATCCTATGTCTCTTAGGAACTAACCTTATTAGGTCGATATGGGAACCCTCCAAATGGCCCACGCCAAAAGACCACGTCTCCTCTTTTCCACGTTTTTATGTATTGTGACATTAGCCCAGCTTCATAGCACTAATAGAAAACATTGCACAAAAGAAAAGAATAATTATACTCCATTGGAAAGTTTCCCAGCTTAAAGTCGATTATAAAGTTAGCTACATTTAAACGAAAAGGGGACAAAAAAACATTTTGTGTGTTTAAAAAAGAAAAAAAGAAAGATCTTTCTGTTTGAAAAATAACTCAAAGTTATACCCAAAACAAAGACATTTAAATTAAATCATATTGGAACCACTCCAGCTTGACTATAATGTAAACACAACCCCCCTCTCACGCAGCCTGAATTTCCAAAACTGGAAAAAGCTTATCAGAGTTCTTGCTTACAAAGCACACAGAGAAGACTGTGTTGAATGCAAAGCAAAATGCAGGCCTTCAAGTGTTCTCCAAATCTCTGGGTATGGGGTCTGGAAATGCCCTCTGGGTACTATTAGTTACATAAACACCACACAGCTCTTGCTTTGTTTCAGTCTCTCAGATGCTGTGCTGATACAATTAGTGACCCAAAGCCAGGTTTCTCATTTGTAAAACTCTTGTTTTCAGAAGAGATCATCTGGATGCTGAGGGATGCCTCCACAATTCCAAAAGAATATGTTAATATTGGCCCCATGGAAGAAAAACACGAGCAAAAAATCCTGCTTTACTTTCTACCAAGCACAAACAACATTATCCAGGCTGTTGCCTGCAGGAATGCTGATCTCACTCATGACTGATGAGAAGGGAGGAGAGGCTGGAAAATGAAGGGCTTGTCCAAGTAGTCTTGTTGCCATCCATGCCCTAAATGTGTGTCCACTGTGTGGTTAAAGAGAACAGAAGTGAGCAAGAGACCGGCCACAGTCCGAGACATGGCCAGAGAACCAGAACTGGCCCAAGCAGCAAGAGCAGAGAAGCCCAAAGCTGCAGCACACGATGGATCTCGCCAGGATAAGCCTGGGGAAGAGCAACACAACCAGGGGCCAGAAGATGGGATGTGGTACAAGCCCTTGGCAACTCCAGCCCACACAAAAGAAGCGTATTTGGGGGTATTTCCTGCACAGGCATTGGAGAGAAGCCCAGCTCCACACCCCGGTGCCTTGGCTGGCCACCAAGCTGCACTGCAGGCAAACAAAATTGGTGAACCACAAAGCAGCTCAGAAAAAGCGAGTGAGGGAGCCTGTGCTTGTGCTTGCAAGCAGTGTTAGCTAAGAAAGAACACAGATGCTCCTCCCCTCCCAGCCCCTCACTTAAACCTGAAATATTAAGAAGTATTAGCACCAGTTGTTACATTCAAAAGGTAAATCACACACACATCCAGGCTCTGAGTTATTGTCAGAATCATTTTATGTTCAGAGGGCTCTGGGCAGGTGCTAAGTCTCGTGCAAAGAGTGTGCAGTTGCATCAAAGAAGCAAATTTTATACCTCCCTTCTTCAAATACATCTGGAAACCCAAGGCAAGAGCAGAGAAGTCAGGCCCACTTACTGCCTATTCCCAAAGGACCAGGATAATGGAAACTAAAACAATCCTTCTTTCATCAAAATTATTTCCAAAAAATTGAAGTGAAAACTCATTGAGTGGGTTTAAAATGAGTTTTTCTAAATAAAAAGAAAAAAAAAAAAAACCACAATTCCTGGGGGAAAACTTCCACACCCCATTTTACATGGAGAGAAACCCTAACATTATAAAATCACTCAAAAAGAGGGTTATGCTCTGTAAATGGCAACTCCCTCACTCTTAACTGTAGTATCACAAATGCAATGCTGTAATAACAGGAGACAGAAGGGTTTGAACAGTGCTTGGATTGCATAGTAATAATAATATACTACTTTCCAAAATTGCCTCAATAGTGTGAAATATACCACAACCTACAGAGTGAGTTATAAAAATGGCTGCTTTACACTGGGTGTTACCAACCTCTTTTGTCACTGCCAGAGAATAACTATAGCCCCTTTTGGGATGAAAGGTTCTATATAAAGGAAAGGTATCATTACAATCATTACTATTATTATTGAAATGCAAAACCTGTGAGTAATGAGCCGCTATACATGAAATTTCACAGTCATCCTGTGAATATATCCTATTAATGCAACTCAAATGCAACATTTCTCTCCCCTACCACACACCAATTGCCACAAGAATGGGGAAATGACCCTCCCACAGGTGTCCTAGAGAAGCTGTTCACTCTTCTAAAGAGCAGGGTTTGTGTTCGAACACACAATGCATAATAAACCCCACAAACATGAAATCCTGGAAGACAGGCAGAGGACAAGTGGCCCTTCTCTGCAAGCCAGCTGGGATACCCAGCACTCTGAATTTCACACCTGTACTCAAATCTGTGTCTGCCCCGGGGAATCACTAGTGACATACAGATACAGTATTGGAAAAACGCTCAAGCTGGTATTTGCCACACAAAGTAATCATTTACGAGGGCCCTACAAACTTATGAGAGACAAATTTCCAGCCAAATCTCCTATAAAATCCTTTTGAACTCAAACAGCATTTTGTGGTTGTCTCCAGAAAGGCAAGGGCACTTGAACAAAATGGGCTCTGCCACCCTGTCCACTCTGACAGATGCAGCCTGTGCCCATGGGACACCTCTCTGCCCCGTGGGCAGAGTCCCTCTCAGGCTGCTGCTCCAGAGCCCTGTCTGCACACCAGGAACAGCTGCCCACTGACAGAGGGGTGTTCTTCAAGTAAATACAAGGGGGAGATATGGGCAAACATGTCCCAAAATCAGTGGTTCAGCTGGGCTGACAACTGGGTGCGATTTCAAAGACAGCCTGAAAAAGCAAACGGAAAGGCGGGAAGTGGAATGGACACCTCTTTCCACCCGAGGGGCTCTCCCAAGTGCTCCAAGGGCTTCTGCTGCAAAGCATTTGTTTGTGTGTCAACTTCTTCTGCTTTCAGTTTTGTGGGAAAAACTGCAATTTTTATCAACAAAGCACAACTGCTTCGAAACAACCGAGGAACCGGTCCATGAGGGATTTGAGACAGTCTCACTTGAAGCACTGACAGCTCGCTTGGTTCCTAAAGAAAACACCTTATACTCTAATCCATATTGTCCAGGCTTACTTACTTTAATTAGAACTTCAAAGTAACCTTCTGCATTCCCAGGGCTAATTGGAGTATAGGCTCTCTGGACCTCCAAACCATTCACCACTCCTCTGAGAAGAGAGACAGGAACCCGTTGTGACTTGGGTCAGCTGGGATTACCAAACTCCTGCAGCTCTCTGGGAAGATTGGGCAGGCAGTAGGTCCTCTTTGCAGCAGCCCAGCCTGTGCACAGGTACAAAACATTTCCCTTCCAGAGGCAGAAATCCAGGGGGAATACAAGAGCTAACAGCATCTTTTGTTTTCCTGGTGGCAGCCTCAGCTGTACCACATCCAGCTCTTGGACACACCCCTGAAAGGGATTTTGTGAGAACATGCAAGAGTGGCAAAGGGGAGAGAAAACACTTCAGTTTGCTGTTCCTTTTGAGCTGGGGTCACTTTCTGCATCCAGTCAGCACCTGGTAATCAAATAAAAGCCAAGGCACAGCCTTGACCTCAGGCCTTGTCAATATAGACTGCATTTTCCTGTAAGTCTTCCCTTTCCATGGAATTATCCACCCTGCTCTATGCTACTGACCACGGGAATTGATTGAAGTGACCAAACTTTTTCTGAGCTATGTGATGAGCCAGGGCTGAAGGGAGGAGCCTGTGCTGTCAGCAGAGCCAGCTGCACACACCAGCCCTGAACATACCAGGGACGTCAAGAGATGCCCATCAGTGGCATCCTAACAGGACTTTCTCTATCTGGCAATAATCACCACAGATGGCTGAGAGACAGAAACTTTCCCCAAGTGGCCCCTTTCTGGCAAGCAACAAACTACACAGGAAGGTTGTTTTGCTAGAAATCAGTCAGGCAGTGCCTGGGTACTGGGGTGCTGAGTTACCCCAAGATATAGGACCTAAAATACTGAGGTCTGGGGCAAGCGCAGCTCATTGTCTTCATTCCAACACACTGGAGTAAATCATCTGCTGTAACATCTATTCTGTAAGTCCTTCTTTCTGCAAATGGATTTTCTTAATCACACCTAGTTCTTTCTGACCCACCAACGCAGGGATAATGCTGAACAAAACTACAGCTTTTACCTTAGAATTAGTAGAGGCAGTGAGCTCTTTCATCTGTGTCATTGTGGAGGTACAGAAATCATGATTTGCCTGCTATGAAGCCTTTGTCTATTGACAAAACCCTACGTGTTAGGTTACATAATGCAGACTGTTTAACTAGCACAGAGAACAATACCTTAACACGATATGTTGTCCTAAACTCAATCGCAGGCTGCTATTTCCCGGTAATTCAAATTTGTACTGGTAGGTGTCCTCTGTCAGCTGCTCCACCGAGCTCACGCTGAATGCAGTGAATGTATCTGGATTCAGCTCTGAATTATTGCTCTGCAAGAACAACAATAAATAATTACTTGGTTAGATGGTGTCTTTTATGATTTCATTTTTCTCTGGAAGCAAACGTGTGTGCTAATTTAGCGCCAGAGATACTCAGGACGTGTATTAAACGCTGAGGCCTGGTGCAAATTCCAGCTCTCTGCTGATTCATTATCATGTTCTGCAGCGTGCACTTTGGGATCTTGCATTTCTCCCCACCACCACCTTTTTAAATCACACTTTTTTACACCTTACAGCAAGGTCATCCTATTATGACTCACTGCAATCATTTTCTCATGTCTGGAAACAAACAGAAATAATTCTGCTCAAAGAGCCACACGCTGCTTTGGAGGCAACTTTGCAACCTGCTGATGGCCACAGTGAACAGAAAATATTGTCAGTTGTTTCAGCTGATCTTTTTTGCTTGACCCAGCATAGTTAATCTTATGTAAAAGGGCACTGACAGGCTAAAAAATTACACTCTGAAGACAACTGCTCCACCACACACAATGCAGCTTTTTTCAGCATCAAAACACAAGCCTAAGGATCAGGAAAAGATGAGAAAGGTGAGGAAAACAAAGCTTCTCGGAGGAAACTCGGAGAGGAGAAGCTGCAGAGCCAGGGCTGTAATGTGACACCAGGGAGAACTCTACACTTGGAAAATCACATTACAGCAGGGAGAGAGCGGCCAAGGGGGAGGGTGAAGGCTGAGTTTGGGGAACTGCATTTACAGCCATCTCTTAAGGCAGCACTTGAATTTATTGCTGCATCCCTCACCCATCACCACAACCCCACACCCGAACAAGTACGATCAAAGCACAGGCTCCAGGATGCACTGAAGATAAATCAACCTGCTCCTTCTTTCCAACGAGAAGGCTTTTGTCTTGCAGTGCTTTGGCTCTCTCCCACTGTGCAAGCTCCTTCTCGTACACATCGTAGATGCAGGGCTTGCAGCCGCTGCCGCAGCACTGGGATGGAGAAGGTTCCTGGGGCCTCAGAGCCAGCCAGTCCTGCTCGTTGCCACTCATTGCCTGCAAAACACAAGCCCTGCATCAAACCCAGCACGCTGAAAAGCAGCGCGTGCTCATCAGCTGGGTGCTTTTGGAGAAGGACTGAGAAAATCTCTCTCGAGCATCTTGCACGTGTATCAAACTGAAAACCTGGAGCTGATCTGTGTCTGCAACACCCCATTTTTGCTCGAGTGCTCAATGCCTGGTGCAGAAATGCCAGACCTCACAGCCACCAGAGCAGAGCAGAGCCTTAGCCCAGCCTCAGGCCCTCCTCCCCAGCCAAAGTTACACCCTTTAATCCTGCTCGTTCTGCCTTGGTGATCTTCAAAACAGCAGCTTGGTCACCCGGAGCAGAAACATCTTAAAAACCTGCTGCTCGGTCCAGGAGAAAGGGTGACAAACCCAACCACCAAGACAATGAGTAACAAACCCAACCACCAGATGTGGCCTGAGTTTTGTGCAGCTTTGGAACATGGGAGAGCAGCGAGCTGAAAGCAGCATTTAAGAGCCAAGAGACTTGAGGCAAACAGGGCAAAGTCTGAGGCAAACAACCACTTTGGTTATGGGCTTTGAATATGGCTTTAAACGCACAGGTAGGGGAGGGCAAGAAGCACAGGATTTTACCCCTTGCTCCCACTGCTTCCGAATGAGTTGTGCCCATTGAACACTCCTCAGGTCAAAATCATGCTGCAGACCTCGCGGGGACCCTGCTATTTTTACCCATCGGCTGAGTTAAGGCTGTTCACAACGCACTTGTCCGCATCCTTTGAACACAAAGCGGTCCACAGGAAGTTATGGAGCCACGGGTGACGAAGCGGAGGAAGCGAACATTTATTAGCGCTTCTAGCAGTTTCATTGTCAAGGTCAATTAATTAACTAACCTTCATCCCTGTAACAGAACACACTTATTTTAAGGAGGGGGGTGCGGAACGGAAGAGAGAGCCAAGGGCCACTGGTCCAGCTTCTCACCGCGCCCGCTCTGTCCGGAGACCCGGCGCACCCACGGGCTATGAACGGGGGTAACCCGCCGTGGCCGCGGGTGAGTCCGAAACGCCCAGGCTCGGGGCTGCGCAGATTTACAGAGTTTCGAGCACTTACTGTGCGCGCCCGAGAGCTCAGACACACCGACCCGGGGGAGCGCAGCCCCGACCTCTCCTGCCCCGGGACACGAGCGCTAACCCCGCCGGCACCCGTCCAGGGATGGTCCCTCAAGTGCCCCCCGCCCCACAGGCGATGAGGCGCCTCTCCCCGCCCACTTCCCCATTTATCAGCCCAGCACCTGCCCTCACCCGCCAGGCAATTTGCCGACCCTCCCTTACCGCGGGGCGCGCCTGCCCGCCATTGGCCGCCGCCGCTGTCAGTCACCGGGGGTGACGGTGGGGGAAGAGCTCTCGCCAAGATGGCAGCGGGCGGGCGCTGAGGCGGCGGCGGGAGGAGGAGGAGGAGGATGGCGGCGGTGGGGCCGATGGCGCTGAGGCCGATGGCGCTGAGGCGGGCGGCGGCGCGGGGCCTCACCCGTGGCTTCGTCACCCGCGCGGGGCGGCCCCGCCACCGCGCGCCGCTGCCGCGCACGCCCTGGACCGTGCGCGGGCCGCCGCCGGAGGTGCTGGCGGAGATGGCGGAGCGGCGGCCGGTGCGGGAGCAGGTGGAGCTGGACACCATCACATACGCGGGACGGCTGCATTACATGCCCGGCCTGGCCCGGCCGCGCTTCCCGGCCTGGGACCGCGGCTGGCGTGACCCCTGGCACTCGCCGGGGCCGCGCTACGAGGAGATGCCGCTGTACAAGGAGCGCGGGTGCTACATCTGCCATCAGGGTGTCCGCATGCTGGAAGGTACCACACACCCCGCGCTGTCCGCAGCGCTGCCCCTTCCCAGACACTTGCCTTTCTCTGCCTGCCAAGGGTTCTCCTCGCACAAAGTGTAAAACACGGGCTGTGAAGAGCCTGCCCAGCCCCATGAGCTGCCAGGCATAACGTATAGAATGGCTTGGGTTGGAAAGGAGCCTTGAGGATCATCTCTGTCACCTGTGATAGATCGTGTTGGGTTTTGTTTCCAGGAGTGCGGCAGGCGCAGTGGCTCACCAAGACGAAGCTGGTGGAAGGTTTGCCCCCAGCCGTGCAGGGCATTGTGGATGACCCGGTACACGGGCTCCAGGAGCTCGAGGAGAGGGCGAAACACGCGGTGTCCCACGCGCGGCTCTGGGACACGGCAGAAGTTGCTCCCAGGAGGGAACAATATTGGTGAGTCCTCAGCTGTAGGGGAGGTTTTAAGTGCTACAAAGAAATTCATACATAGGTCTGTTGTTGAAAGAGGGTCTGCTGTGCAAGACCCTTTGCGTCAGATTGTCAGACAAAAAACCCAACAACCAAAGCAACAAATAAAACCCAATTCTGAATATTGACAGTAGTACTGGCATAAACACTACACTAGATTAAAGCTTCTTTCAGGCCAATGTCTCCGTTTCAACTCAAGATCTACTTCTAGCTGATGCAGAATATCAGTTTTTAAAATAATTGTAAGCATTACCTCTGCCAACTTAAAACAGGACTGGTGTGTGTGATACCGATCTGCAATCTCTGTTAACTGTTTGGGAGTGTTATGCCATCATATGTTTTACATACAGTAATTTTACAGCATTTGCGCCCCAGAAGCATCTGCCTGCTATTATGATCTCATTTTTATGTAACTGTTTCTTTTCTCATTTTACAGCCCAGTGCTGTTTGAAAACCTGATGCATATATGCCGGTTAATGTCTGGGAAGTATCCTTCTCTGAGTAAAAGGATGTTGGCTAGAAACTGCAGGATAGCAGCTACGTGGGAAAGAGGTCAGTTGCTGCTGTGGTGGAAGAATTTAGCTCTGTAAGATAAGAGGGGTAGCAAAGCTCCTGGCTTTAAAGCTGAGGGCTTGGAGAAAATTAAACAATTTCTGGAGCCAGGTGATTCTGGTTTCGATAGTACTGTTGGCATGGGCAGCCTTGGATGATGGCAGGATGCTGTCTCTGAGGAGATTATTAGGTGTTAATCAATATTGACAAGATGGTGGCAGAAGGGAACCATTGTCTCAGGCCTGATTGTTTATTTTCGTGTGTCCTAAATCACTGCTGTTGTTTTTCTAAGGATGTTTAGTTAAGAACCCTAGCAATTAACACTGGCATTTTAGAAGAAGAACCTATAGCTGAGCTACTATTTAAAATGGGTTTGGAGGTGAGGGGGAGAGAGTGAGCCTTGCAGAACAGACTTGCAGAAGCAAATGTATGTACATCTTTCCCTAATGTTATTTCACCAGTGTTTGACTGTAGCCTAATTTCCCTTCCCAGAATCCATCCTCCTTCAGGTCCGTGGCCTGAGTGGAATACTCATGAACTCTATGACCCCAATACCACCAGTAGCCTCCAAGGAGGAGATACTGGCCACCAAAGAACATGTTCTGGAGACCTTCTATCCCATTGCACCTACAATCGATCTTCAGGAGGTGAATGTGTACAAAGAGCTCAATGATACAGGTCAGTGTTGATGATAATTATCTGTCTGTGTACAGGTTAACCTGGGGCCCTTGTCCTTCTGGGGGGGCAGCTGAGAGTAGGGTGTGTGTGGGAATGAAGGGACAGAGGAATGGGCACAGGTTTGCAGTGCAAGTGCTCCAGACCTGTGGTGAGTACACTGTTGCCTAAGCAGGACCGAGGAGAAGAACTTAAACCCCAGCAAACTACTTGAGCAGTTCCTGAAGATAATGGGAGAAAACCTTGGCTGCGTAGTGTCTTCCTGAGCGGTTTCTGACATGATTACATGCCCTTTAGGTTTTGCAGATGGTTATCCTTACTCTCATCCTCACACCCTGTTCTTCCTGGAGTCGGCCAACGTTCGCACCGACAGGTTCAGACCAGAACAGCTCCGTGCTAAAATGCTGATGTTTGCTTTTGGCAACGCGCTGGCCAAGGCCAAGGCGCTCCACGGGGTACGTATGGGAGGCCGTGCTGGGCCTCTCTTCTTCCTCTAGTGCTGCAGCCAGTGGAGAGGGGCCTGAAAGCCCCTCACAGTAGTTGTCACATCCAGGCTTCCCTGTCCAGAGGTCAAAACCCAACCTTCAGAAATCCACTGCTCAGCGTGTTTGTGATGTAACACGCACCGGGGTGGCATGGGCAGGAACCAGGGGGTGAGTTCAGCTGTAAAACTCTAACCCATCCCACAGCTCAGTATGTAAATTGACACTTCATTGCTGGCTGAAGGAGGCATTTTAATTAAAATACAAAATCTACATTCAAAACTTGTTTGACTAGGGTAATTTTCTGGGCAAGGTAACAATATATTTATTTAAATCCTGGCTTTAAACCAACCCAAAGATGCAGAATCAGCAAATACTTACACAATTTCTGTTGTAACTAGCTTTTAAAACATTCTCCCCCACATGCCCCTTCTTTTCCTAGAATGATCCCAGGGTTTTGGAGCAGCCAGTAGTGGTGCAAAGCATTGGCACAGATGGCCAGCTCTTCCAGTTCATGGTGTTCCAGTTAAATACAACAGACCTTGTCTCTAGTGATGGTGTGAAAAATCTAGTCTGGATTGACTCTGATCAGAACCTGTATGAGAAAGCCCAGTGTGTCCCAGAAGTCAAGAAGAGAGTTGTTACGGTAAGGAAAACTTGGGAAATGGTCATAGAAATGCTGCCCTTTCACCTCAGCTGGGGGTCTGGGAGCTGGCACAGAGCTGCAGCAGGTTTTAAACCAGCTGGAGGGACCTGAAGTGGGCGTTTGCCTCATTTTTACCTAAGCAGGTGTTTCTGAGGGGACCAGTTCCTGAGTATTTGTAGTGCTGATGTGCCACATGCCAAGCTTAACGTGAACTCCAGCATACAGATATCCCCAGCTGTAATCCACCATCTCGTAATGTGCTTGTTTAAAACCAGCTCTGATGAAGGGAGCGCTCACATGCGACCATCAGCCTTGCTGGGGAGTAAATAGAGCACAGGGCTGCCAGTACTGGTTATACTGGGAGGGCATCTCACTGATGGGCAAAGGGGCGCTGCCCTCTGAGACTGGCACCAGTGGAAGTACCCCCACGCAAACCCTTCTGGGGAGGGAGAGCATGATTTGGAAGCTGCCATGCCTGAAAGTCTTATTCAAGCATGTTTAAAGCCGTTGTTTGTCTACATTAATCACTTCACTGCAAACTGAGCATCCGTGTCTTTTTCTCTGCAGAAGCCCGCTGGAATTTCTGGCTTTCAGCCAGACACATTCAAGAAGTTTCTGGCACTGTATCTGCATGGAACTGTGTGAAATTCAGCTCAAATGAAAATACTTCACCAACTGTACCTGCTGCTTCCCTTTGCCAGAACTGTCGTATAATTAAAGAAAGGTGGATTAATTTACTTTAAAAAATAAATTATATTGTTACTGAAAGTAAAAAATTTTTTTAAAACTAAATAGTGCATGAAGAAACTCTTTCATTTTAGGGGCTCACCTCTGGATTTGGGTTAAGAGAAGTCATCAGATGCATCATCCTGCACTCTTCCTCCATTGCCTGGGAAGAACATAAGCCAGTCATTATTCCTCTGCGCAGGCTCTGCTCTCAGTGTGCATCTGCACAGAGCCAGACTCAAACCTATTCCCGAGGTTGCTTTGAGTCCCTCTGAATGCAGAAGAGACTTAAAAAGCTTCAAGGGGAAAGCCTGAGCCACGAGCCTTTTTCATTCTGCCTGGCTTTGACTTTGTTTTACTCCTGGCTGCTGTGGGATGCGTCGTGCTGCCCTGTGCTTAGTTCCCAAAGCACTTAATCGGAGGGATTGCTTTGTTGGATCTGTAGAACCACAGTCCTTTTATCCCCCAATCCTGGATGAAGAGACCTGTGCATTTGGGGAAAGTGGTGTAGAATGTAGCGGGAAACTTTGGTGCCTGTAGCTGGTATTTGCTGCTAAAAATACAAAGGAAGAATTTCTTCCTGCCACACAGAGTTAACTGAGCAGGAAGCGTATTCTTTTTAACATGGGGGGATTAGTGTGGGTTTTGTATGAAAGCTAAATTAGCTGCAGCCAAATGTAGAATGTTTTGCAGTTCTGATACCCTCCAGCACATGGGAAGGAAGAGGACAGCCTGTGCTATTTTAAGGTGTGGAAGAGCACATTTCCAAGAAATTCATCTCACTTCAGCGTCTTGTGTCAGAGGCTGGTCTGTGCTTTGTGATCTCTGGCTGCCTGGATGAACACCCCAGTTGTGTGTTCCAGCCCCAGTCCATGAGGCAGCTCCACTCCGCAGGTTTCAGGAACATGCACCAGTCACATTTGAGATCAACAATTGCACCCTGTAAATTGGGATGCAGTGGCTGCAAGCTAAATCAACAAATCCCTCCATAGTTAGGAGGAGTGCTTGAAAGAGAAATAACCTCCTAAGTGTTGCATTGCTCTGCATCATCTTAATCCTGCTTGCTCCAGGGATGCCGAATTCAGCTCGTCGGAGTAGATCTGCTCAGGTCTGTGATTTGCACCCAGGTGTTTGGGAATACATTTTAACAGAGCTGTGCTCTGTGGAGCCTGTCACAAGCAGTGGGTGTTTCTTTCTCGGACTGTTGGCTCCCTGCTGTGTCACACAGACCCTACTTGACATCCTTTTGCTCTTCCAGCTTCGGGTCATTACCCGTCCTAGGGAGGAAGCCCTGTAGGGCAGCCAGCTGCCCATTAGCATTCCTGAGGAGAGAATTTCCCTGAGGAAGCCTAGTGGAAGAGCGGCTGTGGTGGGGAGGGGTTGTGTAGAGGTGGAACACCTCATGCGCTTCTAGTAGATGTGGGAACTTGTGGGGATGGTCTGTCTGGAAGAGGTAGAGTCCCTTCAGCTGCTTTTACCTCTCAACAAAGACATCTCTGTCAGGGCATGCAGCTGAAGAGGAGAGAACAAGGGAAGCTGGAATCCTGCTGTGTCCAAGCTGAGCTGAGACAAAGCACAAGCACAGGGAGGGATGGACGAAGGCAGAGCAAAGGGAGTTTTGAAAAACAGTGGAAGCAGCGAGACATGGGATGGTCAGCAGGAAAACAAGGCTTCAGGGGTTGTGTGAGGCATCAGGAAGCCACTAGAGGTGAGGGGATCTCACACGACAAGCATGTGAGACCACGTCCCTGCTTTGCTCGGGCACAGCCACTCTCACCTGAGGCAGGGGGCAAGTGGTACTCGCGCGTCGCTGGAAGGAGCATCTGATCCTCCTGCAGGGAATGCTCCTCTGAGGGTCTGGAGGGGAGCTCAAGGTGGGGGAGAGTGGAGCTCCCAGCTTGGCACCTGGCACAGATGCTCAGGTTGGCCTGTCGTGGTCCAGGAACCAGGCAGCCCCTACCAGCTGTCCGTGGTGTCCTGCTGTGCTTCCCAAGCACTCTGCATGGCTCGGCTCTCCCAGTTCCTCCAGTGTGGCTTGCTGGAATCAGCCCAGCTGAGGGAGGTGGGATGGGGAGCCCAACAATGGGTCACAGAAGCACATCTGGGTTGGCATCAATAAGTTATAAAGGCTTGTCAGCAGACGAATGGCGTTACCTCAGCACGGACCAGGGCCAGGCATTAACTTTTCATGAATGGCAGCCGGGGAAGCAGAACATGCAAGAATGGGATGGCAGGAGCCCGAGATAAGGAGGCAGAAGAGCCTGGCAGAGAGCTCTGCCCACAGGAGAGCTCTCCAGGACCCAGAGAAGCCGGCCTGCCCACAGGAGAGCTCTCCACCACTACATGCTCCCTCCCCCTGAACTACTCCCATTGCAAAATCCAGTTCCACAGACTGCACACATCATGCCAGCAAGTACACACTGTGCTCAGCCCAAAGCCCCTGGTTGTTCAGATCCTCCTCCTGCATTTAATTTAATGAAAACTAATGGGGGAGACAATTATCCCTGAGGCTGGGCTCAGGAGATGTTTCGAGGAGGGAACTCGGCAGTTTCATGGAGATAGGTAATAATACCAGCCTGTAACCCTTAAGAACCAACAGGAAGGACTTTTCTATGCCCTGCAATAAAAAGCGCAACAGGCAGCAGTGCAAGATCTGGGCAGCTGAGCAAGGCCCGGGTTGGCAGGGATGGCCCCCAGGATTTGTGAGGGCAGGATTTCCTCATTGGCCTCAACCCCTCAGGGGTCATGATTCCAAGTGATGGACAATGCTC
This sequence comes from Corvus hawaiiensis, assembly GCF_020740725.1. Taxonomy (NCBI): domain Eukaryota; kingdom Metazoa; phylum Chordata; class Aves; order Passeriformes; family Corvidae; genus Corvus; species Corvus hawaiiensis. The sequence continues at coordinate 28,423,633 of NC_063221.1, forward strand.
ACACTCTACTTTCTGCAAAGCACAGGGGGACGTGATTGCCTGGACCAAAATCCACACTGGGGCACGGCTGTGGGCCCTGCACATGGACATCAGTGGCATTACCCTGGAAGCAAACCTGCCCGGGCAGCAAAGGGTGCAAACACACCCTGCTCCTCTGCTGACGGGCTCAGCAGGCACGATGGTGGTTCCCAAACCCAGCAGCCATCCAGTGCATTGCCCCCTCGCCCTTCTGCTCCTCGAGCGCCCGCAACCACACAGCGCTCGCTGCTGGAATTCCAGCAGTGACGTGGCCGCGGGTGCCAGTGCCAGGTGGGAGCATTCCCCAGGAGCAGCAGAGCTCCAGGACGGCCCACAGCCCCCCGAGCCCACAGCCCACGCCTGAAACTCCCCACAAGGAGGGAGAGGGCTCACAGCCAGCCACGTCCTGCCCCAACTAGTCAAAGGGAGAGAACAAGTCTCACACAGCAGCTGCCGGGAGCGTTTCAGGCACCTGGCACTCGCAACCACCAAAGGCCTAAAAATCCCCAGTCTTTCCCCAAATGCTGCAGCAGCCTCTGATGCTGCCCATTGGGGAAGCAGGTTGGGTTGCCTGCATTTCTCCATCCCCAGTAGCTCCTGGAGCTTTGTTCCTGCAGTGGTGCACACACCCACCCAGCACTGCAGCTCTTGCCCAAGGAGGGGGTCACTGCAAGCCCAATATTTATATATTTGAAAACAACGCTCATGTCTTCCCCTCTCCTTCTTACCTCCCAGCAGTGCAGCAGTCTGGCAACGGGAGGTAGCAGGACCCAGCTCCTGTCCCAGGGAGCTGCTGCAGGGGAGACCAGCCTCCATCGCCACGCTGGCATCCCAACTCCTCCAGCCTCTAATGAGCAAAGCCTGGGAAACAGCATACAGGAGAAAAAAAAAACCCCTTTTTAGCCCCTAAAACACCCCTCTCTGCCTGCAGCCTGGTGGGCTGGGTGTGGGGAGGGCAAGGGTCCGGCCAGCACATCCTCAGCCTGATGCAGACAACACTGACCATTTTCTAGGCTAAATTTTCAAAATGCTTAAAAAAAAAAAAATTCCAAGAAACAAGCAGGCACTGTTAACCTTCACCCAGGTCCTGAACTGCCCCCAAATCCCTTTGGGATTTTGAATTTCCAGCCTCAGCCAGCCCCCCCAAACACCACCGTCTCAGCTCTGCATCACCTCTGCTCCCATACCCCAAATCTGGGGTTTGGTCCTCGATAAAAGGTTGGAAAAAAATACCCAACTCCCACCCTGGGTCTGGCAGCAAACACCAGGAACAAACTGCAGAGCACCGAAATCAAATGTTTATGTTGATATTTATTACAGCAGGGGAAGGGGGAGACGGGGGGGAACCATTTCATTCAAAAAACCATCCCATACCAATGAAGACAATAATTTAGCTATTCATTTTAAAATACATTAAAACCGGTCCTTTCATTTCCTCACGTCAGAACAAAAAATTAAAAAAAAAAAAAAAAAAGGAAACCCCCCCCCCAAAACCTGAACAAGATGAAAAAGTGGAAAAGGTAAAAAGTTGACCCCTTGGGGAGCCCCTGGGTATACAATGCAACAAATCTGCATTCAGTTACTTGGAAAATATTAACCTGGCTGTAACTATGAGACTGACACCCTCAGACCCCCCATCCCACCCACCCCTCCCGACTTTCTACAGGTAAAGTACAATGAAAATGGCCTAGGAAAAAGAAGGCAAACGTTAAAAAAAAATTATTGGTATTACACACTAAAAAAAAATGTTTTGTCATCTCATGTCTTGCAGTCAGAATAATAAAAACAAGCCAAATGTCCCCCAAAAACATTTCAATGAAGGGGTGCGGAAAAAAGACATCCCTTTAATAAAACATTATCAACAAATATCATACACAAACTACAATGTATAATAATTATTTTTTTTTCCCCTCTCGGTAATTTTCGAACCAGACTACAAGGTAAGAAAAAACACTGAAACAAGATACAATGCTTTCAATAATCCGCACAAAGGTCAAATCCAAGGGAGAGAATATTTTACAGAATATGATATACATGGAGCAGAAATGGGAGCTGGAGAAAAACAAAGACCAAACTACAGGATAGTGTCATGTACAGAGATCCCAACCCGCCGCCTTGGCTCGTCCCTTCCTCTCCCACCAGAAGGAAGGGCCTTCGATGCTTGCCATTAATTTTTATTTTCTTATTACAGAGCGAGCCTACAGAATAGCAAGGTTACATTTTAACAACAAGAATTCTTTAAAAAATATCTCCATCCAGTTCCAAATTATAGGTAAGTGAAATCCTGACAAGAGCACATCTCTAAAGAAAAGAATCCCCTCCCCCCCTCCCCCCCCCCCCCCCCCCCCAATACCACCAAAGCAAATAAAACCCCCAGAAATTCCCAAAGTTAGCTGGAGATCACAGTTTCAAAGTCCCAGGTCAGATAAACCCCTTTTTCCCGGTGGATTAAAAAAAAAAAAAAAAATTATTAAAAAAATCGATTTTTGTAGTGAACCAGCTGAAGGACTCTGGGGAAGGGAGGGACAAGAGATTTCTTCTTGTACTCAGAGGGGGGGGAAAGACTAACACAGTGCATGCCACAGTCACAGAGAGCAAGATCACGATTCATTCGAGGATGTGATCCTAGAAGGGGTCACCTGCGTTAACAAGTTTATAACGAGGTGGTGGAGTCTCTTCCCCAAAGCAGATCTTGTTAACTGGAGGAGGAAGCGTTGTGCTGCAAACGAACAAAAAAAACCCCCCAAAACAAAAAAAGAAAAAAAAAAGAAAAACAACAAAAAAAAGAAAAACAGGCCTTCTGAACGAAAACCACCATTGTAAACTGTCCAGTTTATTTAAAAAAATGACTACAACAGAGACAACATGATTTCATATCTAGACTAGCTTCCTGGTGTCGCACGGCACAAACATACAACAGGTTCGGTTTCTGTCTTTATTTAAAAGAACAAAGCAAAGAGATCGGAGTTGGGTGCTAGAGGCTTCCGTTTGTTTCCAAAAAGAAGTGTCATGTACATATATAAACCCTTCTGCACAAAGAAGGGTCTTGTCATGTCTTGAAATATTTTAAGTTTTGTCCTTCATGTTTTATGGAATAAAAAGTTCAGCCTTTTTATTGCATGAAACTAAACCTGGGGTTTTGGCCCCCGCCACACGTGTCCCTGCCCATACACCTAGCTTCTTCTTCTTCTTCTTCTTCTTGCATAATTCGTTGAGATCCTCCGAACGGCAGCTGACTCTCTTGATCCTGGAGAGGAGGAGGGGGAGGGAAATCACACACTCATCGTCATGCTGGGGGAATACTGCAAGAGAGACAGAGCCACGGTGAGAAACCAGGCGGGTCAGACCCCCGGACATCGAAGAGGGGGATGCAAAAGGAGGCTGATGACAACTACACAGCAACCTAATTGGATCTAGTAAACCAGGAAGAGAGGATATGCTGGAGACTCCAATTTATCAGGGCCTAATCTGTGCTGTAACTTGCTTTTCCGGGAAGAAAATCAGCAGAACAGTATGGGGTGAGATGCAATTTAAAACAAATAATTAACATGCACATGTGTATATGCTGCCAATAGAAGGAGAAGAGGGATGTCTGCAGCCACCCATGGAGCCTCGAATCAGCCAGGCTGCACTGGGGCTCCCCTCCACCCTGCAGATCCTCCCCCCTACACCAGGTACAGCCCTGTCCCAGCACAGACCCCAGACTTCCACCCACTGGCCTATTCCCTCCTGCCCATTTTTCTGCCCTGGAGCAGCTCACACACAGCATAATCCAGGTCCAAGCCCACCCATCCCCGTGCCGGGACACCTCGGGACTGTCTCCCTGTCCCCAGGCAGGCACTCACTCACATTGTCATTTTGGAAGGAATGGAGAAAGTTGCCTCCCAGCTCCCCGTCGTCTCTTGGAGTGCCCGGGGGATTGCTAATGCCACTTATGTTGTTTGGAGAATTCTGTGGGAGACAGGAGGGGAGGTGGTGAGCAGGTCCCCACGCCGCCCCCCTGAAACGCCACGGGGGTAGGACACAGCCCTGCCCACCCCAGTCACACTCCCTGTGTCCCCATCCATCAGGGTCACAGCAGCACCCCAGTGCTGAGGAAAGGGGAGAGCCCACACACCCACCCTGCAACCCCACTTACTTTTGGAAGTCCATCTATGTCTCCTGACCCTGCACAGGGGAGAGAAAGGAGAAGAGCCTTACTGGGCCTGCAGCCATGGCCCTGTGCCCCTCACACCCTCACTGATTTCCACCCAAAGGCTCTGCTTTGAGCATTGCTGCAAACTGGGGGCTGACCCCGGGATGGGAGCAGGCACTGGGATGCTCTGCCAGTGTTCCCAGGGCATGAAGGATCACTGTGGCTCACCTAACGATCCGTTCATGTGATGGGGCTCCATCCCGCCCATGCCGCCCATGGGGCCGTCAGAGCCGGGGCCCATCGGGAACTGCGGAAGAAAAAGGTAACAAAACCAAAATCAGCCACGAAACAACCCCAAGCAGCTGCCACGGTGGCTCCTGAGGACTGTCCCTGCCCCAGCCATCCCTCTGGAGCAGGGCAAGGAGGGGCGTATCACAGAATGACTGACTGTTAAGGCTGCAAAAGTCCCTTGAGATCACCAAGTCTAACAGTCAACTCAGCACCACCACTAAACCATATTCTGAAATGCCAGATCCACACATTTCTTGGACACTTCCAGGGATGGTGACTCCACCACTGCCCTGGGTAGCACATTCCAATGCTCAGCAACTCTTTCCATGAAAAAATTTTTCCTAATATCCAATCCAAACATTCCCTGACATGACTTGGGGCTGTATCACCCCCCAAAGGCTGCGGGGCTCATGGTCCTGTGGGTTCGGCTCTAAAATCCAGCTGGATGGCAGACCCAGAGCCATGGCAGCACAGAGGGCTCCCTCCAACCAGCATTCCACAGGATTTAAGGTTGCCCATATCCCACAAAACCCAGCACCTCGGCCGGAGCAGCAGGACCGCCGCTCTCTTAATAAGCATAAAAAATTAACAAAGTCGCCCAAGAGTTAATCGCTTTTTGATGGTTTGTTTTATTTCTGTTTTGTAACAAATGGCTGAAATCAATTAAACTGCTTTACTCTCAACTGATGAAGTTAATTATGATTTGTTATGGTATCTGATATGTAAATTATTAGAAAGCAGACTTACATTCGATCGACTGCCTGCGGGCGGTACTGGATTAATCATTGTGTAGATGTTGTCACTTGAATTTGTTGAATCTGTGGAACAGTGAAGCCCAGTAAGTTGGGTGATTAATTCATTTCTTAATTAAAACAAACTCATGCCACTTGAACTCATTCTTTTGTATTTTATCACCCAAAATTCCCTCTAACTACCACCATTTTCTGGCTAATTTGTATTTAATGAAGATCCACAAAGTTTTTAATCACAGAAATTCAACTGTGAAAAATAATTCAACTCCTGGCTGGGAAGGGTGGGGAGGTAATTCCTCACCTTCCTGAGCCCCACAGCATCCAGATCCATAGGCGGATGTAGGAACATCCCCAAATGCCATCCCAAAGCCAAGCAGCCCATGCCACTCACTTCCCAGAAAGCCAAAAGCCACAAAAATTGGTCATTACCAATAGGGCAGGGATCACCTGTGCTCAGCAGTACAACCCCAGGGATGTGAGTTTCCTGGCATGGGAAGGGGCAGGAGCCTGGGAGGACTGGCCCTGGAGAGAGGGGGGGGTCTCAGGGGGCTCATACCTGCAGGGCTGGGCATGATGGGTGTCCCTGGAGGGCCACCGCCACCGGGCGGACCCTGCGGAGACAAAGCCGGCATCAGATGTGCAAACATGAGCATTGCCCACCTTTCCATGTTTTCAAACACCTCCCCCAACTCCCACCCCGTCAAACCCAGGCCCAGTCACCTCCCATGCCACTGATTCCCCCCCAGGACCACGCGACGAACTCCTGACAAAAGGACAGACAGCTGGGGCAGGAGGACTCACCACATATGTACCAGGCGATGAAGAAGAATATGGGATCTGTAAGGACAAGAGAGACAGATTCAGCCATGGGGGGGTCCCACAGGCTGGGTCCCAGCAGGGCACAGCCAAAACCCCCAGTGCCCCCTCAGCCTGGCCACGATGGGAGTCCCAGCAGCCTAAAAGAGGTTGGGGAACCCCACTGTCATTAGCAGGACTCAGCTAACGGGGAATGATCCCGTTTGAAGGACACTTCCCAACCAACCCAGCTCTTGCCCCAAGACACTCACTGAGTTAGCACTGCTGGGGTTCGGCCACGGTCTACCAGCGCCCGGCCCCCTGGGGACAGAATGAAACAGGCGAAAAAATAAATGTTGTGCTTTCCTCCAAACAGCCCCGAGCCAGCAGTCCAACCTCCCGGCACAGGGATTGCCTTACATGTTAATTCCAGGCATGCCAGGACCTAGGGAGTTGGGTGGAGGTCTCATGCCGCTGCCGTAGTTCTGCAACGATAACCAAGGGTCAGTCTACCGCAACGGGAAGGGACACCAGAGAGACGAGAGAAAGGGGAAAAAAGGCCAATAAACAAACAAAAACCCAAGCGTGTCTGTGTGCAAAAATGAGCTTTAAAAAACAAATTAATGACGATAAGCCTAAGAGGCAATCGTGTTCACAAAAAACCAGGCAGCTGAATATGGATGGGATCCAGGCAGAGCCCCAAAGTTCCCCCTCCTCGCTCTTTGTGGAGGGAAAACATCCCCCTCCCAGCTCTGGGAGACAATTCTGTTCACAGTCCCCAGCAACAGCCTTTTGGATTTTTCCCTCTGTGCAGGAAGCAGGGGCAGGAGGAGAAAAGGCACCACTTGGAAGGTTCCTGCTGCAGTGTAAGGATGAGGAAAGTCTGCATGAGCTCCCCCCAAGATGGAGCACTCCTTGCTCCCTGGATGGCTGCTGGAGTAGGGAAAACCAAGCCAGGCTTGTTTTTCTGTTGCTCCCCAGCTCTCTGCTCCATCCCCTGGAGCGGGTCTGCAGCCGCGGGGAGTGGGCGAGGACAGGCAGCCCCCTGGGCCTCCTCTCCTGCCTTATTCCTCCCTGGCTTAGCCTCCAGCTGGGATCAGGAGCCTCAGATCTGCATGCCTCCTCTCCTAAAACTAGCTCTAGTACAAAGCCAAGCCCAAGGCAGAGGAGGAAGAGGAATCCCCCGAATGCCGCGCTCCATTTGGTCTGTGCTTTGCTCCCTGTGCCCTCCAGGCGACGTGCAGCCGGATTTAGGTCGCGCTGCCGCTCTTCCCCTCCCACCTCCCTCTCTGTAATGCATCTTTTTGGATTGTATTTCTGCCATTTAAAGAAAAAACTGCTACAGCAGGAGGAGGGATGGCTGGCCACTTCCTACACCCCAGCCCCTTGGAGTGCTCCAAGATGGATTTTAAGTTCAATGCTTTAGTGCTGTCAATTTTTACCTGGATTTACGGATGCACCAGTGCATGGTGCCCTGCTGAGGGCATCACCAAAGTTTGTTTTGAAAAGGCAGAAAAGGGTTTTCCCCAAACAAATTACCAGCAAGTCCTTAATTGATTGAAAATTCAGCCATTTACACTGAATAGCAGCATCAAGCCCCTTGTTTTAAAAAAAAAAAAAAGGGCTCAGCATTTTTAATTGGAGTTGAAAGGCTGGAAAACGAAGCCAGCTGAAAGATGCTCAGGGAGGGTGGGGAGGGAACGCAGCTGTGCTGAGCGACCTGGGCAAGGCACCGCCAAAACCCACAGAGCTACAAACCCTCTTCATATCGGTGCTGGCAAACCCTGTCCTGGCTTCTGCAGAGCTACAAATGGGACTCTTAAAGGGAAAAAGGCAGCGGCAATCAGCTGAAAGGGATGATTCATCACTGCTGTGTAATAAGGAGCTGCTGTCAGGACGCCGGGATGTCCTGGCTGGATGTTCTGCAGCCCTCTGGAATTGTTTGAGCAGTATTTAGGAAGGTCCCAATACAAAACTTAAAGGTAAACAAGCCCTGGGCACACAAGGTGTGAGGGGCTGCTGGGTCTGGGTCGGTATTTTTGGTGGCTGCCTGCGCAGGCGCCGATTCCTGGATGGCTGCGGGGAGGCAGCGCCTGCGGGTGCCAGATTGGGAAGCCCAGCGCTTCTCCAGGGAAAGGCTGCCGCTTAAAAAACCTCTCCCCAATGTACACACACAGGGAACGGTGGAGTCAAAAATAAAGCTCTGAACATTTCACAACTCCTGCCGGCTCCCAGAGCCGCCGCCATCCCACGCGGCGCTCAGCGCGCGCTCGCCGCTTCCAAGTTTCACGGCGAGCTCTGGCAGTGGGAAGCAGCCTCCCCCGGGCAAGCCGCCGCCACTCGCCTTGGCGCAGGCCACGCTAGCAAAATGCATTTTTTCTTTTTTTATTTTGGGTGTAATCCTCCAGGAAAGGAGGATTTTAATCACAGCAGCAGCGCTATGAGATGGCTTGCCTGCGAAACGATGCTCGCGCAGGATTTTTGTCCCCTATCCTAGGATGGATGGAGATGGCCGAGCACCCCCAAGCAGCATCCTCAGGTTGGTGCTAAAGAGATGATACAACTCCCTCTTTACACAACATCCACTTATCTCAACAGTCTCCAGGGGAAAAACAAAACAAAACTCCAGCGCACCCGCTCGTCTCCTGACAGACTCTGATCCTCGCGCTACAAACTCCACGTAGGCGACGATGCAGAGAGGATAAACCTCCAACCAAAATATGGTAATCTGGTTTTGAAGTCTCATAGAAGGAACAAACAGGAGTGAGTCAACAACAAGCCACTCCATAAAGTGAATCAACGGAACGACAGCATGTATTAACCCAGATCTGCTTAATTTCAAGAGTTTACTCCCCTTTCCTGAAATAGAGAGCTCAAGCAGGCAGCAGGAGGGGCAGGTGGAGGGGAACCTCGCAGGGGAAAGCCTTATTCCCTTGCTCAAGGGATCTTTGCCATTTCTTTTTATTTATTAATTTCAAATGCAAGCCTCCTTTCCCTTTCCTGCTGTTAGGGTCGTAACTGTTTCCCAGGCAGGCAGTGTAATGCACTCAAAGGCTGCTCCGGTGCGGAGCTAAGTGCCATCCCCTCTGACAGAAGGGCAGGAGGGAGGCTGCAATACCCTTAATGAGCTCTGAAGACCTCACTCCTGTTAAAAGGAGGGATTTCCAGATGCAAGCCTAATGTAAAACGCATTAACACTAATGGGGGGACAGGGTGTGTTGGGGGGGGGGAACTCCCAGCCCTCTGAGCCCCAGGAGATTGTTCCCACGGTTTGTAGGACGCACTTTGGCACTGGGCTTACCTGCGGACCGGGACCCATGGGGCCCATCCCTCGTGGAGGATTCATCCTTTGCATGGGGCCGCCCATGTTAGGGTGCCCTGTTGGGAGGAAAGCAGGGGTGTTACGTGGCACCGCAGCCACTCTGGGTCCCAAATTAACAGCTGATTAGGAACATCAGCGCTCGACCCTCCTCTGCTGGGTTTACCTTGCTGTCGCGTGGGATCCATCGAATTGGGCAGCAATGGCTGTGTACCGGGAACGGCACCCGGGGGCTGTGAAAGCAAGGGAGCAAGATTAAAAAAATAAATCCTGCATCCTGCTGCATCCTGCTGCATCCCACATCCCACTGTGTCCTTCTGCATCCCACATCCCACTGCTACAGCCTCCAGGTGTTTGCCTCCCTCATCCTTCTGCAAACCCCCTCTAAACCTTAAACAAGGCGCCAGCGTTTTCTCCTCCCGCCAGGCTGCGTGCTCTTGTACTTTAGGGAAGCAGGGGAAAACCCAGACTGAGCAGGGCAGAGGTGCCAAATCCAGCAGGGAAAGGTGAGGAGCAGGATGGTACCCTGGTAACACACAGCACCAGGGCCAAACCAGGCAGTGATTCACTGGCTGTGGTGGGGAGATGCTCCATGTGTAGCAGAGCAGGGCTGGGACCCACCCCCACACAGGCTGAGGGGAAGCTGAATGCTCCCCCTCCCCAGACTCCCATTCCACTCGGGCAATGCTGCTATTTAAGCTTCAAAGGCTACTCCAAACAGATAAAGAGGAAGAAAAATGCAGATACTGTCTGCCTGAGGGAAGCAAACTGTAAACAGTTTTGCTACGGCACTGCTTTTTACTTGGATGCCAATACAGAGGATCCCAGTGCTGGAGCACAGCACAGGCCCTGGGTGCACACGGCTGTGCTGAGGCAGAATCAGCCCAGTCCCAAGTTTTTTGCAGGCTGGAAGCTGGCAGCAGGAGGAAGATAAACCAGGGGGGTTGCAGAGGTGGATATTTACACTTCTGCTGCCTGACCTTCCTGCCTGCCTGTTTATTCCTCTTATCCCTCAGGATGTGACCATAACCTTGCTGAGCTCTGCCTAGGTACAAACATGTGCTTTATATGTGGTGTTTGGGGGAATAAAATGAAATCATTCTAATTAACTTTACCCACTCCTGGATGCTTGATCCTGCTGTGGGAACAGCCTCCCCAAACCAGTCTCTCCTGCCTCTCCTGCCTGCTCAGTTCGCTGTGCTCACCTCCAGCAGAGCTCAAGACAAGCCCAGAACCACTGCAGGATGGGGTCCTGTTAAAACTGACCCATGAGGAGGTGCAGTGAATTAATACCTTGTTAGAACAGCCATCAGTGCCCTGGGTGGAAAGCTCTTCCAGCCACCCTGGCACGGGGGTCCTCCATTAGCCCCTTCTGGGTTTTTCTCAGCTACATCTCAGCTGTCTGACTATCAGTCAGCAAGTTCCAAAGATTCAAGCCTCAAATTCAGGAAGCACAAACCCAGAGCAAGCTGGTACACCCTATTTCCTGACTATCCTGCTCTTTCTGCTAATTAGACCTACAGGAAAATAACACTGATAGCCAAAAAACAAGCTCCCGAGGTAATTTTTGCAGAGACACCTCTGCTGCTAAAAGGAATTACAGGTTTCCTTTAATTTCCCTTTAGTGACAAATAACCTCTGGCTTGGTCATTACCCTATGGATCTGCACAGCATCATTGGGAAGGAGACAAATTCCTTAACCAAAGGCCACGCATGCGTCCAGGCAAGGCATGGGGTGGAAGCCTCAGTCCATAAGGCCAGAAACAAACTGCCCTTGTATAAGCTGGGATAAGAGGATAAACCCAACCCAAAAAATTCAGCAGTGACCTGCCTCGCTTGACCCTGCCGCTGATCTAAACGCTCGGTCAACCCAGCAGCAGGATTATCTTCATCACTTTAATTTTCTGCGATTGCAGGGAAAATCCAGGCGGACAGCGAGCACGCGGCACGGCACAGCCCTGCTGGGAGCACCACGGGCGGAAAGCAGCACATTCCCCGCGGCTGTTCCCACCCTGGATAGGCCCAAACCTCAAAATAAAATTAAACTACCATCGTTAAGTGACACCTGATGCTCCAGCACTAGGAAAAAGGAGGGTGACCAAAGGAGGCAATGCTTGCCACCCAAACCCAAGGAGCATCTGCAGGACACCTGGCCCTCATCCCCCTTCCCAAATAACAGCTATCCCTAGGAAATGTGGAATCCCGGGAGTGCAGTACCTGGTTGCCCATCCTGATGGGGGGCCGGGGACCTCCGGCGTAGCGCGGCGACATGAACGGCTGTGGGGACACAAAAGGGGGTCAGGGCTGAGCTGTGGGGAGGCAGCACGCTCCCCACGCACGCTGGTTAGCCTGTACACACTGCTTTTGGTATTTCTGTGGTTTGTTTTATTTTTTTTTTTCTGGAGACATCCTTTTTAAAAAAGTTATGTTTCAAAAGGGGAAAAAAAAAAAAAGAGAAAGGTGTCTGGAGTCCGTTTTTTAGACATTTTCTCTGTAGGTTTATTGTTTGAGAGCGTGTTTGACATCGGCAATACTAGGTGAGGCTGTTAAAATTAGTGCATGGGTGGGAAACCCTGAGTGTTAGATAATGTTCAAGTTTAAATATATAGAGATATATTAAAAAAAAGTGGCAAATAAGCACATACAGACACGCACACACAAAAAACCCCAGTGCTAAGTACTGAAAAAAAAAAAAAAAGAAGAAAGGCTTAAAGTTACTTCTTTTTACAACTGCTGCTACTAACAGAAGCTTAAAAACCCACATCAAGTTAAATTTCTCAGGCTACCTTGGGCAGGTAAAACAGTCTGATACCCACGATTGACTTCTCAGTTCATTGACAACTGCATATCCAAAAAACAAAAAACAAAAAACAAAAAACAAAAGAAAAAAAAAGAAAAAAAAAGAGAAAGAAAAAAAAAGAAAAAAAAGGGAAAAAAACCAACATTTTGCTTTGGAGCTGGGGTGCCCGGGAGGATGCTCCCCGGGGAGCGGGTACCCGCTGCCCAGCATGCTTACAGAGGGGGGAAAAAAGAAGTAAATCGAGCGCACGTCCCGGTTCACAGCCCTACCCATCACTAGTGTCTTTACCTGACTGTGGGGTCCCATCATGCTGCTAGGATTGTGGGGTGGAGGCTGTGCGTGTGGCGAGGGCTGTGACCCAGGCGGTCCCTGTGAGGTCAGACAGTAGAAGGAGGTTATAGATTAGCACATGAAAGCGCAGAAAGAGCTAAAAAAAGGATTCACGGGTGGACCTGTTTAGTTGGGGAGTCAGTTCTCCCGGTTTTAAATTATTGTTTTTTCCTTTTTTTTTTTTTTTGTTTCTAAAATTGAGTTTCTATTCATTTGCAGCCAAACAATGAGTTATGATATATGCAAAAAAAAAATATATTTTCAAAATCAGAATATCTGTCAAAATACAGTGGCCACATTGAGGGTAAACGGTCCAGTGGTTCAACCAAGTCTGCAATGATAAACACACAGGGAAACACTTTGCAGGGGCGTGCAACGAGGAAAAAAAAAATATATGCAGGAGAGGACCAGAGAGGTTGGGGGGAAATACAAAAAACACCCCCAAACTGAAAAAAAAAAAAAAAAAAAAAAAAAAAAAAAAAAAAAAAAAAAAGAAAAATTAAAAAAAAAAATCTTTTTTTTTCCTCTCTCATCCCAAAGGTTGGAAACACCTCTGGGTTTGTGTTTTGACCGTGGTTCACTGGAGGTGCTGGAGTGAGCGCGGAGGACGAGGAGCATGTCCCAGCTCACGCTTGGGCAGCGTTTGGCTGGCACAACCGGGGCTGCACCGCCACACTGAAGGGATGCAACATCCTTCCTCGAGGTGGATTCCCTAAGGATGCGAGTAAAATGGCTTGCGAGCAAAGAAAGGATGTCTAGGGGAAAAAAGGAGAGATTAGTTGGTGCAGGTTTAAGGCTGCAATGCAGCAGTCGCTGACATTTTGGGCTTGAACGCCCACTTTGGTTTTTCTTTTTTTTTTTTTTTTTTAAATTTCCCTTAAAAGCACAAAATGAAAATTTGCTTGGAAAAATCGCGAGCTCGGTGCAAGAAACATACCGGTGCGTGTTAACGTGAGGAAAGAAAAAAAAAAAATAGTATTTCTTGAGTCAAAGGAGGTGTAATTGGTAGAGAAAGCACAGGAGCTCTGTCAGTAGGTGATGGGAAGCGACGGCAGGCTCCAGGACCGGCGCCGGAGCAGATGTTCTCTACCTGCCTTGTTACTAATTTCAACAAGTGTTCGCCTTCTAGCTGCTGCCAGCAATGGCATGGTTTGTTACCATGAGCAATTTTCTTAATTAACAGACATTAATTAGCCATTTAGCAATTTTGCAAGCATTTGTTTAGCAGCTTTCCTAAACATGAATACCACTGTGATAATGGTACTGATTAGAGGGTCCCCTAATTAACAGTACAGGGAAGGAAAATTGAAATCACATAAATTAAAAAGGGAGGGGAAGTTAATGAAGGCAGGACATATTTGCACCTGCAAATCTTTTGTACGGCGGAAACTTGAGTGCAATGTAAATAAAGTAAGAGGGTGGGTTTTTTCTTCTTCCCCCTTTTTTTTTTTTAAAAATTTTTTTTTTAAATTTGAATGGTTCGGCGGTGAGATGGAGCCAAGCGGATTTAAAACCAACAGCCTCCTGCCAGCCTCTCTGCTCCAGCCGCTGAAACCCCACCACTTACACCACCATTTATTCTCCAGGAGCCAAAAGGAACCAGGCCCTGCCCTTACTGCCTGGCCAACCTCATCTGGACCAGGTCACAGCACCTCAGGACAGCCCTCCCCCTGCCTTCTCCATCCATGTCCCACCAAAGTGGAGAAGACAAACCTTTGAGGTCCAACTGCAGCATCAACCTCCTTTAGCAGAAGTCCTCTCCAGGCATTGAAGTTGACTTATTTCTGCTTCTGAGTTGCTAAGTCTGTCTGTGAATGCAAAGTGCAGCAAGAGCAGCACACAGCTCCCACTATCCCTCAGTGAGGTCTGGCCACCACCAAAGCCCTTCCTACATGTCTCAGCCACAGGATTTGGGGTAGGGAAGATTAGAAGAGGTGAATGAGTGATGAAACCAATTGGAAGGTAAAAACCAGGGCTGGCAGAGGCCAAACCTCAAGCCCCATCACTGCAAGAGTCAGTGTCCCCCATGATGCCTGCCTTGTGCTGCAGGAGGGGGTCATTGTTGTCCAGGTACCGATGTCCTTCCCCTCGTATCCCACAGCAGGTGAGGATGTGGGGTGAACAGGTATCAAACACGTGGGAGACACGGCCACCTGAAAGCACCCTGGCTGGGCCTGAAGGTGATGCTCTGGCTCTGCATTTCGAGCTGCAGAGCAAACAGTGTTTGATTATTGGAGAAAAAGCATCTATGGGACATGGCAGCATTTCCACCAGAGAAAAATCCCCTGTGGCAGCTGGATCCAGAGAGCATCCGCTGTTTGTGCTGCTGAGTGCATCCTCTGGAGCGTGGTCCTGCCCCAACACCAAGGCTGCTCCCGGGATGCTCCAGGCTCAGCGCCACAGCATCCTTGCCCTTGCATTATCCCATGTGGTACCGTTCCCAGAGGACACTTCTGGATAAGGTGATGCCCAGCTTGTGCAAATGTTTTGGCAGGCAGGTAGGAGATGAAAGCAGCTTTTTTATTTTTCCTTCTTTTCTTGCTTTTTCCCAGCAGCAGCATCCAACACGCTCGCTCGGAGCTGCGACTGCCGCAGCCCCCTCGGCACGGCTGTCCTGCTCCGTCAGGAATGCAGCCCCTCTGGACAGTGTTATCTCCATAAATATTTACAGATGTTTCCGGGCTGGGACCCGTGTAGGGCTAGGAAGGCCTGCCACAGCGGTTGCCTTTTCGCACGGAATTGCCTCGCTGCAGAGGAAGCGGCAGATGCTCCCGATGGATCATGGCAGTTGAGACAAATGTTTTGCAGAGACGACTTGTGGGCACCAACCAACAGAACATCCCTTTTTTCTTAAAAAACCCTGTGTTTAGCAGTTATTAACTACTCCTGTTAAAAGAGGAGGTTGAACACATGCCATCCTGCTTCCTCCACATCCCTCTGTCCAGCCCTGGAGACACATCCCTGCGGCACAGCTCCTTCTGACACTCCATGCTGGGCAAGCAGGACCTGCTCTGCAGTTGCTTCACTCTCATCTCCAACCAGCACTCTCTCCAACCAGAGAAACTCCATAATCTAATAAGTTTTCCCTTTTTTCCCCAAATTGGACACTCTTGTGTGTGGGGTTGTTCTTCATCTTCCTGTAGCTGCCTCAAAAAACACCAAAAACAAGTCCACAGCTGAAACGGTGTTAGAGGAAACTGTTTCCAACAGCTGTCGGTGCCTCAACCTCTGCTCTGCTTCATTTTTTTCTCCCCTCTACACTCCAGGGACTTTCAAAGCCCAGCCTGGCTTGCCGGACAGCCGAAGTTTGCTGCCACAGCTGCTTCCTACAGGGAGTTTCCAGGAGATCAGGTTATTTCCACTCTGTCTTTCATGAGCTCGACTCCTCAAACTTCTTGTAAAATATTAAAGATGGAAAATGGCATGAGCAATCATAGCTCTGCGTGTGTCAATTTATGTTTCCAGTGTAATTCACCACAAATGGATCATGTTTTATGGGCTACATACTTTCAGCTAATGGGGGAGTTTTGCTATTTAAAAACATTTTCAAGCACCTCTGGGGGTGGCAGAACAAGGCAGGACGGTACGAGAAGGCAAAGCATCACTGCCATGAGACACCGATGGTTTCGAGATAGCAATAGGGAGGCATCTTGTGTTTAAAATACCTGCCCCTGCCTGCCAGTTTTGACGTTAGAAAATACTAAAATAAATTAGATGGATATTAATTGAAGCCATGCCTGGGTTTATTGGAGAGGAGCTTTATTTCTACTGAAGGAGAGAGATGTTTTGCAAGTTGTCAAGAAAAAAATGAGGTATCACTTTAGCCTTTAGGAGAGATGCTCCAGTTGCCTTCAAAGAGAAAGACCCTGGTTGACTTCCAGCATGTGGTGCTGGGTGAGGACCTTCCCGAGAGAGGGCAAGGCGAGGCCAGGAGAGGTTAGACAAGGCAAGGCAAGGCAAGGCAAAGCAAGGCAAGGCAAAGCAAGGCGAGGTTAGGCAAGGCAAGGCAAGGCAAGGCAATGCAGCAAGGCAAGGCGAGGCGAGGCGGGCCAAGTTCCCCCGCAGACAGCGAAAGGCAGTCGTGGGCAGGAGCTCTGCCTCGCCTGCAGCTGGGGCTCCCAACTGCAGAAGCCTGGTTTTAAGGAATATGTTTAACACAAGCTCTTCAGGAAACAAACCCGTGTCAGCCGGAGCCAAGAACAGTCACCTCCATCTGGCTGGAGCACCCGAGAGAAAGTTGACTGCAAATCCCACCATATGCTCCAGACGCTCGGTACAAAAGCCTCGGGCATCCTACTAAACTTCCAGAAAAAAAACTTTCTCTGATGCTTGCTTTTCCTTTCCTCCAGCTTGTAGGCTACCTTCCTTCAAACCCTGCCTGGTGCAGGCTGGTACCAAGTTCTATCCCAGGATTTTGGGAAGAGCAGCCTGGTTTTATGGCTCTTGTGCTGCCTCACAGGAACTGGCTAACCAGAGCTGGTGGCACCTGCCGAGCAGTGCCAAATCCCACTGAGCCATCAGGACAGCTGGGCAGGGGGAAAATGGTGGCCTCCAAGGAGGGAGCAGGACAACATGGACCCCCTCCTATTGTCCCTGGCTTTACCATCCTCACCCCACGGGCGACCTCACCCAAAGAGGGAGGTCTCCAGGATGTGGGGAGGAGAGGCGGGGAGGGCAGGGGATGTAGGGAGGGAGCCCCCTGGGCTCTGGAGCCCCCGGTCCTCCCCAGCTCCAGAGGTCTGTCTGCATTAGGGGGCAGTGTGGGAACACGGAGCAGCCGGTGCTTTGTTTTGGTGCATCTCGGCGCTGAGCCGCTGATGCATAGCTAACGCAGCACCGACATTGATTTATGGTCAACTTTCCATTTCATCAGCGCGGGGTACGGGGCGGCGCTGGGGAGAGCAGGCATGGCTGGGGGGCTGCTGACTTGCTCCCCCCCTCCCCCCCATTTATTTAGTGGTATAAAGGTGTGATATTAATTGCTTTCAATTTTTCCTTTTCCTTCCTGTATTTCCCTGGCACCCCCCTGTCCCTCCTGCAAGGGATCTGCACCCCGGCATGAATCCAGCTTTCAAAACAAAAGCAGGAACGCCTCTGATGACCTTTAGGAGGATGAGCAGAGGGTTTGTTTGCTCATCCCAATGGGACAAAGAGAGAGATTTAAATAAAAGCATCTACCCATGCTGGCCATCAACCCAGCCAACCTTTTGTCCGGAGCGCAGCCGATGCTGTGCCACTGGCTGGCACCATGAAATGCCCCAGCAACCCAGGAGTGCCATGGGCCTCTCCTTTCCCATAATTTTGGGAGATTCTGCAGGCTGCACTTCCCTTGGCCCCTGGCCTGAAGGTGCTGCTGAGCCCTGGCACTGGGAAGGGTATCTCACTGCAAGGCAGCGGCTGTGGATGGGCACTGTAGCCTGGAGTCCTTCTTGCTTCTCCCTTTCCTGGAACATTCTTTCTTCTCCCAAGCTCACTCACATGGTTTTGGGCTACAGAGTCCCAGGAACAGTCCATATACATTTTCTTCCTTTGCCAATCTGTGGTGGACATCCTCACATTCAGGGCTGGGGGCGGTCATGCACCCCCAGGGTGGTAGTGCAGGGTTTCTGCTACCTGAGCTTTGCCGGTGACTCATTCCTCAGCTCCCTGTGTGATGCCCCACCATGCCTGGACATGACCAGTCTCTAATTCCTCTTAAAAACTATCTGCCCATGCCTGCTACCCTTGGGAATATCCCTTGCAGGTCCCTGGTGCAGAAGAGCGAGATGCTGAAAATCCATGAGTCCTCTCCAGCAGTCTCCCGGCATGAGGATGGCACTGGCTGAGGTGGTACCACCTCACTCACTCCCAGGGCTGGCATACCAAAGGTTGGGGAAAAATCCTTTCTATCTTCTGTGACCTTTTTGTTTTTGCCCTCTGAATTTAGGCACTTTAATCTCCTACAGATAGGAAATTACCCCCGAGCTGTGACTGGCTCGACACTGAGCCTCCAGCCCACCTCTGCAAAGAGCTGCTCTCCAGCATCTCCCGAAGCTGGAATCGGCTCCAGCACCCGCAATAAATCAGACAGGCTTTCATGGAGGCGATGTTCAGACTGTGTTAAAAGGTGGGATTTTTCTTCTGCTTTCCATCCCGAGGGCTGGGAGGAGAAACCAGATGTTGGAGGGCTTTCAGGAAAGGCAGGCTCTTGAGATGTCACATGTGAGCCATATGCACCAGCACCCACCCTCTCTTCCCTCCGGCAGCGCTGGGGATGGGCAGCATCCCCCACACGACACCTGTACCAGTGTTATTACATTATCTGGGGCTTCAGGATCCCCTCCTGCTTCTGAGCCACCCCCTGCCCCAGCGGCTCCCAGGCCAGCTGCACGGCAGGCAGGGAGCTAGGATGGGTTGTTTGCTCCTGAATCAGACCCTCAGTGCAAAAGTGCTACAGGAGGGCAGAAAGGAAAGAGGGGGGACAGCTTGGGGGCTGTCAACAGGAAGAGTCGAGACGGCAGCATGAACAGTAAGTCTGGAGAGATGTGACTCCTCTTCTTCACCTTTCCCGCTCCGGGAAAGCCAACCCATACTCTTGGTGCCTTGCCTTAAATTCATGCCAGTTCTGCAGCCCTCGCAGCTCGGCGTGAAGCAGAAGCCCCAAAGGACAGTCAGCTTCACCACGGGGCGAGATCAGGACGTTTTGGAGACACATTTGTTGGAAGTAGCAGCTTGGCACTCGGATTGCTGGCAGCAGCTATGACCTGCGAGATTGCATCTCCGGCGTTGGCTTCACCCCCTGCCGCCGAGCGCTGCTACAAGATTCGCCTGTTTTAGGGTTCCCGATCAATATCGGATATTCTTACTTTGTCAGAAGCATGTTCAGGAAATGGGATCTCTCTTTCTCTCAAAAAAAAAAAGACAGCACCCTCCTTCCCCCTTCCCACACAAACGCAATTGCCGATATCGGGCTCAGATATCGCCACAATAAATCACAAGCTCCTTATCGAGCTCGCCTGTCTACTGCCCGAGAAGTTCTCCCATATACAAATCACAAGCCCAGATTAAAAAAAGCCCAGCTTGCCAAAACAAATATTCCTTTCAACTCTTATCCCATTTTTAACACGAACAAGTGTTTCGTCCTCAAGCAGGAGGATTTTAAAGCACCGAAAGCTTATGTTGCTGCAAACCAGTGCAGCTCACCCCAGGCAAAGAGATTCCTGAGAAAACCCCCAAGGTTTGAGGTTTGAAAACTCCTTTTCTTTGTCCTTGTTGTGTCCTTTCTGTCAGCATCACTCCAAACATGTTAGCCCCTCCTCTGTCAGCTCGGTGTGGGATAAGGAAGGAGTGAGGGGATGTTGGGGACTTTGCTGGGTATTTGCTTACAAGGTGCCTCCACGGCATTCAGGGATTTGGCTGGAGCCCACTCCCGCCTGCAGCCGCAGCCAGGGCTTGTTAATGCGTTCAGTGATTGCATTTGGAAAAAATCAAGCGGTTAACCAGAGGAGGGGGAAAAAGCTTCAGGAATCAAAATCCAGAATGTTTTCAATTACGCCCGTCTGTTAGGACTGGAGAACAAATACAATCCCAACCCAAACACAAACCAAGCAGCTTTGTAAAAAAACACTGGTTGTAAATACACAGTAACCTCTTTGAGCGAGAAAGGAATTTGCTTTAAGGCCACAAAAGATAGAAAGCAAATGTGGAAGGACAGCAGAACACAAGTTATTCCTAGACAGGTCAGCTGTGCAGGCATGCTGCTTCCCTAGCATCCTCTTGGGGAAAAAAAAACAACACAGGCATGACAGCGCTGACACCCAGAGCGAAAGCAAACACGTGTGCGGTGTGGAGGGAGCACCGGGAGGAGCGGCAGCCTACCTGGAAGAACCCGGGCGGGATGGGGCCCCCGGGCATCCCGTCATTCGGGGGAATGTTTCCAAGCACGGGACTCGGGGCAGCAGCTGCGCTCTGTGGGGAACAAAACCAGGGCAAACATGGTCAGGTTATGACAAAAGCACATCAAAAATGCCACCTCTCCTGCCACATCATACTGAGTCCATCTGCCTTGTATCTCTGGGGCCCTGAGCATCTTTCCCCCTGGAGGATGCTCACAGCTGGAGGGGCACCGGTCTCTGTGACTCACCCACGGAGGAGATGGCCACACAGAACCTGGAGATGATTCTAGGGTTTGTTTATTCATTTATCCAGGCATTGAGTCTTGTTAATCCACCAAGGAGCCTCATCCAACGTGTCATTTTAGGCAGAAGCTGCTTGAAAGCTTTGAAAATGCTTCTCTCCTACCTCCCCGCCATGCTTGATGGTTTAGCCCTGTCCTTCCAAAATTATGCTTCCCTGACCTCACCAGCATGCCAAAACTTTATTATTCATTTCCAAATTCATTGCACTCAACCTGTGGAGTCACATTCCCCCTCCTGCCTCCCCAGAATGAGCCACCAGCACAGCTCCAGCCCCAAAAAGGTGGGACAGAGACAGACATGGGGTACCTGGACACCCCACTTGCTCCTTCTCAGCATCCCTATTTGTATTTATTCACTTCTTCTGGGAAAGCACCAGCATTATGGGAAGCTCCCACTCTAATGGAAAATATAAGAAAAAGATCTTTCCCTAAAAGCCACTGCTGGTGACACACCCCTGTGGGGTTAGGAGCAGTACCTGTGCCATCCAAGTGCAGCCCAGTTTGCCACCACCAAGTGACCTCCATTCCCAGGGCAGTTATAAAGGCACCTCAGTGCTGTTAATTAGGTTTGGATCACTGAACTACTCCCTCCACCAATTTTTATGATGGACGTACCCACCTAAAACCATGGTGGAAAAATTTTCCACTGAGGAAATCCCATGAACAGATGGGGTACATGTGAGCCTGCTCAGGCTTGGTTTTACCCACTAAACTCCACGTCCCAACAGCAGCTGAGCCAGCCCCGGCTCCTGACCGCATCTGATGCAGCAACAACCACAAGATGTGAGCAGAGGGGGAAGCCAGGCTGTCAGAGCAGCCTGGAAAATTAAGGATTATTACTAAGGACTAAGGATTGCCATGATAGGATCCCCATGTTTGGTCGGCAATCTTGCTATTTCTGACCAGAAAGCCTTGCAGAGGCAGGGGAGCACCTGACTAATCATTGCCTTGTGCCTTCCCAGGGCATCCCTTGTGCCCCTCATCACGCTCTCCAGCAGGAGCTGGCGTGCAGGATGTGGGATGAAGGCCAGGACCATGCCGGATGAGTGGTTGGTTTTACCACCCCAGCACCTCAGAGCTGCAAGTGACACAGACAACAGCGGAGGCTGATTCCCCAGTAAGAGCCTCCCTTCATGAAATAACCAGTTCCCCCTGAGGCTACAGAGTCCTGCAACCCCAGGCACAGCCCACACCACACTCCCCCCGTGCCCCTGAACAAGGCATCCTGAGCAGCCTTTCCCCCATCAGCAGCAAAGGCCAGATCTGAGTGTTTTTACAGTTAATAAAAAAAAAAAGTCCTGGCAGGAAAAATAAGCCTGCCCATTCCAGGCTCTTTTTATACATCAGACGGCAGCAAAAATAGATGGGAGAGGGAGTGAACCCACTTCTCCCCCTCCCTCCATCCCCCCAAGTGGGTCAGCTATAAAAGTAAAACCAAATCTTAATCCAAGGCCATGAACATATTGCAGTTTCTCTGCAAAGCAGATGACGGTTCTTAATGCAAAAATATATAAGACCGAGCCCCAAACTGCAGCGAGCCCATTCGGAATTTCCTTTATTAAACCCTCTATCACGCAAAACGCTTCTCTCCCAAGGCGGCAAGCGCTGCAATAAAGCTGCCAAGGTGATATTTTATGGTTTCAAGAGATTTCCAGCACACTATAATCCTCTGCTTGGGGAATCTCCCAAAGCGAAATGGATCCCGAAGTGGTGGGGAGTGAGGAGGCACATGGATTTGGGGATCCAGGGGGAAAGAAAGCTGCTCCTCTCCTCCCATCTGCAACAGGGAGCAGAGGGAGAAGGGCAGAGGAGCCAAAGAAAATCTTGAAGCAAATGCCCATTTTTCCACAAAACCACAGAGTATTTTTCCGTGTTAAACACCCTGAAACCTCACCTATGCCTTCGCGGCGTAAACGGGGATTTAAAGTTCCTCACACATGTGGCGCTTGGCAGAACTCGGTAATTAAAAACCCGCAAGTGCCCTGAGCATATTGTAGGATGGGAGCCAAATTGGTCAGCCCTTGATGAATGATTTACAAGGCTGCAAAGTGACATTTTATTTCTTTTTTTATTCCCCTCCCCATCACCGCTGCTAAGGTAAACACCGAGGCACCTTTAGCCCTGTGAAGCGATGGGAATGCAGCCGTGGCTGGAGCAGCACTGTAGAACACTTGGGCGTGCCAGAAATGAAAGAAAAAAGGGGAAAAAAGACAGCAGGAACAACTTTTCCAAACCTTAAGGGTGAGCACCCAAACCCTAAGGGTCAGCGTCCAAACCCAAGGGCTATCCAGCACCCATTTCCAGGACTTTTTTGGCCACGCAACTCCTCCCACATGGTTTATATTCACCATTTTGTCCCAGAAACTCTTTTTAGGGACTCTTAGTTGCAGTTTGCTTTCGAAAGCTCTTTCCTTAGGTGAATTATCTAAAACCCATCGAGTCTCCCTGGTGCAGATACAATGTGCAGTTGCCACAGAAGCTGGCCAAAAGGGGCATGGAACTGCTGTGCCACCACGTCCAAGCTGGTACTGAACCAGAAGCACATCAGTCACATGAAGGTCCCCATTGGCATGTGATACCCTGAATTTCCTTCCACCACAGCACATGGAAACCACTGCCAGAAATGAGCCAGGACAGCTCTGGCAATGCTGGCACGCCAGCTCATTTGCCTTTCGTAAGATGGCAAATTTTCTCCACATTGGAAATCAATATATATGTGTTCCTGGGGCGCACATGTATAGCTATATACACAAACACACATATGTATTTTTAATTCCCTGCCACATACGTTGGTATTTTTCCTCTTTTTTTGGTGGAAGCCAGCGGAATGATGACAATCTGGATCACCGTGTTTCGCTTCCAAACCAAAGCTCTCAGTTAACACACCGGCCTGGTACGCCAGCAGATGCCGTCTAAGCCTTTAAATCGCACACTAATTGCACTAATTGAGCTAACAGTCTCTGTTTCGTCTCCCTACCCTGAGTCAACCAGCATCTTCTGGTACTGCTGTAGAGATCCAAGCTGTTGACTGTAGTGTTATTTTGTCAGCCATTAAACGATTCATCAGAGTCATTAATTGATTTATTACCGCTGCCTGCGAGTATAGCTTTGCAAATAAAGAAGGATGGAGGTCAGGAGGCAATAGAAATCGGACAAAACAGCACAGCCAGGAGCTGGGCACTTGAATTATCGGCAGGAGCCCGCTTGCGCAGGACCGCTGGCATCAGGTTATGGAGGAAAAAAAAAGGGAAAAAAGGAAAAGATGTGCTGCAAAGCCGGTTAGGGTCTTCAGCTGCAATCTGTGCAGGATGTAAAAGGGCTATTAAAACCATCTTGTTTTCTTAACCCAATCCTTCAGGAGAAACCAGGTTATTCCGCTGTATTAACTGTGCTGAAGAGCAGCAGAGAAGAGGCACTGGCGTGGCTGCCTCACGCAGCTCCCTGGCCTCTGGTGCATCCCCACCAGCACTTTGGTGTCACCCACATTTGCTTTCCCAGGCCGGCTGAGCCGGGAACACAACTCACCTCCGCTGTCCCACAGCCCTGGGAGGAGCTGCGGTCCGGTGCTTTTATTTATTTACTTTCTTTACTGCAGGGTTTAGGGCTTTGCTGGGCGTGAGGGCTTGCTGCGAGCAGGGTGCGGCGAGCCGTTTCCTGCCCCCCGCCCTGCCGCACGCTCGGCCCCAGAGCAGCCGTGAGGCACCACCGAGGCCCCACGAGGGTTTTGGGGGCTGAATTTAGAAACCAGAGCAGGTGGGTTGAAATCACCGTCACCACCAGAACGTTGCTGCTCCCAGCCCCCAGCTCCTAATACTGCCTAATAAAAGGCAGTACCCTACAAGAGAGGGCTTGGGAAGCTAAGGAACTTTCTGGATGTGCTGTCCACACACAGGGCTGCTGCAAGGGATTCTTCCTCCTAATCCCCATTGCTGGACATTGAAGAGCAGCTTGAAGGTGGGCTAAGGCACTGCACCCCATCCTGCAGGGCTCTCAGTGTCATGGTGAGACAATGGTGGCAATGGTGGCCAAGCCTCAGCTCACCACCCACCCAAAAACCTGCCATGCTTCACCAACACAAGCAATGGTTAACAGAAACCATCTATGAAAACCAGGTTCCAACTGGTGGTAGTAACTCTGCCATTAAATTCAAGCTGGTGTCCCCACTGCATGCTCTAGGAGACCATCTTGCCCCAGCATCCCATGCTGGCTTTCACCAAACACTTATTTTTAATAAAAATAACCTGCCAACAGTGGTGCAAGGTGCTGCCAGGCAACGGAGAGGGTGCTCCATTCGTGGGAAGCACCACCAGCACTGGCTGCTCGGCCAGCCACAGCCTCCATCAACCTAGCAGTGAGATGGGGAGAGCAAAAACACCTTCATGGCACAGACCTAGAACCAAACTAAGGGTGGCTGGGTATTTCCTTTTTGAGCTCCAGCTGTTTTTGCCCTCTCTCTCCTCTCCAGAAGAGAGGATTTTGGCTGCATCTCACACCTCGCAGCCACTATGGGAGCAGCTGCCTTGGGTAGGAGCACGCGGGGGTGCTCAGGACATGCTGGTGATCTGGTATCTATCTGTCTCCTTTGATTTTATTTTTTTGCCTAGAGCACAGGCTTTGGAGCCTAAAGAAGAAACCAGCGTGCGGGTCAGGACTTAAGCAGGCTGCGTAAACAGGTAATACGGAATTTAATTGGACTCCAGTTAAGCCTTTTCATCTCGTTAAAGCTGCCTTCATCTTATATAGCCAGGTTTTAAATTTAATAATAGAACCCTCCCACACCTCAGAGTAACCCGATTAACACCACAGAGGACGACATGCCGACCGCTTCCTCCGGACCCAGCCCTCAGATCCTCTCCCACATCAGCCCCCTCCGCGGGTCGGTGCCAGCGCCTGTGTTGCATCAACGTGCACCAAAATAAATAGAACACCAGCCTGCTGCAGGTTCTGAGAGTGCAACTGCCAGCCCACGTGCCAGCAGCAGGCACCCACTGTGGCACCCACTTCAAAACCACGGCACCTGCAGAGCCTCTCGGGTGGGCTCAGCGTGTTTTTGGGGCACGCTGTGCTTGCCAGCTGGGGTATGCCACACTCCATCCTGCTTCCTCCAGTGCAAGCCACTTGGCTGGATGCTCCAGAAGACAAAACAAACCAGTTTTGGTTTATTTTAGGGTAAAAGGAGGTAAAAGAACATTGGGATGAAGCTTTGTGCATTTGCCAGATACAAAAAAAACCTCCAAAACAGATTAAATGGGCTCATAGCAGTATCACCAAACCACCCAAAAGCCATCACGGTGTTCCCACAGGACATCATGCTGTCCATACAGGTTCAGCTTAATTATACTTCTGCAACACCACAAGCTTTTTGTGCTTATTTTAAATCCATCACCTGTGAGCCACCTGGCACACAAAGCTCCAGCATACACCCTGGTCGGGAACAGCCACGCTCAGCCACTTTTTCCCTCTCCTTTACGGAGAAAGAAACAACCCCCAGCCCCGTATTTTCCTTGAGCCTTAAAAAAAAAACATTAAAAAAAGGCACAACAGTTGAATGGTGTTTCAAGCTAATACGGGTTTTTTTGTCGGTTTTTTTTCCCCCCCTCCCTTGTAAAGGATAATCTGAGACAGCAGCTCCGGCCACGAAACAATAGGATTTTAATCTCTTAAGTCGGCGTCCCCCTTATCCCCGGGAAGGAAACCCCTTCAGTCATTTACAAGTTTGTAAATAAGGCTCTTGGTAGCATCTCGCGGACATCTGCTCCGCCAGCCCGCCAGCGTTCCTGCTAACATTTACAAACATCCTTCCACAAACACCCAGCGCGCTCTGCTGAGCTGGCTTTCTCTAAATATATCCCAAGGAAATAACTTGGCAGGGCTGCAAAAATTTCACAGCGACCGAATTAAAGGGGGGGTGGAGAGTGGGGGGGGATAAGCATGGGAGGTGTAAAACAGACTAAACGCAGTCAGGCTCCGTTTTGCACACGCGTGTGTACAGGGAGGTTTACAAAGGGAAACTTGTGGGAAGTGAAGCCGGGCTTGCTGGAAGTGCTTCCCCTGACTCAGGAAGGGTTTTGCAGAGGACAGCACTCCAGGGCTTCACACCATGTGGTGGGTGTATAGATTCACCCCAACCCTGCTATTTAGGGATGCTTTGCCATGGGCAGCCCAGAGTGCCCCCTTATCCCTGGCTTGGAGTGAAGGTGAAGCCGATGGTCCTGGCCTTCCCACTGCCAGCATCTTGCCCGGCACAAGATCCAGGTCCAGCTACACCTTAAAACCAGTGTATGAACCCTCCCCACTGCCAAACAGCTTAAATGGATCCCACGCAATTAGCACCCCGGAAAATGCTGTAAATACACAGGTATTAATTACTATCAATTCTCCTCTAATAATTCCAGCAACAGACAGGCCAGGCTCTTTTCCAGCAATCAATACCATCCATTTCAGGGTCTACCTGCCAAAAAAGTGATATAAAATAATTATATAAAATTTTCATTAGATAATGCAATTGCTTAGGACTATTAATCTACTGCTCATCTATCAGTGTGGGATGCTCAGCTCTGTGAGGGCCACCCGGCAGCTCCTTGCACTAACAACCCGCACTCCCTTCTGCACTGGACACTCCGTGGCTCCACTGAAACTTGCTCCTGATGTACCCACACAAGACTTTATGGAAAGCCCACAGATTAATTTCAGATTTTAAAAAACATCACAATTTTTAAAACCAAGAGGGAAATGATCCCAGCAAGCAAAGCTGCTGGGAGAGGTGATTTCCTGGAGTTTGCTACAAAGTTGTCGTAGTTAAGCTCCA
The DNA here is from genome assembly GCF_020740725.1 of Corvus hawaiiensis. Lineage (NCBI taxonomy): Eukaryota > Metazoa > Chordata > Aves > Passeriformes > Corvidae > Corvus > Corvus hawaiiensis. The sequence goes on from NC_063221.1 coordinate 28,451,057, forward strand.
CAGGACTTTACTCCCAGTGATGTCCCTTGCTCCATGCTGCAGTTTCTGGGGTGTAACTACGTGGGACTGCATGGCTAGACGCTCAGTGGCACGTGCACCAGCTCACCTTCCATCCTTCCCTTAAGCATCAGAGCTAAAATCAAGTCCTCTCTCCTACCAGCCTTTGAAAAGATCATATTAAGGAAAATACTGCCTCCCTCTCAAAAAACTAGTAATAATGTGGTGATGAGGTGCAGGGGAGGCTGCTGATGTTGGCAGCTGGACTTCTGCTTCCCAGCGCCTGCTCTTCTCTGCTCCTCTGCCTTCTTCCAGATTGAAACTGCCAAGTGCGTTTTGGAAGGGGTTGTAAGAAAAGCTAGATTTAAACTGGTAATCTAATTCAAGAAGGAAAAATAATAATAATAACCCGTGACTTTAGAAAAACGCCACGCCACTGCACCACGTGCATTTGAAGAAAACTAGTTTTAACTTGTCCAAAGGATTTACTGACAACTAACGAGGATATTGCCAATCCCATTGGAAAAACACCTCAAAGGCATCCAGAGTCCGGCAGCAATTTCCCCATTAAAGATGGGTGCAGATTACAAATATATTTTTCAAATTCCACCCCCCCCCCCCCCCCAAATTCTTGCCACCTTGTGTTTCAGCCGGTTGATGCCATCGGTTGCTCTTTGCAATCAAAAACAACACAAAACAAGCTGTGAGTTTGCTTGGGCAGTCAGCGATGCCTGGTAACTAACCCTCAAGAGAACCCAGGGAAGGGGGTGAGACCCCCTTTCCCGGCAACTGCCTTTGCAGTGCAGCAGGAAACACCGTGACCTCCCCGGAAAAACATCCTTTTCCATTGTCTGGGCAGTTGGATGCTGTGGGATGGAGCACTGACACCCCAGCACAGCATCCAGCACTTTCCACCCCCAATCCATGCGGAGAAGACCAGGCCCTGGCTCTACCCCACAGGAAAACACCCTGGCTTTCTCCATCCTCTCCCGCCGCAGGGAAAGAGACGAGAGAATTAATGCAAATACTCCCATTCTTGTCGTGCACTTGAATGCCAAAATATCCCATTTGCTTAAGCCTATTTTACTGCGAGCAGCTGCCCCGGTATTATTCCCCGACACCAAAGGCAAAGGGCAAAAGAAGTTGGTCTGGAGCAGGTGAACACCATCTGCCCGTCCCTGACAAGATGCTCGTGGCCACCATCTTCGTGTAATAACACAAAGCCTGTTTGAACGCCTGCGAAAGGTTACGGCGGTGCTTTTTGAGCAGTGCCGTAACCTTTCGCGGGCGTTCAGGCGGGTTTTGTGTACCTACGGAGGCGGCCAAGCATCCAGCCCCGCTCGCAGCAGCCCCTGATGGATTTGCCTGCTGATCTGTGAAAGTTTTTCCACAGCGAGCCCTTGAAAAAGGAAATAATTAAAAAAAAAAAAAAAGAAAAGAAAAAAGAAAAAAAATCCCCTTCTCTAACAAAGCAGCAGGTTAACAAAAAAAAGAAATCACCATTTTTAATAAAGGTGGCTCTGTTGATGTTTGAGGGTGCTTTGTAGCACCTTCTCTGCACAGCATCTTCCATGAAAAATGCTGTTGGAAGAGTGGAAATGCCTTAAACTGAGGCGGAGGTGGCAGCTGAACTTAACTAAGGGCTGTGACTTGCTGCACGGGGACAAAGTCCGGCACATCCTATAAACCCTGGAGAGGTGGATGGGGAGGAAGGCAGTGGACTTTGCACGGGAGCAGCCGGCACTGCTATGGCCAGACCCAGGGCAGCCCTTCAGAGCCCTAAATTAACTGGGATGGATGGACTCAGTGCCGATTTGAGGACTGCTGTATTCAGCAGCAGTGATGGCTATGGGCTTTTGTCCTTGCCACCACCCAAGGAACACCCATCCTACAGGACCCACCCTCCTGGGAGCACTGCCATGACTAACCCTCCATGTTTCTGCACCCTTGATTCATCCCAAGAAGCCCGTATGGAAATCCTTCATGAGGCTGCAGCTGTGCTCTGAGAGCCAACCCAGCCCTCGATGAGCCATTGCTGGGACAGCAACACCAGAGCACCATGAGGAAAGCTGCTGGCAAACCCCAATCCCAAGCAAGATGGGTTTTGCGACTGAGTGATGATGGAGAAAAGCCATCGTACCTTGGCATGATTCCCATGATTTCCAGGGTGATGTTTGAAAAACGGTGAAAATATTCTTTCTGCCCTTCCTGCAGACCTTTTGACTGACATCCTGCCTAGGAAAGGAGCCACAAAACGTCTCACATGCTGGCATCCCTGCAGCGTTTTGGTGTGGAGCTATGGAGCTGTAGTGCATCCTGCATCCCTGCAGTGTTTCACTGCCCAGTTTGGAGCTGCAGAGCACCCTGCGTCCCCACATCCCACAGCAGCAGCGGTTGGCCACCACCAAGGTCACAACACATGTGACTTCCCAAGTGCTGTATCCCAGGCTCACCCATCCCTGGGGAGCGGGTTTGTCCAAGCACCACTGCTACTCTTTCCAGGCAAGCTGAAAGCCTGAGCAAACAGCTCAGGTTGGAAACACACCGAGCGCAAGGGAAGGTGCAACATGTGGGTGTGAGGCGGTGGCAGGAGGAAAATCCCAGCTTTCCTCACCACCTGCCAGCACAGGATCCCAGCCCAGGCCTCGCTTTACCCCAGCAGCACCGAGACTGAGCTGTGACTCCAGGGGCACAGACAAACCTCAAGCAGCGCTAATCGTCCCCAGAACTCATCTTTGCGCATCTGCCAGGGGTCAGAGATGAGGATTTTTGGGGAGGGGGGATTGCAGCAACTTTCCCCTCCTCTCCACTCATCTAATCCTCCAGGCTAATCCCTTCCAGCCATATGGAGCCCTCACATCCCAAATCTGCTCCCGGGCTGCCCCTTCGCACCCTCCATGCCCCTGGGAGTAATGCTTTGGACCTCAAAAGTGGTGTATGAGTGGGGAAAAGGTGTGATCCCCCCCTCCAGACCCCTGAGAGATCCCCCAACCACTGCACACACAGGGTTTCTAATGAAAATTCGTATTAAAACACTCGAAATCTAGATAAGGACAGCCCCATGTCTGTTCCCTTCCCTTTTTCAACAGTAGGGTTTATTGCAGTTATTTGTAGGTGCTGCCCCCCAAAAACAGTGTTTCCTAGGTCTGGTAATTGCTCAAGGCATTTCAAAATTAATAGAGCAGCTAGAGCAAAGGACAGGAGGAGTAAATCTGACGTAAGCCACTGTGTAATTCAGTGTTGTTCCCAAGAACTGGTGGCTTTCTCCACTGCCAAAAAAAAGCCAGGGGCTAGCTTGGAGGGGGCGCAGATCTCCCCTGGTAGGCTGGGATTTCTTGGGAGGGGGAGGGTGAACGGGAAGAGGCATTTTAACCATTTCAGCGTGTTCTGGAGGAGAAGAGGTGCACATCCATGGGATGAGATGGAATTCAACACACCAGCTCGCCTCCTGCTCTGCTTCCTCTCGCCTGCCTTTACCTGGGGATCAGAAACACCACTCCGAAGTGGCCCCACGTTTTATTTACCTTACTACGAGCTCTCTGCATTGCTTTGGTGTCGCTGGCACTGGTGATCCAGGCACAGCTGAGCTGCAGGACTTCCCCGTGGAAAAGTCCCCCTGGGGTTGCACAACTGACAAGGTGCACATTGGGATAGGGGAGGATTTCTGATAAAAATATGGGGTTTTAAAAAATCACCGTTTTTTTGCACAGAGCAGTTTGGTTAGATGCGACTCCAAGCCACGTTACCCTAAAAGCTTACAAAACAATAATTATTTCTCTTCTAAGAGCACCTCTCCCTGTCAAAACACAGTGGTTAATACAAACCCCCCATTTATGAACTGGGAGCTTTTTGAAGCTGGCTCTGGAGGGACCCTATAAAACCAGCGTGCAAACCCCTGCCCCCTGACCCAGCAATAAACTGGTACGTGAGGCAGGAAAACTTAAAGTCTGGAGAGCAAGGGAAAAAAAAAAAGAGCCCCAGGCTTTCAGACAGCAGAGAGGGGGAGGGAGCGATGTGAGAGCGCTGAGCATCACTGCAAGGTCTTGTTTAGACTGGCAGTGCTGGGAAAAACCTGGCTACAGAGCCGGTGAGCGGAGTTCAAGGGATGGACCGGGATGAGGAGTGGAGGGGGCACAGGCATGGTGGTCATGGCCGTGAATTGCTGGTGGAAACTTCCTGATAGGCTTTTTCTCTTTTGTTTGTTTCACATCCACCATTTGATATCCATAGGTAAGAACAGCTCCTTCACTCCCCACAGTCAGGGCTGCTCTTTCAACACCCCAACACAAACCCAGGCCCGGGCTGGCAGGTTGACACCAGTGGCATGGCCCCCACAGCACCCTCCTCTCCAAGGTGACATTCCTACAAGCACCAGGTTGTGATGCTGACCCTCCTCAATCCCCAAAGCTGGGCATCCCAAAACCTTCCAGCTTTGAGAGCTGCTGCCCCTCACCTCCCTGAGAGCAAAACACCTCCAAACCCCACAGGGAGCCACAGGCAGACCCTAAGCTCCCCAAAAGGCAGAGGATGGCCCGTGGCATTCCAGTTAGCTTTTCTAGGTCTTAGCACAGGCTGGAGAGAACCCCCCTCCCCTGCCCACCCATCCTACAGCACCCCACAGATTCCTGAGTACTGGCGAAGCTCCAGGGCTCTTTGGGGTTTCTCCCTCCCCTTGTCCTGGTGGGACAGGGTACCCACCGTAGCAACCCCCAGCACCCACCAGGCTTTCAGTGGGCAATGGCCTCTCCTGGGAAAACTCTTCCCAGCTGCAGCATGGAAATGACATGAGGGACGAGGGGCCTTTGTGCAGGCAGCACCCTGCTAAGCTGCACAAAGCTGGGAGCAGGGGGGTTCAAAGGCTCCTGGTGCAGGGAAGGGGCCCCTCCATCTTCCCCCCTCCCCGGGCACCGGCTTTTGTATCGCCTTGGCCGGATTCGTTAACTCCCCTGCCGGAGCTGGCTGGGGCCTCCTCCGCCTGCAATCCCTGCGGATTTTACCTCAGGGCAAGAGCAAGGGGGGGAGAAAAGGGGGGGCAGCCCAGTGCCTTAAAAGAGCCTGGTAAAAACAACAGACTGCAGTTGGGGGATAGATACACGATGGCTTTAAAAAAGCACACCGCCGAGGAGAGTTTGATGGCTCTGCCAAAAGGAAAGAAGTGTCTTCCCACTTGCAAACAAGAGTTAATTATAGAAAAAAAGGCCCAGGAAAGTGTTAAAACCATCTGTGCCATGAGGAAGAGGCTGGGGCTGGGCGGGTGAAGGCAGCAGCGCTGACAGCTGCTGTGTACAGGCAGCCTGGACCGCTCCCCCGGCGCCGCACCGTGCCCTGCCATCCTCCTGCCCTGCCATCCTTGCTGTGACATCCTCCCACCCTTGCCATTCTTGCCCTGCCATCCTTGTCATGCCATCCTCCCGCCCTGCCGTTCCTGCTGTGCCATCCTTGTCACACCGTTCTCCTGCTCTGCCATCCTTGATGTGCCATCCTCCTGCCCTGCCATCCTTGTCGTGCCATCCTTATCATGCCATCCCTGCCACGCTACCCTTGCTGTGCCATCATCCCTAACAAGCCACAGGTCCTATCTGCCCTAGTATGTACTGTGGATCCCCACCAGGATCCCCCCAGCAGCCTCCCTCCTGCAGGGATGCACAGGGCAGGAGCTCCAAGTTCATCAGGAAAAGGCACCACCAACCCCCAAAAGTAGCCTGGATGGCACAAAAGGGACATTCCTGGGATGCACAGTGCAGCCTTGCCAGGAGACCTACTCTAAATATGTCCCACTGAGGCATCACACTGGTACACCCCATGAGAGAGACCTCTAGGCACCCGTTTTCACCCCAAATCCTAGAGAAACATGGCCCAAGTGATGACGCCAAGCGCCCTGCACTGCCTCCACCATGTCCTCGGCAGGGCAGAGGATGGACATGCCTCCTGCTGTGGGAAGGACGGAATCCACAGGAGGCCAGACCAGCCCGCAGGGCTGCACACAGCGCCTGACCCCGCAGCCGGATCCCAACCACTTCACAAATATTTACCTAGCTGGTTTTTAAACAAACCCCAAATGCCAGAGAGTTTAAAGTCCATGTCCTAAACAGCTCCTGCCTTGCTCTTGCCTGCCCTCGGGTCCCCAGCCGCCTGCCTGGGGAGCCTCCAAGCCCCTGCATGCTGCCCCGACCCCCAGGTTTAAGGAAACTGTAGGCAGCAGGCTCCTGCCTGGTCAGGCAGCTGGGCTGGAGGCAACACTTATACCTCTGATTTTATTAGGGACATTCAGGCTGGATGATGCCTGAACACGCAACCAGTGCATTTCAGAGGAGCCCTCATGCAGAGGAGCTTCCATATAGATTCACTGCAGAAAATAATTAGCCATAATTAAGGGTTTCTGGTTTATGGCTCCAACAATTGTTTAAACAGCAGAGCCCTGTTCAAATTAAGTTCAGGACTCACCAATTAATATTTCTTTACCCCGCTATGGTTTAGTTTCAAACTTCTGCTTGGAGAGCTGCACAGATCAGGGCCAGAGCTGCTACTCCCGCGAGCAGGCAAAGGATCTGCGCAGTTGGGCCTGGCCCCAAAATCACTTTATTTTGAAGCAAAAACCTGTGATGGGAAGAAGGAATGGAAGGATAAAACTGACGGGCGCTGGAGAACATGACAGTGGACGAAGAGCAAGAAGGTGCTGCCAGTTTGTAGATGGCTCTGAGATGTGACACAGCACCAATGCCCATGGCACAGACGGATCAGCTGGAATCTTGGCTCACCAAGTCTGAGTCTGAGGCAGTTTCAGGCTCTTCTATGTAGCAACTACCCACCAGGCCAGCCCCCGCCCCACCTGCGGCGCTCCCTCCCTATGGACAACATATGGCACGTTTCACCTCATTAGAGACATAACTAGCAGAAATAATACCCAAGTCTTCACACAAAATCTGAACTAGTGCACTAGAACAGGCTCCTCAGCATCGAGGTTTTTGGTGTGTCCCACCAAATCCTGTTCCAAAATCCAGCTGTGGATGCCGTAGCCTGCTTGTCCTCCACACCACCAGCCTGGGCAATATCAACTGGGCAAAGCAGAGTTAAATGTGGAGATCAATATTCATATCAAGGCAGCTTCTGAGAGGTTTCAGTTGGTTAAGTAGCCTCGAGATTTTGGCTGAGAAAGGCAGTGCTGCTGACGTGGCCGTAGGTGCACGCCAGGGTCATCTATACAGTTGTGATCTCCGGAGGAAGTTGCTGACGAGAGGGAATCATAGAATCACTGATGTCAGAAAAGACCTCTAAGAACATCGAGTCCAGCCATTCCCTCAGTACTGCCAAGCCCACCGCTGAACCACATCCCTGAGGGCCACGTCTACATGGCTTTTAAATCCCTCCAGGGACAGTGGCTCCATCCCTGCCCTGGGCAGCCTGTTCCAAGGTCGGACAAGCTTTTCAGTGAAGAAATTTTTCCTAATATCCAATCTAAGCCTCCTCTGGTGCAACTTGAGGTCATTTCCTCTCATCCTGCCTATTCCAGCAGTCCCAGGCTGCTGGATAGGATGCAGGAACCCCTCATGGGTGGAAGCCTGCAAGCAACCTCCACAACACATACATTAAAACTTTACTTTTTTCCACTTTTTAATTAACACCAGCCCTCTGTTAGCAATGGTGAAGGGGCGTGTCACCATCCACCATGACGCACCATGCTGTGATGCAGTCCCACCACTCTGGACCAGGTAAAGGACAAGAAAAGAGGAGCCCATACAGTGGCCTGCTAGGAGTTTTGTCCCCAGCACGGTGAGGACATCACATGAGGATGCTGGCCCTCAGCCTGGTTAGCTTCTCCTCTCCAAGGAAGATCCTGAAGCCACCTCAGGGCCACCAAGGAAAGCACAGATAATGCTGCAAATCAGTAAAACTCTTTCCACTGTTTTCTTTGAGGAAAAAGGATGTTTTCCCCTGTGTCTGCTTCCTCCATCAGAAAAAACTTCAGAGAGTCCTGGGAGCAAAATCCCAATGCTGCTCTGTCACCCAAAAGGGCATCTTCATGGACATGTGGTGCCTGCCCAGAGGCACAAGCTGGGAGCACCACTCCTGCCAGCTGTGGGGTTTTTCCGAGTATGACCTAAGAGCACTGTGGGAAGCACGCACAGAAAACAGCCATATCATAAACCAACTCAACTTCATGACCTGAACGTTTTTAAGACACAGAAGGAGCCTTTGTACTGTGGCCATAACTGCAATATATCAGTTAGCCATCGCTTCCACCAAGATCTAGTGCTCCAGATCTCACAGCAAATGCTGACTTAAAGACCCATATCAAATACATTATGATACCACTGTTTCCCGTTACCCACGCTGATGATTCAATTAATTTAAAAACAGCAGTGAAATTTAATTTCACCATTAACCCTGCAATCCCCAGCAAATGCCAGCTGGGAAGGCAGCAGCCACCTGCCCAACTTTGGATGGACCGGAGGGGTAGGAAGAGAGTGAAGGGGTAAAATACGAGGAAATACAGATGTAAGAAGTAAAATAGGGCAAGGCAGGATCTTTTCTAAACCCTCTGAAGGGCTTGAAAGTGTAGGAAAGTTTGCAGGAGACAGGACAGGAAGCAGATGAGGGGTTGCAGAGCAGCACCTGCAAAGGGTTTTGTTCACAACAGCCTCTTCCAGGAAAGGCTCACTCTTCTCCTTCCACCTCCTTCCATCAGCACCACTCAAATTCACAGGGTCCTGCCCAACTCCAAAGACAAACACCAAGCAGAGCACAAAATACACCAGCAGACACCCTCCAAAAGGGCAACCCCCGGAGCCTGCCCAGGCCTTGCCTTGGCTCCATCAGCAGGGCCAAGGGTTAACAGGAACCATCAAATGGAGCGCAAGCTGTTCTTTCATGGGGGTAAAAGGTTGCCCTTTCGAGATCTGCAGTGATGGTCTGCACGTAGGCTCAGGCCTCAGGTCAAGTGGGGTTCACCCGGGGCTTCAGCAGGCAGGCCAGCTCACCACGGAGGAACAGCACAGAAGGGACACAGCCGCCCGGCGAGCTTCCCTCCCCGACACGTGGCCGGAGAAGAATAGTTAGCCCAAGCAGAGCTCTCCCATCTGCTTTTGTTTTCCACTCTTCAGTCCTGGGCTCTGCTAAAGCCCCTGAAGTCACCGGGCATCTGTTCTCCTCCACCCATCGCAATCTGCCAGCCACCGCCGCTCTGACAGCCATCCATCACGCCGTAATACGCTGACCACGAGACCCAGTGGGACATCATTTTCAAGTCAAATGCAGCAGTTAGCATAAAATAAAGCATCGCCTTGGTTTGTTGGTTCCCCCCCCCCGCCCCTTCCTGATGATCCCGCAGCTGCAGCAAGGGATTCGGTATGCAACAAAAGTGAGGGGGGGGAAAAAGGCACAGGAAAATGGCAATTCTACTCTTCTGAGTCATAACAATTATGACGTTGTGATAAGAAACGTTTTCTATGAATTTTTAAGTACCAGTAATCCTGTTTTGCAATTGTCCCCCGGGAACAAGGCGACAGATTGAATGGGGCTGACAGTTATTTCCATCCTGACGAACGTGGCTCCGACGCGCCGTCTCCTCCCTCCAAACTTCCCGGCCCCATGCTCAGCCCACCACTCCAGCTTGTTTGGTGCAAGCAACGTGGAGCTGGCTTGGCCACTGGTGTGACTGAGGACATCCCCAAACACCCTCTGAAACTGTCCCCCTGGCTCCAAACCCTGAGCACATACTCTTCTGTGCACCAACAGAGCAGAGCTGCCCTCCAACAGCACACACAGGGAGGAGATGCACCCATGAAGCCCCTTTTCCTCGGACACACAGCCATGCCCTCAGGAAACCTTCAGCTGTGAGCTACGAGGTGAGTTGAGCATCTTGGTTCCCCCTGATCCTGACACAGCAAACAGCCTTGGAGGTCCAGGGAAGATGGGGATCAACAGCGAAAGCGCTGCTCGACGTTTCACTACTTGAGATTCCAAAATTTTCATCACCACTCTAAAACTCTGCAGATTTATTTCACTGATACAGGAGAGAAGGCGGCAGGAAACACCTTTTTGTTCGAGTCTTTCAGACTGGGAACAAAACCAGCTCCTTTTACCTCTTTTGTAAAATGAGCACCGTCATCAGAATCAGTGCCGAGGAGTGAATTTGTTTTGCAGAGGATCAAATAAATAATGGATGACGAAGGAAAGCTGCCATGGCGAGACTGCTCGGGAGATGCTCTGCTCTAGGCAGCCTTTCCTGAAACGCTCCTAACAGATCCTCACACTGGCTCCTGCTCCAGCAATGCTCCCCAAACACAGGTACCAAGGGGTGCACTGGCCAAAGTGACACCCTCCAAGACATCAGTGACTCATGGCTGTTGTCTTTGGCAACCTGTACCTATGAAGGGAATGTGTTTAATTGCTGCCAGGCAAGGACAGAGATGCAAACCCAGGGCGCTGTGTGGGCCCTGGGAGCAGCCTGGCACAGAGCAGCACCCCTACTGGAAAACATGGCTTGCTGTCCTCCAGCGCTGGCCATTCTCAGCCACCAGCCTGTCAGTAAGTCTCAATCAATCCTTTCAGTAAGCTGGGGTTTTTTTTTAAAAAAAGCAAATACTAAGTTTCTGCTTCCCTCCAAGCAGTCACCCCATGCCTCTCCCACCTCCACCCTGGAATGGCTCTGTGCCACTACACCAGCTCCCAGCAAGAGCAGGGATGATGCCACATGCCCATCTACAAGGGAAGCCTGGGCCTTCAGTGCTCTACAGCCAGGAGACATTAAAATCAGCCTGTCAATTTACATGCAAATTTATTTTAGATGCGACAGAGGGCTTACAAAAGAAGGTGTACTAGATGCTGTTTGCTTCTGCTAAGGCTGTTGTGATTTGGCTCCCAAGGGTACTAGATGGGTGAGCTTGAGGGGTAGGTGCTGGGATGCAGAGGCTTTCACCTCTGGATCAGTCTCAGGCTGAAACCCAACTCCACAAGGACCAAAAACCCTCAGTGTGAGGGCAGTGCAAGCTGCTGCTGGTGCAGCAGTGCAAGCACAGAAGCATGCCCACCACTGCTGCCCCTCTGCCTGGCAAATCCTCTTTGGTATGATTCCACCTTGGTAAGATTCTCCCCAGCATCCTTTGTCTTCTGCTTTGTTTTCCTTCCCTGAGCCCGGGGAAGCCTTCCTCCTGTCCTCCTCTTCCTCCTGTCCTCCTCTTCCTCCTGTCCTCCTCCCCTCCTCCCTGTCCCCACCACCACCGCCCCAGGGCCAGGCTGCTGCACCCGGCAGGTCCTGGGGCGGTTTCTCAGAAAGCGCAACCGTTTCTGCAGAAAGTTTGGCAGTCTGGGCCAATGGCAGGCGTTTCTTTAATCAACTCAAATGGCATTTTCTGCAGATAAGTCTCCCACTCTTGGCCGCCAAGAAAAAGCCAGTCGGACGGCAGCAAGGAAAAAAAAACCCCAACACAACCCCCACCCCCCCCACAGAGGCTGCAAAGTCACCGCACAAGCTCGCGGGGTGATTATTTATAGCCTTTCCCTCTGCAAAAGCCAAAAATAATTGTTCCAGCCCAATTAATGAATTTCTGAACGCTGGGATCAGGGGTAGCCACCGAAGAGCACCGCTCTGAGCTACTTGCAGTGTACTGGGCTCTGGGATAATGTATTTAAGAAGGGGGAAAACTTATTGTGCAGGAGCAACTGCAGCCAGAGAAGAGAGGAGTGAGAACATGAACGCAGCAACCCTGCAGACCCCAAGGTCAGTGGGGAAGGAGGGGGAGGAGGTGCTCCAGGCACGGGAGCAGAGATTCCCCTGCAGCCTGTGGTGCAGACCATGGTGAGGCAGCTCTGCCCCTGCAGCCCACGGTCATGGTGGAGCTGAGATCTACCTGCAGCCCATGGGGAACCCCACACAGGAGCAGGGGGATGCCCAAAGGAGGATGTGACCCCATGGAAGGGACCCACGCTGGAGCAGTTTGTGAACTGGAGCCCAGGGGAAGGACCCGTGTTGGAGAATTTTGTGGAGGACGGTCTCTTGTGGGAGGAGCCCCATGCTGGAGGAGAGGAAGACTGGGAGGAGTCTTTCCCCCGAAGAGGAAGGAGCAGCAGAAACAGCTGTGATGAACTGACCACAGCCCCCATTCCCTGTCCCTCTTCACTGCTGGCAGGAAGGAGAGAGAGAAAAGCAGGAGTGAAGTTGGGCTTGGAAAGAAAGCAGGGGTAGGGGGAAGGTGTTTTAAGATTTAGTTTGTATTTCTCATTATCCTTTTCTGATTTGATTGGCAATAAATTAAATTAAGTTTTATTTGAGTCAGTTTGGCCTGTGATGGTAGCTGGTGAGTGATGCTTCCCTGTCCTTATCCGACCCATGAGCCTTTCGTGGTACTTTCTCTCCCCGTCCAGCTGAGGAGTGACAGAGTGGCTTTGGGGGTCACCTGGCACCCAGGTGGGGTCAGCCCACCACCCGCAAGTGGCACCTGGTGAGGTGGGATGGTTGAAGGCTGTGGGTGTCCCCAGAGAGCTGTGGGCATGGAAGTGCTTCCTGGATGCCAGGGTTTGGTGAGGAGGACGTGTCTTACGAACTCATCTCCACGGGGTTGAGCTGGAGCTCCCAAGAGGCTCCCCACTAAAGGGCTGGGCTCTAACATGGTTTCGCTACAGCCAGCGCTGAACCCCAGAAACCCCTGTGAAGGTCTGACCATGGTCACCAGTTGGGAGCAAGTACGGGAAAACACTGAGTTGGGATCCTTCCACCCTGTCCCAAAGCCCAGCAAGGCCTTCTGCAGCCCCCTCCTCAGGCACCTTCCCCAGACATTTCTGCCCTCCCTCAGCTTCCCATTTCTCCTCACAAGCCCTCTGGTTTTGTTTGGAGAGCGTTATTCCTTCTCCACAGGCTCAACCTACTCACGCCACCACTACCTTTTCTATCACCAGGAGAAGAGGAGCAACTGCATTTGCATGGGAAGAGAGGGGTGGAAAGCACTAGGCATCCTCCCCAAGTTCCCAAGCTCTGCAAGCAAACCTTCTCTAACATAAAAAAAAGATTACATTGTCCTGGTTTTGGCTGGGATAGAGTTAATTTTCTTCCTAGTAGCTGGTACAGCGCTGTGTTATGGATTCAGTATGAGAACAACGTTGATAACACACTGGTGTTTTTGCTGTTGCTAAGTAGTGCTTACTCCAAGTCAAGGACTTTTCAGCTTCCCATGGTCTGCCAGTGAGGAGGTGCACAAGAAACCAGGAGGGAGAATGGCCAGGAGAGCTGACACAAACTGGTCAAAAGGATATTCCACACCAGAGAATGTCATGTCCAGTATATAAACTGGGGGGATTTGGCCAGGAAGCACAATTGGTGCTTGGGGACAGGCTGGGCATTAGTCAGTGGGTGGTGAGGAATTATATAGCACATCAGTTATCTTTTTTAGGTTTTACTTCTTTCTATAATGTCTCTTTTCACTCCTATTACTGTATTTTATTTCAATTATTAAACTGCTCTTATCTCAATCCATGGGTTTTACTTTCCCCTCTCGCCCCTCCCATTCTCCTCCCCATCCCACCGGGGGAGAGGTGTGAACAAAATGTGTGGTACTTAACGTGGTTTAATCCCAACCAGCAAATCATATATATACCCCATACACATGGCATGTGTGACAAGCATCCATAGACCAAAACTGCTGGTGGTGGAGCCAAGCCAACGGGGTAGTTCAGGTAGACAGTTCTGACTGTCCTTGCAGTCAAAACTAATCCCCCAGGTTGCATATCACACATCCTGGGAATATTCATCTCTTGGCTACCCCCTAAACAAGCTAACCACTCACAACCCAGCATGAGCCACAGGCACAGCTGCTGAGGACATGGGTTGCCTTTGCAGGTTGAAAGCCTGGGTTCCCTCTGCACCCCACCTCTGTCTGTTGGCTTGACCCACTGGTAAGTCTTAAAAAAAATAGCAGTTTTGTAAAACCAGGAAAAGCAGAGAGAAAGCCAACTGCTCTGCGGGCTCCAGCTGAAGAGCCAGCAGAGGAACTCCTGTGGGAACCCGGAGACGCTCCCATAGCAAACCCACAAATAAGACACATTTCTTTCTTTTTACAGAGAGCATATACTTTTTCCTTATTGGGGAAGGAGTTTTCCTTTGGTATCCCCCTTGGGAGGAGCAGATGTGTCCTGCTGAGCTGCTCTCATGACAGCAAACACCCGAGGTCCCCATGAGATGCACCCTACGCTACAGAGCGCCCTGTGCCAGCACGTGCTTCCAACTCAGGCACCCAGCTGAGCTACAGATGCCTAAAACCACCAAAAGCCTGTCCGTTCCCTTCCACACCACTCATCCCACCCCACAACCATCTTCACCCTGGCACGACCCACAGCGGGAGAGGCGCGTATCCTCCTGGCGATCTGCATCCATGGGACACCTCCGAGCAGCACGAGCTGGGGCTAGAGCATGCCAGCGTGGGCTTCAAACTGAGCTAGAGGACCCCAAGTGGGAGGAATGTGGGGCAGGGGGACCCTATCTTTACCCCTGCAAAGCGCTGCCCCCCCTTCCCGCGAGGCTGCGCCGGCTCCAGCCGCTCCCGCGATCCAAGCGGAGCAGATGGCACGCGCAACACTTACGGCTTCACTTTCCAGCCGCCATCGCAGAGCTGCTTCTCAGCAGGGCGGAGGCGGGGGGGAGACGGCTTTTTTTTTTTTTTTTTTTTTTTTAATATATTTTCCCTGGGAATTTTGATTTTCTTTGGGGGAAAAAAAAAAAAAAACAACCCCATGTATAATCCTGTGCTTGAGCCCCAGGAGCCCCTGGCAGCAGAGCACAGCGCTCCGTGCACGGACGGTGCGCGCTGGCTGATTGGCAGCCTGTCCGTCTGTCCGTGCCTGGGGACCCAGCTGACCGCCCGAAATCCCCGCCGAGAGGGACAAATCCTGGAAAGCCTCACAAAGCAGAGATAGGGAAAAAAAAAAAAAAAAAAAAGGGATGAAGTGATCGAAAAAAGGGCTTTCTAGGGATTCTGCTGGCTTGCCTGGATTTCCTCCCTTTGCCTCCCTCCAGCCTTTGCCTCTGAGTGGAGAAGACCCAGAGAGAAAGCTGAGCTGTTTCAGCTCCCTGGGACATTGGTCCTCCTGCTGTCTCCACCAGATAAGATGGAGCAAGGGAGATGCTGTCCCAGCCGGGGTGATGACAGACTCTGGGGCCATTTACCAGCTTGGGGATCAGACATGGGGTCCAGTGTCACTACACACCACGGTCCTCTCATCCTACTCCGATGGCTCAAACCAGGTTTTCTACTTCCCAGTGGAAGCCAACACCTCAAATGAGGCTGGGAAACCATAAATCTGGGCATCGCAGACACCAGATTGCTTTCAGCAGCCGCGCTCTGTACAGAGCTCGGCGATAAGTAACAAAAAGTCTGCGCTTTGCACCGCTGATTTCTTGTCTGGGGATGCATAAAACCTGGAGATGACAGATCAGCACCTCGATCCAAGAGCATCCCTGCGCTCGCTCTGCCGGAGAGGCGGATAAACAAAGGCGGCTCTCCCCGGCGTCCGCAGGCAGCTGCCACTGACGCCGTGGAGTAGTGGGAGGGGGGAAAAACAAAAGAGGTCTGCACACTGGGATCTGTGGGAATGGGATGCCCCTGGTGCTGTCCTGGCCCTTTTATTCCACTGGTACCCAGAGGGAGCTTGGCCCCAGCCCTTTGGACACCTTCGTTCCCTCAGGGTCTCCTTGCCCAGCCATCCCGGCTGGGTGCCAAGGGCAGAGTCACACTCCATAACCACTCAGGATCTAGCAAGTGAGAAAACATCCTGGGTTTGGGCACAGAGAGTGGCTTGGCCATCCTGGCAAAGAGCTCAATGATGATTTGGACCTGGATGCAACAGTTCTGTGCAAATGGGCACTATCAGGTGTGACCACCATCCATTCGAATCCCATGCGGGACTGTGCAGGCAGAAGTTTGGGCCCTCATCTGATGGTGCACAGAGATTTAGTGAGGCCAAATATTTGGCAGGGAAGTTTTGTGATGCAGTTTCTTAATTTAGATGGCTCCACTACTGGCAAGGACAAGTGGGTGGTCACCAATGCTTTCCACAGGGTGGTCACTACAGCAAGGGAAAAGGGACAGTGCTGGGAAATGCCAACCTGAGGATGTTTCCAAGAAAAAAAAATAGAAGGCAGCCATGGCTGTGGCACTGAAATGCCCAGGTCTTGGTCTATCCATCCATGGGCATGTGCTGGTTGTGCCACTTGGCCCAGTGAGCCCAGAGGAGCCTAAAGCAGCTGGAAAAATGCTGCCACACTCCTCCCAAAGCCCACCAACCTTCCCCAAAACACTGGCTGGATGCTGTATCTCAACTCCATCACCTTTTCCAACCACTATGCTTCCCTGTTCGTGCCCCATCTGTTTGTTGAAGCACCACAGAGCCCAAAACACAGTGTCTGGAAGTGCCAATGAGCATACCTTTAGCTCTGGGGCCACATGAATTCATTTCCCCAAGCCACCACGGCAAATCCTTTCAAAGCAGGAAAGGCAAGGTAGGAAACCATCTTTACAATCCTACAGTTGAATAATTATCACCTGGGCTGCAGGAAGCCCTCTCCCCTTTTCTGAGCAAGAGCTCCCAGGACCCACCAGCGCCCAGGGAGGGGACTGTGCTGCTGGCCCCTCCAGGGCTTTGCCAAGGAATGCCGGGGGCGGCAGCGGGGGGGAGCAGCGGCGGTGGAGGCGCTGGGAAGGGAACCAGCTGGAGAGCCGCAGCCTCATGAAATAATGAAATGCCAAACCAACCCCTGCATCTTCCACAGTCTCTCAGGTCACCTACCAGATTAGGAGGCCTGTTGCTAAGGCAACCATATCTTGCAAGTGCTAGCTGAACTTCCCCATCGGTTTTAACCCTTTAAGGAGCAAAAAAAAAAAAAAAAAAAAAAACAAACCTTCTAAGAAATATATATAAAAATAAAATGAAGGGGTAATGCTGATGATGCAACGCACAGGAGACCAGCAGAGGCAAAGGGGGGGCAGCTGGGAAGGGGAAGCAAAGGGAAGGCGCCCCAGCAGCCACCTCCTGCGCGGTGCACGCCGTGCTGGCTCCCTTCCAGGCAGCTAATAAAATTATTTGGCATCCGCACACGCACGCAAGACCCAGCAAACTTTCGATGCGCCTGGCACGGCACCAGGGGAGTGAAAAAAAAATATATATAAGCCCCCCCTCAAAAAAGGCAACAAAAAGTGAGGTTATACATATGAAATGGGGGCAAACAAAGCAAAAA
Organism: Corvus hawaiiensis; assembly: GCF_020740725.1. Lineage (NCBI taxonomy): Eukaryota > Metazoa > Chordata > Aves > Passeriformes > Corvidae > Corvus > Corvus hawaiiensis. Next base: position 28,468,275 of record NC_063221.1, read on the forward strand.
TGGAACTTTTTTTCTTTGCCTTTTTTTTCCTCTGGTGGCCTCGCAGTCGCTGGGCAAACCCTGATGCCTCGGCAAGCAGCCGGCAGCCCGGCGCCGCACGGGAGGGGACAGATGGCCGGCGCAGCGACATCGGGATGGAGATGATGGGCACCCGTGGCCACCCCGCCAGTTCTGCTGCAATCCATGGCTAGGAGCATCCAGAACGGGGATACACGACTTGTGCTCTGCGGCTATAAAATAAAATAATAAAAATAGCCCCTTCTACATGCAGGGATCATGTCCCAGTGGGGTGATGGGGACCACGGCCCCCTCCTCTGGAAGGATAAAACCCCATTCAGAATGCACACCAGGCAGGGAGCCCTAAATCTTGCAGCTTGCTGGGTTAACAGGGAGGCCTGCGAGCAATAAGGGGGGAAAAAAAAGGAGCAAGGCAATGCACAGGCAGCACAAGGGAGAAGGAAAAAAAAAAGAAAAAGGAGGGAGAGGAGAAAGAGGCATGGAAAGGAGGAGAAAATGTGGAGCGGCATAAATCAGGCATGTGGGGGGAGCCGGGGAGCACAGCAGCACGTGCTGCGTTCCAGGCGCACAGGCAGCGCACGCGGACGGTTCCTTCCCGGCAGGGTGAGCACTGGGAAGCAACCAGCCTCATGCCCCAGAGAAAGGGACCCCCAGCCCCTCCTGGTGCTAATTCGGTGTGGGGTATTGGCTCTGCTAGCCAGCATACCGTCATTCCCATGTTGAAGTCTCTTTGGGAAAGAAAAAGCCTCTGCCGGTGCTGGCGCAAAAGATACGCGATGGTAAAAATTAGAAGGGTTTTTTGCACCCTTCTTCCCACCCTCAGGTCAGGTTGGGGACAGCAGGCGTGACAATTCCTGCTGAATTCCCCTCAAATGAGAACAGCAAAATGGAAACTTGCTCCCAAAAGCTGCCTTCTTCCCACCAGCCTGTTCCAAATTCGTAATAAAGAGAGGGGCAAGGCTCAGTGCAAACCCAGCTTTGCTCTCACTGAGCGGCTGCAGTGAGATGGGCTCACACCATGCTAAGGGACTGCTGGCATTGCTGCCTGGCTGTGATCCTGCCCTCTGACCTCAACCACCATGCCAGCACCCCTGCACCCTGCCAACCAGCTGACAGGAGAAACTTAATTAGCCATGTCCATCAACCCCAAACATCTGTAACCAGCAATATTTACAACCAGAAATAAAGAGGAGTGACCTTCGCGGTGTTGAAAGACAGTTGGGTTCTTGTATTACAACAGTGGGGACAGGCAAAATTCATTATCTCTAATAGCCATCCTTATAACCAGATTAAACACCAGGGCAGCAATTCCATATTCCCTGACCTGCCACCGTCCCCATCCCGAGCAGAGGGGAGCTCCCCCCGGCACAGCACTGCTCACACAAACCCCACGGCTGCACACTCAGCTGATGCTTATGCATGCGGCCATCTCCATCCCTCCTACCCAAGAAAGACAATACCCGGGCTCATCCCACCCCAAGGGCCACAGCTGGGGTCACATCTCTCCTGGTCCTCCAGGCAGCTCTGAGGAGATGCTCGGCTCCCCTACGAACACTCTGGAGGTACCAGGCGTAAGCTCCCTGCTGCACCAGGGATGCTGTGGTGATACCTGGAGGCAGTGCTGGAGATGCTTGCTCAGAGGATGCAAGCAAAAAGCACTGAGTTTCCAGCACGCATCACCATTGTCACACCCTCCCCTGCACAGACATCCCCAGGCACGAGGGGTTTTGTCCTGAAGACGCAGCCAAGGCTTTCACCTCTGGCTGCGAGATCCTCGTGGTGCCGATCACTGGCCAGGGAGCCAGAGCCTGTTATCTTCATCAGAGGATGTTCTCTGTGGGGACCTTCAGCTGCCAGCCAGGAGAAACAAGCCACTGGAGAAAACCTGAGCCTCCTAATGGCTTTTCCCTCCACCAGCCCCAGCTCCTGCAGCAGTGTGAGGGCAGCTCCTTCTCCCCAGAAGATGAGCACCAGTGGGGCCAGCTGGTTTCTCCAGCGTTCAGCAGCAACAAGTCAAACTGCTTGGAAAACACTTAAGGTTGGGGGGGGGAAGCTTCAAATGGACCAAGCGGACGATGCACCGCGCCGGAGCAACGGTAAAAGTTAAAATTAATTAGCTGGCAGGATGACAAAGAAGCCATTGTGCAGCACGGTGGAGCAATCCAAGTACAAAGGCTTTATATAAGTCATGTTGAAAACTCCTTGATGACTGCAGGTAAGGACAGACAAGCTGTCAGGACGTGCCACAACACCCTGAAGGGCTCCGGGATAAGCAAGTAAATCTGCTTTTAATGATGAAATGAGCCCTGGGAGCCTCAGCCTGGACCTTCTCTCCAGCAGAGACTGGCAAAGGTGTGAAGCACCTGGGTGTTATTGGTGCTGTAATACCCAGGATAAAACAAAACCATCTGTTTTGGGGTTTCCATGGAAAACTGCACTTGAGCCGGGCTAAAGGGACACATATGCATCGTGGAGCAGTGTTTGCTTCCTTATGAGCTCCCACCTCCATCCCCAACCATACTCCACAAAGCACATCCCTGCCAAAGCCCCCCTGATGAGACCGAGCATTTCACAGTGTGGCTGTCCCTGCCCCAAACCAGACCCCAACAGGGTCTCACAAAACCAGACCCACCTCCTGGTTCACGCCTTGCACAGAAAAACCCCAGAGTGTTTCCACCACCAACGGGCAGACCCTGGTTCTGTTCCTCACGAAGGAGTGGGCACTGTCCCAGAGCCACGAGGACGCAGGCGCGGGGCTGAAGCTGTGATGGAGAGTCACCCCAAGCTGCCACCAGCCATGACCCCCCCACCATCCTGCTGGCAGATGGGCACAGGGAGGCTGGATGTGATTTACACCCCACCAGCTGCACAGCGCTCCGGCAGAAAAGAGCCAAGGGGGAGAAAAGCACCTCTCCCTCCTTCCTGGTGTGAGCCTCGCTCCTGGGCAGGGAGATGTGGGGGTTCAAGCAGCTTCTGCACTAGAGGCTGCCTTATCCCAATGGGGCTTCCCCCAAAAAACAGGACAAGCACCCAGTGAGGGCGAGGCAGAGCAGGAGGGCAAAGAGGATGCTCTGCCAGGCTTTGGCAGGGCAGAGGAGCCAAGCGTGACGCAGCACCCTTATCTGCCCACCCCAAACCAGGGCGCCTCAAGGAAGCGCCCTGCCCCTTTCCTCAGCGTGCTCTGCCTTTTTTCACTTTAAAAAAAAAAAAAAAAAAAAAAAAAAAGGCAAAAAACACAACCCCAAACAACCAACCTCCCAACTGCTCCCCAGCCCAGAGGCTGGGCTATAAAACACTGCCTTGGGGCAGGGAAGCAGTCGCCTGCCTGCCTGGGGACACAGCTGGGCACTGCCAGCTAGCCATGGGGTGACAGAGGGGCATTTCCCACTTTACAGTTAGCACCAATGGGTAAATAAGCAAAGCCAAGGCTTGGGACACCCTTGCAGCAGGGCTGTTCTGGAAGGAAGGAGATGCCAGCTGGCCACTCGCTGTGGTGGTCACCAGTCAGTGCTAGACCAGGTGAGCCAGGTACGATGGCAGCTGTACACAGAAGGAAATCCACGTCAGGTAGGAGGGACTGGCTGTGGGCTGTTGTACCTGCTGGGAATGCCATGGGATGCCAGCACCCCAGCTGTGTTGGGCAGGTCGTGCTCACCAGCAAGCCAGAGCTGCTGCAGTGCATCCCCTGCTTCAGTTTGTAGCCAAAAAACTCCAATTATAGGTGCAAGCTCAGCCTTGAGAGACTGTAAAAAAACCAGCCCAAATTCAGGGAAAATGGGAAGGAAACCCCCCCCCACCCCAGACCCTGTTTGAGGGAGGCAGGAGGGGTGGTGAGAGCTCATTTTCACTACAGAAAGCTGCCGCACCCCAGGAGGAGAGGCACCAGATCAAATGTTCAAGGGTTGATGCAGAAACATTAAGGAAAAAAAATTAAAAAGAAAATGTTAGCTCAAGACACAGCCAGAGGTCTTCCTTTGGACTTTATCTTAAGGCAGTAGGCACAGCCTCGCACACGGACAGACAGACAGACCCCACAGCCTCCCACCCTGCCTGGGGAACGCAGAGGTGGAAATCACCTTGCTAAAAACCACTGGTCTTGGTGGCAGTGGCCATGGAGGAGCAAGAGTAAGGCAAGTGGCAGGGTGTTGGATGGCCAGGCACAAAGCCCTGCTCTGTCCCACCGCTCCAAAATACACAGGCACATGCACCTCTTCCTTTATCCCTATGTACATCTCAATTCTGCATATTCCACAGATATAACTGCATATGTATACACATTTTTTTCTGCTTAATTTTGTTACTAACAGTCACCATGCATGCCGCATTAAGCTCAGGCAGGAAAGTGAGCATTTCTCCTCTTATTCCTTTTATTAAAAAAAAATAAAAAAAAATATATATATTCATTAAATGCACAAACCCAAAACAAAAGAAAAGCTGGTCTTACCACACAGAGCTGTGCCCCATCCAAACCCAAACCCTACCCAAGCCCCCCAGGTGCCCCTCTTGCCCTGGCTAGCACAGGAGACTGGTGACACCACTCTGGGGATGAGAGAAGGGAGGTGGCAGTGGGTGGGTGGGTCAGCAGCAGAGTCCCATTAAATGTGGGAAGCAGCACCTAGAAGCCATCCCGTATTTTGGAAATTCCCCCCTTGACTGCACAGCTGTAGCTTTGAACTCAGCTCCTGGCACCTGTGGCAACAATCGGGAGTTTTGAGAGAAGAAAAAAAAAACTAAACCCCAAACCGAGGCAGAGGTATTTGTTTACTTGCAAAGAAACATTTTTGCTCCCTGCAAGCCTGGAGGAAAGCACTGTTTCTACCCCACCAAGACCCCAACCCTGGGCTGTCCCCCCAGGGATCTGCAGGGTGAGGACTCAGAGGGAGAAAATGCAAGGAAATAAGGAGGAACGTGCTCGTGGGCTGAGCAGAAGCCTCAGCAGAAGTCAGGGAGCCTCCCTGACCCACGACTGGGATGCTGGCAAGACAGGTGTGTGATGCTCATGGGGACACAGCTCATTCTGTGGTCCCTGTGGGCAGGGCAGGGCAGCTCCCAGCACCAGCCAGGCTGGACACAAGGTGCTCCGGGCGCTGCACCGGGCGCTGCACCACTCTCCCCCGGCCATCCCCTCTGTTCCTAAGGAAAACCAGGAACAAACGAGGCTGCAGCAGCTCCCCCCGGAGCACACCCCCACCAGCGAGGGCTTCGCACAGCCGGGTGCCATTTCGGTGGTGCCAGCTCTGCCGCGGGAGCGTGAGCGGCAAGAGAGGAGAAACAGCCAGAGCCCCCCGCCCGCTCCCCAGGACCAGCTCTGGCAGCTGTTTCCAATAGAACCAGGGACAGCTTTACAAGAGAAAAATATGGAACAAAAGGTAGGAGAAAATCCAAGTTTCCAAGGTAAGGAAGGAAATGATCAGGAGAACAGGAAAGTCTCACTCGTACCCAACACACGGCATCCTGACCTAACACCTCCCCACTGCCCGCTGCCGGACAGGAGTGCCCGTGCCGGCCACAGCTTCCCCGGCACGGCTTGGCACGGTGGCCCCTCGCCCTCTTTGTTCCTGAGAAGGGACCCCCGCACGCCGGGGAGGGCAGGGCTGCGAGCTTTGTGCTCGCCCGGAGCCCAGCATCTGCCGAGGGCAGGCGCTCCCCCCGCAGCGGGTCCCCTCGCCGGCCTCACCGCGCTCGCCCACGTGGCCGCCGGGGCAAACAATGGGATGGCGCTGGGCTGCCGCGCTCGCCACGCAAGGCCTTCCTCCTCCTCCTCCTCCTCCCCGCTGCGGGCTTTGCCTGCCACTGGAAGCTGGCCCCTCTTGAGCACCGGGGGGAGGGGGATTAAAAAGATACTATAAAAAAAACCCCAGGGAAAAGAAAGAATACTCCAGTCTGGCTCGCTGCTGCAAACGGGCTCGTGGCGAGGCGAGGGCACGCTGACCCGCACACACCGGGATGGGCAACGGGGCAGCAGGGCAGGACCTCCATGGGCAGCGGCCAGACCCCAGCACCCAGCCACGCAGGGGGTGCCCACCCGCGGCACAAACCCCCATCTGCCCTCCCATACTCAGGATTGAAGAAATCCTTCCTTTCCTCCCATCCCACTCCTGGCTTTTTTGAAGAACCCCCTCCCGGACTGGAGCCAGAGAAACTTTGCGTCTTCGCACCATTTGTTGATATAAAATCCATCCCCTGCCTTACTTTTGCAGAGGCACTTGGGGTGGGGTGGAGGGGAGGAACGTCTGTTTCTATTTGAAACCGTCAAAATTAGCATTCAGTAATTAAAAATCACACCCTTTCTCTTAATAACCTAACCAGCATGATACAATCAGGTTGTGCCAACTCTTTAATCTAATTGACTAATTACAGATTTTAATTTAGTCAGTTACTGAACAACTGTTGACAATTTGTTTTCATTAGGGACAGAACAGGATAAATATTTAGGCTCCCCAGTCAAAGACTAAGACATAAGCTCTGGGCTCTGACCTCCGGTTTCACAATGGAGCCTTCTCCATGGGCATCACCCGTGGAAAGGTGCTGCTCTGAAATGCCCTGGTCCTGCTGCTGGGCAGCAGGAAGTGGGGCAGCAGAGGTTGCTCCATCACGACAGCCAACGTTGTTTAAAACACAATATTAGACTAATCCATCTTTGCATGGTACTCCAGCAAGAGTGGGCTTTAAAGAACACCCAGGCTCACCAGTACCCTAAACTGGGAGGGAAGGCTGAGCCCAGCACTGCTGGGAGAGGGAATATCTGGATTTATTTATTTTTGTTGCAATTTTTTTTAAAGTGATGTGGAGTTTTGCAGCTGCTCCTGGCAGCCTGCCACTCCTGAAGGAAACTCCTCTCTCTGGTTACCTACCAGGGAACCCTGTCCCTGCAGAGTGGAGCTGGATGGAGCCCAGACAGAGCGCAGTCCTGCATGAAAACAGGACAGAGCTGTGTGTGCCACTGCTGAGCCACACGCCCAGGGCTCAGGCAATGCCTGTCAGGGGGCTCACACAAAGCTGTTCCCAGCCTGTCCCTGCATAGTGATAAACCTGCCCCAAAAACATCTCTTCTCCTACACAACACATTTTCAATACACGGGCTGCACACAACAGGAGAAGCTCTAATGGGCCATCACCACCACCACAGAGCTACTCATGGACCAACACTCTCACACCTGCTGGTCCCACCCTCACAGCCATGGGTGCTCTGAACAAGGTCTTACAACCTTCACTGGTCCCAGAACACGAAAAGAGCCTGGCGTGGGAGAGGAGACAGTCACACCAAACCCCTCGTGCATGAAGAGCAACCCTTCCCACGGGTCCCACAACGCCATGTCACCTGCCAGCGCACCACGCCATGAGTTGGCCACACAGACCCTGGGGAGCAGAAGGTGCTGTGACAAGGAAATGCTCCCCTGCAGCCCAAGAATACCCAGGCAGGGACGCTGGGATGGGGTGCCTCTCCTGCTGGCACCTGGTCCTGCTGGCCTCTTGGGCTTCACCTTGTTCCCACTGAGCACACTAACTCCAGCAAACCTGAATTATCCATCCATCCATCCATCCGAGCTTCAGAAGCCCCTGAGATCTCAATCCAAGCGGAACTGTTTAAGATGGAGGAAAAAGAAGGAGCCCTGGTTGTCTCCAACCAAGATGGGAGGACAGGAACACCAACCACACCATCTTTACCCAGACCAACCATCACACTTCCAGCAGCAACCACTCCACTGCCGCAGAGCATCCTTCCAGGCCCAAGTTAGAAAGAACTGCAGCAGCTTTCCAAAGTTAAAAACAAAAACAAATAAATCAATGCTTTCCGTTAATGGCAAGTCAAAGCCACAGCTCCGCAGATCTTGTGCTGCAAAGAAAACAGCATTTCAAGTGCTCCCAAATGCAGGTCCTTCTCAGGAGGAAACAAGGAAACAGAGGAAGGGAATGATAAAGTCAAAGTCTTCATCAGCTAAAGGCTACCCCAAGTTTTCTCTCCTGCACGTTGACATGAGCTGGCTGTGCAGGCAGAGCAATACCACAAAAAAGTATGTAGCAACAGTCAACTAGATTTAAGTTCATTTTCTGTAGCTCGAGGCCAAAATCGACTGAAGTGGTTCTGGTGATCAAGTTTTCTGCAATTCCCCTTCTATGTATTAGCTCTTTGACAGAAATTCACTGCGGTATTTAAACTGGCAGTCATCACCGCTAACTCAAATTGTATTGGCTTTCACGGCGTTGAAATGCTCAACTGCGACCAGCCATCGGCCAATTCCCAGATAACGCGGCGGCTGAAATCCCCTGTCATGACGAGCGATCCCGTTGCGAGCTCGCCGGCTCCAGGAGCGTGCCGGAACGCTGGCACGCTCGCCACGGGGCTTGGAGGAGCCTAAATCAATGGCTATGGGTTGAGTTTTAGGAGTTGGTGAGTGCTTGTGGGGCTGTTACCTCGGATAAACTCTTTGGACACAGGTGGAAGAAGATGACTAACAACCCTCCAACCAACACAACCCGACAGTTGTGTTAACAGACACACAGCCCTGCCAGAGACAGAAGGATCGAGCATTCCTCCTGCCTGTGCCAGGTGAATCCCCACTCCCATCACTCTTCTCCCACCTTTCTACTAAGTGCCAGCAGGCTTTTGTCCCAGCTTGGGAGAAAAACCTCAGGGGAAAGGTAAAAAGCAATATTCCCAAGTGTTCACAAGAGCCCACAGTTTTCAAGGGTCCCCTCGAAAAAAGAGCGGTGGGATTTCTCCTTACTTTATTTTCTCACTGGAGATTTAAATGTTTAAAACTTGAGGGGGAAATTGGCAATTTGTCCTGCTGCTCCTAATAGTTTTCATACAGTTATGCTGGAAGATGAAGTGGAAATGACACAGCGTGGAAATCCCACCGTTAGCACCCCGCTAACAAGGAGCGCCACTCCCCCTTCCCAAAGATGTGTCCCCCAGGTAAGAACCCTTCTGGTGCTCACTCTGGGAAGGTGACATGCCAAGCCCCAAATGACTCCCAAAGCATCCCCTCGTTCTGTCCTTACAGTAGCACAGTCTCTGGGCTAACACACACTGCATTTTGGGCAAGCACCAAGCAGGACACACGGAGTTTGCCCATTCCTGGCCAAGTGTAGACACAACACCCTGCCAACCTGGGGCAAGACTTAGATTGGGATGTTTTTAACCACAACCACCACATGAAGCAATTCATGACTCACTGATCCAGCCCCATTTGGGGCTCATATCCCATTTTAGCTGCCATGCACTGCTGATGGGTTGCTGGGTTTGGTGTTTGACACTGCCCACCGTGCTCACCAGTACCGGCAGCCTGCCCTGGAAGCTGGCGAGAAACAAGGAGCTATTCACACTTCCATGGTTATCATTCGGTTCTTTGGTCAATATTTAAGTTTTGGCCAGGCAGCTCCCTTGCCCTGTAAAGTACACGCTGTGCCAGGAAAACACTGCTCCTCAGAAAGGGACTGTACCGTGAGCATCCATCACCAGCCACGCCACAGAGAAGAACAAGCCCTGTCTTGGGGCCAAAACACACCTGGGGAAACCAACCCAGTGCCACCAAGCCAAGGCACAGGGCAGGGAAAATCTTTTTAGGAGTTACCCAAAAAGTAAAGCACTTGGGGCTGTTACAAAACTGCATTACACTGAGAATTAAAAACAATCAGGATTGTGTCTATTTACTGTAAGCTTAAAGCAACGTGTACTAAAGAAGTTTATGCGAATCATCTAATGCACTCAGGCCTATTGTTAGAATTATTACCAAGCTAAAAAAAGATTAATTTCTCTAAATACACTAAATCCTCAGACATGATGAGGAGGCTGCTGTGGATGGAGCATTACCATGTCTTGCTTGCTAATGTCATCTTCACTTGTGGCTCTGCCGCCCAAAGATCTACCTTTGCCTTGCTCGTGATGAGCCTGCTGTCCCATCTGGGCTCCCAAAACCCCCACAATTTGCCCCAAAACATCCAGGAAGTGAGCAGAAGCCAACAACTGACAGATGTACTGCTGGCTGTCAGCTCTGACCCTTAGCTCAGGAGTTCACCGTTTTAATCCAACCCAGTGGAAACAAGCAATGCAGAGAGCAGCGGCAGGGACAGACAGACACACAAACTCCACCTAGCAAATACCCAGACACGCTTCTCCCATGACCCAGAGGGGTGGGAAGAGACAAGAGGGAGCTCAGCAGCCAGCCAAGGCTCTCTGGCACTGCCTGTGCCCCAGGGCGACCGCTGTGTCCAGTGCCAGCATGTGAGAGCACCGTGGAGGTCCCTGAGACGCTCGCCCGGCACTGCTCGCCAGCAAACCCTCACACATCCCAAGCCAGGCATGTCGAGGCAACGAGAAAGTTGGGAAGGGAGGAAAAATGGTTTCCATACCATAGTCTCCCTGGAGCAGACAGAACCAGCTCCTGCTACAAGGTTTAAACGCATTTGACTAGGGTCCAAGCCCGCAGCCAGGTGACTAATCCTTTGATGCAAATCCCTCCCGACGCTGCGGATGCGGGCGCCGTGTGCGGGACGGGAGTGGGCAACCCACTGGAGCAGACGTGCCATGCACCCTGCCAGGAGGTGTTTCTCTGGGATATACCTCAGTCTCAAGCATGCCACCCCAGAAGCACCATCCATGCCTGGGTCATGCTGCCACCTCTGCAGATAGCACCCCAAACCATGGAGAGCCAAGACGCACAACGACCAACCAACGCAGGTCTGCAACCCCAGCTTCGACAAGACAACACCTCTCCCTTGCTGGGATCAAGGGACGTCTCAAGAAACCAAGGAAGCCCCCAGCCTTGCCAAAGGCAGGGAGGTAGTAACTGGGGCATTCAACAGCAGCTTGGGGAATCCCCCTTCTCCTTCCCACCAAAATCCAACTCCCGCCCATCCTGCGAGGTGTCCTCAGCATGAAACATCTCACCATCACAGCGTCCTCAGCATTAAATATCTCACCATCGACCCTCTACAAACACTTCGTTGTCCATTGCTATGCAAAACTTCTTAATTCTACCAGTAGCCTGAATGCCTTTAAGTGCTTAAGATAACCATCTGAGCTCATTTACATAATTGCAACATTATGAAATACTGTTCAGTCAAATCAGAACATTGTTGGTTAAAAAAAACGCCACGCTTTTTGCCAGTTGGTTACATTAGGTTGGCTCTCGGGGCACCGGAGCTCCCCAACGCCGTAATTACCGCGAGGATTAGAAACTTGTTACTCACGTAGTCATGAAAGGCTTTGGCTTCACTCGAATGTTCACAAGTGTCTCGCCTTTCGGGAGCTGCGCAGTACAGGTCCCAAAACACGCTGCATGGCGGGGAGAGACAGGAGAGGAGCAGTTACTCATCAGGGATCGGGCACCCAGGTCAGCGCAGGTGAGCGGCTTCCCACCCCACGGGGCCCACGGCTGGGATAGGACCTCAGCTGGATCCAGCTGTGCATCCCAGCTTCGCACCGCTCGGACCTGACTGTCAGGAGCGGAGATGCTGGGTACTTAAGGAAGCAAAAGTAGCCCTTTAAGAGACAACACCTTGAAGGGATAACCCCCGTGGGACTTCAGGGACTTCTCCCAGCCTCGCTGCCGCCCAGCTCTGCTCCCCTGGGCGCCCCAGTGGCACCGGCACAGCCCGGTGCCTGCGGCTGGCCCGGCAGCTCTCCAGCGGGAGCCCTGCCCGCCGCTCCCGCGGGGACGGGGGTGGCTCCGCCGCACTTCGACGCCGCGCGGGGAGCGGGAGCCGGGGCGGTTCGGGGCTCGCCGCCGCTGCTGACTCACGCCACTGCCGGGGCTGCACCCCGTGGGGCCCCGCGACACCGGCGCGCACCCCCCCAGCCGAGGGGGCTGCTCCCACCCGCGACGGGACACCGCCGCCCGCCCCCCCGCACTTACCACCACCAGGAGTGCAGGAAGCCGGGGGGCTCGCCTAGCGTGATGTTCTTCTCCCACCGGATCTGCGGGCGAGAGGAAGGCGGAGGGGGGTGGGTTGGGAGGGGGGCGGTGTGGGTGGGGGGTGGTCGCGGGTGGGCGTGGGCCCCCACGCGCGGCGACCCCCCGGCGCCGCCGCCGCCCCGCGCAAGATGGAGGGCGGGCGTGCGGCGGCGCACAAAGGGCGCGGGGGGCGGCGGGGCTCACCTCGGACAGGAAGGTCTGCGCAGACTTCTGGGCGCCGACGTGCAGCAGGTACTCGTAGACGTACAGCGCCAGCCTGCAACAGCCGAGCGGCGGGTCGGATAAGGAGGAGGCGCCCCGCTCCCGCCCCGCACAAAGCCGCCCCGCCGCCACCGCCGCCCCGCTCCCCCCGCCGCCGCCGCCGCCGCTCTTACTTCTCCCGCGCCTGCCCGTCCGAGGGCACCGCCGAGCCCTTCCCTTTGGCGAACATGGTCCGCGCCGAGGAAGAGGGGGGCGGCCGCCAGGAGCCGCCGCCGCCGCCGCCGCTGCCGCCGCCGGAGCCGCTGCGCCCGCCACCGAGGGAGCGCCGGGGGCTGTCAGAGCGCCGGCCGCCGCCGCGCCCCCATCGCCCCGCGCCCGCCGCCGCTCGCTGCGCCCAACGCGCCGCTGGCCGCGCACCCGAACGTGGCCGCGCCGGGCGCCGCCCCCGCCGCCGACGGGCGCCCGCTCCCGCCAATCACCGCCCGGCGGGGGCGGGGCCTTCCCGCGCCACGCCCCGCTCCGGAGGCGGCGGGCGGCCTCCCGCGGTGGGCAGGGAGGGCGGGCGGCGGCGGCGCGCGGTCCTAGAGCGCGCCCGGCTCGGCCCGCGGGCGGCACCGCTCCCCCAGCGCCGCGCGGCGCACGGGCCCTTTAAGGCGGCGGGCCGCGGCGCGCAGCGCGCGCTGATTGGCCGGCGCCGCGGAGACCTCGGAAGGGGGGACTTGAAACCGCCCGTGGGGGGTGCGGGGGGAGCGTCGGTGCGGCCGGGCGGGCGCTGCCGCTCCGCGGCGCCGGGCGGGACGGACCCGGCGGGAGGCAGGGACAGAGAGAAGGAAGAAGGGAGGCGGCCGAGGGCTGGGCACGCCGCCTTCTCCTCCGGACCGGCCCCGGCGGGTCCCGCCCGGCGCCGCGCACCCCAGCCCCGCGCTGCGGGCGGTCACCTCGAGGCCAGGCGCGCCCGGCTGCGCGGAGCCCTGAGTAGAGCCCGGGGCCAGCCTGTCCCGGCTGCCAGCTCCAGTCACGGGGCTTGCTCGCTTCGCTGCCTTTAGAAACACGGGGGCGGGGAAAGCCGCCCCCTCCGGGTTGGGTGGGGGTCGCGCAGGGTGGGCTGTGGGGAGCACTTCTGCCTCTCCGGGGGCTTGGGCAAGGCCGCGCTGTGTCCCAGGGCACCCCTAATTTATGAGCCAGGGCTTTGCGTCCCTCGCCCCACCAACATCCGTTTCTGCAGGAGCCCACCAAACTAACCATCAGTGCTGGCCTCGGGTGGCAGGGCCCACGGGGACAGATGTTGGAGCAGCACAAAAATAAGGGCTTCAAGCAGCTCATTCCCCCTGCCCTGGCCTCACCTCTACCTCCGAAGAGACTGGCTGAACAAAAACCGGCCGGGCCGGCGGCTGCGCGCTGGGTTGGGGTTGTGCGATGAGTTACCCACTGCTGAAACGGGGAGGTTGCACTTAAAACACGGGGGATCTTGGGTGTGAGCGGGGCCATGCGCTCCGTGCGAGGGCAGGGAGGCTCGGGGCGGCGGCGTGGGGAGCCGCGGGGCGTGGGAGTGACTCCTGCGGCGGCGGCAGCGCTGCGGCGCCCGTGGGAATGTTCACGGCCATCGGGACCTGCCTGAGCAGGGCCAAACTCGCTTCTTCACAGTTTAAATTGAGGTTTAAATTGAACTGGGGGTTGGGGGGGGGGGGGGGGGGGGCGGGGGAGAAAAAAGTCTTGCAATGCGGTAGGTCGAAAAGGATCAAAACTTGTAGGCGTCCGAGATCATCTCAGCAGAAAAGGAAAACCTGGGGCTTTGCCCAAGTTTTGGTTTTTAGGGTGGGGGGAGTGACGGCGGCGATGACAAGGCAGGCATGTGGGGCTCTGCTCCACGCACGCCTTTGCGGCACAGACCGGAGGGACAGGCCAGACAAACCCCAGACTTTGTGTCTCCCGAGCCTTTGCATCCCTCTGCTCCTCTGCTGCTCTGATGGGTTCAAAAATAACTAGGAGCGTCCCCTGGGACTGAGGTTATGGGATAAATCTGACCCTCCAGCAGTACGTGAGAAGTTCACTAAATATCCCTGGTTAAAAATAATACCGTGATACCCTGTACCTCCTGCGTGGAGGTGGAAAGCACTAATGCCGCTGGAATAATGAGCGCTGTGCCCTCGGCAGCGAAAGGGCCTCTCTCTTCCCAGAATATTGCCCTGCCCTGCTCCTGTTCATCAGGAGCTTGTTTTCTTCCAACTCATTCGTTTTCTGGGATAGGTGAGTAGGCAAAACCCAGCCACCATTTCTCCCCAGCCCCCTGAGTAGTGTGGGACATGAAGCAAGCCCAGGGAAATGAGATGGGAGACAGGATCCCTTCCTCTTAGGTGCCTTCAGCAGTTTGGTTCCAGGTCTCCAGCCAGGAGTGGAGAATGTTTCTGAGATGCTCAGAGGAGGGAACAGCCCGAGAAGGGAGACAGGAAACCAGCTCAGCCTTCCCTCGTCTCCTCCGGACAGCTGTAGTTCCCAGCTGTTTCTTGAGGAAATGGCCAAGAGCAGTTGATGAAAAACTTCCCAAAGTGGCACCAAAGGAAAGCCCGACCTGCCAGCTGCCAAACGCCAGCATGGTAAGGGCAGAAACTCCCAGCCCATGTGAATACACCAGGCACTAGCCCTGCCTTCACATCTTCTGCGACCTGATGATTAGAGCAAATTATAAGCTGGTGCTTTGGACCAACATAGCTAAAGATCAGAAGGGAGACTAATTTCATATCATCACCACCACAGAATGCAATTAAATGGCTCTGCAAAGTTTTAACACAAGTTATGACAGGAAGTTTAGGAAAAAATAAATCCCCACAGCCAAAGCCAGCAGCTTCATCTGGCCGAGTCGCAGGAGGATGTACCAAGGCTGCCGAGCGCTCCCAAGGCTTGGAGGGTGACCTGTAGGCTACCTTACTGGGCCAGACTTTCTCTTTGTCAGGAGTTTTTCTTGGGTTGCACCAATCAAAGCGCCAGAAGTCATTAAAAACCCTAAACCAGCACCCAGCCGGTTGTTTTAAACAGCTGCCTGTGGATTTCTCCCAGCTGTCTCAGGGTGTCTCCTATGCCAGGGCTGCATTGCATGGCACCCACCTGGTGGGTACCCAACAGATCCTGCTCCGCTGAGCCCGAAGGCAGGAGAAGGTGCTGCGTGCTGGGGGAAAAAGGCAGCATCCCCTGGGCACAGCAAAGGGAAGGCTCAAATTTACTGCACACTGCCAGCGGCTCCGCTGGGACTGCTGTGGGATCCCCGTGGGCAGGCTCCCAGTGGGCAGGGATGTGCAGCAGGAAGGACAGGTTTGGGAGGGAGTAGCTGTGGGAAGAGTGGCCTCTCCACGTTGCATATTAATGCTCCTTGTGCTTTAATTGCAGTGGGACCTCTCGCGCAGAGCCATTAGCATGCAATGCGGAGGAACGTGTATTTTTGGGATGCCTGCCTGGCTCGCAGACTCTCAGCCGTGGGGAGGGGGTAGGCTGTGGGATGCAGGGAGAGGTGTCTCGTTCCCCCCCCCCCCCCCCCCCCCCCGGGATGCCGCTGGAGTCGCAGCTCCTTCCTCAAGCCCCTGAATCATCCCCACTGCCATCTGCTGCACCCTCGCTCTTCCCCGCAGATGTCCTTCTTCCTTCCCCAGAAGGAGATGAGAACCGAGGATGAGGTGCCAAACACGACTTCAAACAGCATCTAATAAAACACGGGATTAATTTCTTCTGACTGGTGCTCAATGGCTCTGATTAAGCAGAGCAGGATTTAATTAGCTTGTTTGGACTGCCTCGAAGCCTGTGCCAAAGGTAGTGGAGTCTCAGTGGTTGGGTCTCCCCAGGCCCCAAGCAAGAGCTGATGCTGGCCTGCAAGACCTTCCCCTTACAGAGCAGAGCGCACTGCCTGCCCTGCCAGGCTGGCAGCTCTTTCAGGATCCTCTGACCACCCTTTACCACCCAGAATGGGTGCCCTTAGCTGTGCTTAATCCCAGTGACACCCATTGGGCAGGCACAGGGGAATGACAGGAGCAGGGTGGGGTTTGATGGGAGACACAAGTTAGTGGCCCCACCAAGGAGACACTACTGTCTTCCCCAACAGCGTCTCATCCTCTGAACCCTGTGCCTTTTGGCACAAACCAAATTTGCCCTGCCACCAGGACCTCGAATTTAAAGTAGCCCTGTTCTCTCCCTGATTTACTACCAGTTGCTGGCTCCTCTCCTCTCCCTCTGCCTGTCTCCTTTAACCCATTTCATTATCTATGCTAGCTTAGGCTTGTCTATGTGGGAACATCATGGTGAAGTTATTGCAAAATAGATGGGCTGTGAATGTAAAGCGTGGCAGCTATTCCCCAGCAGCTCCCTGCGTGGCGGCTCCTATTCCTCACCCGCAATTCCTGCGCTAACCTCGGCTGCAGGCAGGCACTGCAAAGTGCCAAGCAGGAGCACCCATGTGGGACATGGCTCCTGGGCTTTCCCCAGGGAAGGCTGGGAAATCATGCTGCATTCCCATAGCTGGTGCTCCTGGGATTTTAACTCTGTGGATTCCTGTCGTTTCAGAGGAGACAAACAGACGTAGAAGGCTCAAAGGGAGAAAGCGACGGAGATAAAGCCGAGGAGCAGGACTTCCCTGTCTGAGGAGCACAGACAACTTGCAAGCCCCAAACTTGCGCTTGTGGTTTGACTCCTGAGGAACAGGGCAAAGGCAAAACCCAAAATGTCAGAAACTCGTTACCCTGTTGCCCCGACAAAGTGTCACCTCTGCCCACCTCTTGCCAGTGCCAGCTGCTCTGGGCGAGTCTGGTTCTCCTGGTTCCCACCTCCTTTGCCACTAGCCTACACCTCCCTGCAAGGGATATCTTGCAATGAAATATCCCCTCCCCCCAGGAAAAGCAGCATGCAGGGGCTGTGATCCTGCACGGTGACAACCCCCAGCCTGGCTCCCAGCAGTGCTGCTGACATTCCCATGCAGCGCTGTGTCTGACCCTGCTCCTTCCCTGTGGCTGAGCTCTGGTGGCTGCTCTGTGGGGCCAGGCAGGGCACCGACGTGGGCTGAGGATGCTGCCAGGGGTTACGTGTAAGTGCTACCTGTAGGTCTCCTGTAATGGCATAGCAGGGACCCTCCCAGGGGGTGCCAGCAGAGCTGTGTGTGCCTGCAGACCCTACAGCTGATGGGATGGTGCCTGTCTTAGAGTTTCCTCAGTCATCCCACAGGACAGCCTCCGAGCTGTGCCCCATGTCAGCCATTCTCAGGTGAAGGGTCGCAGCCTCCCCAGGGTAGCAGCAGTTTTCAGCTGCCTTGGGAGCCAGGCAGAAGCCCCACTGCACCACTAAGTATCTGCAGTTCAACATCAGAGGTTTCCTCACCCCCTGCCCTCGGCAAGGAGGGGTTTAGGCAGGGAACAGGCGCCCAGCCGGCATTACGGGATCTAAATCCAGCTCTGCTGGGTCTGGTTTTGAGCCTACTCTCTCCACTGGGGCAGAGCCTCTGGGTCCTATCTCTCCTGTTTCTTCTCCAGGCTGAGTCCCTTATCTGTCACCTCTTCCATCTGTCTCTTCCTGATATGTGTTGCCAGCAGTGCCCTGAGCCAGCCACCCCCTCTAGCGCCCTGCAACGTGGCCGGAGCGCCTCTGACGGAGAGTGACCTTGGGTTTTGGAGCACACCTTCCCCCTGCTGCCACTGGCCCCATGGGTGCTCCCACAGCAGGGTGGACCGGTGCCAGGTGTGTGCGTGGAGCTGTAAATCTGCTGCGAGCATGGTGACAGTTTGGGTACTTATTTTAGCAGCCTTATTTTAGGTAAAAAGCTGCTGCAGGGTGAGCTGTGGTCCAACTGGCTCTGCTGCCCACGAGGGTTTCCTCCATCGCTCCTGGGAGTTTTGTGGGAGGAAGGGGGACCTCAGGGCTATAGGAAAGGCTTTCCAGTCAGCAGCCTGCCATTGGAGCCAGTGTCCTCAGGGACACTCACCTCTGCAACATCCTCCAAGGTTTCAAATCCAGCTCTTGCTGCTCAGAGGGCTTGCTCTGGCTCTGCTCTCACACCCAGCCATCCATGGCCACCTCGCTTCCCAGCAGGCAGTGAGGGGACCTAGCTGGTACTCATCCATCCCCTGGTCTGCAGAATGTTCCAGGGAACAGACTCGCCCCCAGGCCACAGACCACACTCCAAAAGGAGCCCTTTCCTGCTCCCACACTGCACTAAGCACCCCTTTTCCTGACTCAAAAAACCCCCAAACCAATCCATTTTATCAAGCCCATGTTTTTCTGGCTTGCACCTTCACTTTGTCATATGGAAATGCTGTAACTGTCTCTCCCCCCTGGGACCTTCAGGCAGGGAGCCACTCCCCCCCACCCTGGATTTTACCTTTACTGTTTTCAGCACGGTCTCTTCCTTCTCCCTCTGAGCACTCACCGCTCATCCAGCCTGCATGACTTGCTGACCCAGCACTCCTGTCCGCTCCTCCATCCGTTTTGCCTCCACACGTAATGCACTTTCATAATCTCCCCTAGGAAGGTCGTGCAGAGCAGGTCACAGTGCCGCATCGGGGGCTGTGACTGCACAGGGGTCCCCATGCACTGCCTGGGCCCCTGCACCTGGGTTTCCCTCGCCATCCACCCCAGTACTTGGCCCAGACACCTCCAGGGATGTGGGAAACCCCAAAATACCTAGTTAGAGGGCTGCCTGCAGGACAGATGCTCCTCTGTGATGGCCCTGCTTGTGCTGGCCATGTCGTGTCACTGGTCCCAGGGAGTTTTGTACTAAGCCAGGCTCAGTACTTAGGCTGCCCACAGCCTCCCCACATCCTGGCCCTGGTTGCTGCCAGATGAGTGAGGAGTGGGCAAAGGCTGGTGACTGCCTGCAACAACAGCCTGGGGGAACAACAGCCCAGATGTGAACCCCAGCCCAGATGTGTACAACAGCCCAGGTGGGAACTGCAGCCCAGCTCTGCCAGTGCCACAAGCTGAGGGATGCTTTGTGCCAAGGCCACTGCCCCAGTGCCTCCCTCTGTTCCCAAATCTCTTCTGGGGGCTTTGCCATGCCCACACTGTGCCCATGGCCACTGCCATCATCCCACCCAGCGAGAAACACGAGAGCCATTGCACAAGACCCAGCCAAAGCCTTTCCTATTCTGATCAGCACAGGCATGGGCTGCTCACCACGGGGCCTCGTTAGCTTAATGAATGAATTTCAAAGCTGGGCTTTCAGATGACATTTGGGCATACAGCTTTGGGCAAAAGACTTTTGGAGTGCCAGGCTAGTACACAGTCTCCGTGTCTCCAAAAATCCTCATCTTCTGGTTTCTGAGTGAAATAATAACCAAACCAGGAGACTCTCATAAAGGAAATCAGCAAAGACAACTACTTTTATATGTGCGCTTAAGTATTTAGGTCAGTATTTTTAGAATAAATAGCCGTGGGTTGGTTCCTATCTTTTCACTTTCATTTTTCACACTTCAGCTTCATTTTCCTGAATCTGGTTGTACTGAAGCAGCAATTGGGTTTTTCAAAGCACTCACACGTACCAGTGTGCTGACCTCACTGCCTCCTGCTTCTCTGTGGCTCCTCTGGCCTTTCCTTCTCCTCTGAGATATCACCACGGTTAGGGGCTGTATCTGTTCCCCTATGCCATAAAGATTTCCCCACGAGTTGGAGAGGGAAAGGAGGAAATGGGCTGCAGTGGGATCAGCTCTGCAAGGGGGTGAGGATCTTTGCTGCTCTGAACCGGGAAAGGGATGCCCGTGTGCATTGTCATGGCCCATGATGGATGTGTGTGGCTCCCTGCACGTCCCCAGTCCTGCTCCCAATGCCATCCAGTCCCTTCTCACTCCAAAGAGAGCCCTGGCCACGAGCTGGGCCACCCTGCAGCCTGCTATTAAAAGCAAACCATCTAGAAGAGTCCTTCGGAGTGAAAGCAGCTTTTAAAGGAAACATTGGCAGCCTCGTTTGGCTGCAACAGCGCCTGCTTTGCTAACGGCCTCCAAAATTAGAAGAGGCTCAGAAACTTAGGATGGATGTTACTGCAGCAGAGTGGGGAGGGGGCATGAGGGGGAGGCTCCAGCCTGCTCAGCCTCAGCTGTGCTTCCCCAGGAATCAGGATGCTGCTCCATAGCTCATTGATACAACCTTTTTTGCGGGGGAGAAGAAAAGATTGGCATGGGAAGAGAGCATGGGGCACAATGCCTGGCCGCCATGGAAATCCCGGGCATGCACGTGCTGTTGGAAGAAGCAGCGATCTCTGCTGTGCTAAACACGCTCCACGGGAGCGACAGAGATGTGCCAAAGCCTCTTCATGACTTAGCTCCTAATAAACACGCTGTGGATGGGAAACAAGCCCTTGGCTTCCCCCAGCGTGGGCGAGCAGCGAGCTCACCCCGGCGATGCTCCAGCCCTATAAGCTGGGGGGGCTGTGGGGCACGTCCCTGCTGGTCTCTGGAACTGGGTCTGGGCTCCTGCCTGCCCTGCATTGCCTCTGGGAGAGTTTTTCCCGAAGTAAAGCCTTCCTCCTCCCCAGCTCAACGGCCGCTTCACCTCCAAGAGTTATTCACAGATAAACTCCATAAATTTGGGGGACAGCCATTTTATCACTCCTGGCAGCTCTGTGCAATGCCTGCCACAAGGTGAAGCCGCGGGAGCTGGGAAGGGATGGAAAAACCAGCTCCCAGGAGAGCTGGAGCAGCAGGGCACCTGGCCAGGACCAGCTCTGCTCTGGGACAGCTGGGGCCATGGCTGGCCGGATCCTGCCCCGGCTCTCACTGCCCACCTGGGGTTTCTGAGGCTTTGTTAGACACAGGGAGGCTCGAGAGCAGAAAACCTCCTCCTCCTCCTGCCTGCCTTGCCTCCATGGATGATTTATTTCGACACGCGACTCCATCCTGTTTTGCTGCATCACTCCAGGCGCTTTATTGCCTCTGGCCTGGACTGGCGACATCTCTGCACCCATCCCTGGCTTGCTGGGAGCAGAAAGGAGCCCTCAAGCCCCTGCCGCCAGGGCTCATCAGGATATCGAAATGCTCCCAAGTTTTGGTGGTTAGTTGGCCTTTCCTGACCTCCCAGAGCAGCTTCCCTTCTCCTGGCCCCTTCCTTGAACTGTTGGTCCATCACAGCCCGGCAGCTTCCACCCGGGGCTGTTTAGGGTGCCCATTGCTGGGAAGAATGCCTGTGCTTGTCAATTCACTGGGAATATTCTGCTGGAACATCACCTGTAAAAATAAACACATTTTTAAAATTTCCATCCTTGATTTTGCCCTGCACTTACAAAGGTGCGGGGTCTATTCAGTAGCTCTAATGGCTCCATGAGCCTCCGAAGTGATGTGGCCTTTATCCATAGTGGGTGTGTGGGCAGTGTGTGCTCTTGCAGATGAGCACCACTGCCATCCCGTCTGGACACAGACCTGTACAGGCTGATTCCTGCCCGGGACACTGCACCCCAGCCTGCTGCAGGATTGCCCTCCCGCCAGGCACCATTGCTGGCAGTTTGGATTTCGAATTTTAATTTTGACTGAGCTATAGGTTCTTTTATCTTCATGTTGCTGCCAGCCTGGTATTCCCTTTTCCCATGGGAAAACCAAAACTCCAGGGCATGATGACTGCTGGAGATGCTAATGGGGAGGATGGGAGAGGGGTTTCCAGCCAACTGGGGCACCACACACTCCCTGCACCCCTCCAAAACTAACCCTTCCATTTCACAGCCTCCCTGGAGCACAGCGCAGCCATTGAGAGGGGCTGGATTTGGTGTCTAAAATTCCCTGTCTTCTAATAAGGCTTTTTTCCCCTCTAAACCTGTGAGCAGGAAGAACCCCCTCCTCATCTGGGCGAGATTTCCACACCTCAGTGGCGGTGGCGAGCACTCTGCATGGCTCGCATTCAAATGAACTCGGCGCAGGCAGGCGGCCAGCGGTACCGGGGGGCTGCCACCCACCCCCTCTCCCACCCAGCCCCACGGCCGCGGAGCCGCTGATGTTTTTGGGAAGGAGTCATTCGCCTGCCGTGGGGTTGGGGTTTCTGGGTCTGGCGGGCGCTGCGGCGTTGGGGTTTCCTGTTTACCCGCGCAGCTGTGCCGGCGGTTGGAGGCAGCTCGGTGCCGGAGGGAGCTCGGCGTCGGCCGAAACATCACCAGTGCCAAAACATCGCCGGTGCCTGAAGTGGCTCCGGAGTCCAAGGCCTGCGTGCAGAACCCCAACCAGCAAAAGGCTTTTCATGAAAGCGGCGGCGGCAGCAGCAGCAGCAGCAGCGATCCGCTGGTAGATGCTGCATGCGCATAATTAATTAAATTGCATAATTAATAATACTGCATTATTAATAAAGGCCTGGGGGGCGTCCCCACCATAACCAGGGGGCGAGTGCCACCCTGGCCCGGCAGCCCGGGACGCGGAGGCGAAGCCCTGCGCTGGCAGCACCCGAACCCCCGCGGCCACGGGCGCGGGCACGCGTGGGTGCGATGCCTTCCCGCTCCTCCCCTCCCCCACGCCAGCAGGAAGGCGGGCAGCAGGGTGGGCAGCGGGGCCGGACCCCGGTCCCTCTCCCGGCCCGTGTCCCTCCCCCCTCGGCCCGTGTCCCCCCCGGGGGCCGCGCGGCGCCGCGCGGGCGGGGCGGGGCGCGGAAGGGGCTTCTTGAAACCGCCGCGCGCTGATTGGTGGAGCCTCGCTCCGCCCCGCCCCCTCCTCCTCGCAGCCCCCCCTTCCCTCCGGCCCTCCCCGCTCCGTGGGGGCCCTGAGGGTACCGGAGGGCGCCGTTCCCCCGCCGTGTCCGCCCCCGGCCGCGGGGACGGGCGGGGACGGTCGGGGCGGGTCGCGGTGCGGGGCCGGGGCGGCCGCGGCCGAGGGGGGGCGGGGGGGGAACAGGCGGGGGCCGCGCGCCGCCGCTCAGAGCAACGGCGCCCCCTGGCGGTGCCGGCACAGCGCGGACCCGCGGGGTCCTGTGTCCGTGTGTCCCCCCGTGCCCCGTGTCCGTGTGTCCCCCCCCCGTGCCCTGTGTCCGTGTGTCCCCCGGGGGTGTCCGTGTGTCCCCCGGGGGTGTCTGTGTCCGTGTGTCCCCCCGTGCCCCGTGTCCGTGTGTCCCCCGGGGGTGTCTGTGTCCGTGTGTCCCCCCGTGCCCTGTGTCCGTGTGTCCCCCAGGGGTGTCCGTGTGTCCCCCCGTGCCCTGTGTCCGTGTGTCCCCCGGGGGTGTCCGTGTGTCCCCCCGTGCCCTGTGTCCGTGTGTCCCCCCGTGTCCTGTGTCCGTGTGTCCCCCGGGGGTGTCTGTGTCCGTGTGTCCTCACGTGTCCTATGTCCGTGTGTCCCCCCGGGGTGTCTGTCTTCCCCCGTGGTGCTGTGTCCGTGTGGTCCCCGGGGGGTTCCTGTCCCTGTGTACCCTCGGGATCCTGTGTCCGTGTGTCCACGGATGTCCTGTGCCCCCCCGGTGGGTGCCCCTGTCCCTGTGTACCCCCAGTGTCCTAGCCCCATGTGCCCACGGGTGTCCTGTGTCTGTGTAACCCCTCCAGATATCCAAGTGTTCGTGGACTGCCCTGGGATGGCCCTGTCCTCATGTACCCCCCGAGTGCTCCTGTCCCCGTGGATTCCCCGGTACTCTCTGCTCTTGTGGACCCCTGGAGCTATTCCTGTCCCCATGGACCCCCCCCCCTTGCAGTCCCTGCCCACATGGCCCACCAGCACCTCCCAAACCTTCTCCAGAAAGTTCTGCTTCCCAGTGGGCTTTTCCTGCTGCCCTGCAAGCACCAGGGAACCCCCTGGTGCTCCCCATCCCCATCAGGGCTGGGCTCTGCCTGGGTGCCCCATGTCACACTCTGTCCCATTCAAACAACCCCTCATTGCTCTGGGCTTTGGTGTCTCAATTAAACCCAAATGAAATCCCACAGCCTGGCTCAGCCTCATGGCACACAGCCTCCCTCGTCCTCTCCCTGGCCCGGTGGGCAAGCCAGCCTTGAAATTAAGTAAATACCAATGGAAGAGTTGAAAAATAGGTTACCTTGTAATTGATTTTTTTTTTTTGCCTGCAGCTAAAGAAAAAGTAGCCTTCCTGCTGTCTTGTGCAGTGTGTTTGAGAGCATACTGGGGTGTGTACTAGCTGAAGGGGTGGCATGACAGCTCCTTGGCCCAGCCTTTCCCACTGCCTCTCTTCTGAGATTGGTTTTTTTTTGTCCCTTTCCCCAGCCTTTAAACTCCAGGCGCTGCCAGGGAAATCTAAAGCTTTGATAGCTTGGAGGAGCCAAGAACAGGACTCCTGGCAGAGTGACGGGGCCCTGATCATGTGCCAGGAGCTGTGGGAGAGCCCTTCTCTTAGGGAGACCCAGGCTCGTGGGGTGCCAGTTTATCCCCCTGTCCTACCACCCTATGGCACCCTATGGCACTGCCTCTGTGCCAGCCAGAGCTGCTGCAGCTGCTGTGGGTAGCAGAGGGTGGGAGGTGGTGCAGGGCAGAGCACCCCAATGCTGGTCTCCAAGCAGTTGGAGGGCTCCTCCTCCCTGGAGTCCTTTGTACCCTCAGCCCAGGCTCTGCTCCTTGGTGGTGCAGAGCTCCTGATGCAGCAAGACACGAGAGTTTGATTTATGAAGTGCATTAGTATCACTTTTTCTCTTCTTTTCCATAACGAGCCATTTGTATGGCTCTGTCTGTGTGCTGCCTCCCTTCTTCCCATCAGCACACAGGTTTGGGGAGCCTTTTCCAGGGTGAAGAGACCTTCAGCTCACCCACCCCTGCTACATTCTGGGAGCCTGGGGTCCCTGCACATTCTGTCTCAGGGGCTATGACTCCAGAGGCTGTGAGTGCTGATTATTGGGGCTTGTGGGTGATGACTGCAGCCCATGGCTGGGAGTGGGATCCCTGCTAGGGCAGTTTGGGACACCCTGAAAGCCTGTCCAAGCCCCTGGTGGTGTGGTCTCCCTCAGCAGTACAGGAGGGCTGGGGTCTCAGTCTCCACTAACGCTGTCCCTAGTGTGGGTCCCACTCCTGGCCTCGCAGGGTGCTGGGATTAGCTGTGGCTGCACCAGCACCGGGCTGGTGCTCGCCAGCATCCCCTTAAAATCCGAGAAAACCTACATTTCAGCCGAGATCTACCTCACGCCGCAGCCCCTTTCACCCACTGCCAAGCCCCTGAGCAATTCATCCTCCCTACTACTCCAAGAAGCGATAAAACCAACAGGTCACTTTTTTCCCCCCTGCTCAGCAGTAATTAATGGTTTAATTAACACTCACGACATCCAATTCCCATTGCTTTGCATGAGCAGCCTCCACTGCCGGGTCCTCGCTGCGAACTCTCGGGTGAGTGGGGGTGGAAAGGGTTAGCCGGGAGCTGGTGGGAGCCGCCGGCTGGAGGCCGCCCATCTGGCCCGGATTTCTTCCGAAGCTGGAAAGTTCTCCTCCTCCCGAGCAGCAGCGGCAGATCCAACACGTTCCACAGCCTGCTCTGCTTCTGCACGGGCTTGTTTACCATGCGGCGGCCGAGGCAGAACCCGGGCACCATCAGCACTCACAGCCCTCGTTACTTACCCCGAACGATTTTCCAGTATTTTAACACCAATCCCTGAGAAATTTTAGCTGTCCCAAGGAGAATAGCTGCTTGTAACCGGTTGCTAATTACAAGTATGAATGTCAATTAATTCATTTAGCTAATTATCCACTCTCTGAGCATCACGCACCAAAGAACTGTAAAAGACGGGCATATGGTGATGGATCAGAAGGAAGGAACTGGTGCCGGCGTGCGCTCGCTGGGCGGCCGGGGCGAAGGGATGCAGGCAGCCTGAGAGCTCGGGAATTACAACATTATGCTAATTGGGCCTGGAAAACATCAACCCTCTCCTTGCAACTTTTGTTTGGAGGCTCGAGCGTGGGTCAAGCATCTGAAGTGTTTCTAATTGTGCTGTTCCCTTTGACTCCGAGGAGTGGGAAGAATCGTTTTCCCTGCATGGAACAAACCTTTTGATCCTAATCTCTGGCTGCAGAAACAAACAGTCCTAAGGAGGGAGGGAGAGATCCCTGAAGAGCTTCCTGGCCAGGGGCCTCCGTGCTAAAGGTGGGGAGATGTTCTGGAGGACGCTTGCTGCCATCTGGTTTGCAGGGCACCTGGTCTGCTGCAAGCGGGTAGAAAACCATTGTGGTGAGAAATACCCTATTTGCTGTCCCAAAAGACAATGCTTTAAAGGAAATGTTGTTTTCTGAAATGGTGGAATTTAATCGTATCTGGGTGTGCAAAGCCACCTTCAAGGCATGGAAGGGGTTGTGCAGGGCAAAAGGGCTGCTCCATTCCTGCTCTCGGAATGAAGAATTGCACATTTTATCCAAGTAGCTGAGCAGTGAATGCTCAGTGGGGTTAAAGTCCTCAGGCAACAATCTTCTTCCAGAGAGAATCTCCATCAGCATAATCGGATCAATCACCTGGTGCTGTGCAGCGCTGCTTCCTCCATCCCCCAAAGGCTCCAAACCCCCTCAGGGCGGCATCACCCTGAGGTGGGCCCCACCTCCATCCCTACCCGGCCCAGCCCTTGCAGAGGTATCCAGGTGTCCCACCTCCCCTGTGCCTGGGTCTAGGGTTTTGATGAACATTTTCCACGTCCAGCCTAAATTTAGGTGGCTGAGGCAGAGACTTTTGCCCTGTTCCAGTGCTTTGTTATTCTTATTTACAAAAAAAAAAAAGAAAAAAAAAAAGTGGGGCTTTGTTGAAATTGCTTGATTATTTCTCTGCTGGCTTTCCAGTGGCAATACTTGTGCTGCCGGTGCCTGCCAAGAGCTTTGATCAAACTCTTGTAGGTTGATTACCAAGATTCACTTGTAAAAGTGTGTAAATCAAATACAAAGAGAACAACATCTCCACTAAACCCATTAGTCATTAATGCAGTGACAGGGCAATTTGCATTTTATTTCCTTGTTAAGGAAAAAAAAAAGGGGGGGTTTGTGATAAGCCCTGTCAGAGGTACTTCAAAGGCAGCAGGGCCAGGGAGCAGCTGTGTGGATTGGATTTGCTTTGGAGAAGTTTGCCGAGGCTTTTCCGGACAGTGAGCTTGGTGTCAGCACCTGCGGCTCTGGGGAAAATACTGATATTTTTAGGCAAGTTTAACTGAGTGCCCCTTGCTGAGGTGATGGGGGGAGAAGAGGATGATGAGTGGGCTGGGGAGGAGACCTCGTCCCAGGAGCTGCTCCCTGGGGAGGGATGAAGGAAGCAGCAGCACCCCGCTCCGCAGAGCTGCTGGCAGCGCGCCGGTGCCTCCCGCCGCTCTCCCTGGCTCTGCAGCCAGCCCGACGCATTCCCTCCTGCATCCAGAGCCAACCTCCAGAGCGCCGGCCATTTTCCAGGCGAGCGCAGATCTGCCAAGCGCTACCTTAAGAAAAGTTCTGCATGGCCATATTTAAGGAAGCGGGAGGGGGTGTGCGCTGGCCCCGTCCCAGGGCTCCGCGCCAGCCTGGCCTCGACGCCCGCGCCCGCAGGTGTCCGGACGCTTCTCCTCCGAGCCAGCCGTCGCCTCAACACCTCCCGCAAATGCTCAGCTTCTTCTGGCTGAGGTGAGGGCTGGGGGGAGCTGGGGACCATGGGGACAAGGCGGGGAACCCCAGGGCTGGGTGAGCGGGAGCTGCTGTGGAGACTTCCACTCCCGGCGGTGGAGCGGCGGCTTGTCCTGGCTTGCATCTGCGCTGGGCGGCTCTTCCAGGGAGAAGGTGAGGGGTGAAAGCTTCTTGTGCCCCCCTGCTTACCCGGGTGATGCTTTCTTGCCCTTGGGGTTTGCATCGAGCTGTGCTGCTGCTCCATCGTGGTTTTCATGGGAACGTGGCACCCTCCGGCTGCAGCGGGGACAGCGGGCAAGAGCTGGGAACATCAAACCCCCCCCAGGTCTTCCTGGGTGTGACAGGAGGAGTACTAGAGGGCTTTGGCTTGAATCAGCTTCTTCTCACTTAAAAGCAGGGGCAGATATTTGGGAAGCGTGGGCACAGGGCTGCTGGCAATGATGGCAGCACGGCGAGGGCAGAGGGATGTGCTGGGGCTGGCTGGGGCAGGGTGGGTGGCTGGGTGGGTGGCACAATGCCATGGGGATCTCCACCCTCCAATGAGGCGGTCTTGGCCATGGTGACTACCATGATGTAGACCAGCACACCACCATGGTGTTCACCTGGGTGTTTTCCAGTGGTCTCAACCATGGTGACCCCCATTGTGGAGACCACACAGGTAAGACCACCAGGGTGTAGACCTTTGGTCTCCACTGTGGTGGTTTCCAGCTTGGTGGGCTCGACTGTGGTGGTCTAAAACACGGTTGTATTGATGTTGTGGCAGTCTCCTCCCTGGGAACGCTGTGGGTGGCCGGGCGAAGGTGCCTCTCTGTCCCCAAGCATGTGAATTTTGGGCCTGGCAGTGTTTACAGCTGTACTGGCGTGACATGTGGCATTGTTCTCCCCCTGCACCGGAGCCAGACCTTTGTCCCCTGGGACACTCCCTTGGGAACTTTGCCCCTGTGCTGGCAAATCAGCACCAGCCTTCCCAGGAGCCTCACAGGAGGTGTAGAGAGCGCTTGGGCAGGGGTATGGAGGGGGCTGCGGGCAGGGCCAGGGCTGGGGATGCTTCACCCTGTGGTGGAGAGGGAGGTGAGGGTGCTGGAGGTGTCCCCGCTGCGCTCACCTTGAGTGAAGCTTTCCCATGGGTGATGGTTGGAAAACCATCATCCCGTTGTAAGAGGAGTCATCGCTCTTGCCTTTGACCCTCGGTTTGCACTTTCCTGGCCCTATGCCTTGCTTTGCACCATGAACTCTAAGGAAACAAGATGTGTGGTCCCAGAAATACCACTTGCAGTTTGTCCTGCCCTTTCTTCTGGGCTGGCCACCCTCTGTGCTGCAGGGAGCTGCTGTGTTTCCTCACCGTGCTGTGACCTGGCCCTTCAGTCCCTTTTGTCCCAGTGGGGCCACATCCTGAGCAGCAGCTCTCATCCTGGGGACCCTGCTCCATCCCCATGGGCATGCGGTGATGGGGCTGAGCTGTGCTGGACATCTCCAGTACCGCTGGCACCGGGGCTTTGCCACTGCTGGCAGTGGGAGTGGCGGGCCGGGTCTCGGGGGATGGACAGCCCTCACTGCCCTGTCGAGATGGCAGAATTTCCCAAAGTAGGTCAGGTTAATTCTTTAACGCGTGCAGATTTGCTTGTTACCATGGATATTGCTCAATTATACACCAATAATCCCCCATGAGAACTTCATTGTCGCCGCTTTCCTCCCCAGCGTCTCCCCCCTTTTTTTCTTTATATACTTCCAGGGAGGGGTAAAGTTATGTCGAGGAGCTGGGGTGGGGGTAGGAGGCAGAGCCAGGTGGGGGAAAATGGGGATTAGGTGTTTGGGAGGTGGGAGTGGGGTGGTGAGAGAGCTCTGAGAGCAGGTGGGGGTGGCTCAAGGTGCAAGGCTGCCCTGCTCTGCCCAGAGCCCCTCCAAAGCCCAGCACTTGGGACCCCCACCTCAGTTTCACCCTTGTCCCTCCCTCTCATCCACTGTCTTGGGGGTGGCTAAAGCAAACACCCTGCTTTCAGTGGGCCCAAGGATTGGGAGGAACAACTGTTCTCCTGCATCTCTGCCCAGCATCATCCTAGGGAGCTGCAGGACCCACGAGGGTTTGCAATGGATGTTCATCCCCTGGTGATTTCTGAAGAGGCCAGCACCGAATTTCACAGCAGAAACCTTCCCTGGAGCTTGTGGATGTTCCAGTGCTGCAGGACACCCTTCTGCCAGGGTATAGGAGAGTTGTGGGGTGCCGTCGGGTCCCTCTCCCCAGTACTTGCAGAGTTGTTGGTGTGTCTTCCCCTCTGTGTCTTTGCTGGTTTGCTCTGTGGGCTTCCTACGCCTCCAGAAGCACAGGAAGTGAGCGTGGCAGGAGGCAAGGAAAACATTCTTCTGGAAGGGTTTTTTTTCTAATGCAAACTTTCTTTTTTTTTTTTTTTGGGTAGAAGTGGGTCATTCGAGGGGTGACAGAGTAAGAGCATCATTGCCTGGGTACTGCATCCCGTTGCCATGGTGACCCAAGGGCTGCATCAATCAACAGCTTTAAAAATGTGACAGTTGAGTGAGGCTGAAGATTTTAATGAGGACAGACACTTGCTCACTTAGTTTCGATAACAAATACTCCATAAATACCCACTGGCTGAATGGTTCCGGGTCTCTGGAGCGCTGCCGGGGCGCTCCCCTTCCCCAGGGTGGGAGCGTGGACTGGGGCTGCCTGGGAAATAGCAGGAGGATGATGCAAAGCAGACAGCTCTGGGTATTTTACCCCCTCCTGCTAACGCAGCCCAGGGGACAAGGTGACACGATTGCCGAGCCAGCAGCAGGTTTGGGTTTCCAAGGAATGTCCCTCTGGTGCTGTAGGCTGGGGCTATGGGGTGTAACAGGACCACCCCCAGCCACCGCCTCATGTCTGCAATTGGGCAGCAAACCCATCTTGTAAAACAGGAGAGTAACTCTTGCACTGGGCTCTTGCAAGGGCGAGTGAGCCATCAGGAAGCTCCCAAACCTCAATAACAAGGCTAGAGAGGTCATGGGGCTAGGGAAAAAGTCATGGGGCTGGGGAAAGCAAAACCCGGTGCTGCCGGGGCAGGGGTGGGAGGCTGCGAGAGGCTCCATGGTGCCGTTTGTGTGTGTGTAGGAGACCTGAGCGCCCTTGTTTTGTACCGACCTCATTGGGTACACTCCGTGTGACACCCCAGCTCCTGGTGGTGCAGGAAGCAAATCTACAGCTTCCACTCTTTTAGCCCCTTGCCAAAATCAGTCAACCCCCTGCCTCGGTAAAAGAGCAGCTGCCTCCAGCAGGTAGAGGGATGTGTGCTGGGAAGCTGGGGGTGTGCCAAGGGCCTGGCAGTGTTGTGTTTAAAAGCAAACTGTAAATACAAAGCCTGTTCCACTTGTTTTTGCTGCAGCTCCCACTCTGCCTTTCCTTGCAATGCCACCACAATGTCCAGCTGGGACACAGTCACCATGCTCGTGGCCCAGGAGCCTGCAGGCACCCAAGGGCACACGATGCCCTTGGGGAATGCCAGGGCTTCACAGGCAGAGGGGCTGGAGCAGGGCACAGTGGCGTTGCTGGCATTGGGTGCTTCCCATTCGCTGCCCTCAGTACCATCCGTGGCAGCCTCAGCCCTGCCTGCTGCCAAAAATATGCTCCCGGCTGTCTTGTGACTGCAGCGGTGTCACTGCTCCGGCCAGGGGAGCTTCAAGGCACAGTCCTGTCACATGTAGCAACACAGGAAGCACTGACAAAGCATCATCGACCAAGGGGTTGGCCACGGCCCTGCAAGCTGTGCTTGGTCCAGCACCCCAAAATAGCTGGGCCTCTTTCATCAGGGCTGGTGAGCGTGGGACCTGACTCCCATGGAATGGCAGGCACCTGCCCTGGTCTGCCCTTCTCTGTTTCAGCTCTGACAGCCCCCTGATAGGTGCTGGCGAGGGGTCAGTGCTGTGGGGAGAGACGTCAGCATGGGATGTGGGGACAGGGTGTGACAACCCGCCACACACACTGCCTTGTCCCTGCCGGGAAACAGCCACTCCCGTCTCTGCCAGTCCTGCCGTAACCAGAGCCACTCTTCTCCTTTCCAGGTGTCTCTTAAAAATGGTCAAGGGGAATATTATAGTCCCTGAAGAGATCTTGAGCTTCTGTTGCAATGGCCTCCAGGTACCCCTCGTGCTGTGCAACTAACCCGTGGCTCCCTGTTGTGCCGGCGGCTACTAACCCAGGCTGTGCTGGGGAAATGCCACCCTGTGCCAGGAGCTGCTCCCAGCCCTGCACCGGACCTGGCTGCCTCCTCTTCCAACGTGTTCCCTCCCCATCAGCATCCCCAGCCTCCTGCTGGCTACCGCAGGGCCAGGGCTCTTCCCAGGACTAGCAGCTTCTTCCCTAAAACTCAGAACTGTCAAACGCCGGGAAAATGACCGGCAGGATCTCGGGGCAGGCTGTCTGCTCACTCTGCAGCAGGCGGCTTTGGAGCTCTTTGCATTGCTGGCTCATACCCCAGAGCCTGCCGGCTTCCCAAAATAGCTCTGTGGTACTCATGTAGGCGCCTCTGCATGCTGGGAAGCAGCCCAGGAGGTTCATGGAGGGGTTTGGAGGCTGCTGGAGGGGCTCTGGTGGCTGGGGCTTGGTCTCACTGCAGGATGGGAGCCCTTTGCCATCGGCTTGGCTCGGTGCTCGCCGCCGTCTCTGCTGAGGGGAGGTTTGTGCCGTTCCCAGGATGTCGTGTACCAGTAGCTATGGAAACAGAGGTTAGACCCACTGGAGAAAAATGCTATTCTGAGAGGCAGTGAGCTCAGGGTAATCGGGAAAGCATCATTTTCAGCATAAACCCATCTTTAAAAGAATCTGGGCAAAGCAAAGGGCAGAGAAGCTGCTGGAGTGGGACTCTCGCAACAAGTGCTGTGAGCGGGAGCTGCAGCGGGAGCAGAAAGCGGAAGGAAGGGCTGTGACAAAGCCCAGACAGCTCCTCGTGTCTCCTCAGTTACTCACCAGGCTAACTGAGTTCACCCCTTGTGTAACACGACTCACTTGACATCTCTCATCAGCTGTTTTCCCTGCCAGCACTGCCTCAGCCTCCTCTCTCTCCCACCCTGCTTCCCACCGGGGTGCCAGGGGAGCCGCTCTGTGCCCTGCAGAGGGACCAGCCAGCAAGGAACATATTTTACTGCCCGAACAACCCCAAACTGAGGATGCTTCTCCTCTGCTTCTTGTACCACATAGCTTCCAGTGCTTCCTTTGGCAAAGGGGGGGTGTTGGTGGAAGGTGTGGAGCACTCTCCGGCCCCAGGAGAGCAAACCCACCCTGTGCTGCAGCACCCTAAAAATGAAGCTGTCAGGGAGAAAAATTTCTTCCCAGAGGAGGGATTGACTTTGGGAGGAGTTTTGTGTGGTGTTTGGGAGGGGGCAGTGGGGTTGGGTGATAAATGGCCTGGAAACCTGGAGTAATCCCTTATGGAGCATTTTTTAGAGGGATTTTTCCCCATTTGGCTGCGGGCACCTTGTCTTTGGCAAGGGCTTTGACGGTGCCCGGGGGTGTGCAGGGCTGGGGTTCTCCCGGCTCTGTGTGAGGAGTGTCTTCACGGGTCACTGTTCCCTCAGGGGATTTGCTTCCCATTTGGGTAAAACAGAGCTTTTGTGCCCCACAGAGCTCGACCTCTCCACCACGTGCCCAGGAGCCAGGGGAGCGGGAGGAGGCGCCGGGGGCCATGGCGAGCCCCTCGCCTGCCCGCAACCCCACCGAGGTGCAGATGAGCCAGCTGGTGCTGCCCTGCCACACCAACCACCGCGGCGAGCTCAGCACCGGGCAGCTGCTCAAGTGGATCGACACGGCCGCCTGCCTCTCTGGTAAGCCATCCTCTCCCTCTGGAGCCGTCCTCCTGCTGGGCTGCCGGAGAAGGCACCAGGCAGGATCCACAGGATCCAACTCATCGGCAGCATCCCTGGCAGTCCAGCACAGTGCCTCGGAGTGACGCCAGCTGGGGACCCACGTAATGCCATTTTGCTGAGTAATTAGAGAGCAAACAGGAGCAGGACAAGAAGGGGAGGAGATGTGCACTGCAGCATGCATGCTGGCTTGGGGACAGATCAAAATCCATGCCTGCTTTGTCTATAATGCTGCCCTTTTCCTTGCCTGGTGTGCAGGGGAGGCCAGGCTGGTGGCATCCCTGACATCCCGGCAGCAGCCGGAGTGGGCTGAGCTCCTCCACTCAGCAGGAAACAATGGAGCTCACCAGCTCAGCCAAGCACGGGCAGGTTATGACAGGGAAACGGGTGCAATTCTGCAGTTGGATGAGGTTCCCAGAGCAGTTTTGCAGTCTGAGGTTCCTGGAGTCCCAAGGGAAAGTCTCACCGGCAGAGCAGCTTTGAGATATTTGCTGTGTACGGGGAGATGGAATCAGCTGCCGGTGCATCCCGACAGCTGCAAACTCACGGAGGAAAGGCAAACACCAGCACACCCTCCAAACCTTCAAACATCTGCAAACCCGCGCTGCTGGGAGAGGAGAAGCCCCAAATCCCGCTCTTGTCCCCAGAAATGGGCACGAGCAGATAAAAGGATGCTGCCTGGGTGTCACCAGCCTGGGGCAGAGGAGCCCTCGTGCCCCTCGCACCCTCAGCACGCTGGTGCAGGTTGCTGATGCAGTTTGTTTTTCCTTTCCAGCCGAGAGACACGCCGGCTGCCCGTGCGTCACGGCTTCCATGGATGATATCTATTTTGAGCATACCATTAGGTAAATACTCCGCGCCCCGCGGGGCATGCGCAGGGAAACGCAGGGGTTTTTCCCATCTGCCGGCTGCAACGTGGACAGGGGCTGGAGCTGGAACAGGGAGCAGCGTGCCTGGGAGAGAAGGAGGTGCGGTGGCAGTGCCAGGCTCGCAGGGCAGCCAGGGACCGAGGCTCCATCTCCGCCGCAGGGCTGCGGACGGACTGTCTGCTCTGATTTATCCTCTGTCTGGTCGCCTGGGGAGCTCCTGCTGCGTTGGCTTCCCGGTATTTCCCTCAACGCCAGCTCCTCCCCGGCTTAGTTCAGGAAACAGCTCTGATTTAGTGCTCTGGAAAACTCAAATCTTGCAAATCGTGCCTCTGTAGTGGCCATGTGGGTGGCTGAGGCGTGGTGGGGCTCTCCCACCCGGTGGGTGCTGGGGGAGCTGGGACCTCCCGGCTTTGTGAGATGCATCAGGCTGGGCATTGCTTGGCCAAAATCCCACCCCAGGCTGGTCCTGGCATCCCCTGGTGCTGCCCCACAGAGGTCCCCCTCTGATTCATGCAGCTCTTGAGATGTGTCTGGGAACAACATTTCTCCCTCCTGACCTGAGGGTGTGACCAGAGGGGACAAAAACCCTCCCAGGGCTCTGCCCTCGTCATCCACAGGCTCCCAGTATTGAGACCATTCCCACCCAGCATTCCTGAAGTAGTGTCCTTTTGTACTCCCAGTAAGCCCGGTACTGCCACCCGCCTTTACTCATCTCTCAGAGCCCCCACACCCTCTGTGCAGGGGCTGCCTGTCTGTTCCCACATGGGTACCATTCCAGGGGGCTCCCTGGGGGTTTGCCATGCCATATAAGATCCTTGCAGTATAGGATCCATGCTGCCCAGCAGCTCCTGCCTTGCCGTATAGGATCCATGCAGTACAGGATCCATACTGCCCAGCCACTCCCTGCTGTGCAGGTCTGCCTGCTGGGGCAGGCACCAGTGTGGGTACCCAGGGCTGGCATTGGGGTCCCTGGCTGTCAGCTGATTTGTTTGGCACTGGGAAGCCTGACTCACTCTTGGGTTTCACTGTCATTCCCAGGAAATGCTGAACTCACACTTTTGCCCTCTCACATGAGGTGCCCATCACCCTGGGGCTCAGCTCCATGACAAATCCACAGTGTGGGGATGTGGTGCAGCCCTGGTGCCAACTCCCACTGGCAGAGGTGGGATTGATACCCTGCTCCTGGGGCAGCTTTGCCTGGGACGCCTTTTCCCCTGGGTTTTGGAGCAGAAGAGACCCAAGCCCCACTCCACAGCATTACATCAAGCCGTGCAAAGCATTTGTCCCTCCTCAGGGGTGAGCTGGGCACTGCTCCAAGGGGGCAGGGAATCTGTGCTGCTCCTGGCTCAGATCCCACTTGCTGTAGTCCAGCTTAATGCTCCGAGCAAGAGGCCTGGCAAGGATTTCCCGCAGAGCTGTTGGAAGGTGAAGTTTTGTGTTGGATCTCCTCGCCCAGCTGTTTGTGCTTTCTGCTGCCCTTGCACTGCGGGGGAGAGGCAGGGAGGAGCTTTAGGTGCTTGAGGGCACAGAGGAGACCCCAAAATTATCACTGGCTTAAAACTCACTGGCTGGGCAGCAGGTTCTCCCCACCCCTCTGCCCTGCCATGTGGAAGTGCAGCCTCTGGGGAGGATCACACGTACCCTTGAGTGAGGTTTCATGTGGCATTTATGGCACTGGCTTCTACTGTTAGATAAGGACAGAGAAGATAAAGTATTTTTGGGGCTATGTATAGACATGTGGGGCTGCCAGCCTGCCTGCCTGGCCCATTGCCCTTGCATGCCCCTCGCTGCAAACCCATGCAGAGCATCCATCTGGCTGCTTCCATCGCCTCTAACCCTCTCCCCACATTTGCTTTCTCTTTTTGCTCCAGCCAGCCGTCTGTAAGCCCCGCTGGGCAGCGGGACGGGAGGAGCGGTGTCGGGTACGGACGTGTTTGGCCCTAGAGCAGCCAGCCTAGCGCAGCGCTGCCGTGAGTTGGGAGCCTTAACCCCACTGACGTGGCATGGCATGTGAACAGGGGCTGCTCACGTAACCCTGCTAACGTTCTGGCATGCCACCGGCCCGAGGTCAGTGCTGGGGGACAGCCAGAGGCACCAGCTCATGCCACTCCTGCTCCAGCCAGAGCCAACGTGCAGAGGGTGTCATTTACAGAGCTCATTTGAAGCCTGAAGTCATGCGTGAGGGCACGAGGAAAAATCTGGTGTCAGAGCACACGCTGACTCTCCCTCGCTTCTGGTTTTGGGAAGTGGTGGTTACAGGGTTTATTTTTCCACTGAGTTTTCTAGCACTGGCCTCCTTTAGGGAATGAGGAGTATTCCTGATTTAATAATGTATTTGGTAAAGACTGCTCTTGGTGTCACAAAAGAGTTTAATTTGTTCATTCCATGGGTACCAGTCTGGAGTAGCTCAGGCTGCAGGGCCAAAGTTGTCTCTGTGTGTTTACTCTGAAGGCACAGGGAGAGCAGCATTTTGCTGCCAGCAGATGTTTCATTTAAGAGATGGTGCAAAATGCCCCTGGCTGGACCCTGCCTCCTGCCATCTCCCAGTATCCCAAGGTATCCACTGCTTGTGGGGAGGCCCCGTGGCTGGTCCAGTTGTGCAGAACAGTGGATGCAAGGCTGGAGGAGCCGTTTGCTCTGGCAGGAGCGTGCATGCCCACATGGGCAGGGGGTGCCAAGCAAGCCTCAGGCACCTCTGCACCCCTCGGGTGTCCTGGCAGCACCCCAGACCCGGGGACCCACTTGCACGCAGCTGCTCAGGGGTGACATCTCACTGCTCTCACGTCTTGGGGTGGCTGTCCCCATGTCCTGCTGGCCATCTGGCATGTCCCACAGTCCCAGGAAGCCTTGCCACAGCGGGCAGTGAGCTGTAATGCCGTGGCACGTCAGTGGGAGCCGCTCGGTGGCTGTTGTCCCCGAAAAACCCCACAGACTTTCTCCTCTTCCTGTTTTTCAGCGTCGGGCAAGTTGTCAACATCAAAGCCAAAGTGAACCGAGCCTTTAACTCCAGCATGGAGGTTGGTGTGTGCCCCTGCCCCTGTCCCCCTTGCTGTGTGCCCATCCCCACCAGCCATGTGGCCAAATCCCCTAATCCTCCTGCAGTTCCCAGCTTTGATCCCATGTGTTCATCCTTTTTGGCTGGCTCTGGTCAGGGGTGCTTGGTGGGATATGGGTCCCTGGGGAGCAGAGCTGACTCTCAGGGGTGTGTGCCCTCTCCCAGGTGGGCATCCAGGTGAGCTACGAAGACCTGTGCAGCGGGAAGCACTGGAGCATCTGCAAGGCGTACGCCACCTTCGTGGCACAGGGCCCCTTGGGCAGCAAGGTGAGCAGTGGCTGGTGGATGGGGGGGACTCTGTTGCCCCCTGCACAGAGGCAGGAAGGAAATGGTCTCTGTGGGACTGGGCTGGGCTCAGTTTTCCATCACAGCAACTGCTGTTCCTTCATGGGTCAGTGATCCTGTGTCCCGTGTTTGTGCGATGCACGGTGGGTGGCTCTTGGCCCTGCTCTGGGCATGGAGGGCACCTGCTGGCTGCTGCTGGTCCCCCACTGGGACTGCACCCTGCCCGTCCCTTTGCAGGTGAGGCTGAAGCCGCTGACCCCGCAGACGGAGGAGGAGAAGATCGAGTACAGCATCGCTGCTGAGCGCCGCCGCATGCGCCTGGTCCACAAGGACACCCTCAAGGACCTCCTCACCCGCAGCCCCCAGGAAACCGGTACTGTGTCCCGCAGCTTCCAAAATAGCCCTGACACCCACTGGTGACATCCCACTTCCTCAGCAGGATGCTGGTGGTGATCACTTCATGGAGGTTTGGGAATGCCCTGGCCATGGAGGGGTAGGGATCAGCCCCACCATTCCAAACTCCCAGGCTGGGAGGTTTGTGGGGGGTTGCTGCAGTGGGAGGGCAGCTGTGGGAGAGGGACAAGGGCTGGTGGGGTGCTGGGAGCAGGGGTCCCACTGTCCATCCGACACTCTGAACCCTGCTTTCCCCCTGCGGCAGAGCTGGAGACGCGGGACGGCAGTGGGGCAGTGCCAGCGGAAAAGACGCGGGTGGAGAGCGTGGAGCTGGTGCTGCCTCCTCACGCCAACCACCAGGGCAACACCTTCGGTGGGCAGATCATGGCCTGGATGGAGAACGTGGCCACCATCGCAGCCAGGTGACCCAACAGGGATTCACAGTCAGGAGATGACTTGCCTGGAGGGAACACATCTGGCTGGGTCTGGCCACAGCTGGGTTGTAGGGACCCTGCAAAGGGATGGTCACCAGCATGTCACCCTTGGGTGACACTGCACAGGGAGTACCAGGGGTGTGTGGTGCTGGGGGACGCCAGGGAAGGGTTCACACTCACTGCAGTTGGCTCATTGTTCCTTCTCATGGCTGGCTTTGGCCATTGAAATCCAGGGGTGATATTTTTTTGGGGTCTCCTCGGCCCTGGCTGGGTCCGGAAGGGTGCATGGGGCTGCCAGGGCGTGGGGCCATGGCCGGGGGGGTAACACCTGTGCCCACAGCCGGCTGTGCCACGCCTACCCCACGCTGAGGGCCATCGAGATGTTCCACTTTCGGGGACCGTCGCAAGTGGGAGACCGCCTGGTGCTCAAAGCCATCGTCAACAACGCCTTCAAAAACAGGTGGGTGCCGGTTGCAGGGGTCCCCTTCCCACCCTCCGCATGGCCCTCCACTCCCTCATCCCTTCTCTCCGGCAGCATGGAGGTGGGGGTCAGCGCCGAGGCCTACGGCCAGGAGATGTCCGTCAGCCGCAGGCACATCAACAGCGCCTTCATGACCTTCGTGGTGCTGGACCAGGAGGGTCATCCCCGCACGCTGCCCATGGTGGCACCCGAGCCAGGGGTAAGGATGAGCTGGGCTGGCTTCTCCCCACCGTGGTAGCACGAGACCCCCGGGAATCCCGCTCGGCCCTGGAGGGCTCTTGGATTTGCAGCAAAACAAATGCAGTTTTATGATGATGGAAATGAAATTGCTCAATAGCAAGTGAATTGAATTGATTGCTCGGTATCACTAATAAAATAAACCACTTGCCTGTGCAGAGATGGAGATGTATTAGCCATGCAAGGCTTAACAGAGTATTGCTTGCAAATTCCAGCTCGTCTTTTCTGTAATTTAGGGGAAGGAATGTTGAGGTTGTTTTTACCTTTCAAAGCATCCTAATCCATAATTTGCTGGGATCCAAATACTTAGGGAAGTCTGTCACGGGAGCACAGCAGCAAAGCCAACACTCATGTGTCTCAGCTTCTCCTGGGCTGATCCTTGCCCAGCTGCCTGATTTTTTTGGTGCCTTAAAACTAGGACCTCCCACTGTGATGGAGATCATCTCATGGCCAGAGTCGGGCTCCCTGAAACCTCCTCATGCCCGCTTTAAAACACCACACTAGCACTTTCTTCAAAATAAGCTGCTTTATTTTTGGCTGTTATTTCCCCAGGAGGGGACATTTGCAGGTGCTAGGGAACGCAAGTTGTGTTTCAGGGGCTGTTTGCAGCTTGGCAGCCGCAACAAAGGTTTTCCCTAATGTGCCAGTGCCCATCACTTGATCAGAGCATGGGCAATGCTGAAATAACTCACAGTTAATCACTGACCGTCACTGCAGTGTGACCAGGGTGGCAGCTGGCAAGCAAGGGGGCTTCACCTTCCAGCCCTTCCCTGCTGAATGTTTTTCCCACTCCCAAAAAGATGTGATTTTTTTTTCATCCTCCTTTTCCTATTAACTTAATTGCCTTTTCCCATTTATCAGGACGGAGAAAGGAGGTACAGAGAAGCCAGCGCTAGGAAAAAAATTCGGCTGGACCGGTGAGCAGCAGAGCTGAGTTGGATGTGGGGATGGAGGAAGGAGGAGAGGGGGGCTCAGGGCTGAGGTGCAGGGACAGTCTAGGGGTGGTTTGTGTCCCCTCATAAGGGAAACTGTTCCTTTGCTGCAGAAAATACGTTGTCTCCTGCAAACAGACCGAGGTACCACTCTCCGTGCCCTGGGACCAAAGCAACAAGGTAGGATGTGGGAGCTGGTGCCTCCTGCTCCCTCTCCTGCTCCCCCTCCTGCTCCTGACGTGCTGCCCCCACCCCAGGTTTATCTGAGCTACAACAACGTCTCTGCACTGAAGCTGCTCGTGGCCAAAGTGAACTGGGCACTCGCCAGAGAGAAGGAAAAGGTACTAAACCCTGTCCCTTCTCCCTTGCCCCAAAAGTGTGGGCAATCCCGGTGGGAACGAGTCCCAGCCGTGCCCTGTGCTCCCCGAGGTGCGGATGTACACGCTGGAGGAGGACAAGTTCCTGTCCTTCCGCATCGAGATGTCCGTCTGCATCACGGCCAGCCGAGCCTTCTCCCTGCTGTCCAACCTGCGGCGCCGGCACGAGTGGGACAGCCACTACGTGTGAGTGCTGCAGGCTGCCCCCAAAATCACACCCCCGACTTCAAGGCTTGTGGTTGAGCATCCCTTGGGGCTTTCCTGGGAGCCACTGTGTTGCCTTGCTTGCTCTTAGAGACCCTGCACTGTGTCCCTGTCCTGGCTCCATCTGGGCTGATGGCTGCACTTTGCTGAAGAAAATACTTATTTTGGGTCCCCCCAAATATCTTGGGTCTGGCGGTGGGCCGTAAATGTGCAAGGCCCAGATTCAGGGGGCACGACAGGGTTTCTGTGACCAGTCTCCTTCCCTCACAGGAGTGCTGAGCTTGTCCAGAAGGTCGATGATGATGACATGATCTACCACGTGGTGAGCCAGAAGCTCAGGCACGAGAACAAACCGCAGGACTTCGTGATCCTGGCGTCCCGGCGGAAGCCCTGCAGCAAGGGGTGAGTGTCCAGCCCGACCCCTGCTCCCTGCCATCCAAGCTGGGCCACCTCACCGGGCTCTGTCCTCCCCAGGGACCCCTACGTGGTGGCCTTTCGGTCAGTGACGCTGCCCACCCACCCCGCCAGAGCCGAATTCACGCGCGGGGAGACGCTCTGCTCCGGGTTCTGCATTTGGCCAGAGTCAGAGGAGATGAGCAAGGTGGGACGCTGTGGCTGTGCTCCCACAGCCCATGGGGGAGGCCCCCCCCTCCTGTGCCCCTGCTGACCTTGTCCTGTGCCTTGCAGGTGGCTTATTACAACCAGGCTATGCCAGGGTACCTCAACTACGTCACCACCAACGTGGCGGGACTGTCCTCTGACATCTGCTCCACCTTCGAAGCCTGTGAGAAGTTCCTGCTGAAGAACAAGGAGGACCTGATCTCACGGCTGCAGGACTTCTAGAGCCATGCTGACCCCCTGCTGATAGATGGACAGACAGATGAGGGGACACTTCTGTGGTGGAAGGGGACGTGGGATGATGGCACCCAGACCCTGCCTCCCTGGGGGCTTTGGTCGCAGGGGCTGGGGTGGAGGGGCATTACTGTACCACCTCATCCCTTGCACTGATGTGTCATATCTTTTCTTCCTTCTTTTTTTATTTTATTTAGAAATTTTATAAGCTGATGTACGGGACTGGGTTTTCTAGTTCACTTAACGCTACTTGAATCTTTATATGATCCAAAGTCTTCCCAAAACAGATTCTTTTTTTTAACTGGTTCCTTTTGAGGCACCAAAGGGAAAGAGTGGGCAGTGATACAGGGAGGGTGCTGTACCCTCCCTGGTGTAGGGATGGCTGCTGGAACATCCCACTCTCCCCAGGACTGCTCCTTTTCCTAGGCAGGGCTGCAAACTGCTCCTGCTCCTCCTGGGCTGAAATCCCACCCCATGGGACCGTGGAAGGAGCAACAGTAAAAGTGCATTGAAAGGAAAAACATCCATATGTGCTCTGGGTGAGTGTCTGCTCCAGGGACTTGCTGTGTGTTGAGCTTGGAGCAGGGATCCTGCACCCATGGCACACCTGGGGCTCAGGTGGATGTGGGGTTCTTTGAGGCAGGATTCTGCTGCAGGAAAGGGGTGGTGCTCCCTGCAAGTGGCTTTTGGGGACTGCCTTGAGGTATTGCTGCCATATCTGGGGCAGCCCTCCTCATCCCGCTCTGGTGGGTGCACCAACACCTTGAGATGTAAACCCCAAACTGCCTCAGAGGTGCTGGAAAAGGAGAAGACAAGAGCCAAACCTTGTTCCCCTAAGTCTGGGATGCTCTGGGAAAGCCACCAGAATGAAGCAGGTGTGACAGTGGAAGTGCTGCTCATTAGCCACAGCCCAGGGGACATCTGCCCTCAGAGCATCTGTGGAGAGCCCCCTCCCAGGCCTTCCTGGGTCACACAGCCAGAGGTTTTCTGATGGCATTGAGGTTTCTGGAAGGCTTGCTGCCTGCTGGAAAATGAATGAGCCCTGGAAGCCCTCAGGCACACAGAGCTTCGGGCACAGCAGGTGCCAGCTGTGCCCTTGCCTCTGCCTGCAGAGCCCTGCGCTTAATCCCAAGGATAAGCAAATGATGGTGATGCTGTGCGTGGGGTGCAGTGAGGCCATGGGGCACCAGAAATGAGCACAAGGTCTTTTCCAGATGTTTTGTCCCTCTGCAGCACCCCATCCCTTTGCTACCCAAATTCCCCACTCAGTTTATAAGCAGAAGGAGCTCCTGCCCCTCTCCTGTGGGCACTAGCCAGTGGCTCCCACACTTGGGCTGGCTGTGGCCATAAACCCCTAATCTCTGCTGTACCTCCCATCATAAACATCTCAGCTCAACGCCTGGCACGGCTGTGCCCCGACCTCCCAAAGATAAAGCCATCTCAGGCTGAACATAGTACAAAACATTCAATTTTTATTGAGCCCTCTTATCTCCCAAAACTCAGAGCAATCCTGCCTTTTTATCACCAGGACGAGCGCCATCCTTTCTACTTACTGTTAGGAATTGCTGCTGCTTGATTAAGTGGAGGGGATGATGTATTTGCCTGAACATTAAACTTTAACTGACCTCTCCTTCTCCTCAAGTATTGTGCTTTTTCCCGCTGGGAGGCCCCGGTCAGCCCTGGCTCCAGCCTGGCTGGGTCCCTGGGGATGCAGGGTGATGGAGCAGGAGTGACCTGGGGGCACGGCAGAGCGCTGCAGCAGTGTGAGGCATCGTGTGGTTTGTGTTTTTGGGAGAAAACTGCAGCCCTGCAGCATCTGCTGGCCCTCAGGAGGGCATGGACAGCAGGACTGGGCAGCTTGGAGCATCCCTGGAGCGCCCATCTCCACTGCCTCATCCCACAGAGCAGCAGGCACCTGATGGTGACTGTCCTTACCAGCCTTTCCTAGAGCCCTTTCTTTGCCCTCCCCATGAAATGAACCTTCCCAGGACCAATTCAGCAATCAATCACCATTTTTCTTAATCCCTTCAAAAAAAAGAAAAAAATAAGGGGAACTACTCCCTGCTCTGAGCAACCTTCCAACCTACAGCTTCTTTGCACAAAAACACCTTGGAGCTCTCGGCTGCTAATTCCTGCATGGAGGCAAATCATTTGGAGAGGCAGATCTGGGACCTTGGGAGCAGCAGGGCTCTGTGCTGGCTGCTGGCAGAGCCCATCACTGCCTTCCTGCCCAGGATGATGCAGGGAACAAAGCCCCACCTAAGGACCACGGCTGCCTTCCCTGGGCCCCTGCCATCCAGGGCTGCTGAAGGATGGAGCAGGGGAAACATCCCAAAAATGCCCAGAAGCTTTAGAAAAAGAAAAGGCCATGAAGACAGCTGGGGATTTACAGGCCAGCACTCCAGGTTGGGTGTGGGCACCTTCTCCAGTGTGCTGCCATCATGAGAAGGTTTAAGGACCTGATTTTATGGATGCCTAAATAAATACATGGAGCTAATACATCACAATACAGGGTATATTTATCTGCTTTGCAGGAGTGGGATGGAATTAGACGGCGGTGTCTCTCGCAAGGCCAGCCCCGCTGTAATTCATGCCCTGAGGCGCCCAGCCGAGGGGAGGAGGAGGAGTTCTGCAGGCAACATTATTGATGGGCTACTCCCAGAAGCTTTTAATTAATTTTCAGAGCACTCCTTGCAGTGGATTAGGCAGCTCCGTCAAAGCCTCCCTCCACCCACTGCTGCCCGTGCTCCTGTGCGGGGTCTGGGGCAGCGGGGTGAGCCTGGGGCCCCCTGCTCCTCCAAGCCCCCAGGCTTTTGGTTAAACAGTACAGAAGCTGCTGCTGTTTTTAAACAGGGGGGCTTCTCCCAGCCAAGAGGCCTCTTTGGTGGCCACAGCGTGGGCAGGTGTATTTGTCAGGGCTTTTCTCTTCCCCTTTTTATTGACTTTCTGCTTGTTCCTGCTGCCAGGGGTCAGTCGGG
Organism: Corvus hawaiiensis; assembly: GCF_020740725.1. Lineage (NCBI taxonomy): Eukaryota > Metazoa > Chordata > Aves > Passeriformes > Corvidae > Corvus > Corvus hawaiiensis. Next base: position 28,512,838 of record NC_063221.1, read on the forward strand.
GCGTTGGCTGGACTTTGCCAAAAGTCCACCCAAACCGGCTGGTTCCTAGGTGCTGACACAGTGCCCTGCCCCTGAGATACGAGGGGTTTGAGCACCGGGGTTGCAGCCCAGCCGGGTGTGTGGTGGTGAGGCTGGAATGGGGCTGTGCCAGCTCCAAAGCCTTCCCTGAGTAAGCAGATTGTGAACCTGAACTGCATTTGCCCTGCGAGCAGCAAGGTGACAGCAGCAACCACAGCTCAGCGCCGAATCCGGGGGTGACCTGGCTGACATGGAGGGACCTGTCCCCATCCAGGACGCCATGGCAGGTGACACGCAGCCCTCCAACACCATCAAACTGCTGCACCTGCTTTTCCTCTCCACCTCCTGGGGAATGCAGGTCTGGGTGACCTTTGTGGCCGGTAGGTTGGGCTCTGTTGTGCTCTCTGCCCGGGGGGTGGCACAGGGGAGGGGGCTTTGCCCCAGGACTTACCTGCTGTCCCCCTCGCAGGGTTTGTGATGAGCAGGCACCTCCCTCGCCACACCTTCGGCTCCATCCAGCGTGAGCTCTTCCCCTACTACTTCCACATCAGCTCCACCTGTGCCTTCCTCAACCTGACCCTGTTTGCCATGTCCCACCCCAGCGAGCGGCTCGGCGAGGAGCACACGACCCAGGTAGCCCCCTCTTTCAAACAGGAGCTGCCCACAGCCCAAACCCCTTCCTCTGCTCCACTCAGGCTGGCTTGCCCACGATGGAGACCCACGCACGGCTCCGGGTAGAAGCAGCCCGTTAGCACCCAGACTGCAGCGAGCCAGGGGGGCTGGGGGAGAAATTTAACCCACCACACGTGCGAGGTGCTCACAGCGGGCTTTGCTCCCTCGCAGATCATCGTCTTCCTCGTCTGCATCGCCGCTTCTGTGCTGAACACGCAGTGGTTCGGGCAGGTCACCTCCGACATCGTGGCCGAGCTGCACCTGGTGGAGCGCAGCCAGGGGCTGGGGCAGGAGGTGGGGCTGGCGGCCAGCGAGCCCCGCAGGCAGCTCCGAGCCTCCAACCCCAGCTACAGGCAGCTGGCCCGGCGCTTCGCCCTCTTCCACGCTCTGTCCTCCCTCTGCAACCTCTGCTGCATCGTGTGCAACGGGCTGAGCCTGTACCACCTGGCTGCCCGGCTCTCTGCCCTCTGAGGGCAGGACACTGCCAGGGGATGGCTGGCCAGAGCCCACCCCCTGCTGCCTTGCTGTAAAGCAACCCTGAGCTTTGGACATTAAACTGCAGCATCCTCAGGTGGAGATACTCTCGCTGTATTTGTGCACGGTGCGGAAATTTAGGGATAGCGAAATGGAAATGTTTTCTCTAGAGCTGTCTGCAGCCGGCCTCCATGATGGAAGCAGGAGTGTTTTATGGCTGAACAGCTTTCTAATGCCCTGTGCATTAGCTGTGTCTAAAGCTGCAGTGTATTCCTGCAGTCACAGAGAGACTGCAGAAGAGAAAGAAATGAGAGATTGAGAATTACTTCTAATTAAAAGCCAAAAGCTAATACAGAAGCACAGAAGACCCTGGATGTTGGCTGTACCAGTTAATGTAATGGATAAGGTTGTTATGTTGGGGTTTACAATCAGTGTGTGTCATTCTCTTGTATTTCACAGTCAGACAAAATGTTGTCTCATTCATTAGGCAGAAGTCAGCCTAGTTAAAATAGCCATGTTTATTGCAGGTTCTGCAGGACAGCCAGTAAGGTATCAAAAGGGTCAGTCAAACACTGCTCCACACAGAGAGCTCTGCTGTACCCTGGCCAGCAGCAGAGCCAAGCCAGCAGCTGCTGAGTCCCAGGCAGGAACCTGACTGCATCCACCCCGCTGCAACAGGCAGGCACCTCCCCAGGCCACTGCTGTTAAACCCCAGCAACGACAGCCCACCTCGGAAGAAATGTGTGATTCTTCTCAGGTGAGGAAGTACATTCCCAGCTGCTGTTACTGCAACCACAGCCAGTGTTTGGCACTGCTTCAGGTTTATTTCAAAACCACATACAGCCCATCATAGAGGAGACCTTCTGCAAGCCAGCTGGGTTTCCTTTTAAACAAATAATCCCCTCATGTTCTCCCCTTCATTCTCCTATGCTGCTCCCCTGGAAGTTTCCCTGTGTGCCAAGATTATTTTCCTCCCCTGAAGAGTGCAAGGTATTTTTGTTCAAGCAGAAGTTTGCAGCCTGGAGCTGGGCTAACAAACAGCAGCCTCTTGCACAGAACTCCTTGTTTCTTTCTTGCCCATTACAATCGGTGCACCTTCTTGCCAGAGAAGTATTTCTTAGAGAAAGGAGAACGCTTGGCAAATACCAAAACTGTCGGGGTCCCGGCCTTTACAAAATACCTGTAAAGATTAAAAGGAGTCCTTGGCTTCCTTGTAGCTCACCCAGTGTCCTGCAGAGCAAGTGACTTCTGCCCAGCTCCATAAAGACTGACCTCCCAAAGGCTGGTGAGGAGCTTTTGTTCTGATTAGCAGAGCCTCTTGGAGCCAGGGCTAAGCACATCTGAGGAGTGTTTTATGAATCAACTCATCTCCCAACAGCTTCTTTTAATTAAAGCAGTTGCTATTCTCCCTCTGGAAGGAGGTTTCTTTTGCAACTGCCCTTGCAGCCTGAAATCTGAGGGTTTATGGACACTGCTGAGTTTTGTGGAGTGATGGAGATCCCACTCCCACTGCGACAGACCGAGCCCCCCATGCTGTGCAGCAGCTCCAGCCAGCTGCGAGATGGTGCAACTCAGCAGCACAGGCTGTACAGAAACTTTCTGGCTTCACAAACAGCAAATTCTTCTCTCTCAATAACAGCACAACACTTTAAAGGCAGTTTCAGAGGGGAACAGTGCTGTGTGCTGCGCCAGGGGCTGCTCACGCAGCAGTATGAACAGCGAGAGCATTGTTAACCTTCAACATGCTCTTTATAGGCTGCTGCCTGGTTTTCCTTTTTTTTTTTTTTTTTTTTTTTAAAGTAGTACTGTGTAGCTGGAATCTGGAATAGCCCTTCTGTGCTGCTCAGCTGTGCCCAGCTCCCTTTCCCATCTCCATCCAGTCCTGGAAAGAGTTGTTCATTTTTTTGGGGAAAAAAAATATGTAAGTCGCTAAAGCCAGGCACAAAATCCTTGCAGCTTATACCTTCAAGAGGTAGGACTATTAAGTCAGAGAAGAGTTAGGACTATTTAACAACAAACTGGACTTAAAGCTCATAGTTTTTGCCTTTTTTCCCCTGGACATGGACAGGTACAGCCTCACCTTTCGTGCTGCAGCACTTGTAGCAATGTGTGTTCTGGGTTCACCTCATACATTTCTTCTCTTTCTTCGTCTTCAAAATAGAGCTGGAAAAGAATTTGGGGGATTTATTAAGGTACATGAAGGGAAGTACTACGCTGCTGAAAGCCCAGTAACAGCACACCATTATCAGCTGGGGGTTTATCAAGCCTCTGTGGCTTGACCTGATTGTCGGATACAAAATTCACTGAGGCAGAAATTGTGTGAATTCCAAGTTTTCCCTATATAAACCAGCTTAGGTTCTCCTGGCAGTGGCAGCAGGAAGGCAAAATACACTGGCTGTTCCCATGCTTTACAGGCAATCAATCCAAATCTAAGGGCTGCTTTTTAACAGGTGAGATGCAGCAATGTTATGTGATAAACTGAGTGGGTTTGGAGGTATTTGAACAAAATAGAGTTGATTTAAGAGATTAAAATCCAGCAACGGTGCCTTAGACTGTAAATACACATAGGTTTTAACCTGGAAAAGTACACAGCCTCTGTCCTTCTGGACCTGTCTGCCCACCATACACAGGGCTGTGCTGCTCCCTGGCATGGATGACACCGAAATGGAAAATGAAAAACACACATTCATATCCTTCTATGTACAATTTCAGAAAAACTCTCAGCCACAACCAACTCACAACCCACCTTTGCTAAAGTGTGAAGAGAGATGTATTGTCTTGACGTGATTATGTGCTTAAGTAGTTCCACTTTGTTCCAAAAATAAACTATTTTTTAAATAATATTTTCTTATTTGTATTGAGCAACTCCACGATGCAATTGAAAAACCAAGCAACCTATCAGCTTGATGGTCTAAATCTTAATTATTGTTACAAAGATGGAATCTAAGCAATATCTATAAATACCTTGTGTCAAACACAATGTAAGTGGAAGACAACTTTCATTTTCATAAGTGAATTCTGTCAGCACATGTGGGCAATGTTTGAGTTTATAAGTGAGGGTAGCTCTCTCGTTTCACATCTGTGCATGACAAGCAGATGCCAACACTTTCATACCCTCAGAGCTGTGCACCTTCTCACTCCAGAAATAAAAAAAACCCACAACACAACAACCCTGAAATTGAAGGAAAGTCAAACTTCTCACCTCAAGATTGTTGGGAAGGTATTTTTTTTCTAAATCCCAAGGAGGCAACTCAGCAAACATCACCATTAAATGATCAATAAACCTAAAAGCCAAAATACACTTGGTGAGCTTAGACACAAAGTGCTCAGCTTCAAGAACTTGTACAGTTGCATTTGAATGATGGCAAAAATACATTAGCAAATTAAACAACAGACTTGGAAGTAAGTTTAGGTCACCAATAGTTCCTTCCCTTCAAACTCATCACTTTCCCAATGAATCCAAGGCCCTGTTGTAACTCAGGTTATTGGCTTCAAACTTGAGCACTGCAACAACAAATTATTTTTAACTCTGCATTTTCACACTGAAAAAGATGTCAAAATAAACACCCTGCATTTTGTCTAAAATGGATTTTCCTTCGACACAGTCCCATGCTTCACCGGATCAGAGCAATTAGAGTATGTTTGTGTGTCAAAGGCTTCTTTATTTTGGTACTTGAGGAGTGTTGGAGGCCAGTTTGTTCTAAAAATCCATTTCCACTTCCTTTAGTCACAAAAAGGCACAGTGAACACTACCATAAAAGTACAACAACTTTACTAACCTGCTTGCACTGTAATTTTAAGTCCTAAACTTATTAATAGATCTGAGGAATATGTCTTCCAACAAACAAAAAGTTACAAATTCCAAGTCTGTTTAACACTACAGGATCAGAAAATGAAGTTAACATCAAGGAGAGTGGAATTCCCAGCGTGCCAGTGCCTCGCTTACAGTCTGAAAGGCCTGCAGCACTTCAGTCAGATCTGATGAAAGCCCTGAGGAGAACTTTGGGGTCACTGCTGGTTAGGAGAGGTTCCCTTTGGAAGCTTTTCATAATTTTTACATTTAATCTTTTTTTCTGAGACCCCATATTCAGAGGGCTTTGGAACACCACCTTAATGAATCTCTAAAATCCACAGGTGTGGGTGGGTCACGGGTGTCCCTGGCCACCAATTAATTACTGGTCTGAGCTTGCACTGCAAGACCCTCAAATCACCCTGGCTAAATGTGTTTGTCTGCACTATAAATTTATGTAAATCACAGAACAATTCAGCTTGGAGAGGACCTCAGGAGGTCATCCAGTGCAGCCTCCTGCTCAAAAGCAGGGTCAGCTGTGCCATTAGAAATCTGGAACTGCTTCACCAGCATGGTAGTGTTTCACTTGCTGCCCGTTCTCACTTGCTCAAACACCTCCTTTATGCCAGAACGCTGTGGGCAATGCATTTACCTGGAGTTCTCATGAAAAGCCACAGTGAAATCTGTCTGCTCGTGCTCAGGGTACAGGAAGAGGACAGGCCAGTTCAGGCTGCCATCAGCATCTAAATGCACTTTTGCCCCCGCGGCACTGTCAGAGTGGAACCCATCTAAGGATATTTCAGCCAGGCCATCTGACACTTCCTCTTCTTCATCTGAAGGCTCAAGGACCAGCTTGATATTTCTTTCCTGGAGGGGAGGGAGGGAAAAAACAAAAAACCAACTGAAAATCAAAGAGTTATGGTGGGGAGAATAAGACCAAAAAATTAGCAGTCAGTAAAAGGTCAAATTATGTTGTTCTAATTAATGAGTGAGCTCCTAAACATGCTATCCAAAGCTCTCCCACAGTATCAGACTCAGGTGACTGGTCTTCCCAGTAGAATCCAGAACCTCAGCCAGATATCCAAACTCATTATGAAACAAATGAGGAGAGGGGGGAATCCAGAGGAGCCCACACGTGGAGAGAAGAGCCTGAGAAAACTTGTGGAAAGGGATGCATCTAAAATCCTTTTCTTTGGGGCCTAGCAAGCATCATTCCAGGGTGCAACTACGCACACCAGCTCCTGAGAACATCCAGTCTTTCAGAGAACTGAAGAAAGCTCCCTCTATTCCTTGGAAAGATAACAGCAGAAGAGATCTGACTGCATGCAAGAGCCCAAAATATTTTAATGTAGCCCAAACATTCACTGAGGAAGGAGAGGATACAGGACTGATTCCCTCCTCTACTCTACTGAATGGTTATCTTCTATTCTTCCACAGAATTAATGCCTGTGGGCAGCAAAGAAAGCCAGGTTCATTGGGCTGACATGATGCTACAGCCCAGCAGCCAGAGCACTCACAAAGCTCAGCCCATCTCCTAACACTGGGCCTGTATTCTGCATTAGTTGTTACCTGAAATACAGAAAGCTGGGAGCTGGGCTTAGAGCCATGCAGACAAGGAGAATCATGGTTTTAACTCATTTTTTTTGGCTTTAGCCCTCAAAAGCCAATGTATGAGAACCAACTTTTAGAGACAAACGAGAGAGCTCTTAAAAAAACCCCCAAACCACACAAAAACAGCCCCTCTCAGTGACTCACCTTTATTGCTGCAAGCAAAATTTCCTTTTGACACTGCTCTTTCCTCTCCATCGCCTTTGCTTTCCTTGCATCCCGCTCCTGAATTCGCTGCATGTAAGAAAAGGAGGCACCACGGTCACACAGGGCAAGCCAGTGCCCAGCACTGCTCTTCCCTGGCAATGGGTGGAGAAACCAGTTTGGATCCCCAAGCAGGTCCCCTCCAGCTCCTTCCCCTGCACATCCCAACACACAACACCTGGAACCACCACTCAGTCCTGTTTGGGGACATCACACTACGCAGAAACCTGGATGGAGCATTCTCCCTCCAAGGATCCCAAAGAGACAAGCACTACAGATGACAGGCTGCCTTAATATTTACCTTTAATTTGTCAGCTTTAGCTCTCATTTCCACAAGCTTTTTCTCTTTTGAGTCTATTTGCAAGCCTTCCTCACACCATGCTATCGCTTCCGAGAAATTCTTTAGCTCCATGTGACAGAGAGCTCCTGGAAGGATTAATATTGTAAGTTTCTAGTGTTGGGGTCAATGTACAACTACTACACAAAGTGGTGCTTATAAAGACAGTGTTTGGCCTGGTGCTTTTGCACTAAACTTTTTTGTCTTGCGTGGTCATGTTCAACCAGAGACTTCCAGCAGGTAGGTTGAGAAGAAAATCTGAAATATTTTATCAGTTCTTGTATCACTTAGTCATAGAAATCAGCAGTATTATGCCAGAAGTGTCTGTTACAAACAAAATTTTATCACTGTAATTAACATTTCAGTATTTGTCTTGTTAAGAAAAAGAAAAGGGGGTTTTCTATGGAGTGGGAAAAAAGAACAGATCCCAAAAAGCAGTATTGTGGAAAACAGGAAAAGTTACGCTGCACTCTACAGAAACAGGTCCAGCGCCTCTGATAGATATAGGAGATGGAGAAAGAAAGCATATTTTGATTGAAAATGCAAAGCAAAAGGCAGAGCTCTGTTTTGGGGAGAAACAGCAATAACAAAACAAGTGATCTCTTCCAGTAACTGCTTTCCCTTTCTAAAACGAATTCCGTCCAGAAGCAAAGTATGATGTCCACTCACAGTAATTTAGGGTTTATAAACACACTTATTAAACACACAGAAACGTGCAAGGACACAAAGCAACATGTAACAACAGCCTGTTTCAGGGCTGGTAACAATAACAGCACAATCAGTAAAGTTAACATGAGCCAAGTGTTTGGGAAGGATGCCCCTTGTGCTCCATGCAGAAACACGAGCTTTAACTCTCACCTCTTATGATGGCTTTGAGATGGGTGGGCTTCAGCTTTTTGGCTTGGATGGCATCATTGAGAGCAGAACGGTAGTTACCTGTAAAGCAAGCAAAAGTGCTCAGAACCTTTCACTTGTATTTAAAATCCAACCAGACACCAAGGTGATAAAGTAGTTCATGCAGAGACCCTACAATTCACTGTTTCTCCAATCACAGTGAGGTGAGAGGAGGGTAAAAAAAGAGCAAATTAAGAGCAAGAGGTGAAAGGATGGGATCAATCATACACATGAGAGGTAAACAACATGGTGTGAGCAAAGCACCTCCCTACTACAACACATGGCAGCATTGAAAGGCCCAGAACACCTTCCCTGCTGTGTGGGCACTGTTGGTAGGATGGTGGTAGCTGTAAGAGAATCACAGAATTAATAAGGTTGGTAAACGACTCCATCATCAAGTAATGGTTTTAAACTAAAAGAGGGTACACTTACACTAGATATAAGGAAGAAATCTTTTACAGTGAGAGTGGTGAGGCACTGGCAGAAGTTGACCAGAGAGGTGGTAGGAGCCCCATCCCTGGAAACATTCAAGGCCAGGTTGGACAGGGCTCTGAACAAACTTGTTTAGTTGAAGATGTCACTGCTCCTTGCAGAGGAGTTGGACCAGATGGCCTTTACAGGTCCCTTCCAACCCAAACTATTCTATGATTCTAAAACCCACCGGTTTTGCCCTGTCCTGGAGCCAAGGCTCGAGCAGCAGGTAACAGCTGGAAGGAGCAGAGCACAAACCCTGCACTCAGCCAGGTGTTGAAGCGAGCCAGCTCTTCAGGGTTCAAGGAGTCTCCTTCCCATGAATAAGCTACTTACTCTGCCGCATCACAGAACCAAAACAAACAAAAAGGAAACCCCAAATGGGGGGGGGGAAAAAAAGCAGCTCTGGAGCGCGGAGCCATGCTCCCGGGAGGTCAGAGGCCCCTTACCCAAGTGGAAATGTGCGGCCCCTCGGTTCGTGAGCAGCACCGCGTCCAGCTCGGCGTCCCCGCACCGCCTCTGCAGCCCCTCCGAGTAGGCGGCCACCGCTCTCCCGTAGTCCTTCTCCTTGAAGTACTCGTTCCCTTCGTTCTTGTACATCCTGGCCAGCTCTGCGGGGATGCAGCGGGGTCAGGGTGGGACAGGGATCCCCCGAGCCCCAGCCCGGCCGCTGCGCACCTGCGGGGCTCTGCTCCTCGTCGAACAGCAGCGACTGCAGGCAGGCGAGCTCGGGCTGCCGCGCCGCATCGATCTCGGCCGGGCAGCGCTTCATGAACATGGGGATGGCCTCCAGCTCCTGCGGACGGACAGACGGACACACACAGCGCCTTGAGCTCGGCCCGCCCGGCCCCGCGCCCGGCCCCCCGCCTCACCTGCTCCCACGTGTCGGGGTGCAGCGCTCCCCGGTACCGCGGCGGCTCCGCGGCCCCGGACACGCCGTCCTGCTCGGCCTCCGCCATGCTCCCGCTGCTCCTCCCGCTGCCGCCCGGCCCCGCCTGCGACCGCCCCCGCGGCGTCACGCCCGGCCCCGCTCCTTCCGATGAGCGCCGGCATCGCACCGGCCCCGGCATCTCACTGACACCGGCATCGCACCGGCCCCAGCATCGCACCGGCCCCAGCATCGCACCGGCCCCGGCATCTCACTGGCCCCGGCATCTCACTGGCCCCGGCATCTCACTGGCCCCGGCATCGCACCGGCCCCGGCATCGCACCGGCCCCGGCATCTCACTGACACCGGCATCGCACCGGCACCGGCATCTCACTGGCCCCGGCATCTCACTGGCCCCGGCATCCCACCGGTCCCCTCCTCAATCCCAGCCCCGTTCCTTCCGACCGGCCCCGGCATCTCACCAGCTCCGGCCCCACTCCTTCCGACCCACCGCCCCCACCTCAGCGGGGATATTAGGAAAATATTCTACATCAAAAGAGTTGTCAGGCATCGGAGCAGCCTGCTCAGGGAAGTGATGGTGTCACTGTCCCTGGAGAGATTTAACAGGCAGTGTACACGGCACCTGGGGACATGGGTTAGTGGTGGCCTTGGCAGCTCAGGTTAATGGTTGGACTCAGTGATCTTAAAGGCCTTTCCAAACTAAACTATTCTATTATTACAGTGGCACCGTATTTGCTCATGATCTCTAGATCTCAGACCAAGGAGCTTTGGCACAGGGTGAGGTGACTCCCTGCAAGGAGCTCCCTGTCCAGTCAGTGCTGCTGGGATGGCAGCAAGCTGTTCCTCACGGGAGTCCCGGGGCCTGCCATGGCAAGCTTCCACCTTCATGGGACCTGGGTGTTCCCAAAGATGCAAACAGAGGAAAGTCACCTTCCTTTATCTCTCTCTTAGAATCCTTCATGCTGAGAACTTGGCAGCGAGGGGAGCCCTCCTGTCCCCCTGTGCAGCCCTGGCTGTCCTGTGCTCTTGACAAGAGGCCATGGCCAGTCTGTCCCTGCCAGGCAGTGAGGGGATGACCCTGCCAGTGCTCCCACAGCCACACGAGGCTACGCGTGCTGGAAAAAGCAGCTTCCAGGGACCTGTACCCAGACAGAGGAGAGTCCCTGGCTATGTGGGGAAATGTGGGCTGGTTCCAGCTCAACCTCAGCAGCTGGCAGACCTGCAGGACACCGTGGCTGGCTCTCACGTGAGCTGGATTTGCCTCTGCTCACCCAGAGCCATCGCATGGGCTGAGATAAACTCAGTGCAGCAGAGACAACAGATTCAGAGATGAGGCATTTAAGGGACTTGCACTTTACTCAGCAACTCAATGACCCCTTCCTTGGTGAGATACAAAACCTCGCCGGTGTTCTGATTCCAAACCTCAAAGACCGGGGGGTCCTCACAGACCCTCTTCCCAGCCACAACCACGTACGGATAGCCCAGCCTGTTGGCGTCCTTCAGCCTTTTGCCAATGGTCAGCTGGGTCCGGTTGTCCAGCACCGAGTCACCAGCGAGGTGGGGCAGTGCTTCGGCCAGGTCATCGTACACCCGCTCCAGCAGAGCCGCTCCCTCCTCCTCCTCCTTGCTGCCCCTCTTGGGGGGAATGAAGCAGAGCTGGAAGGGTGCGATGAGGCTCGGCCAGCGGATGCTGTCCTCAGTGGAGAGCACCTCGATGGAGGCCGCCAGGATGCGAGTGACGCCCAGGCCGTAGCAGCCCATTTCTGCCAGCTGGGGTTTGTTCTCGGCAGAGGAGAAGACGGCGTTGGCGACGGAGGAGTACTTGGTACCCAGGTAAAACGTGTGCCCCACCTCAATCCCTTTGGTCTCGGTGAGTTTCTCGCCGCATGTGGGGCATGAGGTTTGCTCCCCGTTTAGCGTCTCCACATTGGCCGCAAAATGTCCCTGAGGGCACAGCACCAGCCTGTCCTCGCCGATGTCTGCCGGGAGCTGGAACTCGTGGGACGTGGTGCCGCCGATGCTGCCCGTGGCCGCCTGCACCTTGACGAAGGGCAGGCCCAGGCGGGTGAAGAGGCTGCAGTAGGCGTCACACACCTGCTCGTAGGTGTGCCGAGCCGCCTCCTCGCAGGTGTCGAAGGTGTACATGTCCTTCATGTAGAACTCCCGGCTGCGCAGCAAACCGAAGCGGGGCTTGGGCTCGTCCCGGAACTTCCTGGTGACCTGGTAGAGGCGCAGTGGGAGCTGCTTGTAGGACAGGCCACTCTGCGAGGCCACCAGCTCCGTCACCACCTCCTCGTGCGTGGGGCCCAGGCAGTAGCCGTGGTTGTGCCGATCCACTAGCCGGAAGAGCTCCGGTCCCATCTGGTCCCAGCGGCCGCTGGCACGCCACAGCTCTGCCGAGCACAGGCTGGGCAGGTTCAGCTTCTGCCCGCCCACGGCCTGCATCTCCTCGTCCATCACCTTGATCAGCTTCTCCATGGCGCGGACGGTGGGCGGCAGGTAGCAGTAGCAGCCGGGGCTGGTGGGGTGGATGAGCCCCCCTTGCAGCATCAGCCGCTGGCTGCGGCAGGTGGGCTCCCCAGGCCGGCCCTCGGACCCTGCCTGGCCGCCCATGGGCAGGGCCAGCGGCTGGAAGAGCTGCGAGAGCAGCAGGCGCCTGGCCCTGCCCGGGGTGCCACCGTGCCGGGCTCTGATGCCGCGCTGGCGGGCACCCAGCGCCGGGAGACGGCACCGCCTCAGCAAGGCCTCCATGGATGGAGAGGGCCCTGCGGAGAGAGAGCGGGACAGAGCAGGGGTCAGTGCTGACCGCACAGCGGGGGCACAGCACAGAGTCTGCAGCCACTCTGACACCCACACATGTGCCCCAGAGCTCAGACGTACCCACACACGCCTGGAGGCACACACGTGAACACTCTCGGGACATACAGGCACCCCGACGTGGACATGTGAATGCTGCACAGGCACACCTGCACACCTACACACGCACCCAGGTGTCCACGCCTGCACGGCTTCCAGGCACACGGGCACCCCAGCACACCTACGTGTGCTCACACACACCCGCACACCTTCGGGGACACACAGGCACCCGGACACGGACATGCAGGGACGCTGCACGGGCACACCTGCACACACGCGTGGCTGCACACGCACCTGGGTGCAACACACGGGAACACCTTCCGGGATACCCAGGTACCCCTGCACGGTCACGGGCACACGGGAATGCCGCAGGGGCGCACCTGAGCACACACACACGGACCTGAGCACACGGGCCTGAGCACACACACACGGGCCTGAGGACACGGACCTGAGCACACACACACGGGCCTGAGCACACGCACACGGACCTGAGCACACGGACCTGAGCACACACACACGGGCCTGAGCACACGCACACGGACCTGAGCACACACACGGGCCTGAGCACACGGACCTGAGCACACACACGGGCCTGAGCACACGCACACGGGCCTGAGCACACACACACGGACCTGAGCACACGGGCCTGAGCACACACACACGGGCCTGAGGACACGGACCTGAGCACACACACACGGGCCTGAGCACACGCACACGGGCCTGAGCACACGGACCTGAGCACACACACACGGACCTGAGCACACGGGCCTGAGCACACACACACGGGCCTGAGGACACGGACCTGAGCACACACACACGGGCCTGAGCACACGCACACGGACCTGAGCACACACACGGGCCTGAGCACACGGACCTGAGCACACACACGGGCCTGAGCACACACACGGACCTGAGCACACACACGGGCCTGAGCACACACACGGGCCTGAGCACACGCACTCTCTCACACACGCACACTCTCACGCGCGCACACTTACACCCGCGGGGGCGCGCGCCCGGCCCCGCCGGCACGGCCAATGGGGAGCCCCTCCCTGTCACGTGGGCGGACACACGCGGACGCGGGCGGCGCGCGCCGCTCTCTATGGTTCCGCCAGGTGCAGCGGGCGCCACCTGCCGGCCAGGAGGAGTGTCTGCAGCGGTGGCCGGGGGGTGGCACCGGGCCAGGGCTCACACAGGACTGGATTCGGGAGTCCCTTCCTCATTAACAAGGGCTTGGGAGAGACTGCTACCGTGGAACTTGCTGCCGTCCCACTGGCTCAGAGGGACAGGGACCATTTGTCCGTCCTGCCCTTGGAAGAATTGACCGTCATCACCTCAAACAGCACCTTCACCAGCTCCATCCTCCCCCTCTGGTGATGGCTTTGGACAGCTGGGTCACGTCCAGAGTGTGGTTATGGCAGACTGCCCTCAGCTCCGCAGGTGCCGACTGGGAATTCCTCATCTTTCTTAAGCCCCTGCTCATCTCAGCGTTTCTGTCTCCAGCCTCACCTGCCCAAAGCTGAGTCTGCAGGAGGCACCACAAGGTCTCAGTGGAGCCACACCGCCCAGGTCAATGACCTGCTCAAAGCACTCGATGGCAAATGTTTTCTCTTTGTCCCTGAGGCGCTGCAGTTTGGGAATGGCATCGCCCAGGTCAAACTCCACAGCTTGGCCCAGGAGTTTCATCCACCAGGAACAGTTCTTGCAGAGTGTCCACCCTTATGTAATAGTAAAAAGTAGTAAATAGAGCCAGGACGGGACAAAATGGGTCCTTGAAAACAATGAGCCCATCAGCTTCCCCTTCCAGGCTCAGTCTTGGGGCAGCATGTCCCAAGTGTTCAGGGGCAGAACCACTCAGAGGGGGCTGAAGGAGGGCTGAGAGATCAAAAGCCTTCTGATCTCATTCCATCTTTCTCCACTCCAGTCTGGCAGACAGACATTGCCTCGCACCCAGTGACCACCTCCACACTGCACTTTTCAGCCTCCTCCCTCAGCTCAGAGGGAGTTAAACATCTCAGAGAGCAACTGTGAGCACATAGTAAAGTACTCCACTAGAGGAGGAGACAGCACTTCAATGAGGAGTTAAATAATCCTGTTTAAATATAGGGAAATAAGAATGAATCCTTGTTTTGTTTAAAAATGGGATTTGAAGAAATCTTCACAGTTCTTCTATAATGTGAAGTCCCCATGAGCACTCCTGTTTACAGAGGGCTGGAAATGGGCAAAAGCAAGGGATTAAAGAGCACATCTTTGATGCTCCAGGTTATCTGGAAGCATTAAAGTCATTAAACAGGCGAGCCAGTTCTACAAGGTGACTCAACATCCTGTGTGCCCAGAGGGACCTGTGGGAGTCCTTCAGCAGCTCAGTGCTAGAGCTGGGATCTGGCCCAGGTTTCCTTGCCCTCCCAGACCAGCCTTCACTGGTTTTGTCAGGCAATTACTTCTCCCTGCGTGTTTGTCACTATTAGACAAGCACTGCAAACACTGTTTGGGAGAAGCGCTGTGGCTGTCTCGGAGGCTGGAGGAGCAGGATGGATCCTTGTGGGAAAGGAATTTGCTCACACCTTGGACACCCAGGTGCTGCTTTGTGTCCTTCAGGACCTCCAGAGCCACATTGGAAATCCCTCTGTCCATCTCCTGCTTGCCCAGGAATTGTGAGATTTTCACCAGGTGGTTCAGGACGGGAGGGTTGTCTTCATTTCTGTTGTTGGAGCCAGAGAAGTGAAACACATTTCCATCAGTGACTTATTACCTGCTGTGCTGATCAAAGGGACAAAACCATCTTGGATTGATTCACTGGGGCAGTGTCTTAACCAGGAGGGTTTAAGGCTACACAGGAGACGTGGTCTGTGGGGAAAGCTGATCTCTTATCAGCAGACAGGACTGAATGCAGGGCTCAGCTCAGGGGTTATGTGCCTGAAAGCCTGTCTGGGCTCCTTATTTTTTCCAGCTGTGTTGGGGGAACCTAATAAAGGTACTGCTGTCCCTGCAGCCTTTCACCAAACTGCTCACCCGCTGCTTTGCTGGGGCTGATTTACGGCATCGGGGCCAAACGTGTGGCCTGAGAGGGGTGTGCCCTGCACACGGTGAGACTGAGGGGCTCAACTCCTGTCTGGGGCCTCCCTCCCTCTTTGCCCCGAGGGATTTCCGGGAGGAAAAAATGCCGAGGATGGGGAGGAGATAAATGAAAGATCAAGCAGGCAATAGCAGCTGCCTTGAATCAGTCCCTGGCACAGCACCAAAGAGATCAAGGGGTCAGTGTGAGAGTAGCCACTGGGGTGGTGGAAAATGGTTCTTCCCTTTCCAGCAGCATCCCCAGATAGCACCAGGCCAGGGCTGGGGAAGAGAAGTCAAGGCAGGTGAGAAGCCAAGTCATTCAATGGTCAAACCTCTCTCCATCCTGCAGAGGATCTGCAGTTTGGGCTTGGGGCTGGCACAGAGTGGTGGCACATCCCACCCGCCCGTGGACGTGCTCCTACACAGCTTGTGGGGTCTGTGACCCCACACTGCTGGCTCACACACTTGGCCCACAGATTTGAATCCCCTCCAGTGATATTATTGTAACTGCTGGACAATGTTTTTATGCCCAGGGGAGTGGTGGTTACAGGTCCTGCCTTTGATTTGCCCCTTGAGGAGTTGCTGGGGGATATAAAATTACTGCACAGCCCCTGCACCCTGGCAGCTACCCAAGGTGCAGGTGCTCCCTCCTGGGTAACCCTTGGGTACTTTCAGACAGCTCCTCCTGAGCAGACAACACTTTTTTTTCCCCTGCCATGACCCTGCTGTTTTCCAGCCCTGTCTGCACAGAGGAGGGGACATCCCCTAGGGAATGGAGATGCTGGATGCCACGGTGATGGTTGCCATGGCAAGGGCTGCCACCATCCCCGCAGTCCTTGGGGACCAGAGCTGCCAGCCTGTGGCTGCAGGCAGTCCTGGGGACACAGGCAGCCAGGTGAGAGCTGGATGTGTGGGGAGAGCTGGACTTACTGATGTAGCTCTTCTCATCTCCCAGCCTGTCTGTGGCTGCTGGGAAGCAGCTCCTTGCATAGGGAATGGTCCAGGACACCCAGCTCAAGCTGGGAGCAACTTGGGGTGGAAGCACGAGATGTGCTGAGCACCAACCACAGAGCACACACTGCCTGCAGGCAGGTGAGCCTGCCAGGAGCTCAGCAGTGACCACATTACCTCTACCTGCATCCTCAGGCCTTTGCCCTTTTCAAGGGATTCTTGGCCAACTCTTCCCATTAGTTTTGCTCTGTTTCACCTGCAAGCAAGCAGATGCACTTCATGGATGAGGGCAGCTGGGTTTGAGTCCTTTTAGGTGCTAGGAGCTCCTTGTATCCTCAAAAAAGTCATAGTCTGCTGCTTAAAAGCCAGTTTATCCTCTAGCAGCATCAGCATAGCACAGAGCCAGTGCAGGTAGGAGCCCCTCCCTTAGTACCCATTCCTGGAGCTGTATTCATCTTGGCAGCTTCCCCACGGAGAACCAGAACAAAGCCTAAAGGGCTCAAAGCAGGCAGGGAAAGCTTTAGTCTGAAATAGTCCACCTTGGCTAGGGATGAACAGCAGGAATCCACATGGTTTCTCTCCTTTATCCAGCTGAGTGAGGAACAGGCAGCTTGAAAGAGGTCAAGACATCTTCGTAATTGGTGGGGAACTTTCGGATTATGCTTGAGTGGGGAGGTTGTGACACTGCTGCCCTTCACTGCAGCTGGCAGTAGGTGACTGTGAGCGTGCTCAAGCCTGCAGAGATAATCGACTCTCTGTGGCCTGCTGTGGCCAGAACTGCTCCTGGAGGAGACTGGCTGGGCTCTCACTGGTTACTGTGTCCTCTCCTCCCTCCCCTGCAGTGTGGGCTCCCTTGGGTTAAGATGTGCCACTGTTGCTGTATCACTCGCCGAGGTGAGTGGCTCTGATGCTGGCACAATCAAGCCTGGTGCATGGGGCATTTCCCAAACTGGGGGAACCTCAGGAGCAGCCAGGAGCCTGCAATTCACATGGCAGGGGCTGACAGGACCTGGGCAGGCCCAGGAGCAAAAGACAAGAGAAACTGCTGGAGTTGTACCATGCGTTCCCTGGGACAGATAGGGCTGACAGGAAGCATGACAGAGAGGATTCCCTGTCCTCTCTCTGCCTGGATGAACACGGTGACTTAAAGGAGGGGGGCAGTGACACTGCAACTGAGCAGTAATTAACTGTTTTCAGCTGGGACTTTAGAGAAGTTACATACATCAGAAGAGGATGCCAGATCCTGCACATCCTCCCAAGGAAGATGTGGTGGCACACGCAGCTCACTCAGGGTTAAACACATCCTTTCAAACTCTGCTGCTACTCACAGGAGTCGCACATACCTGTTATGGGTGGTGTTACCACACCTGAGTCGCCCCAGGTCCACCACAACTTCACAGAGAACTGGGTCTGAAAAAGTGCTACCATAGCAAAGCAGAGCAGGGAATGAAAACCTGGAGGCAATGGAGAGACTGAGATGAGCAGGAAGTGTCAGTAGCAACAAAGGCTGGCCATAAAAATGTACTGGGAGCACGCTGGTTCTCCTGGAGTTAAGTTTTATCAGGTCTCGTACAAGTGTTTAGACCAGACAGGAATAATTAAATCTAGGTGTAATTACATGTTAGTTGTGGCTGATTAAGTATGCTAATTAATCTGCAATTATCATTTGGTGGGGGGAGATAATGGAACACAGGTAAAATTGCAGTGATTTAAGGAAATCCTGACTATTGTTCCCAAGGAGGTCTCTGAAGGGAAATGCCTGAGCAGTGATGTGCATGAGGGAGGGCACAGAAACGCTGCTGGGACAACACAGGAGGGTTGTGAAATGCAGCCTAAGCCAAGGCCAGCACAGAGTGTGTGATCAAAGCAACGCAGGGCTTTGGCACCTGAACTGCAGCTCCAGCAGAGCTGAGGCACTCGGCAGCCTGGCTTTCAGGAGAGAGCGTGGGAGCTTCTCCCTGGGAAAAGAGCACTGGGAGGTGTACCAGCTGTAATCGGGGAGGGGCAGGAACACCTCCCACTGAGCCTACAGAGCTGCCATGAAGGCATTTATCAAGGACACAGAAGATGTGGGTGTGAAACTCCTCAGGCTGAGGAGTGCACTAAGTCTTCCTCTCACGTTTGGCTGCTCATTCAAGGCAGGGATTAGATTTATTAGCATGAAATGAGAAGAATGAACTAACTACCCACTGTCACTGGGTAGCACCTAAATCCAAAATGGGGGTTTGTCCTCCTTGGACAAAATGGCAGAGGGAAAGAATGAGGAGGTGTGTAAAAAAATCGGGACAATTGGCATCATGAGGCTGTATGGAGCTAGTGGGGCACAACTGAAGGGTTAAAGGCTCAGCTATGAGGTATTTCTTTTATTGCAGGTGTCTTGGGGCAAAGATAAGTGAAGGCTCACAGACTTCAAAGACATTCTTACAAACATCACCTCCCACCACCTCCCTCACAATGCCTTGGCTCTCTTACCCAGACTTTTCTCAGTAATCGCTGGCCATGTGGAACGGCACAAGAAGCACGAGAGAAATGATAAACAGCTGTTGAAAAGCAAGCAATCACTCATTAAAAGACACCCCTTGGAACAGTACACCGGCCAGAGCTTTATTTTCAATAGCCCATACAACCAAAAACCAAGAGCAACAGCAATGATGTGTGTGCATGTGTGTGACTGATACAGTGCAGTACCCAATCACGGCGTACAAAGTCTGCCAATAAATTAAGGAGTGAAAAAACAAACACAGTGCATACCTAAAGATCATCAGTACGTAAGTGAAACACAGCCTAAGTAGAAGTATTTGCATATCCTCTAGCTGTTTTAACATTGCCCTTTCAAAGCTAACCAAACCATTCTTGCTCTGTGCAGACTATTATACAAGCACTGGGCTACATCGTAGCTTCACCCCAGGGACAATTCCCTCGTAGGGGCAGGAAGGCAGGTCACGCCCTGAGAATCAACACTTGCCTTCCTGTGTACCCCTGGTGCAACCAGGAGGCGTGGCAGACACTCCTGGATCACTGACACAGCTCCACGGCTCGGGCAGCACTGAGGACACTCTGCACTGGCCGTGTCTCCCCATGGAATGCTGCCCCTGCGCAGGGTTTGAGGGGGTACCTTACTTGCACACAGTGTGCATCACTGAGTTACAGCCCAAGCTTATTCCTGCTACTGCTTTATCATTGGTTTCATCTGGACCTTAAACATCCATCTATCAATAAATAAAATCATTGGTTTAGCAAGCATAATAAAATTACACCTCCCACTGGTAACTGTTTGAGAAGTTCTCCGGGTTACCCCCTACACAAGCCTCAAGAAAATTACTTTCTTTTCTCTCAGGCTCAGTAAGGTTTCAAGTAACAATTTTCAGTACTGCTTGGACAAGACACAGGCTTGGTTTGGAACCCTGATTCTGGCTACAGGGTCAAAACATTTCCACACTTCTACACTCAACTGTATCAAGTCCGTGACCGTGCCATTTTCACCTGCGAGCAGCAGAAGAGGGAACTAACAGTATTTGCTGTTATTTCCTCTCCAGGTGACTGAAACAGTCCTTTTACAAAGCCTATCAACCTAACCCAGCTAAAATGAAAAGCAAAAATGTCACTCGAGTCAGAACCAAAGCCTGTGTGTATCAGGATTCACATCAAGAGTTCTCATCCACAGCCAGTTGCTCTAACAAACCTCCTATAAACGCAGCCTTTACTTCCTTCTCCTACAGGCCAGGACAGAACAGTCTGAGATAAGCCATATCTTCCTCCAACTGAGTACTTATAAGGCACTAAAATTAAGCCACAACCAAAAAACCCCAAAAAACACAAACCCAAAAGAAACCCAAATAAACTGACCCACAAAGAAATTAAAATTTGGCTATATGAAATAGCAGCATTTTTTTTTTTTTTTCAGTGGTCTAACAAAGCCAGAACATTGATACTTTGGGGCAAAAAACCAATGCACTGTTGGCCAACTACAAAATACCTAAAAACCTACATCCATTCGCACTCCATAATCAAAAATCAGTACAAATCTGATAGGCACAAGTAAAAAGCATCTTCTTCACACCTCAATGCTCAATTTTCCAGCAGAAGCCAGGGCTGGGGAGCTCAGCTGCCCTGCAGGACAAGCTGAGCAGCGCAGCACCACAACCATGCAGCCAGAGGATGATGGAATGTGGATGAGCCTCTGCAGAGCTGCTCTACAGGACACTGACTGGAGGCAAATGTTTTTAACAACATGATTAATTGGACAACGTGTTCAGCTTTGGCACCTATTTCTGAGCCCTCCCTCCCATTCCAAGAAGTCGAGTTAAATATAGCTACAGTACACAGCTGGTGTAGCTCCAGTGTCCTCATCCATTCCCATTATTTTTTTTCTGCTTGGAAATAGGTGAACTCACCTATGTCACTACATTAGATACAAAGGCTAGCACTTCAGATTTCTTAAAAACAATCACTCTGAGTTTGGAAAACTGCTTTTAAAACATACGAAGAAATACTAAACATAAACGTGTAAAGCAGGAATTCATACCTTTAAACATCAATAAGAATGAGCTTATTTGGAGAGCAATAAAGCTTTTTTTTTTTTAAAGGGTATACTGACTAGCTATAGGTAAATTCCTCTTTCCCTGATTGCTTGGTGAGCTCAGCCAGGCTCAGTGCCTTGCAGCTTTGCAGATTTTGTCATACACTTCTGGAAAGGCATCCTTGCAATTCATCTGCTCCCTCAACTTGTGGTACAACGAGCCATCAAACATATCCCAGAACTCCTCACGGGTCATGTAACAATCTGCATACAGCATCTGGAAACTGGAGAGAAGGGAAAAAGAAGAGACAGAGATTCAGTATTAACTGAGCCACAAGATTTGATATAGAATATTAAAAAAAAAAAAAACAATTCAGTGCAAGCTATGAATAGCAAATACTTAACAAAACAAAAACATCAACAGTGCTTTTTAAAAACAAGCCAATACAATTGCTCACATGGATTATGCTGAGACACTCAGCCAATTATGTTTTATGGACTTAGTGGTTTTTTTCTGCCTGTTTTCTTAGGATCCATGGAGGTACAAACACAGAATCTCATATTTGCCTGCATTACAATATCCATTCAAGACAGATGTAACAATGCATCCTTTGACTTTTTCATTTCTTTGAGAACAGAACTAAGAAGGCAAGACACCACCAAATGAGACCAGGCCAAGAAGATAAATTCATAGTGTAAACAAAGCACAGTATAACAAAGGTCCATTTACAAATTAAATCCTTCTTTAGCTGTGGACTCTTCCTCGCTTCCATAGTGTGCTCTCTAAACTGCAGCTTCCATCAGAATACAGCAGCAAAACACAACCTAACATAAAAGATCTATTGTTTTGTGTGATTATGAAACTGGAAGATTAACCATTTATCCATTGTTCATTTCCCAGTGACAGGTAGAAAACAGACCAAACTTTGTCAGTAAAGAGCTTTAAATTAAAAGCTTAATTTCAACTTAATGAAAAAAAAAAAAGCTTAAAATTAACTTTGGGTTGCTTTGTTCTCTGGCAAATCACTTCTTGCAGCTCCAAGTCATTTGCAGTCCCCAAATCATCTCGAAGCAGCCTTGCCATTATTGCTCAGCCACATGGGACATGATCACTGTTAGACTGAGAAGTAGGTCAAAATAGAAACGGGGATAAATTATACTGATGGTGTAAAAATACCGTGTAGTTGCTTTTTTGTTCCTGAGAAACCAGCCTGTGGCTGCTTCTCCACTGACACCGCTCCAGCAAATTAGGCTGGCTCGAGTCCGTGACAGATGGTGGGCACATGCCTCACGCCCACTGTGGTCCTGTGTAATAAGAACCGAGGCAGGGAAAAGGAAGCTCTGGAGGACAAGTTTTGAAGGAGGAAAGAATGCCACCAGCACACAGGGAATGACTGCAGGGACAGCCAAGGCTGGCCCCTGGGCAAGGACGTCCTGGTGGTGCAAGGATGGGGCAGAACCACCGCGTGACACTGCAAGGACTGCAGGGAGAGCAGTCCCAGGGGCAGGCAGGGAAGCTGTCCAAACTTTTGGGATTCCTGAATGAGGGATTCCAAGGATGTATTTTGTAGCAGCAGACTCTACTCCCAGAGCAGCCTGGAGCTGAAAGGTGACCTGAAGTCACCCAGCTCCCAACTACACTGCAAGAACTTCAGCCAGTGTGTCCTTTTGTTTGGTTGGTTTTGTAATCAAATAATAAAGTGAAATCGTATTTAAAACTCACCAAAATTAGAAATTAAATTAGTTTCCAATTATTGTGGTTGTTAAATTATTGCAATATTAAATATTAAAGTTCTGTAGGATAAATAACTGATTAAACCACATGGGTGTGAATTATATGAGATTACTACTATTCTGAGGAGTGGGGTCCTTACCCGTGCACACTTCTTACAAACTTTTCCATTTGCCTCATTGAAGCTCTGGCTTCAAATTGCTTGCTTTTGGGCTCTCCATAAGCTCCTATATCCACGTAGAGTTCAGTTTCATTTCCTTTGGGATGGACCATACCAGGATTGTTGGGCAATATGAAAGGACATAACCAAATAGGATACACCTGCAGGGGCAGGAAAACACTTTATCACTTATTTTTTAACACAATCATCCTTTAAGCTCTATAATAAATGTTACAAAATGAAGAGTGTTAAGAGAACTTCTCCCCAATCTGGGACTGAAACCCTTGCTTTCAGCTCTTCCTTCCCAGCTGTCCTGGTGTTGTTTTTAGCTGAACTTTCTAATGACCATAACACAAATAGATTAAAAATGTCCTCCTAGAGTTACATCTCCTCCCCTTAAATATTTGAAATTAAAAGGGAAAAAAAATCCCACAAACAAACCACCTCAATCTCAAAGCAACAACTGAATAAACATTCTGAGCAAAAAGAGAAGGAAGTGATTTCTTTTCCAGGTCAATCCAAAACTGAAATTGTCAAAATTGAAATTCTATACTAACTAAAATAAATTCAGAAATAAAAGCAAGAAAGGGAAATGAATCTCCACAGTTGGTGTTTAGTGAGACCACCAATCATTCTAGGTGAAGATCAGTTCAAATTTTAGTCTAAGATAAAAATCTTTTAGAAGTGTTGGCTTCTACTAAAGTTTGACTCTCTTATTTAATTCTTCTCTTTTTCAGAAAGGTGTGTTTATTTCTGCTGCAGCCTTGCACCATGGACTCACACAGCACAGCACTCCCCAGGACACAATAATGGACCTTTTGCACAAGCAGGATATTATGTCTTATGATCAACAATCACACTTCTTATCACAACCCAAGATTTGCTGCCTTCTAAGACAATGTGTTCTTACATTAAGGTCAACGTGGAAGGTCTGGATGGATTTTTCAAGGCTCTTCATTGGCACCAACATGTCCTGCACAACGTGGTGTTGCTCGTACAGCTTCCGAATGGCTTCTCCTTGGGTGAGCTTTAACAGGGAGATTTTTGGGGGAACCATCCAGCCGAACAGGTAACGGAACACAGGGTTATTGCCAAAAGGAATGATATCCTTCAAAGAGGAAAGAAAAACAGTTCGACTGAAGAATGTGTAAGCGGAACAAAAGAACACTTCAGAAGCATCGGAGCAATATTAAACCAGATTCTCAATAAATTTAATTACTGATACTTTTGTGAAGTCCTAAAATACAAATATGAGCAAATTAGAGGGGCCTGGATTGCACTTGGCTACAGAGCCCTGCCCCAAGCCTTCTCTGGTTACCACTGATTTTCAGTTGTACGAACCACAACATACCCAGCCCCAAATAAATAATTGCAGACAATAAAGTTCAGAGAGCAACAGGCTATCATCTTACAACAGCCAAGGGAGGAGTGCACAAGGAGCTACCCTTACAGAAGTTTTGCAATAACCACATAAAATTTCTCAAAAGCATTTTAAAGCTGTAAAATTTTAATTACCACCTGCACAGCCAACTCCTGTTCAGCTTCTGCAGGAGCTGAAAGGATCTGTTACCTCACTCCAGAGATTCAAAATGAGATAACAGGAATATTTCAGAATATCAAATAAAGTTTTGTGTAAGTACACATGACAATAAACACATTTGTGAAATTCCAGGTAATGACATGCTACATAGTTACTTTTGGCGGGGCAGTTTTTCAGCCAGAATTTCACATTCATGTTTTTTCCACCATCTGAAGTTGAAAATCACTCAGTAGGTACAAAAATTTAACGCTGAAAGACATACTTAAGGTCTAAATTCAGAAAAGCACTAAACCAAAAGTCAGGAGTTTCTGATACAACGCCTTATATGTGAACAAGTGTCTTTGGATTTTCTGTACCCAAATGCAGGACTTGTAAATTTGCCATAAAGTTTGCTGGTTTTTTTCTGCCATGAAAGACAGAAGTCGCTGCCAAGGGGAAGAAGGTACTTTGTACCTACACTGGGAAAGGGCAGAGTACCTTCCTGCAGATCTATCCGTATTTTGGAACTGGTCTTACTTGGAGCTCCCAGAAGATACTGCGAGTATGTCTGTGGTAGTAATGTCTGGAAGGAATGTACTCTACTCCAGTCCTGTCAGCTTTCAAATACTTCTCCACATGCTTGAAGAACCATGGCTTGTAGTAGTTGCCAATTCTGTTTATCTACAAGAAAACATGCATTCATTAGACAACAGTTATACCTTGCTAGACAACAGAGGATGTCCCCAGATTCCTTTCCTGGGAGGAATCTGTGTTATACCCTCTGGATGAGACTGTCACAAGGCATCTAGGGAGCCTTCACTCCTCCACCTGCAAGGCTCCTGCTTACCTTTCTTGTCATTAAGGTTTAAGTAAGGCTTGCCACTGACAAGCTATTTAAGAGCCCAGAAATGTGACAGAACTGAATTCCTAAAATGCCAATCTCTAAACCCACCATTAATCCAAAATCTCACACAGCAGAGGAGAAACATCCAGGTGGAGGGTTGCAGGAACACTTAGCATGACTCTCCTGTGCATGTCCCTGATATACTTTTATGAGTATTAACAGAATTAAAAGCTTGCTGGGAAGAGAGTTACTCTGAATAACTGCAGTTCAAAGCAGCATTGTTCAGTCTAAGATCCTTCTCTTCCTCCTCAGGTACTGCAGTGAAGAGGCTGCAGACTGAATTATTGGCTAGAACAATGAAATCAGTGGGTCATTTCTCATCAGTTGAGGAGATTTACAGAACAGACTCTGTCATCGTAGCAAAGGGCTGTTATTTAAAATATTCTCATGGACAGATCTAATTTTTAATCCTATCTTAAGGGATTGTTCCAGTTTTATAATGGTTTTATCCTAGCATCTAGTACAGCTTTGGTTAGACTTTGGGAGTATTTTTGTCATTGTGAGTAACTTCCCTTTAGTTACCTTGCTTTGCTCAGCTTCATCAGTCAAGACTCCCGTCATGATGACTGCTTCATCCAAGGAATACATAAGTCCTTCCACAAAACTATTCTCCTTTTTCTTAGACTCTTCAGTGAACTTCTCACAAATCTTCTGCAGTCCTCTCACTGGCTTGTAATGTATTTTGACGTATTTCTTGGCAGGAATCATTTTTATTTCTGCTGCAACCAGGAAACCCAGAGTACCACAAGACCAAGGCACTGCATAAAATAGGTCTGAGTTTTCAGTCTGCAAAAAGTATGTCATACTAAATCATATATCCACAACGATAACTGTCAATGACATTGTAAATGATAGCAAAGTAACATTTTGTCTTACTGGTGAACATCTCACAAGGCTTCCATCAGCAAGAACAAGTTCATAGGCCACGCAGGTGTGCTGAAAAAGTCCATAGATATGGGATGAAGACTCAATGCCAGTTCCCATGATCAGGCCACCTTATCAAGAGAGCACACAACAAATCAAATGAAACACAGTCCAAAATGTGGGTGATTTATGAGAGCAAACACCCACTTCATAAACTCAAATTTTAAGACTATTTAAAAATAAAAAGAAAGGAAGTGCTTATAACATAAATACCACGAAGAACATAATGTTCAACAGAGTATTTCTAGAACCTTTAAAACCATGCAATGTTTTCCTGCATAAAAAACCCTAATGAAAGTGCAGCAAATCAGTGAGTCTCTTGTCATCAACGACCCTTACCTACTGTGAGATCATCAAGCTCTGGTACCACAGGAATAGTCCAGCCCATGGGATTCAGGTATGCAGTCAGCTGGCCCATAGACACCAAAGGTTCCACACGAACAACCTAAAAAGCAAAAAAACCCCCAAAAAACAAAAAACCAACCAAACAAAACCCACCCCAAGTTCTCAACAAACATAAATGGAGAGTTCAGCATTAATGATGACAAAATATGGCTAACTGGATATACTTCCATCTGTTACCAGAACTCAGAGGCTCACTTTCCTAAGAGCGCTACTAAAAATAGTGGGAACTGTTTAGTGATTCCTCCTCTGCCTCAACATCTTGTTGCTCAGTGCCCAAACCCATAAATCAATCTGGTCTTTTAGACTTCAGCACATAAAAGCCAAGCAATTCCATATGCTGGGTTTTTCGGATAAAACGATCCAAGCACACATTGTAAACCCTTGAAATTTGATGGGTCTGCTACAAAATTTTGTTCTTTGTGGAATCTGATCTCTTCAGCTCCGAGTATTGTAAAGAAAACTGTAAAATCCATTATAGTGAATGCTTTGTGATGGAATTTGTTACCTGTCTTTCACTGTCTACTTCCAGAACATCCATTAAATTGATCATGATGTTCTTATGAGTCTTCTTGTACTTCCCAACACGGAGTGACACAGTCAGCCAGCCGGGCCGGCCCGTGCACATGTATCTCTTGCTGCCTTCCTTCTTCCATTCCCGGACCTGCAAGAGCCAACAACTGTCAGAGTAGGGATGCTTTGGAAGCCTTTTGGCAGACCTCTGAACTTCTAAACAAAATACAACCAGAGTGGTTCAGTTACGCAGAGGAAGCATTTCTAATATCCTGTAGCTTTGGGGTTTTCTTTTGAGGGGAAGGATTCAGAAAGCTATCAAGACACTACCAAAGAGTTAAAAAAACCCACAGGAAAACCTCCTCTAAGGGAGGTATTATCACTGTTATAATCTTAATTATAACAAAATACACAAAACCACTCCAAAACACACAAAAAGTGGCCTGAGCTTGCAAACGAACAGGCAAAGAGAGAAAACTTGGTCTAGTGGAAGCAACCTTAAGCACCCTGGTCTAGTGGAAGATTTCCCTGCCCATGGCAGGGTGAGGTTGGAATGAGATGATTTTTAAGGTCCCTTCCAACCCAAAGCCTCCTAGGATTCTATGAAAAGTTGAGAAGGAAAATGTGTAAGCCATACGTATGAGCCACGAATTCTGCAAAGCCACAGTGGTTAACACCTGGAGCACAAACAACTGCATCTTCTTCAAAGCTGAGTTGCTACTACAGCTGGTAAAAAAAAAAAACCCAATCAACAACCCCAAAACCTCTGAGAATAACGCCGTGCACATTAATATCCATCTGTATCTGTGATGTGAGAGACAAGGCAGGAAACAGAAGCAGACGTGACAGAATTACCACAAATACCAGAGAACACAGAAGAATTACAGACATCTGCATTTCTGGGTGGAGGAAAAGTTTAATCTCGCCATGAAGCACCTCCTGGAACTGGCAGTGCCGAGCAGCAGGATGTGAGTGGAATCTAAACACGCTTCTGAGCCTGCCGTTCAGAGAAGGCTGTTTCCATGTTCCACACACGTGCGTCCCTGAGCCTGCTGCGCGTCCAGCGCGGCTCGCAGCGCATCCCTGAGGACACCGCAGTGCCAGCAGCCGCGCGGAGGCAGTTCCACAGGAGTTTCAGCGGGACAAGAACCCTACAGGGGGCTGAAAGCCCCGCTAGCGTTTATTCCTTTGTTTTTCCCCGCTCCAGCCGGACTTTGCCCCGGGTGAGGAATGGCGCGGGGGGGGGGGGGGGAGGACGGGGATAGCGGGATGCGGGCGCGGGATGACAAGAGAGCGGGACAGGGACACGCTCTCCCCTCGCAAAGCCGTGGTACCCCCAGAGGTGCCGGGGTCCGGTCAAGCCTCACCTGCTCTTGGATGTGCCGGACGCGCTGGGCGTGCTGCCGCGGGGCGCTGTGGAGGCGCCAGACGGCCCATGCGCGCAGCTGGTAGTAGATGTCGAAGAGGATGGAGAGCGGCAGGAGGAAGAGGCAGACGAACAGCCAGCGGTGGTGCACCAGCACGGCCTCCAGCCCGCGGTGCCGCACCCACAGCACCAGCAGCAGGAGCCCCGCGCCCACCGACCACAGCGCCGACATGGCGCCCACCGCCCGCTCGCGCTCCATCACAGCCGCGCTCCCTTATGGGACCCCGCCATGCCGCGCCCGCCGCTCGCGCGCTCGCCGCCCGGACCACGCCCCTCCGTCCCCATTGGCCGAGGAGTGAGGCGAGGGGAGGCCGACGGCCAATCGGAGAGCTCCGCGGAGATCGGACCAGGCGCTGAGGGCTCCGATTGGCTGCGCGCGGCCGGCCCCGCGCTCCCCTCATCGCCGCGGCCACCGGCCCCCGCGGGGCGGGGGTGTCACCGCCTGGGGACGGGGGGAGCGGGGCCGGACCCCCGGGAATGGGGACCGAAACCCCCGGGCAGGGCTGGGAGTGGGGACCGGGCATGGTCAAACCCCCGGGCAGGGCTGGGAGGGGGGACCGGGCATGGTCAAACCCCCAGGCAGGGCTGGGAGGGGGGACTGGGCATGGTCAAACCCCCGGGCAGGGCTGGGGGGAGCCGGGTCAGGTCCCCTGGTAAGTCACCAGCTGGTGACTGGTACTTAGACAAGGGCTGAGTGGGATACAGGGCAGAGGACAAGGGCTGAGGCAGACGGGACCCCCAGTCAGGGCTGGGGACAGGCCCTTGGAGGTGCTGTGGTGGCCAGTGTCTCCCGAACAAGGGATGCACCCTGCTGCCTTTAGGCTGGGGTCTGGAGCAAAACCCGGCAGTGCAGGTGTTTCCCACAGAAAGTCCAAAGCGCCATACAGTTCCATTTCTAGCGTAAAGAAGGGGACATCTCCCTCCAAAACACAGCTTGCGCTCTAAAACCCCAGCAGAAATTTCCCATCCATGCTGGAACCATGTGAGGGAAGATAAATAAAGTCTGTGAGAAAGATGAGGCTTTGTTTTTTGAAGTTAAAATGCCTCAAGGGATGTGCTGCTTGAGAGGACAGTGACAGAGGTCCAGTGACAGCCCCAGGAGGTCCTGGCACAGCCAGTGCTGTCAGGGACCCTGGAATGGCAGAGACTTTGCCACGGCACCGCTGGGTTCAGAGAGGAACGTGGAATCGAGGTGTTTTGTGAGGACAGTGCCACGGTGATGTAACACATGTGTCAGGTGGTGCCTCTTGCTCTTTGCCAGCAGGACAAATGCTTACCTCAGTCTTTAGATGATTGATAGCTGGGAGATGGAAACTTCAGACAAGGAGGGATCAAGGTTCGGAGCTCAGCTGTGGCAGGCCAGCCACACCTTTCAGCTGACTTCAGACAACTGGAAGGCTTTGTTTTGAACCCCACTTCATGATTCTATGGAATCATTCACAGAATGGTTTGGGTTGGAAATACCTTAAAGATCACCTAGTTCCAACCCTTCTGCCATGGGCAGAACCACCTTCCATTAGAACAGTTTGTTCAGGTCCCCGTGCAACCTGGCCTGGAACAATTCCAGGGATGGTAACTTCAGCACACTGCTTTTATGGGTTTTGTCCCACTGCTTTTATTGAAGGACTAGTCGGAGACTTCACAGCTCTCATATTTGGAAATGGTCCCCTAATTTCCAGACTAAATTTACTTATAGCCAACTTACACTTGTTGCACTTGTGCCTAGTCTGCTCACTAGCTCTTCTTAACATCTGAGCTGATTTATGTTATCTGCTTTTATTTATCAGTTCATCTGCTGACTGGAATTATTCATGCAAAAGAAGGTTCCCATGCCCTATAGGGAGGTTATTTTAACCTCTCTGAAGGACCTAAATAGTTATTCCTGATCTGAATGTGATCAAGCACTGGGCTTATTGAATAACAGCATCATTTATTCCTAAGGGGATATTTATGCTGTCAGTGTAAATACTGTTTTGAAATTGTTTTTATGAAGAACCATTAAAAGTGCTTATAATGTTTTTCATGTTTTGCTCTTGTTTTTGTAAGGTCCTAGGCAACAAGAAAGGGGTAGGTGAGCTCAAAAATTGTGATGTGAAACTGCTTTAAAGCAGAGGAGTGAACCACCATTCAGATTATGGTCAAATTGCTTGTGTACCTACTGATGCCAGGCATAGAGAACACAGGAATGAGATGGGGATGAGGGAAGGGGAAATAAGTGTTAGAAATGCTGCTGGTTTTCAATTCTAGTTATTCTAGTTATTTGAGCAAAACATCATCCAATGATCTATGTAGGCTTAGGAAAACATCATCTGCAAATCTGGTTGGAAGAGCTAAGGTTCCCTTGGTATCTTGGTGAGACTGAAATCCCTGGTTTCTTCAATTAAATTATAATTTAAAGTGCATTTAAGCTGTTAGTGCTTCTTAAAAAAGCCGTCCTTTTCCCTTCCTCTCCTCCCTCCCTCCCTCCCTCTCCTGCCATCCCATCCGCCCACTCGTGCTGTTCTGGGCATGCTGTGCAATACAAGTGCTTCTGCTGTCACTCAGTAAAACAGGTTGGAGAACTGATCTGACTGAAGAATTAAACAAATTTTTTTAAATCAGTTTTTTTTCTGCCTGGATCAGCTTCCTGGTGGAGTTCACCCCACGCACGCTTGTGCTGGGAGCAGAGCACGGGCCTGGCATTGACTGTGCCGGAGCTCCCCATCCTCTTGGGGAGAGCTCATCCCAGATGGTCCTGCCAGCCCTGCCCAGGACTCTGCTCCTTACCCAGCAGGGCTTGGTGGTAACCATGGAAAGGCTTTTGGACAAAAGACGCAGCTGTTTGTCCAAGGAGACCGGGAAAAGGGACACACAGTCATGGAATCGTAGAATTGTTTAGGTTGGAAAAGCCCTCTAAGACCATCAAGTCCAACTGTTCCCCCAGTGCTGCCAAGTGCCACATCCACACAGCTTTTAAACCCCTCTAGGGATGATAATTCCACCACTGCCCTGGGCAACCTGTTCCGGTGTTTGATAACCCTTTATGTGAAGAAATTGTTCCTGATATGCAATCCAAACCTCCCCAGCACAACTTGAGGCCGCTTCCTCTTGTCCTGTCCCTTGTTCCCTGGGAGAAGAGCCTGACCCCCACCTGGCTACACGCTCCTGTCAGGGGGTTGTAGAGACTGAGAAGGTCCCCTCTGAGCCTCCTTTTCTCCAGGCTGAGCCCCCCTCCACTCCCTCAGCCTCAGACTTGTGCTCCAGACCTTTTCCCACCTCCGTTGCCCTTCTTTGGACATGCCCCAGCCCCTCAATGTCTTTCTTGTCATGAAGGGCCCATAAGTGCACAAAGGATTCGAGGTGTGGCTTCATCAGCGCCGAGCGCAGGGGAACAATCACTGCCCTGATCCTGCGGGCCACGCTACACGATCATAACATACAGAGCATTTGAGCTGCACACAAAAGTAGGCTGAGGACTCCTGTCTCTGTAAGAAAAATACCAAGAGGCCTTCAGTGGCACCAAAGGAAGGCACTGAAAAGCATTAAAAAGCCCATTTTTTTCACGCAAACTCTCACAGCCCTGGTCCTGACTGCCACAGAGCTGCTGCTGAGAGGTACCAGGACGTTAAAAGGACAGGCATTTTACAGGAATAGTTATGAAAACTAATAAAGAATTTTGGGAGGACTGCAAGCCTGCTTAAATCCATAAACAAACCAGCCGATGGTTGCTCGGGGTTAGGAGTCACCTGCCTTCAGTTCTCCTGCAGTTCTCCTTCAGCTGGTTTGGTGCAAAGCTGGTGCTGTTTGAAACGGGAGAGTTGCTGAGGCTTGGAGGGAGGCGTTGCTCAAATTGCTTGTGAGAAGCTCCCTCTGCTGAGAAATCCAAAGTATGTCCGGTCACCCTGAAGGAAAAGCCTGTAGGGGAACGTGGGCTGGGGCGGGGCTCCCTATGTTTACCTGGTGTTGCTCAATTGACCAGCGTCCCGATGGGTTTTTTTGAAAGGTATTTATCAGTGGGATATCTGTTACCCAGGACCTATTTCTCAGGTTTCACAAATGTTTCATGTGAGGGAGTAGAGGTGTATGGTGCCCTGAGGAGGAGGAGGAGGGCAGAGGGTTTGGTGCAGCAGCTGTAGCTGGGGTGGCCCTAGGGAAATCAGTCAAAAAGGGAAAATGAGTTTTCAGTTACTTTAGGAACTTCCAGCTAGCTCTCAGGGAAGGTGAAACACCAACCGAAGGCTTAGGCAAGGTTAGATTGGTGAGGCTATTTTAGGTGTAGGTGGACCTAATGTGGAAGGACTCATTTAACATCCGTGGTGAGGAAAGTGGATTGGTCTACCCTGTCCAGCACAGAGTCCTTGGGGTGACTTTGCTCTTTTTCTCTTGCTTTCCTCTGTCTTCTCAAGGCTGCAGTCACCCTGTTCACGTTGGGAAGGGCTTCACCAAGAGAAGGAATAACTGGTGCTGCAGGAACCAAGGATACATGGGCTGTATCCCATGTGCTCTGACGCCAATCGTGTCGCAAGGCCCCACTCCTCCGGTGATGAGCTATTGTAGGTGCTGGTGGGACCCATCACCACCTTGGGGGGAAGCAGATGCAGGGTTGGAAGTGAAATTGGGAATACTGACAATGGCAGAGTGTGTCCCATCCTTCAGTGGCTGTGCTCTGCATCAGGAGGCAAGGTCAGCTGCTGGTCAGCACGTTCACAGAGCCACCAAAAAAAACCCCAGTGCTGCAGAACATACGAGAGCTTTCGTGTATTCTCTGTAACGTGTATTAAATCCAGCTTTACACTGCCTCTGAAAGGATACCCTGTCTGGGATTTATAAAAAGAATCACTTGTCAAAACAGAGAGCCAGACTGGGAAAGGAATTCAGCCCTCCCTTCACTGTCACCAGGGTAGTGTCCTCTGTAGCAGAAATGAAATGGCTGTGGCATGGTAGAGGGTGTGGAGAGCTGGTTACTGAAGAACTTGGGGTTCCAGCACTCAAATTACAGGCTGAGGGAGGCCACACTCCTCTGGGTGAGCAGTGGGGGACAGCGAGCTCATGGTGACCATCGGTTGGCTTCACAGCCCTGAGAGTGAGGAGGAGAAGTGAGTGAAGAAGCAGTGATGGTCCCTTGTCTCCTTCTATTGGTGAGATCCTGGGGACACCAACTGTGCTGGGCATGAGAAAGGAGCTGCAGTCATTGAAAGGCAATAAATGGATTATTTCAGACTCATGATATAATGGACACCAGTGCCAGTGGCTTCCAGGATGCGCCTTGTCATGAACCACAGCTGGTGGGGAGTGACTGCAGGGTACCCTCTCCCATCACTTGCCTCTGGAATCTTCTTGCTTGGAGTGGCAAGTTCTGTGGGAACCTGCAGCAATCATTCAGGGTGATGATGGTGAGGGCTTGACAATGTCACTGGAGAAAAACACTACAAGTTGTTTCTCTGTGCAGGCCACATTTTTCTCCCGTTTTCAGCTCCCAGCAAATCTGCCTGTGTGTTTAGCCTCCCAGTACCAGATGTACTTGCAGGCCCTTTTCCTCCAAATAAATCTAAGACTGGCACTGCCTTGGCTGTGGCCATTCTCTCTGTCTGGTGCTGTCACTCTGTCACCTGTCTGCTTTCATTTATTTCAGTGTTTTAAAAATTCCATGGGCCCACTCCCAGGTGATGTAAACTGATAAAACTCCAGGCCATGCTCCAAAAACATCAGTGTAACTGTAGGATCTGGCCTTTTGGGTTTACTTATGCCAAAGAAAAATAGAAAAGCTGTGAGCAGAGCAAAAAAAAAAAAAAAGGAGAAGAATGGCTGGGAAAAAAGAGTTTAAGATGTTGGTTATATAAGAGTTGTATAGCTGTTAAAGTCACCCAGAATATCCTTTTAATAAATGAAGAAATCACAGCCAGATAAGTTAATAATTAAGGGTGACAAAAATATACCATTGTTCCAATAGTAAGGAACTGTATTGGTCTCTTATTGAAGATAAATGGAGGCGTATTTAATGTGGTTCAGTGCTATGCTGATAGACTACAAATGTCCTTTTTTTCACTAGAAAACTCAGTATAAAATCAGGTCGAAAGCTGATTGCCAGTATTTGTTCCCTCCAAGTTGCTCGGCTCCTTTCAACAGCAGATGTGCCTTGGAAGCAACTCCCACGTGTATGGAACTGAGCAGAAGGAAGCTGGAGGCTCTGAGAAGAGGTTCCTGCCCCTTTCTGTGGAGAACGACAAGATGTGCTCCCACGTGTGGATCATCTCATGGAGATACAGAACGATTTTCAGACTGAGGACTGGATAAATCCACTGGTCCTCAGCTCTGCAAATCAGTGACTGGAAAAGGTGTCTGCACAGAAGGTGAGGAGGGTGTGATTGCTCGGTTTCCTTTAATACAGGAAATTGCTGTAGAATCCAGTTTGGCAGACTTGGTTGGAGCCATAGCTAGTAAAATGAGACAGCAATTTCAGAACCTCCTGACACAACCAAACCCCGGTTTTTTGATTGCTGCAGCACCCTACCCATGGGAAACAGTGGCCTTTAAATACCCATCCACAGAAACCCTGTGACTCAAAACAAATAAATCTGAGAATGGGTAAATGCACTGATCCTGCCCCCAGCTCATGTTGAACTCCAGGTGCACTTCCAAGCCCCTCATGTGCTGAGCTGCAGACTCACACAGCTACCTTCTGTCTCCTCCTGCCCTCTTCATCCTTGGCAAGGCCCACTTTTTTACAGAATGCTTAAGGAAGCATTGAGAAATCAGCCAGCAATAAACCATTCTCATCCCACAGCAGTTAATTACCATTATCTATGGTATCAGCCCAGAGCCCGTAATAAGCCCTGAACTTTTATTGCACTGAGGTGTCCACTTTCATCCAGACTAATGCAGATTATAGGGCTGGGATGAATTTTCCCTCATGCTGGAACTGGCAGAGTGAATCACAGGGCAAGAGAGTTTAATCTCTCTGTGAGGCAACCAGTCACCTGCCAACAAGAGCTGACACTTCTCTGGCACAGGAGAAGTGCCAGGGAAGTGAAACCACACCTTTTCAAATAAGATGAGTAGCCAAAGAAAAGGACAGGATACATTCTGGGGAGCAAGATTAACTCTCTGGATCCTGGGTGACTTCCCAGGGAGGTCAAGCAGGGAAGCCTGTGTTCTCCATCTGGGATGGCAGGTCTGCGTCTCAAGGATGCTTCTTATGGATGCTTTCTGTGAGGTCCTGTTGCAGTCTGAGGTGCTGATGTAAGTCATCTGCATATGGTAGATGGAGACCTTTCTTTTCAGTCTGAAGGTAACTAATTTAGGCAATGTCTTCCAGCTGTTTCTTCACATGCATCTTTGCAAATGCCTGTTACTCACATTCACATCCCCCTCTTTCTTCCAAATCAGTACAGAGTCTGTTTTTCCCTGACAGATTGAGGGAAGACATGGGAGCAACCTGCTCCTACACCTCCATAGGAGAAATCTCCTGCTAGTGCTGTTTCTTGCAGGCAGAAATCAGGAGGACATCAGGAGTGGGGTCCCCTCAGAGCCTCATACCACAGAGCTAACCAGAGTGCGAGGCAAATTCCCCACTGAGGGAGCTGTGGCCCTGGAGATGAGTGTTGATACCCTCTGACGGCCTGGCTCTGACTCTTTTAATGCCATTACAAAGAAGCTGCAGCCTGTTATTTCCCAAACTCACCTCCTGTCATTTCTTGCAGAGTTTCAAAATTGTCTTCAGTTACCTAGAAACCCGTGTAAGAAGATGTTAAGTGTTCTGGGTTAAAGCGAGGCAAGGTGTGCGGGCAGAAGTCACAGAGCTCTCACTGGGTCAACAGCTGATGTTGCAGATGAGCTTTGAAGAAAGCAGACAGGTTTTTGGGCACAGCAGGGCAGCAAAGGCGTCCCAGGTGAGTATTTCACTGAATTAGAAGGGAATTTCTTACAGGTATCTTGTACAGACTCTTTACGTCTGTGTGCATGCAAGTGTGCATATGCTACATCAAATGTCTTGGGAATGCTGCTCTCCTGGATTCTTAAGTACTTTAGATTTGTAAGTAAGTTAGGCCTGTAAGTAAGTTGCTGTTGTGGTATAGTAAATCCTGTATGAATCCTTTGCTACATTGTTTAACTTAACTGATAACGTAAGTTAAATCTGTTAGGTTTAAGTGCTGTTAAGTTTAAATGCTGTTTATTGAAGTACTGTTGTGCCTTTAGGATGTATTCCTTTTTATCCTTACATTTTCCCATCCTTTTGTCTCCCCCTCCCCAGCCCAGCCTCCACAGAGATAATTTTGGGTTTATTTTGGTCTGGATTGATTAACGTTGGATTTTTTGTTTTCTTTTTTTCTCTCTGTGCTTTAACCATCCAGTAAGTAGTAGAGTGAACCTTGTTAACAAACTTTGTTGTGCTGTTGCTTTTATATTAAATCTGTTTTTGCTGCTACCTTTGCCGGTGATTCTTTGAACAACCTTAAAACACTCCTTGACAACACTCCTCCTCTCAGCCATTCCTTGTGTCTCTCCTCAGGCTGTCACGCTTCCCACAAAATGTTTGCAAGGTTTGCTGGCAGTGTAATGTCCCTCAGCCACCTCCCAGCACAGCACAGTGATGTGAACAAGGGCTTGTGGGCAGCCTGATGCCGAGGCAGGCAGTGGGATAATGCAGGGGCATTGGAAAAGGAAAAACAGCTGTGGCACATCTGGGACAGGTGTGTGTTGGACACCGAGGGCTCCACACATGGTGGCAACCAGAAGAGCTGCATGGCAGCTCCACCGTTTTTCTCTAAAATTTGTAATTAATGCTGCTTTGAGCTTCTCTTTTGTGCTTTTGTGCTGAAAAATAAACAAAGCCCAACCCATTCCCTTCTCCCTGGAGAGCTCTGTAATAGCTGCATGCAGCAGAGGCATGAAGAAGCACTGGGTCTCGGGGGTGTCAGCATAGCTGTAGTTCATCTCACATCTAATGCTGAGTTCACTGGGAAGCAAATTTAGCCAGTTTTGTGTTTAATCAAAGTGCTTGCTACTTCTTTGAACATCAGCCTTTGGAATCAAGGATACACAGGAGCTTCAAGCTCAGACATCCAATGTGTGGAGTAAAGCAAACTGCTGCTGTGTTCCAGCAGCCAGGGCAGGTCTCCCATAGCTCTCTCTGCTCAGGTGTGATAGATGTGAGTAACATCAAGCTTGACTGAGGAGCCTGCAGGGCTGGAAACCAATGTTTCCTCACTGCAGCTCACACTCCAGCAGAGCTGCAGCAGCTGTGGCGTGTAAAACACGCTGCGTGGTGGGTTACCCATGTGTAACACAACCGTGGTGCCTCTTCATGGAGAAAGAAAGAAGCTCAGACACGGGGCTTCCCCGAGGCAAAAATCTCCAGGAGCTCAGGAAAAGTTTTGTCTGACTGAAGACTGAGCTGAGACATCAGGATTTAACTCTTTTCTGCCCCCATCCCCTGTTAGACAAATTTCAAACCCTTTGTAGATTTTGTTGGAAAGTTCCTAGGAAGCTCCTTCTGTCCTCATCTGCAACACAGAGATTTCCCTTACAGGAAACACAAAGCTTTACCATACCTACTTATCTACACAACAGCCCCAACAGGAGTTGGCACCTCAGCCAGGAACTCCTGTACTAACACAAGTCCCAAATGAAGAGCTGAAGGAATTTGAGAACACTGCTTGTCCATAAAGCCCTCTGTGGATGATGCTATCAGTACTTTCCAAGTCCCTTTCCAAGACTTTCCACCACAGCTGTGTTCCTCAGTGTGGTGCAGATTTACAGGCTGCTGGTTGGGACATCATTGCAGACATCAAGCAAATATTTAAACTTTAATACACTCAGAGGATTTGGGTCCAGTGGCTTGCTAGATGATGGACATAGCTAGTGCAGGAACCACTTCAGAAACTGATCTTAGACAACTTTGTACACCTCTTGCTCTTCTGTTAGAATTCAAACTCAGTAAAAGCCATTTGAACTAAATAATAAAATATATTACAAAGTACATATTATGGTACAAAAAGGACTTTGGCAGTCAATAAAGTCTCAGGGTGAAACCACAGCTGTCTGCAGAAGGAGTACTTCTAGGTGAACTAGCCAAAAAAACAGACACCGCTTTGTGGTCAGGGGGATGATCCCCTTTCACATCCAAATGCTTGGCCTTTCGTGCTGGAGAGCACAAAGGAGTGCTCCCAAACCCTCAGCTGCCCATGCAGCAGAACCACCACAGAGAGATTCGTGTCAAGCTGCAGGTTCAACCCCAAAGGACACCGGTGAATGTTGCATCATGTGAAGATGTAGGACAAATATTTTCAAAGCTTGGTTTGCTGACTGGATTAAGTAGGAGTGCCTGAGCCAGTACATCAATCAGCACAACTAATCAGGCATTTTAAGAAGATGCAAATTAAGGCAAAGATAAACATCAGGAGGTTTCTCCTTTGCTTTACACGTGTTGGATGCAGGAACTCTCTCCCATCTGCACATCCTCATGGCTACGTGCTGCAGCCCCTTATCAGCCTGGCACGCTGCACCCACTCCTGCTGTGCCCAGTGGCCCATGCTAAGGGAAGCACGAGGTGGGCCAGGCCCTGGGAATGGCTTCTCTATGGATCTGGACAACATGGACACCTTATGCCTGCAGAGAAATGACCCCTGAAGCCACATCAGTGCCTCTTTAGTGACTCTGTCACAGGGGGCATGACCAGAGGTGCTTGCTGGGGGCAGCTGGGCATGGGGAGAGTGTCCTGTGTGCCAAATCACTGATGAACACCTGTGGCCTGGCCCAGGTCCCACAAATAAGGTTTCTGGCAGGGAGCCTGTGCTCTGGACTTGGTGCATCCAAATTCATTTTTGACTTGGTGCTCTTGGTATCACCCCCCTGTTGTGACAGGGCAGAGGGTCCATGCGTCTGCACACACACCCCTACTGGAAAAGCTGACTTTATTTATCTCGATTATGCAGTGAAATGCACTATTTTACATGTGATTTGCTGCAGCAGCAAAATTAGGTGAACAGTGAATCAAAAAGCAGCACTTTTTTTGTGCCAGCAGCATTGCTCAGGCTCAGCATCCTTACCTGGGGGAGGCAATTACTGGAACAATCTCTTTCCCCGTTCCTCCTTTGTTCTTGTTCTTGCAGGGGCTGTAACTGTCTTTTATATCTCCTTGTTTTATCCACTGCAGTTTCACCATACATGGGATGTTTTACATATTTTCCACAGATATTCTGTCTTTATTTTGGAAAAGCCCTTTCCCTGTGCCCTGTGTTGCAGCACCTTGTCCACCAGCAGGAAAGTTCTCGGAGAGGGAAAATGCAGTTTGGCCAAGGTGCTGCTAAGCAGACAGAGGTGCTGGTAGCACTCAGCACTTCCAGCCTCTACTTTGTGGTGGAGAATTTGGCATGGGTTTGTGGCTGCCTGTAGGCCAGACCTCTGGGGAAGGCAGAAGGTTGTGGATGGTTATGGGGCTTAAAAACCAGTGTGCTGGCACAAAGCCACCTCGCTCTGCAGCCCTGTGCTGGGAACAGCATGGAGCTGTGCACTAACGCCACCTTGAAGTGCTTCAGATGCTGTTTGAATCAAATTTCAGTCAAATACAATATCTGAGCAAGTAACGAGCAGAAAAAGTTGTCTTATTGTCCTTCAACAGGGTAACTCCTGATTCACAGTGCCCCCACATCACTGGGTGCTGGCCTTGGGGACTCCTGCCCCATGCTCCTCTCTGAGGGAGACCCAACCTGCTACAAGGCCACTCCTGTGTGAGCCAGCCCTCCATGTGCCTCAGTCTGCCATTTGTAAAACTCCACAGTGTCTGCTGTAAACCTGCATGTTCTCAGCTTGGCTGAGTGGCTTCTAAGCCACTATTCCACACCAGGGCTGTGCATCGGCCCCTGCAGCCTGTGCAGGTAAACCTTGAGCTGCTTTCGAGCTGGTGAGGTGAGGAGCTCCAAGCAGTGCAGGAACAGCAGCCCAGGGTATCCATAGAAATGGCTCTGCCTGTCAGTGATGCTCAGCTGTAGCCCGAGAGCAGTGTGGTGGATCTGTGGATGTGTGAAATGCACAGCCATAGCACAGCACGGTACGGCAGCTCTTGATCAAATCTGCCTCCAGCTTGTTTAATATCCAGGTGTCCTGAGTGCTGCAGGGTAACGGTTTTAAACTAAAAATTGTATTAGCTATAAAGAAAAAAGTTTTTTTCCAATGAGGCTGATAAAACACTGGCATGGGTTGCCCAGAGGGGTGGTGGATGCCCTATTCCCAGAAAAATCCAAGGCCAGGTGAGGTGGGGCTCTGAGCAGCCTGATCTAGTTGCAGATGTCCCCGCTGGTTGCAGGGGAGTTGGACTACACGGCCCTTAAATGGTCCCTTCAAACCCAAACGGTTCTGATTCCATGAACGAGGGCAAGGGACAATTTCGGCGTTTGACAGAGAGCTGAGGAGAACTAAAGTGGTCACAAAGCAAGGCTGGGGCAGGGACCCTCCTGTGCTGCAGCGTGGCTGTCCCACGCACAGGACAGCAGTGATGTCCCCAGGGCAGGGGTGTCCCAGCCGCAGGGGACCCCTCAGGGGCCCTGCATCCCGAACTGCCGGGAGCGCCGCGCCCCGACGGGACGGACCGGGAGCAGGAGCGCGCTGCGGGGAGCCGGGAGCCGCCCGCCCGCCCGCCGGGCTGTGCCGGGAGCGCCGGTCCCTGCCCGCCCCGAGCCGCCGCCGCCCCCCGCCCGCCCCCGGCCCCGCCCGCCCCGCGGGCCGGGCTCGGCGGAGCCGCCGCTCGGCCGGAGCGGGGCTGCCGGCGGCGGTGAGTACGCGGCGGGGCCGGGGCGGCGGGGGGACACGGGCACCCCCCGGCTGGGCGCTGTGCCGGGCGGGACAGGGGCTGTGCCGGGGGACAGACCCCCGCGGGTGCCGCCGGGGACGTGGGGCTCAGGCATCGCCCCGAAGCCTGGCTGAGGGGAGACATGTGCTCTCCTCTGTCCGCACCTGCCTCGGGAGGCTGAGCACGCCGGAGTTCTTGGACGTTCTTCCCAGG
This sequence comes from Corvus hawaiiensis, assembly GCF_020740725.1. Taxonomy (NCBI): domain Eukaryota; kingdom Metazoa; phylum Chordata; class Aves; order Passeriformes; family Corvidae; genus Corvus; species Corvus hawaiiensis. The sequence goes on from NC_063221.1 coordinate 28,554,137, forward strand.
CATAACTGTTACTTTGCTTTGAATGGGAACCAAACCCTCACCGATAACTATCACAACAAAATAGCAAATTCGGATAAAGGCAGGAAGGGATCTCCCTAAAGACATGCTCACGCTTTGGTGCATCTCTCCCCGGCGTTCTTCTTCTGTGATTAAAGGTCTCCAGCCCCGCTTGGAAGGACGGTCTGTGAGTGCCGTGGAGGGACGGGTGTGGAGGTGGATTTCTGCTTGATGGCGGTGGGAGAGGTTCAAAACTCTTTTCTTTTCTCGTGTTGCTTGAAAAGAGCGTTTTTCTGAGTAATGCTTAGTAGACCCTATGAATCACCATCTGCATAACTTTATATGGGGGCTGCTATTCTCAGCATTTCACTGGAACCATGTAAACTATCAACAATCTTATCTGTTTGTACATGCAACGTGCAAATCTATTCCCTGGAAAACTAGTTCAGAGCAGGTCAAAGGAGGAGACAGAGCAGAGCAAAATGTCGGGGTGGCTTGGAGCGTGGAGAAAGGTGTTTGGGAGCCGGCAGCTGCCGTGGTCGGATGGGCAGCCCCTCCGCGAAAACTTGTGCTGGGAATGCTCATGGGCAGGGAGAGCTGCTGTGCAGATGCTGAGCGCCCCGGGAGCGGCGCCGAGAGAGGCTCCGGGAGCAGGGACGCGGGTCCTGCTCCAGCCTCGCACATCTCTCCTTGCCTCTGCTCCTTCAGACTTCTCTTCCAGCGGTCGGTGTGCTGAGAAAACACCGTGGGTCTTTCAGAGAGGCTCAGGAGAGGTGTGCCAGGCCGAGAGGGGGCTTGGCAAGGGGACGGTGCGGTGGCAATGTCACCCAGCGGTGGCAATGTCACCCAGCGCGGCGGAGCTGCCCCCGCACAGGCGCTGCGGGAGCACGTGCGGGGAGGCTGGGGGAGCTTTCAGCGCGCTGGATTTGTCAAGAGAGAAGAGTTTATTCTCTCGAGCTGTCAATCCATCATCTCCCAGAGGCTTCTCCACCTTCCCTCTGCCTCCCCCTCACTGCCAGCGCTTCCAGATGTGCTCAGTGCTGGAGGCTGCAAAATTTCCCGTGCCCAGGCAGGGGACTCACAGCGTCTCCTAAATCTGACCAGGGAATTCAGAGCATCTCCCAAAGCTCACCAGTCTGACCCCAGAACGAGGAGAGTGTTGACTGCAGGAGCTGAACATTTCAACTCTTGATGCTGGTTCAATCCAGGATTTCGGTTTGGAGTGACCTGACATTTCCATGCAGTACGATTGAGAGCTTTGCTGTAGGGGGTTTTTTTGGGTGATTTTTTTTTTCTCCAAACAATATTGGCTGAATTTTTTCTGTGAAAATGCATTGCTATCCAAAGGAGCTGCATTCACAGGTCAGTAGGGTCCTTGCGCTTTCCTGAGCATCTCCTGCTGCAAGGCAGCCTGAGTCCAGCTCTTCTGTTGTGTCCTGCCCACGTTCAGTGATGGTTTGGGTATGCTGATCCCTGATGGCATCTCATACCATCTCCAACAGCCCCTTCTCCATCTCAGCTCAGCCAAGCCCCTGCCATTCAGGAGGGAGCACCCAAACATGCCCCCCATTACAGAGGGAAGCTCTGCCTTTTCTCAGCCCAGGAGCATGACCTCCTTCCCAGCAGGTGGCCACTGGTCACCATGAGCCTGGACAGCAATTTGGGCTTGTGACCCTGGGACAAGCCTGGAGTGAGCTGTTGGGGCTCCCAGTCCTGCAGCTTTCCTAAATCCCGCTTCTCATCAGATTCCTTCATTAAATGTCGATTAGATCAGATAGTGTTTCTTTCGCTACAAGGTAATTTGGCTTTCCATTTAGTCAGCCCATCTGATAAATAATGGCTTGAAATAACATAATTCCACCTGACCTTGATGACACCAAGTCCATGCTGGACTTCTGCTCCCTGCCCAGCTCTGGGTCTGCAGTTTCATATCTCAGGGTACAATTTAAGACCCCTGTGGAGGAGATGAGCCCTGCCTGGAGGAAAGGAGACCAAAGCCACCACATTATCTTCCTGTTACTGACACACAGGCAGAGTGATGAAGGCAGAGGTGACAGCTGAGTGTGGGTCGTCCATCTGTCCACCCACTTCTGCTTGAGCTCCTCCTCTGTCCTGGCCATCCTTCACGTGCAGGTTCTCCACTGGCACTTGCCACCACGAGAAACCTTCACAGTGGAGTCACTCAGGACTGAATCTGTCTGGGAGTGTTGGTGCTTAACTCCCACATGGGCCAAAGCTTTTTGTCCACTGAGAAGTGGGAGCTGAACCTGCGTCTTCTTGCTGGGCAGTGAGCAGGGCCAGGGGGGACATGGTGGGACCTCTCTGCCCCCTTGGTTAGTTGGGAGCTGGGGATGCACAAGCTGAGGGAGCAGATGCTTGCTGTTTGCTGGAGAAAGTCACAGGGACCGAGATCAGAAACCAGTTCCCCCTCCCCAAGTTTTCCAGCCCCAGGGAAGCATGGTTGCTTTCTGCATGTGACATTTAGCTGAAAGGAGTCACCCAGCAGAAACATCCGGCACTAGCTCATCTGTTTGGTTGTCAAACCAGCCCAGACCACCCTGATAGGGCAGGTGAAAGTGGTGATAACACCTTCGGGGTTGGTCTTGACAGAAGAACTTGAGAAGGTCTGCACTGGAGCTGACCCAGGGGACCAAGATTTTGTGTGCCAAACCTCATGTAGATGAAGATTGAGCAGATTTTTCCAATGTCATCAGCTCTGGAGGAGAAAACAGGCACACTGATAGTTCGGAAGTGATGACATCTTAAATTTATGTCCCTCTCTCTGACCTCTTCCATAAGCCATGCTTTGAAAACCCAGGAAACCCAGCTGGCATTCCTCCCAGTTTGGGAGGAAGTCGGGAATAAAACCCAAAGAGAAGAGCTGTGAAAGTGCCCGGAGCTGGGGTGTCCATCCTGCCTTTGTGGGAGTGCTATGTGATTCCTTGAAAATCAGGATGTTCTTATGAGGCTGTTGGGAAGTTTATGGGTGCAACCTGGTGCTGACTTTGCTCTTCCCAAGGGCTTCCCATCTAAGATGGTGGAAATGCCCCTTCTGATGGTCAGTAATAATGGCTAAAGAGGCTGCAACCCCAGGAGAGGTTCTAACTCAGTCATTTTCTCCTCTGGCAGGTCTTCCATGAGTTTCTCCTGCTCAAACCTGGCCCCCCTCTTGTCTTACAGGACGTGGGGTCTCTCATGCCTTGCCTCACTCTTCTCCCCTCCTAAAACCTCCATCTGAAGGATGGCAGCCGCCTCTTTCCGCTACGGCCTGACCATCACGGGGGCCGTGCTGCTGGTGACAGGGACACTGTGCTTTGCCTGGTGGAGTGACGGGGAGGTGGGCTCTGGCAGCGGGGCTCGCCTCCTGCCTCCCCGGGAAGCCGAGGCCGTTCCCAGCTCCTCCTCCTCCAGCGCCCTGCTCCGCTCCGTCAGCTTCTTCTGCTGCGGCATCGGTGGCATCCTCCTCATCTTCGGCCTCCTCTGGTCCGTCAAGGCCAACGCCAGGGTGGTGTCCCGGCGCTACCAGTACCATTTCCCCAGGGACCTGCAGTACTTCACGGCAGAGCCTCCGGAGAAGTGGAACTGCAGGTGGGAGCCACGTCCCTGCCAGTGCTTGGGTGGGCAGAGGTGGAGGGTGGGCTTGGCTGTCCCTGAGCCTAAACCTGTTCCCAGCCTTGCTCGCTGGTGAACTCACAGGAGCAGCAACACTGCTCAGTGCTGTCCTGCTGCTCCCCGAGCAGATGCTCCTACTCATTAATGTCACCCCGAGCCCCCGCAGTCCTCTCCCTGCCCACCCCCTCTGTGCCCACGCTGGCTGTGCCCGTGGCCAGCTCGGCTGCATCCAGCTCTCCTCGCCCTGCAGGGCCATCACGTGCCGAGGGACAAATCTCCTTAGCAGGGCCACCAAGCAGAAGAATACATTGGTTTTCTGGCAGAAGGTTTGGATGTGGGGGTGAGGAGAGGTCACTCAGAGCTCCAGTCGTGGTCTCCCAGGTCTGCAATGCTCTGTAAGATGAAGGTGTTCATAACATCTTTAATGGAAGCAAAATCTTTCTTACAAGGGAGTTAAATGAAAAAAAAAAAGGAAAAATAATCCTTGGAATGGCAACAAGACAGGAATGTAGGCAGAGGGTCATTTATGAAGCCGATTGTAGGGTATGGAAAGACTTCTTGCCCTGCCCTGAACTCCTCTGCTGCTTTTCGGGTTCCCTGAATCTTCCAGTGTGAGCCTGAGATTTATTCCCACTTCTTGATTTAAAAGTTTTTTTGATCAAAAGGGTTTTTTTTTCCAGGGACTGCTATGGAAGCAGAGCCAGCCAGCCCTTCCCAGTGCTGCTTTGTGGGGTCACAGCAAAGATCTTGGCTCCAGCATAAATCGGGCTCTGGGGAAAAGCAGCACTAAAAGAAACTCTTAAGAACATTAAACCATAAAAACACAGTTGGAGTGGGAGGCACGTTCCTGGTTCTCCAGGGGTTTCAGTGCCCATCTGGATATCTGTGACCTTGTGAGCCAGTGTGGGTATCTGGGGGGAGGCTCCTTGTCCCAGAGAGGGACTTTGCTGTGCCCCTGTGGGGAATGTCCCCTTCCCTGAGCTCCCAGCTCCCATGCTGGGTGGGATGTAGCACTGCTGGTGCTGCAGCAGCTCCTCCAGCCCCAGCAAAGCATCCTGTGCTGGGATAAATCCCCCTCTATGCGTTTCCAAGGCAGCATTCCTGTGCAAGCTGAGGCTGTTTGGCAAAATCCCTGGCGCAGAAGCCCAGGGCAGCTTGTCTGGGACAGGGATCTGCCAAGTTCAGCATGGAGGCATCCCTGTGGAGCACATGCCTTTTCCTTTGGACCAGTTGTGCCCTCCTATGCCTGCTGCCTCCCTACCCCAGAGGGCTGGGTTTCATCTGCAATGATGAGTTGCTTTCACAGCATTCCCAGCTTTGGGACTGTGCCGTTCCATAGGGTGCCGAGCAGGGCCATGTGCAGGGCAAAGGTTGTCCAGAGGTTTTCCCTGTACACAAGTTGTGTTTGCTCAGCAAAGCTCTGCTGGAAGTGGCACTAGGCTTGGCCAGTGCAGGGAGGGCTCTGGCTGGCATAGGAGTGGTGTTTGACCACAGTGACCCAGGGTGCCTGGTGCTTGTCCAGGTTCTTGTGCCAAACTGCTCCCTCAGCTGTCAGCAGCCTCTGCTCTTCTGGGGTGAATTAGGGGTTAGGCATGATGAGGATGCACTTTTGCCTGTGGGACCCTCTTGCAAGACCTCCGTGGATGGCTCTGCACCCTCATGATGTCAGGAAGCAGCTGACATGGTCACCCCTTGACCCTGAGCATGCAAAACCTGCCCATGTGCCATCCCCAGCACAGATGTTAATCATGCTCAAGGATTGGGGCTGATGGGGTGTTGGGATGCTCCAGCTGATGGATGCTGAGATGCTGCAGTTGGCGGGACACTCAGATAGCTTTGGGTGACAGAGTACAGGAATCCTACAGTTGACAAGTGCTGGGGTGCTCCAGTTATTGGGTGCTGGGGTGATCCAGCTGTTGGGTGCTGGGATGCTCTGGGTGATGGGATGTTGGCATGGCTGTGGTTGGTGAGTGTTGGGATGCTCCAGTTGGGTGCTGGGATGCTCCAGCTGGGTGCTGGGATGTTGACGATGTGCACTGCTGGGTTTTTCCCTCTTCCCTCGCAGCACCTGGGACGCCAGCGCCATCCCCACCTATGAAGAAGCCCTGACCTGCAGACCTGCCCACGGCGCCCCGGCCTACGTGCAGCCGCTGGGGAGGAAGGAGGAGCTCACGCCGCCCCTGTACCGCTACCTGGAGGAGGACGAGGGCTGGCAGGGCGGCCGCCGGCGCAGCTCCTCCGACAGCGCCTTGTTCCGCCCCAGCCCGTCCTGGCTGGACGCGCCGCACCCCGAGGAGCCGCAGGCAACGCCTCCCCCCAGCTATGAGAACATCAGCGTCCGGGGGTCTGAGCTGGGGCAGCCCGGGCCGGGACTCTGCGGGTGGCTGCCCAGTCCCTCGGCTTTAAACTGAGCCTCTTTCCTTGTGGGGGTGAGAGGAAGGTGGGCGAGGAGTGGGAAGGGTCAGCCTGGCTTGCCTGGCTTTCCGAGCGATGGGTCTGGCGCTGCTGGGATTGTGGGTCCTGCGGGGGATGTGTTCGGAGCGTCGGGGGTAACTGGCATGTTTGAAAGCTTTCATATTTTTAATAAAGCCACTGCTGGTTTCAGAGGCTTTGCATTCCCTGCTCTGGCCCGCCCTGGGGAGCTCCTGTCAGGCCGGGGGCTGCCCACTCAGTAGCGAAAGCTGCAGCAAAGAGTGAGGAATCTGGCCAGAGAAAGCCCAGCTCCGTCTGCACCATTCGCTTCTCTGCCTTTGCAATGCCCCTTCCAGCCCTGTCTCCATCCCTTCCACCGTGCTTCCCTAAGTCCTTCCACCGTGCTTCCCACGCCTCACATCATGCGGTGTTGGAGATGCTCAGTGGGTCGTGCCTGTGGTCAGAGCATCCAAGCGCACTTGGCATTTCAGGCAGCCTCCTGTAAAAGCCATCCTGAGTGGCACAGCCCCCTCCCTCCCTGCTCTCTGCGGATGGCTGTGCAGCCTTGCCCAGAGGAAAGGCCAGCTGTGGCAGGGGCTGCTGCCAGTTCCCGCATCCCACCAAAGTAAAGGGCTGCCCCGGACCCCCTGCAGCCCTGCAGGGCTGCACAGCGGCTGAGGAGCCACAGCCACGTCTAAGATTCTGTTTATAATATAATTATTTGTCATAAGCCAGGTGTATCAAGGGAATAAAACGAGGGAATAAATCAAGGAAATAAAACAAACATTGTCTGGCTGTCGGATGTGTGGTGGGAAGGTGACACCTTTAAACACCCCAGCTCCGAATTAAGTGAAAACAGGGCATAGGGATACTCTGTCTTCATTCCCCCTGGGTGGACCAACCTCAGTCCATCCTTTTCTGGCTTTAGTGCCCTCTTCACAGCCCACTTGCTGCCCAGTGAGGCAGCCTTAGCACTCGGCCACAGCAAGGCAGGGTCTGTTCCAAACCCACTGGCCTCCGAAAAGACCCCAGAGCACTCCCTCTTTTCCTGTTGCAGCCCCACAGCCCCTGAGAACATGCTGGGCCCTGGCATCCCCCTTATCTGGGGCTCTGCCAGCTCTGATTTATGACCAAGTCCAGCTCCAGTGCCCAGGGCTGGGAAAATCCCAGCAGGACCAGCTGATCTCCGGGTCCCCACCTCTGCAGCCGTGCTCCCCTCTCCCTCCCTGTCCCTTCCCCGGGTGTGGGGTCCGGCTGAGCGTGCCTGCAGGGAAGGTTACCCGGACACGTGCCAGGCGGCTCCACTGGAGTGTGAACGGCGGGTCAGTGTTTGCATTCATTACAAACCCATTAAAAACTGGCTGGCTCAGCCCTGGGCAGGACCAGCTCAACGTGCAGCTGATCCTCAGCTCCTGGCAGCCTCCAGAGAGAGAAACCACTCCTTGCCTTACCCTGCAGGTGTGCTCAGCAGGCAGCAGCCGCAGGTGAACGGGCTTCCCGGCACCTCTCCTCCTGCCTCTCCCACCCGGAGCCCATGGCAGAGGAGAAGACTTTCCGCTACGGGTTCATCATCTTGGGGTTCTTCCTGGTGATGACGGGGATGTTCATCATGAGTGTGGAAAAGCCCCACATCTACATCACCTTCTGTGTCCTGGGTGTCCTGCTCGTAGCCGTGGGCATCACCTGGAGCATGTGCCAGTGCTACCCAAAGGTAGGATCCATCCCGCTGCTGAGCACTCTGGGGGGCTCAAGGGCTCAGCTGGGTTTGGGGGACTTTGGCTGCTGTGAATGTGTAGCCTCAGGCTGTGCCTCAGCTTCCCCAGAGGAAGCCAGCTGCAGCAATCTGGAGGGGGAATTGTTGGTTTGGGAAGCTTGTGCCCTGCTGATGCCTGCAGGATGTGGCCACTCTCCGTCACCCCCTGCACAGCCTAGACTTAGCTTTCAAACAGGCAGCAGGGAATAATCCCAAGGAAGTAAACTTGTGTTCATCTCTCCTATGGCACCCTTTCCTTGGGGTCTGGGGCTTGGCAGGCTCCCAGGACTTCCAAGAAGGGACTGTCGTGGCCATGGAGGTTGGAGCCCCCCTGAGCCCAACCCTCACCTGGCCAGTCTCCTTGGCAGAGGGCACTGCCAGCACAGAGGGCAGCCACGCGCCCTTGCCCTGGGAAACGGGTCTGGCAGAAAAGGGTTTTTTTCCAAGGAGAGGGCATCTGTAGGACTGATCTGGGCACTGCTGGATGGCCTGTCAACAACTTGGCTGCCCTCCAAAATGTGGGGGAGCGACCTCAGGGCCTGGGAACAGCTGGGACCTCTGAAAGCAGCTGTGTTCTCTGGGACTGGGGTGAAGCAGAAACCAGCTCCCCTCATGGCTGAGCTCCGTCCTGGCTAGGAGGGAGATGTGGCTTTGCCACTGTGCTCAAGGCTCAAGGATGGGACACCCTCGATGTTGTCCCTGACCACTGAGCTCCCGTGTGGGCCTTGGGGACATGTGGGGCGCCACAGGGGGAAAGGCACTGAGAGCAGGGCTGGGCTGGATTCATTCAGGGCTGGGCTGGATTCATTCATTCCTTACTGATTTCCCTCAAAAAAGCTATTTCCAAGCAAAACATCAAAATATGGTAGGGAAACCACCCTAAACCCAGCTGAAGGGACACTCCAGCCCTTTTCCCCTATGAGGGCTGAGGGCCCCCGTGATGCCCAGGCTCTGCCTTTCTTTTCCCCCCAGATAACGTTCATCCCTGCGGACCTCGAGGCCAAGCAGTTCCTGGACCGCAAACCCATGGTGCTGCCGCAGAAGGACACCCGGTGGGTCCCACAGCGGGGTGATGTGTGTGCCCTGAGGGCAGGGCCTGAGACTGGGGACAGCTGCACCGATTGCAGCACAAAATGCCAAGCAGGGATCAGAGTGGGAGAGGCAAGGGCTGCCTGAGCCCCCCGAGGCTGAGCTTGAGTGATGCTGGGGGATGCAGAGCATCCAGTGGTGTTCCTGTAGGCATCTCCTGGCTCTGCTGCTGGTGTGGGCAGTGATGTGGCCTTGGTGGCCTCTAAAGCCACTTCCTCACGTGATGGAGCCCTGTGCGCCTGTGCTTGAGCATCTCCCAGCTCCATGAGGTCCAGGACTGCTCAGCACCCTGTTATCCCTTTGCCTGCAGCTTGATTGCCCCCTGCCCCAACCAAGAGGCCACCAGCACCTACGAGACGAGCCTGCCGTCCTATGACCAGATCCAGAGGCAGGTGGTCAGCTCAGCTCCACTCCCACCCATGGCCCAGTCCAGATCCCGCAGCTGCTCCCAGTCAGCCGTGCAGGCCAAAGCAGAGGTCCACCGGGAGCTGGGGGGTGCTGGAGACCCCCTCCAAGAGCTGGGACCTCAGCTGGAAACAGCAGAAGGCAGCTGGTATGTGATGCCTGTGGGGTTGGGGTGGCACCGGTGGCATGTGGGGTGAAAAGGGGGGGGAGGGAGAGGGGGCAGAGAGGTCTTTGCTGCTCTCACAGCACTGAGCCAGCCCCCAGACCCTTGGCCCCACTGGAGCCTGGATGGTGCCTCAACCCACGAGGAGTCTCTGAACCAAATTATTTCCCAGGAGGAAATGTAGATGGCCTTTGGTTATAATTTGCATTTTGATGTTTGCATTTTGCTTTTATTTAATTTTATCAGTATAAACAGTGTCCCTCACCAGAATAACCCCAAAGTTTCTGATCAGACTTTGATAGAAATGAGATGCCCAGTACGTGACCCTCAAACCAGGTGCCACATGTGATGCCCAAGCATTGGTTTGGGAGGTCCCAAAGGGCTCTGCAGGTGATGGGGATCACTGTGCAGGCTCGGGGCATAGGACTTGGGCACCTGCCAAAATGTAGCTACAGCTGGGATGGGTGCACTTCTTTCCCCTCGGGATGCAGGAAATGCAAAGACAGCCACTACTTCATCCCATGGGCAGCAGGAACCTGGCAGGCAGGTGTCCCCATAAAGGCAGGCACCAGGGGCTGGGATAGGGACATCCCAGGGTGCTCCAGCCACCCAGCAAGGGGACTGGTGATGCTGGGATGCTGCCTGAGCAGCGCTCCCGCAGCCACGGGCTCCGGGGGAACCGCAGCTCCTGCCCAGCCGTGTTTGGTGTAACCCTGTCCCCGCAGCCCCGCCCGGCCAGCCCCGGGGGATGCTCCGCTGGCATCCCTGCTGGAGGAGATGGACACGCCATCGCTGGAGGGCTCCGTGCCCGGCAGCCCCACGCCACAGAGCCGGACCCTGCCCTCCGCCGCCCGCTCCGGCCGCACCCCGAGCAGCTCCTCGGCGGGGGGAGAGCACCCCGGATCCCCTCGGAAAGGCCCTGGGGAGCAGGATGACCTCTACTACGGGCTCCAGGAGGAGCCGGATGCTCTGCTCAAGGACAGCGACCGCCTTTTTGAGCCTGAAAACTGATTTCCCCGGGGGAATGGCCACTTGGCATGGACTCCTCTCGTGGAGGGGACACACAGGTCACAGCCTGGAGGGAAGGGGGCTGTCCCCGAAAGTGCAGTGGCCCCGGTTCCTGCCTGTGCCTGTGCCATGCTGCACCCCTTGTGCACACCCAGCCACTCAGGAGACTGTTATTCCCCCAAAACCGAAGGGGGAACTGCCACCTTCCTAGTTCCACTGCATATGGACAAGGTTTCCTTGCTGGACCCTTTTGGGTGGGCACAGAGAAGCTGGGCTGGGCAGGATCTGGGCTAAATACTGTTCTTGGGAAGGGATAGGATTGGCTGTGCTGCTTGGAACAGGATCAGGTTTGGGTAGGTAAAGATGTGCTCAATGCAGGTGGGTATTATGAGGCAGAGATGTCCTCAAAGTCTTTTTCCCACTTATCCAAGCTCTGCAGAAATTAAAATTCAATCCTGAGTCTCCTGCAGCAGGCAGCCTTCCTATCTCCAGGTTGGGAGAGGGGTGATGGAGGTGACAGACCATGCTGTCCCCTATCTCCTGCACAAGGACCAGCTTCCAAGACCCTTGGGGGCAGAGGGAGGAGGACTCAGCTGAGCCAAACCCCTGGTGATGGCACTTGAGGTGGTGGCTTTGGACACTGTCTGCTGGGTCAGTGCCAACAGCTGCAGGTGGGTTTGCACACTGTCACTCACTGTCCCCAAACTTTCTGTGAATAGTAAGTGTTTGTTCCAAACCACGTGGATGGACCTCAGCCTGGTTTGTCACCACCACAGGGTCAACACAGGGGCTCTCCACAGCCCGTCTCCAGCACACAGAGATGGCAGCACAGGTGGGAGCCACAGCCTTTGGCTGCCTGGGACAGCAGGGATCTGAGAGGCTGAGCCTCCCCCGGGGCAGCTGGGTCTGGATCAAAGCATCAGTGGATCCAGCAGCATGGGGATGCTGAGAGTCCCTTGCTCTGCTTTTGGAAAGCTGGGCTGGATGCTGCCTGTGCCTGGCATGGCCCCAGGAGGCTTGGGAGCACGTCTGCTGGCAGAGAAGAACTTCAGCAAATTCCGTAGGATCACAGAGCTGAGTTGGAAGGGAGCTTAAAAATCCTGCAGTTCCAACCGCCCAAGCGCAGAAGTGGGGGAAAGCTCTCCTCCAGCACCTGAGGGGGATGGAGCACGAGAGCCCTGGAAGAAGGTTCCCGTGTTCCCCCTGCCACCCAGGGAGTGCTGTGCTGGTACAGTGCAAGGTGTGCAAGAAAAGGCTGTACCTGAGGTGTCACACCCCTGTGACACCCCTGCTGGTGTTCCTGCACCCCTCGCTCACCTTGGTGTCCCCAAAGCAGCCTTTGGTGACAGGGAGCACCTACACACTCAGGGTGTTTATGGCCAGCAGGAGGGTGGGGAATGAAGGCTCAGTGTTGGCTAAACATTGCCACAGGATTGCGAGAGGCTCTCCAGGAGGAAGCATTACCAGATTGATTACATGCACTCCTGCCTGTCCTTCCCTGTACAGGGGAGAGTGGTGGCTCTGGGAATGCTGTTCAGATAGGGCCATGTCTCACTGAGTTTCAGAGGGTGCCTGGGGCAGGATGTCACTCTGTGTCACTGCTCCTGTGGAGTGTGGGAGTCTGGTAGAGACCCAAAATTTTTTACCTAAAGAACCACTGAATGTTTGGGCTGGAAGGATCATCTTGTTCTGAGCCCCCTGCCATGGGCAGGGACACTTTCCACTAGACCAGGTTGCTCCAAGCCCTGTCCTTCCTGGCCTTGAATATTTCCAGTGTGGGACATCCACAGCTTCCCTGGGAAAAACTGTGCCAGGGCTTCACAGTCCAAAGTCCCTCTCAGCTCTCCTGTAGTCTCTGTACTGGAAGGGGCTCTAAGGTCTCTCTGGAGCCTTCTCTTCTCCAGGCTGAACACTCTCCCAGCCTTTCTCACGGAAGAGGTTCCTACCTCATGGCTTGGTACTCCCTCCCACTTTCGGCAAAAGAAATCTGGTTTTCAGAAGTATTTCTCCTGGCAGGGGCAGGGGAGGGGGTTGACACGGGGCCTCGACCCTGTCCCCCACGGAACCCTTCGCGCAGCTGGATGTGCATCCCGCCATCCCCGGCACAGCATCCTTGAGCCGGAGGACTCTGCTCCCGCGCCGGCCGAGGTTAAACATTGTGGGAATCGGGACATTCCTGCATGGCATTAAACGCTGCGAGCAGCCCCGGCTCTGGCTCAGCTTATGCGGGAGGGGGGGACCGCCCGCCCGCCGCCCACGCGTGTGACCCTCCCGCGGGGACCCCGCGGCTGGGAGCCGGTGGGCGGGGAAGGGGCCGGCGGTGCCGCCCGCGTGGGACCGGGTCAGGGTGAGCCTTGGTGGCCCGCGGGGGGAAGCGCTAGCAGCGCACCAGTGGTGTAGTGGTATCATGCAAGATTCCCATTCTTGCGACCCGGGTTCGATTCCCGGCTGGTGCAGCGCAGCGCTTCTTCCTTGAGGATCAGGAGGATCCTTACACAGGCGAGGGTCTCCCAGAAAGTCTGTGGGGGAGTTTATTTTTACCAGCGCGCACGGCCCGGAGCCCCCCCTCTCCCCCCGGATGGGCGGCAGCAGGGATTTAGGAACCCTTCCCCCTTGGTGAGGTCGTCTCCGATGCCTCCGCTGCTCTCTCATTCCTCCTCCCTCGAGAGAAACCTCGCCTTTCCACAGACACAAACGCCGGAGGCCCCCTGGGGTGCCAGGACCGAATCAGACCTCTTCTGTACAAAGCGCAAATTTGGGGTTATTTGTAGATAATTTCTCAATTAAAAAAATAACCTTTCTGCAGATATCCGCTCCCGGAGAGAGCTCCAGAGCGGGGCATCTCTCACACTCCCTGCTCAGAAGCTGGGGCCAGATGTTGATGTCAGGACCTCAGTGGGTTCCTCAGCACGTGGGGGTGCACGTGGAACTGGGGGGAACTCTGCCACCCCCTCCTCTTTGAGCTCCTTCCATCCTTCCCTGGGACACAGCTTGTCCCCTGTGCAAAAACGAATGGAGCGACTGCAGGAAGAGGGAGACTGTCCCCCTTGAGATGGGGTCCCCCCGTGCTCAGCTGTCCCGGAAGCCTCCTGAGGCCCCAATGGTGCGTTGTGGGACTTAGCGGCACTGAAGAAGCTGAGCCAAAAATCAGGAGTGAGACTTGTGCCCATGATCAGTGCCCATGATCAGTGTCCTGAACACTGACCCCTTCCAGTGCCAGCTCTCTGCAGCAGAGTGGGTGACAAGCGGGGTCTGGTGTCCCTCCAGTTACTCAAACCAGAGTTCAGGCACCCACTTGAGGTCTCAGTAAAAAATCAGCATGGTCCATACAAGCTGTTCGCATCCATATTAAACACACACATCCATATAAACCATGCACATCATTACGAAACATTATACACGTCTGTATGAAACATTGATGTCCGTGCAAACCATACACATAATTATAAAACATGTTCATATATAAAACATTTACGTGCATACAGACCACACACATCCATATAAAACAGATACATGCATACAAACCACACACACAATTATAACACGAACACCCATGTGAAACACATGTTCATACAAACCGTGCACATCCGTACAAAACACACGTATCCATATAAAACATGTGCATCCATATAAACCCATATAACCTCTGAGGAGCTTGTAAATAACCAGCCAAAATATAAATATATTCCTGGTTCCCTGAAAAGCCGGGAGCAGGGACGGGGTTTGCCGAAGGTCACTGGGGATGTGGGGCAGTGTGGGATCCCGATACTGCGGGAGGGCAGAGGTGGGAAGCGGCGTGGAGACCTGCCGGAAAGCGCCAATATCATCCCGCAAAAAGGGCATTTGCGATGTGTGACGACTCTGTAAAAAATGCCCAAACAGGATTAGAGGATTTCACGGGAATTTATTCGTGGAGCGAGGCAGGAGGAGGCACATTAAAGCTTTCAGCCCTTTCTGCAAACCGTCCTTGAGCGGCTGCGCTTTGCTCGCCAGAGCCCCCAGCGATCCGCCGGGACTCGGGGTGAGCAGCGGCCCCATTTGCCCTCTCCCCGCGGCCCCACCGCCCCGCGCCCCCTCCCGCGGCCCCGTTAATGCTTAACCCGCCCGGCTGGGCCCGTGGGGCCGGCGGCAGTGGCGCGATCTCCGCCCCGCCGCGCTGAGCCCCGGCCCGACGGGCAGAGCCGCGGCCGCCGCCGCGCTCCGGGACCTGCGCGGGTGCGCTCCGGGACCTGCGCGGGTGCGCTCCGCGGGTGCGCACCGATCCCTCGGCTCCGCTCCAGCTCCCCGGCCCCGCTCCAGCCCTTCGACTCCGCTCCGGCCGCTCGGCCCCGCGGGTGCGCTCCGGCCCCTCGGCGGTCGCGCAGGGGGTCCCCGCGGCGCTGAGGGTCCCGGCGGCTCCCGGCGCTGCCCGTCGGGGCACGGGTGCGGGATGTCCCCGCGGGCGCTGGGGCTGGCGCTGGTGCTGGCGGAGTTGATTCTGGCCCCGGGAGCGGTCGAGGAGGGGGAAGCCGCCGTCGGGGCTGCCCCCCCGGGACCCGCTGCTTTCCATCGCGCCGCCAAGGTGAGGAGGGTGGGGTGGGGGGACGGCCACGCTCCGGTGTGTGTTCCTCGAACCCCAGCCCGGTGCTTGTGTCCCCGCAGGCGTCGTGGCGGCTGCCCGGGCGCTTCGTGGTGATGCTGCGGGCGGGCAGCGAGGCCGAGGTGCGAGGCACGGCCCGGCGGCTGCAGGCCCGGGCGGCTCGGCGGGGACACCTGGCAGAGCTGCTGCACGTCTTCCACCTCCTGCCAGCCTTCCTGGTGAGGATGAGCAGCGACGTCCTGGACACGGTACGTGGAGTGGAGGGAAGCAGGGTCGTGGCAGGGGACAGCAGCTGCGGTGGGCACTGGTGGGGGTGGCAGCCCCAGCCTTGGGGGGAAACCGGAGCTTTGGGTCCTCCCCGCAGGCGCTGAAGCTGCCGCACGTGAAGTACATTGAGGAGGATGCCTATGTCTTTGCCCAGAGCATTCCTTGGAACCTGGGCAGGATCGTGCCGCCACAGCCCAGCTCAGGCGCCTACAGCCCTCCCAGTAAGCGCTGCGGTGTGTGAGGGGGGCAACCCTGTGGGGAAGAGTCGGGTCCCCTCCCCTTTACTTGGGGGATGGGAATATTACACTGCCCCATGGTGCTACGGGTCTGGAGCTGCACTTTGGGAGCATCCCAGGTGGCCTGTGCTGACCGTGGTGGTGGCTGCCTTTATCCCTGGATGCATCCCTGGCAGATAAAGGTGACCTGGTGGAGATTTACCTGCTGGACACCAGCGTGCAGAGCACCCACCGGGAGATCGAGGGAAGGGTGACTGTGACTGGCTTTGAGAGCATCCCCGAGGAGGATGGCACCCACTTCCACAGGCAGGTGAGCTCCGAGGTGCTACATGCTGCATCCTGGCCAGACCATCCCCCTGCATCCATCATACCCTGGGCAGGCTTGTGGGGCTTTCCAGGACAAGGGAAACACTTGGCCTGGGCAAAATGCTGGGCAGGACGGGCAACAGGAGCTGTGGTTCTGGGGGATATTGGGACCCTCAAGGTGGTCTGTTTCGAGATAGGGCAGGGCTTCTTTCCAGGAAAGCGTTCTAGGGTGGCATGGGTGTGTGTCAGGTAAGAGGGAATCAAGGTGGGAAGGAGTGGGAAGGATGTTGTGAGATTGCAAACCTGCTTTGGTGCAATGGGCTGGGGCATGAAACTGTGGTGCCTGTGCCAGGCCAGCAAGTGTGACAGCCACGGCACGCACGTGGCCGGGGTGCTGAGCGGGCGCGACGCCGGCGTGGCCACGGGTGCCAACATCCGCAGCCTCCGCGTGCTGGACTGCCAGGGGAAGGGCACCGTCAGCGGGACCCTCATGGGTGAGTGACCCCACGCCCCGGAGAGGAGCAGGATCCCTCCCGGGGCCTCCTGCGATAGTGTCTTGTCCCTCCCAGCCCTGGAGTTCATCCAGAGGACGCTGGAGGCCCAGCCCTGCGCGCCGCTGGTGGTGGTGCTGCCCTTGGCCGGCGCCCACAGCCCCGTGCTCAACGCGGGCTGCCGGCGGATGGCGCGGATGGGAGCGGTGGTGGTGGCGGCTGCCGGCAACTACAAGGACGATGCCTGCTTGTACTCGCCTGCTTCCGAGCCAGAGGTACGGGCTGTGGGGGTCCCCTGAAGCTTGGATGCCACCTCGTCCCGCCAGCTCCGGGTCAGCCGCGTGGGCTGGGGCTGGGGCTGGGCGTGCCATCCCGCCCGTGCTCCCCTGTCACTGGCAGGTCATCACGGTCGGTGCCACCGACAGCGAGGACCAGCCTGCCTCAATCGGCACCCTGGGCACCAACTTTGGCCGCTGCGTGGACCTGTTTGCCCCGGGGGACGACATCATCGGCGCCTCCAGCGACTGCAGCACGTGTTTCACAGCGCAGAGCGGGACGTCGCAGGCGGCCGCACATGTGGCAGGCGAGCTGTGCTTTGAGGGGCAGGGAGGGCTGGCCCTGCACTTGCTGGTGCTGGCACAGGGCTTCAGGCATGCCTGAACTGAGGGCATTTTTGTGTGTGCCATGATGCGTGGGTTTGGTCTGCCTCACTCGGGTGCTGCAGCCTGCACAGCTGGCTGGACGTGTGGGCGATGGGCGGCAGAGACGCCTTCTCCGCTGTCCCTGGAGTTGTACTGCCCATGGGAGCGGTGTGTAGGTGGCTGTGTCCCCTGTGGTTCTCACTGCAGCCTCCCGGGCTCTTGCAGGCATCGCTGCAGTGCTGCTCAGCGCCGAGCCCCAGCTGAGCCTCGCCGAGCTCCGGCAGCGCCTCCTGCGCTTCTCCGCCAAGAACGCCGTGGACACAGCGCGGCTCCCAGAGGAGCAGCGGCTCCAGACACCCAACAGCGTGGCTGGGCTGCCCCCCCGGCTGGGAGCAGGTAAGGACCTCGCTGCCTGCTGGGCCCTTGGCCGAGCTCTGTCCTTCGCAGGGAAGAAGTGCTGGGGTGAAAGCACGGTGTGTCGGCAGAGAAAGCCCCCCGAGCTGTGCCGGGGACGGCTGAGCCTGGGTGCAGCCGTTTGCATGGATGGGGGGCGATGGAGCCTGGTCGGTACCTTGGGCGCTGGGTGTCCCTGTGGGTGTCCCTGTGGGTGTCCCCCGTCGCTGACGCCCCGGCCCGGTTGCAGACGAGCAGCTGCTCTGCCGCTCGGTGTGGTCGGCGCGCTCGGGGCTCGCCCGGCACGCCACGGCCGTGGCTCGCTGCGCCAGCACCGAGGAGATGCTCAGCTGCTCCAGCTTCTCCCGCAGCGGCGGCCGGCTGGGGGAGCACGTGGAGGTGAGCAGAGCGTGCGGAGGCAGAGGTGCTGCCCCTGGAGCGCCCGCTGGCCTCGGAGGGGGGTCCCCAGCCCCTCCGTGACGCTGTGCTGCCCCATCCCCAGGACAAGGACGGGCAGAAGCAGTGCGTGGCCCACAGTGCTTTCCGGGGCCGGGGCGTTTATGCCATCGCCAGGTGCTGCACGTGGCCCAGGGCTGAGTGCCGGATCAATGCCAGCTCCCCGGCGGCCGAGGGGGCCGAGTGCTCCCCACGGGACCGTGTGCTGACTGGTAACACCCAACACACCCGGTTACAGACCTCTGAGCCTGATGAACAAGGGGGTTTCTTCCAGAAAAGCTCTGGGATCTGGGGGTAAAAGGGTGGGTGTGGGTGCTGGGGTGGCAGGGAAGGGGTACATGTGCTGTGTGCATGAAGGGGGGAAGGGTTCAGGGGTCCCTTGGGACATCCCTTGGCACCAGTGTGTGCCCTGGGATGCTGCCATGGCTGCCCCGTGCCAACATCCCCTCTCCCCCGGGCAGGGTGCAGTTTCCACTCCCCATTCGAGGTGCTGGGTGCCAGTGGCAGGCCTGTGGTGGGGCTGGGGAGGGGGCCCAGCCGCTGTGCCAGCAGGACAGAGGCGATGGCACACGCCGTGTGCTGCCCCACTGCCAGCCTCGAGTGCCGGCTGAAGGAGCACATGGCCCCGGAATCCCAGGAGAAGGTAGGAACGAGCCACGCTCCTCCCCCATGGTGTTGTCCTTGTCTCTGCCCGTCCCTCTGCCACCCTGATGGGTTTTGGTTCAGCTTCAGCCCATTGTGGCTGTCCCAACCCCAGCCTTCACTGGTGTCCCCACCTGTAATGGGACACGCCATCCAGCTGGGTGACACCGTTCACATCACCCTGAGCTGTGGGGACGTGGGGGATGGGCAGGGCGCTGGCCTTTTGCTGACCCACGGACAATGACCTCTCCTGCCTGTTAGGTGACGGTGTCCTGTGACGATGGCTGGACGCTGACGGGCTGTAATGCCCTTTCCCAGAGCCCTGGCTCCATGGGAGCCTACGCCGTGGACAATTCCTGCGTGGCAGCCGCTGTCCCGGGCAGCAGCTCGGCCGTGGCCATCGCCATTTGCTGCCGGAGCCGGCACTAGGGGTGGGCTGAGCCAGGCAGGAGGTTCCTGTGGCACAGCAGGGATGGATGCTTTGCTGGACCAGTGTGTCCCTGGCTCGCTGTGTTTCCAGGGCGTCCAGCACAATCCACACCCCAAAATGTGGCTGGTGATGACCTCCACGCTTTGCTGCTGTGCTGGTGGGGGATGAACTCGTCTCCTCGGCGCACACAGCGGGGTCAGGATCCAGGGCGAGCATCCAGGGTGGCTCTGCAAGAGCTCTCCAAGCACCCCCCATGCAGCTGGAGCCCTGTCCCATCGCTGGAGTCATCCCAGAATCCTTTCCTTGCCATACACTGGCTCTTCTATAAACGCCTTGACTGAACCAGCCATTGTCACCCAGCATAGGACAAATCCCCCACCTTTTTAGAGAAAAAAGTGCTGTGAGCATTGCTCCTTCCTTTCCTGGTTAGTTGCTCATTAGTTGCCAGCTAATGCTGCTTAGCACCTGGAAAATCCTAGTTTAGCCATTTTTGGGCAGTTTTATAATTGCCTAATCGTATTCCTGGGAGAATTCTTTACTTTTGAGTCAAGTGTAAGGGCTGTAGTTTAAACAGTCTGCTGGTTAATTAGATTTTTATCTGCATTGCAACAGTCAGCTACTGCCTTGTTAGTGCTTTTTTTGTTGTTAAGTCAAAGTTAATGATCTGCTGGTGTTATGTGTTAACAGTTTCAGGTCTTCCCAAGACACATAGAGCTGTAGGAGGTTGTAATTCCTTTAAAAAAAATAGAATGAAGAAAAGGCTTTCACAGGACCTTAGTTTTTACATTTGTACCTTAAATATTCATTTGGAATTTTATAAATAAACATTTTTAAAATGTCTTTCTAAAATAAAATTCCTAGACTTACCTGTGCTCTTGTGGTCCATTGTCTCGCTTCATAGACATCCCCCCTGAGGAACTGGTCTGGAAGAGGGAAAGGGGACCCATCCAGCAGGGATTCTGCTCTCCCAAAGAGCTCTGCTTTGTTAGGGAGCAGCCACAGGCCCCCAGCTTGGATCTGATCCCTGCCTGGGGTCCAAGGTGCTCCTGGATGACCACTGGCACCTTTGGAGGTCAGCACAGACAGCACAGGCACCCTTGCCCACAGCTGGGCTGTGCTCTGGGCCTGTGTTGTCCACACACACGAGACCAGAAGTTTGTTTTAACAACAGCGGTGCAGGGCAGGAGCTGCCAGTTATGGAAACAAACATCATCCAGTTTTGGGGAATGTGCCCTTGAACTCGTGGTGCTGTTGTTCCTTCACTTGGGAAGCATTGGAGCCCCCAGGAAGGAGACAAAGCTTGGCTCAGAGAGATGCCGACAGCAGGGAAAGGCTGAGAAGCACCAGAAGCCACCAAAGCTGGGTCTCACTTTTCTCTCAGTGTTTAGCAGCCTCCTGGTACTACAATATATAATTTTTGTGGTGTTATCTGAGGATAGATGAAAAAAAATACAGCTTGATACCACAAGCAGCAGGTTAACCTGTCAGACTTGGCTGGGCTGGGTGTTTTTTCCCATCCAAAAGCCCTGTGCAGCTCTGCTACTAAGGCTTTAACTGGCAAGAGAAGACAAACCCAGCACAAAGCACCACTTTGAAAGGTTGAAACTAATTCTAACTTGTTAACTAAAGCTGGCAAAAGCCCAACCCTAATCTAAACATGTAATTATATAACATGGACATAATTACAGCCCATAATTTCATCAGCTGGAACCTGAATTTTGCACAAAGAGGCAGAAAAGAAAAAGGGATGCCAGCCTGAGAGCTCCTGGACAGCTCTGACACCGAGGGTGATTTTTCAGCAGACGCCTTGGGCTGTCACCTCTCAAAACACACATCAGGATTTCAGCTCTGCTGACTTCCCTGCGAGAGGGGAGGATCCAGCACAAGGTGTGAGCATGTTCCACACCTGATAAGCCAGACAGAGCTTCCCCAGCTCTGTTCAAACCTTCATAAGCCTGGTGGAAGGAAACAACATTAAAAGATTAGCCCTTGCTTTGTGCCCTGTACGTGAGTAGGCGGAAAAGCCTCTCACATTCAGGAGAGCGGGGCTGATCCCAGGGATGCCGATCCCAGTCCTGGCAGCAGTTTGCAATGCCCAGTCCATGCTCCCAGGAGCACCAGTGGAGAGCAGGGGCTGGGTCAGGCTGGAAAAGTGGAAGTCCTTGTCCTTAGAGCAGGGGACAAAGGCAGAGTGGGGATGGCAGCCCTGGCTGTAGGTTCCCAGGTTCCCAGGTGAGAGTGGAACACCAGCTCCGTGTGCACCTCTTTGCCCCTTGCCCCAGTGGGAGGCAGGATGAATTCACGCCCAGCTCGACCACAAATCTTGGATCTGACACACAAAATCCACTCTAATCCACCACTGTGAGTGTGGCCAGGGTCAATCACTCTGCTGAGGTCAGGAGGAGCTGCACAGAGACACAGATGTGACAGAGCCCCAGCACACACCGTGGCGTAAAGATAGACAGCAGGGCAGCTCCAGGGCCACTCAGCTACTTCCATTTACTCTGGACAGGAGCCAAAATGGCAATCAGGGCATCCTTGAGGAGCTCAGCATCTGCAGGGCTAGCCCAAGGAGGTTCAGGATAAGAGGATCAACAAGACAAGAGCGTGGCAGCATGTGCAGTCTAAAGATTACGCTAGTTTTCTGTGAAAGGAATAACTTTATTCCATTGACCAGGAATCCCAAGACTGTTCATCAAGACTGCCTATTTTTCCAGTGCCAAATGCCTATGCATTAATTGGACAATATCTCCCCGAGTGCTCACAGGCAGGCTGTGGCTGCTCCTCACTGAACATTTTGTAAGCTGTATAAAAACATTTTCATCCAAAAAGATTGGCAGTAAAAATTACAACATATAAATGCATCACAATTTACACAAAAACTAGTTTTTTTTTTTTTTTTGTTGAACTCTATTTTCCAAAAAATAATCTTCAGCAGGTTCAAATGACAGCAGCTGGAAACAAAAATAAGTGACCAAGTATCATCTTATTGCAAATTATAACCACTGACTTTGTACAAGCGTGAGCAGAACCGTGAAAAAGTTTGTATTGGTTTCAAGCATACAGTGGTGATGAGCCATCCTGATGAAATTCCCACCAGTGCTTCCCTGGGCCTGTGGCTATTGAGGATGTTGTTTCCATAGGAAATAACAGGAACCTGAAGTGACAAGTGGTGCCAACCCATAGGAACATGACCAGCTTCTCCCATCACCATCACCGCTGTGTACTGACTTCTTGGGAAGGTTCGTGACCCATTACCAAAGTATTTGGGGGTGGGGGAAGGAAGGAGGGGGTGTCCGTAAGAAATGATTTATTCAAAATTAATTTAAAACATCACATTTCAAATGTCCCAGCACATCATCAGAAACATTTATAAAATGCTAACTCTGCCGTGTGTCTATGAAGACATTGCTTGGAAAAGGAAAGTGAGAGATTCACTACGGTGCCCCCCTGCCCCTGCAATCCGTGACGCCGGCTCTCCTACCCCACAATAAGTTATAAAGCTGTACAGCTGACATCACATCCCATGGTTACTTCCAACAGTGAAATGACTGGTTACTTTCAACATTAGTGCACAACAGTGAAAAGCTGTCTGCTGCTCCGTGTTTTGGCAGCAGCGCGTGAAAAGAAATAAAAAAAGGCACTTTTTGGCTGGTTGTGCCTTTAACTTGGCAAATTTGTCTGTTCTGGAGGTACCCAGACACTCCTTAAGATGTCTCCCATTTCTGTGCATGTTTGTTTATATAATTTTTTTAAAGTAAGGCAGAATCCATAAATAAAGGCAAAAAGCAGTGCAGAAAATGTGACAAACACAAATGTACAAAAGATGAAGTTAGTTGGCACAAAAGAAGCTTGAATCCAGAGCCAGAAATCACTGAACTGCACTTGACAGAAAACAAAACTGTGCTCAAATCATCCCAACTGGTTTCCAGTTATTTGTGAGCAAATTAAAAGAGCTGTGATATTTTAAACGTTGCCTGGTCAAGTGAAAATACAAACAAAGCCAATTCTTTCTTTCCCCATGTTAAAATTGCTATAAAATCTGCACAACAGTGTTCCCAGCTCACTCAAGGAATTTTTCATCATATACAACCAATACCAACTTTCTCAGTAATTTCAAAGCATAAGCAAGTGATTGCAGATCCATGACTGAGACTACATTTTATTCAATATGTCTCCAAAGGTTAAAAAAATTTAATGAGTAAAACTGCAACAGAATTCCTTCTTAAAGTGCTTTTTTCTTTTAAACTACTCATTAACTTTTTCTTTTTTTTTTAATTCACCAACATCCTTGAATAATAAACGCTTGCAAACCTAGAGAACAAAGCTTTTCTTTTACTGCCCTTCCCAGCTGTCTGAAGGGCTTTTAGAAAGGTACCAGGAAAGATGACTCATTCCAGAGCTCCTTTACCAAATCATTCTGTAAGGAATCACTCTTCTTACAGAGCAATCCTGCTGATCTTTCTCATCAAGAGCTTTGCAAATTAGCAGGGAGACATATTAAATACAGAAGTCCTTATGTAAACCCATTCTTTAACTAATATTTTACAATGAAATGTAAGTCATCACACATCTTTACAGAAATTTGAATATTCCTATTCAATATTATCAGAAAGATTAAAAATTTGCCCTCCATACATAAGGGCAGTCTGTTTATTTTTTTTTTTTTCCTGTATAAAAACCAAAAGATTTTTTTTTTGCAGCATCACAGAAAAGCAACAGTTTTACATTCACTCATTTAATGTTCACATAAAAATTCAACCACTAGCGTTTGTATTTGATAAAATCTTCTTGACAAACTTAGTTTCGGTGTTTTGGACTGTCACAAGCTACTGCAGGTGAAGATGCAGTTTTCTAGAGCATTTGTTGATCTGAAGCCTTCGTGGCTAAAAAAATGCTTTTATCTTTCAGGGAAGCAACCTCCTCCAGCATCTCCTCTGGTCCTGTAAAGCCACTGCTCCCCCAGACTTCCAGTGGCATAAGCAACACGACTCCAGTTCCAGTAGGTACCAGGCATTGAATGTTTGAGTCGGTTCCTGTGTTCATAGGGCTCTCCTCTAAGGGTCAACATCATCAAGGTCACTTTTAGGCTCCCCAATCATCATAGGAGACTCTGAGCCCTTTCAACACACAAGGGACAGGGAGAGAGGGACACAGTTACTTTTGTAAGATGCACAGTAGTTGTGTGTATGGTCAGTGATGGTTCTGACCCGAGCCCCAGGGACCAGCTGCCCCACAGAGCCACACAACAGAGGGTAAATCTGCCCTTGTTTTACCTGCTGCAGGTGCCTCTCCCCATTCTCGTTGGCAGGGCTGCTTTCTGACCCATTGCTGCTTCCAGACTGATCCTTCTCATTCAGCAGGGCTGTGGCATAGGCCAGGGTGTCCTGAGTTGGAAACACCCCAAGAGAAGGTCAGTGGCCATGGTGATCCCTTCATTTCACAATTATTATTTTTAAAAAGTTTTATTACTTTATTATTATTATTATTATTTTGAAACAATAATAGTCGCTGTAGTGAGACAGCCGAGCCACCACCCATAATTGTGAGTATTGACTGATATCACTCAAGGGTTAGTTTGCTTCAGGAACAAGCACAGGGTCTGAGCTTCTAAAAGGAAAAGCTGTCTTAAGTGCACTGGAATATCACGGAATCATTAAGGTTGGAGAAGACCTTTTAAAATCAAGTCCAACTGCCAACCCAGCACCACCACCATGTTCACCACTAAACCATGGCCTCAAGTGCTGTATCCACATACTTTTTGAACACTTCCAGGGATGGCGACTAAAAGTTGCCAAACCCAAAGATGCTTCCAGGAAAGGAAGTAAGCAAGTTTAACACCTCTGCCAGGACTGCCACATACCTGTGCTGAAATAGTGCGCTGGAAGGTTTTTGCAGTGGATGTTTCATTGGACACGTTACTCTGAGGAGCCCAGTAATGTTCAGACATCTGCATAAAAAGCCAAGAAAGCCATAAAATTGCCACTTGATTTTTACTTATGTAAAGCCTCAACCACTTGTGATGGTGGGTGAACTAAGACTGGAACAAGCTTCCTGAATCCTCTGGCAATGAGCTGCAGATGTGGGACACAGACACTTTAAATGCAGCCATAAAGGTTGTTGTCCCTCAGCTGAAAACCAGCAACCAACTTCTGCTGAGCTCCAAGTTTCCCAAGTGTCCTTGGATATTTATGAAAGATATGTTGGCCAAACTATGTTCAGCTTAGAGAGAAGAACAAACACTACACGTGTGGGAGGAAAAGCTGTATCAGTCAACAGCTGTGCTTTGTGCAAAGCCGTGATGATTCTGTAAGGAATCCAATCATTTAAACATTCTCCTGCATCAACACACAGGCAAAGGAAAACTGCTTTTTTAAAAAAAACTGAAGCCTTCTAAGACGAATACAGTGGCACTGAAAGCTTCCCACATAACAAAGAATAATCACTGCAACCATTCACACTTGGTTTTATTCACTGTAAACGCATTTCTGCCTGGAACACGTGGGGGGCTACTGAAGTTCTGGCATTGCATCAGATTTAGCTGCATCCAAGTTGTCCTTGGAAAAAATGAAGTAGCTTGTATTTTGTCTTTAGAGCCACCTGAGAAAGCCATGCAGAGGATGGAGATTATCCATCCCTGATTATTGTTGTAAATGAGTGACAATTTCCCTGTCACAGCCAAATTACCTTTTTCTGTAGCCACTGCACAGCCCAACTCCAGTGGTGGGAATTCTCCTTGAAGTAATCTTTTGCAGTAGGGCACCTTGGGAATTGCAATTATATGCATTAGTCAGGAACAAGGCACTCTGGCCAACACAAAAAAAATACAAAGACTCCTCTCTCTTTGCACTGCTGCCCTCTGTGTGCACTGTTATCACTGCAAACAGACTTAAACTCCACAGTCCTGTTGTTAATTGAATTAGCAAGAGCAATAAGGTCTAGTAAAATTTACTCAAAGCAGTCTACCCCACAGGTTCACATATTTCAGAATTATGCTTCATCGGGACATATGCCAAGTTCTAAACAAAGAGAATTTAGGAATTATAATATTTGAAACATCTGGGACAGTTTCCCAATGTTTATCTGGTGCTAATGTCAGACTCCTGCTCTGCAGAATGACCTTTCCCCTTATAAACATCAATTCTAATTTGTTACCTGAGAAATCCCTTCAGGTACCAACCAGCAAAGATTTCACTTCATACTGGCCCATGTACTACCAAGACCTTTGAGCACCAGTAACAAAGGATAAAACTGATCAAAAATAGGAGTAGTAGGTTTTTTGTAATAGTCACAGAGGGGCCTGAGGCAGGGATGAGGCTAAACTCTGACACCTTCATTACTCACTTCTGAGCCAGAGTAACAAGGAACTTGACACACTGGTAGCAACGACTGCTGTCCACGTGGTTGCTGTGGTGCATCAAGGCTGCAGGGAGAAACACATGGATTAGAAACCACAATCCAGATTTCTGTGTACCAGCCAGTCTGAAAACGTAAAGATGAAGCTAAAAATTTAAGTTAGGGAATAGAATTTTTTTCTACAGATGTAAGCATAATTTGTGTTAAACACATTGCTGTAGTGCTGGCAGTCTTGAGTACATCCACAACTCTATTGGATTAAAAATAGAACTGCTGCATTTTCACTTTGATCTTTCAAATGCAGTACCTGAATTTTAAACAGCCCTAATGCAGTTATTCTTCCCCTATAATCCATTCTATGTTAGATAATCACTATGGTTACATTTGTCTGAAGGAAAAAAAAAAAATTGTCTGAAACCCCCAAAAATGAACCAGATCACCAGCTTGCACCTGGATCAAAGTTTACAAAGCCAGAGGAATGTTTAAAGCTTCTTCACAAAAACAAGCATAGCAGAATTCAACAGCCATGAAACTGTTTCATGGGAGACTCAGGCAAAACCCCAGGCCATTCCTACCAGGAAGTTTTCTATACCACGAATTCCCACCTCTTTAAACAAAATTCTTTGACTGAGGAGAAGCACAAAGATTTCCATAGAGCTGCCACAATCAGATTTGCTACTCAAAAGTTGCTCTGTCCATAGCAGTCAGCAAAGAACACTGTACTGAAGCCTCCAAAGCTGGCAAAAATTGCTGGGGAACTGCAAATTGCCAGTTTTAATACAGTTGAAGCAGAGCAGATGATTAAAATTACTGTACTGCTGTACTGCAAATTATGCACAAACATCCTATTAAGGACCACCAAAACCTATCATTTGCTGGTTTTCCTTTCCTGGATTAAACTAGTCAACATGAGGGATGCTGTTCAATGCTGTTGTGAGGAAACTTCAAGGTAAAACTACAACTTTCACTCCCAAATCTCAGGGCAGTTCTTGAAGCCTTCAACATAAAAATCCAATTGAACACTTGCACTTCTCCTCTCCAGAGGAGAAAAGGTCATGTATTGCCCGAATTACAGCACAGAATTGGTCCAAGTGGGACCAATTTACCCAGAAATTAAAATAATCACTTAGCTATTCTCTTACACTGCTGCATATTTCCTTCTGTTCCCTCAGCCATACCTGGAAACTACTAAACAGGGGAGCACTGACAAGAGAAATAAAGAACAAAGCTAAATATTCCTTCTCACTAAAACAGAATCCAAGATAACTGAAGGTCAAAGTCCCAATCTGAAGCAGCTCCTCACCCAAACAGCCATGAAAGAGCTGCTCAAGCTGCACTAACCCATCAGAGGTGCTCTCTGTGTTATGCCACATTTCATTTACACACAAAAGCCACTTCTCCTGATGCACATGAAATAAGCCCTCATTACTTTTGGGATTTTTCTGTTGCTTTTGAATGCTTCAATAACTTCAGGAAAGTTTTGTATCAAACGGAGAGACAGCACTTTGTATGAGCAGCAACAGGTGGGAGCCCCCTGTCCCACTGTGAGGCTCTACTGCAGTTAGCAGGGCAAGCATCCTGCTGTGCTGAACCAGTTTCTTTCTATGGTAATTAGGGTGCTGACAAAACAAAAAGATTGACAATTTCTTGAGATATGTAGGAAATAAAAATTAATTTTAAGGTTGCAGGATTCATACAGTTCCTCTGTTATGGTAATCAAAGGTACTTTTCTTCCCTCCTGTTTTACACACAGCCCGGTCTGTCCCTTATTTAAATAAGTTAGCTCTCTTTCCCAGTTCAGTTCCTTTCCAGTTTGCTGTCACTATAATATTCCAGTGCTTATTTTGGATTTCTTAGAGCATTTCCTGGAGTGGCAGTTGCTAAATCAAATGTGTTGAGTTCTTTTCCCTGAGAAGTAGAACAGTTTAGGAGGATTGGGAACCAGGAGATGGCATGAATCACCACACCATCAAGGTCAGTAGGAGACAGGAGTGTTCACCCACTAGCTTACTTGCCTATTAATCCATTTTCAGTTTCAAAAGCAAATTTGATGCGCTCTACTTGTAATGGGTCTTCAATAACCTGTTAGGAAAGAAAAATATCAACTTAAGTAAGTTGTGTGTGATGCTGTAGCTATTCTATGGAATGGTTTTAACCCCTCCAACATGCAAAACAAGACTGTGAAGTTTCATGTGTCACTGGATTACCAAGACAGAAATTTAGGGAGTAATAAAACTTCAAACTGAAGGATTAAAATACGTGTGGATGTTGAAATTACCAATGCAGTCCTGACTTTTTTTGTTATATATCAATACAAAATCCTTCCTGTCCAAGTCTTTACCCTTCACTTACCAGGATCTCATGGAGTAACTGGAATATGTTTTTCAGTTCGTGAGGCGGAGCAGTTTCCAGTTGAGTCTGTGAGTAAGAAACAAAGTTACTTAGATAGCAGAATATACCGATGAAGCACAGAATTTCAAGACAGCTTTACAGATTTTTGAAAATTTGTTAATTTATAAAGTAAAGGCCAAGAAAACCTAAACCCCAACACCTCCCCAGATCCAACAAACTGTACTGATTGTTCTGCAGTGCTCTTATAATGCACAAGACACAGGACGAGCAAAGCCTGAAGGAAGCACTTATGGGAAAGGCTTGTCCTGGTTTTGTGTGTACCTTGATGAAGTGCAGCACAGTGAAGGAGAAGTGCTCGTTGCAGAAGCAGCAGTACACCACCATCTCGATGAGCACCGACAGTGACCCTGTGAGCTCGCGCAGCGCATGCATCACCTGCGGGCACAGCACAGCTTCATACAGCTCTCTTCGACAAAATAAGTCTGTAACACACTGTTTGTCCTTCCCAGGAAGGACGCAGCTCTTTTCCCCAGTGCCTGCATGGCCCAGGAGGCTGAACCCCTGCCCTCACAGCACTCCTTCAGCTCCTGATGCCCACTTCCAATGGGGTGGTCAAGCATGATCCATTAAATCAGAGCAACTCAAGTTAGCACCTGCACTTGACATGGCAAAAAGCTGCACAGGCCTTTGCAAACTGTGCATAAAACCAGACCCAAAGCTTAGGGATATACTAGAATATGAAGAGATCAAGAAACTAAAGGTGCCTTCCTGTTTAGGCTCAAAATAACCACATACGCCCCTGGCTGCCTGCTTCTGAATATTCAGTATTTTTCATGGAAGGATATGTCAAAGGAATACATCAGACCAGCTTTTGAGTTCAAGCAGGGCAGAATTTAGAACAGGTACCTCCATTAAGTAGGGTTTTCCCTCAGACAGGAATAACAAGGCTTCCACTTCTTCATGGAGTGCCAGAAGCGGCCCTGAAGCGGTGATGCTGAGAGGTGGACGCTGCTTAAAGAGACCAGGAGCTATAACAGCAAATACAAAAACAATCCACTCATAGATTAGTTTGTTCTAACACACCTTGAAGACATTGCTGCTCATTTGGCACCGTGAAATCCCTCATGACACTCATCTCAACTAGTTTATAGCTGGTGTGCTACCACTCCAAGTAACAAATCTCTGGCACACTGAAGTGTCACTTACTTTAGTGACAGCAGACAAAAGAACTGCAGGAAGGTAAAGCAAAATGTCCACAGACTATCAGTACTTTGAGTTTTAGTTTTACTCCTAATCACTTTTGCACATTCATCATATCCAGAATGTTTATAATTCTCCTGTTACCTTCTGATTTTTGACTGCTTTCAATCCTAGACAGAAATTAAGTTATTCTTCTAAAAGACAACTTCAAAGTCCTCCTTCGGGAATTTTAACTTTAATTTTAACTGAAGATTTTACCTTATTTCTTTATTATCTTTATTTGGATACTTCTGCCTCTTGTAAGAACTATCTAGGAGAGTGTTTCATTGTTTATTATTCAGTAGCTTAGTCTAAGTAGTCCCCTTTAGACTAGCAAAAGGCAGCACAAGCAAAATACAGCTTGTGAGGCAGTGAGCCTGTTCATCCAATGACACAGCTTGATTCACTCACATGAGGAAAGAACTTTTGGGCACATAGGGAAGGGCAGAAGACACAATAATATGTTAGTATCAAGATTTTCAGCCACCCCCAAATACTGTTTGCCACGGGCCCTCAATACATTTACAGCAAAATCAGAAGTAACCAAGCGTGTATTAACCATTACTACCTTAAATTCAAAGTTACTGTATTTTCCTCATTGATGTTAAGTTACTCCCAGGCAATATAACTGAAATGCCAAGTCACCAAAAGACAAAACCACAATTCTTACCAACATTTCTTTGTGAGGAGACGTCAGAGTGCAAGACAAGTAGTGCTACAGTGTTGTGAAGATATCCAAACTCACGTGCCTGTGCTGAACTCCACCTGCGGTTCTGCTTGAGCCAAAGAGAGATTTAATTAGCTTTGGTTTATTTAATCAATTTTTTTAAGCCAAAATAATGTTCTTCCAGTCCACCACCATGGTTAATACTTTGGAGTGGGTAAAAATTTTGTTGTTATCAAAATCATCATGCTCACTTCTGCCAAAACAGTTATTTCCATGCTAACTATACATAGGTCAGCTCACACTTGCATGAGGTTTATAGAAAAATCAAAGGATTTGTCTATTCTACCACATGAAAAGTATTTATTCATAATTTAAACATCACAAAAAACGTGGGGATGGACAAAGTACAGCACGACACAACTGTACCTGATTGCTCTGCCGGTTGGGGCCAAGGAGAAAGTTGATCATGTGCCTCAGGGCAGAGTGTCTGAGGAGAAGACTGCTAGCCCTTATTCCCTGCTGTGGAGACAAAACCAACAAGTTACTTTCCTGTGCAGGTGAAGAATTAGTGCTCAAAAGTAAAATGCACAGGCTAAAAGCTGCATTTTCCACACCAAAACCCCCATAAAATCACTACACAGATCAATAAGGTAAACTGCTAAAGAGCTCATTTAGGCAGCACGTTACATACATCAGACCAGAGTCAGCAAATGCACACTAAATGTCTTACAAGAAACAAAAAAAAAGGGCAAAAAGAATAGAGAAATAGAAATAGTTCAGCCAGTTATCCTGCTCCCTATGGGACAAAAATCCTGAATGTTGGATATATATTTTTTAAATATATATTTATATAAATATATAAATATTTATATAAATATATGTGTTTCATATATATATACACACACACACATATATATATATATATATATACACACACACACACACCCACCTGTACACCCTCTCAAAACACAAAACCAATATTCAGATTCTGGAAATGACAGTTTCTATTGGTATAGTTTGCTGGCATATTTTTGTGTGATTTTATCCTAATCCACGATTCAAAGCCATTTACTTAAAAAACAAAACAGAACAACTCCGATTACTCTTAATAAAAGTTCTGAGAGAGTTACACTGTGCTGCTAACCGTCCTATGAAAAAGGATCACTGGCTGCTTTATTATTGTCCTTTAAAATTTAAATAGCCATGAGGGAATAATGGTTTCTTACCTTCTGTACAAAGTTATTGAACAGCAAAAAGTACTGAGCACAGTTTTTACAGTTTTCAGGTACATCTTTATCCAGTAGAGCAAGTAGCACCTCCAGTAACTGGTGTAAAGTTTTTAACTGTGGGGAAAAAGAAAAAGATTTTGAATGTAAAGAGCTGTCAACTGCTTAAAAACCCAAAGTGTTTCAAACACCTCCTCGGCAGGAAGAGATGAGCATTAACCCATTCCAGAAATGAAGAGCTACAACCAGGACCAGCTCACACAGCTCTACAAGCACAGCAAGAGCCAGCAGGGAGAGCCAAGCAAGGGGATGTTTGGAGAGGAGGTGACACTCACTGACCTTCTCCTGATAAAGCAAGGCACTGTCGAGGGTTTTTTCAAGGATAGTGGCCACAGCAACTCGCACCTCCCTCACACTGCATTCCAGGAGGAAAGTCCTGGAAGATAAAAGGTGAAGTTGCAAAGAGAACTGGAATCAACGTGTAAGCACAGCTGCTATGACTAAATGTGGTGTTTAGTATTTATTATTTTAATAGCCCAGATACATTTTGTATGGTACTTTTGTGGGTAAGCTTTAACTTACATTCGTGCATTCCTGCTTGACACCAGTAAGGCCTATAACACCCCTATTTATATATTTATTCATTCAAATAAAATAAAAGCTCTAAAAACTCTCATAGAATCCTGCTTTTCAATGCAAATTAGAAGATAACATTTTCTTTACACTGACACACTTTTTCAGCATGTCAGAACTCCAATAATTTGTTTTCAAAACACTAATTAGCCGATCCTTAGCTTGGCAAGAAAAAAAAATCTTTCCAGTTTAACTGTGACCTTTGTCAGGTAAGTATTTAACTTACCCCAAGCACTTTTGCCATGTTCTTCTTCCCCACCACTTGCAGGACTGACTCGACAAACTTATAACACATTTTGAGTCACTCCACTGAACTCAACACCTGCACCCTCCTCCATGTACACTGCACTATCTCACTGGATTTTCAGAATTACTCAGAAAGCTGCACAGAGCAAATACTAGAAATAATCACTTAAGAGTTTTGTCTAAAGTATCTGTTTAAACAATATACACAGTCAACTCTTTGGGAATACATCAGTATAGGCCAGATCATGTCATTAGGAAGCTCTATCCACACAAAACACATCAGACACAATTGCCAGGACTTACTTTACAAGCTCCCGGCCCTCTGGCCCAACGAAATACTCAACCAACCACTGACAAGCATCAATGCTTTTGGAGAGCAGTGCATCTATAGTGGCAATCCACTCTTCTGTATCAGCCCTTCAACGAAACAAGGACAACTGTCAGTAATCCAGGAGAAAAAACACCTCCAGAAACTAAACCATGTTTCTCATTTGCCTTACCTGAGTTTCTTCTTGGTTCGGAGATAGGTTTGGAAGAGGAATTGGACTGCCAGCTGTAAGCTCACCTTTGCCATGCAGGGATAATAGGGATGCTTTACCTTAGTCTGAAAGAAATACCAAGTTTACTCCAGAGCAGAAGTGTGTCTGCAGCACACATGCTGTCTCTTAAACACATCAACATGCTTCACTTGGAAAAAACAAACCTCAGCATTTTTCTGTGCTAAGTCAGTCTCCAGTGCTGACTGTGCTACTTAATAAATATGCTAAAACAGGAGCAAACTTGCCCTAAGGCCAACTAGATCTGTGGATTTCAAAAATTTAATAAATGCTGTTTGTTTATGACTCCATTTAGAAAAACTTCATTAAGAAACTATCTCCAATAAACTCTATCAACCCTGAGGTAATTAATACCAACTTTCAGACCTTCCACATGGAGAGGGACTTCTGTCCCTCTAGAGCTCAGTTTGCATCATTACAAAAGGTGGTTTATTAAATAAATTTTACTGGGGAAAAATGATGTTTCTCCCAGTAGTACTAGAAGAGGAGGCTGCAGTTTGCTTTGAGACAGATGTTATCATCAGCATCAAAAACTACTGGAGACAAAGAATTGCTCGTCTGGAAAAGCAAAATCATGTCAACGCTTCTCTTGCAGTTTTCCTGGTTGTGACCCAAATAGCTTCTGTGGCATTTTACCCAACATACTTTGAACACTCTAAGATTAAAATCCAGGTACTTACAGCATTCAGGGATGCTAATGACAGAACAAAACTGAAGTAGTCGCTACTGTATACATCTCTGTTTTTCATAAATTTCAAGTTTTCATCTCTCACCATCTATAAAAGTTACAGAAGGCAAAAAAAAATGTTGTCAAAATACACTTCTCTAACTAAAACTTCATCTTTTATGTAAATGTGTGGTGTTTAAAAATCAGTGTCAAACTTATTCTGTTTCCTTCTGAATCACTACTTCAGCAGAGGAGAAAATAAATACAAGAGACTTAGAAGATTTGGTATAAAACCAGTGATTTTCTTTCAAAGATATTACAAAACAACAGATGAGTGACTTAATCATTTGGCCATTAAGGGAGAAAAGGAAGAAATTGCAGGTAAGTTCTAATTTTCGCTTGTTTTTAATAAAAAAGCCAGGAGAACATGCCTAAAACTAGAAACAAATTTGTCGAACAAATTAAGATGCAGAGAGCAAGGAGCCCTGGTGTAATTACAAGCTACAGCCACAATAAGGTACTCAAATGCCAAAGCCCTCTTTTTTCAAATGAGATTTTGCTGAAAGACTCTCAATAAATTTGAGTCAAGTTCTGTTCATTGTAATTATACAGTCCCAGATAGAAGAAAGCCCAAAGTGACTGTTTGCCCTGAACCAGCCCATGTGGAGGGCCAGACACAGCCTGCAGAGTTTATTCTCCCTGTGTGTGTGTGATGCAGGCTCTCTTCACTGCTCCTCCTCTTCCTACATTCTTGTAGAACTCAAGAACTTGGGGATGACTGTAATTTGCCATCATCTCCATGACTCCTCAAGTGTACTCCAAATGAAGCACCTTCTCTGCTCTTGTGTCTCCCTGCTTGCATGCTGACTGCTGCCAGACCTCATGTTTGATTCATCTGCCTGCAATTTCTTCAAAGCAAAGAATTGATGGGCCAATTTTGCGAGAAGGTTGAGCAAAACTTACAATAACGCATCACTAAATAGCTTGTTAGTAACTTTGTGTCAGAATCCAGAATTGCTTTCTAGTTTTGCTACAAGGGAATTACTTCAAGGTAACCTTTAAAAGTTCCTGTGTTTCTCTCACTATGTGCTCAAATTTTACATGAGCAGAATTTAGTTGCCACTTTCAGGGTGCTCTACCTGATATATCCGCACAGGCATTTTCTCTACAAAAAGTCCCTTTTTTTCTCCTTTTCGAACCAGCTTAGTCAAGATGGAGAGACGGTCACTGTTAGGCCTGTGGGGTCGAGGTGATGACTGGGGTGAAATTTCTGGTGAAGAAGGAGCAGATCTGAAATATAAACAAGCTGAAGGTGAATAATGAAATTCTACAACAATCTACACTTTAGGTATAAAATACCAGTGCAGCCAGAGTGATCTTAAGGCAAATTTGATGACAGCCTGAATATTTCTTGAGGCTGTCAGTCAGCTTGAACTTGCTGCCAGAGTAGTAGTAGACAAGCAGCCTAAAAACCAACCCAAAACAACAGAAGGGTCAATATATTGCTTTGCTGGACAGGAACTATGCAATTCTTAGTTGTGGGGAGAGGTGTAGTGATCAACATGAGAGAAACCTTTATGGATACAAGAAGAACTTACAAGGAGAGGTCCTCAGCTTCCTGACGCACGACACTCACTCGGCTTTTCTTTGGTAAGACAGGAGAGTTCTGGTCAGACACTCTCTGGTAGAACAGCATGTAGGCATTCCAGTAGCGCCGGCGCACGTCAGGGTAGGGGTTTGCTGTGGGGAAAAAACACAGTCCATGAAGGCCCTTGAAGGTTTAGTACCTTTCCCATTCCTATATGGAAGCAAAACTGGGGGTACAAGTCATGTGAACTGCAGCAGTAGAAGTCTGTCAGATCAAAACATCAGTCTGTGTCACTGACAAAAACTGTCTGAATTATGAAACAGGTGAATACAGGAAATGAATCTGGAATAAATTCCTTAAAGTGGTGAAAAGTTCAACAATATGATGCCACACCGTGTTCTATGCAGTCATTCTCACTAGCCTAAAATAAGAGCTGTTTTGTGTTTGGTTGGGGTTTGTTTTACACTGTTTTAACAAGTGCTATTCTGCTTTACAATCTCTGCTCTTAAGCCTACAAAGTGCTGGACAACAGTGAATATGGTTCAATTCATATTAGGCCATAAACAAACTGTTATGCCCTTCAGTAAAGGGAAGGCTTTAGGGAAAAAGTGCTTCAGAAGGATTATTAGCACAAGTAACTCAAAGTACCTATAATGGACTAAGCTCTACTGCTGCTGAAATCAGGATGAAATATGAAACTATTGTAAATCAGTCTGTACTTCTGCTTACATTGATCGTAGACTTTAGGTCTATACTCTCCACCAAAACATTCATATTCCAAGGTTTCGTCAGTCAAATCAAATTCTTCAACAACAGTGTCATTAAATTTATACCACTTTCCTTTTCCACATCCTCTGTGATCAAAACAGAACATAAACACAAGAGAAACAAAGTTACTTGATTGTCTCAGTAAAAAAACAAACCACTCTGAATATCCTAGAGGTGACAAGCCTGAACGCACATTTGTTTTGACAGTAAGAGGAAAGCTTAGTTCAATTGATGTCAAAGTTGCATTTAAAAAAATAGCTTTGATTAAAACTATGAAAACTGTTCAGCCTGCAACTCAGTGTCACAGGAAGCCCTCAAACTGCAACACAAGGCACATAAGAATTAATTAGAATTTTGTACTATGATGTCCCATATTATTGTATCATTGCCTCATGATAGGTGTTCAGAAAGGGAAGAGTGGCTCCAGTAGAGCTCTGGATGGCTCCATGTACCTTTCCAGAACAAGAAGTCTTTAGACAGCTCTCAAACCTCCCACATGAACCTTCTTGCCCATTACCTCCTGTCCTTGATGAAGGAGTAGTAGTGCCCTGCGTGTGCCTGGCCGCTGTGGACAATCACACCGACGAGCTCGTAGTTTTCCGTAGGAGCAACTTTCTTCCTTGGGGAGCCTCCTCCTCCCTGGTCTGTGTTCCTGCCATTTTCCCCCACTTCTGAGGACGAGTCCTGACGAGCCATCCCCGACACAGTGTAAGGTTCCATGTTCAGCATCCAGGGAAACTGTTTGAAAAGAGATTTTGGATTAATCAAGACGTTGCAGTGCGTGCACGCTTCCTGTAATTTTATGAGAATGGTATTAATACTTCTCACACTGGGAACACCAAAGGAAAACATGGAACTTCAACTTCTTATGCTTATGACACAGAAGTTAAATAATAAACTCTCTTTAAGGAGGTTTTTTGTCTTGCTTTCTGAAAGGACCCTGAGAATGCTGCAAGCAAGGAAAAGCTCTAAGAAAAAATCACTTATTTTCTGTAGCACTACCATGTTGTAAGTGTAAGTGCATCACATACTTAAAATCTTTGTATCGAAATGTGGGGAAAAGAAGGAAAAATGAATAGGAAGAACAGGAGTGCACTACACAAAATAGTTGGGGACAGTTTTCTTACCCTTATTTGTTCATCGTATTTAATAGAACGGCCGCTCTCCCAGTCAAAGCCAAATCTCATCAGGTGAATCACCAGCAGGCTTGGTAAGACCTTAATGCAGGTGCGCTTCACTGTAGTTCTCTTAAAAAGAAACAAGAATATCACCTCTATCTGACACCCCAGGCAATCTGCAGCATCCCTCTAGAGATGCACAACAAAAACCCAGCCATGGGAAGCAGAGTGTCCATAGGACAGCTGGGATACATCTCAATAAGTCACACAATACTTTTTCATCCTGCCATCCCCCTAAATTTTTGGTTTACAACATGAGTTACAGGCATTGAACCTTTTGTCTTTAATGTAGCAAGAGTGAGCATGGCTTCCATGACCACGCTTAGAAAACATCAAACTGCACATGAACCTTCTTTCACAAAAATTAAGAATCAATACCTTTTCTTTGCACTTTTCACAGTAGTACGCATTGCTCCCTTCCAGAACCTCTCCTCTAACAAACTGATCCAGTGATATTTCCAGGCTTTGACATGAAGTCACACCAAGGTTGAGAGCCATGAAGGCTTCCTCACGCTCATACCTAAATTCAGAAGAAGAGCAGAGTAGAACTTAGCCAGCTTGCAGGAACAAGAATATGCTTAGGAAGGAATATTGCATTTGCCCCACAGCTATCACAGCTGTGATGCTCACAGGGGCTTTTGTCTACTTTCCAGTGCTACTTTGACCTACATTTTAATAGTTCTTGGAGCACATAACCTGGTAACTGATGCACTAAATGTAACATTACCTGTGAGGACAGTCCTTGCAGATCTTCTGATCGGAGAAGATTCCTTGAAAAGTATTCTTAAATATTTGGTCTCTTCCTATTTTCTGTTGGAGATGTAAAGTTAGACATCAGTTGGATATATTGCAGGGTGGAAGACCAAGAAATCAGTAGGAATTTTAAACTTCTGTGTTTATACTGTGCAGATTATAAAAGAAGTCAAATGGCTCTCTGCCTTCTTCTCTAAAGATCAAAGCAAAAAGAGAAAAAAGCTACGAAGGATATGCATATGACCTAGGAAAGAAATTGCTGAGGTTTTTACCTTGAGGTACTCATCCATTTGATCTATAAGACTGGTGAAGAACTCATAAGCATCCTGTTGCTCTCTAACATAAAGTTCCTTATTCCACATCTTGAAAATCTATATAAAGTATAAATATATGTTAAAACGTGGTTATTTCATAGCTATATCACTAAGAAAAGTATTTTTTTATATAAATTTGTTATTTTAACATATTTTGATTTTTTGAATTAGAACTTACTTTATCTCTATAAATTCTGCAATGAGAAAAGGCTGAATAAATGATTACTTTTAAAGTAGAAAAGCTAGAGATTCTAAACAAAAAGATGCAATACCTTCCAAAAGTTCTCAGGTACATAATACTGTAGCTTGCTTTCCATCAAATGACCAAAAAGAGATTGAACTTGATAGAACACATTGTCATCAGGATTGTCTGTATCATCATCAATGGAAAGCAAGGTCTGGAAGGAAAGAAATTAAATTGGTTTTTGGAAAAATCATTACTGTAAGCTGTCATGGCACACAGCACTAAAACTTATAATTTATATATTTATTGTGCATATTTATACATACACAGTTGACTTTTATTTTTACAACCTATTTACAAATGGTGCTAAGATGAGGTAGTTCAAATGAAAGTAATTCCAAAACCAGGACTTTATTGGATGCTGGACTAATTACCTCTGGGAGACCAGGCTGCATATACAGCTGCTGGAAAACAGCATTCATGTAACAAGTAGCACCACCATTCTTCAGTCCCACAAATCCAGAAATGGAGCGACTGTCCACTGGTGGAAGATACTAGAATGACAAATACATTTTTTGTCCCAATAACTTATAAAAAACGTGAGACTCCAACAATATTCTATAGCTTTCATAACCACCTTTATATTGTAGAATCACAGAATGGTTTGGGTTGGGAGGGACCTTAATGCAGTCCCACCCCCTGCCATGGACAGAGATGCTTCCACTGTCCCAGGCTGCTCCAAGCCCTGTCCAACCTGGCCTTGGACACTTCCAAGGATGGGGAAGCCACAGCTGCTCTGGGCACCCTGTGCCAGGGCCTCACCACCCTCACAGGGAAGAATTTCTTCCTAATATACAACCTAAACCTACTCTCTTTCGGTTTAAAACCACACCCCCTTGTATATGAGCTGTTAAGAACAATTTAATAGAGAACCAGGAAGTTAAATTCTGAAACTGAAAGAGCGCTGTATGTGGTCATTTAAATATTTAACACATTGCACAACACTGTTGAAAATAGCCTAAATGTAATAACAAATAAAATCCGTGATATTTAAGAAATACTTCTTTCTTACTCAGACAATTACAGACAAAGACACACTGGAGTATCTGCTTCTGAAGAAGATCCAATGGATCTGCATTTACCCTTATCTGCTTTGTGTCTTTTTAAATTGAAGACCATGGAAATCTCATGAATGAAACAACAAAGTAAACCATGCACAGGACTCCAAACCATGCTAACACAAATAAAAAAAGGCTTCTTGCTTACATCAAACTCCTTGGTGAGTGCAGGGTCACACTGGTGGTGCATAGAAAGCAGCTCCTTTGTAATTAGCTGGAGATTGGAGGGTGAGCTATCAGCCAGCATTACCAGCACTTCGTAAGCAGCTAATCTGCTGTCCGCTGTACTGCACCTGGAAAGACAACCACACCTGAGATCTACTGGCTAGATGACTCAATTATTTCTATTTCCAGAAAGCTGTATTACTCAGAACAAGCAACAATTAATGTTCTAAAGAATACTTTAAGTGATAAAACACTCCAGAGGGACTACAGAGTGCTATTTTTTTTTTTTCTTTCTTTCTTGGGGTAGGAGAATGGGGATGAATCCAATGAGAAGAGTGGCAAGAAGAACACTCCTTTAAACAAGCCTCCTTTACTGACCTGGATACACTTGCTAACATTCAGTAGCAAGGAAAAGGAGGTGCTCTAAACAAAGACACAGAATTGGTTGCAATTCTGAGGACAAACAGACAGATACTCTCCATCATGTAACACTGATGGAGACAAAACGACTTATTTACAGGGAGGGAAGCTCGGAAAGAGCTAGACCAGACAACATCCTTGCTACAAGAGATGAGCTTAGACCTGAGCTAGGCCAATACAAAACACTCCCAGCTTTTTTCAGTGATCATTCAACACAGCAGCCCTTTCTTCTGAAGGCCAAAGAAAAGGCTTTATTTACTCTAAGCAAACAAAAGAGCATGCTTGGGATGAACTGCAATGGAGCAGAACACTAAGGCAATATGAAATTCCACTCATTCCAGGGTTTCAAATGCTCCACTGGAACTTTCTTTTGGGTTTGTGGAAAGGTAGTGAGGTTATGCCTGATCTAACACCAGCTACTCAGTGCAACACAAACAATCCAGCTGCATTAGCTCAGAACTCCACAGGAGCTAATTTACACCAACCCTTTCAGATATTGTATGGCCATAACAGCTGTGACAAGAAGGAGAAAGCCCACTCTTTTTTCTCCAGTTGATCTATTCTGGGCTATATCAGCTTTCTCAGGTGCAAGGAGACTTGCTTGGTGTTAAGGTTTTTTTACAAAATGGGTAGGGAGAAGGGAAAAAGAAAGTAGTGGAACTTTTGAGATTCTCTTTTACAAGGAGCTTGGGAAGCTAACTTCCTGCTCACGTTCCAATTTAGCCAACTTCCCAAGCAGTAACGAGCTAAAGGAATATTCCTTGGACTCATGAAATCAGCATTCAGTTGTGCCTGAAGTTCATCACTGATCTAACAAAGCACAGACTTTGAAGTACAGAAATGCAAGGATACTGGGTCACACAAAAACTTCTAAAATGCTATTTGGGCACTTATGTAGGAAGTATAGAAAACTGGAGAAATGCTCCACCATTGGTATTAAATCTTGCTGTCTGTAGGATTTAATACTGACATTTGCATTCATGAGATCCAAGACAAAACTCAACATAAAAGAAGCATTTTTACTTTGGATGGAAGTCTTGCTGACTGATTGCAGCACTGCCTGCTGGGGAATGGCTATTCAGGATAATCCTGGAGGCTCGGAACAGGAAATCATCCAACAATGGCTTAATCAAAGATGAACCTGAAACACAGCAATCCACATCTACTGTTAAATACTTGTATTGTCACTGTGAATGCCAAAAGGTGTTCCACAACAACAAAATCACTGCATAGCACCATATCAACAAATAGTTTATCAAATGTTAAAGGGACCACCAAAATCAGTCCTTATAGCTCTGGATCACTTCTACTGACGTCTTCACATGTGCTGTCCAGTCATGTATTAATGCAGAATTCACACTGGTCTAGTCAATTTAAAGAGGAATACTTACCAACCATTTCCTTCTCTGCCCCACAAAGTGAGAGGAGAGTCTTGATGAGCCTCAAGTGTCCTGCTAAGAGGATGTTATCAGCCTCACTGGTCTCGCACTCCGCCGTACGGTTGGGCTCGAAATTGTCGAGCCAGGTGATCTCATCTTCTAACATGGCAGCTGGGCTTATCTTCAGCTGCTCCATTTCTGATGCTGCAAGAAAAATAAAAGGGAACACAGAAAAAATGAGCAGCTTTGGAAATGTAGAATATAAGTACAAAGAATTTCAAACAGTTTGGTAATGGTTTTTCCCCCCCAAGTAAATCCCTTTCACCAAGGAACTCAGTTCACTTTCCAGAAGGAATGAGCTGCCTTGCAGCTACCCAATGCCAAGAACAGACCATGCCAGGCACTAGTACAGGACAGTCAGCACACTGGCAGGTCACTCAGAATTCAAGGTGTAATAATTCCTCTGTGAAGGCAATTCTACATCTTTTCTACAGAAGGAGACGAGCTTGGAAGCTGCCATCAGAATGACTGAATCAGGTGTCTGCACATACTTACATGTCAGGTCATCCAGTAACTGACATCTCAGGTCAAAATATTCTGTACACTGGGACAAAAGTCTGAAACAGGTGTAAAAAGAAGAAAGGTATACTTAAAATCATAAACTTTGCTCTAAGCAGTTGTCTTTAAAGTCTGTGTGCTCTGTCCATCTAACCCAAAGCAGCATAACCATCTAGGTGTGCTTCTGCATGCTGCAGCTTTAAAAAAAATTCCTTCCCAACAGCTCCTTCTGAATGTTAGGAATCATATTGAATTCTGATTTCTTCCCTTGCCTCATAGCAATTCTAATCAGTTATCAGTTGGCAACAAAACAACAACATGCTTTAACTTCTCAGTTACTTCTCTAGAAGTGCAGAATGTCTACTTCCAACACTTGGCAAGTGCTAATCCCTTCTTCCTCAGAGCTTCCACAGTGCCACTTATTTCAAAACGTGTCAGATTTGCTTCCTCAATAAACACACATCTGAGTTACCTCTGGTTGATTCCTCTCATGATGCTGGTTGGTGACCAAAGAGGCAGCTGGGCCCCAAGAACAACGCTCAGGAGGAACTGGTTTGGCTTTTGTAC
This sequence comes from Corvus hawaiiensis, assembly GCF_020740725.1. Taxonomy (NCBI): domain Eukaryota; kingdom Metazoa; phylum Chordata; class Aves; order Passeriformes; family Corvidae; genus Corvus; species Corvus hawaiiensis. The sequence goes on from NC_063221.1 coordinate 28,596,952, forward strand.
ATCTGGGTGAGCTGATGTGTCTGTCTGGCTAAGGGTGTACAACTGGTCGCAGGCAACGCGACGAATCTGAAACAGTGTCATTGTCAAGCACCAGCAGTTACTCAAAGGTTGAAAAAATCCCCACACTTCTGTAATGTTAGAAATCTCACAGAGAAAATGGACACTGAAATGGTGCAAACCAGGCTATTAGCTCTGCACCCACCAGCCAGGGTTCCTAGAAATTTAACAAACCCTGTCCATCCCTGAGTGAAAACCTCTGATAAACATAAATTATAAATTCAGATCGAGAGGAAAGATGCAATGCCTTCATGCAAAATAGATGACACATGATGAAATGAAGTGAGCATAAAAATCTCTAGATTTTAGATTATCCAGGGTAATCTTAAATTGGAAAGAATGATTTTTGGAGGGTTCCAGCACTTGGAATAAATTTTCAGAAGTTCAGAAGAGTCCATTAAATTTTACCCAAATCAAAGTTACTTGAAACTTTCCCTGAAATACTAGTTTTACAGAATTTGTGTCACCAAAATGAGACTATTTTCTTTAGACTAGTCACAGCACAATCCTGTGCATCTCATGGAAACCTAGAAAATGTAATACTACAGCATTTTCTATCAATCCATCACCAGATACTGAGATTACTAAAAATTTCAGAGGTTACTTATTCAAACATTAAACTGTGGGAATACTTGCAATAAAAAAATTTATGTTCAGACCATATGAAATTATCAAAACACACGCATTTCAGAAGGAGCATTTCGGAAGTTTTCAGAGGAAGACCCTCACCTCAGCACTTGGTGATCCAAGCAGAATATCAATGATGAAATCAGCAACACAAGGCAAATTGTAAAAAGATCCTGGAACAGAAAAGTACCAGGCTATCTTATTAAAAATAGTATTTTAAAATAAGTCAGTTACAGTCTTGCAGTAAAATACCACAGCACCTAGAGGACATCAGTACAGAAAAGCAGTAAAGGCTATTTCCTGATCTCCTTCCCTCACCAGAGGCTGCCACCACAATATAACAGCATTCTCCTTGCCTTCCTGCACCACTGTTTACACCTCCTGTACACAAAGACTCAAGTACTAAACACGAGCTATGCAAACAGCAGCACTTACAGAATTACATACTTCAAAGGCAGTGCAAATATTTATATTCTGGCAGTAAGTCAGCTTTCCCAAAACATTTCACTAAGGCACAGCACTGCATGCCTTATTTCAGTCCTGGAAAAAAAAATCCCTGTAATTTTAAATGAAATATTGTGTTTTTAGCTTGAGCTGTCTCAGCTAACAAAGCTACAAGCTTCTCACTATTTTTTTTTACTTGACTGTATCCATAAGCCTCCTCCCACCTGGCTTATACTCCAAATAGTGAATAATCCAATTTTTTTCCATACCTAGCTGCTGACTACGTAGCTGAAGGCAGGTTACTAAGAGAGACAAGGCTTCCCCAGCAATGAGAGCATCTTTGGTGGACACAGACTGCTGCCTCACGCAGATCCCAGCGTGCAGCGCCGTGGGCTCCCCTTCGCTTCCTGAACTGCAGTTACTTCCTGCATTAAAAAAAACCAAACAACTGCTGTAATTCATTAATTCTTTTTCTGATATTTTCAGCTTTTGGTCAGTTCTCTGCAATTTGAAAACTTCTCTGAATGCCCGATGAATGTACATAAATTTGCTCAGATTTTTTGTAATTTAATCATATAATCTCCCAAGCTGGAAGAGACCCAAGAGGATGAACATCCAAGGAATTCAGCTTCAAGCTCCTAAAGTGTTCAATTAAGATTAAACCAAACGCTTTTAGATTGGTTTAGGGACACAGTTAACCCACCTGAGCTGCTAAGTCTGTTTCTAATCCCAGCAGGGATGAGACTGTTGCTCTCTTTGATGGGCTGACTACTTCCCACGAGGTCCAGGCGTCCCGCAGCAGCGGCCCACGAGAGGCGCATGAAACAAGCCACTGTGGAGGTGAAATCGTTCACCTCCATGGTCTGGAGGAACAAGAACCAGCAGTTACTTCTGTGTTATTCAACAATCTTTGTTAATCTCAGCGATAAGAGGAATGTATCTTTTGGATCACGTCAAATTGACATTTACATTTGTTTTCCTCTCTCTTCTCTACACAGGTTCAAGGCTTTGAGAGTCTTTTTGTTCCCAATGAGAGATTAGTACTGCTACCTTAGGAGAAGTAATTAATTTTTAAATTCTCCATGAGGGTAGACACCCTTTTCACCTATCTGGAGTCAGGCATGCTGATTTCAGTCATTCAATCCATTTGGGAAGCACTGCCCAACAGCCTAACACAGCATACTTGTCACATTAGCTATGAAGTTTCTTTCAACTAGACTCAATGGGTTTTCAAATAACATTTTCTTAAGGTACTGAAACTCAAAAATTTCCTTTTTCTCCACAGTACCATCAAGCAAATTTAATTTTTAATGAAATTTTTTTTGAAAAAAAACCCAAAAACCAAACTCATCCAATTCTAATTCAAAGTATCATGGATTATAAAGCCGCAAGTTCAAACAGGAACTTTATCTTTTCAATTCACAGAAAATTAGGAAGAAAAAGATCTTAAGACTTAAGCATGACTGAAGATAAATCACAAGTAAGATTTCTGTATACATCTACTTCTTGTAAGCACTTTTGGGGTACTGCTTCCCTTGGTAGTGCCAAAATAATTTATGAGAATGTTAAAACTCAGTTCAAGACTGGAAAAGAGACTGATGGTCAAGATTTTCAGAGGCTTTTAAATGGAGTCAGGGCAAAAACCTGTATAAAAGACAGATTGATTAAAAATCCAGCTGCCACTGGAGATGACACTGCTACATCAAAATCATCAAACACTTCCTTACTTGTATGGCAACTCTTGCAGCTGGGATGATTTCTTCTACCCTGATGGAGGATCTGTCAGACACAGAGAGCTGGCGGTAGGAGGACTTCTCAGGAGTTCCACAGATGGACATCTGCCTGCTGGCCTGCCGGCTCACGTTGCGGAAGGGCCGTGAGGACAGAGCTTCCACCCCATCCTTAATGAAATCCTCATCCAGCAGGGTGGGCATTGTCTGGCCAACCAGCAAGAACCTACATTCACAGAGCAAAAACATCAGGCTTGTATTTGAACACTCACAGAGTGAATGAAACGTAACTCAAAGTACCAATTAATCTTAAATGCTAAAAGCTGCACGATAAAAGCCAACAAAGCAGCACTTTCTCTAATGAAGAGCAATTACATACCTTGCAAGTTGCAGGCAGATGGAATAGACTCCTTGTCTTGTCTCATAGTCTACCTCTGATGGGATGGAATCTCTCTGCATCACATTCACCACCAAACTTAAAAACAAATCAACAAGACAGACTCTGTTTGGAAATGTTTCACATTAGGAGAGCTGGAATTAATTTGTCTCTATCCTTCCTTCCTCCTATTCACTCAGCTGAGTCCCAGTTCAAACTGACTTCTTTGGAGGCCAACATCCTCATTTTCCCCTTTTCTATCTACAGATGGAAGCTTTCTGCTCCTGCTGGAAAATGCTTCAGGATCTCTTGGGCAGAGAAGTGCCACCGATAGAATTACTAAGAGCAAAGTATACTTGATAAATCTCACATAATCAGCATTGTCAGGTCCTCCAAACTACTCACATTGTGCCTCAACTCTTATCTGAAGGGTCTGGATTTTCAAGGCTGTAATTACAAATTTAATTTGGTTCTCCCTGCATGATCTATACTTTGACTGCTTAAAATGTCCACTGGTGTCTACACAGGGGAGTGCAATGTACACACTTGAACCTAAACACTTAAATGTCACCAAACCATCCAAATATAATCCCAACTTTAGTAAAAGCTACACTTCACAAGCTTACTTGTGCCTGATTTGATTTTGAGGTTTAACAGCATGTTACATATGACAGCTACAGCTGGTACAGTGTAAAACAGCCTTTACAGTGGTAAAACAGCCTTGGGTGGATTTTTTTCTCTGAAAAAGAAGCTGACAGGTGTATTAGTGTGCTACAGTGTGGAAATGGGAAACCACACAACTGCTAACTAAATGAAGTGCTACAAATTGAGTCAAGGTTTTGAAATCTAACCTCAAACCTCCTGCTCTGAGGAAGTTTTCACAGAAAGACTTGGCACAGTTTCTTGCCATTTCATCATCTGCAGTTGGCATCAGCTTGGAGCTCAGCACCTACAATAAATGAATAAATAAGCAGATGTAAACCACCACCCCTCAGTGTTTTTTTGTGTTGAAGTTTGAGAGTGTAACAGAAAAAAAATCACTACAAATGAAGCTATTAATAATACACTTACACAAAGCTGTAGTCAGTAAAGAGAAATCAGATCTATCCAATAAATCTCAAATATTCAGTACATCGATGGCAATTACAGATGTTTATTCTGAACCAAAGGGCATTTTGATCTCATTGCAGTTTACAGGTTAAGGGAAAGGATGAAGTACGTGGAATGTCATCTTCTGGTTCACTTGGTGCTCCTTATTAACCCAAATTATCCTTGCTTCCAGATTTTCAATCAACAGTATCCCACAAAACACCCTACATATGGCTTACTTACTGATTCACACCTTCTGAAATATAATTGTATTGCTATCATTCTGGTGTTCCTTTGTAAAAGATGGCTCAGGTAATTCTAGATGCCTTATGATCACCACCACTCTGTCATTCCCCTCCTGTTTTAAATCAGCACTAAACTTCAGAGTGGAAATCTCAGAAACATGGCCAGAAGGAAGTCTGTGGTCTCTGTGGGTCAGTTCTCATTTATGTTCATAATCCGTTTCACTTCACATAAAAAAACCCCAACACCCAAACAAACAAACAAACAAACCAGAAAAAAAACCCCACAAAAACCCCAAAACCATCAACCAAACAAACCCCAGCCCCTCCCAAAACCCCAGAAAACCCCCCAGATATTATTTACTTTCTTGAAAAGTCTCTTTGAAAGCCAACAATGCTGCAAACAAAATACATCTCTTCCAGGTTCACAGGTCAGAAGAATGTTTTACAGAGTTCCAGGCATGAAATCTTATCACCCCCTGGACATCTGCAACATTCAATTTTCATCTCTTTCCTATGTTCCGCAAATTTCCTGTGCACATTTTTTTCAGAAAGCAGTTCAGACTGGTTCCCACATTTTCAACAGATCACCAGCTGAGGGGATAAAAAAGTACATATTCCTTTTCCTGACAGAAACCATCTTCCAATGGGCTTGACTGGAGTTGAGGAATGAGTCCACTCATATAATCTACACATCTAATCCAATTTATTACTTCTCATCCCTTGCCAGAAAAGCAAGCAATTTCTGACTTGCTTTTATTACTATTTTCTCTGGCACAAAAGCAGCAGATAACAGTCCCATCCTACTGCAATATAACCTGTCAGTTCAACAAGACACCCTAAACGTTTACATTTGCTTTGAGTTGTAGAACTTGTCAACATATTCCAAAGACATAATCAAGTATCTTTCACTCCAGCTGTACAGAAAAGGGGGGAATCCTAAGGCAGGAGTGTGATGACAGTGTAGGAAGATGAAGAGCTAACATTAGACTGTAGAAACCTAAAGGGAAGCAACTACAAGACAATTCCTACAGTGATCTTTGCACACACCATGAAGGAAAGAGTAACTCTGTCTAATGTTCTGGAAGCAGTTGGCAATCGGTCCTTCAACCTCAAGTTGTTCAAACCACATTTGTAATGGGCCCTTAGAAACAGCAGGACTTGCAAGTAGAACCAAACACTGTCCAGCTTTCAGTGTGCAGGTTACAGTGTCCTACAAATGACACCAGCTGAACTCCTGTACTCCTTAAAATCCATTTACTGAACTCTAGGAAAGAATCTTTACATGGTCCAATCCAGCATTTTGGCTAAAGCATTTAGGAGATGCTTCGGGGTTAAAAAATTCTATGTACTCCACTCTACCTGTGCAGCCAAAACAGGCCAGAGGCCTCTTGGTGAAAGCCCTGCATGTTTGGATAGTGAAAATTCTTCCCAGCTGAATGCTTTGTAAAAATACTCCTCCATAGACAGAAAATAGGAGCACAGCACAGAAGTTTCTGACAGCACAGAAGTTTCTGACCAATTTAATCAAGCAAAACTAATTCAACTTAAAATAGCTCCCATTAATTGCTAAGTGCCAACTGGTTTTTAATACATATTTTTTATATATACACACACTAAAAATTGCATATCCAGAGACCTAGAGATTCAAGCAGGAATTTTACCTAAACAGTAAGACTTTGATGTTTTTTTTGGTCCTCTCCACTTACTTCAGAACACTCCTTCCACCTTGCAAATCACATAAAGATGGGCCTGGTTTCTCAGTAAAGTCTCTGAAGGGGAACTTTCTGTCTCTTTCATTCTGTGTAAGATTTATCACACGCATAAAAGCAGACAGTGTCATGACATTTGCATTATGACCCCATCACAGTGGACTCCTGCCCAAAAAAACTTAAAAATACTTAAATCTTTGTGCTCAGAAACACCGAAAGAAGCAAATTTGTTTTCTTACCTCTAAATTGTAGAGCACTCTGAAGGTGGACATGCCTGGAGCAAAAGATCTGAAAAGACTTTCTAGTATTGAACTGGCACTGGGCTGATGTTGGTGTTTTGAAGACAAGGATGGGGATTTTGAGGACTGAGAACTGGATTCTGAAAGCAGTGTTTTCTAGGAGGAAAAAGCCACAAAAGAAATATTTTGAGATTCCTGTGTTTTGCTGTAATTGGGAATACATTTCTTATAACCCCTGTAATAACCCTCTCACCTCTGGCTGCTTGGAAATAAGTCAATAATGAACATTGACTTAACATGAACCTTATTTTGCAGTAGTTTCAAACGCTCTGTTATTATAATCTGACAGGGAATTTAAGAAACCTGATAGTAAAATCCTCTTGGTGTAGCTCACCATGATCAATTATTTAACCCATACCTTCCTTCCCAGGGAATCAAGCTGATCAAGAGCCTCCTGAATAGCTGGGTCAGTGGGAATCAGGAGCAGAAGTTTCCTCACTCGCAGTGTTATCCTGAAAAGAAATCAGAAGTTATTTGCACAAAATGGGCTCAGCCACACTAGCCTGGTGGATGCTTGCACACAGTGGAGTGAGTACTCAAACTGGGCACTGGGAGCAGTTCTTCAACATCTAGCAACCATTTAATTTGCTTACCTTGGCTCCTCCAGGTTGGCAAGCTGGTAAAGCATATCAAACACATTACACACGAGAGCCATGACTACTCCAGGGAGGGATTTCTCCTGAGAATTAAGCAGAAATACAAAGGTCTTTTCCTCCCTTCTCTGTTACAGGTAAATTTAACAGAGCTCTTCACTGAAGCAAATGGCCCAGATGCCAACCTGGCCCACAGAAGTCCCAGCTACTTTCTAGGCTGAGACAACATTTAAATTTTTACATTATTCCATTTCCCCTTTAACAGTCAATTTTTGAAGTCAGCTGTTATGACAAGTAAAATACAAAGCAGACCAGGAGTGATCTGAACATGCCAGTTGATGCTTCTTAGTTTATTTTCATAGTGCAGCTTTATTAGTAATGAAAATGCAGAATTCTCTACCCTCAAAAAATACATAAATTAAACCAGATGGGTCCTGTTTGTTTAAAAGACCCTGCAGAGATGAATAAACACCGAGCAGGCTACCACAGGTGAGAGAGTACAGATTATAAAGTCCAACCTGCATGCACAAGGCAGTTGTGTATTTAGATGATTCGTTTCAATTGCAGTTTGAAAGCAAAACCAGATTACTAAAGATTGGATGATCTTACTGGAGCTCCTACTCTCTCCCCCAACTATCCCTGCTTCAGGAAAAATCTGAGGGAAGGCTTCAGGTCATATTATGCTGTACCTGTTCCATTGCATACGAGGAACTAAATACACTGCTGCTGTTGCTGGAACTGGTTGAGGAATCTGCAGAGCTCCCTGATGGAGTCCCACTTCCCGATGTTTTTACTGTAAGGATTTGTTCATCAGAGAAGCCCAGCTGGTGGAGTAGCTTCTGATCTTTGTTTACTGTTAGCTGCAAGAAAATATTTATCCTTTAGTTCTGGAAGAGACTCAATTTCATAAAGAATAGGAATTCTTTGTAGTTAACATACCAGGCTGTCATTGGCAAATATCTGTATGTTATCCACAGGTGAATTCAACATCTTTGCTATCTTCCACCTGACACTTCCTGCAGTTTCATTGCTATGAGCCTGTGAAATTAAACAACACTGGTTCAGTAAGTCTGCTCGAGCAGTAAATGCCAAGAAAAATTAAAGTCTTCCAAAAAGTCTTCCTGCACAGGGTGGCAAAAGTATTGCCCATAAGAGTGACAGGGCAGGGCAGCAGAGAAATGCTCTAACACCAACAGGACGCAAAAACCTTATTTTTTCCACCCTGGAATGATGATCAAAATACATTTGGTCCACAGGCACTTCCATATTCATATTTTTAACATTTTCAAGAAGAGTTTTCAAGCTGACTGGAGTCTTTTTAACCATCTTACTCTATTTATAAAACCCACCAAGAGTGGCTACATAACCAACAGCCCATGGCACACACAAGCTGTGCACACCTACCTCTATGGTGAAGGTATCTTTGGTAGACTCATATGTAACATTAAGGGTTAAAAGATGTCCATGGAAAGAGGCACCATGAGGTAGAATAGTTCGGGGAACAGAGTAAAGGTCCTGCAGGAAGAGAAGGATGACAGTAAATACCACCCTTGAAAACGAAGACATTTCTGGGATGGTTGGTAACTAGGGTTGCATGTTAAAATAACTTTTACTGTTTTTAATAAGGTGAAAGTTGTGTTCTTAGCCTTGCCTAGAAGGAAATACACATCTTACCTCTATTGTTATCACGTAACGCTCTGCCAACAGCAGCAGTCTCTCAATTATTACAAGTTTAGTTGACCTAAAGATAAACATTGAGAACAAGAGTAACTTGTCTCGCACATTCATTTCCAACGCCCACGGGTAACTACCATGAATTGTCTGGTTTTGAAGGTACCTTCTTAAACTTGGAGTTAATTCAGCAAAAATGAACTAGGAAAACAGCCCAAGAGGCTTGTGTTGTACTGCTTGAGATGTTGCCAGCTTCAGAGGAAGCTCCATGTTTCTAAAGGTCCCTCCCCATGCTCCTGTATTTAAGTTACTCGTATTCAGGTATGACTAAGTAGGCTCGAGGTTAAAAACCCATCCTTTTCTCTCCTAATTTAAAAAGAACCAAAACCAAGCTCCATTGCCCCAGAAATACTATGTGATTAATATGCTGGTAATAAAAATAAACCTGTGGGTGTTTTTGCTTTGTTTTGGTTTTTTTTGGTTGGTTGGTTTTGGTTTTTGTGGGGTTGGAGGCAGGGTGGTTTTTTGGTTTTGATTAGTTGTTTTGGGGTTTTTTTGGTTTTGATTAGTTGTTTGGGGCTTTTTTGTTTTTTTTTTTTATTTTTACTTGGCTTTGGTTTACTTTGTTTCGTTGGGTTTTTTTTTTTTTATTTAAACAGAGGTTTTTCCAAATCTCTGGAACCCCTATTACATAGCAATTGGAATATTCAGTTGAGAAACCACCACAATATACAACTACCCATTACTGAGAATTTTAATTAGCACTCGAAATCTCGTGGAAAGCAGCTGGGAGCAAATTATTCCTTGATATTGATTCCTTGAGAGGCTGGCCTACCTGTAAGGAGACTGAACTGATGTTGCCACTGTAGGCATAGCAGTTGCTGTAAGCATTTTTGTAGCTCTTGTAACAGCGTGTGTTAGTGTTGGACCGCCGAGTGCAGAGCTGGCTGCCTGCAACAGAGCAGAGCAAGGGCTGCTTTACAGGGACAGTCAGGATGTCCTGGAAAGCTCAGAGGACAAAAAATATTCGTGGAAAGAATTTTTTTTAAAAAAATGGAATTAGCATAGACAATTATTCTAAGATACAGAGCCAAAGGGATGTAGGTACAAGAATAATTAAAATTTGCCCTTTACCTCTAATCGTGTGTAGCAATCAGCAATGAATTTCTTGTGCAGTGATACTGAATCCTGAAGACAAAATGTACAAATTAATTACAACTTAAACTAATATCATGGGAAATACTCATAAACTACCTAGAACCCAACAAATTAAACAGCTGAACATGCAGAGTATCAAGACTCTATGAATGTCAAAGCACATTTATGTACAAATATATGCCTACCTTTTTCAATCTAGGAGTTAGATTAATATAGCTGTAATTTATTATCAGTTGTATAGCTTCATTGGCAATTTCTTCATCTGGTGACTCCATTGCAATCTTCCAAATGAAATCCATTCCTATTAATTCCAGTTTTTCTACGCTCTACACAAGAAAGAACAACAGTAAAACATGACTGGATTTCTTACACAACAGTGAGTTGAACCACAGGGACAAAACTGTCTTACATCTTGTTGGAAAAGCACCTTTTGATTAAAACTTAAAAATTTTCTTTCCCATCCAACATGCTGCCAAACTTTGGCATAGTGTTAAATTAAACCAACTGCTGCACATCTGTGTATTTATACAAGAAAAAAATATTGTTTACTAGTGGAAAAACACATTCCAAAGAACAATTCCAAATCTCAGTCAAGCCAACTGAAAAATTAAAAAATTTAAAAGCATGGAGAAATTTAATCTAGAATGGAATTTGTTTCAAAAAAGTCAACATGGTAACTAACCACACAATTAATCATCACAAAACATGCTATGATCCTTGGCAAAAAATTCTGCATTTGAAGTAAGTTCTCTGTGATAAAGATCTAAAACGCCTATGGAAAACTACTTAACATATAACCATTAATTTAACAAAACCATTGAAGGATCAGAGTTAAAAATTATAGTAGGTTAGAATTTATGTGATAAGCCTAACTCCCATGCAAAGAAGAAAAGTAAAAAATAATTTAAAAACTACTTTCCCTGCTAGGGAGAAGGAAAAATTGCATACTAGAATTCATGATTACTTAAAAAAATAGCTCAGTCATTCCTCCTGCAAAGTTTTACAAACTACAAACCAGCTTCCAGCTACCAATTGCTGAATTTTAAATGTTGAAATTGACTCTCCAAGTTTTCGCTTCAGAATTTAACAGTGCTAATGCTACAAGGACAATCTGCACATTTATACAAACACGACCATGTCAAACAGCTGCTACACAATCCTCATTTCACCTCCTCCTGTCCCTAAGAGGCCACAGGGAGGACACAAGAACTTGCCAGAACACACTCACCAGCTGAGTTCCTTGCCTCTTCAGGCGATGGTCACACAGGTTCACATTTTCAAAGAAAGTCTTAAATAAACTAAAACCTGTAAGTGAAAAAAAAAGGTGCAGATTTTTTATTCAAGTCAGGTTTAGTTTCTATGCTTTTTTAAAAAAATGAAGACACCAAATACAGGGGACAAACTTTTCCTTCTACAGCTAATAAAAACCAAAATGATAGAAAAAGACTCCATTATTATATTGATTTATAGAACTGGTTAGATGTTTGATTTGAAGGCTTTGGAAGCAAATTTCTGCTATATATTTCAACCCCAAATCTGTTCACCAAAGCCACTTTCTTACCATTCATAGTAATTTCATATGATTCCAGTTTAAGAATTTTCTCTTTGAAGAGCTGTTGCTGTACATCACTCTCCAGATCATGCTGCCCTTTTGTAAACCACTCAAAGCACATCTGTGAATGAAAGGCAGATATATTTTTTACCCCACTGTCACATCAAATATTTTAGTTTTATACAGCAAACTATGTCAGACACCACAGTAACTCATCTTGTAGAGGTTTCATCTACAGCAAGAGGTTCAAAATCTCATCTCCTGGTAACCTCACATGTTATAGAGATTGCATTGCAGCTTTAGGGTACTTCATAGTCACTTTCCACACAAATAATGCTGAATGTCTCTTGTGACTGCACCAACCTCCACGTACCCCTTTTCAAACCAGCATCTCCAACTAATCTCCCAGCCAACATCCCTCTTCCAGTCAAATTTAATGTTAAAAGAGCATCCTGGCCATAAGTGAACCCCTCTGCTGCTCTAGCCTACACAAAGCATAAAATGCATGACAAGTTTGTGTTTGCTACTCATACTCCACATGTCTCAACAAACACACATGCTGCTCATGATCCATTAAAATTCCTTCTGCAACCACAGAAACCGACTTTTCAAGTTTTTCTTACCTCTCGATCCAACTCACAAACGTCTTGGCCAGTTACAAGGCATTCCCAGATCTCCCTGGCACGATTCCAGCCCAAATAAAGGGTGGCTTCTTGCAGAAAAAATGCCAAAAATTTTAGATGTGCCTCCAAATACTGAGAAAGAGGAAACAAAAACTCAAGCTTAAGACTCTTCTTTCTGAAACAAGAACTCTGAGCATTCATTTCTTTTTTTTTTGCAAATTTAGTTGTCAAACAGTACACTTTAAAAAGCCTGGAAACAAAAACTGTTTGTGAGATTTATTTTTATTTTAAACATACTTTGTGGCTACCTTTCTAAAAACAAACAAACAAACAAATCCCCTTGGATTTGCTCTTACTTTGCTGGTGGGGATATTATTTGACACTAAGTCAAAAGTAGCATGGAAAAAATGATTATCAAAGCACTAGCAACAAACTGCTATTTGCGTGTGTGGCTTCTATGTGCTAATTAGCAAATCTGTTTCAGGTATTAAGAGCTTCACAACACATTCAAGGGATTCACCTCTACCAGGAACTGAAGCTGGTGAAGAAGCTGGAACAGGCTTGGAGACAACAGATCCTAGGATGGGGAGATCTAGCTCTCCACCAGGTAAAGACTTGGCTAAGGAACTGTCATGTTTGCACAGCTTTCCTCTGTATAATAACAAGGCTACAACAAGCCTTCCTAGATAAATATTAGAGCTATTTATAAATAAAAAACTAGAGTAATTATTCACCAGTGAATTTCAAAAATGAAACAACAAGGTAAAGAAATTTGGTACCTCCCGGTAAGTATATCGGCCATCCACCAGCGTTGCTCCAACTAGCCCTCCTGGGCCTGCCACAGATGCAGCCAAACGGTGACAGGATATCAAGCTTCCTGTCACCAACTTCACTATTTCAAAGTTCTTCTTTAAATCTTGAATAATGCTCTTGGCAATAAAATAAAAAAAGAGAAAAGATGTTTTTAAAATAATAGATAAACAGGGATGTGCATACAGCAGTCTGCTCTTCTACAGACATGCATCAGAAGGAGTCATGTTCCCCCCTCAGTCAGCTGTTCCCCTTCCAAGCACCCAACCCCCCTGATGTTTGTGTTTTCAGTATGTGCTGAAAGACACGTTCTGCAGATTGCAAAGTCCCACACCTCCACACAGCCACTCTACAGCACACATGATTGCTGGTAGTTCAGTCTGTTTTCCAAGAGTCAATGTCAATTCAATTACAAAGCAGTTGGTCTAAACATTAGCCATTGTTCATTTCTTAACACAAACATGCTTGTTAATTATTCTACAAAAAGCTGAGAATAAAATAAATTAGTCCTGACACAGCAAACAGATTTATATGTACACACACACACACACTCACAAAGGGACAGCACAGCACCTCTACTCCAACAGTTTATGCTACACCGCTAAACTACTTTTAGAATTGTTTATTAGCTAATTTTTTTTTTTTTTTTTTAATTCAAACTTCCATGTTTGGCAGAGCTACACAGACACAACAAAGGCTTCAAAAATCTTGTCAGCATATAGCCTTACCTTGTCTTGTTTTTGGTAAGTTTGCTTAATAAATGAACGCGTGATTTCATGGAGCTGACGCAAGGCTGGCACCACCCACACAAACTGAGGATTATTGTGCTGGGACGACTGGTAGCAGGAAAGGTAAAAACAATTACACATGTGGTACATGCTCAACAATAGATTAACTTTCCTCTCAGACTCCTGGAAGCCTAATGATATCTGATAATGCTGCTGTTCCAAAACAACAGCTATCACCTCTGCTGGCTTCAGTTACTTGCTCCTGCTCCCTTTTTGAACACACTCAAAGTGCCCTTCTTCACTTTCTACAAGAAGTCCCTTGATACAAACATTTGCCATTTTGCTATCCCTATTATCAAGCCCAAAAGTACCAGCTCCTTGCTAGAGAACATGCAAATTAAGTAGCCAAAAAGAACTCAATTGCACCAGGGAGAGATGATAACCACCACCTTCCTCAATTATGGGAGATGAAGCAGGTCTAAAAGGGTAAAAAATGGCAAATCCAGTCAAATGATGTTACTTACTGCTAAAGCAAGAGCAACAGAAGAAAGAATCTCAACTACTACTGAGGCTTAAGAGACATGAAATTTCTGATTGGTGCTGCAAGCAGCCCCCGATAGGAAGCAAAGGATACTTAAGCTGCATTTTGAAAGAGATCCTACAAAGAATAACCCTCCTACCTCATTTTTAGAACTGCTCATCACTTTTCTGGGAGGCTTCATTTTCTGTAAAGTTTGACCACACAGACCAGTACTGAGGTTGCTTGTTCAGAGAAGTGATGTCTGGTTTAAATACTGACAACACCCAAATACCACCTACACACTCAGAGAGGCTGAAGGAACCTGCCCATAACAGACAGCTCCGCACTTGAAGACTCCCTCACAAATTTGAGAAAGCTGCCTTAACATTGCATTCCCTCCCAGTTTATGTCTTTGTTTCCCTAATGAAGGGAAATAAGAACACCATGTATTTTAGAAGTCTGCTGTATGCTTACCCCAATCCCTTCTAGATTACAATTACAGCTTTTGTTAGTGTTTCCCACTGCAGCACCTCTGTAAAAGCCCTTGCCAGAATATAATTAAAAGGAATGAGATTAGGAAAGCATAAGAGGAGATCCAAAAGATAAAAACTACAACTTTCACAGACATTGAGAACCCAAAATTTGAAATCCATATTCATGAACACACAGAGAAGTGTGATCAATATCAATAGCTGACATACTATGCCTCCTGAACATCTAAAATCCTCTACAGATGCTGCAACACAGACAAAACCTGATTTATCATGAAAGAAATGAACAAAAAAAGTAGAAGTCTTTTTCTTTATTTACAGCATACTTCAGGCTGAAAAAAAAAGAAGACAGGAGCATTCCTGCAGGCCTCAAGAAAAACTGCCTGCTATGTAACGGTGCAGGAGAGAATATATGCAGTCTTTTAAGCCATGCACATCTCTGCTGCTGCCAGGAAACAGTACAGGCAGCTTTGGGAATGGCTTCTTTATGCTACAGGAAAAGAGTTAAGTATTTTACTAAAATACAAAACGACTACGATTTAAATATCGATTTGCATTTTGAGACTTAACGGTCATGCCAGAACACATGCTTTACTCAAAAAAAAAAACTAATCTAGGCTTTCACATGAAAGGGACAGTTAAAATACTGACATACCTTTACAGTGGTTCCATTTGCAAATTCTAACCTTGGGCCCATCCTGGTAGTTTCCCATAAACTGATCACTCCTTGTGCTGAAAATTTGCTTAAAACAAAGGCAAGAGACTTACTATGAGTCTCATGATCAACAAAGTGGCTCACACAAAGCCTACCCCTCTCGTGGACTCCCCAAGGTAAGAACTTACAGATGGGACACACAATTTGTGCATCTTGCAAGAAAAGGGCAACATTGAGGCTAGATAAGATTTCATTTTGGAAAAGATAAAATAATGAACCAACCCTCTTAATATCCTCTATGCATTTGATGATGTAGCTCCTTTTGATTGCCTCTTTCACTGCATAAGCATCACTGAGGATTGTCAGGTGTTCCTCCAAGGCCTGCTGGATAAGACTACACGGTAACGTTGGAAGATGAGCCAGCTCCCAAAGTACCTCCAGAACCTGGAGGAAGAAGGGCAAGGATAGTCAGGACCTAGGGAGTACAGAGACTAGCAACTCTACATTTAATAAATCAAAAATCCAAAGGAAAACCATCCACTTGCCTTGCCAGTGGTTGTTTCCACTCGTGCTTCTCGGCCGATGCGTCCGATGAGGCTCAGCAGCTTCTGCCTCACTCGGTCACTCTCTGTCTCCCAGCTCTGGACAGCAAAGAAATAATGAATAAAGCACCTCTGTCAGGCTGTTACATCCCAAGTGTACACAAAAATATAATCCACTTTTGCTTTACTGCAGGAAAATCAAAACACAAACAAGTATGTTTCCACCACAGGTATTTCCTTATTTCTGTTGGTGGAAGTTACAGCACTAATTTGCTCAACTCTTTTTCAAATACTATTAGGGATTAAATATAATAATAAAATCTCACTTCAAGTTCCTTAGGACTGGCTACCTAATGTACTTAAAATCCAAGTCAGTTAGCAATACAGTACCAGATTAGACTTCTGGGTTAACATAAAAATGAGTAGCAAAAGTGTTATTTTTAATAGCAAATTTTACTTTTATATAGAAAATATAAATGTATTTAAGGCATTTGCCTTTCAGTAGGCTGGATGCACAAGTACATCTCATCACCTCTCTTCCTAAGGAATGTAAATTCATGTGAAAACTTACCTTTTGGATTAGAACAAATAAATGATTGAGCTGATCAGAGCTAAACTTCACAGCAGCTGCAGCAATAATGGTATGTATGTTCTCAATCACAGTGGAGGATTGTCCCGACTGAAAAGGAGGAGGAAAACACAAGAAGGTAGGTCTTTAACCCAAACAAGATAGGGAAAAACCTTCATGTAAGCATTACCTTACTATTCATACTAATGAGTGA
This sequence comes from Corvus hawaiiensis, assembly GCF_020740725.1. Classification (NCBI taxonomy): domain Eukaryota; kingdom Metazoa; phylum Chordata; class Aves; order Passeriformes; family Corvidae; genus Corvus; species Corvus hawaiiensis. The sequence goes on from NC_063221.1 coordinate 28,613,653, forward strand.
GAATAGAAACTTTTGACATGTTAGAAACACAAGTTCAGAGTAAACTGTCTGTGCTCCTCATTTCCCTGGATGAGAAGTCTTTGGAAACAACTCTAAAGCAGGAAAGTACAAGTCTGCCATCACTACAGCAGCTTCAAGCTGCTGCAGTGGCAGCAATGCAAACATCACCTTTTCCATTGCTTGGTGAGGTTCACATGTGGGGTGTTGAATCTTTGGAACTCTCCCAGGCTTTACTCAAAAGTGAGCAATACAAAATCTCCTCCCACACGGATGGGAGCACCATGGTAACAACAGCCAGAGAGGGGGAGGAAGTATTGCTTTTTATTAAAGAATAAAAGCGAGGGAGCTAGAATCACATTTCAACTCTGCTAAGTGTTAAAAACTTGCTATTATGCCACACACACTGCAGAGCTGACAATGTTCAATGAGTTTAGTCTAAAATACCAACATTTGCACAGAGAAGAAAACCATTTCCTGCAGTGGAAGATTTGTTTCTGGCTAAAGTTTCCACATGTCATTTGCATAAACACTCAAACCACCTTCCCCACACAGTAATAAGCTGAATATCCTTAAAGTGAAGGCCAAAAGATGACTTGTCAGTCAATTTTATGGACATACAGGAAGGTAAATGGGAATCCCTACAGTTGGAGCCCACTCTCTTTAAAGTCACACTCTGACTTTAAATTCATACCTCCAGCCACAAACATTAATATCCTAGTTTGGTCTAGACAAACACTCCTGTCACCTGTTTCAAGCTGACAACCTCTTATGCCAAGTCAAATACTTTTGCAGTCCCTTAACACTGGTTGCTAAGAACTGAACTTCATCATAGGATTTAACAGATGTGATACAAGAAACTACCAGAACAATGGTAGTAAAGGAAGAAGGAGAGGAAGTCTTTGCATTAATTATACTGTTAAAATCTCAACACCTCCACATTGCAATAGAGATGTATAGATTACTTTAAAAAAGTCCCTTCATCAGAGTTGTTTGCTTTTGTAAGACAGTCTAAAAGCACCTGCCTAGTGTTGATTGCTTACCTGAATTCTCCAAATTTTAGTGAGCTCATCTAAGGATAATTTACTGCCCAGCAGCTCAATAATTCCCTTTATACGATCACAGTATTGTGCTTGGTCTATATTACCTGTGAAACAAAGAAAGGCAACTAAATCAATGTATTTCATTTAAACTGTAAATAAACAATATTAGATACACTAAATGAATTTAAAAGAACTAGTTTTTTTAAAAGAGAGAACAAAGCTGTCTTCATTTGGAAAGTCTGTAACAGTAAAGAAAGACAAGTCTAGCAGTACAAAGAAAAAGAACTTTTCCATGGCTTTTCCATTTTTATTTTGTTTTGCTTCATACATCTGATAGCACACCTACAGAATGTTACTACTTGGGGAGAAAAACACCTCTTTTCCCTCTTTTCTAGAGGCTAACAATATACAAACCGAGAGTAAAAAACCCCAGGTAGAGCAGAAGACATTTGCACAGATGTCAAGCAAAGGATTAGATGATAGTAACGGAATTTGCAGGATTTTACTTCATTTTGGAGACAACAAAAACCTTGAACTCTTTGGTTAATAGTGCTCATTAAAATGTACTGAAAGGAAGAGATGAGGTTTTTAAATTTAAGTCATTCAAAGCACGTGCCAAAAGGCTTTGTGAGAGTTCTTACCTTCCAGAGCAATGGACAGGACTGAATTCTCCACGAGCCAGTTCAGCAGTCGGTCTGTGTCTATGGCATTCTTCACTGACTTGGAGACAGTGCTGTCTTCTATTAATTTCGTTACCTAGAAATTGCAACATGTGAGATTTTAACAAAAAAATTCCTGCCTGCATCACACACACAACAAAATCTATTCAAAAAGGCTTATGATAAAGTGTGAATCCTGAAATATTCTGAGTACAGAAGGTGTTGGCGATTTTTCGGGTCAGTTGTTTTTGGTGGGGTGTTGGTTTTCTTGTTTGTTTTTCTGTTTTGTTTTTCAATAAGCTGTTTAAAGGCAAACTCCTAACCAGAAACACCATGTCATCAGTCTCTGATGCAGCAGAATCTCATTCTCAGTCTGACACAGAAAAGCTGGCCTGCACTGCCAGGTATTTTTCTACAGATATGCCAGAAGTAGGTTATCTCAGGCTTCTGCTTGTTACACTCAAATCAGTGTCCTATTTTTTATCCACTACTGAACTGATACAGGCTCCTCACTCTAGGGAGAAAGAGCACATTTCTGCTAAAATCTTCAAAAGCTGCACTTTTATAAATTCACCACGGATACACAGAATTTATGATTAAGAACCAAACAGCAGTGAGGTTTAACATCTCAATTTTCTCATAAATAAAGGAAAAAAGCAGAAAGGATGGACTCAAACATTACAACAACTATACAGTGGCAACTATAATAAAAAATACAATTACATAGTGCAATGACCTGATATGAGTGGACTAAGACATCAATATAGGTTTAAGTCCCATTTGGGTTTTTTTTCATTTCCTCTCAACAAAAGGAGAAAAAAGGGATATGCCACAGGATGCTCAGGATTATCCAGGAGTGAATAGTCAATGAATAGCATAGACCAGTGCTTATAAATCAATCTAAAATTGCACTTCTTAGATTCGTGCACTTCTCAAACTGTGTCTGATTGGGAGACCTTGCAGTGGCTACTAATTTTAACCACCCCTGTCATATTAACTTGGTTTGGTGTTAATTTTGAACTGAGCTTTTGCTAAGGCAACACAATTTGCAAGGAAATATTGCGCCATCTCTTTTTTTCCAGGCTGTGGTTTCAGTGGCTTATTAACAACCCATCCCATCCAAGCACAAGCTCTCGTGTGCACACAGAGACAGACAAAAAGCCAACCTACTTCTTTGAGGGAATTCATTTTTGCACTGAAGTGGGGGGATTTCAACATGCGCAGCAGAATGTCCAGCCGCAAGTCATCGACCGCCGTGACCAGGTCAGGTTGGAAGCGCATACACAGCAGTTTGATCCCAGACAAGAGCTCAGGGATACTCACCAGTCTCTGTTGGAAACAAAACAACAAGAAAGAGACAAATAGAGGCATTGGTATTTTTGCTATTCTGCTTCAGATGTCAGTGACTCACAAAGAGTAGGTTTAGTGACCAGACTGTTGAATCAAAACACAGCACCTGGTACATCTGAAAGTATTACTTGTACACTAGAAATTTTAAGGCAATAAAACCTTTGGTTAAAGCTGCAAGTTTGGTACAGTAAATTGCTCTCTTTTGGTTCAACAACCTGTGAATACCTTCCTGTTCAAAATTAACAACTTAAATCTAAGTTAAAAGCCAACACAATTTAATAGAACTGAAGGCCAAATTCAGGGTAATGCAGGAAGTAGCCACAAGTTACACAGACACTTTACCAACAACTACCAAATTCTCAAAAGCAAACAGCTAATGCAACAGTAATATGAATTTAACAGACTGCAAGACAGTAAATATCTTTGAGTCAGAGAAGTGAGCATTCAGCATGCTGCACAAGGGGACCAACAAAACCAAAAAATTGATAGCAACAGCAGTAAAATATTTTTAAAAAAGGTCATAAATCAGATATTTACCGAAAAGCATATAGAATGGAATTGGGTAAATGCATTTTCATCTATGTCATTCAGTCAGAATTTAGAACAGGCTGCATTCTTGCCAGTGAAAAGAAAGCTATTGTTCTAGTTTACACTGACAGCATTTCCAAGACAGGCAGGAAGTTCTTCCTAAATATTTAATATGTAAAACATTACCTTGTCTTTCAAGTCCTTCTCTTCTACGTTCTGTACATATTTAATCATTTTATGAATGACTGGATCCAGCATGGGCTAAAGAATGTGAGAAAAGGCATGACAATCATTTTAATGTTTCCTGAAATCAATAAAATTACTCGAAAGATGTGACTGCAGCAAAAAGGAAATACTTAGCTGAAAGCTACCATTAACCTAGAGATAAAGCAAGACCTACAACAAAGATAGAACTATCCTGGTAGCTATGTCCAGGAAAAGAAAAAGCAATTAGATTAAGAACCCATTTCAGACCACTGTACTGCAGGTTTGCACAGAGACAGACCAACAGCCCTCTAAAAATGCAGTAGTTATTAGGTGCATGTGCCTCTCTGACTCCCAGGGGATTCTAAACTACATCCTCTTCAAATAAAATCTTTCAGTCACTTAAGTCAATAGTTTTTTTTGGTGGTGAGGGCAGGTGTGAAGCCTGGAGTACGTTTGCACATACAAAGAGATCCGGTGAATTTTTTGCCTGTACCACAATTTTTGCAGTGTAAACTCTCATATCCATGTGCTTGATCTCAGCCAGGAAGTTAAACTAAAAGCAAAATCCATCCATCAGGCTGGATTCTTTTCCCACATGGTTTATACTGATGAAGCTTACTAGCGACAGTGGTAAAGCTTCTCATTGCTACAGATGTAGATACATGACTATAGATCATTGCTTGGAAAACGAGTCTGAACATTGTCTGAGCCCCTTATTCAACACCTCAATATGCTCAAAATGGTTCTTGTACTTTCTGCAACGTGAGGTTTGAAGGCTTTTCAAATTAGTCACCAGTTTCACACCAACACAGTTGGAAATGAATTTTCAGTCCTCTTATAAGTCATAACAAAGACATTTTACCTGTACTACAGAAGAGTTAAGATATTCTGCACAAACTCCAAATGGTTGAACTAATGCAGAGATTGCCTGAAAGAAAGACAGCAAGTATTTAGGTGCATATTTAAGAGATCTTTTCATAGTTAGTAACCTATAGCTTAAAAGGCAAATGAAGGTGAACAAGTATTATTTATCTCATCATACATTTCCAGTCATTTGCTACAACTGTTTTTGGTGTGCAAGTCCTTTACAACACATGGTTTAAGAAAGATTTACTCTATGGCACACAGTAGAGTATGTGCTATATATTATACATGGCATGCAGTATGTGTTATATATTTTTGTCTGAAATAAAAAATGCCTTCCCAGTTTTCACTAATCTTGGTCCTCTCATCACTCTGTTCAGTGTTCTCTGACAGATCCTGTTTCAGTCACAGAAATAAACAGACGGAAAGGAACATATCACATTTTGCTTGCTCTCTACAGCAATCAGAAGTGTGAATGCAAAATTTAAGGTTAAAGCCATATGGCAAATTTTTTTCCCAAAGCATTATGTGGGAGAAAGCTTTTGTAAATGTGTCATATACATGTCAAGATCTCTTCAATGCATGATTTTAAAGTGGTATCTATCATCAAGAAATTAAATGTATAAAGGTATTTGTTTGCCAATAAATAACATCAAAATCAGTTTCTTTTCACACTGGATCAAGAATTGTGGAACTGAGTGTGCAGCAGTGCAATCCAAGGCCCAAATTAAGTGACGTTGACCCAGATTTCCTTCCTAAGCAAGCAGTTATTAATCATTAAACAAAGTCAAGTCAAAGTTTCTGTTACAGGACTGGGATGTAAATCAAGTTTTTCCTTATTCTTCTGTCAAGCTCACATATGAACCTATCTCTATATAGAGCAGAAAACATCAATATCCCAAGAAAAAAAGTTGAATTCTCTCCAAGTGGCATGTCACTGAAAGCAGACTGATTTTCTACTGGGGGACAAGCTTCCACATGACATTGTTTTCCTTTAGCCTCCTCATTCTCCAAAGCTTGAAAGAATTGGAAGTCTCCTGAATATAGGTTAGGAAGCTAAAACTAACCAAGTTAGACTTCATCACTAAAAATAGTTTAGCTCTGTTGAACCAGTCAGTTTTAAGACACAGCTCCTAAAAAGTTGTTTAGGTTAGACACTGTCTGTCTTCCTAAGGATTTTTTTCCTTAAACAGCAATTTCTGTAATAAATGACAGAAGTCAATTCACTTGCAGCTAAATGCAGCTATGGGTGCAGTAAACAGAAAACCAGGCACATACTGATGAACATACAATGAAACTACTTTGATTGATGTCTAACCAGAAGGCTGAATGCTAGCAGAAAGGTACACTAATTTCTCCTCTTTTCTGTGAAGTCTCAATTGCTTTTCAGTCAGGATTCTTATGTATAACCTCATTTGACCTCCAGCCTGACAGCACTTCTCCAGGGCTCTATGGGAGTGTTGCTCTGGTACCAAAGAAAAGGTAAAAAGCACTGCCAAAAGGGACTTTGCTGGTTGTCCACGAAGGGTGCAATGGAAAGGGAAAAGTCTCATGACACAAGATGGACTTACCCCAAGTTCAATATCTTCTGAATTGAGTTTGGACTGAATTGCTGAAAATCCACCCAACTCTGCAAACTGAAAGAAAATAATCAGCATTACATAGTGAACAACAGTATCTTATCTTTTAAATAAGAGATTATAGAAAATACTCCACTGACAGTTCCTGAGATGCCAACAAGTGTCCTTTACCATGGAACATCCCATCCAAAAGAAGCTTTATATTTTCATGGGAGTTCACGGGCACACGGGGGAATGCAATGCAATTACACACGGCACCAGAGTTTAAACATCAAGCTAGAAACTCTGTCTTGAGTAAAAATGGACATAGGGAGGAAAGGCAGACCACATACAGCAACAGCTGACTGGACTGCCACTTTTTCTTGGGGGACCTTTGACTGCAGCCTCAGCTGGGCTCTCAAATTCCTCTAGTCATAGATACCACATTAGGGTAAAGGTGCCCAAGGGAGAAGGCAGCAACTCAACAAGCTGTATTTTACAAGGCAGGATTAAAATCTCAGACTATTTTTCTGTGGTTGTCAGAAAAGTGAGGAGTGAAAAAACAAGTCAGGGCAGGGTGGGGGATGGGAGAAGAAATTATCTCTGAAGACCAATGAATTCAAGTGACAAACAACAATTCTGGTTTACATTTACCTACCCTGTTTACCAGATCCACCAGCCACCCGTGAGGTTCCTTGAACAATAAGATCATGAACAAATTAGCAGCTGCAACATCAATGCTAAACATTTGTCTTCTGAAACAGACATTCGGACAGACACGTTCAGCCCATTAGCCCCCACCTCAAATGGATGTACTATTACACAAAAAAACCAATGCTTGTAACAGCTCCTTTATTAAGTGTAGCTGGAGCTCTGGTTGGTTCTCATGAGCATCATCCTGTTTTGGACTCTGCCTGACATCACTGCCCATGTGCTGTGGCAACAGATCACGCTGCGGCTGCTGACTCATACTCAACTGTATTTACAGCGCTGTAGCAGTGTGGAACATTACTAAAGCACCTTTCCCAAAGCAGCAGATGTAGGATTTTCTTTCTGTGGCCACAAACTTGTTTCCTGAAGGAGAAATCAACTCCATTGATGCTGTTTTGGACCCACTCATGTGGAACAACTGTGACAAGACAGTGCAAACCTCAAAAACTGCCTCCTTGCCAGTGTGTCTGAGTTGAAGATATTTTATCCTTGGCTGTCAGAAAAGCACAAATTCTCTGCTAGAATTGAACACTTGGAGTTATCCTGGTCATTTCACACTCAACAACCAAACAGATGTCAGTCCTTAGAAACACAGATCTACCCGTTGTGTGCTTCATGTCTAAAGCAACACACAGATTGTTGTGCTACTTTAGACATGAAAGTACATCCATTTCTAAATGTAGCTTTTAACAGGGCATCAGAACAACTTGAGAGCACGAATTAATGTCTACAGATCAACACATACTCAACATCTATTTTCTAAAATTCTTGGTGACATATTTAAATTTCGTGTGATAAACACCTACTAACCAAACAATCTTATCTGAAACAAAGACATCCACCCTAAAATAAGATTTTAGGGCATGGCCATGCTTACCTTCTGAAAAGTGGATATGGGTGAGACAGCATGCATGTTCCCTTCCCCAAAGACTTCTGCCCAGTTTCTCTGGCACACCTTCATTCGATTCTTGAAATGATATTCATTGTCGGGATTAAACGCCTTGAAAGAAAAGCCCATGGCAATGAACAGGTGGCTTATGCCAGTTTCAAAACTTATCTTGATAACATTTGACTGTTTCAGCTGAGCATTCTCCTGGCTGACAGTTAAAGATCTAACAAAAAAATAAAGTTGAACACAAGCTCCCTGCTCCTGCCTCTCACTTCTCACCATATAAAGCATTTTGAAGCTTCCATTCTGTATGGACAATATCCAATAACCACATGAGCCAGAGGTCCATAAAACAGAGAACTGAACTCAAAGTATCAGTTCTAAAACATAAATAGCAAAGTGACAAAAACGTGTTTTTTTTTAAAAACTGCTAGTTTTCAGAAGTTCTGAACAGCACCCACCCCTCTGAATTCCATACTGGATGTTAAGTATCTGCAGCAAGCAATGGCTGCAGTTTTTAAGACAATGAATTACAACTTACACAGTTGGAAAAAGCATCAGCTGCATAAACACAAAATGCCAAATGCCCAGGTATTAGAAACTGCATCAGAGAGTCAAATACCATTGTAAGCACACCAAGCAGGCCCACGGGAATAGGATCTTGTTTTACTCTTTCTGCAACCAGGTCCACCAGCAGCATGAGCATGTTGTAGATTCCTTCATGGATTTCGGTTCCCCACTTGTGAACAGCACTGGATGTCAACAGCTAACAAGGAAAAAAAAAAAAGTAATTTCTTTTACAAGTTTGAGCACAATCACAAACCAGGAGAAATTTATCAGCTCCTGAGACTGTTTTCAGAGCAAATGTTTCCTTGGAAGGCACTCATGACTGTCTGGTGTGTTTTTCAGATGTTCTTTCTGCACTAATGGCTTAAGAGTTAATTCAATTCGTAATTTTGCAGAAGAACACCTTAAATCACAGTTTATGACAGAAAATAAAATCTATCAAACTGTTTTCCATTTGCATGCACTAGTAGAGACCGTAACCTTTGCAAAGAACAACTAATATGAAATGAATCTGTTTGCAGATTGAACACACAACTATTAAATCTTGAAACAGGCAGCCACAGAGCTGCACTGATTCAGCTAAGGTAACCATTTACCAATTCACACTTCCTGAGCATCTTCTATTGGAAAACAAAGCACATGTACCAGGAGAGAGAGTTATTTAGTGCTGCTTCCACCTACTGAAACATGTTCTTTAAATCTGGTTTCATGGTTGTTTATAAAGGACACTTGGCTGCCATCTGCAAACTTCATTTAATTTCTGCTGTATTTGAACAGAAGCAGATAAAAAAACTTAATAGTTTAAATACAATTACTTTTTGTACCACTAATCGAGTTTCTTGCAAATATTTCAGCAAATTGTAATTCAGCACATCCTGAACTTAGATTTCTACAGATTATCCTTCTGGAGGAACAATCTACATTGCTTATTTCTTATGCAAACAATACCAAGTGATATAAAACTATTGCATGTAAGATTAGTACTCTGATAACTAAATGAAAAAATATTTTTTCCCTTGAATTTCTACCTTCCTTAAATATAATCATATTCTCAGTATTTTAACACTAGGACAGAGTAACTTTTTAAAGGGTATGTATGTGTTCTTATACATATGGTCTAAAAACTGGGCAGGAAATTTAGGCAGCACCTGAAGTGGATGGAATAGTGGGAAGCCAATTATTTTGGGAAGCTCTAGAGAGAAAATTCACAACAGCCCAGAGAAACACAGGGCATTAAAAACTGAGGTGAAAGATAAAATTCTAAATGGACTGTGAAAAGAATTTAGCAACCCTCTGAAGAAATAAGAGAAAGAACAGTTAATGGAAACCTGATCATGAACTTGCCACTAATGGCCATATCCAAGGGTCTCTAAACCTCTCTTTGGGCTCTGGTAATTACTACAGGGCTCTTCATTGAAAGGGAAAGAAAAAAAAGAAAATTACTCATGTGCTAAAGTTGGCCAGTTACAGAACTGGGACCTTGTATGATTTAAATCTCTACGATTTTAACCTAGGAAAGTAATTTGAGTGTGATTTTAATCCAAGAACCCATTTAGTAGCTGCCTGAAGTCTGGATTACAAAACACTTTTTCTACCATGAACAATGCAAAGAAACACTGAACTGGCCTACTGTGCCTACTTACCTTTTTAAATGCTTCAGGCATGCATCTGTCCATAAACCTCTTGCAATTCTCATCGGAATCAGAAAGACCTTTACAGAAAGGAGAGTGCTTTTGAACAGTACTTTAAAAAAATTACTTTTTAAGATGACCTCAGGGACCTGGTTGCAAGTTTTTGGGAACACCAATCCAAACCAGCAGTCATAAAAGTGCTACTGTTCATTCATAACTAGCGTGCTTTTCAAGCCACAAAAAGCATGGGTCGAGAGAACCTGACTTTCAGAACTAAGAATTCACTTCCCAACACCTTTTACAACTTCTTCAAGCATTATTAGAACCATAAGTAACCTGTAAACTTCAGAGTTTACAATTCATACATTACTGATACTTCACAGCCTCCTTCCAAAACCAAATGAAAGCACAGCCTTTTAACACGGATTGGAAACAAAGAAGCAAACCAGAACCACTTAACTTCTATTCTTCCAAGAGACTACAACATTCCTTTAGTCTGCCATCAGGCGTGACTGAAAAACTATCTTGTACTCTCATTATACATCAGTTGTTCGGTGTGGTGCCTCCGTAACACTCTTAACCCCAGCCAAAGTACAGAATACAGAAGAGCCAAATTCAGATCTAATGCAATGTAAGCATTTCACCAGGGAAAAACAACCACTTATACAAGCATGGTACAGCAGGGATTGAGATGACAGCTTGTTTTTATGAATGGAAAATAACCAGCACAAGGAAAAAAAAGAGTCAGTAATTTAGCTCTGAAAAGATGTAATTCCCTGAATCATTAGAACATAAAGAAACATGTGTGCCACTTTTTGAAAAAAAACTTAAGCAAACAAATTACTTTAGAGAGAAAGAAAAGGGATCAATGTTGCTTTTACAGTTCACTGTTAACCACTTTCCCAGAGATGTGATTGTTGAGCAGGGTGCAAGTATACAGCAGCAAGATTAAAGCAAAAGACACAACTGCCCAACATTCTGTCTGTGACACCCTCTGAACAGATAATCTGTGTATTTGTGAAAGGGAACTTACCCAGTCTTGCCAGGTAGGTGGATGCAATTAGGCACTTGCCTAGAGACTCCTCCCGCTTGTAGGGTATGGACCAGTGATCTGTCAAAACTCTGCTCTCCAGTTCATACAAGTTGGTTGTTGGAAACTCAATCCCTTCACCAGAGCAATTCCCATTTTCATCATTTTTCTGTGGGCGAAAAAAAAAAAGTTCAAGTGACACAGTTTCCTAGGCACATTAAAGGGTTTAGAAAAGGCAGCTGTGCTTGTAACAAGCATGTCAAATTCTCAACCCTGAGGCTGCTCGTGTTTTTCAAAGTAGAATTTAATATTTCAATTTGAATTGAAGGGATTACATACCTTGATGTATTTCGTGTAGGTGATAACTACTATGTTTACATAACTAATTGATAACTAATTGCCTATTTAAGAGGCAAATCTGGTTCCATAGGATATCAGATCCTAGAGCCAGGTGATAAGTACTTCCAGCCCCTGTGAGACTGTAGAGTACAAATTTTGATCTCCATAGATCTGTGTATTAATGTTCTGTTTAACAACTCATGCAGAATATGGGAATAGTTTACTCTAAGGGAAGTCCATTTCATCCCACCACATTAGAAATACAGGATACTGTTTCAGTACATCAGGATTTTCTTTTACTAACTAGTAATCTAAAGAAAAATCTACATCAAATATGGCTGTCCAACAAGGTAATATAATTGTCCTTCTCCTGAAGTCATAATGACTGCAGCTAAGCTTTACAGGTTTCCTGCTAATGCCACTGAAGAGCAGCTATTTCTGTGTATAGGACACAGAATTACCCCCTGCTCTCCACTGAGTGCCATATGAGGTAACTGCCTCAGCAGCACCAGAGAAAGAGTAGACAAGTTACTCATTTATTTTCTTTTGTTTATTTTTTAACCTCCCATAGATGCCAGCTACCCAATGTGTCAAAGAGTTCACATGGACTACCTTTCCCTGCCTCCACAACAGCAGGCAAAGCCAGCAGGAGAAAGGACAGAATGTCTGGATCAGGCCTGGCAGCGAGCAGGAGCCACTATTGGAGACAGTGGAAAACAAGAGCAGTGATGGTAACAAGATCCCACTGAGAGAGAAGCCAGGGACAAGGAGGGAAGGCAGGAAACATATTTGAAAGTAAAAAACAGACAGTGTCAGGAAAGTGAATGGAAAAACAAGAAAGGAATAAACCAAAAGAAGAACTGAACTCTGGAGGAGATGGTATACAAAGAATAGAATCAATGTATGCACACAAGTGTGCTTCCAGCTCTCTCACGGCATTTGCTACTTGTAGGATTAGACTTGTTTTAAAAAAAGTAAATGTGTCATCCACTTTCATAATGGTTCAAAGATATTAAGCCAAGGGAACAGCAATCGTATAGAACCTAACCTTTAAAGTTCATGGACAACATGTGGGCTGGACTTACTAACAGGTTCTGAGAGCAGCAGTACAATCTATAGGAACGGAACACAGAACAGTGCTTAAAAAAAACCACACATCAGTGTTTGGGAAATAAAGTGCCACCTTTTCCAACTCCCTACTAAACATTTAGTTCTCAGCTTGTCTTTATGGGAAGTTGTACTTCTGAAACTGTCATCACCCGATCCAGTGCTGTGCATGGAAGCCTAATGTAATTCCCACCTAGCAAATCATGCCCTGTTTAAATACTTCAGGTTTTGGAGAAGAGATATTTGAAGGTCTAAATGAAAAGACACTGAAATTATTTAGAAGCATTTTTTAGGAATTAAACTGTTAATTATACAGCTTCTGTAAAGAACATCCATGCAGAACACAAAACCATTTCCTACAGAAAACAATGTGCAGTTATAAAGAAAGTGTCCTCACAGTAACAGAACAGGAACGAACTTTTAGTACAAAAAAGGCAGACTGAGTAAAATATAAACACCCAATTGCTGGGTGTTCAATGACTACAGTTCAGCCTCGAATTGTAGCCAAGGAAAGCAACATTTCAACAAATGTGTCAGATACAGAGCTACAGTTGCTTCATTCCCCGGAGGAAAGTGTCCACACCAAATAAAAGCAGCGATAGCAATTGGTATCTTAAGAGATGCAGAACAGCAATGCAGACCTTCAGCTGTAGCTGAAAAACTCCACTTGTTGTTCTGCTTTCCCATCTGCATCCAAGCCATGCTGCTCTCTAGTTACCTGTTTCCATGCAAGTGATTGCCAGGGTCCATGACACAGAAATTCATATGGAAAGTGAAATAATACATGTTCTTCACTGTACATTCAGCTTCCATTGTCACAAATTATGCTTAGAACACATCTGGACTATTGCTACCAACAGTGCAGTGACAAGATGGTTTTCCACAAAAAAAATGAGTGTGGTATTTGGAATATTGCCCTAGTAATGAGAACTACTTGCATTGAAGGAGCATGCTCTTGGCACATTCCAGGAATTAAGAAGCAATGAGGCTTCTTGCTTGACAGTGCTCTGCTACTAAAACCATGTGCAGAGAGCATCAAGTTCATTTATTAATTTTAGAACACATCACATCCACATAGCTTCACAGCTACTGTGAAACCTGTGACAGTCTCAAATACACACCCAGGCAGTTTAAAACCCAAATTCCCCTTCAAACCACTAATAAATTTAACACTCTGCATTTCTGGGAGATTACAGCTACGTTCACATTATCTTAGTGCAGACTGAGTCGTGTTTCTTACAACAAATCTACTACAAGAAACGGTCTCTTTAAAGACTTACTGCTCCTCTTTCACAATTAGTGTCCTTCTGCACATGAAAAACCCCAAATTGTTCACCACACATTTTTTAATCAATTTGGGCACTGCTCTTTAAAGTGTGGGGTTTATTACCAGCAGCTGCTACAGCAAGGTGAAATGTCAGCTCAGTTCTTGCATAATCTTATGCTGGCTGGTGATCTGCACACAGATCTCACTCCAACACAGCCTGGAGAATTCACCTGCTCTGCTGACATTCACAAATGCAACACAGCCCTGAACACGTATCCACAATTAATGCTCTGTAACTGAGGAGCTCAGGAACTGTCACTGCAAACTCTACTGACAAAGGTCCATGGAGGAAATAAAAGCTTTAAAAGAAAAATTACTGTACATGTGAAAGTAAATAGGATACAAGGGCACATCAGCCTCCCAAAAGGTGAATTTCTGAATCCTGTCTTTGGGGAATTACATGGGGTTTGTTTGCTTGATTATATATGTAAATTGTTTATAAATGAAGATACTAAAAGAACTATCTCCCTCCCCTCAGATAGATGACTTCAGAATGGTGTCTGCTAGTTGAGGATGACCTGTCTCAGGACTCTGCAATTCTGGCTGGACAGACTTAACACTGGACTGGCCTCCGACATGATAAGGATTTATAGGGATGTTCTTCTATAGAATAGTAAAAAGGAAAAAAAACCCCAACCCCATTCCTGGTCACTAATGGGTCATCCAAAGATAAACTGTCTAAAAGGCTGTAAGAATCACTCTTTTCTGCAGTAGGAAGTCATGATGCACATCACAAATCTGTGACTATTCCTGCAGCTGAAATACTGAGACCAGAAAACCTTTAACATAGTTTTCCATGCCTTCTGATATATCTCTTATTGCACAAAAGCCCTGAAAATCCCCTCATTCTAACAGTCTTGACTCTTCTGGCTTATTTTCAAGGTGTGAAAATGCAGTTATGGCTAAACATACACACACAGGCTCCCAGGAGAAATATCCTCACAGGAACAGGCTCAAGCACTGATTTAAGATTCCCTCTCTGGGGACCTGGCACTTCCCAGAGTTGCTTGCAAGGCTTAATAAACAAAAATTGTTCAACATCTGATCAATAAAGCATTGCTTAAATCTGTAGCATAAAACCTTCTATTGAAGAGTAACACAGAACAAAGATTAGCACAAAAAGTAAAATATGAATTAACTTTAATTGCCAAAAGGTCACAGTTTAAAGCTTCAGAACTCATTCATGCAGTATTCAGCTAATTAACTCATCAAACACTGCTTAACTGAAGCCACTGACACTTCCCATACCAGTCACTTTACATAAAATAACAAGGAGTTTAAGACTTGTTTTAATTCTAATTGGCAGCCTTAGTAATGAAATTACAGTCAAATTATGATTTAAATTAGTTAATTTGATTTTGATAGGAGGCTACCAACAGAATCTATTATCACCACAGCTAAGTCACATTATGTGCTCTTGAATCTAGTATAACTTAGGAAACAAACCCCCAAAATCACGTTTCTTTCAACAAGCAACAGGATCAGACCAAGACACCAGCAGACCAAGCAGTTACCTCCACCTCATGCCTCTCTAATAAGTGACTTTCAGAAAATAACCATCATTTTATCGCCAAGAAAACAGATTTTTCAAGTTTCATTGCATTGTTAAAAAGAACAACCACAAAACCTTGTTACTATGTACCTACAAACAGGACAAAGTTTAACTGCTCTGAAAAGCAGTAATGGAAAAAAAAATGCATAAAGCCAGAACTAGCAGACAAAAATTTTAGGTTCACCTTTCAGTTTTTAATCACAGACATAGTCAACATAAACAAATCAATTTCCCAATGCTTCAGCTTCCCCAGCTGCAAAGTGTCAGCAGGGATGCTCCCCTCTGCCACAGCACTGATGCATCACACACAAGTGTTTGCAGAGCACTGCAATGCTCAGGTGGAGGCAAGGTGAGAGAAATACATCAAATACCCGTAAAAATAGAGCGTTTCTCTGCTCTGATGTACTGTGCCCATCAATTTGTGGGAGAAGCTATGAATCCTGAAGTCATGACCTGACAGTCCCTCCATCTGCCAGACTATTGATTAAAGCAGCTTTTACTTTCACGTCTGGATGTCAAACCTTTTCTTCTTTTAATTAACTCCTAAAAGGGGGATATTCTGTTACCCAGAACTGAAAAAGACAGGTAAAGATTCAAAGCCTTTCAAACAACTCAAAGCTACCACCTTGCACTTACACATGAACACGAAGAACAAGGTATTGACTGTTTAAAAAAAATGTCACATTTTCATACCTATAACCTACTTTCTATTTATAAACTGGTAATCCAAAAGGTTAAAGAACTTTCAACTCTTGTTAAGTGGTAGATGTGGGAACAAAATTGGAGTATTTCCTAGCTGCCTGTTCCTGCACTCAGATCAAACCCATTGGACCCACATTGCTAAGAGCAAGCTTGGTATCCTCTTGTGAATGTCAGTATCAATAAGACTCAAAAAATGGTGTCATGTAGGGAATTTCCACATTATGTTTCTTATCTGGCAATAAGAAAACCCACTGTGATTTCCTGAATGTTTTACTGACAAACAGGCATTTACTTGCAAAGTATTGTCACAGTTTTTAAGTCCTAAAGAGATACAGCATCTCACCCCTGAATTTTCATCCAAAGAAACATCTGGATGCAAAAATTTTAAATGCAGCAACAGATAGGAATGTTTTTTGTTATTTATGTTCTGCTAAGAGAACATAAGCTTGTTGGTGGGATACACAGATGTTTTGTTTTGTTCTTTTCTCATAGAAATGAAGCTCTTCAAATTTTTACTATGGACTACTTCACACAAACAAATGCAGTCTTGTCATGAGAAAAGAACGCTAGCATTTTGTCATGCTAATATAAAAGAATGATACCAGTCTACTACTAAAGGAAAATAAATCCTCCTTTACAGACTCCACCTAACTGAAGTTGATCTGGACTCTCACCCTATCACTCTCACCATATCACAGAGATGCCCTAAGAAAAACCCAATTTATTTAGTGAGCTTTCTCACAGGAAGTTTTAGACACTGACCTTAAGTGAGAGTAGCACAAGGACACCATCAAGGATGCATGTTTAGACTAAACCCTTAGTAGCTGTAAAGGATTATAACAAACTATAACCACAAAAACCCTATGGCTCCACCTTTCCTCTGCTCCCCACCCCTCACAACCAAGAACTGTGTAAGACTGCTAATAAGAACACAACAGGAATTCGAAAAATAAATTCAGCAAAGCTGGAAATTAACTCAGAGTTTCTGAAAACATGGGTTGTACTCTTTCCCTGATTTCCAGGGTGATGGTGTGATGTTACCAGGCAATACTCCCTGATGTACTTGCCTACTTGTTCAGAGATAAACATAGTCCTGAGCGTCACAGCAAAACAAAACAACCGAGGCTCTGTAAAAATAGCACTTGAATTAAAACCACCGTTTAACTTTGAAAATACAAGGAGCCTCTCTGCCCTTTTATACTGCTATTACCACAGTATTCAGTGAAATCTGAGGCAGATTCACTAGAACCACTTTTGGCAACGTATTTTGAAGTCTGATAAGTTGTAGGCGAGGAAGAAGTCATGGAAAGCACTGTTAGGAATGCCATTCATAAGGAACCAAGGAAAACACTTATCTTCCATGTTTTTTCACTATTGTCTGCAGATATATTTAAAAACTTACTCCATTAGTGTAACTACAAACAGCCAGACTCGGAGTCTACACCGTTATTCCTCCCAACCCTTGAGTTTTCATAAGCACGAAACCTCATGCTTGTTCCCAAATAACTCAGAATAACTTGGTGTGGTATCAGATAAACACTGTGCTTTAAAACAATAAAACAATGAATCACAAACGCTTAACACTTCAGTACTTAAAATTAAGTCAATACTTATATCTCCCTTTGCCAAAACACCAGGAATTAATAGAGAAGTGCTGCAAAAACCACTATATAAAGTATTTAATGTAATGTTTTAGTGACCAAAGGTCAGGGTGTGGAAAGGAAAATTAATTCAATAATGCTGCTAAACACTCATCTGTACTTCTGTTCTACAGATGTACACTGATGAGCCAGAAACCAGAACTGACAAAGCAGCTGATTTCAACAGTATTTAATTCCAAAATTGTGACTAACTAATATGGAAAAATCTTTAAATGCCTCTCAAGATCTCTCTGCTGGGCATCAGAAAAGCCAGAACTGTTGTAAAGTAGTGAGCAGGAGGATCAAGTGGCAAGAAACAGTGGGAACACTGGCTTTTAAAATTAATTTTACATTTGGCTCCTGAAACATATATACCAAAGGCTATTCCTACAGCAGCAGAAATACATGTTTTTTTCAAAATAAAAGCTTACAAAAGAAACAGGCACTTCCTCTTTGCCCTCCTCATACAAAGAGCTACTGTTCCTTAATCCAAAAGCAATCCAAATGATTTGCTGGAATTAACTTCTAACACTGGCTAATTTGTTTTTATTCTCATTCTTCCTCAGTATTTCACTTCCTTATGAAACAGCTGCCACAGAATAGCACTGTAAACTGGGCAGATGACCAGAAAATGCTTCCAGAGGACATTATAGCAGAGAGACTTCCTGCCCAGCTGAGAATTTGGCTGTAGAGAGCTGTCTCCCACCTTCACTGACCCTGCAGGCATCACCTTCATCACCAATGAACCAGTAATTACAGAGTGCTCCTCTCAATCCAGCAATTACTCTAACGATCACATTACATGATAATGACTTCGTGAGTTATTCAAAACAAAGCTTACATTTAAAATTAACCAGCTGCATCTCTCAGTATCACCCCTATTTCCCTAACTTCATGTAGCATCTCTATTAGCCTGTGCTGTATCAAGAATGAAACCCAGAGTATTTTCTTTCAAATGCTTTCAAGGAAGTGTTAATGGAATCAGAATATAAAAAGAGATTCCACACCAGGGCCACTCATTTTTGAAAACAGTGATGCTGAAAACCAGGAGTGCTAAAATACTAATTCCACTTGACATTCTGATGGCATCCAGCCAGGGCCTCGATGCCAGAATCCACCACAGAGCTTTATTTGATTGCTTAATTGTTTTACAAGGCCAATTCGTAGACAAGCCACACTGTAAAACTTCCACACGAGAATGCAAGAAATATTCACTTTTGCAAAGCTCAAGACTACTTACAAGAGAGGAGACTGACTTTAAATGTGCAGAACTGTAGCGTGAAATCCATCTCATTTGCTTGGAGGCTAAATACCTTCTTTGTCTTTAAATAAATACAGCTCCTTCCATTCAAGGATCAAAGAACTTCACAAGCCTAACATCCATGGTTCTCCTAATAAAGCACACCCCATTATCCTCATTTTACACATTAAAAGCTAAACCAGAGGTTAACTTACACACCCACCGTTACGCAGCACATCTGTGGCAGAACTGCTTTCAGTCCTGAGCTTTAATAATGAGGAGAGGTAGGGTTTGAACACCACAGTTCTGCAGCATGACTAGTGAGAATGTTCCTGGCACTGGCACTCACTACAGTCGCCGGCCTGGCTTTTTCACAAAATCCCTTCTCTTGCAGTCAAACAGCACCTCAAAAGCAATCTTGGACAAGTTTTATTATAAACCTTACCTAGTAAAATCTGGCATGTACGAGCTTTTGATCCAGTTCAACTAAAAAAACCATAAATCAAAAGAGCACATGCTGAAGGGGACAGGAATAGCCAGAGGGTAATATAATCTGTTCATCACGATTTAGCCCAAAGGTCATAGTAATGGCTCTCAGAAGCTGTTTTAAAAGCAAATTAAGATTGTTTTAGTGAAGATTACACAAACCATTGGTATATCTTTAATATTTTTACCTGCCCCTCCCCACAGTTTCAAGTTCTCTGGTCACAATCCCCACATTTGTTCAGCTTGCTCTTCTCCATCCCATTTCTCCAGAACTCACTAAAGCCAGCAATTGTGGCACTTGTGGCAATTCACGGACACACTGACAGACATTGTCATCACACTCATTTATAG
Organism: Corvus hawaiiensis; assembly: GCF_020740725.1. NCBI lineage: Eukaryota > Metazoa > Chordata > Aves > Passeriformes > Corvidae > Corvus > Corvus hawaiiensis. Next base: position 28,633,432 of record NC_063221.1, read on the forward strand.
TCTTGTCTTAAATTATAAGGGATTTAGAGCAGCAGTTCATAAAACAGCTTATCTGTCAGTCAGATGAAGAGATGAGCATAGCGTCCCTCACCCGCCTCCCTCAGCACAGAATCACACCATGACAATCTGCATGTTGCCTAAGGAATCAACACAGAAATCCCACATTCCTGCCAAATTGCAAGATTTACTTCTGTCAACAGACATAAACACAGAAGTTATGTCAAACACACAAACTTACCTCTTGGAAAAGCAGGTGACCTCAGTCTATCAATGTGGTTTGGTGCTACGAAGGGTAAAACTTCAAATCAGCTGTAAGCCTCAAGCTGAACTTCCTGCACTTTCAGGAAGACTGCAGAAATGAACTGAAGCCCCCTTTGTATTTCCAAGTTTGTCTGGCCTTTTCCTTTTGATGAGTTAAGTGTGGTCATGCTACCAGCATCAACGCCAGAGGCACACCACAGCCATCAACCTAAAACTGAAGCAACTCGGAAACACTGGCCAGCTGAAAGTGAAGTTTTAACCTAATGAAATTGAAATTTATGCACATCTTCAGCTCAAGCCTCACACAGAAAGAAAGCACAGGGCATATGTTGGACCAGCTCACAGCAGCTATCTTGCTTCTGGGCCAGTTACTCCGAATTCAAGCTTCTTTAAGACTTCCAGACAGCCCTGAAGACCAGCAGTCTGGACCACTGAAAGAGGATTCATACTGATTTTTACTATCTTATCTAAAGAAAACATGTTTTAACTAGTATGATATGTATCTGGTTGCTGTGCTCTTTTCAAAGAAAACCACTAGACAAGCCTTTCTTTGATCCACATGAATGTTGAACAGATTCTAACATTATGTAATAGAGACCGAATAAGCATATGCAAACATAATGGATTCATTACTGATTAGGGAAAATGTAAAGTGTTTAATCATTCATACACTTATTCTTATATGCATGCTAAAGTGTGCTCAGCCAAAAAAAGCATGTAAATTCAAAGTACAGACCTGTTACACGTCTTGAAGAATGACTGAAGCATTCTTGCTATTTTTAAATTATAACATCTAATCCTAACTTTTGTTCATGAGTGTTAGACTTGAACATTTTACTTGGGGGAATATTTCTAGGAATTCTTCTCCTGTGATTTACCTCCTGCTGCTGATATATAAAATCCAAAAATCTAACACCCCATTTCCTCCCCACTGAATAAAAGTTAAAACTGGTATTATGAAGAGAAGGAAGAATACACACTCGAAGAGCTGTTAGAAAGAGAGATGATACTGAGAGGAAGAAAACCAGAAATAACATCTGAATTACCACAAGACAGCATGGGGTACAATATGTTTCACCATAATGTGTATGACTACAATGAATAATATAGCTGCTTCTGCAACGGCTTTCTGTACAGCTTCATATGCCATAAGCTTCTGCTGAATGGAAAACTACTGATTAACCTGATTAATTACTGATTAACTGCTTAAAGAATAGCTGTAGCTTATTAAATGTAATGCTAGATTACAGCTGATGAATAAAAAAACCCAAGGACTGATCATATATCACTTTCCCCCTCTCATAAAATGTATGCCAAAAGCTGTTAAGTTGTGCTGCAGTGTTAGACAAATATGCACAGGCAACAATTCCAATCTCAAGATTTTTATAGATATAACTCTTTTATTACAAAAATACTGTTCTGCATACACGTGCAGGAGTTGACAGATGCTCATATGCAAATGGATCCAATTACTAAATTGAGGCATGAACTTATATAAAGTTTCATGTAGCAAGACACCTCAATCCTTCTGAAATGCCTGCTCTGTGCAGGGATTTACCTACATCGAAATGTTTTGACTTCCCTCCTGTGGGTTAAAAAGAACACAAGTCAGAGCAAACACGAACGTGAGTGGCAAAGGAAACTATTACAAAGTTAAGTAAATTTGATCAGAAATACAGGATGAAACAATGGGGGGGCGGGAGAATCCTCTGAGAGCTGTCAAAGTGCCATTTGTAATGGGAACAAGAGCAGGGAAAAAAGTGCTTCTCTGAAGTTTACACTGACAGCTTCTCTCGAAATGTCACACTGACAAGCCAGACTGTCCCAACTATAACTACATCCAACCTAAATGCCAACAAGAACTCTCGTTCACTCTCAATCCTTCACACAGGAAAGGTTAGAAACCAGTTCCCTGGCGCTTCAGTCAGGGAAGTTTAACAGCGGCTCCGCTTCTGCGCAGCACATGTGCCACCCCACGGATCAGCTTACTCCACGAGCACACACCAGCAGCTTAGAGGAGCTCAGGATCTAACCCAGTTAACTCAGTGAGCAGGATCACCTATCTTTATTCCGCAGGACTGGACGTCAATATGCTGAGGCTACGGATACAGATGATCTGTGCAAGCGTAGTTACGCACCTGATACGCCCATGGATTCTTCATGAATGTATTTATAGACACGTACACATGCGTGCACAGAAAGGGAGCACTTCTCTGGCACAGAAAACCCTCAGGATACTCTTCACTGGAGCCTTGGAGGGTACATGAGGTTCCCTGGTTTTGTTCACGAGCTTAAGCATCTGCTCTTGACCACTTTTTGAGACAGAGACTATGCAAGGTGGCCCTTTGGTATCACACAGGGGGGCTTTCTGCTGTTCTCACCCCACGAGTCCCACAGTCTGGACACTACTAGTTAGGTCTTTTCTTATGAGCATTCTGTGAAGTTTTGGGAAAAAGACCAAGAGGAGGAGAAGGCTTTATAGGAAAGCACTACAAGATTGTTCCAGAGAGCAAGGAGAGCACCATGAGTGTATCTGCTGGCTGAAGGGTTCAGAGTTCTGGAAGAGGATGGAAGAGAGAGAAAGGCAAACAAGGAGGAAAGAGAGAACCTGGGAAAGGCTGACATTCTCCAGTACTTCTATCTACTTCAGTTTTATTTCTGATCACAGCCCTAAGAAATGACTTAAAGCTCTGTTTTGAAAAACATTTGACCTCACTGCGTTCCTATTTCAGAACTTACACTCAGCTTATCCAAATAAAACTGTACCTAAGGTCATACCCACGTTGCGCTTTCCTTCACATTGTGCAAACAGTTAAAAAAAATAGACAGCCCTTAGTCACCGGGATTATGCAAGAAGGCACAAGAGGGGGAGCGAAAAGCAAAGCCCTACGGTAGCCACACATTCCTGGAATGCCAAGGAAAACCCTGGGTGCGCTTCACCTTGCAGGGATCGCAGGGAACGGGCTCGGGAGCGCGCCGGGCGGGCGGCAGGCTGGGAATGGAGGCGGATAAGGAGTCCTGGGCCCGGGGAGTGACGGAGGGTCCCTGGGCACGTCCCGCCGGCCCCACGCCCGGGCCGACCCCCGCCCGCGGGGAAGGCTGCGGGTGGCTCCCACCGCCCGGAGCCGCCCCGGGACCGCCCGCCCGCAGCTCACCTCGGTCTCCACCACTTCGTGGTAGGCGGGCGGCGGGTCGAAGCCGCCTCCGCCGCCTCCGCCGTCCCCGTCGCCGCCGCGGGAGCCCTGCCCGCCGGCGGGGGAGCCGTGCCCGCCCGGCGGGCCCTGCCCGCTCTCCATGGGCTCGTAGCCGCCGTAGTGGAGGCCGGGCCGCTCGTTGGTGAGCAGCGCCACGGCCTCGTTGATGTCGTTCTTGGCCAGGCGCAGGGCCTTGCGGATGGCGGCCGCGTCCGAGAAGCCCATGCAGAGCAGCGTGGTCATGTGCTGCTCCTCCTCGCTCTCCATGGCCGCGCCGGGGAGCGGGGCAGGAGGAGGAGGAGGAGGAGGAAGAAGAAGAAGAGGAAGAAGAGGAGGAAGAGGAGGCCGGGGGCGGGGGGGGAACCCCGCGGACCGAGGGGCGCCGGGCTCAGGCGCTGCCCGCCCCGCGCGCCGCCATGTTGCCGGGAGCGCCGCTCCCCTCCCGCCGCCGCCGCCGCGGCGGCCGCCCCGCCCCGCCCCCCCGCGCGCGCCCCGGCCCCGCCCCCGGCCCGGCCCGGAAGCGGCGGCCAAGCCCCGGCCGGGAGCGCCCGCCGGGCCCGCGTCACGTGACGGGGGGAGGCGGTGGGGGATGAATGGACCGGCGTGGGAAGGGGGCGTGGCCGAGGGGGCACGTGAGGGCGGGCGGCGTTGTCAGGGCAGCGGGGACCGGACCGGACCGGGACGGGAACGGGGACGGGGCCAGGGATGGGAACGGAAATGGGGATGGGGATCGGGACCGGGGATAGGGACTGGGACGACGATGTGGACCAGGACTGGGACTGGGTATGGGGACCGGGACCGCTATCGGAATTGGTACCGGGAGCGGCGCCGGGACCGGGCGGTGTCTCACGGACTGCCGGAGGTGGGCTACGCGGGATGGGATGTCGGGGATGGGCAGCCCGGGATAGGCTGCCAGGGCCGGCCTCCTGCCGGTGCAATTAGTGCCGCCGTTAATTACGGCTCTGCTCAGTGTGCGGCTGCCGCGGGGCACAGCGGAGCACGACGGGCCCGGCGGGCGGCAAAGCGCAGCCCGTGGGTGTTTGAGGGCAGGAGCGAGCGGCGGGGCTGGCGGGGGCAGCTGTGCCCTTGGCTGAGGGAATGGGGTCGGTTTTATGGCCAAGCGAACTCCCGGCCTCTGCCGACAGCTCCTGCCCCTGGAGGGGCGGCTGGGAGTGGAGTGGAAGTGCTGGGAGGATGCTCTGGCTCCCGGGAGTACACCGTGGAGTTACTGGAGTTACCTTCTTTAAGAATATAATATTAGGAGGAAATTCTGCCCTGTCAGGGTGGTGAGGCCCTGGCACAGCTTACCCAGAGCACCTGTGGCTGCTCTGGATCCCTGGAAGTGTCCAAGGCCAGGTTGGACGGGGCTTGGAGCAGCCTGGGATAGTGGAAGATGTCTCTGCCCATGGCAGGGGGTGGATCTAGAGGAACTCTAAGGTACCTTCCAACCCAAACCATTCTGTGTATACAGAATGAAGCAGAGTACAATGGGGAAAAAAAAATCCTAGTGCCCAAAGCAGAGGGAAAGTTGTATCTATTGCTTAAATACACTTGGTGAAGTCTTGTACTGCACAGAAGTCAGTAGATCTGTATCTCCTGGCACTCTCCCAGGGTAAATTTATTACCTCATTGTAACAATGTATTTTCTGTGTCCAGAGAAGAGGAAGGAGGAAACAGATTAAAGATTTGTCAAGATCCGTGCTGTATCCGTATATAAACATTTTGTTTTGGAGGCTCATGTTTTCAGGCAAACTATTATGTGTTAGCAGTGGTTCACACCACTGAAGGCACTGGGGTTAGGAATCCAGAATCCCCTGTCTGATGTCTCAGATACAAATCACATTCAGCATAAAATAAAGTTTCAATTGTAGGGGACACAAACAATATTTAGGTCTCTAACAGGAACTTTCAGAGCTCGGTGTTGGTCTCTGAAAAAGACAAACTTGATGGATCAGTCTTTTGGACTGGAAGGTTTTGGATTAAGTTTTAGATTGCACTATGGTACCAGTGATCTCATTTTCCTTATTTACTTTCCTGAAAGGTAATCACAGCTCCTTCATCCTGCTCAATCCTCTCTGATTTTTTTTTTTTCCTCTAAGCTGACATTTAGTGGAATGGAGATAATGCGCATATGACTCTGATCTTCACCTTCTGGATCTTAGGAAGGTCTTTCTTTCAGGCTGATCTCCAGCTATAAAAGAAATTGTTATGGCTCAATCTTGGCAGGCTTCAGAAAACCTCCAGCACTGCAAATGCATTCAGTTAATATGCAGAATATTGACTCACTGCTTACTCATGTGACTAACATTTAAATGACACATCCTCATTTTAAAGGATATTATAAATGATGGGTCAATCCTCACAGCCTGATGAAGTCAGTTGGCATTATTTTTCTCCTACTAATGCAAGAAAAGTTATGAGGAAAAAGTAAGAAATTTATTAGATGTCATTATTTCTGTTAGATTTATTTCAAGGAGGTGCTCCTCTAAATTTGTGCTAATTAATGAAAACTACCACAAGTGATGGAGGAACTGATTGTAATCCCAAGTGACTAAGGAAGGAAGAGGATGCTTTGCCATTAAGTTACTTATGCTCTGTAGTCCAGCTGTCCTGAAAGAAGTTTGGAGGGAATTTGAATTTAGCAATATGTCAGAATAACACTTGGACTCAGCAGCCAAATATAACTGACAGTGAGGGGTGCTGGTCCTCTTTTTTTACCCCATCAAATAACAAAAACAAAAGCATTTTTTACAGACTTCACTGTCAGCACCTCTCTTGAGACTGCTTGAAGGACAAAATCACACATCCCAGCTTAGTGAAGGAATGGGTGCATCCTTTTCTAGACGTTATTCAGCCTGGAAATCCCAGTTTGCAAATGTTTTTCATGCATTGCCACATCCAGAAAAGCTGCAGGGAGAAGCAGAGCAAACTTGCCTGAGAACAACGAAAGCAGTGAGTGATTCTTTCTCTGTGGGGCACCAGGAGCTGCAAGGAGAAAAGGGAAGGAAATAACTGAAGCGGGGAACAAACATCCTCTAGATCTGCCTTTGGATAACTTGGGGTTTGTGCCTGTGTAGTTGCCAGTTAGATATGACACACAGTTACAAGGTATTTGATTGCCTTACCATGTGGAAGGTAGTTGCTTTCTACTGACTGTGTCATATTGTGTATCCTGAAGCATGTCTGAAACCCCTGTGTTACAGAAAAGCGACATTTTTGAACAGGAACCACTGTTTTGGTAAGTGGTCATGCTGTGACATCGAACCTGGCCTTTTGGGTTGACCATGGTGTGGCCAGATAGACTAAAAATAGAGCGTGATGGAGAATTGCAATGACTTCTGCAGAAATGTTACAGTAGGTGTGTTTGAATCATTTTTTTTAATGAGAATGCTTTCATGCTTTTCTTCATAAGCTTGTTTTAAAGCCAGCCCTGTGTTTACAGCTCTTTTGCTATTTAAACAGTGAATGCAGTATTTCTCTTCAAAGAGAAACAACTCTATTGTTCTGGTGGAACATACACTCACAGCCAAACTAAGTGACTCTCTGCCTTATTGAACTTGGAGGTTTCCCTTGTTGTTTATAGCTGCTGGGAAATTCCAGCGAAAACCTCATGTACTTGGAAAACACCAATGCCACCCTGATTTTGTTTCCCTCTTTGTTGTACTGTCCTAGCCATGATTGTTACATAAATACTCAGAGATTTTGCTAGAAGGGAATTTAAGGTTCCTTATGTTGCCACCAAATCTTCAATTTCATGTGTATGTTTTACTCAGCATAAAAGACTATCTTCTCGTATTTTGTTAGAAATACCATAGGAATATATTGCCGAGGGAAGCTTAGCATGAGCTGAAACTTGCTGTTCATAAATAATGACTAAATACAGCAAATCAGGACAAATTTAACGACAGGATTCTACCACTCTACAGTACATAAGCGCAGAAGGAGTTGTATGATCTCGTTACTATCTGAAAAAGCCAGTATCTGGGATATTGCAGAACCAAGCATTTGTATAGTATTGCAAAGAATTAATTTAGGTTTTCTGGAATGATTTTATCTTTCCTTCCTTCCTTCCTTCCTTCCTTGTATTCCTTGTCCCACCCAGTCTCTTCCAGTTTCCTGTTTCTAGTTTATTTATAGCTTAACGTAGTAGGTAGATTTTAAGGAAGTGCCACGGGAAGTAGATAGTGCAAATCCCCCTGAGTTATTGAAAATCACATTTCTTATATGCAGATACTGATGAATTGTGTTTGGTTGCCTTTAGCAGAGGGGTTCAAAGTGTTTGTGTAGAGAAGAACTCTGTAACCCCCCTCCAAGGTACAGTTGTGATGGAGGAATAACAAAGTAGATGCACAGATGCTTTTGACTCCTCAGGTAGCTGTGCAGCCTCACGCAAAACAAGGATTTTAGCAAACACAGGGAGTGTGTGAGTCTGTTCACAAGCACCAGCTGACAGATTCCTGCAGTACACTTCTAGACTTCATCTATGGTAGGAATTTTTGCTGCCTTCACAGCTTTTGTCCATCGAGAAAGGAGATTTGAGCTGGGGCAGCAGCCAAGGCTTTGCCTGCTGTCAGTAGTGATTTGCAAAGAGGCAGCTTCCCGTGCTTTCAAGCTGGGACTCGTGCACACTAGTAATCATAATTACAATGTTACTCTAACACTGTGCTTTAAGATGGATATCTAACAAGCCTTTTGGGGGATGGAGGGATACCATTAGCTCCTCAATGTGTATTAATTTTTTGCAACAGCTACAAACCATCATGGGGCTGAAAGGGAAAGAAGGTGAACAGATCTCGTGGTGTTGCTGTGCCTCCTCCAGCAAGTCTGTCCCCGTTATTATTGCAGCATCCAAAGGGAACAGGAGCTGAACCGTGACCGCTTTTCTGCAGCAGAAGCTGGGTACCCGCTGGCCTCCTGAATACAAAAATGAAGTTTCATACTGTTTCCCTTGAATGGAAGCAGCATGAGGTGAGCGTGGAAAGAGTGGAACAGTATGTTAAGGGAAACAGGACTGAAAGGAGAGAACAGCTGACTCCAGGGGCTGAGCAGATCTGCCCTCTCTGCTTCACTGTGTGGGTTTGTTTTCGACTCAGACCATCTCGTGGGTCTTGCAACACATCTCCACAGCTCTGGGCTGGAAAATGAAACAACTGCAAAGAGGTTGTTCCTTCTTCCTGAAACAAGCATCACAGGCTGTGGGAAATGAAAGCTAAGGCTGAACTTAAGCTGAAAGCACTCAGATGCAGAAGTGCAGAGTGAAACCATTCAAGAGAGTCAGATTTGGAACAGAGCCCTGAAAAAAACCTGCAGTTATGACTAATCCATTTTTAATGTGTGTGGTTGTAGGTAAAATCACTTCTTTAAAAGATCATTTCTCTCCCTGTATTGGTTACAGTTTGTTACCATCATTTTAGATAAATGATGTGTTGACATGTGAGTTTGGTTACAGATGGGCTGCAAGGACAGAAGTATTTCTGATGCTGGAGAGGCTCTGGCTGAGCTGCTGGTGAAGGGGAGAAACGATACAAACAGGATATTCAGTGTCAAGCTGCAGCAGCACCCCGAGGGACCCACGCAGGGGCAGGCACTTGAATGCTCACTCTCTCCTGCAGCCAAGTTAGCTGAGGAAACTTGATGTAATAGTTGACTGTAGAGCCCTGTTTGTGCAGGGATGGGCTCAGGCAGTGACATTTTAGAAGTGAAACAGTCTGAAATGGAGACTTCTTGTTGTACTGAAGAAGTTTGTGAGGCACCACACAAAAGCCAAGCTTTTGGGTGCTTTTATTTTGTCCTTGGGTTGTCCCAGCCTTGCTTGCTGGTCCCCTTGCAGGGACCCCTCAATGCTGTGTCACGGAGCCACTGATGTGAACACACTGCTGTAGGGAGACATGTGACACCATGAATGTCCTGGCTGTTGTGATACCAGCCCAACACTTAGAGAATTTGCAATCTTATAATCAGTAGAGCTGTGAATAGGAGTATGAAATCACTGCAAACACGAGTTGACTGTGGTGGGGAACAGCGTGAGGACTGTTTAGGCAGGTAGAAAACAGCACAGCAAATCCAACTCTGATGGGATATACTCGACTTAAAGACTCCCTCAGTGTGGCTAAGGGTGTGGTGACAGAGCCTGTAGTGACAGGCAGTGCTCTGAGGGTGAAGGCTGCTCTCCGTGGTGTGTGCGTGTATCTGATATCCAGGAACAAAAGCAGTTGGCATTTCCCTGGTGTACTCTGAAACGTGGTGCAATGTGATAGAGCAACAGGGAGCTCCTTTCTGGCTTCTTGCCCTCTGCAGATTTTGTCTGAATTAGGTGCTGACCTTTAAAGCAAGACCTGCTTCTTCAGTTTCTCATTGTCTAAATTCTGCGCTGAAGCTTGAGAAACAAGTCTGTGAAGCTGCAGGATTTTTTTTTTTTTTTAAGCTCTAATTAGTGAAACACAGAATAGGTTGGAAGGCGTCTGAGGGAGAGAATCACCAAATGGAAACCTTTTTACAGATCTGGTGCCTTTTATTTTTTGTTTTACTCCATTCCATGGCAGCATGGGCCTGTATGGTGCTGGGCTTAAATCAGCACCAAACAATGGTTCATATCAAAGACTGGTCCCTAACCTTCTAAAGGGCACCTCTGCCTCTTGATCAAAACACTGCCTTGTTTGCCCTCAGTGATTTGGAAACCCACAGCTGTGCTCCTGCTGCCAGGGTTTCGTACTAGAACACTGCAGCTGCTTGGCACCATCAGGGCTTTGGAGGTGAGAGAAGTGAAAACCATTATCCTGACTAAAAATCTGGAGGTATTTAGGCAGAGGGGCTCTGATGGAAGAACCTCGTTCCCTTTTTTAATGTTTTTAACATTACCATTGCTTCAGCTGCGTTTTCACAGGATTTCTCCATTTCTCATTCAGGCAGATTCTGACATTTCATGCAGATTATGAAGTGCTGGCCGAAGGGCAGCTGGAACTGGGACTCAGCTCTGGGTGGGAGGCAGCAGCTGTCCCGTGCCAGCGAGATGCCTGGGTGCAGTGCTTCAGGATCTGCAGGTGGGACTGCAGGAGGGGTGGAAACGTGTGAATATTTTTGGTTCCAACACAAGGCTTAATTTTTCAGAAGCACGGAGAGGTTCTTCGAGGCTGTGAGAGCCTAAAGCCTTGGATTTCTCCTGCCTCATCTGCCTGCTGGCACGCACAGCCGTGTTGTCCCATTTACCAGGCATTTGATCTGTCGGTGACTCATTCCCAGGCTCGCTATCTGCACCAGCAAGGTGCTTGGGGCTGAGTCGCACCCATGCATCAGCTCTGTTACTGTACCCTGTTATCAGCTACTCTTTTCGCTTCTGGGGTGCTCCCAGCTTTTGATCTGTTCCCGAGCTGCAGCAACAGCTTTCCTTGTTTTTTAATGCTTCATTACGTTGTGCAGGGCCATCAGCCCTCCCCAAATGCTGCAATCTCTGCTGCCTGTGCCCTGCTCTCACAAGTAAATCCAGGCTTTTCCTTGAAAGCATGAAATAAAACTCTTATTCCACTCAGCCCTCAAATAATCATGGTGGAAATCAGTTTGCTTCAGGATGGCAATTTCCATCAGACACTACATGGCGGTATAATGATAATTATTCCCTTGCCTCTCCCTGCTGCATTTAGCTGCTGCTTTTAAAAACCTATGGAGCAGAGGCTGTTTGCTTCATCCTTAAAGCACCTGGTACTGTGGGCTCTGACCAGTCTGTAAATCCTAATGTTACTGAGCAGTCCTGAGTCCTGTCTTCCAGCAGAAGTCCCCTTCTGCTGGCCAGGCTGGATCTTGCTTAATTCGAGGCTGATTCTGTCAAAGCTAGACACCCCAGTGGAAAGAAAGGTGCTCTGTGTGCTGAAGGACTGAAAGAGCTTTCTGTGTTTTACAGTTGCTTTTTTTTTTAGAGTGACGAATGGGCAAAGGCAGAGACACACAATAATTTAAAAAGTATTTGCTTAAAATCAGCTAAATTCATAGTAACGCTGGTAGAAACCAGTAGCAGCATCTGAGCTGGTTCTGCTGGAGATGGTACTTATCAGATGACCTAGCAAAACCCTGCTGGCTTGTAGGATTTGGGGCAGAAACTCCAGCATAACAAGCACATTCCTCTGAGAGCCTTCAGAGCAGCCAGTTCCTGCTGATGTGGTGCAGATCAGTGATCCAACTCGTTTTGCCCCTGCACTCAGGGGTGGGCCTTGGCTGTGCTGTGGGGTGGAGGACAGACAGACAGATAGACAGACAGAAGGGTTTGCTGCACTAGGTCATGCACAGGGAAGGCTGTGGCTCTGTGTTTGTCTGCTCATGGGGTCCAGCCAAGGGGCACAGCCCTGATCTGCAGCACGTTCCAAACGCTGGGAGTCCTCACCACGGCGTGCTGGTCCTGATGTGATTTAACAGTGAGGAATTGCTTTCCTTCCACTGGCCAGGTTGGGCTTGTTTTGTTTCTGCCTTGAAACCTCTCCTCTCCCCCACACTGTGATCTGTGCCAAACTGTTTGGCAAGTTAAAAGCTCTGCCTGCTGCGTGGGCAGGAGAAGGGCCGCAGCGTGGTGCAGAAAATGTGTGAGATGTGGTCTGGGCTTGTGGAGAGGATGAGGCGAGGACCTGAGGTGTCATTTGTGTGCTCAGTTCGTGACTTGCCCAGCCTGTTTCACAGACTTGTAACCACTGATCCTTGACTATGTTTCAGGCCTGGCCTACAGTCACTAATTATCAGTGTCCTGGGGCTTCTCCCAGGTTTTAATTGTCCCTGTTGGTGTGATGGATGTGGGAAGGAAGGACGTGCTGGAGAGAGGTGGCAGTGTTTTCGCTGCTGCCATTGTAATTGTTGGGGCTGTCATTAAAAATGCTTACTGACGTTTGCCCTCCTGTGAAATGTGTGGGTGAGATATTTATAAATGTGCAGAGAGATTCTATATCTCTGGAGTGCGCTCTGATTTAAGAGTAATCCCCACCAGGAGGGGAGAATCTGTCCAGTACTGCAAAGGAGGTTAGTGGCAGAGCTGGAAATGATCCACCACTTGTGAGCCTCAGCGTTGCCTGTAGGATGGGGTGCGTTTCTGGGGGCAGATGTGGAAATGGAGAAGCAGCATGCTGTTTCCCCACTAGCTCTGTCTGTTCCAGCGTGATCTCCCATCTTCAGGGCAGAGAGAAGCACTTTTCCTGCTGCACAGCCCCCTCTCCTGTTCTCTGCTCCTTCTACACAGCAAATGCACTCAGCTCTCTCCTGGGCTGCATCCAACCTCAGCCTTCACTTGCTTCTACTTTCCCTTTCTGGAGCAGATTCAGCCTGCTGTGCAGGAGGGAATGGTCCTTTTCCTGGAGCAGTCCAGTCACAGGCACACAGGAGTTAGTGTCTGTACTTCTCAAAAATTCTTCTGGAAGTAGATACAGCCATTTGCTTCCATTCTTCCTCTCCTGCAAGCTGCAAATGACCTCACCTTTTAAAGCAGGCATTTTCCTGAAGAGCATGATTAATATAGCAGGATTATTGGTGCATCTGATTGTGTTTTACCTTTCCACAGAAAGACTTGTTGATGACTAATAACAGAGAAGCTTCTCAGCCTGTCCTCAGTGGGAACAAGATTCTTCTTCCTAGCTCCCAGGTTTTTGTTTGTAGTGTTGTCTTTTCTTGCCTTCATAAGCTTGTTTGGAAATATCTTGCACTCAGCTTAAGGATGCTGATTAATGTTATTTCCAGAAAAAAGTTGCTTTCATACCTGTTAGGAAATTTCTCCATTAACATCAGCCTGAGGTAAAACTTTAGTAAACCTAGGAACTTGAATTTGATGATCCTTGTGGGTCCCTTCCAACTCAGAATATTCTGTGATGTTGTGATTTTATGAGGTTGGGGAAAATTACCTACCTTTGAGGCCAGCACTTCAATATCCAAAAGGCTCAGATAGGATCACACAGACATGGATGCACCCCAAATGGATAGCAGGAGCCTAATTGCTGTAAGAAGGTTCATGTGCTGTGGTTGTAGTGAGGAAATGAGACACTCTCTTCTTGAGAGCTCTGCTGGCTGGGTCTGCAGGACACACTGCCCTCCCTTGGCCGTGGATGGGCTCTGGATCTGGGCTGAGGAACCTGCCTCTCCTGAGCATCCTGGTGGCCAAGGGAAGATTACTGGAACGTGCTGTGATTTATAAACTCGGTCAGAGGTGCAGACTTTGTAGGTGATTCCAACATTCCCTCCAGGAGTTCATGACAAGATTTATGTGAAGCTTCAGCACTGTGTGAAATCAACTGTGAGAAAAATAGCTTAGGAATGATTTTATCGTTGTGTGCAAGAAAGTGATGTAAGAAACCACAGAAATCTGCTAGACTGATTCTTAAGCATGCAATGGAAGACTTTCATCTGGTTTTGCTTGTAAATGAGCATTTTATGTAAATGTTGGAAAATCATAATTATGACATAAACTTTTCAGAGAATTTGTACTTCCAGATGTAATGGAGATGTGGGAGCAATCTGGGAACAGAGACTTGTTTGAAAGAGGCATCTCTGACTTCACCCCTTTTGGTAAAGATCCTGTCCCTGGTGCTGTGATTCAGGCTGAGCTCTGCACTGGTCCATACAGGTATTCTAACAAGTGGGGTGCAATGGTCCCACATTTTCCCATTTCTGCTACATGTTGTTCTTCTTCCTGCCCTTGTGTGGGTTATGTTGTCCTGGCAGTGTCTGACATTGTACTCAGCCTTTCTCATGGCCTGGAGAACCTCATTAACATTCTCTACCTCTTTTTTAGATTACAGAAATTTTGTTTTACAGCAAGAAGGAGGTGGGGGGGGGGGGGGGGGGGGAGGAAAATTTAGCTGTTTTCCAGTGTGATTGTGTTCTTACATTTTGTCTTTTACCAAAATAATTACTGTCAGCAAGAAAACTCACTGTGAGTTGGAAGCGTGTGTACTCACGGCACGTACCCTTGGAGGAGCAGGAGCTGGAAACAGGCAGTGCTTGGGTCAGAGTGTCTCAGAACAGCCACCATCCTGAGGCTGCACAGATTGATGGATATCTCTATATTCCCATGGAGTCACAGAGCTAGGTCCAAAAAAAAGAAAGCAAACACCCAACCAAAAAAAACCCCTGTTATCCCAAATATCTCATCTCTCTTACCTGCCTTGCTCAAGGGGTCATGTCTCTCACTGTGCACCCCCACGTGGGCTGCAAATCCCCTGTGTGCCTGTAGCTCTGTCTCCCCACCATCCCTGCAGCTGGGAAGCCCCCAGGGAATATGCTCACAGTGTGTCAGACTCTAGGCAAAGTCAAAATCTAAACACCTACCCAGGCAATGGGAGAGCTGGGTTTTTGGTGTTGCTGGGGAGTTTGTACACATCTCCCAGAGACTGCCTGAATCCATGAGCTGCTGGAGGAGGCCTGGGCAGGCTGAGGGAGGGCTCAGGGAACTCTCCCTTGGAAGCAGAGGGGAAGAGCAGGGCAGAGTTACGCACTGTGTGCTCGTACAGGGGGAGCAGGCTCGCTCTCAGTTTGCTTTTGCAAAGACCTTGACACGTCTCTGTTTAGGAACTCTGTTCTGGGGTACAGGACACCTGCTCAGCGCTCTGCTAGGCTGGTACTCTTTCTTATGCCTTTAAAATAAAAAAGAAATCACTTCTGATCCACAGCACCACACAGCAGAGAGTGCCTGTTCTTGAAGAGCATTCCCAGGCCCAGATGTAAAGAATCCTGACTGCACACATGTTCAGAGGAAGGGGTGTTCAAATGATGTCTCAGTTTGCTTGCCTTTGGCAATTTCTTCTCCAAAAAATATATTATTTGTGCCTAATTCTTACAGATGAGCCTGAGGTTTCCAATTTTGCTTTCTGGCAATCTTGGGGGTCAAGTAGGTGCAGAGAGACATTGGGTTAACATGGAACTGCTTACCTGACCCACTCTTGTCCTGTGACACCTAATCCACAGAATTAGGTGTGAAAACCTCTGCTGGCTAACAGGGCTCATCTGGCACTTGCCCCCATGTTGCTGGGGGGCATGGGGCAGTCACAGCCCCAGAGCACTGGGGTTTCTCTGTCCTGCTCAGACTGGCCACACCCTTGGCATGTGGATTTGGTGAGCAGGAGAGATACTCTGTGCCCATTTCTGGAGTTTGCATTTTTCTCTAGCAGCCCATAGGTTTTCTCAAGCCAGGACCTACACTTGGCATTCCTGGCCTGTGGACCACCAGAAATCAGATTATGGTGGGAGGAGCTGAAGTGCCAGAAAGGGAAAAGTGCCATGAAAAAATTTCAGCACAGATTTGCTATCATGGGAAGAAATGCCCTCGCTCTCACCAGATCTCCATGCCTCTGCTCCTAACATCCCTCCTTTTTGGGCAGTGTGTTTATGACCTCCGTGTTCTGTGAGTTTTGTGGCATCTTCTCTGGGAGTCTGCCATGCAGGGAATGCTCACCTGTACTGGTGGTGACTTCCTGACTCCCCATTCTGGTGAGGAACCATGTCAAAGTGGGAAGTTCCTGCCTCCATGTCCAGCCTTGGTGCTTCTTCCCATGGCCACTCACACTCACAGCTCCGTGCTGGTGCTGTCTGGCTGTGCCAGCGTGAGGGAAAGGCACTCTCCAAGCCTGGGATCATTCCAAATCTCCACTTGGTATCTTTCTAGTGATTTACATTTTCTGAGCTCGAGCCTTTGAACCGGCATTTTCTTTAAAACTGTAACGGAAAGGGAAAGCTGGAAAAGCATTCAAATGGTTTTTTTTTTTTTTTTTTTTTTTTTTCCTGTGCAACCAGGTAGGATTTGAAGTCAGCCTGGGATTGCTGCTGATAGAGGACACTGTGGCAGCCTCCCTGCTGAGGGATGGGCTTGTGAAGCTCAGGCTGCCGGTGCCAGCCTGGACAAGCCCCCAGGCAACCTCGGGGATGTCCGGACGATTTGATTTGCAGTTCTCACTCCTCATCTTGACCAAACCCATACCCTGACCTTATAGCTGCGGGCAAGATCAAAACGACTTAGTAACAGTTGTTTATTCACGTCCATTAGTCACTCACGTAATTAGGAGATAAGGGAAGGTGCATACCCCGGGCGGGAGCCCTGCCGCTGTGGCTGCTGCCACCAGAGGACACTCTTGGATAGCCTATGGATCCTTCCCAGCACGGCAGGGCGCGTTCCCTCTCAGGTTGGTCTCAACTCCATCATCCCGCACTCACAGCCCCAGCCTCCGTCTCTCCGCCACCCTCCGTCTGCTGAGCGCGCTGTCCTTGGCACTCCTTGCTCTGGCACCGGTTCCTCTGGAGCTGTTCCCTGCAGCCCCGACTATCCATCTTCCTCGGGCAGTTTTATCGCCCAAGGTCACCGTGCTGCAGTGTCTGGTGCTTTGCTCTGTCTCTGTCCCCAGGGGCAGGTAGCCAAGACACCGCTTTGCTGGGAGCGTGTCAAGGACCTGCCCGGAGCTGCAGCACTTGGCACGCTCGGGACCAAGAGACATAACCCAGACACAACCTGCCCTGAAGTTTGGAAGCACTTGGAGTAGAGATTTGGGTACGGTCCTGTTTAGGAGATTAAGTTCAGTCTGGGTTCAGATCATTCCAGTTCTCCATGCTAAAAAAAACAAGGTCCTATAATTATATTCCCTGTAATAAGTGTGAAGTGTAAGGTTCATTGCTTTTGAAGTTAGTGCCTTGATGGTTTGTGCAATAAGACTGACATGTCCTTACTTGCTTGAAATAAATAATAAAAAAAAGGGCGTCAGATTGCTTTTTCAGATGCAAAGAAGCATTCCTTGAGGAGCCTGAGCAGGTGGGTATGTGCATGTTGTGGTTCTCTTCCTTCTGAGGAGAGCAAGTTGGGTAATTTGTGGGTTAAAAGTGCCTCCTCTGAGGGGAGGTCACTGAGGGAGGGCAGCATCCATCGCTGCTGTGAAGAGGTTTCTCTCAGCACCCCACCCCAGGACGAGCAGTTTGTGCTGGCTTTCATGCAGGCAGTCCTGGGGACAGGGGGATGGAGAGAGACTGTGAGCCTTGCCTGGGGCTGGTCACTCCTGGTGGCAAAAATGGATTTTTCTCCTTACAAAGGCAGGGCTTCCTTAGGTTCAAATTCAAACGGACAGAACCACTCTTGAGTGTCTACAGTTAAACCTGTGGTTCACACTTTGCTTGGGACCTGCTTCAGTGCTGGCTGCCCTTGGCTGCAGCTACTCTTGGCTTTTGGAGTCACTGAGCAAAGTGATGGAGAATTGTCCCTGCTCCAGGCAGCACAGAGACATTTTGCAGGGCCTCGTTCTGAGTGTAAAACTGTGAGAAATCTTGGGGTTATTATCATTTTGGAAGGGATGTTCCTTTTTTTCTAGGATCCCCCAAGGCATGAGGTATCTTCTGAGTTGCATTGCTGCCTGAAGATCAGGACAGTGTTGTTATCATCCACTGCTCTGTCTTTCACTGCTAACACACAGGTTTAGAGGAAACATAATTCTGTATCTCTGCTCATGTCACTTGGCATAGCTGCCTTGAATTCAGGCTTTGGTCCACCTCAGAATCCGGTCCATCTTGTACACACAGAGCTTGGTTTTATATAGTGGTATTTCTCCAAACACCTTTGCCAAGTACTAATATTGCACCAGAGAGAAAGTACACACTTGTGCTTTGGTGAGAATCAGTGTGCTGAAGAACTCCATGTCTTGTGCTTAGACCAACAGGGCTTCAAACACCTCTGGGAAGTGTTTTTAGGTGGCAATTTCCTTTCTGTTTGGGGGATGTTCTGTTCAGAAAGTGCCCTCAACAGTTACTGTAGGAGAATTTCAGCTTGTGAGTACTCTTATAATTGAAGTGTTTTAAAAAAAAGGATGGTGATTTCAGAAATGAAGAGTAAAAATGGTCTGGCAGTCAAGTGATATTTACGGACGAATGAGGTGTAGGCAGTGTTCCCCATTTCCCAGTAATACATGAGGAGGCGGGAGGCAGGAGTCTGTGTTAATTATGCTTATGGTGAGCAGCCAGTGCTTCAGCCAGGACTGACTGTGCTGATTATGATTGATTGGAATGCCAGAGAAGGCTCAAACTCAGTGTGTCTTCTCAAAGTATGCTGAGATGATAATAACAATTCGTTAAAGTTTTTTATTCTTTATGGTGCTTTGTCCCTTGTGACGGTAGAAGCATTTCTGTAATCCAGACCACGTTGGATTATTCCTAGAACATTTCTTTCCTAAAGAGTGTTTTTACTCAGAAAACTGCTTCAAGTCACTGGGAGCAAAACTTTCCTGTAGAGCCCCAGATTTCACGTGCATGTGGCAAAACCTGGAAATTGATGGAAAGGAAAGGAAGGTGCTGAAACTCGTAAGAGAAACCCCCCTGCTTCCCTGCATCCCACATTGCTTCCTGAAGTGGCCAAGGAGTTTGGCAGGGCCTCCTGGCTCTCACAGAGACACTGAAGGGTCTCCATGTCACTGAGGTTTAGGCCATGTGTTGGAAAGCTAATTTCCTCCTGTAGTTAAAGAAGAAATAGATATTCTGACATGAGAGCATCTGGTCTGAGGATAAACTTCTCTGGAGAGTTTTCTTGGAGTTAGGAACCATGCTGTGGAAGAGAGGCTGTTTTTTAAAGTAATGCTTTTTGCCTGAATTTACCTTTTGTAAATATCTTTGTAAACATGTGCAATATACGGAGGAGGAGAGGCAGGGCCTCATGGCTGGGATCTGGGGCAGAGGAGCAGGAAGACACCAGGGATCTGCTTTCACGGAGCCAGCACATGGAAGCCCCTTGCTCTGTGCCTCAGGTTCTCAAACAGGGAGGTTTGGTAACAGATCCTGCCTTGCAGGATGACTCCCACAGTGTGGCATCAGCATCTCTGTTACAGGGCCCCAGCAGAGCAGATCTTGCAGCAAGACGTGATTTAAATTATTTAGGGTGTTGTCATGTGATCACAACTGATTGAGTTCCTGTGGCTTCACAAGTTGCCATCTGTTATCATCCCCATTATGAATTATGCATTAGCTTAAATCAAGGCTTAAACCAGAGGAGTTCAAACAAAGTCCTCACACAGTGATACCATAAAACTGTCTTTAGGGTGTTAGTACTGGATCCAAACACTGCAGCCACACGAGAGATCATGCTGGTTTGGTAAAAGCTCAATCTGCTGGTTCAGACCATCCAGGAAGACTCCCTTGTTTGTGCTAGGCTTTATGCCGGGCCAGGTGTCACCTTCTTTACTGTTGTAGACTCATAAAACTGGACAAAATTCCATTGCCTGTGTCCTGGCTAGGTGGACAGAAAGGAGACCACAGTCCCACACCAGAGTGTCCCACAAAGATCTCAGCATCATGTGGTCAGGGAGCTGCTGCTGAAGGCACAGTGACCACATGCCAAATTTTTGGATGGCAGGCTTTGGGAAGCTGTTGGCTTTGGAAGTGCCATGAGCCCTCCTGTAAAACCTGTCAGTTTACGTGTGTGTGGTGGAGTCAAAGTGGCCATTTGCAGTAAAACACTTCAAGACCAACTCAGACATTCACCAGAATCCTCTGGCCTGGAAGTCTCGTGGCCAGAAAGCGAGTTCCTCCAGAACATTCCCATTTCTCAGGCTGATCTGCAGTGTACCAGCTAGTCAGTGCCCTTCTTCTGTGAAGGAGAGGTTCCTTGAGACACTCCAGCTCATGTGTGGGTACTTCCCTCTCAGACCAATGTGCTGTTGCTCCTCCAAAGCTCTGGAAGCTGCTGCTGGCCAAGCTGTGAAGCTTTTCCCTTTTGGTTGTGTAGCTTATGTTGAATCTGCATTTAGGGTCTGCTGTCCTTCCAAGGGTGCAATTTCCTGATGTCCCATCCTCTCTCAAGTCACATTTAGAGGCCAGGCTTTCTCTGTCCGTGCTACACCAACACAAGGCAGCCAGCTTGGCAGCCCAGGGTGATGGGGCAGGCTTGGCTCTCACTGCTGGCCTGGGGCTTGCTGAATTTGTACACATCTGCTGGGCAGCAGATTGGGTCAGTGACCTTGTTCTGATGCAGAGGCAGGCAGTTTATTACCATCCATTTGAGATCCTACAAAATAAACAGTTCTCTCTGTGGGAACAGGCATCAGAGATTACTGTAGCTAAATCAAGACTTACTTGGCGAGTGTGTGCGGTGGGGAACGCAGAAAATTCATGGCATCCCCAGAAGCCAAGTGCTTTCACACAGATTGTGTGGCTGTCCTAGGGAGGACCACTGGGATCTGTGAGCCAAGCAGGATGGATAGGCAGGGAATGAATGTCTCCTGGCATTAGCAGTGGTTGCAATGATAATTTCTGTTTGGATTTTTGGGTCATAAATCTGTTTGCGTCTGCAAGGACACTTCCAGTGGCTCCAGCTTTATCCTAGTGTTGGGAGCTATTTTTCTACAGCTGGAGGGTGCTTGTTCCATCAGCTGGCACCAGGGCTGACTCTATGGCTCCTGATTTCTGCCCTTGGATATCTGAGGGCAAAAATCCTTTGACTTCAGAGGGAGTTGCTCACACAATGTCCCTGCTAGAAATAGAACTATGCCTCTCCTCTTTAAAGCAGGGCCATATTTTCTGTCTGCAGCTTGATGTGCAAAGCCTTTCCCCTGGGAGAGAGCCAGCCTTCTTTTTTTCTCCCAAATTCACAAGTGTCCATACCTCTTGCAGGTTTGCAGAGGGCTGAACAGTCTCTTCTACCGAGACAGGAATTCTGAGTATTTCTTAATCTCTTTTGGAAAGAGGGTGTTGGATAGGAGAGCAATGGTGCCAGTGTCAAGGTTTTTGTAAACTGGGTTGGTTATACCAGAGATCTTCTGTCACATTTTGTCCCTGTGACTTTGCAGTTTGGAGGTGAAGAGAAAGAAAGGTGATGCTCTGGATGCTGGGACTGTAATGGATCAGGAAGAAAGGAGTAAGAAAGCAAAGGAGAAAGGGTTGTGATTTAGTGTGGACCACCAAGATGGGAGAAAAGTGAGACAAATTTTTGAACTAAGTCTTAAATTGCTCCAAACCACGGGGTGCTGTGCCTGGGGGAGAGAGGGAGGGAATGGTTGTGCAATTTCACCCTCAATCATGCAAAGGCAAAGCACTGGACAAAGGGATTGCCTTAGATATATTGCAGTTGGAGCCTGGTAGAGCATTTGATACAGGGTCTTACAAGACCTTGCCCTCCCTCCGAGATTGTTTGGCTTGTTTTGAATAGGAGCTCAGTCATGTGGATTAGTAGAAATGACAAATGATACATGGCTCTGGTCATGCAGATTTTCAACCAATGTGACTGATGAAAGTTTTTGATTCATCCATTTCACTGAGGGCTCCTCCTGTGCATTAGCAAAGCAGTAAAGAGCTTTTTAATGACAGTTTTAGGTGCGATGTTTTTCAAACATTACTGAGTACCTTGTATGTGAAGCATGGCAGAAACCAGGAAGTTTGGTCATTTTGGTGGGAAAATGATGGAGTGCTAGAGGAGGAAAAGTAGTTTTTCGATATGAGAGAAACATCTGAAAGCAAAATTCTTTAGGAAGGAGGAACCGTGAAAGCTTGTGAATGATACAGCAGAGTGAGATGCAGCAGAGTGGGCCCCTGGGTGTGTGTGACAGACTGACAACAACGTAACAGGAGTCAGGTTATTGGGCTGGGCTGGGACTGGGGACAGTGGCAGAGCTCCATGGAAATTACACAGATCTGGCAGTTTATCCCTGCTGAAGAGACAGCTGGGGTAGAACGTACTGACGAGAAATTACCGATCAACTGGTTTGAAATCAGAGCTGAAAGTACGAGGGATGAGTTAAATAAATCCACTTGCCCCCATACACTAAAGAAGGAACTCTGCTTATTCCAGGCCAGAGGAGAAGGAGAGAGGCTGTGCAGGAGTCTGCCAAAATCTCCAAGATGTGGGAGTATTACTGAGCAGTGTGGGAAGACTTGGCACACTCGAAAGGAAGTGGAGTATGGCACTGAAGCCCATTCCTTGGGAGCAAGAGGGCTGGCTGGGAGGCAGCCTTGCTGACCAAATCAGTCTTCCTGCTCATCCTAGCTTTACAGCCAGTCCATTCCAGGAGATAATTGGGTGGTCAAAGAGTTACTCTTGAAAATATTTAGTTTTATACCTTCATTTTGTTCCTGTCTTTGTTTTTTCCCTAAATTTTATTCCCTAAAAACAACTGTTGGGTTGTTAAAGGCTGCATTTGTTAAGCAAGGAGTAAGCAGCTGGGTTTCAAATACTCACTGAGATGGTCCTTCAGGCAACTCTTTGAGAATTTTGCACCAAGAGGAAAGGAGAGAAGAAAGGAGAAAGTGGAAGGGAGTGTTTATACTGAAACCTTTATTTAGTTCCAAAAGCCTAGAGCAAAGCATCAAAACACAGAGTGCCTCATACAAGCCAAGACAGGGAATAGAATTTCCATTTTATTCTAGATGAGAAGTAGGTCTTGTTATAAAGGGGGTTGGGTGACAAAGCTAAATGTAATTTAAATTTCTACTCCAATCTATTTTTAATTATTCATGTGTAGATTCTTTTGTAGGGTTAACAAGGAATTTGCCAGGAGCCAGGCCACAAAGGCTTGAGTTGTAGTTTTCCAGCAGACATCCTGAAAATACACTGTCACAGGCAATCAGTGTCCTTGGGGAGGTGGCCTGTTAGCAGGGTGTTTACTAATTGGGATCATTCTGCAGCAGATAATTGTTTGTGACACCCACGCTGATTGGACCCACAATATCTTCCCATCCTGCAAATGGTCCATGACAGTTTTGATGAATTTGAAGTTTGGAGTCTGAAAAAATCCAAGGGAGGAAAAAAGAAATGCTTCCACTGGAAAATACATGCAGGAGAGCAGAGCTGTGCCCCAGGTCAGCCTCCAAAGATGGAGCCACATGAGCACACAGAGAGAGAGGCCACTGGTGGGTCTTGTCACACTTTCTATTTTTTCCTCTTGTGTTAATTAAGAGACTGGAGGAGGACCAGCCATGCCAAAGTAAAATGGGGAGAATTGGTTTATTTTGGACAGGACAGGGGTGTCCTAACCAAGGACTTTTGGGCTTATGGGGAAACTGCAGATTTGTTGAAATATCTGAATGAGTTCAGATGTGGGTCAGGCCTTGCTGCCAGACAATAGCAAAGGTGATGCAGATATCCCCAGCTAACCAGCAGCTCTCTGGGCTGGCAGCAGTATGTGAGGGTTGTAAATACCATTTTGCAGAGGAGATACAGAGATTTTTAAAATTTTGTTTCTGGGGGTTGGACCAAAAGGTATTTGATATTTTTGCTATTTTTGACTGATACATTGGCATGTGCTTTATGGCCAGTTTGAGAATCACAGAACTGCAACAGCATTCTTGTCCAGTCCCCTGCTCAAAACTTATTTGCCCTTCTGTCCCAAGCATAAGTTGCATTTTCAGGTGTTTGACAGAATTGTGGTTGTCATTTTTGTGTCAGTTTTGACTGGTTTGTATCTGTACTGCACCAAGATGAGCAGGAGAAGCAGCAGGTTCAGTCTTTGCAGTTCAGAGCTCAGAGCTGCAGCTGGATTCTGTAAGCTCCATGCAAGTGCAAGTGCACAGCGTTTGCCAGATTTCAGACCGAGGATGAAGTTGCAGGGCTGGTTTCGGGCCGTGGATAATGGTAGATGTTCTGGGCTTCCCTGCTCCCTAAAGTCCTCAGTGGTCAGTAATTCTTCTATACATATTTCTGGGAGACTCTAGGAAAATTAGAACTGGACATATATCAGGTCTAAGAATCACTGCTACAATTCCCATATCCACTGTCTGGACCTTTTGATTGGGAAGTAAAGAATTAAAGAAGCATTACTCTGTAATAAGCTTGGCAAGCCAGGGAAGTTATTAGTGCTGTTAGGAGAAACCATATCCATGTCCTGGCTAGTAATAGGCTAAAGTAATGGCTAAAGCATAGGAGACAAGGATTCAAAGGTGTCCAACAGCAACTGAGCTCATATTCCTGTCCAAAACAAAGGTCAGTCATCCTCCTGAGCCAGAAGCTGTTCCTGGAGAGAGAGCTCTCCTACTGCAGAAGTCATGCTCCCTTCCACAAGCAAATGAAGTTCCAGATGCAAACTGGCATGGGAAATTATGAGAAGCCATCTAGATCTGAGCTTTGAAAATGGGAACTCTTGTTTCTACCAGATCCTTCCTGCCCAGCCCAGTGTGAAAAGTGTCCCATGGATGGAAGGCAGGCTCGCTGGATATTTTAATGGTGGTGTCCTTGTAGAAGTAACCATAGTGAGCTGAGTGGTGGTGTTTGATAGGTAGAAAATCCCTTTTTTAGTGGTCTTATCCAAGTGAAAACAGTCCTCTGAAGATCTGTCTGGATACTGCAGAGTATTCTCCACAAACTCATCACGCTGGGCCTGTGACTGCACTGCATGAGTTCAACAGCAGTTGGCAGAGTTAGATACTGGGAGAGAAATCAGTGCCTTGTCTTTGAAACAAAGCTAAAGGTGCTTCTCAGGACATCAAAATCATAGCACTGAGTGCCAGGGCATGGAATTGTGCAGCTTCATCATTTACACAAACATGTTGTTTGATTTTGTACAGAATCCCCAATGCAATGAGAGCTGCACCCAGCACAGCACGGACTGGACGGGTGAGTGGAAATGCACAGGACTTGCAGGAGGAGATCCACTGCCATGGAAAGGCAGGTAGTGCCTGTCAGATACTTCGACACTCTACTCAAGATTTCCCCAGGGAAACCCTCCAATCAGAAAAGAACTGTATTGCCTAAAATAAAACTTTCAAGTTTTTTCTCAAGACCTTTGTTAGCCTTGTGTTATGTTGTGGTGCAGTGAGGAGACTTGCCCAAGGGCCATAGAGAGAATGAAAAAGTACAAACTGGAAGTGTCCAGGTGTGCTTTACAGTTGCCCCTTGTATGTAATGAATGGGATTAATTAACTGTTTCTAAAAATATGCTAAAGGTTTCCGCAGTAGTAGGAGGCAGGATACTGCTCTGGTCATGCAGCATTCCACCAAAGCCGGCAGGATCACTCAGGAGTGGTGTGGTCCAGCTTTCTGGCTCCTATCAGTGGATTATGACTTAAATGGGATCAAGGACTCAGACTTTGGAGTGGGAGCACTGGTTACATGAGATGATCGTTTTTATGGGTCTTAAGAGAGGCAACCCGTCTCCTAAAACCCGGCATCCCGCACATTCGCTTAGCTCTGATAATCTTCCGGAGCTTTAGCAGATTCACAGGAAAGGGTGGACCTGGAAGGATTCCTGGAGGCTGTCAAACAAGTATCCAGTGTTTCAATTGCAATGAGCTCCAGCGCATCTTCTGTAAATCTGTTTCAAGTTGTTTTTTCGGGGTCAGTGGAACACAGTATAAATCCCAGCTCGCTCAAGTCCTTCAGGCAGAGAATTTGCAGAATACATATGGAAATACTTTTGCCTGGTGTTCTCTGCTCTGCACCTCTCCCAAACAGAACTTACAATTGTGTTGCAGTATAAAAGCGAAAAACCTCTGAGCCTGGAGTAATGTATACGATTCAATAATACATGAAATTCAAAGCCACACATTAATCACATTCATGTTTAACTTTCAGATTTAAACCCCTGCAGGTTGGCTGCCCTTTGTTCTGCTAAGTGGAAGGGGGCATTCCAGCCTCGCCGTGCAGAGTTCAAAAGCTGCCTCGGGTAACAAGTGCAATTGGCTTTTTAGGCCTCATTGTATTCTCCCTTCGGGGCATAGTGGGAAGCTACTGCACAGGTTGGCCCCTTATCAGGCTGTTCAAAGGGGGAAAAGTTTGGATAGCAAAGGTTTGGCAGGTCACTGCGAGGGGCTGCTCACAGGTTCAGGAGGCCAGGAAAAGTGATGATGCTGCAAGTCAGAATCCAGCCGCATTGGCAGGTCTGGGCAGGAAGGGCAAGTTATACAACAAGCCTCTCTTTTCATCCTGCCACCGTCCAGTTTCCAAGCCCCTTGTTTTCATTAGTGTCAGCTCATTTGCAGATTTTTGTGAGCAGGATTTTGTATGGGAGTGCTTGTCTCTGACATGCCCTTGTGTGTGTTGGATTACTCTTAACTGGTCCTGGTGGTTACCTTTGTCCAGGATTCACTCATCTGAGCGCTGCAGCTTCCTTGCCTCTGGCTGTTCAGACCCCCATTCTCCCCCTCCCGTTTCAGTCCATTCAATATGCTGTTGCAGTATGGCTTTTTCCTACCCTTTTCCCAGCAGCCTGGCTTTCCAGGGCTCCACACAGGCACATTAAGCCACAGGCAGCAAAGACTGTTCTGCTGCCCTTCAGAAGAGAGCTGCCAAAGGAACCTGCTTGCTTGCTAATGCCTGGTCATAACCACTGGCCTTGGTTATAAACACCAGTGGGGTGCTGTGGCTAACTGGAGAATGAAATTATTTGCACTAGCTGATTTGCATCAGGATTATAGTCTGGGCTGATCCAATCACAGCAAGATGCAGCAGTAGTCATGGCTGTGCTGTGGCTGCAGATACATTGGGAGTAGCTTCAGGTGGACAAATCTGGGGGCTGGTAGCAGTCCAGCTACTGTGGTATTGTGGGAGTTAAGCATATAGCAAAATCCTCACCAGAAACCTGGTAAATGACAATTAATCTACAATATTTTGGCCATCAGGGAGTTTTAAGTGCATCCACAGGGCTGTAATGACATGTTGTCCAGCTTCCAAATCATAGAATCATGTTTGGGTCGACAGGGACCTTCCAGATGATCTTGTTCCAACCTGCTGCCATGGGCAGGGACACCTTCCACTATCCCAGCTTGCTCAGGACTCCATCCTGGCCCTGAACACTTCAGAGATGGGGCATCCATACCTTCTCTGGGCAGCCTGTGCCCATGTCTCACCACTCTCACAGGGAATAATTTCATCCTATAACCTAATCTAAACCTGCCCTCTTTCAGTTTGAAGCCATTCCCTGCTGTCCAGTCACTCCAGGTCCTTGTAAAAAGTCTCTCTCCAGTTCCCTTGTAGCCCCTTTAGACACTGGAGAGTGCTCTAAGGTCTCCTAGAGCTGTCTCTTCTCCAGGATGACCGACTCAGCCTGTCTCCATAGGAGAGGTGCTCCAGCCCTTGGATCCCAGTGTGTCAACCCAAAGAAGGTCAGAACTTAAGATGTTCTGTCTGAAAGGGGGAGACTAAATGAACATCCCAAGAGTGCTTATAAACATCTCAGGAAACAGGATATGGAGCAGACTGTTTAGGAGTAAACATGGGTCAATCACTGAGACTACTCATCACCAGCCAAATAAGCCTGAACTTTGAAGTTAAATGGTCTGAATTCCAGAGAGTCCTAACATTTTACACACTGAAGTGAAATGCCAAGTTCAAGGCGTATAGGAGGTGTAGTGTTGGATTAAGTGCTCTCCATACAGTGATGACCTCTTGCTGCTGGGTCATCCAAGGACATTTTCCATGCTAAATTCAGCCTCTGATGGTGCACATCATTAATAGTCATCAAAGTGGTTGGAAGAGTTTGATCCTGCGAGGGCCTCTCCAAAACTTAAAGGAGGAGAATAAAGAGGTCTTTTAACAGGGGGTGGAATTCAAATGTTTGTTAAGATTGAGTGGTAAATTCATCACTCTCACCTGCAAAATTGTGGGCTGACAAATTGGGCTGAGCCCAGTTGTGGGCTGAGCCCACCAGCCAACAAAGGCAGTGTGACCTGAAAGACTTTAATGTAAAATACAAATACTGAGGTGCAACAGAGGGCAAAATTTTCTGGTGTTGTCAGTTGAAGAGAGAATATTTTATGCAACAACACCGAATTCAAGTTGCAGTTATAAAGTATATACTGTTCTGGTAGGGCCACACTGGGGTTTTAATAAAGCAAATGGCAAAGCTCCCACTGATAGGGTTTGGCCCTCAGCAACTTCAGCTCTGGAAGTTGTTCTGTATTATATGTAGAAAGAAGAAGGTTTCCAACCTATCAAGCTTTGATGCAAAAAACTTTTCCTATTTATGTCAAATGAATGATTGGTGCTCTGTAAGCAGCATGCAAACATTTCCAAAAGGCTGGATTACTGAATAGTTCCTTGGAGTTTTAGTGGGAGGTCACACAAGTGACTTTCCAAACTTACTCCCTGCACTTCTGCACTATCCAAATGTATGGAAAAACGTGGAGCAGGCTTTCCAAAGGCATAAAGCACCCCACCCCCACTTTGAGGGCTGTGTTAACTTGAAATTGGTATAGAGCCAGGTGTCAAACTTAGGCAATCCCTGGTGTTTCCTAGCTGCCATAAGGAACAGTGTTAGGACATAGTGAAAGATCTCAGAGAGGTTCTGTTGGCTTAAAAAGGAGCAGGACTCAGCTCAGCTTCTGATCTAAAGGGTTTGACACAGCAGTAAGCATCTGTCAGCTGCCCAGTAATAACTTGCTGTTGGTGTATTCTGACCCTGTGACAGTCCACAATAAATGGGAAACAATTAGATTTGGTGTTTTACTCTGTAACTCGTGAGAAAGCCACCACATATCTGAACAAAAAGCCTCCCCAGGGACCTGAGTGTGCATGGGGACTGAGGGAAGCTGCTGTGTGGTAGTTTGTTGCGTTGCAATCACTCACAATTTCTGAGTCAGAGTTCTGTGATACAGCAATTTCCAGCTCCTCTAACTTCTCTTGATTCTTCTGTTCCTTCCTTTCAATTAATTTTTCCCTTACAGAAAGGAGGGGAGATTTCTGTCATAGGCCAGTACTGAAATTGTAACTTTGATGCCCATATAAGATTTCTTCTTCCTGTTTTCCTGACAGATGGAGATGAGCCGTATCCCATTTTCCCACGGGAACAAGACCCATCATGGTGCTTTGCTGCACCTTCTCCCAGCTTGGAATAACACAATCTGCAATCTGCAGCTTTGGTTTATGTCCATAAGGTTAGGATGGATGCTCACTTGACCACTGAAGGCTCCTGTCCTTCAAGGAGGGTCATAGCTGGAAGACTTCTTTATGATCAGCCAAACTAATCCAGGTTCTGAAATGGTCACATTTGGTTCAAAGTTTATAATTAGTAGATTATGAAGAGGGAAAAATTCCCATCACACTGGGAAAAATCAGAGAAGAATAATTTTTTTGGTTCAATTTTTTTTTTTTTTGGTGGGAAAATGAACTCCTACAACATTCTGGAGAGGAGAAACCTGTGGCTCTTAGATTTACAGCAAGACAGAGGTGACACCTTCTAGAAAACTGTGCAGGCCTTGCTTGGGACAGGCTCAGCTTCCTGACAGAACTCTGTCAGAGCACAAGATTGGTTCCAACATCCCAAACGTTTGAAAATATAGATAGGAATACACTTTGACTGAGCATGAAGTAAATCTGAGGTTTTGTACCTCAGGTTATATTTAAAAGGACTTTTTTTCTTAAAAGGCAGTGTCTGATGAAAGACTTGCAGTCTCTCTTTGGTTCATATGCTGGGAAAAGATATTCTGGCCACACTGCAGGCAGCCAGATAGTTCACAGAAAGATTCAGTAACTTAACATGATCTTACTTGTATAGAACTTGCTGTTCTTTGACCCAACTAACTCAATCCAGGAGAGCTTTAAAAGGAGAGAAATAAGGTGTTTCTAATTAAAAATTTGGAAAAAAATAGAAGTTTTCAGAAAGAAAAAAAAATAAACAACAGGAGAACATCCATTGAAGAATTATTTAATTTTAAAAGTTGCCTAATTCTCCCCATGTTTCGACATGAAAGGTGGATCTGTGGCCAGCTTGTAAAGTGCAATCACTTGGCTACTGGCCCACACACACGGGTAGCAAGTCAACTTCTGCCCTACGTCCTCAGCACTCTCTGGTGTGCTGCAGCGTGGCAGGAGGAGACAGATGGACGTGAGCAGGAGCACTGCAGAACTGGCAGAGTCAGCAGTTGATTGGATGCCATTTTTACAGCTGTTGGATGTTTATGTTTGGGAAAGGAAAGCTGATTCGTGAGTTTAAGGCAAGGACAATTCCAGTCCTTCCAGTGCCTCAAGAGGGGAGTGATTGGGAGGGAGTAACAAAGTCGTTGAGATTTTGCAACTTGTGTGCACAGTTCTTAAGGTGACAGATTGGGAGAAAGGCTCTTTTTATTGTTAAATCATTGGAGGGGAAAGCATGTAGGATATTTTAAAAATAGGTTTAGTTTAGGGAAAAACTTATTTGATCTCGAGTTTCACTGCAATTTTGATCATTCTCTCTGGCATCTGGTGCCCATTTATAAGGTACAAAGTAAGGAATCAGTTAAAAGCATGCGCAAGCAAATGTGAAATTTGTGCTAGTACAATGCACTTGGGGATTTTAATACAATAATTGACCCCTTCTTTGTTTGTCTGTCTAATGTTCACTTTGTTCTCTCTAGATCTCACAAGATATTGAATTTACTGGCTAGAGAAGGGCTGCAGACTAGAGAAAACAGAAAAATTTGCTGAGAAAGCAAAATAAGAGGTTAGTGGAAAAATCTTGTTTTCTCTGGGCAAATAGTACTTATTCTCTTTGTGATCAACACAAGATACTCTCCAGCAATGGTTTCTTGTTTTTTCACTCCACCCTGAACGAGTTCTTATAACCAGAACTATTGTTTCAGTGGTTTTACAGATTTGGTAAAAAAAATCCAGAGAGCCATAAAATCCATTTCAGATAACAGTAGATCAGGACTGAAAACTTGCCACCTCAGAACTTCCCAGCTACCAAAGGGATTTACAGACAGCAGTGACAGATGTAAGCTCTCTTCCTCTTACTCTGCATGTTTGTCTTGCTGCAGGCTTCTTATATTTTGCAGGTAGATCTTAAATTTGTAATGGAAAAGGAAACTGGTGAATATGTTGTGCCTGGCAGGCTGGGAGGGAGAAACCACTCCTGGGTGAATTGTTGTGCTCAATAGGAAACAAACGACCCGTGCTACAAAAGCCCCTGTGCTTCTCTATGACATGGGCACTGCAGTTGGAAGTGTTTGTTCTTTGGCCCAGAAGATGCAACTTTTTGAGGTACCTAAGAATTTAGAGTGCTGGCCCCATGTCTCAGCGCTAGGGTAGAGCTGGGGGTGGACTTCACTGAGCTGCTCTGAAAGCAGAAACAGGGACAAGAGCCACAGTTTCAGTGGTGTCTTCTTGTCTCCATCCTTTGCTTGTGTCCCATTGGACCAGACTCTTCCAGCTAGATCTGCCTTTTCTAGGCAAGACTACTTCAGTCAAGGACTGCAATGATTTTAGTATTTCCTATTCTAGCTCTAGGACTAATGTTTAGGTGTCTGGCCTCTGATTTAGTTCCTTGCTTCTCAGGTGCCAAGTAGCTATTTGGATCCTGTAGCCAGGCTTTCCTTAGGCTGGCAGAACAAGTTACCATCATCACCTCATTCCTATATGTAGCCATGTAGCCTCTTTGTTTCTCAGCCTGTTGGTTTTACGTGTTCCCAGGAGCAAGCGTTGGGCAGAGGAAGGATTGCACAGCCAGGCCCTGATGCAGATTGTCCATTTGTCTGGCTGGGGTATCCCGAGTTCTGAGGTCTGATAATTAAGTGTTTCATTAAACCTGACACTACGGTGGAGCCTGGAAAAATGTGTGATGTGTGTTAGAGCACTTTCACATGCTGGAGCACAGGGCTCTGCTAGAAACTACCATTGGGGAAGAGCTGAGTCTGCTGTGTTGGATAAAACCTTGTTCTGAGAGGATCCACTGGGTCCTGAGTGAGGAGAAGGTGCAGCTGATGGCAGCCTGTCCCAGCACAGGCTGCTCCACCTGTGGCCTCTTCCCCAAAAACTTCCCAGGTGGAAGTGGAATGGGCTGAAAAAAGAACAGAACTGTCCTTGGGGTAGCAGAAGGAGACAAAAGAGGATGCTGAGGAGGGCCAGAAAGTCCCAGGGAGCTGGAAGACTGTCAGAAGGGAAAGACATGACTGGAAGGGTCCCAAAGACTTTAAGTGTGGGAGGAGATTTTCTCTGCAAATTTAGATGAACTGAAAGGCATTTGAGCATGGCTGATTCCCTGTCAGCTCCTTATCACTGTACCCAGGCATCTCTCCAGAGCCTATCAGCAAAAAGAGGTTTCTCCATGAATCATTTGCACTGAGTAGTTCTGCTGCAGACACCATCTCTGCAAGACTCTCTTTGGTCCTGTGCAGCTATACTGTTCTACATCACATCTCCCCTCAAAATCTCTTCTGTTCCGAGCGAGACACTGCTCATCATGATCGAAACAGTCTCATTCTAGAAAGAACAAAATGAGAATTAAGTGGTAAACAGTTCCAGTAAAAGGAGTTAAATCTTAGAAGTGGAGTCAGGTTGTGCTGGAGTCAGTCACATCAGAACTGAATTTTCCCAAGTCCCAGCTGGGTTTATGAGTTGTACCTGTAGGAGAAAGAAAAGCCTTGCACGATGCTGAGAACTCCCTGTCCTGGTGCCTGTGTGTGGACAGGTGATCTGTATAATCATAGCTAGATAAAGGGTATTCTGTGGTTGGAAGGAAACACTGTGCAGCTTTTCTTTTACACCAGTGGGAATAACTTCTGGTCTCTGCTTTTCTATTCAGCCTGATGTTTATTGCTCACAAACAATGGAAACAGCTCACATTTAAAGCGCTTGCTCATCTTAAAACCAAGACCCAATCAAAAAGGAACTCTTTGAAAGAAGTTTTCAGCAATAATTTATTTCACTGTAATATGAACAAGCTTGAACCGAAACTTTTATGACCTATGACTTGTCAGATTTTTCTTCATAGACCTTACCCTTTAGCACATTTTTCATGATAATACAAACCAATCTGTTTATTATTTTCAATTTAAAAAAGTAAAAAGTATCGCATCCTCATGAAAATTGCTTCATTGTTGGGCTGTTTGAGTGGTCAGTGTAATATATCATTGTTTGATCTGGCAGAACCATCTATTTATAAGCTAGTATGTGTCAAACTATTTTTTTGGCAAAACTGGGAAGACACCTGGTTTAGTTTAGATTCCTCGCTATGTAATTCCAAACATCGCTCAGTCCTCTTGGATGGAAAACGTGGGCTGGGATCCAGACTTAAGAGTGCTGCTGTCATTCACAAGATGCTCAAGGGCCTCTGCTCTCAAGGTTCATGAGATCATAAATTCTTTTTTAATTTTTCTTTTTTCATAGTTCAAGTCCAGGCATGAACCCAGTGCAGGGCACATATGAAATGTGAGTGAGGCGCAGTCAGCCCCATCTGCTGTTTCAGAGTTGCCTGGATTGACCAACAGAGGCAGCAGCAAGGCAGCCACTGAAAGTTTGCTGATGAGATCAGGAGGAGTGGGTCACCTTTGCTGAGCTGTCATAAAGCTTGGGAAGGCAACGCAATCCTTGGGCCAATCTTGGGAATAGAAATGAGAAAGGCAGTATTATTGGAGCTAAGTACATTTAAGGGAACTGGTGACTGATTTGCTGTTGAAAGGCACTGTTCAATAGCAGTGCAATAATGCCTTTACAGAGGTGTCTTTGTAGTTTGTTCGTTCCCTCTTGTTGTACGTGACGTTATATATGACATTTTATATATGACATTTTATATATGACATACTGTAGCAGTACTCTATTTTAATACAGTTCCCCTTTTGAGTCAGCTAGATCGTGTTATTAGAAAAGATGCAGGCTGTGCCTGTCACTGTTCCGTGGTTGTAAAGCTCAAGAGCTTATATTGATGGATTCATATTGATTTCAGCTGTAATTGGTTGCAGATCTCATAAAGGGCGCTGGGATCATCACTGTCAAGTGATTGGTGTGATGAGAGTTGTAGTGTGCAAGACTCTGTGTGTGTTCAGCACTTACATAAATGTAGTAGTAAAGATGAGGGAGAAGGCAAGGTGAGAGCCAGAGAAAGAGAGGAGGAGGAGGAGGAGGAGAGAGGAAAAAGGGAAGCACAGATTCTGACCATATGCTGTGTTCCTGGTCAAACCCATAAACCTGGTCCTTTTTGTCCAGTAACATCAGAGCATTGAACCAGCATCATGATCAGCCTTTAGGAGGCTTTGTTTTTCCTCTGTGGTGGATCTTCTGTCTTCTACCCAAGAAGGAGCCCTTTGCAAGGAGCTCACCAGTTGTCTAAATAGGCTCCAGGCCTTCTTGATTATTTTCTCTTCATCCTCCTGGTGAGGGAGATAGGTGGTCTGGAAAACAGAGGCCAAGTGAAACGGTTCATGCCCAGAGCAGCTAAGCAAAACTATGCTTTGAGGCCAACTTATTTTTCATAATTTATCTTGTAATGTAAGCCAATGCAGTAGTTTAAGGCAAATTTATTTTAAGCCTGAAAGGGCAAAGGACTTGTATATTTAACCACAGGCTAAGTCTGACTTAAGTACACTGAAGTCAGCGATGACTGTTACTTCAGTGGCCTCCTATCTCTTGTTAGGCAAAGCCCTTCTGTTCCTGCAGCCTGTCTTTAGACATGCCCCAGTAATGCAACCTTGGCATTGCTCTGGAAAGAAGAAATAGAGTATGGTTGTGAGTGGATGAGTGGTTATTTGTGACAGCTGAACACTTATCAATGTAGTGAGTACCACTGTGTTGCCATTTCTAACTGGTGTTGGGCACTGAGTTATGTGCTGAGTGAAGAGTTGGTCATTCAACCCCAGCACTGACCTTGGCCAGCTTGCTGAGGGCTCTGAAAGGCTTCCAGGAGGAATGGCAAAGAGGAAAGGACGTCTGAAGTATTTCCCTTCTTGTTACTCAAGGTTCCTGCAGGCTGGATTTCACCAGCTTGCTGAGGTTGTGCTCCACAGCCCGAAATGTCCTGGAGTGCTGTGGTGCTGCACTGCTCCTTTGGCCAGGCCTGCTCCTAAAGGCAGCCAGGGGGTCACAGCAGTGGCAGCCTCCTGTAGCAGACCACAAGGGCAAAACCTCATGAAGTGGGAGAGGTACACTTTAAACCTTCTTTTGCCCAGGGTTAAACCTTCTTTAATCCTCCTTTAGCCCTTCTGATCCACCTCCTCCAATTTCATACTGGAAGACAACTTAGGATGAGGGAAGGGGATTCTTCAGCTCTCCTGTTGAAGCTGCCAGGGCCAGAAGGAGCATTACTCTTGTCACAGAAGACATTCCGTTGCTTTCCAATGGTCTTAAAACTCTATGCATATTTTACTTTGTGTATCTTTAATGCAAAATTCAGAAATTGTCAAGTTACATGGAGTTTGTGTCTTACGTTCTTGGATGCTGATATCTGTAACACATCCAGCTTGAACTGTAAGTAGCTGAGTGGTTTGCTGGATCTGGCCCTAAATATTTCTTCTGCTCAAAATATGAAGTGTCACCTTGCTATTAATGAAGCATCTTCTCTGATAGGGCCATTCCTTTTCTTAGTTGTCTAATACCAATTCCAGGCTATTTAAATGAAGTTGCATGGATATGCATGACAAATACATCCATTTAAAACCAGTCAGTAACTGTGCCAGCCCAGCCTCTGATGGTTTATGGATCTGAAAGGTAGCTAAGCTAAGAACCTATAGAAGGTAAAAGAAAATATTATTAGCAAGAGCCAGTAAAGGGGCTACATTTTGTGCTTTTGTGTTAGAGATTCTTTTCTGTAGCTCTTGCAGAAGCAGTAGGACAGACTATCCCCACTAAATCATTCCTTTGAGCATGCATTTGGTTTGAGTTGTTATCCAGTGAGAGAGAGCAGGATGTTGTGGATTGGAACCATTTCGTACTGACTCTGTGTGCAGTGGGAATTCAGTCCTGACACAGGGAGACACTTTGATTTTTCTTCTTCCTGTGCTAGTAGATCACGGTAGAAGTAGCACTTAGCAGCTACTTGCAAAAAAAAAATTAGAAAAATTGTGAACATCCTTCATGGTTTTTGAATGTAATATTTAATTTTTAAAAAGTTGTGTCCACAGTCTGCGACTATTGCAGACTTGAATAAATTAACATTCCTTAATAAATGTGCCTTGAGTTGTTTCTCAGACTGTTGCCATTCTGTCCTTGGTGGATGTGGATGTTCTTTCATTTCCTGTGAGGAATGGCATTTTATTTCTTGTTCTGCCAGTTTTCAGGATCCCAAGATCTTTTATTATCTGAACCTTGGAATTTTGAGACACTCTGTCACCTTTACCACTGTAGGGCTTTGTTGAAAACTTTGTATTTCTCAGAAAAACTGTGCTGGCACCTACCCAAGAGCTGGAGAGAAGAGATTCACAGTAACAGGGATATTAACTGAAGAGTTTGCAACAGTTTTCAGAATGTCTTTTTACCCTGCAATGAATTACACATCTTTTTATGCTCACTTAATACTTCTGACTTCGCTGCTTCCTGTTGTACCTATCCATTACAACTAATGAGCTCTTTTATATTTATCCTTAATTTCATAAGGGTAAAGAGGATGCAGGCTGTGGGAACAACTAAAGTATTTTGCCTTCCACATGCAATATGGAATCCCAATACAGGATCCTTCCTGCTCCTGAGTGTCTGCCTGCTGAGCCCTGACAATGAACGCCATCTCCAGTTCTGTACACATCCTAGCAAAACTATGGCCTGTTCCAGTGGTGAAGGCATAAATTTGTTTTATGAGTGTGTTACACAAAACACCACAAGCTAGTAGATTCTGATTTTTATTTGGTGGTAATCTTGATCAATAGCAGCTAAACCATTTACAGAAGAAAAATAAATGGAAAGAAAATTTCACATTTATATTCCAGCTGTGCAAAGGGATCTTGGGTTTTCCCCCATTCTCTCCTCCCAGAGCTTGTCAGCAGTAGGAATTCATAGTAATAAAAGCCAGACTTATTTCCAATGCAGGTGTTTCTGGAGTGATTGTAATCTTTTTGATTAACTGCATCTGCAAGAGATCTCATCATTACAGGCAAAGCAGAAGTTATGAAGGAAGGTGCCCCTAAAGTAGCGAGCTGGCAATTAAAATAATATGATACCCTTTGGCACATGGGATTGGATGGGAATTTTGGAAATACATAAAGGTGGGTCTGAAGATGTCGTTATGCCACCAAAATCTTTGAAGCTTGCAGCAACATAATGGATTGGCAAAGGCAAAGGAGCCCAATGTGATTAGGTAGTGCTGAAATCCAGCTTTTGGAGATTAAGCTGCATTACTAAAATCAGGGGCCCTTATCAAACTCAATCCCAGCAGATTGCCCTAAGTCATCAGGGAAATGGCTGCAGAAAAGTGCTGATTTTGTCAAAATAGCATTTCACTGTTTGTGAAAGTTCCAGGATGACAGCCTTGGAGGCTGGGGTCTGGTTTCCTCATGCCAAGCAGCAACATAAGGTTTGGGAACATTACAAACTGAGTGGTCTCACTCTGTGTTTGGAACAACAAGATTTAATTGAAAAGGAAATTGATTAACAGTTGCTAATCAAGGCCACATTTTCTTCCAGCATCTCAGTTGGGGCATGTGAAGTATTTATGAATGGCTGTCATTCCAAGCTGGAGTTTTAGAGAGAGCAGGGTAAATTTGCACATGGGCTGTATGTAACCTGCCTAGAGGTTTTCATAGTCTTTACAGCCTCAACGTGAGCAGAGCTGTCACAAAAGGGTGAGACTGGAAAGGTGAAGTAGACCTGATGACAACATTGTCCCTTCCTGCTCTTGTTCACTGCTGCTGGCAGATCTTTTCCCAGATCTTTCTTGGTTGCCTGGAACTGGGATTTCTTTTCCCTGATGCTCATCACTACACTGAGCCCTCCAGTCATAACAGGATATCATCCCTACAGAAACCTTTTGAGGTGAGAAGTTACTTCCATACAACCAGATGCAAAAATGGGTGAATTATCCAGGGGATGTGTCAGGGCTTGGACCTCTGAGTGCTGGTCCAACCCTGTTTTTGAGACAAACTGTCCTGTTTTGTGGTGTAAAATCAGCTGACACCTAGATGTGTGGCACAAAGAATTAAACTGTCCTTTCTCAACCAGAGGCATGGCAGTCCTTTGGCTTTCCCATCATTACTTGCAGAGAGACAAATGAAAGGATTCAGTGTCATGCAGCCATGACCCAAAGTCAAAAGGCTGTCTAAGTTGTTACTGGAGGACATCCAGTCATAGGAAGAAAAATTCTTGCCAAATCAGCTAGAGAAAGTTGACTGAAGTATGTTTGAACAGACAGATTGTTCATCCATCTATGCAGCTGGCTCAGTAGAGGAAACAGTTATTCCTGGGTAATTGGAAGCAACTATGTGTATATATGTATAAAAAATAATTATATATATTGGACAATCTTTCAAGCTGTCACTGTTTCTCTCAGTGAGGAGGCTGAATTCCAAGGGTAGTAGGGGGAAGAACTTAAACCTAGAAATTCAGTGTTGGTACCCTCCCACCCCAATAATCCCCTATTTTTTCATAGAGTATGTGGCTCTGGATAGTGCTGGTATTTGACACACTCCACCCAGCTGTCTGTTCTGTCCTGCCTTAAAAAGCCATACCAGATTTCCCTTGCCTCATCATATATCATCAAGCAGGGAAGGCCTTTTGGTTTCGTGAACCTGGTTGCTAAATCCAGGATGGGATTTCATCAGCAGCTGAGTATCGATGCAGAACCACGGCGTCTACTTGCTAGCAAAACATTTCAAATTCCCCATTCTGCATCAATTTGCATTTTGGGGCTTGGCAGCAGCACCAGATTTTGTATTTTTTTGGGATAGCACAAGAAGAAATTATGTTCCTTTTGAGGCATTTACCTTTCCCTGCCAACCTTCTCTGCTGGGCACATGGCAGGACACTGCTGCTCTGGCCCTGGCTTTTCTAGTGGGGACTGAAGTGTTAAACTGATCCCCAAGCACTTGTTCTTCCAACATACCCTGCACTCCTCACTCTCCAGGATTTATGGTCATCTAGTCACTTGTTTAAAAGATTATTGGAAAAATATGTAAATGAAAGTTAATAAGTGTAGCAGAGCGGTGTAAAAGCAGACTTATTAGCAACAGGATGCAAGGCTCTGCACATGCTACATTTCTGTTGCTGGAAACATCATCAAAGAGCTTTCCAAGACTGCAAGGCCCAGATGGATTTTACATCTTTAGGCATCAGCCCTGAGCCAAAGCTGAATTCACAGGTGAAGCTGACACCACAGCACATGGGGAGGTGTCTGGGTTGTGTGTCTGTCCCTCACTCCGCCTGCAGTTCTGGCTCCTGGGAGAAGTGGGGGGGTGTCTCCTCAGAAAAGTGTTTTTGGGTAGAGCTTTGCTAATAGCAATAATAATTAAAAGAATCAGTGCAAAGGACAGCTTTGCTTCTGCATTGAGAATTTAATGAGGCTTTGGCCTTAAGGCTGAAAATACACATCACAACTATTCTTTTTCCAGGCCCACTGGAACTTTTCCCCCTCTAGAAGTCAAACATCTTCTGCCAGCAGCCCACAGGGCAGTGCATTAACCATGCTCTTTTCTTCCTTTCCTGGCAAAGAAGCTGTAGATTTAAATAGCAAAACACCAGTGCCATAAACTCCATCTGCTTTCAGCACCCACACGAATCATGGCAAGGGTTTCTCTGGCAGCTGGTGCCAATGGCCACCTGTCTGGGCAGCAGGACATGGAGCAGAAAGAGCAGAAACCTGTTTCCCCAGGGTATGTGCTGTCCCTGTTGCAGGCTCTGCTGTCCTGAGGGAGCAATCCTCCACAGAGTAACTGATGGAGAGATCTCACAGACATAATATTCCACACTGAGAATCAAAGACAGGTCTGTGGGTATACTCAGGCTTTTGGGAAAAGGTCCATATGGCAAAATTCGGGAATTATTATTATTTCAGTGTCAAGCAGTTAGGTGTACTTGAACTACACTCTGCAGAACCCCTCTTGGATTCCAAAACAGAGGCTGTCAGCATACCAGACTGGGTTCTGTAGCGTGGAGATGTAGCCAGAGGCCCCACTAAATTCCCTGTCTGTACTGATATTTGCTCTCTGATCGCCCAAACACCATTGATCCCTTTTGCATCAGGAGCAGAGTGTTTGGGCTGCTGAAGAATTCAGCTCTGCCCTGCTCTGTCTGCTGGGAAGGCACCCCAGCCCTCCAGCAGGCCCCATGCCCAGATCCACGAGCGCTCCAGGGATCCTGCTGTTCACATCCATCCTCTTGATCAGGAACCAGATGGGCGTGTTCAAGACACCTTAAATCCGGCCTTTGGAAACCTCAAACTCAGAGAGCCCTTACAAAAATAAGCCCTCAAACAATAACAACAAAACCAGCATGTGACTAAAAGCTGGAGTGAGGCACTGCCAGGATTTCTCTTGGCAACCCGTCCCTCTAAGAATCTGCTTCTTGCCACACTTGTGCAAGGCACATTATTGAACATTTCCTGACTATTTGCCCAGGATGCTGTAAATGCTGTCCAAATAGCAGGGTCTCGCCTGCTGCTTTGATACATCTGGCTAAATTGCATTAAGCAGCACGCCAGAGGCTGATGGAGTCCCCACAGGACGTGCTCCATCTGTCAGGCTCTCCAAAGAGCCCGGGTGATGAATGATAGTGCTAACATTAAACAGCCTGCCTGTGATGTTTTTCAAGTGTCCCTCCCCAGCAGCTCGCCTGCTGCCCTGTATTCCAGGAGATAACCCAGCACAACAGAACATTACCTCATTAAACAAGCTAGCTCTAATTAAAAACAGACAGGGCATCACCTCCCCTGTATTAGCCTGAAGGGTCCACTCTGCCATTTAAATTCCTCTTTGGAAGATTAATATCCATACACGTTGTGAAGATTGACATTCTTAGAAGCAGCCAGTTCAGAGCAAATATTAGATGTGATGAAAGCAAGCATCAACAACAAAAATTGCAATCACGGGGGCTTCAGATGTTCATGCCATACTCTGAGAGGGTTATGTGGATGTGTGTGTGTGTGTGTGTGTGTGAGGGATCTCTCCATCCCCAGCTTGTAAGAAATGGAGAGATGTGATTTTGTGCAAATTCCATATTAATACCACCCAGACATATTGTTTAGGCCCAGGTTTTCTATCACTACACTATACATATATATATATATGGATATACTTTCACAGGCCACTCACAGCAGAGCCGCCTACAAACATCCTGCCACATCACCTCCTCTGTTCCTCCCATCACTCTGAGTTTCAGGGTAAAGAAAGGCCAGGTAAGGGATGCATTTGGCTGGCCCTTGAATGCATGGGAAGGAAAAGGGGAAAATGAATCACATCCATGAACTCAGAGCTCACTTTTCATGGCACTCAGGTTTTTCTTCCCTGATGGCTCTCTGGTTTATTTTAAGCCAAAGGTTTTAAGTTCAAAAATGACTTAATTTGGAATAATTTGAAGCAAGCCAGTAGCCTTATTTAAGTCACTTACTACTTAGTTTGGCTTTTATTCCTACAGAATGTTTGACACTGCCATGATATATGCAGAATTCCCATTGCAGGAGCAGCCTGACACATTGGAAATACTTTTACTTCAGAATTTTACTGCCACTACCTGACTGGCAAATCTAATCCTTGTTTGGATTGGGTGTTCAGTTCATATTGAAGTGGTCAGTGGCAGAGATATGAATACCTATGGATTAACACTGCTTTCAAGTCCAGAAGCATCATGTTTTAAGAATAGCCTTTCCAAATAATATTTACTAACCTTAAACAGGTGCAATCTGTTAGATAAGACAGTTTCACAGTTACTCAAATTACAATTATCTGAAGTTACTATGATTTGTGTACTTAACCATCTTTTTTTTTTTCTTTCATTGATAAGATGATTCTTGAAGCCATGAAAAGCTTGCTTAGCAGCCCACTGTACTGGAAAACCAGCACAAAAGATGCATTTAAGTTGTCAAACATTATGTAAACAGTCAAATGGAGTTTCCTCTGGGTGGAAAAGCTCAATAGGGTTGTTTGGAGGAGCATGGCAGGGGAAAAAGTGCTTTAATATCTATAGTAAATTTTGAACGTAAACCCTTTGGTTTAAAATAAACCAGAGAGCCACCAGGGAAGAAAAATGGTGACTTAACTAGACCTGGTCTGTGACCTGAAGAAATGGCTGTCTGAAATGCAGGTGACATAGGCATTAGTTTTAGGTCACGGTGCCACCTGCTCTTTGGCAGTATTTAGTGAAGATTGCTGTACAAAAACCATGTACTTGGTCAAGGTGGGGACAGGTTGCAGCTTAATTAGCTGGTGTCTTGGACAAAACAGCCCAAACCACTCAGTATGATCTGTAATTTCATCACACAGTTAGTGGACACAGGTACCCTGGAAGAAGGATTCTCATCCTCTGTGCCTGTCTCTCCCCCAGGAAATGTTTGGCTCAGAACCTAAGCAAGGGAATTGAGATTTAAAACTGAAACATCAGACTTCATGCTCACCTTAATGT
Organism: Corvus hawaiiensis; assembly: GCF_020740725.1. Lineage (NCBI taxonomy): Eukaryota > Metazoa > Chordata > Aves > Passeriformes > Corvidae > Corvus > Corvus hawaiiensis. The sequence goes on from NC_063221.1 coordinate 28,676,011, forward strand.
GCATGTGGGAACAGGAGAATGGATTTCATGAGGAAGAGCCAGTTTGGATCCCTGCCCAAATCTTAGTCCCCAGTATCAAGGCTCAAGAATGATCAGGTGCAATAATAACAATAAAAAAAGGGGTTTCTTATTTCTGTGTTCTCCAATATCTATTTCCTGCCAGTGTTCAAAGTGAGACTGTCAGGTACTCCAAGAACATCTGTTTTCTAGCAAGGCCCAAAGGATCAGGAAGATATTATCCTGATATCTTTTTATCAGGACATCATCAGTCCAGTTATGGAAGGTCATCTGGAGAGGGCAGGCAGCCCTAGCAAAGCTGGCAGCCTCTCTAGATGCTTCAGTCAGGAGTTACAGCACAATTTCACTGGGTTCTTGAACCTTACAGCTCCACATGGACTCCCACCCCTCCATTTATAGTGGTGTTCAGACTTGCAGTCAAATTCTTTTAATTCATCAAGCATTCTTGTTGTTATGAGTATGATCTGGAACTCTTCACGATGCTTTAAAGTGTAACAGGTTTAAAAAACAAAACAAACCCAGGCAGTAAATGGCTTTTCAGTTTGCTTTTTGAATAATCTGCAATAGTCATAAAATCAAAGAGGAAATAATAAAATCCAATATTCACACACGTTATTAAAAAAGTGGAAAGGGCTTTTAAAAACTCTCTGCCTCTGTCTGTGCTTCCTCCTTGGGAGTTCCTTAAGGGGTCCCTTAAGGGATATAAATGGCAAAAGTTGTGGTAGAGCAGAGCAGACTTCTCCATTGGCAAGACCCTCACCTCCATCCTAAAGTGGACTGGTTCTATATTCTTATCCTTTCACGCAAGGAGATAACTGTAAATTAAACTGACACAAGGAGATAATTGCAAATGAAACTACTTGCTCCTGTGGAAATTGCTAAAGGAGAGGGTAGAATTTGCTGATCTCAGAGTGTTTGAGCAGATCAGGTAAATTGGCACTACAAATATCACGTTACATGCCCATGCCTTGGAAATATGTGCATCTAGTTTGCAAATTCACCTTGAGTTATTGGTTAGCTGTTGCTCTTCTCTTCCATTCTGTAGCCATAATAATCATAAGGCCATGATATGCCAATTCCTAAAACACCCTTTCTACCTTCTCAAAACTAGGTCATCTTCTACCACCATTCTGCTGTCTTATATCCTAAAATTCAATGAAAACTTTTGACCAAGACCTTGTTTCTTCTTTGCTTCATCAATTGCTCTAATAGAAGAAATATTTTTTTTTCCTTAGTGGTACAGTAGCAAAGAAAATTCCTCCAACGTGCTATTTTCCAAGCCAATGGCTAACACAGTACTCTAGCATGTCCTTGTTGTGCACAAGGAGGTGTGATGAGATGTAGAAGGATGAAACAAAGCAAATGTTGCCTGACAAATGTTTCCTGGGGGCAGGACAAGGAGGATGCACCATCCTACAAAGAGGAGTCTGGCAAGTCACAGCAGGTGGAAGGTCATGTCATTTAGCTCTGCCCTGACAAAAGCAGATGCTGGGCACATCAACTGTCCAACACACCAGGAGAGAGTGTTTTCACAGCCCTCCTTGCTTCACTCATCAAGGTAATTGGTTTCAGCTGAAATCAGTTCTCCTCCCTCAGAGCTGCCTCCTGGCAGAGCAAGCACCTGCACTAACTAACCAAGGCCTTTCTTTTTTAATGCTTCTATTAATACATTACACTGCTAAGCAAGTTCCAAACTTTTAGGAATTCTGTATTAGCAAGGCTTCCAGAAGTTCTGTTTCTCTCCATATGAGTGAACTCCCACCTGAGCCTCTGGCACCTTGGGGCAGTGCCTGTGGATTTGGTGGGAGCTCACAAACAGCTTTGGCCTACAAAGCTGCATGAAGATGTTTGTTATTGCACCTGATGGACAAACTCCTGTAATCCACGTTCCCTTAGTGCAGAAACTGCTCCATCCCACCTAAGAAGCTTGTTTGAATGTAGTCACGTTCTTATGTTAACTTCTTCGAGGCCTTTAAATAACGTAAGTCTTGCAAATGGAGTTGAACAGAGAATGTTTATCTCATTGGCAAAAAAATGTGAATCTCAAGCTTTTTCCCTGCTGGGAGTCATTACAAAACCAGAAACAGCTCACAATAGCCTGAACTTATTCCCCTGGGATGTGGTAAAGCCCATCTTCCATCCTGGCCAGGCCTCATTCAGGGTATTCTGAGCTGTCTTGGTATTAAGTAACAGACGCATTTCTGAAGAGTTTTAACGAAGATATTTTCCAGCAGAAGACATGTCAAAATGGTCCTAACCAGACCTTACAATAGAGCCAATCAGTCATACATTTTGGGAGGTTCAATGGTTAATTCCAACTTCCAGCTCTGCTGCAGGAAGAATTTGACACAGCTGGGACTGGTTAAATAAGAAACTTGAGATGACACCATTGCAGGCCTAAAAATTAGCCCGGGCTAATGGCAACAGATCTCTCTCTGCTCAACACCAGAGGTAAGAATCAAAGTAGTCTTGGCTGTGTCTTGCTCGTTTGCAGATCCAGGATCTGTCAGGCTGTACTGCACAAATCCCTGAGCACAGCCTCAGTGGTGATCTTTACTTGCATAATTCAATGGAGCACCTCTCGACCTCAGTTTCTCACTGGTGCTTCAACTCCCTATTTTAACACCAACCTTTCAATTCCCACAATCCCCTTCTAAAGGGCAAAATACTCTGATTCCCCACAAGCCCTCCAAGATGTAAACATAGCACTAACCTTCTGATAGAAAAATTTACTTGCCTAAGAAAGCTTTTCCAGAGAATGAAGTAGTCCCTGACTGCAGAATGAGAGTTTAGCCATATAAACTCACTTTGGGGTCTGTAGTACAGGATATGAACATGAATGAAACGTTAAAAATACAAGTGGAGAATAAAAGCTCTCTCTAAATCTCTCTTATTGTATAAGCTGCTATGAATTAAAGCCCTTTCAGCCTGATTTTTAGTCATCGACATAATTATTTAGGAACGTTTTCCAGACCAGTGTTTTTTACAAGTATTTTAACAACCTGCAATTCAGGAAACTGTAAATCAGAGAAATGAACTGAAATCAGCAATCACAAGGCAGGAGGCCCCTGGCTGAGGCTGTGACAGTGAATAGTGGCAGCACTGCTCCCTTGCTTGCCAACACTGGGAACGGCTGCTGGGGATAGGCTTGAGCTAAAATCCACCAGAGCCTGGGGTTCAACAAGGTTGAGAGAGTTTGACTGCTGTGCACCGAGCCAGAACACACTCAAATCCCATTCTTACTGTGAAAGATGGGGCATTGCAATGCTCTTGGTTTGGGTTCTCTCTTCTTTCCTCTCCGAGCAGGACAAACCTAAAGTTAAAGTCCTTTGCAAGCTTCTTCTTCCTTTCCCCAGAATGAATCGGTCCTGCTTCACTGTCATACACCAAATTGAGGCAATAGGTTTAGAAACCTTAGGCAGGACAAACCATAAATTTTAGTGCCAAAAAAATACAGGTGTGTGTTTTCTACAGGTGCACTCCATCATCAGCCTGGGTCAGCCTCACCTCAAGGCAGAATTCTGACCCCTATGCCATGCTCTAAGTATGGCCTTAGTTTTGCTGTAAAGTTTTTTTGTAGTCAAGTGAGACATCTTATTCAAAAGTATTGAATACTGTGGGATTCTAATTCAGCCTTTGCAGATGTGGTTGAATGGCAGCCCTTGGGTTCAGTGGTCAGCAACCCGTAAGGCAGATGTCTTTGACAAAGGATTCATGTGCCAGAAACCAAAGTCACACCTGTCCCATGATTCTGACACGGCAGAAAAGCGAGCCAGTGAAGTCCCTGCTCTGCTCTGTTCTGTCTGGGAGTGAAGTGATTCAGCTACAAGAAAAGTCTCTATAAAAATGTGGTACAATGAAAAAAATACTTAAGCAAAAATAAACAACAGCAAAAGAAAATCACTCTATTTTATTTGTTTCCTAGCTACTACTTACCAAAGATGTCACAAGAGGACTGACACTGCCCCCCTTACCCCAAAAAACGTAATTTAAGCCTTGCAGAACCACTTATATAGCCAGATACCTGGAGCTGCATTAGTGCTTACTCACACTTGGCTGTAACCCCAGCCAAGGAATGCAGAAAAGGTGAGTTCCAGGAGCTCCTCTCTTAGAAAAGGACTGAGGTGGGGGAAAAGGATGAGAGAAAGACAAATCAGTTGTGAGTTTTACTCTTTTCTAAATAACAATATTTCTTGTATGAATCTGAGAAGAGCCTTTCTATTGTTTCTGAGAGGCTTTTATTCCACTCCTCATTCTTTCTCTAGGGTTTTCTCTAGACTTTGTGAGTTTCTGTTGTAGCACAGAATAGGTCAGTGCTCTCTAAATCTAAGTGGTGGCTTTCCTTGCTGAACTTCCTTCCATAAGGAAAATGCATTGGGGTTACCAGGAGGGCTGGCAGCAATTTCCTAAACAGTCTTTTGAACGTTTTTTAAAAAAATAAATTAAAAATCATAGCAAATAACACACACAAACATATTCAGTACTCCCATCTCCTTGCACAGAAATGCTGGCAGCTGCTGCAAGGAGCTGAAAAAATCATCATTATACTCCAGGCAGCTTGAAACCAAATAATATGCACTCACAAAAGGTTTTCATTTTGGAGCTATTGTGCCTGGCCTGTTTGGGAGGAGGGGAGAAAGAGACCTATTGTCTCTTAACAAGCAAAATAGTGGCCTGGTTTTAGTTCTGCAGGAATGGAGCGATCTGTGTGCTATTACAGTCAAGACATCCTCTCTGCAGATCTCGCTCCCTGCTCCACTGAGTTTGCAACTGGTTTGCCAAATCCCCACAGGGTAAGAGGCCTTGCACTCCAGCTGTTGGAGAAGGAATATCCCCCACTGCTCAGCGTGATAGGAGAGTAATAAAAACATCATTTCTAATAGGAAAATGATGCTTGCAGAAGCAAATGGAGGCTGGCTGGCTTAACAGAGAGAGGGCTTTGGGAAGGACAAAGCCATCCTTAGCAGGCTTGGGGATGAGGACTTGAAAAGAGCAAGAAGTGTCCCAGAATCTCTCAAATCAAAGGCAGATTGTGGACCTTTATAGGCATTTGTAATTGCTGTCTAAAGTCCCGTTACACTTTTAATAGACACTACAATTCTTTACAAAAAAGTTGCTTAGTTGTTTCTAGAAGAGAAAACACTCCTCTATTCAAGCAATTGCTGCAACTTTTCTCAGCCTCCCTTTTGTTCCTGACCACTTTCTAAACAAAAACAACTTTTAAAGAACACTACTGGTTGTAGGCACAAAGCATCCCCAGAATTTCAGTTCCTTGTCAACGACTTAACATTGATCACAACTGTGAATACAGAGCTGTTGAATGACACTTTTATAAGTCAATTTTTCATTATACAGCCTTGCTCCGGCACCCTTAAAAATCTATAGGAAAGATTGTACCAACACTGTAAACCCAATAATTATTTCATCATGGCCTGCCTTGCCCAAGCCTGTTCATAGAAGCTCTCATCATGTTCCAGAGAAATGGATTTGTAAGGGAAAAAATTTCCTGAGAAGGGAGAAAATGCGAGTTTGCTGCACGGGCTCGGAACAAAAGCTTGAGGCGCCGATTCTAAAGCTCTCTCTCTCCAGCTGCCTCATGCTCTTGAGCTGGTCTCCAGGAGTTGTTCAACATCCACATGTTTCACCAGTTAGCCTTTGGAATAACAACATACTCAGTAGGTTTCTCTACCCTTATCTGTCCAGGAAGTCCCTTTGCAGAGAATTGCTCTTGGCAGGGAAAGTGTCAGCGCAGCTCAGCTGATGAGATCACCGTGAGTTACCCCTTGGCTTTGCTGGGATCCCAGGCTGCCTTTTTGGAAGAGAGCAAAGAACTGCGCCTTTTCTATTGTTTTTGTACAAATAGGTCAGATAATAATTCTGCTTCATATCTTGATGAAAAGAGAGGAAGTATTTAAGGGGTCTTGCCCAGTCTTTTTTAGGTGAAATACACAATGGAAAATCCTTGTTCTCGAGCTTTTCCTCAGCATAAGGAACTCAGAACGGTAGATTTAAAATGCTTTGAACGTTTTGAGTGCACTGTCCTCTCACAGTAAGTGCTGCTTTCCCAAAACTCAGGAACTAAGAGGTGCCACCAACTATAAACAGAAGTGATTCAAACTAGTTTGTGAGTGTCTCTGCTTACATGAATTTAGTGCTAAAAACATTTTCATCATTTAAAAAATAATATTGCCTTTTCCCCACTTAAATAATCTCAGCTATACATAGATATTGATCTAATAATTAAGGAACAAAGACATTAATCCCTTCCATTTGTGTTCAGCTGTTTTTAATGAAGAACCTTAAGCGTAGCATCAGAACAATTTGGACTCCTGGGATGTGTAAGCACATGGTGTCTCTTTCCAAACAAGGTTCACAGAAGTTGTCTCATTTGAAGCACCAGGACAGCAAAAAAATAATAATCCTATAAAGAAAAGGAAATAAACTGTAGGATTTCATATGTTTTTCATTGGTCAAAACATGATCATACTAAGAAAATGGACAGGTTGAAAACTAATGTTTTGAACTTCTCAATGCCAGGATTAAACTCCTGTCTCTGAAACTGTAGGAATTTGTCCCATGATACAGAAACAACTACTTCAGCAGTGAGCATTAGAGGATCTATTATGATACTGAAATGAACTCATCTGCTTGCATTCAGCTGTGCACAATGGTATAGGCATGCACTGGTTGTTCATTGTAATGGTGTTTCTAAACCCAGATTCATGTATAAAGTGGTCTGGAACTTCCCCCTGTCTTCCTTGTGGGATACTCCTGTTGACCTGTGCCTTTTCCACTTAGGCAGAGTAAAGGAATCTTGGTGTATTTCTGGCATCCAAGGAGAATGGTGTGGAAACACCTTTGGATCAAGGTTGTCACTTCCTTGCTCCAGACGGTTTCATGTTCAAACATTCTGTGAGCCTTGGCTCAAACGCTTTGCATTTCAGGCTGTATCCAGGTTGGCTTTCACAAACACCTGGCATCAAAATCTTTAAAGGTGCATTGCAGATTTGTGATGTTTTGGAAGGTCCTTCTGTGACTACAAGAGCAATGTTGGTAGGAGAGATGGGGCCAGAAATGTTTCTTAAGTCAGATATTTTGTAGGACAAAGGACAAATAAAGCTCAGTTAAACACTGGAATAAACCTTCAAACAAACAAATCCCCAGTAAGTTAGTTCTATGGATAGAGGACCTACAGGCAGAGGACAGGGATTGGGGAGCATGGAACTTCTGAGCTCCCTGAGATGTGGCGAGAAAGCCTCCAAATTACATGAAATGAGTAAGTCTCCTACATTGCCTTGACTGTTTGAAAAATTAGTATTTCTAGCTTATTTTTATAATACAGGAAAGAAGTGTTAAGACAAAGGACTGGACCTCCATAGCATCCTGTCATTGCAAAAAGCCACAGTACATAATTCTCTTCAGAAATATACTGAGCTGAAAAGACTCAGAGGCATGAAATGGGTAAAGCTTTTGTCATGGTGGACAGGGTTCAGAAGTTCTTGGTTTTGAAGCTATCAGTGAATGTCTCTTTTTTTTCCAGAATAGAAGGATAACACACAGTTTGTTTTGTTCATAATGATTTGTATGAACTTACATTAGAAATAATTGCCTTCTGATGAAATTAAAACTGCATCCTATGTGGAATTTGAAAGAATTCTGGATGATCTTCTAATGTTGTTGAATACTATAGGTGAGTTAGTTCTGCAATGTCTAACAGCTGTGAAGAGCAGTGGAACGGTTGTAAGATTAAATGGAGCTGATGTCAGTCAGTCTGACACTTTTATTTATTCAAAGGACAAGGTTATATCCCAAGAGTCTTCAGAGTGTTGCTCAGTGTACGACCTCAAAGAAGCAATGCTGAGAATGACCCAACACAATGAAATTCATGAGCCCATGAGACAAGACAAAATAATTGACATATCCAGAATCCCCAGATGTTGCTGATCTTAGTTGAGATCAGGTTTGAGGTTTCAGAAACCTGTTGATAGTGAATGAGAGATTTTTTTAGAACCACAGAGAAGAAACTTGCAGCTGAAACTTAGTGTATAGAGGCTGAGAGGGCTGTTGCAGAGACAATTGTTTGTCTCAGAATGAGAGGGCACCTTATGCTGAGAATTACAATACAGGTGGAGGGATGAGTTAAATGACAAGTCAGATAATAAAACACAACAGAAATTACAGGAGAGAAGAGAGGTATTAATAATGTGAATGCACTTTACAACAATATCCATGTGTGAAGAAATGAGTGAGCAGGATTAAGGATGAAAGTGGAAATTACAGTGCAACTTTAAAGAATTAGAGAAAATGCTGTGATCTCTTCAATAGTGAGGTGGAAAAAAAGAGATACTGGCTGTAATCCAGACAGCTCAGCTGTTTTGTAGAAATACCACATTTTGAGGAGCTTTGAGAGACAATTACAATTCTCAGGACCAATAAAGCACCAGGGGCTGATAGTGTTCCTGCTGCATTATTGAAAACAGGAGGGCCTACACAGACTCAAAGGCTTTTGAAACTGATTTGGTTTGGAAACTTGAATAAATTCCGAGTGAATATGCCCAATTCTCTAGAAGGGAGAAACCAGAATGGAAGAAATGTTGCAGTATTTTCCCATCTTTGTACAGCCTAATATGTCCTAATTGCTTTACAAAAAAACCCCATTTTTGTTCATGGAGAGGAGAGACTTCATCCATTAAGAGCTCAGGAGAAGACAGGAATGTGATCAGGATCAATCGATCAATCAATCTATCTATCTATCTCTGTGTGTATGTTTGCTCTCTAGCTTTTAGTGAGGTATAAGAAATCTTGTGTATTTGTCACAAATTGACTTCCAGCAGAAAAAGGGTCTGGGTAGCTTGAAAAATGAATTAGAAACGTGCAAATACGAATTGATTGTAATAGCAAATGTTGCACACTCTGCTCTGCTTGACCTCACTGAACAGTAAAGTCAGAGAGATGCTTAAGTGCCATTGCTGTAACTTTTAATATGACTGGGTGGGATTAATGCACTCATTGTGAAAATCTTAGTATGGTGTGAATTTGAATGGTTTACTGCTGCAGTGCAGGTGACAGCGGCCACTGCAGCAGAGCATTCAGAGACAGGGTGGACACAGAGGTCTGATTCTCACCCTGTCGTTATGGCAAGTTCCCAAGCTCCTAGTGGGTTCTAGTTTACATGTTTTAAGTTTATTGGTTCAGGAGTTCTCCACCCAGTTTTATGTGCAAATTCATGTTTATGTATTTCCCCCACTTGCTTATGTATTAGTTCTGGAAAGTTCTCCCTTCTTTGATGCCCCATTGGTCTACTCATGTAATTCCCTCCCTTAAGTTATCTCTATTGGATATTCCCCTGCTCTCTCCTCCTCCTCAGTCGATCCCCATTGGTTGTTTCCCTTTGTTCCACCCCCATATAAAATACTGCAAGCTGTCTTACTCTCGTCTTTGTCCCTGGACCCTTCGCTGGCAGTAAACCAGCTGGAACCTGCACAGAGACCCCTTTCTCATCCTTTGCCTCTGCCGATGCTTTTACACCGCCTTTGTTTGGGGCTTGCTCCTTGTGAAGGAGCCAGCTTTCCCTGCAGGCTGCAGCTGACAACTTTCCCTGCTAGCTGCAGCCAGCCCCTGCCTGCAGCAGCAGAAGCCAGGGATGTATGCAGCTGGACGCTGTGCTGCCTTGGGCAGCCCCAACAGTGTCAGTTTACATTTCCTTTTTGACCATTGTAGTGAGTTAACTGTCATGAGAGAGAAGAAATACAGCTCAGAAGAGAGTTGTAGGCCAGAAGGTACGGCAAATAAAAAACCAAACTCCAAACAGTGCTTAAATTTGAAGGAAATAAAGCCCAGTTGTTAGCTTAAGATCCTCTTGGGAATGCTTTTCTGGGAGTCAGTAGATACTCTAGATTATGTTGATGTTAAAGGGTTTGAACACCTCAGAGGAAACTAAGGCTTGTTAAGAGTGATAATGGTGTTACTTTTTCTGCAGGTAACATTTAGGTCCAAAAGAGTGAGAGAGACCAAGCTGCAGAGCTCCCAAGTTGTTGGATCTCTACTTAGATGGAAGAATGGTCGCTAAATAATTTGAACAAAGTCCTGGGATAGGTTTTTGGAGATTGTAGGGGAAAATGTGTGGAGAAGATTTAATAAAGATGAGCTTGAAGTCTGTAAACAGCCTAATATTGTAAAGGTAATGAAATCCCTGGCCAGTGTGTTGGCAGAGCCAACATTTAGGATGATGGAAGACAGAACAGCCAAACACTTCTTGAAAGACTGTTCTCATGATATTTGACCTGGGTGCTGATCAAAGAGGCAGCATGACTGAGCATGGCCCAGGGCCCTTAATGTGGATTAGTAACAATGGAGAAAAAAATGCCCTAATGGAAAAAAAAAAATGCCCTTGACAGTCTTAGCAAATTATGGAAAGAGCCAGGGAATTTTTGGGCCTGTAGAGCTAGTAAATAAGTAACTAGCACTGCGTTAAAAGCTGGATGTCGTAACACGGGTTTCTGTAATGGCAGATATCATGCAGTTAAAGTGCACTGGGAGTTTTCCAAGGAGTAGGTTGGAAGGTAGATCTGACCCAAATATTAGACATCAATGTGAAAATCAGGGCAAATATATTTGGGAAGATTTAAGATGGTTTAGAACTATCGAACCAAGAGCTGTGAAAGGAAGCGATTTGGCTGGAAGTCTGGCTGGTGGTTATTAGAAAGGTTCCGATGGCTGCAGCTTTGGTTTTCATGTGAATTCTTACATAAAAACTTGTCTCTGCTGGAGATAAGGAGCTGTAAATGCGCCACACTGGGGTCATTCTGACATGACTGTTTGACCTTAATCTGTTTCTTCACTTGCGTTTCTATTCTAACCTTCTCAACTGCTAGCACAATATTTTTATGACTTGGATTTACTCTTTATGGCGTTCACTTGTAGGAACACTTCTGTCCTTATCTAGCCTGAAAATTGCAGGGATTCTGGGATATGAGCCAAAGGTCTCTGAAGCTCCTGGAAACACTTGTGGATGAGGCTCTGTCACACGGCTGTTTGTCAGGACTGAAGGTATCCACAATTCTCTGCCAGCTTCAAACTCTACATGTTGCCCTAGACTGGTAGAACTGACCCCTTTATATTTTTCATTGCTCAGATCTTTTTCTTCTACACTGACATGCAATCAAATCAACATTATGTCCTGAGAGTATGTGTGACAACATCCTGGGGGAGATGATAAAGACATTTTCTGATACTGTGGTTCAAATTCCTTGATGTGCTGTGATTGTGGGTAAGTCTTCCTTTCCAGTATCCTTGTTTGGCAAAAAACCCTTATCACATGAATTTTTCTCTATGTCTATATCTATATCTATGTACATACACATATAACAAACATATTCACACCTAGGTACCTGCACATGTACATTCACAAAAGGTTCAGTTTATTACGTTGTGATTTCCCTCTCAGCTCACCCTGGCTCTTTGCTCAAGCTCTGTCACAGCCCCTCTTGCAATGGCTTTTCAAATCAGAACTTTTCTCCACGTCCCTCTTCCTCTTTGTGGATTTAAAGGACAAGTTGTTCTCCCTCCAGTGGCTTTTGTTCCCATGACTCTTTCTCAGACTTTTGCATTAGCCATTAGTATCCTGTTGCCCCTGATAGCTCATTGAACTTGGTCTTGAGTCAATGGTCTTGTTTTGAGCCGATTAGAAAAGATTTCCTTTCCTTTATCAAAGCTAAACAAAAACAAGGAAATTAAATTAAATACCAAACTATGTTTGAATAATAGTAGGGCTGTGACATGAGGCAGGAAGCTCAAAGATAAGGCCAATGACATGCCCAGAACTGCTGCAGGAATGAAGGCCAGAGTGTCAGCCATGATCCAGCATTTTTGTGGGGTTCCATCAGTTGTCTATGAGAACAGTGACTGCCTGGAGTAAGAAAATAGTCTCTGCACTGGGCTGGGAGGAAGAGGATGTGAATCTCCCTGTGCTATTCACCACTCCTCTCTGCAGGCCGAGAGCTGATACCTCAATGCAGTGAGTGCAGCACGTGCTCTGGGAGCAAAGGTACCTCCCACAGACAGGAGATCTAAAAGGGCCTCTGATCACTGTCCTCACAGTGTCCATCCCTCATGAATTGATGAGATAATGTCTGTTGGGCATTTGAAGCTACTTCTAGGGTAAGAAACATTGCTAAACTGGGTATCTTTTCTGCTGTGGTTCAACAGCTTTATTGCTCATCCTTCTCTGATACTTATTTTTATCGCTTTAAACGGGGACACAGGGCAAATACCCATTTATTCTGTCCTTCCCTCAGTTCCCTGGATGAAAACTGAAAATTGTGTCTACACCTGATGTTAAAGGAGTTGGACTATTGCTATGGTGGGAACCATCATGTTAGTAACTTGAATGTATCTACTGTAGTGACTTCAGTTGGAAATTAGAGTTATGAAGTGTCCATTCATCCTGCACCTTATGGAGGCTGTTTACACTTCCCCTCCATGCTGCTGTCTGGTAATTTGGTAGAGAAATAACTGGGTGGGATGGCTTTAAATATATTGAGCTGTCCCATAATTTCACTTTGCTACAATTTCTGTCCTGAGTCGGAGTTATGATGCTTTTATTCTCACCAGCAGACTGAGAGCCAAGTTCAAAGCTGAAGAGGGCCCAAAGAAAGCTTTTCACTCTGCTAGCAAGTACTTGGTCATGGAAACACTGGGGAAGGCAGGGGGGAGTGAGAAATGCGCAGTAAGGACTGCAGCTCCTTTGGCTTCCATCTATTTTATAAGACATGTGGTAAATCTTCCTTTTTAAAACATGAGTCTCTCCATCATCCTTACTTTATGTGAGCTCATTTCAATTGCACTGACTCTAAATATTTTTTTGGCTATTTATTTTTAAATGATGTGTTTAAAGTTCTCTCAAGAAACAGAATATTTGATTGAAATTCAAGGGAGGGCCCTCTGTTGGAGTACTGCTGACAGACAGCTGTAAGGACAAAAAAGCCACAGCTCTGGTAATAAAGATGAAAGGAGCTCAAAGCATTGAACTAACTTCCTCACTTGCTATAAAATCAGCGTGGTTTGTTTCTTTCAGATTAATTGAACACTGGCAACTTCCAGTAGTTTTTGCTAGGAGGTGTTGCAGATATTTTGCCTGGAAAATCTTTTTCTCAATTAACCATTTTGGCAAAATATGTGGACCTGAGGGGGATTACTGACAATTTCAAACCTCATATAAAGATATATAATGCTTTAAAATGTGTGATGTTGCTGGACTACTGGCTGGTCAGAATATGCTGGGGTAAGTTTGGTGAAGAAATGTCCCCATCCAGCAAAGTTCAGCACCCTGGAAGTGGTCACAGGAGTTAAAACTCCTGTAGCTGACAGCAGATTGTCAGGGCTTGGCCCTACAAGTGCTGACAGTACCCAAAGACAGCCCTGCTTGGAAGTCTGACACCTGCTTGTGCAAAGCAGGTGTTGGCAGGAACTGGATGTTCTTTGCCCGTGTTATCTGTGGCTGTTATCAGGTGAAGCCACTGCCAGAAGGATGGAGACTGTAAAAGAACACATACCAGTGACCCTTAAATTATAAAGATGCCTAAAGCTTGGGACCACCTGGAAAATGATGTTAGGAGGGAAACAGAGATGACTGATGGCTTTCTCCTTTTTTAGTGTCCTGATTGCTGTTGTCACTGCAAATGCCAACCCTTCCCAGCCTTATCCTGCTCCATCTCGGCATCAGTTTAACAGCATGGATGGCTTCCTTTGCCCGTGACCATTTAGGGCCCATCCATCTGGAAAGACCTGTCACAATGCATGTGGGAACTCACCTCGGCAGGAAGGAATACCGGATACTTTGCCTTAATGATTGACAGAGTCCCTGTGATCACAGTTACACAAACTGATATCCTGTGTGCTTTCCTCTCCTACCCCCGGCTGGGATACATCCTGTGTGTTTGTTTTTGCTGTTTTCCCCCTTCACTGGAACAGAGGAGAGAGTTGTTAAAACCCTGTTTTGATTTACTCTTCTCCCTGTGCAAACCACTATCTTCTCCTTCGTGGTATTTGTTCACAGAAGATCTTGCAAAGCTGAAGGATAGGTGTGTTTTTCAGAAGATAAGGACACCTTGTTTTCCTTTGCTTAGCTGTTTTCCCTGACTCCAATGCTGGAAGAGTGGTCCCTGACCTCTCTCCCTGATGCTTCTTCTGCCAAGATCAGATTTTCTTGGCATGACTTGAAATTCCCCTTGTTATGTTTCTTTGAGTTTTTATTCACTTTTGAGCACACAATGCAAAGAAGGGACCAACCATACAAAGAGGGGACCAGCAGCAGAACTACCCAGTGGAGAAGTGGAGATGACTGACCCAAGCAGAAATTCTGCTCCTTCCTCTGGCACAGGAAAAAAAGAAAAAGGGAATCACATGGGAAGTATCTCAAAGCAAAACCAGCGAGAATTTATGAATTAGATTCTCCAGGATACTCTTGCTGTGAGTTGGTGACCGAAAAAGCTCTTTAAACAGCAGTGTCATGTGGCAAGTGCAGAGCCTGAGACTGTTCCCCATTTGGTTTTGGTTATTTAATACAAGTTAGATTGACAGAAAGCTCTTCAATGAAAGGCCTTAAGGAAGAACATATTGTTGATCTGGAAAAGCTGATAAACAACTGGCAGCCATGCATGGTATTCTCATGCTAAACCAAGATAAAAAGATTCCCTCCCCGCTCTCCCCCATGCCCCCTTGTTTCTTTTTGGGATAATGTGAACATATGTTTTTGTCCCCATGAAAAGGACATGATTTTGATCAAGGCTTTGGCATGTCCAGCGAGCCTAAAGCAATTTTTGAGTTTGCAAATAACAAAAATGATCTTTTTAAGATTGGCAGCCTCCCACCCTCACATGGAACAAACCACCTCACAGCTTTGACTGTGACACACAGGCCAGTGAGCCACAGGGAGTCTGCACAGCACTGCTGAAACCCAATCATCTCTTCAAAATGAGTTTTGTGACCAAAGCAATGGCTCTCTTCCTCCACAGTCACATCCAGAGAGCTCTCATGCTTTACACCAAATAATAATTAGCCTGCCACAACCTATGTGACACTTGAAAATGTCTTTACCAGTACCTAAAGACTCATCACCAACTTTATTTCCAATTAAAAGAAACATGTATTAAGTAAATATTCACTGTCAAGTTCTAAATATGAATTACTGCTGCGTGCTGTCTGTCAGGCCTTGTTCTGGGACGTGTTGCTTCTGATCTGCCCGGGCGTTTGTTACATTTTCCCCTGTAAGAGTGTTTGGATATTTCATCAATCATGCATGCAAGTTCCTTTGTCGTCTTTTGAAGGAGTGATGTGGTTTCATTTATAAAAACCACGTTGAGAACATGTTTCCTTTTAAAAAGTGAAACCTCTTCTTAGCAGTGTTTCATCTGGAAGTAGCAGGGACAGAAAACAACTTTAGCTGGTCCTGAGGAGTTTTCTCTGCTCCAGAAAGTTTTTCATGTTCTCCCTGCAAGCAGCCAGGGCAGCCTTCTTGAAGGGGTCATGGTGGTAATTAGGTCACTGCACGTGGATGCCACCAACTGTGAATGGTTCTGACAAAATCCAGGTCTAAGCATATGCTTGGAAATTTTCCACTGTGCAGAGATGGAAAGAAGCATTTCAGTGATCTAGAACATTCCCAAAGATACACAAGATAGTTTTAAGGAAGATGCGAAGGAATTCTGGTGTTAATGGATCATCCCCGCACAGTCTTGGTGTGCCTGCCCCTTAGGTGTTGGGGGGACAGGTTTTTTCTGCTTTTAGCCTCAGGCAATTTAATTTCTTCACTGAAGGGGCTTCCCTGGGAAGTGATGGGAGTCATCACCCCTGGAAGTGTTCAAGAAACACCTGGTACCTGTTTGGTGAGTGCATTGCAAGGAATGGCTTATAGGGAAATTCTTGATTAAAAAATGAGTTAATGAGTTCATTTGAGTTCACTGTGAGACTAATGAACTAATCCCAAGCAGTGACTGTGAAGCTTCTCTGATTGTCCCTTCACCTCGACTCATATTTCAGTCCAGAATTTGATGGACATCTGGGCAGAGCAGAATTAGAAAATAAAAGGTGCTGTGAGATGCCATGTGTCTTGGCACAGGCTTTTGGCATTGAGGTTGGGAGGCTGTGCATCAGCGTGGCTACATGAGCTCATGTCTGTGCCGTTCACATGCTCCCACTTCCCAGTGAAACAGGAGAGGGTGCCTTGGCATCACATGAAGAAGCTTTTTGGTCCCTTTCAAATGTCAGCTTTCCCCCTGGAGACTTGTTAAGCACAAAATGACAGTGTCCCCAGGTCATGCATTACTCAGCAGCAACATGAGGCCCCCAGATGTGCTGTGCCTCCAGCTCACAGGATGTGCTTTGTCCAGGGGACGTGGTTCCAGTTTTTGGTTCGGTTTTATTTTAGTGCATCTGGCTAAAAAAGGCAGGAGCCAACACACTGATTTGACTTGAACTTGAGGCATCATTCTCAAACACAAAGATCCTCCCATCTCGCCTTCTAGCTTGAGCTCTTGAGGAGAATAAGATCTTTCAGTTCAGTTTGAAATTGTTGTAGCATATGGCCGTGCTTAGGGATCGCAAGAAGGATCACTATGCTTTGTAATATGTGAAGATTTAAAAACTGAGTGTTCTTCCAGCTGTACTTGTGTGAGTGGCAGATCCACTCACAGATTTATCAGGCATGAGTACACACAAAGAGGTGCTTGTGCTCCATCCAAAGCTTCTTATAAAGCAGTTTAGTTTGCACAGCTCTGAGTCTTCGTTGCGAGTTCATCTTCCTAGAGTGCTCCACAGCTTCCTACACAGTGCTGTATTCCAGTTAACTCCATTGATTCCATCAGAGTTTGGTTGCTTTTTCCTGCCCCAACACATCCATATGGCATAAGCTTTTTTTTTTTTTGCTGTCACATAAATATAAAATAATGAAGTAAGGCCCAGGGATATGCCAGGGAAAACACAGTGTGCCTCATATGAACTCAAGATGTCAGCTGGCTTTGTGGAAAAAGGAAGATGGATTCTGGCCCAGTTAAAGGTACTCCATTAAGGGACTTATGAGTGATGTTGCAGGATTACTCTTGATGGGATGCCGTCAACAGTAAGAAGAGAAACTGATTGTCTTCTAATGGAACTCTTCTATGAGAGAATGAATCCTGAATTCTGAAATATCTATGAATTGCTTAGGACTTCCTGGGAAGTGCCCTCAGCGTTGCCATCCCTTCTTCCAAGAAAGGTGCTGTTGTGTCACCTGGTCTGGGGCTCTCTGCAGTCACCTCTCATCACTCCTGATGATCAGATTTTTTGATCAAACATTTGTCTGTGCTGCTGCTCATAGAGAGACTCAATGGTTTGTGGAAAAGAATATGGGACTAGGAAGGAGATCCAAAGGTAAGAGGAAAGGACTCAGAACGCAGTTAAGTTGTCCAAGAATTTGTGATTCTGGAACAAGTAACAGAACCAGCAGGATTTATATTAAATGTATGATGAAATAACCCCAATTCAGGTGAACGTTGTTAATTCTCTGTTAGAAAGAGAGATGGTGGGACATTTTCTAATAAACATCACTAATTTGGATAAAATAAACCATCAGTGGGGCTGCAGTCAGTAAAACTGGCCTAGTTTAAGAAACCTCACTGCAACACTGACCCATGAACTGTGCATCAGGGGCAGGATTCAGCCCTCCATCATCAACAGGCTCCAATGACCCAGCATTTGGAAATGTTCAGCTTTCTCAGTGTTCTTCTCTGTGTGATAGGATTGACTTGTGTAAGTGGAAATCTAAAAAACACCTTAACATCCTGTGAGAAACCCCCAAATTGTGTTCATAGGAACATGGGTCAGGGATCATGTCTTTGTCTTTCATATAATCTCTGCAGAATGTTATCATGAATCAGCTTTTATCTCTCTTTACACATCAAATTTGGGGATTAGCATCCAAATCTAGAGTTAGGAAATAAAACAGGCTCTTCCTGTTAAAATAAATTATTGCAATAAAAGCCCCAAACACATTTTCTTCTCAGCTCTCTTGTATCAGGTCATTAACTGCCCAAAATCGCGTGGTATTGTCACAGAATTAATGATTGCTCTTTCAGAACGCCTGGTCTCAAAGGAATTACTGTGCTAGAAGAACCCACTGGTTTGACCTTTTATTTTTATCCAAAGCCATCTGTCCCAGTGCTCATATCCTTTCAATTATGAAATGCTCAGTTGGCACAAACCTTTCCCACTGTTTTTATCAGGTTGATTGATGGCACTCATATCCAAGAGGAAGGTGGTAAGTGCCATCTGATGAGCCTGACACAGGCATCTCCAAGAGGAAATCCCAGTGAAGGAGCCTTTCAGTCCTGTCTCCTGTTTTCCCTTTCAGAGCATATGAAGCCCACAGGAGCAGAATCTGTATTAGATATGAGACATTAATCAAGATTTCCTCTTGGAGAAATTGGCAGTAACATCTCAGCAAAAACTGATCAAGTAAATCCCAGAAGCCAGTGGTGCGGCCCCAAGGAACATTAAAATAGATGTCCTCCACATGGAAGATAGGTAAAACAGAAGGGGCTGGCTCCCCTTTTTATAATGGGTGTAATTCTGAATTTAACCATGACTAGGGTATGCTTGTTTTTACATTAGTCCCATCCCCTTTCCAGATTGATTTTTAAAACTTCTTCACTCTGTCACAGAGGCTTGCTGTAGGTCCAGCTGTAGGTCCATGATTTCATTGCTCCTAGAAGTGGACTAGGGATGGAAATTGAGAGTCAGGGATGAAAACCAGTGGAATTCAATATCTTTCTGAGCCTGAGCTTTGGCACTGGTGAAGTCATACACAGAGATTTCTATGAAATAACTCCTCTGTGAATGTTGGTTATGCAAAGAAACTCTGATGTTATGTACCAGGAGAAACAGATTTGAGCTTCAGTGCAGACACTGAAGTTTAGTCTAAAATCTATGCTGGTATTTTTTTTTTAAACCCTCTCCAAAACCTACAGGAAAAGTTAGGTATTTTAACCAATATTTTAAAACTTTTTAAAGGGAAGGAAAGAGCTTATAATTAACATTTCTCTTAGTCTCCTGTTTTTTCTTTTAATTTAAAAACATCTGGAATCCAGTGTTGACAGATAAACCCCTTAATCTCTTTACTTACGTTAAATGTGCTCTCCAAATAATATTTTTCACTTCTAATTTAGTGGCATCTGAAGGGTGTGTGTGGGGAAAGTGAGCCAAAGGCCAAAATATTTGCAGGAGGATTGGTGCAGTGATTTCATTGTTGGAAATACACCTGAAGAACGAAGGAATGCCCACAGACCAACCTCCTTTTGGCTGCCTACATCTGTCTTGGCAGCTGGTGGTGGGTGAAGTCTTCTCCATGCACAGAAGCCAGGCTGCAAGAGGCTTTATAACTAAGCTGTGTTCAGTTCACGGTCCTTTTATAGGTTCCTGTGCAAAACTAGTGCTGTATGGACGATTCCTCGCTGGCCTTTGGTGAAGTGGAGCTGCTGTGGATGAGCCCAAAGCAGCCCCATTCTCATGGGAATCACTGGTAACGTTGCCAAGAAAAGCAAACTGTTTGTTTGGTGGCAGTCGCTTTCCAAGGGGTTGTGGGAGGTCACTTGGCATCTGACACCATCAATATCTGAGCTTTAAAGGAAGGTTGGGTGACAAAAATCTGGCATATAATTGCATTTAGAGCTGTGAAATCCAAGATTACTTGCTAAACATAAGCCTGTTTTCTGACATGTTCCTCCCATGACAGGCAAGCAGGGTGCCCTGTTAGGAACTTCCTGCATCTCCGAAGATGGATTTTGTTTAATTACCTTTGCTTTGTGGCAAATGGCTGTCAGAGGTGACTTTGTCCACAGTAAATCTGCTTTTCCTCTTCAGTGGGGAAAGGCACCTAAATCCTGATTATTGAAATAGTGAAATTAAAATTATTGAAATTCACTAATTATTGAAATTAGTGAAATGCAAAGGACACATCCCAGTGCTGCTGGGAATGGTTTGGGTCTCCTTGCTGCTTCTGGAGTCTTTTTCCTTAAAGCACCATCTCCTGGAATCAAGGGACCCTGGGGTGTTTTTGGAATTAAAATTTGTGGAACTGCAAGTTACAGGAAAAAGCTTAAAAACATGTGAGCCATATATTACAAAAGGCACGTGTTGGGATATATGGTGGTTATTGGTTTTGGTTGGTCTGTACACGGAATAATTTCTTTGGGAGTTGCAGAAGGATTGAGTGTCCTGACACTTGAGCACTTGGAGTTTCCAAGGCTGAGGGAGCAGTCCTTCATGGAGTGGAGGGAGAGCAAACGCCTGTTTCTAGGACCCATGGTAGAGAATGGAGAATGTCAAAACACCTGCACTGACATTTTTAAGGCAATAATCTCAATTTTCAGTGTTCTGTCCTACACTTCATAAATGAGTAATTGTGAGACATTTTAAAGGGTCTTCACTTCTACTTCAAGTTGGAAGGTATGTCAGTAACAAACGGTGACTAGAGCTGAACAAATAGGAAAAAATCCTTATGGATGTTATTTCAAATTCCAAAATTAATTTGTTTGGCCTATGTTCAAAAGCCTCCCATGTCCACTTTGTGGAAACACTTGGGTGCCAGTATTTTACAACCAAATGAGGGTTTTAAAGCTCCAATACTTCCAGTGAGTCACTGGAAGTGAATTTGGTAATTTGGAAGATTTAATTCAAATTTTGCACTGTGTTAAGCGCGGCAGTCTTGCAGGTGGCAGCATTGTGAACCTGAGTTCTTTCCATTTCCCCAAGAGAACAGTTGAATATTAGTCAATAAACGGACTCTGGCATTCAGAAGAAAAAGACTCAGAATTCTCTAACCTGAAACAGTGGAAATTTCAGATATGAAGCCATTCCAGGAAACAGTGAGCTACTGTTGTTTGTAATGTTCATAATTTGGAAGGATTCAGAAGGGTACTGCTGATGCATCTAAAGCTGTTCCCAGGGAGCTGACAGAGAGAATGTTAGAGAAGCTACAGGCAGTTGTTGTTTTTAATAGAAACTTTATGTGTGCAAACATACACCTCTTGCTGGTATCCCTGCAGCTAAGATGTTAAGAACAAAGCCCTGCTCATCCAAAGGCACCCTTCTCAAATATTTAGCTCTGGATGGCAGCAGATTCAGTAGGGAAGTTGGAAGTTCTGACAACTCCAGGTTTATCAAGCAACTAACAATTAATCCATGCCAGCTGCCTGTGGTTTCCTTCCTACCACTGCCAAACCAATACTAAATATGGGTTTCATATTAGAAATAAATCTTTTAGTGTGTTCGGTACGGTCATGTTTCTTAAAGTATGCAAAAGAGTGAGGGATCAGACTAAACTGAGGACTTTGGACAGTTTTCTTTCAGAGTAGAATATTGTTTTTCTTAATTTGGGCTTTTTTTTGTAGGTATTGTCACCAGCCATGACTTAATGGGACGTAAACTGGGAGGGAAGAGGACTGGATTAGGGTCTGGTGTGGTGGTAAGGATGTGTATGGATGGGAGGGAGAGCACGTATGCAAGGATTAGACATCTAGGGATTTGCTGGTGTAGGGGATGAGCGAGGGTGGCTGTCAAGGCCATACTCAAGAACTACCCTCCCCAGTCTCATCCCTTCCACTTCCTGCTGACCTGTGTGCCTGGTGGCCTAAGGAATTATTTTGTCTTTATTTTCCATGAGGCATTTTCTCCCTTGTTGTCTCAGGCTGAGCTGACTCCAGAGAGTCCAGAGCTGATGGCTCTTCCCAAACCACGCAGCTCCATGCTGGCCAGGAGGGATGAGTAGACATGAGGAGAGGAGCTGGAAAGGGTAAGAACTAAGCCCAGGGCTGCTTCACTTGGGGCTCGTTGGTTATGTAAATACTGCACTGCCCTGTCTGCAGGGAGACAGTGTCCATGTGCAATTCCAGAAACAGCACCACCGGCACTGGGAAGGGGTGGACCTGACACAGGATCTCTGTGGTGGCGCAGGGGTGGAGTGGGAGAGCCATGGAGACCACTGCCTTTTGTAAATCCCTCTCTAAAGCAGCAGGTTACATAATGGTTGTGAGCAATCCTGGTGTTTACACGATCCATTACAGAGTCCTTTGGCAAGTGCCCACCTGCCACAGCCCAGCCAGCACAACCAGCCAAACGCTGATCTCACATCCCCACTGCAATGGCTGTGGATTTATCTGGATCTGAATGAGGTCAGGACCTGGCCCGGGATCTACAGGAATGGTCAAAGTTGGTGTGTGGAGCTGCTCACAAATCCCTGCCTCTCTGCTGCTCTTGCAGGCTCTGAATCCTTTTAGGGCTGCTTTGCCACAGCTTTTGGGTTGATCTAGCAATTGAAAAATATTATTTCTAGTTGTCAAAACAGAAAAAAAATGCAAAAAATATGGATTTCACATCCCTGCGCAGAGCTTCTGGCAGCTAGTATTCCTTCTGCACTTGTAATGACACATAATACTAACCTTATCCATTTTGCTTGGCACTTGGGATTGTGTTTTCTGCAGTCATTATTCTGCCCAGAACAGGGAACAGTTTGTAATCACTACTTTGGTTTTTCACCTGCCTCATGTCCCAAACCGAGGCTAAAGGCGAGGATTAGACACTTTATTTGCATGGGAAAAAAACCCACATCAGTCACAGGATCCTGGAGACCAGAAAACACCTTTTTTTGGAAGACAGTAGAAAATACCTCTGTTATCTTACGGAGTATTTTGATCTGTGGGAGGGTTCTTGGTCAGCCAAGCATTATGGTTTCCTTTGAAATTAACTTTCCTTATGTTGCATCTTTTCTTCACGTTTGACCTTACAAAATTTGCTGCCTGGAATTTGTTTTGCCAAGGGCCTGAAAGCAAATATTATTATTTTGCAAGCAAATAACAGAGAGAAGCAGAACAGAATAGAAAAGAGGAAATCCTGAGTTCAGCTTCTGCTTGGATGTGACATCAGTGGTATCAACACCACAAAGGTTTTAAAAGCAGGCCAAAGAGATGGTCACAAGGCCAGAGAGGTGACCCTATTATGACAGCAATATAAAAACAGAGTAGTTGTCTGCTGCTATGTCATTTGTCACCTTCCAGAGAGGCCTGAGAGGCCTGTTCATCTCAGATCTATTGGTGTGAGATTTCCACAGACTCACCAGCACTGGCTGAGCCCTTGGATGTGATTCTGTCCAAACTCAGTGGGCAGGTAGACGTGCTGCACTCACAGGGAGGGACCTCCCTGGTTGTTGGGTCCCTTCTCTGCACACTTCAGGATGGACAGCCATGCTCTGCAATTTCATTCATAAATTCTTCAAGCCCAAGTCTGTTTGCACAGTCCAGTGATATCCTGCAATTTCAGCACAGGGTGGTCCTTTTAGTTTTCAGAATAATACTCCAGAGTCTTTTAACCAAATGGATGTGATATAAGCAATTGCTGCATTGGATATTTCACTGCTAGACTTGTAAATATGCAAACCCATCTGGCTGGACCATATTTTAAGAGAGTATAGATGCTAGCTTATGTTATTACGAGGAATGGCAACATTATGACGTGCTGTAAATTGAACAGCAATGTCCTGCACAAAGAACTTTCCATCCCGACCACGTTGTAGGTGATTTCTAGGAATACTTTCTTCTGTTTCAAGGAGAAAATGATACAAAAGCTAAACCTAGAAAATCTTTGCTGAGACTGACCCAGCTATCACCCCCCAGCTCTCTGATTTTGCAATAAAGCAGAAGCTGATCAAATCCTGTGGAGCTGTTCAGGGTGCAGGGAAGTCTCCCACGTACCACAGATATTTACTGAACAACTTTAATATCTTGAATCAAAACAAATGGGGCAGCTTTATCAGTAGACTTTCCCTGCTTTTCTAATCCTGTTTCTCATGCAAGCTCATTGTAATAATCCAGGCTGGATGTTGTCCAGGCAGCTGGTGAATGTTGTCATTCTTCCATTGACTTGACAATGGAGGTGTGGGCCAAGAGTGAGAACCTGGAGGAATAATTGCCTTGACCAAGACGGGTGGGAAAAGGCATCACTGGCAGTTTTGGAGGTAGTAATTACTAAGAGCCATACAAAATCCTCTCCATCTCTTTCTGGATGATTGAAAGGATTCAGCTCTGCATGCCATCACTGGGGTTTTTGGCTTGGACAGGTATTTGGAAGTTCATTCATTACTTGTTATAATCCCTCCCAGTTCAGCTGTGCTGAAAGCGAAATATTTACATTAGAAATAACATCCTCACTGCCAGTAACTGAGCTGCCCATTGTAGAACCTGTGAGGGAAATGAAGTCTTTATAGTGCTCTTTGCTCTGCCATTCTCTTGATCACTCAGATTTTGCTCCCTTGGTACTCTAATGCATGTGTGACCTTCAAAACAAACCCTGAGCATGGCAGCAGAGCCAGCTTTTTGCTATATAGAACCAGAGTTTCAAATACATCCCTTTTGAACTACCCACCACTTGAATCTGTGACCAGTTTTGGACCTTGACTACGTCCTCTCTGTTCAGGCTTTCTTACTTTCTGCAGATTTATTTTGCCCTGCTAGCATGATTTGAGCCCAAACACTACATCACAAATGTGGGCTTTTCGGCAGCTCTCCAGCACTGTGTTGAATCTTTCTCTTTTGCCTTGCTTTTAATAATTCCAGTCTATGTGGACAGAGCTGCTGCTGCTTTTAAGGCATGTCTTGTTGAAGCTTTGCAGGCTCCTTCAGATTTGCCCAGGGCTCTATTATAAAAGGAGAAACTAAATCTCTTATCCATTCCACTTCCAAATCTGTGTGTTTCTCTTATTTCCAAACACTTCATTTAGAAAGCTGGCCAGAGAATCCTGAGCTAATGCCACGTGCCTCATGCAGTTCTGTTGTTTAGTCCAGGCAAGCTTTGCTTTTGTAAACTTTTTTAGAGATCTAGAATTAAATGTGAAACATGAGTCAAACAGTTTTTGAATGTGTTTAACTTGGAACACTTTTTAGTTATGATGTCCTGAT
Source organism: Corvus hawaiiensis (assembly GCF_020740725.1). Taxonomy (NCBI): domain Eukaryota; kingdom Metazoa; phylum Chordata; class Aves; order Passeriformes; family Corvidae; genus Corvus; species Corvus hawaiiensis. Next base: position 28,701,009 of record NC_063221.1, read on the forward strand.
TCAACACAGGAGAATGTACTTTTTTGCCCTCGAACAGCTTTGTAAGATGGCTATCAACTGGATAGATATGGACTTACTCATCTTGCTCCTGATTCATTTGCTTTGCTTACTCCAACTCCAGCAAGACAAACCGGGAAACTTTGCCAAAGAAACTCATGTTTCTGTGACTTCAAAATTAAAATAAATCCTGGATCTGCAGGAAATATTCCCATCTTTGAAGGAGTTTGGAGCAGACAGGCACAGAATCCACTCTGGCCCACCATTGTAGCAGAAATGTTTTATGCAGACCAGGTATGAGGGAATTGAGCACAGCCACATTGTGAAACTCTTGTCTAACCCATAAACCTGTAGAAAAACCCCATCACTGTTAAAATCTGCAGGGCCACATGGTGATTCGAAAGATCCTTTGGACCAGATTTGAGTAATTCTTTAGCCTCGTTTTTTTACCTCAAGGGTCTGTTTGTACCAAAGAGCTCACGTTCCTACTCTGGTGTCTGATCTACTGTTTGGAGCCCTGTTGACAGATGCTGCCTTTTTATCCCTTTGGCTTCGTCTGGATGACCTTAGGTTTTGTCTTCCACTGTCAGAGCTGTCATGCAGACCTGCAGCAGATGAACATCAACAGAGTTTGCTTCTGGTCAACCCTGCTCCGCAGAGCAAGAGGATGTGCTGATTTTTGGGGAGGTTGGTTTAGGCAAATTCCATCAAAGAGTGCATTACATCCCTCAGGGAAAATTGTCTTGTAATGGTCCCTCCAGCACCTCTGGAGCTGGTCTGTGCTGGGTCAGACAATGGTGCCAGTCCCTGGCCGTGCCCTCACGTTAAAGAGATTTGCACCACAAGTAAACATTGCTTATCACGGCTTCCTCTCCTCCGAGCACCACATGGAGAACTCATTTTGGCATGGAAAAAAAATAATGGTAATCTACAGCCACCATATCTGTCCTGTATCGAGGTCAGAGCATTCCTGACCCAAGTTCTGGCTCTGATGCCTTGGAGCTCTGTGTGTGCTCTCTGGTTTAAAGGTTTTCTGCAACAAAAAGCTATTCAAAACTCGGAACAAAAACACAGAAAAAGCAGGGCATGGTCTGTTATCCTAAGTCAGCTCGTGGAAACTTGTTGCCAATTGACCAATATTTTCCACTCATCTGAGATAATGATGGAGGTCAATGTTCATTTATTACCTCAGCTGGCCTAAAATGTCACCAGTGGTTGTTTATCTCAGCTATGCACCTCATGCAGCTACAAGCTGTAGCCTTGGCTGCTTGACAGTGCAAAACCAAGAGGGACTCTGAAGTCATGTTTTATTCAGTTGCCTCTGGCCAGATTCGTTCTGTTACCCTTGTACAGTCACGTTATTTGTAACAGTTGGCCAAAGATGTGCCCGTGTACGTCAGGAAAGACTCAGAAAGCCACAGTGGAAGGGGGAGGATTAGCAGGCACCTGATGTCCCCACCAGGAGAAAAGAAGTTGTGTCCATGTGAATGGCTCTGTATTGGTTATCTGCAGGTGCTGGGTCCTCTTGTGAATATTTCAGGCCTTATCTGGGGTCTGCACTGTCTGTGTGAAAGAACAGTGCTAATCTGATCAGCTTTGGCAAGTTATTAAGTGACACCTCTTGTCATAATCCAGACTTTTGGTTTGGTGCTCACTTGGCCTTCAACAAACTGGTCTCTTCTGTGGGAACAGAGTTTATGTGCAAAAGCTCTGATTAAACAGTTTTGTTGCTTTTTTTTAAACAACAAACCTGCATTTGGTTGTTACAGTAGATTATTGACATTCATGTTTCAGCCTAAAAGCAAAGTTTAAAACCATCACATCTTGGAATTTCATACTTTTTCTCCCACTGACAAACATTCAGATCCTATTTTCTCAGCTCTGGACACAGAGATGCTTTCTCCTCCTTCCTGGAGCTGTGGGCACACTCCAGATGCTGAACATGGATGGTTTTTTCTGTCCTGGAGATTTTGTCCGTTCAGAGATGGACAAAAGTTAAGTATATGGGTCCTCCAGATTTTGTCAGAGTTTGGATTTATATACAGACAGAAGAACTGGAACTTTACTCTTGTGATTGGGTACTGCTCTGCATTTCACCTATGTATGTTTTTGAAATGGATCTAATATTAAGGCAAGCAGAAACAGAGACTCTACAGGTTGGACTTCCCTGAAGATCTTGTTTGAGGTGGAGAGGTTCACATGTTCTCTTGGAGGGGAGTCCAACATATTTCCTGCTTGAGGAGCCTTCACTCTTCAAGGTATGAGCCCGGCTTAGTTACTTCCATGTATGTTTTTTTAGAAATTTGAATGTATGGGAGTAAATTTCCCATTTTGGCTCAGAGAGTGCAGGGGTTTTGCCACTGCTCCTATTATTACTTCATTAAGTTCTTCCTCTTTATGATTCTTTTGCATCATACTATTGAGTTATGACCCTGGTGACTGGTCTACCAGAGCATTGCTTTGCGTTTGTGACCAGCACTCTCCAAATTTCAATCTTTGCTTTTAGCAGCCCTTAATCTCCTGTAGTTTATGACCATGTTCATTTTAATGTCTTTCTTGGTGGCTTTATGCTTAATCCCTTCAAAGATTTTCCTTTTTGCTCATATGAGTGTCACATCATTGTGTGGTCAGCACATGAGCAGATCAAGCCATCACCAAACCATCCCACGGCTCTGGATTCGTGAGGCACCTTCATCGTGGAAGGTAAAGTCCTGCTGAGCAAGATGCTGAAGGGATTGATGGTTGTTTACCAAATCAGTCTCACCCCATAATTAGGAAGGGATGTTTTTCTAACCTTGGGGGTGGTGTTCTTCAGGGGTCAGTGGTGGGGTGCTTGTCACCCATGATGTTTATCATCCAAGGTTTTTCAAAACGGAGTGAGAACCTCCATCGTTGGAGAGTTACAATAGTGTGTTTGTCACTCTGTGCTGGCATCTATGGTGTGAACAAGACAGGGCATCATGGAGGGGACTGGGGGAGATTGTTCTCTTGCAGTATTTGCTGTCTAAGTCTTGTGTGGTCCTTGCCAATGTGTGTTTATTTCTCTCTTCACAGCCAGTGTGATTTTATTCTTCATTCAGGAAATTTCTGGCTGTCTAAAAGTGCCTTTTCACCTGCATGAAGTCAAAGAACAGAAACAATGTTAATTTGAGACAGAAACAGAAGTTTTGGCTCCGCTACCTTTGCTTTTTACCAGTGATCCTGAAATTATTTAATGAATTCTTCTAGCATAGTGAGAAAGAAGACATGAGGCTTAGATTCATGCACACATGGCAAGCATAGATGTGATATTAGGTCATGTAGTCTTTTATGGGCAACCCCTTGGATGTTGGCTGGAATATTTCAAAATCCTGTTATCACAGAATGGGTAAGGTTGCAATGGGTCCTCTGGTCCAACCTCCCTGTTCAATAGAACTCCATTATCAATATTCAGTCCAAATCATAACCCTTTATTTATTTATTTATTTAATTATTTGGTCGTAACAGGGAAAATAATGGAAGAAATTAGAGTAGATGCCTTCTGCATCATCTGGTGACCTGGAAAAAAGCTTAAGATGTTGTATGAACTCAGGAAATTTCAGGTCAGGGCTGTAGTGCTCCATCATTGTCCTTTCTCATCATTCCAGATTTATCTGCTACCTCTAACTCCAGTAACAGTCAGAATAACATTTTCTTGGTGACAGCATAATTTTTCTCCTTGCTTGCTTTCACTTCTTTATTCCCCCATGTATCTGAACAAATACAACTAGCAACCATGGCCCCAGGGAGCCAGCAAAGATGTAAAACACTGAGTGGTTTGAGTGGTGGCTGTGTTTGGGTAAGCACAGGTTTATCTCAGAGCCCTGTGTCCGCACTTGTCCTCTAAGATCAGGATGTGTAGCAATCCATCCCTTCCCCTAAAACTCTACCTACTTGGCTAATGTCTGGGACATGGGTGCAAAATGAAAGCATGGATGGCTCCTGAGAAGCAGGGCTGTATCTGGTGCTGACTAGTGGTCTAGTGGTAAATAAAATCTGGGTAAACTGACCCAAGTTCAAAAGTGGAGCAAACCCCACATTTTCTTTCAACTACACTGCTGGTACTGAAGTGTGGTCTGCCTCTGCTGTGGTAGTTTTACTGGTGAGGAACTGGGGAAGTAGGAGACTGTAAACCCATTTGGTTCAGATAATCTGTTACATGAACTCTGTTGTTGAAGAGAAGGAAAAAAACTCCATAAAATACTTATTTAGAAAGTGCAGCTTGTTCCTATTTGTGACCAAACATATTAAGAAGACTGAGCTTTGTGGGGGCATTTTTGAATGGAGGAGAAGGGAACCCTGTAATCACAAAAGCCTGTGAAAAGAGGTTATTTTTTCCTAAGGAAAAGAGCCCATTAAGAGATTTTAATGTACAATCCACGTAGCACCATAATATTGACCTCTCTACTCTCAGCCTGTTCAGCTCCCCTTCTCCTGCAGCTCTTTTTCCTTCAGTGTTTATAGCTCTTGTTTCATGGATTCTCCTCTGTTTTTACCTCTCTCATCTCCTGTGCCTTTCCTCCATTTGGAGCACAAGGGAAACGAGGAAAAGGGTTTTCCTTTAAAATCCAGCTCCCTGTGATCTCCCAAAAAACAGGTGTAGGCTCTCACTTTAGGCTGGAAAAGAGGCAGCTGTCACCTCAGGCAGTGGAAAGATCAGCAACTGGGTACAGGGCACAATGGGCTGGACCTCTGCACCAACAAGAGATGTCTTAGTCACACCAAATATTTGTTGAAAATTCGTGACAGAACAACCGAAATCCCAAAGTTTACAGTAGGAAATGCTAGGTAAAAAATTATGGTCTGGATTGTACAGGAAAGTAGAGTTTGACAGACAAAGTGTTTCCTTGGGTCTTAAAAGGTACAAAACTCTTCATTTATTGGAGGAGAATTAGTGAGAGGTAATATAAAAATGTTAACTGCAGGGGCTTTCAGAGGAGCTTAAAAGTTAGGAACTTAGCTGTCAAATAACTCATCATATCTATTGCAGGAAAATACAATGGAGCAATTTATTCTTTGCTGCTAAATTTCACTCTTACACTTCTGGGAGGGGTTGACATTTTTTATGCTGGATTAAGGTGTTCCATAGCCTAGAGAAGAAATGCAAGGGCCACATTTTTGGGAAATGCACTCCCCTGTGCCAGTTCATTTGGACTGAAAGTGCATATGGGCCCTTTGGTGACTTAAGCCCACCACAAAACTCAGCAGGAGCATGGGATTGCAAGGAGTAAATGTCATATTGAGTAATCACTGGTGGAAGAGAGGGCTCTGTTTTTAACCTAGTCAGGAAAAACTGATGGTACATTATGGGAGGGGGAAAAGGACATTTCATGAGGTACTCCTGGAATAGTTTTGTGTTGGGATGGCTTTTCAAAGGAGCTGATTTAACCAATTCCTTCATCCCCACAAATGTTACATAAGAACCATTGGCAAAACTAACACACACACGCTTCTTGTACAAAGGACTAGAAAACCAACCCAGATGTTTACAAAGCAACCACAAAAGACCGGAAGAAAAACAAACATACAGAGATGTTTTAAATGCAGAGCAACCAACAAACACAGGAAAAAAATATCCATGTTCCTGGCAGTAGCTTTTGAACATACTGAAGCCATTTGGAGCAACCCTTCTTTAAACTTCCCCCATGGCAGGTTTGAATTATCAGTTATGTTTTCATTCATCACTTAAAGTCAAAGACTTCATCTTTCAATATAGGCCTACCCTTCTCTAAAAAGACTGATGGAAAAGGTGTAGCAGATCTTCATCTATTGCTTGATGATTAGTCTTAATTGGTTTACCCTGCTTTCCCCTACTTCCCTTCTCCTGACAGAAGCTTTACAGGGAGGACATAAAAGACGATGCTGTCGTCTCACTTGTGTTCCTCTGTGAGCAGGCTGGTGCTGCTCCTGCTTCCCACTGGCCTCCACGTTCCTTAGGAATGGTTGAAGTTGGTATCTTTGCATGTCCAAAAGTGCACTGGACCAGTGCAAACTGCTGTATGTCTGCTTCCTTCAGGCTGACCTTTTGGGCTCTTTTCTGGGGACTTCTCAGTGCTTTAAAAGGTGAGAGAAGATCCGAGTGGAAACGCTTTCCTCCCAGGTTGAAATGCCTTTCTGTGACACTGACAAAAGAAAGAGGATGGTTATGCCAACAACATGGACCCTTGCAAAGCTGCTCCTGAGAGTGTGGGTTGCACTGAGTGAGGAGTCTGGTTTCTGCACCAGCTTCTTGGTCTTCTTGGGCCAAAGCCACTACCCTTGTGATTTTTAGGTCAGAAAAAAGAGCTTTTTTTTCCCCCTCTGAGGTATTTCTATGTCTCCTTTGTTTCCTCAGCAAGAATAGCTTGGAAAAATGCATTGCATTTGGGCAATTCATGCAGTCACTCCTAAAATGCAGCTTACATTTTCCAGATGGCTTAATAACAAACTGATTTAATATCCTTTGCACTTATATAAAAGTATTAAAGGATCTCACAGATTCTTGTGCCTGGATGAGGTGGTCCTGAACCGAGGACTACCAAATACAAGGCTAATGTGGATCTATATATGAACTTCACAGATTTGTTGCTAATTAATGCATCCATTAACTTACAGTGAAGGTATCAGAATTAATCCTGCTTTTTCTCGAAGAAAACTGTGTCTGTTACTCCTAAGCACAACAAAACACTGTAAAAGCTGTTTACTTTGGCTTCTGGTGTCCTGGATTTGCCGAAGGAGGTCATAGCTTTTGTCCTCATCTACCTACAAGGCAAAGTGCTTGAAGAGGAAAAATGCTCCTTTCAGGCTGGAATGTTGAGGTTGCAATTTATCGTATGGGACTTGAAAGAGGAATTTTCAGTTCCAACTTGTTTGAAGAGGAATGGGCTGGTGAAAGAATTTAAGGGCACTTCTGAAATGGATGTTGCCTGTCTGTGGAATGGCCTAGAAAGGAAACATCCGAGAGGATCTGTAGCTCAGCTATTCCACACTGCCTGAACAGAATAATGAAACACTTCTCTCGAGATTTACGAGCCTGGAAAATACACTGCAAATTTCCATCAAGGCCTGAAAATATTAGTCTGTTGTCGTAGTCTCTAGTATATCTCTTTTTCTACAAGCAATACAGGCTGGAAGTATTGGGAAGGAATCAGAGATGAAGTGCAAATGCAAACACAGAAAATAAATGTATTCTTTACTGTCATGAGACTCCCGAGCTGCAACTGTGAAAGAAGTTTTATCTTTGTAGTGCAAATTCCCTATTATTTTTTTTTGTTGTTGTTTTTATAACTAAATGCTGCCTCCAAATTACCACCATTACATTGCAGGGCAAGGGCTGGTGGGGGAAGCATGAAATCTGTTGGAATTTTATTTAGCAAATGCACGAGCAATGGAGATGGTGAGTCCAGGCTGCTTCACCTCTGAAGGGCAGAGGCTGTCAGGAGTGTGCTGGGAACGCTGTTCCCTCGGCTGATAGGAATGCTCATCCATCCCTTCCTGTCCAGGAAAGGATGAGTGGGGCATGCACTTCATGATTTTGTGTTAGAGGGTGGAAGTCAGAGTCCTAAAAGCAGGATCATAAGATTGTCCACACTGTCTCTGCCCCAGAGCAATGTCAGAGCTGAGAGGTGGGTGACAGTCATTACTCCTTCTCATACCCAGCAAATTTCAGTGCCTGAGATTCCCACCCTCTATTTGTTCTGACTGCACAGTGGAATTTTTTCCTTGGCTGTAGTGCCAATCTCTCTTGCTGCAACTGTTTTCTATCACGGTTTATGTCACGGATAATGTTCCTTGGCAGCCACATCTGCTGGCGATATTGTTGGTATTATTATTTTATCACTGCTGTGTTTTTAAAATGTCCAACCCACAGGTTTGAGAATGATTTTGGATGTGAGAAAACCTTTGTCACCTGATTAGGTGCATCAACTCAAGGAATGAAATCTTACCCACTAGTCCTGGATCTCAGGACTGGGGACCAAACCCTGTGTGTACACACTTAAAGAAGGACTAGTTTGTACTGTCACCTCTCAGCCACCTTTCTTAGTGCCAGACTCTCAGCAGAGCTTTAGAGGACCAGCTTTGAGCTCTGCTGAAAGCCTGGCTTGCGATGTGGGTGTCACAGCATGGAGCTGAACTCACTCAAAAATGGAGTGCTGAACCCCTCTAGTCAAAGAACCTTCTCTGCGAGGTTTCCCCAAAGGCATCCTGGAAGAGCCTGTGGCCTAAGCAAGGAAAACAAGTCCATCCTGATCCATGGCTCTGCATCCTGATAGGAATTGCCTGTTACAAACTCACAGCACATGGGCTTGGCTGGTGATTTCCTTGTAAGGTGCCATGGGCAAGGACAGCCCCAGTTGCATTTGGAGGAACAACTTTGCGGGTAGAGAATTAGAACAAGTGCCTTGTGTGTGATGATTGATACTGCCAGGCGGACAATAATTATGATTTACACACGATTTCTTTATTCTTGAGGGGAAATCCCAGTTGCCAAGTATGTTAACGAGGTATGTAATGGTGTGTTAACGGACACCATTAGTTTGCTGGACAAAACTGAGACCCCTGCCAAAACAAACCTTCTCCAATGGTACGTTTTATGGATCAGCAGATTCTGAAAATGCTTCAGAGCGGGACTGGATGGTGGGGCACATGCTCTGGGAATGGCTAACAGTTTCCTAACCACAAGTTTAAAGGTATCTGTTAGTAATTAAATGCACTCAAGCAGTTGTTAATTCCAGTGTTGTGCAATTTCTCTATGAGGTGCAATAATTGCAGTCCGGAAATAGTTTGTTTTAATGTTATGACCAGATTAGTATGGAAAGTAGTCCCAGCTTGTAGCAGCTCGTGTTAACTTCTGTCACCAGGGCCAAGGCGCTTGTCTGTGCTCGGGAATGTGCTCATGGCCCACGGCATGCAGGGAACTGTGCCTCCCAAATCCTTCCTGGCACTGGCAGGACCCAGTGCTGAGCTCAGCAAGGTTCTTGGGAGATGACCTTGGTACCACAAAGAAGAGTCTGGCAGACCCTCATGGCTCAGGGTGATTTCTAGGCACTGAGGAGGCTCTTGGTTCAGCTGCTTTTGGAAGCAGGAGCAGCTGAGAAACTCCTGCACAGAGAGAATTGGGGTGGCTCAGAGCCTTTTTGAGGTGTGTCAAGGTCTGGGACAGTGTAGGAGGTCTTGGACTGAACCTGAGTCAAAATGCTCGTGGATACAGGTGCACATTCTCAGTGGGAGCTGCCTGCAGCTTGGCAAGAAGAGTTTGTCCTGTGGTGGGAGGGTGGTATCACACCCTCCCAGCCTGCAGTGCTTTCCCTGAGAAAGCCTGATCTCAGTTTTCAGACTGGCTTATTTGTATAATCCATGGTCCACAAAAAATTTTTGTGGACCTGGACTTTTCTATGTCCAACAAAAAAATTCAAATTGTGGGGACTTCTGCAGTACCAGATGTGCTGGACAGCAGAGGTCAGTAACATCCTGGAAGTGTTGTTCCATAGTATTTGCCCCAGGGGTTGGATCAATGGACGGATGTGGATATCCTGAAATCTCAGAAATCTCCAAAGCACATTTTATAAAAACCAAACGATGTGACCCATTTGCTCCAAAGCAGAACTTCTGCGGCCTCCCTTTACTTCTTTCTGCTCAGCTGTTCAACACAGGTTTACTCAATAAAGCTCCTTAAAGCAGATTATTGCTTCAGTTATGAACCTTCATGCATTAATACAAGAATTTTGGAGCACAAATATAAATTAAATAAATGGCTGACAAGGCTGGAGACATCCAACAGTGATGCTGCTTCTTCCTTTGAAAGGTTTCCATTCATCTCATACATGATGGTCTAATCTTTGACTGAGACAAGAGTGTTACCTGGATAGTTTCCAGTTGTGTTAATGGGAGCTGTGAAAATCCTGTGCATATCAGCAGGAGAAATGGCCCCCCTTTCCAAAGGGAATGGTTTTGGTTGTCCTTAGTGCTTTACAGTAACCAGCCACCACACTTAATTGCTTTTTGTAGCACTTTCCCGCCCCTCACCATATCTTTATCTCTTCATGCCATAAAAACACTGCATTTTAAAATGAAATCAAGGAGACAGAAAACAGAGGAGACATGTTTTGCATAAAAGAAGAAACGTGTTAGGAATAAAGGCCTGAAATGGGCAAACATATTGAAGACATCCATGCATTCCCCCTTGCAGGGAAGCAGGAGGGAAGCACCTCTCCTGTCTCTCCTTGCTGGGATGGGGGCTTGGTTTTCCTGCAAAATCAACCAGTTGTCCTCCCAAGAGATGGGTCAGGCGGGCTGGGAGTGAAGTGTGGAGTTTTTCCACTCTGTGCTGTTCTGTGTGGATGTGAGCATGTTCTGGTACTCGTACTAGAGCTGAGCATGCTGCTGGCACAGGCAGGTGAAATTCCACTGGCAGAGCCAGAGATGACTCTGGATGGTTTTTCAAGGGAATGAGTTGTTCTCATTGCTCTTGGGAAGGACGGAGAGGCACGGATTAATCACGTTCATCCTCCGTGACAATCCTGCTAAGGACATTCAGTGTATGCTTGTACTGAAATCAGATGTGGGTCAATTTAAGTGAACTGTAGTTGGAACGGGTAATCCAGCATGGATTGCACAACTTTCCCATGAAAATGTTCAAGTGACTCTCACAAAAACCTTCCTGCTGCTGCTGACCTGCTCCCTTCACCTGAGCTGGGTCTCAAGCTGTGCTTGTGCTGTCCTGCAGTGATGCCAGGGCAGGCAGAGCTGAAGAATGAAGGGCTTTCAGGGAGTCTGACTCCACCTGGGCTGCTCCTTCTTTTCTTCTTTGCCAAGAAAAATAAAAATATGTTCTCCCCACCAACTTCTTAAAAAGGTTGAGGGGGGAAACTGCAGAAATACTTTAAGTGCTTGTTGTTTTTCCTAAGGGGACAAAAATGCAATGTGGTTTTATTCTAGCCATGCAAATATTTATGTGAGCAAGAGAGAAGCAAGATCAGAGAGGATCACTGGGTTTGGATGTGACACAGGCTTTGGTGCCAGAGATGTGGATTTATTCTTGGCTCTGCCAGAGCTTGCCTGTGTAGCCTTGAACCAGTCACATTCACCTCCGTGCCCACAGCTCCCCTCTGCTACAGCTGATGAGAACCCTTTTTTTGGGTATTAGCTGCATGGGGTTGGGACAGATTTGGGGGAAAAAGGAGCTTTTCAACTCAACATGAAGATCTGAGTGCTTAGGTGATGTAGTAATTGTGGAAAATTATGGCAATTTGAGCTCAGGAGGGCACCTCCAAAATTTGTACCGTGCCCTGCGCACTGTGCTTGGTTTTCTGGAGTCTGCTCTATGCTGCTGCCATGCAAACAATGGTCTGCATTCAGCAAGTAGCTCCTCAAATTTCCTGTGGATATCCCCAGCAAATCTGTATTTAAATAAGCAATAGTTTCTTAATCCTGGACTGCAAGTTGCTGGGGCAATTTGTACTCAAGGTGAATGCTGAGGTTAGGGAGATGTTGAGATGTATAAAAGAAGCTTGCCATCAAAATTGTTTCCAGCTGTTTTCATTATGCCCCACTTCTGCAGAATAAACCAAACATTTTAGCTTTCAGCTATTTCCTTCTGGACTCTGTAAAGCTACCTGTTCTCAAAAGCATTATTTGCTGTCTTTAAGTGCTTTACTCTGATGTTTTTACAGTTGTATTCAGCCAGTCAAGAAAAATGCCTCTAAATAGATAGGAAAGGCAGCTGAAAAGATGGAAAAGCAGTTTGATTAAATGAAAACATCCATTCAGTTTGACTTGTTGAAAGCATAAAAATATTTTGGTAATACATTTTGGATATGCTAGAATTTCTCAACAGTCTTTTCTTCTAATCTTCCCCTGCCAGACTGGCCCAGTCCATAGAATTTAGTAAATAACATGAGCTGGTGTCCAGTTTCCTCCACGTTTCTTGTCACATCTAAGTGGACACTGCAGCCCAAATGACTCAGAGCATGGCTCAAACCTGTTGAGTTGCTGGGGCCACTCCCAGTCCTAGCAGAAATGGGTACAAATTTGAAATCTTTGGCTAAGATAAACATCCGTCTCAAAGAAATCAACATTTTGCTAAGTATTTTCATGCAAAGGAGTGGGCAAATTATGTCAAAAGAGTTTTAAAGACATTTTCTTGACTTTTGCTCCAAACCCTAAAGCAATTAAGTGTCTGCTGTGACCATCCTGTGCCTAGCCAGATCTTAAAGACATGAAAAGATCAGCTCTTGCATCCAGAAAGATGTCTCTGGTAATTGAAAAATTTATTCCCAGAAGTCAAAATATATTCTGCTCTTTCTCTTTCATGAATCCATTTCTGTTTGTCTCTGAAGAATGATTCTTACGTGCTGGTTGCTCACTTGCCCACTATGAATATGCTGCCTTAAAAGAAAAAGAATTGATTTTTGGCCAAAAGGACAGGAGAAAGGTTAGGAATGTGCAACAAGGTTTCTCATAACTTCGGAGCAGGCAGATGTTTCTCTTCTGTTTCCAACCTTCATTTTCTTTGCATGAAGAACGAGTTCTTTAAAACCAAATAAATATCCCTTTGAGAAGAACAGGGTTCCCACTGTTATTCTTTACATTAACTCTTTTGTAGCTAAGGCAGAGTTCAGCTTGCTGATTTTTATTGCAAAAAGTGAAACTCAGAGAGACTACAGTGTAAATTTTTTTCTATAAATGGCTTCAATTATGGCTTAAGAGCTGGTCAAAAGAGTAACAAAAGCAACAATAACAAACGCTCTGACATCTGACATAATATGGATTGTCATTGTTCATTCTAGGTAGTGTAAATATGACTAAAAATACTTTCTTCTTGCAATTAAGATTTCATTTAAACATCCATAATTGCAAACATAGCAGCACATATTTCATATTTATAAGGATGGCGGAGAGGACTCTTGGAAGCAGTAACCAAGAGCAGACTTCTACTGGGGCAGGGAGAGAGGAGAGAAAGTAAAGGTTGTTATTCATGGTAGAAGTGCACAGGGTGAGATCCCCTGTCCCTGACTGGCTCCTCGGTGCTTGTAGGACATTTCCTACCTGTCTTGGTGATGGAGACAATGGGATGCCATTCTCCTCCTTGGGCACTGAGACCAAACTGGCTTGGAAAAGCCTACAGCCTGGAGAAAAGGTGAAAAATGTCTAACTTCAGGTTAATATCCTCCCCTGGGGGATGCCCCTGAGGTTAATGCCACTAATTTCAGCCCTCATTTCCCAGGGAAAAGGACTGAAATGTTTCCCAGGACAGAAAGCCTGGCAGGGGAGAGCATCTGTGTGTGGCTGGGAATGGACATTGAGCTCTCCAGGGCCTACTGAAGCAGGGCCAGAGGCTGGGGGTCACTGATAAGGTAACCTTGGCCACAGTGTGTCTTCCTAGAGTCTGACTGATGGGAAATGTGGACAAAAGCCTTTGTGAAGCTCTGCTTGCCATATGTAACTGTGCAAGGCTGCTGGGGAGTCTGGGCCTGTTTACCCACCAGACCTGAGAGAGGCATTTGGTTCCTAAGTTTATAAATCAACATGGTGACCCCTTTTCCAGAGGATGGAGGAAAGGCTGAGGAGTTACAGAAACCGCTGTCTGAAGTCTGGCCATGATGGGATCAATGAACTCCCCTGTCCTCCTCTCCTCCCTGCTCTGTGCTGGGCATTCAGGATTTTCAGAAGTTCCCACTGGGAAGTCTCGAGAGGAAAGAGAAATGTGAAATGCAGAGGCAGGTAAAAAGTGCCAAGGAAGGGTGAGACAACAGCTGCCTCAAAGGAAGCCTGGTGTAGTCAGTGGAGCAGAACTAGGGTGCTGAAAGATACGACATTCCTTGCGTGGACTGAGTGTCATGGGAATCTGGGATAGCCAAAGCAGGACATAGTGGTGTAATAGTCAAGGGACAAAGTCTTTGTGGGGTCAAGACTAAAACTACATCATCCGAGCAAGACAGGACCCGAGGGGTTCAGCTTGTTATCTCAGACCCATGGGCTTCCCTTCCCAGGGAGGGCTTTATGGACTGTGAGACCCTTCCCAAGAAACCTGTGCTGGCTTGAGGTTAAGATGGAAGGTAGAATCATAGAATCAGGAGAAACAGGGGTTTTCACACTTAAAAATCACAGGTGGCTCTCCAGGGCTTCCTGTGATTTATTGTTTCCACATTGTGTGAGTGGGGGGCTCTCAGCCCACCCACACTCAGCCTTTTTTTCCTATAACAAACACAAGAACATGAGACATGTGAGTGAATTCCACATGTTCATACTCAGCTGACTTCTTCCTCACCTCTGTGACCATTACTGTCCATAGAATCACCGAATAGTTTGGGTTGGGAGGGACCTTAAAGATCATCTTGTTCCAGCCCCCGATTTTCAGCTTCAAGAGCATTTTTTAGCCACGTCCTGGACCTTTGCAGAGATGTGTGGCACAATCAGTCAATGTTCCCCATCCAAATTCACCTTTATCGAATCTTCTTATAAAAGGGTTTTCATGCTGGTCGTAGTTCTCAAAGTTTTAGGGTGAACACTTGCAGTATTTTTCCTTGCTCTGTCATTTTTCTTCCTAGACTCTCCTAAAAATGCCCAAAATTTGTACCTTTGGAAGATCCTAGCAGCTGGATATCAGCTGTGCTGCTGATCCAGGGGAACCTGAAGCTCAGTTTCCCCACTCTGCTCAGTGTCAGTATTTTGCCTCTGGGGCTCTTGTGTGTTCTCACCTGAGTTTCTGGCATCCTCTGGCTGCATGCAAGCAGAGGCATTACTGCCTCTTATGGATGATATTTTTCACTGAGCCACTTGAGAGTGAAGAACCTGTTTCCTGTTTAGAGCTCAGAGAGCTCAGCCCAGCCATTTCCTTGCCAAAGGTTTTGGAAAGGAACACTTGTTGTCCTTCCAAGCACTCTGAAGACATCTGAGTTCACATCTGACAAATGGCTGCGGGTGGATCTGCCTGTTCCTGCCCGCATTCTGCCCGAGTGGGGCTGGGGATCGTGGCCAGCTCCAGGGCTGTGAAAAGCTGGGTTAGCACATGCATGATTTCACCCCACCAAGGAATGTGGCTGCTGGCCTGGAGCTGCTGTCCCTCCATGGAACAGAGTTCAGGCCTCTGTTGGTTTACACAAGTCCTAAGAAAAGCCAGTTTGGAGTCCTTGCACTCCAGCTCCTCACATGATTAGCAATAACCCAAGCACAAAGTTTGGGTTCCTGCTCCGTTTGTTTTTGTGCATTTTCCACGCACGAATTCGTGCTGCTCTGGCAGGAGAGAGAGGATGGTTACACCTGAGGATTCTGCATCGGGGTGTGCCTGGGTCTGTTTAAACCTGGGTAATTTCTGGCACAAAGTACTAATCCTTTACAGCCAGTGTTGGGTTAAACCAGAGTAGAACAGCTTACCCAGGGAGGCGTTCCAAGTGCTTTGTAAGGCAAGTGGTGCAGTACAGAGAGGCTGAAAAGGTGCCTTGTTTTGGGCTTGTCTTACACACTGAGTCTTTCCAGATCACATCCTCCTAAGGCCCAGTGCAATATAATGAGATGACCTGTTCTGAAAGAGGGAAGGGGGTCCTGGCTTCTCAGAGCTGCTATTGAGAGATGGTACCCTATAATCTTACCATCAAAAGCTCTCCATCTGCTGTTTTATCATATTATCAGGCAGTGACTGCTTCCGTTCCTCCTCATAACCCAGGAAAATTTCTGTGGAACGTAGCTGGACATCTATATGTGATGTTATCACATTTAATTACATCTAATAGGATAAACTTCTGGATGTTGCCACAACTTAAATAAAACAGGGCATCCTTCCTACTCCAACAGCAAGGAGGAACATTTAAAGTATTTTTTAGATGTCGTTTCTATACAACTCCACCAATTTAGCTCAGTTTCATCCTAAGGGATATTTCTATTTAGGAGAATACTGCTGGTGCTGGATAGGTATAGGTCATTCTGGAACAGGAGGAAGCTCTTTAGCATATAAATACCTTATTAAACCTCAGCACACATCTCTTAGCAGGCAAAAAGTCCATGCCCTAAGATCTGAAAAATCACTCTGTTGTGGGGGGAAGGATATTATATTCGATAAATCATATGGAACTATTTATCAGCAATCACTTCTTTAACTTTTCCACAGTCTTCAGTTTCAAAGCACATTTTGAACTGACTGAAGTTTGTACAGAGCAGTTTATTTAAAAAATTATTTTAGGAAAATTACCTCAGGCTTGATTGTGTATTTATGAAGGGTTTCTCTTTTCTTTTTTTTTAAATATTAACATAATGTAAGAAAATGACTTTATTAAGAACAGTGGAAAAATGTGTAGAGAAATAGAAAAGATTTTGCAGCAGACAGTCTGTAATGGGAAAAGTTTTGCTTGTCGTGCAGTCACAAAGGGCAAAATCAATGGAAAGACCTTGATTTTGATGGGCTTTGGATTAAACTCATTACCAGTGTGGGATTGTTCATTACAGAACCTTGAGCTGTTTCTGGTTGTATCTACATCCTCCTCAGTGAATGTATTTTGATTTCTCTTTTTTTCTCCCTTGCTATTATAAGTGGTTATTTTTAATAGCTTCATTTACCTACCTCATCCTTCTTGCTGCCTTCTTCTTAACCTGAATCCTGTTCTGATCTTTAGTTAAAAATGAAATTAATGTGCTCATAACTCAAACAAACGAATGTTTTTTGCCCTGCAACCATTGTTGCACGATCTCTTGTAAATCCACATTGGCCACTTTGTGCTCCTGATATTGTTCATTCCTGGAACAATTCTGGTCTGCTGCAGTTTAATCATGATGTGTTCCAGTACACAGCTCAGCGTGGTGCTCATCATGATGACTTAGTGATTTTCTAAACCATGAAATAAATCTGATTGTGAGTATTTGGTATGTGGTTTACAATCAGCTGGATTATGACTTTTCCCAGTGGGGTCAGCCTTTCTGTGGCAAGCCCACAGGTTGGAGTAGAACTAGCTTTTTGCTCTGGGTTGTTGTGGGCTTTATGGCTGTTTGTATTTAAATGAAACTCATTATTTTTCATTACTTGGCACCTGAATCATGCTGGTACTCCACAGGTTTAGACTGGAAGCTCCAGAGATGAGCTGAAGTGTGAAGTTTGCATGAGCTGTATGGGCAGGGACCACACTCCTGGAAGGTAGACTTTATTTCATGGCCTTGGAAAACTGCTGTGCGAATCCTGCTGATTGCCCTTGGAGCTGGGAAGGGAGCAGGAAAGGGCTGACTGCTCAGGTCAGGGCCCATGCAGGGCTGTAGGGGCAGGTTGGAGCCCTGGACATGCTGGGAATGTCAAGGTACAGCTTGGGTTCCATATAGACAGACGGGATCCTTTCCCAGGCATCCCTGGCTGATGAAAGGGAAATTGTTTGCAGTGACTTGGAATGGATTAAGTAGACAAAATATGAATGTTTGAACAAAGTAGTAGCCACAGCTCTTGTGTAGACAGTAAACAATGGTTTATTGACAGTAAACTCTTGCTCTTATGGTAAAATGTCTTAAATCACTTATTTCCTGAAAGGCTCAGGCAGGGTGTCTTTGGTCACTCACACATGTTTTGTGCTTTATCTCAAATCAAAACATCCTGATTTCCAGTCTCTGGAACACATTACTGGTCCATGCTTCCCCTGTTTGAATAAAAGGTGGCAAACCCAGCTGTGCACTCATCAAGGCTGTTTTAAATAGCATCTATGAGTTAAGAAAAGGCTGTGGATAGATGAGACCCTAGGATTTGTGCAGAAACATCCTCGGACTTGGCTTGACAAATGTTGTGTTGTTGGATAACTCTTCTTAATCCCTTTCTACTTAGGCTTCAATGTGATTGCTCTGAAGGAAGAGAGTGTTTTGTCTCTCCACCTGATCTCTCCCTGCTCCAGCCTTGAGCGTTCAGTACTCACTCTCTACTCTGATACTGTCAAAATGAGCCAGGAAAAAAAATCATCCTGCTAGAAGTAGTTGAGGGATCTGTTTGTTTTGACAGCATTGGCTTTGAGAGCGATTGCACAACCAGTTGTGCTGGCCAGTGTGATGGGAGGGCAGGGGAGTAACTAGGGGTGTACTGAGAATAAACCCAGGCACACAGAACTCACTTGCTTCTACCCATGCAGAGACAGATGTGACAGGTGTGTGAAGGAGACAGGACAACTGAACACGCTGGATGTGCCCTGGAGTGGGTGACAATTGCTCTGTGGTACCCAGCCGTGTGCTGACTCCTCTTACCTGTGCACAAGTGGCACATCCATCTTCCACAGCAGAGCAAAATGACCTAAATTACTTCCCCTTGAAGAGGTGCACATCAGCCCTTCTTGCAGTGAGGGTCATTCAGGGCAATGTGCTCATCTGTTAGGCAGGGCTGGGTGGCCCCAACACAGGTGCTGTGCATGTGTCTGTGCAGTGATGGAGCTCCAGCCTGAGCCCCTTTGTTAGGAGGAGAGCACAGGGCAGAGGAGGGGAGCTGGAGGGCTGGACTGGGCTGGCAGAAAGTGGTGTGCAGTGGGAACAGCAGCGGGAAGGGAGCAGAGGGTGTGGGAGCTGCCTTGGCTCTTCTTCTCCAGAGTGAATCCCTTCATCAGGGCCAGGCTGAGTGGGGCTCTGAGCAGCCTGATCCAAGTGCAAAGTTCCCTGCCCACGGCAGAGGGAGTTGGAACTAGATAGTCTTTAAGGTCCCTTCCAACCCAAACCATTCTGGGGTTCCATGATTGGGATCTTGCTTATGGTCCTGAATAGCCCAAAGTCTGGACTGGTCACTTCAAAAGTCTCTCTTGCAGCCCTCAGCATCCAAAGGACTCAAATCTGTCATCCTTCCAGATTTCCTTTCCAGTGAGGGACTCGCTGTGACCCTCTCTCTTGGGCCCTGGCCTCAGGAGGTGAAGATTGCTGAGCACTGTGTCAGCTGTATCCAAAGTGGTCTTTGTTTAATGGCCTCTGCTGCTGTTTATATTTTCTAATGCTCTACGGCTGGTGTTTGTTGCCATTAAAACTTCATTTGTTTGGAGGGTCTTTTCAACAAACTGAAATCCAATAAATCATGAGTAAAATATTTATTATTTCAACTGGATAAGAAGGGGAGGGGGGATCGGACAAATTAGTATTCCTTCAGCACCATGTTAAATGGGAGGGCACTGGGGTGTGTTCGCTATGGGACTTTGTCCCCAAAAGAACAGTTATTTGGCTAGACAGGACCAGCTGAGTGACAGCTTCAAATTTGGAAGCAGAAGTGGAGCAGAAATATTCTGACTACTCCAGCTTTATCCTGTCTGCCCATGTAATCACATCTACAGATGATGGTAGTGAGCTCAGGGCTTCTGGATTAAAACTGTCAAAAATACAAGCCTCTAATGCCTGAGTTAGAAATCCTGGGCTAATAAACTGGTCCCACTTCTGCTGGTGGCAAAGCTGCTATTGTCTGAGGTCAGGACTTCACTCCAGGTCTGTTTTAGTTCACAGACAGTAGCAGACTCCAAACTCTTCATCCTGCTGTAGGGTATATTACACTAGCTTGTGGTGGGATAAATGACATGGAGATCTGGAGCAGAATGTGGAAAATGTCATCACAAGCATAATTACATTAGAGCTGCATGGCTTTATTTATTTGTTGAATAGTGAACTCAATTAGAAATAGGGTGGGATTTAGGGCTCTTCATGTACTTTTGCGTTCAGCCAGTGGCTTTGGCTGAAAATGCAGAGGGAAATATGGGAAAGTTGGACTGTGATTTCAGCACTTCACATAGAGGATACATTGCCTATTCACTTGGAAATGATATCTAATTTTTCAACATGACATATTTTTCAATGCCAGAAATAAAAAAAAAAAAATTGCTTTTGGACTGACCTGAACAGAAATAATTCTGAAATCTGTCCACGGGACTAAGGCAAAATCTCTGCATTTTCTAGTTAAGCTCAGAACAGGTGTGAAGTGTGGATCCAAATGACTGGGAGATGTAGCAGGCTCTATAAGAAATGTGAATATATATATATATATATATATATATATATATATATATAATTTCAATGGAGAACTGGTATGTTTGTATGTGTAACTATGACAAAAACTGCCTTTCAGTAAGGAAGATGCCCTTCAGCACTGGGCCCTGGATGTAAGCAGCTCCAAAACATTCATGCAAGGATTCAGCCTCAAAGTTTTACATTAAATCCAGTTTCCTCATCCTGCACGATAATTTCTACCCCAGAAAGCCCCCGAAAGTCATCACTTTCACTATCAAGGCTCTAGATGTTACTATAATGCCATTAGGATCCTAAATACAATAAGTCACTGTCCCATCTGTCAAAACCAGGACGTGTGGCAACCCTTTCCAGTGAGTCATCTGTTCAGCATTCCCAAGTCTTTGAGACCTCTGCACTCACCAGGGAGCTCTGATATTTACCAATGTTATCTTTCTTATTTCAGTTTTGGCACCTTCTTCCTGCCCTCAGAGACCGTACTGGGCAAAAACCACATGAAATGAGCAGCAGACATCATCTGTCTTCTTTCTGAAAGGTTACTGGGCTTGAGTGTGTTGTTTGGCCACAGATGGTGGTAACTTCACCAGAAAAACAAAAACCCCCCACCGTGCAGTGAAGAAATTGTTAACTGGCCAGAGTTTTACATGAGAGATCAATTTGTTGAAAGGGAAGAGTAATCCTTACTCATAGTGACTTTTGGGATGACTAAACCCTCAAGAAGCAGATTAGAAAACGCTATGAAATGCTTCTTTTGCTCTCATTTGCTGTGAATCAGCAATAAAGTGGTCACCCCCTTGGCAGCACTCCCACTGGGGTCGATGGAGTCGGGGTTTCACCCCTGGAAGTCCTGCTCTGCAGGAGGAGCTTGCCATCAGTCTGTGTCCACTTTTCACTTCTGCAAGTACTTGGGAGTCTACTTACAGTGTTTCATAATACAGGAACAAAGGGGTTATTCAATGAAAATGAAGGAGGCAGAGATTTAAAGCAGATGAGAGTGAATGCTCGCTGCACAATAATGTCAACACCTGGCTTTTTATCGCTGGTAGACGTCAAAGGGCTTTACAAGAGTCATCAGTGCCAGTGTCTCTGTTTAACAAAGAGATGAAGAAAGGTAACACTACCTGTTCAAGGTCACCAAACAGACAATGCCAGAGCCAGAGCGGGAAATATCCTCCTCCACTATGCAGTGGCTTCTGGTTAAAATCAAATCACTTTTATGCTACAGAGCTCACTGCTCCAGGTCAGCACGACACCAAGAATTCAGTGGCACGGACTGTTTGTGTGGAGAACAAGCACATGGCACTGGGAAGATGTGAAAACCATTCAGGTCAGACAGCAGCCTCTGTTTTTGTAGTGATCTGTCCATTGCCAGAGGGTAGGAGGCTCTCTGGCTGGGTAATGTTTTGATTTAACTAATGCAGAGTGCAGAGCTGGCTTCTGGTGGTCAGGGTTATGCTGAAAACCCTGCAGACTGCCCCAAGTGTTTGGTGCTCCAGGTAGAAAGGGGGCTGCCATTTTGGAAATCTACTCTGTCTGAGGGGAGCAAAGGCTGGTTGTCACCAGAGATACTCCCACACAAGGGTAAAAAATGACCCAGTTTTCCTGGAGTTATTCAAGAATGGGCAGTGAAGTTTAAGCTAACCATTCTTGTGAGGCTTCAAGGTTTACCCAAAAAACCAGGCTGGACTTGTGGATTCTTGCACTTCCGCAACAGGTCCGATGTTGTCCTTTCAAAGGCATTCCAGGAGGCTTTTGCCACAGCCATGGCGAGTGCAGTTGGCTCAGCTGAAGGTGAGAGGGTCGTCCACCCTCCCAGACAACTCATTTTGCCATGTCCATGGATAGTCCCACAGTCAGAGTGAAGCCTGTTCTCCGTCTGAACTGCTGTCCCTCCTTTACCTCTCTCCAAGAAGAGAGCCCCCAGCAGCCCATTAACCCTTTCCAGACTCACATGGGCTCACACATGTGCTTTTTAGTGGCATGGTTCTTGGCAAGAGAGACAACCTTAATATTGCTGTTGGACCTATGTGCATGTCTGTTGTTCATCATGTGTGAATTAAATGAATGGCCCTGAACTGGAGAGAGAGAAGCTAATGATTGCCATATTGTTTCCAGCAGTCCTCAAGCAAAAGAAGCTGTTTGAACTTTCCCCTAAAGACGCTTCTCCCTCTTGCAGTGATTTTAAAATCTTGAGTTTCTACCCTTTTCAAGGTGATTAATATTGTAATGATACCTCTTCTACCTTCCCCTCCCCAGGGGAGCGGGGGAGCAGGGGGAGGGAGGCAGGACAGGAGAAGGAACTTTTCAAAACTAACTCCATGTGCAGGAGTGAAAGGCGTGATAGCTGCTTCTTCTCCTCTCTCCTCTAGTTTCCAGCAAATTCCCTTGTGCTTTCAGGTATTTCATTATGTTTTGTTTTTAATTCCTCTTCAATGCACATATTGACATGTTTCTTTCTGTCTATTTCTGTCTTCCTTTACCCAATAAAACGATCCCACTGGGAAGGTGAAGGTCCAAATAGAAGGTGGAAGGAAGGAAAGCATCTTTCCTCATTACTGAGAGCCAGACTGATTGATAGTGTGTGACTGAGGCAAAGACCCTCTTTGGGGTGGAGATCATAGCCTCATCCTTAACACGAGGACAGGCACGAGGCTGAAACTCAGAATGGGGACTGCATTTGGAATGTATGACTAATTGTGGTGATTGTCTGGCCCTCTTCCCAAAAATTAGGGGAGAAACGCTGTAGTGGGCATTGTTTTCATCCTACAGGATATTTCAAGTGCTGTGCTTTGAGACGGAGGAAAAGACTGCATCCCACTACCACTGGCAATTAGAGCTCCCTGTGACCAGAGATGACCTTCTTAATATTGCTTTTGACATCTGTACCTGGGTAAATCTTGCTCCACAACCTTGAAATGGACAGTAGGAAAAAAGCAGCAGAAAAATGAGATAATCCGTCACATGGTTTGGATTGTCAGTAATAAATCCCAGGGAGTGGAAAAGGCCTTCCTTGTTGACAGGGTGATCCCATCATCTTCATATAAGAAAGAAATATTACAGAGGAAGAAGAAAAAATCATGAGGATAATCAGTCAAACTTCCCCAGGGAGGTGTTTGAGGTGCTGCATAGTCTTGTCTGGGCTCCCTTTCCCATCAAAGCTTGGACCAGATGATCTTTTGAGGTCTCTTCCAGTCTGGGCTGTTCTGTGATTCTGTGATCATCAACATGTTAGTGGTTGGGTGTCACTGTCATTCAGCTCCTGCTGAGTGAATCTGTGCTGTTTGCACATCATTCCTCTATTATCTGGTCTCCTTAAAATCTTACATCGCAGTTTTAGGGGTTTTTGGGAGTCCCTTAGGATTACCTATGTAGCTGCTATCTGCTACACTTTCCTCTGACCTGTCTCATTTGATCAAAGATGTGGCTCTGGAACCTGCAGTGAGTGGAAAACCTGCATTCCCAACTGAGAACGAACTGTGCAAGCTCAGCTTTGGAAGGAATTTCTCTCTGGTCAATAGTCTGACTCAACCTGGTGGCTTCCTGGAGCAAGGACAGCAAGTACAGAGATCTGGACTGTACCTCCAGTGCTGCTATATTCTGTCCCTCAGCTTAGTCACACGTAGAATGTGGGTCTGGGATCACTCTGCTGTTTTCAGTCTGGTAATCCACAATACACTGTTAGAAGTTCCTAGGACAGTTTGGTCCAAAGTCGAAAATAACAAATTAACATCCCCCCCACCCCTCTTTGATTTGAATCAAATTACCACTGGGAAGGTCCCTTAATTTGCTCAATATGCAAAGCATTCTCAGGAAAGAAATGTTGGAGAAGTGGATCATGAAAGCTGAGACAAGATGTAAGGGTGTCACAAACAGAGGCCAAAGTGGAAGAGAATAGAGAATTGGCCAAGAAAATGTCATCAGTGACCCTTGTGATCACTGTTTTGTTGGAATGGGGAGGCTGGAAATCAGCTTGGAGAGGATCCAAGATGCTGGAGACAGGGAATACACCTGCTGTGCTTATCTTGCCCTAAACTGCAGATGAATCCAGTTCCTCCAGAAGCTTCTGAAACAATTGTCAGTCCCAGAAGACACACCACTGTGAACATTTCAGCAAGGACCTTTGTTCTTTAAATTGCAAAGAATTTTGAAATCTAACACAGGCGATAAGTCAGTTTCCTCTGTGGATTTTCAGATTTTTTTGGTATCTTATTTGAGTCTGCTAATATGTATTGTAAAGATAAAACAGGTCCGGTCTCAAATACTGGGAATCCAAGAGGAGGCAAAAATGACAAGGGAGAGCTGACAAGCGTCATGGGAAGAATCAGATCAAGGGGAAAAAGTGAGCAAAACTGATGGCAACTCTAATAGGGTCTGATAGCTTAGGTGGGCAAAGGGTGGGCTTGGAAAGGGTCATGAATTTCCTGGCTTCACAGGAGACTGAAGACAACATCAGTCAAAGCCTTCTCTGCTCCAGGATGCAATTTCCTCCCCGTTCTACTGACGGGTCCTTTTCTTCTGTGTATATTTTTCTTTCAACCAGCTCAGAAAAAGCACTGAAAACTGGCAGGGCAGCTCAGAACAGTAAGAGATCTTGTACAAATTCTTTCTTCCTTCACAGGTTGTTGAGACAAAGTGTAACAGAAGATTACAGATAAAAATGACATTTTCTGTCAAAGATAGTAAAGTATTTCCACTGCTGACCAGCTGCAGTGCATGTGTCCTGGCAGATCCTGAAACCAGTTTTTACAGATTTCTCCAGAAAACCGATTAATTTGACTACTGGCATAAGCAGCGTGATAACCTCAATGCCTGCTGTAAATGAAAGAAGGGCTTCGATAAAAGCAAGGGGTCAGATTGTCCATCTTGGTGTCTCTTTGGTACAAACCTCCTGCTACTTAATAAAATATCCAAACTTTCTGTGTATGAACCCTTATTTACCCCAGCAGATAACACAGACCCTCCAAAGGGTACCCTACTGAGGGTAGAAACAGCAATCATTTGTGCTTGAAAGGTGTAGTGCACAGTTGTGGAGAGGTGATTGCTTCAAGAGCCACTTTGCTGGCTGTGGGCACACCACACTTTTAGCTCTTTTGAGGCAGGAATCATTGGAATTCCCTGCTGAGTGCTGTAAACAGCAATGATTCGATGTAACCTCTAAGGGAGCCAGTCACATACAACTCTCTAAAGTCAGTAAGGCTCCTTGAGGTGTGGGGCTTTTACCACTTCACACTGTGGGCAGGTGGCTTGTGGCAGATGGCCCTGACCTCCTCCAAAGGCTCTGAGCAGAGGAAGTTCTGGTGCCATCTCTGCTTTGGGTAATTTGTGAGGGAGCCTGTGGCTTCTCCACAGGAAGCCCTGGAGCAGTTGTAGGGTCTCTCTCCTGGCCTCGTGTAACCTGACTCAGGTTTGGAATACTGTGTCATCACGAGCTCATCTGGAGAAGTTTCAGGTTGTCCTTGTGGAAGGCTAGTTTAGCTGACCTCCAGGGGTCTCTCCCGACCTACATTTTCCTGTGATTCCAGGATGGAATGGTAGCGAGCTCAGGACCTCTGCAGCACAGGCTACTTGTATTTCTACTGACTGTGAATAGGACCATTGTGTGGATGCCCAAGGGCCCTGACAGACAGGCCCTGGCAGTGACTGGAGCTTTTACTGGCCTCAGCTCTCAGTCCCTGTCTCTGACAGAGGATCTGGTGCTCGCAGCAGCAGGGAAGGTGGGAACTGGAGCAGCTGAGGATGCTCAAATTGCTTGTTCCTACAAGCTGCCTGTCATGGGCCAGCCATGTTTTAAACCACGGCAGCCAAATGCTCAGATAATGGGAGACAGAGCTCTAGCTTTGCACAGCCAAGCTTGGAAAATGAAGCCAAAGTGACGTGGGCTTGACTTGAGTGTGGAAAAGGGATGCTGCAGTTCTTTACACTGTCTGAATGCTAAACAAAGCACAGCATGGCCCAGAACACAAGTCCTTACACAGTCTCCCACCTCTGAATACCAGCTTTGAATTGGCTTTGATTTTTATTGCATATTTGTCCACAGCAGCTGTCAGAAAGTTTAAATGCTAGAATTACTGCTGGAATAAATACATCCTTCCAAACCCTTGCTATGGCTCTCCCCGTTGGGAGTTTATGTAATGTACTGAGTGGTACAAAAAGTATGCAGAGAGAACACTCTGCTTCCTGGAGGTTTCAGCTTGGTTTGACAGCTCGGTGCTGACTCACTGTCAGGACCTGGGTTTATGCTCTGTAGTGAAGCTCTGAGGGCTGGGAGCACAGCCATGGACATTGCCACAAATGGATGTGAAACCAGGCTGTTACCATCCTAGGTGACTTTTCGCCTGGGCATTGCAAATGCCATGGCAGTCAGCCAGATGCCAGCTTAGAGCAAGGGCTGCTTTAGGTGAAGAACCAGAAAAGACCCCAAAGCGGCCTCAAAATGCATCAGGAAGATGAACATTTCTTGTAGTGCTATTTTTATCCAATATTCTAATTTTGTCTTGTTCCTGTACATAACTTTCAGGGTTACAGCTGAATAAACTTTCAGGGAAGAGAAATATTCCTAACAGAGCTCTAACTTTCTTCAGATTGAGTCTCTGAAATCATCCACAAAAAGTTTCCAGTCCATGTGTGAGGCATAGGACTTTTGTCTGACAAGGAAAGGGTAGAAAGAGATTTAAGCCCCGTAACGGCTGAGTTTGTTCCTCCATGGCAAAAGGCAATTGTTTTGTTCAGGTTGGATGGAGTTTGGTGAGATGGGGTCAGCACAACAGAAGCCCTTCTGCACCTCCCCTCCAAGATGTGCTCCTGGCCTGGTCCTGCTCCCCCCTGCCCACACCTCCTTGAGCTCTGAGCACACACAGAGGAAGTTGAGGTGCATTCAGCTCCATCTGCCTCCCTTCCAGTCAGTTCAAGCTCCAGCAGTGGAAAGAAGAGAGATCTGGTTCTTTTCCCTGCCCCAGGGCTGATGGATGCCCTGGGCAGCTGCTCTGCCTGCACTTGGAGCAGACCATCGGGGATGTGGGAGTTAGGGAGTACTTAACTGAAGTTAACTGTGCTCTGGCTTTTCCCTGCTGCTCAGGGGCCGTGTGAGGCAGCTCACGAGTTAGCAAAACATTGAGGATTTTCCAGCACTCTCCAGGGACCAGGTGGGTCCCTGGCTGCTGCAGGATATGGCCTGAGAAAGGCTACCTTTTCTTTTCCCAATTCCCTTTTCATGTTAAATCTGAAGGAAGAAAATCACCAGATGTCTTCTCCAGCCCCTCCCTGGGTCTAAATGCCGCTCAGTGCGGCAGCCCAGAAAAGCCATTCCGGTGAGCAGCCAAATGTGAGGGACGGGGAAAACAAGGGCTTGAAGAAATGTGAAAAAACCCAAAGCAAATATGTCAGGAAAAATGGCTGTAAAGGCAATGCACCTGTACCCCAGCAACTCTTTTTTATAAAAAATGAAGAGGAAACTTCAGTGGACCTGTTATTCAATTTTTTTTTAATAATTGACAAAATTTGTTAACAAAAATATAAAGCAAAATCACAAGACTGGTGAATTAGAATGTTTTCTAGCTGTCTGTCTTTCCCCAATACACAGCCTACGCTTGGGTGGCAGCTTAAATTTGTCTAATGCACCTAATGCAAAGATGCAAAGCCCAGTGAACACAGCAGGAGGTTTTTCCATGGGCTTCCTTAGACTTTAGATGACTCCTAACTCTGTAGGCAAAATAACACACACAAGTAATCAACATTTGCCCCTTCTTGGAAACCCATCAGCCCAAAAGGGCTGTGGTTGTGTGTTTGTTATGTGTTTGTTGTTGCATCTTTCTCTGACTCTCTATAAGGAAAGTGCAGATCATCAGAACACGATGAAGCAGCGCTCGAGACCTTGGCCGTGGAATTGTTTATTGAACAGTGACAGACTGCAGCACATCCCTTTCAGGAATGATAAGGAAAGGTTTATGCAAGCCCACATCTGCATTTGGCTGGGCACAATAATGTCATGCTCCTGATTAGCCATAAATTTCTCCGAAGCACTCGCTGGAATAGGGGCGCCCATGGTGGCTGATTTCTGCCGCACAACTTGTGTTGTTTCCACTGCTCCAAACTTGGTGTGCAGCAATGAATTATAGCCCTGTACAACTGCTGGGCCTTTTTATTTCCTACTCTGTGCCTGCTGCTTGCACTCTGCCAAGAATTATGATTTTTTAATCCCTATTAAAAGTGAGTGTTCAAGGCCAGGCTGGACAGGATTTGAAGCCACCTGATTATGGCAGGTCCCTCCCAACCCAAACCATCTTGTAAGCGAGTGAGAAATGTTTTTCTACAATCTTCTCATCTGGCTCTCCTGTGGACAGTCAAATCATCTTTAACCCTGTTCTAAAAGGTCCCTTTTCGCCTTGGGGAAGATCCCTTACTCGAGCCACACTGCACAGGATTAACACATGGATGGGCCATGTGGTTTTCCTTGAACACTGTGATCCCATCCACAGAGCCCTGGGTCTTCCTGGTTCTGTCATGACCTGTAGCATCTCTGGCTGTTGCAGTAGACTACCATATTTAGGACTTTGGCAGCAAACAAAGGCAGGTTTTTGTCACTGTCCCTGTGCTAGAACCCCCCATGGTCGTAACAGATTTCCAAAGCTCTTGTGACATGTAATCCACAGAGGGTTTTCTGCGTAGTGCATCTCCCTGAAGACCAGTAGTGATTTCCTCAGGGTGAGAGGTCAACAAAGGCTTCTTGCACTGTGAAGGCCTTTTTCTGACATCAGAAGCAGGGCTTTGGTATTAGATGTTGCCCTAGGAATGTATTTGCAAAGTACATTAGTAGACATTTACTGGTGTGTCTTTATATCTAGATTGTGTCATTATTCACCTTTTCTTTCATGGTCTCCTAGTCTCTTATTGCCTCCCAGAATTTTTGGGATGTTTAAAAGATGGCAGGAAATAGGGAGCAAACAGCAATAGAGGGCTGAGAATAGTGTTTCTTCCTTCCATAAAGTACGTCTACTTGCCCTGAATCCAGGGATAACAGCTGGTCTGACATAACAATAATATAAGCTGGCTTTCTGCCTTTTCCAGAGTTAATTTTGGATCCCAGATAAGAAGCCTGGACAGAGAAAAGACAATTGTCATGTCTGTCTGGCATTTTCTGTCATTTATCGAAGCTCATCTGATACAGCTACAGCTTGTTCTAATGTTGATCATTGACATCTGAGGAGAATTTCCCAAAGAGTCCTTCTGGATGGGAAGTGCAGCACGAGCAGAACCAGCTTCCATCTGGAGAGGGGACATTGAGGTACCAGGACACCGATTATTTGGAAGCAAGGAGTGAACTCCCATGTTCTATGTCAGTACCATCATTCTTGCAAACGGCTCAGGAAACAGCCAGTGGGATGTGCAGCCTTTTCTGTGTTTGCCAGTAAAGCCTGGAGCTCCTCTGTATGAATTAGAGCAGTCAGAGAGAAACTATCAGCTAAATCTGAGAATGAACTGAGGATCAGAGAGGGTCCCCCCGTGACTCCTGTTCAGCAGCTCTGTATATTGTTTTAAAGGACCCTTACGCAAGAATTACGTTGCATTCTGAAAGAGGAGATTGTTTCACTTGCTTGTTGTGGGAAGGTCTTCAAATTACAGCCTTTCCTGCTTATATTATGGCATTCTAGGGTTCATCCTGCTGCAGTTGGCCCTGTGCTGTGTGGGATGCAGGGTCCATGGCAGATAAATCCACAGCCAAAGCCTGTTTTTACAACAGAAGCCTCTTGCCAGAGAGCCTGAGTTATTTCGGAGCTTCTCATTACAGCTGAACGCAGTTAATACTCATGTGTGCTCTGGAAAGTGTGTGGGAGACAGGTCAGCGTGTCCTGGAGCACAAAATCACCGTGTGGCTCCACAGCAGGTACAGCATCAAATGGAGACTGTGGTGGCAGGGGAGAGCTCCAAACTGATGCTGGACAAAACACTCCTACCCACATTCTGCCTGGAAGGCTCAGTTTTGGCTAATTCCACCATCACAAAATGAACCACTTCCCAGGGAGATTAAGAGGAAACAGGAAAATTCTATCTGGGAAGTGGGAGGATCCCAATGGAAACTATGACAGGATGAAACATTTGTGTCCTGAAATTCCCATTCATGGGTCTTCCAGTCCTGACTGTGCATGTCCCTCTTCCCATCAGTGGCCAGGCTCCTTGGGTGGATTCCCAGCCATTCCTGTCACTGGTGTATCACTCTTTTCACAGCTTGGAGAGACCACAGTGTGTCAGAGGAAATGTAGTTCACTCCTCACCCATTGCAAAAACAGGGATGTGATGCAGAGCTGCATCTCCCATGAGGCATGAATGGCACTTGGGCTTTGAAACTTTGAGGCTTTTTTGCCTCAAAAAATTGCTATTTTGAGAAGAAGTTTCTGACCCACTTTCTAACGTGCTGCAGTTGAACACAAAGGTTCATGATCTCAAGTATAACTTCACAGAGCTCTGGTTGTCCAAGAAATAACAGATAGAAATTACTCATAAGAAAACTAACTGAAAGCAGTCTTGAGAAAGCCTTGCAAGGTGAATAGCATTGGAGCTTTGCAAATCTCCTGGGATCATCTCCTTTCCTGAAGAGCGCAGAGAGAACCTGGTGCTCCTAGGGTGAGGAGCAGAGGAGGTGGGTGCTTCACGTCCCGAGTCTGATCTGGAGCTGGCTGGCAGCACCTTTCAGTGGATAAAGGCTTTGCATGCCTGCTCTGATGGGTTTGATGCACAAACAAAAAATTAGGCAGTGTGTGGAAATTAAAATGTAATAAATCATATTCAAACCTTTTGAAGCAGCCACCTCAAGGATGCAGCTCTTAGGCCTGGTTGCAGATCCTTGGCCTTTATCAGGATGAGGGGCATGAGCCTGAAGCCTGGAACCCTCTGGCCTTGGCTGCAGAGTGGTTTCTTTGCTGGGTACATGGCATTTCTCAGGCTGTGCTCTGGGCAGGCCATGCTATATTTAAATACGTTTTGCTGGTGAGGGACTAAAGGGCCTCTAGAGCTGCAACTTCCTAAGGGCTATTCTGCAGATTCCTTCCTCCTTTCTTTTTTTTGTTTTCCTTTAAAGGAAACTCTCAATCTTCTTAGGAAATAACCTTTTGTTTATGTCATGAAAAAACCTGTGCTCTCCTGGCTGGGAGGGTGGAAGAGCCAATAGGAAGAAGTGCCACTTGTGCTTTTTGATACAACCAAACGTGTCTTAAATAAACATATGTTTATTTTTCTACCTTTCTGTTGAATTGCATCCTTGCCAACATAGAAGGTAAAAGTATCCAGTTCAAAGGAGGCAACTGCAAGCGTAGGCTGACATCCTGTTGTAAATATAGAACTGGCCTCATGACAATGCCCTGCTCGGAAACAATGGGAGCTGGGAGAGAGAAATGTGTGAATTAACACAGCCGAGGCAAATGATGAACAGCTAATGAAGGAAAAGAGCTGTGGGCCAGGCTGCCAGCTCTCAGGGCTGCCTCTGAGCTGGCCTTTGTCCCCTTCACAGAGCTGTGTGATGTCTCTGCTGTGTCCATGTGCCAGCCGTGATGCCACCCTGGGCATGCCAAGGACATGGGACACCCTTCTGTGCCCAACCACAGAAGAGATTTCCCTGTCCCCTTGCTCAGACTGGGGCAGAGCAGAAGCTTTCATCTGCTTTTGCCTCTGTCCCACCTTGCCAACAGGACATGTGGCCTTGGAGCCAGGGCAGGTTTCTGCCCTGCCCAGTGCTCGGATCAGGATTTGCAGTGCAAGGACCAGCAGTGGGGAAGGGGCAGCCAGCCTGATTCGCTGCCCTCGGGACAGTTCTGGACAAAATCCCTGTGGCCAGGTTATATCCTGCCTCCATCATGCATTGGAATGGGCAGTGGACACCCATTTCCAGGAGAAGGATGAGAGTCCCAGGCACTGCCGAGACAGAAAGGAGGTTTATCCCTCCCAGGCTTTGCCACGAGGAAACAGAGTTCCAGGCTAATTAGGAACCTTAGTGATGCTTCCTGTGATACCTGAGAAACCTGCTGTGACTCAGTCAGAAGCAGCCTGTGGCTGTCAGTTGTTCTTGGCTCTGGCTGGGCACCTGGCACAACTCACCAGCTCCTGTCCCAACAAGGAGCAGACTGGGATAAGAAAGGAACCTGGGATAAGACAGGAACCACATGCCTTAAACCAAAACAGCTGGTTTTCACATTTACAACATGCTTGTGGGGACATTGTTGTGACCTTTTGGGCACTGATGGCTGGAGTGGGTGAACTCCCATGAATCCAGGCAAGATTTTCCCTCTGGTGAATCCCTTGTACAAAATGTATTGAGGTTTAAAAACTTGGCAGATGGAAGCCTAGTTTAGCTTACGTTCATCCTTGTTTTTCTTTGACTTACTACAGTGTTTTTGTGACTGTCATGTTAAAAATGATGGCTTGCACTAGCAAGTATTCACCTGACTTTTGTCCTGAGCCACCTTCAGCTCCTGGGCTGAGCCAGCAGGGCAGTGGCCACAGCGATAGCAATTGACTGTCACCAGTTTATCTTATCTAGCACACAGAGTGTGGCATTTGAGAGCCAAAGCCCTGGCTTTTCTTCCCTTCTCTTTCTGTGCAGCACAGGGTGTGCCCCATTTGACCTAAATATTTGTGAAGTTACATCCTTGGGACAGGCTGACAAAAGGTTATAAACTCATTTGTTTTCGTCTTTCCTTAAGGTGGGCAGGCTGCAGCAAGGCATCACAGCTGCCTCACGTGGGTGCCTCACACCTTCCCCTGACCCAGCTGGTGCTGGCCAACATCTGAGACAGGGCTGTGGGTCTGATCCACACTAAAAATTCCCACTTCCTTACCCCAAGAGACTGTGGCAGCTGCTGCCTCATCACTTTCTGTAGCCATGGACCTGGAGGCACCATTAGGGATAAGAAGCAAATAGGGTCATGGGACATCAGGTGTCATGTCACAGTCAGAGTGGCTCTGTTTGTTCCTGGGTGTGATGCACAGCTCAGTGAGTCCCTGAGAATCAGCAAAGTGCCGGGGGGTCAGGGTTTTCCCATTGACATCAGTGCTATTGGGTCGCTTTGTACCTGCACCCTCAGCTGTGCTCATCTTTGGAGGAAAATGGGAAAGAGTGAGTTTTGCATGTTAGTGGAAGGAAACCAGGCAGCTTAATCCCAAAGGTGAAGTGTGTGCTCATAGTAACACCAGTTTTTACATCTCCCCAGCACTGTTCAACAGCAGCTGCACTGAATTACGGTTGTGGCACTGCTGCTTCTTTTTGGAACAGAGGGGAGTGAGGTGCAGTTTCGGAATTTAAGCATGAGACAGAGCAGAAGGTGTTTTTCCATTCCACTCTTGGCTTCATCAGTGGTCAAAATCCCCAGCAACTTTAGAGCCTCTCCTAATGTGGGTGCCAGCTGTGCCCAACATCTGGGCTCCCCTGGCTGTGAGGCTGGTCCTGGCTGTGCAAAGATGCTATTACAGGCAGCAGTCCCAGGTGTGTGTGGGGAACAGTGCTGTGCCTCAAGCCAGTGCTGCATCACAGACCCACAGAACTGGGGAGAAAACAGTGAGGATAAAAGATAGACAATATTCTACAGTTTTGTGATTCTGTGAGTGTCTTGTCTTTCACAGTGTATTTTAGTTTTTAGGCTGCAGCACCTTTGTGCTCATGTACCACTCCCTAGTGTACTTAGAGAGCTCATTCATGCTGCCCTACCAAGCAATCTCTCTTCTCAAAAAGCTGAACAAATCTGCAGCCAAAGTGTGTCAGAGTCAGTGCACATTTTCCACTAAACTTCCTGACTGTGCTGGAATTTGGAGTGCCTGCTCTGAAAGAGCAGCTTCCCCTTTTTGTATATCAGTGGGCAGAGCTTTGGGGGAACACTGTGGTGCATGACTGCAGATCTGTCAGCTGGTGGGCGGGAGGGGGATCCCAAAGCATTCTCAGGAGTGATAGGTGAGTTATTGCAAGGAGTTGGTGCAGCCCAGAAGCAGAAACATGCAGGGTATGAGGCTGGTACTGCCTGTCATTTGCGATGTGTGACCAGCAGTGCTGTGAGCTTGATCCCACTGTTTGCCATACTCTGTTATCAGAGCTGCTCAAATGTTTTCCATTAGCTAATCCTTAACCCTTTGCAGATACAGACCAACCCTGCATTGGAACCAAGAGCCAGATCAGAAATAAATTCTTCATATTTTTTCTTTGGAGGATTTTTACAATCACTGTCTCCCCACACCACTAAAAAACATGTGAAAATCATTTAGCAAGATGCAGCAACCGACAACCCTCTCCTCTCCCACAGGTGATATTTTAGAAGGACAAAATATCTGTGGAACAAAGTGATTTAAAAACGTCTAGGAGAGGGTCAGAATCCCAAATTAGAGGCGAATTTCTTTGACAACTGACCAAGGGATTCATGCAGTGACAGAAGTGCCATTTGGAAAAAACAAGCAGACTTCCTGGAGCTGGCCAGACACACCTAGGCAGGTCAAAGAGAGTTGAGTGCTTGATGGGTGTAGGGGCCCTTCCTTACGCAACTGATAAAGATTTTCTGAAAGAATACATGGATGTAAGATTGCTGGGTTCTTCTCTGAGTGTTTTACCACTCTCAGGGCAAAATTGTCTTTTCCTTGTAGCTGACCTGAATCTCCTATGCTGCAACTTATTTTTAGCTGTGCACCTTTGAGAGAGCAGGTTTGATCTTCTCTGTTAGCTCATAATCTCACGGAAGCTGCGGTTCCCCATCGCTGTCTCACACCATGTGCTTCAGCCTCACTGGCTCCCTCCCCTTCCTCAGGGTCATGTCCTGGGAAGCCCAAAGCTGGATGCAGTATCCAGACTTGGGCTCCCCAGTGCTGAGTACAGGGGCAGAACCACTTCCTTCCACCTGCTGGTTGCACTCTCTCTGTTGTGGCCCAGTACAAAGCTGAATTTTGCCCCTGGAAGGGCACATTGAGTGAGGCTTAGTTGCAGTGCAATAAATATCCCTCTCTCCCTCTGGCAGGCAGATCTGCAAAATGTCCCTGACTGACCTCCTGTGAGTCTATATAATCACCAGGGCCACATAAGGACTTGAGCAATCCTGTATGGCTTCTACTTTTTTTTTTTTTTTGTGCAGTTCCATGTTGCATCCAGCCTCTGATTGGTCTGGTCATCAAAGCCTGGCTTCAAGTGTTTGTAAGCTCACAGCAAAACCAGCAGCAAAAGTAAAAACACGTCTGCTCCTTGGAATTACTGTCCTGGAATCTTTTGTTCCATGAACAGTGGTTCAGGTCTCTGGGAAATGCAAAGATCTGGGAGAGGTCTCAAGAGAAACAGTGTCCTTCATGTGTAGTCTTATTTCACTGATCTTGGAAGACTGGCTGTTCTTGGCCACTTACTACTCTGGTTGCAAATGAATAAATAAACAGGAATGCAGCTGCAACAAGGACTGAACAGACTGGACAAACTCCTGTGTACAAGATTTCCACCCCAAAGAACCTGCACATTCATAACTGATTGATAAATGTATTATTTGTGTTGCCTGTGGGGGTGGAGAGCTGAAATTCTAGGAGGAAAAGGGGAATCTGTGGGGGCTCCCAAAGTGATATTTTTATGTCCTGAATCTACAGCCAGATCCCCAGCTGCTGAGCACCAGTGAGACTCCATTGATAGACATTTTGCCCCATGTTTAGGAAGGTCCTTTTTGGGTTGTCCCAAGGCCAGCCATGTCATTCCTTCTGCTTCTGCCCGGCTGCTCTGCCCTAATCCTGTGCCTGGGGTACTCAAGACTCGCTTTGCTCTTTGGCCTCAGCCTTGTGTGTGCTTCCAGCTGTGCTCTGCTGCAGTGTCTGGTGGCATAGGAAATGGGAGTCCCAGCAGCCACCCCCACCAGTGCCACAGAGCCCACGCTGGGGCCACGCTGTGACCTTGCATCATCAGCAGGAGGGTGAGGTCCTGTGTGTGTGTGAGCCAACCAGGTGCTCTCAGCCCAAGCCCTGAACTTTTGCACCATGCTAAGGGGAAGGTGGATAATTTGGGGGTGGTGGGAAGCCTGAGAATACAGCAGCATTCCTGTAGCCAGACTAGGTGGGGCAGCGACAAGGGGATATTAGCTCTCCTTAGCAGTCAGTGTCTGAAACTTCCTTGTATTGTTTGTCCAATGCTAAGAGCTTCCCCCGACACTAAAAATAGCTTTTTGTTTGCAAGTTCACTTCGCATTCACGCTTCCTCTCTTGCTTTTCTCAAGAGGTTCCTTGATATCTTTAAATTTGCTTGACCAACAGGAACAAAAGGCAGCAAAACCTCCCTGTGTGAAGATGGGGAGGTTTTCACCTCAGAAAGGGAGAGGGGGAGGCAGCTTTTAATATCTTTTTATATTTAGTGCAGGTTTGACGGGTGAGAACAAACACCATGTCCAGCCTTAATTCCATTTACCGAGTGAGAGCAGAAAGGGAATGCACCATCCTCCTGGGAGCCCAGGGAATAGTTGGCAGTAACACCATATAGTGAAAAAATGTTGTTCTCAGAAATACTCGAGGAACAACCAAGCAACAGCAATCACAGTGACTCCCAGCTCTACCCTTGGCAGCTGTTATCTGGACCAGATGTTGTCCTAAGTAAAAGGGAGATGCTGTTTTCTGGAACAGAGGGATATATATTATTTTCTGACATGAGTGCTCGATTGATTTCTTTTAAAAATAATGCCTTGTAGAATGTTAATAAATAGCTGTTTATTTTGACAGCAGTGTCAAGAGCATGCTAATGTGTTATTGTTTGGACTGTGGACACTTAAGATGTATGAAGGGAATTTGTCTTGCTGGTTCCAGGGAAGCAGGAGGGTTTTGCTCATGGTGGACCCAGTCCAGAGAATGTGCTTTACATATGGGTGTTTATATCTTGCTCCGCCTGTAAGAGTTCATTTGCCTGATGAAAGATTGTTTGCTAGCACTCTAGGAGCTGGCAGGGAGGTATTTATACCATTGTCAACTCTGATAAAAGTTTCAGATGTTACAAAAGGTCTTGGATTATATCAGGAGGAAAAAGAGAATTAATTAAATCTGAATTTCTTCTGAATTTTTTAGTGTTCAAAAGTGAGCCGGCCTGCAGGCCTTGGAATCTGGTCTGATCTACTTGTTTTCTATTGCACTGAACCTGATTTGAAGCCAGGCAGCTCTATCTGATCATAGGAGTGTGGAGCTCACCGTGGCACAGGAAACCAGGCTGTGCATTGGGTAAGGCAGCTCAGGCAGTGGTTGCTGTTGATGTGGAGCAGTGTAGACGTGCCTGATAACTCACCCTGCCTGCAGGCAGATCCCAAAACTCAAATCCTGGCTGTGAGTGTAAAATCAGAGGGATAGAAAAGCCTCCAAAGGGTCACCTCCTCCTGCTTGTTCTCTCAGATGTGGAGCAAAAGCAGCTGGTGATGGACACCCTGAGGCAACCCTGTCCTATCCTCACTGCCTGGGAAGTGTCTCCCATGGCACAATCACAGCCTTTCTGGCTTCAGTTTACTGCTTGAAACTGCAGTGGATGTGGTGGTGCTGCAGCACGAACCCTCAGTCCTTCTGGAAATATTGCGGCTCTTTTGACTGCCTTCAGGTAGCAAATATTGCAGTGCAACCTCTGCTAGGCTGTTTCAGCATCTATAATCCACACAGGAAGGGAAAACAGATCTGTGAAGCAGAGCCCTTTGTTCATACAAAAAGTATCAGTTCTTTGGAGAAGGAACATATTCTCAAATCAACACCTGTGCTGGAGCAAGTGCCCAGCGTGTGGTTGAATCATCTCCACCTCTTTGAGGATGAGCCCTAAAGATACCACGAGCTAGACCAGCAGGAAAAGTCACAATCCTTTGCCTTTGTGACATATTATGCATTGAAACAATACTTCCTCTGGAAAGGTCATGGCACTGAGTCGTGCAAGAAGCCTTATCAACAAGTAGGCGTATTATATATGAAATGTAGGCCCTCTTACGTGTGAGAATGTTCCCTGAGACAGCATCTGAATTTATGTGGTGTTGGTAATAGGTGGATACATTTTCCACCAGGAACAAGTATAATAAAATCAGATTGCAACTGAAACAAAAATGCTAATTTGAATCATAAAATTCAAATAAAAACAAAGTGCTGGTGGACTCCCATCTAAATTGGATTCAGTTAAAGAAACTGTTGAGGCCAAAATTACTGTTGAAGCAATTATGACAGACAGCCCAATAAGGAGTCAACATTTGAATGAATTACTGTCCCTCGAATCACCTTGAATTTGCACAAAGCAATGGCCTTTTCAGTTTCTGGATTGTTCTGCCTCTCTGTATGCACAGACTCAGGTTATTTTCGGCTGTTTGGGGCTGGTGCAAGGCTGTGTCCAGGGAGGGTGTGCAGCAGAGCCTGATGAGATTCCTTGAGCCCCTCCAGATCTGGGTGCTTTGCTCACTTCCAGGACAAAGCTCCACACAGCAGAGTTTTTTTCTCCAGATGATAATGAAAAAAGAGGTTGCTGAGACCAAATGATCTTTAATCCATCTGGCACGTGCAGCTTAGGGATATGGCAACCCTGCACTGGGTGCTGTTACCCCTGAACACCTTTTTGCCTGGGTTTCTAGCAGTGCCTTGAGATGAGTGATCTCTGACTTCCACAGGACCAGTGTCTTAATGAACTTCTGTTTCAAAACATTGTTTTTTATTCACGTGGGAATCTGCCAGGATTTTTTTATTTATTCTTTCTTTTGGAATTTTCTTGCAGTCATAATTACATAAAGTGTTTGGTAAGGAATTTTCTGACTAGGTTTTTGTAATCAGAAAATGTTAATCTAAGATAACCTGCCTGTGTTTGTATGTACAAGGACCAGTTCAGTAAATCTCCCAGGCCTGAAAACATTTCCAAGTGGTTTCAAATATGGAAAGCATGAGATCTGGATTTTTTTTTTACAGTTTTATCTTGCTTTGCTCTTGCCTGTAGCATTAAAAACAGAATGAACGTTTCAGCTGATCCACACCATTTCCCCTCCTGAGATGATCCCTTTGCAAGGATTTTGGAGCTCTGGTTTTCCATTCCATCTCAGGGCAGTAAAGCACTCCCCTGGCTCTGGTCTTGTGTGAGTAGGAATATTTCCTGGGGCTTTCTGACAACTCAATCTGAGTTCCAGTTAGGTGGAAGGAAACCTCACTGCAGGGACACGTCAGCTGACTACAGTGCCATTTACCACTGTGTTTTTAGTGCATTTCTGGTTGTCAGAACAATCACACAGTTCTGCATGCTTTCAGACACGCCTTGTTCCCAGAATGGAGCAGTGGCCCCTCTTTCCAGTGGAAAACCCACCCTTTTTCCCTTTAACCTCTTTATCATGGAGCCTACAACTGGTTTTGAAGGACCAGATCTGTTGGGAGGCCATGGGAGCAAAACCAAGAAGAAATAAAAAAGGTAAAATGTGATGTACTGGGATATCCTGGCTTTACTTGTCCCATGAGATCTTCAAACACTCCTAGTTACCAGAGGACAGAAACAGATATATGGAAAATAGCAGAGCCCTTACAAATGACTGGAGTTTGGGGGGACAGGATTAGAAGGGAAGTGAAAGGAGGAGGGAGAAGAAACCCTATATGAAAAAGACTTTGCTAACCTAGAAATGTTTGAATTAAGCGAAACATTTTTTGAAGCCAGGTGTTTTCCAGAGAACCACATCTCCTCTGTGCACCTGAGTGACAGATGCCAGCTGAAGCGACTGTTTCCTCTGGAGGAAATGGTTTGCTTTCTGTGAAGGCCTGGGCATGTTCTGCCCTGGTCTGAGTGCTAGCACATGCTGATTATTAAAGCAGTGGGCAAGACAAAGACTTTCTGGGCAGAAACCCTTCCCTGACTCCACGGAGCCCACCGTCTCTCCCAGGGGATGGCACAGCTGGCCATAGTCAGCAGCTCTGGGTGCACATTCAGGCTCAACCAAGAGGAAAAACATCACATCTTGCAAAGGGAATTCAGCACTGGGAGCTTTTTGGGTTGCATCTGCACCCTGCTGAAGCTGGTGGACACGAGGTCAAACACGTCTGCGTGTGCTGGTGTGGAGGGGAAGGACAATGCCGTGCTATCCAGCAGGGATAATCACTCGGGTCATATGGACCATCCCCGGGAAGAAAGATGAACTTACATTTTTCTCCAGTGATGATGGTGATGTCATGAAATGGTAAACAAAGTATTTCATCTTTTCTCCTTTTCTTCACTCAGTTCCAGGAGCTATGCAGGGTTTTCTGCCAGAAAGCTGACTTTTCTCCTGGCTGAGGCTCGAGAGCCCATCAGTGCTGAAACATCGCTGGAATGTTCTGTCCTGCACACATAGGGGAACAAAAACCTCCCTGGAGGGGGAAACACTAACCTAAGAGCTACAGGCTTTGTTTCTGTACCTGTCACAGTTATTTATTATTTCAGGCAACTTCTGAATTTATATAGTGCTCCTGAAAAGTGGTGCTGAGCCCTGAATAAGCAGATGAATGGACTCTCAGCACCTCAGTGTTCATTTTGGCCAGAAAATTGAAAGCACTGTGATGGAACAGAAGGTATAGCATCTGAAGTTACTGGGTCATGTAGCAACAGCCAGTGATGCTTTTATTTCCCACTGGTACAGCTTTGAAAGCAGCTGGTTTGGGGGCTGAATTTAAGTGCAGTATGTTTGCAATTAGTTGTTGTTGACTTTGCTGAAATGTGCCTCGTCCAAACAAAACTGTGTGGAGTGAGTGCATGTGCACACAGTGCTCGTACACATGTGCACACACACACACACACACACATTCTGGCACGAGGCCACTCCGAAACACAATCTCAGTTTGGTACAATGCTGTTGCTTCTCTGCTTGGGTTGGGATCCTGCTTGGGTTTGGGTACCTTGAGTATCCTGCTTGGATTTGGGTACCAACATCCTTCTCTCTCCTGTCACGGCCTCATGAAAGCTATGTTCCCAGAGTACTCTTCCCACCAGGGACAGACGTCAGAGGAGCTGGGATGAGGTCCAGCCTGGTGCCCTCTGCTCCTGTAGCTTACCCTCTGCTGGCTGTGCTCCCTCCTTCTCCCTGCTCTCTGCTTGCTGCTGATGCCTTGGGATAAAGTGACTCAGCAGAGAATGGCAGAGAACAAGGTGACTCAGACACATCTGTCAGCACTCAGGAAAGGACTCAGACTTCTTGGAACCTTCTCTTATTATCTCTAGGTATGCCTAATATGGCCTTGAATCTGTTTCTTGGTTTTATGGGAAATGTGGGTGGCATTAGGCTCCGTGAGGCTGGAGGCTCAGGACATCAGAAGAGTTAGTCTTGGGACAGATGTGTGAATGGAGAAGGGATGTGGGACTTCTGCTCTGCAGGGCTGTGGAGGTCTCAAGACCCATAAAATATTCCCAGTATTCTCCATCCCCCCGAGAGAGCCAGCCTTTCTGACCTCCCAGCAGTTCCCAGTTACAAGGGGCAAGTAGGGAATCAGGCACAGAAATATTGGTGCTCTGGTGCTTCTTGTGGGTTGTGGGGTGCATGAGGAAGCCAGGGGTTGCTGAGGGATGAATCCCAAATATGTGCTTGTTTCCTCATGGTGTTTGCTGGCAGCTGTGGAGGTGCTGCTCTCCATCAGGGAGGTGTGAAAATACCAGAAACCAGCTCCTCTTCTGAGTCAGGCAATTGTGAGATGGGAAATCTTGTTTCCATAAAATTCTCTGACACTGGCTCTTGACAAGTGCAGTTTAGCCAAGAAAAGTACGTCTACTCACAGATCTTCACATCTCCTGCTTCCGACTGTGGAATAGGCATGTTAAAGGTGGGGGTTTTGGTCGAAGCCTCCGTGTGTTTGTGCTTAGGGTGGAGAAGCTGAAGCTGCTCACACCTCACAACATTTTTTCATGTTATATAGCTGCAAAGCAGCAAAAAGAAATGCATTTCTCTGTTATGCATACATGACAGTGCTAATTCAGCCTTGGGCACCTCCTCAATTTTGTGCTGGGTCAGTGGCTGGATTTTTGCTCTCATCTCAAATTCAGACCTGCTCAAAGGACATAGCTTGGAGAGAAAAAGTTAATTTAACTGGGAAATATGGTTTGCCCTAAAGTTTCCAGAAAACTCTGGTAGTCAGCACAGATTCAACTCTCTCCCCTTGATAACTTGAGATAAATGTCACCAAATCTACAGGCCCCACTCAGCTGAAAAGCAACAGTCTCTTGTATATTAGAAGAAGCTGTGTGGCCAAGAAAGAAGATCTATTTTTTTGGAATAATGTCATATTAAAGAAACCCTTCCCTTCTGATATTTTTTTAATTATGTAACAAAAACCTAAAGTTGAAAAGTCAAGGGGAGTGAGAAAAACCTCTTGAGGACATTTTGAATGGGTTGGGCCTTTCAAATTCAAACTGAAACATGGCCAGGGTGGGGAGTCTGAAAAACTCAGATTTGAAAAAAAACCCCTGGAATTTATTAATCAAAGCCCTTTTTTTTTTTTTTTTTTTCCTTCCCAGGAAAAACACAGTTAAAAACATGAAGCTGTAGTGAATAAAAACGTCTCAGTCAGCCAAAAGCATGAAATGAACCCTGTGATGCTATTTGAAGTATGTCGGTGGCATGCATAGAACTATTTACCTTTCTACTCCAGTGAGTTTATAAAACAATTAAGAGGTGTGCTGGAAGTCATGAGATGAAACATGGGCAATAGATAAAAAAGTTGAAATTGTTTAAAATGAAAAAAAAAGAAAAAAGAAAAGGAAAGATATGTAAGGAAAGGAATAGGTCCCTGTTGAAAACTGATGGAAGCTCCATCATTTGGATCATTTGAAACTGGGTTGCACACTTCACTTAAATATATGCTAAGGGAAACAGCTGTAGGTTTGCTCCCCTAGGGAGGGGCAAGACGACCTAATATATCTTCTTAATTTCATTTCTAATTTCTATGCTTCAAATCATGTAGACAAACCTTGAAATATAACCTACAGCCTGCTAATTCCTTCCTTTCTTCCTGTCTAGAGAGAGTTGTTGAGTTGAAGGCAATTGCCCAAGATTTTTGACTATTATTTTTAGCCTGGTTTCCTAAGGAAATGAAGCTTATGTGAACATAGTGTCACTGTGTCTGCCTGCCAGTCCCTTCT
This sequence comes from Corvus hawaiiensis, assembly GCF_020740725.1. Classification (NCBI taxonomy): domain Eukaryota; kingdom Metazoa; phylum Chordata; class Aves; order Passeriformes; family Corvidae; genus Corvus; species Corvus hawaiiensis. Next base: position 28,744,006 of record NC_063221.1, read on the forward strand.
TTTTTTCCTCTTCCCCCAGGAAGTTCTTGGCCAAATTTCAACAGAACTTAGGATAGGGCTGGGGACTAAAAAGGTATTTCAGTTCTTCAAGATTTAAGGATAAAGGAAGATGCAGTGGGAAGGAAGTGCAGTGTAACATCATTAGACAGAGACTGCTTTGAATTAACCTGGGTTTAACATGCAAAATTCCACAGTGAGCCCCAGGAAACTAGTGGCCTTCTGGCAAGGCAGTTCCATGGATTAGCTGAGATTTTGATGGAGATGGGGCTGTGCTGGGACCATTCTTCTGGAGCAGCAGCTTCTCGCTGGTTGTGGTTGCGTGGCTTCCTCTGCTGTGCTAAAGCTTTCCTGCCCTTTTTATGGTCTCCCTGGGAGTGCTGGGGTGAGCCACTGGCAACGAGGCTCTGCCTCATGGCCTTCAGGCCAGGAATCAAACCTTCTCGGTCCTCCCAGGAGGGCTTTTTCCCCTAACTCCTCCTTTGAAGTCGCCTCACCCCAGGCCCAAGGAAGCTGATGTCATCAGAGGATGGGAGGCCGTGGCTCCTCTCGGGCAGTTCCCACCTTTGGAGGAAGGAAATTCCTCGGGGCAGTGCTGTTTATCTGTTGGCCCCCAGAGAGCTGGGCTGAGAAATGATGTGGCTTTCTGAAAGCTGTGGATTTTAGATTCCCCCCTTGCTGTGCTTTCATTGTGCAGGTGGCTGCCGGGGGACCGCTCGCTGGTGGCAGTGGCAGAGCGCTGGGGCCTGGAGCCTTTAATTACTTTTACACCTTGCTTGTGGAATTTGCTCTGCAGAAACACAAAGCCTCCTGCAAGCCCGTTTCTGTGGATTGATTGAGGAAGAAAAGCCCAACAAACGACCTCCCTCCGGATTAGTGAGGGCAACGAGCCAGTGCAGCTCTGCAAGGAGGAAAAGGTGGGACTTGCTGCTTCAGAGGATGCGAAGGAAGGGGCCCTGGCCACAGGCTGGAAGCCCTGTTACTGAGCTCTGAATTTGCCCGTGTGCTGGAGAGGAGATCAATGGAGAATCAGAGCAGGAAGGCTGGAGAGGTTCTCAGACCATCCTGCCTGAGTTTACCTACAGCTTACTGACACAAGCCTGCAGAAAAGGGCAGGGTGGGGGAATACAACTTGCCCCAACAGGTGCCCATTTGCAGTGAGGGGTGGCATATACTTGGCATGGGGTTGTTCAGGTGAACCTTCCCTGTGAGGTAACTCTGGCTCTGCTCTGGCTCTGCTCGGTGCTGCAGTCAGCCCCATGATGACAGCAGGTCAGCCAGCCTGTGACAATACATCAGGCTCACATGAGGCAAACATTAGGCTCAGTACCATTGGAAGGGAAGGGTGAATTGCCTAAATATACCTTGCCTGCAGCCTCCAGGTAAACCCAGGGAGACTGCATTTTAGGTTAAAACAAACACTTTCTGCCATCACATCCCCAGAGTGTGGTGTAGCTACGACCTTGGGTAGCCATCCCACAGCCCGCTGGGCCCACAAGAGGCAGGACCAAACCCCTTGAGATCCACCTATAAACCCCCACATGAAGCAGGAGCCTGCCATGGATGTGGGCAGCAGGTCATGCCAGAATCCCAGGAATGGCTGCATGTCTGGCTGGGGATCATCTCTGACAAGAAACTCACTTTGCAGCCGAGAGGACGCATGTCAGGCAGGAATGTGCTGTTGGATGGGCTCAGAGCAGCCAGAGCTTTCCCCTCACCACATGGTGTCTTGGCCTCCTTTTAGATATTGAATAGCCTGATCCTTCTTGTAGCTTTCCTCTATCCCAGGTAGAGACTTAAGGGAATTCGGTGTGAGGTCTGTCCTCTCTAGCAGGAGGAATGTGCTGACACACAGATATCACTGACTGGCAGCCTACTCTGGAAACACAGTTGTTCAAGCCAAGAGGTTTCTTTTGCTGGTGTAGTTTACTGGAGCTACCCAAACAAAATTAACTATATGAGAAAGAAAAAAACAAATCCCTCCTTTTGTAGTGCTGCATCCACACCAGGGGCTTTTTGTTGGCACAGCTCTCTCTCTTGTAGGAATGATGTATTTGTTTTTTTTCACACTCCTGACTGGCATAATTAAGCTTACCAAACTTCCTTGTGCAGACTAGCCCTAGCAGAAAAAGAGTCAGCTTGCTTCAGGAGCACTTCCATGCACCAGTGAGAATTGCTGTTGTCTTGAGGTAGTGCATTTGGTGTGTTTTCCACCATTGTAAAAGATTTCCCACAGTGCAGAGAAAAAAGCAAGACTAAAAGCTCTGGTTTGTCCAGTTATTTTTGTTGATCCATTATACCTTGAGTGTGTGTGTAGAACTTGATCACAAATTGCTGTAGCACAGAGATTTGGGCATTGGTGATATTTGCTTGCAGTCATTCAGGTGGATGAAGAAGTGTGGGAAGAATACCACGATCTGGTGGTTGTGCTTGTTTCAGTCTGTTAATTGGATATGCCATGTAAAAAAAGCTGGAGCAATTTGTTGTTCTATGGGGCCTTGAATCAATGTATTTAAATTACATGCTGCCCCTCATCCCTCATCTTGAGGGGGTTGTACAAGTAGGGATTTTTGTCCTTTTGCTGGAAACACAGCAGTGACTGGTGAGGATGTGTAATGTTTCACATCAGCCAGGGAGGAATGGCCACGTTTGGGATGGGTTTGCTTGAGAAATGAGGTTGTCACTTTCTGTAAGGAGCAGAAAGTACCACAGGAGAATGCCATTAATGAAAACAAGCAGATGTGATACTTGGGGACAATGTCATGTAAGCTGCAATGTTCTGGTCTGTGGATAAAGAGAGTGTCCTGCAACCTTATGCACTTCATGGACATCCTGTGTAGGATGTCCCTTAGCCAGCTGAATGACTTGAGATGGGATTTTCTGGCTGGTAGAAATGGTTGTTTCCAGTCAGAGCACTCCAATCACCTCACAGGATGTCCCAGGTTGTTCTTCCCATCCCTTCATTCCTTCTTTCCTTTCGTGTGATCAAGCAGCCCCATGAAGGCCACCAGGCAATGCTCTGAGGACCACCACAGGTACTCTGTGGTGAGCAGCACCAAGCCTAAAAGATATTGCCTGGCTTTGAAGCTGAGTGGTCGGCCTCTGTATGCTGAGACAGAGGGGTTGTTTAGATAACGTGCTACTGGATGAAAAAAGTTTATCTCCCCCTTTGCAGACAGAGTTTCAGACTCACTAAATCATGCTCAGCGTGGGTATTTAGGCTCAGTTCTGCAATACAGCATTGCACCCTGAGGAACGGTGCCTCCCAGTTTGTTGTGATATTAATCTTGGAAGCAAAACAAAATCCTTGACAAAAGATCAATTTAGTGCATCTCCTTTGTCTTGGCAGAAGACAAATTGGAGCTGCAACATCTGTTTTTCTGAAGGGATAGTACTTTTCCACTCTTGGTTTTCTCTGGCAGCCGTGCGCCGCCTGAAAGACTGAAGTCAAGTACTTGTCAGTGGTACCTCTGACACTGAGCAGGATAATGGGACTTAGAGATGGGCTTAATATTTCAAAGCACAGGGCAGATTTTAATTATCTTTGCCATTATTGCCCTCAGCCCACCAACGAGTGTGGGTAAGCCATGGGGAGAAATAGCAAATCAGGCAAACACTTTCATTTAGCAGAAAAAAGCATTGTTAGAAGTAGTGGCTGAAAGAAGAATCCCAAAAAAATTCGAATGGGAAATGAAACTTGAATGCTCAGTAGGGACAGGAATTAATCACAGGGGGAAAAATACCAAGGGAAGTGCTGGCTTTTCTCCATCTCTTGATGTTTCAGATGAAGATAAGTTGTTCTTCTGTAAGAGATGGAGAGATATATATTGGTCAAACATAGGCAATTGGCCTTGATTCAGGCACAACTGAGAGAAATTAAAGGTTTTTTTGATATAGAGAAGCCAGACCAGACTCTTCTTTGTAGAGCTTTAAGCTCCGTAAATCCATGATGTTAACCGTTCTCCCTACTTTATCTAAGGAAAAACCCAAACTGGCAGGTGATACAAGTTGCCCGAGGCCATATGAGAAATTAATGGCAGCATCAGGAATATAACTCAAGCTCTCCTGGCTTTCTGCCTGGTTCTCTACTTGTGCAGCCCTGTGAGATGCTGATGCTGCAGGGGAGAGGCTGAAGCACTTTCTGTCTGCTCCTTGTGACAGCAGCCACTGCCAGGCTCCTGCTGAGGCAGCCTGCACTCCTTCCTTGGTGCTGTCACTGTATCCCAGCACCTGAACAGGAATTGTGAAATAGCAAAACAGGGCTGAGAGTGCAACTGCTAAGAGCTCTGACCCCATGTCAGCAAATTGGTTGAGAATATGCTTAAAAACACATCCTGCTGAATCCTGTTAAACACACTCTTCATGCTACACAGGGGCTAAGGGCTTAGCTGAACCCAGGCTTGCGTAAATGGAGGCTTGTGTATCATCAGAGACATTATTTTTGAAGTCACCTATAATAGAGGAGATAAGATCAGCTACTTCCTCAGTACATCTAGAAATAATTTTTTTTTTCCAAGAGAAATAAAATTCCAAACATAAGGAAAAAGTCTAGCAGGAAACAGTGTACCAGGAAACTGGACAGACAGAATATTTTTGTGCTTGTGAGCTGATCTGAACCATTAATAGCAATTTGCCAGCCCGAATGTATCTTGGTGCTGTCAGACCTGGTGACCCCTGTGTGGTGATGCTGCTGCCAGGAAGGTGCATATTTGGAACAAGAGGGGAGGACTGGGTGCCCTCAGAGAGCAGCACAAAGTTAAGCTGTGCCCAAGGTTTGCCCCTGTTTGGGCTGCAGTTCAGCACGGCCGTGGAATTCAGCTGCTGGCTGGGAAGTGGCTGCCATGTTTTAATCAGGTGGAAACATTGCAGCAGTAAGGGACCTAGATGTTGACTACAATGGATTTGCACTGGGATGTCTGATACAGAGCCAGCACAACAAACATTTAGCTCTCTTTATACTACCTAAACCTCGTGGGCACAAGCTCAGGTCTTCTTACGGAAGTTATTCATGTATAGATCAGAGCAGGCCTTACCTTAATATATTACCTTTGGATTTTTTAGTTGAAAGCCATTTCAGATGTTATCACATGGATTTGTCTCCTGTGTTGTGCTGGGACTGTGTTCCTACAAAGAAGGCAGCTTTTCTGTCCTGCTGGGGTGGGAGCCAATCCCAAGCCCAAACAGGAATTTATGTCTTTTTAAAACGGTTCTATCAAGTCATGAACCTTTGAATAGGGTCCTTCAAAGGTTTCTTTCAAGCACTTCCTTTGAAATGCAATTACCCCATTCCCTTTTTCCTTGAAGTTTCTATTCCAAGGTTCCTCTAATCTTCAGCAGCTGATAAGAGCAATCCCAGGGGAATTGCTGGAGGGGGGCCTCCCGTCACACAGGCACCCGTGGGAGCAGCAGGTGTGACAACCTGGAGTCACACCCTGGAGATGGAAAGTCCTCATCTGTCCCCCTTGCACAAAGGGAAGGTAAAGGCTTGCAGCTCTTAACTGGGTAAGCAGCTCCTGGTGCTCTCTCCTGCTCATTCATCAATATTGTCCACCTCAAAACATTAAAATTCCTAGTGGAGTCTCACAGATGATGGCATTTTAGTACAAGATAGCTGGAAATTTTCTTGGTTTTTACAGGATTTTTTAGGTGTGGAAGGAGATATCCTTCCTAAATCATGGGGAAGGCGAGGAGAGGTGTCAGGGAATAGTGTGTGGTGGTGACAGGGCTCAGCATTGCAACCTGGACTGAAGGGAGGACAGATGGGGACGTGAGGTCAGGATGAGCCTGTTTGAGCACTATCCTAGTCCCTTACACGTTAATAAATTCTGCCTAAGCCTTTACCTAACTGCTCAGAGGAAGTGAAAGATTGCTGATTCTCTGGATTAATCCTGCAGACCCATGGAGATGTGTCTCCATGGCACTGCTGAGCTGCAGCGTCCCGGACGGGAAGAGGGCAGCATATCCTCACAGGTCAGGAAATGCTGTCTTGGGCTGGGAGCTGCAAAATAAAACTGCACAAAGAAGCTATTGAAGGCCCCTGTTTCTCAATGCTTTCAGAGAAAAAGCGACAGCTTTCTGTAAGTCAGTCATTCAGCAAGAGGGTGGTCGGATTTTTTTTTTTCCTTTGGCTTTTTAAATTTAAAAATCAGGCAGAAAGAGCCAGTGAGGTACTGCCTGAAGCTGCTGCAATGAAAATGGGCAGCTGGTTTCTGTGGTGTGCTGTATTCTCTCTGCAGCCTCTGTGAAGTCATTTGTCAAGATATTTGTTTTCTCCTTCCCATCCCCACATGTAGTAACAAACCAGGCTGGAAGGGCAAATCCTTCTATAAAATAACAACCAGGCACAACACTGCAGCATGGATATGGTGAAACTCCAGCAGACATGGAGTGAGGAAGGCTATGTGGCTATGAACCCACCTGGCCACACAGTGGGAATGGTACCATGGAAATCTGTGGCTACCTTGGGACCACAGCATGTAGATCCAAAAACTTAAATGCTGGGGAATTTCTTTCTTGGCAGCACCCTGCAACAATAGCCTGTGAAAAGGAGTGACAGGGACTGTCCCCTGCAGCTGGATGGTGCCATGGTATGGTGGCTCCAGCACCAGCTGTGCCCATCCCTGTCTCTGCTCCCATTGGCTCTTTGGGAGACAGCACTCTCAGCCACAGCAGGGATATATTCTGAGTTAACCCCTCAGTCCTCCTGATGGAATTTCCTGGCTCAAATTCCCCGTATCTCACTGATGTGAGGTGGGTGAGGCCTCCGAAAGAGCCCAAAGAGAAATGTCAGAAACCCCTAGGGTGGGCCCAGTGAGGGCATGAGAGGGCAGAGAGCTCTAAAATGAGCCCTGCTGCCAGGGAACTCACAGCTTGCAGCTATTGCCTTTCCAAAGGGAAAACCGTTCATTCAAGCAATAAATTAATGGACCTGATAGAAGAGATTGTCTGTCAGTGCTGTCAGTGAAGTATAAATGGAAACATAAGTGGCATCAGCTGGGCAAGGGCCAGCTTCTAAATCTAGACCTGCAATCTCAGAACCTTTTATGTTCAAGAAAGCTTTAATCCAGTTGTATTTGGAAAATAAACAAGTGTTGCCTCATGTACAAGGATGCTGCTCCTTTCATGTACGAGGAAAAAATGGATTTTGCCACACCAGGAAATGGAAAATACCCTCTGATTATGGATTTTCTCACAGAAATGATGTGAGCATTTGTGCTTTTCCTTGTGGCAGAGATAACAGTCCTTGGAGGAGGCCACAGGATCAGGAATGCTGAGAAAGGGGAGCAGGCATTGCTTGAGAGAGAGGTGTGGGGGTCTCTGCAGCCAGCCCTGCCTCATCCTTCAAAGGGACCCATCTTATTTTAGGGAGCAGCGTGCTGGAATCACAATTCTGTGGTGAAAAGTAAAGGCAAAATGACAGAGAGGTTATGTGTCACTTTAATGCTGACGCTGTGACTATAAGTTGGATTTCCATTTGTTGATGGTTTACAAATTGAACTTGTCGTTTCTAATTTTTCTACAATCAGGATTTGCCAAACTGCTTGAAAAATGGCATGAACTTTTCTGATCTTGATTGTTTCTTTGTGAATCCACTGCTGGTCTGCTTGTTGAGTATCTGGAGACAAAAGAAAAGGAGTGGCGTGGAGTGTGGGGAACTTACATTTCCCATTCTTGGGTGCCACTGAAGCTTGAAATGAATTGTATTATTTGATGATAAAATACCTTATTATCCTTTCCCCATCCCAAGCCACACTTCCACAACTTGTGGTGGAATAACCAGACATGTCATGGGCCAAGTAAGGGTCAAAGCATTACCTCTTCTTTCAAACAACATCCCTCCGACCCTGTTGTGTTCAGTGTTTTCGTTTATTGCTCTGGAAGCTGAAACACATTCCAGATGTGATTTGCCAGGGCTCCTGCAAGGTCACAGCCAAGTCGAGGTGCTCTGGTTGGCCTGTGGTGACCCCAAGGTGTCCAAGGGTGGGGGGCTGTCACTGTAGATAAATCCCAACTTCTCCTTCGCTGAGAGCGGCCTCTCCCTCCTTTGGGGAGGGAGGAATGTGGGGTTTGTGGCACCTCTGCTGTCACCTGGTTCATCTGTTGGCGAGTGTGATGAAGGGACAGCACAAGAAGGGAAGTTTGTGCCTTGGGGAAGGGACAGCAGACAAGATAAATGAGGTCTGCAGTGCTGAAAAGCAGTGTTTGCATGCTGCAGCCTGGCCCTTGTATTCCTGTGCGGGATTTTCCTTTCTTAGATGACTGAAAAAAAACGTGAAGGAAGAAATTGTTTCCTTGATGATATCATTCACCTCTCAATCCTTTAAGCTCACCAGACCTAAGTAACGATGCTGGTGTCTATTAAAAATAAATGGCTGTTTTTTCTGCTACTGTTCCCTCAGGACAAATTCAGGCTTAAAGCATAAAGACAACATAAATTCCTTTCTTCAATGTGAGCATACTAATAGGCTGATTTTCAAAGGTCCAAGTGCAAACAGGAGTGGGTGCCATGGAAAGCCCAGCTGCAAATTCCAGTTCCCAGAAACGCTCACGCAGATGTCATTCCAGCCAGGCTCCTGGTGTGCACAGAAATGTCACATCCCTGGCTGTTTGTGGGACTGAGATTTAATCCCTCCACGGCAGCTCTAAGGGGAACGTGTATTTTGGCTGGGTGGGTCAGCAGGTTCCTGCTGCAGGCTGAGGTTTTGGAGACCTACTGAACAGGGCCTGCACTTACCAGGCAGGGCTGAGGTGCACTGAGCTGTGCAGGTTGTCAGCCTCTTCCCACAGGACCTTCCACAGAAACTATTTCTGCAGCCCTGGTGTCTAAATGATGCCATGGGCTTGCAGGAACACCGTGCACAGTGTGCTTGCTTAGGTGTTTAAAATGCTTTGAAGGATTTTTTTTCTTCCAAGAATTTGTCCACTTGCCCTTTGAACCCCTGTAAACATTTTTTTTTCTATTATTTCCTATGGCAAGGGGTCCCATTGCATCCCTGTATGTTTTTTTGCCTGATCTGAATCTGCCACATGGAAGCCTCCTTCAATGCCCCTGTTTTTAAACTGGAAGATGGTCAGAAGTTTCCAATTTCTGGGCTAGTTGACAAAATCTGGAGTAAATTCTGCACGCTTAAGCCATAGCTGGAGAATTTTTCCTGATGGTCATGCTGCATCATTAGGGAAGAGCAGAGGAATCCACAGGTTCCTCCTGTGACTCAGCAGTGTTCATCTCCCAATACAGTTTGCATTTCTTTAGTCTCACAGCAATGTCCAGCTGACAAAACCCTCCAGGCCAAAAAAGCAGCTCTGGTTGCTCTGTGTAGATCATATTCAGAGCACAGGATCAAGAGGACCTCTTACCACAGCTGATGACTTTGGACAAATCCTATCCAAATATCTGGCCATTCCAACCTGGGGTTTCTCTTTAACCAATGAATCCAATCTTCATTCCCATGAAACTGCTTTTTTTTTTTTTTTCCCCCACACCTTTTTTCCAGCAGTCCTGACTCTGGTGCACTGAAGTGTGACACAGACATGCAGCTCTCCTGGGGCTGAGGAGGCTCCCGGGTGATTCCTGTGGCAGTCTGGCACTGGTCAGTACTGCGGCCACCAGCTCTGGGCTCCTCCCTGGACACTCCTGGGCTTTGCTGGCAGTCAGGCACTGCTGGGTTTCACCCTCCTGGGTCTCTTCCATCTCTGCCTCACCTCTCCCCCACCTCCTCAGGATTGCTCCCTGCGGCACCTTGGCGAGTTCCCTGCACAGTTAAGGGCTGAGCTGACCCAAGTGATGGGAGAGGGGAGCGGCTGCGGCCTCTCAGGAGTGAAATATGGCTTTGTGTCTGCAAAGAGGTTAAAGCTGCTCCCCAGCAAGAGCAGCGGAAGGAAATGCCCTGTAGCTAAGTTTCATTTTGGTGTACAGTATGGGAACATGTGCAACCCATTACAATAAAGCCCTTGCTGGAAAATGCCTAACCTATGCACTGTAAAACCTAATTAAGGGATTCCTTAAAAAACACTGTTACCAACCAGTATCAAGGAGTGGATAATGAGAGGCTGCTTTGTGTAATCCAACCCTTTATCTTTAGGCCTTCGGGGTGTCCATGGCCAGGCTCTGTCCCCTGGTTGTTGCTGAGGCCTTTATTGCAACAGTAAGAAATACTCCACCACCCCTCGTAAAGCTGACCAGCTCCACTGCAGTTTCCTAAAGGATACAGGGCCAGTTCCTCAGGCAGAGCAGCTTGCTGTGACCTTGGGGATGGGGTTTCTGAAAGCACTGGGGGGATCTGTGTCCAACCCAACCCGGAACTGAAGGTGAGGTACCCAGGGTGGGAGGGAGATGAAGAAGAACAGAGAGAAATGGGAATGCTGGAGATTGTCTTTCTCCAAAACCTCCCCCAAGCCCAGAGCCATCTTCCTGCTACTTTTGCCAGCTGACACTGGCTTTTCCAGCATGAATGGAAAGGATGCAAGGCTTTTCCTCAACACCTCAATGCTGGAATGTTTCCCAGTCCAGCAGGCAACAGCAGACCCCTTCCAGGACATTGAGAGCGTGTACAACATACCTGCTGTCATGCAGAAACTGCTGTTTGCAGTAACTACACTTCTCCAGATGTGTAAACCAAATTAACTACTCCCTTCTGATGCATGGATACTCCTGTCATCAAGTCTCCATTTATTTTTGGCCATTTTTTGGGTGAAGCCAGCCCCAGTGCAGCAACTACCTAATTCCCTTGTGTTCCCATGAGGACAGACTCCATCCAGGCAGCTCCCAGCTCCTCACCTCATCCCTCTGCTACCCTTCAGAGCCTCTGAGGGACTCCCTTCCACTCTCACAGACAAAACCACTTAGAGGACCCTGGAAGTTTGGTATAGGGTCTAACACATCCTCAAACCCCACCTGAAGTAGACAGGTGAGGTCTACTAAGCTGGAACAGGCTTGGGACTATGGGTGGACTTGTTGCAGGCAGTGAACAACATTCAGACTCAGGTTTTTTTGCAGGCCAGGCAACCTGCAAACACTTTTCTTGCCATTAAACTCACAACATTACATGTATTTCCTGTTGTGGTTGTGGCCATTCATTTGACCCTTCATTAGGGTCAAAACAAGAAGCTCTCTGTCTGTATGTAGGAAAATCCATCAGGAGCAGAGGCCAAACTCTCTGTTACCACTGTCTGCATCTCCCAGTCGAGCTCAGCAGCTGGGCCTGAGAGCTGAGTTTTACAATAACTGTAATTAGTCATTTTTATGGTGTGCTCATTTGCAATATCCTAGGTAAGGATCTGTCAATGTTTTCATTATGTACCCTTCTGTTTCCAGGGGTTTATAACCAGCCCATAAAAAAACACTCTGGGGCAAAGCTTGCCACATAAATTCTCAGCGGAGAACCTATTTTTGTTTTTGTTTTGTTTTTGTTTTGTTTTTGTTTTGCTCTGTCACTTATAAATACGACTTCTAAACGTGTGGTACATATGGAAAAATTCAGGTGGCTTCTTCAAGCATGTGTTTAACCAGGTTTTAGCTTGGCAGAGACATACTGCAAAGGGGAATAATTTCTTTGGCTTTTGGGTAGCCTAAAAATGAGAAGCTGGGTGTAATTGAACAGAAGGACTATCTGTGAACTGGCATCTGGGTTTAGGGCTCTATTCACTGCACAAGCTGTGCTGGAATTGCTGACTCTTTATGACTGCAGGAGGGCAGTTTCATATCTCTGCCTTCAGCTCACACAGTGCACATTCAGACTCACACCCAGAGCCTGCATCCAACACTCAGTTTTTATACCTGCACATCCAAGCAAGGGGTCAATTTTAGGTGAAATTAGGATAGAAACAGAAGGCTTGGTAGATGAATAGAAGAATGGAGTTTCAGAAGGTATTTTGGTGGATGAGGGCTTGACCATGCTAAAGTGCCTACAGGCCTAATGATTTTCACTCATTTTTAGTGTTTTTGGAAGCAAAAATTGATGTCAATGTTTAAGGTTTCCTGTAAAAAACAGGATGTGGCACAGTGCTTATTCCATAAGCAATCCAGTGCAAGGAGCTTTATGACATTAAAGCATTAATTTGTACCCGTCAGGCAACACAAGCAGTTCTCTCACTCAGTGATATCACTGCTTTATAAAAGCTTTCTCTGCTTCCAGCAATTAGTGGTGGCTGAGCTGCAGCATCTGCTGCTTGTCACTGTGCTGGTGTGTCCCAAAATTCACTCTGGCACATCCAGCCAAGTGACAGAGAAACCTCTGTTTGGGACAACTGTCCTGCCACCAGAGACTCCGTGAAGGAGAGACACCAAAGGATGAAGGGGCTTCAAGGACTCAGGATCAGTTAAGAAGATTTTCCACGTATCAAAGGCCAAGTTTTGCAACCCTTTCCCTACATGAAATATAAAGAACTGATTTATCTCCCTCAAGAGCAAGGGCTACAAAATCTGCTCCTCATCTTCTTTTGATGATTTTGCGGTATGTTTCTGTGATCCTTGGCCTGATCCTTTTAATTTCAAAAGCTTTAATCAAAACCTCTTAACAATACATCCACTCGCTGGTTTTGCGGTTTACATTTAATTCTGATTGATTTTTTAAAAGGATGGTTGCATTAAGATGTTTCTGCTGGAGTGATTCATTAATATATGCCTGGGATGGCAACACCCCAGTCAGGCTGAAGCTTTGTGTTGACAGACCACTAAAATAATACCCTGAGTGGGACTTCCCAGGGGGAAAATAGAGCTTTTACCAGGGAGACCTTAAACCTTTCTAGCATCCTGCAGGCATGCTCAGGAAAGGCCTGGAGCCCCAGGTATAACACAGAACATGGCACAGGGCTGTGGAGGACTTGCCCTGTGTGTTTCTGGTGACAGCTCCGAGGTGCAGTTTGGGTTCCTCTTGTCTGGGATGAAGTGACATCAATTTATCCTGGTGGGCAATGAGAGTGGGGCGAGATACTGCCAGATGAGTTAAAATAGTATTAAAATAGTAGGATCTGGTTTCCAGGTTTAATGACAGGATTAGTGAGGGAGAGCCCCTTTTGCAGGAATGCTGCCTTGTCATAGGGAGGAGAGTGGCTGCATGTGATTGCACTTAACTGGAGGCGCTTGGCTGGTGTCTCTGAAAGCTGGTCTGCTCCCTGCCCTGAATATAAAAAATGTTGAGTAACTGCCTTATTTTTATTAACTGAAATACAGGTCTGATTGCAAAAGTCCAAACAATGCAAAAGATCAACAGTTTGTGCAGTTTAAAATCACAGCTTCTTCCTTTTGCTGGGGCTCTGCGGAGTCGCAGCATCTTGACAAATGTGAGTCAGTTGAAGCTGTAGTATCTTTTCAAGACTGACTTTTGACATTTGAATCAAAAATATTATTCATTTCCTCCAAGCTCCTCTTTTCATCGTCTTTGCCAAGAATTGTGTCTAGCATGGAGAAGAAAGTAGATTTACATAGGAAAAAAAAAAAGTCTTTGTCTTGGTTAATCTAAGTGCAATGATTTGATGACAAGAGAGGGGTTAGCCTGGGTGCAAATTAATGTCACATTTTAGCACAGAAATTAATCAGGTGGTAAAAAAGTTTTAAATGGAATAATAAAAATGGTCATGGAAGTTTATTTTCTTTCAGCTGCATAATGATAGGAAAGGCTGTTTCAGGAACTAGGAGAAAATTGAGGGAGCAGGTGTACGTGGGATAAAAGAGCTCTAGGTGCAGGTTCTGTAGGGGGCAATCCAAAAGGGCAGGTACTGCCTGCACCCTGATGCCTGGGCTGGTGTGTGCTCAGGTGTGAGGGTCTGTCCCTCAGGAGATCACTCACGGGGAGTTAGAGCAGTGCTGAGTGGAGAGACAGGGATTAAAACATGCAGGGAGCTGGGAACCCTCCCCATATGTGCTGCTGGGACACAGAGGGGTCATGAGGAGTAAAGTTGTGAAGGGAAGGCTTGTGCACCTGGGGTATGAACCAGCACAGGGCTGCATTTCCCTCCTTGGTACTCACAGAGTCTGGTGACAGCAGTGAGAGGCTGGGTGCTCACAGGTGAGATGGTTGTGCCTTTCATTTTCCTGCCCATCCCAGACAGCAGTGTGTCCTACATCCCTCCTTGTCCCACATCCCTGCAGGGGAAGAGCCCTGACTGTGCACCAAGGCACCTTTCCTCCCATTTGCAGGGCCTTGTGCCATGTCATATCAATACAACAAAATATCTGTCTTGTGGTGCAGTTCTTGTCTCTACAGAAACTCTCAGCTGTGGCCTTTTATCCCAGCTGGCTGCCTCTAGGGCTCCTTACAGCTCCCTAGCAAAGCACAGTGCTGCTTAAATCTGTCTCTGGGTTAATCAGGGAGGAGGAGGAGTTTGTACCAAAGATTTTCTAGTGGTTTTGGAAGAGGAACCCTTGAGCTACTCAGGAAAGATTCATTTTGCATTTTCTTTCCATCTCTCGATCCAGATACTTACAGGTCTCTCAGCACCTTCACACCTGAGTGCCCCCGACAATCCTACACCAGGGCTGCTTGAACAGCCCACTGCTTGGACAGTCAGAGGGCTTTGGCCATTAAAACCCCGGAGTGTTCATGAGGAGCTCTCTGTTTCTGCCAAATGTAATGTTTTTCAGTGTTTTTTTAAAGAAAAAACTGTTTTCTTTTACTTTGAAGGGAGTTCTGAGCATTTTCTATGAAAGGGTTAGAAACCTGAGGCCAGGAGACATTCCCACACAGCCATAGCTGAATGACAAGCAATTTTTTAAAAAAGAATTTCTGAACAGAGGTTTTCTTTTCCAAAGCCTTTAGTGCTGTAAGTTCATGTGAGAAAGGATTTGGCTGTCTTGGAGTGGGGCAGATTTGGAAACTCTTCTCCAGGTGACCACTTTGAAGCCTCTTAAGAGTCCTGTAAATTAAGCCAATCTCAGCTCAAATCTCACAATAATTTTGCCTGCATCAGAAGAAAGTGATCAAACTCAGTGCTCTTGCTGGCTGTCCCTGAAGAAAAGTCCCTGACTAAATGAGCCAAGAAAACTGAGCTCTCACTGTGCTTCATCCAGCCAAGCGCTGCACCATATTTTTTAGCAAAGCACTGGGAAAGTTTTTTCTGGGTCTATACAGAGTGTTTACATCTTCATAACTGTCCAGCCAGCCCCTTTCAGGGGGCCTAAACTCTGTATATGAAAGAAAATAATTCCCTCCTGTCCTATATCAAATGCCATGGACCTGAAAGAGTGAGGGAGCATTGCACCCTGTGAGAAAATAAAAAAGTGAAAAAGCTCCTAAAGTGCATTTGTGCAGGATCTTCTCAGGTATTTCTGTCTTCATCACATTTATTCATGTCTTGCCACTGCAAAATTATTCACCATACCCCTACTAAAATACCACACTGCTTCAGATTCCCTTTTCCCCAAGGAGTTTTCTTCTCTTTTCAGCTCAGTTGCTTGAATTAATATTCAGATAATACATGTGTTAACTAGAATGGGCTTTCTTTTTCTCCATTAATTTTAATGAAATTCACTGCTGGTCCTTTGATAGACCAACTTGCTGCATTGGTAAAGTTTAAGGAAACCTGAACTTCCTTGCTAAGCTCTGATGGGGAACACAGACTCACAGCAGCAAACTGAGTTTTGAATCCTCTTTCTTCCTAAAACATGAAACCACTTTCAGCTGGGGCTGCCCAGCTCCACCAGCTGAAGCCACTCTAGAAAAAGCACCAACACACAGCTGCATCCTGGAGGGGCACCTCTCCCTGGGCTCAGCTGCTCCCTGTCTGGCCACAAAATTTAGCCCAATTAGCAGCCTTGGAGGGCGGGGAGCTGTCAGGTGGCTGGCAGGAAACTTCAGGTGTAATAAAAAATGAGTCTGGGGAAACATGGTGCCAGTGCTGGTTTCCACGCAAAGGTTCTGTGAGGTTCTGGGAGAGGCAGGGGGAAGCTGCTGGGTGCAGGAGGTGAGAAGTGATGTCCTGTTTGCTCGGTGACAGGCGGGTAGCTGGGGTAGCACCAGGCAGCTGGAGCAGCATGGCGTGCTCCTGGTAGGAGCGAGGCAATAAAACTTCCTCCCGTCTCCCAGGCTCTGTAGCTTTCTGATGTCAACAACAGCAGCAGGAGGCTTCAGGCACGTTCCCGGCAGCTGATCGTATTTATCAAGTTCATGTTCCTTGCTTTTTGTTTTTTAATTTTATTTTTTTTTTTTTTTTCTTCCTTAACTATCAAGGTCCGGGAGCCACAGGATGGCCCTGTTCCAACTCCAGCCCCTTTGAGGATACAGAAATGTGTGCTGGGGGCTGGAGCAGGGACATGCTTTCTCCATGTGAGCCAAAGAACAAACAGCAGAGCCCTCCACGGGGACTGATTGTTGACATGTTTATGATGATGAAGTGGGGTAGAACTCTCAAAGGGGGATGCTAGAAATGAAGAAGTAAAGTGTGGCACTGCTGAGGGCCTATATAATGCTAAATATTGTAGGAAACGGCAGTTTCTTCCTATTTGTGACCACTTCACTGAGCAGTTAGGGAAGTCCCTTCCCAGCCGTACATCACACATACCCCATTTGGAGCTGTAACAACAGCAACCCCCCAGCAGGCGCCAGGAGCACGGAGAGAGCAGACTGAAGTTACTCTGCCATAATTTATAGCCCTGCTCCAAAAGTGTGAAAGATATGACCCTGTGTGCCTGGAAATCCTACCCAGGGGACAGCTTACAGACCCAAAGTGGGTATTGGGATACCCTGGTTGACTGGGGATTGCCACTTTGCTTGGGGTCACCTGCAAAAGCACTTCATCTTCCTCTGCTGTGTGCACTTGTGTGACTGTGCTGGGGGACAGGCCCTGGCTCTGCTGCCCAAGGTCAAACCTCCCACCTGGCATTTGAAGGATGAGGGTGGGTTAAATTCTCCCTCCTGGTGATGCACATTCTCCTGGCTTCATGACTCTGTGGGCCGTGCTTCCCCTGGGACCGAGCTGCAGAGCACATGGATTTGATGGGAATATCTGTGCACACCCCACTGCCCAGCACTGTGCTGGCCCCTCATTAGAGTCCATAATCTGGTCTGGTGATTGTTTCAGCCTCTGCTGGTCTCCACCTTGCACCCTGCAAGGTCTCCAGCTGAAAAACTTGTAGGGGGACAGCAGCTCTCCCAGATTTCCAGCGACACACGCTGGGACTCTGAAATTGGGGATCAGCTCAACTTTGGCCAGGGAATGTAGACCTGTCCATAGCCAGGTCTGGCCAGAGGTGGTCAGCTGGGACAGTGTTCAAGGCATGGTGGCTATTACAGTTTTAGATTATTCAGCTTGTGTTTGGTCAACCCAAAAGGTGAGAGGGGACAATTTGCTCTTGCCCATGCAGACAAAGCAAGGACCTTCTCCAAGATACTCCAATTCCTTCTCTTGGGCTGCTCCCAAGCTGAGCAGCTCCAGCCCATGTGTACTCTCTGCCTCTGAGCCTGCTCAGTGCTGCAAGAGCTGTTTGAAAGTACAACAGAAAAAGAAATGCTCACAGGCTGTGCTCTGCAGGGTCAGTGGTGCTGTTATCTTTCATGAATCCTGCTGGCCGGCTCTGAGCACACCTTGTCTGGGGGCAGAGCAGCTTTCATCATGAAGAAAAGAATCCCCCCCATCTTTTTCAGACAATATTTTAGTGTCTTAAAGTGCTCTGGGTTTCCCTCTGGGCCTCTTGAAGGTATGAGGTGGGAGTTGATGGCTATGCCTCAGTCTGAATTCTGCTGCTACTGTACTGGGGCTGTGTGTCCCTTGCTGGGATGATAGGCTTTGGGCAGCCACTTTTCCTCCGAAATTTAGTGGGGTTTTTTTTCAGAAAGCAACATTTTGGGCTTTTTTGTCCCTAATAGAAAATTTATCTTCTCAGCAATTAAATGGAATTGTCTGAAGGAAAGGGACAGTTGGGGTACATGGTGGTGTCTCTCAAAATAGTCACTGCAGGAGGACTTGCAATTTTAGAACATCACAAAGTGATGCATTTTCCCCAGAAAGCAGAATAAGCATTGGCATTTAATCCTTGTTGTAGTGTGGTAGCACCTGTATTTCTGTACCTGTCTTTTGGCCCACCAATGTGCTGTTCTTCACTGCTAAGAGCACGTCAGCCTTGCTGGAAGCCACTGTGTCTGCATTCCCACTTCCTATCTCCCAGCTTATGGCCCCACTGCAGGGCTCCTGATTTTCCCATCTCTGGCTTCGTTCATCTCTTGAATATTGCTGAGCTATATTGAGGCTCCCAACCCCCACCTGATATCAGCAACCACCACACTGACATTCCAGTCCAGCTCTATTTCCAGACCTGTGCATGGGAAGGACCACCTGAAAAGCACATTAAACTGTTTTCTTTTCCTCCTTTTCAGTGCTTTTCACAGCATCTCCAGTTTTATGATCCTCTGAACTGTAGCATTTCTCCTAGATCTTTTAAGTAGATGTTAGGGGAGTTAGACCTGGATTATTTCAGTTGTTCCTTCTAAGAAACATGACAGCTGAGAACTCTGCACTCTCTGTTTATAGTCCTGTCAGGCTGAAATCCTCCCACACCTGTATGAAGGATTTTTTCAGCTGCATTTTGATGCCATGGGAGGCACCTCTGGCTCCCAGAGGTGCACAAGTATCATTTGCCACGTGTCCAACGTGTCCCAGGAGTGTGATACAAGGAGGAATGTGAACCTCCCCTTCGGAATATCTGTGTGTCAGGCCAGGAATCTAAATCCTGGAGATGTGGGGGATGGCAGGATGCCTGTCTCACTGTGTTTGCCCTGAACCCAGCAGTGCTGGTGGCTCCACGCTACTTCCCGACACCTTTCACGTTTCAGACCCGATCTGCCAGAAGAGTCACCAAACAGCAAATCTGCCGAACAAACCGCAGAGAACATCTGATCTGATCAGAAAATACGTAAGCCTGTTAGGGACTGTAGGCACGGCAAGGGCCAGGATTGATGGGGAACATATTTGGTATTAAATCCCATCCACAGAAACCGATCGGAAACAGATGTGAGTGTTGGGGATATTAATAAAGTGGGCAAACTCCAGGGATCCTGAAGGTGCTGCTGCATGGGGGAGAAGGGGAAATGACACATCTTTGCTATCACGTGGGTTTTATAAGGAAGGACTATATTTTTACACTGTACCTTGCTTTGCATTCCCTGGTGGAACTGGAAAATGCAGGGATACAGAGAGAGAGAGGTGGCAGGTTAGAGCAAGGATGGCTGCTTTTATTGAGGATGATGGCTAATAGGAGAGTTGGGATGAAAGAAAACCAGGTTCTCTGCCCCTAATCTGGGTGCAACTGGGCTCTGGTGGAATGGTCAAACTGTCCTGCCATGGCCAGAAGGGCAAAAGCCTAAAAGGTGTCCAGGAAAGATGGAGCTGAAGAAATGTAAGAGGCATTGCTTGGGTATAAAAAGGGTTTTCAGAGCAATTTTGCTGTTTCAGGTTTGATAAGGTTTTTCAGTACTTCAGATTTCCAGTCCTTTCTCTACAGCAGGAAGGATCCAGAATTTTGCAAGACAAATTTCCTAGGATTTTTTTGTGTTGCAAGCCATTGGATTTTCCCTAGCCATCTTCTCCGAAACAGCTGAACCTTTTTATTGGCTGACAGCTAAAAAAAAAAGAAGGGATAAGAAAAAATTCAGCCCAAGGCAGACACTTGGCATGGAAAATCGAAGCCCAAGTGGTTTAACAAAGTTATTAGCAATTGAAAACAGGGCTTTATAATTGGAAATGTTTGCAAGCTGAGTAAGAGGTTGTGCTACCAGCCCTGCCTCTTAGATGTGTTCATGTTCAGGGATGTGCAAACACCCGACACAAAGGCATTTGTTAAAGATGCTTACAACTGGAGACAGGCACAAATGCCCCAACACCACTTTCTGTTCACTTCTTTCTTCTCAACCTTAGTTCTTCAAGTTTTTGGTGGTCTTTCCACCTCCAATTATAATTAAAACCAGAGTGCAAATGCTTCTTGTCCTCACTGGAACAAAAAACTGACTCTTCTGATGCTCTGAGGACTCAAAGAGGAGAATTCAGGCTGGTTTTGGGGTCACAAAAAGCCAGCTTGCAGCTACTGGGAATGCAGCACAGACATTTTGTACCTGTGCTTTCTTCTTGCCTATTGCAGTGGGAGTGGAGTTGGTGATCTCGGTCTCTGTACTTGTGGCCCTTTGCATGTTTGCATCTCTTTGGGTAGGAGTGGCAGATTTTTGGGTGGCTCACCTGGACAGAGGGCACCTACCTGAGGTGAGAAGTGTCCTTGCTGGTCTGAGTTGACCAGCCTGGCCACTGTTTGCCTTCATCAGGGCTCTCTGTGGTGCTGGCTGCTGCTCCATCACATGCCCCAATAAAGTTTAAACTCTGGCTTACCACGAGCCCCACTGCAGCCAGGAAACGACGTCAAGTTGAGCCATCATATTGTTTGAATTACACCAATATGAAAATCCATGAAAGCCACAGGGAGCCAGCATTTCCCCTTCTACATAAAATGGGGTTATGGCCATATTAAAAAACACAACAAAACCGAGCAGCTTTTAACAGGAGATGGTGGAACAGAGGCCTTGAGAGACGCCGAAAAAGCCAAGCATAAAAATAATTACATTTGAAACAAGGTCCTGCTTTTTCTTCGGCTCAGCCTCATGATGACGTGTGCTCCTGTCACTTCTACATCTCCTGCACTGCCTTTCATTTTGGAGAGGGGAGGAGAGCAGCCTTGTGCTGGGGCTGCTGAGTGCCAATCCAGATCATTCCAAGAGCCGGTGGCTGGAGGTGCCTGGTGTGGGTGGGATGTTTGGTGCCTCCCTGGGGTGCACTGAATAACCCTGCTCTGTTCAGAAAACCTCTTTGGCTTGACCTAGCAAGTAGTGAGCATTCACAAAAAGAAAGAAAAGATGAGGTTCAGGTACAAAAAAAAAACAAAAAAGAAAAAAATATCTGGAAAGGAGACTATTCTCCAGCCGTCCAGCTCTTTCTGTGACCATTTACCAAAATCTCTTGCAAGCTGCAGAGCCATTTCTCTGACATAAAAAAAGGAGAACATTTCCAAACTTGGGCAACACAAACCTTTCTTTTTTCTGATAGTAACATAAAGCCTTCATCCTGCTTTATGAGACAGTCAGACCTTAGGCCATGCTGTAGAAGACCATCCCTTCCCCAGTGAACTGCCAGCGGGGCCAGCTGAGGCCAAGGGGAAGAAGACTCAAGTGCCTTCCTATTTCACAGGCCAGGAGGAAGCAGGGATATTCTGATATTCATATTTTCACTCAAGACCACAAAAAGTGCCACTGCAAGGCTGGACATCACCACCCTCAGTGTGCCAGTGAGCAAAGTTCACTGCAAGACAAGCGTTGTGTCCTTCCCAAACACTTTGCTAGTTCTCTGTTGACTTCCAGTTAAATCTCACTGTTGCTAAATCCGAACAAATTTTTGCATTCAGATGCTGCTGAAATCCCCTGAGAGTCTTCCTACTTCTTCTTCTTCAGAAGCACAGACATTTGTGTGCTGAGGCTCATTTTGGATATTAATAATTTGGTTTTTTGCTCTGTCCCCAAGGCTGTGATACTGTCACGACTCCAGATCCAATGCAAACCAGCCCTACTGAAATCCAGAGCAAAGCCTTCATCCCTTTCAGGCTTCTTGTTTGTTGGGGTGTTGTGAGCGGTGTTTGCCCACTTTTTAATCACCTCAGCTCAAGGAGTTCGAGTCCTTTTGCTGTTGGTAATTTTGATATATAGCTACCATGTTACACAGCAAAAGTATTTCTGCTTTCCTACCTCCACATATGTATGCAGTCAGGAACAATTACCACTGTCAATCCTGTCTGCCTGCTAACTTGCTTTTTTTTCCCTGTTGGTCATGCTGTAAATCATTTTCACATTTACAACATTAAGAAGGTGCTCTGAGCAATCATTCTTGTGGTCAACAAACTGTTACTGCTTCTCAAGTGTCATGGGTCACTACTTAATTACTGGATTTCACTCCCAGTTAAAACCATTAATCTTGTCTCCACCACCTTTCTCTGGGCCTCTCAGTCCAGTATGTTTTATGTTAGGCACATAAGTGCTGGGGTTTTTTTTTGTGCCAGCAGAGGTTCTGTAGCTGGAGTTTCTGGGCTTGATATGCAAGATCACCCAACAGAGGCTTTCTTTGGCTTGGGTCGCTCTAAGCTGAGCTCTTCTCCAGAGAACTGGGTTTTTCAAACAGATGCAGAGATACTGAACACAGCAAAAAAGTGATAAGGGATCTCTGTGGCGGTGATACCACCTCAGCTGTGGGAATTCCCCAAGCTCCATCCCATAGGATTATTGCCACCTCAGCTGCTGCCTGAAAACAGAATAGGTATGAGCACAACAAGGGAATTCAGAGTAATCTGGGAAAGCAGACATTAATTTGTGAGTCCTAGAGGTTCATCAGGAGTTGAACTTGCCTGTGAAACTCACGTGTGCCTTTATGAGGGCTGGTTCTGCTCTCACTTATTCTGCCCTGGGGCAGGATGGAAGCACAGAGCCCACGTGGGTGACAGGGCCACATCCGACTCCTCCCATCTGATGGGAATTCATAGGTGTTATAGTGGACAGAGAAAGGCTCCCCTGTTGTTCCCTAGATGAAACTGCAGCAAAAACATATTCAGAATTATAAGCACAAAAAAATGGAACATAAGGGCTACAGAATTCTAACAAAGCTTGTTTCATAGGCCACATCCACAGCGTGCTCATACAAAATGCCACGTGAATCGCACTTAATTTGCTGCAGAATATACTTTGCTATTTCAGCAAAAAAAAAAAAAAAGCAAGCCTGTGAAGGGCAAGAGCTTTGCTGCATGTTAGTTGTAAAAGTTCCACAAGTATGGAATCTATTAAAAGCATTATTTGTTTATGATGTGAAAGTGATTAGTCTGTTCCAAAAACAAAAACATGAAAACCCTAAGTGCTGGGACTTTTCAGGAGAATAGCCACTGGTTCTTCATTATACTAATTTATATAATTTGGCTCTATTTCTATGATATCTGTAATTATTGTAGCACTTGGTTGCCTTAGCCAAAATCAGGGTCCTCTTGCACATTCACCTGGAAAACACATTCCCTACCCTGGTGGGCTCTAAGCAGGTGAGAGCTGGATGATGACCTCAGGTTGGCAGATGGGGAACTGAGCTAAAGACTCATTGTGACCTGCCCAGGGTCATGGTGAAGCAACTTGGGTACCTTGGCTCAGCTGTCACCTGGAGCCACGTGGCTGGGCTGGTGGAGTCAGAACATCCCAGCACGAGCACAGGGACATCCATGTGGCCCCAATTACAGACCCAGGGCCTTGGTTTCACTTCCTGGACTGGATACAACAACAGGATGCTGGAATATTTAGGCTGTGTTCACTGCAGGGAATATTTTTACTTTAAAAGCAGGAAAAAAAGGTCTGTTTCTCTCTAAGATGTCAAATCACAGAAAGATGGGGGTTTTGTAGAAACCTCACCCAGTTTTGGCTTCTTGCCACCTCTTTCTTGACACTGCTCACTTGATTTTAACATCCTGCTGGTGCTAAAGTACTCCATGGCTTCGGGGGCCATGTACTTGTACTTTGTACATGCTGTCACCCTCCCTCGCTGATGTTCACTTGGATGTTTGGGTACTTCACAACACACAGCCCCAGAGTGTTCCCTGTTGTTGTCACGTCTCACAAACCACTTGCAAGGCCTTCTAAAATCCATGACTGCAACACTTCCCACTTCCCAGGCCGTACCTCCTCTCCACACGCTGCAAGTCCACTCCAGAGCTGCCCCTCACCTCTGAAGCCTGGGGCATTTCTGACAGACAGGGCATGTGCAGATAATACCTGGGTCCAGGTGGCCATGAAAATGCCATCAGTGAAAGCTGATGTCAGGGAGAGGAGATTCTGGTCCTCCACTGATGGCTGATGATCAAAACAAGTATCTTTAGGTTTATCAGCCTGTTGGAGCTTTCGCTCTATTATTCCCAGGCATGGCATAAGGCTCTTCAAGGTTTGCTGGCCTATGGGCTTTGGGGCCCTTATTTCATTTAAATAAGATTTGATTTGGAGTACAAATCAGGCCATCCTCTTCTGGTTTCTGCTCCTGAAAGTGGATTCCTCTTCTGCCAGTCCCAGAGTCCTTCCTTTCAGATGTTGTTATCCAGTGCTCCCAGTCTTCCCACCTCAGTGAGGTTGCAGTGATATGGTGTCTCACACCTTGCGCCACAAATTTCTGTGCATTTTCTGTGACTTCTTTCCTCAAGATCATCCAGTTGGTGTTAATCTTGTTCTCTTCTCTGGAGCATTTCAAATTTGGGGTCATCAGCAAGCTTCATTAGCACATTTCTTACATTACGTGCCATAATCACTAATGAGAATTCCCGGCAACATTCCCAATACCCAGCACTGAAGAGCTCCATGAGTAATTCCCTTCAGTTGAAGAATTTCCTTTTCACATAATGTGTTTCCTTTCATACAAATCAACACTTCATGTACTTTTTCAGAACTTGTACAAATTCCTATTTTTTCCTGTAAAGAGCCATTTTCCGTGTGGGCCTGTATGACATACTTTACTGAAGTCCAGATCAATTGGATTCACTGTATGTCCTCTAGGAAATCTCTAGCAAAGAAGCCAGAGGAAATGAGTATCTGTCTGGCAAATCCCAAAGTTGTACTCCATCCCAGTTCCCATATATTCTTATGTCTTTAATTGTTCTTATGTCTTTAATATGTTCCTTTCTTTGACTGCTATTTTAAAGCCTTGTGTGCTATTAGAAATGATTAATGGCAACTGATTTGCTGGCTGATGGCGATAATCTTTGACCAAAAGGGAATCTTGGTGTCCAGGATGCAGCTGACACTTTTCTGGAGTGGGGCTTGCAAGCCTTTGGAGAGCAGGTAACCAACCTGCTCACTGAATCCTGTCCATGGTGAGGAGAACCTGCAGGTTTCCAGAGGCATCTGGACATTTAAGGGTCAGGTCCCAGCATTCCAAGTGGGATGTTGGGCCACAGAAGGGATTAGAAGAGCTGTCATTTCCCCAGTGATTCTCAGACAAATAACGGTGTGTGGGTCACGTTCCTCCACGGCATTTTCCGCCCAGATTTGATTAGTCCCCTTTCCCCCTTGCTCATCATGAGAAGAAATTGGAGCTGGTTTATGCATTGGCTCCCTAAAATATTGTTCTTTAAATGGAGTTTCTTCTGAAAGGGGGAAATTTATTGTCATGCTTTTGCTCCTGCCTGGAAACACAACTTTTGGCTTGTATCTACATCTATATTCATTCAAACTCAGGCACATGCACTGAGCTTTATCTAAAATATGCAGAACTCCTGCCTGTCCTTGGAATAAAAGAAATGGGTACCCTCTCCAATCTGAAAAATACCAGCCAAAAGAGAGGAGGAGGGATAATATGGATAAAGAGTAAAAATAGCCTAAATAAACTCTGCAGAAATGAGAAACTGGTAGGTGGAAACCTGAATGCAACAGAAGGGAAATGGGAACGTGCATGGAGAGTGGCAACAGAATGGTAATTAGTACATCCAGCAGGAGGAGGTGGATTTGACCTGGGAAAGTAAGCAAGGAGAAAAGAAGAGAGAAATTCAGCTCTTTACTAAGAAAAGAAAATTCTTCCCCAAGAATCTGGCATGGGAAGAGGCCTGGAACGGATGAGAATCTGGATTTTCAAGTGAAGGAATGTGTGAGATGAGTCAAGGGTGAGAGCAAGATTTGAGGAAGATTTACTTCTATATCACAGATGGGGGAAGAGATAGCAAAATAAATTCTTAATACCTTGGAAACTTCTAGTGAAAAAGAGGACCCTTTTTTTTCCCCCCCTTTAAAAATCAGTAACTTGAACTGAAATGGGTGATGAATTTCTAGGGTGAATCTGGGGACGTGGCTTGGCTTGGCCTCTGGTGTTTGGCAGAGAAGTGTTTGTCAGCATATCTGAGTTGTCCCTACCTTTGTTTCGGATGTGCCTTGCATGCCAAGTGGGAATAGTGAGTGGAGTCAGGCTGGGAGAGCTGAGGGTGCATCACAGCCAGGGGCAAGGAGTGCTCGGAGCAGCTCCGCTCTCCCAGCCCTGTGGAGCGAGCTTGGCTGCTGTGCCTTCCCTCGCCTCCTTCTCAGGAGCACAAAATGCAGGATTTAGGAACACTGCAGAGGGTGGTGAAAGGCCTCTGCCTCCAAGCAGCCTCTGAATGAAGGATGTGTATCCCTGTCTGTGGTGCCGTTGTGGGATTGAGGCACATTCCCTGGTGTATGTCCCGCTTTGTCCCGAACAGTTCATAAGTCTAGGAAGTCTAACAAAGGACATTCTGTTAAATGCAAATAATATCTGGAATACAATCACTATAACTGCAGTTCATTTAGCCATTAATTTTATAGATTGTTGAAGTGATTAACAGTGCATAAAGAAGACTTCCTCCCATGCAAGTGTGATCTTTGCTTGAATGGGCCTTTGTAATGATCGCTAAGACAATGGCACAGAGTGGAACTGGAATTTCGTCTTGCCTTTATTGCCTTATTTGGCTATTTTCAATAATTTCTAAAATAACTTTTCTTTTTAATATGCTGACTTTTCATGGTTTAACTTGTTTGCTTTTGTGGGTCAGTATAAATAATTCTGAAATTAATAAATTAGTATCCTTTAGGTAAATTATTTAAATACTCAAGCATATGAACAATGCTGCCTTACACAGAAAGGCTGTTATGTCATTTACAGCTGGACAGGATCTGCAGCATGAACAGGGTATTTTTGGGGTGATTTCCACTTAATTTATTTAGTTCCCTCTTCTCAAAAATGCCTTTTCCTTTTGGTTTCCTGCATGTCCCATCTGCAGCTAAAAGCCATTTAGCACTGCAGCAGAAATGAAGATCTCCATTTATTTTTGCTGTCTAAAAGTTATATTCTCCCAGTGGGAAACCATCCAAAGAACAGAACCTCCTCTCCTACATTGCTGCTGCTGTTTGATCTCCCTCCTTCACCTGTAGGCTCTTCTACCATTTGTGTTTACACAGATCTTTTGCAATTTTGAATCTTTCTATAGATGGAAACCTTCTCTGCCTTTCTTCTTGGGGATTTTGGTCCTTCCTCTGCCAAGAAAAAGTTTTATTTTGAGAGTGTGGGAAAGATGATGACTACAGAAAAGGCAGCACAAGCAAACAAGGTTAATTCAGCCTCACTGGGGATAACCTCACTTACCCAAAGAAAGGGAGATACACAACAAATTCTCAGTCTTGCTTTTCTCCTGGTTAGCCTTATTGAAATCAATTTGCATCCTTTAGTTCCCAGGATGTTCTTGCAGTGTCCACGTCTGTTTTGGTAAAGATTTGTTTGGCAGGTAGCTAAAGCTCAAAATCTTTGCTGTCATAATATCCTTGCCCTTAAAGAAATTAAGGGGTGCCCATTTGGTGTTTACAACAACTCTTCCTTCCTTGTGTGAAGGAAATGATATCTTATTTCTTTCATTAGAGTAAAATATAACCCTTTAAATATGTTGGTGTATCATTGCATAAATTATGAGGATTTCTCTCTGTTTTTATGGAATGCAGATTTTTCAGAACTGGAGCACAGAGATGCCGGGCTGTGAAAATAAAAAGCAGATGTCTTTCTCCCTCTCACTCAGGAGGTTAAAGCTTATCAGGGTATTTTAACTCTTGAGGTCCTGTGACAGGCAATTTCTGTTGGACAGAGGGAACTGGCACTTTCACGTGCAAGGTTGGGCATCCAGTTAATCCTGGTTTGCTCTTGGGATTTGCCACAGGGTGAAACAGAATGTGACAAATGTGGAAGGGAAATTTTGCCACTGTTGGGTTTTTTTAATGTAAATAAAGGGTAAAAGGTGGCCTGTAAATGCCCATGTGGCTGGGTCACTGTCCCTTTCTGAAGCCGTCACGGCAGACACTGTCATGGAGTTGCTTGCTTGGTTTTCTTATCAATGTGAAGTGTATTTCCCACTCTGTGGGGCTTTTGTATGTCACCCATGGCATCTAAACAAATAGCAGGAATCTCTCCATGTAGGGGCTGAGACACTTGGGCTGCACAGAGAGGCTGAACATGGAAAGAACGACAGAAAACAAAACATCTTACCCATACCCTCTGTGCAGAGCAGCAGGTGACACAAAGCCATCTGTGCCATGTTTGGGGGTCTCTTGGGCAGTGGGAATCCTAACATGTTCCTGTAGGTACCATTTCCAGACAGCTGGAGGCATTGGAATTGCACCTGCAGCCTGAGGATGTGGTGGCTGAAAAGGGTGATGACTTCACCATGAGAAAATGAACTTAGGGCTGTGTGCAGAAAAAGAGCTGCATTAAAAAAAGAAATCTGCAGAAAACAGATATTTGTCATGAAACACTGATTTAAACAAACCGTGAGAGACAGGCAGATGACTCTAAAATGTGTGGCTGGCCTGTACTTCATGGTATTGCCACAGCGGTTTATAGTGTTTGGAGGGAGAGTTATGACGCAGAACAAATGAGATAAAAAGCTTGTTTAAGTGTGATTAAATGGGTCTAAAAGCTGCCCATTTTATAGGAAGGAGCTGCAGGCACGATGCCAAGCTGTAGCATGCTGTATGCTTCACCAGCTCGTCACATCCATATGGGCTGACTCAGAGGAATCTGTTTTAAAGTAATCCAAACTATTAATTTATGGACGTTCTCATCACCGGGCCTGAGTGCGTGAAGGGAAGATACACCCAGCGAGGTCATAAAGTGGTACCAGCATCTTCTGCTTTTAAAAGCAGCAGTTTGGATGTTTGAGATTGTCTTCCGCTGACATCACCCCAGCAACCATTAGCGCTGGTGGGGTGGTCGTGGTCTTGTCATTTCCATATGGAGTTGTGTTTGTTGGCAGCCAGCTCCAACAAGAAAGGATCACTGGGACTGGATGCTCCTGAGAGGGAAGTCAGGTTGCAGATGGATCAGATATCCCTGCGAAGAAAATGCTCCTTCAGCCAACAAGTTCCTTCTTTGATGGTTTATCCCAGAGAGCTGAGCTGGTCAGAAATGTTCCCAGGAAACATCATTCCTTAAGCCTGGCTTATTTTGCTGGAACTGCGCTGAGCACAGTTGACTTTTCCCCATGCCTGAGGAAGAGAGCTTAAGGAAACCCACCTGTACTCCTGGCAGATCTCTTCCAGGACAGGAGAAACACAGTGCACAAGTCCCTGGCTCCCGAGCGGATGCACCTGGTGGATTTGCCCCAAGGCCAGGGATGCTGGGAGCTCTGCAGCTGCCCGCTGAGGCTGACAAGCTCTGACATGAGGTTCACTGGGAGGCTGCAGCAGGGTCTGGGGAGCTTCTGGCTTCCTGGAAATTGCTCTCCTTTCAAAAAGAACCTGAAAAAAGTTTCTGTTCAATTTGGATAAAACCCAAATTTTATATATATGTTTAAATCCGTACATTTTCAAGGCACTGGAAACACCGCTTTTCGGCCAGTTCTACTTGATAGTTTTATAGGGCTTTGCCATAATAAAAGCGAAGTGAGACAAAACAGAAAAGCCCTGCTTAGTAACAATGTGGGGTGGGGGAGTGGGAAGGGAGGTCTTAACCAGAGCCAGGCTCCCCGAGCAACTGCTCTGCCAGCAGAGGACAAAATATGAGTGCCAGAAGTGGGATTGAAATCACATGGGTACAAAACTCTGCCTCTCAGGGGCCCCTCCATCCACAACAAACCAAGGTGCTCTTTGGGGTGCTTTGCCCTGAGTGGTCACTGGTCTCCTCCTGGAGAGCACTGGGTTATTTCTCAGGCATATCTGAGCAGATGCTTTCAGCCTCTTACGGCTGTCTCCCCACATATGGAGCTTTGCTTTGTCACCAGACCCTGCCAAGGATCCAGTCCTCCTTTTGACAACAAAGAACTGTTTTTATTTGCTATGAAAGCTGGTCTGGCCTTGGCTCTCTGTTTTGTAAATTATTCATCTCATGTCAGTAGCAGTGGAGCTCCTCTCGCGTGTTTCTTTCCAGCAAATGATCAAGCCCAGGTTTGGGGGGGGGAGGAGGCTGAGGGGAGGAGTAGTGAGGCAGGACAGACTTAATAGCTCGGTGTCTTCATTAACATTAACCAGCCAGGTGACCATCTCCCCCTTGGATAAAGTCCCATCCTCCCCTGGTGCTGGGAGTAGCTGTGGCCTGCCCTGTTTCTGCATGTGGGACTGAGCAATAGATCAGCAATTAGAGCCAGGATCTGACCTGACAAGGTTTTCCTTTCTTGCTTCCTAGCTCACCTCCCTCCTCAGTGGAGGTACTTGTCTGAATCACACAGTTATAAAAGACCTGGTGGCAGGAGATCTCTCAGCTGGATCAGGACTATCATCAAAACTAGATCTGATGAGCCATGGCTTGGAAACAACCATGGAAGCAGATGCAAGATCACCTCTAGATAACCCTTTCCAGAGCTGAACTACCCAGTTACATAAAAAGTTTTTGTAATACACACACTTAGCTTCTCACATTGCAATTTGTGTTGCACATTTTATTAATTTTCTCTCCTTACCTAGAATGTTTTTCTCCATGACCCCTGTAACCTCCCTTCACACAGTTGTAGGTGGCTGTTGGACATGTAGGCTCCCCCTTTTGCCTCCTCTCCACCAGGCTGTACAAGCCCTGCTCCTGTACCCTGGCTTTTTCCCCCAGCTGGCAAGGAACTGCTGCATCATCGATTGCCACGCTCTGGGTCCAGCTGTCCAGCCCGTTTTCCACCCGTACAATGATCCATTTGTGCAGTCCATACTTCCTCAGATTACAAACCCACAACCATAAGAAACAGAGTCAGAAGCCTTCCTAAAAGCAAAGTATAGCACAACACTGCTCTCACCTTGTCTCCAGAGCCAGTCATCTCATCAAAAGGCAATCAAACTGATCTGCTCTAGCTAGATCTGTTTTGGCTATTCCCTATTTATCTTCCAGAAGCTCCCCTGTGGGAAAATGGGCTCCAGCCTATGTGTTCCATGGTCCTTCCAGGGGTGGAGGGCAGCCAGCTCCCTGAGATCCTTTTCCCACCTTTCGGATAGATGGGTCAGCCTTTTCCTGTCATTAAGGACTTGCCTTGATCACTGTGACCTGTTGCAGGTATTAAACACTGATCTGACAGTCACATAATCCAGCTCCTTCAGTACCCTGAGGTGAACCCATCCATCTCCATGGATTTAAATCCTGTGTTGTCTCTAAATTGTTGCTCCTCCACAGTTGGCCATCCCTTTCTTTCCCAAGCAATTCTGGTTTGTGCAGAGGTCTAGGAGGAAGATTTACTGGTGAAGACAGAGGAAAAAAAAGGATATTTAGTACTTTGGATTTTTTCAGACTGAAAGTGGTGGCTGTCAGGAGGCTGTCTGCCACACAAATGACAAGTTTTCCATTTGAACTGGTTAATGGGACTGCAGGGTAAGATGTTGTAATCATCCAGAGCTCAATGTGAGACAGGGATTTGCTTTGCTCTGTATCTGAGTTCTGGCAGATCAGTCTATAGTGGGAACCCAAGGGAGTGTGAATTCTCTATGCAACTTTGATATGCTTGTATCTGTTCCTATTTTCATGGATATTTTGGGCAGTAAGCCCCTTATCTCCAGCTATGTGAACAGTTTTTTAAACATCTGTCAGTAGCACCCGTGCCCATCTTGCTAATTTGGAGTGCCAACCCTACAGAATCTGTATGTCAGTACTAAAAACGCCATGCAATTTAAATTGTGGCGTGCCTCGCTTTGTTCTGTTAACTTTATTTGCAAGGCAATCTTCAGGCATAGGAAGAAACCCATTTCCAGAAGGAAAACATTAGTGATGGGTGCAGTTGTGAGGGGTGTGAGTCGGGGTTGTGACTGAGTTGGGCCCTGCAGGTCAGATGGTTATCGGAACCAGCTGAGCTTGAAAAACCAAGAGAACAAATAGGTCTCTGGCATTTAGGCACTATATTAAATAGGATTTGTGGTACTTTCTGCTTCAAGCTGTGCCAAGAATAGCACGAGTAGCCTTTCTTGTTGAAAACTGGCACATCTGGTCCCAGTCCTAGTTGGAACCATTGGGGCACAAAAAAATATGCTGCATTACTACTATTTGTTTTGAAACCTTTACTGGAGGATTCAACCTAGGCTGGCTATTCCTAGCGTTACGTGATCTCTCTTGTCTTTCTCAAGCTCTACGCTCAGCAGCAGAGCAGCTCAAGTGTCAGAAAGCACTGATCATCAGGGAAAGATGGGATCTGCTCCTGCTCTGATCCTGTGCTCTGATCCCCCAGAGGCCCTGGGACACCAATCTTTCTAAAGTAACACAATGTCCTTGCACAGAGGAACAGTTAATTTAGCCAACCTACAGAAGGAGAAAGGGAGGAAAAATGGATTTGTTTGGTGGGGCAGCCTGATGACAGCAATGGGAGGGGAGCTTGAGTCTGTACTGGCCCTTTTTGGGTCCTTATTTCCAGGCCAGCTTCCCCCTTACTGGCTCATACCACCCACCACACTGGGAGGGAAGGCAGAAACAAGAGAAGTGGGTGTATTTAATCTGCTATTTCAAAGATGTTGCTGCTGGGTTTGCAGATGGTGGCAGCAGATGACAGAAGCGAGCTCATTTCTCCTCTGATCATTTCTTTCATCCCTAATAAAAAAACCCAAAAAATATTAAAACAAAGAGCTCCTACTAGAAATGTGGAGTTTTCTCCCTCTCCATTTGTTTTCTACGAGAAGTAGGTAACCAGAGCAAAAGAGAATAAATTCTTGCAATAATATCAGGAGTATATTTTTCAGGTATCTCAGTGATGGCCCATTTTTCATAAATCCTATAGTTCCTCCTGCTATAGGCTGATGCAAGGCAGGACATGGAGGGATGGCTTTTCTCATCCCTGTCTGCAGCTTTCTCCTCTTGGTAGCTGTTTCTGAGCTTAGATTTGCCAGTGGCTCCTGTTCCTTTCTTCCATGGGGACAGAGAAAGTGACATGGATTCCCCAGCCAAGAGCAGGCTGGTTAATCCAGACAACATCCAGACAGGAAGGCAAAACATGGGAGTGTAGACAACTGCACTGTGTTGGACTCAAATGTATTTTCCAGCCCTGAGCTGACCCGAGAACACAGACTTGAGCTGATGGCACCAAGTGAACCATGCACTGTCTTGGAAAACTTCCTGGTATTTCAATCCAGTCCTGTTCAGCAGGACATGGAGCTCAGAGAAGGAACTTTGGGACCTGCTTCCATGAATTTCAGCACGATGTTTATTTCCCTAAGTTCTGATTAAACAGTGAAAAGGCAAAGGAAATTTTAGCCATCATTTTCTTGTCTTGTTGCTCTTTGAGCTCCTTTTGCTTTTAAACTCTGCTCTCCTGAATTAGACAGCTGTACTGCCAGTAAGAAAGAACCACCTTCTCTTTTTTTTTTTTTTAGGAAGGATACAACAGGTGTGATTCCCAGAAGTAGCTCTCCTTGCATGATTCATATGCTTCAGCAACACCTCTTCCTCCTGCATTCTCAGTTTTCCACTGTGTGTTCCTGGTGGGATGATTTGTGCTGATCTTAGCTCAACAGGCTTTACGGGTCCCCTGGTTACAGCCTAATAAGTGGGGTGTAATTATTAAAGGAAAAAACAAAACCATACCAAACCCATCAGGACATTTCTTAAAATAATATGAATTGCCCATTCAGCTGTTCACACACTGCAAAGTAGAACCCAGACCCCTTCTTGAGCTGAAATCCTTCTTGAAGCCTGGATCCCATTGAGGATTTAGGACTGGATTCTCATTTATATTGAGGTCTCTTGAGCCAACAAGTACAGGATGTAAATTATTTTTACTCTCACTTTCACATGAGAATTAGGCCTTTAGAGTCAACTTGAATTACCTTGTGCTGGCTGCAGCAGTCACACATGACCACCTGTTGTTTCTAGGTTGAGCTCAGCAGTATTTGGGGTTTTTTGGCAGGAATGCTTCCTTTTCTATGTGTTTTCACAGCCCTGGCCACTAGGTGCTACTGCAACACAGATGCAGTGATGGTTAAATGGAGCCAGCCAAAATCGTGGCCCCAGGAGCTCAGCATGGAGCTCAGGATGTTTCTGTACTGGTGATGCCCATTCCGAGCTGCTGAGAGGATGGCCTGGTGAGCCTTGGGAATGGTAGAGGAGTATTGGGTGCTGTGGCGAGGCTCAAACAACCTCTCCCAGGAACTGAACCCCAGAGAAAAGACTTTGGAGGAGGGACTCCACTTCCTGCAGCTCAGGATGAAATATGGGAGGGCACTGCACATGGGAATGATGCTTTTGGCCACCAAGTGTTGGTGGAAGACCTAAAACTAAAGGCAAGTTGTGAAGTATTGCTTCATTGAAGGAAGCATTGATTGAAAGGGACATCAAAGATCATCTCATTCTCATCAAAGATGTCTCATTCAGGGACACCTTCCACTAGATCTGGTTGCTCAGGGCCTCATCCAACCTGGAACACTTCCAGGGATGGGGCACCCACAGCTTCTCTGGTGAGACACTGGAGTTGTGAGCTCACATCTCACTCCTTCCAAATGATTCATTCATAGATGTCAATCATAGAGTTTAGGACTAAAATGAAAGCTTGGACCTTCTAGGGTGACATCTTCAGTGGAGTAGGTATCAGATTTCAGTGGTGAACCTGGTATGGAGACAGCTGATGGTGTGTTGGCAAAAGGATCAGGTCCAAAAAAGCTTCTTCTCAACCTTAAGGCATCAGGAGAGGAACGCCACCTATTTTCCATGGTCATTGGTGCTCCGTGTCTAACCCTATTTGTGCCTTCCCACTAGTTTGAATTCACCTTGGAGTATGGAAGAGGTTCTTCTCAAATATGTACAACCAGGAATCAAACAGGAAACAAAAATATATGTGATAGATCAGGTCTGTATTCTTCCACTGCAGTTGCTTTCTGGTTTATATTTTGGGCTTTTTTTTTAACCCTGGAAGAAAAGCAACCCTTAATAAAATGAAATTTGTAATTAAAGCAACAAAACAAAGCTTGTTCTTTTAAAACTCAAAAGTGAAAAATCTGGTTTTAGGAAAACTGTGTTCCTTAGGCTGGCTTCATTTGATATCTTCTATCCTCAGCATGATGCTGTCTTTCATAAGACTTAATTTGTGTAATAGAAACCAGCAATAAAGGCAGCAAATGTTCCCTTTGCCCTGTTGCTAACTTTGATTCATCTGGGCAGACTTGAGCACCTCCGAGGAGGCAGCAGAGGGACAGTTTGTACAACTCAGCCTTAGAACAAATATACTAAGTGGAGACAGAGGCTCCTCATTCTCATGGTCTCTGATTGGTACCCCTGAGCAGTTTTCTTGCTGCTCATGGCCCAAGGACTCACAGGTCTCACGGGTTCCTGCCCCCGGCCCAGCCCCGGCTCTTCCCCGCTTCACACCATCGCAGTCTGGGCTCTGGACACTGAGATCTTTGTGTGATTTTTTTTCAGGGCGAATGGGCCATCTGCCAAGAAGGTCAGGCAGAGCTCTGTGCATTTGGTAGTTCTGAATAATTCTGCTGCTGTCTTCTGTAAAAGAAGTGAGAATGCAGAGATTTTTGTTGGTATCCTCTAATGCTCTGATAATTCTGCTCTTGGCTTCTAGGAAAAAAACAAACAATCTTTATCTATTGAGCTTGTAAATTTTGATTACTCTTGACATGGTCTACTGTTCTCTGCTGTTTTAATTACTCCCCTGCCTTGTATGCAGTTGGAGCAGGAATTCAGAGCTGATTTAGTTTTTCATGCATGTAATACGACTTAAAGAAGACCATTTCACTAGAGAGCTTCGACATTGTTTGGTCCTTGTTTTACTGCTAAACTTTGCCTTCCTTTAGTTGAATGCAGGATACAGGCTAGAGCAGACATTTGAGAGCAGTACCTCAGTACTTGTTATTATTTTTCAGCTGCTGCCTAAGAAGCTTGGCCATTCCATGTTGAGCCCATGCAGAATGGGAACGTCCTTGCTCCAGCTGGTGCCCTCCTCCAGCACGGTGTATTCCAGGAAAGATGGCATGACCAGTCAGAAGTCACTGCAGAACTGCACAAGGTGATCTATCCTGTGGTGCCAGTGGGTTTTGAAAGCCAAATCCAGAAATCAGCTCACACCTCTTC
Source organism: Corvus hawaiiensis (assembly GCF_020740725.1). Classification (NCBI taxonomy): domain Eukaryota; kingdom Metazoa; phylum Chordata; class Aves; order Passeriformes; family Corvidae; genus Corvus; species Corvus hawaiiensis. The sequence continues at coordinate 28,779,991 of NC_063221.1, forward strand.
CAAAAAGGTTGTGCTGGGTGCAGGTAGTGCTGGGCCATGAGAGGGATATGCGTGACTGGCACTTAGTTGCCCTTCTAGTAAGGTTGCTACTGCATGATTTGATCTGTTTCAAGGCAAAAGGAGCATTTTTTTCCCCCTTTATGCTGTCTTTCAAGGACTTGCAGATTGTCCAGTTCACTGGATGACCTTTTGTGCTGGTATTCACTCCAGGACAGAAATCACTACCTTTTCAGGCTTATATCCAAAGTTTCTCTCAGCAGCATATATTCAGATGAGAATTTTCTAAGGAACAAACTCTCCATCCAAGCAATAAATACCTGAGATGCTGCTGTGTTTGCTTCAGTCAAATGCTGAACCTCAAACCTTTTCCCAACCTGGTCTTTAAAACAGCTGCCCAAACCTGGCATTTTCATACTGGTTGGAAAGAGCTGTTAAGAGAGCTCAAGGAAATAAGTCTTTGGAAGTTCTTTTAGTGGAGGTTGAGGGAGAAGAGAAGTTTGGCAATGCAAGATAAGCAGTGATATTACGAAATTGTAAAGCTGTCTCCTACTGAAACCATGCTAAATGATTTGGAACACTCTGAGACAAGAAATGTGCACCATCAGCAGTAATGAGCTTGAGAGAGAGTTTGGCCAACACCAAAAATTTTAGATTTGGATTGAGACTAATTTGCCTTCTATTTTGCATGTTTTCCCTGTACTCAAATTGTGCTCTTTTGAAGTCACTGAAACAGACCATTTAATTCCCATTGCACCAGTAAAACCCTGCCTGGACACTTCCCCACACACAGCAAAGTGCCCTGTTTGTTGTTCAGCGTCACCTTTTGGCCACACAGAGCGATTTTGTTGTAAATAATAACGTGTCAGAGTGCCACGTTGCTGTTGTTGCTTGAATACTACTTTGGGAGGAAACAGTTTAGAAGAACCACTCAACTGGGGCTCTTTCAGGCTTGGATACTTGAAAACCAGCAGAACTTAAAATACTTTGTCAGACTGTATGGTATATTGCACTACACTGTGCGTTTGTCATCATCTTCTCTGAGACAGGATGTGACATGAATTTTGTAGTGCCAAACCTTACAAGAGATTTTTCTTCAACTCAAGTGATCTATCGTGCTTTAGGATCTGAGTGCAGGGCTTAGTGTAGTGACACCACGCCATTTTTCATGGCCATAAGTGGTTACAGTGGAGCTGAAGTGTTGTGAACAGCAAATAGTTAGGAACAAATTTTATCTACTACTACAAAGTTCCATGTAGATTGCTACATCTTTCCTTTAAACAATTGTTATTGTGCTTTTTGTGCAAACATTTGCTTATGAGCTGAGCCCACAAGTTACAAATTTAGAGTTTTTCCTGGACAAGAAAATGGTCTTGATTGATGGTTGACATTGGGTCCTCCAAACCTTTGGGAATGTTGATCTCCAACAGATCTTTCTTTACATGATCACATTCTTTCCATCTCCTCATTTTTACTCTGTGTCAGAGCACCCTATTTTCCTTCTGTACTGGTCATGTATCCCTTGAGGCTCCTGCTGTGGGCCAAACCAGCCCCTCACACCCACCTTGTCCTCAGCCAGGCCTGCAGCAATGAGACCTTCTGCCATGAAGGTGGCACAACCATCATGGGCACCCCACCAGGAGATGCCAAACCTGCGCAAATACATCCACAGGAATTATATTTATTGCCACGACAGGCAGGCACTGGACACAGACCTCTCTAAAGAATACTTACTGAAAGAACTGTTTAAAAATGTATTGATCTACAGACAAAAAAAAAAGTCTTACTGACACAGTGATCTTATTTCTAAAGAACTTACCAGCCCAGGAGCTGCACTGCCCATCTGTAACTCCACTGCTTCCAGAGGTAGCCAGTGTCCAGGAGCACCCGAGAGCACCTCCAAGTTGCGCAGTTTGCAGTCTTCTACCAAAGGTAATAAACCTTCCTGGAACCACCAGAACTGCGAGTTGCAGAGAGGTGATTGCCTCTGTGGGATGGTCCAGAATGAGTAAGTATCATTTGCATTTTTAATTCGTTTGGGTAATCCTGAATCCTTGCTGCCTCAGGTAAAGGAAAGCTGAATGTATCCTGAAAGTGCATGGAGGACTGTGCTGCAAACCAGCCTCTGCAACAGTTGGTGCTTGTATTTGGCCTCTGAAGTTTATAAGTAGGAATAAAAACATCAACACGTGCTCTCTTTTTGTATCCGCTGCTTTGAGTTAGGGCTGCCTTGGCTTTGGTCACAATGCTCTCTTTTGTTTCCCTTGGTTCTTTCTCTTCTTCTTTGCTTTGACACCAATTTCTGTCTGCTAATTTGTGATATTTCTGGCACTGGATAACTCTCTGGGCCAATGCCTTTTAAGGGCCTCTGGAGCAGGACACAGGAAAAGAGCCAAAGCTGCAGAAAGGCTTGGAAGACACACTCAGCAGAGCACACAGGTGCAGCCATGGGCAAGAGCTGGTCCAAAGGAATAGGAGTCAGCTTTCATCCTGAAGGCCAACGATATGTCTGCACTCACCACCTCTGCTGCTGAGTGATTCCGGTTTCAGACTGGGAAGGCCAGGGTCAGTTATCCTGTGGGAGCTGTGTGGGGCAGTTACTGTAGTCTGTTCCCTTCCACCACTCAAAACTGTGGTCAAATTGTGGTTGGAATCAGTGATCCCAGAGCTCTTTTCAAACTTCAATGATCCTATGGTTCTGAAGGTTGATGGGATACTCAACAAGCTGTGTAGGTTGATTAGGAAGTTGCTTAAGGTTCAATCCCTTTCCCTTCCTCAGATTCCTGAAATATAGACCTATATGGTGTTAAAAACCTCATTCACCATGACTTAGTTTTTTTAGGTGGTCTGTTCTCCCCCTGAGAGCCTTAGGGATTGTCCCACACAAAACTGCCTGGCCTTCTTGTGATGACAGCACTCAGACATGGCCATTCTTTGCTTCATTGCCCAGTGTGGAAGCACCTCTTCACAGTAAAGGGTCAAGGATGTTCCATGTTTAGCATGATTAGGTACACACTGGCAGTGTTAAAAGTCATACATCCTCCCGACCCAGTGCAGACAGCTCTGAAGTGACCTCGTGGAAAACTCTGAGGAGTTTCTGTATGGTTTCACACGGGCTTATCCCTATCATAGATGCCTGTACTAGTTTGAAAACAAATGAGTGGAAGGCACCAAGTCAGAATAAGAATTTAATAGGGAAATAAAGGGGAAAAAAAAATTAAAGGCAGAAAATACTGGGTTAAACTGACAGAGTCAGGGTACAACCTGACACCCTGTTAATCAGGGTGGTGGTAGCAGTCCAATAAGATGGTGGCTGCAGTCCTCCTGAAGTGGTGGATGTGGTTCTGTCAAGCAGTGATCCTGTAGAAAGGGCCTGCTCTTCCTCAGAAGGTCCAGTGGCGGCTGTGTAGCTCCTGTCCTCTGGAAATCCAGTGGAAAGGTTGCCTCTGGTGTTCAGAATCTCAGATTATATCCAGGATGGAATGCTTGGTTCCTCCTTCTGAGTGGAGCATCTCACAATGGGATGATGAGTCTTTAGGCCAGGCATTGATTAGGCTCATTAACAGAAGATGGTCTGGAGGGAGTTATCTCTGAGTCAGGCGGCAGGACAATGCTGGGCCATTAACAGCAAGATAGTCTGGGGGGAGGAGGCAAGGAAACACTGCCCCACCTGATTTCAACAGCTCATGAGGATGGTAATAGAATACACTGCAACCCAGGACAGTGCCTTAAATCCATCCAGCTCATGCCTTTTATGAGACCTCAACAGATGAGTGAACCTGGTGCTTATGCAAGAGAAGGGCTTGTTTGTTTTACCCCCACGTTTCAGAGATTAGCATCATGCTTCACATAATTTTGGTGATTTCTTGTTCTCCATCCCAAGCTGCTATCCAAGCATTCTGTGTAGCTCAACATTGCTCATCTGGGAGAAGGAAAGAAACCTGAGCAAGGCTTTTACAGGCCAGGACAGAGCGATGAAAAACAGTAATGTGACAGTGTTGTATCAGCTCAATTTGAAATGATTCAAAGTTCCTTCTCTCCTTGGGAACTCACAGAGGGCTTGGGCACCACCACCCCTACGTGGCAGATCCTCGATATCAGCTGGAGGCCTCTGGATGGGTCCAGCCAAATTTATGGGCATGTCTCTAAATCCCAAGGGGGTGACCTGTCCATTCAAAGTGGCAAGAGCAGAAAGCCCCTCTATTTGTCCTGTGCATGGGATTTGTCTAAAAGCTCCTTGTAATCTGTTGGCAAATGGCCTTTGCATCAGGGCCACTGTAAAAACTGAAGTTTGTGACTGGATCACAAAATTGTTTTGAATATTTTCTGCTATTTTAAAGCCAAATTCTGCAATATCCTCAACCATTTGCATTGTACAAACACATGTACTGAGAAAAATGAACAAAGTAGAAGACACAGTGTTTGTGTAGTAGCAGAGGGAAAACTGAATGCATTTTAGGAGCTGAATGTTCTTATCCTGCATTCAACAAACACGCAGGAAATATACTCCCTCTGTGTGTTTCATTGTTAAGAGAGATTTTCCCAATCACAGTATCTTTATCTTCCAAATTGTAAATATTCCAGATTTTACTCAAAAGTGTTGAGTAAAACTGGGCTGTGCAGCCTCTTCAGTGGGAAATGTGACCATCCCTGCTCATCCCTTTCAGCTGTGACACCACATAAATGATATAAATATTGCAAAATTGCTCTCCCCTCTCCCTCCTGCTCTCCCCCACCTACCCACCCCCTTGGCATGTGCAAAGTTTGCTCTGCACACATGTAGCCAGCTGGTTTGTACTCCAATAGCAATCAGTGGGGTAACAAGGCAAAACCTCCAAAACCAAAGATTCTTGGGCATTGTGCAGCTAACTGAAATGAGCAGTTATGTTCAATCTGCCTGAAAAAGCCCAGGGTGTAGAAGCAATAGGGTGAATTACCCCTTACTGTGGGCAGAAGTAATGAGTTTTCACTTTACCTTTGGTAGGGAAGGCAGCAACTGCAGCAGCCTTTCTTCAACTTGTGACAAGAAGTGAAATACACCCGTGATGGGGAACCAAATTAATTGTGAGGGTCCTAATTAAAATCACTGGGAGAGGTATTGCATTACAGTGCAAAGAAACAGATGAATATGACCTTTCTGTGAACTTCTCAACCCTACTAGAAGCATAAATTTGAAGTCTCCTAGCGGAAAAGTGTTCTGGCACTGAACTGGTGTCTACAATCGGGATTTTGTCTGCAGGTATCAATGCACAAAATCTCTGCCTCGTGGAGCTCTGAGTCCCCTGGGGCTCCTTATGTTTTGCCTTCATTTGTTATAGTCCATGTCAGAGGGTTTCAGTGGCCTGGCCCGGCTCTGGCTGCTCCCCTCTCCTCCCAGCCTCCAGCATTTCCTTAAAACACAGGGAAAAACTGCAAGGAGGTGGTGAGAAAGGCCATGGTAACCGGAGCAGAACAGAAGGCTGTGTCCTGCAGAAACGTTTGCTGGAGATATATAACTTCTGTCTGCTACCAATTGTCACAAACAGTTAAGGCAAGCAATTTATGGCTGTGTGGCTCACATTTACCCTGCTAGATTTCCATCTCTGACTCCTACCTGGCACATGGCACCGATTCCTCCTGATTTTTAACTTAGGGCAGGGCAAGATGAGCATTATGAAACAGATACACTCCTTTTCTTTAAAGGACTGGTATTTTTTCTTTATTTTTTGGCTCCCTCATCATTAAGCAAATGCTTTTGCTGAGTGACAGCTGTTTCTGCTCAGAAACGGGACACAAAGTTTGGCTTTGTTTTAATCCTGGGATGTTTATCACAGCACTTTGAAGTGTACACCCTTCATTTTCCCCTTCTCTATCTCTCCAAAGCTTTGGGGTTGAGAAGAAGCAGGAAGAGGAAAGGTTTTCACAGGGATGTTTCTCTGTTAAAAGTTCAGCCTTCCTCTCATATGTGATTTTCCTGGTTGGCAGCTTTATAGCTAAAACCTCTGTTTTAAAACTGGTGCACACTGGTGATATCATGAACATGCCACATGGTGTCTGATGGCTTTCAGTGACAGCAGATTTATAGCATTTTCCCTCATAAAAATCCTCTCCTCTGCCAAAAGAGGTCCAGCTGGAGTTATGAAATCACTAAATGGACTCTGCTACAGTGAGGAAGTTTGGCCTTTCCAGTCCCTTCCATCTGTTGTGTGCAGTGCACATCATAGCCTGGTACTCTGGGAGTCACACAACATCCATGGGGTACCCTCGGGGAGGCTCCTTATTCCTGTGAAGACATGGGAACTGAGAGCATTTGGGGTCTGTGTGTGCTGCTTTGCAATTAATAGGAAGTTCATCTCATTCCATTGTTTCCAAGTTTCATCAAAGTCAGTGCATAAGATATTGGTAGAAGGGCCAAAATCCACCCCGCCCCAGCTGTGAGAGGCTGCACCCCTGAAATCTGATTGCCTCCAAACAGACCTAATCCCTTCCTGAGTGCTTGGGAAGCGGGTAGTGGAGCTTGGATGTCACCCCGAAGAGATCTTAGTTAATAATTCTTTCACTAGGAAATGTGTTCTGAATCTGCTGTGACTCTCTGAGCACTAATGGCTTTCGTGTTGCTCACTGTGAAATTCATCAGTAATTAGGGGAATGGAGACAGATCTGACAGCTAATTGCTGCAAAAATCACCCTCTGAATGGTTGAAAACCAGAATTCCTCAGCCGAAGTCCACAAACATCTTCATGCAAACTGAAGAGGTTCCCCAGTGGCGCCTGTGTGGTGAGGATTTGGGGATGCTGGAGCAGTGTGGGGGGTTTGGAGGACTGGGCTGGAACTAGCAGAGGCAGCATGGCTTTCCCATCACTCCAGAGACCCTCCACTATGCATCCAAAGGCACCACAGGCTCTCCTGGCCACAGGGTGTTTGCAGAGTTTGTTGGAGGGTTACCCTCAGCCCTACTGCCTTTGGGGAACAACTGTGCCATGAGCAGAGTGTAAGGGACATATTTGCTCAGGACTAGGGAACAACTTCATATCCAGCTCCCTTGGAAATCCCATTCTGTACCAGTTTAAGACTAGAAACACCAGCTCCTTGCTTGCTTTAGTTTTTGGGATTGGGAGGACAGTACTGCTTGAAAGGCTTCACTGAAAAGATATATATATTGATCTTATATATGCATATATGCACACACATGTTACATACATTATATATATATATACACACACGCGTTATATACATTTTTAAAAAAGGTATATATAATTTGTAGCTGACATCCTGGCTGGAGTCAAGGGAGTGAAAAGAAAAATGGAAAAGAAAATGGGAAAAGAAGAGTGAAGAAATAAATGTCTCTATGAGTATGGGTAAGAAACCCAGGGAAATCGCTATGTGTCTTATAGTCTGGAATAAAAATCAGGGTGTCAGAGTGAGGGATTCAGCATTTTTCCTTATGATTTTAGCAACACATCGGACTAATTAAATGAGAGGACTGTCCTAGTTGGCTTCGCTTCTGCTCAAGCACATCACACCTGGCTCCGCACTGTTTGTGCTGACCCCTGTCAGCCGTGTAAAGTGAGAGTTTAGGGACCAGATCTGAGAAAAAGGGGATTAAAGAACAAGTTGGCATTTGGGCTCTGATGGCAGTGGCCTGTCATGGAGCTGGGACAGGCTGGGCTCCTGCAGTGAGGCCCCTCCAGAGGGAGGACACAGAGGGGCTGTGTCAGGTTCCGCACCGCTTAACGTTTGTATTTATTTATGCACCACATTTAATTCTTTATTTATTCTGCATGTGAGTGTGGATTTAATGCTTGGCTCCAGGCAGTCCTGTGTTTATCCACAGGGCTGCAAAGGCTCAGACTGACAATAGGCTTTAGCCCCGAGTGACAAGGCCACCTCTAAGTCTGCCGCCGCAGCACCTCGCTGCTCATTTGGACACTGAGGAGCTGCCGGCGCTTTGGCTGACAGGATATTTACTCCCACAAGCAACACTGAGGTCACTGAGTCCATGCCCAAGGGCCAGGACCATTCTCTGGTTAGTTGTGGCTCCTGGAGCACGAGTTGCAGAGGCTGAGATGCTGCAGGAGTGGCTCTGAGTTGCTGTTTGTCAGCAGAAGGGAGCTGGCCATGTGGGATGGAGTTAATGGGACATCTGCACATCGCTCTCTTCCTTGGCCTCTGCTTAATGCTCCTTCTATTCTCAGCGACAAAACAGCCCCTGAGGGCCAGATGCCACCAAGTGCAGTAAGGGAATACCCCTGTGGATGCTCTGGCTCCTGCTCTGCGCCGGACAAAAAAGGCAGGAAACCAAAATACCCTGTTCCAGTGCCATGTCCATGCCCTTGGCCCCATTCTCACACCACATGGAGCACAGAAGCCATGGGGAGCCAGTGTGTCACCATTGTTCATTGTTAGCGGCTTCAGATCTGAAGCAGCGAGTGGGGAGCCAGCATCCCACTCCAGCCTGCAGAAACCATCCAGTTCCCTCTTTGTTTGTAGGCAAACAGGGGGGATAACAAAGGGCACTGCTGAAAACCAGCAGTGTGGCAAGATCTGAGTGTAATAGTTGCAGAGACAGTTGAAAAGGAGAAAAATAGGGTTTTATGAAGAAAAATTGCAGATCTTCGTGTTGCTTCTGTTTCCCAGGGTGGTACCATAGCTGAAGGTGTGTCCTGGAGGGGTTCTCATGGTTGCTCTGTGTATTGCAGAAGTCAGAGAGATACTGTGAAGAAGTCAAAAGAAAAGGAAAAAGAGAACCCTACAGACAAACAGCCTGTCAGTGCATTCAGTGGTGAAAGAAAGGTGGGGCAGGGATGAAAGAGGAACAGCCAGCAATTAAGGAAATGAGGAAAAAGCTTGTAATGCTTCAATTTTCCAAAACCCAAAGCTTATGTAAACCCTAGTTTGTTTTTGGTTTAAAATCCTTCTCTGTGAAAGAAAAGATCTAATGATTGGAAATGATGCTTTTGGACTGCATCTTTCAGTTTTGGGAAACCTGCTTTTTCAGTAACAAAACCTTTCACATAAAATATTCCAAAAGGCTGGAGGTGTTTATGTGCAGTGCTGTAACTAATGGTGACTCTCAGATTAGGCAGATGTTTCTGCATGATTTCACCTGCTCTGAGGACAGTCTGACACCTCTCTTCCTTACAAACTCAATCCCATGAAAAGCTGGCGTGTTTTGCCTGTTATGGCCACCAAATCCAAGCCCTTTCGCAGTAAGGAGGTGGTCAGCAGGAGATGACAGCTGAAATAGGGTACTTCTGCTCATATGGTACCACATCTTTCCGTGTGAGCAGCCAGGAACTCCAGATGTGGGTGGGACCAGCACTTTCTGGAGGACACAAGAAACACATGGCTGTGCCCATCCGTGCTCCACAGGGAGCCGGAACCACAGCCAAATGTGAGACCTTGGATGTCACATTTCCAGCTGCAGGATTGATGGGTAGGACACAAACATTATCTATGTGTTGCTGCCTGTTCCTATGGGGGTCAAGTCCTCCACCAAGGCATGGAGAAAAATCTCTTTGCTTTCTTTTCACTGCATGCCTGTCCCCTCTCATCCCTCTGATCCAGATGCTCCTTTTCATGCTGCTGCGAGAGGTTAATATTGCTGACAGGAATCGATAATCTGAGATGTGGAGCTCGTTTCTTGGCAAATCAGTGCAGAGGAAGTAAACAGTGCCTGTTTGTTTTGACTTTCTTCCCTCGTTAAATCTGGTTTATTTTACTAGATTGTCTTTTGATTTCATTAATTAAAACACTGCTGGATAGGGAATGAGAATGAAGACAAAGGACTTATGACTGATACGTACAAAAAGGGAGGAACATCCTTTGGATTCCTGTTGCCACTAAGGAAGTTGTAAGAGGTAATGCAGACCTTCATCTCTTGGCTCTGTAGCTGAAGGGAGGAGAGGATGGTATTTAGCTCTCTGTGGTGCTTTGCTAGAATTCAGGGTTGAGGTTCAAGGTCTTTGAAAAAGCTGGGTTAATTAACGATAAATAAAACATGGTGAAGATAAGATGTAGCAAAGTAAAGCAAACTAAAGCAAAAATATATATTCCAAATCAATTGTTATAAAAGCATCCACTTTGTTTTAGTGTATCCCCCGTTTTTTAACAAAACATTTGGGAATAGGGTTTTTTGTCTGTTCATATTTCACCAAACATTAATAAGCAGCTGTACTACCAGCGTGCGGACTCTTTTCAAATTGGTTGCACAGATTTTCCTTAATGCTTTCACCAAAATTTCTCCTCTGTGCTGTTGCACTGTCAAGACAATTCACCTAGCTCACACCGCACTTGCTATGCTGAAATGAGATCAAGTAGCTGTGACACTTGCAGCTGGAATAGTAAATGTATTGAAAATTACAGCTTGAGAAAGACAAATTCTACTTCAAAATCAAGGCTTGGACCTCAAAACGATGGATGGTGGCCATTGGAAAGAATGTAAAAGGCAAGATGCAATATTTCATAATTTTGAAAAATGAAACACTTGGGAAGTGTCGAAGTATTTATTCAGAACTTTGCATAGGAATTATTTTAACTTTCATTGATTTGTTTAGTCTCGCAATTCACATTTATTTTAAAACAGGTGCTAAATAACTGTCTTTTCTTTATAGGTTTCCTTTTGGGCTGAAAAACGTCTCATTCAATGTAAATCTGCACATTTTTGAGGCAGTGAAATGCTTTCAGCTGACAGGTTCATTGCTGGGCAAAAGCAGAATTTCCATTTTGGTTTGACTTGAACCAAATTTCAGATTATTTCTTGTGTTGCTGACGACAGGAAAACCAGGTGGCTCACCCTGGGCTGATGGCCATGATTGAAGGAGTAGTTAAGCCCTTTGCAGTAATTGGATTATGAAGGAATTGGGCTGGCAGCTGCCAGGCTTCCCACCAGAGCCTCTGCAACGGCAACCCAGTGAGGGCACAGCACCCAAAAACTAGGGATGTCCCCAGGTAGTGTGGCCAGGAGACCAAACCCATTTCTGCTGGCTTCAACATTGGAAACATTCAATTTTCTGCCCATATTCTCTGATTTGCACAATCTGTAAGAAAGTTTTATTTTTGCTCCAGGAAGGAAATTGTTTCCTGTCCTCCCCAAAATACTAATTCTAGTTTTTACTGGCTTTCCTCGAGCACCGTTCTGAACAGGATTGGCCTTCAGCATGTCCATGGGCTTGCCTGAACTTGAGGAGAAACATCATTGAGGGCTTATGAGCACCATGCAGCTCACAACAGCCAGGTCTTCGTGCGTTTCCATGACAAGAAAGGGTTTTTATGACCTCAGATCACTTGGGAACCAGCTGAATTCGCAAATCTCATTTTTTCTCCCCCCTACATGATGAGATTGCTAGGCAAGCAGGCAGGCTTTTGGAGTGTTTTTCCAACTCAAGGTTTCCTACTGGGTGCCATTAAGTGGCAGGTAAAATGTGGTGGTGGTTGGGTGATGCATAGCACGATGTTTTGTTTGCTGCCTCACTGTGATAATTTATGCTTTGCTGGGACGTTCTGCGAAACCGAAGGCCATAAACATATGTTATAAATTGCTTGAAAATGAGAGGAAACTTAACTTTCCTTATAAAAAGACTAAGGGCTGTAATTTATTACTGTAAACAAGAATGAGAGGACAAAAAAAATCAATTAAAAAAGAAAATGTCAAGCTCTTTTTACTCAGAATTTGAAAGGACCTGAAGTCGATTGTTTCCTCCCATGGAAGGTCTGGTTTCTATCAGCCAGGCAGAAGGGCTTTTGTTTCTAGCAGTCAAATCAACAGGCCAGTAAGAGTAGCTTTGAACTGCAATTTGTCTTTACGCATTTTGAAAATGTTCTTTCGATGTGTTTACACGTTGGCTGGGGCCACTTCTGCTGCAGTCAGCTCTTTCTGGGATGATTAATCAAACGATCAAGTCTCTGATTAATCAAAGTCCCTCCTGACAGCTCCTTTCGTTCAATCACCTGCTGAGTCTCTACTAAAACCCAAACAAGCAAATGATTAAACTCTTCTATTTTTCTTTTTTTTTTTTTTTTTTTTTTAAAAATGGGGAAGAATGAAAGAAAGAAATTAAAAAGAGGGCGGCGTGTCTTGCAGATTTGGCACTTTTCGAGGTACATACCTCAAGGAGAGAGAGATCTTGGACTACATTTGTGATGCAAACTGGAACCTTTGGCTACCAAATGCAGGATGTGGTGTATCCTGTTCAAAGAGGCACATATTTTGCATGTTTGTGTTGGCTCCTCTCAATCAAAGCATGCTGTGATTCAGCTACACTAAAAATTAACAATCTATGTTATAGCCATGTATTACATTACGCCCCCCCCTTTTTTCTTTTTTTTTTTTTTTGGGAAAAATCTTTTCCAGAAAGACATCTCCTAAAGAGAAAGGAAGGTAGGTAACAAAAACCTTGGAAATGTTTTCGTAATAATTATTCAATGGCAATCAAATCATGCCACTTTAAAAGATCAGCTGAGCTATCTGTAAATATTTTCTCATCTCTGCAGAGCAGTACAAACTCCTAATAAAAGGCATCTGTTTCCATTTCTGGAGTAAATTTGAAGTGGATTTTTATGTCATTGGCTCTTGAATGCCACTGCAAATAGCAAAGAAGAGGAGAAAGAGTTAAAATAGGAGTTGCTGGCTCACAGCAACTTGCTATTTTTTTGAAACTGGTTTTAGGGATTTTCTTAAGGAGAGAAAACAGACTGCATTGGATGAGTTGGTTGTGAGTAGTGTTGTCAAAAATCAAAGACTGAAATCTGAAGGATGGGCGATGTCATCTGAGTCTGCTGGCAGCTTAAATAAGGCTCTGAGCACTGTCTTCTTTTTGTCTTCTAGGTTTTTAGACTCTATTAGCAGCCATTCTTCACATTTATCCTTCAGAGGTGTTTTATAAACCAATGAGGTGCTACAGAGATGACACCTAAATACAATTCACTTTCTTTACAGATGAAACCAAATTGAGCTACCAAGGAACTAAATAACTATGTCCAAGATCCAAGGAGGGAGAGACTGCTGGGCTCTGCCAAGACTGGTCTCATCCCCAGACTGCTCCTCTGACCAGGGAATCATGTTGTTCCCTTCTAGCCAATCCCGCCTGCTTCTGAAGATTGGATTAGAGGGTTGCCCTGCTGTGAGTACCCATAAAACACCTCTGGGTTAACTGACAGAGTAGGAACACAACTATTTTTTGCATGCTCCGTTTCAGCATCACTGGTAAATCTCCAGATTTCCTGCTATTCAATATTCCTGATGTATAAATCCTTCTGTCAGCCCAGTTTTTTGTTCCCCTGCCACACCTATTTCTAACTCACTAATTACTCTTGTTGCATGCTGATGAGCCAAATAGTATTTTTCTTTTCCCCAGGGTGGCAATTAAAATCCAAGATTGCCTTTATTAGCTGAAGTGGCCTTAGGAAAAGATCTTGTCCAACATGTGTAATGACATATCCTTAGCATTTCATTTTCAGCAGGCATTTCCAAAGAAAGTCCATTTTGTTTCAGGCAGAACTTTTTATTTCAGATAATGCTGCTTGCAGGCTTCATAAAAAAATCAGCATTGTGTTCATTCTTCCAGTTGCAAAACCCCCCTCAAAAACAACCCCAAGCAAACATATTTTTCTCCCTGCTTGTATTTATTTTGTTCTGTTTTCAATAACCTGTGCCTGGCATCTTGGGTATTTATCACCCTAGAGAGAATTGGACATGAAAAAACCAACACAGCAGCACAAAAAAAAAAAAAAAGAAAAAGAAAAGAAGCCAAAATATAAATCACAGAGAAATTATATTCTGAGGACTGAAATAGCATAAAGGAGTCTCTTGGTTGTACTGGTGAAAGAAGCAATTGCATGTCGAGTTGCAGATACAGATGTACAATAATGTCTTAAAAATAACACGTCTCTTCTGAACTTCATCATGGAGAAGACTCCTGATGGCTGGCAGATTCATGAAAAGTTAAAATTGTCTCCTAGGTGGATGTTTCTGGCTGTACACTGAAACTTTACTTTTAGCAGGAGATGAGATCTCAGTCACCTACGCTGAACTCAGAAAAAATATGGAGAGAAAGAGACATTTAAACTAATGCCACTAACAACCTGCCACATTTAAAAATATTGAGCAGACCTTTCACATTCTGTAAAGTTTAAATATTTAAACAAATGGGGAAAATTCATCCTATTCTTGGCACAGGTCTTATCCATTTTATTACTCTGTATCTCCAAATATGCTGAGATGCCAAGTAATTTCCAGTTTTTATCAAATTTTAACTTTGGAGCATGACTCTGGGATATTATGTTCAGAAGTCTGTGGAGCTTTTGAAGCAGAATTTCCTTGGATTTAATATATCCCTTTCAGAACTTTGCCTTTAGATGGAAATTCATTCTGAGCCAGTAATATTATATGTTATTTCTAGAACTCTGAAGTTTATAAAGCACATAATGAAATTTAAGTCTTTAGCCCAGGTGGAATCACGAATTAGCATTGAGTTCTTTGCAAACAGCAGGGCTGGTTGCCTTTTTTTGTGCCTTTGCATCATTTTGGAAAAACCATGGACTGTGGCATAAAGCAGCTGCAGGACCATGACAGTCACAGGGCAGTCACCCCTTTCCTGGGAAAGCAATCCTTCCTTGGCAGGGGGAGGATGCTTGTGCTGGAAGTGTGGGAGAAAACTGACCGTGACCTGGAGATATTTCCTCAGAATCTTCATGGGTCATGTCTATCTGTACATGAATAAAGGATTCCTTTTGATGTGGTTATTATCTGGACTGTAGCAATGGCACAGCATTAATCACAACAGTAAATGATAGAGAGGGTTTTTTAAACCACTACTATCACCACTCTTTAGTTATGAAATTTGCCATCTCAGATCCTCAGGCCAGTTCCATACTCAGCCAAATTTATCTGATTCCAAAACCAAGTACCTTAAATTAAACTCAACATGCTGAAACAGCCACTCCTGTTGTTTTCCCTGCTGCAGGACAACAGGAGTTTTCCTATAGTTTCTTTTGCAACATAATTATTCTGCAGGGTATTTTAATCACCAGCTCAAAGCTTGATAAAGCTGTTGAACATAAAAACATAAATCAGACTAACTCCATCCTGGGTGATAAGGACAATGAGAGAAGAAAAGTCACAGTGGGAAGAATTACTCTGTTACTACTTTCTTGTTTGCCTATGTTATATCAAAGAAGCAGTGCTGGGGAATATAATCTGAAGGTCCAGGAATTAGAGCAGATGCATGGTCACAGCTTGTGTCAACCTGTGCCTGTCCACATGGACTTTTCTGGTTGTTAGAGCAGGTGAGGGAGCCACTGGAGTGCAGGCATTGCCTACTGGGCAGCCCCCAGTAGCTGCATCACCTCTTAAGTGTGTTTTCTCAGCGCTGCTCCTCTGTATTTCAGGTGGGTCTTGCTTGCCAGAAGGAAAATTCTGTTTATGTAGCATGTTATGGAGGTGACACGCTCTTTGCCCTTGTTAGGAAAAGTTTGCTTTTCCCCCTGAATCTAAACCAAAAGTCACGCCCGGTGAAAGAATACAAATGCTCTTTTTATTTGGGAAAACACATAGCAGGAGTCAGTCACTTACCTGGGCCAGTTGCAGGCAGAACTGGGGTCCAAACTGGCACAGCAGGGAAGCAAGCAGGAATTTCAGCTAAACTGTGGCTAATGGACACTGTGCCATGGGACATCTCAGCTGCTGAGCCCCAGAGCATGTTCTGATCAAGGAGATGAATTTGAGCAGAACAAAGGTTCAGGTGTGACTGCTCAGGAGCAAAAGGCTTTTCAACAGTCAGCACCTTCTGGCTTATCTGACAGGCAGACACTTGGCCTTAGTGCTTATTGGTACAAGCAAAGTGTATTTCATACCTATTAGCTGCTTTTCCTTCCAGGAATTGACTTGTCCTGGAAGCCCTGCCAAGTGGTTTATATGCAAGCCCATCGATGATGAGCAGCCCACGCTGCCTGCTAAGCCACAGCTGAGTCCAGCCTGCTTTATATTCCCTTTTCACACTCCAGAGAGTGAGCACCAGGATTTTGTGAGCCCAGAGCAAAAAAATTTAAACAATGGAAGTGTTCAGTGCTGTTTCCTTTGGAGATACTCGGTGCTGATTAGATCTCCTGCACAGCAGGTATCCACCTAGCAAAGAGCTTAGCAAGAGCCGTGCAACGTGAAGGGATTTTTAATTCCATCTGTCACACACAACTTTTTGCAAGGCTTCCAAAAATCACATAACCCCGTGCCCAGTCCCGGCTCTGAGAGCGAAGGCCTTTTGTTTATTGTCTTGGGGCCTGGTGTGCCTGCAGCTGTGCTGGTGGCAGCACCAGCCCCTCTGACAGAGCCCCTGGGCAGGGGGAGCGGAGACTGGGATCTCCCCACGTCCAGAACTTCAGTTTTTGGAGTGATGGTGGCAGAAGGTAGTGGGCCTCTCTTCCCTTTGCCTGAAATGTCCTCTTGGAGCCTGCTGATGGCCACGCTCTGTTGAATTTCCCCCTGGATGTGTTTTCCCCACACTGCCACCACCAAAGGGACCACCTGTCCTTCATGCCTGGACTGCCAGCTGTGATGACATTTCTCATGGCCAAGGTATTTCCTAAATCCCACAAACTGTTTCTGGGCATCAGGGAAGATTCCACATTGATTGTGAGGGGTTTCTTTCTATGTGTCAGACTGGTACCATCTTTTTTTTTACCCATTGCTCATCTGCTGCTCCTTATGCCAGAACTTCTGCACTGCAGCAATGAGGTGCTTTGGAGGCAGGAGGGGTGAGAGGGAGGTAGAAAGCTGTGTATGACACTTGTGGACCTCCAGTCAGCCCCTTGTTGGAGTAACAGCACAAATTAAACTTACAGTGCGCAAAATAATAACACAAATCCGATTGGAGTCACACCTTTCCTTCAGTCATAAACAAAAATCTGAAGCTGAGAGTTTCTCCAAGTCCATACATGCTATCAGAGATGTGAAAACAGCAGAGGGGGAAAGATTCTCATTCCAGCAGATTGCTGGATCTGCAGCCCACGTCCCCTCGCTGGCACAGGGGCCTTTTTCAGCTGATGTTTTCCTAGAAGGCCATGCCAGGAGACATATTTGTGTTTATTGCCAGGGCTGGGAGTTGCCTACAGGTGCTGATTATTGACCGTTCCTCCTCCACAAGGGAGCCAGTGTGCGAGCCACCCTCCGCCCCACCTGGTAGTCACTATCACGTTCCCAGCCCTTCCCTGCAGCTGGGAATGAGCTGTTTGGGTTGGACTTGGTGGCACAGATGGTGCCACCTGTGGCAGGCTCTGCCAGCAAGATGGATCCCAGGCAGCTGGGAGGCAATTCCTGGCAGGGGGAAGCCAAAATCCATTTGCACTTACACCAGACTCCCCAGGCTGACAAATACCTTTGGCTGCTCCCACACCCTGCCTCGTGGCTGATGGACTAGTAGACCACTGATGAGGCCTTTTCAGCCGTGAACATGGCCCAGTCTTTCAAGTTTGGGAGAAAAAAATCATTCAGCATCCTCCCAAAAATCAGGGCAGCCTGATTTCCAAGGTTTCGCACTGCCTGCAGATCTGCTTGCCTTACGTATTATAGTACCTCGTGTCCCGTGAGAGGGTCACCAGAGAGACTGAGCCCTCTCCAGATGAATATTTATTTCCTTCTTTCTCTGGCAACACCGAATGTGCCAGAGTCGGTGGTGGCAGGTTGGTTTTACACACAAGTGATGAAATC
The DNA here is from genome assembly GCF_020740725.1 of Corvus hawaiiensis. NCBI lineage: Eukaryota > Metazoa > Chordata > Aves > Passeriformes > Corvidae > Corvus > Corvus hawaiiensis. The sequence goes on from NC_063221.1 coordinate 28,797,668, forward strand.
CAGAGTGTAAATGGGGATTTTTCACTCCTCATGGCTATCGGATAAAGAAAAACAGCTTCTGGCTTTCTTCTGCCCTCTCTCTTCCCAAACAAGAAGCATTTATTATACATTTTTAAATTAAGATTTATGCTGATAAAGCAAAATTGCTGCCTCACCCTCTACTGCCTTTGTTGAAAAGACAGCTGAATACAATTGCTAAAGGAAAACTTTTGCCTTGATGATCTATTCTTCATTTTTTAGCTGTGTTCTTTCCTAATGTCCAGTAAAATAATAGAATGTAAATCACAGCAGCCTAAAGGCTCAGGGTGAGATTCCCTGACAGGTGGCCTTGGAGCAGGCAGGGATTTGGGAAGATTCCTGCAGTGTGACTAAAATTGTCACATTCTAACTTTGTCGAATTTATGTGAAAAAGAAAATCATGGAATCTTTGCACGTGAAGCTATAAAGTGGCTTGTGCTCCCTTGAAGCAGAGCCAGCACTTATTTGAAATTTGGTCCACCTCAAGGACCATTGTTTCAACTGAATAATAAAAGCCAAATTGAGGCAAATTCACCATGTGTCAGGGGTAGATATGAAAGGCTTGTGGTGAGTTTTTTCATCTGTTTGGTATGGTTGTTTCTACCCTGTGTTGGTATGACCCTGACCCCTGTCAGGAGATCCACATCCATATATTTGCATTTTAAAAAATGGGAAACCCACGTATTTTCCAAGAAAATTCCCTAATTTGCTGGATTTTTTTCTGGGTTCCTTTGGGAAGAGAAGTTGAGTTCAGTAGGAAATCTAAATTTCAAAGTTTGTGTAAAACATGTTTAAGGGCTTTGCATTTTCAAACAATAATGTTCCCAAGAAATATTAAAAAGAAATACATATCTTTCTTTCTTGTTTATTTTTTTGTAATTTTTAAATCAACACCCGTCATTTTCATTAGTGCTCTATGACCCAGTTCATCACTAACATGCTGAAAATTAAACATCCACTGAAGTGCTTCACTAAATCAGGGACTGGAGCTCCCTAATGACAAGTACATGCACACTCCACCAGCCAGCCATAAGATTTTTTGCATCTATTTATGTCCTTTTTTCCTCCAATGCAGAAAACGATGCCAAGATGCATTTTGCACCGGTCTACCGCACACTGAGATTTCCCCTGCTCCCAGACCCCTGACAGAGAGCACTTTTGCTTTCGTTTATTACTTTAATATAACTTTTTTCTCCTTCTGTGCTTCACAACATTGAGCAACTTCCCGCTGGCTATGATCGCCAGGGCCCGTTTGGCCTCGTGGCGGAGGAATCCCAGGCATGCTCCACCAGCCCCCTCCTGACCTGTGGGTAGGCTTCAGGCAGACACTCTCACCTCTTCCCTTCATTTTTTTTGGAGCAGAGCTGGGTGAAGCCCTGTTTTTCCATCTCACAACAGCACTTTGTGATCGCAGGGCTATTTTTCCCTCTCCATCTCACTGTGAACCAGTAGGTGTCATTTGAAATGAATGAGTGGGAGACAGAAAGGAGGAGAACAAATACCTTACAGTCCCCCTGGTGAGGGGAATGCTCGGGCTGCCAGCTCTCTAGGCTCCATTCCCAGTGCTAAAGGCTGTGCCTTTCACATCCCAGCTGGCCTCCCCACCCCGGGCCACAGGATGTTCTGGGCTGGGGTGAGCACATACTCCCTTTCTGTGCACGACCCAAAATTCCCCTTTGCAAAAAAGAAGTGGGAGCAAACCCATCATGTTCCTCAGAACAGTTTCCATCTCAATGCACTGGTATTTTTCCACCTCCAAGAGCATTTCATAAGAGCTTTCCAGCCCATTCCCTCCTGTGGCCTTTAAAAGCCGTGTCAGTCACCGGAGCTGTTTCAGTAGCTGCTCCCATCGGATTGGGTTCAACTCTATTGATTCCAATGGCAGCCAATTTGTATGGATGAATGTTTTCATGTCCACAGATACATGTAATGGTTTGGAAGACATTTATGTGCCTGATATAATTAAACGTGATGGTTTTATGTTCCTTCATACTGGCATAGTGGAGATGCTATGAGAATACCAGCTCTTTCCTTATGGAAAAGTCTTACAGAATTTAATAAGAAAACAATAACCATTCTTAGGCTTTGGAGCTTTTTGAATAGGATTTAAAATGGAATTACATCACTGCAATTCTATAGAAAGTCTTAAAAAGTCTTTGCAAGAGGGGATCATTCTCTATCAAATTTTAAAGATTACGCAGCCATTTCCATAGATTATTTCATTTATCTCCAGTTCTACTGGTTGCACTCCTATTAATTTCTGTGGGGTTTTCCCATATGGCATATATTATTTTGGCCATAAAACTACTCCCTGAGGCAACACAGGCCATGAAAGATGCACAGCCTCAGTTCAGCCCAATGAAATCCCATTAGCTTCCAGAAAGAATGAGTCAGGTTTGCAAAACCATTTTGTGTCCCTGTTCTATACACGTATTCTGGTGCTGTGCACACGGATGTTCCTTCCCCTGTGGAGGACCCAGGCTTCAGTCCCAAATCTGAGATGTTTGAGTTCCTGTGTGTGACTTACGAGGCGTGCCAGAGCCCGTCACACTTAGTGGCATATTGAAGAGATTAGTGGTGTGATCAATTAAAACATTTTAAATTTTAATCAGCTTTTTCTTCAAGCTTCCCCTCCTTTGCGCTGTCCCCTGCCCCCTCCCTCCCAGCAGTGTTTATGATGTGTTATGAGCCACCATGTGCTCCCCTCCTCCTTGCTGCAGGGCCAGTGCTGATCAGCCTTATGGCCATTTGGGCTCCTTGGGGCTTCCCTGTGTCCCTGTGGCTGTGCTCACCCGTGCTCAGCCACCCTCGGGAACACCCTTCCATCCACAGCAGTGCCCCATGGAAGGCCACGAGGTTAAAGAGCCCCCCCTGACCATCAGCCCTGGCCAGGAGCAGCCCGACTTCTTCATTTATGAGACACTCCTCTCCAAAGAGCTGCGATCAGCACTACTCAGGACTGAACCTCACAGGCTCACACGTCTTCCCTGTGCTTTGGGATACCAGGAGTGCGCTTTCCTGCTTGCTGCTGGTGTGCTGTGGTGGGTGGGTGGGATGCCTTTCAGCTGTCACCTTACCATTGACCTTATGATTTATTTTGATTAACCTAAGCCTACTGAATTCCAGCCCTTCTTGTAGAGCCCAGTGCAACCTGCAGCATAACCCCAGGCCTAATTCGGGTAAGTATAACGTACGGCTTCGCTTACGTTCATTTTGCAGTGATTTATTTTTTCTTCTCATACCCTTATGAAAGTGGACACCACCCGTGGATGGTGGGGTCAGACTTCACCTTCTCTTGCATGTGCTTAAGTAAGCAAATGTCTTTGAGGTAACTTCAAAGCAGGGGATTGAGAGCAGGGCAGATTTTTAGCCCTGGAACGAACAGCTTGGCATGTTGAGATTGAACCCCAGCATGGTGCTGGATGTGTGGGTGTCTTGGATGTAGCAGGGTGTAATACTAGCCCAGAAGAAAGCATGATTCTGGCATAGGTTGGTACAGCTGAGCTTTTGCCAGTGGACTGATTTTGATTTCCAGAGAAGGAGACCTAGTCCATAATTTGTCATCTGAGATTTTAAAGTTATCCAGTGTGGGGTGTAGTATGTCTCAACCTGATTACATTGCACAAGGAGTGGCCCGACCCTTCATTTTGAGGAAGCCACACCATTTTCTTCCACAAGAACATCTGATCCCTTGAAGCCTGACTAGAAATCACTTACCAGTGGGAATTTACTCCTGTAACAGCACAAATAATTTACAGCGAGGCTTTTGCCATTATTATTCTGTTGCATTTCTTCGAGATATAAAATTATTTTATATTGCATATTTTCCCATGCCCTTTCCCTGCTTACACTGTCTGCCTTGACTCATTGCTAATGACGTTTGTTGACAAGCTCAGCGCATTTTGATAAGTCTTCTGCCAAAGTGTCTCTAATAAAAATAAGAAGAATGACAAGTGGAACAGCGCAAAGAGGATTCCAACAGCAACAACCGAAGGTTAAGGCAGCATAAAACAGGGGGAAAACATAACAAAAACAGAACACAGTGAGCCCAGATTGCCTTTGTTAAGAATATTTAATGCTTAATTTTGTTTTATAACCCTGGCTCTCGAGCGATCCGCGCAACTTAGATTCCCTTGCTTTGCAGTTGTAGGAATCTGCCTTCAATTCCTGATGGGGCAGGGGGAGCTCTGTGTATGTATTTTGCACCTTCAGTCTTTGGCCTCGTTGGTTTTTGGTCTTCTAAGAGTCAGAGCAAGGACACCTCTCCTGTGCATGTGGCTGGAGAAGGCTGGTGGCTCACAGCCCCTCAGCACAGCTTCCTGCCAAAGAGCAGAGATCCCACAGCACTGAGGTGGGGCAAATATAATGGGGAATGTGTAGCCAAGCATTTGGGACATTTCCTGCTTTGGCACAGCCAGTTCTGCACCAGCTGGGGGTCCATATCTGACCCTCTGCACGGCTGGGGAGAGGGGGTGAGAAGCTGCTTCAAGGGTGAACTTCCCAAGCACGGCACCAGCTGTTCCTGGCAGGGTGTTGAAGCAGGGAGTGGGAACAACCTCATCCCTTACTCCTCAAGCCGTGGACCCCTTCCCTGCCTCCTCCACCATCACTGTTCAGTTTTGGAAGGCACCTGTGATTTCTCAGCTCTGTGACTCTCCCTCCTCCACATGAAAGAAGAGAATCAGTCCTGGGTGAGTGGCTTTGCCTCTGTTTGGGCCTCACCAGATGGTGATGTCACAATTGTTAAGTGATGGCCTCATAAGGCAATCAGGGTGGTTGGCTGGGGTTTGTGTCTGAGGCATGTAAAGAGGAATAAAAGTACAACAGAATCAGCAATGGATGATTTGGTGGGAGATTTCAGTGCAGCCAGTAAAGGCATCTCCTCATGTTAGACCTTGGTGCCATCAGCTGGGATGGAGTGCAGGGAAAATCAGTGACAGAACCATTTAATACACATGAAATAGCCCTTTTTGAAATTCTGGAGCTTTCTGCCGAATTTAATAAATCTTTTCAGCTGTTTTACAGAACGCCTTGACAACGTTTTCAAAGATGCAGGAAGGCCAATATTTCCAAACAGCTTTAAAGCCCTTGGCCCAAGATCCGGGCTGAGCACAGCTGTGTCTGACCCCACCGTGAGAACCAGAGGGGGCTGAATTCTCCATTTGTTAGTGCTGGGAAGGTCCTGCTTTGGCTCTTCTCCACTGTGAAAAGTCTCTCTTTGAAGCAATGAGGGCTGAAGTTACAGGTGTCCCGAGGCTGGGATCAGGGAGAGCAGCAGCTGCAGGGAGGAGTGGCCCCACCGCTGTGTCCCTGGTGTCACCTATGGACCCTCACTGGTGCTGTTATCCAGGACAATTTTAGCAGCTTGTGGGAACCACCATGTGAAAACATGTTATAATGTAATGCCTTTTAGTCAGGAGCAAAGGATTAGATCTGGATTCCTCTCCTCGTGCCACAAAAGATATTTTTAGTGCCCCTGAAGCCAGCTGGGGTTTCTGCAGAGGGGAGGACTGCCCTCTCCTATAAGGTTTTTCCAGCACTGCCCACATTAGTGCTGTGAATAAGTTCTTCTGCTTCATCAATAATGCACCACTGGGGCTTTTGGAACTTGTTCAAGCAAGTTCAGTTTTTTTAAAGGGAATTTAGGCACCATTTTTCTTTGGAATTAAGCTCCTGGACTCTTTACCTGCCTGACACCAAGCTACCAGCTCCCATGGGGTCTGTGTATGAAAGTCCCCCAGGTCACAGGAGAGTCTTAGCCCTACAATAAGTACAGGTGTGTGGGTCCAAGGCACACAGGCATCATCTTGGAGGATGTTGTAAAGGACTTGTGGGGTGAGATGTTGTGGGGATGGTGAACCCTCTGCTGTGCTCCCAGCCTTTCCATGGGGCTACAGGGACGCTTGTGATGGTGCTAAACTGAGCTCCTAAGGGATGAAGGCATCAAGGACTCAGACTGTGAGTCCTTCTTGACCAGATTCTGCTCTCATGGACATTGATTACAGCTAGTCTAGATTAAACTCTGATTTCTTTTGGATACCTGACCCCACAACAGGACAATCCTGTCCTATAGGGAACCAATACTAAAAAGACACTGCCCAATCCCAAACCACTTTTGAGCAATACCCTTGGAGCCAGGATGGTCTAGAAGGGTTTTATAGTTTAAATATGCCTGGGTGCCCAAAATAGGAGCGCAGGCATCCATCAGCTTAGCAGGTGACAAATCTCCTTGCTTTCAGAGGTGGATGTTGTCATCGCTTGGCTTCATGGCACCAGCACCTGGCTTGCGGGAATGGGTTTGTCTCTGCCTTTCCTCTCCTGGCTCTTTGGAAGGTTCCAGTGACTGATCTCACTCAGGTCTCATCCCCACCCTGCAAGTCCTACATTTCTCACCACCTGCAGCTTCCCATGCATGTTTACTCTCTCCTGCCTCGAGCTGGGGGCACTGTGCTCCTGCTGGCACAGACCTTGGATCCCACTTGTGCAGGTGGAAGTGAGTCTCAGCCTTGGGGCTGATCATGGCTCCAGGAAAGATCCAGACAGAGAGGATCTGCCATGATGTGCTGGGGCTTAGACCCCACCCTGTACCCCAAGCATGATATGGTGCTTTCTCCTTTCTTCCCTTCATAAAAGGTTAATTTATGGTTAATTTGGTTGTTTTGCAAATTTGTATCAAACACCTTCATTTTTACCCTGTGAAAACAGAATTGTAAAAAAGAAAAAAAAAGCAGCTGAATTTCAACAAGTTTGAATCAGAAAGCTTTCTCTTCTATTTTATTTGAAACATCTCTTTCAAAAATCCTCTGAAAAAATCTGCTTTTCAATCCAAACTTTTTGTTTGGTTTTGTTCTTTTTTTTCCTGGAATATCCTTCAATTTTCCTAGTATGACCAAGTGTATCTTTCCTGCCTCCCCTCTAAAAACAGTCTGTAAAGAAAATATAATCTAATTTTGGGCTGAGCAAAGCCATTGATTCATCTCAGCAGAAAAAGCTGCATGCTTCTCAGTTCTCCAAAGAAAATCTTTATTTTTTTTCTCTCTTTTTCTCTTTGTCCCACGGTTTCCCCCTTTGTTCCATGAGGTCGACTTGGGACAATTCCTCCCCTCCCCAGTTTTCAGTATTACAAAAGTGGACCAGAAAAAGCAGCCGTTCAGCTGCTCCAACCACAATCTAAATGGGAATGAGAAGATATTTCAGCTGTTTCTCTTGGTTTCCATTTTTTCCCAGTTTCTGGCTCAGCAGCTCCCAGAACCTATTACACTAATTGTTCTTTTCCAAAGTCCGACTGTCAACAAAAAGCAGGGAACCAGTCTAACAATTTCAACTGGAATTTCCACTGCTTTGGTTCATTCCTGGTTTTGATTTTCACAAACTTCTTTGCCCCCCGAGAAATTTGACATTTTGAGATATTTCCCAAACTTAAATTTGGTCCCATAAACTCTTCCTGTGACAAACATGCAATTCATTATCACGAGTGACACTTCACGGTGGGGCAGATACAAATGTCTCCCTCATTATACGACTTCCAATCTGCGATGAGAGAATTAAAGTGTTAGTGTGGAATTATATGGAATCAGGACGAGGTGGAGCCAATGGTGTGAGCTCCTCAGTGCAAACCCAGCTCCTCAGGTTTCCAGAGGAACTTTTCCTCCACATATATACTTAATTCCTGGCCAAAATGCCCCTTTTCCAGCCAAAATTCATCTTACAAATGCAATGCACATCGTCAAAGGGAATGCTTGGGCTTGGTTCAAGACAATTGTCAATATGTTTTTCCAGTGTTCCCCTAATGGGAAATGCCTCTTCCAGCAGCACTTTAACTGCTTGGTTGTGTCCAGGATGCTGAAACACGTGGCAGAAACAATAAACTGGTACCATGACGTCTTTATATTATGTGTACTGAATTGTTTGAGTTATTGAGTAAAGTCAGATCAGTGTTTATCTACATTTTGCATCACCCGCTGGCACACTCAGCTTGCAGGGAATAGAATAAATCAGGTGCTTAAAATTAGCCACTTGCTTAAGGGCTCTGTTAAAATACAACCTAAATGTTACTGCAGATTTAGGAGGCACTTGAATTTTCCCTAGCAGAGAGATGTGGGAGTGGGATATGGGAACCTCTGCTTGGATAACCCCAGTGAGACCAAACCTGAGCGAAGCCCGGCTTAATTATTTTGTTCTCATTTCCCTCCAAATTTCTCTTTTCCTCTCTTTTGTCTCCTCCAGCCTAGAGCCTCCGAAAAAATGGAACAAATAAGAATCCAGGGTAATTGTTTGCAGTGCTGGGGAACTTTTCTGTGACGTGTCCCAGAGCTTCTGCCGCGAGCCAGGCGCTGGCAGCTGGTTTCACTTTGGAGCCATGTACGAGCTCGCAGCTCAGGCAGTTGTTATACATTTACAAACCTCTGTCACTCTGGGGCTCTGCCTCTGCACCCGCCTCACTTTGCTCCCAGTTTGTTGAGTTCTGCTTTGGTTTTCTTCTTTTTTTTTTTTTAACTCCCGTTCTTTTTTTTTTTTTTTCATTCTTTTCTCTTTTTGTTGTTTGCAGAACGAATAAACATGTTTTCACACGCAGGAATAAAGCCCTGGACACTCGTGGCTGCTGCTCTCCCTGTGCTACCACCCCTTCATGTGTATAAATTTAGCAGGGGGTCCAGGAGCTAAAATAGGAAGCACATGGTTTTGTGACTTTACAATCGAAATAAAGAAATCTAATATGACAGAAGAAGCATGTTGTTTATGGAACTACAGATTTCAGTGAAGGCCATCCCTACCAAATCATAATTAAAATTACCATAATGACCCCTGAGTTTCGTTTGTTGGGCTGGGAGGAAGGAAAATATGGATATTTTCAGTGGGTTGCGCTGAAACAATTTATTGAGAGCCACAGCTGGTTTTAATGTGCTGATGAGCTGGGAAAACAGTCAAAATTGTACTCCAGTCAAGTGACTGTGTAATATCTGAGGGCAGAACCAGACCAAAATCTCTGTCATTTTATTTAATCTAATGAATAGCATTTTGTAACTGCAAAACATAATTGCTCTGCACATATGTTACATGCACACTTCACTAACAACACCCACAGTGCCACCACTGGAACGAATGAGAACACTTTGAGCCTGATTTATTTAACTCTTCTAAATTTTTTAAGACTTCTTTGGAATAAACCAAATAGTTGGTATGGAGATCTTCAGCAGCATTTATGGAGGCTATAGGAAGGAAACTCGTGTTCCTTGAAATCAAAATAATGGAATTTTTCTCAAGAAAAGCATTTTTACAAAATTATTTCTACCTTTTTAAGTTGATTTAGGTTTTACACTGGAGTTGCCTTTGAAGTCAGAGACACAAAACTAATCAACTTTAAAAGTAGCACATAAAATTAATGATTGCTGGAGTTGGCAGGCTGACTGGAAAACCAGGACTCTTCTGGCTTTTTCATTTGGAAAAAGCTTCAAAGCTATTGCCTGTATTTGACATTAGAACTAAGAGCTGAAGAGTGAGGGAGAAAAAAGGAAAATGCCTCCCAAATATCAGGTGCAAAGCAAATTTCATGGGACAGGAAACCCCACGCTGTGTTTGCCGCCTCAGATTTGGAGAAATCTCTTAAAGCAAATCTTTTTGCAAACCTCTGAGTCCCAGATTTTGTTGATTGTTCATTTGTTGGGGTTTTGTTTGGGTTTGTTTTGTGGTTGTTGATGTTGTTGTTTTTCTTCTGCATTTATATGTGAAAGCAAACAAGGGAATGGTTTGGGGGGAGTAGTAGAAGAAGCCACATAATAATTCATAATAAATCCATAGCTGTGCCTTCCCCAGAAGAACCACACGTCTGCAGGAATGACCAGCTTGTGTTATGAAGACACTGTTTGATTTGGCTAAACTTGCTTAAAAATCTGAAATCTGCTCCTTCCCCGAAGAGGCTCAGACTTGCTCACCCACCTTATGACCAAAACCAGCAGCTCAAGCATTTCATTGCACTTTTTGTTTTCCCTGTAAAACAAAGCAAATTTTTCTGGGAGAGGGGAGCAAAGGACAAAAAGAATTACCTGCTTTATACCTTCATTAGTGGAAAATTAAGTTCTCCCCCTGCTCTGAGGAGGCAGCTGGGTGTGGGGTTGGTGATGGAAGACAGCTGCAAACAAATGTGTTGAGTGAATTAATGTACTGTGTGATGGTGGAAAAAGAGCTCAGCTCTGCAGGACAGATTTGGTTATCACGGGTTGAGCAAGGCTGAGAGAGGGGCAGCAGAGGCTGTCTGCAAGTTCAGCTGCAAACTGTGCACTAGTGATTGAAAAATAAGGAAAAGATGTCACGAGAGAGAGGAAAAACGGAAGAGAATATGCGTTTGGAGCAGAAAAACTGGCAAAATATGAGTTGCTATAAGTTGGATTCTTGTTTTCTCGAGTGGATTTGGCTTCAAAAGCAATTAGCTTCTTGTCACATGCTGGGGCAGCCGTGCCAAACAGTTCAACAACACATTATTTTTGTCATTGCACAAAAGGTGATATTGAGCCCAGAATAACTGTTTCCATTTATGACTTTGGCTTTTGGCCTAAGCTCAAAGGAAGTGAAAAAAAAAAAAAAAAGAAAAGAGTGATATCCTTTTCTGAAGGTCTTGGGGCACTTGAGTCTCAGATGTTGGTGTACAAGAAAGTTTACCAGGGTCCCAGTGTCAATAGAAAAGCCAGATCCCCGAGAGCTTTATTTGGGTGGTTTGGCTGTTCACTGGGGAGAAAGCCCAGCGCAGAAGCCGCGTGGGATCAGGAACTGAGGCCCCAGTGGTTCCTTAGTCCTACACCTACCAAAGCTATTTCTAAGATGTCAGCAACTTCAGGAGGAAGAGGAAGGCTGAGTAGCCAAGATCTGTGCATGCTCCCAACCCACCAGCTCTGAGCATTATTCCAGCCCCCACTGAGGCACAGCCTCAGAAGTGTTCCTTAAACACTCCAGGAAAATACTTTGGTCCCTTAATGTGCTTGCACAACACACTGAGAAGGGCGACAGAGTTCTTGCCTGCTAAAAGAAATTAGTGTTTAACCTGAATATTGATTAAGCCAACAAATCATGCTGACCAGGCTGCAATAACCAGAGGTACCCACAGGGATAAATGCCAGGTAAAAGAGGGTTTTTGCTTGTAGGGGAAGGGAGAGCACACTCAGGCTGGAGGTATATGTGGAAATGGATTTAATAAACACCTACTGAGTCTCCCTCCTACTTCCCTGCCTGTAAATATCCACTGTGGTATTTTAATCATGATGTTTTTAATAATACAAGAAAATCTTATTAATAATTCCATTTTGGAATGTTTCTGCTTAGTCAACTCCAGGGCAACAGTTAAACTTGACACAACAGTGTTTGCTTTAAAATTGTGTGGGCCATGCCAGTCCATGGGGGTGATTCATTTGCTGGCTAATTAACAAATGCCTAATGTAAATTTAACATTCACTTTGACTTACATTCCTGCAACCCAAACTTCTTTTTTGATTGGGGTACCTGTAAGTGGAAGCCAAATATTTTCCTTGGTGGAGCCAAGGGGATGGCATATGCTACTCGTTTAGATTTCCATTTCCTTTGCATCTTTTCAGGGGCTGAAATTCAGGCGTTAACATTTCCGAACACAAGGTCATTTTTGTATGAAAATTTGCAAATAAACCCCCCAAGATTTTGTAGTACTACTAGAAACCGAGTTCTTTCATTGGCAAAAAAGAATGTGCCCTGTGAAGTTCCGCCTGTTCCTTCTTCCCAAATTCCTGGTAAATATGTAATTACCCAATTTGGCTTTAAGAGGATTTTGTGCCTTTGCTGTGCTGAGCATCCCTGGGAGCTGGAGAACCAAGCCAAGCCATTGCTCAATGAAGAGGAGCTTTGGCTCCTGGTCACCTCTCAGCTTCAATAATGTCCCCATTCTCCCAGATGGTGCCTTTTTTGTTTCCAGGCATTAATGTTTCTGGAATATGGTAACACTGACCGTGACATAAACAGGATCATAGCTTTCCCAAAGGCCCATGTAAGAAGATAAACAACTTAATCCTGGAAAGAGACAGCAGGCTTCTGCAGCCAACCAGGAATATGCTCCCCAAAGGCTGGGAAATGCTGGGTAAACGACTGCAAAAGAAAAACAAAAAATGAGACGTTGGGGGGGTTTGAAGGTGTGAGGCTGAGGTTTGGAGCATGAAATAGTCTGGACTTGGATGATTCCCATCACTGGGTTCTGCACCATGAGCCCTGTCTGCTGCTCAGGGAGCAGCTTCTGGATATTTGCCTCTGCTCCTGGAAGGTTCCCTGTGAGGGCAGGACAGCACAGCTCTGCAGGAAGGGGACATGTCCATGTTCACCTGCGTTCCATGGTGCAGGTTTGAACGCTCTCAGGAGATGTCCAGAGGTGTCAAACTCAGCCTCATGCAGAGCCAGTGTGAGGCTGGATGTAGGAAACAGGCATCTCTCCAAGAGTCTTCCAACCTCTTCCTCAATACCTCCCCCTTTTCATCAGGTTGGGCTCCCAGGGCTGAAGGAGAAGGGTTTCTGGCCTGGACACCCACCCCATATGTTGCAGCAAGAACTTCTTCAGCTTAAATGCTGGGAAAACCCATGGTAAGCATCCATAATTTAATTTTAATTTTTTTTTTCCTCTTTTTTTCTTTTTTAAGGGAAGGATTGCAATTTTAAGGAACATCTTGACGTTAATGTCGTACTCCAACTGGCGAGCTTTTCCTGTTTCCCTTGGGGGGAAATACTTTCTTAATGGAGCTGGATTTTGGGAAGCCTGTCCCAGGAAGTGTGAGACAAGGAGCTCAGACCTCTCAGTGACATTTCTATCACTTCTGCTGTTTCACATCACAAGATTGGAAAGGTGACAGACACCCTTTTTCTAAGTTTCCAGCTCATCAAGGCAGAGCAAAAGCTGCTGAATCCTGTCAGGGGCTGCTGTGAAGGGCAATTAAGTCACGTTCCTGAAGAGCAAGGGAATCACCTGATGAAAGCCATATGCTGATGCTGGGCTCATCTAACACAGGTTTGATTTCAGGGTTGTTTGGAAATGACCCAATGGAGAGAGGGAAGGCTTGTGAGGACTCCTGAGAAATGCCTGCAGAGGATCAACCATCATCCTTTTTCACCAGGAGAGAGATCCAGACGTATCTGAGGGGATTTAGTTTAGAAATGGCTCTGCAATGTCTCGATAACATCATTCCGATGTGATTTCCAGCACCTCCTGGCTACAGCTCTGTCTCACTGAGGTGCAGAGATCTACGAAAATGTCAGGGGGGCTACCAAATTTTGAAATCTCTCAGTGATGTTAATGCACTTTTCACTTAGTTCTGTTGGAGGTTTGGGCCAGGTCTGTGAGTTGAGCTTGGAAAATCGAGGTTTTGCTCTGAATTTTGCAGCTCAGTCCTGTTACTGAGACACCCGAGAAGAAGGGCACAAAATATTCACAGGGGCTTTCTGTGGTGAGGGAGGGGTGCAGAGCCATGAAACACCACCTTGTTTTGTCAGCCAGCAAGGGAGCTGTGCTCTACCTGTGTGTGTTTATGTTTGGGCTGGATGTATACATAAAATATCTTTGCCCCTGCTGCACGTTCTTCCGCCTTGGTGAGGCTGGAGCTGAGGAAACGAGAGCAGAAATTTCTTTTTGCAGCTTCCAAAAAACCAGAGTGCCTTTTTCAGATGAAAAATTCATGCCATCATTCGTGCTGGCTGGTGTCTCCTAGACTCCTGTGCTCCCTCATGGCACAGGGAAACCTATATAAAGAAATTTGGCTGGCTCTTGAAAAGCATAAATGAGAGGAACTGGCTGCGGGGAGAGGTTTCTGAGGGCTCGAGGAGGAGTTCAAACGCTTCGTTCTTCAGCTGCTGGAGATAAAAGTCCTGGTACATTCAATTTCCACTTTCTGCTGCTGCCAATAAGCAGGGGGGCTTCTTCCTCAGCCTCTTACCACCGCAGAAATAACAGAGATAAAGCTAGCAAAATAAATAAACGCTTTGTGGCTGGAATAGATAATATTTTCACCAGCTGAATATTAAAATATCAAAGTTCAAGGAAAGGATATATAATTATGGGCCTTTGAAGTTCAATAAAGGTCTGTTTCATCAACATGGTAGTTGGCATTTCAAATGCAAAGATAGAATGATAATATTGCACTGGCATTTCTGACCCACTGAGAATAAGTCAGGAGGAGAAGGAAGCCCTTTAAGACAGAAGCCATTTAGAGTGTGGCTGATTAATTACCCTACCCCAAAATGATCTGTCCCTGACAGGAGATTGTTGCTTAGCTTCATTTTTCTCCCTTTTACTCCTGCCATATTTTGAGTTAAGAAGGATTGTTTGGCCCAGTAGGAGCAGGTGATGCGAAACACTGAAATGAAGGGGCTCTTCTGCACCAGTTATGTTCCAGTAATAAATATCCATGGTTGAAACAGAAGATCTAAATCCTCCAGTCCAATAAACTGTGGCTGAACTTCGTTTGTTTGTTGCCAATTTCTAAACCAGGGCTAAAAATCTCAGCAACATTTCTGTGTGCTGTGAATTTTTGACTCCACCCCATGGCAGGTAAAGAAAAATCAGCGTTGAGACAGGACATACAGTTCTGAAACAAATTTTGTTGAGGAACATCACCTTCTTCTCCCCAGGCCCAGTCTAGAGGCACTGCCTGCTGCCTCCAGGCTTGTGGGAGCTGCAGCAGTGACGGATAATAAGCTGTTTTCCCACCTTATTTCCCAGGATGCAGGACAGCACCTGGCCCATTGTTGGAGATGAGCCCTGGCTCACGCAAAGGCTGGAGGGGAAGTTTTTGGGCTCCCAAAGGCACCACGTCAGCTTGGGTAAGGAGAGTTTTTGAAGGAATGTTGTAAGATACGTAATCAAAATATGCTTTTTTATTTTTTTTTTATTTTTAGTTTTTGTAACAGTTAAAGGAAGATGTTTCACTGCAATCACAATGAACTAAAAAACCCCTTTTCTGAGGATAAACTAGGCTGGAAGAAAAGCTGTTAAAACCAACTGAAGGTTTATGAGTGCCCACAGTGTTTATACCATGCGGTTCTTGTACTCAGAAAGAGTTTACTACATTTAGGTTGTTTTATTTTTTAATAGACTGTCGTCACATTTGGGTACATTTTCCATTTCAAATTAACATCCAGGCCAGTTTTGTGGTTGGGAAAGACAAGCAAGAGCCCTCAGCTACATGTCAGCGGAAGAGGAGCTTTTATTTGAGGGTAGGGATGTCGAATGACCCCACAGCTTCCTGTTAGTGTTTTAATAGCAGGACTTTCCCACCTGGTCTTGGCTAGAAAGTCAAGCTTGTATGGCCGTGTGGAGACTCAGTAAAAGTGTGAGCAGAGTGTCCATATCCGATTTCCTAGGTAAAGTGTGTTACATTTTGTTTTTGGTTCAAAGTGGGAATCAGCCTGTGGGGAAGAAATGGCCTTTCTCAGCATACCTTACATTCATGGGAGGTCTTGAACATGATGTTTCAAACTTCCCAGAGGAGTAGAAAAGAAAGGAAAGCTTCTGAACGAGGCAGTTTCTTTTGCTTTTCAGCGTGCACGCTCGGCAGTGTTCAGGAGACCTAAGGGTTATGTGCAGATTGGAAAATGCCAATAAATTTTTGCCCTGACTCCAGGGAAAGTTTCCATCAATGACTTCCAGGCTGGCATTCCCATCTCTTCAGGGCTGGGAGGCTCCATTACTCTCCATGCAAAAGGGCTCTGGTGCTTCTCGGCTTTTCTTCGAGCACCTCGGTATAAAATGTGTCTGACTCTGGAATAATTTATTGCATCTAAAAAGCCAGGTTGGATGGAACTTTGAGCGACTTGATCTAGTGGAAGGTGTCTCTGCCCATGGCAGGGGAGTGGAATGAGATGATTTTTAAGGTCCTTTCCAACCCAAACCATTCTATGACCCTTGCTGTCATAATTCAATGATGGTTTGAAGGTCATGGATATCTTGTTGTAAGTCAGAGTGCACTTCCTGGGGTTTAGTCTATCCATCAAGGATGCAACATACAGGGGGGATGCAGGTCCCCTGGGAAAGCCTCTTGATCCCCACACCCTGAGCTCCTTAGCCCTGACTGTGCTCTGGGGGCTTTCAGAGAGGACAAAGAATTCATTCAGGAAGTGCCTCGAACCAAAACCCAAATTATTGTAATGAAATCTAAATGAAACCATAATACAAGAGAAATAGCAAACAGGGATTTCCTCTCTTTTATGGTAGAACTGGCAATTTAAATTTAAAAAGTCAATATCAGTGAGTGATACACAGTTCAAAGGAGAGTCAGAGTGTCCTGCTTCTGCCAGAGAGGCATTCAGCTGCAGATTCAACCCTGTAGGCTTTTCTCTGCATGTAGACCTTTTTTTTTTATCTGTCAGCTGCTTCTACTAAACCACTTTAAATTAAGTCTTGGTCAATGTCAGAGTTGAGATCTGTTTTATAGGGATGTATTTGTGGAAAAGCATCCAAATACCTGCCTCAGAACTTGTCAGCTATAACTATATTCTCAGCAGACGTTGAAAGCCATAAACCTCATGCTGAGGGCTTTGAATATTACTTAAGAGCTTAAGCCATGTTCTTGGAATGAGTTTATGAGAAAAACCCGGAGGGACTCAGCAGCAGGCAGGGGAAACTGCAGCTCTCCTTCCTTTTCTCTGGGTGGGGGGAAGGAATCCCAACAGATAGAAATGGCAAAGCCTTTTCCAAACAAGGCAGAACTTAACTTGCAGGAAAACTCCAGAAAATACCGAAAGCCAAATGCTGTACTACGTTAAGGTGCACATGATGGAGGGAGAGGTGGGATGCGTTGGTCAGACTGAAAGGGGAAGCATTTTCTGCATGTTAAAAGAGCTTATTATAATGAAACTAATTGCTTGGCCCTCAAATTATCTGATTTAGCTGGTTGTCCTTCTTCAGCTGGCTCTGATCCCTTTCTGACACCACAGACAAGAGCAAGCAAGCAGCTCTGATTTAGAAATGTCAACGTGGTTTAGGTTAGGGAGTGTTTGTAATAATTATGAATTGCCTTCATGGTTTGTTTGCTTTCCATAGCAATTGAGAGAAGACAGCAGCTGACAGCTGTGGAAATTTCTGGTGTTGTTCCCCTCATATAGGACAACATGGATCTAATTAGCATGTGCCAGCAGCACTGTATTATTAAATTAATAATAATTAGAAAGCTATTTTCACCTGTGCTAATGTAACACTATTTGTCCTAAAGCGTGTTAAAGCATTAAGCCTTTCAAGTCTCTAATGACACCAGCTTTACAAATGGGCAAACTGTGATGAGAGGCAGAGGCTTTCCCAGATGCACAACAAATACTGAGGATCACTGTATTAAATAACTTTCTTTTTTTTTTTTTTTTAAGGACTGTGGAGGGAATCAGCGTTATTGAAAATAAAGCAGAGACTGTCTGGGCTATGAACAGATTCTGCTAGTGCTGTGCAAGACAAGCACAGGGATTTTTAACAGATCAGCCAAGAGATTTGCTCTCAAAAAATCCCCTACAGACCTACTAGGATTCCTTTTGCCCCCTAAGCAACAGTGGAATGGAGATGATTATTGAATTGCTATTCTGTGTTAGGCTTAGCTGGAGTGATTATGGTTGATATTCTTAGAGGAAGTAGATAGACCATAAGGAAACACATTGGAGTCTAAACTATACTGCATCCACACAAAATATTTGCTGTGGTTGAGTTTGTACCTGTTGAAACGTGATCCTTTAACTTAATTTCTGTTTATTTTTGGCATTGTTAATGGCAGGAGACAGCAACATCCTTCTTTGAAGGTTGTGTGCCATTCCTGGAAACACAGAAGAAATAAATTTTTACCAGGGCGACACCGTTTATTATCATTATTCCCAGATATTTGTTTTTATTATAGTGGGGTAGATAAGGCCAACTGGGGTCAAATTGTCTGTGTGAGGCATCTTATTGGGAAAGATGGTCAGGACCTCAGGAACAATTGCAGTTCAATGGATGCCTGGGTTCAGCAAAGTGTTTGAGCATGGATTTAATTGTAACCACATGCATGAACTCCTTTGATGCTGCATCATATCGGAAGCTGTGATACAAGACAACAATTAGGCATATCCAGCAATACTGTGGTCCATGGATAGACAGGGGAGCAAGGAGCTGGGAGGACATTACACAGGCCAAAGAGATGAAAGATTATGCCCTTTTTCCTTGTTGCTTTGTCTGTGAGGAGACAGGAGGCTGGTCAATGAGAAGTAGAACACTTAATCCCACCAGAGCCACTCTATCCCACAGTGGTCAAAGGAAGCTGACATGCAGGTGCGCATGGCAGCGGGGTCAGGACTGCAGACTGAGAGCACCCTGGCCATGTGTGAGTGCTGCTGGAGCTGGTGGTGCCATTCTTAACCCCCAAAGCAGAAGTGATGATCAAATGTCTCCCTCTGAAGTAATTCGCCAGCAGAGGTGCAGTTGCTCCACAGGTCAGCATCTCTGGCCAGCTTTAACTGTGTGAGTTTGTGGCCATGTCAGCAAATTGCTGGTGCTCCCTTGCTCACCAGCTTTGGCTGTATTCTGTTAAAAGGGACAACTTGTACACAGGAACCTCCTCCATCCCCTTCTGAGATGGCGAGTGGCAGAGTGGCCATCTGGCATTTCCGTGCATCAGACAGAACTGGGACAGATTGTTAACATCTTCCCCGCGTGGAGCTGAGTTTTGCAACTGTCTGCATTTGCCTGTGATGTCAGGTTCTGCTGGGAGAAAGTTGTTCTGATCTTGTGTGTTTTGTAACAGATATTGCTGTGCTGGTGAATCTCTGCTGAGGGACTGCCCGCTCGCGTGTGAGGTGGAATTGCTGTCACTGCGCTCAGCACATCCAGTTTTACCTGATCAGTGCTGAGGGCTGGCTGAAGCCTCTGACAGCATCTGCCCATCGTTACTGAATCATTTTGAATCAGTTTTTTCCTTTCCTGCCTTTCTCGTGGTAGGAAGGCGGGAGGAAGTGGTGATTTTTGCAGAAGTTATTTGTCCTTTGTGAACCCTCTTTGAATGAACTGATGTGCTTCGCTCCATGCGCAATGAAACATCAGCACGGTGCCATCAAAGGGACGAGTTCTGCCCTCAAATGAGTGAGTGGGCAAGAAACTATGAGCTCTGCACATGTGTCTGATGTCCTTATGTGTCTCATCTGCTCAGCATCGAACTCAGAGGCTTAAATCTACAGGCTCAGTGCTGAGAATCTGTCCTGCAGTATTTATGGCTGTTGTTTGACTTTAATCTCAGCCGTTCATTTGCTTCCTGGTTCTCGTATAATTAGAACATATTAAACAGGAGCCAACCACAAGAAATATAAAAGGTTAACGCAGTTAGGAAATGTCAGTGGAATGAATACAGCTCACTAATTCACGGATTCTTTCTATAAATATTTCCACCAGCCAAAATATTGACTTTAACCTTTTCCATCTCCTGCATGTAAAGCTTTGTATTCCCTTGTCGCAGCAACAAATACCTCGGAGCGTGGGGATGGTGCTCGGCATAGGGCAGGCAGTCACAGTCTGCAGTGATGGTATTAATTAAGTGGCAGAGTCAGATTTCACCATGGTGAGGCACACCCAGAGATGGAGAACCAGGATGTAATGAAAATGAGCAACATGTTATAGCGGGGATCGCATAAAATTGTTTGGGATGACAGTTTGCAGCTGGTCCAGCAAATATCTAACCCCAAAAGGTTTTGCTGTGAGTAGCACAAGTGTTTGGATGTTTGGATTGAGAGATGTGGTGGGTCAGTGTCCTCTGCTGCTGGAGAAGTCCATATCTTGGATCTTTTTTAATGAATTGGTCAAAACCTATCTTAAAAGCTGTTTGTGTTCTCTTAACTCCAATTCCCAGAGTGGAAGGTGGTTCCATCACCTCCTGAGTCTAATGATGCAAAATTGGTTCTGGTGTCCCAGGATTCCTGAGCACCCTGAGCTGGTTTGCACGTGTCATGGAGGGGCTGACAGGCAAGGTTTGCTACTGACCTCCCATGGTCTGAGCTTCATTCAAGAAATCAGCAGCTCCTACCTGTGGCTGTTTCATGCTAAAATTTGACCCCTGCCCAGACTTCCTCAGGATGCTAAATGAAAGGGGATCCACTACTGTTTTCCTTGAATCCCTACCAAACTCCTGCCTGTTTGAGAGTTAGAGATAAATCTTTCTGTGGGTCTGTAGTACTAAACCCAACAGCTGCTCTCAGGGTTAGCTGTCCCCTGGGCTTTCCATGTGTGCGTGGGGCACAGCTGCCTGTGGAAAACATGTTATTCCCTTAATCTGCTTCCCTATGTGCTACCTGTGGTTTCAGCTGATAAGTGTTCTGGGTGTTTTCCTCCAGACCATCTCATAAAAGCAGCATGTGCTGTTAGAAAGCAGTGGGCTGCATCTTGGAAATTAAATCAGTCCTTCAAACAGCTAAGGACTGGAATGCAATTTTCCCCATGCAGTATTCCTGAACAGATTTTTGTATCTCACAGCCTGCTGGGGTGCCTGCACATCCTGGGAGCAGGTACTGGGGGTGTTTGTGTCACAAGATACAAACAATAAATCCCAGACTGGTTTGGGTTGAAAGGAACCTTAAAGCTCATCCAGTTCCACCCCCTGCCATGGGCAGGGAAACCTTCCACTATCACAGGGTGCTCAGACCTCCACCCAACCTGGTCCTGAACACTTCCAAGGACAGGGCAGCCACAGTTTCTCTGGGCAACCTCTGCCAGGGCCTCACCACCCCCACAAGGCAGATTTTTCCCCCAGTATCCCATTTAACCCTGGCCTGTGTCAGTGAGAAGCCATTCACCCTTGTCCTGTCATTCCATGCCCTTGTCCCAGGTTCCTCTCCAGCTCTCTTGGAGCCCTTTACGCACTGGAAGGGACTCTAAGGTCTCCCTGGAGCCTTCTCTTCTCCAGGCTGTATAAATCTGGGCCCAATATACGTGTGGGTGTACACAGACCTCCTGTATCTTTAATACCAACTCACAGCACTGGTGTAATACCAGGCTCATGACGGAAATCAAGATTTGCCTCGAACTGAATGTATCTTTTGTAAAAGGAACCACAGTGAAGCAACCCAATGAGACACACAGTTGTTTTTTTATAAGGTTTTATACTGCTTTCATCCTCCTGGGATGTGTGTGCTTCCCATTAGTGAATTCCCCACCAACCTTGTCATCTGTCACAAGTGATTTTCTCTTTCTCATCTTATCTCTCCCAGAGGAGAACTGGTTCTGAACAGAATTCAGTTAAGTTTGGGGGGTAGGGAGCAGGGAGGGTTGGTGGGGTTTTTGTTTTCTATATTTCTGTGCAAGTGCCCCCTGCTCAGTGCTTGTGCTGGGAAAACAAGGCTAAAGATGCATTCCTTTCTCTGCCTTTGGGGGCAGGTGACACGTGTGGTGGGTTGCATCAGCACCTGGGGCTTTTTGCACGTGAAAAAAGCATTCCAAGATCTTGCCAGGACCTTTTAAATCTTCTGGTCTTGCTGCTCTTTACCAGTTTAGTGGGTTAGATGTGATCAAGTCACTGGAGTGGAAATGCATTGTTACCCTGCCCCATACCTTGAGGCATGGCTGGAAAGGGTTGGTGCTGAATATTTCCAGACTCAAACCATCTGAAAAACAGCAGCAATTTTGAGCAGAGATTTTGAGGTTGAGGTGGTTCTGTTGTGTTGTAATCCTCTCTCCAGTACTGGTTGGCAGCACTCTGGCTGAAACCTCCACCTGTCATCTTGTGGGTGCCAGTGATGCAACTTCAGTCCAGCCCTCTGAATTATATGGAAAATGTTATTTCTTTTCCCTTAAAAAGAGCCAATTCACGCCTGGGCATGAGGGTAGGTGCATGGAAAGTCACCTGGGAGTAAAACCTGCATCTGCCTGGGGTTTCACCACCACATCTATCCACTGTCACATTAATTAAGAATTATTTCCCCCTCCCCCCCCCCCCCCCCCCCCCCCAAATCTTCCTGTGAAGTCGGCTCCACTGAAAACCACAAGGGCTGAGTCACTGCGCAGACCCTTGTAGCACATAACCACCTGGGGGATTATTTCCTCGGTGGAATAGCTGGAAAATCAAGTATGTCTGGCCACTGGAAAGGAGAAGGAATTCCTCCCTGTATCCAAAACCACGGGGAGGTGAGCCATGGCTGGTGGCCAGCTGCAGGGATGAGCCAGGAAGGCCAGGTGTTCTGCTTCGTTGAACACCTCTGGTGTTGGGCAAGGCACCACTCAAGACTTTGTCATCATCTGCTCCTTCGAAGAGGTTTTCTCCTGAGACAGCCTGGGTTTTGGCTTGGCGCTAAATCATGTCAGAAAGGTGTTTCTCATTGTGCCAATTATCATCAAGGAGCAGGGATTAGCTTCCTTTCTTGTGTTGCATGGGGATAATTTGGCGTTGGCATGACTTCTGAGTCGTTCTGATTGAAATGATTTAAAAGCTGAGGCCATGGCAGGGCTCCTTACAAATATCCCCTTCAGCAGCACTTGCTGTTCTGTATTTTCAAGGCATCCCAGAGTGTTTTGACTTTTCTCAGGCAAAAAAAAAAAGAAAAAAGAAAAAAAAAGAAAAAAAGGAGAAGAGGCCCCAGCTAAGCTTGGAAATGCTCATGCTTCTTGCTTGAGAGCAGGTTATTTACTGTTGTTCTTGGCGTGGGAGCAGTTCCAAGGCCATGAGCCTGGGTTTGGCTTGTTCTCATGGCTGCTTGGCAGCACAGAGGTTCCTGCTACACCAGAGGGGACAGAACCCCCCATCCCCACATCAGCTCGGACGCGTGTTGGAGAGATGATTTAATCATCTCTGATAACTGGTGAACCAACCAGATAGATGTTCCCGATATTCAAGGAGTGAAATCATCCTCCATGTGCTCAGAAAGTCTTGTTTGTCTACTGAAGTCAAGGCTAAAGATGCAAAACTGCATGTCAGCCTTATTTCTAGCTGGGCTGCCAGCATGGGGATGGTTGCTTTGATCAGTGAAGTAGGGAACAACTCCTTATAGAGAGATTTCAGACTCTATGTGGGTGGGAAATCTGGGAAATCTCCTGGTGGAAGAATGCTAGTCTTGGTATCTTTCATAATAATACGAAATAACTTAAATATGAAAACTTCTACTTTTGCTACAAATGGCATAATATTTCCTTAAATTATGATCCTCTGGATCTGTTTTTCTGTACAGGCCTTTTCATCTTCAGATGTCTTTCCAAATTTTATCTGACTGAACTGCCTTAGAAACACAATAAAATTGAGGGCAAAATACTGCCTTTCTTTGTTTCCTCCTAGGTAACTTCAGTCTTTCATCCTCATTTTGGATGAATGACTCTAGTTCTTCATAAAATTTCTTTTAGCATCCTGGTAAGAATTCCCTCTGGAATAGTTTATCATGATCTGTAACACGAATATGAGGATAAGACTGACTGCCTTTCAAATTTTAACCTCAAAATTTTCATCTGTCTTGGAGCCTTCCTTTGGCAGTTGTCATCAAAGACCCCGTTAGTGCCTCTGTCAAGCTGCAGGCAGGGGTTCTGTTACAACAGGAGTGGTCTGGGAGCCAGTGTTAATCCTTCAGCTTCCCTTTAGAGCGGGATCTGAATGTGTGCTGGTGTTGTGGAGTGAAACCTGTGCAACAGATTATGGACCCTGGTCTACTCTCCACCACCCCATTGTTGGTTCCCAAGGAATGCAGAGGTTTTGCTCGCCTCCGAGACCAGACAGCTTTTAAAAATGCTGTTGGGACTCGGTTTCCTCATTTATCAGGGCAAAAAGGCAGCAAGAGGGGCTGCAGGTCCCTTCTCCCCTTGGCTTTACCTGGAGGAACACAGGTAAGGTACAGTAGCTGTAGCACATTGGGAATGTGTCTGTGCTGGCCCAAGTGGAAGCCACAGGGCTTGATGCAGAAATTATCAGCTGAGACTGTTTGGTTTGCGTTTCATAGGGAGCTGGATGGGACTGCAACATTCTCTTCTGGTTCTAAAAGTCTGTCAGAGGTAAAAATGTACAATTTAGGCCAGCCACCTCTGGTGTTCCTGGGCAGCTATGGTGGCTGCATGGAAGCCTGATGGATGAAAGAGATGCACTGGAGGTGCTGTGCCTGAAGCATTGTGCATAAGCCCTGACTTATTTCTTCTGCAGCAAATGAACTTGCAAAATATTTATTTGGCTGAGATTTCCATGGGAACAAGACAACTGTTTTGTACTGGGAGGCATTTTTGCCTCTGGGAGTCCTTGAAAACTGGCAAAACGTGTGATACATAAATGTTCCAGTGCTGCAAGTCATGAGGAAAGGTACTGTGGACCAGCACCTGGGGCTGGAATGTGAAGTGATTTAATTCAACAATTACATTTGCAGAGATTTGAGTTGCCCAGGGTCTTGTACCTGTTGCATCTGCTGTCATTGAAACAAAACTCTCATACTGCTGCTGGATCAGTTGGAAGGCAGAAGTCTGGAGCCATTGCAAACAGGGCTCTCAGCATGTTTCAGAAGATGCAGGATATGCAGTCCTGTGCCAACACTGGGTGAATGTGGATCCTCTGGCACTGAAGAAGGGAGTGTGGACTGACATGGAGGAACTGCACCCAGGAGTGAGTGTGGTGTTGTGTGTGAGGTGTGTGTGGTTGTGCAAATGCAGGCCCACAGAAGGGATGTTTCTGCACCTCTGCACAGCCCAGATGTGCATGGGAAATGTGCACATGTGAACTGTGTGGGTGTTATTTGTGTAGCATCACAGCTGAGTGAGCAAACTTGTAACCCAACCTCGTCACTGGCTGGGGCCAAGCTATGAGAAAATGGTTAAAGCCATGGAGAAAGAGGATACACAGCCCGACTTAGAGGTAAAGTTTTTCCGTCTGACTCCAACTGGAGTTTGAACCATGTCCTAAGCTAATAACATTTACACCCATCAGAGGGAGGAGGCCTCGGCCCTGTAATGAGTCTGCAGTTTGTTCTGTGATACCTTTTTACTTTCTGCCATCTGAGCTGCTCATGCTCTGGACAACCTTGGATGGGTATTTATAGAGCGAGAATGTGTGAAGCCTTCACCCTTCAAACATGTGCTCAGCCTGAGGAGCTGTAATGATTCATGTCCTCGTCTAATGACCATTGATTATATGTGAAAAACTTGGATAAATCTTCTGAGAGGCTTAAAACACGATGTATATCTGGATTCCAAAACCCATATGGGTTGTGACTCATTTCTTCAGATGCTGTTCATAAAAACCAATTATATGGTCACTTTGGCTACCAGAAGGGATCTTTTCCGTTGCCCATTTGTTTCCTAATACTGTATTTTATGACTCTTAGAAAATCATGAAATGCTTACAAATTAGATAATATTTCTGGCAAGAAACATCTTCAGTGGAGACAGATCTGTGGCAGTTCAGTTAAAAGCAGGCTGGAATCCTAGGACACGCTGAAATTTTTAGCATTGATGTGCTGAAAACACCTGGCAGAAGAAAGGAGGAAGTGCAAAGCATCTGGAAAAAGAAGGGAGGCTGTGGAGGGAAGGGAGGGGGCAGCTGTTTGGTGGTTGGAGCACAGTGGCTCACTCAACTCTCTCATTCCTTGCCCAGCTCATGCAGCCTGATGTTTTGGCAACTGATGTCTACAATTCAAAGCTCAAATCATTGCACTGTGATTATCCACCAGCTCCTGTTGTCTGTGCAAGGCTTGAACACCATGTGATGGGAAGGGTGGTGGAGTTTGGCTCCTTGTGGGAAGGTGTAGGTGGCTGTGGCAGAAGAAGCTCCGTTGACTTCTGTAGTTAAAGTGTTAGAGAGATGAGGAGATGCTGAGAATATGGTTTGTGATACAAAATGCAATTGAGGTGTGCAAAGTCTTGATAAAAACGGTGTACTGATTTTCATGGGCATCTGATACTGCAGTGTGGTCCTCCCTGGGGGGTTTTAGGGACAGCTGAGAGTTGCTATTCCTTCTCTGGGCTAAACCATTTGAGACACTGGCAGCGTCTTCTTCCCACCTATAAACTGTACAGATTTTCTTCTGTCTTCTCTGTGAGTAGATTCTGCTTTTGTGTCACAGCATCCCAGGTCAGCAGCAGCAGCAGCGTTTGCCTGCTGAGGGAGGCAAGGACAGCACCTCTGAACCTCCAGTTCAGGATTGTTTTTGGTGGTGCCCACAGGATTGTGACTCTGGGCTGTAAGTATTAATGAAAAATATTCATTTAAAAGGAGCAAATCTGGAATGTATCCTTGTCAGAGAGCATTGCAGCTACTTTAGATAACACACTTTGTCTCCTGAATAAAGGAAGATTGATTACCGCGGATTATCTCATGCTCACTGAGTGTTTGCTCTGAATAAAATACAACTTAGCAACCAGCTGCCTGTGTATGTGAATCTGACAGATCCACCAACCTTTCCTGAAAGCCTTTTGATGTCCTGTGGCTGGTTGATTAGGAGTCCCTCAGGAGATCCAGGACTGCTCTTCAGATAAATCTCTTTTCATGCCCTGCCCTCGTAGCTCCACTGCCTGTCCCATGTGTGGGACATCCACTGACAGAAACCCACTCCAGAGCAAATGTTACCCTAACATAAACACATTGCTGCATTTCCTAATTTTATTTTTCTGGAGCAGTACATATAAATTGTTGTTTGCCCTTGCTGGGCTCTTTGAAACATTGCTCGGCCGCTGGCCGATCTTATCTTGCACAAATATTTACACACATTTGTACTTTGTAAGGCATGATTTAAATGGCCTTTGCTGGACAATTGAGGTGGTGCCTCTGTGATCCAACCCTCTGGTCCTGGGGTTGTGAGGGGGCCAGCCTGGGACATGTGTCCCATGGAGGATTCCTGCTGACTCAGCCAGAAGGCTGCCAGCGTCTCCCAGAAATCACCCACATTCCCATCAAAGCTTCTGCCACCTTTCTGAGCAGCTTCATCTGCTGTCTACCCAACGAGCACAGAGCTGCTGTTACAAGGACTTGTAGTGACAGGAAAAGGGGGAATGGCTTCAAATTAGATGGGATATTAGGAAAAAATCATTCCCTGTGGGGACCTGGCACAGGGTGCCCAGAGAAGCTGTGGCTGCCCCATCCCTGGCAGTGTTCAAGGCCAGGGTGGATGGGGCTTGGAGCACCCTGGGATAGTGGAAGGTGTCCCTGCCTATGGCAGGGGGTGGAACAGGATAATCTTTAAGGTCCCTTCCAACCCAACCCATTCTATGATTCTTTGATTCTGTTTTTACAACATTCCTTCTGACAAATATTAGGAGAACGTATTTCAAGCATTCCTCTGTGGAGGCTTTCACTCCAACGGAAGCCGTGCATTTCGGGCAGGAGTTGCTGGGTGAGGCTGCCCTCTCCAGAGAGCCAGACTGAACATTTGTGACGGCTCCTCTGGCCTTAAAACGCATGAATTTGTGCATTTCCGTGTTAAATGCATTTCTCTGTGCGTAAATCACCAGGCACTATTTACAGTGAGTCATCTGAAGGGAAAGATGCATCACTGCTGCGAGCTTGCTGGCAGCTCAGAGCTCACACTTGGTCAGAAATGGTGGGGAGGTCTTTGGGCTTGAATTTCTCCTGTTTAACCCTTTCTAAGATGTCCCAGGGTCAGTCCTGCTGCTCCAGTAATCAGCCATTATCTGGCTTTAGCCATGATTCAGCTTGTGCCGCTTCTTTTAAATCCCCAAACATAGACAGAGGTGGAAGCAGTGGGAACCAACTGGATGCAAACGATGGCAAAACCAACTCACAGTCAATCCAGTGATGGGTGATTCTGTTTTCACAGAGGCCACCAAACTTCACCAAAGCCCATTAAGGCTTCTGAGCCAGGTCAATGCTTCGTCAGGACGGCTGCGTGGTGAACTGTGCACCTAATGCACTTTTAATGAAAATGTTATCCTCTGGAGCCAGGCCAGGTATGGCTAGAGCAGGAGCAAAGACCCTCCTTTCCCTAGAAATCATGGGAAAAGATATTACAGCTATTTCATAAGCTTGTATGTTTTAAAAGTCTAAGAAATCCAGCCCACATCAACAGCAGAGCAAGCAGGCTGCTACACGGACACGTCATTTAATCACAATTTAATAAGGCTCCTGTATCAGACTTTCGTAATGAAACTTTTGGGCAGATCCAAACAAAGGGGTCACTGTGGGAGAGAAGAATGCAGCCTTTGATTCAGGGTTTCTTTTTAGGGTTCATGACGGTTCGTTTTCAGCGAGCTGCTGGCGAAATGAAATGCTTTCCGCATGCCAACTGTTACCTCATAAATGGACCTTGTGAAAAGTAATTTGTGATCACAAGATCATTATCAGCCTCCTCAGCCCAGCTCCTGTGAGAAGGGCGAGTTCTTCTTCCCTCGAAGAAGCCCTTGGGTGTTCAGTCCTCTCACAAATGCTCCAGAGAGGTGTTTAAGGCCTGGATGACAAAAAGGTGTTCTTTTAATAATACAGCAGAGCTGCTGAGAGCCAAAAAGCTGGACTGGGACAAATATGCTCAGCCTGGTGGGCTTGGACATTTTGGGAGGACACAAAGGCAATGATAGATCAGGCTGCCTGAGCTGCCTGCACTGAGGAACAAAATCTACTGAGCCAAAGGATGCCAGAGGATCTTCACCCCCACAGGTGTTAACGATCCTCCCCAGTCTCCGTGTTTTGTGCAGTTTTCTGTGAACTGGTAACTCACTGAGGGGTGAAGAGGGCCATGAATGATCTGGAAAAGGTCAATAAGGATGGCATGAGGAGGAGAAAGGTGTCTTTGCTGTCAGTCTGAGACTCTTGGGGTTGCTATTCCCCTTGCTCACCAGCCTTCTCATTATAGTGTGGTCCCCCTTCATCTGCAGAGCTGGAGTGGGGGCCCAGGACCCAGGAAGGAGGCACATCCACCACCTATCACAGCTCTGATGGACAACATCATCTGAAGATTCATCTTCCATCCCTGGAGGAAATAAAATGCAGCCTCGGAGCATTTTCAAGGCATAAATTTAGTTACCTCACGCAGCACCTGGAAAGCTTTGGCCCAAAAGGACAAGCTGGAAAATACAGATTGGTTTGTTTGTTTTAATCCATGACCTGTTGACTCTTTCTGGACTCTTTTAGTTTTTTAGTTCCAGTCTTTCTCTTTTCTTGAAAAAGTCTTGCCTGCCTGTTTTGGGGTGTCAATAACTTGTTTTTAACCAGCCCTTGAGGTGTGGTGTGTACTGAACACAGCACTGATACTGAAGAGGTGGACTCTTAACTTCAGTATTTTGTCATGGATGGTGTTCCTCATTTCCTCATTAGCA
This sequence comes from Corvus hawaiiensis, assembly GCF_020740725.1. Taxonomy (NCBI): domain Eukaryota; kingdom Metazoa; phylum Chordata; class Aves; order Passeriformes; family Corvidae; genus Corvus; species Corvus hawaiiensis. The sequence goes on from NC_063221.1 coordinate 28,826,895, forward strand.
GGATTCTCCTGGTGTGCCATGTGTGGCAGCATGTTGTTCCCAAGGATTCCTGCAGCCCATTCCTGGGGCTGCTCAGCTTTAATTTTGTCCCTCATTTGTTTTGTTCTTGCAAATATGACACAGGCATTGGGCTGGACAGTTGCGTTTTGCGTATCGGAAAAAATAACTGAACTCTCCAGTGATTCTCACCGCAAGGAAAGATTTATTGGAGGAAAAAAGGATTTGGAGTTGTTTTTCTCTTGTGAGGCTCTTTGAGGCCAAGCTTCACATTGCTGTCATCTCTGGTGTGGTGCTGGGAGACCGAGAACAGCCTCTCCTCTGTCAGGGTGTGGGTCTCCAGGTGACCTGCAAGCTGCTTTTGGCAGCTGCCCACCCCAAGAACTTGCTCAGTGAGCACAAGCTCCTTGATCTCCCTCCAGAAGTCCCTCCTTGAAGCTCTTTGCTCACGTGATAGAGGCACAAAATTGTCAGAATCGATGAGAGCTGAGCAAGGCTCATCCAGTGTGTGCTCCTGCTCACCTGGAGCTCCCTGTTCACCTGTGTTGGGCTGTGTTTTGGACAGTTTCTGTATTTCTGACAGTTTCTGTGCTTCTGCCTGGGCTTGCTGACAAATGCCACGTGTTATCTTTCTTTTCCCTGCCACGAGGGATGTGGTGCCCCTGGTTAAGATGGAGTCAGTGTTGCTTCAGTTCAGGCTTCCTGAGCTCCAAATGTGATGTATTACAGAAGAATTGTCACCTGCATCCATCTGTGGCTCTTCCAAGCAAAGGAAGCCTCCAGCATGTACATTTAAATTCCATTATGGGAGAGTGGGCAGGCAGCTGTCCTGGCTCCATAACTGTTATCTCTTAAGTGTTAAACAAGGACAACTTAGATTTTCTTTATCATGCTCTAATGCTGGAGAAATGTTAGAATTACGGAACCATTTCCTTTGCTATTTTTTTTTCCATTCACCCATCTGTTTTTTGTAGTGGTGCAAGGTGGATGAAGACCCTGCCTGAAGAATCTGTCCTTTCCCTTTAACAAAAAAGCAATAGGATAAAGCACAAAAATTGTCAGTACTTTTTTCTTCATCCTGGGGCTTTCTTGGCTCTAAACTCTTCTCAACAGTGTGCTTTATCTGCAACAATAAATGCAGGAGTGCTGTGCTTAAAGCCATCAGGCTTTCCTTGCCAGCACTCCTGTGTTATGTGAACAGTCAGAGAAGCTGCTGCTTCCCTGATCACAAACACAAAAATGGCAAACGAGCACAGGATGCTCTCGGCTTCTGCCCAAAGTTTGTTAAAAGACACAATGCTACCTGTGCTCCAATGACATCTAAACATCAGAGTTACTTATGAATAACAGGGTGGCAAAAATGCATCTTCCTGAGGGGAGAGACAGTGGGTGACAGGTGTGGGGCCAGGGATTTTGTGCCTGTCTGCTGCTGGTTAAATGCAGGATGTGGTATCCTCCCCGCCACTCGCTCATCTTTCATAGCCATCCTTTCTAGCAAAGCTTTGCATGTTATCTTTGGCTGCTCTGAGGTAGGGTATTATATCCCTGGCTGCAACTGATGCTAACAAAATGTGGCTGAAAATATAAAGTTCTCAAAGCAACCCTCGCTTTCATATTTTCACATCAGAAGCAGGGCATTTGTCCATCGGTGGCTCCGATACAATCGTGGGGAATAAAGACAGCCCGTTTGCAGGCTCTCCATAAATAAGCCTTGCTGCTCCTCAACCTAGTTTTCCTGGCAAAATCTTTTGCTTTCTCATGTGTCAGAAGACCTTCCCAAAGCTGCTGATGAAGCGCCAAATGCCTCTGTAAAGACTTTTGCAGAAGCTGAGGTTACACGGCCTCTCCTTAAATCAGAGCCGAACTGTTTGGAGTGTGTCTGCCTTCCACGTGATGCTGTTTCCAAAAATCAGGCCCTTTCTGCCTGCTGCAGGTCCTCCTGTCAGGCCACCAGAGCACCCAAATGCTGAGTCACATACTAGACCTTAATGTCCCACCGTAGCCCTGGTATTGGGCTGATTCCCAGCACGGGTGAACACTGCTCTGCCAGCCCCAGTCTGTGCCCACCAGCCCAAAAAAAAGGGTCCTGGAGTTCAAGAGTGAGGGGGGTTGAGAGACACAAGAAGCTGGGAGGAGACACAGCCAGGACAGCTGACTCCAGCTGACCAAAGGGATATGACATTAGGAAAAGTTCCTTCACCAAACAGGTTGTCAAACACTGCTGTCCAGGGCAATGGTGGAGCTCCCATCTCTGGAGGGATTTAATAGAAATGTAGATGTGGCACCTGGGGACATGGTTTAGTGCTGGGTTAATGGCTGGACTCAAAGATCTTTTGCAGCCTAAGTGATTCTATGATTCTCTGCTTCCTGCAGTGGAGGATGTGCCCTTTCTCTTTTTTGCTCGCTCATGGCTCCACAAAGTGTCGAACACAGTTGGAGTTTTGGGAGCTCATGTAGTGAGTGGCAAAATACAAAGCTGGAAAAGGGCAATGATATGATAGGGCATGATTGATCTCCCCCAGTGGCTAAAGCTCTCCAGAAGAGGAAGAAGCAGCATGAAGGTTGTACCTCACCTGGCTGGCAGCAGCGTCTCCCTGTGTCCATCAGTGCTGGCTCTCCAGGAAAATCATTTGCTAAGGAAACCTTGTGTGGTCAACACAAACATCCCTCGCCTCCAGCTGGCTGTGGCTTGAGCTCTGGGTATTCCCAGGGGAGGTGATCCAAGGACAGTGGCATGTGGCTGGGAGGGATTGTTCCTTGTGGAGGCCGGGGTGGCTGTGACCTCCTACCAGGGGACAGTCCCATTCCTCATGTGCCCCCATTGGAAGGACCCTCACAGCACAGGAGCAACCCCCAGCACCACATCAGCTCCTTCTGAGTGTGATGCCCTTCCCAGCTTTGATTTGGGATCAGTAAGTCCTCCCACCACCGTGGCTACCTCTTGTAAAGGAGCTGTTGAGTAACCCTGGTGTGAAGTGACCTGCACTCACCACTTAGCGGGGAAGGAATAAAAATGCCTGGAGCATCCCAGTACCCAGCACAGGAAAGGTGGTTTTTCATTTGTTGCTGAGATATCAAGGGCAGGGGAAGCATAGAAGCAGCTCTGGAGGAGCTGGGCGGAAGGGCTTGAAGCGTAGGAAGCATTGGCCAAATAAAAGTGGAGGATGTTTATGGTGTGAAATCGGGAAGTGTCTTCAGGAAGCTGGTAGGAAAATTCAGCTGAGATAGGAGAGGGGAAAACAGGGATGCTGAGGGGGGGAGGAGGGGCACTCTGCCTTGTTTAGCCACGCTTATAGAAATTGGACCATCCTCAGCTCTTGTTCAGTCCTGAGCTACCCAGATTTCCCTGCCCACCCCATCCCTGCAATTCCCACGCAGGAAGAGGTGCTGCTGTGTGTGCAGGGTTATTCTGGGGCTGGAGGCTATTTCAAGAAGCATCAGCAAGGCCAAGCTCATCAGCGCTGTCACATGTGGACTTTGAGGGGGTGAACTTGGCTCATCAAATTAACATGTTTGGGCTGGCTAAAAGCAAAGAACAGTGGAAGAAAATGGGCTCTCTTTTTTGTTTGTTTTGGGTTTTTTTCCGTTTTTTCTTTTTCCACAACTGCCACTGAAGGTCTCACGGTGTTGCAGGAGGCACCTCTGTTTTATACAACTTGAATGAAAGCTCCATTTTTCTCTTCTTTAAACAGAGAATAAAATAGGCTTGTAAGACCTCCCAGAATGGTAACAGGTATCATTTAAACCTGAAGGAAGAGCCCTGGACAACACTCTCAGGCACAGGGTGGGATTTCATGATCCTTGTGGGTCTCTTCCGATGTGGGATACTCTGTGATTCACTGTCTTGCTGTTTTGCATAGAACTGTTGGCACTAAAAGTTCTCAGTTTTATTTCTCTAAGTCACCTCAAACTTCTGGTGTGGTGCAGATTAGTGAACACAGTCTTGTTAAACAACAACAAATTCTTGAGATGTGATCCCAAGGCAGAGCTTAAAAGCTACAAATGATTAAATACATGGGACAAATTAAACGTAATAATCTTTATAGTCCTTCACTTCCAATCCATCCAATCCATCATTAATTGTGCATGCTATGGTCACTCTAAAATTCATTGCTAAAGGAAATCATCCAAGCCAAATGTCCTGGCTGCTATAACTTTATTTTTTGAGGAATGTTTTAATTTTACACTGATCAATGGCATGTCTAGGTTAGCCAGGCAGCACAAGAAGTGTCTTTATTCACCTTTCAAGACATCACATCGTTCATGGGGAGGAATTATTTCGCATTTGTGAGCAATAATGACCAAATGTGGCCACTGCTGGAGGGGAAGGAATCACTTTCTTCTGCATTACACTTCCTTCACAGTGAGGGCAAGAGGCTCCACAGGAGAGATGTAAGATCTGGTGGTAAGCAAGGCTGATATTACCATATATTTGATTTAAATTTTAATCAAATGGAATTGTTTTTCAAATGCAGATAACGCAGCAATGGCTCCAAAAATAAAACACGGACAAGCAATCTATCAGGCATGTCTGTCAGCAAAACAGACTCCATCTCATAAACCTGCCAAAACAGCCTTTTGCTTCAAACAATAAAAACTGGGAGGAATGGAAAACCTCAGCTTTAAAAAGCTTTGTATGTTAAAAATAAAAGAAAAAAAATTTTTAAAAACCCCCCTAGCTCTCAATCGGTGTGATTTGGACAAGGTTAATGTAAAAATGAAAGCCATTCAATAAATCTTTTAGTGGAGATCAAAAGCAATGAGTGCAGGAAACCAGAAAATTGATGATACGACATTTTCCGACACTCCATAACATTCGTATTATTCAGGGAACTGCCAACCACAATTGTTTGAATACTCTTTTAACTGATGTTGTTACTTGAACTCGTAAGCAGCCACTGCTTTCCCCAAGGAAAACCATATGGGAAGACAGTAGCTCAATTAAAAGTAATGTGGTGTGAGGATTTTAATCCTTGCTTGAGCCCTTGTGCCAGCAAGCTCTTAAGTATGTGCTTCAATTTAAGCCTGTGCTCAATTTTTGTCTGTTTTATGTGCATTTCTTGAGCGAAATACCCAAAACAATATCGAATCTCCTTTGCAAAGGGTCTGCTCTGCCTGTGCTCAGAGGTGGCACCTATGTTCTCCTGGGTGCACTGGGCTCTGTGAGGATTTCAGGATGGTTTCTGTCATGGATAAACACAGATTTGTGATTGCAAAGCCTGATTTGAATCCTGTCTCCCTCTAGTGTTGTGAAAACACTTGGAAAAGAAGTTGAAGGGGGTGCCAGTGATTCAATGCCCAAGGTGCTCTCCCAGCTAAGTGAGCAGCAAACAGATGCCAGCAAGATCTGTGGATGGCCAGAGGAAAGGGCTTGGAGGAACTCTGGATGGGGAGCATCGTGCTGTGAGCAGAGCTGCTGCTGGCTGATCTGGCTGATGAATCAGGCCCATTTTGGCTGGGCTGTGCTGGATCTCCTGCTCTGCTGCAGGGATGGCTGCTCCATTGCGTGCCGGAGTCTGTGCTGACTGCAAGTCTGGCATCCTCCCGTCTGTCCTGGAAATTAGCGACATCTGAGGAGAGGGAATGATGAAAACAAGATTATGGGAATCTCACTTGCATGTGGAAAGGAAAAGTATGGGTGTTTGAGGCTTCCTGTGGGTCACACAGGTTGGGTTGTGCCCCTCTCATCACGTGCCAGACGGTGTCCACAGGGCCCAAGACCTGCTCCACAGAGAGGTGGTGACAGGGCATTGTCCCCCCCGGTCAGGCTACCATAGCTGATCCCAGCAGATGGGAACAGCGTGTGGAATGGAGCTGAAAACGCTCTTATTTCCCTTGCATTCTCCTTTGCCTCCCCTTTGATGGGGGCAGTGCTGCCTGCACCTTGGCTGTGTGTGCACAATGGACAATGTCCCATGGAAGATGTGCCAGCTCCACTTCTTTTCCCATGGTACTTTACCACTCATTAATCCTTTTGATTTTTAGCCTCTTTGAAGCCCAGGGTTTGGATGTCTTTCAGCTCCCACTGAAATCGGACATGAAAACACTTCAACCAGTGCAAAAGTTTAAACCCCTTATTCATCCACCCTGGAAAGGCTTCAGCTTGATATGCTGACAATGACTGACTTTATGATGTTTATCTTTTGGCAATATCTCCTTCTGCAGTTGATAGTGCCTCGGCTTTTCTTGGTGCCAGGTTGAATTTCCATTCCAGTGAATGAACCAGGCCATCGTGTTCCTCTGCCAGGCTGAGCCATGTGCAGGGCAGGCCGTGATTTTGGTGGTAAATACACAGAGGAGTAAAATAAACATGTAACCCAACAGCACACACAGACACACACATATGATAAAAAGTCTGGTCTTTCACCTAATTTAGACCAGAAAATTGGCATCTGATTTTATTGTTCAGGCTGACTCCAAGAACACAAACATATTTTTTCCTTCAAGACGAGAACTGCCAAAATATAAAGAATGGTATCTGCTGGTTTGGGCTAATTGGGATTAACCATTTCCTGGCTGCTTTTTGTGGAACAAGTGCTATTTTGCTCCGTTGATAACAGCAATGCTTCCAAGGCTGGCTTAGGGAAATGGCTGTACCCCTGCCATCAGATCCATGCCGGAGGCATTTTCTGACCTGTGTCTTTGAAAGAGGAGTAGTCTCTGTTCCCAAAGTCTCAGCCCTAGGATGCTGCCAGCCCAGCTCCTGCTGCAGCGTGGAGAGGTGAATTTAGAACAGCCAAGCCAGACAGGAAAGAATGGCATGGAAAATGCTGAGCTTTCTGCAATTTAGTTCCATTTTAATTAGCATTTTCTGCACACTTTTGATTTCTGATTTTCCTGCCCAGCTGTTGAGACTATTCATATTTCTGGAAATATTTCCAAAAGGCAGGGGAAAAAAGCACAGTCCTATCGCCAGCCCAAGTGCTTAATTAAAATAGTTGGAATTAGAATAACATTGCAATTAGAGTTGTGTCTATTGGCCTTCCGGGGTTTAGGATCTGTGCTTTCAAGCCTTTTGCTGTAAACACGGGTTTGGAAATTTATCTTGGGGTTTCAAAATAGCCAAATGTTGCAAAACCCACCAGAAGGAGTGAGAGAGCTGGGAACACTGGCCTTGCAGGAGGATAGGGGAGAACCCACCCGTTGCCTCTGGCTCTGTTTGGGATGTTGAAATAGGGGCAAGAAAAAAAATATCCCATGGCCTGTAAGGGCTGATTTGAAGAATCCCACCGAAAAAGCTGTATGGAAAGCATGGCTTGTTCTATGGAGAAAACATGCAGCATAGTTTTAGCCCCATTTCCTGACACCTTGAGTATCAACTGCTTCCAGACCCGGAGCATCGGACAGGGATGGTCTGAGCCTCTGGAATTCATGTGCTGATCATGCACAGCCTGTGTGTGACGGGGTGGCTGCTGCAACTGCGGAGCAGCAGGCGAGAAGGAAGAGGGGGATTTTTGATGCAGCTCCCAGGAGATTTCTCGAGGCAGGGCTGCCTGAGAGCTGTGGTATGCCACTCACCCAGATGTTTGTGCCGTGCTGGGAGCAGAGCACACCTGGACACAAGATGTTCCTGGCAGTAGGGACGTGGGCAGGCACGCAAGGCTGTCCCCAGGGATGCCACGGGGGGCCACCAGCTCCACCAGCCTTCTCCCCCCATCAGCTGGCACGCTGCCCTGTCTCCAGGGACATGGGGTGGACCAGGCTGGAAAGGTGCTTTGTGCCCAGGGGGTCACAGCAGTGGGTAATGTATGAATAATTTATCTCTTTGACAAGAGGTTCCTGGGATGCCCCTCAGCCTAAATATATGCCAAAGATCCAAGCTGGCCCCTGAGAAAACAGAATCCCAAAGATCTGAGCTTTCTGAGAGAAAAGAGCTGAGACAGAAGCCATCAGAAGTGGGGATCTGCTGGCTTTCCTTGCTCTCATTAAAGCTTTCAGTAATGCCACACAGGGATGATCCCCTTGCTCCTTTGCACTGCCCCTGGCTGACCTGGCATCCAGCACTGCCACCCCTGAGTGGCAGAGGATGCACAAGGGCCTCTGACCATCATTTCCTTGCAAATTTCCTCCCGTTTTATTTATTCGATATTATGCCAAGCTGTGTAAAGGTTGTGAGGGGAGATGTAAAGGCCTGAGGGAGGAAGAACTTTCTAGGAATGGTGTCTCCTTGGATGACCCGTAGGAATACATTGAAGGATATACATGAGCAGTGGGGAGAAGGATAAGGGAAACTGTTTACCCAGGAAAAGGGATGCTTTCCTGGAGCTGTGGGCATTTAAACTTCCCAACAGGGCACACTTTGGTGGGTACAACTGGGAGATCTCCCTACCCCTGCCAGTCTGTTTTTGCTGCTGGTCATCGAGGAAACCACTAAACCAGCTGAGGGAACGTTGATTTTGAGTTTACAGGATCATGGAATATTCTGATTTGGAAGGGACCCATAAGGATCATTGAGTCCAACTCTTCAGTAAATGGCCCAAACAGGGATCAAACCCACACCCTTGGAGTTACTAGCACCATCAGCACCATGCTGTAACCAACTGAGCTCATCTCACTGGTTTGTTTGTTTAGTGTTGGACTCTGATGTGAAAATCTGGGGCAAATTAAGAAAAAACAAAGGAAAGATCTTTCTTAGGAAGAAAGAAAATCAGCCTCAGAAACCCACACTGTATTTCATAACTCTGTGGTGAGGAAGAAGAGGGCACATGGACAGCCCTCCCCACCACCTGCATGAGACTAATTCTGAGTCTAGAAAAGAAGTGATCCCACAAAAAGACCCCTGCCAAGGTAACAGGACCTCCCAGGCCATGAAAAAAAAGTTATGGATCTTCCCTCCTCTTTGCTGCTTTTGCCTCCCAGAATGTGTCGCTGGATTCACCTTTGTTGATGTGATTTTCCCCTCCGGAGGAAGGGGGAGAGAAGCCCAGACCCCAATTCCTCACTCCTGGCTCTGATTCCCTGCCCAAGCCCCAGAATTGATGATGTGCCAAGTGACAAGGGGCTGACTTCAGCTTGGGTGTCAAACGGGGAGAGGTGGCTCATGAAAGACAGTCAGCTCCGGGGCAGGGCTCAGCTGTCAGCTCACAGCAGGCACGAGGAGTAGGATCGGGAAGCGCAGACACGGACCATGGGCAAGCAGAGGTGTTGGACCCGCAGGTGATGCTCAGGCTGAAGCGATGGAGGAAGATTCCTGAGCTGAGGAAGCCTCAGAGCATGGCTGCCATGGCTTTTGTGGCTGCAGCATCTTACCTCCAAAGAGAAATATAAAGATTTTGGTATCTTGCATCGATCCTGGGAGCTGTGCACGTGCTTCAGGAGCAGCAGCTTTCCGTCTCATTTCTATCCCTGCTTCTGATTTACTCTGTCACCTCAGGCAAATCATTTAACCCTGGCTTCAACCTATTTTATGGGGATGTTGCAAGGCTTAATTAGGGCTTGTAAAAGGTTTTGGGTTCCTGAGAGGTGCCTGCTGGATTAGGGTGGTTAATCACATGTTGATGGGAGAGATATTGTGGGGGTAAATCCAAGCAGTCAACAATAGGGCAGATGATATTTTCCCCCGGGGGAATAAGATGAGGGGGTTGTGAAAGCATGCTCATATCAGGTTTATTAATTCTGGATATCAAGATGTTGAAACTGTAGGGAGGCTCTGTGGTCGAAACCACAGAAATCGGACTGTATGGTTGAGATAAAGACATCCAGCATTTCCACCAAAATCAATCACAGGGACATAAATTAGGGTGCTTCCCCTGCCTCCCCCAGACGTCAAAGTCACAAAGGTGAACAATTTGCAAAGCTTCAAGTTTGGGAATAAAAGTTTGGCGCTTGCTGTGAACACCGTCGGAAAGCACACTGGAACCACCTTGTTAGTATTCATTGCTGTGGAGCAAAAGGGGAGATTATTCAGATGAGGAGGAGGAGGGGAAGAAAAAACCCCCCACATTTCGCTGAACTTTAAGCAGTTTTTCGCATGATTGCCCAATTGCCCTTCCATATAGGAGAGAAGGGGGAAAATGCCAGGCTTTGTACAGCTATTTTCAGGATGACCCAGTTCTCCCTCTTTGCGGAAGAAACAGAGAGAGAACATTCGCCTGCTGAACTCGGATTTTGGGTTACTTTTATGGCCCGGTCCTTTTCTGCTACAGCTTCATCTCCTTCAATAGGCTGGTCCCTAATTTGCACCAGCACGATGAAAAGGAGCCGGGCTTGGGAAGCAAAGCAGGCAAAGGCTGAGCAGCCTTTGATGGGCTTTAGAATTCGGCAGGCTTTGCCCCAGGAGCTGATGGGGACAAAGGGAGGGACCCGGCGCTGCGCTGGGTGTGCAGCGATTTGCCTTTGAATAGCGAGGAGGGCTCTCCAGGGCCGGGGTGACCGGGAGGAATGCAGCGAGCCCTGGCTCCGACAAACCAGGGCGATTTCATCCGCTTTTCAGAGACAGAGCATAAATCAATATTGTTTTGTAGATCGCTTGGCTTGCCACATTTTTTTTCCTTGGGGAACATCCAGTATCCATGTAGGATGTGGAAGGACGTTGCAGGGGAGAGGGGGTGGCTGTGCCCTCTCAATGTGCAGCTCAGTGAAAACTGGATTTTTATTCTTCCAGGGACCAAACAGAGCCAGCCAAAACCAGAGATTATCATCACTAAGGAATCCTGCCTGGGGAGCTCCCACCAACCAGGAGAGCAGTTAGTTTGGGATTTATTTAAGCATTTTTTTAATGGCAAGGCAGTTTTAGTTGAGCTAAATGAAGCTTATTGCAGCAGGGAATTCAGTGTGCACATGCTTAAAAATCTTTAAAGATTGGATATTTAACTCCAGCAAATAATCAAGTCCCAGGAACAATTTAGATGAGTAATATATTAAAAACAGGCTTGCACAGATCCAAGAAAAACTTTGGAGGATCCATAGGGGTCATTGTTATGCACCGCAGGCTTAAATATATTGACTTTTACAACTGCAAATGGATGGTTGCAGAGTGGTTTCCACCGAAGAGCAGTTTCAGTTGTGATAACTCATACAAAGTGAAATTCAGTCTTGTGCTCGGAGCCGGCATGAGGTCTAGGAACCGAGTGAACTTAATCTTTATCTCTCTCCAAACATTACATCTCTTTAATCCTTGAGGCATGCCATTCCTGGGAGGATCCTGCATAAAGGATGCAATAGAGCAGGACAGGAATCAGATTTGTTATTTATGGAAAAAATCTGAAATTAGAGAAAACACGTTCTGAAATTACAGGAAAGAAAACATTTTTCCAGCCGGGAAGAAAATCTCAAAGCCAAAAATAAACTGATTTTTTTTTCACAAATAAAACTGTTTTTTCCTTCTCTAAGATTACATCATTGTATTGCAAATGAAAGAGAAAGATGAAATGTGCCAGCCAGCGTAATGCCAACCCTTCTGTTGCAGGAAAATCAGAGTGCATTTTGTGGAGGGGGCTTCTTTTTGATATAAATTTTGTAAAGCTTATAGATTTTTATAGAATATTATTCTTTTTCCGGGGAAAAAACCCCGCAAAACAGCAAAATAACAAGCAAAGAACTTTCTTTTGGAAAATGTGCCAACCACTCTTCTAAACCTAAAACATCTATGGAAGTCTGAGATTTAAAAGTGCATAGATAAGAAATATTTAATGGATATGGGTAGGATGTGGCCATAAATACTCAGGCTTCTCTGTGGCTCTGTGATGTGTTCTTCTGGACTACTAGAAAAGATGTAACAGTGAAATCAGCTGTCATGGGCAATGGCTTGGGATCACTGGGATTTTCTTGGCTGGGATTGCTGCCTGAACCAAGACACGCTGCTTGCATGCAACATATGCACAAAACTATCCCGTCTACTGAGAAGCGTTGGTTTGCACTTGTCAGAGTTATGCAAAACTCTCGAATGTTACTGAGGTGACTTGAATTAATTTTTAATCAAATTTATGCTCTCATGCCAGAAAAAAACGGTTGATGAAACTGGGTTTCCATTGGCATCAAGACCTAAACACTCAGCAAATAAACCAGCATGGGAGCCATAATCAGCCTGGGAGGAACAGCCCCCGGCACAGCCAGATCCCCCAAGAGTGCTGAATAGCTGCATTTCTGTAATGCTTCCTCCTATGACGTGGTGTGGCAGCAGATATTTCCTCCCTGAAGATGAATTTGTCACTAACAAAACCACGAGAGGTGACAGTGGCAGAAGCAGGGCTTGTAATCACCATCAGCAGCAAGGTATTTTGCAGGAGCCCAAGCATCTGAAAGGAAATATTTTGCTTTATTCCAAAAAGACTCATTTCTGGTCCATTGGAGGAGCTATGCCATTTACTAATTAGGGAATTGGGAGCTGGGGGCCCATGGGTTGTAATCCTTGGCTGAGTGGAGCAGTGTGTTCATTACAGCCATCACTCATCTCCCTCCTCTCTCATTTTCCTGATCTGTAAATTGAGGTTAATACCCTCTGTACACTGAGGGTGCAAGGAGGATTAATCAGAGGGTATCCAGAGCACTGCAGCCGTTCCCTTGGGTGATGGCTGGAGCTCCTGGAGATACTGGAAAGTCTCACTAGGAAATTTTGTTTTCTATTGAGAACCTTAATGTGGGTGCTTCAGTTCTGAATTGCTGAGGTGTTACCAAAACAAAAGCAATTGTTTCTGGCTCAAGGGGGATAGGAGGAAAAACTGACCTTTGAAAAATGTTTAATAGGTTTACCTGTGAAGGGGAGCTGGGGGATTTTTCTTGTTGAAAAGAAATCCTTACTGAAACACCCCAAATACTTGGCAGCCGCATAATCATGACTTTAATAGAGCCCTCGGTTTTCCTGTTACAATAAATGAGATCTGCTCTGCGTTAGAAACAAAGCAGAGGGGAAGCAAACAAACCAAAACCCCAGCCCTCATGGCAGCCCAGGGCAATGGGGTCACTGTTGGGCACATCTCAAAACCTGTCCAGGACCGCTGTGTTCTCAAACCGATCGCATTTACCCACCAGCCTCTTGTTGGGCTACATTAGCAAACAAAACAAACCGGGCTGACACTTTGTGCTGCACTGAAAGCGCCACTCCCAATGGCTTTTCCAGTTCCAGGGACAGAGCAGGCAGCTTAACTACTTATTTATCCGAGCCTGCTCACCCAGAAAGGACCCAACCTGATGGATGGCCCCTGACCTCCCCGCTCTGCATGGCCACCAGCCAGACTGCCACTTGGGTGTCTCCAGCAAGCCTCCCATCTGGCAAGAGTCCAGCCTATTTTTGCTGCCTACCAGGGTAAGAAATACTACACTTCTCCGAATGGGTGACCCCCGAGTCACGGGCGGGTTAAAGAGAAGCATAAGTTATCTGGACTTGCAGCCATGAAACCATTCTCTGGGAGGAAAGGGTAAACAAACAAATCATTTATTAGCAAGTAAAATTGTTTTTTCTTTGAAATGCAAAAATGTGCTCTCTGGTGAGTTATGTTTTTCTCTTCACCCTTCGATCTCACCAGGCGAAGCCCAGGCATGTCAGGAGCAAAGCTGCTTTCAAGTCACCCGTCCAGCTGGTCCTCTGTAGGGCGGTGTAGGGGTGCTTAATCACTTGGGGCAGCACTGGATTAGGGGCAACCCAGCCACTGACAGTGAGGGCAGCGGGATGTGACTGAGGATATGGGGCAGCACCAGTGAAGACACCCCGATGTCCTGCAGCTGCGGCTTTGGTGGGGGGAGGATGATCTTGGGTACCACCATGGGGGTTGGGGAAGGTGTTGCTAATGAGGGAGCAAGGGATCAGGTCTGTGGCATTCAAGGACATGAGATGTGTCTGGAGAACATGCTGGTTTGTCCTGTGGAGCCCTGATCCCCTGGGAATGGGAGTCTGTCCACTGGAAGTAGCCTCTGCTCCCTGCTCTGTTGCTGATGGTGTGGGGCAGGCTCTGGAGAGGGAAAGGTGTCAGAGTTGTGGTGGGATGCCCCTCCTGCACAGGCCACATGTGAGGGAGACATCTCCCTGCACTCAACCTCATTCAGTCATTTCTATTGGTGCTGCTCCATTTTCCCTGCTTGGGGAAAGGAGGAAGCCCAATAGTCCAACCTGCAGAACCTTGGCTTCATGGCAAGCATATCCCCTCCTCCAGGAAGGAGATGGGGCTCCCAGGGTCACCTCCCTTCACACTGGGATGCCCAGGGGACAGCCAGTGTGTTATTTATTCCATCCATCCTCAGGAAGCTCCTGTATGACATCCCTGCCCTGCGTCACAGGCACACAATGAACAGAGGTTCACATCCAGCAGCTCTTGGATTCACTCTGGATGTCTCTTTTCATGCCTTGCTGACACAGCTGACCCCTGGGCTGGGGGGTTCATGGGGGCGGGAGATGCCTTTACACCTCTGCCTCTCAGTGCTGCCAATTAGGAAGGGCCATGTGGGAAATTGGGCTAATTCCTGCAGTTTCTGCCCTTCCCTGGTTGTCAGTGATGCTGGTGAAGGTGGGACCCTGCTCGCTGCTGCCCCACGGGACTGTGGTGATGAGTCAGGGAGGAAAAGCAGCAATTTTGTGTGCTGAGCAGGAAAATGAAGTGGGGAGATAAAATTAGAAGGAAAGCCGGGGGAGAAATCCTTGCTGGGTCATGTCATTTTAGCAGATGAGAGCTTCTAATTCCTTCAGGAGGGTGCAGGCTGGGGGCAAACCTCCCACTTTCCTCACCTTCAGAAACAGCTTTCAAGCCCATAAAGCATCTTAGAAACGCCAATTCAGCATGGGATCAAACTGCTGCTGCCGAGGACACTGGCAAGCCACAAATCACTTTGTGATTATCACCACGAGCAGGTCATTTGTGCTGGAAGTAAATATTTTTCACATTGGTGTAAATAAGTTAGACTTGCTACCACAAAAATGTTATTTTTCTCTCATTTCTGGGGCACCAGCCAAATGAATCCATGGACATACGAGCTCAGCATAAACACCTTCCTCCTGTTGGTTGCAAGAGTTAAGATACTCATAAAGCACTTGGGTCTTGGAATAAACTTTCCTGTAAGAGACACAGATCCAAAGTAACAGATAACTGCACATCCCTTGCCTTGGCTCTGGAGCTCCAAAGAAGCTGTTTGCTGGGCTGAGTCAGCTGTGATTTATAGAACTGTTTTCAGGATCATATCGTCAAGTATGTCTCAAAAATGGCCTTCTCCCCAAAGACTGGTCTCTGGAAACCAGATTCCTGACATTCCTCTTATCGTCCAGCTGAGACCTGTGGTACAAACAACATTTTTGTAAGGCTGTTTTGAAAAGAGAGCTGTGGTTGTTGTTGAACCCCCTCTCCATCTTATTTAGACTTTTCTTCTTTCTCTACTGTTATTATTTATGAGCATGAAACTGGGGCTTCTGTTTGGAGAGGGATTGTTTCTTGAGTAAAATTGTGGGTTTCAGTGGTCTGCAGCTTCTGAGAGAACACTTTGAGTCAATAAATGTGCTACCACAATTCCATAACTATCCTCATGAGGATTAAAATAAGCTGAGGAGAAAAACAAAACAAATCTGTTATTTTTGCTGTGGCTACTCGAACCTGCAGGGTGAGAGAAAAAGCACATCTTGATTTAAACACCACTGATTTATTTTTAGCCCTATGGCCAGTGTGGGAGCCTGTGGCTGAAGCAGAGAGAGGGATGCAATGGTTGGATGAGGTCTCCTGGGCTGCTAAATCTTTTCTCTGGCAGTTTAAATACCTGTGTCAGACAACAGCTCAGAGCTCCAGCATGGGATAGTTGGGAAAAATGGGAAAAGTGGGATTGGCATCAACAGCCTCAGGTGCAAACCCTAAATTTGAGAATCATGAAATGCATGCAACTGGAAGTTTTTGCAGTAGGCTTTGGGGGAAATGGGAAGCCAACCTTTCACTTGGTGCTGGCATCTTCCTGTACTTCCATGTTGACCTTATTTCTCCTGGACCTGACCCACGTGAGGATACATTTCACCTTGCAGTGCTTGTCTTCCCTTTCCTGTGACCTGACCAGGGCAAAAGCAGCTCCAGCAAATACAGCACTTGCTCCTAAGAAGAAATGTGTGTGCTCAGACCTGATACTGAACAGGAGGGGTAGTGGTCCTGTTTGGGGAACCTCGGTGCTTCCAGAGGAGGAGAGTGAAATAGCACCGATGCCACAGCTTTGGGGAAGGGTTTTGTGGAGGTTTCCAGGCTTAAAAATAAGTCCTGCCATGAGGTCTGAGGGGATCTGCCCTTGCCTCTGCATGGGGTCCTGTTTTGGAAAGGCATTGAGGCCCCAAAAGATGCAGAAGCAACTGAAGACCTTGTAAAGGGAAGGCCTGATGCAAGCTGCAAATCCAGGGAAAATAAGGGATTGTTTCACACAAACACAGGCACCTAATATTCTTTAAAGTCTCTGATGGTACCCAAGCCTTCCCCATGGGACTGAAAGGTGGAATGTGGGAAGGAAGGGAGACCTGCACTGCACACAGGGAGCAGCCCCTTACCAGATGTAGCTCACTTGCAAGCCAGGGTGGCCTTTTCTCTCCAATATTTGTCTCCAGCCTCTGCTGTTTCTTGGAAATCATGTTTTCTATCATCCAGGCTGATGCCCCACGGAATGCTTGGTCCTGAGTCCCAAGCTTGCCTGGGGCTTGGCTGAAGGCTGCACTTTGGCAGCGTTTCTGCATCCCCAGCTGGAATGATGCAGAGGCGAAAATATCAGCGCTGGGGTTCCAAATGAACTGCTGAGGAAGTTTCTGGATTTCAAGCACTCTAATCCATGGAGCTCTACTTGAACCTCGGAGCCACCCTTAGCATGAGAGACTGAACTGCTCCAAAAGAGCCAGCTCTGCAGCCAGAGCAGTCTGGGCTGTGTCTTTGTACTCCATTTCTCAGCATCAACTAACATGGAAAGGCCACGAAGACATTGTCATTTATAAAAAGATGGAAACAAACACTTGCATTTGGGAAAGCAAATGCCACACCATTGATCTAGAGCTGAGTTGTTTACAGTGAAGAGGGGTTGATATTTAATGGAAGGTTAACTGCTTTTCTTTCTTTTTTTTTTTTAAGGTGCCTAAAATTACCACACTTTGCATAAAATATGGTTCTGATTAAGAAACATCTGACTTAACAAAAGCAAAGTTAATACGTGCACAGTTTTGTATTAGCCTGCCTTTAATTTTGAAATAAAACTCTAATGACTACAGTAAATTTGCTCTTTTATGAAACAGATAGGAAATGCAATACAGAGAAGAGATTAGGGACAAGAAAAACAACCCTTTCACTGCAATTGAGACGAGCCATGCTGCAGCCCAATCCCCTGAACTGCTTCCTCTTGGCTCTCTCAGAAGCAGGGACGTGGATTTTTCAAGGATACATAAACTTCCACATCACAGGCAAAAAAAATTCAGGATACAAAGAGAGATTTGAGGGCTTTCCTGGGCAGAAGGATGTGTTGGTACACACTGAATGAGTGAAATTTGGCCTTGTTGCTGGTCTGAAGTTACCAAAGGGAGAAGGCAAGGGGGGGAGGAAAGAAAAGAAACCTAAACTTTGCAGCTTTTTGGAGAAAGAATGAGCCACATCTAGCCCAGAGAGGGCAGGGTTGACTCTGTGAGTCCTTTCTTGTGCAGCCAAGGACGGACCACAGAGCAAGATCTCACCCTGGAGGAGCACGGAGCAGCAGTCAGAGCCCCCAAAATGTGGGATGAAGGATGGTGAGTGGGAAAAGTTTTGCTGGAGGAATGACTGGTATGAGAGAAGGGCGATGTGGTCACTGGGTCTCAGTGCCAGCAAGCAGCAGGGTCCCTTTTCTTGTCCCTCCAGTGCCATCCTCCCCTGCATTGCTCAGTGGGGCTCAGTGGCTGCTCTGCCACGTGCGACCTCAGCATCTGCTGCTGCCCGAATAGAACCCACCCCAGGCTCACCAAAGTCATAATCTAAAGTAAAAAGGTTTTTTTTCTTCAAAACATAAATTATGTAAATGTCGCTCTTTTTCTGGCAGGACACAGACATCTTTCATTAGCCATTCTATCCCTTCAAAACAAACATCCCAGTGGGATTGTCCCGTGGTGGGGTGGCCAGAGGATGGGACCTGTGCTGGCAGCACCACTGCTGTGTGCCTGCTCCGAGTGTCCCTCAGGACTCGAGGCAGGGCATGGCTGCTTTGTTTTCCAGCCAGGTTTTTATTTGCAGGCAGGAGGGGCTGTTTGATCTCAGCAACGGGAAAAGCCGCTGCCTTTGGATGCCTCTGGAAACGGCTGCTTTGGCGGTGGCCCTGATAAGGCCTGCGGTGGCTTTGAAGGTGAAAGGGAGGGTCCGAGGGGATGGCGGGTGTTTGGGGGAAGGGGCACCCCTGGCAGACAACAGCCCGGGCACGGAGCTCAGGTTATCTAAATAGCACATCCATCACTGCCACCTCCTCCGGCAGGGACCTGCGTAAGTGATTAATAAGGCACAAACAGCGGGACTTTGTGGAAGTGCAGTAAATTTTATTATGACTTCCTTCCACTCCATAAGCACTTCCATGGAGACAGAGGCGGGCAGAGCTGCTCTGCTCCCCTCATGCGTCTGGGACACCCCGGCAGCCCCGGGATCCAGGAGGGCTCCAGCGCCCCGGCCCCTTCACCACCAGCTGCAAGCCATGAAAAGCAGTGGTTTGGTTTGGTTTGGTTTTGTTCTCTTTGATGGAATGGAGCCTCTCCTCCCCACTGGCTGATCTGAGGCTGCATCTTGCACACCTGCTGTTTAAAAGTCCCATAAAGTGTCAAGCAGAGCCCAGCATCCCCACACCACAGCAACAGGGGCAAGAATAAACCCTCCTCGCAGGAAAGACATGGAGAAAGGCCCTAGCTGCTCGTGGCTGGGGTTTGGAAGGCAATGAGAATCATTGCTGAAGCTCTCGCTGCTTTGCCCCGCTCTTTTGAGGATTCGCATGTTCTCCAAATATTTACAGAGAAACATGTGTTTGTGCATGTGGAATGCTGCCTTTTTCCTCAGTGTTGTGCTGTTCTGTTCAAGTGGGAGTGGGTGTTGCTGGGAGATGAAGGATGGTGTGTGGCAGCAGTAAGGCCAGAGCATGAATGGGATAAATGCTCATGGGTCTGCAGCACTGGTGCTTGGTTTTTCTTACACTGGGGAGGTGATTTTGTATTGCTTTTAATCAGTTTTGTATTGCTTTTTATCAGTAATCAAGTGGTTCGTGTGCTGATGGAAGGAGGATGGGAATCCCTGCCCTGCTCCCCATTTTCTGGTGCTGGGCTGCACAGGCAACTTCGTTTGTTGGGTGATTTAGAGTCTAAATCGTAAAATCCTAGAATGGTTTGGACTAGAAGGGACCTTAAAGATCATCTTGTTCCAAGTCCCCTGCCATGGTCAGAGACACCTGAAGATGTAAGGTGCTGCCAAAAGGATTGGCCAAGCCGTGGATGGGATGTGTCATCAAGCTCTCTGCTTTGGTTTGTTGTTTGTTTCTTTTCCCCACATTATTTATAAATCATGATGGGTTTGGTTTCCAGGTTTTCATGCACCGCACGAGGGATGGGAGCAAGGTGCAAGTCATGAAACAGGAGGAGGCAGCTGCTGGGAAAAGCTGAGCCAGATTTGGTTTCTCTGTAGAAACCTAAGCCCAGAAATTTGGTTTTGCCAATGGAAAAGACACTTGTGTGCGTAGTGGGGGGTGTTTTTGCTTTTGGGACAGCTGGGGGAAACCACAGGACAGATTCAAGCTAAGTCAGATGGCCCAGAGGCTGCTGAGGTTTGGAGATGACCCTGAGCAGGCACCCACGACACATCCAGCCCTTGCACCTCCACTTACCACTGTGTGATCCATGAAGAAACCTTTTCCCCCCTTTTTTTGGGCAGGCACAAGCGAGTTTCTCGCTGTGGTGAGTGCAGATGTGCAATCCTGGCACGGTGCCATGGGGATGCAGTGCAATAACCTGGGGTTTACATGAAGGGAAAAGCCTCAGGAGGAACAAAGCTTTGAACCACTCAGTCTGTAACGGTGCGAGGCTGGCAGGGAAAGCTGTGAATGAAAACTTGTGGGACCCGGGGTGAGCCAGTTAATCTAGATGGGTTTCCTTATTTTTCTTTCCTCGTAGGCATTGAGTGTAGGTTGAATTTTATCCTGACAGCCAAATGCTGGGCTGCCTGTGAGCAGCTCCTGCGTGCCCACGCTTCTGAGCTCCGGGAAATCTGAGCTGGGAATGAAAAAACTGCAGAGTAGCAAAGCATTTTTGTTATTCCTAGAGCAAATCCAAGCGGTTTAGATGAGATACCCTGGCAAAGCAAACAGCACCTTCACTTGGAACCCGGTCCAAGGCGGCTCCTGGCTGCAGTGGGAGCACATCTGCTGTTGGTGGTGCTTGGGCATCCCTGTCCTGAAGGATGCCAGGTTTGAAGAGCAGTGAACTAAGATCTGTCCCTGTTGTCACACGTGGACACACCAGCTGTGAGCTGGTGGCACTGTCCACTGTAATATTTATCAGCAAAAGGGAGGATTTCAGGGTGTTGTGACTGATGTTTTCCAAACAGAGCTTCCCAAAAGTCCTGCTTTTTTTTTTTTTTTTTTTTTTTTTTTTTTTTTTTTTTTTTTCCTGTGGCTGATTAAGTGTGAAAGAAATTTGGAGTAAGAAAATCTTTCCATCCTCAGAGATCTTATATATCAAAGGAACACGGGTGGAATAGCAAGAGAGGGGGTTTGGAGGATGGTGACACAGTCAGGAAAATGGCAGATGGATGTGTGGGATGCACACCTTGGATAAAGGGACTTGAAATAAAAAGTAGGGAAGAAGTAGGACTTACCTGGAGGTGCAACCTTAGGGTAGGAGCCCCAGGTTTACAACAAGAATGAAATGTAGGGGATGGTCATGGAATCACAGAATGGTTTGGGTTGGAAGGGACCTTAAAGATCATCTTGTTCCAACTCAAATGGAGTTATGGATGCTCAGAGTAAAAAAATTTGGCAAGAGGGATTTTTATCACAGTCCAAGACGCAAATACATTTCAGGGAAAAGGTGGAACATTGCTGGGTTTTTTTTAAAGTAATAATTTCCCAGAAAATATGGGGAATTTTCAGTAACTTTTCTAAATGCTTCTGTGAAAGCTTCAAAATTTTTGTGGGTTTTTATCCTCCCATCCTAATCTTCACCCAGCTTAAGGACACCAGCATTTTTGATGGAGCTCCCACTCAAGTATGTTTGCAGGAAGTCAACCCACGAAGAACTATTACAAAAAAAATTCCTTGGGCAGTTTTATGCATGGAATGACTCAAAACCCCACCGCAAAAAATTGAAAAATCTGCTGAAATTTGGGAAAAAAAAAAAAAAAAGAGTCTGAAGGATCATGAAGAAATGAAAGCATGAAGAAAAGACTGCAAGCCAAAAAGATTTGTATCATAATATATTCTGACACATAATAAAGAAAATAAATGAAAAGAGTCACTGGATCCATTTTCTGCACATCCACATGGAAATTCAGCTCTTCTTTCAGGATTTGTTTTTGTTCTCCGTGTTCTGCTGTGGGTCTCAGGGGCTTTGGTCGCCGTGGCCAGGGGACAGTGTCTTCACCAAGGACATGGCCCCTGGCATGTGCCACCTCCACTGCAGCTCCCACTTGGCCATGGGGATGGGCAGGAAAAGATCAGGGTGTTTTCCAGGCAGGGATGGGGTTGGAAAGCCTCTGTGTGTGAGGAATGCATGACCTGCCCCCAACTCTTACCCAATACGTCCCCCACACTTGAGGGTTTAAAATGAAACCTCTTCACCTCTTTGCTGTTATCGTGGGCTTTCTGTAGACACTCTTTTATATTGCACTGCATCACTTATATCAAAACCAGGCAGAAAATATTCTCCTTGGCCCATTCTTTTTCTTCTCTTTTATGACTCTGCATGAATTTCAAAGCACTTCAGGATTAGGCAGGGGGAAAAGAAAAAGGTACTTGCAGCCTTCATCTAAAACGGATTCATTTCTGTCACAAAAGCGCGCTAAAAATATAAATAAATAAAACACAAACTAGATCCAGGCAAGGCATATGGATGTGATGGCTGAGCTTTGGATGATGCTGGCCATGCTGAGCCTTTGTGATGTATCCAGAGTGTATGAAATGCACATGATGCTGAATAAAATGTGATTTTCACACAAATGCCATGTTGGTACATTCACACAGAACATGTGAAACATTTGTCTTCTAAGACAAGATGCTCAAGTTGCGTCTTCATACAGGCCTGTATTTACTGGGCACACTGATTATCTGCTCTGCAAAGCTCCCTTGTGCAGGACAAACAAGGGGAAGAAAAGAAATGGAAATCCTTGCAAGGGCTGCACATCCCTCTTTCTTTGGATTTGCATTCCTACCCGGAGCCATCAGAGTTTTGTGTGTCTTTAACTGAACCAGGGGCTTTAGAATCATAGAATATTTCAAGCTGGATGGGACCCATATGGATCATCAAGTCCAACTCCATCAAGTCTCAGCAGGAGAAACCATTGTCCTTGAGTCACTGGAAAACAACCAGGAAAACTGCTTTTAGTCAGTGTCACAGCCTGTCTGAGTTGCAGCCATCGGTGTTTGTGTCAGGAGAGTGTGGAGAGCAATTCCCAGTACATATTTTACCATTGAAATGCCAAAAAGATTTGGAAAAATCAAAAGGGGGAAAAAAAGAATTTAACTTGAATTGTGTTTTACCCAAATCTCTGAAATCTGAGTAGCGACTCATTCCCCCAGGTGGTGCCAACCAGCAATGAGCAGAGAGCAACCACGCTAGTGAGTCGTGCTAATCAATCATGCTAATTTATGTCTCTGCCAACACAGCCACTTTTTTTGTTCACCAGTAACTCCAGCTCAGGAGCCACCAAGGCACAGAATTCCAGGTAAGGCCATTGCTTCTCCTCTTTTCTGACCCAGAGGCTGCTCATGTCTGCTCACAATATTCAGCAGAACATTTTGCTCCAATATTCAGATGCTGTTTCTGTGCCTTTCCAAATTGTTGGGTGTTACCTGTTGTAATTATTATTATTTTTTTTAATGATGGTGGCAGCATGTTCTGCAAGGCATTCTGGAACACTGACTCCTTCCTTCAGTGCCTCTGGAGCGATGTCTGGAGATGGTACCTCGGTAAATAAGCCCAGTGTGCAGTGTGAGGCTCAGGTGTGAGGAGGGAAGCTTGGTTTTGGAAAGCCCTGGCACAGCCTGGCCTGTTTGGATAGACCCGGCGGTTTGGACACTCCGACGACATCCATATGCAATGATTTTTCTTGATTCACAATGCTGAAACTAAAAACCACTTGGCTTTAAACTTTAAGCCTCTGCCTGCATTCCCCCGAGAATGAGCGTTTCTGGCAAACTCTAAGTTCTTAAATATCACTTCTCCAATTACATTCTCACAGGTTAGTATTTATGCAGGCCTGGCTTTTCCAATCCACGGAGCTGGTACTGGGCTGAGGCTTAATGCATTACAGGTGGCTGGTGGTGCTTTGGGCTCTCGGGCCAAACTGGTTCCAGATGGCCACACAGTATGAGTAATAACATCAGCTCATTAAGTTGCAAGGTTTCAACTACAATCACAGAATTATCAATGAAATAAAAGCTAACGGCGTATCAGCTGCCCTCTAAGCCATAAATAGGATTTACAACGAAACAAAAACCTTTTTTGAACCCAGATCTCTCATCGTTTCAATGCTGGGTGTCCACAGAATGGGTTTATTCACTAGCAAAAGAGCAAAAAAAAAAAAAAAAATCTCTCCCACCCTCTCCAAAACATACTCCTGAGGGCTACTGTCCTGAGAGCTTCTGATTTTGGAAAAGCTTTGGATTGGGGTCACTGGGAATGCAAAGCAGTATTTATCTGTGATGCCTTAGAACACAAGTGGAATGAGCCTGATTCTCAGATCAGAGACAAGCATCAGGAAGCCTCATTACCTCGAGTTTAATCACGGCTGCAAATGTTTTTCTTTGTGCAAATTGTTGTCTGTCTATGCTGTGTACAGAGCGTGGCTCCTGCAGGATGTACAGGTGGCTCCTGCTACTTTATGGCCTCTGGCAGCAGTGGGTTGTTGGTCTGGATGTCTTGTCTGTTCAGAATCACCATGGAAAAACATTTCTTCAAGCTCCCAGGGCAGCTGGGGTGCTCAAGATCCCTGATCTTGGCTATCAAAGGGGGAATTTCACATTACAAAATATGTAAAAATAATAGAAAAATATACATAAATTAAGTAATGCCTCTTTGAAATTTCATAGTCCTGGGGCCAAGCAGGAGGTGTCAGTACACAAATGCAGCAGCTGAAGTAATCCTTTTGTAAATTCTCCTGGCTTCTCTGACTTTTGGTTGACTTGATAAAACTCCTGCCACCCATCCCAGATTCTTCAGTGCAGCAAACAGGGAGCCTGGTCAGCCTCACGGAGGGGAATCACAGGGAGGGCTCACACTCCCTCTTGTCCTCTCTTCCATTCTTCTAAATCTGACCCCACTGCCAGGAAATCAGGACTTTATTAGTAGTAAAAACCTAAATGACTTAAAGGAAAAAAAAAAAAAAAAGTCAAATAAACATTAAATGTGGTGTCACGTGGCTTGGAGAAAGGTATCTTGTATGTTGAGGTATAAAGGATGCCAGAAGTCTAAATAGGGAATGTTTCCAGCAAAACCACAAGGTATTCTGTGCTCCTCCATAGCAGGCATCCAGAAAACCAGTGTGTTAGAAGCAGGAAGGTATCTTGCTGGGTACAGTAGAAAAGCCTTGTGAAGTCTGAGGGGAAAATGTGTTCCACAGGTTTGTGGGAAGCCTGAAGAAGCTTTGTATGATCCTGGTTTGGTCCTTAAGGTCCTGGTTGTGGTTAAAGCCCGAATCTATTCCCCTGAGTTTCTTACTGTCCATGTGAATGAGAGAGTCAAAATCCCTCCCTTGAAAATTAGAGATGTTTACTTTAGATTTATCCTAGCTGCTCAGCCTCCCCAGCTGCACCTCTGTTACAAGTGCAAGAAAAAGTCCATCTACTTCTCCTCCAAGGGCTGTTTGCAGCAGCAGCAGCAGCATCGTGTACGAGTCAGTTCAAGCATTACGGTGTTAGGGAAGGTGAGTACACCTAGAGCCCTCCTATTTAGGATTTAATTATCAACAGAACTGACCCTGTAGGTAGTTCTCTGTCCATCCTGCAATTCTGATGCAGATGTGCAGTGTCACTGCTTCCAGATGTTGACGGCCTTTTCAGAGCTCTGGGCACCAGCCCAAGCAGGGATTTGGTATCGGGGAATTCTGGCACCGGCTGCATTTCCAGAGATGTGCACACTGAGGAAATTATTGTGTGTGAGTGTGATGCAGAGACACTGCTGCAGGCTGAGCTTAAGTCCCTGGGCAGGCACAGTATTGATCAAAAGTCAGGACTGTGAGCAACATGGACAAAGTAACATGGTGACATAGTGGGGTGAGTTTTCTCTGTCTCAGGCTGCTCTTATCCTTTGTGTTTTTTGAATTATAGGCCTCCAACCCCACTGTCCCACAAAGAGCAGATTTTCAGCAAGGCTCCTGGTGTTACTGTGGGTTCTGAGGGTGCTACTTGCACCTTCTGCTTTAAACACACATAACTTGGGTGATGCAATGGCGATGTCTCAGCAGGGTCATCCTGCCTGGGTTAAGACCTGTGTTCTCTGTATAAACAGGATTGATGGAAAGGGCTGAGCCACTCAGGGGCCGTAATCTTGGATACTTCCATGGGGGCTTAGGTGATGGATGTGCTGAGCTGGGGCTCGCAGGCACCAGTCAGCGTGAAACAGGGCACAAACTCATATCCAGGCAGGGCTTGTTAGCAGGAACCTCCATCCTGGTTTTTGTGTTGTTTTTGGGGGTGTTGAGGGTAGGATGTGCCCTAAGAGAGGAATAAGAAGCTCGGAATGCCACTCACCTCCTGACCCAAGGGTCTGCTGGCCACATCTCTGGGAGTGCAGAATCCTCCAGCATTTTGGGGGAGAGATTGCTACCCCCCCTCTCCTACCACTACACAGCACGGGGTCCTGCAGGGAATCCTTAGGTGATGTGACTGCCTCTCCTGCAGGGTCAGCATCCCAATTTGGGTCTTTGCTCTGCATAACCAAGGGATTGGGTCCAAGTGGGTGGTCTCCAGCCTGTTCCTCTGGTATCTGCTTGCTGTACACGGTGGGCACAAGTGTTGGGTCCTGGCACTGGCTGTCAGTGCTGGGACCAGAGCTCACATGCCAAGCAGTGGTCCTAAAGAGAGCCTGTGTGCAACGTGAGGAATGCCAGACCTACCCGCTGTCTCCAGAGCCGTCTCCCCAGCCAAGCTCTGGATCCTATTTGGATGCGGAGAGATTTATAAGGCATTCTCTTAATTAGGGGCCCCTGTTTTGACTGAGAGAGGATGGGGAATGAGGAGACCTAGCAGGGGCAAGGGTAAGCAGTGGCCTGAAAGGGAAGGCTGGGGAGACTGGTGGCGTGTGCTGTAAAGAAGCGGGGGCAATAAAACACACCAATAAAAATGATGTGTATGTCTGCAGCCTCATCTAGGAAGGGGGAACAACAGTGTGTCCCTTCGCAGGGCAAACAAAAGAAACCCCTCCAGATGTAAGCAATTATTGGAAACACATGGGAGAGGTGGACAGGGCAGGCAAATCCAAAAGCCATGTGATATTGCACAGAAGAGTGAGGCTCATGTGAAGCCTGGGAGTTCATATATTTCACAACTCACAATGTACAGAGAGTTTGGCCTCCTCCAAAAGCTGCAACTGGGAAGCCTCCTCTCATTTTGGCCTTGAGGCCTGTGCACAGTTGGCTAAAGCTTGGGAAGAAGTGCTGGGATGAAGCAGTTGGCATGCTGCTGGGGAGAATTGGAGTTCTGCTTGGCTTTGCTGTGCCCTTTGTTGAATTTGCAGCTGGTCAGTGGCAGAGCTGGGGTACAGGGAGCAGCAGAGCTGGGCTTTTGTTTCATTTGATGAGCAGACTTGTGATTATCACCTTTAAATTTCCCATCAGTGCTGTGGCAGGATGATTATCACTGCAGGGATGGGAGTCCCAGAATTTTGCAGCCAGACTTCTATGCCTGCATGAAGAACAAACAGCATCAGGGTTAACAGTTGGACATGATGGTCTTGGAGGTCTTTTGCAGTCTTAGTGATTTTATGACTCCACAAGGACTGTGATGTGCTCTAGATGTTCCTGAGCTGCTTTTACACTCCCTGGCCATGCCCTGCTGCTCTGAAGGCCACAGCAGGCTGGAACCCAAGGTGTTATCCAGCTCCTGTGCAGAGCTGGAATGCCTTTGGCCATACAATGCTCTGAAGTAGAGAGAGATCCTCTTTGGTGAGACCCAGTCCTGTGGAGTGCCAGATCAGTTCAGTTGAGAACATTGGATCTTGGCAACAGATCTGAACCACTTTTATGGGCTGCTTCATGTCCACTTGCAAAGAACATGCTGAGAACTCCGTGCATGTCGTCAGCTCAGTGTCTCCACGGCTCCAATAGTCAGGTCAGCCACTTTTCTCACATGTGCCAAAGCTCCAATCTGCCTATCAGTGCCCTCACTCAGGCTAAATACACAAGTTGCTGCTTCCAAATGCCTCATGTCACAAGTTCAGGGATGTTTCCCTCAGGTTCTGTGGAGAACTGCCTTGTCCAAACCCAAATTATCCCACTTGGCTTTCCCATTTTAGTCCAGGCTGCAATCCCTGTGGATCATAGCGTTGACTATTTCCCCAGAAGTAACCAGATGACCTTCTGCTCTTTAGTCTTAATAACAGGAGCAAAGATTTGGAGAAATTGAGTTTTTAAATTGCAGATACCCTCACTGTGCCAGGTTGTTGTCAAGTCTTGGACATCACTGCTCTGGGCTGCTATAGATGCTTTACATCCACCCTAATACAAGTGCTTTGCTTGTCTCTAGCCTTACAGCCTGAGGTTGGACTGGGAAAAAAAGAGCTTTGAGCCTTGGGCCTTGGGGCTTTGAGCCTTGTGTGAAGGCTGCCTCATTTCTAATGGATAACTTCAGGTTTCTTCAGGTTGGACTGTGAAAGGAGCTGCTCTGGCTGCGAAATGCATCACTCCTGTGTGTTCTGTCAGCAACAGAAAGTGATTCTGCCTTTCAAGAAATAACAGAGAGGAAAGGAAGCTCCCTTAACTCCTGAATATGCCACGCTCACGAATGTTAACATGATTGTGGGGTTGTTTTTCCACTGAGCAAGCAGATGTTTTAGTGCTCCGAGGATCACCTTTGCTGCAAAGGGTGGTGCTTACACCTCTGAGGGCACTGGTATGTTCAGGCTCAGTAAACATGTTCTGCTCCATCTCACTGAGCACTGAAAGCAGAAACTGCTCTTGGGTTTCATCACAGAAGGGGCAGCTTTGCCAATATAAAGAAGAACTTGTTCAGGGGCTGCTTTCATCTCTGTGCATTATCAGAGCTACTAAAATAAGGAAAGAGCCCTTTAAGCCTCATTGGACAGTGACACTAAAAATACCCCCACCAGCTCTCTCAATCCCAAGCCCCAAACAACTGAAAAACAAAAGCCAGCCCCAAACCCTAAGCCCCAGAAAACCCTGTGGTATCCATCACTGCCATGTGTAATCACAGTTAGAAACCCAAATGAAGTCTGCAGCCTGTCAGCTCCGCAGACAGATTTGGTGGTGATACGAGCAAAGCCAACATTTAAAAATGACTGAATTCTCATTATAAAGATACATGATCCTCCTTCTCATTGAGAACAGTTGGGCTTTGCTTCCAGTGGAGAGCCAAACCATTTATTTTATAGCTCCATTGTATGCTGTGCTGGGAATTGTTCCCGCAGATAGAGGTTTCTAGCGCGCTTTCCCTATGTACTTTGTTCCACATGCACTGCGCCCTTTGCACATGCTGAGGGCTCTCACATGAATTACACTTTGCCTGATTTGGTTGGATGGGTTTCCTACATTTGTGTCCTATAAATTGGCATGGCGATGTATTTATTTTGGTAATCAACCAGTTCTTTGTAAATCTGTGAGCTTAATTCTCCAAGAGAGGGA
The DNA here is from genome assembly GCF_020740725.1 of Corvus hawaiiensis. Taxonomy (NCBI): domain Eukaryota; kingdom Metazoa; phylum Chordata; class Aves; order Passeriformes; family Corvidae; genus Corvus; species Corvus hawaiiensis. Next base: position 28,855,826 of record NC_063221.1, read on the forward strand.
AATAAAAGGCTCAGCCTTTTTTTTTTTTTTTTTTTTCTCTAACAATGAAGATAAATACCTTTATTTTCATAACTTTTGGACATCTTTTTTTCATGGCATCCAGCCAAATCATGAGGTCCTCACTCAGGCAAGAACACGCAGATGTCATTAAGTTCCTCACCAGGCTTGTTAGGGCATGGAAAAACTCTTAAGAGGAAGAATGGTCTCATGGTTTTGCCATTGAGCAAGAATTCACTTCAACTGGGCTAAGCTCTTGCTTCTGCCATATATTTCCAGCATGACCTTGTTCGACCCTCTCTCTCTACATCTGCTCCCCCAAAATCTCCTGCTGTTGAGCTTATAAATCTCCTTGGTTCAGAGGCCCTCTCTCTGTGGGTCGGTTCGTGCAGGAATTTCGGCTGTGAGGCGTTGCAGAGGCAGTGCAGGCACCAGAGCAACAATTGGCTTTTGGCTCTGCCTGCTGATCCAGGACTGGCTCCGCCCTGTTCCAAGGTGATGGGATGTGAGCCAGGAGTCACCAGAGATTTTTAATGCTCAGCTGTGCCCCAAATAATAGACATCGGCTCTCACCTTGTTAGCGCAGGCACTGCAACAATCAAATTTGGACGTGGTGGTTCTGGTGCTCCTTGCACTGAAGGTGACAGCTGAAGGAACAAGGATGGCTGTTGTGGGATCTGCCCTCCTTTTCTGGCAGCCCATCCCTTCCCAGGGAGTCCAACATCATCCTTCATCTGCTGATCATTAGTGCTTCAGTCACCCCTTGGTCAGACCGGCTGTGCAAGCATCCAGGTTTCATTGCTGTCTGGAGGTGCTGGAAAGATTCCCCTGCAGGACTTTAAATAATGCTGGGAATACAAGTATTAGGGCTGAGTGAGCAAGACCGTGGCTGAGCATGAAGGAACAGGGTGGTGGGGTAAGGACTGCTCCCTCCACTGAGTGCCAGCCCAGGGAGGGCTGGCACAGGGAGCACAGGCTTGGCTCAGCTGGCTCATCTCAGGAGGGTGGTACAACACATCAGGCACGCTCTTGACCTGGTGCTGCTGACTGCAGCCTGACAACGATCTCCACGTGCTTCCTCCTGCCCTCCATCTTCCCCCCAGCTGGAGGGAAAACTTCAGGGTCGTGGCCAGCAGGAGGGTGGGGGACAGCACAGCCACTGCTCCTCTGCCATCCGAGGCTGGAGCCTCCTGCAAAGGAAAATGTGCTGGATTGCTGCCTGGCAGAGCTGCCCCCACCCGTGCACACAACCACGTTTGTTATTCCAGTACTCCTACGCTGAGAGCGTGAGCTGCGAACTTGTACTTGGGGAGAGCGTCCTCGGGCCTGTCAAGGGTTTGTTTAACTGAAGGAAAAGGGTGTGTGCTCTGCAGAAGGGGACCAGGAGGATGCAATCCAGAGTCTGGGTGCATAAGAGTTCTTCCCTGGCCTTGGTGGCTGGGCTAAGAGTGCTGTGGGATTAGGGCATGACATGTAGACTATGGCCTTTTCAGTCCTTCCTTCTCCCTGGCCTGGCTGAAGGTGTTTATCAGGTCCAAAGGGCTCCCTGACCTCCTAAGGTTTCATTGGACAAGTGGGAAAACTCAAATCCTTGAAGACTTGAACTATGGCCACTGTCCCTTTGGCTGTAGCACATGTGCTCAGTTTTTTGGGGGAAGCAAAATTCAAGTCCCAGTAAACCCCATCTATATCTCTGTCCCTTCACAATATCTACTTCTCCTAAAACACCCTTTTGTGATGTTTTTTTTTTTAATTAGAATAAAACTGGGGAGAGGATGTTTATAGAAAGCAAAGGTTCCCTAAGTTACTCTGTTTCCATAGTTTAAAAATCCCTTTACAATAAGTAATGATAATGGTCCATTTTGGTTTTTTTTTTGTACCAGCTTTTACAGCAATATGTTGATCATAAATCTTCAAGCTGGTTAATTCCTATGAAATTCTGCCAGCAGAATCAAATGATTTTACTACCCCGTGTCAAATTAATGGTTGGGTGTCAACTTGTGTCACTTCCTGCTTGAAAAATGACTGTGACATTAAGAGGATTTTATTTATGCTTTCCTGCCTGATGATCAAAAATAGTAAAATGCAACAGTTAGGGTGGGGAGAAATCAATTTCATAAATAGCATTACCACCACATCTCTTTGGAGTAAGCCCAGGGTGATGCCCACACAGCAGGACTCGGGTGTGCTCCCTGGATGTTTGGCTCTGTTTTCCATTTTATGACGGGTTACTGTGGGAGGAGAATTAGGATACACAGCCCTAAAATCAGCTCTGGTCCTTCTTCAGTTGATTGCTTGTTGATGAGATGGGTGGGACATGCTCCTTTTGTAATAAGTTGTCTGAAATTCTTCTTTCTAACCCATATTTAGATATGGCAAAGGCCAGAAAGAAAAGAACAGGTGGTCTTCTGGCTGCTGCCTGGATTAAATTCCCAAAGATTGAAGGAATAACTTCTGCAGTCTCATGCTACTGGTCTTGTAGGTGTCCATGTCTGAGAAGGTGCTTGGGCTTGGTGCCCAGGAAGTTGGTGGCACCTCTATGGGATACCAGTTGTAATCTGTTAGTTTACCTGGTTATTAGTTGCTAATAACTTGTATTTAGTGGCTAATTGTTTCACGGTGACACCTGAAATGTGCAGAGACCATGCAGGGGTCCATGGCCAGGTGCAGGCCAGCCTGGAAGCAGTTCACTGTCTTTGGTCCAAGTTTTTGAACAAAACATAAAGAAACTCCGTATCACAGTTTGGGTAGAACAGAATAAGCAAATGAAAAGAGAAACCGCTCTGTCCTGTGATTTTTGGTGTTGTAATGTCCTTGTGAGAAATACTCCATCAAAAACTGGTGACCTTTCCTGCAAAGGGACAAAGAACCAGGTAAGACTCTCCCACTGGGAGGTTTATTTGTTTAGAAGGCAACAATCCTCAACAGGCCCACGGGCAGCTGGAGAAAGTGGCCTGGATGGATTCTCACCTCCCTGCTTTCCCCCATCCAGCCCATGCAGGCAGATGGAAAGAGCAGCTGCCAAGCTCACCACACCTCTGCAATAACCATCAGGGATCAGCTCACCTCTGGCCCTCAGTCAGTGTCTGGAGAGACTCTTCCAGTGCCAGCTGCCCCACGTTCAGGCCTATTCTTTGGCTGGAATCCCCAGGGATTTGGCTTTCAGAGCACTGGTGAGGTGCAGCCCCAAAGGCCAGGCGAGGACGCTGCGATCGGCAGCACGAAACACAATCCTCCTTCTGAGTCAGCTCTCAGCTCCTCCAGCACTGCCAGGACTGTTCCTCTTGCTGCCCTGGCTGTAGCTGCTCTCTCTGAGCCCAAATATTTCCACTGTATATTTTGGGAAGAACTGGAACGTTCCACTCAGTCTTCCAAAATGTATCATTCCTTATGGCCCTCCCTAACACCTAAGAGTCAGTTCTGGACACGCTGCAGATTATTTTTATCCATCCTAAGTTGTCACAGCTGGCCCAGTTTTGCAGCGTTGCGTCCACCCCCAGCGAGATGTCCCAAGAGAGGTAACAGGTATAGTCCTTACCCTTGTAGTCTCTCCTGTCCCAGGATCAGCTGGGCCTGAATCAAAAGGGAAACAACCGATGCACATCACATCATCCAGAATTTGGGGCATAATGGGGTCTCTTGTAGCTCTTCTGTGACCACGTTTGAATCTCTTCACAAAAAGCCCCAAGCTCTGTGGAGGAATGGCATGGAGTCAGCACACATACAGGGTTTAATCTGGGGAGCATGACTGGGACCTGTTGCCTGCCCTCACAATCAGACCCATTTCATCTCCTCCTTATTTGGGTAGGACAGCACAAACTTTCTGTTCTTTTCTCCACTCCACCTCTTGGTTCCCAGTTCAACATCACAGTCCCTGAGAATTCAAGATGTGACTGCATCACAATTGTAGACCGTGAGTCCTGAGAGGTAGCTGTGCATTGCTTTCATAATCCCATCCACAGAGCCAGAGAGAATGACAAATAAATAGGGACATGTGGTGTCCTATTTGGTGGTGGTCTCATCCATACTCCAAACACCCTCCAAGGTCCTTTTGTAAAGCTGTAGGCTCATAACTGGAGAGATTTTTGGCATGCAACCCCATCTAGTAATTAAGCCCCACACAGCTCCTCGCCCACTCCCCACGGTGGGATGGGGATGAGAATTGGAAAGGTGACAAAACTCATGGACTAAAATAAAGATGGTTTAATAGGTAAAGCAAAAATCATGTGTGCAAGCAAACCAAACCAAGGAATTCATTCCTTTGGGCAGGAAAGTGTTCAGGAATCCCCAGGAAAAAAGGGCTTCATTATGTGTAACAGTGACTTGGGATGACAAACACCATCACTCCAAACATTGTGTCTTCTGTTTTCAGCACAAATCAAAAACACAGCCCCCCACCAGCTACCATGAATAAAATTAACTCTACCCCAGCCAAAACTAGCACAACACTTCTTGCAATCTGTGAATCAATCATTCAGCCAAGGAACCTTTACCATGCCTAGAATTTCCTGTGGCTTGTTTTGATTTACTTCACGAACCTCTCCAGCCCAGCTGGTCCAAGATGCACAAGCCTTTGAGCCAAGGAATAACCAATTTCCAGCAAGTGCCCATGAGGTGCTAATATCCCTTTGCCACAGGGCTGGCATCATGGACCAAGCTCACATGGGAAGCACAGCTGCAGGGTATGGACATCTGAAAGCACTGATAGAACACAGGAAAAAGAAAACAGTTCAGACATGTGACCTCAGGGCCAATGTTTCGTTAAAGAATATTTATATATTAATGCTGTTCCCTCTGATAAAGAACTTATTTAGGCTCTGCTTAAAAAGAAACTCCTCACCTATTGCTTTGAACTACTTTATCTTCCTACACAAGGGTTTATTTTGTCACCAGGCTAAATAAAGGCATGTAGTGAGAACCCTTTGGCACCTGCTTGCACATTTGCATCTGGGAAGAAAATGGTTTTGACCACTCTCTTTCCCTGCGTGCAGTCAGTCTGTAGAGCCAAAGCTACCCCTAGGGCTCACTTCTCCTACTTGGTCTTGGAGCAATCTCTTTCCAAGCCAGCAAGTGTCAGGATGGTTGGAGAGAGTGGAGCCTGACCAACCATTCCTGGCGACATTCCCCAAAAATCTAAGTGCGACAAAGCGTTCGGGAGGACGCCTAATTATGTTACAAGGTGTGAGGAACTTGGAGCCATAATATTGAGACTGCTATAGAGAAGATTATTGTGCCTCACATTTTCCAGTGTGGCGAGCTTATAAAAAGTAAGCTTTTTATTTTATAATGTTTTTATATTATAATTATATTTTAACTCTCACTTTTAAATACATAAAAAGCTGTAATGTTCTATAACCTTGCTGAACTGGAAAATCTGAGGCATGCACATTTCGTGATGATGACAGTTTGATGCATGGATTTTTTGGGGTTGGTCAAATGCCCTTGTCAAAATTCCATAATTGCATCTCACCCATATGTAGGTTTTTACACTCAGTCCCATCAAAGTCTTATTCAAGCCCTTAAAATAGAGTTTAACTTATGCACAGAGGTTGTGTTGGTCTTACTGAGTTGATTCACTCAAGCTCACAGTAATAATAATAGCAATAAATGGTTCTTAACAACATCATCGTGTTATTTCTGATTGCTCCCCCTGGGATTCATGCATATAACAGAGGAAGCTGGAGTCACTCTGTTTTAGAGATAAAACACACCCAGCTCACCAGGGGGGATGTTAATTAGACTTTGGGCATCCATGTTTTAATCTTCTTACTTTTATCGTTTTCCTACACGTGAAATGCTTAAAAAAATGTGGAAGCAAATGAGATAAACATCTGCTCCACGTTGGAGTCATCCATCCAGCCCATAATTCAGCCCATGTGGCAGGGTTTCAGCGGTGAATGTGGCTATGAAAAGGGCAGACAAAAATAGCATCACCTTCCCAGGGAGTCAGGCCAGGCTGCTGGTGGGTGTTAAGCAGTGCGTCCCCTCTCCTGCTCTGCCTGCTCGGTGTGGTTCATCTTCACCAAACCTTACTGGCTTGCTTTGAGATGTTCCAAACTGATTTTCCAGCTCATTTCTCCCATCCAAGTAGGTCTCACTGTGGGGTTTCTCCTGGAGGAGCCAAACAATTCATGGATTAATTCTTGTCTCTGTGATCCGAGCTCAGTGGTGCACCAAGTACACATGGGCACACCCAAGGCATCAAAATGGGATGCTCAGCTGCACCATGCTCAGAGTGCACCCCTGCATGGTGCCAGTGGAGGAGTTGATGTTCCCTCACTGTCCATCCCGGGTGGTGAACCCATTCTCAAGTGTTTTCTGTGCAACCTTTGCCTAAAATTAGCTTTAAAGGTACCCCTAAGCACAGGGCTTCCCAGGGATGCTCCAGTGTTCCCAATCCATGGTGCAGTGGTGCTGTGCAGGTGACTGGTGAACAGGAGCACTGCTGAGGTGACATTTAACCAAAAAATGGGACTGCCTGTCCTGTATAAAAAGCTCACAGTGGTCCCTTCTGGATTTGAAATCTGAGAGGTACCTGCATTTGGCAAGTGCTTGCAGGAATGGAAAAGCGGCCCCTCTGCCTGGACCAGACTTCTGAAGCTCCAGCACTGGCTGGAGAATCAGGCCAGGTGGGATTTACCCCTTGCTCTTGCCAATGTGTACCCTGGCAGGGCTGATCTTCTTGGCCACAAATTCCTCCTCCTCCTCTCTGCTGAAAGCAGGGAGCCAGAGAGCAGCAGCTCTCCCAGCAGCTCTCAATGGCATCTGTTACCCCAGGGCGACTTGCATTCCCTGCTGTGAAAAGCTGTAAATTACACACCAATAACTGCATGGAAATGGCTGGGCAAATATTTTGAAAGATGTGAGGAACTTTGTAGAAACCACTGCTTTGTGAGTCACTTGTGGGTAGAAAAAGGTGAACCCAGAAGATCTCCCTGGCAAAAGATTTGCTGGACATTATCCATCCCCACAGCAGCTTCCCCCCCTTTCTTATCTCCTTTCCTTTTTACACTTGCTATTCAAAGCCTGATGAAAACATAGTTTCCAAATTGATTTTTTTTTTCCCTTCCAAATTTCTGCCGTCAATAAATACTTCAAAGGTAGAGAGAACTCGCATGCCAACTTCTAGCCTCGAGCTGACTTTTACAGCTCTGTAATAAACCCCTTTAAAAAAAATGTTTATAATGGCCATGGCACTTGACTATTGCAGTGCTTTCTGTCACCCCCATAATGTTAAGTGCCAATAAATCACCTGCACTGTCGTGGTGCCCTGTATTTATTTACAAAGCTGTTAGAGGAGTATTTTTTGGTTTTATTGACCAAATGGAACAAAAGCTGAGATTCTTCGTTCTGTGGATTTCTTGGGAATTTTGGGGGGTTTCCTTTGCACGGGAGAGCAGACAAATGCCACCTAAACCTCAAGCTGGCCTCTTGTACCTGAGGTATGCAATGCTGCTATTTTTGGAGGTGCTTCACAGGGGATCAAGCCCAGCTCAGAGGCGAGGGGGTGCAGTGGTTGCTTGGCAGACAAAGCCACCTGCATCGCCCAACCTGTGCTGGGGCTGAGCCTGCAGCCAAAAATAGGTTAGTGGGGAGGCTCTGGCCTGCACTGAGTTGTGGGGTGTGAAGAAAAGGGCTTTTTTCTGGTTGTAGGCACTGCTCAGAAGCCTCTCAGACCCTGCTTATGGCAGAAGGTGATTTCTGAACTCTGATTTCCTGGCCCATGTTAAGTTGGGCAGGGCACAAAGCTCAATTATTTCTCTTACCTTCCAGTTCTGACCTTGCTTTGGTCTCTCAGGGTGTTGTACTGGGGCTTATAGACTCCATCATGCCCCTTTTGCAAAGAGCAGTTTTGCTCTTTAATCTGTTAAGTATTCCCCAAATTTCATCCACTGATAAGAAGTATTAAAACCATAAATCCATAAAATAAAGCTTCCTCTTCATCCTTGTTTCCTGCATGTTTTCATCTCTGCACTAAAAATTTCTGAAGACAGCTCACTACTAATGATAGGGGATGAAGAAGAGCAGAATTAGAGATTGCACTGTGAGCGTGGACACAGCCTTGGTTTGAAATTAATGCAGTAAAAACTAAACTGTTTTCTCAAAAAGAGTAAACATGGTAAATTTTCCAACTGTGTCAATAGCCCCAGGACAAAACTGATTTTGAGGCAGCAATGGATCATCCAGGAAAACAAGGTTTAGCTCTTGGTAATTAAAAGTTAATATTAGAAGCGAAAGTGCAATCAGCCCCAAAAGCCACCTGCCTCCTCTTAGTGTGTTTTGAAGATCCTTCCCACATACTGCGTTAGGAGCTGCTGCCTTGGAGTGTATCACCTGGTTGGAATTTTTCATGGAGCTTGAATTTATTAGAAAACAGCCCCAGTCAAGCAGAACTGTGCAAATTAAATTGGATTTACATGACAAGGTGGAGCCCAGGCACAGCAGCCTAGGAAATGCCTGAGAAGCAAAAGACAAACCAGAGGGGATCAGGGAGGAAGGCTGCTCTGTGTAAACAGTGTTTAAAAAAAAAGAAAAGGAAAAAAATGTTTGACAAATAGCACAATAAAATTAAAATTCCCGCTTGGGCTGCCCTGGGGGTTTCAAAAGGAGACACTTGGAGAGACTTGGACACCAGAGGAAATAAACAGATTTCAGCATCTAATAAGTGGGAGGCTGGAATATTATTGTAGGATAAAGTGTTCTGGGATGGGACGAGCTGACCCAGAACATGTTCCTGTTGTGAGGAGGGTGAAGACCTGATCTTCAACCCCAGTGAAGCCTGGAGGACTCAGTCCACTGGCTTCAATAAGCTTTGGGAGAAGCCTGACTTCCCTGTAGGCATTAGAAACTCCATATTTTCTTCCCTGTTGGCTCACACCGCTGCCTATTATCTTATCAAAACATGGTTTCTTCATCAGTAATACGTAGGTTTCATCTGAATCTGTAAAAACTGAATTGCTTCCATATGCCAGATATTTCACTGGAGAGACCGTCCACTTTGGGAATGTCATTACTGCCCAAAATAATCTTCTGCAAGTCATAATGTAAACTCAAAGTTATTGCAATTTATTAGCAATCACAATTTGCCAGGAAAATAGAATCAAGAGAGTATCAGGGAAAGTAACTCGACTGCAAAATGAACATGCCCTCTACTGCAGTCTGAGCCCATTAATATCGACTTTCCAAATCCAGAGAGTGATTTCCTCTCGTGCCTGTACAAAAGTCAGTGCAGCATGTTTTCTCCTGAAGGAAGCAACAGGATTTTGTTGAATATATGGAATGGAATTGGTTTTCTGGTTTGTTACTTAAAGCTGATCCTCACTGTCAACATTTGTGATGAGTAAACCTCATGAAATAACACGGCTGAAGGCTTAATCTGGTGCCACCGTGATTTGCGGGGCTGAACTGGAGAGACATGGCTGTGGCCAGGGACCAACCCGGCTGCTCTGCCAGGAGTGCACGGAGCTGCTCTTAAAAATGAAGGGATCTGCTCCCAGAGATGGTGTGCTGCCATGGACAGAGCTTGGGAGGGGGCACGGAGGAAATGTGGTGCAAAGAAAGTCATGAAAGAAGTGCTAAATGTGCCATTTCCTGCTGGAGTCGTTCAGCTTATGAGAAATCCTCCCTCTTGCATCCTACTGTTTGGAGTGTGGATTTGGGAGGGTGAGAAATGGCTCTTTATTAGCAACACTTTGATTCCCCTGATCCCGGTGGGCTCGTGGCTGGGATTTCCTCCAGCTGAAGGCTGGTGTGAGCAGCTTCCAAGCCTGTTTGTACAGAAATGTCAACGTGTAGCAGATCCAACAACTGGCTGTGGCGTGTGGACATCTGATCAGAGCCCTGACCCTGGTGTGAGTCCTCAGACAGAGGGCAGTGCTGTATCCCTTCGGACAGAGGTGGCCTTTGGAGCTGCTGAGGTCCTTCAGCATTGGCCGGAGGTGTCCCGAGGATTGTCCCCAGGATGAATGGACAGGGTGGCTTGGCCTTGCCCTGGTGCACAGTCATGCTGGCCAACCTCATCAGCCTTGGATTTACTCAATCCCATATGATACCAAGAGAAACTTTGGAGGGTCCAGTATGCAGGATCATGTCAGATATCTGGGAGTGGTTGGGTAGCCACACCGAGAGGTGTCAGCAGAGCTGTCAGGTTGGCTCTGTCTAAAATTCCTCTATCCACCCTGGTGCAAAGAGCAAGCTTTGGCTGATGTAAGCATCATAAAACAGCCATAAAGTGTTTGTCCCTTCATGGCATTCATTTCCCCGTCAGGGACACCCCTTCTCATGTGGTATTGGCATTTCTGAGTCACTTGCCCGGTGTGAAGCTGCAGTTGTGGGTGAGAGGATCAGAGAGGGAGGACAGAGCAAGCAGGTCTCAAACGGGGGGTTGCTTCTGGGAAACAGAGGCGCTGTCATTCCCTGGGAGCCTGGGCTGTCCTCTGGGCTGGTGAAAATGGATGCAAACTGGGTGTGGGACAGTGCGTTCCCTGGCCATCGTCATAGCAGATGGAAACAGAGCACAGCCTCACCCTGTAAAGCCCACTCTGAGACGTCAGTGGCTGAACTATTTTGGTAGGAGAATAAAAGTCTGAAAGCACCCCACCCCTTGAGCGTTTGCTTGGTGGATGTTGTGCCCACTCGCCCTGTGCTTGCTTTAGCATCAAAACCAGGCTCTGCCTGTGACCAGCACCACATTTACACCCCTGCAGCAGCAGTGCAGGAATAACAGACCAGCTTGGACACGGGAGGAGCAATTTGGGAGCCTTAGCCTAGAGCAGATTGCATCCTTACAGCTCTTGCACTGTGGTGGAGCAGCAGCTCACTTCTGTAGGATGTGCATGTCCTCCACAGGGAATATGAGAGCCGTCAAGGTTTGCTTCAATGTGCACTAAAGTTGGGTTTCAACAGATCTTTTCCTTCCTTTTTCGATTTCTTTCCTTTTTTCCCCCTTCCTGGAAAAAAAAAAATACTGTGAAATTTTGTTCCACTCTCTTTGAATTGAACGGCAGGTTTTTTTCCATTAATTTCAGTGAGGTTGCAGGTATTTGTGTGTGTTTCCACCAGCCAGAGCCCAAGTGTAACAGCTGAGCTAGCCTGAAAAAAAAGGGTTTCTTACAGAGAAAAAGAAAATGGAGTTCTGCTGGAAAAGCTTTTGTTTGGCAGTGGCTGGAAGAGGTTGTTCTGGGACTGATTTAAAGAGCACTGGGTAAACTTATGCACATGCCCTCAGGGCAGCCATAAGTTTAGTGATGAAAACGTCTGCATGTTTTACACAGCTCTGCTCAGGGACTGGGGGAGAGGCAGCAGCGCTGGAGCAACACACGGAGCTGTCATTGCTGCGGGGACAGGATGCTCCAGGGGGAGCAAAGACAAGCCCTGTGGGTACTTGATGGGTGCAGGATGAAGCATCAGCGCAAAGCTCCCCATCCCAGTGCCCCAGAGAACTTCCTGACGGGAGATGCAGTCCCTGGCCAGCCAGTGCCAGGGAGAGCAACTTCCCCTCTGCACGTGCTTCTGGCTTGCATAATTTGTGTACTAATTTACAGCGCAGAAGGAAGGAGGGCTTGGAAGAGATGGTGGCTGCTTCTTTGTGATGTTGTGCTTGATGTGGCTGCCTTCTTGTGCTGGAGTTTTGCATGTGTGGGTGTGACATAAGTGGCCTTAAAAATACAAGGGATGGGGTGGGGGGAAAAGGAGAATGGAAACTGTCTTTTACTGAGCTAGATACCGTAATAATCCTGGCAGTGAACTAAGGGAGAGCTCCAGAGAGGGATTTTTTTTTTCTGCCGCACATTTTTTTTTCAGTATAACCGAGAGAGGAGAGACCTTCCCACTTGCTGAGCAGCAGCCATGCCTGAGGGGACTTGGTTATAACTAATTCCGGAACAGGGTGTCCCTTTTGGGGTCTCTGCGTGCTTTGCACATAAAACTTGCACCCCGCCTCTAGGACTGACATTAAAAACGGAAAATGAACGCCAAAGGCTCAACTGGTGAATGGGGCTCTTTGTTCTGGGACATTGTCACCCAAGAGTGAGCCCTACAGGGAGATTTATAGCAAGATTCCGAGCTGCTAATGAGGGAAGGCTTCTCTCAGTGGTCAGGTGGCAAAGCACTTCAGCACAGCAGCCCATGCCCAAGGAAGAGGAAGATAAGGTTGGCTGTACAAACAAGTCCCTGGGGAAGTGCATGAAAATTTGGGTATTGCTGTGCTGTTCATTCTGCTTCGAGAGTTGCTGCAGCTGAGGGAAGACACTTTGCCAAAACTCTTGGGCTTGGCCATGGGGTCCTGTGGTTTGGCAATTTCTGAAGCCATCCTTGGGGTTCTGGAGGTGGCTCTAGTTTACAGTGGCTTGTTGAGGTCTCTGAAGAGCCCTTGCATCACTGAGGGCTGTTGGGCTGCAGCACTGTACAGCTCTGCTCTCCCTGCTCTCATGGTCACAGTCTGCGAAATCTCAGCTTCTTTCATCCCTAAACCATCTGGATGTTTTACTCATGGCCAAAGCTGCCTGAATCAAAGAAGGAGCACCCATGGCTCCAGCAGGGTGTTGGTGCAAAGGACCACTGACCCTGCAGAACTTCCTGGAAGGAGTCAAAGCAGGGAAGGACTCGAAGCAATAAAGGGCAGTGTTGGAGTGGAGATAAGGAGCCATCACAGGCAGATGAGATAAGGCCAAGGGCTTTGGTTCTCTGTGTAGTGCAACAGATCTAGTTACCCTTTGCAAGCAGGTCAGGCTGGGACCTCAGCTTGCTCTTCTGCTCCATCTGTAAATAGCTACACTGGAGTGAGAATGGTTGTTATCTCTGTTGGAACACTGGGATCAGCCATCCTGGCTGATTTCTCAATGGAGAGAAAGCTTTGTCTTGCTAAAGATCAAGCAGGAAGGCTATAAAGCTGCTGGGATATGAGACTACATTCTTGCTTCAGTCTAGTTCCAAACAGGCTTCACCCTCTGGAAGAGTTTTCTTACATTTTCTTAATTCTCTAGCATGCAGGAAGGCAGGTTTATGGCTTGTGCTCACTCTATAGTGCCTACAGTGCTAATGAATTTGAGTAGTTAATCAATTTAGTGTGAGTTCTAAGTGAAAAAAAAACCCAAAAACATATATATATAAAAACATCCAATTTCTGCTTACTCCTTGCAGAATGTTTTCTGTGCTGTCAGTCTAAACACTGGGAAGTATTTTAAACAGATGTAGGCCATCAGTTTCTATAAACATCGTAATTGCTTGGCACCACTGATGCTTACACTGAAAGATGCAGATTGCCAGGATCTGCACAGACACCAGCCACACGCTTTCTGCTGCACCCAGAAACAGAGTTTACATCCCGTTAGAGGCCTGTAACCTCCCTCCTGTAAAACTCCCTTTAGCTTGGAGCCTGGCACCAGCCAAGGGCTGCTATCCCTGCAGCTTTATATCGCTCCGAGCTGCAGGCTCAGCCATTTCAGCATCCTGGCTCGGCAGGGTTTGATAGGAGGATGTGGTTTGGATTCTACCCCATGGATGCAATGGTACTGGCACCTCGAGCTGCTCAGGTTGAAGATAACACAATTGGCCTCCCTGTGCCCCGTTCAGTCAATCTACCAGCTTTCTGTGAGCTCATCCCGTTTGATTTTCGGTCGATGGTGAAGCTGATGTGCACGCTGCTGTCCCTGGGAGCAGAGGAGGTGTGGTCCTCAGCTTGCCCTCTTGTAAAAATGATGAATTGAGCTGAAGGGGGGAGGGGGTGGAAGGAAAGGATGGATAATATCCCCACTAATAAATCTAGTGCGGCAATTAAGATCGCCTTTAAAAATGTGTATTATCAGCACAAATAGAAATACAGACAGGAGCAGCGGCCAAGGGCTGCTCTGTGTCTATAAAAAACAGGATGGACTCATCATTTAGCCAGGGACTGCTGGCCAAGCCCATGGCTCTCCTGGACCGGGGTGAACAGCTCTCCCCAGTCCGTCGTTCATCCTGAGGTCACACGCAGCTCAGTCAATTTTATTCCACATTTGCCTGCAACAGGGTGGTGGGTGATTGCCAGCATCTTGGGTCCTGGAAGTGTTTTTGTTGTTGATGATTCCTTCCATTATTCCTAACTGGGGTGGGTCAGAACTGGACACCTCTGCACTGCAAGTGGCCTGAAGGTGTAAAGCAATCCAGGGCTTTGCCCTGCATCACTCCTGCCTGAAGACAGCGCCATGCCCATTCTCCTCCTGCTAAGAAATACTAAGTGGCAACAAAAAAAAAGAGACTTTGCTGATAGCATATGTTCAAAACACAGGCTCATTTCTTTATATGCTTTGGCTCCAGCCTCTAGCTGAGAAGCCAGATTGCTAAAGCACCAGAAGTGTGGATAAATGTTCAGTCGGGGCACTGCATAATTTTTGGCTCAGTGTGACACACAGAGAAAGCTGTGACTATCACCACAGACCAGAGAAAGCAACTGCTGCTCCCCTGGAACAAGCATTTCAGGTCACTCTTCTATCCACTGTTAATTCTTGGTCAGTCTGGTGTTGGGAAAGGTGTTGTCCAGATTTTGAAGCACAAATGAAGTATTTCCCACTTGATGGAGGCACAGAGGGTAGAGTACCAGAAAAGTATTCATCTCCAGAAGGTGATGACACCTCCAGGTGTCTGCTTAAGCTGTCTAATTGTTTAAGTCTCTAAGTCAGTTTAACTGCCTGACTAAACTGCTCAACAGCTCCTCTGCACAGGGAAGAGACAAAGGTTACTCTGTAGGGCTCTTCCCTGCACGTGAGGTCAATTCCTGCTCTATACTCACTTAAATAAATATCTCTGCAGAGATTATAGAGAGATCAAAGGCAGATCAGCCACCTAATTCAGTTGCTTATATGATTAAAGTTGTCTGGGGCAAATGTTCTTTTTCCTTTGTTACCAGTGACAAAGGTTTCTAGGGCATCTGGTGAGCACCTCCATGGTGCAAGGAACAGGTTTCTGCAGCAATAAAAAAGGGGCCCTTTTTCCCCAAGAGCACTAAACTTTGCCCAGAAAGCTTCCAAGCCTCTGCAAGGAAACCTAAAGCTGGAGCAAAAGGTTGGCGTTTATGGAAGTGGTTTGTGGTTGTGGTTAAAAGAGTTTGCTCTTCCATCTCTGCACAAGGGTCTTTTTCTAGGAATTTTTGCTCATGTCACTAGGAATTCAGCCCAAAATAGACTCATTGGGACAGAGAAGAAGTGAGAGCATGGCTCAGGAGTCAGAAATGCACAAAACTTGGCCTGAGACAGAGTTTTGTACTCTCTGAGAAGGGCATAATCTGATGTCAAGCTTTCCCCAAGAGTCATACTCCTAAATGGGAAGAGGCCCAAAATGATCACATGCTGAGTGCCTGTTTGGAGACAAGTGGCTCTTACTGCCAAACAAACTGGAGGGGAGGGCTGCTCTTGAAAAATTCACTGCTGCCCACGTGCTGATCCTCCTCTGGAGAACGGGCATTCCTCAATCACAGCCAGGCCAATTGCCCTCCTCAAAACCAGCGTTCCAGGAGTCATCATCCCTGGCCTTGTCTCCATCTGCACTGGGGTCGGGAGCTTAGCAGTGCTCTGCCACTCGGCTGTCCCTTCCCTTTCAACCAAGTGGGTGCCAGTGAATCTTTCTGGAGGTGTGGGAATTTCCTCAGGTGGCTCCTGGCAGGAGGTCAACAGAGAGAAAGAAACCTGCCTTGAGTAAGTCTGCTTTGACTTTGGCCTCTGGGTCTGGGGTAGCATAACAGTCAGGAACATGGGAAAAATGGTATCTATCCTGTTATTTTACTGCTTTTGATGGGTTTTAAAATATGTAGAATGTCCTCTCTCCAAATGAAGCATACCCGGAATTTCTTACTCCAGAAGTTAAACGGAATTCTTGGTTGAAAAAGTCCTCTGAAGAAAATGCTGTAATGTTTCAGGCCTTTCCATCATTTCATTAGTTTTTTTTCATCACATCATTAAGTTTTTCTTAATTTTATTAGGGTCCTTGCCTCAGTTGCTCAAGTGACACATTTCTAAAGAAATGCAGGTTTTGTCCTTTAGGTAGCAGGCAAGAGTAGGTTCTGTAAGCTGCAGTTATTCAGTTCAGCAAACACACCAACAGGCAGTGACTCCTCCAGAGCACACCTGAATTTCTCAGATTAGTCATATTTGGCTATGAAACTCTTCCGTGGTCCAGCAGAAGTCAGAGATCAGATCTTCTACTGGGATGTGAGAACCATCTGACCCAGTATTTCAGCAGTTACATAACATTTTAAAATTAGGAAAACAAGATAATTCATCCCTTCCTGCCTCCTTTGAAGGAAGGATTCATGGGTTTATGAGGATGTGACCTGAGTTTCTTCTAAACTGATTTGCCTAATTCTCCCAGTGAGAGTGGCCCACCAGCCAGAGCAGCAGGGATCCCTCATTCCAGCATCACCTGAATATGAGACAGTCCCAAATGATGCCTTAATTTTGTCTAGCCTCTGTTTTCAGGTAGCCCATCAAAGAATCACCATCAAGACCTGAATCCCAAGACTGACCTCTGCCAAACTGTAGGCTGGGGTGCAAACATTAGTAGCAGTTATTTAGCAAAGGCTTATTCCAAGACACGGTTTAGAAACGCCTGCAGTGTTTCCACCCTGGGAGACAGGGACCAGAGCACATTCCCAGCTCCTCGGAAGCCAACTGCCAAGCCCTTTGCAGCCTACCTGGGAGCTGGCTGGGTTGGGTTTGAGGCCTTTCTCAAATCATCTGCAGGTCCCACTTGCCACCCTTGTACAGCCAAACAACACCTCTTCGCCGCTGCTAAAAATTGCTCCAATGCCAAGGCAGAAATCAAGTTCTGGCAACAATTCCCTCTTCGTATTTCCACCTGAAAAAAGGAAAAAGGATCAGAAGACAAAGCAGCAGAAGTTGCTGTCTGTGGGGCTTTCAAAGTCCCTTGCCTGAGGCTGCCAGGCCAACACCTTGGGAAGAACAGCCTCTTTCAGGCACTGGCTTTTTGTTGGAAGTGGATGGAGCAGTGGCCAAGCCCTTCTGTTCAGTGAGGGCTCTTGATCCATGACTCTTTCATCATTCCCACCAGCCCAAGGTCCAACAAGGGCTCCTTTGACATCATTTGGAACTGAGCTGGAGCAGGGCTGGGCAAAGTCTTTCCCTTCCAGTGGGAGGAGGAAAGGTGTTTATGGTAACGCCTGGGTGCTCGTGGGCATCTCCAGTCTGCTGGGAAGTCACTGAGCAGTCAAGTCAATTATTTTTAATGAACTGGGCCAAAGCTGATTGGGTTATTTTGTAACATATTAGTTTGGAAAGCAGTGAAATTATTTGGCATCTTTCCCTGGCCATCACAGGGACCCCTTTGTGCTTCCCTTTTCCCCACTTTTCTCTCGTGTGTATAGCTGGCTCCCACATGTCCACTTGCTGATGCTGATTGATTGCATTAATATCACTGTAAATATTACATAATCTCCGCTTACAATGCTAGAAGGAACTGATGAGTTTTACTCTGCCAAGAGTTTTCAGGCTGGAAAATAATAATGAAAAAATAATCTCAAAAAAATAAAATCTCTCTTAATCTTTCCCCCCATATTTTTTTTTGCCATGTGAGTTTGCCATTGGCCCTGTTGCTGCAGACCAAGACAAGGCTGTATGGACTGTTTGTGGCCATTGCTTCAAGGGGACAGTGAAAAAGAAGTCACAGCATGGCAGTAAACTGTGCCTGGCCTCAGGAGAGGTGATGGGGACAGGGGATATTGGAAGATGACTTACGGAAAAAATGGATTTCAGAAAACAGGGTTCAGCTGAGCTAAGGAGGATGAGGATGCACAGGGAGGTCTGTACCTCATCCTGGTACTACGGGCCAGTGGAAATATGGATTTTTGGAGTGTGGTATCCTCTTCTCTCCACTAGTGTGTGATTTAAGCCAGTGTACTGGGTGTTTGAGCTCACCCCTTTTAGGATTTGAAGATTCCGAGACACGGGCTGGGGAGGCTGTACGGCTCCCCTGTCTTCCAAGGAGCCCTGTGGGATGGTCCTTCACACCCTGCTCAGGGAAGGTGGGAGGGGAGATGTGGCTCCTCCCTCTCCAGCACCAGCCCAGGGTTGTTTGACCTGGTACATGTAACACAGCCTCCATCTCGACCCTCATCCAGGCCAGCTCTGTTTCTTTTCTCTGTCTCCCTGCCGGAGACAACTCCAGATCAGGTTGCGTTCCGAAGCAGGCGCTCTCTTCTCAGACTCCACACAAAATCCATTTATCATATCAGCCTTACATTAGCCAAAGTATCAGAGATAAAAATTATCTTGGAAATCTAAACACAGATTCTAATCTAAGGTACAGCAGCATCTGTTTCCCATTAGTTTTTATTACTCGCAAGGTTCGAGCGGCATCACTCCCGCGGTGAGATATTTGGGAAAGCAGAGGTCTGCGCTTCCCAGAACTCCGGGTCCCATTGGCTGTTGCTGCTCATCTCCCAGGGCTCATCTGCATGGGAATAGCTGATTACTCAGCGTGAAGCGCTGGGAAGCGTGTCCAGAGCACAGGCAGGGTCCCCGGGCAGCGCTCTTGCCTGAGCTCAGGGTTATGCTGACTTCAGCAGCACCAGCACCAGGCTTGGACTCCTTTCAGAAGGCAGCTCAGGGATGTTTTTCAGAGGTATTTGCAATACCAGCCTGCCAGACTCCACTGGTCCAAACTGGCTAGGGAGATGCGGTGATGTGGATACATGGACACAAAGCCATGATTTCAGATTCCTTTTCTAGCAGAGCTTTTTCTGAGCTGTGCTTTGGGGATGATGAGCTCCACACGTGTTGCTGCCAAAAGTGACTCAAACCTGCCACTACTTCTCACCTCACAAGGCCAAATCCTGCATGGTTGAGTGTGTGGGGCAGCTTTTGGCTTAGCCATGGGGAGGCCACTTGGTCCAGTATAATGCAGCCACCTTTGAACTTCAACTTCTCTTGGACCCCAGGGAATTGTTCCAGAGCAGCCACAGCTCAGGGACACCCATGACCCAGCTGGGGGCCCTGAGGGCACTTGCAGACCTTGATCTTATCCCTGTCTATCAGTTTCTGAAGGGAGGGTGCCAGGAGGATGGACCAGGCTCTGCTCCGTGGTGCTGAGCAATAGGACAAGAGGAACGGGCAGAAATGGATGCACAGGGAGTTCCACCTGAGCATGAGGAAGAACTTCTTTGTTGTGCAGTGACCGAGCACTGGAACAGATTGCCCAGAGAGGGTGTGGAGCCCCCCTCAGAGGAGATATTCCAGAGCAGTCTGCACACAATCCTGTGCTGTGTGCTCTGGGATGACCCTGCTTGAGCAGGGAGGTGGGACCAGATGACCCATTAGGGTCCCTTCCAACCTGACCTATTCTGTGAATTCCCAGACCTGCCTCACCTTGGACTTTTGATGGTCCCCACTTGAGCTCAGCCCAGCCTGAGCTGCGTCACCAGCTTGCCTGCCCTTTGCCCTGTTCCTGTGCTGCTGCTTGGTTTTCCTGGCTTTTCCTTTAGGGAGCAGCCCTGCTCTTGTGCTTCTCCCTGACGCCAGCACACTTGCCGTGGTGTGCAGTGCCTTGGGCATGTGCTGTGAACTCAGCCTTGCCCCGCCGCGCAGAGACAAGTATGCAGCTCTGCAAACTACTGTTTGCCTCTGGAGACAAATTATGGCATGCTGCAATAGCTGAGGAATAGCACAAGAGGAGTATGCAATGAATCATGATGCATATGCACACGAGGGGAAAAGTTCAACCTTCTGTTTGCCATTATCTGACTCTTGAAAGCTGAACTGCTCAATTCTTGCATTTTCTTGTGGAGTTTATTTCTGTGGCATTTCCTAGGTCTTTCTGTCTGTTTCAAGGCAGGGGAAAGAGAGTTCCCTCTGCAGAACATTGCATTTTTGCTGGCTTGCAAATAAAAATCGAATCAAAAGTAAAATGGGATAGGAAACATGTAGTGTGTAACTCTAGAACTCAGTATTTGTGGAGTTGAACCCTTTTCCTCAGCTTGCCCAGCTGTGGTGTGCCTGAAGCCTCATGTGCTGCTGCACATTCTGGCTGGGGTGGAAGTGCCTAGAGGCACAGGGATAATGTCTTGGCTGCAGGAGGACATGTACCCTGACATGCCAGTGGTGGTAAAAAAAAAATAATATGTTTTGATTAGAGTCAGAGACATCAGGTCATGTTTTCTCACTACAGCAGTTGCAATGGGTTTTCTCTGATAGGGACAGAGAAAGTGAAGAGAGGAGATAGTTCCTCTCCACCAACTAACTCAAAGATGACTTCACATCTCAAGGCACCTGTTTTTCCCTAATAATGATAGCAAGAGGTCCCCACTTGAGCTCAGCCCAGCCTGAACTGCATGGCAGGATTGCCTGCCTTTTGCCCTGTTCCTGGGCTGCTGCTTGGTTTTCCTGGCTTTTCCTTTAGGGAGCAGCCCTGCTCTCCCTGACTAATCTCCTAAACCAGCTCCCTTGGAGTGTATGACTCTGGGCTTTTCAGGGCAGCCTGAAATCCCAAAGAATTACTGTGGAAATATAGGAAAATTAGTCTTTAATTCATTTCATGATTGCTATGCAGAAGTAGTCCCAAAGAACTGTGGTACCCAGGATGAGATACAAATCAGGGAATTGTTAGTCTCTGCTCAATACATTGGATTTTGTCAGACTTCCAAACTGCATAGTGGATACTTGTCCTTCCTCAGGCAAATGTTTAATGCAAAGAGCAGGCCAAGAGGTTTCCAATCATCTCTTAATTATCTGTGAACACCCACATGGGAGAGGTTTTTTTGGGGGGGAAAACAAAAGCATCTCCTTAATCTAGCGGAAAAATGAGATCCCAAAATAATGAGGAAACAGAAGCTAAACACATTTAGAGTGGTGACAAGATGTGGGTTTTCAAGAATGACACTAATTACACATTGAAACCCATTAACTTGGTGACTGGAAGAGTCTTCATTCCTTCCTTCCTTCCCTTGGCTGCCAGAACTCCTCTGGAGGCTGAGCCATGCGGGAGGTCAGCGACGGGAGTGCTGCCACTCCTGCTGTCCCTGAGCTGGGAGGAGGAAGTGTGGGAATGCCTTACAGTGGTTGTCAACTCACCCTGCTCCACAACCTGGAGCCTCAACCCTGACGCCTAAGGATGCCCATTTCTACTTGAGAAGTAATTTGGTCCAATTCCTTGGGCAACAACACGTGCTTTTGCTGGGATTAGGAGCGGGAGGAATAAAGTCACCTCCTTCCATCCCAGATCCCATTCCTGAGCTACCTTGCTCTGCTCCACACAGCTTGTGTGAGTTGGTTTTGTCACAGCTCTGTGCATGTCCTGGAGAAGCACGTGTGGTTCACGTATCTAAAACTTCAGCTTGTGTTACACAGCAGTGAGAGTAATTAAATGAACAGTTGCACTGGAACCTGACCTGCCAAATGGATCTGACCGAAATACACTCGTGATGTTTACACCAATCTGATTTTTCCAGATAGTCTCCTGGGGAAAAAAATCCAACAAAACAATACCCTCTCCCTCAGTGATATTAATTAATCATAGTGATATTTGCTTTCTTATCGCGTGCTCAAGCTGGCAGTGCAGTTACCAAACCTAGAAAACTGTGCCATGTCTTATCTTTTATTCAAAAAAAGCCAGCTGTGACTTTCTGAACTGGCTGCACACAGCAGGGAAAGGTCATTCTGGAGAATGGGCTCTGGGACCAAGCAGGGTTTGGATGTTATACAGACCACAAACAGTTTGGGATTAGAGATACTGGATAGGATTTTGCACAGTATCTGATACAGCAGAGCCTAGACTTCAAAGTTTTCCCAAAACGCAGGGATGAGGATTGTCTGTGTGGGTTAATCCTGCCTGTCCATGCACTGGAGGAAATACTGCAGCATTCCCCCTGTGCCCAGCCCCTCGGGAGCTGGAGGAGAATTTAGGTCAAAGTACAGAGAACTGTATTACAGCATTAGCACTTATTATCCAGTTTGATTCTATTAAGGGAAACCTGCAGTGAGGAATGAGAATGGAGCTGGCCCTTTCCACAAGTGCTTTAACAGCTGGTGGCCCAAGAGCTGTTTTGATGAAATAAATCACCCCGGTGGAAAATCTCAAAAGCCGCAGACTGTGGAAAGTTGACCAGATCTTTACTGGCAATATTTAGGGATGCTCTAAACAATGAGACAGTTGTTTGCCTCTTACTTTCAGTACCGTGCCTGGAAAAACATGATATCCCTGAAGCTTGCCTGCCCTGAAAGCTTTGGGATGCGTGGCACTGCTAAACCTGACTGCAGGATTCCTGGAGGGGCTCCTGTACTTGTAAAGACTTTTAGTGTATCCAATAATTAGCAGGATTGCCTTGAGCTCAGTTGGAGACAGCAGGACAGGCAGGGTTGGAGGGTTTCTTCCCTGGAGCCTGACTTTTTCCTGCAGGTATCCTCCACAATCCTGCACCTGCTGTGAATTCCTGGGGGGGAGGGGGTGGGAGGAAAGGCTTGTTGCAATGCACAGCCTCTGCCATAAAACCTGCGAAAAGTAAATACAGAGGCAGGGCTGAATGAGCCCTCAGATCCCAGTGGAGTGGCTGTAAGGCGCCAGCTCCCTTTGTGCCTGTGGCACGATCCCCCCTAGGAGCTGTGTGGCCTCTGGATGGCATCACAGGGAGGCAAACTCAGAGTTTCCATCTGCTAGAACTATTTTGGGTTATAACTTGAAGGAGATGTGCTGGAAAAAGCATCTTCTGCGGCAGAGAGAGGCTTTGCTTGCTCAGGCTGGGGAGAGGAGCTGGGCAGAGACTCCACACATACACAGGGCAGGTAATCTTGTCAAAAAGAGATCTAACGTTCACTTACTGCTCTTGGGAAGGTCTTCAGTCCAGCCTGCAGGACTGGGTGTCCTGTCAGAGGCTGGGACTAAGGACAGGCAAAAAAAGTAATCCGATCTAAGCTGCTGAGTTTAGAAATCCCCCTGCAGCAGCAAAAGGAGGTTAAGGTGTACAAGAAAGGAGACCTTTCCTATGTGGTGGTTGCTGGTGGCTGTTTCTGGCTAGGCTTGACCTTTTCTCAAATGCCTGAGTGCTGCAGAGGAGCTGAGTGCTGGCCTGAAGTGGTGAGGAAGTAGAATAGAAGTGATCTGCCAAATGTAATCTGCCAAAATCTGCCTAATGAGGGCTTTCTCTTTAACTGGGCATTTCTGGAAGTGGAAATGGAAGTTTAAGTACAAGGTGCACGGGTTGGTGGTTGGACTCCTCCAGGCAGGGTCTCACAGAGCTTTTTGGGTCACCCTGGATGAAGGGCCCTCTGCGGCACCTTCCTGCTCCTGCTCCTATCAGTGCTTTTCACAAAGCTCTGATGAGTGAGAGCCACCAGTCTCCCTGCTCATTCTCCTGAAAGGAAAACCTAATGACCTCCCAAGACGGTATCACTGGCACCTTTTCATAATCAGCAGAGCGCCGAACTTCGCATACATTTTCTTTCCCTACCCTGTTGTTTCTCCTGTTTACACTGCTGTCCCATTTACACCTTTTAATGACACAAAGGATCAACCCCCCATGTTTATACAACAGCTTTTGGCTATGGTCCCTTTGTTGTGGGTAAAGCAGAGAGCCTTTACTGAGCTTCATTCCGCCTTATGGAGCAGAAGCATGAAAATAAGTTATTACAGTCAGAAAGTCCCGTTTACAGGGGAAAAAATAGATCAAGCCCAGCATGTAACTGTGGCTGTGGGAGAAAAGATGTAATTGTTGTCTGTGCTAAACACAAATCTAAACAGGATCACAAGTAATTAGCTATTTAATAGGTGACTAAAGTAAATACTGCAATTAAAAAGCCTATTAAAAATAATATTAAAAAAAGAAACCTCGCAAGAAATGCAGCTTTGTCCTGGACTGCCAGTCAACAAAATCAACAAACCATTATGAAAAAAAAGGTCCGTGCATGCCCAAATCAGTAAAACACATAGTAATTACTTGGCACATTTTATCTTCAAAGTCCTCTGCATGAGCTAAGTAATTAATCCTCCCAACACCTCGGTGCGGTATGTGCAGCAGGCACCGGTAAAAGCAAGCTTGTCTTGCAGCCAGGTACAAATACCTTGTTGTGGGGCTCACTCTTGATAGAGGAAATGCCACTCTGAAGTCAGTAACAGGGGGTGGAGGTGGTTATCTCTTCAATGGCACTCATTGTAAGCCACTGCCGCTTTTGTTTGAGGGGGTGGTCTGAAGCACAAGGAGTTTAGAGGCTGCGGGACGCTGCCCTTGGATTTCCCATCATATTCCAGGATGAGTAGAGCGGCTTTGGAGAAGCCCCGGGAGCCCACGCAGCTCTTGCCTTCATACCTGTGTCTGAACCCCGAGTGCATCCCGGGGTCAGGGTGATCTGCCAGGCCTGAGAGCACTTCCCGACACAAGCTTTGGGTCTGCTGGGTTGAAATTAATGGCTTTCAGTTTAATTAGTTGTTTCGGGACAGAGGGAAAAGGCAGCTCCTCCTTCCCTGCTGTGATGCTCCAACAGCAGCTGGGGAGGGCAGGTAAGACATAGATGATACAACTTTGTGTGCCTGTGGTGCTTCGAGCCCATTTTTGTGCTCTCTGCTAAACAGAAGACAGTTTTCTGCTCTGGTCCTTCTGCCTGTTGCTCTGTGTGATGACTTTTTGCCATAAAGCCAAAAGGTGGGGTAAAGATAAACACAAGTAGTAGATCAGAGTGGAGTAACACGTGCGGAAAGGAGAGGTGAGAATGCAGTGGTGGAGCATGGAAAACTCACACTAACATCAAGCTGTGTCACAAACACATCCTAGCCTGAGCTCTGGGAGTGCCAGCAGAAATAAAATACCTTCCAGAGAGAAATCAAAGATGGTACCATCAGCTCCATCCATCTCCTGTAAAGTGCAGCAAAAGGCTGTGTGGAGCTTGGCAGGTGCCACGTGGAGCAAACCTTCCCACCCGGGAATGACTAATCCCACCCTGGCTGCCACTAAGAGACCATTTGCAGCGGTGGCTAATTGGGTTGAGAAAAAGAAACTTTCCCACAAAGAAGGTTGAGCTACAAATGGAAAAATACCTGCGCAGAGATTAATTCTGGTGTGGGAAGGAAGGTGCTTCTGCCAAAAGAAAGGCTGTATTGAAAAAGGGAATGCTTTCCCTTTGATCAGAGAGGCACCTGGGCAGCAAGGAGGAAAATGGAGGTTTATGGATATGCAGCTGGCAGAGAAGAGTGTTTTCACCAAAACTGAGATTTTTGTAGTTGTAGTTGCAGGTGTGATGGTGTGTGCGTGGAAGGGGAATGTTGCTGTACATCAGGTACAAATCAGGATGTGAACAACACCAAAATGTGGCTCCTGCTCCCTTCAAGGAAGGTCCTTTTTTCCCCCCTTTTTTCCCCTTCTTTCTTTTTTTTTTCCTTTTGTTTTTTTTTTTCCTTTTCTCCAGGCTCCTCTGCTTCTCGGCTCTCAGAGGAGCCCCATACCTGTCTTTATTCTCCAGCCTGCTGTTGATCAGAGAAAAAGATGTTCTCTAGGATGAACCCCCAAGAATAGGTACTCATGAGCATTATTAGCCTGGTCACCTCCCTGTGGATTTTCCATTTTTCTAGGAATTAAAACAAAAACAAAGGAGGCAGAGTTCAGAAACCTGAATGGGTTTAGTAACGTGTGAGACATTTCCCAAACCCTCACATCGTGCAGGCGTAAGTCATGCAGTGTTTTCCATGTGCACACAAGTCCTATCCTAAATCCAGAGCAAACTGCCAAGTGATTTCCCCGTAGGACACGGTCTGTGACGTACATCAGCTGGGTCATCAGCAGAGCCCAGCCCTGCAAAACAGCATCTAAACACATGCTGGGGCTTAAACAAGGAACTCAAGCACGTGCTTTAGGATTACGTGCTATCCTGGTGTATAAATAATTCCCACAACTCTGATTAGAAGCATGGGATGAGGCTGGTTTCTGTGCTGAGATATATGGACTTGTTTATTCGGAGGTTTCCAGGGAATGCCACCTTCCCAACTCTCTCCTTTGTGCCATTAGGATGTCAGGCTTGGCTGGAAGAGCTGTGTAGGTGACTCCTCTTTGAAGCTTGATCTGAAAGCACCGTGTGGAAACACTCCTATTAACAAAGCCCAAACTGTTACTCCAGCAAATATTTAACTGACATCAAATCCCTGCTTATTTCTGCTCTTCCCAAATAATTCCGAGTTTAGAGGGCATTTCATTATGTTCTTTTTTCAGCGTCTCTTTCTCAAGAGAAAATCTGCTTTGCCACACCAGTTGCTTCTGAAAGGACACAGAGGATAAAGAATGTGAAGAACAGGGGAGATTGGGATCTGTCCTTTCCAGAAGGTGATGGATTCCATGGCTCACCCAGGAGCTGCTGGATGCCCACTGGCAGCCCAGACCCCTTTTCTCCAGGGCATCCAAAATGGATCACGGACATCAGCAAACAACCTTGTGCTTCTCAGTGTTTTTCAGAGCAAATGTCCCAAGCACATGACTTTCCTTTCTGCCTTCCAGGGAGTGGGAAGCAGCATCCCCAGACTACACACATGACTTTGCCCTGTTTATCTCACAGTGTCTCTCGGATCAGACCCTCTGCCATCCATCATCCATTCAGAGACAGATTTCACTAATGGCCACAGTGTAAATATTTACAGTAAACAGCTTTAGCAGCTGACTTTTAGTAGCCACTGTGCATATGGAACTGCATAAACAGGAAGGACGATTATAGGGATGGAAAAATTGGCACAGGAAGGAAGGAAAAGTAAGAAACTAAAATGCTGAAGTCCTACAGTATTAATTAATGTAATAATTTATTAGAAATTACTCATCTCTTCTGAAGACCCCCAATACAGGCATAAACACATAGAAGTGTTTGGCCCTACAAAATTTTAAATAGCTCTGAAATTCATCTGATGTTACCTTTTTGACCCAAATGATTAGCCAGGATGTGGGGTCTCAGGGCTTGTTTTCACTAGAAGTAGATATTAATGATGGTCTTAAGTATTTCTTTAACACAATCCTGTTTATTTCAAAGCCTGGGCAAAATCCTTGTTCCCTGAACTCATTAGGAATTAAATAGCAGGAGGTAGTTTCCTTGGGCACTGGTCCAAGCCCCCTTTTCCAGCCAGCACTCAACCCAAAAAGCTCACTTCATCAGTCTCATTTCAAGGTCATGCTTCATGTGCTTCTTCAGTTACCCTTGACTTTTTCAGCTGCCTTCTCTCCTCGCTACTGTGATATTTCTCATGATGTTTTTACTACCTATTTCTCCCCTTTTCCCCTGTTTCCTTTCCTTTCCTTTCCCACCCTCCCCTCCCCTCCCAAAAAGACCCAAGAAACTGCACGAAATCCTTTGCTCCTTTAAAAGAAATTCAAATCCTTAGCCCTTAGCACTTGCTAACTCATGCTATGTTCTTTAGGCAGTGGATCCTCCTGTTTTGAACACTGATTCTCCCCTCAGCCCCCCTAACACCTATTTCTTCCATTTATTCTCATTAAAATATGTCTATTTGGCATCTCCCTCCCACCTGACAGTGACTTTGTGTCTTCAGCTGTTGTTGCTTGCCAGATGCCTGTGATTTCATTTCATTTCATTTCATTTCATTTCATTTCATTTCATTTCATTTCATTTCATTTCATTATTTCATTTCATCTTCCCTTCCCTTCCCTTCCCTTCCCTTCCCTTCCCTTCCCTTCCCTTCCCTTCCCTTCCCTTCCCTTCCCTTCCCTTCCCTTCCCTTCCCTTCCCTTCCCTTCCCTTCCCTTCCCTTCCCTTCCCTTCTTCTTTCCAATTCTTTTCTCTTCTTTCCAATTCTTTTCTCTTCTTTTCATTTTCATTTTAATTTCTATTTTTTTCTTGTCTCCATAAGGATCTTCCCAAGGGAAAGACACAATTTGCCCTGGTCTTTTAGCCAGCCTTTGCCCCTGAAGGGGGTTTTGTTTTTACTTTCCCTTTGAGCTGGTAAATCCCTGTCACCATGTAACACACAAAACAGTGACAAATTCCTGTGCACACTTTGCCTGTGGGTTCACAGGCACACACTTCGGACTTGAGCAGGAAGAAATATTGGCTCCCATTCTCCCCCTCTGCCAGAATAACTCTTCCTTTCCGTGTGTTTGTTTAACTAATCTGTGCTCAGGCCACCTGCTCTTCGAAAGGCAGCAGCAGCATAAGAAAATAACAAAATGCTTCAATATTTCAGTGGGAATCAAGGTTCCATGGCTTTTTTTGGGCACGGCAGCAGGGTATTTACAAGGCTAATTTCAGCTACTCAAAGCATTTCAGCAGTTTTTTAAAGGGGCAGCCTACGAACCTGAACTGAGCCAGGCTTAAACTCGGGTTTATCTATCCCAGGTGCCAGGAGTGCTCAGATCCACACTCGGTATTCCCTGGCTTGCATCTGTTGTATCCTGCAGGAGGCAGAAGGAGGGAGGTTATTTGACTTGGAGCCGGGCAGATGTCTGACAAAATAATGTGACCAAATTAAGACAGATGAAAAGTGGGGACACAGAGGGGGAGAAAAGTGAATTTCTTTTCCTCTTGTGGAAAATCCAAGCAGTCCAGTACCTGCTGCAGTCCAGATGGCATTCATTTCCCTCGTTTACCTAACTGGGGAGACTGGGATTTTTATTTTATTTTATTTCATTTACTTTCTTTTTAGGATTTTCTTGAAGCTTTTTTTTTTCATCTGTATTTTCATTTTCTTTAGAAGCACATGTCTTCCTGCTACATGGAAAAGAATCAGTAAGCCATCACCTCCACTTCCTAAAACACTTCCACCGCTGATTTTTCCTTTCTTTATTAAATGCATCTTTGAAAACCTGCTGTTGCCTCATTAAAAAAAAAATACAAAGCATAGATAAAAAAAAATGTAGTAAAAGGATTAAAAATTCTTCTAATAACTCTGTGGGAAAGATGTACCCTGTGGTGACTGGCTCAGGGAAAATCCTGCTAAATCCTGTCAGGTATTCCTTGGAGGAACATCACAGGTGGATCATGGCAGCAGAGGGAAATGAGCTTGTCCTTCAGTCCTTAGATTTGGGCTCCTAATCCTGGGAAAGGATGGACATCTTCTGCTCCATTGGGTTCATATTCCATGGGACACCAAGT
This sequence comes from Corvus hawaiiensis, assembly GCF_020740725.1. Lineage (NCBI taxonomy): Eukaryota > Metazoa > Chordata > Aves > Passeriformes > Corvidae > Corvus > Corvus hawaiiensis. Next base: position 28,884,871 of record NC_063221.1, read on the forward strand.
GCACGCAACCACAAACCGTAATCATCAATTAATGATCAGATCATTAAAAAATTTCAGTCCAAGGCCTGCTGCCAAGGGAAACACCATGGACATTGTGTTATCATAAACAAACTGTGAATAGACTGTGAAAAGAGAGACCTTTCCTGACACAGAGGAAAGATTTGAAGAGAGCAGGAGGAGCGGTGTAATTATGAAGAATTTGAAGCTACAACATAAATACAGAATATTCCCCCTGAGTCAGCACTGGTCCAAAATATATGTAATTTTAAACTCATGAAATGCACCCATTAGACCACATGTGCTAAGGGTGTGGTTAAAATCAGGCCTATCTGTGAGTCCTTCGCTGGGCTGGAGGTCAGGTGAGGCACGGGTGTAAATGGTACTGTACCCTTGGTATGTCACATGGAGTGAAAAGGAAAAGAAATAAAAGAAAAGAGGTGAGAAGATGTGTATCAAGGAAGACAATTCCTGCTTTGATAACTAATATACAAGGATGAGGCTAGAAATGCCACATCAGAAAAAGGAAGAGGGACATCCCTGGAACAACTGGATCAGGTAACCTTGAAGGAACCAACAAAGATGGGGTTGCTGTCTTGGTGAAAGAAAACCAGATGTTCTCAAAAGACATGATTGGACTTGAGACAGTTCCTTTTGTTTTCATAGCAGGCTTCCCTTCACTTCTTCCTTCCCTAAAAAAAAAAAGAAGCAGGAGAACTTCTGGCTTTGTGTAAGAGCTCCTGGAGTCCCGTCACTGCTGCTCTGTTGCTGCAAAAAGCATCCCCCACCTCAAGTGGCAACTTCAAGGTCTCTGGAGGATAACCAGAATGTACCACATTGTCTGGTTGGAAACCCCCATGCCATTTAATAAATGTTTTGGTTTCTTATAATCTTATCAATAATTTTGTTCACAAAGACTGATTGCCAACAGAAAAATACTTTTGTGGGTCTGATCCAAAGTTCAGGTAAAGTCAATGAAAATATTCCTCAGGCACTCTCCATGTGGAACCATATTTTGAGCTGTCTTTCTAAAGCTTGCAGGAAAAGAAAACGGCTCCATTTGTCTAGTTGCTCTTTAACAAATGGTTTTAGTGTTTTTAAAATTCTGCCTTTGGGATGTTCATGCATCACTGAGCACCGTTAAAATAGAATTTGACATTGGTATTCACAGCAATGCTAAGAAAACTGCCTCTTTTTTATAGGAAGGAAAAAACCTAACCCTAAAAGGAACATTAAACACATAAATAACACGAAACATGCCTGTTTCCACAATAATTTCAATGATTCATTTATTTGTTTTTAGTCCAGGGCTTTTAAGATAAAGATTCATCATATGAATTATTTTTTTAGGTAATGCACACTATAAACATTTTATTTTCCCCCTCCCTCAAGATCTGATCCCTTTCCTTTTTACTTCTTGCGGAAAGCAAGATTTTTCCAAACTTTTCGTGAATAAGTGATGACGACGGGAAGTTCTCTGATCTCTTGCCATTTACAAGTGAGTCCACGTGGAGCTTTTGGATGGAAAGTTGCAGCAGAAGGTTCCAAGAGCTGCAGGGCTCTCTAGCTCCGAGCTGGGCTGAGTGTACGGAGATGTATCCCAGGCAGCAAAATCCAGCTTTTCCAGAGCAAGCTCATTTTAAAGACGTGTGGATGTGGCACTTGGGGACATGGGTTAGTGGTGGACTTGGCAGTGCTGGGCTAACGGTTGGACTCGATGATCTCAAAGGTCTTTTCCAAGCTAAATGATGCTCTGATTCTATTTTTTCACTCTCATCCTCTCCCTCTAATGAGCCGTGGCAGCCTTTTCTTGCCTGCACATTCCTTAGTACCTATGTAGCCAGAACCCTCTGGGATACGTAGGGAAGGATTTGGCTGCTGTAGGGCTGTCACAGGATCAGGGTGGCTCATTCTGGTCTGACCCTGGGGACCATGCTCTGACCCTGGGGACCATGCTCTGATTTTCCCTCTTCCCACATCCAGAGGTGTTTGTTTGGAGGTAGTGCGAAATTTGAGTTTCAGCAGCCTAGACTTTAGTCCCTGGATTAGCTCCTCTTGCTCCTCCCTTACAGAGAAGTTGTGTCATCTGGACAGGGGCTTAAGGGCAAGGAATGAGTCTGCCCATGACTTCTGGTGATTTAACAGGGTGGTTTATTCCATTAATACATTATGTTTTGAGGCATGGCCCTTGGGAGTCAATGGGAATCTTTCCAGTTGGTTTCCATTAATTAAATATAAATCGGAGTTGCAGCTTCAGAGGCATTTAACTATGGAAAAGCTCCAGTAATCACAAACCCCAGGACTCAAGACCCTACAGATCATGGCCCTGGGTGGTGGGTGACTATGACTTGCAGAACAGTCTCCTATCTCAGGATTAAGGCCAAGCCTTGGAAGGACCAGCTTGATCTCTGTTTAGAGAATACCGATTCAGGAACAAACCCTTTCACCCTTGCTAAAGTTCCCTCACCACACACACCAAAAAATGAAACATGGCATTTCTTCCAAGGTTAAAGCATGGCTTTCAAATATATATATGTATAAAATAGGAGATATATTAGGCTTGTGCTTGTGATGGTCTTCTCCAAATTCCGCGTGCTTCCTGCAAGGGGACATTGTTTTTGGTATTGTGCTCCAAGTTTCCAGCTCTGTGGTTGTCACAACTCTCCCTCACTGCTTCTCCTGTTTTTTTCATATTGTAAACTTTTCAGGATTGCAGCTCCTTTATCCATAAGGGAAATGGGTTTTTTAATAGTCCTTACACCACTGAGGAGATACAAAAAATGTCAGCTGGGTTCAGGCCTCAGATTTGCTGTAATAAAAATGATACAGGGGCAAAATTAATTAATGAATATTGAATATCAAATGTGGACTCAGTTCTAGAACATTTTGAGCATTTTTGTTTTGGAGCAAATACTCTGCTTGGGCTAAAATGGGAAAGGCTTGCAGGATTTTTTTTTCCAGAGAGAAGGTTGCTGCTATTTGGAAATACTGTCTCTTATGCCACATAGTAAAGTACATTTTTTTCCTCTTTTGCAAAAAAGTGGTGAGAAGCCAGATTTCTTATTTATCCAACTTGTCATTCCACAGGGAAAGGACTGGAGATTTAGTAATATCTTAAAACAAAGGATTGCCAATACAAATGCAATTGTTTCTTGCAGAGGCACATTAAGGAGACAACATTTGGAAGTGCTTCCAAAAATGCAAAACAAAGCTGGATGTGAAATAATTTTGAGAGGAATTTGTGGTATGTAGCAAGAGATGAGTGTGTGCCTGCTGAAAGGACAGATCATTTAAGTTCAATGAGACTTATTTCTCAGCAAGTCAGATATTCCGTGTAACATAACTCAGGAAGCCCCATGGGAGCAGCTGTAGGTGGGGAATGGACTCTTGGGTGATGTGTTTATTCACAGGCTCAACGGGAATCAGAGCTTTTCCAAATGGAGAGCTGTTTGTGTGCTTAAGACATCATCTAAAGTTGCCCAGCTGGGCTGGTGGGACACTCTATGTACAGCCAAGAAAACATGGATTGAATACTGGGACGTTAACCCGTAAACAAAACAGGGATCCAGGAGTCCTGTGCATAGGACTTGGCAACTTCAGCTCTTTGATGATAGCAGGAGAGGCACAACTCAGATCCTAGTTCAGCTACAAAATGTAACCACACTTCCACGTTCCCAACCCTACAAAGTTCTGGCTAAATTGCATTAATTTTAGTGTAAACAGGACATGTTTCATATTTATGCAGGACTCTGGCTGGGGTTGCTGTCCTGAACCTGAGCCACAGCAGATGAACATGTCTGCTTTAGCCTTGTTTTTGTTTTGCTGGTTCTGCTTACAGCAAACAACTGCGTCTGAGAAGCCTGGGGTCCGTGGGATCAACTGTTTAATCAGCTGTAGCAAGAATGTGATTGTCTTTGTTGTTAACCACTCAGCTATGAAAAGCGTGAATAGTATATGTACATTTGGAAGCACCACACCAGTGGTTTTGTCCCTGCTTTGCTCCCTCCTACTGGTCAAATGCTCTCAATAAGTTAAATATTTTGGAAGTCAAGCATTTCGCTGTTTTTTCTCCAAAGTCTGTGTTTTCAGTTCAAACAGATAATTGCATCTGTAAAGGAGAGATGTTTTCCTCACTTGGCTCTGTTAACATCATAAAGCACCTGCTAGGGCTGAGCTGCTTTTACCTCTGAAATGTTTGTTTTTCACCACTTTTTCTGCAATATAAATGTACCACTGTAACTAAAAAAGTTTTGCTTTATAATTTTTTTAAACCCTCCCTCTTTGGTATCGAAAAAATATACTCATTTTTGCTAGGTTTTGTTGGATTTTTTTTTTTTTTTAAATCTTTTCCTTAGACCATAAACATTTTCAGGCATGCAAGAGAAAGGAAAAAACCCAGCCAAATTTAATGCAACTGTTGAAGTGTCAGGAATGCAAATCTCCTGTTGCTGCTGTTTTGGTGTACACGGGATGGAGGATGACGAGGTGGTTCCTCCTCCCAGGGCAGCAGTTTTACATCCCTGCAAAGAGAAGATTGCACTCCCTCTCTCTGTCCACACAGCAGCCAGGGAGGGCTCTTTCTGCATTTTAGGGGTGCCCAGCACACAGCCCACTGCCCACACTGAGCAGGTGGGCTGAGAGAGGCCACTGGTATCCACCCAGCACCATGTTATCCTGGGTGTGGGTATCCATAAACCACGGAGGAGCAAACTCTGGCGCTGGCTACTCTTGGGCACTGCAGTTTTGCTTAAGTGAGCTGAAGAGCCGCTCATGTGAGCAATTGCTTCACTCTGTTGAGTGGCTGGGTGTTGCAAGATCACTCAAGGTTTCAGTTGTTTTCCTGGACGCTGGAATGTGCTTCTGGTCCGAGTGTTGACTCATTTCTCCCAGGAATTAGTGGCTGCTGGCTCTGGAAGTCCCGAGCAGCTCCTGCGCACCCAGGGGAGCAGGGTGCAGGGGCAGCCCGTGGGTACACACCCTTTCTGGCATCCAGAAATCGGATGTTGCAATGCTCACATGCAGATTGCCAGGTTTTTAATGGAAAATTAAAGGATGGCTGACCTCAAAATGCTGGGAGCTACCTAAACGGTTACATCACTCTACCACCCACAAGCGTTTCTTGTGAACTTTTCCCGACTTTCCTTCCCGAACCTCTCAGCTGTCATCTCCTCTGGATTTGGACAGGCAGCAGCATTTGGGTTTGGTTTTAAACTCCTAGGAAAGGCATTTCTGAGGTGCTGCTGAGTGTGGAGACAGGAGAGGTTTCTGATGACGCCAAGTGTGGCACAGATTCTGTTAGTATTGGTATCAAGGAGCTGTTGATATCAAGGAGTTGTTGTGTGGGAGAGGGTCTATCCCCTTTTCCCTCACCTCTGTGTCATCTGAATCTTCCTTGAAAGTAGTCAGAGGGGAGCAAACCAGAGGATCCTTTAAAACTGTCCCGAGTGTCATCATCGCCGTGTCACGCTTTTCAAATGTCAGCCAAAGAACTGAAGCGTCCCTGTTCCCTGAGAAACTGAAGTGTCTCACCCCCAGCAGCCTGTTTTCTAACTCTCATCTTCAATTTCAGGGAAAAAAAAAGGTTAAAAAAAGCCCAGAACAGATAAACATCTTGCCACATTGCATAACTCCTGCCCTCAGCGCATTTTCCATGCTCCCGGGCCAGACAGGTTTTCCATTTTGACTTTATAGTTATGTCTCACTCTTTGAAGCGACAGCTCTATCACAGAAATCTCTCTCTCTTGTTTTCTAAATCTGCAGCTGTTTATGTTTTTTTAGCTTCCAAATTGCTCTTGGTCCCTGGCCATGCTGGGGTGTCCCGAAGACACCAGTGGGAGAACAAGTGCTGGCTGTGAGGAGGTGGTGGGTGGTCTGCAGGGGAGCTGTGCCTTAGCCCTCCACCTATGCTCGGACAAAAACTGTCCTGCAAGACCCAAAAATGTGTTTTCCTTTCGTATGCAATCCCCAGGTAAAACTGGAACTCCCAGATTGGAGGCTTTGCCAAGAGCGGGCAGGCTGCTCCTTGCCTGCCTGTGCTGCTGTGGCCCATCACAAACACTCGGTTGTTTCCAACAGCCCAGGATTGACAGGCAAAACTGAGATGTCCTGGCACTTTTTTCCCTTCATTTTAGCATACAGCAAACCTGAAAGGATCAATTTGCCTGCCTTTTCCATGTGGTGGAGGGTGGCACGGAGGCAGCGAGGACAGAACCGCGTCCGTTCTGCCTTGAAGCCGCCGCTGCTGCGCCGGAGTTTGCCTCTCCCTGCCCGCAAAATGTAACCCGAGCCTCCTCCATGAAGCTTGCTCAATTTAAAGTTTACACAAATTGTCTCCTTACTTCCAGTTTTCCTTGGCTCTCGCAGGGTTTTATTTGTTTTTTAGTCCTTTTCTCAGAGGCGGTTTCTCAGCACCCAGCTGCCCCCTAATTCCAGGGCAGAGGGAGCCTCCAGGGGTCAGGTTTCCCACCTGGATTATGCTCAGCAGCCCGCAGAGCCCCAGGGAAGGGAAGGGCCAGGAGATGTGAAGGAACTGGGAGATGCTGGCTTGGTTATCCAAGCAAAAGGGAGGTGGTGAGGATGTTACAGTCCTGCAACATCCTAAGGACAGTGTCAGGAGGTCACTTGATGTCCAGGTATAACTTTACAATAAGGAAATTCAGGAGAAAAAGGACGGATTTCTGACAACCAGGACTATGTGATTCTGAGCACTTAAGGAGCTATAAAAATCCTTCAGTTTTATAGGGATTTTAGGTGGATTTCTGGGCAGTGCTATGTAATGAGGATAAGATTCGAGGATGAAGTTCCAATCCTAAAGGTCCCTCTGCCTCAGGACCAGACAGATTCACCTTTTCGGGGTCCTTTGCACTGCCAGGACCCCTTTGAGCCCTAATCCTCCCTCAGGGTGCCTGACTATATAGATGCACACCATAACATAATCCTTGTTATGCTTTTGTGGAGTTCCTTTTCCTGCTACTCCACTCACACACTGTGAATTAAACCAATTTCTATTGGCTTAATACGTACCAAAGATGACTTAATTTCATTTCTTTTTTTTCTGTCCTCAACCCCCCGTTAATTCCTCCCCTCAATTTTCATCTCCCAAGGAGCAGTTTTTGTCATGATTATCACTCATCATAATTGAGCCAGCCTAACCCATGATGTCATAATAAGAAATCAACTCTCTTAAGCTATTTTGTAGACAGCTCATCTCAATAATTCCCCTGCCTTTACCCTGACAATAACCTTTTATCTTTCTGGCCTGTTTTTTTTTTTTTTTAACCAGCATAATCAGTTTTGTCATGATGGTAGCCGTGCTTTGAGTGCCAAAAACATATTCCCAGAGCAGCTGTGATGAAAAACATAGTAGTGAATTTTGCAAGTCATTATTCGTCATTTGGCAAAAATGAATGGCAGCTCAGGCTCCAAGAGTGTTACCCAGAGGATGCCCAGGAAAGAAACCTCTGTGTGCCAGGGGCTTTCTTCTTTCCACCCAGATAGGACAGGCTTTCACTGAGGGTGGTCAGAATGACTCATGTCCTGCCAGAAAAAAGCTGGAACCCATTTCTTGGAAGAAACAGGAATGGAGGAAAAGCCTGATTCGCAGTGTCTTAATTTTTCTTGAAAAAGTGCTTTTGAAGGCTTGCCTTGCTGTCAGTTCAGATTCAGTGACCTGACAGTGCCTAAGCTGTCCTTTTCTCCTTGCTCCATTCCCTAAATGCAGTCACTGCACATTCAGGGGTTACAAATTCACACTCCTGACTTGCAGATTCTCAAATGCCTTTCCGACCCCAGGAGAGAGATTTCCCCATCCCTCTAGACTCCCCCATGTGATGCTCTGGCTGTGACTCCCTCTCAGCTCCATCCTTTCCACATCCTCTGCTCATTTTCCACCCCAGGCTCTGCAGCAGCCCTTTGCTGAGCACCAGGGAGAGGTGATAGGCTTGGAGCAACCCTCAGGTCTCCGGTTTCTGCTCCATTTTTACTGCACCACTTTTTCCCTCTCCATGTTTGTGGCTGGAAAACATCTGAGACTGTTTTCCTCATTGAAACTTCCAGCTGGGTTAATTTTGACAGTTCTTACTTTACCTCTTCTCTCCCCAGCCTCCAAGACGCTCCTCTGTTGCTTTTGCACCCCTTTTTGCACACTTGGTAAGACTCCCCTGATGATGCCACATTAAGATATCCATGTGGGACAGGGAGGAGACCTTCCTCATCAGCAGGGAGGTAGATTTGACAGCATTTTTTTGTGTTTCCTAATAGAAATTCCAACACCCTTGATCACAGCAGTCACTGAGCCCTGCAAACTGACTCCTCCAGTTCTACATCCTTTTTGATATTGGAAGCCGTGGTGTTACTTAGAGTGAGTCAGTGGTGATCACTCAGTTTAAAGCTTTGCCATGACTTAGGCAGCACTTTTGCAGTGCTTAACCAAAAGCAGGGCAGAAACAGCAGCTCCTGAGGAAGCCCATGCAGGAATAACTGGGCTCCACCAGGATAGTAGAATGATTTCTCCAATTTCTCCCCAGGAAATCTCCATCAAGAGCACAATTCCTGGCAGCTTCCCTCTCTCCAACACCCTCCAGAGGTCATTGTCAAGGTCCAGTCTCGGTCAGACAGTCCCAGCATCACATCAGTCTCAACACAAATCTGTCCTGGACAGATTCTGACTGGTCCGTGATGGATCTCTTTTCTTTGCATCAGCAGCACAGCAGTGGCTTGTGATTTATCAGATCTCCACACCGAGGCTCCTGCTGCTCTGCAGAAATCCTGCCAGAGAGTCTGAACCAACTCATGTGATAATTTTAAGGGCTTTTGTGGTCTTGATTGGGGAATTTGTCTCTTCAGGTAATATTTCTTCCATCCCTGAAGTCCCTGTGTGAATTTCATGGACTTATTTGGCTCTTTAAGTCCTCCCTTGCTGGGGAGAAAGTTCCTGTGAGCTCATGGACGGCTGTGCTCTCTCTGCCCTTCCATAGGAGCCTTCTTGTTCAGGCCTCTCTGAAATCCACCTTTTATCCTCTGCCACTTTTGATTTGTTGGTGTTTCTTCTTCCACCAGCACTTTTTTCAAGCCTGGTTTTAAGTACAAGGGAGGTTTCCATATATTACGTTGTTTATAGCAGACATTTCTCCTCCAGTTTAGCTGGAAACCCTGCATCAGGGGTGGTCCTTGCTTCACTTCAAATCACCTTTAATCTCCCACTGGCCAAGAATCACTGCCACTTTCCACTGAGTGCTGTGGAGCAGTTTGAGCCTGGCTTTGCTTGATGACCAAGAGCCCAGGTAACCTGTTCTTCTGCAAATTCTCCTTCCAAAGAAATAAAACTCTCCATTTCCAGCTTGGGGGGAAAAAACCACAACATGTCCCCCCTGCTTTCCCCAGAAAAAAAAAGACAAACCCCAAGAAAAAACCCCCATGATCTCAGCAAGTCTGAGAAATTCCTCTGGGATGGATATTTGGCACTCTCCTGTCAGCTGAATCCATGGACAGCCTATTTTGATGAGCTGCAGTGAGACCTTGGATTTGGGCAATCTCCAGTGGATGACGAGCTGCTCACCAGAGCCCTTTCAAACCAACTCAGCTCCAAAGAATTGCTTCCCTTCCATCAGACGCGTCCTTACCCCAGCCCCTTCTGTGTGGGATTTCTTCCTGCTGATGTTCTTTTTGCAGTGGACAGGGAACTTAGAAAGGAGAGGAAAAAATTGTCTTCCTGTGATGCTGTCATTAAATGTATGCTCTGGGAACTGCCTTCTTGGCAGAAATATGGAGAAATCATATATTTCCTTTAGTTTTTCCTTGGAAATACATAAAAAAATTGACAGCAGTCACAAAGCTGTATTGTTACCAGTGAATGCTGTTTGGGGAAACCTTGTTTTGCTGTTTCTTTTCCATACATTTATCTGGGAGGTTTTTTTGGCTGCTTTTCTCTTGCATAAGCAATAAAGTTCAAATCATTGTAGGATTTGGAGCTTCACTGACAAAAAAAGTCAGAACTTGACAAAATGCCCACTAATGGAAGTGGAAAGTCGCCCACTGACTTTGAGAAAGATTTGCTCGTGTCAGAGAACATCCAAGAAATACTTTATGATGCTTTCAGAGTTCAGGAAATGGTGACTCTTTAAATCAGAAGAGTAGGTGAATGCTGGCTCACACATTTGCACAATTTTTATCCTGCTCCGGCATCACTATTTGACTTTGGAGTGGACACTGCTGAGGACAAAGCACCAATATGGAAATGTCCTGTTTTTTGCCCCTGTTATCATCATAGACTGCCCAACAGTCTTAAATTTTACTTTAAAACAATATTTGGCCAACCAGCTTGGAATTTGAAGAAAACTGATTCAGGAACGGGATTGTCCTTTGCACATCAAAAGGAGATATAACAAGATGCAACTTCCAGACAAATCTGGGCTGGAGACACAGTTAAAAATTTTAATGGTGGAAGTAAATAACTGTAAGATACCTCATGAAGATTTGAGTTACGGGTGGGACCAAAATTGGGTTGTTTTCTTCTGGGTGCTCAGCATGAGTCAGAGGCACCACTGGGCAGGGAAACAATTCAGGAGATGGGTCATCCTGGGTTGTTCAGGAGGTGACAGAAGACCATCATTACAGTCCACCTCATCCTTATGATCACAAAATTGCATGAAGCAGGTAATTACTGACAACATGCGCTTCAAACCTCAGTTCTCATGCAGGTGACGGAAGGTTTCATCTGCAGAGAAATGTTCTGGAAACCAGGGAAATTCTGCTGCTGCCTCTGGAAAGCAGCGTGGTGTGGGAGGTGGAAAGGGGTTATAAAAAGTGGAAATATAAATGAGGTGTTTGGTGCAGGTAAAAATGAGGCTCTGCTTGTTTGGTGGTGCTCCGGTGGCAGCCAAACTATCTGGATGCTTGGTGCCTCCAATCCCTGAAGAAGGGGCATCCCAGCATGCTGATGAGGACATTTTTGGGTCTTAGGCTCTGTTAAACACCAAATTATTTTGAAGTAACAAAAACCGTGAAGTTGACACCAAGAAAAAGGGAAAAGAAGAAAGAAAAGGGGCCCGCGTTTTGTGGTTAACAATAAACGAGCGTCACATCTCTTTCTAAAGCAGAAACCTCTCGATTTTTGCTTCTGTCTCATTCACTTATGCTCAAAGGGGCACACTGAAGAACTGCAGGAAAAAGGAGTCAGACTTTTACAATAAAAGACATGAAGCTGTGTTTCACAGTGCCAGCCTTTGCTTCCCGCAGTTCACATTCTGGAGAGCAGTCAGGATGTGATGTCAGGGCTGGGCTGGTGCCGGGGCTGGCAGGTAACCCCTGGCACCTGGGCATGTCCTGGGTTGGCAGCTGTGTACCCACCCATGTTCACTGCCAGGCTCTTTCAGAGAATCTTAATAAAGACATTTCTGCTGGCAGATAAATCAAGTTCCCCATTTCCTTGTCTCAGATAGAAAATTTGGGAGAAACACTTCAAAAGAATGAACATTTTTCTTGACCAAGACACAAACTCACAGAGAGTCTACATCTGAGGTGTTTAAATCTCTGAGGCTGGGCACGGTGGACCCACATGCCTTGTTCTGGATCAGTGTACATCTTACTTCTTGAAGGTTTAAGACCCCCACATAACCCATGCATGGGGTCTCCAGTTCACTCCCTTCCTGGGATTGTGCTTGAAATTCTTTTCTCTCTCTCAAGTTTATTAGTTAATGTCCAGATTTTTTATTATTTCCATGCTATGGCTTGAGTTTTGTGGCTGTGGTTCAGAGCCACTGGAGCTGCTGTTGGGAATCTTAGGGCAGCAAGGCACAGGCTCAGTGCTTTCACAAACATTCCTCTGCCTCCTGCATGCCAGGCATGTCTCTAAGTCTACTCTCATTCTCTGATTTTTTTCACCAGGGTGGAAGCAAATCACACAGATGCCTCTGTTCCCACTTTTATTCCAGCTACATAAAATGCTGAGAGCCTCTCCCGCTTTTGCTGATTTGTTTCAAAATTTATTGGAAGCTAAGGAGAGGCAAATGGGATATAACAGGGATGGTGCTGAGCCCAGACTGGGATATTGAACTGAAAAAGCTCTTGGATAGGGAGATAGGTAAGGAAGTATGCTAGAGCATTAATACAAAATAAATCTTCCTCTATTGTTTTTCTTTTCCAAGTAAAATTCGAACAGATACTCATTTACAGTTTGGATATCTGCCGTGAAGTGTTTGACATATGGTTAACTTCATGCTGTTAATTATTGGAGGCTCTCTTGAAGTTTCCTGAGGGATTTGGTGCAGAGCTGTGTGGCTCAGCAGTTCCTGTGCAGGAGAGGTGGCATCTTCTCCTGCCACCTCTTCGTTGTGGTGTCAGCCCGCCAGCCGGGATGTCAGCACCTGCTTGGAAAATTCATTCCCATTCGTCATTCAGCCCTGTGCAGTAGGCACAGGATGTGCATCTTGTGGAACAGGGATTGCCTCAGGGAGAAGGGTCAGCGGGAGGCCCGGAGCTGCGGAGATCCACAGGTGTTTAACTCAGAGCCTTTGAGAACTGGAGTGGAGCAGCAGCGACCCGCCTGTCCCAGGAGCAGGCTGGAGGCCTCCTCTGCTCAGCACCCAAGCCTTGTGATTTCTGACATCCAGGGGGTTCAGTGTTGAGTGCCAGCATGGGCCAGTGCTCTGGAGAGCCTTTCTTTCACCAGGTTCAAGCCTGGAGCAAGCCACAGGCTGGTTTGTGTGTACACAAGAGCTGAGGCTAGGGCTGGGCAGCCAGGGAACCACAGCCAGTGGGAGCAGCGGAGCTGAAAACTTCAAGCTCTGCTTTGTTCCCCGTGAAGCCAGGGAACGTTAGATTCTCCTGCTTACTGGGGAGGCAGGAAAGACAGGAATTTCAAAACTTCATTCCTTCAATTCGCCTTTCCCTCAAAAATGCTACTCTTCCTTCAACTTCTTCTCTGGTCTCCAGCCTAAGCCAAGTTTTCATAACTCCTTTTTCCCCCACCCTCTGGTTTGAATTACTGCAGTGTCTATCAGTTTTAGCTGACGTTGTGAATAAACTCTCATAATGCAGAGAACATCTTGCTTTCTAAATCACTTAAGTGATAATCAAATTTAGCAGGATGATTTAGAGCCCAGGAAGTTTGGAGGGTGTGTTTATTTTACTAGGATTTTTTTGTACACAGAAGTGACCATCCTGCTAACTGTCCATATGAGGATCTTTAATTCAGAACTTTCCTTCACTACCCCATTTCCACTTTCTCTGTAATCCCACGTTTTGGAGGATGCTAAAATCACAGCTTTTGTTGCCAGAGATGGACTAATGCTGAAAACTCCCCAGAGAGAAATGAGCTTTCATCCAAGCGTGGGCCAGACAGCCAATTATTTTTCCTTAATAAGAACAACTGCTTGATGCCGCATCATATTGAAGCTAATAGTAAGTTGAATAATAACAACAACAGCTGGTGGAAAGTGAAAGAATAGCAGGAAATAGCTCCTTAGGCATCCTATAGTTAGCTTGTGGCCTTCAGTGGCACAGGAGATGGTGGTGATGACTGCTATTGTACGAACGCCATGGCTCCTACTCAAGAAAAACTAATCCTTATCTGCCTGAAAACTCTCTGTGGGAGGTTCCTGGAAAAGCACATTGCAGTGGAAAGGTGGGAATGACGGGCAATGACTTGCTGTGCAGGCAAGGTGACTGCTCACCACGGCTAGGAAACTCTGTCAGGGTTCCTTGGAGGCTTTCTGGGAAGCTTAGCTAGCCTAAAATAAATAACTAAAATAAATAAGTAATGGGAATTACTGTTCCTGGAATCATAATGCTTAATCTGTCATAGAATCACAGAACATAGAATAGTTTGGGTTTGAAGGGGCGTTAGAGATCATCTTGTTCCTGATGCCTTCCACTATCCCAGGTTACTCCAAACCCCGTACAACCTGGTCTTGGATGCTTCCAGGGATGGGGCAGCCACAGCTTCTCTGGGCACCCTGTGCCAGGGCCTCACCACCCTCACAGGAAATAATTTTTTCCTAATATCCCATCTAAATCTGCCCTCTTTCAGTTAAAATCCATGCTTCATTTCTCCTAGGCTGCCTCTATTCCCTGAAATCAGCGGTCAGCTGAATAGAAGGGGGTTTTGTGTACAGCAGTTGTCAGGTTTCCATTGCAAAATCACTCCTCGGCTCTACCTGCCTCCAATCTGACTCTGCAGAAAAACTTTTCCAGCCTTATTTTGGATCCTAATGCCTGTGAATTAAATGCTGGAGGGCCATGGCAAAGCAGTCTGAGCTCCCAAGCAGGGTGAGCCTGTCCCCAGTCTGACATTTCCATATCTGCACTGACAGATTCTGCCTCAGGCAGCTCTAATTAGAGGTAAGATTGTGTGAGGATCTGAGCAGATTTATTCAGTTATTCTGCATGTCTTGACACCAGCAAGGTTTTTCTCCAGAGTCTGCACATTAATTTTGACATTAGATTTCCTTTATAGGTTTCTAAGTTCATACTTCTAATAGACTTGGCCTGCACTTTTTCCAGTGATGCCCACAATATGCTTCATTTTAAGACCGACGGAACAAGCTGAGACTTTCTAGTTGTTTTATTTCCAGAACTCAGGCTGGAAATTACACAAGGAGATAAAACATGCTCGAACCTCTTATCAGCATCATCAGATATATATCACAGTGTTCCATAGGAAGGGCTGTCTGCACAACAACTGGGAAAAGGTGTGAGTCATCGCTTCATACTCCATCTCCGTGAGGGGAACATCACCCCACAGCTCGTAAGATGTGATTGCACGTGAAACAGAAGATTTCAGCCATCGAGGGTTATCACTGAGATTTTGCAATAGAAATGACCCGTGATTCACTTCTAATTTTGGAAGGTTTGGAAGTTGTTGGGGTGGGGTTGGTTTTTTTTTTTGAGTGAATGAAAAGCAGCAAGGAATGCACCCTGTGAGATCCAGAGCCCTCCGCTGCACAAAGGCATCGATGCTGCTTGGACACGTAAAGGGCAAAGGACTTGCCAAACAATTGTGTCCTGACACTTCACTATTGGCTGAAAATTGCCATCCACACAGGACTCCCTATCAGCTCAGCTGTCTCTTGTACTTGTTAGGTTGGCTCAGGAGCTGCTTTTTCTGGAGCCATGAATATGTGTGTACCTCATGTGTGCCATTTCAGCTGTCTTGCTGCAGATCTGCCATCAGCCATGGAGGTCATGTGCATCTGATGGCCAGAGGGACAAATGAGGCTGAGAAAATCAATAAAAACCCTACAGAGCAGCCCAGGAATCCTTCCAAATGGTGGGGATCTGCTGCAAACACGACCTTTTCAAGAATTTGGTGCTATTTCAGAAAGCTCAGCCCCGGTGAGAACAATTTCTTTACTAAGTAAATTGAAGGGTTTTGTAACTAGTGCCTCTGTTCTCTGGGCTGTTTCTTTCTGACTGGACAAAATCTCATCCCAGTACTCCTGTGCAGTCTCTGTTCCAAGAAATGAACAGCCAAGCTGTGGCCAATGTGTGTATCATGGGAACATGAGCGGGAAGAGACACTTAAAAGCAAGGACTACCCAAAACCTTGATAGTTAACTTGATTGGAGTGATTAATATTAACTACACATAACAAAATACAAAGTTTTGGGAGGTTTGGGGTGAAAACAAACAGTGCTGTTTCCCATGAACTCCTCTGCTGCCTGGCTGAGTTCTGCTCTTACCCCAAATGTTCACATTGTTTACTCCTTTCAGGACCTGGATAGTCACGTTGACCAAATATTGGGTTTACAGTTATGATTAATCTTTTATTCTTCTCGCCAAGGACAAACAAAACGTAATGATGGAGGAAGAAGTTCAGCTGAAGTCTTCAGGCACTTTGAATGAAGGACAGATGGTGGTCTAGAGGACAGATGTTGGTCTAGAGGACAGATGTTTGTCTAGAGGACACTGTGACTCAGCCTGACGCACACCTGCACTACCTTTGGAAATATCGCAGGGTTTTTGCAGAAGGGCAGTTGGGTAGTTGTAACAGCTCTTTCTGGCTTTCACATCCATGCCTCTACACATCCTCTCATTAAAATAAAGCCTTTTCCTGAGGATTTTAAGAAGCTGAACATAAACTGCTGATTCCTGGATGGAGTAACTTCCTCCAGCCATCATGAGCTGTGAAATGCCTCTTTTACCAACATCATTACAGCTCGTATTCAAAGTCCACTGGACTCTGCAGCTCTTCACTGACCCTTGCTGGCCTTAGGCTGATGCATTTATAAACAGAAAAAGCTGTCTTGAAAATTTTTTGAGGTTGGGTTTTGCTGCCACTTTACATATTGAACATGACTGAGGTTTGGGTAATTGTTGCAATGGTGAAAAGCAGCAGAAATTGAGCTCACCCGAACAATCGCTCTTGTCTGATGATCTGGGATTGATTAGGGCCCTTTGTAGATGTCTGAAAATCAGTTCATATCCTTTGCTTCGTGGGCAAACCGTATAAAATGCATTTAGTGTCCCACTGAGTGCTGCTCACATTGAATCCCGTGTTTATTTTTGGTCACAGGCTCGGTGGGGAGCTGCGCAAACAAAGCTGCCGGGAGCGAACACGCGCACACCCCGAGAGGCTGCCAAGCACACGGTGCCAATCTGGGTAAGCCTCGTGTAAACACCGAGTCTAGACAAAATGATCTAGAGACAGAAGTCAGCTCTGGTGTCAAAGGAGATCAAGTGTTGATAAAATTGCCTGAACTGGGGAGCCAGAGGGGTTCTGTGTTAAACTTGGATAGTGCTCAGCAGTGATGTTTTTGTTCACGTTGAGTTAATGGAGTTTTTGACTTATATATTACTTCAGACTTCCTAACCCTGCATCCAGGATCTGAGTTAACAGGTCTGAAAAGCCTTTGCTTTGCTTATCCTTAGGTGTCTTTCTGGACGCTGCAGAGTGCTGAGCCCATGTCTGGGTGAGGCCTCAATGCTGTACCCAGTGCATGTCCTCCCTGATGCCTCCAGGATGCTGCCTGCAGTGGGCAGGTGTGTGATCCCAGGGACAGACCAACTCACCTGGACCCCAAATCCCCTTTCTATGTCTGCTGCCTCCCATAAACACAGTGGATCCGTGCACTGTAGCAGCTATTCCCAAACAAGTGCCATCACCTTCAGTTCTATGGATACTCTGGAGCGTGTGATGTGGGGCTGGTGTGGGCAGTGGCTCAGAAACTTCTGCACATTCCTTTGCAGTTCCAAGAAGGGCCTTGAGGTAACAAATAGCTGAAGCCCAGGAGCTGAGCAACACTTGCCATCTGGAAATGCACTCCCAGCAAACCTGCAGTGACGAAATAAAGCACAAGCTCCATCTGATCTGTGCCACACTTTTGCCATTAGAGCTGTGGGATGGCTTCTCCAGGCTCTGGTAATTCTGCTTATCATGTAAATCACAAAGAACCTGCTGCCCCAGCCCAGAGCACTCAAAAATGCTTAACCAGCCTCTTTCTATGCTCCACTGCTCCTCTTAGGCCTTGCACGCCTTATCTGAGATCTGTATCACATACTCAGCTCGTCCATTGTATCTATTGTTCTGGTTGCAGGAATGGTTGATCATATCCCAATTTGTCTTGAGGTTGTCCTGCCAACATCTGCACACACTCTGTTCTCAAAGGCAAACTTTTCGCCTGATTTCTGCAACACATTGGCAAAGTTTCCCCAAACCAGAATAACAAACAAACAAACAAACAAACAAACAGAAATTATTCATGGGAAGCGATTTAGAGTGCAGAACAATCTGTCTCTCACTAATCAGGTTAGGGTCATAGTAAGCACCCTGAAAGAGAAAGCCCGATGTGTGGTTCCTGTGGTGGGACAGATGTCCCACAGTCTGTGTCCTCGGCTGTCTCTGTTCCCAAGGCACAGTCCTGCTCTGGTCTGCTTCAGGACTAGCTCCAACCTCTCCCAAAAGATGGTCTTCTTTGCTTCCAGCTGGGCAGATATTTCATCTGCTGGATGCTTCTCCTCTGGCCAGTGACATGTGGATCAACACTGGGACTGAACCATGCCATGGGTGCTCCTGGAGAGCTGCCCTGAGGAGCCCATGGGGACATCACAATCCTGACATTACCAGTGCAAGGGCCACCATCAGCAGTGGCCCCTCTGATGCCACTGTCCCTCCCAGGCAGGAGATGTGCCAACAGGAACTGTGCCTGTGGAGGCTGTGCCCCCTCCCCTCATTAGGGAAAGCTCTTTCATATTTCCTCCAGCTGCCCCCAGAGGCACAGAAAAGCCCTGAAATGAGGGAAGTCATATAATCTATGTTTTGGATTTGGCTTAAAAGAGTGTTAACCCCCCTCCCTTTTTTCTTTTGGTGGGATTTCCTTTGCTTTACTGAACAGCTGCAGGCTGCAAGATCCCAGAATTGTAATTCTGGCCACCATATACTGTCACAGTGTGCATTACACATCCAATAAAGCCTGACTATTGCATCCTCTGGGCACACTTTAAAATAATTGCTTGTAAAAGCACATACTCATCTCAGCTGCACTCATCTGAGGGACCAGTGACAAAAAAGGTTCCCCGACTTCCCAAAATGCAAGTTCTCCTTATTTGCCTTATGCCTCTCATTGTCCCCAACCTCAAACCCAAAATTTTCCAAGGGTATCACACAATGTTTGTCTCTAGCAATTCAGGCTCGCTCAAGGCTGCATGGAGGTGGCCCAACATGCAGCAGAAAAAGCATCTTGGGGACGAGGGGGTGGCAGAGGAAAGAGAGTGGGATTGTCCTGTCTATCCTGTAGGAGGAAGGACCAGACAAAGCAAAAGCTGTTGGCTTGTCTGCAAGGACATGATGTCACCCTGATGGCTGCCATCACTCTGGTGTTGTTCAAACATCAAAACTCCTGTGTAACACCAAGGAAAAACAACTTCTCCAGCCAACACGGCCTACAAACCCCAGAGACTTTTCATTTCCTCCATCTCTTAAATCCTCTGTGCAAGAAAGGAGCCTGTAGCCCTTTCTTGGCTCTTCCACCTGGTCTCAGAGTGACTATTAGAAATTAGTGACGAGTGAACATCCAGTGCTTTGCAGTTTGGGGTCACTTGACTTTAAATAAGCATCCAAACATTCGCAGCGGAACCAGCCAAAGCTCATTTGTCTTGAAATTTTCTCATGCGATTTCAGGCACAGTTTCTTCTGGCCACAGCTGGGAGTATCAGAATAGTCCTCTTTGCTGTGTTTTGGCATGGCTGGCTCTAGTGCTAGCCAGAACTGGAAGTTAGAAGAAATATTATCTATCTATCTATCTATCTATCTATCTATCTATCTATCTATCTATCCATTGTATTTTATGTCTCTGTGTGTGTCCAAAAACTTGAAACCCTCAGAACCTTAACAAAGCTTTATTCAAAATTTGGCTGAGTTGGATATAACATTTTGGAAAGTGGTTCTTCATTTCTAACCTAGCATATACAAACTTATTAGGAATCAGAATTTCAGTCCATTTGAAAGAAAAGAAGTCAAGAGATCTGACTCTGTGTGTGTGTGTGTTCTCAACTTTACCCATTTACAGAAAGTCACGGGCGAAAGTTTATCTGCTGACAGCTCATTGTGAGAATTCCAGGTAGGAGCTTGCAATATTTACACAAGGTGTTTCATTGTGTGCTCTCGGAATGGGAAAGCATTAAAACTCCAGAAATACACAGAGCGAGTTGCATAAAATTAATTCTCTTGCTTTCATTTCGGTACTTGCAAGGAATCTTTGCCAGTCCTCTTTCCATTCCAGAGCACAGCAACACCCATAAAAGAGTGTCTGTTCTGTGCAACATTTCTGCTTGTTTATAACAGGAGGCTGGGAGAGAAAAAGGGTTGAATTTATTGCAGCTGGTGGGGGAATCTGGTTTTGTCCATTTTACCTGATTGTCCCTGAAACCATATGCACAATATTAGCATAAAGGAACGTACCTGTAAAGAATTTCTGCTGTGGAGTTTTCTGCAGGGTTTTCCTGAAGCCTGACCTTCAGCAATCACGGCTTTGCCTTGTTTTACAGAGATCTAATTGTTCCTAATTTCCTGTCGATAAATGGTACATGGTGTGGAGTTGCACTTTTAATGTTAAATTTCAATCATTTGTCTGACTTAATAGACATGAATGGCTCTTTTAAGCCTAAATGCTTTCGGTTCATGTAGGACATATTTATGCTGAAAATCTATTCTGAGTGGGTAAAGCCATTATTCAGGAGGTAGGAAAATATTTCCTACCTGCAGCTGCCGAGCTCTGGGGGAGCTCTGGGTACAGGGCTGGGATCTTCTGATCTCCAGAAATCAGCTCCATAGGGTGATTTTTTTTTTCTCCCAGTGCAAATCACCACAGATTCCCACTTGCCACAGGCAGGTCACAGTCACACGTAGCTCAGCTTTGGGGTAATCCTGGTGGCACAAGGATAACGCTTCCTCTTGGAACACTGCTGGTCCTTTGGGATCTTACTCCTCTTACCCATGACTTCTGGTAAAGACAACTGTTTTTAATGACTGGTTTTCTGTGGAAATCACAAATGTTTCTTGCAGCAATCTGCTTTTTGCCACCAGTTTCTCTTGCTGTCACTGATAAGGACTTTCTTAGCCGGGGGCAGGCTGGAAGGAAATTGGTGCATCCAATTTAGGGATTAAATTTTCAGGGATTAGCTCTTCTACCTCCTCTTCTTGTCTGAAGAGGCAGGTGAGGAAGCTCCATACATTCCTGCTGTGCCCATGGAGCTAAGGAGCTGCAGCTTGGGGTCCTTGAGCCACGGAGGGAGCAGCCAAGAACACTCCTGACTCTGGGAAAGGAGTGCATGGCTTGAAGCCTCTCTGAGAGCCCCCATCTGAGTGTTTTCATCCCAAACACACAGCAACATTTCTGCTGGACCTTGTCCCTGCTAGGTGTGTTGCAAGGAATAGTGCTTCCACCAGTTAATGCTTCAAAGAGGCAATAAAATCCCATCAGAAATTGCTTTTGAGCTGGGATGCTGCAATTAAGGATTGGCAAAACTGTTTCAACAGGATGGAGGGGAAATGATAAGAGAATTATTAATGATTTCTGATAAACCAGCTCAGGCAAAGCAGTCTGTGTACAGGCAGTGAGTACTCAACTTTGTTGTAGACATGAGTAACATTTCAGTAAATTGCAATTTACTGAAATTTTTATGTCAGCAGTCATTATCCTGTAGTGATTAATCCACAGATGAATTTAGGCCTATATTGCTAAATACTATTTAGGAACAGGTTAAAAAAAAAAAAAAAGACTCACCACATAATTTCCCAGCCAATTCGGATCCAGAGTAATTATTCCAGTTACAATGTCCTTGTGTTTGGTATTTTTCATTCAGTTTTACACACTGCTGTGAAAGGAAGTTAAATTTTGTCTGAGTATTTTCTCCCTTTCTAAAGCACCCAGCTGCACCCAAAAATCTATTTGTTGCTGAATATATGGAGCAATTCTTTTATTTGATGTGTGTGATATTGCTTTTTGAGTACTGAATGTCTGAGAAGTGACTGCTTTTGCTATGAAAGATGTGTATCAGAACTTTTCCTTAGCATAGAGTGTGCTTTACATAATTCAACTCATAGCTAATCCCCTCCTGCACAGATAACATTTCATAGTCAAATTTTGCTCTTTGAGCTTTCCAGCCTTTCAATTCCAGCTCTGGATCGAGATCAGGTTTCCTCACTTAAATAGCTCCCCTGTCTGTTTTGTATAACTCCCAATGGTTTACGGGGTATCTTTGTTTCAAAATCTGTTTCTCTGCTCTGCTGGGACCACATATGTCTCTGTTGTGTTTAACTATCCCCTGCAACCTGTTAATACAGCATAATGGGTTTGCAAAGATAAAAACCTTACCAACAAAATAATACTTCTTTCATTACAAAATGGAGGCTGGGGGAAAAAAAAAAAAGAGAAGAAGAAAAAGTGGAGTCTTGAAATGAAAAATATTTGAAGAGAAGAAATATCTAGGTCACAGCTTTTCTCAATTTTTGTAATTTAATGCAGCCTGGAATAATTGCTGCATGCATTCTTTTGAAATCAAGTCCTATAATGCCCTTATTGCTCAGTCTCTATTTTCAGATGTTGCTGGTAACACACAACGTTCTGTTTTCCAAATAACTGCATTGTAAAAATGCTAAAAAAGTAAGTTGAATGAGAGTTTATCCAAATATTGAAAAGAAATGTAGCCATCCACATCGGCCTGATAGTTGGTGGGTTCTTCGTGGGAAATTGACTCCGCTTCTGAAGATGCCATGGCCACAAAGTCCCAAACTCTGGAGAAATAAATACTTTACTGAGGGAGAAGCAAAAAGGAGGAAGTGAAAGCCTCCAGTCTCAGGTAATCTTAGGGAAATCTGAGGAAATTAACTAGTGCATAAACGATGCAGAGACTTTCTGTGTCGATGCCCTTCAGAGAAAACAGTGGAATCATGCATGAGGTCTTCTTCAAGATTGTGCCCTTTTCCTCTTCTATTTTAAGGTCACTCTAAAGCAATTTAAAAGCATCAGGAGGAGGTAAAAAGGTAAAAGGCTTTGTGTACAGTCCCTAGGTGGTATCTGGCAGTCCCAGCTTTGCATCACAAAAAATGACTAGAAAACCAGTTTTGTGAGGTTTGTATTGCTCAGGAATGCAGGGAGGGGGAGATTCTGGACAGACAACAGCAGAGAAACAACTGCACCTTCACTTGTCAGTCTCAGAAAATAAAAGGTGGGCATGTAATACCTTTGGGTTGACACAAGATAGGTTTTAATTTCTCTCTAGCCACACATTTTTCTACACCCCACTTCATGTGCCACCAGGTCAGGGTAAAGATGGAAGATAAAGACTGAACAAAAGTATCTCCTTACCTGCTGAGAGAGAAAATACTGGAATGTTTTCAGATCAGGCCTAAGTGTTTGAAAAGCCAGCCTATTACACTGATTGTTTTCCACTCTACAGCAAAAAATGAAGCACTTGAAAAATCTCAGCATGTTTCACGAAAAACTGTTGACTGTAAGTACAAGTGGAGCTGACAAGGTGGTGTTAGGCATTTATTGGAATTTCTGGCCACATGCCCTCTGAAATTAGTAGACTTAAGCTCTCCTCACTTTTGTTGTGTCTGAGGAGAAGCAGTTTTCGAATAGGAAAAAGGCAAAAGCTTCAGTTGCCCTCGTGAATAGTTCCTTACCCTTCCTCTCCACCACTGCACTCCCTCACCAGCTCTTCAGCAGAGTCAAGACCTGTGCTGGGTTTTAGGTGGGGTTTGGAATTTAGATCTGGACCATCTCTGTGGCTGATCAGCCTGATGTGCTGCCCACAGAGTTCAACTTCATCTGAAAACAAGTCAGGAACATCCCTTCCCCTGTTACTCATTGCCAGATTTCTTGTCTTAACAATGGTGACCACACAGTTTTTCCTATGGATAATTCCCACCTGCCCAGCTAAGTTCCTATGGCATTTTTACCAGCAGAAAGTATTGGCCTTTTTTTTCTTTTTCCCATTTCCTATCATTGATTTCATGCAGAGATCTGACTGGCCCTGCAAAAGAAAACTTAAATCAGAAAAACTTTAATTGAGATTTTTCCTGTCAATTCAAGTCTCTTTTTGCTCTTGCAGATGAGGAGTTAACCAGTTGAGCTCAATAATTACTGATACAACAACCAAGCTGGTTTAAGTGGCTTTTTGGCCAGATTTTTAATTACACTGCATAGATGGTGCAGATTTTAAAATACTTTTGCCCTGTTCAAATTTAATTATACGGTTTGGGGTTTGCTTTGGGTTGGTTTTTTGTTTGAGAAGTCATCACTGTGTCCATATTAACAGAATTGTCTGGATTGCCCTTTCCAAGTCAATTCTTAGTTTTTATTCTTTTTGCTGATGGTGGTAATTGGATTGCACCACTGGCTTTTCTTGGGTTGGTTTAGTGGGATCTTTTTTTTCCCTATTCACATGATTAGTCATAATGACCATAAACAGCCCTATTTCCCTCTGAATCAGTGGAGACACTCTGACTAATGCAGGAGTCCTCATACAGCAGAAGCTGAAGCTTCTTTGTGTTTTCTGATGTTGAATGTTCATCTTTGAATTCACCATAACTACTGCAGTAGTGTTCCAGATATGCACAACACACTCTGCTCCTGCCCCCAAAAAATCTCTTCATCAGATACAAACAGCACCACTGAATAATCCTTCTTTCTTTCCTTACATGGAATAATCAAAGAACATCATCTCACTTCAAAATTTTCTTCACAAATAAGTGTTCACCTGCTGATTTTTCTTATCAACACTCAAATACCATCTGAGGTTCCAGTTTTGTTTTTATTAGCCACTAGATTTACAGGAGAGTGTAGTACAACTTCATTCCATGATCAAAGGAACACGCCACTTAGTGCCAAGTTTCCAATAGAAATACTTGCGTTATAAAATATCTTTCCATTAATTTGTTGCTTCTGTAATTGTTCTTGTCAGTAAATGTGTTCATTACTGGAAAGAGAAACTTAAAAAGAACATAAGACCAGTTCCAGTGCATTCAATAGGGCATTAAAATGAGTATTCCTGGGAACCTTTTTTGCAGTATTTTCCCAGCAGTACGTCTTCCAATGAACAGCTCTAGAGTAAGCTCAGGGAGAGAAGGAACCTGGGTCATTTTCCATGGAAATCCTTGTTCATTTAGCCCAGAGACCGCAAGACTGGACACTGTTTGGCAAGACATAATTCAATAACAACATCTTCCCTGCCTGGGAATATAACTCAGTTGCTTGGTTTATCTGAGAAACCGTGTCTGAGTTTGTAAGCACAGAAGTCAGCAGCTGGTTAAGAGGAGGATTTGAAACAATTTTGTTTGAAAATGTGGCCCTTTTCGAACAGCAAAGCTCAGCTATCTGTATTCTTTGGGTAACCTGAGATGAGTGATTATTTGAGAGAGCCTAAACGTACATCCATTCTTGGTGGCAAGCCTTGTATTTTCATATCCATTCCTCAGATGAAAAAGAAACATGAGACAAATTGCAAAGAAAGGCCCTGTCCCTCTGTGTTTTATGGGAAAGTCAACAGGGCAAAGAGAGCTTAGGCATTTTATTGGAGGGACCACATCTTAGCTGCTGGACCATGGTATCCCTTCTCTCCTCTCATCACCACCTGATGTCCACCAGTCACCTTCAGCAACTGTTCTGATGGGAAATGCAATTTCACTTTGTTCCATGCTGAAACAAGGACGCTGGAATCAAGAAATCATCACCAGTTGGGCCTCCAAGAAGCAGTTAAACAGAACCTTACAATTGGATTAGAAAGCCATGATTCCACCTTACATTTCTCTGGTTTAGACCCATTTGGAGTGGAAGGCATTGAAGAACTGCGGGAGTAGAACAAAGGAACTTACTTACAGCAGGTAAAATGACATCTGAGACAACGGAGAAGCTTCATCCTCCTCTGGTGTCATAAACTGAAGGTTTTGTTACAGATTCATGCATTACATCAGTTTAGCAGTCAGAGACCAATACATCTTCTGTCACCTGTGTAGTCACACACACAAGTTATAGCTGCACATGAAAAAGAGCAGGACTTACTGCTTCATCATATTTTATTCCTATTAAATCTCAGGCTTTGTTCTTTTTGCCATATTTTATGCTATCACATCAGTCATCAGGAAGAGATGCCACTCTGCCCTTGCATCATTTTCTGTGGTTTAAAAAGGAGAGAACAACTTCTTCCAGCAAAATCTGGAGTGATGAGGCAGAAAACTTTTCCCAGCACACAGCCTTCCCCTTGACTTCAGTGTGTCTCACCTGACCCACTGTGTGCTGATGTCAAAATCTGAGCTGACATAAATAAATAATAATAATGAATAAAGGGATACAGTGCATAAAGGGATACAGGAACCTAAAGGATCTCAACCACTTCCTCTGCAGTAGCCGCCACACCTTAAATTAATCTGTTTCTCCCCATTGATTCAAGAGAGACACCATGAACCTCTCACCATGTGCAATTCTTCCTTGTGTATTGTTAAGGAGCAGGGAAGTGGATCCATTGACAAAGATCTCATTCATCACATCTGCCAGTTTTACCTGTGTTTCCTTTACATATTTATTTTTCTGGCTGATAGTAGGTTAAAGGGAAAGTTGCAAACTGCTAGAGCTGCAGGTTAGTGCTATGAGGTTCAGAAGGGTTTTGCTTTCTTGTTGGATCACTCTGAAGAAATAACATCACTGTTTGCTGGAAAACAAAGCAAAACATCTGTTTTCCTCCTCACATCAGCAACTCCGTTTGTCAAACCCTGCTAAGGCTACCGAAGCAGGACACCATCAAAACATGAGACCGCTGTAATGTCTGAGGGGAATTCACAACTTTGCTGCACCTGGGAAGAACATGAGTCACAGAGAATTTGGCAAGTACAGCGATGCCGGGGAATGAGTCTTGCAAAAGGCAGCACAGGGATGTCAAAGGGAGCAGATGGATTGTGTTGAGCTTTGCAGGCTGGAGGATGTTCTGTTGTCTCCCAGAGCAGAGCGGTTGCTCTGGAATATGTCTCACATTGCACTTTCTGCTGATGGAGTGGTCACTGTGCAGGAAGCAGCTGAACCCTTTCCAGCTCTTTCCAGCAGCCAAGGGTGAGCATCCTGATGGTGTCATCCTTAGAGATGGTGTGTCTGAGGACAGGCAAATGAAAGTGTTTCACAAGCACACAAGGAAGTGTCAGATGAACAGTAGCAAGGAGGGAGCAATTCAAGGACAGAGATCCTATGGAAGCGTAGGAGATCGATCAATATTATTTTTTTAGTGAGGGAATTACTGTTATTTTATTGCACACTTCTGAGAGAGAGGGAACAGCGTGGGACCTTTTGCAAAGCAGATGCCAACTGCTCCATGGGGAGTAGCAAAGCAGCCTGGAGGTGTTTTAGTTAAAACTTGGATGCAGTGCATTGACTCTGGCATTCTTTGCCATTAATCCCAAGGTAGATGGGCTCAGGCCCTTCCCAGCACGGTGCTGCTGGGTTCACTGGGCCATCACTCTGCTGCACACACAAAGGTGTTTGGACATTCAGGACCTGACAGAAAAATTTCACCTCATCCTCTTGCTTAAGAGAGAAATGTTGTGCCCCCAAAATCACATGGGAAGTTTGCAACCAGATTTTCAAGTCTCAACGTGTTCTGTTTACAAACAGAACTCTGTGGCCAAATCACAGCCCCTGATTAGAGGGGACGAACTGAGAGGATGAAGTGCTGTGTGCTGTGTGCTGTGTGGATGAGCTGGAACCACTGTGCTGTGCCTCAGCTAACTGGCACAGGACTCACTAACGTGGGTTGTTTCGTACATAAAAGCTTGTAATTGTGTGAGTTGTTCCACTCCCGGTTCGGCTGATGAAAACGCACAGATGTGAGGGTAAAAGGTTGTGTGAGACTCAGGACGTCGCCAGCTCCTCTAAGTAGCCTCCCTGGGCTGCTCAAACGTCATTTTAATAATAGTAGTAGCTGTATTAATTTATTGTAAATTGAAAAGGAGAGGTAAAGAGAAGGAAAGCTATGCCAGGATCCTTCAGGAAGGCACACCAAAAAAAAAAAATCAAGGGGATCCTCTTCTTCTTTTCCAAACTGAAAAGCCCCTCTGGGGGAGGTGAGGGCTGTGCATATCTGCCATCCCACCCTGCCCTCTCCATAAGAATTTGCACAGGGAGAATTTCCTCAAGCAGCTGGGCTTGCTCTTCCCACACACCATCCCCCTTGGATGTATTGCATGGGCATTTGAACAACTACCCAACCATAAAATAAGCATAAATGTTTTCTCAGGGAGAAGATGAGGACTGTGTTTTCAATCTATTCCAAGATTTTCCTAACATAAAGTCTCCGTGTCCATGGACAATAATTGCATTAGCACGCCAGGAAGTTAAAATAAAAAAAAGGAGCTAAAAAGGGACTGTGTTGGTCACATGCTGCTGGGTTTGTCCCTTTCTGGATGCACTTGATTGGACTTTATACTGGTTTGTAGACAACCTGAATCTAACAGAGAAGGACTGAAGTACTGACATATGGTAAAGACAGTAAAACATCCAAAAGCCTTTCCAAGCACTAGCTGAATGTAATCCAAAATTCCATTAAAATGCTCACTGAAATAATGTGGAAAAAGAGGAGGGATTTTTAAAATTATTTTAGCCATTTATGTGGGGTTTTGTGTATCTTAGTGTCTTCGTGACTCTTAGTTCAAATTCCTCAAGTTCACACACCTCACACAAAGTGCTGCCTTTGACTTGGTGCCACAGCTGAGGTCCATTTAGGGGAGTTTAATCTCATGGACCCTAAAATCTAACACCTCCAAATTAACACCAATTGTGGTTAGCTTCTTCTTGTGCACTCTCTAGATATTCATTTCTGGCTGTGTGTAACTGCTGACAGGAAGAACGTGTTGGAAAGATTTAACTCGAACCTCACGCGAGCAGATGATGTTCCAGAATATTGGTGCTTTAACAGGGGTCTGGGTGCTGGAATGGAGACAACTTGGAGAAACGTTCCTGGTGTTCTGATTCCTCAGATGCAGTCCCCTGATGATGGGGGTCGCTTCATCAAAAGCCTGTTCTGCTTCCCCAAATCCCGTTCTAACAGCTTGAAAATGTCCAGAGGGCTCATTCCTTCTCTTAAGCACCTTGATGGGGAGGGTACAGAATGCTCCAGCCTGGGCTGTGATGTCTTGGTGGAAAACTATGAGGCATCTGGGACACAGCTTGGGTCAGGGACCTCCAAGAAATCCTTCTTTGGCAAGCTGGTGTTCAGTGCACACCATTATTTTATTTCAATAAGGTTCAATACCATTTCCCACCTATTTTTCCAAAATGCACTGCTTGGACAACAGCAGGAAGATCAACAAGAGAAGCAGATGATGCTGCTGAGCCCCAGGTGTTGGACTTGTCTGCAGTCAAGGTGGGCTATGAATGTCCACTGCTGTCACACACGGCTCCACACCTGAAAGATGAGGAGACATGGCTGCATCTGTGACTGATTTGTGAGTGCCCCAAAAAGGAAACTGAATTGCAGAAAGGTTTTTGCACTCTGGCTGTGTTTTTGTTTCAAGCTGGTGAGATTTTGCTGGAGGTTCACTAACCAGCCCTGAACGTGTGGTTTCAATATTTTGACATCACTAGTTAAGGAAACACTGAAAAATTGTTTTGTGTTATCCTATTAATCCTAAAATGGGACATTTATCTGGAAAACATTCTCGTTATTGGAAATTTACTGGATTTTTGTCTGAGAAGAAAATTTGCTAAAATATTCTTTTGAGATGATAAATTAGTCAGGCAACTTCCAGATAGTTTCACCTGCAAACCAGGGAGGAAATGGAATAACTTTCATATACGACATCTGCCTTGTTTAAATAGATTTTTTTCTCTGCTCTTTTTTGAGATTTTTTCTCCCCCCCCCCCCCGAACAAACAACCCCAGCTCTTTTCCAAATGCTAAGAAAATAACAATCCAAATGTGAAAAAGAAAGAGAATCATTAATTTGCAGTCATACAAAGCAGATTAGTCAATCTGAAATGAACTTTTTTTCCTTATCTGTCTAGTTTGGCAGCCAAATTAAAAAAAACCAACCAACCAACCAACCAAAAAAGCCTCCATTTTTTGCACAGCTCTAAAGATTGTGTTTCAAAAATAGTCCAAAGGGATACATTCACACAGAAACTGATTCTCTTTCATTTTTTAAGTCATCCAGTAGAGCAGGGGGAAAAAGGGAACAGAAGCTCCTCCAAGTCTCCTTCTGCTGCTCCTCTTAAAACAAGGAAAACACATTTCTGACCACATTACATGTTTTAGTTGGACACCACGAAATACAAGGCTCCTGCTGAAATGCAAAACGCCACCCGACCCAAGTTAAAAGTTGGGCATCCAGCCATGGTTATTTGCAAAATAAAATTAATCTGAAAGTTGTCATAAACAAAAATGCAGTGGTAAACAGGAGCATCCTCCTGGCTGTAAACACCCTCCCACGGTGGTCCCTGACTCATTTATCCTAAGATTTACTCTCCCTTTGTGGCACAGACTGAATTTAGGTGCATGAGGACTTTGGCTTGGGATGCAGGGTTGTCCTGCCTTCCCTTCCTTCATCTTCCCTGCTGTGTTTTGGTTTGGGCAGCACTTGAAGGCAACATCTTGGTTTTCACAGAGTGCATCAGGATCCATGTCTGGGTAGAAGAACAAATAAAGGCCCTGCTATTGGAAAGGAACAAAGATTTCTCTGAGGGCTTTCCTGTAGCTCCTTCATCTTCCCCTCATTGGGAGGGTCTTGGTCCTTCTCACCTCTGATGGTCTTTCCCAGTGTGGCATTCCATGTCAGCAAAGCTGGCCTCCTTCCCCCACACATCCACTTAAAAATAAAGCTGTGGGGGAGAATGCGTCCCTGATGACTCTTTATGCTTTTTTTTTTAGACCTTTTACTAAATGTTGTGTTTTAATTCTTTGGTTTCTACTTTCTGGGGCTGTGTTCCAGTTCATTTGGATGTGTGAATTCAGGATTTTATATATTCCTCACTCTTTTGCCTCATGGGGACCTTCCTGCCAAGCCAGTGGTGGATTCTGAGTGCTGTGAAGTACCTAATTGCCTTCACACTCTCTGGTTAAAGCATGTGGCAGTGGGTTAACTTGCCAGATTCCCATATCTACCAACAATTTGACTGGCAGAAGACCTGGGAGTGCACCAGGAGTGCAGGAACAGAGATTTTTCTGCTTCTCCCATCCCAAATCTCCATCCGCTATGAGATCTGTGGAACACGTCCATGTATCTGTGCAGAAAAAAATCCATATTCAAAAAAAAGCAGCAAATATTTGTGTTTCCTTCCACACCCAAGAGCTGGAAATTCCTGAGCCCTACCCATAAAGAATGGTTTAGACAACAGCAAGGTCTTTGGGCCACCAAAACTCCTGAGTTATGAGCTTCTCTTAAATCAGCTTCTAAGATCGAGAGGATCTAAGAGAGTAAAGCAGCATCACACAAGATTCCCTGGATGTCTCCATACCAGCCAGTTTGACTAAAACTGGCCCAGCTCCTTCCCAAGCACTGGTCCCTGAGGTGTGTGAACTGCACCACCCCAAACCCCCTCAAAACTGGTCTTGCAAAAACCTTCCCGGGTTTGAACTCACTCACGGTTCCAGCAGTGGTTTTTGCTGTAACCAGAGAGGCTTTCAAACTTTTCTTTGGCTGAAACAGCTCGCCAAAATTCTGGGTTTAGCACTTCTTGTTTTCCCTCCCCACTCCTTTCTTTCCCTGTTTGGCTGGTGGGAAGAGGAATGCCTCCCTGGAATTGGAGCTGGGGGTGGTGTGGGCCGTTTCTTCCATGTGAAGCTATGAAGTCCCGCTTCCCTCCGCACACCAGGAATCAAAGAGCCGGAAAGGCTCCTCTGGTTCGAGGAGCCAAGTGCCTTTCCCAACCAGCTCTTGGCCCCAGAAACTTCCCTTTGGAGCTTCTCAGTTCCTGTGCTTATTCTGGCCTCGTCCTCTGCTGCTGCTGCTGCTGCTGCTTCCAAGCTGCGGGCACGCTCCAGGCACTCTTCCCAGCGCCACGTCCACCAGGAACTTATCCCCCTGTCCGTGATGGGATGGATTTCAGGGTCCTGCCAAAGAAGGTCAGCTCAGACCAGCCCTTCCTTGGTGCTGAGGTAACCATTTTCTACCTCAGGGAGATTTACCCCTTGGCAATGGATGTCAGCAAGGAAAACCATCCCTGCAGGATTTCGGGATGAGCGGGTCCTGGTGTGCTCCACCTCCTGGTACCAGCTCCTGGATTGGCAGCCAGGATGGAGGATTGCTATTGAAGGGTCAGACATGGCATATAATGCACCAAAGCAGTCACAGCACTGAGATTTAAGTAAGACCTGTTTTGTTGTGATGGGTGAACCATGTGAGTTTCACTTGGAGCTTCCTCTCTGAAGAAAACAGATCCAACATAATTCTATGTATATATGGCTGCTTTAATAAATATACTTATGTGTGCTGTAAAAATAGAATATTTTCCTGGCCCTCGGGGTATGGGTTTGTCTGCAAGCATTGCTGCAACATGAAATTTCAGAATCCTTTGCTTCCGTGGAAAAGAAAAGATTTTAAGTATTTGATTTAAAAGAAAAAAAGAGTAACAGTCACTGGAGCTGTCTGCAGTACAAAACTTCGCAACTGTTATTATTCACATAATCAACAAACAGTCTAAAAGAAGTGGTATGCAGGGGTGTGGGAAAAGAGCTTTGTGGTTTTCTGTTTCAGCTCTGCCTGTGAATCACTTTGCAGTCTTGGGCAAGTGGCTTAACCTTGTGGGGGCTCGATGTGTGCAGCTCTGCAGTGGCTGAACAGCATTCAGGGGACCTCATTTAAGGGGGTGTTTGAAATAGCCACAAGACATGAGAAGATGTAGAGTCCCTGAAGAAAGATGGCATGTAAATATAATATAGTATTATCATGGCTTTATCCCCCCCCAGAAATCCAGATGTCTCAGATGAAAAGGGTGTTTTTGCTACGTATGTATGAATTTTGGTCCCTTAGAGACAAACAAAGCAGCATCTTCCAGAGAGGGACCAAGTGCCTGACATCCTCATCAGGCAGACTCCCACCTAAGCCAAGGATGGTTTTTCCTAGAA
Source organism: Corvus hawaiiensis (assembly GCF_020740725.1). NCBI lineage: Eukaryota > Metazoa > Chordata > Aves > Passeriformes > Corvidae > Corvus > Corvus hawaiiensis. The sequence continues at coordinate 28,917,408 of NC_063221.1, forward strand.
GGGCTAGAAATTGGCCCTTTTTGAATTATCCAACACAGTCCATTGACTCTTTAACCCATAAATTGTCGAACTCAATTATTTCCAGCTATCAGATAGCTGAAAATAAATAATCTGTAAGATAAGGTACTATGGCTTTAGTTTTAAGTCAAATTCAAGTTTGCTCAACATGAATGTTACAGTTACATAAATAACAAGAGAAAAAATCACCCCCAAATCCAAAAATCATTTTTCTGCAAAAACATAGAGGATCAATTTCTCTAGTTTAGAATTACCAAACTTGGCAGTATTTCACATTTGAAATATAATGATGTCATCTGGTTGGCCTCTTCCCATGGCAAACGGTAAATCTTAAAATCTGGAGAGATCTTTTATTTGGTTATTCATATTGTACTGCATCAAGGGGTTACAACACATGTGCCTGGGCTTATTAAAGTCATCTGGTAGAGAAGAAGTTATTATTTAAAGGAACAGTACTTGAGCCTGTGCTGCTTTTCTTGGAGGCTGTTCTGTTCTGATGCCAGCTGCACATCCAGTTGTGCGTTCACTGCCACGTGTGTGACATCGAGAAGTCCTGTAGTTTGCAGTGTCTTTTTGTGGTGCCTGCAAACAGACACTCTATCCCATGGACTTGCATCCATCACCCAAGGAACTGGGGGTGCACAATGCCTTGTTTCTTCAGGAAGTACTGCCACCATCATGGTCAATCTCCTCATTTGCTCTCAAATGGAAAGTTCCTCCTGTCTGGTGATGAAGTCCACACGAAGCCTCCCATTTTGGCAAACAGGAACATTGTGCCAGCCACACGTCTTGCTCCTAGGGACAGTTTCATGGCATTTACTCTGGTGCAATGAACAAATAGCAGACTGGGCTTCTTCAAGTCCTGTGGTGCCTTCCACTGGGCTGCTCCTTTCCCCGCCTTCCCCAAATTTCCGAAGGCTTCTTTCTCCTTCTTGTTTTTATTTACGTTTCTGAGGTCTATGTTTTTTGGCCTTCGGTTTGGGCTGCTGGCTGCTTTTCTTGGAAAAAAATGTGGTGGAGCCAGCGCAGGATGTCCTTACAAAGCTGTTTCGTGGAAATTTCCCTTGCTGGAGATCGCTCTGTGTTTCTCCAAGGCTTGGAGCCAGCCCAGCAGTACCAAGCAACCTGGATTTTTTACAGTCAGTGGATCCCTGGCCATAGATCCATGGAGGACCTAATTAATGCCTCTGCATAGCTTTTTCCCTGTTTAATATCCCTGCATGCGTGTTTGTGCCAGCAAATTCTGTCCTGGTTCCCCCTTAAGTCCCTCTTTGTTGGCTTCTTCCTCCAACCTGTGGGGTTAAAGGTTTCACTGGTTTATTAAATGCTCCTCATAGTAGAGGGGAAAGGCCCTTTTTGCAACTTAGGTAGGAAAGTTTCCTGCTGGAGTGAAACTTTGCTGAATGCTTTCCTTGCAAGAGCAAAGAAAAGAAACTACTACATTTTTTTTCCTCGTATTTGGAGAAGGAAACAATGTCTAACACCTGAAAAATTAAGATAAATTTGTTTGAGAACACCGTTTTACTTTTTTTCCTGCCAGTATTTAGCATCAACAGGAAAAACCCAGCTGTAGCTTTGAAATTAGCACATGATTCCCCACACGGAATGCCACCACAAAAGCCACATTTCTGTGACAGGGATGGGTAACTTCAATGGACATGAACAGCTTGGACAAGAATATCAGTCAGGGATGTGATTTTCAGGTCTGCCAGCAAAAGTCTTACTCTACCCATTTCCTCTCCTTCATCATAGCAAACTGATTTTCAGTGCAGCTGTTGCTGCCTGCAGTAATGTTTATCAAGTAGTTCTCTGAATCCATTTTCACCATGGAAAAGCTTCCTACATCCTCCACACTCATGTATATAATTTTTGTCCATTTATCTATATAAATAGCAGGGTGATAAAAGGCAGATCCCTCTGCTTTCTTTAAAAATCTAGATTCTCAAGGCTTTAAAATTTCAAGGGCTGAGTACCCTTTTAGCACAGTGCTGTCACAGTTTTCTGCATTTTCTGGGCCATCTCAAAGGCTGTCCTGGTGTGTCACTTTCCTGGCCATGAGTGTTAATTATTTTTCTGGATAATGACTATGACCACAGACCTGCTTTAGATAATATTAAATCCTGTCCCAAGAGATAGAATAGGCTCCTCATGTGTTGCAGTTTGTAGTCTCAGCCTCGTTTGTGTGATTGTGCAGGATAATGTAATGCAAACGATGATGATGGTGATGATGATGATGGTGATGAAAAACAGCGTTTTCAGGCTTTCAGCTGCTCTGGCTTTGTAGCAGCAGCTGCCAGAACTTGGTTGTGTCTCCATTTCTGCATCTCAGTTGTCATTGGGCCACAGCACAAGTTAATGTGGATGCAACATGATTGCTAGAGAACCCAGAAAGAACATGTATAAGAAATAGTCACAGATTTCCAACCAGGCTTATAATGTAAATCATCTTTTTTTCTTTCTTTTAATTTTTTTTTTCCAAAAGTAAGACCTGCTTTCTGTGGGGGAAAGAACCTGACATTTCCTGAAATCACTAGAAGTTTACATCTGGCAATGAAAAATTTACTAGTCTCAGTTGAAAGCTTTTTGATTTTTTTAAATGAAAACATAAATGAAAAGAAAAATCTCCCTGGCTGGTCCTGGTTGATTGTTGCTTTACCCTGTGTCATACCTGATCACTTTTGCATTGACTTTTTCTTAGCTTAGAAAAAGTGCTTGATTAATACCATTGCAGAAGCCTGTGAAATGGCAGTGAGTATTTCAGAATTCTTGTACCTGCTTAGTCAAACAGAACGTGCTTCCAATTAGGGTCAGCCTGCACTGTTTCAAAACAAATGTGTAACTCATTATCAGCTGGTATCACAGGTTTGGAACCAAAATACATCCCAAAGGAAATGTATAACAAATATTTCGTATCAGTTGCATAAATCATGAGAAAATGTGCTTTGGTTTTTTTTTTCCTCTCTCCTTCTGGAGATGCTGTACCCCTTAAACATGAACACCCTCAAGTGCATGTCCCTGTCTAAATGCAGGACTTGTCACCTCCACTCCTTTCCCTGGAGTCCTGGAGAAGGCAACGGGCAAGTTCATAAAATCACGGAATCATTAAGGTTGGAAAAGACCTCCAAGACCATCAAGTCTAACCTTTGACCGAACACAAGTTACAGCTTCATAGTGAATTAAGGTCAGATGGTATCAGCTGCAAATAACCCCGAATAATCCCTGCCTGCACTGGGGGCTCTGGGAGGCTGCAGGGCTGGGAGGTGCTGGACCTTGCGCCAGAAAAGAGTGGTGGAGGAGGTGAGGGCTGTAAAAAATGGATATGAGAGGAAGGAGAGGCTTTCAAACAAAAAGGAATGAAGTGTTTACATATTTGATGAGGGTACACATGAACTGTTTGGAGCGATGCTGCGCAGACACGTTGTCCAAATTGGAGGGTGTTAAATGCTTGGATGATATTCAAACATGCACATTCACCATGTCACCCACTGGCTTCCAGCAGCAGCCCAGATCCCAAAAGAGCCCAGTGATTAATTTATCCTTGATTCTTAGATAGGCACAGGCTATTTTGATAAAGGGAGGAGAGCTATTGTGACTTTCTTTCCTTTATTGCTCCACCCAAGATAAAGCAGACAGGATACTTTATGGCATTGTACAGACAGTCAATCTATCGTCTAGCAAGAGGTGCTGGACCTCAGAGACCATGCTCCCTTCTGTTCTAGGCTCTTTAGCTCTTACATAAAACTGGAGAAATCTGATTTTTCTGAATTTTCTCCTTGCTTCCAAATTGCTCAGCCCAAGCTTTTTTACTTCAGATCATATTATAGAACTGATGAAGACACATTTGGTGTTTACTTATCTTTAAATATAACTCAAAGGATAAAGCCTCTATTTGGATGATCATTATACCAAGTTTTCTGGGGGTTTTGTTGAGCTTTCTACTGTGCAGTTTGCACTGCTTTAAGTCCTGCCATTTTGCAGCAAGAGGCTTCTGGCCAAACCATTGATTCTGGGGCCATAGCAGAGAAACACACCACGGAAGCCTTCAGTCAAAATCCAGTCAAAATTCAGACAGGATTCAGCCAAAATACAGCCTCGTCCTTTCAGAGGCTGTGCTCCAGAAGTGTGTGCAAATGTTGCTGTGGGCTCATCGTGACCCCCACCTTTGGTAACCCGGGCTGTCGGTCACCCTCGTTTCTGTTTTATCACTGTTGTGTCTCTGCTCAGACCTCTGAGCTGGCTTTGCAAAACACCCTGGGAGCTGTGCAGAGCTTTTGCTGCCCACCCCATCTCTCAGCCCTCTGCTTGGGAGGGCTGCACCAGGCAGGAAGAACAGAGTTCCACCAGCAAGGATTGCTGTTGGGAAATGTCACGATGACCCAGAAAAATGTGATTTATACCTTTTCTTTCTACAGGACCAGTTCTTTTGCTGTAATGGGTAAGGACTTCATCAAAGAAAGCAGAAAGGACTCTGTAGACCTGAATTACCCTTAAACTGCCTGAGACACAGGAAAATATTGGATTGGTGGTGAGGCCCTGGCACAGATTGCCCAGAGAAACTGTGTCTGTCCCATCCTTGGAAGTGTCCAAGGCCAGGTTGGATGGGGCTTGGAGCAACCTGGGATAGTGGAAGGTGTTCCTGCCCATGGGGTGGAATGAGATGAGCTTTAAGGTCCCTTCCAACCCAAACTGTTCTAGGATTCTGTGATTCTATGACTGACATTATTATTTGTGTTATTGGTCACAAAACGTCACTCTGCACATATGGCGTAGGGCCTGGAGAGTGGACCAGGTGCAGTGGTCAGGTACCTGCCTGGATCCTGACAACACGAGCACCTATTTATGCTTTTGGTGCCTTTTCAGTCCCACCCACATCAAAACACTGAGTCTCTTCTGGGAAAAAAACCAATACAGAGACATGAAACTGCTCCTGGGACAGTCCCTGTGCTGACTCGGAGCTGAGCCCAGACACCATGGAAGTGACGTGTTCTGTGTCTTTTCCAGTAACAGACTGGTATCAGAGGGACACAGGTCTGCTGCTGTGTTTACCTTCCTCCATCAATACAAATGGCTTAGACAAAATAGATTAATGTCTAATAAAAGGGGGAATCTACTCTATTATTCTTTTAAAGAAAAACAGCCTTAAACATAAATGAGTACGCCACGTTGCTTTAATGAGATGTGGAAATTAGTTGTCACTGCCAAAACATAACTCCTTCTCTCAGCCTCCTGTTCTGATTATAAGAATGGTAATTTGCCAGCTCCCAGCTTCCTGTTATTAAGCCAGTTGTTAAACTTTCAGAAATACTTGAGAGAGTAATTTAAACCCATGGGGTTGACATTCCCCCAGCACGGATGATGATCACCTTTTCCTCCTCCTTCTCTTCCTCCTCCTTTCCTGGGTTTACAGACCTTCCTGTCTTTGAGCACTGTGGAAATGCATGCAGTGGGGAACTGCAGGAGATCCTTGGCACCAGAGGCAACCAGAAGAAGGAATCAGCCCAAATATTTCCTGGAGGAAATGATGCCACATCACAAGCCTTGTTTTTCCTTAGAAAAAAACCCTTTTTTTTTTCTCTGGAAGAGACAGTCTTTTTAAAGGAAAAACCTTGTTTTATTTGCAAAACAACGTACTTAGAATAAGTTGGTTAAGAGCATGGTGATAACAGCACCAAGGCTGTGGGTTTGATCCCTATGTGGGCCGTTCCCTTCAGACTTGGACTCAATGATCCTTGTGGGTCCCTTCCAACACAGGATATTCTCTGATTCTGTAAATAAATAAGATTCCTGCATGTTATGAAATCTATTGAAAGAGACAATAACTACAATAAAAAAGGACTTTGCATGCCTCGTTTCTCTAGGGCGGTGAGCAAAGTCACCCTCGTGTAGAGAAATACAGGTGCCTGTTTTGGGGTGTTTTTATAAAAGCCTGTCACCATTCTGTCTAAACATTACAGGAGAGGTTTTCAAACACTCAAATAGCAGTTCAGCTTCCAACTCCCACCAGCTCTCCAAGGGAGATGACCATGAAATTGCCCTTTGTACAGTGAAAATCATTCCTGCCCATACTGTGCTATTAGGTTACCCATATGGGCTTCTTCTGTTGACCTCAAACCCCCATGGAGCTCGTGTTCCCAGCTGCTGGCAGGGCTGGCACTTGGATAAGAGATAACATCATCAGTGCCTTTGCACCCTGCGCGTTTCACTGTTTCTTTTGTATAACACACATTTTTTTCAGTGTCAAATGTCTGTATTTCTGTGGAGAGGGATATATATAGAGAGAGATAGACAGATATATCTATATTTGTCCAACATTCTTACAATGACATCCCATTGGAAGTTTGTGGCAGGCAGGATCTATATTTTAAACTCTCTCTTCTATGACTGATAGCAAAGTTAAGGTTTCCTAATGTATTTCATTAAGTTGTCCACATAAGAAATCTCACTGTCTCCTGCTTTGATTCCTCTTGCATTTAATTTCCTACCACAGTTCATATTCTGTCTCTTCATTCCAGTGAAATATGGATTATGTGAAATTTATTGTCCAAATGAAGTCTACTGAATATTTTCCTCCAAGTGAGGAAATTCCCTGTTGATTTGCTTCTGCGAGGAGGCTACACTCGGATACAGGCAGAGGTACACACAGTTCCTTTCACAGCTATAAAACATTGTTGTTTACAGAGGTATATTTTCCCAGATCTCTGCTGTATTAATCATTGCTCCCGACCCAGAATGTTTATTCCGAAAAACAACCACTACCGACCACATCTCCCCTCTGGGATGCGATATTGAAGTATGAATGCAATGGAGAGGGCCAGGACTCGATCCCAGAGCAGCTCTGCATGCTCCTCATCCTCTCAGTTGCCTTATAAAACACACCCAGGAGCCAGGCTGGGCCTGTAATTGAAGCCCATCGATCACCTCCTTCCCAAAACCCGTGGTTCAGCTCTAACTGACGTGGCAGGGCTGTTTGTTTATTCTCCTGAACAGATGTTTGAGCAGAGTCTCCCCAACCTCCAATAAAATATCACAGACAACTGTGAAGTTTGCTAACCCCTCGTTAAAGCAATCTCCTTGAAGTCCTTAACTCACCAGCAGATAAACCGCGCCAACACGGAGCGCTCCCACTCTCAAGGACAGAGAGCCATTCCCACCAGCAAACACAGACCATAAACTTGTGCACTGGAAATCGTTGTGTCTCTGCTTTAGATCAATGCCATTAAAACAAAGGCAGATGGAATATTTTACTCTTATCTGAGGCACTGGTTAATTGCCTTTCTGATTGCTCACATCTCCAACTCCTCTCTTCCCTTCCTGCCCCATGGAGTGGCTGTCACAAGGTGGTGGCAAGGAGTCTTGGAGCACTCATCCTTACATCCACAGCCTGGGATTAACCCTGTGCATGGCAGCACATCAGCACTTCAGGACCAGCACTCATAGCATGACCTGCAGAAGTGGTTTTCCTAGCAAAAGCAGCAAACTGATGCAGGGACAATGCTCTCATTCCCACCACACCAAGTTTGCCAGCATTTCCTTGCTCTCCATGTACTCTCTGCCCAGCATGGTTATGGTCAACCTCAACCCACCCAACAAGAGAGGGCAGGAGCTGACAGACAGGGATGAGACCCATGGGCACAGAGCTGGGACACCACAGGGGACAAGAAGTGGGGAAGAAAACAGATTGACCATGGCAGCAGCACATGGGACGGTAGCTGAGGACAGGGTGATCAAGTTGGACACTATTAGTGGGTGATCAGCTCTTTTTTTCCCCAAGACACAAGATTCCTCTAAATCTGCATAGTGCAATGTACAGCTTGCATTTTATTCTTGACACCATTCCCCCAGGTTTTCATCTCTCAGTCCTTTCTCCCTCCAGCCCCACCCTTCCAGGAATTCACATTGCACACATTTCTGCAAAGGCAATTAATGGCTTCTCTTTAAAGCTATGGGAGAGGAATGCCCTTTCTATTAATGCTTATCGTTGTGTACTGCTTCAATAAAGATTCCTTGTAAACCCAAAAGAATGTCCTGAGCAGTGCTGGGGGCTGAATTGCCCAAGATGTTCAGTGGCCAGGGCCAGATGCCTGAACATGCACAGTTTTAAGCACAAAGAGAACACTAAATATCAGCTCAAATACTCAGTTGGCTCAGGGCAGTTTATTTTCCATGCTACCCATTGTACAGCACTGGGGTTTTGATTTCTTTTTGTTTTCTTTTTAAATAAATCCTCGTAATGACTTTCCCGTATCTGATTCCAGCACAACCAATGACACAGACGACAGCAATGACTCAGCATGGTGAGGTTCCTAGCCCGTGTCTGAAGCTTGTCTGTGCCAAGGGACTTCATGAAATGTCCCACAGGCTCCTTCTTTCCCAAGGAAATTGGGGAGACAGCCCATGCTCAGTCAGTTCCCAGCAAGGAGCCAGGACACAGCCAGGCTGAGCATCCAGAGAGCAGAGGGTGAGCACAACACAGCCAAGACCCTTCTCCTCCATCACATCATTTTGCTGAAAGCCATTCCTTTTCCAAAGATGTCACCAGGCCAGGCGGCAGCATCACAACAGTGCATGGGATCCACACATCCCAAGCAGACATGGGATCCTTGTCACCAAAAGGTGGGAGCTGTTGTCACCTGAGCTCTGGTAGCAGCTCCCTCAGCTGGTGTCAGTAGCAGTTTTCTGTCCTCCACGTGCAAGAGGCCTTTGAGAGATCCAAAGCCCAGTGCAGATGCTTCACAGTATCTGGGTTGACTGGTGGAAGGTTTTTCTCGTTTGCAAAGCCAGTCTTCCATGCTTTGGACTGTGTTAATATTATTTGATAATATATACTGTAGGAAAGATGGAGCTTCTATATCCCAGACAACAGACTCCATAAATGCATTTCTAAAATAATTCAGTGAGAGATCATCTGTTACGCTTGTGCATGATGAGAGGGAAATTGTCCAAAATTTGTATTCTAATGGGGAAAAAGTAATCCTTGGAAGCAGAGAGAGGGAATCTGCTGGCCAAGAGACCCCAGAAAGCTCTGAGTGTTTCACAGGCTGTAACTGATACTGAGACTTTTGGGCAAATGGACAAAGGGATTCCTGAAGGCAGACCTCTCTCAAGCCCTCAAATGCACATTATTTTTATTTTGTGAAGAGACATCTATAATGTTTTGGTGGAGGAGGTTGCTGGCCTGTCAAAGCTTCGGGAAGTTTTTTAACTTCTTCCAGTCACAGTCCTGGACTTCATGGTCTTCTGTCTTTATTTCTAATGAATTTCTGTCTCAGCTCTAAAATGTCTGGTTCCCATTCCAAAGATGTAATTTGACTTCTCCTGCAAGAGGTCTGACTACATCCATGGTGTTTCTGCAGCCAGAACTTACAGGCACTCCAACTTCTATTCAAAGCAAACTTTGGGCTCTACGTACATGTTGGGGCCAAACTCCAGCAAAGCCAAGTGCCCTCAAGCCCTCAATGAGGTCAGGCCCCTTGTAATTTTGATGCTTATAAAACACAGAAAATGAAGTGTTTTGCCTTTCTTATAAAATAAGAGCAAAATGAGAGAAAGCTCTTACTGCTCAGAACATCATGAAATTATATGGAAATTTAAGTGTGCTTGTGCTCTCAGGTTTAGAGGTTGAAACCACTGGGCTGGCTGGGCATAAGGGCTGTCAAGAGATACTGATTATCAGGATGGACGATGACATTCAGGGTTGGTTTGAAACCTTAAAAATAAACCCTATTCATATCCCTTACTTCTACTTATTCCCCTAAGAGGAGTGAGGAGAAAAATTTTCATGGTTTCTTCATCCCAGAAAGCTTCTGCCACAGCAGTGCTCCCTCCAACATCTCTACACCCCAACGCTGTGCCTGTGTCTCACCAGCGAAACATTTTGATGAATTCCCATCCCTCAATCTCTCCAGCTGCTGGAGTCACTCTAGGTTTCCAAATGACTGCATCCCTCTGGATGAAGCTCTGAGCACTACAAATCCTCATTTCCCTTGGTAGCCAGGGTTCATTCATGTCAGTGGATCTTGTTCCATGAACAAGCCTTATTAGACCAGGACTGTGTTGCTTCTTAACAAAAAAGGAAAGAAAGAAGGGACAGGACTAAATTCGTGTACTTAAGCAGCAGAGCTGGGCTGAGAGATAAATAACCCCTTAAATCACGGTGCTGCACTGTTGCCAGAGTGATCCATCTCTCCTTTGAAAATTGTGTCTGCAAGGAAATGACGAATAGTTTTCCACATGCAGCCTTTGCAGACACACCGGAGTGAGTAACTTGGAGGACGTCAGGATTTTTGGTATTCCTGTCCTTCCGGAAAGCTGCAGCCAAATCCCCGCCGAGCACAACGAAAGCCTCTCCCTCCTGGAAACCCGACTGAGGACTCGGAGAGCACCATCAGTAAACCATGAGTAAAGGCCCCGAAACGATGTGCAGGATTCCAGCAGGATTCCAGCAGGACGTGGGCTCGCGCCTGGCCTGCAGCCAGTGGAGGTCACCGAGGGAAATAAATCAGTGGCCAGTGAGCTGTGCCGGTGGATTTGGCTGTGATTCCCACCCCAGGCTCATTGTAGTGACGCCAGGAGCTGTGACTCCATTTGTCAGCGCGACGGCGGAAATGCAAAACCCAGATCTTTATAATGGAGACCATGGAAAGGAGGCTCTCGGGAGAAACTCAGCAAAGGGAGTCATCAGCACTTTGCAGCTGCATGTGTGTTGTCTAGGACAAGAAAACATGGGGAAAAATAAATAAATACAACCAAATCCTTCATTAAGGTCTCAGACCAAATGAAGTCATTTCCAGAAAAACATCATGGAGTGCTTTGCTCATGTAACACACAGGTCTGTGCATGCGTGCTGTGATTACAGCCCGCAGCAGACTCCTCAGGGATAGGAGAGCCTGGTGCCCTGCCCAGGGTGGGACAGTTTGGGTTGCAATGGAGTGGCAGAGTCCCTGCATGGCATCTTCTCAGATATCCCCAGGCTGAGCAGTGCTTGGGGTGCTTGCTGAGGGCAGGATTTTGCTGCACTTCCCTACCTGGGAAATCTTTCCAACATAAGCCAGGAGATCTCTGGCTCTTGAAGGAGCTTCCATGGTGCTCATTACCTGTTGGACCAAATTGATCATTAGTCACAATTTCTTACCACTAAGCTTTCCCAAACCTCAGTTCTCTCACATTTATTTTACCCCTCTGTCACACCTTGGAGTTTGAAGTCAAATTTCTTTTCACTCCTGCTGTCACCCCAGGGGCTGTTGCCTGTGAAGCACCACATTTGTAAGAGCTCATTGGTGAAACACTCTTCAAGGCAAGGAAGGTTTGTAGTGGCATCTTGCAAAATAAGCAGCCTCTCCATGATGTGCTTGATGTCTCCAAAAACTCCAACGTGGCCCCAAAACGATGGGGAGGTTTTATCGTGTCGTTATTGCTGAATGCCAAACATAAGCTATATTATGGGGCTTGTGCTCATCCAGAGAAGTAAACCAGGGCCTAAGGTTGTACCTGGAGACCTGGCTACAAATTTAGATTTTAAGATGCTCTAAATAGTTAATAAATAATTAAATAAATAATAAATAATACATAATAAATAAATAATAAATAGTAAATAGTAAATAATAAATAATAAGTAATAATTCTTTTTTTAAAAAGCAGGAGGGCTGAGATCTGGCCATGGCTCCATCAGCTCCTTGGTGCCTGTAGGGTTGTTTAGCCTGGTGAAAAGGAGGCTCAGGGGGGACCTTGTCACTCTCCAAAACTCCCTGGCAGGAGGGTGGAGCCAGGTGTGGGTCAGGCTCTGCTCCCAGGGAACAAGGAACAGGACAAGAGGAAATAGCCTCAAGCTGCCCCAGGGGAGGCTCAAGCTGAACATCAGGAAGAATTTCTTCACCAAAAAGGTGGTCAGGCACTGGAAGGGCTGCCCAGGTTGGTGGTGGAGTCCCCACCCCTGGAAGTGTTCAAGGAACTCCTGGACGTGGCACTCAGTGCTCTGGTCTGGCTGAGAAGGTGAAGATCGGTCAAAGGCTGGACTCAATCTTGGAGGTCCTTTCCAGCCTGAAGGATTCTGTGATTCCATGATTCTGGGACCAAGGAAGCTGGTAGAAGCTGCCATTGCTTGCAGTCAGATGCAGCTTGGTAAGGTGCTGGGCTCCCTGCACTGGCCCAGGCTGGGAAATGAAAGAACCACTTTTGTCAGGAATATTTCACAGGAAGGAGAAATTCTGGCTCAAAATCTATTACTTTCCTTTATGAGAACTGTTGTAAATTTCTGCAGAGACCATCGACATTGAGAATCCAATTTCCCTGAGATAAGCCCATTTTGGCAGGGGGTTTTGTCTCTCTATTCTTAGCATCAACAGTCATTATTCACATTTTTGAAAGACTTTGACCATTTTCATCCCTCTTTAGCTTCAGTTTTGCAGCTAGACCAGACTTCCCTCTTCCCACACCAAGCGAAATCCATGGGTGGGCTGAGAAGAACCATGCAGTTTATCGAGTTACATCTTCCTTAAACCCTCTTTTCTAAAACTTCAGTGAACCATAAGCAGGTACCTCACACAGAGCTAAACTTTGCAGAAAGCAAATGAAAGCCAGGCAGGAGGAGGGAGGTTGTCTCAGGGGGGTCAGTCCTACCAAAGCCCACTCTGGCTTGGCAAGGAGCACATCCTTATTAATGCTGGTTGTAATAACATCCTTCAGCTGGTTCATGCCTGCAGCAGGTGAAGTCTGCTGGATGAAGGCTTTGCCTTGGAAAGCTTCCTCTGTTGTTCCTTTATTTCAATTCCCATTTTCAGGAAGGATGCAAAGCCTGCCCTCCTTCGCATGCTCTCCTTCGGTGTTTCTGCTTCCTTCCCATGGCTTGCCTTGGGCTCCTGCTTGATAGCAAGATGTTAAGAATCATCATCAACAGAAAAACAGCGTGCTCTTTTATTTTATTTACACAGCTGCCATGAATTTTGTTATGCCTAAATCCTCTGTCTGTTCCTCTCTCAGTGGGCTGGAGAGAGAAGAATGGGCTTTCTAGCATTTGTGTTTACTTTTATTGCTCTTTAAAATATTTTATGGCCTTTTAACAGTGGCACAATAATATTAAAATAACTTTAAAAAAAAAAAGAAATTTACAGAAAATGTATTAAAGCATCATAGAAATGGATTTCACACTTCAAATACCCTTTCAAAGTGGCACCATGTCCTTGCTTTGAAGCAAAGCAATAAATTCACTTTGTAATTCTTTATTGGAGGTTTTATTGGAAATTAGAGTGCATGTACTAAACAAAATGTCATCTTATCTACACACAAATATTTGCCTACAAGTTGGATATAAGACAACATTTTGTCCATTACAATGTGATTTAGATTACAGCAGCCAGCAGAGATTCATCATAGTCCAGCCCCATTGCTTAGTGTCCGTCAATCTGGATTAAAAGTCGGTTTTACTCTCAAAAATATGCAGACAGATGGTGTCAAATGGGAGAACAGAGATTTACTCCAGGTTATGCAGCAAGGCCGTGGCTGATGAGCATCCCTTGGGTACACCCAGCACCGCCCCCCTGGTGTGGCAGAGCACTTCTTTCACAAGAGCCCCAGCAGATTATCCCCAGCAAAAGTTGTGATATGCTGATAGCCTTATCTGGCTGGTGGCTGGAATTAAAACAATGCAGTGCACTAATGCAGGCCTTTATCAGGGAGCAGACAAAACAAGGGGGATCGAGCAGCAAGCTGCAGGCAAGGCGCTGGCACAGGGGAGGCACCCACCTCAGGGCAAGCACAGGAAGGCAGAAGGTGGATGCTTTGTTCTAAAAATAGCCACATATGCACTTTTTTATTGGTTTTGTGCTGAATGATGTCCTGAGGAGCAGTGGGAGCCATCAGCATCTCAGAGGACAAAGCCAGGCTAGGTACCCAAGCAGCACAGCGGGTACTCCAGTGCAGACTCTATGCAGAGACTCTCATTCTTCCTCATCAAGGAGATGATCCCAGACAAACCCCTTGGCTTGCTCAGCTCTGATCATTTTCCTTCCCACTCCCTTTGCTTTTGCAAAACTCATTGAGAAGCCAGTGAATTAAAAAGTGGGGAAGGATGACTATGCCAGCATATGTTGTTTCTGTGACACAAATAACCACCATCGGTGCTGTTCCAAAGGTCACTGCCACAGGGGAGTCATGGGTGGGATGAGAACAAATGATAATTATGGCACTTGACAAGCTCCCAGCAGCCCAGAGAGATAAATCTGCTGCCTGCTCCTACTTGAACTTACGGCATCCTGGACTTCAGGAGCTTCCACTCTCCTGCATGATCCAACAAACATCCTCTCAGGATCTCCGGTGAATAAATAACTCTTTGAAATGCGTCCTCCCTGTTGTGGCACCCGTCCCAAGGAGCGCCTGCCTGTTCCTTTGGCATTGTGTAAACATGCACAGCACAATCCAGAGCTGTTTTTTCTCGACTAGCAGCATAATTACTTCTTCAAAAGGCCAACTCCCCATGCCTGAGTTCATCAAGCTGTCACTCAAGAAAGTCAGATCTCTGGACGGGCACTGCAGCCCTCTCATGGGCTTTCCAGCTTCCTGTGGTTCCTGGGCCCCAACAGGAGCTGTTTGACCCAGCTGGCTGCTGGGCTGTGGGAGGGCGCTGTTTTGTGCCAAAAAACAACCCTCTGTGCGAGGTCAGCTCCTTCACAGCCGCCCCTCAGCTCCCTTTGAAGCCTGGGGTGTCAGCGAGCTCAGCATCGCTGTCGTGGGGTGTGAGGGAAAGGGGTTGATTGTGCTAAAGGGCGTTTCTCCTGGCACTTTTTCTTGTTTACTGCAAACCTGTGATCCCAGGGCTTGGCTCTCAGGACAGAACAGAGTTTTGCTTAACTGCAACCAGGGGCAGTTTTTGCTTTGAACGTGCCCTTTGCAGTACAGCTTAGAGCTAGGCTCCTCAGTGGTGTAAATCAATGGCGCTTCTACAGAGTCGTGTTACCAGTCAAAATCTGTCTGGTTCACATCCCTGAGCATCTGTCCCTCTGGCCAGAATCAGAAACACTCAAAAAACACTGGCTTTGTCCTACCACACTGGCAATATCCAGATTAAGTTATAAATTTGGTCCTAAAAACCCATTGTCATGTTCAAGCTACGCAGGGCGAACACAACCTCACACTACAAGGTAGCAGAAGGAGATTAAATGTTATAACCAAATCAGTTACAGATTTATTCCATAAACTTCTCGTGATTTCATTGTATTTTTCCCTCCTTTGATGAATGGATTTTCCCAAGTCTGACAGATTTATTTTTTGTGGCAGGTATTTTTTTCTGTTGCCACGCTTTATACCAGTTTTCCATTAAATCCTAAGAAGCAAGATGAGGTGAGAAATAAATTTGCTTGTAGCTGCAATTTGATTTAGGTCCATGTAGTTCTTATTTGAGAACTTCTTTTGAACAACACAAGGACTCTGTTTCCAAAGACTGTATGACTGTTTGGAAACACTGGTGTTTTTAGCAAAGGGAAGAAATCCGAGAGAAATTATTGGATCTGCAAATGACATTTTAAAAAATTACTACTAAAAAAAAAAATAACCTGTTTTAAGCATCACCTTTAAATTGGAGATTTTCTGAAACATTGTGGAATATTTACATGTAGTTAAAAGGGTGTTCTTGTAAAGACCTGTGGAGTATTTATTCATTACCAAGAAGAATTTCACTCAATGTACTCAGGCAGCCTTTAGGTTTCCTCAGATTTCTTTGGAGATTTCCAAACCTATAAATGCTGTAAATATTATCAGATATTGCTCTGTCTGAATTCTGTTACACTGACACTCTTTTTTTCCTTAAAAAAAAAAAAAATACAATCCATGGTTTATTTTATTTGACCCATATTTGATATTTAAGGAAATTAAATAAATCTCACGTTTAGCCTCCCCAAATAATACAGGCTGTCCATTAACAAGTGTTAAAATTAATGAAAGCTTGGTGGTGAACATATAAATAGCACAGCTGCCAGGCTGGTTTGTAAAAGTAGAGTTGAGCTCTCCCTGCTGTAAAATGTGCAGAGCAGATTCCCAGAGATAATTCCCATTGATCTTTGTAGTCCTTCTTTTGCTGTTCCTGCTTTTGGGGCTGTTCGTTGCACACTGGAGCAGTGCTCCATCAGCACCCCGCAGCTCTGCAAAGGTGTTTGCAAGCTGCTCCATGTTTCCACGTTTATCTCTGTGAGGAAACACCAGGTCCTTGTGTCTCTGCACATTTACACGACAGTGTGTTGGTGATCCTCCTTGTGAGTTCCTTCCAACTCAGGATATTTTATGATTCTATGAATATCTTGGTATAATTTCACTGTGTTGAGTAGGAAGAATTCCCGTGGACAGCCCCACCAGTGAACATAGGCATCAAGTTAAAGGGAAAAAAATAATAATCTAACACTTCTGAGTGTCCCTAACCAGGGATTTGAATCCTTGTTCGTTATCCCTCCTTTTTTTCCTATTATTAGAGTTCCTAATTTCTTTTTCCCTAAGATAGTAGCTCTCTTCCATTCCCACCTCCACCAGTTTTTATGGGCCTGACCATAATTACACGGCACCGTGCTGTGGTTCCCCAGCAGCAGGTTTATTACCCATTGACTTATGCCTGGTTTTCCTAGCAAAAATGACATCAGAATCTGGCCCTCTGCTTTTGTGTTGCTCTGTCCTTAAATAAAAAACATGGCATCACCAACATGAGCTTAACGAAACCATCATAAAGCAGCCCTACCCCAAACCGCCCCTCATGCTCTGGCTCCAGATAAAGCCACCTTGAGGCAAATTTGTGATTAAAAAACTCTTGCAACCATGAGGTTCAGGACCCCCGACTTCTCTCATCAACCTATGAAGTGAAAGCCAAAGTTTTGATTCACTATCCAGATAAAAGCCTTGAAATTGATCCTCCTTCCCACCAAGAAGTTGCTGAGGAGATTAAAATATTAAATGTGACCTTACATGAGGCCAGAAAGTTAATCCATCCCCCATTGAAAAAATTACACCCTATAAACAAACAGCCAGCAGCAGTGAGTTTTCTGCAGAAAGCATCAGTGGAGCTCAAGCAAGGACATGCATGCCCCACAACAGAGGTGTTCATCTCAAAACATTTTCCTAACCAATTCCCCCCCCACTCCAATTAAGCTTGGAGATTTTTTTCCATCAGCCCTTACCAGAAAGCATCAAAAGCCTATTCCAAAATCCACTGACATCATAGGGAGCCTTTCCAAAGGCTAATGGGCTTTGGGATGAGGCCCTCAGTTTTTATTCCAAGCCTTCACTACAGTGAGCTTAAATCAGTCTGTGCGCTTGTGAGCGCCCAAGTAGATTTTCCAACATTACGTTTGTTTGGGACCAGGTTCTCCCCATGTGGTGGACTTGATGTGAAGCCCATTTAAATCCCATCAGTCATGACAAAGAGGATGGGAGAAGGGCCAGGCCAGCTGAGCAGAGGGGGAATTCACCTTACAGCTGCTCTTATCAGTACGGCTGAGGGGAGGCACACCCATGCCAGGGAGCTGCCAAGGAAGGGGTGCCAGTGGCACCATGCTAGGATGGAAACAGCAGTGAGGCTGAGAAGTTTGCATGGAAAAGAGTGGGAAAACCATGGAAGAAACCTCACTGAGGGTCTCTGCTCTGCACAGCAGCTTTGTCACTATTCAGGTTGTGCAACAACAGTGTATCTGAACATTTCTATGCCTGCCTTGTGGTGGTATTCATCCATCCAGTGTTAGACATTAATCTTCGCTTAATTGACCAGAAGGCTGCAGATCCATGGTATGTGAATATGATCCTAATTAGCTCACTTCAGGTTATGCATTGATTTTCTGTGTGTTGCCTTTTGGAGCTGTGGAGCAGCTTGTTTTTTGAGGAGAACATAAAAGAGAGAGGGGCGGGGGGGTGTTAGTTACAGCTATAAATTTTACAGTTCACTGGAAACCACATTAAATGGCAACATTGGTTTATAGATCAACTCTGCAACTGCTTGGTCGTTAAAGCGGTGGTGGCAGATTATTGTGTTGTAGCCTTGTAAAATATGGGCACCATTTTTGCTCGGAGAGGGCTTAAAAAGAACAATAAAAGTCTCCAGAGTCTTTGATTCCTCATTTCTCTTGCATTGCAGTAGGCAACACAATCTGATCTGTGTGTGCTTTTCGGGGGGGGGGAGCATTTGCCAGGCTTTTCTCTTACACTCCAGAGCGCAAAGCTGATGAATCTTCCTGATTTAAGGTTACACCAACTCTGCATCACTCTTGGACTGGCCCAGATGTGGGGGATATGACCAGACCATTCCGAAGCTTCTTCCAGGGGCAGCAATTTCCAAATTTCCAGTGCCACTGAAGCAGTGCATCCAGCTCACAGTGGCACCCATGCTTGGCTGACCCTTCTGAGACACAGAGCACCACGTGCCTCTTCAAGATCAGCCAGACTCGAGGACAAAATCCATGTGCAAAAATAAAACTTGGAAGTGATTAAGAAAATGGAATCTCTTCCCAGACAGTGCCTAATCACTGCCTGTCTTCTGAAAATGTAGACATTTATTTTGGACTATGAAGAGCTTCTTTCAAGTGTTTGGCCACTGCTAAAGACACTGAGCTCGTTGGAAAATTCCAGCCACACGCTGCCTGATGACCAATAAATTTTGCATTGATATTTTCCTTCCTTATTGGAATTGGAGTGCTGTTTGCAGGACTGGTGAGATGTTCAGTGGAGGAAGGAGGGTTAATGATCACGTTTTTATCTGCACATGGCACAAGGTCTCTTCCAACCAAGGAACAATAACTGCTTCTTCACCACGGGCCTGGTTGATCAGACAGTTTTTCTTTTAAAAGGGAGATTTCCAGCTTGCAAATGCAATAGTGTCAGGGGAATTGAATTAGCTTTACTGCACAGTAGACAAACAGGAATTCTCTCGCATACTCGCTAAGAAGCTAATTGTGTGAAATGAAACATTTTACAGAATGCTACTGCTACCACTCACCACACTGTACAGAATTTCTCTGGATGAAATCCCAGTGGCTTTGTGGAGGATAACCTGGAGATGAGATGTGGCACATGGCTGTCATGAGCCTCTGTGGTAGGTCCAGTTGCAGATAGGAAACCAAACACAACTCCCTGTGTTTACTGTTGATACAGGCTCTAAGCTGGGTGGCTGTTAGGCTTTTGGCTGTCTTTTTTTCCCCTATAAAGGCTGGACCACTAAAGCCACTGGTGAAATTCCCACTACAGGAAGAAGAAGTGCGCAGGTGAATCAAGCCAGGTTGGGGGTGATGGCAGTCACCACCACAGGGCTCTCAACCTTTTTTTGTGGAGTCAGTCAATGGGATTGACCTTCCCAGTCGCTTTCTTGGGACCAGCCAATATTCTGGGCATAGTTTTGGTGATTTCTGTAGAACTCACATGGCTGCATGTGAGACCTGACTGCACTTCTGGCTCTAGAGCCACAAGAGCGGCAGAGAGCTTTGAAGGATGTGTGAAGGACCTCTCCTTTCCCTTTCCTGTGGACAGCAAGAGCTTTTGTTGCCTTCATCTCAACAAGTGGTGCAGCCTTGTGAATGCTAAATCCACTTCAAAAATAACATAAACAGAATTTAGTAAAAGTGACTGAGTACATGACGGTCCTGTCAAGTTTGTTTGGTTGCTTGCAAT
The DNA here is from genome assembly GCF_020740725.1 of Corvus hawaiiensis. Classification (NCBI taxonomy): domain Eukaryota; kingdom Metazoa; phylum Chordata; class Aves; order Passeriformes; family Corvidae; genus Corvus; species Corvus hawaiiensis. The sequence goes on from NC_063221.1 coordinate 28,937,049, forward strand.
GAACAGGATTGTGAGGGCTGTTAGTAACTCAGCCTCTGAGTAACACAGCCAGCTTCACAGTTGTGATTTCCATCAGAAAGAAAGGAAAAAGCTGCTGTTTATCTAATGCAATGGGAAAGGGCAGCGTGTCTCTGCTCGAGACGTGTGTACTAACATTACATAATCTGACTGCTCTGAAGTAAAGAACTGGGAGCTTTTCATTATTTTTAGGGTTTTTTTTAATGTGAGGGAGCGTGAAAACTGAAGATTCCCCTCTTCCACCAGGCTGCATCCTATTTACAGCACTCTGGCACATATTGCTGCTCTAACCCAGCCACAGATCCATTTTGATGCCAGAAAAAATGCTGGTTTCTATAAGATGTCACAATCACGGTCCTGGGGAGGCTCATGGTGGGAGAATGAGTGTGGCATGCCATCAGTGCTTTGATATTCCAACAGGGGATCCCCAGGGACCTTCTGTCAGTGGGACAAGGATGAAAGATCTGGAAGGGGCTTATCTCAGCCAGGGTGGTGGCACAGGTCAAGGCATGCTATACTGCAAGGAAAGCCATTCATGGCCTCTGGAGACGAGCAGCTCAGTATCTCTTTGATGACAAATGCTTAAGATCATCCTTGTAGCTCAGTCTTGTCATCATTTGGGTGTTGTTCTGTTTACTGCCCGTGCTTTTAAAAATAAAGATCTCATCAGGAAAAGGTTGCAACACACCCCTAGAAAGACATTATTTTCAGCTTAAAATTTCCTATGTCCCCAGCTAAAAATGTGGATCACAGATAAAGTCTGACACGTTCTCACCATTTGTCTCTTTGGCAAAAGGAAAAGAAGGGTCATCCAGCCCTGGGTCTGACGTACAGGATGCCACTCGAGCCGTCACACTTGATAACTTCAACTTGAACTTGTCCACTTGTGCAGCTGGGGCTGATTTATAACCTTGCCACACAGACCCTGTGTGATTTTCTGTGTGGTGAGAAGCTGCCCTGCTGTCATGGCATTAAACAAGTTTTTGCTTGCCAGTTTCTCAGCACTCAGGGACCAGGGTGTTAAGGTCCAGAGGGCCCTGAGGATGCACAAAGCATGTTTCAAGCATGGAATCCCTGTGACAGATGGAGTTGGATGGGGTTTGACACTGATTTGTAGTAAAACTCCTGATTCCTAGCATGGAAAAAAATCCTTCCAAATCCCAAAAGAAAGCTGTAAGGTCAGACACTCAATTTACCTCTCCCATTAAAGTCATCATAAAGAGTTCTTTATTTAAAAAAACCCAGAAAATCAACAAATTTTGCCAGTTGGTGGCATCCCTGTCCATGGCAGGAGGGTTGGAACTAAATGACATTTAAGGTCCCTTCCAACCCCAACCATTAAGGAAAAAAAATTATAATATAGAACCCCACAACTGCTATTAAAATCTGAGGGAGTGCTGCCTAAACTCCAGTGTCTTGGGATCTTTGTGTGTTTCCTCTGACAGGTTCAGCTGCAGTTGGACTCATCATGTCTCTGTGCAGCTTAGTGAGAGCAGAAATGAACAGTGATAATCCAAACCACGCTATCCAATGGCTGGTTGGGAGCCCAGACTGGATCTGGGTTCCAAGAAACGGCTTGATCTGGCCATGGACAGGTGTACAGTGATAAATCTCTGTGATCTTTCCCTCCATGTGAGATCATCACCTGCTCAGAGAAATTTCCTTCAGACCTTGAGCTCACATCTCATGACATGGAAGTTGCTGCCCAGGGTCCACCAGCTAATCTGTGTTTTAGAAATACATGGCAGCAGGATTTCAAAGGCTGAGGCCATTTGTAGATGCTGGTGCTGGGAGTGCTCTGACAAAGCCTTTCTGTATGAGCCACAGTAGAAATGCATTATTCACCCAAACCACTCCAACTGTTGTTTGGTTGGTTGGTTTTTTACTTCATACATTGCACATAGTTTTATATTACACAGCTACAAAACAAAGCTCTTTCAACATTTATTTAATGAAGATATGATTGGCTGGATTTGAGAGGGCACGAGGGAAAACAGATGACATAACTGGACAAGGCAGAAATCAGCTCTCATTCTTAAGATGAATCCAGCAAAAAATAACATATCCTGTGGGTTCCTGATATGTTGAAAGACTCTGGGTCAGTTCATGTCTTCACTGCCATCCAGAGCCCGTCACACAACATGGTTCCCATATGATAATGGACCACTTGGTTGAGGCAGGGCAAGACTGAAGGACAGCATCCTGAGCTGGACAGTGAGTAGAAAGCAGTGAGCAATGTTGTAGGGTGTGTCCTCACGGGCTGCAGCCTCCTCTGGCAGGATGTGCCACACATCAATTCACTCTGCTACCTGAAAAAATCCTGGAGTCCAGAGAAATGTCCACCGAAATAAAGAGCAGCCACCAAACTTCCTGCCTCCCACAAGCTCCTTGGCCATGCCACCCGGTGAGTTCTGCTGCAGCTGCTAAAGCTAAAAAGTGCCTGTGTTTATGATTGTTTGGGTTTCTGAAAGGGAAACAAGTGACTGGCTGCAACAGCTTATGCACACAGATGGCTCTGGGCAGCCTGACAGGTTGTACATCTATGTTTGCAGGGCCAAGAGCTTGGCACTTACTTTTTTGGGACCTTTCTTAGTGGTTTAGAGCAGATGATGCTGTCCAGCACCCCATCCTTCCACCCCAGAGCTGCACATGCAGCTGAGATACTGTCAGAGGTACACTTGGACATCCTACCCATTTACTTTATAGGGAAAATATGTTCTGAATTGTTTGAGTAAGGAGAGGGGGAAAAAACCTCATCCATGCTTTCCTGGCTGGATTCTGCATCTCAGCTCCTTGTTTTGACTATATTTTTCCCCCCTCTTTCATTTGCCCCTTTCAACTAAGAACACATGCAGAGGTTATTTGGAATTGTTATGTGTGTCTTGTATCAGAGTGATTAATTATTCAGAAATGTTCTGTTTAAAATAAAACTCCCTTACAATGCTTGGACCGTATCAAGACAGCTCAGAGCTGGCACAAATGAGAGTTATTCCCACTTTTAAAGGCTATTAATAGTGCCAAAGAAATACAAAGGAGACCTGTAGCACCTATGTACTTATTATTTGTCACATCCATGCTTATTATATAGGTATGCATGAGATAAATAGACAGAGAGATCTGTTCTGCACAATGCTTAGGCTGTGCCAAAGAAATAAAATTCCCTCCCCAGAGACCCCAACTGCAAAGGCAAAGAGGGGCTAGCAATGAAATCACAGATTACAATCACAGCTAAATGGCTTCTTTGAGCAAGGAGATGAGTTGGCCTGTTTTCCCTGGGAGGCTGCTCCTGATATGCATGACTTTATTTATAAAGAGGCATGAACCAGATGCCAAGGATGTGAGCCAAAGCTGATAAAAGCCAGTGGGAGTCCTGCAGTGTCCACAGGCTTGGGAGCAGGTCTGTGATGCCACGAGCTGTCTGAAAGGAGCTGCTGCAGCCTGGCATCCCCAATCTCCTCTGGACAGGGCTGTGAACTCATCCCCGCAGGGTTTGGACACTTTGTGCATTGTCCTGAGCACCCTTCACCATCCCTGTAAGGAAGCAGTGTCGTTTCTGAGTTAGTAACACAGGTTAAGCAGGGTGGCTTCTTCTTGTCTGGGATGCAAAAGTAAACTGGGATGATTAGCAGGAACTGTGAACGCCTGATTTCAGCTTGCTCTGGCCTGGGGACTCTGGAAGGAACCACTGTGCTAAAAGAACCTCTGTGCAGCGTGGCTGGAAGAAAGTCATGCAGTGATTTCATTTCATAGCTGTGTTGTAACTCCTAATCGTACAACACGAGTATCTGAGGATCTGTTCTCCTCCAAAGTGTAAACCAGACCACGCCTAGTGAAGGCAAAAATACTCTTTAGCATTCACCAGGTGGCAGTTTATATTAACCAGATCCACCCTGAAATCCAACTGCCTCCCACCTCATCACTTCCCAGGAAGCTGGTGAGGTATTAGATAAAGACCTCATTTCAGAGACATACTAATTTTCATGAGGGATTTTCTAATAAATTCCTTCCATAAGAAAGGTATACTTTTTTAGAGACTGCAGCTCAAAACACTGCTTGTGGGAGTAGGTAGCATTCCTTTCCTACTCATCCATGGAGATTTCCAGCCAAAAAACAGGGACGCAACTAGCAGAAATAAGGAGCCCACCCAAATAAAGTAATGTCATGCCATTGGAAAACAGTGGAAAATGTTCTGGAAATACTCATGTCATGTGTTCTCCAGCAGCAGAGTTTTTTCACAGAGGATGCTCCCACTAACAAAGAGCCCATGAACAAATCTTCTCTGCTGGTTCCACCTTTTCCCTTTCTGCTGTGCTCTCCAGCTGCTGAGGTGTGAGCTTCGGGACTTAGAAAGATGAATGGAAATATATGTTAATTTTTTAGGGGAAAAGAAAAATGAAATAATTATGGTCATTGCAAGAAGATTTTACTCCCTCCAACACATTGAGGTAAAACCACGACCCTTAAACCTAGCTGATTGTTCTTTAGTCAGTGGAACTCCCTGAATGTTTATGTAATTATGGGCAGAGATTATATTCCATCCTCCTTGTGCCACATTTGGTCTTTAAATCAAAGCAAAATTTCCTCCTTTCCGCCGTCCTTCTCCAGTATATTTATAGACAGGTATTGTGTTCATCTTAGAGGTCATTTAGGAGGCGAGAGGTAGCACAGGTTTTGAGTTTCATTTTGTAACAAGGTTACATATTCCCTGGTGTTCCTGGTTGTCCTTTCCCTGCATTTCTTCTGGCTGGGATTTTCCTTCCCTGGAAGGTGCCCAGCAATCCTGGGCTCTTACTGACGCCACTTGCAAAGGCTTCCCTGCTCCCTTGTGTCTGCTCAGTCCTGCTTCCCAGGATCAGATCTGCTCTTCCCAGGAAAAGCTGGTGCTCTGGAGTCACCCTGTGATTAATTAGCACAGCTGGGTCTTTTCCTCCTTTTCTCATTTCCTTCTGGTGACCAAACTCTGCCAGGCTGCCTGGCTCTCTGCTGTGGAAGCCCAGCTCCAGTTTGGGCTCAATTCTTGCCATCCCGGAGCCTCTGGGAACCTGGCACGACCCAGGCTGCTCCACAGCCCAGGCAGCAGGAAAATCTGAGTTCCCATAGGACTGGTAGCAAAGCAGGGGCTTGTCCTGCATTTGCCCGGAGCTCCCTGAAACAGATGCAGCTCTGGAAAACAGTTGAGCCTGACAGATCTCCAGGCTGAGACAAAAAGCCATTTGGTCAGAGTATGATCATCCAGCTGTATTCAGGACACAGCTTGCTGATTTTATGGATACACATATATCTTTTAGGACTAGAAATCAGCCTTGTTTTTCTCTTCGTGTGTAATGTTTGACATATGATGTAAATTTACTTTTACAACGTACAGACGTAAAAGCTACTGTGGCTTGGACGTAGAATTTATTGATTGTAGAAAACTGACTACCAGGTTTGTTGATTAAGGTTTTTTTATACAATAGGAAAGGCAGAAAAAAATCAAAGTACATTAGGGCAAATTTTGCAATAGATAGAGGTTATTCAGTCTCTTAAAATTTTGCTGCTGTAACTAAACAATGGATTTGTTTTAGCACAGACCTCTCCTGTAATTTTAAAGGTGTCTTCAGTAATCATCTACCTATCCATAGGCTTAGCTCAATTAATAACATTTCCTAACTAGATTTGTACATGCCCAAGTGGTAACTTACAAATTTAAAATTATAAAGCAAGGTTTGTCCCTTCTCTAGGACAATAAGGCCATAAAATTTCTTCACAAGAGCTTATGCAAAAAATGCAGTGGCAAACTCTAAAATCAATAAGAGAACAGCCTGATTAGGAGCTACACCCTGATGCTTTTAGATGGGTTTGTGCTCTCCCAAACTGCAGGTCTGCTTTGCTGGGTGCCTATCACTTGTGCAGGTATTGGCACCCATTTTGTTCCCAGGAGAGACTGGGACAACACAAAATCCCTCTGCTTTCTTTGTCCTTTTCTCGCTCATCTTTGGCTCAAACGTATTGATCTTTCCTAGCAGAACTTTATAAATGTTGTCTGTGTGTAAGACGTGCAGTGGACAGAGCCTGGCCTCTGGTTGTTATCATGGCCTGGTTCATATAAAATTTTCTAGCCTGGCTTTGTAATTGAAACCATTTTCATGCTGCAAACACACAAAGCTATGGAGCAAGCCATGCATGCAGCTGAGAGAACGTGTTCTGCTCCAAAGTATCATTAAAGCAATTTCCCATAATGTCTGGGAGGGAGTGGGTTTCTTTTAATGATTTTATTAAAAAGTGAATGAAAGGCCAAAGGTTGCTTTCCTACAGCCCTTAATTTCCTGTTCCAGTGCCAAACGCCGCACGCAGGAGCTGCTGGGAGCAGGAGACAAGGGAGAATTCCCCCGGCATCAGCCCCCAGAGCTCCGGTGTGTGCAGCTCTGCTCTCTCAGTGCCATCAGAAAACACAGTGAGACAAGCACACAGGGATCAATCACTGGCACAGACCTGTGGAAGGGAGAAAACTGTTGACTCCAAACAAGGCTCAGGAGTTCTGCTCAATACCTGGAACACGAATTTCCATTGATGTTGTTGATGTGACATCAGCGTAATTCCAGGGAGGATAACCCAGAGGAAAAGTGCATCCTGGATCCTGCCCTTTGGACTAGTGGCATGAGTTTGCATTTTCATGGCATCTTTATGCAGCCTGGATGTTGCCAATCTTTTATTTCTGCTTTTCAGGGGGTCAGCTCGTGGAGCTCTTCCATTTGAGGAGCAGCTGTGGAGAAACAGGATCCTCTGCAAAGAAGCAAACAAACCAATGCAATAAGAATGAACTCACAAAATAATAAGGGTGCTAACAGGCCCCAGCCTGCTCCTCCTTGGATCTAACCACCTCTCAGTGCTTGTGAGAGAGAAAATGCAACACCCCAACACAGTTAATGGGTGTTGAACACCAGAGGTTTGGAGTCAGATGGGACTTGCTTCCTGTGGTGTCCCATTATTTGGAAAATCAAACCTAAATTCCCTCCTGGTGTGCAGAAGGACTCTGAGAGATACAACTTGTGCCTCACAGCACTCGTGGGTTTGGCCAACTATAGGAGCAAGATGTTGGTAAAACTCCAGTCTTTAAAATACTTTAATAAAACAACTATAATTTACCCCACTGCAAGAGCTATAAACTGTAATTTAATAACGTGCTTGTCGGGGGACAGCTTTTTTAAATAATAATTTTTAAAAAAAGTTTTAGTATTATTAAAGAAACGTAGTATATAAAAAATGTCTAATTGCTGAGGAAACAGCATGATTATAATTTTCAGATATTTAGAATGGGAAAATCATTCTAAGCAAGGGAGCTGTGTTTTTATGGTGGAGACTTGCTGTACGAGTCTCATTAAGTTTTCAAGGAATACTGTTCCAAATCTTTACCGTGCTTCCAAATTATGTTGAACTCTTGAGCTTTCATCCTGCTCCAGCAGTGGGTTCTCAAACATAGATGACATTTCTTGCTTGGGATTTAAATATCTTTCAAAGGAAAGAAGTTTATTTCTTACAGGACAAAGCTTCATGCTTTGGGCTCTTGGATTTCCAGGTTCAGTTCCCATGAAGTACGCCCAAACCATCAGTTTTAAGACCAGTACCTGGAGTGGTTTGAACTCTCTGAAAGCTCAGCTCAGGGCAAGTTTAGCCAGAAAAACTGTGTAATTTCTGCTCCATCTTGGTTGCAGTCATCTGCTCTGACACAAAATAGGATTAAGAATCATATAACTGCTTCCAGCTAATAGATTTAGGCTGTGGTTCCAGGATTATTAATACCAGATCTGTGCACTGCCAGCTCACCCAGGACTATAAATCTAATGTGGATCAGGCATGGACACATGATTGTGTTTTGTCAAATTAGCCAAGGGACATGATATGGAATTTATACCAGCTTTATCCTCCTGTGCTAGCTGCACTCCTGCTGTGGGAAGGCAGGAGATTGCTGGTCCAACATAAAGAGAAAAAATACTGATACACCAAAAAACCTGCTGTTATAAAGGGTTTTTTTGGTTGTTGTCGTTGTTTTGACAAATGTGAGCCATTGATTGGAGTTTTTTTTATGCTCTAGCAGCATGTTGTTCATCTGGCACATGGCACTGGTGGTGTGATACCACAAATCTTACAGCTGGCTGCAAACCACAGCCTTAAGAATTAGCACTTGAGCTCCTGTCACGTAGCTGCCCTTGGAAATCTCTTTCCAGGGCAGTAACCATTGTTTCCTTATCACATCTTATGGGACCAAGAGGTTTTTATGATACCCACTTGTTTGACTGTGACAGGTCTTTTCTCTTGAAAAACCAACTTATGGAGGACTCTCACGCATGTTTGCTGCAATGCAGACAATGCTGGTTTCAATAGTGAGCTTTAAAATCTTAGAAGGTGGAGTCCACATTTCCTCATTACTCTGGAGATACATTAAACATTAATTCTTGGTGTAGTTGAGGGGCTGGGATTGGAAACTTACCTTGCCAAAAGCAAAAAGTGGAGCTCTCCTTAGTTCCAAGGTCATTGAACAGCAATGAACAGCAGTTTAAGGGACTACAAATAATCCTGTTTTTCCATAAACAGGCAAAGGGGCAAAAGAATCTCCACTCTTCATTTTCTGGGTAAATCTAGGCTTGCAAAATGGATCCTGCTGAAGGGACCAATTTATTCTGACTGAGCAATGAAGATGGGAGATTGGAGGTGATGTGTTTTGAAGAGGAGCTACCACAGTAAACAAACAAGTTCAGCCTGGAATTTTTCAAAAGGGTAGAGCCCCACTCTACAAAACACCTTTTTCAGGACAAACCTCTGCAAGAAGATGCAAAGCAGATGAAGATCTGCTCCAGGGAAGCTGCAGCAATGTTAATGAGCCTTTCACACTAACCCAACTCACCTCACTGCAAGTCACTTCTGCGTTCAGCCCTCCTCTCACCTTCACAAAAACGACTGGTCCTGAGGACTTCTACATTGTCACACTTGAAACACACCAGCAGCACTTCTGAGCACTGCTTTGGGTATTTTCACACTGGAAATCAGGACAAAGTGGAATCTGGAGGGCCCTACTTGCTGTATGAGAGCTGCAGGTCAGGATTGACACTGCAGTGTAACTGCAGTCAGGCTTTGACCCTTAACTTGGAAACACAAAGCTGAATTTTCCCCTCATTTTCCCCCTCCCGAATCCTCCCTGGTTCCCTACATGGCTGTTCTGTATTATGATCCCTTTAAATAAGCAGCCTGTCATTAGCTTTTATCCCAGTGCTTGCTCAGCCGGACTAAAGTCTAGGTCTCTTTGTTTTTAAGACTTGCTTGGTGTGTAAGTGCCAGATGTTTCCCATCTCTTGGCTCTTGGTGAAATAAACACGAAGTGCCATAACCTTCACCTTTCAACTCTTACATTACCTATTCCTAAAGTTCAAAAAATGGATGTGTGTTTATGCAGCAAGGCTTTGAACTACCTTCCAGGTTTATGTCAGAAGTCCGATTCTCCAGGCAGAGATAACAGATGAGAAGGGATTTTGGTGCTGCTATAAAATCCACCTCCTGCACCAGTGGAGCAGTAGTCTTCATGGAGGAGAGTAATCTGTGGGGATTAGAGACCCTGTAAAACTGATCTGACTTTCAGGCCGAATCACTCAGCTCTGGATTTGGTACTCCTGGGAAGCAGAGTGCTCTGTGGGTGACAGTGCAGTTATTTGATATAAAAGCAGTGTCAACATGCAGAGTCCACGGGGATTTTTCTGATGTGTCACAGCTTTTAGCACAAACTGTGGAGTTCACCCCTTTAATGTATTTCCCTTATAGAATGACAGAATGGCTTGGGTTGGAAGGGATCTTAAGGATCATCCACTTCCAAATCCCACTGCCATGGGCAGGAACACCTTTCACTGTCTTTACAACTTTCCCCTTCCTACCACAGCAAAGCTGGAGGAGTTAACAAAGGAATTTTCATCCTTAAGAACAGCTCATCTAAATGCATTTTATTTTTCCTCCTGCCCTTCTTTTGCCTCTCATTTTGTAAAATCTTCCTTGAAGGCACCTGGGCAATTTGGCTTTTGGTGGGGCATAGAAGGCATCTCCAAGTTAATACTCACATGTCCTAAGGAGGAACAGTGGATACGTGGCCCCAGGAGGCTGGGACCAGCTGCCTGATGACACACGCTCAAAGCCTCCCAGGAACAGCTCACCCAGGCTTAGGTGTCCCATAAGAAAGTCATACAGCAGCTTTTCCTTTTCAACTTGATTCAGTAACCTTGCGCAATAAATGGGGAACAAGTGGTGTAATTAAGATTGCAAAAGCATTTCAATTAGAATTCCAAGCGAATTAGGCAAATAGAATTTTAATTTGTGCTAATTCCTCTCTTCCCAGGGAAATGAAGTCTTCCTCTGGGGATGGCTTTTTTTTTTGTTGTAGAGTCTCCTGAAAGGGGAATTGGCAAGAATAAGCAGGGAAATACTTTAGCTACTATTCACTCATACATGCTGAAAAGAATGTGTTTTCCCCACTGTAAACATATTAGTTGCTACATCTTTTCCCTCTGTAGACAGCTAAAAAACATCTTCCCTGCAGACCAGTGAAATCCTTGCAGAGAATAATTATCATCAAACTTCCTTTTGTGTTTGGAGATCATCAGAATATTCTCCCTGAGTTTTGTTGCAACCCTCAAACTTCCAGAGACCATCTATTTTAAAGAGCAGTGCCCATTTTGCAGGGTGACTGTACTATCCATGGAGATAGGAGAGAAAGGGTAGCAAGGCAGAGCCCTGGGATGGCTTTTCACAGGCACTGAGGAGTCTCCCCAGAGTTACAGAGGGCCTGGCCTCTTTCATGACCTCTCAGTGCGTATTTCCTTAACCAAGCTGACTCAGGATGCTGGGGTCACTGAAACACAAGTTGTTTCAAAGGCTGGACTGAAGTGTACATGCCATGATGTCCAATAAATCCATATTAAACCACAGCCCTCAGATCAGGGGTGGTTACTGTGGTCTCCAGGGGCTAATGAGAAAATGGCACACGGTGACAGGAATGGATTCTCTCCATAACTTTTGCAGTTCAGCTCAAATTTATGCACACTCTGACACTGACCATTTGCTCAGGCCATTCATCCATTCCAGCACTTATTGATGATGCACTGGGGCAAACTCAGAGGTTTCAGCCATGGCACACACCCAGGTGCCTTCATCCTTTTCTTATCCTTCGCGGTGCCTTTCTGTCTAAGCTCCAACCTAGCAACCTATATGTGGGTTTAGAAACTGAGTTTTGTCTGTAAATTAACTTTGACCAAAGGCCAGCGCATTTTGGTGGCATCTTAAAAACACAAGGAAAAAAATTAACATTGAATTGAATTGAATTGAATTGAATGCCAAACTACTCATTGTTAAGCATGAACCTTATTAGAAGTGATGGTAATTTAGGAAATAGATCTCTGTTTTATATAAACACACACACACACATGTATATATATATCTATATCTCCACATATATGTTTAAGGTACCTATGCAATCATTTAGATGTATCCTTAGATTTTGATGACTCCACTCCTGTTGGACAGTGCCTCACTTTACATGTGGTTTCTACTGAAGCTAAATATTTCTAAATATCCTGCTATGTCGAAATAAGTATTTTTTGAGTTTAAGTAATCAATTAGCTAGTTTGGAAAATACCTAGAGAAGGGTCCCCCCCAAACTACTCTGGGAAACCTGGTCCAATATTCAACCACTTTCACTCTATAATAAAGATTTTTTTTTTTTTTTTTAACATATAAATGGAATTTTCTGTATTTCTGTATTGCCTCTTGTTTTGTCTCTGGAAGTCACTGAGAAGAACCTGGCTCGATCTCCTTCAGGCTGCCCCATCAGGTGTTTATCCACTTTCATAAGGTGAAAATGGTATTCAAAATCATTCTTGGCATCTTCCTATCACGCTGCAAGAGCAATGAACATTAAAACACATCCTAGGTTGTTTTTTCTGTTACCTGAAGGCAATAAATCACAGGGTTACAGAGGTTACCTCAGCTAGGAATAAAGCCATCACCTTTAGCATTGGCTTCAGTAAAAACACAAACACTTCTGCAGTCAAATGGCAGAGTTTTATGGCTGTGGTTCTTTGAAACAACTAATAAATATTTGTTTGCCATTTCTCTCTGGGCCAACTGTCCACTTGCTAATTTACACATCACCAAGAGGCCACTGAACTCTTTCCTGTAGGTATTAACCCTATCCATTACTGTGCCACTGGAAATATTAACTGCCTGGAGGTTGAGAGATGTTTGGAATAAGAACAGCTCAGCCCACATCAGGTCATCCTAAAGAGAGCTTGAGATCCCTCAAGAGCCTTGTAGTTCCTGATGTGACTCCATGGCAGTGTTTCAGCCCTGAGGATTGTGTGTAATCCTGTGGAGAGCTTTTCCACAGCTGTCCCTGTCCTTTGGAGAGGATGGAGTTCTAGTTTTGCTTCAGCTTTCCTTTGCCCTTCCCTTCTGATGTCACACCCACACCAGCAGCAGTGACTTTCACTATATTGTCTGACTTCTCCAAAATTGGTACATGCCCGAATTACCTCCCCAACCATTTACAGATTTTACTTGTCTGGGCCAAATCTTCAGACTGGAAGGATCCAGCTCATAACCCTCAGCCTGGGAATCGTGTGCCCAGTTCTTCCCTGGGCTTATTTATAAATGCACATCTCAGGGTTTTATGTGTTTGTGTTCTTTGAAAACCTCATCTGTTTCCCTGGAGATTTCTGCTTCATCAGTTCCTGTCTGTGGGTCCCTGGCTGATAACCTGACTTCTAAAAGCCTGTGAATGCACTGACTGCAGTTGTTTATTTGTTTTCCTTCCTGTTTGGCTTGAAAAACCTGCTCTCTCTGACTATTTTCTATTAAAAACTTTAAGAGAAACGCTCTTGCGTAATTTATTTTTGTTGTTGTTAATTACAGTTCTCCAGGTTTTTCCTCTCTGACCTGGTGCACCAGCATTAGCACAGTACTGCACTGGAGTTAACAGATTATTTCTGTTCCTTTGGGTGGGACAGGATGAGTACCATGCTCACCACAGAGCTCCTGGGCAGCTTGAACCAGGCTGTGAATAGCCTGGGGGTATTTTGTTCTGCTTCACACCATAGATTTCCCAAGCCTGTGGCTGCCATATGGAGCAAGAACTGGAACAAGACTGGAGAGTGCACACTGGGGTGCCACACAGCTTAGAGCTGGTAATGGAACTGTCATTGGTTTTTCCATTCTCTTTGTAAAGGCAGCAAAACCTGGAGAACAAGCAGCACTTGGAAGATGTCATCATGGAATCAGAGAATGGTTGGCTTGGAAGGGACCTTAAAAATCATCTTGTTCCATGGGCAAGGACACCTTCCACTATCCCAGATTGCTCCAAGCTCCATCCAGCCTGGCCTTGGATACTTCCAGGGATGGGGCAGCCACAGCTCCCCTGGGCACCCTGTGCCAGGGCCTCACCACCCTCACAGGGAAGAATTTCTTCCTAATCCCTGATCTATACCTGTCCTATCACTCCATGTCCTTGTAAACAGTTTCTCTCCAGCTTTCTTGGAGAATCACTGTTTAGGCAGCACAAAACAAAACAAAACAAAAAAACCCAACAAAACCGAAACAAACGAAAAATTGTGTAGGTTGTAGCATAGTTGAAAGGTTTCATGAGTTCCCCTGGAAGTGAATAAAAATGCAAGGAAGCAGCCAATCTGTAACACCTGCATGACCTGCCCATACTCTTGCTCTTGCTGATGGGAATGATTCTGTGAGAGGTGCAGGTTAGAAAGGTCTCAGCAGGTCCCTTCACCTGAGGAGCACCCTGACGTCTCCAGTACTGCCAGTGGCAGTGACCAACACGTGAGATAGATCCCTGTTTCTGGGAATGACTGTCTGGCCATGAGCAGAGCTGGAGATAAGCCTTGTTTAATAACGTCACAGCCTGACAAGTGTTTTTCCCACCTCTCTCAAGGACTTCTGGACTCTGGCCTCTTGTTCCTGCTCAGACATTGCAGAGCATTCACTGCAAAACACTTGAAAGGTGATGTTATTTACAGCTCGTCAGACTGCCCCTTGTGCCAGTGAGTTAGGAATGCACCAAAAGGACACAGGATGTGTTTTTTCCGAAGGACAAAGCCTATTTGCACAAGAGGAGCCATCTCCTGAGCACCAGCCCTTTGCAAGTGAACCCTCTCCACCCCACCAGCGCCCAACAGCAGCCTGTGAGCTGCAGATTCAGCTTTTGTCAAAAACGCCCATGCAGAGCTGACCCTAAAATAAAGAAACCTTCGTTGTGATATTTTTCTTTTATAGCTCCCAACTACTGTAAACTGTGGAGGAGCAGAGCTGCAAAGCTGGCCATTAAACTGTCTGCTCTTTCCTGTTTGAACAGGACCTCTCCAGGGTGTTAGCTGCCTCAACCACCATGGGTCAACATCCAGGAAGGAAGACGTTTCTAAAGAAACCACGGAGGCTTTCCACCAAGGTGGTTGCATGAAAGCACTGAGACTGGTGAGAGTGACAAAAAGCAGTTCATTGGATATTGTAGAAAAAGGTAAAAAGTTATTGCATGCAGACTGTTTTTATAATGAGGCCATTCAGGCATAAAATCACTTTAAATAGGTAGTTTGTTTCCACATTGCAGAATTATTTTCGTCCTACTCTTTCAAGGAGGAGTTTATCTAGGCACAGTGGTGTATAAATAATAAATAGCCCCAGGGGCAAGGCATTTTTACTTTTTATCCCCCTGCTTCGTATCCTGTTGCAGTTGGTCTCAGGCTGCAAAATGAATTTTGTTTTCTGAAATAATATTATTTACTTTGAGCACATTCCTGTACAAGAGGCCATGAATTCTGTTCTGCAGTTGCAATGTCCCAACCAGACAGGAGCTTTACAGTCCAGCATTTGCATCGAATTACTTTTCTGTGGCTTACAGGGCAGTTTGCTCTGAGGACAGGTACAGTCCCATTAGCTCAGGCACCTCCAGGAAAGCTCTGTGTGTGCATCCAGTGTTTGGATTGTGAATGGAATGTGAATGGTCCAGGGATAACCCATGGATAGAAGCACAGGATCACTCTGAAGGTGGTAGGTTAGAGAAGGAAGTGACAGCCACCACGCTGGAGATGCACCACGGTGAGACTCTGGACAGGCACAGCAGGTTCATTTCTTCTGTTTTCTGCCATGCTGAGCATCTCTGGATGTATTTGGAACCATAACCACATCCGATCTCCCAGCCAGCAAGAGCAGGAGGCCACACCAGCACCAGCACCAGCACCAGCACCAGCACCAGCACCAGCACTTCTCTCACAAGGCTTCATCCTGCCCTCTGTGGGCTGGGATGAGCCTGCCATTAACACCTGCTGGGAGGAACCATTTTAGGGTCTGGCCACTCCCCCACCTGGACCCTTGATGAGTGGAGGTGGTAACCAGCAGCCCTGCAGAGACCCCACAGCTGCTGTCGACCTAATGGGACAGGAGGGAGGCTGGAGCAGCCATGGGGCTTGCCCTGTTCACCACGGCTCCCATGTAAGTTGTGGAGGCAGTTTGGGCACATTACCAATGACTGCCCCCAGCTGAATCCCATGGGCTCTTGGTTCGAATGTCATTCTCTCTCAGCTAGCTCTGACTTTGCCGTTCTCTCCTGGCACAGCCCTGTGTGTTGCTACCCTGCACTCCAGCCCCTGCAGGGAGCCCTTGTTCAGTAGAGCAGAACTGGACTGAGCAAACAACAAATATTTAGGAGCCTCAGGGCACGGAAAAAAAAATGGAGTTTCCCTTCTATAACTTGTTTGTAGCCTCAGGCTTTCCCTATGGGTTTGACAGGAGAGAAAGGAAACAGGAGAGTGCTGCTGCTTCTTGCCTCTTCCTTGGATTGCCACCTGTGCACCATCAGGGATGAATGATGGTAGTGAAACTGGCAAAAAGACAGCATTTTTGGTGTGAGACACACAGGGTTCGGTGGGGAGACCCCAGAAGGATGAAAAACACTGTAGGTGGCTCATGGAGGGGGATAACAGGGACCTGCAGCGGGGAAGGGTTGCGTTCAACGGGCTCGAGCAAAGAGCCTCCGTCACACGTGCCAGAGAGCTCCAGAAGTTTGAACCTGGGGGAAATAAATGGAAAATGTTAAGGAAGGATCAGCCTGAAATGATCCAGACACACAATAAAGTCCCAGGTTGCTGGAGGGGGAGGGAGGGAAATTCCTGCTCTCCTCAAAGAACGTGAGTGATTAGCTCTAAAAGCCATGTGCCAACGCCCCTCCTGCTCAAGATAAAATAACAGGTCATCTGTTGCAGCCCAGGGCCTTCCAGGCTGAAGTCTCATTTCTGTGCTCCAGGGCCTGAAGTGCTGGTTCAGAGGTCACCTCACAACTGAGCAAGGACCAAGCTCATTTTCACTGCAAACAGAGCCCTCGGGGCAGGACCCTGTGCTCAGTCCCTCACACGCCTTGGCAGAGAAGGAGAGGTTTGGAGATCAACAGCCTGGAACTGGTGGTGCCAGAGCAGGTGCTGGTGGTGTCACCATGCTGAGATGGGGATTTATCTTCACTCAGGTAGCAGAAAAGCTTGAAGTGAAGACCTGCAAAACAAACCTGGCCTGAAGGAAACCCCCATGGTCCATTCCCTTGCACCAAAACATGGCAGGAGCCATGTTATTCCTTCCCTAAACTGTGCCTTCACCTGCATGGTGGGTGATCTTTGTCCCAGCTAAAGATGCAGAGTGTTTGCAGGCAAGTGTAGATCTCAATAAGCTCTTTGCCAATACATAAAAAGAAAAAAAAAAAAAAAAAAAGGCCTCTCTTTAAAATGGAAACATTCATATTTGTGGTTTGAAAGGACCTTTCATTTCAGTTGCTTGACCCTGGTTTCCTGGTACTGGAACAGTAAGAGTTAACGGGGTTTGGAAGGTGAAAGAGTTGTGACAGCAGCACCTGAAGGACAGCAAACACCCACGGGGTGCTGGGCACAGCGATGTCCCTGTCCCTGTCCCTGTCCTTACCCTTACTGGGAGGAGGACTGCCATCAGCTGTACCTGGAGCTGTGCTGCTGGAGAGCTACCGAAGTCAAAAAGTCACGTGCTGCTAGCCTAAAAAACAGAGTTTCCTTTTATTTATTTTTTTTTCCCCAGACAGCATCGAAAATCACAGTGCAAAACACAGGTGAAATAAAATGAGAGCCCTTTTATCAGCCAGGTAAAACCACAGGGAGATCCTCTCCTCAATCCAACACAGTGCTTGTGTTAGAGGGCCATTAGATAAAAGGGAAAATAAACTAACCAGGATGCCGATGTTCTATACAATATTTTAGTCCACATTCCACCTGAGCCACGAATTTCCAACTTATCCCCTTCACTTACACACGACTCTGTTTTTTCCTGTAACAAATCCCGTATTTGCAGTCCTTTACTGCCCTCGGGAAAACCGCTGCCCTTCCTCAGAAAGAAATAACCCACAAACCCTAAGGAACAACTACATCACAACTGCAACACAAAAGCTCTCGGGGGCTCGCTGAGGTGCCCTGCAAGCCATTCTAGGTTTTAATGTTTATTCATTATATGCAAGAGCAGCTTTTTTCCATTACAAAGTGATCTATTTCACAGCTTTCAGCCCAGAGTGTCAAGCAATCAAGCAGCAGTTATGCCTTAACAATTGCTAATATATTTCAGCACCTAATGAATCTATGCAAAAAAGGCAGGTAAAGGCTAGAAACAGCCTACAGTTAACTCCTGCCCTCCCCCTGCAAGGATTTTTACCCCCCCCACCCCCGGCCTCCCAATCTTATGTTTTTACTGCTTGGTAATTAATTAAAATGATCAAGATAGAAGAAAGATGGAAACCTTGTTACTGGTGTAGTATTTCCATACTAGTTTTGCCCAGGGAAAACGTTTCCCAGGAGATTAGCTAATAGTTAAGCTATTAAAATCTTCTAAACTGGAAAGGTCATTTGCAAGGTCAGGCAACTTTACTAAGGTGGTAGTTTCAAAATTATCCTGGGTTCCTTTACTAATTCATCGATCAAAATGACACGTTTTAAATTACAGATGAAAATGGGACGGATTTAAGTTCCCGTCATGTAACCCCGGCATGAAAACTGCACATTACGAGGCTCTGACCGTGGTAATTTTTAAGTGAGAATGAAACATTTGTTCTTATTATGAAGTGCTGATTTACTACAAATTCACAAAGAGCTGAACCAGCCTTCACAGTGAAAACAGGTTCATCTGACCAGCTTCTCCCAGGGGCTTTCAGCAGTTAACACGACATTATTCCCCTGCTAACATTAGCTATCCTTCCAATTCCCGGTTAAAAGCAGGGATGCACTTCACAGGAAGGAGACATAAAGGAGGGCTCTTCTAAAGGATTCACTAACTTAACCCAAAACTTCTATGTGGGAATCCAAGAGATCTGCAGGGGCCGGCTGAGCTCCTGTGACCTGTCTCAGGGCAGTACTAAACCCCACAAGGCAGGTCATGGGATGTCCATGGATGAGAGCTGTTGCCATTGGTGTACCAGGAGAAATTCCCAGGATCAGTGGCTGGGGTCAAAGGTTTGTTATTTCCCTTCTGTGATGAATTTTGAAGTCCTCCATCTACGTCAGTATTTGGATCATCCAGATGCCACCTTGCTAGGGTGGGAGTATGGGATTTCCAGGCTAACTCTGTCAATCTGTAGTTGCAGCTGTTCCTAACACTAGGACCCCTATTTGTGGATAATTTCAGGTTGGGCAGTGCAGAAGTAGCATCTGAAAAATCTTGCTCTGGAGAGATTGAGCATCTCTTATATTTGAAGTCTGGTGCAGAGAGGAACATTTGCTTCTTTTTTGCAAAAATAAAGTGGGGAGGGAGTTGGGGAGTGGTTAAACAAACCTGTAAAGCATTAGGAGGCAGACAGGTTGAATCATCCAAAATCAGCACAGAGGACTGAGATGTCCAAGGCTTAACAAAAACCCACTTCCAGCCTCGTAGGGAATTCTGGGGAGGCTCAGACTGGCAGACCTTGAGGCTTTTGCATGCTGTGCACAGCACTTGGTGCTCACAAGAGCCACATCCCCTCCTGAGCCATGTTTTTAAGGATGGTTTTATGCTGTCAGAAGCACGAGGGCTGTTCCACCACCCTCTGCCTCAAACCATCCGGGTTTGGGGGCAGCAGTGGCAGAACTGCTTTTCTCGCCATCTGGCCCCTCTGTGTCCTCCAGCAAAGGAGTCAGCACTTGTGGCTGCAGCTGCAGCAAACTCCATGTGTGGAAGCTTGGATCATTTTCTCTTCCAGCCAAGGCATCTGGATCCGTGGCTCGTTCAGCTAATAGCCTTGCTGGCAGTGCTGCGAGCAGCTCTGGAGCTAAATAGTCATGGAGAGGCCTGGGGAGGGGCTCACCTGTCCTACAGGGCACTTTTCATTCTTTGCTTTGAAAGGATGTGACTCGGTGGCATAAATTTCATAGACTACAGAGAAAAAGGCTACTGGATAATAACGATCTCCTTTCAAAGTCTCTCCTGTCGTAGCTCCTGTTACTCCAAGGATTGTTCCTGTCAAGGTAATGTGTTTATAAGGTTTTTTTTTCATCGTGAACCAGTTGCAAAGTATTCAGGCAGCAGGACATATGGAAATCATATGAGGTTTTAGTGCACTACACTTGAAAGTGATCTCTTTAGGAACGCGGGGGCTCGCGAGTCACAGGGCATTGTTTAGTGCCAGACTGCTGAGGCATCACCCAGAGCTGATGCATGGCAGGAAGGGAATCTGAAACTCCTCAGTCTTTCATCTTTGGGGGGATCACTAAGCACTCTGGGTTGAAAGTGTCTGTGGTGCTGGTCAAAAATCTCCCACTAAACTTTTTTCCAGGGAGAACATGGGGTTTGGTTACGTCAACACCATCTGTGTTCTCAGAACGTTTGTTTTTTTCTGCTGCAAACTGAAACCCCCACTGGTGAGCAGCCCAGTTCTCCCATCCAACACCTGACAAGGGGGTTTGGAGCAGTGGTGAGCACAGCTTCACCCACCCTGGTGATGTTTTCCTGAGCTGGAACCTCCCCACTGCCACAGAGCTGGAAAATGAGACTGGAAGGTGGTGCTGGGATAAGGGGGAATGGCTTTAAACTGGTACAGAGTGGGTTTAGGATAGATATTAGGAAGAAGTTCTTCCCTGTGAGAGTGGTGAGGTCCTGGTACAGGTTGCCCAGAGGAGATGTGGCTGCCCCATCCCTGGAAGTGTTCAAGGCCCGGCTGGATGGAGCTTGGAGCAGCCTGCGATAGTGGAAGGTGTCTCTGCTTGAAACTGGATCATCTTAAGGGTTCCCTCCAACCCAAACCATTCTCTGAATCTCTGACTCTATGAATGACGACATGAGCAGATTTCAGGAGTGGGACTTTGACTCTGTTTCCACCTCTCATTTCTTGCCTGGCACATCCCTGACTGCACAAATCGAGCTCCAACCATGCTCCCTGCCACTTTTTTTCTAGATAAACTCCATCCTCAGCATCCTTATGGGGTAACAGACCATAATTTCTTCATGAAGCACCAGCTGTAGAACCTGCCCATGGCTCTGATCGTTGCTTACATGTAACTCCGAAGCAGTGTGCAAGCAGGCATTGCACCAGGCCAGCTCACACTTGCTCTTTTAACTCTGCCTTTGCATTCCAAGGTGAATGAAGCCTTGCAGCCCTGCACAATTCCAGTGGTAAGAAAATGCATCAGCTGAGCTGATAGAACAGCATCCAGATCTATGTGAGTAGAAAATAAATTTGCTTTGCAGAAGGCCTGGAGCTGAGAACACATGGGTTGGCAATTACAGTGTGACCATC
This sequence comes from Corvus hawaiiensis, assembly GCF_020740725.1. Taxonomy (NCBI): domain Eukaryota; kingdom Metazoa; phylum Chordata; class Aves; order Passeriformes; family Corvidae; genus Corvus; species Corvus hawaiiensis. The sequence goes on from NC_063221.1 coordinate 28,957,849, forward strand.
AGGCTTGTTTTGCCTCTTATTTAAGTCACTGTATCATTAAAACTTTCCTTACTTGCAATCTCTTTGGTGGGCAAATTGCATATTTTTATATTTTAACAGGATGCACTTTATCCTGGCACCTCTCTTAATTTCATCTCTGGGACTGGCTGGTTCAGCTTCTGGAACAAGAAATGGTTGAGCAGACCTATGGATTCTAGCTGAACATCATGAAGTCTGTAGTTTTCTTTTGGGGACAGCATGTGGGTTATTATTAAACCAGAAAACATATGTGAATAATTGAGGAAAGCAATCCAGCATTTATGTTAGAAAATGTGAAGTCAGCTTGCTGTGAATAACGTATCTCTGCATTTTGACCTGTTGCTGACAAAGAATATATTTCACTATTACCTGGATAGAAATGATTGGGGATTTTTTCTCCTCTAAATGAAAGCCAGTTGAGAGAAGCTGGCAACAGACAAATGATGCTCATTCCTCCCCTGCTTTTACTTAATGGCTGATATCGAGATGCTCGGCATTCATTGGTGACATTACTATTAAAAACATATTTCTTATCTGGCTCTTTTATTCCTACAAATCGAGCATGGAAATAAATCTGTGCTGATGGAGCGGTGAGCAAGCAGTCATGGGAAGAGAAGAAGAGAAGAGAAGAAGAGAAGAGAAGAGAAGAGAAGAGAAGAGAAGAGAAGAGAAGAGAAGAGAAGAGAAGAGAAGAGAAGAGAAGAGAAGAGAAGAGAAAAGAAGATAAGAGCTGGCCTTGAGCTCAAGGCCACCGAGCTGTTCACCTGCATGGGCTGAGCTTGCCATGCATCACTTTCACACAGGGAACCACAAAACCCTAATCCTCAAGGAGCCAAAAACATACTGGACTCAAGAGAGGGGATGTAAAACCCAAAGGAGACACCAGTGCAGCTGCTCAGCCCAGCATTGGTGCTTTATGGGGAGGACTGGGACACCAGTATCTGTGTGGAATTCTTCCTGTAGCAATGCCAGGTGGAGGGACAGGGCAGGAGCACTTGGACAGCAGCAGAACATGCTGATCCACCATGCAATGCACTCTGCTCTTGGCAGGAGTTCATCCTATTAATCCCATGAATTAGTATATTAATATGTCAATATGTGGATGGAACACATTACCAGGTGCAAAATAATCCCTGGCAAGCGATGTGTGTGTGTGTGTGATACATGATACACAAACAACATCCTACCCAGATCAGGTTTCCAGGGTTAAAAGTACATGATGAATTAAAATTTCATATGAAATTCTAGCTTTAGTGAGTACTGGAAAACATTACTCTCCCCCTTCAACCCCATAAAGGCGTTTATTGGGGAAGATGAGTACATGTTTCACAGTCTTTTCCACAATGGAAGAGAGTTTTAATCACAAGTGTTGCTGGGAAGAAATGAGATTAATTTACCAGATTGCTTTAAGGTATTAAAAAAATCCTGCAATGGTCTTTAATGCCACGCAGGCAAGGTGGGACAGCACAGGGACTCAGCTGAAATGTAATGACAGTAAAAGCTGTCATCTTTACTTACATTAACAAACGTGAGTTTGAGGTGATGTTTTGCCTCCAGTTTATCTGAATTTCTCCATTTATTTTATTATCTGCCCTTGGGACATGGACAAAGCTTTACATGATTATCTGAAGTCAGCAAAGACATAACTTCAGGCTTTTTGAGATGTGTGGATGGGCTTCTTTGGAGTGCTGGCAGTGTGTGCAGACATGATCAGGTGTCTGCCTTGAGGGATCCGGGTGTCTGGTGACAGGGAAAATCCCAATCTTTCCTTGTAATGGCATCACCTACGGACCAAATGGAAAAAAAACCCAGAGGGCTGGAAAAAAGAGGAGACTGGGTGCCTCTGTATTTCATGCCAGCTCGGATTTGGCCACATCGTAGTAATTTTCTTGTTGCAAAGTCCTTTTAAGAACACGCTCTGTTGTTTGGCCGCAGGAGGACGTGTATCCGAAGAAGAATCCCATTACTCCTCTTACAGGAGGCCAAAACCCACCGAGGTCTCCTAGGGAGGCTCTGAGTCGCACTTCTCATTCTTGAATTTCAATGCAAAAGGGAAATCCTGGTGTCTCAGGAGCTGACTGATGTGTGCCTCTGGCTGTGTGAGAGCCACACTCACTGCAGGCACCTTCAAAGGCAAATCCTGAGCTATTCCAGCCTGCACCCTGCAAACAGCCCGGATTAGCAGGGAATAACATCCCTCCTCTCCCCTTCTTGGGCTCCCTCAGGAATAACCTGATATGGTATCAAAACAAAACCCCTCTGTTGCTCCATTTTGCATTCAGCCCTACAAGGACAACAAGAGACAAATCAATCAAACAAAATCGATGAGGACACCAGGCAAAGCTTGGGTGCAAACCACTTCCAGATTTAACACCAGCTTTGCCTTTATATTCCCACTGAAATCACAATTTCACTGCATAAGTAACTCAGGAAGGAGCCAACCACTTTGGAACCAGGCTCTTGGTGCAGTTTTTATTTGTGATATTTTTCCGTTGTGTCCAAACATAGTTTTAATTTTGTGTCAAAATAAATCTGAGGCTGATCATTTTTATGATTGTTTTACTGAGAAAAGACAGTAAACTACTTGCTTTGGCTGTGCTTCTTACCCTGCAGAAATTACTTGTCCAAGCACAGCAGCGAAGTGGGTGAGGGAAGGAATGAAAAGAAGAAGCACCTGCCCACAAAATTCTTTAATCCCTTGAAAAAACTGAATTAAGACTCAAGACATTGGGCAAAAAATGCTTGTCATGTTCTCTATTTCAAAGGAAGGGTGTCAACTCACAGAGCAATGTAAAAAAGCTGCAAAGTTTGGGTAAAATCCCTCTCCCATGGTTTGTAGTGCCAGCCACAAAGCAGGCAGCAGAGAGGAGGAGTCAGCTCTCAAAGCTGCTCTGCCTTTACCTCAAAGGCATGTAAATCCCAAAGAGCCAGCTGCTTCCTTGACTCCATGAAAATAAAGCAGAGAAAGTGCTTGGGAAAATCTGGGTGAGCAGCAGCACCCATGGGGAGGATGGGAGAAGGAGGGGGGGGAAGAAAAAGCTGTTTTTCTGCAGTTTCTTCCACAAACTACTCTTTCTAGGTTTAGTAGGAAAGCATCTTTTCCCAGCTCTGAAGTGAGTGGGGCTTTGCTGAGCCCAAGGACATGCCCAGGTAGATTCCACATGAGAAAAACAGAGAGTTCAAGCTGCAGAAAAAGTGTGATCTAGGAGAGAAATGTAAGGACAGTGTGTAGTCTGAGAGCTCCCTGTAGCTCCAGTTAGGCTGCATCAACACCTTGGACTGACTTCTTGCTCCAGAAGTCGTCACTTTGGTGCAGCTGGGCAGACTGGAAAACATCCTGGTATAAAATGATATTTGCAGATTAACCAGAGAAAGAAGAGGTCACACCATTTGTGAAAGCAATCTGAGCAGGGAAGCACAGGCATTGCTGGCAGCTCAGCTCATCAGGGCCTAACATTAATAAAGCAGAAGTGGAGGAAGGGAGATAAGCCCTGGCACAGCTCTTGGAGTAGGATGGGGGTTTCTCACTGCACCGTGGAATTCAGCCATCCCAAAGCCCCACCTTCTCTCTCCTTTCTTTAGGCAACAAACCCCCCAATCTTAGCTCCTAGAAACTTCAGCTGGTGCTGTACACTGTTATTTATTTGTGCCTCCTGGTGCTGCTGAGCGATCCTACAGGAGTATGAGCAAGCAGCAGGATGTTTCCACCTCTGGTGCAGGCAGAGGAAGTGATATCATCCTGGGGGAACCCGTGGACCAAGAAGATGAGGCAGATGGGATTTTCAGAACCACTCTGAGCTGAACAAGGCCTGATCTCACTGAGGTTAATTGGAGGAACATCATTACTGGGGGCAGTCCCAGCCAGGGCTGTGCAGCATCAGGCAGTGCTCCCTGGACGGATGCGATGGGAAGCGTTGTCTCCTGGACAATCTGGCCTTGATTAAGCTGGAAAAGCATGTTCTCAGGAGTGACATTGCTCGTGACCTCCACAGGCTACACAGGACATCAGTGCTGCTGTGAGCAGCACTGCAGCTCTCCTCACCCTCCAGGAAATGTCTCAGAGGACAAGACCTGCAAGTGGAAAAGCTGAAAAGTGCCTGAGAGGAGCAGGCCTCCGGACAGGAAAGTGGGTGACTTCTGGGATAAGAAGAACTGGTATTTTGCACAATAAAATTCCAGAATGACTCCAGATTCCCCTGATGGAGGCCAGGTTTGTTCTGTTACTTCTGTGTAAGTCAGCTGTTAGGTTGCTTCTTTTCTTTGGGTGTTTCCATGGCTACTGAATGAAGCCTTCCCACTAACTCCTCTTTTTGAAAAGTAGGAGTTTAGACAAGTTTGAGTTGTCTTTGGGGGAAAAAAATAAAAGCTGAATGGATCTGGCTTCTCTTCTGATCACACAACCAACATGCTGTTGGTTTCCACACCAAGAGGTGATTAGAAGCAGAGGTGAGACCCGTGGGTTAACTGGAAAATATTATTGTGCTCATCCCACGTGACCTTTCCTCACCAAAACGTTAGGAAACCAAGCTGTGCAGGATGGAGCAGCCTCAGATTGCTGGCAGATGTCAGGATGAAGAGAAGAAGAAGAAGTTCATTTCCGTCTGTGAGGGAAAGGTCACCGAGGAGCACAGCTGATGGCAGCATGGATGTGCCACTGAAAATGACAGCAGGCTGCTGCCAGGGACATTTTCCATGCAGGCAGCACATTCCAGAGCTCCAGAACAATTTAGGGTGAGGTTAGGTGTAAATCCATGCTCAACCTCAGACACCCACTGCTGTCCAAGCTGTTTTAAAGTCCTTTGCACCCCGATATTTCCACAGAGCAGCTCCTCAGGGTGGGCGATTTCCAAAGAGGCTGAGTGTACAAACGAGTGGTGGCAGGTGGTTAGGCTGGGAAAACCTGCAGCTGGAGGAGTGGTGGGGCTGGATATTTTGCAGCGTTTGGACTGTTTGTGAGCATGGCCTGACTCAGCTGTCTGCGTTTTCTCCCACACAAGAATGGATATTTCATGCAGACTTTGCCGTCCTGTTCATGTTTCCTGTGTATAAGAAAAGACCCGAAGGCCGAGAAGGAGACAATGCAGAGGTTGTGATGTATGAAGGATACAAATAAGCCAGGAGCATTTTAAAAGGAAACTTTTCAGTATTCTGAATTACCTAGCAGCAGAAGAGTTGGAGGAAAGAAGGGAGTTACTGGCTGATAGTAAAAACAGGTGGCTGCACTGTGGGAGATGTAGTTGTCACTTAAACATAGTGAGGAAGAGGAAGACAGAGACCTTCTGCCCACCAGGTTTTGGTGGGAACAACTCCAGGGGTGGGAGATGCTCTGGAGAAGGGTGAATAACTGGTGAGTGGCTCAACTTGAGGCAGGTGAGGAGATGTTTAGACATGTAAGGAGATGTTTCTGTCCCATCACCACAGCCCACAAGTATGCTGGGCACCTCTCCCATCTCCCCAGGCAGGATACCCCATCCCTGGGAGTGTCCAAGGCCAGACTGGACGGGGCTTGGAGCAACCTGGTCTAGGGGAAAGTATCCCTGCCCATGGCAGGGGGTGGAACTGGATGATCTTTAATGTCCCTTCCCACTCAAACCCATTGTATGATTCCATGATTTTATGATCCCCGTTTGCAACACTGCTACTTCTGATATTAATCTTTTTACCCCTTCTCCTTCCATTGCATGTATGAATCCTTTGAGAGTCCAGCAGTTTCAACCAAGTATTAATTCTACCTTTTTTTAAAAAACAAGAATCCTTTAAAAAGCCTCTGTACAATGTACAACACTGAATTAATTTCCTTTGCTTGAAGCTCCTCCCTGAAAATCATCTCAGCATTTTGGGGTCTGACTATTCACAAGCAGAGCCTGAGCCTGAGCCAGTCAAAGCTCAACACCTCTGAAAAGTCAGCCTGGGCTCCTCTGGGAACCAGGAGCTGAACAGGCCACATGAGAGCTACAGAGTCCTCCTCTGGAGGGGATGCCAAGCTGCTGTCTGGCTCACACATGGACCATCCCGATGGAAGACTGCAAAGCCTCGTCATCCACACTGAAAGTCAGACAGGGATTCGTGTAGTAACAAATTCTCTGCTGGCTCAATTCTCCCCACCAGTGACTCTTTCTGTACTCTTCCCCTTCCTGGTGCCTGTGCCTCTTTTGAGACTTCCATGGATTGGGAATTCATCTTCAGACAAACTGCTGCTTGCCCAGAGTCTGTCACTGCTCTGTGGTCACCAGCAGAAGAAACGCCTGAAAACATTCATCATCATTATGATAATTATGGCTGTGATTGCTGCTCATTCCCAGGAAAACAACAGCGTTTTCTCACACAGGAATCCCTGATAAACCAGCAGAAAATCTTTTTTATTTTATTTTAATTGTTTCTAACAGGAAAAACACTCACTTCCCTCTCCTTTAGAGCCATGTCTGTGGGTACCAGCACCAGGCTCTGTGTAACCCAAGTGAAAACAGCAAAAGGTAAATGGGAAAGAGATGTTAGAGTGCTTCTAATCATCTCAGGCTTCCTTTGACACATGTTTTTAATTGCTTAGAGGGGAAAAAAAAAGGGGGGGGGAAAAGAAATAAACCCAGTTATGAACAATCTAATAAGCTTCCCAACCACCTGTGAAACGTGGCTTCCCAGCTGCAGAGAATCAAACGCAGGAATAGAAAACAGAGCATTCTCTGAGGCAACACACATCCACATTAGATGCACGTCATTCCAAAGCCACAGAAGAAAAATGCATTAATGCCCTTTTTGGACTCATGGCATTCATGCCACTCCGTGAAAAAGTATCTCGGAGGAGTGTTTATTTAAGGAGCACCAAGAATCTGCTTTAAAGTTAAAAGGTAGAGGGGGAAGATGGAAGAGGGAAACCTGCTCCTTGGCATCCTTTCAAATGAAAAGAACAACATCATCAGGAAAATCCCACATAGCATCTATTTGAGGAATTGCAGTCCAGCAGGCAAAATTACTCAGGAATAATTAAGCATGTTTCCCTGATTTAGAGATATTCAGGAGTAAGCATTCAAGCAAAGTTAAAATGCCGAGCTGTATAGGCACGGCTTTATTCCAGAAGCAATTTGTTTTGCTGGTATGAAAAGTGTGTTATTTTCACTGCATTTTGGAGCCACCCAGCAAACGTCCTCAAGAAGCTGTTTTTTCATGGGAAAGAGCTGCTACACGGCGGGGAAAAAGGTAACATCCTGACACGGAGGAGGGAAAAAAAGGGAGCTGTACTTTCAAGGCTGTTTTGACATGTTTTTCTTCTACACTGAACCAGACTTCAAATACAGCTTCTTAACCACGACAGCTCAGTGACCCACCCGGAGAACTCTTTTTCCACAAACAATATAGCATCAGGAGAAGGAGCCTGAGAGGAAAAGCAAACACTCCTTAAAGCAACTGCTTTATTTGGATAGTTCTGAACCACTGGCATTGGGGGCAGGTTTTAAGTTGGTGGGTGTGAGGAGAGGAAAGCTCATGGTTTTGATTTGAAGTAGCCACATCAAAACCTGTTTTAGAGAAGGGAATGGCAGTATTTTGAAAAATACATCCTTCTTAAGGGAATGTTAGGGAAAACAATTCCATGGCCTGTTGAATGATAAAAGCCAACACACTGGCTGAGGGAAAAAAAAAAAATGCCTTTAAGTGCCTTGGATAAATGCAAGATATACCTTGGCTGGCTGCAGCAGTGCCTTTAGGTGAAGGAAATTGTCATTCACACATGTTGCTTGCAGGCACAGAAGGGTCAGCCAGTAGGACTGGTGTCAAAATGTTGTCCTTTCTTCCCCACCAGCCTGCCATCGTGCTCACGGTGTCAGCAAGAAACTAAAAACTGCCTGTCTCACCCTAAAGGGATCCACATGGATGCACCCACCCATCCTAGCTGGGTGCCTCCTGTCAGTCAGGAGTCCCCAAGTCATTGCTGGTGCAGCACTGGTGGGTGACACACAAACCTGCACGCTGGCAGATGTGGGATGGTGTTGGATAGCGGCACTGAGCGGGGCTACTGGGAAATTAGGACATCCCTTGCAGACTTGTCCAGCCTTTGGCTTGGCATTTCACATGCACTCCTGATAACTGTGTTATAAACCTCCTCTGTGCTTTTATTTGGTGATGGTATTTCACATCTCATGCTACCACAATACTGCCTCTCCCCCAGACGGCTGCTCACATGTCCAAAGAACTCTTCCTACTTTTTGTGTAGGAAATGTGCCTTTCCACAGGTGAGCAGAACCAAGGCAGCTCTTCTGCACTGCCAGAATTCAGGGCAGATGGGGAGAAGCACAGACCCAGCAGCAGGTGGGTGACATCCCCACCCAAGTCCAAGGTTGGGGTGGGTGGCCGTGGCATGGCTGGACTAAGAAAGGACTTATGTGCCAGCTCCTTTCCTGATGGGCCATGAAGCTTCTGGTTGAGGCATCCAGAAATCAGCAGTGCACTTCCACAAAGGTTTTTGAGATCTGGGAATGTGTTTTCATTCCGGTGTGGAAAAAGAACCAAACTTTTCAAACGCTTCCCTGAAATGTTTTTTGTTGTTGTTGTTGCTGTTGAAACATCTGGTTCCAGATTGAGAAGATCGGGGTTCTCATTTAGATTCTTCTCTGCTTATAAATTGACCCCAGAAAATCTGAACACTTTCCCATGGAAATGTTATTAATGGGACTATTTCACTGCAAGATGTTCTGGTTTGCATGAAGCAGCGTTTTCCAACAACAATGACAACAAATCTCATTAGAATGTTTGAGTAGCTCCAGTCTCCAAAAGCACCAAGCGGCTTTTTGAGCATCTTCAGATCCTGCAGCCTAAAGCATGCAACAACAAAGTAACATTATTGTCACCCATCAGATAGGCAATAATTTGGAATTCACTTTGCATATCTGTAATGGACTCACATCAATGGAGCTTTGTTTGCAAGAAATCTCTTACAAAAATGGAAAAAGGAAAATGCCATGAAATACCTCCAGCCTCTCAATGCCATTCAGCAAGGATGCATTTTGGTCATTAATCATCCACATTTAGGCAAGCAGTTAGAAAAGCCCAGCTGTTCCAGGCCACAATGCTGTCCTTTATTGCATTAACGCCTCCCTACTAACAAGACAACTTCAACACATGATCTCCAAGAAGGGCCAGAATGCCTTATTCCCAGCGTGGTCATTGTGGCATTGTTCTAGATTGAAAAGTTCATGGAGTTAATGCCTTTTTAAAAAATCTCAGTTGAGCCTAATTATCTTGTGAAGAGTTCTGTGCAGGCGCTATCTGATTCCAAACCAGCGCTGTGTTTACCCGGCAGCTCCCAGGACAGCGTGGGGTCTCTGGGGACTCTGAACGTGAGCTCCCCTAAAAACCTTCATGGGAAGCACAGGCTGGGAGCAATTTTGGACACCACCCCTGCAGAAGTGCAAGTTTGGGATGGGGCTGGGTATGAAACAAGCTCTGAGTTTCCAACAGGTGGGAGCTGCCTGGTGCATTTAACCTGTGCTTAGGGCCACGTGCTGCTGAAGCACTGACCAAATGACACCTTAATCCTCCCCCTTCCAGTGAGGTGTGGTGCAGAGCTGCAGCATTTCCTCTGCTCCTCTCCAATTCAGGAGCTTTTTTTCCCCATGAATCTGACATCTTGCTCCCAGCCTTCCTTTTCCTGATACTCACACGCACTTCTCCAGCAATGTGGTCCTTTCGCTTCCCACTGCTTGCCCTCCTACTCACCGGTGTCCAACCATTCCCGGAGCTGCCAAGCCTGGGCTTTCCCAGGGAATTTGGTGCTGGGAGGGATTCAGGCACTGCTGAGCCACACCAGGCTGCTGAGCACTTCCGAGTAAAGCTCAGGGTGTATTTTCCTGTATCCAGACATTGCACATCCTCCCGCACAGGGCCTTGATTCCTCATTTTTGCCCCAGGACTGGGACTGCTCGCAGCCACCCCCTCTTTTGGCAGTACCTCTTCCCATCCATGCCTTCCAGGGACTAAATCTACCACTGTTCAAACCCACATCTTTGGAGTGGGTTTAAAATTTCCCAGGGCGCATTCCTACGGCCTCTAGTTTCCAAACTCTCAGGAATTTGCCACACAAACATATTCCTTCTCTTTATTTGTTTCTTCCAAGTAATTAGAGGGGGGATTGTTTGCTACCTGTCATACCTTGGTATAAGCCATTTGGGAACAAAGTGAGAAAAGGAAAAAAAAGGAAAAAAGAGAGACTTGCAGTGGATTAAGACTGCTGATTGTAGTAACAAGAGGAGGTATTTTAATGACAGGTTTAAGACTTGCTAAGTAACTGCCATGAGGATTATGAATATATTTTGTAACAGGGTAAGATTAAGAGATAATCCTTAAAAAAAAAAAAAAATACGGCAAATGGATTTTTAGATGAAAAATAAACTACAAAAAAACACCAAAAGCCTTCGGAAATTCTTCACAGGAAAAGATTTCCCTAGAAATATTGACTTTGTTAAACATTTTCAGGTCAGTGTCCTCGGCAGGATTAAGTTGGTGTGTCTTAATGTGAGTGGAACGGTGTTGATTTATACCTCGTTTAACTTGGGCATTTTTTAAATGAACTAACAAGCTCCTTGCCAAGCAGCAGCCTGGCATCCTCAGCCACAGGGAGTGTGGTCTGCAAGGAGCAAGCTGCCTTCCTTAGAAAATGAGCTCTTGCTCCCGAACAATGCCGTTATTGATACCTAAATGTCATATGGAAATTTTGAGGACACTTGGGGCCTTTCTCTTTCCTGACTCCACAAGACTTGATCTTAACCCTCACCCAGCTGAATCTCTGACCAGCCATTAGCTTTTGGATTTGACCCTTTCATTCTGTATTCATCACGAGGAAGACAGGAAAGGCTGTATTTTCACTCTTTATCAGCAGTGGGAATGTCCTGGATGCGGCACCTTCTTGGCTGTACGTGCCTGGTTTTGTATCCACAAATCCATGCAGATCCCTGCTGACAATGATCAGTTTCTGAGCAGGTTTTGGGGCCCTGCAAGACCAGCTGAAGACTTGAATTCTTGTACTTGGTGAGGGACAATATCTGCATCTGTAACACAAACCCGGCATCAACAGGAAGGGCTCTGCCTTTCTGTTGGCCAGAAGAAACTGGGACTGTTTTCCTCACCATCTTTTTAAAATGACACTTATTCCAGTACAAAGAGGAGTACAAATTTAGAAACGAGTTAAAAGTGTTTTCAGGAAGTGTTATAAGCTCTTTCAGCCAGCTTGAAGCTGAGCTTCACCAAGTCTGCTTTCCAGCTGAAAAATCAGCAGCAGGACTTGGAGTCTATAGTGGGTATCTCTGGTCTAAAGCATACCTGAGCTTTGCCTTTGCAAGTAACACAATCTTTTTTTCCAAGAGGGATGCATTGATATTACCCACAAATGAGATACCTCAGGAGCCCTTCACTTAAAAGCAGTAGAGGAAAAAGCAGTCCATAGAAATAAAAATAAGAATTAATAGATCATTTTTGGTTGGAAGCATCCTATCAGCCTTTTACAGTCTATTAGGAGTGAGAGGTGATGATCACTGCCTGTCACACTGTGGGATAAATCCCAGCTGCCAAAGGCTGCACCCATGGGTGGATCTTTGCCCCAGTTCAGACCGAGGCAAGACTCAAACTCTGTTGCTGCTGTGACATTGCATTGCATTTTGGGGCTGCAGAAGGGCTTTCTAAGATCACAGAGAGAGAAATTACAGCAAACTGATTTAAGTGAAGGATAATGTAGCTCAAAAGGACAAAGTAGTCAGGACATAACCCTCCTCAAGACCCTCTGGAATCAGTGCAAGCCACAACATATATCAGGACAGGTTTTGCAGCAAGCTCTTGGTGAAGTGTCCAGTTATGGGTCTTTGTTTGGTCCATGGCCAGAGAGAAGCAAAAACTGCTTTTTCTCCCAGAGAAACAGTTTCTTGCCAAGTATCCCCACACAAAGAAAACAAACACACGAGAAGGCACCATCACAGATACCTAGGGAGATAAGCTGCAAAAACATGTGCTCTGGGCAAAAGTGCAAGGTGCAGAATGTGAGTTCATGGTCTACATGTGTTCTTCACTCTGCTTTGTTTGTTTTTGCTCGGTTTTGATGTGTTAAATTAAGGGATAGTTCATGGCCATAAGTCATCTTCTTGCTGTTGGAAGCCAAATAGTGGGAAGCAGGTATCTTGCACATCAGAGACCAGCTGTTTCATAGGCAGACTTCGAATGCCGGAGCGAGGACGCGAGCAGTTGTTCCGTGGCTTTACGGTGTTGAAATAACTCCAAAGTTCCAGGAACAAAAATTGCCCTAGGTCCCAACTGCAAATTAGAAAGGGATGAAAATATCTGCTCCTCAAAGGGCTTCAGTTATTGAGATCATTAGACTATACTGGGGGTGAGACTGAGTTTCTGTGATCCTACGTGGTGCAGTTGCTGCTCTGAAGGCTTTGCTTGGAGCGGGACCAGCCTGTGCAGCACACAAGGTGGAAAATCTGAAAGGGTCATTCTGCCCCCACAGTTCAGGGGGAGGGAGGGAAAGATGACAGTCCTTCACCTGCTTCTGTCACACAGGGAGCAGGGACGTGCATGAGGCCAGTTGTGTTTCCTCAGATGGCTGTGGTGGTCCTCTTTCCCCCTGCCATCAAAAGGGGAAGGCTCTTCTCTCCAAATCCTTTTCCTTCCTCCCCTATCCTGTGCTCCCATCTGGAACAGCCCACATTTTTTCCTACTCTGCTTTCATCTGCACCTTCATCAGCTGTTTTGGTGATCAGGCTAGGCTGGGTGGGGCCCTGAGCAGCCTGCTCTGGTGGAAGGTGTCCCTGCTGACAGTGGCAGAGTTGAACTAGGTGATCTTTAAAGCCCCTTCCTATCCAAGCCACTCTATGGTCCTATAATTTTCATCCAAGGTGGGGCCAGATACTTCCTGCTAAATCTGGTCTGGCTCCTGAAGCTCTGTGTGCAACACACAGAGGTGGAAAGTCTTGTAAAGGTACAATCAAAGAAATCACATAATTTGGAGAAGAGATGGATGCTCTCAACAGGTACAAATAGACAAATACTTTTCTTCCCATTTTCGGGGAATCACAGAGTAGTTTGGGTTGGGAGGGATCTTTATGGGTCATCTAGTCCAAACCCCCTGCAATAACAGGGACACCTTTACCTAGATCAGGTCTCTCAGTCCAAACTGGCCCTGTCCAAACTGGCCTTGAATGTTTCTAGGGCTGGGGAAGTCACCAGCTCTCTGGGCAACCTGTGCCAGTGTTTGACCACCCTCCATGTAAAAACTTTCTTCTTTATATCCAGTCTGAATTGACCCTCTTTTAGTTTAAAAACATCACCTTCTGTCCTGGTCACAACAGGCCCTGCTAAAAAATTTGTCCTCTAAAAAATTTGTTCCCTTTAAGTACTGAAAGGCTGCAATAACATTGACCTGGAGCATTCACTTCTCCAGGCTGAAAAACCCCAACTGTCTCAGCCCATCTCCGTGGAAGAGATGCTTCACCTCTCTTGATTTTATTGACAAGAGGAACTTGGGCAGCAAGACAAAGAAAAATAAAATTTTCTACAAAATTTTCCCTTGCCAAAACCCTGGCTTACAGCTGTTAACATTTAGAGAACATCATCCTAAAAGTGTAGTGCAGCAGTAAAATCTCAGGGTTGTCACAACCTTGCTACTTGTGCATCTGGCAAGCGTGTTGTCAAGCACCAGGCTAAAAGCAGCAGCAATCAAAGCTGGAGGATGATCAAATATTTCTGGTTTGTGTTGCATTGTGATCACCATTTTTATCTTTTTGTTTCATAACAGAGCATTTCAGGAGACAGTGGGGAAACTGCTGGAAGCCAAAATCATGTCACTCTGCTGGGCTGCACAGACAGTGGCTGGGAACCCAAATATTGTCCGGTGTCTGGGAGACAGGGAGGGCTGGATCAAGTAATAAAAAAGAAATACAATTATTTTTTATCCCCACAAATAAACAGTGAAATTCTCAGTTTGTTATTTATGGGTTTCATAGCTTCAACTATTCTCTGGAAGTGTTTCCAAGAGGTCCACCGAAATTTTACCACGAAGATAACTTTCCTCATAAAATTCCAAAAGTGGTATATTCATTCCTGGTTGCTCAATATTCAGCTCCCCAAGCAGGAAACAGAGGGTTTAAATCATCAGTGTCACACTGGGACTTCAGAGAAATTAAACTAAGCAGTTTTTTAACACGCCTCAGTCGCCAGAAGAGTTTGCATAATATGCATACCAATAATGAAGGCTTTCATAGACTCATCCATCACTGCACACAGGGATTGGATACATCTGTTAATTTATTTCCAATGGATAACCCAATCTGTTCAGAACTAAAGGAAGGTCTCAGCCATTGAGTGTCTCCCTTTTAAATCCATCACAGCTCATTGGTACCTGTGATGCTAATGAAACCACCAACCAATGCACAGCTTGGCATCAAGGTTGCAGCTCTCCTGTATGTTTTCCCAAATCCAATTTAAAGTCATAATGTACTTTATTAGCTGCAGACAGAATATTTAAATTCAAAATATTTGTTTTTTAAAAGTTTCATCTTTTGAAATGCCAACTGGTGACATTCAAGCCACATGTTAGCCACTTGTTTTTAGGGTAGAGGGTGTACCTTAGTACAAACCTTTCTCTGTTTCTTGAAAAAACAACAATAAAACACCCTTTGCCTTTTATCCACATCTGGCTGCAGCAAAAACAGTGACCCATGGAATTCAAAATTTCATACTTCACTGCTGCAGGCAAAGTCCAGAGGTTACTCTTGCTGTGTTTGTGAAAGATGTAGCGCTGTCAGAAGGAGAAGAGCTTATTGAAAAAACACGTGGGGGTTCTGTTTCCAAAAATTATGGGATTAGTTGGTGATAAGGGGCTTTTTAATGCCCTCTAGCCATTCGTGGGGCTTAATAAGGAATGCTTCTGTCAATTGCAGGACAAGAGTGAAGAGTCTATGTGAGATCTTGGAGAGTGCTGCCACCACCACCACAGCTCAGCTGCTCTGTGTTGCAGAAGTAATAATACCTCTCCAAAGGCCTGCAATTCCAAGGAATTAGGCATAAATAATAAAGTAAGAGTAACCTTGAATTCAACCTTACACGAAAGATGTCACAATGCCATGATGACTCAAGCTTCCCTCAAATTCAAGGAGGGAAGGGGTTATCAGGAGGAGGAGGATGAGTTTAAGTCATTTTCCCAATGCTGCCATTCATAAATCAGCTTTCTGCATTCCCAGGGACCATCAAGTAGAACTAAAATTTGGCCTGGATTGACAAACCGGGAGTCCTACTGTTGCAGTGGGGATACTGCAACACGCATATATCAAACCAGGAGTCCCGTGGAAAGGAAATATATATGGACAGACAGATTCTTGATAGCTGTTTCAGAGATGTTTATTTCTCCAGCCGCATGGCAGGGGCTCTGCCGAGGAACTGTTCCAGTCACGGGACCAAGGGTCCTTCTGCCCACGCAGGGAACACAAACCAACCAACGGGAACGAGGCTGAGCAGGGGCAGGGAAGCCCCGTGTCTGTGCCCTCAGGGCCCCTCTCCCAGGGCTACACGGCGGGGGAGGGACCCCAACACCCTACTCCAATCCATGTTCATCAAGCTCTTACTTTGTAAGGCAAAGCAAAATGCCACCGATACTACAAACCCTACCTGAGAGAGGGATGAGCCCAAAGACAGCCACCATCATTTTTATCATCCCTTTAGCTCATTGCTGGAGGTTCAAACTCATCTCTCATGTTCCTGTCCTCTCATGAAAGGCATTCCCTCTTGCTGGGTATTTTTCGGGGTGAGAAAGTACAGCTGGGTGAGGACAGCTCTGTGGAAATAGAGATGTGGGAAGCCTCTGTCAGCCTCACCATTCCCAAATGAATTTTTCCTCTTGAGGAATGTAGATGGATGATGGAGCAGTGAAGAAGGCAGCTGTCCAGGATCACATCCTGTGGGAGAGGCTGTGCCCAGGGAGCAGCAGGGAGCAATGCTAGCACATGGAAATCCTCCCAGCTTTGTCAGCAAAGAGCATCCTCTGCTCAGGTACTCTGGAGCATCCCGAAGAAAGGCCACAGTGATGTGATTGATGCAGGGAATTCTGTGCTGTAATGAGCCCTCTGTGGAGCAGGGACAGGTCAGGAAATGTTCTTCTACACAGTAAATGCAGGTTTTTGGAGACAGTTCCAACCGAACCCTTCTTCCATCAATTTTCCACCACTTGTTTGGGAAGAAGCAGCAAAGCAGTGGCCAGGACTGGCCTGTCTCTGTGGTGGGATCCCTGCACAGGGATGCCAGCAGGTGCTGGGCACAGCAGCACAACAGCAGATGATGAAAATCTGCCCAACACGACCAGGTCCTTGCTGTGCTTTCCCCCAGCACACCCGCTGCAAGATCCACGTGCTGCTCCTTCGAAGGGAAGCGTCCAGATCCCAAATCTGGTTTCGTCTGGGATGCAAATCCCCTCATCTTTCATGTGTGTGTAGGGAGGGGGGTGGGGGATGACTTTACAACTTTAATGACTGCAGAAAGACATTCATCTGCCGGTAGGACCTTTAGGAAGCACATTTCCTTCTGCCGTGCATGTGACTCAGGAAAACATTTGGTTGACATCTTTCTTTGAAGCTCCCCAATCATCCTACATATCTACAAACCCCAAGCAGCAAACCACTGGCAGAACCACAGTTTCACAATATTTTGATTAAGGAGCAACTTGTCCTCTCTGCTTTGATGCTTCCCAGTCCAAGTTTCCTGGGGGCAGGATTTCAGCTCTGAGAAGGCCATTGGGCCTCATCCGTTTAAAGGGAAGATGGTTCCCCTTTCATGGTACGGAGTTAAAGATGTTTAAGTCCTCTCCTGACTTATCAGCTTCAAGTTTCAGCACATGCCACAATAACTCCTCTGAACATGCCTGAGATAGATGCAGGATGAGGAGAGCTGCCTGCTTATACTCATACATATGTGCTTACAAATCATCATGCACTGCAATAATTCAAACATTGACAAATGGAAAAAAAAACCAGCCTAACAAGTAAAAAACCACTTTATATATATATGGTGCCATTATCTTTTCCTATTAGGTGGAGGATCTGGGTAATACACTCCCTATTATTTCTTTTAAACCCCAAGCTGAGTAATGCACTCCCTGGTTTTAGCCCTATGGGAGCTGCCGTAGAAATATTTTTTCCCATTTGGATCACCTAAGAGTTAACCTAGGAGGAACACGGAGCATGCTAATGACACCAAGCCCATGCAGATAAATATCATATGCTTTCCAACTCCATCACATTTGGTTTATATCAGCGGTGCTAAATTCCTCCATAATTCCCAAAATTGCATTCCAACTGGTTGACATCCACATTAGCTGGATGTTAATCCAGTTAAAAATAAATGCAAATTTTGGGAAGAAAATGAACTCATATGTGCTTGGAAAACAAACCATTCCCAGTTAGCTGTCTTTTGGGACACATCAGCAGTCTTTCTGCCCCGTTCCTTTCAAGGCCATTTGAGAGGGTTGCTTGAAAAAAAGGTGTCTTAAAACAAAAGGCCAAAGGGAAAGGCAAGAGGGGGGGTGGCTCCCCAGCTTCTCTGAAGGTGACCTTCACCCTCACCTCCAAGCCAGGTCCTGTGGTTTGCCTAGCAAGCCAAAGGGAATGGCCCTGCCACCCCTCCAGGTCTCCATCCCACGTCACGTGGATTTCCAGCTGCGCCACTGCTGCTACAGTGTTGTTCCAGTTGCAGGGAGGTGTGATTAAGGAGAACAGCTTTTCTGGTGCACTGGCACAGTTTTTAAAGAGAAATACAATCAGGCTGGTATTCTTGCTTTCCTTTTTCCCCCAAACCTGCTTGCCCGTCCATCCATCCATCCATCCATCCCGTTCCAGGGTTATCCATAGCAGCACCATCTGCTGAGTCCCAGTGTTACTACAAGCTCCTTAAGAAAGCCTTGAACAGGGAGGAAGCCCCAGAGCTGCAAGGGATATTCACTCCCATGTGGAGAAGCTCCTGGTGATGACATCTGAGCCTGGTCCATGCAGGGCCTGCCCCCAGCCTCATTTACCTGCCCGGTTTTCTCCCCAGAGCTCCCGGGCTTCCCGTGCAATAACACACAGCAGCATTCCCATAAGCCTGCGAGGGGGCTGGCCCATGCTGGGATGGAGTCTGTGTCCCTGATTACAAGTGCTTTAATGTCCATTTCCCCACTCCTTTGATCTTGTCCATGGCATGCAGAAGAAAGGAAAATCTGGCTTTTGTCTGAAGCGCATTTAACCCCGCTGCCCAGAAATGGGACCTTGTCAGTCAGTGGATTTCATGGGTGGATGAATGGGATCACAGCAGTCTTCAGTTCATTAAAAATAAAAGGCCGTTCTAGCTCTTACTTTAGATCTATTAGGAAATTAATGCATTTAATGTCAGATCCTAATGGCGACAGAACATGGTATTATTACTTTTATAGGACAAATACAAGCAGTAGCTAAATAGCTCATCAGCTCCCGAGATGGGGTGGATTTCAGACAAGCTCCTGCTGCCCAGCTGGTACAAAATCCTCAGTAATAGACCACAGATGGTACCACTGTAGCCAGAGGTTGAGCAGGCAGGCTGCTAAATTGGTGTGCAAACAGCAGCCTGGACTTTGGGATTGCATGTCCTTGTCTCCAGCCAGGATTTTCAGAAGAGTTTGATGTTGGGACCCAAGCCTGGCCACCTTTTTTTTTTTTAATTTTTTTTTAGTTTGGGAGCTCTAGCCTGATTTCAAACTGTCTGTAGACACTTCCTCCATAAAGAAATGAAGCATTTGTCAGAGAAATGCCCGTGTCTGTGCATCTCTTTTATAGCAGGAGCTGATCAAAGTGTGAGATTGTTTCCCCATAAACCAGTGCTGGGGTTGTGCTGCAGGCTGGTGCATTTAAATATAGTCCTCCAAAAACCTTTGGTGTTTGCTACTGGGAGAGTCTGCAGCCCATTGTCCTCTCCTGAGAGGAAATTGTGCCAGAAGTGGGATGGATGAGATAAAATTGAGCCCTCTGGACTTTTTGTGCCAAGATTCAGGAGAAGAAAGACTCGTGTGCACAGTTTGGCAGGATGGATAGGTCCAGCAGCCTCTAAAATACATTCACAGCATGTTGTTGGGCTTCTACTCTCCTGAGTCTATATTGCTGCATAACCTCGTTTATCCACTGCCACAGACATGAAAGGTGATGCTGATTTCAAAACGGGCAAAACAACAACAGGGACATTGGAGGGCTTGAAAAGTTTTCTGTTCAGGTCCCACCAAAGCCACCACAGCACAAGTTTGAAGAGCACCAGCCCCTCTCCCTGCACTTGGTGGTGGTGCACTGCCAGGTAACATTGCATTCAGTCACAAAAACAAAATAAATCCCTCAACAGCAGTCAGAACCAAGTATTATTTCCTTGCTCATGCCAGGACCACTGCACAGCAGTTTCAGGAGGTTCCCTGAACCAAACTCATTGCCAGGAGCAAGGTGTATGAGCAAACAGCTTGCTACCAGGAGGAAGACTGGGGAAAACTGGAAAAGCCTTCATGGATTTCCTGTCATAAAGAGGCTGGAATAATCTCTAGATTATTATTATAATACAGATCTACCCATCTGAAATTTCCTGTCTTGATCACTGCTTGCTGTGTGAACCCATGTGGGACAAGCAGCTTCTTCCTGTTCTGTTCACTGATGAAGTCACTTATCAGATAAAGAGAACCCCAGGTATATCCAGCAGACAGAGTTAAAGCTCTTCCAACCATAAAATAGACATGTTTTGAGCTGTGAGAGTAATTATCCAGTGGGGCTGTCCCAAGGGATGTGGCTGACTCTCATCAAAGGTTTCCAACCAAGATGGGGTGTCAGTCCCAGAGCATCGTTCTGCTCCTGCACGTGGGCTCCACACTGCAGGAGGTGCAGGCAGCTGAGAGCATTCCGTTGTGATCTTAAAATAGGCAGCTCTAGGAGGGATCTGATCTCTGAGTTCATGTGTTGATATGTCAGCACTGAACTAAGCTGGAGTTCAAACCTTCCCAGCAAATCCAGCAAGTGTTAACATTTATTGATGGTAATTAAGGCACTGGATGTCTGACTGCAGGAAGGCTATGGTTATACAAGCAAGGCTCAGCCTGGCACTGTGCAGCAGGATTAAAAGGTGATGCCTAATCCTTCCTGTAGTCCTACCTGGCGTGTCTGGAGGTGAGAGGAAGGTGTCTGTCAGCACTTCCCTTCTGTGTGTGGATCTTTCACTGACAGAGAGACAGAGTGGCATCTCTCCTGTGTGGTTTAATTGCAAATTGCTAAAACATCTGATTCATGCTTAGCCTAATTATGTCAATCCCAAAACAAATAATCCCAGCTCTTATGCTGCCAGGGTGTAATTTTGCTGTTATTTCAGAATCACAGAAAATGGAGCTGGAAGGGAGTTTGTGAGTTTACATGGGCGCCAGAAACATTCCAAGCCTGCCTGGGAGGTGGAGGTGCACTGTGTGGATTTGCAGCAGTGGCAAATGCACAATCTGCCCCCAAAATCCATGACAGAGCATCCCTAAGTCTCTTTTACAGATTTTAAACTAAGTCTCTTTTGCTGCAGATTAAACCTGTGATTTCTTTCCTCATTGCTCAGTGGACACAAAACCAGTTTATGAATTTCCTCTCTATCTAAATATTTGAGTTACAGTGTCATGTCTTCACCCTCCAACCTCCCTGCTCACGACAGCATGAGCTTGGTTCTTGTCATCTTCCTGAAGAAATCACATTTTCTAGACCTCTCATCTTTCTTTGTTCCTGCAGACTCCCAGTTTCTTCCCCACTCTCCCCAGCTGTCCTAGGGAAGTGCCAGGGTCTGTCTTTTTCCACCAAAACCCCCGTTCTTTTTATTTCAGATGGAACCTTGCTTTGTTCAGGTTGGGGCTCTAATTTTGTGCACAGAAAGGTTTACAACACCTCTTGCCTTGTCACCACCTAAGCGTTGTTGTTTGAAATTACTCTAGGTACAAGGGAAATTTATTTTGTTTTGCTGTTATTGTTGGACTTTATTAATAAACCAGCAAAGAGAAAACCCAAACAACCCCCTCCTGGCTTTCCAAACCACCTCCAGTGTTCAGTGTCAACAGTGACATGGGGAGATTTTCCCAAAACTTACCCAGCACCTCCGGGCTTTGGCTTCCTCTGATCCTTCCCTGAAGGATTAGTCCTGATGATAGGAAAATGTGCCTTTGTTTCGAGCCTGGGCTCACCCTGAGGACTTGGGGCTGTTGCAACCTCCCTGGTGAGTATGGGGATGGGGGAGGACTTCCCACTGCTGGTTCAAAATGAGTCCCACGTGTACCCAGACAGAGAAAAGCCCTTGGCTATCACAGCACAAACCCCCCAACCCCCTGAGAGCTTCCAAACCCTGATCAAACACCTCGTCCACACTGCCAAACCATCTCTGGATGGGCTCTGAATCAATTCCCTTCAGCTCTTCTGCAACCACGAGGGTGCTGAGGTCAAGGGGAACCTCCCAGCGAGGAGAATAATTTCTGAAAACCTGCGTTTAAAATAAAATCAGGTCTGTTTGTGAAAGGGGTCATGTGGCAGCAGGCAGTGGGCATTTCAGCCTTGTGACCCAGCAGAAGCAGCGCTAGAGCAGCATCTGGTAACACAAAAAACTGAGGAAAAAAGTAAATAATGTAATACTACACTTGTGAATCACTGCTACACTGTGGGAGTAAATACACGGAGGAGTAAATATTACACAATATTGCATTTGGAAGGAACTTTTCCAAAACAAAAGAACCTAGCCTGCCACTGGAGCTCCTCAGAGTTGGGTCCTCGGTGTCCACAGCAGTGAGTGGCTGCAGACGTGCCTCGGCATCTGTCATGTGTGTTATTAACCCAACCTGGAGCCCATCCCTGCCAAACTCTCCTGCTTTCCTGGCTGCACGAGCACCAGCCAGAGTCGAGCAAGCACTTACCATGGTTTTGATGTGCGGCCATAACCCAGGTTCGCCTGGTTTCCAAATCAGTGAACTCCAAGCTGTACTTGGATGAGTCTCATGTTTCCCACCACCCAACAATAACACTAATCCACTTTAAAAGCTGCAGTCTTTACCACACATACACAAAAAAAATCGTCCTCTTGATTTTGGTTTTTTTATCCCTTTGTGCAATAGTACTATATCCCAGAGCTAAAAGCCATGTTTGCTTCCAGGAAACAGCAACAACAAAAAGTCTTAATTGAATTAATTAATTCCATGTGCATATCTGAAAGGACATTCATCTCAGCAGCTGACTGATGTGCTGCTCAGTGAAACCTGCTGTGGGTACAGCCTTCTGGGTTGGGGCTTCTCCTGGGTGCTCCCTGTGCCTTAGACACCATGAATGCTGCTGGGGCATGTCAGAAAAGAGATTTTGAGTCCTGGAGACATGGGCGTGGGAGGGAAAACACTGCTGAGGCACTCAAATGCACAACTGCTGGGTCCTCAGCTGCCTCAGTTCTGCCTGGGCTCCTCTGCATGGCAGAGCAGGCAGCCCAAGGAAATGCCTAAAGAGTGAAGCTGAGTTTTGGGATTCACCAAGGTGAGATGTTTTTAGGGTGATGGAGAAAAGTGATGCACGCATGGAAATGTGCATAAGAATAAAGATTATACCTGCAACTGTATCAGGTGGGAGACAAATGAAAGGCGAAGAGCCAAGATCAAGACAAAAAAGATGCTTCCCTGTGGTATAACGTGTGCAATTAGGTCAGTGTGAAAGGTAGAAGGTGAGAACTGTCTTGCTCTGAAATGCAAAGAAACCCTAAAAGCCCAGTAAACCATTCCCATATGACAGCCCCTAAATTCCAAGACATGACCCACGTTCTGTCTTCAAAGATGCATCTGTGACGTGCACGAGCCTTTCTCCCCCTGACACCATCCTTGAAAAATCCAGCCAGCCACGATGCTCTCGTCGGGAATGTGTCTGCATGCCGTGTTCTCACACGGGAGAAAAGCATTTCTGGGTGGCCAGGGCAGAACATGGGATGAGAGCAGTCCAAGAGCAGAAATCATGAACCCACGTTGCTCCACCACTAAGTAATCTGTACTGCTGGGGATTCGCTTCTCCACGAACCACCCCCTAGTTAATGCAGTCAGGCCCTGCTCTGATTCCATTCCTCAGCCCCAGCCCAACCCTGCTCCCTCAGACATCGCTGCTGTTCGTTTCAACAACAGCAGGATTGGACCACAAATATCCACCTTCACCTGGCCTTCAACACCTGGGGGAGTTAAAGCTGCTCTGCCTCTGGTTTTGCTCTTTTCCTTCCCCTGCCAGAAGGCCAAAAAGTTGCACCTGAAATGCCAGCAAGAGCCACTGCACGTGCCATGCACCGCCCTCAGCATGAAAATGCAGGAAGGGCATTTTAAGGGAGGTTTAATGAGAGTATAATGAGGGGTTTCCAGCATTAATGACATGGGGAAGGTTTTGGATGGAACCAGCAGCGTGCTGCGTTTCCCAGCGATGCGCCTGCCGCGCTCCACGGAAAACCAGCCCGAGCCCAAACTTTGCTGCCCCTGCTTTGATGTGGGTGATCTGTGTGCCCACAATTTCTCCTGCCCTGGCCATCCAGCACTACCAGCAGCAGCATTCACAGATGTCCCCTTTACTTCTCCTAGTTCCATATTTTGAGGAATCTCTCTGGTTTCAGGTGGCAGCAAGGCAGTGTTTGGCACAAGGGATGGCGGTCAAAGCCCTGACCGTGGTCTTCAGCCCCCCACACCTCAATCCAAACCACTTTGCTGCTCCCTAGCACCCTGCTGTGTCAGTTTACAGTCTTCTCTTCTCTTCTCTTCTCTTCTCTTCTCTTCTCTTCTCTTCTCTTCTCTTCTCTTCTCTTCTCTTCTCTTCTCTTCTCTTCCATAATTTTTTCAAAATATAGTCATATTTGTAGAATTTGGTTTAATGAGAAAAAGCATTCATTTTTCCTAATTCTGGTCTTCCACAGAAGTACGTGATGGGGGTTGTCTGCACAGCTGCAGCCAGATCTGAATTGTCTTTCGTTTCAAACCCCATCATGAAACAATAAAATGGGTTTGTTGAAAGAATAGAGTCCAACAATCTCCACGAAGGCAGCTTGTTAGGGCCAACTTGCCTTTCTCAGAGGCATTGACACAGAGCAGCTTGAGCAAAGTCAAATTGGGGTGAATTGGTGTGAATTCTGTGTGACTGTTGAAAAAATTGACTCAAAATGGGCGTTTTTCTTCTGCCTGCAAATGGCATTTTCCCTTCTCTGAAATCACTTTTGTTACAACCTCCCGCTGAAACGTGTTTGGTGGTTGACTGTAGATGTATTGAGTGTTTAAAAGCAGCTGATTTAGTTGAATTAATTCTACTGAGAGTTAGCAAATTTATAACAAATATCTCAGTTCTTTCTTGCTGAATTTAAATTAAACCAAGGGTGTCGTATTCTCTGCCCTGTTATGATGGCAGGAAAAAGGAATAAACACAGCCAGAATCAGGCCCAAAAGTTTCTGATATATGTTAGACACTTTCTGGCTAGATTTTCCTTCCATTTCACCTGGTTTTTGCATCCCAGAAGCCAGTAAAGAAAAGTCTTTATACGAGAGAGCAGATCAAGCCTGGGCTAAAGAACCAGATGCCATTTATTCCCAGTCTGGCAAATGACCCCAGAGTATATGGCAAAAAGTGTGAATAAAACGACGCAGACCTCCTCACCAGAGACCAGTGAGTCTGTTTATTTATTCAGCTTATACAGTCCTTGTTTTGTACTTGGATGCATATGAATAACAACACAATTTGAAGCCTGTGCCAGCTGGTTTGTTTAAGGCTGTAACTGCTTCTACAGCCAGGGCATGTTGAAAGGAGGGGAAACGCCTTCCCACGATGAAACCAACCCACCCACCAGTCCCCATCAGAGAGCCCCGGCTCCTCTTTCCCTACCCTCGTTCTTAATGAACTCTCTCCACTCTATCAGGCACTTTACAGGTGATGTTAAGGTACTTGAAGAGTTTTACACAAATGACCAAATACATTTTAATAATTACCTTGTGTTTTTTAAATGATACTTCCAATAGATCTAAATGCTGTGAACTGAGTAATTTTCCTCCCATGGTTTTGCTCCTTCCTTGAACACTTTTTCCACTGCACATGCATTCAACTGGACCCATCTCCTTGTCTTCTTCCTCCTGTTATCTGCATCTGTCTCAATACGGAACCCTCCCATCATCTGTTGCCCCCAGATCTTTCTTTTCCAATGCCAAACCCGGCATCCCAGCAATAATGCTAACCTGGAAAAATAATGACGTTTTCTATTTGGCCTTTAGGAAGTCTTAGGACATGAGCAGCTACAGGAAAGGTGCAATTATCAATAGCTTTTACTTTTGTCAGCCCCTTTATGAAGCTACAATTTGCTGCTTTGCATTCTTTCCATCCATGGAAGGACACAGCCTTTTCCATCTCAGCTTTTCATGCCTCTAAACAAGGCAAGAGCCTTGATTCCACATTTTTTATTCCATGTACTATATAGGCAACTTTGCCTTCCCAGCTTTCAGGAGTTTTGAGAGATGGGGGTTTGACCTGGACCAACAATTTCATTGCACAGGATATGTTTTTCAGGCAATTTTTCCTGGCAATCCCAGCAGCAGCCCAAAGCCCCAGGCCTGTCTGTAGACATTCTCTGTTCTCCTGGTCCTTGGAGTGACAGGCATCATCTGCCCTTGCAGCACAACCCATTGTGGCTTTTCTGCATCCTGTGATGGAACCAACAGGACAAGGGAGGAGATGAAACCAGCTGGGCACGACCCACCCTGGTGTCTCCGCACCACAGGGGACTGACCCTGGCAAGATCATGTGGCTGAACTTGCAAGCAAAATTATTTGATTGGAATAGTTCAGTGGAGCGACATGAACAAAAAATGTTCTTTTTGCACCCAACCTGGTCAGGATAAAGCTGGGAAAAAGCATCAGAGGAATTTGTATTCACCAATGCTCATGGCCAGGAAAATAGGCTGGATCAGAACTTTTTTGTTCCCACTTGTGCCTCACTCGCCAATGCAGAATTTCTAGCGTTTATAATATTCTGCTGTGCTATTCCACATTAGGCTAAGCTCATAATGAACGTGGTGTAAGATGTACATGGTGCAGCACATTATGAGCAGCTCTGATTGACGGTGCCGTGCAGTGATGACAGCTCTGTGTTTTGCTTTCATTTTTGGAGACTAAGTGGCTTACATGTGGTCCCATTTAAAGGATGTCTGGGTGGCAGCTGCATTCTCCTCTGTGCTTATGAGAGGGAAATGAGCTTTTCAGTCCCAAAATACTGCAAAAAGGGATTATGTAAAAGGGCTGCATGCAGCTATTGAAGGGGGGAAAATATCCTCTGCAGACAAAGTGACTTCCTGTTTACAAAACACAAATGTTTGGGACATTGCTCTGAAATGCCACGCAATGCTTTCCAGAGCAGTGTCCAGCTTGGGATCAGGATGATTTTTTGAGAGCACTTTCCTAGAAGAATGAGGCTACTTTGAGGATGTACATCTGAAATTGCTGGTCTGTTTTCCGAATTTCAACCTTGCTCTTTAAACACCTCATGTTTTAGGGATGCTGTGCCCACAACAGCACCCTTCCAGTGATGGGCAGCCCATTGTCCATGTCTGACAGGCACCCATGTGCCTGTGACTTCTTTCTTTTCCATTTCCAGACACTTTGCACTTTGGAAACAATGCAGCACTGAAAAAGATCAAACCCATGTAAGAGTTAGGATGGGAAAAAGCAATTCTAATTTTAAATGCAGGAAAAGGGACGAGATGGTTCCGTTTCTGGATAAAAAGAGAGGAATGACACTCACCTGGAAAATTTCGTGAGTTGTGGTTCATGTTGTGCCAGGGGAGGATTAGATTGGATATGAGGAAAAATGTCTTCATTGACAGGGTGGTCAGGCATTGGAACAGGCTGCCCAGGGAAGTGGTGGAGTCACCACCTCTGCAAGTGTTAAAAAGCGTGTGGATGTGGCACGTGTGGACATGGTTTAGTGGGGGACATGGCAGTGTTGGGGGAATGATTAGAATAGATGATCTTAGGGGTCTTTTCCAACCTTAATGGTTCTGTGTCCCATGAAATGTCTCTCTTCATCAGGGCCGCGGGATATTTATCCTTATTACCCTGTGAGGGTATCTGAAACCCCACGTGGGAGCCAATGGTGGGAGCTATAAACACCTCCTGGAGTTCTCCCTATGGACCATGCTTGAGTAGGACCTGACAGCACTGAGCTCCTCCCTTTTCTTGGATGCTGGCAAGCAATATTTTTATCCCTTTTCCTTTTCTATGGCATGGACTATCCCCATAACTCACCATTCCTTCACAGAGGGGAAGCCAAGGGAAATTGAGGGGCTCTTGGTGTGCTTTGGCACCAAACAGAAGAGCTGAGGAGGGAGTGAATAAGCAAACGAGTCCTGCCAAGACAAGATGGTCACTGTAAGTGGAGTTGTGGCCTGCAGTGACAAAGTACAAGGAGGTTGCCAACAGAGGGCTGACCCAGCAAAATGTTGGTTTATTTATACATTTCAGCATATGCCGAATGCGTGCACTGTGCTGTATTCCCCAGGAGGGGAGGAGAGGAGGGTGGGAGGAGAGAGGGCAAACCATGTGATGAAAAATATACCCTGCAAAATACACATGCTAGGGCTGCACATCTGAGACCTGGACACAGAATTCCAGGGAGAAAATCTCCCACGGGATGCCTGGAGGTCTCTACTTCCTGCTCAGGAATCAGAGGCTGACAGTTCTGAGCTGGTGCAGAGAGTATTGATTACATCTGGTACCCAGGAGGAAAATGGGCTCTTTATTCCTTAGTCCTTGCATCCATCCCTGGATGTGGATGTTAAATGCCACACTCCCTCCTGCACCCACCACCATCACTCAGGACACCCCCAGATGGACTGCAAATTCTGTTCCTTGTGACCCCAAAGCTGATCAGTTCTACCAAATCTCTGTCATTAAAAGGTCCTCATATTTGGGATAAATTTCCTTCTCCTTTCAGCCACCTCTGTCATACAAAGGGGAGGAGATGGGGAAGGGGATTTGGTGTCTCTGCTCTGAAACCCACAGCAGCTTGGATCCTGCTTCTCACGTGTCTATAAGGATAAACCAGACACAGCTCGTTTCCTTTGGAATTTTTGTTTGCATTGTTATTTTTGGTTGTTGCTGGCCTGGGTGCTCTAATAAGCTGTGTCTGTGAAGGAATTAAACATGAGAGTTGGTCTTCAGCTGGCACAAGTTTGGGTCATTCCTGTCATACCCACAATGTAGCTCAAATGTTCCTTAGATAGTCAGAAAACAGTGTCCATATGAGTTAATTTGCTTTTTTTTTTTTTTTGTCTGTGGGCTTTTTTTTTCAGCATTAGAAGGCAGGCATAGAAGGGAGGAGGTCTCTCTCAGGCTCCTTGCTTCTGTCTGCTCCCTAAATAACACATTAATCACCCAGACAGTGTAACTGAACTCCAGGCTGCTGCCTTCTGCCTTGAAAAATGCACTTCCCTCTCTGCAATATCAGTATCTGGGAAGCAAGGCTGTTGTCGTTGTGCTTTTCTGAAATCTGACATAGTCCGGGGAGTTTCTGCTCTTGGGAGCTCTGACTGGGTCCAAGGGCTTGTCTGAGGAATGAATAAAATCTTCTCTGCTGATAAGCTGAGGAGGAGTGCAGTGCTCCATCCTCCAGCACACCTAACCCGGGTGAACCTTGTGTTATGATATAAACAAGTCCTGCTTTGATTCAAAGCAACTGTTTTTATTGTTTAAATTGACTTCTGACATTTTTCACCACAACCCCATTGCATTTCTGCCCACAGCACCATTAAAGGGTTATCTAATTCCACTCGAGGCCATGTGGGTTTCTCAAAGTGCAGAAAATGTCAGGCAGAGATGGATCACAAATGGTGATCCATTTGTGTGTGTGGAAAACATCCTTGTCCTGACAAATCCCAGATCCGTTCTAGCAAGGTTATTGACAGCAAAGTCAAATGGAAGCATGGACAGCGTTGCAAGGGGGATCTTAGAAGGGTACAACAGTGAGGGGAGGACTGGCATGGCCTCAGGGTGTCCTGAGCAATTGGGGTGGCCACAGGCTGGCTGCAGTGAAGGATGATCAGGGAACCTGTCCTTCTCACAAAGGAATCAAGAACAAAACTGAAACTTGATTTTAAAAAATGAGTTTTCATCCAGGTCTCAGAAAAAATAAATGGGATGAAAAAATTGCCTGCAAAAGCATTGCCTTGCTGAAGGTCTGCTGGGGTCAAGGAAAGCACATGTCTGTGTGGTGTTAGGGTGCATATCTGGTGAGAAAGGGAGATAAGGGGCAAAAGGGAGAAGGAGGAGGCCCAGGGGAGATCTGGCAGCCACGGGACTCTCAGGGGTCCTGTTTGCTCAGGGTGATGGAGAAAGCCACTCAGCTCTCAGCTTCCACCTCCCAGGCCTGCAAGTCTTAATTTAAGGTGGCAGCTAAAACTGCTTCCTCTGGACTGACAAACCCACTGAGCTCCAGGGCTGGAGGCTGAGACATTTTGTGGGGAATTGTCACTTACTGTGAGTGAAAGGCTGTTGGCGTGAGAGATGGCTGATTTAGCCTGGTGACCTTTTGCAGAAGCCAAGAAAGAAAAAATATCAATAACAACATGGTGTCTGTAATAAAAGGAGGCAGAGAGAGGCAAATGGAAGTCTGGAAGATACTGAGTGGGTTTTCTTTGGAGAATTGCTTTCCCATGGATGCTCCTGCAGCAAAGCATCTTCCCAAGTGCCAGGTGAGCCGAGTCCTTGTGTCCTTTAGAAGTGGCATGGGATGTAATGCAGGTTTCCTTGAACCCTGAGTGACTCTGACACCGTCCTGGGGATACTGAGGAGGCAGCAGGGAGGTGTGCAAGGAGAGCCCCATGTTCAGGTGCACAAACATACATTTGTCTGTTGTCACAAGTCATGACAAGTCTGCTTCTCAACCCCACCAAACCTGCCTCAACCAGCCTTCATTTGCCTCTGAGCATGGAGAGATGGCCCAGAGGTTTTCACTGTGTAAATGCCATCATTCCTAATGATGTGGTGGTGAAAATCCCCCCTTCAGCCTTCTCTCTTTATGCTTAAATGGCTGCCTGGGCACTGCTGATTTTCACACTTTTGGGCTGGGAAGGCTGACCAGAGATCAGAGCACTTGGAGGGTGCAGGGAACAGATTTTCCTCACCATTTCTTTCTTTTAACACTAAAAACGTGGTAATGCCTCCAAGCTCACTGCTTCCTGCAGCCAGGTCTGTGTTTGTGGTTAGTGCTGGAGTTCATCCTGCTGAGCAATTCCACTTTGTTATTTTTAAATTCAAATACCAAGAAAAAAAATTAAAATTAATAGAGATGATTATTTAGAGCAGGGAAGAAGCCAATCCTTTCCACATTTGATGAAAATTAGATCCTTGCTCTACCAGAAGTGATGGGTGTGATGCTGATGCTGCTGATTGAAGCTGGATGATCCATGTAAAGCAGGTGGCTGCACTGGAGGGTCCTTCTGCCCCAAAAATGGACTAATAACCCTTTAAAAATACTATTTTAAAAAAAATGTGCATTAGAAGAAGCTGAAATGAGCTGAAATGAACTCGGGGAGTGCCCAGGGAGCATTCACATCCCTATGGGGTTGTGCAGCTGGCTCTTCTCACTGCCATTATGGAACTGGCAGCATTTATTGCTTTAGAGCGATGTCTGTGGAGCTCCAGGTGCTGACTTGCTGTGGACCCCTTGCTGCCTTGCTGGACACAGCTTCCCTGCTGTTTTCCCATCTGCTGCATGCAGACAAACAGGAATTGTTCACTCCCTTATTGCCAGCAAGGACTGCTGGCTGCTTGACGTTCCCCTGGTGCCGAGGGGCTGCAGAGCCACTCGAGCTCCCCTCTGCTGTGTTTGAGCACAGGCACCCTCCACTTAATTCTGTGATCTGTGCAGCACCAGCACAAAGGGTGCGCTCAGAGGGCCTGAGTGCTTCCCTGGCAGGGCAGCTGTTGCTTAGGGTATGGCCAGGCTGTCAAAAAACCCCACTAAAATGCAGCGTCGCCCAACATGGGGCTGTGAGGTACTTGTTCAGAGCAGGGCTGACAAGAGACTGCTCCAGCTTCCAGGGAAGTGCACTGCCAGCAGATTCACTCAGCTGTGCTGCCAAGTGTGTGTTGGGATCTTTAGCAGCAGCAGAAGGGGAAGGATGGTGCTTGCTGCTGTTTCAAGCACTAGTCCTGTTTCATTGATTTGTGTCAGCATCTTTTGGTTCTTGATTCAAGTTTCAGCAAAGAGGAATACCTCACATACCAGTTATTATCATCATTTTTATTTTCTTTTATAGAGGAAAAAGAAACAATGAAGCTTCCCTCAGCTGAGTCACAAGATGCTGGAAGTGCAGCTTTTATAACAGGCAAATATGCAAAAATTAACAGTCTTCTCTTTTCTTAGACATTCTAATTTTTCCCAAGACTGGTGTGGCTCAAGCCAAATTTACTAGGGGAAGAAATGTCCAGCTCCCAGAGGCTGGAATGGCAATGTTTCCCTGAGCTCTGAGTCAGAGCCCTTGATAACAGGGAACCAATGATACATTTGGAGCTGTGCAATCCAGAGGCCAAACAGCAGCTGGGTCGCTCAGCTCCAAAGAAACCACTGGTTCCAAAGGGCAGCTCAGTGCTGCTGGGCAGACCACAGGCTCCTTGTGGAGCAAGTCTTGTTGTGTTGTTCAGGGGCAGAACAAATGCAAGCAGAAAGTTTCCAGGGCCCCTTCCAGATGCCATCTCCATGGCCTCATCTTCCCTGTGAGGGTGGGGAGGTCCTGGCACAGCCTGCCCAGAGAAGCTGTGGCTGCCCCATCCCTGGAAGTGCCCAAAGCCAGGTTGGATGGGGCCTGGAGAAACCCAGGAGAGTGGAAGGTGTCCCTGCCCGTGGCAGGGGGTGGAATGAGATAAGCCTTAAATTCCCTTCCAACCCAAACCATTCTGTGATTCCATGATTTTATGAACCTCTCCAGGACATCTCAGCTGCATCCATGCCAATAAATGAAACAGAACCATAACCAAGCATCCCACAGATGCCTGTGCCAGTCTGTGCTCCTGCTGTTCCACCACCACAGGGGCTGCCCAGATCTTCTGCAGGGAGTTCAGCACGAGCAGAAGAAAACACAAATCATGGAGGCTGTGGCTGTTGTCCACCTAAACTTTAGTAATGCCTTTGAGAGTTCCCATGGAGAAGCTGGCAGCTCATGGTTTGGGTGGGTGTACTCTTTTCTCAGTAAAAAACTGCCCCCAGAGAGTGGTGGTGAATGGAGCTGCACCCAGCTGGCAGCTGGTCACCAGTGGTGTCCCCTGGGGCTCAGGTTTGGGGTCAGTCCTATTTAGTGCCTTTATCAACGATGTGGACGAGGGGACCAAGTGCACCCTCAGTACATTTGCAGGTAGCACTAAGCTGATCTGGTGGAGGGCAGGAAGAGGGATCTGCAGAGGGACCTGGGCAGGCTGGATCGATGGGCTGAGGCCAGGTTCAACAAGGTCAAGAGCAGGATCGTGCACTTGGGTCACAACAACCCCATGCATGGCACTTTTAAACTTCCCACTTACATAATGGAACCTTATTACACCCAGTTTGCTCTGATATGCAGGGGAATCTATTAAATCCAACCCAGAACCCAATAAGATACCCCCTAATACACAACTAAAGCTGCTTGGGCAGTCTCCAGGGGGCTGGTGGGATTTGCTATCCACAGCCCAGACTGGTCACAGGAAAGTTTGTTCCTTCGAGGCCGTTTGGCTGGAGGCTCTGACAAATGCCTGGATGGTAAGGAAATGTAAACCAGTCCCAGGTGCTGCCGGGGCTTTGCCAAGGCTCATCTGTTCCCCTCCAGGAATTCTGCCACCGTGGTGCTCAGAGCCAGCCAGGAGCAGATCCAAGGGGCACCCTCGAGGCTGCCTCGGCTCTCGGTGTAACCCAGCACCTTCCCTTCAAACCACAAATGCTCAGGGTGCTTTTCCTGTCCTTCTTTTATTTCCCTTTCTCTCCTGTTTCAGCGTGGATGACAAATAATGTTTTAAGCTCATTGAGGAAATGACCTCATATTTTAACTTCTTTCCTGGGGCAGCTTTTAATATTTAAATATATGTGTGTGCTTTTCTGCTTCTTTCTTCTCTCCTACACATCCGATAAACAGCTTCCCCTCCAGAAAGGAGCAGAGGGTGATATCATAGCTCACTGAAATGCACTTGTTGCTCCAGCCCTCCTTGTGTTTCTGAGGGCTCGCTCAAATTTCACTGAAGTTGGCTCTATTTCAAAGCCTCGGATGATGGATCACTGGGCCAGGTTTCTCCTCTTGCTTTTGCCATTCCAGAGGTATATAAAGCAGGAAAATTAATAATGCTGTGATTTTCCTGGGGAATGTTAAACATTAGCAATCATGCACTCGTGGATGTTGGTATATACCATGACCACTTTGCTGGCTCATTGAAGCACTTCCCTCCTTCCCTCTCTGTGAGGTTTGAGTCCTACAGGAAGGAAGGCAGGAAGGAAGGAAGAAAGGAAGGAAGGAAGGAAGGAAGGAAGGAAGGAAGGAAGGAAGGAAGGAAGGAAGGAAGGAAGGAAGGAAGGAAGGAAGGAAGGAAAATAAAGAAAGGAAGGAAGGATTGTTGATAGGGGTGAGTGACCTTCCCTACCCATCGCTCCTGTAGTAGCTAACTCTCATTTTAGTCAAAGGAGAGACACTGGCACCTCCATGTTGAAGATTGTAGATTTTCACAACTCTGGAGATTTAGAATCATCACAGAATCATAGGATGGACTAGGTTGGAAGGGACATTAAAGATCATCTCATTCCAACAGGGACACCTTTCACCAGACCGGGTTGCTCAGAGCCCCATCCAGCCTGACCTTTAACACCTCCAGAGGTGGGGCATCCACAGCTTCTCTGGGCAGCCTGTGCCAGGGCCTCACCACCCTCATAATAAAGAGATTTTCCTAATATCTAATCTAACCCTTTCAGTTTGAAGCCATTCCCCCATGCCTTATGACTACAAGCTCATGTAGTTAGTCCCTCTTCCTCTCTTCACTAGGTACAGATGTTGTTGAGATGAAATCTGCCCCAGCTGCCTTAGCTGAGGGCCCACATCAGCAGTTCATGGGATAAAAAGGAATTAAACCATCCTTTCCCACACCTCTGAGCTTCATGGTCACTGCCTCAGAGTTCCAACCTTCAGCCCTGCCCAGGACTCAGTAAAGAGCAGCTCCCTGGGCCGCCTCCAGAGAAGCACTGGCAGAGCAGAGATTGGGATGTTATGGAAACAGTGGTACTCAGCATTTCACTGGGGAGATAAAGGGCTATCCAAGAAAAGATAACTTCAAGCAGAACATATTTCAGGGTTGATTAGTATTGTGGCTACTGCTGTACTGAGTCTCTTCTGCTCCATAAAGTCAGGAATATTATGCAGCTTTGCAGCCTTTCATTAGCAACATGCCTCCCAGGCCAGCAAGCCAATGTTTTATGAAAAGACACATGGCACTTTTTAAAGCCTCGTTATCACAACCCACTAGATGTCTTCTGATCCTGTCCCAAGTCCTTCTAGAAAACCAAAGATTATTAAAAATCTCATTTAATAAAGCCTGACACTTACTTTTTTTTTGTGGAAGAGCAGGAGGGAGATTTACATTCCATTATAGCTTCCCTAACATCCCATCACTGGAAATGTTCAAGGCCAGGTTGGATGGGGTTGGAACTTTAAGGTCCCTTCCAACCCAAACCATTCTAGGATTCTGTGATCTGCAAAACTAAAGAAGAGGGACACCTGTGGTGCTTGGTGATCTTTGTCTCAGGGATGCTGATTCAATCTGCATCTTATAAATTGACTTCATTTCTGTAACCTGTCAGAGCACCCGACACAGAAAAAGTCAGAATAACTTTGTTTGAAAGAGTTATTCTGAAGGAGATGAATCCACAGGAACTCTAAGGAGGGTTAGGTATCAGGTTTGCATCCAAACCTCAGCCAGTGGAAAAAGGATGACATCTCTGTGATTATGTTTCTCCAGCCATTTTATTAATTCCTTTGCCACCTGGATGTAAAGTGCTACTTCCTCCTGCCTCCAGAGAATTCAGTCATTTGGTTTGTGCACCAGTGGTGATAAAAATTCTACCATTCGAGTTAGGCTCAGGATGAAGATATTTAAGGCAGGCAGACAGGCTGAGGCAAAGGCTGTTGGTTCTGGGAGACTGCTAAAGGCCCACAGATGAGACAGGCTGACTGCCTCGAGCTGTGGTGTGAATAATGCTTCAGGGTTTGGTTGCTGGAGATGAGTTTTTGAATGGCTCAAATGCATTTTTTATGTGTTCAGGCACCTTTATGCTCCATCCCTCTGGTGCACAAGCTGCACCCGTGAGGCAGCACTTTGGGGCTACAGGGATTTAAGAAATAATTTCTTATCCAAACCATAACTGAAGAAGCTTCACAGCCAAATCACTGCAGCTGACTCCATTTGGCCATTGGGACCAGGATGAATTTTGGTCCAGGATGGTGGGAATGGATGAATGGGGAGACTCATAAATTAAGGAAAGCTGTGCTTAAAGTGATGCTGTGCTGTGGCAAGTCTCACTTAGCACACACTTACACTTTCATTAATGGAGAAAAGGAAGCAATATGCCTGAAAACTCAAATAATGCAGAGTTTCCAGCTTGCATCCAGAGATGTTGGTTATTTCTGCACAATTTCAGCATGTTTAGTAGGGGATGAGTCCTACATCTGAAGGCACACACCTGATGGCTTCTTTTAGCACAATTTTAATGAACTGCTCTTGTCATCAAGGAAGAAACCAACCAAGCAGAAAGGCCAGCAAAGGAACTCTCAGCCAGGGCAAAGCAGTAAAGTCATAATTCGGAGGAAAAAAGAGCAGCAGACATCAAAGTAAGGATGAGGTGATTTTCGACACACCTGGATGTCACTTTCCCCCCAGCTCACCATCCGTGTTCCGCGTCGGCAGAAATGTGTTGGAGCCCTCAAGTGCAACAGCAAGGACTTGGGAACAGGTCCAGAGTGCAGTGAGAGCTTTCAGTAACTCAGTGATCATGATCTCAGGCCCAGTGTGATAGACTATTGGTTTGCTCATTTGGGTTTTGTTTCTCAGGTAAAACTTTTCACCTCCTCGTTCGGTGAGAACAAGTCATTAGACATTTTTTTAGGATCTTGATTTGCTTGTGTGTGAGTTGACAGCCCAAGAGTATTTGCCAAAAGTTGGTAAAGTGCCAAGTTTTCATTAAACCTCTTGTAAACCCCAAACTGCCGTCCTGCGAGGCTACATCTGGCAGGGAAGCCATCTGTGATTCGTATAGTCTTGCTCCAACAAAACGACAACAGTGTGAAAAACTCTTTTCTCTGGTCAGCAGTGAACTGTAAAAGTAACATTAGTAATAGCTTCTGCAGGCTCAATAATGACATAATTGACATTGGCTGAAAGCAAAAGCCCCAGCAGCGAGGTCTTGCCAAGGCTCTGGGTTGATTCATATCATCCTTCAAAAATACAGGTCATAGTCAAGAGCCCTCTTGGATGCTGCTTTTCACGTGAGTGGTGAGGCTGCTCCTCCTGAGCAGAGACCGCAGCACAATCTCACAGAGTAGAAGCCTCCTGACCCCAACCCTGGCAAGAAACACCCCACAAAAAAAAACCCCAAAAAAGTGCTGCTCTGCTTGACTGAAGCCATTTGCTCGATCCATAAACAAGGTCTGCATTTGCAATTGTTTAAAAACCTGCAGCTTCACAGAGAAGCACACATTGCACCCAGTAATCTCTTATATCTATAGCAACATGACCCGGTGCATTTTATTTAATGCAGAGCCCTAGTAAGGAGACTGGGCTCCAAGCCATCTGCACATATGTTTCTTGGATGCCTGATATTTTCATTTTGCTTCAGATGAGCTGCACTGTTAGGGGGCTCCCATTTATAGCATCCGGGATTTTTTCCAGTGTATGTTGTGCTCACCCTGTCTGCAAACCTCTCTTTCGCCCTCAACCTCCTTCACCCCCATGACTCAAAAAATACAAACCCCAGCAGATGTCCATAAAAAAAAAAAAAAGAAAAAGAAAAGAGAGAGAGAGACAAAAGCACTGATTTGCTCAAATCTCTTGCTAAAGAAACCATTCCCCAGCTCCCTTTGTATTTAAAAGCTTGAGGCCCCTGTTTTAGAGAAATCCTAGAAATACAATTTAAAGACCTCGGTGGGACCGTACAGCGCTGAGAGACTGTGTGCTTACTGATGGGGAATGTTTAGAAAAACAACACCTAATGCCACCAAGGTTTCCATTTGCACCTCTGCTGTTCTCCCTTTCATGGAGAAAAGCAGGAGCTTTTCCTGCGTTATTTAGACAAGTAAGTGACAAAAAAACACTGGACCGTAGCCTGAACTCTTTACTAAATCTTTAGACCTTCCTGATTCAGGCAGCAAGTAAGTGGGGGTTTAAGCAGCTGAGGCAAGACCAAAAGAAAATGAAAAAGGAAGAAAAGAGAACAAAGGACTATAGGGTAGCACAAACTGAGTGCCTGATTCTGACCCTCCCCAGCTGCAGGAGTGAATCCACATTTGTGGAGATCAGAGGTGGCTCTTTGCTGAGTGATGGGCTCCAGACTGCAGGAGGGGGGCAAAAGACCACTGATAATGTAAGTTTTGTTTTGGAACATGTCAGGGCCAAGTGGCCAAATCCAGAGCTGGTGTCAAGGGGTGTCCCTCTCTTGAACTCCCTCGTGCTCAGCGTGCCTGGGAGTTTGATACGGGAAAAGATGTAAAAATCAGAGCCCACACCTGAGCTGAGGTGTGATGGGCCAGCTGTTGTTCTCGGAGGTGACAGTAATAAGGGCTGGGCTGGCTGGTGAGACATCTCACCGTGTACTTGGTGTCCTCATGAGGTCACCTCTGCATCCCTCTCTTTGTCCCTGTGCTTGTGAGGCTCCCAGGGCCAGATTGGAAAAGGGATTTATTTCTCTGAGTTCCCTCCTCCTGCCAGCCCTGGTGCCAGAGGCAGAGCCCACACAGGCTGCCAGACTGACTGTGCTGAGCCCAAGGTCGGGATGCTGGGAACAGACTCCAACTATGCCCTTCTGTGTCTGCAGCATCCACTGGCTCTTCCCTTTGGCGTGGCTGGGAGTTCCCACGGGCTGTGAGCTGTGGTCTCTTTTTTGTTCCACACTGACTCCTCTCCAGGAGCCTTCGGGGTCCGTTCATGGCCGGCTCGTTGGGTGGGAGGCAGGGAATTCACAATCCTGCCAGGGCCTGTCTGCCAGAGCTCCCAGCTGGCAGGGCAGCGCTGCTCCTCAAAGGGAAGGTCGTGGTCCCTTGTCAACAGCAGCACTGCTGGAGGGTTGTGCAAGCCCGGCATGAGGCAGGGAGGTGTCCCCAACATGGATTTGTGACATGGATATGCCGGGACAATAGAGCCCAAAGGATGCTTTCCAAAAATAAAGCCATCCTCTCCCCCAGCAAGGCTTGGAAGGCTCCAGCAGCTCCTGTGCTGCTGGCTCTGTTGGACATGTCTGTGCTGCTGAGGAGGGACCAGAGGCACCAGGAATGCCAGACATTCTCCATGTCACAGGGACAGCCCAAGGACAGCATTTCTTGGTGTGCCTAGGAAAGCTCAGTGTTTTGGGACTGGCCAGATTTCCTCAGGCAGTGGGGACTTGAAGCTGGCCATTCCAGAGCTGCCTTCCTGGTACATAGCAGACCTTTCAGAGGCTTTCAGCTTGATGGCACCCTGCGACCCACTCCCCTGGGCCCCTCCAGAAGCCATTCCCACAGGCTGGCTGAGCATTAACTCACTGGCCTTGCTCAAGTGGGGTCACAGCTGATTGCAAAAGGGAAAATGTGTAATGCAGGCAGGGAAACAGGCAACATGAGCAGAAACCTGGTCAAGGGTGGTCACTTCCTCTGTTTGTATGAGGATTCAGGAAGTCCATTACAAAGCACTCCATCACTGTCACTTAATTCCAGCTAGATTACAGAAGATTAATAGTTCTGCTCCTTCTCCCCGCTGCCACCATGTGAGAGGGTGGTGTTACCAGCCCCTCTCTGCATGCCAGGTAGAGTTCCCCAGGGCTTTGAGGAGCTCTCTTTTACTCTCTAATTCCTTAATAATCTGAGCCAAATCATCCCAGGAGCCATCAGTGTGCTAGAGCACGCAGATGGAGGAGACACGTGGTCGAACAGCAGGTGACCAGGGATGTGCATTGGGCAGCAGGGAGGAGGCTGTGATGCCTTGGTGTGACCTGGCTGTGCTGCCTGGAGCAGGGGCCCTCTTTCACTGTCTTGTCCCTCAAGCTGGTGTTGCTGTCACTGCACACCATGAAGAACGCAGGGATACAGCACTGAGGGGATAAGCAAGGCCATTACATGCTGCATTCCTGCCTTTGGCCCCAACCTCGTGGTCCTGAGGAGTCCAATCTGATACCCAGATGACTTGCAGCTTCTTCTTTTGCTTTTTAAAAAATCTTTTCCCAGGTAACCTGACTTTGATGTGAATTATCTCTGAGCAGGGGAGTCATATGAGCAACCACAAGCAAAAATGGGTATTTGCCAGTGTCTTACACTTCCTATTTTACACACCCTCGGCCTAAGCACCAGGTAGCCTGGTGTAATTAGCTGAGCATGGTGTTACTATTCATGACCTCCATAATTCCAGCAGCTCCTCCACTTTCCATTAGGAATATGATGCACGTGGCTACTCACCAGGCAAAATTCGGGGGGGTTCTGTGTGAGGTGTTGGTCCAGGAAGGGGAAGCAGGACTGACCCAAAGTGCCTCAGCCACATTTGCTCCTGGGGAAGTTCTACCATCCTTCAAATGAGGCATTGGAAAGACTGTGAATGGATTTAAACCTGGTGAGTAGTGCCTGTGAAAAGAGAGAGCCCTGGAAAGCATCTCTACTTCTCTATCAGTGTTTCTTAAATGCAAAGGTTGGCCATGGAAACGCTGCAATGTTTCATTTTGTTGTTTTTTTCTGACCGTTCACCTGTTTCAGATCTGCTTTTCATCATGCTTCAGTTTCAAAAATTAACTTGAACCAATGGAGAAGGTTATCCAAAAAGATTATACAGCCCCCAAATGAAGGTAAAAGCTTTATCTCACTTCTAGCCAAAAGTTTCATTTTGACCCACTAATGAATGTTTCTAGGATTGTTTCTTCCATTTCAGTGCTAAAACGAGTAAGTTATTATCATTGGGCTAGACACAAACTAATATTCCCTCCCCAGGAGGACTGTAAGAACTGCAGGAGAAGAAACGTAAGCCAAGGTGATTAATTATTAGTATAATTATCAATATTGCTGCTGTAATAAATTTTTGCATGGACAAATCTTGGTAAAGGTGGTAGGACCTCCCTGGCCTGGGATCCAGTGGCATGGACCCATTTTCCTTCAGGAAATGTGACTGGGGATGCCAAAATACCTGGTGGCCCCTCTACTCCATCTGCTTGGCTCCTGCAGAGGACGGCAAGCAGACAGATAATGAAAAAAAGGGTCAGGGAGCTGGGAGAACAGAGTGTCAGACCAAATATCTTGGACAGAAATGAGCAGGTTGTTCTGATCAACCCCTCTGAGAAATTGTCTGCTGAAAGACTGGGGTGCTTCTGTACCTTATAGTTCACACATCATAATTTATGTGCCTTGTCCAGCATTTCTCCTTGTTGTAGTCGTATAAAGGGTCTTAGTTCACCAGTGGATCTGGATCCTGTGGTCATAGAAAATGCAAGGATAAGCCCTGTGCCTTAACAGAAGAAAAGCGTAGTCCTAGAGCCATTTTTCCCATATGATTCCTCAGGGCTGGCCCTTCGTTCACCACTGGCCAAAAAAACCCCACAAAGGCTTGTTTCTTTCTTCTTCCAGAGTTTCTTATTCCACTAAGGACGTGTTATTATTTTAAACTTAACAGGAATTTAATCAGAAAGGAGTGACGCAGCGACTAGTCACCAGCTGAGCTCTGCAGAGCTCTGAGGGATGGGGCCAAGCCCCAGCCCAGCCTGCCAGGGCTCTCTTTTTGGGTTTGGAAATCATTACTGTTGCCTCCTGCGGACACTCCGTGGTCGTGGCAGCTGGTTGGAGTAACGGGGGAATGAAAACCCTTCACCTGCTGTGGCTCTCGCTCAGCTTCCCTCGCTGCCAAGTCCTGTCCTTGCTGGTAGCAGCCTGGAACGGCCCAAAGCATCTTAAAACTGTGGCAGATGTTTTGTTTTAGTTGGGGGGGAGGAGAGGGGGAGGAAGGGGAATCGGTGACAGGGGGTGAAGAAGAAAGGTGGGAGGAAAAACAACAAAATGGAACCATCTCATCTGCCTTTATCCCTTGATTAGCTGACACAGTAAGCAAGGGTGGTTCAAACTGGTTTATCTGGGAGGGGTGATGTGCTGCTGAGTGGAAAACAAGCTGGAGGTGTTCACTGAGTACTTCCCACTGAGTTGGAGCACTTAAACAAAAAAAAAAAAAAAAAAAAAAATCCAGAAAAGTCAGGAAGGTCCCAAAATTTGACCCCAAACTAAACTCTGACCTGTTTTGTGCCTCATTAATATCATCTCAATTTTCTATTCTGTTCTCATGCCTCTGAGTTCAGCCCGAGATTTTGTTTTAAATGTCTCTGAAATATGCAGTTGTTCAGGTCAAGGGTTTTGCTTTGGCACTCACTTAACTATTCCTGGCTGTTCCTGTGCTACGGGAGGTCTGAGAGTATTTCCAGGTTTATCAGCAGCTTTTATTCTGGAAGTTGCTCCTCTAACCCGGCATTTTTGTATGTGTTGCTGATAACCCATGTCTGAGATAATGGTGTGACTCTGTGCCTCGTTGGGATCCACCTGGGTGTGAAAAAAAGGATTTGCCAGAGGGGTCCAATTTTGCCATCTCTGCTCCTACCGAGGAGGCTTCTGAGTTCATGAAGATCTTTAGATGTAATGAAGCAAATCCTCAGTGAAATACGCGTGAGCTTCAGGCCCCAAGTCCTGCAGTGGGGATTATTTAATTGAGCATTTCCCCCCTTCCTATTGTCCTCTGCATTTCTCAGGTGTCTTTAAAGCAAAAACCGAACTGCTTCTTCTCCCCCAACCCCACGTACATC
This sequence comes from Corvus hawaiiensis, assembly GCF_020740725.1. Taxonomy (NCBI): domain Eukaryota; kingdom Metazoa; phylum Chordata; class Aves; order Passeriformes; family Corvidae; genus Corvus; species Corvus hawaiiensis. The sequence continues at coordinate 28,999,932 of NC_063221.1, forward strand.
TCTGAAGATGTCCCCTGTTTTTTCTTCAACTGTGACACTCCCAAGCCAACAGCAACATCAGAGAAGTCTGCAGAGCTTCCCAAGTCAGTAGCAATGGAAAGGGAAGGTGGGATGCCAAGGTTGCTGTGGTACAGTAGGAAAGCAGAAAGTTTTCTCCATCTGGTTAAAGGAACTGTTGACAAATACAGCTAATACAGGCACCAGAAAGCATTTCCAACAGATCTCCAGCTCACAGGACTCTCTTAGTAGCCACACTGATTATGGAATTTTTTAAACAGAAAACAGGGATGCAGCCTTCTTGTTCTGGTGCAGAAGAAGAAACTTGCTGTTGAGAAACCCCACCTGCTTTCCATTTTTAGGGCATTTTTCCACTCTTGGGAAAGACTGTGGACAATTGTCTAACTATATAAAAGATGTTTTATTTCCCTTTGATTAGAAAAAAAATGATATGCAGGATTTGCAACTGTTCTGAGGACAAAATGTGTGACAAGAATGAATGGCTCTTTTTTTTTCGTTAATATGTATGTCTTTGAGCTAAGCTTTTAGTGGAAAAACTGCTCTAAAGAAGCCTAAATGTGACTTGAAGTCTGATCCTCTGCTAACTTGGCAAATACCTGAGGGTGAAGTATGGAGAAGAGCTAGCCTATAAAGTATCCTGTATTTTAACAGCCTGTTTCTCCATTAAGAATTTTTAGACATCAATAGAAGGAATTGTCCTGTATTGTATGTTACATGTCTGTGTGCTGTAAAAGCATTAAGGGTTGTGTCAGCTTTCTACCTTAACCCTTAAAGACATTCCTGATGTCCGGTGCTCCAGCAAAGTCATTGTCCTCTGGGCTTTTTTGGGAGCTGCTGTTGATTTTGTGGCTGTGCAGCCACATCATGTTTTGTTTGCACCCTCGAGGAGATTCAGATGCTGCTGGTGGATTTATTACCGTTCCTGTTGTTGTTTGCTTGTGAGCTCCTCCATGGACCACGATGCTCTCAGATGAAGGAATAAATAAATATCAAGCAAAGAGACACCAAATGATTCTGTAACTCCAGCCTGAGCAGGGCAGGTTCTACAAGGCAGGGACACCCTGCCAGGCTGAGCTCCAGATGGGTATTGCTCAGCTTGTGTCTCTCTCTGTTGACAAGAGCTGGTTGCTCTGACCAGACTTTGAACCTTCTCTCCAGGATTTTTGGCGCCATCTTCACTCCTTCCTGCTTTGTTCTGGGACAGGGTGACTCCCTGTGTGTCCTGCCTGACCTGGGAAGCTCTGATAGCCCCACCAGCAGCTCCCACTCGCACAATGTTCACGTCGGCCTGGTTGTTTCCTGCACGCCTGACCTTGAGATAACCACCATCCACTCCTTCCACGGGTACGGCCTCTCCAGCAGGTTCCCACCAGGCAGGGGCAGCGCCAGTTTGTAATGGACTAATTGTCTGTGTCCTCACCTTAATCCACAATAAATGCAAGGTAGCTCCAGTTTCACTGAGTCACGAGAGCCCCCAAGTCCCATCACTGTTACCCCAGGACCGTATTTGTGCAGGGCTGCCATACTGGACAGCACCTCGAGCTCAATCCTGCAAATATATATCTATTTCCCCTGAAATATCTAACTTTGAGTATGGTTTTGTGGTGGAGCTGCCTGCAAATAGAAACAGAGTAAGAAACTCCTTCCTGCCCTTTCCTGGGGCCGAGGGCTTGCCAGCTCTTCCCAACTGCATGTTGGGCTGTGGAGAAATTGCCCCCACTGAAATGAATTCTTTCTCCTTCTAAAATATTGTTTATAGCCCAGATCACCTCCAAGATCTAACTCACACCTTGGCTGTGCAGTTTGGGCAAGGGGGATGGTGGAGCACCATTGTGAAGATGCAGAAGGTGTTTCAGCTGTTCTTGTGTTACAACAAATTACTCACTTTAATGATTCAATCAGTCAGGACAACCTGCTGGGAGGAGCACAAGAGCACTTGGCTGGTCTAACCACCAACCCCACAGTCTTCAGGTCTCAGCTGTGGACCACCAGGGCCGTAAGATGTGGAGAGGAGGGCTGTGAAATGATTGACGACTTTCCTCCCTATGGTGGACGACCAAACACAAAATCGTTGCCAGGTATTTGTCCTCAAGAGTGCAGGGAAAAAAAACCAACCATCCAGCAAAACAGTGCAGCAAGTGAGCATGCATCCTAGCTGCATTTTTTGCTAGTTTTCTAAAAAAAAAAAAAAAGTGATGGCACGTGGATGGTGGACTCAGGATGCTCCTCAAAAAAGGGCTCTGTGAACTTTAATTTAAAAAAAATGTTGAGGCAAACCGAAGGACTCCAATATTTGTGCCAGGCTTTTAATAAGCGAGGGGTAGCAGCTGCAGGACTAACCAGGAAATCACCGAGCAGTCGGGGCTTGACCAGCTTGAGGAAGGTGTTTGTGAGGAGCTGGTGACTGAGCGCCGTGACGTAGGTGGTCCCTTCCAGCCCTGCGTGCTGGGAATGGCCATGGCTCCCTCCCAAGCCATCGGCACGGATGTGTTAACATTCCCTGCCATGGTATGTGGAGCAGCTCTGCTGGAGCCAGCAGGTTCTGTACCTGGAAGTCCCACAGGCGACTCCCACACAAGTCTGAAGAGTTCACCCAGGCACTGAGATGATGACAGAGCCAGCAAGGGCCACAAACTTACCCATGGGGAGGAATCCAGCACCACAGCACCCCAGCAACTCACATCCTCCTCTGCCTTGCCCCTTTTTTTAGTGTTTTACTCTTGAACATGAGGAAATCTCGCTGTCTGCTATGGGAGCATTTAGCAGAAGGATAAACAGGTCCTCCTTTCTCTCCCTTTGTGTTCCAACATGGGAGTTCACATCCTCTGCCTCTTCCTCTCCACTCCTGGCCCTCTGGAAGAGCAAAGCACACCCCAGGGACAGGCACAACAAACAGCGCAGAGGGGCTGCCGAGGAGAACAAAGAGCCCTTCAGCCCTGTGAAAAGCTTGTCCTGGAAAAGGGAGTCGATCCCAAGGCAGTGCCGGTGAGGGAATTAAAAAAGCACCAGGAAAGTAGAACAAAACCAAAGATAACGAGGCTTCAATGGTCCTCTCGTGCATGTCTTGGGCTTCATGCGTACGTGGGTTTCCATACATGCGTTGCCAGAAGGGAAACATGAGCCTTGTTTATAAAAATTACAGGCTTGCATCCCAGTTTAACCCCTACCCTTTGAACAGCAGCCTAAGCTTAGGAATTGCTTTTTGCAGGGCCAGCTGTTCCTCAGGGCTTGAAAGGGGTGAGCAACTGAAGCTTTTCTCACTTAGCTGCTGTCTGCTTTTGTCTCCCGGGATTCCAGAGAAAGGCGAGAGCTTTGCAAGGAGCCGCAGGACTCGCTGTGATCACATCATTCCCATCCTGGCATCCAAACACAGGCTCCTCTTCCTCTGTTCTTCATGCTCTCAGGGTGGAGAGCCTCGAACCTACTTCTGGTACTTACCCTTGTGCTTACCTCTTGTAGTTTCCCTTGTAACTACCTCTTGTAGCTATCTCTTGTAATTGCTTCGGGTTGTCCTTGTACCTGCAGCTCTTGCTGGCTGTAGACAGATTATGTGATGCCTATGGTAAATATATTTATGTCTAAATGCCTAAACCATGCAGTGTGAATAAATTTATATGTGTTATTTTTATATAAATGTATGTATTAATGGTGCTGCTCCTCTTTAAGCCTCTGATAGGCATATATTCTATATTATATATGTTGTGTGTGTATGTGTATATATATATATGTATGTATTAGATAAACACCTAACTCTTCCATTCATTCACAATGAGTGGTTTGGGCAGGTAGAAAATACACAGAGGTAGACAGAAATTCAACTCAAAAAGAACTGCCTTTGCCATACCATAGAATTTCACAGGAAGAGCACAAATTGGAGGAGGTGGGAAGGTGCTGCCCATAGGGGTGTCCTTGTCATATCCTGAGCAAACACATCTTTTCCAGGCAGAAGAGAAGGTGAAGGACCATGTGGGCTATTGGCCTCCCGTACTGAGGAAAAGCAATGCCAAACTGTTATTTTTTAATAGCTGAGATATTAAGTACAAGGTATGAGGATTCAAATTCTTCATTTGCATTTAATCTTTGGGTATCACAAGGCAACGTAAATTAGCAACATACTAGGCCTGAGATGGGAGCCCTCACCCATGAACTTTGCACTGTACCCACCAGTGGGAGTCCATCCCAGGCATAAGGAGGGACAACACCATTAAAATCCATCAAAACTCCCAAATGGCAGAAATCGGATGCTGTAATATTGATCATTACCCTTCTCCCAGGCAAAACTCCTGCTGAGAGCACCCAAAGGTTTGCCCAATCTTGTATTGCTGCACCAGAACACCCAGTACAGTAGAATCGAACCAGACAGTTGAATAAATGTGAATTTTCTTGCCCTGGATCTGTTGTTACAGTTCGCGTGATTCATTGAGCGATTCCATCGGAGACGGTAAATAACTCCCCCCCCCCCCCCCATTATTACCCTAATAATTCTCCTGAGATTGAAAATGTGTTTATTTTTACTCAGAGATTGTAAAACCACAGGAATAAAACAAGTTTAGGCTGCCAGCACTTTATGTAATTTCTCGTTCTTTCGCCGAAGCTCTGAGAATAACTTCTGTTTCCTGCCGAAGAAGGAAACTGTGTTTTCCTTGACTTATGTAAATATGACTTCCCCGCTTGTACATTTTCCCACTGCTGGAAATAGGCAGGAATCTTCCCAGTGCCTGAAGTTTGCAGCCCATGTGTAACATTTTGCTCTCCACCCAGTTCACTCCAGGCTGGCTTGGGGGGGGTTGGAGTTTTCCTGGGATGGAGGTTAAATCCTGATGGATTTTGACCTCAAGGCAACGCTCCTGCATGTTCATTTTTTTTTCTTCTATGATTTAAGTCACTTGGCCAAACATATAATCAAGACTTCCCTTACCAAGAAGGGCTACAGCAAGAACAGAGGGAGTAAAATATAGGCTTGGCATGTAATGGGAGCGTGTGAATGTGGGATGGGAAGCGCAAAAGGAAGGCCAGGGAGGCAGGGACATGGTGTAAAAGCTGCACGGACATCGGAAGCCATTCCTCTGGCATGTGTATAATCAAAGGATAATATCCAGTTGGGAGAACGTGGGGCAGCATTTCCAACAAAGGAGACAGCCAGTGCCTGGAGCTCCTCTGCATATTTATTGCATCACCATAATGATATAGAGAAATAAAAGAGAGGCAGAGGTTGGCGTTACGAGTGGGTGAGCGTCGCTGCTCCTGTGTGGAGCACTGCTGGGAACGTGCCTGGCTCAGCTGGACTTTGGAGATGACATCAGTGAATTATCGAAGGCTTAGGAAAACATGCCTGGGAAAAGATGTTTGAAAACCTGGCTGGGGTGAGCATCTCAGACCCACTGAGTGCCCAGAGGAGGGCAAGAGGCGGCTCCATCACAGCTGGATGGTGAGCGCAGAAGGGAAAGGGCTGCTGGTGGCAAATCAGCCTTTCTCTGAGCCATCAGGAATGGTGCCAGGGCTGGAAGCTCAACCCAGATAAAATCAGTGCAAAATGGGAGGTGGAAATGTTAAAGTCTGACCCCTTCTAATGTGAAGACTGCTCAGGGAGGCAAAATGCTTCTGGGGGCATTTAGGCTGGGGCTTTTTCTCAAAGACATACTCTAATGCAATCAGGGAATTACAGGCTTGATGTAAAGATTATACAATTTAATTATCTAGCCTGTCTTATGCAAGAGGCCAGGGAAGATAACATTTCTGCCAGGCCTTTAATCAATGATGTGCCCATTGCAAAAGCACTGAATGATTTGGGGCTCCCTCGGTTTTCGGGGGTCCTATTGCAGGAAGTCTGACTTTCCCAGGGGAGGAAACAGTTTCTTTGGGGAAATCCAGCATCTTCCAAGGTTTCTGCCTCTACCTACCCAGATGTAATGCCGCTGAAAATCACTGTTCACGTCTAAAAATGGTGTTCCTATCATTGCACCAAAATATGAACTCTAGATCTAGAAAACTTAAGCCCTTAGGAACCCTTAAATCTCCACTTTTTTTTAATAAAGGCAATGATTTCCCAATAGTTTGGCTCTTCCATCCGAAGATTTCCCAGAGTGCTCTGTCCATAAATGAATCTTTTCACCTGAGGAAGACATCTATCAGCTTCCCCACCAGGGCCATTTCCCTTCTCACTGTACTCCCAACCATCTTGCTATTCTTTATCTAATCTTTTTTTTTTTAACCTTTGCTTTCTATCACTGCTGAGGTGATGGCAATTCCCTGTAACAATATAATCCCGTGTAATTTATCACGGTAAGACTGTGCAATGGAGTCCCTGTTAACTCTGAAGAAAAATTTACAGGCAGGAAAAATCAGTGTAAGCCATAGAGAACTTGCACACCACCAGAGCTAAAGGGCTGCCGGGGAAAAGCTCGCCTGCTGCTGATAAGCAGGGCAATGTATCGCTGCTGTGGTCTGCTCATAACCCTTGAAATGAGGTTTTAATTCCTGAAGTCTTGCACAAACAAAAGAGTTGCAGAGAGAGAGAGGGAGACTGGGGAGGGGGAGAGGAGCAGTGACCTTTGCAAGTGAACTCGTAAGGAAACAACAACGTGCCTCAGCCTGATTTTTTTTTTTTTTTTTTTTTTTTTTTTTTTTTTTTTGTATTTTTTTTTTCCTCAGAATGAATTTGGCTGTTGGAAACCCAGAAGCACTGGCTGTCAGACACCAGCCAGATCCTGCGTGCTTTGTTATTCCGGTGTTTGATCCCAGATGAGGCCAAGTCACACTCAGATTTCAGATATGACAATTGGGTCTGGATCCTGATTGCTCTGGACTATATTTCTGGCTGATGCCCCAGAAAAATCTAAGGAGGAGGCAGAGGTGATGAGTAGGTTTAATCACTGGAGTAAACCTCATCCACTTTGAGCCTGACATCCTTGTGCACGCACCACTTTCTCTGCAGGATCAACTTTGTCCAGAAGAGTACAGATGAAGTCACCCAGAAGGAATAACAATGAGGAATGGGGCCGGTTATCCCATATATTATGTGTGTGATATATGTCATATACCATTCATGCAGTATCATGATGACCACTTTTCTTTTTAATGGTGATGATTCACGAAAAAATCATTTTACAACCCCAACAATTTCCCAACCTCTCTGTATCTTCTTTGGCTCCTTCCTCTGTTTTTCTCTTGCTCAGGAAAATGTGCAAAATTGTGGCAGGCTGAGGCTCCAACCTGGGGGTTGTTTTCCCATCATTTTGCTTTTACCATCTTCCAAAAAGCCATTTATGTCTCCCTTGCTTCCTTTTGTCTGAGCTGCTTGTCACAAGCACTGTTGCCCAACAATCCCCCCACCTCCCCAGCAGAAACCACCGTTTGCCACTATCATTATTGTGTGAGATCCCGCACTTCTGGGAGCAAACAACAAAAAACACCCAAGTTGCCGTCTGTGGCTCTAAACTTTTTTCCCCCTCATCAGCTCCCTGACTCCACAGAGAGCACTCCCATTTCAGCCCTCGCTGGAGCTCCTCGGGGTAAGATTGCAAGCGCCAGGGAAAGACACATGTTTCCCATTACATGCCTAAGTCTTCGCAGAGTCCTGGTGACAAGAGATCTTACAAAATAGCACTCGGTGGAAAGGGGCCGCAGGTGGGGGAGGGACTCGCTGCTTGCAGGGGCAGATTCACAGGAGGGAACCCCGTTATGGATAAAATAGAAGGGGTGGAGAGAGGATAATAGAAAAAAAAAAATAGCAGGGGATTGTTTCAGCAGAAATAAACAAAAATGATTGACTTAATAAAATGCTCTCCCAAGCTGGTCAGCTCTGGGGATATGTTGTTCACAGCATTTATTCAAATGTGTGCTATGTCATGGCAAGAAAAGAAAACACCCAACACCTCTGTTTATATAAATTACTTGATTTAACCTCAAAGTCATCCTCAGTGCTTCTCTCACACACTGCTGTCCTGCTCCTTCGCCCCTCCTGGAAGCACTCCCTTGTTCCCAGGGTTGTGTTACAATCCCATTTGTTTCTCCCTGTAAATCTGGCTCATTATGTGGCTCTTCCCATCCCCGCTGTTCCAATAGAGTACCCAATTTCGCATTTGCTTATGACACACCATGATCCGAGCAATATAACTATCGTGGCTGCTCTGGTGTTAATCATCTCGGTCCTGGCTGATGGGAGAGCAATTGAAACTGCACTGCAGGTGATTCATAGCATCAGTTTCACTAATTTTTACCGAAATACATCCGCATTTGAATGACATGTTTATTGGAACTTCTTCTGCCGTCAAAGAGAGTTATTGTGGGCATGGGTGAAATGCATTCAACCATTATATTCTGCAAGCTGCGGTTAAATGCCAGACCAGGGCTGAGCTGGGTTTGAAAAGCCTATCTATAAAATCTCCTGCATGTGTCACCAGGACAGGCTGGCTAAAGAGTTTACCAGCTTAATATATTAGCCTAATACATTAGCTCTTAGCCTAATATTAAAATAACAATAACCGCCAGAGGTACAAACGTTGTGGCCAAGCAGAGAGCACTTGGAAAACGCAGCCCTCGAAGGGAGCGGGTCATCAGCCAAGAGAAATAAATTACCTTCAGCTCCCAGCACACCAGCTGTGTCTAAATCAGCTTAAACTTACGCTGTCTGCAGGCTGGTTTTATCTCCTTGGAAGCAGAGGAGGGTTCACGGTGCTTGGCTGTCGGGGGCTTCTCGTTGCAGCCTCCTCTGGGGGTGGCAATCACCTGCCAGGCCAGGAAGGTTTGCCGCCCCCAGGTCTGCCAGTCCTATCTCCCAAGCAAATCTGGCTCCTCTTCTCCCTTCTGCCTCCATATCAGACCCTAAAGGACTTGGTGGCTGCTTTGCATGGCTCTGTGCTCTCTTCCAGTTCCGGCACTGGTTCCCTGGGCAGCTGCTGATGCTCCTGAGGTGGGATATGGGGAATATTAATTAGGGAAGTGAAATCAATGCAAAGATCCTTCTTTTTGCTAGTTTATACAGCCTAAGCATGGGCTGACATGGAGAACTGGTGTTCAGACGGGCTTCATCAGAAAAGGGGCTCCCGGTGCTTTCGCACCGTGATGGTTTTATTCGGCACATTAGCACCTCCATGCCAGATCCTCCTCCACGGCGGGCAAGCGGCCCCGCTCAGGATGGGGTTTGATTCCTCTCCCTGCCCTTGGGAGCCGTGGAAAGCAGAAAACAACGCACATTTCAGGTCCGCTGGGGACACGAAACTTGGCGAGGGTTGCACAAAACTCGGTGGAGACACAAATCTGTCCTGGGAGCTGCCAGTAAGCACAGCCCCCAAAATCACCGCTCCGCCTCGCCATAAAACGCTCTGCTGCTTCTGCAGGACACGAGGGGGTTTCACCTCCGGGTCAGGGTTTTGTTTGGAGTTTGTGAGTCTGCAACCATTTGCTTTGCAGTGGACCAGCTGGTTTTTGGGGGGGGGGGGGAAATAAAAATCAAACCAATGCAAAGCGCAGAGCTCTGCGGACCTAATTTGGCATTTGTTGTGAACCTCCCTCTCCTCAAATGCAAAACTGAATGAATAGAAACTAACGGAGAAGAATTAAAGTTGCAAAGTGCACCTTTGTGTATGAAAGAAGCTGGAATGCCAGGCTTTCTTTCGTCCCTAATTTGCAAACTCCTCATTTTTTAGGGAATACCCTGTTCCAGTGAAGGAGGCCAGGACAATAATAGCAATAAAATTTTGCAGAGTTGATTCAGACAATTAAATGACACATAGACTTCTAAAATTATGAGAAATTACTGCTTTCCATCTTTGAGGTCTCAGTTCCTTGCTGACACCAAAATGTGAATCAAAAACTGAAATAACTCTTGCTGGGGATATTTTTGTCAGAACTTTGCACAACTACAGGCAAAAGCCCAAAGATGGCTGCGTGCAAATCACAAATTACTTTGTGCATTATAAACAACTCCAGATCAAGTATTGAAGAATTGCTCAGAAAGAATCAAAAGGAGGTTTTTTGGTGGTTGGGTGCGCTTTTTTTTCCCCCAAGAACACATTTCTTATTTTAAAAAATTGCTATTTTTCCCAGACCTCAAATTTGAAACGAAACAGGAGTTCTGATTAAAAGTGATGTGAAAGGAAAATGTTCAATTGGATAATGCCCTATTATTGTTTTTCTTAAGGGTGTAATGCAAGGGACATTTTACAGGCTTGTCTTTTTGGGTTTTACTCCCTTTTTTGCAACTCTATTGTTAGAGGGAGTGACAGCAGAAAGAGGCTGTGCAAGGCTAAAATATGGACAGGAAATTTCCCACATGAGCAGAAAAATTTGCTGAGGAATCAAAACCCAGCCCTGTTCTCTGGGAAGTGGGTACGAGACCAACACCTTTCAAAGCTTCCAGAGAGGAAGACAGCTTATGTCTTGTCTCACAAGTGGTCACAATCCAAACACCAGGGGATCAAATAATGTTAAATCCCTTTTTTTTTAGAAACAGCTAAAGCAGGAATGCAGTTATTTTGGCTGGATGAACCAGGCTTTCGTAAGCAGCCCAGACCAGCTGCACCAATCTGGTGAGACCATGACCAGAAGTTTTGTCAGGAATGGGGAGATTTGGCCACGAATTCTGACACAGGTCTGGGGTTTCCCACATCTCCATCAAGGATCTTTATGGCCAAATACACACATTTTTGGACCACAAAGCAGCTTGTGATATCAAGAAACCTTTCTTCAGGAGAGCCCAGTTAGAAAGAGCTGATTGTCAGGAAATGTTTCTTTTGGAAGAAAACAAGAACAAGTAAAGGACAAAGCTGAAGCAGTTAATCCAGAACTTCCCATTTGTCTCCTCACCATTAGGTTTTGAGAAATCCATGCTAATCTACTTGAAAGAGCGGGTCAGCAGCTATGGCTTCTCCTTTGAATAAGGTCCCACAGTGCTCGTAATTCCTGCCACCCCCCTCACCTGACCCCAAGTTTGGGACACACGTGGTGTTTACCTTCCCTGCATCTCATTTTCCCTTCTGCTAATAAAGGGAAGCAATGACTGCTGCCTGCTTTGATGAAGTCTCCTGTGATCTACAAGTGAAAAATACAGTGTAAACGCAAGGAATGTAATTATTATTATCACTGAAGAAGCTGCCTGCTGACCTCTGAGCTGATTTATAGATTCATAATTGGTTTAGATCAAAATGGTGATGAGGCAACAAGGCTAAACATGCCATTGCGTTCTTGCTATGCCCAATCCAGTCTTGGGGGACAGTAAATACTGCTGTTAACCCATGTTTCAGGACACTGCAACACCTTCACCATCTTCTGAGCTCCAGGTGCCCCAGTAATGCTGGGATTTGGAAATTCCCAGTCGATACTCATTGTGTCACACAAGTCAGGTCAGTTTTCAGCCTGTGTTTCGCCACAACGAATTGTGTGCAGACCTCAGGAATGAGAACCCAGTGCTATTTGATTTCCAGAGAGTGTTTGATTTCAGAGAGATGCTGTGTATAATAGCAGTGAAGAGCCCCTTCCAGCCTGAAAAACAGCTGCTGTTTAACATTATATAATCACTTTATGTTGCCCTGGAAAATGGAAGGTGAGGATTCAAATGTTGCATCCAGTTAAAATTACGGGAGAGGCCCCCATAGACCAAAAGCCAAATGGGAGTTTAGCTGTAATTATGGGTCAAACAACTCCTCTTAAGTAAAAAGTGTCCTTATTACAGCACTGCTGTAGGGGATTGGCTTTTCAGCAGTTTTTTTTCCCTACCTCTCATTTATTAAACTAATCTGGCCAGAAGGAGAAAACAACACAACCATGGGGAGGGCTATAAATCTTCCTGCTTTGGAGCAGGAACTCAAGCCCTAAGTATAGGGAGGTTGGGAAGCCACTTCCTCCATCAACAGGTTGTTCCGTAATTATCCTCTCCTGGGCTTTCTCCACCTTGCCCTGCAGCCTGTAACCAGAGTCAGAGCCAAGATCCTGGGCAGAGTGGACACACCACCAGGCCCCCTCTTTCCCAAGGTTGTGCAACGCAGTGTCTGTTATCAGTGTCCTCAGGATCTTCCCACAGCTGAGACAAAAGGTCTGGGGTTATTTGTAGATGTCTGTAATTTGCAGGGTCCTCCCTTAGTTTGATTTGCTCTTAAATATAGGACTGGGAACTCCTGTGCAGAGTCGTCCCTCTCATTGCTTGGTGTTTCCTGTGTACTGAGCGTGCTGTCAAAACAAATATTCCCCTGCCCCTGTTTACCACGTTCAAGTCTGGCATCTCATACTTCAGGCCCGGCTTCCTCCCAGCTTCTCATAAGCACGATTGCCTGAACAGGAGCTATTAAAGGCTTTTAGCAGTTCTTTCCCCACCCAGGAAAATGAACCGGATCATTCAGCTTCTTTTTTTTTTTTGTGAAAAGGGTGGTTACAAATCCACTTAGCCATCGTGTGAGATCAGTATCATCCATCGTTTGCTTCCAGCCATCCCCCTGTAGCCGAACTGGCTCCTGGCTGGTTTCCTTTGCAGATATTTAAAGACTATCATAGTATTTATTTCTCCTTCCTGTGCTATTTATGTGCTAGATCCTTGGGCTTGTGTTCCAATGAGTTTTCATCGCTTTTCCCACGTTTCCGTTTGCTGCTGAGGTTGTGGATGGAGGAGAAGCCGTGGATGGCAGGACTGGCACTCTCACATCCTAAAACTGCTCCCAAGGTTCCACATTAGGTGGGGCTGGGGTTTCCCACGGGTCCATCCCACAGACCCAGCTTCTGCACCACCGGCTGTTTCACACCAGAGCAGAACCTCTGTGATGGAAACCATTGAGCTTAGGCCAAGGTTTTTCCTCCTTTTGGACCACAGGCTATTCTGGACACGTGAGCTGCAAGGGGACAAACCTGATGATTTATCCAGTAAGCCACATAGGCCCCTCAAACAGCTCCTTAATGTGAAACATGTGCTGCCGGGCCCCGGCAGCGAGTTCTCACTTCGGCTCAGCCCTGGTTTGCTCAAACACTGAGAGCCTTGGGACAACAGAGGGGTTTGGGTAAGGAAAGCAGAATTCCTGGAAATCCCGTTGCTGCAAGAACACACTCTTTCTGCTGGCACTTATTTTGACTCTGACCTGAGTTATTTACAGGAGGTGAAGGGCGTTTCGCTTGACTTTTGTCACGTTATGATGGGTTTGTGCAGATTGAGCGTTGTATGATTCATGCTATTTATGGCAGCAGAGTATGGGTGCACGGCTCATGCTCAGGACTTGGGGTCTGTACATAAAAGGTTATTTAGACTCCTTTTGCCCGGGTAGGACCAACTCCTGTTAAAATCTGGAAGAGCAGAGGGCCTGAATAACCTCACAGAACACCCCCGGGATTCACAGAGGTCTGTAGGTGCTTGGCATATGCTACACAGCAAACTAAACGTGAAACCAGAGCTGGGCGACCTGTGTTACTGGAGGAATCATTTTAACCCCATCACCTCATCGCTGTTGGAATATTTGCTCCCTGCACTGCTCTAGGAATTGGGGGAGGAAATGGGTCGTTACAGCAAAAGCACCTTCCCTGGAGGCTTTAGCACTGGGACGGCCTCACCTTTGCTAAGCATCCTCTAAACCCTGAGGATCGATTAGCACAGCCCGAGGGGAGAAGGAGACAGGTAATCCTTGCTGAGGCACCCAGCGGCAGTGCCAGGAGAAACAAGTTTTCCTGAGCTCAGGAGTGACACTCCAGGCAGTATCTCACAGGATGGTGGTAAGCCAATGCACTCGCACAGCTGCTGTCGGTGAGCACGAGCTCACCACACTTTAAAATAATTAATCTTGTTTTCCTGCTCGTACCACGTCTAGAAGCACTAAAGGAAAGAAAAATGTGTTCCTTGACTGCTTTGAGGTTGTAAGTGATGTTGGAGTCAAGGACACTTCTTCTGTGATAAGTGTCTGGAGCTGTGTGGGGCTGCACTAGACAGGCAGAGAGATTTGCACAGAAAATGTTTAACGTTTCCTAATGGGGATTGTTTGGAATTCCCCATTCCATGGGGGGAAAAAAAAAGAAAAAAAGGTTAATAGCACACAGTGAAATACTGGAATTTCTCAAGGGAAAACCCCAAACTCAAAGCCGCCTTAACAAAGCGAGGAATGGCGAGGAGAAACCCCAAGCATTTTTGGCAAGTAGAAATACCAGCAGATTGGCTTCCTGCTCACAGGGTTACCTACCTTGGCTGATAGTGCAGATGGGGGGAAATGCCACAGGGGTGTCCCTCGGGGATACACTTCCCTTCTGACTCCTGCCACCCGCCCTGGTTTCCTGGAGAACCCAAACCCACCCACCACAGGTTTTCCATGGGTGGAGCAGGATGACTGCTTTACAGCCAAACCCACCTCCATGCCCCAACCTCAGCCCACTCCTGTTCACCTTGGCACCTTAGGTTTGCCTCTCTTTGTTCTTACGCTCATTTTCTGTGTAATAAACCCCTTGATTGCCTGGCTTTTGTCTTTGAAAATGTATATATTTCCCCTCCTAAAAAAAAAATAAAGCACAACAGCTGATGAGTGGATGTGAAAAGGTCACCCCCCTACCACTGTGGGTGCAGGGGCAAGTGGAGCTCTGTCCGTGCCATTTTTTTCCTCTTTCTCTACTTAAACAAGAATAGCTGTTCATAAATATAACCAAATTGGGAGAAAAGGTCCGGAGGCAAACTGGAAGCTCATTACAGGTCCTGCACTGGCAATGTTTGTGTTAGGCTCCCATTAAAGCACAATGTGTATTTTTGGGAGGTTGGCTACAGGCAGGCTGTTCTCTCCCAGAGCCTCTGGCTGCGTGCAGAGGTGCCAGCCTGTCGAAGGCTGTCCTGCTATGTGCTAATATCTTCTCCCAGTGAGGTCTGGCAGCTGGTTCATTAGTTTAAGCACTAATCCACGCTGCCTTGGACTTATTTGTATGGAGACCTGCTCTGCAAGAAAGCTGCTTTCCATGTCTTTCTCCTGAACAGTTAATCCACCTGCTCGGTGCCTAGCCTGGCTGCTTCTGCAGAGCTTCATTGCAAGATGAGGCATGCGTGGCTTAGTGCCTCCAGTAAACTTGCCTTCTTTATTCAAATCTTCCTCCAAGAGCTCAGCCAGGCAATTGTCTTCCTATTTTCATGCCAGTTCAGGCAGGGAGCAGGCACACAGTCATTTGAATACTTTGTCCATAAGTAATAAAACTGGAGATGTAAGCCTGTGTTTAGCATCTCTCCCCTCCCCCCTCCAGCCTGGCAGCACAGGTGGAAAGTGTCCTGCAGCCTTTTGTTCAGCTCACATCCACTGTGTCTGTGCAGTTGTTCGCTCTCAGCCCAGGGTGCTGCTCTGGGCTTGCACTGCAAGGTCACATCTGCATTTGTCTCTGCTGGAATATCCACTGCAGTGCAAGCATTTAGCACAGAGGTAACTTCCAGTTCCTTTGTAGCTCCTTTGGAAAGCTGAGGTGGTTAGATACAGCTGTGCTGTGTGAGTTTTAAGGTGCCTGTCAATCCCCACAGAACCTTCTTTCCATGACTTGACCCTGCAGCTTCACATCACCCCAAGGATTCACCTTCAAACCTCGAAGATTTTTGCTAAATACACCCAACCCTAACTCATGGTGACCCAGTTCACCCGTCTAACAGTGTCCTACCTAACTTATACCAAGTATAAAGTGATTTATCCCACCCCACACCAGCTTGGAAACGCTGCCCACCCTCAACACTGCTTGGTGAAACTCAACACGCTGAAAGTCATTAATGTTCACTTTTAGATGGGGCCTTTTCTGCAGCTGCAGAAAACCCCACGGGCAGGGTTATCTGCTGTTCAGGAGTGCCCAGAGTTCAGAAGTACCGCCCCCCCCCCGGTGTGGCAGATAAGGTGCCTGACTGAAGGAGGCTGAAGGAGGGCGAATGCTGTCAAGCCTTTATTCTCCCAGGGCCTGGAAGGTGGAGGGGTTAAGACCTGATAAGGAATCTCTCCTCTAGAAGAGCATCAGATTAAATCTGACCTACAAGCAGAAGGTGCTCCTACTTAATTGCTTGTGCAAAGGAAAATTGGTCCCCAGCTGGTCCCTTCCCCACTGACTTTGTGTTTACTTGCAGCATTTCTTATGTTCTTGTAGAGGAAGCAAAAACTTGAGCAAGTTTTAAACCAAGAAGCATTATTTGTGAGGAAACCCCATGAGAAGTTAACCAGGGGGTTCAGCTCTGGGAAAATGGCACAATTTAATCAGAAAAAGCCTCTTTTTTTTTTTTTTTTTGATAAATAGAAGGAAAGGGATATGGGGCATGGGAACACAGAAGCAGTTATTAATGAAAACCAAGGGAAGTATTAACATGTTTTTAACAGTGAGGCCAACGAACTGGTGGGACAGCTGGCCAAGGGATGTGGTAAATCCAATTTAATCTGGCACCTTCACATTGAGCCTGGATTTCTTCCTAAAGGACTTGCAGTACCTTGGCCATAGGCTACAAGGCTAAATCTAAGAGCTGCTGCATGATCCCCTGGAGAGAGCTGGAGCATCATTAATTTGTTGATGGTCGGTGTTGGTGACTCTTAGAAGGGTGAGTTTGAACTGCCACATCCAACAGGCCCAGACTCCCCCCCAGATCCATCCAAGGGGATGCTTAGACTGGCCCTGCTGAAAAGAATCACCTCTCCTGAATTAAGCAGTGTTTTTTCAGCTGCAACCGTCTCATCATTTACAAGCAAAACTTTCATAGACTTTTTCTGGGTTTTATTGTTTTCCCATGGAAAGAAATACCTTGTAAAGGAAAAAAAATCCCCATTTTTTGTTTTAAATAAAAGCTTCAATGGGCTTTTCCCTCCCTCCCCTAAGCCTTGGTAGTTATTCTTCCCTTAATTTAAGCAAGGCTTATATCAGTTGACGTTATACTTGTGCTTACTTGACTTGAGGTAAACACGGCTAATCCTGCTTAAAAATGAACTAAGATTATCTATGCACTTTATTGAAATGGATTAAAATTTTACCTCATATTAAACATTAACAACTTTTGTTGTTCAGACAAGCCCTGGGAGGCTGGAGCAGTGTTATTAATTTGCCTTCAACATCACTAAAATTTCTTTGAAAATAAGCAAATTATGCACTTGTGCAGAAGGCAGGTCCCTTTGAAAAGATGGTGCTCACAGGAGATCTGGCTCCCTTTCTTCTTTGGATAAAAAGAGTGTTTCTTTTTTAGGTTTTATTCTCTTTTTAACACTTCATTTTCTTTCTGAGTTCCTTATTGAAACAGCACCATTCTTTCTGCTCCATTCCTGATGTTTCTCCGGGGGAAAGATCAGCCTAGCAAGAATTAAATGCTCCTTTATTTAATTTATATCTCAGGCTGACATTGGCTCACATGCACTCACACCACACACCTGGAAATGGAGATGTCAGAGTGCGGAGGGAAAGCCAAGCTTTTCACACCAGTTCCCGTACAAAGAAAGTGATGACTTTGTTTCAATTTAATAATTTTTGAGGTGGGAAAGAGAAGTCACATTATTTCAAGTTTTGGTATATTTTGAATCATTTCAAAGACTTCAGGAGCGAGCTGAATCCACCACAATTCCCATTTATCCCATCAGTGGACATGTGTATACACACAGTTTGGTGTTTCAGTGGTTCTGTTCCTCAACTTTCTGCTGACACGTGGCAACACTAAAAGGTGTTTTTCTTAAATAATAGCCCATTGTTCCAGCTGGTTATGAACCCTCTGCACAAAGCGAGATCAAACCCTGCAGAGTTCATGCCTTCAGACACCGCAGGTGCTCAGCCCTTTGCCACCAGCGCCGAATTACCCGGCAGCCTCGCGCTGAGAGCCACCTGATGAGAAATGAAAAATAAATAAATAAATAAGCAAACAAATCAGCCAAGATGGTTCTTTTCTGGGCTCAAGACAAGAATTAAACGCTGCACGAGGCCACAGCACTATGTATGAAAAGCAGCGTTGCCTGCGAGGCGCCGCCGCGGTGGCACTCAGCGGCTCCGGCAGGGCAGGAACTCGCAGAACGAGACTTTCTAAGGAAACTGGGAGATGTTCCCGGTGACTTCGCTCCCTTCTAGCTACAGATAGGATGAGGCGGGGATTCATCACAACCAGTCGGATCATTATTACCCAAACACACACATAGGTGTAGTCCGTGCCCCGAGGAAATTGGAACTCGAGACAAGCTAACGCAGGCACTCCTGCGCCGGCTGGTGCCAGTGGGGGTGGCGTGCAGAGGTGATAATTGAAAGTTGTTGGGTTTTGGGGTTTGTTTGTGTGTCTTCCCCCCCCCCCCCCCCACGCTGAGTCAACAGGAGGTTGTTTTCTACTTTCTGCTTCATTCAGTGGAGGTGACAACTTCAGTTTTGCTTGGTAATCCAAGCAGTCAGGGCTGTGCCCAAAGCATCACCTGGTACCCAGGGAACAAGGGTAGGACAGTCTGGAGCAGATGGGCAGTAGCTCCTCTCTGTGGGCAGGGGTACAGACCGTGTTTACAGAAGCCAGGAGGCAAGTGATTCACTTCGTTCCTAAAAATCTGAACCTCTGATCTGGTGTCCAGAGGAAAAGGTAAAACACAAGGGAGGAATCGCTCACCTTTAGAGAGGGGAATGGTGGATGAAGGCAGGGAGTGTGTCAAGGCAAAGATGGGGGGAAAAATGCAGCTGAAGTGGGGTGCTGGCTCCAGGGACAGCTGTGCTGCACCCCAGCCATGGATGTGGGCTTGACATCAGCCCTCCTGTGCAGCAGGACCTCAGCCCAACACGTCCTCTGGCTCCACGGCTGAACGCTGGTTTTGGCTTTACAAAGAGCTGGGTGAAACCTTCGGACACCCAAAACAAGGGCAGGCTCGGAGCATGAGAAAAACAGGTCTCTGCTTGTGGGGCCAACCTCCTCCCTCCCCCTCCCTCGATTGAGAGCTTCATATCCGAAAATCATTGAGCAGAAGTACAACAGCTCCAGCCTCTGCAGGCTGCCAAGGCATTCTTGCTGAGTGAAGCTGTTTAGGTGCACCGAGACACGGCCGGACCTGGGGCTTGCGTAAACCTCCCTTCCCCTGGAACAAAAGACCTGCTCCCATGGCAGTCAGGTGCACGCACGAATCCCTCCCTTTGAAAACGTGTTCAACCGGTCTCGGTGCAAAAAAGACAGGTTTGACCAGAATGTCCCCTTGTGCAGAGAGGCTCTGCCAGCCGGGCCCCGGCATCAAAGGCAGACGGCTGGGTGCTCCGCAGCCCCTGATTAGCATCAACAGGAGCAGAGCCCAGGGTTTGCAGCACTAAAGGCCACAACCAGCATCCAGCCCCGGGCTCCAGCAACACGTCTTGTTTGCATGAGCGCATCTGGGTTTGTACACCCATCTGCCTCCTCAGGAGCGCTGCAGAGAGCGGCAGCATGCGAACCCCAAAGTCTGCTGGCTGCTCAGCATCCCAGCAGGAGGGAGCAAGCAGCACAGCAGCGCAAGGTGCAAGCTCCAGCTGCAGCTGCAGACACTGCAGAAAGTGGTGGCCTCAGGATCACAGAGCTCGTATGGGTTTGGGTTTTTTCCCATTTCACTTGTTTATTTTCTCTTCCTTCCTGCCCCTCAGGAAGCAATGGCAGTAGGTACACCCTGTCACCGTGCTCATGGTTTGTGGTATCTACAACTCTGCTTCTTTGGCTTTCACTTCTCTGTGGGGTTTCATTGAAACGCTTGTTTAAAACCAGTCCTTATTCCTCCTGTAACACTGAAAGGTTCCTCTGTGCTTGGCTAGCCCAGAAAGGTCCCCGTGGATCTTGCCTTTTCCCACCCATGCTTCCAGACATGATCACTTCTCTTAATCCCCAGGCAGTGAGTAGGGGTGAGCCCCAGCAAAGCTGCACCCACCCACCCAGCACATGCTGCCATGCAAAAGCTGCCCTTACCTTCCCAGGATGGGATGGAACAGCAGGGGAGAGGCAGGCAGGAAGCAGAGGAGGAAACGACCATCGCTCAGCCACAAATAGGACTTGGCAATGCTGATGCTCAGCCCCACGCTATGAAGTTCGACCCTGTTGCCTTCTGTAGGTTTATCCATGGCCTTTTCTCCCTCTCCCCACGCTGACCCACACATAGTGAGAGAGATCCCATGACTTGCCCACTGCCCTGCCTGGGCTCTTATCGCCTCCTGTGCTGCTTCCCTTCTGACCCTTCTCCAAGCCCTCCTCTTTCACCCAGACATCTGTATTCCTCTTTTTTTTCCAAGTAGCTGGGGTTAAGATGCAAGCAAACACTTTTCCCAGCCCAGTGGTTGCTGCACTGGGGCTGGCTCTGCACATGAAGGGCTCCACAGGCAGATGGGGCATCCTTCTCCCGTGGGGGTTGCTTACACCCAGGCAATGCATTTTGGAGATAAACTGGGGATTAAGAATCCTCACAGCCATTGCCCCGAAGCTGAAGTCTCACCTCTGCAACACACTCAGCCCCTAAACACTCAGGCTCAGATCACACGTGGCACCATGAAAACTCCCTTTGCGTTTAGGACAGGTGCAGGTTTACGAAGTTTTTCCACGCGTAATAAAATTTTACTTCTAATTAGGATAATAATAGCAAGTGCTAGCTCAGTTCTGCTGGCTTAATTTCCACCTGCTCTTTCTTTGCAGTTTGATGTGGTATTTGCTTCCTGTCATGCATTCTTGCATATTATTTGTGCCATGTTATCTCGCTGATGTGGTTCACACAAGGAGTGGTCGAAACGCGGCTCTGACTGTGTGTCACCACCACCAAGTTCATTTGCCTCTGTAGGAGGAGGAAAATAACAATAAAAAACCCCCTAAAATAATAATAATAAAAAAATCCAGGCTGCCTCATAACTGTGTGCTGTGCACATGTGCCTCTCTGAGAACATGCTGTTGTGGGATTTTTTCTTTTTTCTTCTTTCCCCTTCCACCCACATTTGCAACCCAGCAAGCTGCAAGGTTTTGGTTCAGCTGCAAGGTGTCTGCTTTTCATGGGAAAGGCATTTGAGCAGAGCGTAGCTGGGAGCCCTCCTAGGCAGGGGCTGTCCAGGACAACCAGCAGCTGGGCTGTGGCTCTTCAGACCTTATTTTACTTCAATACAATTTCTTTAAAGCTGATAAGATTGCTAAAGAAAAATGGATGCCTTAGGTAAAATGGGATTTGCTTAAAGACTGGGCATAGCAAAGAGAAGATCAATGCGAACCTGTAAGTGCCCCCAGCCAGGAGCTGGTGGGACCTTCTCATCACCCCCATTGAAAGTGGCATCTGGTCCTTTTTATCCAGCTGCCCTCTGGTACCATCACATCCCAAAATGTCATCCGACATCCCCATCATACCCCCAAACTGTCCCCCTGGGCAAGGACCCTGCTTCTCTGGCAAGGAAAGGGCAACCCAAAGACAGAACGCTACTTGCACCGGGATGTTTAGTTGTGTTATGAGCTTTTATTTAAAAAGCACATTTATACAGCAATAATTTCGCAGATACAAACTTCAATTTTGTATTCTACAAAAGTCTTTGAATATTCTTCTCTTTACAAAATGGAACATTACAAAAATACAGACAATTTAATATGTTTTTTTTTATACAAATGTCTCTAATTGTAGTTATTTTCATTAAAATATTACTACCACAGAACTACAATATTTTAGTCGACTATAAAAAAATTAATTCAATGCTTTTTTAAGCAGCAAAATGTAAATAACACAGGTCAGGACACAGTTTATAGTCATAGTGGATATATCTAAAATTGTTTCAGAAATAATATTTTACATAGTTAATTTTTAAGGTTTTATACATTATTTATATAATATTTATAATATAAAAAAAAAAATCATAGCTTGCTATAAGTTGAAATGATAGGACGGATTCTGTGAGAAGGATGTGCAAATGGCCTTTCTGCGTGTTCTGCGGGATCCCTTTGCAAACGCGCTTCGTGGAAGGGCTGCAAACCAAGGACCTGTGGCTTCTGGGCAAAAAAAAAAATTCACCATCACACCCGAGAGAGGCACAGCTGATTTCCCACCGGAGTGACCCAGCGGAGCACAGGACCTGGTACTGCCATGGTGCACCCCGGGGTGCCCCGGGGAGGAGGAGGAGGAGGAGGAGAGGAGGGGATGCACAAACCGACTGACACCCAGGCCGGGACGTGCCGCCCAGCAGCCCGTCCCAAAACTGCAGAATAAAAGTTTCCCCGGGACTCAGCCCCGGGGTCGTAGTGCGAACGAGTCTTCGGCAGAGCCGCCGCTCCCCTCGCGCAAACCGCCGGCTCCCGCGGGCGGGCGCACAGAAAACCTGCTGGGATTTTTTTTTGGGGAAAAGGGGATGGCTGGGAAGTGGAGGATGCTCTTTTCACTTAGAGGGGCTCGGGTGGGATGAGCCCTCGCCAGGGAGTGAGCGGGGAGGAAGAAATGTGGCTTCTCTGCATGGAGGAAGGAGCTCTCCGGCCTCACTGCGCGTCTTGGGGCCGCTCGTTAAAGGCGTGTAGTGTGAGCAGAGAGAACAGAGACCCTTCGGAGATCTTGGACTGGGCAAGCTTCTTCTAAATTAAGTCACAGTATGGAAGAGAGGAGGCAAAAATAAACTAGGATCAAAAAGAGAAAAAAGCAACTCTTACAAACCAATCCCAGATCTTGACTCAGTGCTGTTGCTCATATGTAGTGCTATACAATTTAGTGTCTTGAGTTGGTTTTTTTTCTCGCAGGCATTGGAAATCTTCATAGTCAGAAAAAATCTAGGATGGCCAGCTTTCCAAAAATCCCTTAGTGTTCATTGGGCTAGGAACAATTTGGCGTTCACTACAACATGAACACTCAAACCAATTGCACATCCAGAACTCCGGCACCTCTCTTTGTTTGTTCGGCTTTTTGTGTTGTGTGGGTTTTCTTTCCTTTTTCATTGCCGCCTTTGCCTTAGTTCACCATCACCACCACCCCTTTCATCCAAATGTCGCAAGTTGAAAAGACCACAGAGTAAGACTTTACTGGTCGGGCAAGAAAGTCTCTCCCTACATTCTACTGTCTGATGAGATTTGAGAGCAGCAGGTAGTTGCTGTCAGCAGTCACTTTTCTTTTGCAAAAAAAAAAAAAAAAAAAAAAAAAAAAAGAGTTTAAAATACAACACCCATCCGATTCCTTGAAGTTCTACACCATGTTGTGATGGTTATTCCTCTCAATGATGTCCACAGGTGAAAGGATCTCCTTCCGGATGGGAGGTGGAGGCAGGCAAGTCTTTGTCTTCGGCTTGAAGAGATCTGAGACGTAAAACACCTGTAGGAATAAGTGGAAAAGGCAAACTTAGCCACAGTGGGTGATGCTTTCTTCAAAAAGTTGGTTTACAGAACACACACACGTCTTTAAGCTGTGAAAATAGCACTTTTTGAACGCCTGGCCGTAACAGCTGCGAAATCCCAAGTGCCTGCTACCACCTTTCTGTACAGCAGAGAAAAAGGCTCAGCCCGCCCTAAAGAGTGTAAAAACATGAGAGGACAACTTTGATTTCTCACTGCGTAATCACTGAGTGCAACACCCAGACCTCTGCTGAATGGGTTGAAAAGCCAGGAAACAGATCCATGGCCTGCACTCCAATAAAATAACAAAGGTCTCCAAAGGGCTGGCCTGACTCATCCTGAGTGGTTTCAGGGATGGAGTTGGTGTGAAACAATTCATTGAGCCAGACATCAGGTAGGCAATTAAAAGCTTTCAAATCAAAGCTGTGTTAAAAGCTCTCAGCAGAGAGTCAAGAGTGAGCGATGCTCCTCACGCCCCACCAAGGCACCAGGACAGAGCTGGGGTCTGGTGGAAGCCAAAGGCTAAGGAGAGGAGGAGCTATTCCTGACTCCTTCTTCCTAAACATCCCGTGATGTAACCCCTCTCCCGGATGTGAAAAAGCCAGTGCCTGGCAATTTCGGAAGGTAGCAACACAGTAAGAAACAAAGTGCTGGGAGGAAACTTCCACATCCTCCTTTGGCCACACGATGCTTATCAGTCCTTCAGGACTGGGGCACTTTCACCCTTGCCAAACCTTAGCCCCGTGCCAGAAGGGAAAAGAGTCAGATCCTCTGGAGGAAGCAAGAAGTGGCAAGGATTCATCATTTTGTCACCTAGCACCACAGCCCCAAACTTCTGTCCTGCCACCGACTGCCTCTCCCAGCCCAAATGTGACGGCTCACCCCAGAAATCCTAAACCCCAATAATCTGGACTAAAGCCATGGGTTTGCTGAGCTGAAATCCCAGGATGAGCAGCACATGGCTGTAGGAATCACAGTATATTTGGGTTTTCTCCCACAGTACTCAAATGCAACATTTAAGCACCCAGATAAATCAGGGGAAAAAATAATTCCAAGGTGCTCAAGGAATAACATTAGATTACTACTTCCAGGCTGGGTAACACAGGGAGGAAGGAAAGGTTTGCCCCACCTGCATCTCCACATTTTCTAGCTACCCAGAGCCGTGTGCAGCAGGTCAAGTTGTCCCTGGAAATAACTTTTGCAAGCCCCTATCTGCACGGCAGATGAGGCTCAAGCTGGGCAGACAGCGAAGCTGCTGTAAGCAGCAATTTACTCCTGCAATTGTAACCAGGGATGCAGGAAGCTGAGCTCCGCTTTTATTACTTTGTGGAAAAGCAGAGAAGGAGCAGATTTATGAAACAGGTCTTTTCTTGGTGAATGTGCTGGTGGCTGGCTGTTTGGTTGTGTAACAGAGCTGATAAAGTTGTTTACAGGGCATCCAAGTGGCAGCATGTGTACCTTTGGGTAAGGATCCAGCTGATGCTCCTAAGGATCACAAGTTGGAGTCTGGCCCCTTGCTGGAGCATCACAGTGTAAAAACACATTGAACTGCTCTGGCACTGGTTTTCTTTTGGGTTGTTAATGACTGCAAACCCCCCATCTGTCTGGTTTGGAGCACTTCTGGTGCCATCTCGCTCATTTGTCCACCTCTGAGAGCTGGATTCAATCAAAAAGGTGTCCAGCTTCTGCACCAAGATAGCCATGACAAATCAATTTAGGGGAGGAGATTGCTGAGTGCAAGAAGCATATGGGGATTGCTTTGAGTCTGGTCCTTTGACAGGAATGAGTTATGATGGAGTGTCATCCTGGGTATTTCAGCTTTTACTGTGCTGCTTTTCAGAGTTTCATTCAGAGACTGGTTAAGAGGTTTCGTTTCTCTTTAAACTGTATTTCACTTTAACATGGCTGGAGGTTATATAAACATTTATAGGAATAATGAAATGTGATCTTTGGGGGTTAAAAGTGTGTTAAATCCTCCTAATGCTTGAACTGTTTAACACAAAAAAGGACTAATAAACGTGCTAAGTTTTTCACTTGGATTAGCTCCATTTCCTGTAGAAGGTGCTCTCCACCCATAAAGAAAACTTGATGGGAGAAGACTGAGAGCCTATTTTAAGCCAGTATCTTACATTCCCACTCAGCAATTCCTATTACTTTTCATTATATTGAAGCAATTTTTAATCCTATACAGAGAGGTTAAAACAACTCATCTAAGCTAACCAGAGCAACACTGGGAGCATGTCCTTCTGACATCTCCCCTCTTCCCTCTCCCTCAGATGAGACATAAACCACACAACACACAGCAAGCTGCCTACAAGGCACATAAAAACTATTTCTATTTGAGAAATCCTCATCGTATTTCAGCCTGGGTCCAAATCTGAATGTTTCATCAGCTGGAAGTGCTTGACATTAATGTCTTCTGCTTGTTATTTCAGGCACTGAAAGACAAACGTGTCTGCTGCAGCATGACCTGGGTTTAAGCTTGGGCAGCCTTCGGAGATGAAATCCACAATTGGTTTCTACTACAAATTACGGCCTGAAAACTGTGGTGTTTTTACAGCTCTTGACTATCACCAGGGTGGACCCTGAAGGCTTTGCTGGGGGAAGGGGTGGCTGGGAGCACCCAGGCTTGGAGGTGATGAGTCTCCAGGTCCTTCCCTCTGTTTCAGAGCAGCCTGTGTGGGAGAGCTGGGCAAGAACCCCCAGGACATCCCAGGAATTGCAGCCAAAAGCTGCTGAACTGCTCCTCCAGTGCAAACTCCAGGGTGTTTTGGGATGACTCTTCCTCTTGTCCCTTGCTGCCACCTCCCAAAATGGAGGAAAGTCTGTCAGGCCCTCCTAGGCAAAGGCTCCCACCAGCAAAGCCAGGTTCTGGAGAACAGCACACTGGTGGTTCTCTGCAGGCTGAGGGGATGGGACAAGGGCTGGGTTCACACCCTGCCTTGAGCCCTAAGCTACGTCCCGAGATGTTCCAGGTCACGGAGCCCTTCCTGCAAAGTGTTTGGAGACAACTGCCCCTTCCACCAGCAGGCTGGGACAGCAGCTCAGGCTGCCCCAGGCTCGCAGGCAAACCCAAGCCTGCCTGGGAAACTCCAGGCAGCTGCTTCCTATGACACAGGAAAACTATCCCAGCCCTGCCACAGCCTCCCCTCCCCAGCACAGCTTCCAGCTGCCGGAGGGCTGGGAGGGCACAGCCAGGCCTGCTGCTTGTCCCAGCCAGGAAGCATCCGGACACCCATCCCAAGCATCCGGAGAGCTATTGTCCTTCTGGAATCGCTGCTGGGATCCAGGGATGGATTGCCTGGTCCCCACTCCCCTTCCCTAGGGCTGTTAGCCCACTTCTCAGCATAAAGACACACACACTTCTCCCACCTTCCCCTCTGGGTCTGCTGGCCCTGCATGGGGCATCGGCACCAGGCAACGGCAAAACCCAACAGCTACTGCTCACAGAGTTAATACCATGAAAACGTCCCAACAATGACATGTCTGTTTTGGCTTTGGAATATTATCAACGAGTGGGAAGTACATAAATAACCTCTTTTCTCTCCCTGCAAAATGTAATATTGGTGAACTTAACTCCTTGTTCCCAAGGCTGATTTACTTTTAGAACAGTTAAAAAAAAAAAAACAAAAAACAACAACAACAACAACAAAAACCCCACAAAAAGTGGCGAGTTGTTAAAATCTTGCTTTCAGGAGCAGGTGGTTCAGAAACCACCACAGCCCCCAGAGTTCCTTTGTGTCTATCTGAGGCAGCTGCCTGACCTGGTGCCCCCCATCCTGCCAACTTAAAACATCTTCATCTGTCACTTCGAGTTACAGGGCTCTGCAATCAGGTCACCCTTTGGAGAGCAAGTGGCACGAGAACCAGCCCAGCAGCTGAAGAGAAGTGGGCACAGCTTTTGTTGGGCACTTTCTCAAAAGCCCTTTTCCTCCATGAAAATCTGCCTCCCCTCATTGGGCTGCCACCCGTTTTCGGATGGATTGTGTGGGGAACAGCCATAATCCCAACCACCCCAGACTCTCTGCTCAGCTCCTGGTGGACAGGGAAATACTCTCCCTTGACTGAACATCCTTCCAGTGCCCCAAGCTGCCTGGACCAAGCCTCCGCAGCACAGCGCTTCCCACCACATCCCCAGCTGTAACACGGAATCACCTGAGCTGAACTGGTGGGTTGCAAAGGCACTGCTATTCCCACAGGACCCTCCCAGCACTCCCAGTGCCGCTCCTGCCCTGTTTTCCACACTCACCACGCAGTAAGCCACCAGGGCTCCCTGTGCAAAGCCTGCCAGCACGTCGGTGGGGTGGTGCTTGTGGTCCGACACGCGGGACAGGCCGGTGTAAAACGCCATCATGATGAGGGTGAACTGCAGCAGGGGACGGAGCAGGCGGGCTCCCTTCCACGTGAATCTGGCCTGCAGATAAAACTGTGGGAAGAGAGGGAAACAAACAAAAAAAAAAGGTTGCGTTAATTTGCCCAAAATGAAGCAGCAACTGCTCTGTGGGGGTGGCTGTGGGGCAGCCATGGCCCTGTGGCTCAAGGAGGGGGAGTTGTCAAAGAGGAAGGATGAAAGATGCTCCTTGCACATGTGTGGGCTCTGGAGGGGTTTTTAACCCATGGAGAGGATGAGGACAGTGGTGGATGGGCATAGCCCCCCCTCAGTGAGCTCACCTAGAGGATTGGGACCCCCTGCATCCCAGCTCTGCTTCAGCCTCCACACAGCACCACATCCGAGTAAAGAAATTCCTCCGGAGCATTATTTAGCGCATAACAAAAACAAGGTCCCAAATCTGGGGTATTTAGGACTCACAGCATCTCTCAGAGGAAAAAGAAGAGTCAGCGCAGCATGCTTAACCTTCTGAGCCACCCCAAGAACTCCCAGACATGGCCACAGCCACTGACAACATGCACAATGCCACCCTCTAACATTACCACCCTGTCTCCCAGCCTGAGCCCCAGGGTTTGCAGGAAAGCAGGGAGCAGCTGCCCGGCTCCACGGCCTGGGAATTCCCTCACTGGGTGGGAATGACAAGCAAGGCCCTGGCTCAGCCCAAAAACACGATGCTGAGGTGATGTCAAGCAGACATTGTAGCCCTGCCGTGACTATCTCGGGCCCGTTTCCGTTCTGGCTGCTGGGCACAGCCGGTTCCTGTGGGAACCGGGAAGCTGGGCGGGAAGAGAGGGCAGGAAAACAGCAACTCCTGCCCGTGGATGAGTGCAGGGAGGAAGGCTGTGGGGAGGGAGGGACGCCACAGCAGCCTCCAGGCTTGGGGAGCAGAGGGTGTGAGAGTGCGTGGCAAATGCTGCTCAGCCCCGGCCACTCAGCCCCACTGCCCGTGGGCTCAGCCCCCCAGCTCTGCTCTGCCTGTTCCTAAATGAAGCACTGGAGTCAGACCCAGTGTCCTGCAAGGGGCTCTGCTACATCAGAGGGCTGGAAAGGGGTTTACTCCCCATTTATGATCCCTTTTACACATGCAGAGCAGTTTGCACCGCCTTGATGTGAAAGGGAATGAAGCTCTCGCTGGGTTCCCTGGAACCACAAACAACTTAATGACAACATAAAAGCATAAAATGACCTATAAAAGCAGAACTAATTGGGAAGCTGATAAGAGGGAAGCATCATTTTGGCCAATTTAGTATGTTTGGCTGTTGCACAAACATTGTATTTACCCCTTTTTGGAAAGAACACACACTGGGCTCTTCTGAAGAAACGAAACATCGCGTCATCTCAATGGAGCAGATGCTCCAAATTATCCAGATTGTTAGCCAATTAACATGGAAGGAAGCAGCACCAAAACAGCTCGGTGCTGGCTAATTCACATGGTGATTCTGGGGAATATATCTGCAAACCAGCCCGAGCCTGGGAACAGAGCCACGGCCCCATGGAGCACACCCCACACCCCACACCACAGAAACTCGTGCACGCAGAGCTATGGGGTGAGTTTCAGCTCCCACAGCAAGCCCACGCTGATGCAGCCCAGCACATGGACCACTGGGCTGGTTCTCTATAGTTTGGGATGATAATTTTCATTGCCATGGTCTTTGGGCACCCAACTTCTGCCCCAGAGGATAACTGTACAGACAGGATACAGCTGTGGATGCCCCATCCCTGAAGTGTCCAAGGCCAGGCTGGATGGAGCTCTGAGCAGCCTGGTCTAGTGGAAGGTGTCCCTGCCCATGGCAGGGGACTGGAAATAGGTGACCTTTAAGGTCCCTTCCATCCCAAACCATTCCACAATTCTATTTTCACGTTCGAGAGCCTCAGCTCAGCCCAGGTGACAGTGCAAAACTCAGATTCCAGTGCACTGCTGCTGCAGAGCAAAAATAACTCCAATATTATATATTATAAACCATCACTCTCAGTTCTACCAGGAAGACTTGAAACCTGATGCCTTATTTTAATCTTGTGTCTTTGTCCCATCAAATCCCTTAAGAAGGAAATTTGCTGCTGGATAATCTGACATTTGTCACTTTTGCACAGTCTGGACATCTCCTCAAATCATTCCATCCCACAAGCCTGGACTGAACAGGTCATCTAGAGGTGAGGGTGCAAAGTATCAATTAAAAATCAGCAAAAAAAGCAAATAGCAAGTTTGAAGACACAATAAAGCAGGCACTTCTGGAGCTGGACTGTGACCCTCATGTGCAATCTTTAGCCTTGGAAAAGGAGTAAAAAGCAGTGTGGCACCATATGGGGTGCGCTGGGTGTCCCCCAAGTCCCCAGCACCCTACTCACACCCACACCTGCATATCTTGGAGGGCTAAAACTCACCTGAACAGTGCCCCTCAGACACTGCAACACCAGTGTGAGGATCTCAACTGAGTTCCTTTTACTGCCACAATTAAGGCCATGGAAAAGTTGCTCCTTATTCCCCATTCATAAGGACAAAAAAAGAGGGTAACAGCACTCCTCATATTCCACAGGCATTTTATGAACCTGCAGTATTACAAAAGCTGCTCTCAAACACCAGGATCCCCTAAATACTTTCAAGGTAAGACTTGAGGTGCTCCAGACTTTGCCCTCAGTATGAAAGAAAACCCCAGTTAATAAGAGAAGGTCAAAAAGTGAAAGTAGAATTCAGAGGCTGAAAGGATCAGAATTTCCCTAAAGCAGGAATTAGTGCTATTACAAGAAATGGGAAGTTACTGGAAATTTATCTGAAAATCTGCTTATGAAGGTGTTTTTTGTTGCTTTGTTTTGGTGTTTTTTTGCTCCTGGGAGCAAATCTGAAATGCTGCCTGCTACAGGCTGACAGATTTGGATGGGAATGTGGAGCTGGAATGGAGCTCTTCCCGGGAGGGGGTGGAAGAGCAAGACCACAACCAGGGTTATTTCCACCACAGATCATCGCAGGGCAGCGAAAACCAGGAGCACCACCAGGAGCAAGGGTGGATGGAATGGGATCACACAGAGTGGGAGTTATTTGGAGTTCCCATCCGCTGTCTCCTGGCAGAGGCTGAGTTACCACAAAGCAGATGGTTTGAGGGACGTCGTATCACTCTTCCTGTGCCAGGGGACTTCCACAGTGCTGGTGGGGACATCCCACAGCCACACACAACCTCTGAGCAAACCGAGGAGGAGCTGGCAGGGGACACAGGCTCAGAGCATCACCTCCAGCCTCCCGGGGCTTTCTGCTCTCCAGAAACCCTGTCCCATTCACACTCTCCCCGCCGCAGGGCTGGACTCCATCAACCTCAGCCCTTAGTCACACCTAAAGTTTCCTTCTGGGAAACAGCTGGGCTTGCTCCTGGCTGTCTGACCTGAAGTGACCTCCTTCTCCAGCCCCATCTGCAAGCAGAGTGGTACCCAAAGTGCTACAGGGCCAAAACTTCCCCAGCCCAAACTCACTCCAGTGTAACGGACTGCCCTGGCTGGACAAAGCCAGCTGGAGGCTGGGGAATGCAGAACTTGGCTTTTAGCACCAAGCTGGACGGAAAGGAAGGACAGGAGATGGGAAAAGACCTCTCAGCACCTCTCAGCATGTATTGTTTGCCTCTTCCCTGCCTCTGCTGAGTGCACAGCACCCTCTCACCCCATCAGAAACATCCCCAGCAGCTCAGCAGCTCAGTTCACGCCTCAGCCTTGGCCTCTGATGTAATTCCAATTTATTCATTTCCTTAGGTCACCACTGAACTCAACTCCTAGTCCACAGTCACCACAGAGGTTCCTTCACAAGGGCACATCACTGCTTAGCTGCACCAGGGCACCTTCTCCACCCTGCAGCAAGGAGCTCCAGGAAGAAACCTCACACTCCCTCTGACACACAAACCCAGCAACATCTCTCATTTTTCATTTACATCAGTAGAACACACCACAACCCATTCTGAAGTCTTCTGGATCACCCACTGACACAAATACACAAGCTTTGCTTGCATATTATCCAGAATCAGCCAACATTGCTGAAGGATATTAATTCCACTTTTCTGATATTTAAATTTAGCTCTTCTGCACTCTTCGTGTGATTTCAGGCGACTTCATGCTGCAAGTAAATCATCATTATGGTCTCACATGCTCGAGGAGTAGAAAGAATCCCCTTTGCTCCCTGCAAAGACTCCCACACATCCACAGAAACAAAACCAAGAGGTGTGGGTCAGCTGTGGAATAAGCTGTTCCTTCCATACCTCCCCTTTCCTCAGCCTGCTATAAATACGTATTACAGCTCAGCCAAGGAGTAACAAAGCAAGGAAAATTAAGACAAAGAGGATTACCCAAGAGTAATTTCCCCTTTTAAATTTTTTATACAAAGGCCTGATGTTAATTGAGTATTCCTGGTGACAAGAAGGCTGCGAGAAACTTCGCCCTGAAGTCTCAGCATTTAGAACTAAATCCCAGGGGATTTTGCTGTGTTGCAAGTGCCTTTCCCTGGGACTTTTCCCTCAAAGCCCTCCAGGGCTTGGCACCCATCGGTGTTTTCCTGCTAGGAGCCCATGGATAGCACAGGGCTCTGCTGCTGTGCCGGGAAAAGCTGTGGTCACTCATCCACTGTCCAACCAAATACCTGGACAAATCCAGCCCCACGGTGCAGGCGAAGCCCTGCGGGATGCGTGGGAATCCATGGATTTTTGAATAGACTGACTGGAATTTTCTGGCACCCGTCTCCACCAGGTGAAGCAAACTCGAAAACATTTTAATTCAGAATGGGCTCCGAGAGTGAAGCCAGGGAACACCAGGAAAAGACGGGAAGTGACTTATCCTGGAAATATGAAGTATTGTTCAATCAGGAACACGCTCGGGACACGAGTGATCTGCCAAACCTCTGCAGGACACGCTCAGCCCCACAGATACCCCCACTCTGCAGAGGCCCCTGGCACACTCTTGGTATCCAAAGTGTAGGCAGCAACCTGCTGCAGCACAGCCCTCACTTCCCAGGAACAGGGGAGCATCCGTTTTGTCTTGATTGAGATGATCTCCTGATTGAATCCATCAAACACACCTCCTGCAGGCACTGGCGTGGTGGATGCCACATTTCTAACCAGGCTTTCAAAACCCCAACCATTCACTGAGGTGGGCAAGACAGTGGGGTTTACCTTGCACCAAATAAAATCCCTCTGGCTTACTATAATCTCTTTTTTCTTGTAATTATTTTTTGGTATTATCGGCCTCTCCAGCGTGTCAGATTTTCTGCCTCCCTTTTTCTGTGAGATTTCTCTGTCAGGCTCGGGCAGTGACCAGGGAGCTGGAGTGATGGAGAGCAGGGTGCTGTTAGACAAGCTGGAATCAGAATCATTTAGGTGGAAGAGAGCCTTAAGATCATTGCCTCACCTGTCTTGTCTCAAGTTGCCTTTTTCTCCCTTCAATTCATCACCAAACACTTGATGTAATTTTCCCTGACTTCTCAAGGCACAAGGCACCTGGACAGCTGGTCAGACAGAGCCTGCTACCAGCCTTATCACAACACTTCAAGTTGAAAATTAAAATAATTTTTATAAAGGGATTGCCTCCTCCATAGAGAGGGATAAATGGAGCAGCCTCTTGTCAGGGGGCGTGGGGAGAGGCTGGTGAGTGCTGACAGCTCAATTGTTCCTATATGGGGACAGGGAAGGGCAGCAAAGAAAGACCAGAGGCACCTCTGTGCTCCAAAGCATCCCACAGGAGCTGAACACCACTTTTAAAGCCTGTTGCAAAGTCAGAAAGAACATCAGGCAGCAGGCGTTGGTGCAAAGCAGCACTGGGAAATCAGGCATGCAGGTTTCCCATGCATTCTGTGGGAACTTGGAATGCACTCTGCAGTTTTGGGGTCTCTGTCACCAGCCCCCCAGTCACTGTAGACCCATTTGTCTCCCACCTGGTCCACAAGAGCCGGAATTTTAGAAAAACACATGTTAAAAAAAAAAGTTTGTCCAGCACCCTGCAGAAAATGGGTTAAGCCCCAGTAGAGAAACCATCCCCAACTTAATAGGGACTGGCAGTCCTTGCTGTTCCCAGATGCTGGGCTCAGAAGCACCTCAGGGCTGACTTATCCAACTGCCCACAGAGCTCCCCAGAAATGTATGTCTGCCCATGTGAGCATTCCAAACTCAGCTCAGAGAGTTTTATGATGGGCTGAGCCTCCTGTGAAGCATCACCAAGGCAGCTCTTCATTGTAATACAGCTGGGAGGAGACAGCCAAAACGTTCACTGCAGAAATCCAAAAGTTTTCCAAGAACAAAATAAAAGGGAAAACAAAGAAAGAATTTAATATGCTGCCCACAACTGCCTGGAAAGCTCAGTGATTCAATTACAGAAGCTGCTCACAGGGAGGGGGCATCCAAGGCTGAAAAGGCAGGAGGGAGGAGTGGTCACTTATCTTCCCAGAGGGTAAGGGATGAGGGGGTGCACTGCTCATAGATAAAAGCTCATGTTTCATGTTTTTATCAGTGCTGTTCCTCTGCTTGCTAGTCCAAGATTACCGGGGATGGAGGAGGAGCACGAATCTTAAAAGCAGCACAATACTTGATTTTTTATGAACTAAGTAACTTTTTACAAAGGAAAACCAGACACAAACCCCTCTGCAGCCCCCTGCAGAAGGCCCTGCGTGTGTGTCCAGCCCATGTGGGCAGCGCTGCCTCCCGCAGTCCTGGCAGGAAGCACCTTGGCAGCCACCCTGGCCCCAGCCCCGGCACAGGAAGGGCAGAGCCATTTCTCACTGACAAAGGAAAACAAGTCCTAGCCCTCCCCTGCGGAACCAGGCGGGCAGAGGCTGCTCCACCTGCTCCGCTGGCACATTTTGGAGCCAGGCATCACCTCCTGACATGGCCGTGGCAGCACATCCTCCCCCTCCATCCACGAAACGTTCTGGCTCGCCCCAAAACTCTCCTCAGTGGAAACCACAACGTGAGGCGGACAAAATTGCGCAGGTCGTCCACAAATTTAGTAGGATTTGGATTTAATTGCCTCCTTGGCTACATCCCAAAGTTGCACGCACAGCTCAGCTATCACGCCAGGAGTCTCCATCCTAAATAACACCACAGCAGCTGAGGGTGGATCTTCCCACCAACAGCTCAGACTCTTTGTTTTTTTCAACCAACTTTCCATGTCCAACGCTCATCCTGCCATTACTGCTATGGAATGTGGGACAGGGGGACAAGGGATCAATCAGTGAGGTCACTTACCACCAAATACAGCATGGTGTACAGGGAGAAGGACGCGTGCCCGGAGAAGAAGGATTTCCTGCAAAACAAAGCAGGTGCTCAGAACCAGCCAGTATAATCCTCAATATTATGATTTTCCCTGTAATAGGGTGACTTGCCTGTGGTATCTGAGGATGTCAGACCGGAGGGACCCACAACCCCCAATCCTCTGGGTTATGAAAGCCCTGTTATCCGCCCTGCCTGCTGCTGAGGCAGAAAGCGAACGGACGGACAGGATGCTCGCATTGTTTGTCCCTTCCTGGCCTACTCATGGGACAGCAGTTATTTCCAGGCTAGCCCAATAACTCATCATCTCGCCTCAAATAACCGGGAAACCCTGAAGAAATGAGAAGAGAGCAACTCCTCTGGGCGCTTCTTTGCAGCGTGAGGAATGTGCCCCTGGAAAAGTCAAAATTGGGCATCTGATAGATGTGCTAGAGCTCCAAGGGGAGGCCCTGGCAGCCCTGCCTGTGAGGTGGAGCCTTTCCTGAGGAGAAGCTCTGCTCTGCCACACGGGACAGCTCGGGCTGCTCACCATGAGCTCAGCTCTGGGGGTGAATTCCCACAATGAGCAGCAGCTCAGGGAAACAATAGTGTAGGAGTAAAGAGAAAGGAAAAGAAATGTTATTCAGCTGAGTGCCACACTTCCCAAGGGAAACTGCTGGTCACTGGAAAGTGGATTTATGGCCTTCACAGAAAAAGCATAATTTCATAGAATCCTTGAATGGTTTCTGCTGGAAGGGACATCAAAGACAATCTCACTCCACCCCCTGCTATGGGTAGGGACAGCTTTCACTATCCCAGGTTGTTTAGACCCCCATCCAAGCTGGCCTTGAACACTTCCAGGGATGGGGCATCCACAGCTTCTCTGGGCAATCTGTTCCAGTGCCTCACCACCCTCACAGGGAAGAATTCCATCCTAATATCCAATCTAACCCTACTCTCAGTCTCAGATTTGAGTCCTCTATTGCTGACAGAGAAACCCCAGACACATTTAGTGGCAGCAACCCACGGCTTTGGTGCCACGGGGTCTCACCTGGCTTCCTGGACCCTGCTGTCATTTCCCCTGCAGGTGTAGTTCTGGATATAAACTCCCTTGGCGCAGTTGATGGTGGAGAAATCCAAGTCACAAACCGCCAGGAAATGCGGCCGCAAGCGCCCGACGGACACTTTGGCAATGTCTGTGAAGGACTGGCTGATGGCACAGCCAAAAACAAAGCAGCCCACTTGCTTGTAGAGAGCTGCCACGTAGGGGTTCTGGATAAAGGAGCGGGATTTCTCCTTCAGGTAGTGGATGCGGTAGAGCTCTCCCGTTATAATCTGTGAGGGAAGCACAAGAGGGAGGTTAGAGGGGGAAAAACGCTGTGCAAAACCAGGGATGGGTGTCAAAGCAGGGCTGAGGCAGCTCTGAGATCTCAAACCAGGAATCTGCTTCTCCAGTGAGGAAGGAGAACCCATGGGCCAGTGTCTCTCCATCCTCCCCCTCTTCCCTCCCAATGCTCGGAATGGTGTTTATGGAAAAATCCAATAAACAAAACAAAAAAGGGGTAGATTTTGGGTTAGCATGTTGGCATATATTCACAAAAGTGAAATAACACCCCAGGCAGAGTGGGAAAAGAAAATTGACATAAACCAGATAAAGAATTAGTGTGTGTTGGGAAGGAGAGGCCAAACCCACTACCCTCTTATCAAACTGATGTTGGAGGAAAATAAACACACAGCCTGCTTATCTTCCTCTCTTAAAATCATTAACACAACAGGGGAAGAAACAGAAAGCCCCAAATTTTTCAGATTGTGGCCCAAAACTTGCTGCCAGCAGACCCAACTCAGACCTCTCAAGGCCTCCATAAAGTCCAGCTATTTTGGGGCATTTCAAGGGGTCTTGCCATCACATAGCAGCAGATTATGTTTTTCTTGTGTCGGGGGTGCTGAGGTTTGACAATACTGCCATAAATCACTGTCAGGGAGCAGAGGACCCAACTTCTCACATTCAGGACTCTTAAAAGGCAGGTTAATGAAAATCAGGCTGTGAAATGAAGTCCAAATGTCTCACCTCTCCCAAAGAGCCAAAGGTTTAAATTGTTCTCCGTCACGCTACACACCTAAATTTTAAGCTCCAGATTTACAGCTTTAGGATTTCATTCATTACTCTAAGTGTTTTTATACCTGAGTAATAAAAATCGGGGCAGGGTTGTTTGTTTTTTTTTTTTTTTGGATGCCCCCTTGTCCCTGTCTCTCTGAAGTCACGGGGATTGTGATATGTAAAATTAACTGTCAGGAAAAATGCCTTCATGTTAATCCCTTTCTGGAGCAGCCAACAATATTTCTCCCAGTGTGGCAGCCTGCCAGCCATAAGCAGGAGACGAGGTTCCCCTGCCTACCTTTTTTAAAAGCTTGGCACAACCTTTGGAAACTAATAAACTGGAAAAGTATGGCAATTAGACTAAGAAGAGTTGAAGCTGTATCATTGTTTGAACTCACTCGTACCAGGGCTTGAAAAAACAAAGGTTCACCTACGGCAGCTGAAACTGCAGCTAAGCAGGCTTTATCAAAGAGAGATACAACTGTAATCACAGAAAATAAATGCCAAGCTAGAGCAGGCTCTGCTACCAGGCACAGAAATGCTCTCAGTGGCTGCACCACCATTTGGGGTTTACATGTGACAGCTGAGATTTCCTCCTGGAAATCTGGTAGTGATCAAGACTTGTTTAGGGAGCTGCAGCTAACTGGCTTCAGCATCATTTTAATCCTCACAGTCTCCAAAGACCATGGTTTATCTCCAGTTTGGACCACTTTCCAGCACAAGCTGCCAGCCAGGAAATCTACAGGCATGAGGCCTGCAGAGGGAGGTTGTCCTGGATGGACACAGAGGCTCCTGCACGAGGGCAGGTCCACTCCCAAAAGCCTAAATTCACAAGGAGGGGAGCTCTGAGAGGCTCAAAACTCATGGCTTTCACAGAGGGAAGACCAGGCAAATTAAGGATGGTATCTGATACTGGGAGATGTGCCATTACTGCAAACTCACAAACAGATCCACACAAACCTGAGGCTCTTGGCCTGGGAAAGGCATGTGACCATTTTAAACAGGGACCAACAAAAGTCTGGGGATTAATATTTTTCTCTCACTGTTGGTGGTCTGGGTAATTGCACACATGTAGCAGATTGTAAATTGGAGCCTTCATTCTCTCACTAAAACGCTGCTGGGTACCCAGGAACCTTCCCCAGTTAGTGAAAGCCATGGATCAACTTAATGAGAAGCTAAAAATTGGGTAAACTTGGTTTTTTGGCAGCGCTGTCCCAGATAAAGCAGGACGGTGAAAAACTAATGCAGCACAGATGTGCACAGACTGGAAGGACATCCTAAAAAGAAAACAAGTTTTAAAGATATCAAGCTCTTCTCAGGCCTTGCACTCCTGGCAAGCCAACCACACGGGACACGTGCCATTCCGTGGTGATGGGCACAACTCCCAGGGACTGGAGCACATATTTTAAAAAGTTGGTCACTAGAGAGAAGCCAACATCAAAATTTTCTGTCTGTGAATGCTTTTTGCAGACTTTCAGTTGTCAAGCCCACTTCATTGTTATTATAAGGTATCACCAGCAATCCAATTAGCCTGTAATTACTTTTAGAGCTCTTCTAGCCACTTGCTTTTTGTGTAACATTCTCTGTGCTAATCACATTGCAGCGTATCACCTTTGACTGTAAAACAACCAGCTAATCCAGCTGTGTAACTTGGATTACCTAGCAAATTAATTTTATTAGGAATTTTTCATAGCCTTTCAAGACCTATCAGGTGTGGGGACACGGGACTACAGCAGTGGTACCCCTACAAGGTTCAGGAAGAGGAGTGCCACCTTCCCCTGGCCATCCAAGGGACCACACCAACATCAAGTCAACCACCTTCCAGCATGAAGAGCAGTCAGGAGAGATGTGAGAGCGCACAGCCCAGGGGCACGAGCCTCTCCAGTGTCATCTGCATGGAAATTTGCCTGAAGTCAGTAAATACACAGATATTAAAACCAAATGCATATCCTCTCCCATCCTGATGGAAGCAAAGGTCTCGCCTCTGCCGTTTACTTAACAAACTCTCTGGGTGTCCTCAAGCCACTTAAAACATGGCCTGGACCTTTTCACCCCAGGCTAGACTGCCTGTGACGCCACGTAAAGCTAGGGCGTGAAATTTTGGCTGCTTCACCCCAAAAGCCAGCTCCCTGGAAGTCCTCATAACCACTGCCCTGCCTTCCAAAGGCAAACGATGTGAGCGAAGGGAGCAGAGTCAGTGCTTTGTGGATTTGGAAGGAATTCCTATTATGCTACAGTAATTCTGGTATCTGGGTTACATCTGAAAAAGGAGGTCAGGCTGACTTGAATTTTCCATGCAGGCTGCCATAGCAAAGAAATCTGTTGCTTCAGTTCCTCGTTAGCCATTTGTGTCACTCAACAGCAAATAACTGAGCTTTTGAATTTACCTTATTAAGTTACATTTGTTGTGGGCACAGTGAAACCAGGGCAGGAACATCCAATTCTTTGGGGATTTTCTTTCTCTTTTAATTGACCTGCTATTTCGTGGTAGAGAGTTGATGGATCACATAGGCAGCTGATTATGTTTCCAGTTTCTGTTCCAACTCCTGTATTTGCCACCGCCTCATTAGGGATCAGAAGCACACTCTGCATGGAGCTGGCGTGCCGATAGCTCTGGCAGTAATGCGAAAATGAGAGGCTTTTTCATTTCATTTTTATGGCTTTTCCACACTCGGGGGTCATTCACCTGTGGGGTGAAATTCTGCTGTGTTTATAGAATTGGGGGCCTGGCACCTTTTGGGCTTGTTGTGGGGAGGGAGGGGACAGAGGGACAGGGAAGTTTTGGGACCTACTTTGCTGAGTGAGTGTATGTGGTCAGGAAATGATGGAGATATTCACATCACAAAGCAGCAAGGCTGAGGATGGAGTATTATCAAAGCAGGCACTGCGCCATCCTAAAATATCTACTGCCCACGACATTCATCTAGGAGGAAAGATGAAAGGGGAACAAGTGCTCCTGACCTCTCCATCTCCATCCCTCCCAGCTGAAGGAGCAAGAGGAAGGTGGCATCTCTGGGAAAGCACCTGAGCTGTTCTGGCAGCAGGTGGGAAGGAAAATGTAGGTACTTTTCACAGGGGAATTTCCTCTTAGCTGGAAGTGTTTAAGCAACAACCAGGAGACAGCTCTTGTCTTCTGCCCCACACCAGGCACACACTGGCATAAGGAGGCTCAGCTCATGGGCTGAGCTCAGCTTTTTGGCTGACAAATAAAGCTCTTATCGTACAATCATTTCCTAGCACAGCTCTAGAAAAAGGAGAGAAGGAGGAGAAGGAAAATGAAGAGGCATTGGGAAGGTGGGGCATTAGCTACTTTTTACAGCGAGGACTCTGGGAATATGCTCCCCATGGAAGGTTTTAATTGTCTTTTAAAAACGGCTGTAATATGCAATCTCTTAAAAACCTAATACTAACCTGTTAAATTTTCCAGGCACTGGTTAGCTGGAAAGATGTATCCTTTCTTTGTTTTTTAAACCTTATAAAATAGGCAAATACCAAGAGTTATTTGAATAGGGACAAACCATGCCAAGTCTTTACTGACACTCAAAGTGTTTTTGCCTCTACTCTGAACTCCTACTGGAGGGTGAAAAAGTTCTCTGGAAGCTCACAGACTTGCCCAAACAGCTTTGGGCCTGTTTACAGGCTTCAAGAGTAATCTCATTGCTCTCATTACACGCTTTCATTTGTAAATGTTTGCAACTCCACCCTTACAAAAGTCAAACAATCGCAGAGGAGATGTGCACCAGGTAGATAGCCTGGCCATGGCTACATTAGCAAGACAAAGAGGTGCCAAAAGCCTCTACCGGGACAGAGGAGGAGGTTCTGGAGGCGGGACTTACTGCGAGGATGGCGATGAGGATGCCCGCAGCACACAGCACCGCGTCATTGATGGTCTCCACGTTCTTCTGTGGGTACCTGATGCTGTCGTCGTCGCAGTAGAAGCCCCTCTGGTAGGGTTGGATCGTGCTTGTCTCGATGATGAGGAAGGGCAACCCAGCTACAAAGAAAGGGAGACAACAACCAAACCCATCAGCAATAAAGGCAAACACAAGCAGCTCGAAAAAAAACCCCAAGACTCAACTAGAAAACCCCTTGCAAACCATTCATCACTGCTCCTGGTGCTTTTCTTTTCATATAGCTATCTTTCCAAAGGGAATAGCATTGGGATTTGTTTTTCCAAGCTGGTCTTGCAGGGAAAAAGCATCTCCTCTGTTATGGTTATCAGATGTCTGTGCAGCCTGGTTCCAGTTAAGCCCTGTGCGCTGCAAATATTAACTTACAGGAACAGACCTCTGGAGCAATCCCTCTGCAAAAGGCCATGAAAACCAATCTGGCACTTTTCTCCGGGGAGGGCCCGATGTTCTTCCGAGTGCCCCAGGCAGAGCAGCCCAGAGCTGAGCAAACAAACACGGCAGGATCGAGTATCTGCAGGGCTTCTCTCCTACCTGGCCAGCCCAGCTACTCTCCATCCCCGTCACTTCCCTGCCTTTGAAGCCTTCCTGGACTCACTCCTCTTTGTATTTACAGGGTGTATTGACAGCTTGCTGAGAGTGTTTGTACTCACTAATGCAACAATCATGGGCTTTGAGCAGCTGTGGAACACCCATCCATGCAAGGACCAGCCCATCCACAAAAGCCGGTGAACTCCCATCAGAGCCTGTTCACCTTCAATCACAATAAAGCCACGTGAAATCTGGGGTTTAAATACTATCTGTGAACCCTCTGCTCAGGATTCCTGTGTCTGCACACCTTGGCTGGATCTTTGCACCAGGCATGGAGCAGATCTGCTCAAGAACGTGGGTCAGGACCCAAAGTATGGAGGAGACACCTGGAAATTGCAGTGTGTCCGTAAATCCATGTTTTTGTAAGTTTTTCAGAGAAACGCAGCACTGCCTCAAACCTAGAAGGGTGTTTCCCAGACACAATGTCACTTTGGACAGGGCACGCTCCTTCCCTTTGCCTCAGTTTCCCCATCCATCTTTGCTGTTAAGCCCATCACTGAGAAGAGCACTACATCCCCACAAAACCAAGCCCCAAATTCCCTGAAACCCACGTTCACAGTAAATCACAAGCCACAAGGTACAGGAAACCCTCCTCCCACTTGCAGAGCGAAACCCAGGTAAGGGGAAAAACAAATGCACAGTGGTTCCAGCTGTCCTTGAGCCAAGACAACAGGTCTCACACCCAGATCCTACAGAAGGCATTAGGGAATACTTGTCGACCACTAACTTGCTTAAGTATCTGTGGGTTTGTTTACACAGCTAGAAGTCAAAGACATCAGAGGGTTTTTCCTTCTAAAATGAATAAAAATAACAAATAAAAAATGAAGCACTGTTGGGTCCGACCCAAAGCTGTCCACAGTACATCTGTAGTGAGCACCATCTGCTAGACGTGATTAGCAAGGGCACCATCCATGTTGTTCAGAAGTGTCATCAAAATAATGTTCCCCATGTTCTCCACATGAACCACTCTCTAGATTTCACTTTGCGCAATCCACTTTGGCTCCTTTTCCTATATGTTAATGGGTTTCCCTAAGCCAGGATTACTACAGGGTTTTGTTATTCTTAAGAAAGAACTCCATAACCCGTGAGCAGGGACAACACGTACTGAAGTAAAATTTTCAAGTATCCAGTAGTGGCGTAGGCCACTGCTCAGGACCCCTTTCAGAGCCTCTCTA
This sequence comes from Corvus hawaiiensis, assembly GCF_020740725.1. Taxonomy (NCBI): domain Eukaryota; kingdom Metazoa; phylum Chordata; class Aves; order Passeriformes; family Corvidae; genus Corvus; species Corvus hawaiiensis. The sequence goes on from NC_063221.1 coordinate 29,042,502, forward strand.
AAAGCCCTAGAAATGGGTTAATTGCAAGTTCTGGGCCCCGAGTTGCTTGGCAAGGCGGGACAGTTTCCACCACACGTGTGAACGAGCGAGGAACAGTTTCAGAACTGCTCAGATTTGGTAAATAAAATCGGACATCTCGTGTGAATCCAGCTGATCTTCATTCCACGATTTAACCGTTTTGATGCCCAGCCAGCTTGGCCCCAAAAGCCTGCCTCTGGTGCCAGCAACCCCGTTTTAATAGGCCACTTAAAAAATCCTTAGGTTTCTCAAGATGAAATGGCAGGGGGAGAAGCGCTAACGTCGCTGGGCGCGATCCGGTTTTGCGCGCGCCCGGAGCGGCGGCGCAGGGTTGAACTCGGGGAGTAGACACACCACGGTTACGTGGCTCATTGTTATTCCTCCAGTTCCTCTTGTTAATGGCTTTCACATGACAGGTCTGTAAAACACATGTTCCCACAGACAATAAAATACATCTGAAAGCTAAAACCGGCCCTAAAAAAAAAAAATAAATTAAGAAAAAAAAAAAAAAAAAAAAAGACAATAGTGTTCCTATATATTCTGTGAACCCAGGAATAATAAAGATTTGTTTCCCCTTCATTCGTTGAGCTGCATGGGGTAGTATTTCCATGTCTCAATTATATGTACACTTGCCACAGCTATAATAAGAGCATAAGTGACCTATATGGGACACATTTCATAAAGCACATAGGCATAGTTTGGAAAATCCGATGGGTTTGTTTTCTCTCCTACAAACTTGTGGTTTAGTGGGATATTGCCAATCAAGTCTTGATATTTTTCCAGCAAAACACTAACCTCAGATTCCCTTTTTTTTTTCCCTTCCTCTTTTTTTTAACATGAGAAACATAAACACACTCCCTATAACTGAATGAATATTACTTAGAAGACATAACATTCCCTTGATTTTGAGGGTTGGGTGAGAGGCTGTTCTTTCACCCAAGGAATGGAAGACCCCAGCCCATGGCAAACAATAAATTGTGCTCAAGATGGCTGTTCTTCCACGAGGTTATTTCTCCGAGGACAGGTTGTCTGAGGGACTAGGTCACCACCCACATTTTTTTTAGCAAGGGGGTTCCAGCACGGAGAAACCTGTAGTGGTGCCAAAAGGCCGCCAGAGCATGGGCTTTGCAGCAAAAACACTACAGAGGGAAGTCTGGAAGAAGACAGAAAATTAAATGCAGAGAGAGATGCCTTTGGGATCCCTCAACAAAACACCACAGAGACGTTATTCACACTAGGAGATCTGCCTGAGGCGAAAGGATCCAGAAGCGGGGCTTACAGCCCACACACCTTGGAAACAGGAGCCAAGCAGAATAGGATTGTACTGTGAAGATGGAACATCTGGCCTCATCACCTCTCCTACCCCAGTCTGCCTCTCTGACTCAGCATTTTAAGAGGGAATTCAGATTGTGCATCCCTGGCTGCAGCGATTTGGATCTACAGATTCAACAGCTGAACCCCACAAAGGTGTTAAGTCTTCCACCTCCACCACTTCCCATCCCTACACACGGTACCTAACTATTGAGGACACAAGAGGTTCATTCCAGCAAACAGTGACATGCACTGAAGTGAATGACAGATGTACAGGGCAGGCAAAAAACTTACACTGATTTTGGGGATAGTCACTTCTCTCCAGAAATGGTCCCATCTGGTCATTCTGTCTGTGGGTACAACTCGCCTACATGCAACTGCAAAATCTTTAGGAACGCTGCAGAAGGGCCTCACATCCTCTTAATACTGGTATCTCCACACTGAGAAATGACACAGCAGCACGTGGACCATGTCCTAAAGGACGGACACAACACTGGCACATCCAAAGGGACCTGTGCAACCAGAGAAGGGCTGCTATCCTCATCTCACAGGAAACTAAAGCATAGAACAAAGGGATTTGCTTTTTCCAATGTAATAAAGATAAACGGAGCTGAAATTACCTTCTCAACTGTAACATCCTTCACAAGGTGAAGGAAAGTTTCTTTTCCTTGTACAACGGGGATTTTTTGCTTTAATAACAGAACAAGGAAATCCCAACCACAAGCTTTTATGCAGCTATGCTGCAGGAGATCAAACACAGCTCCAAACCATGAGCATAATAGAATTCTCTCGAGGTCTGATCTTGCCCCATCCAAAATGGCTCAGCCCCACTCCGAGCGGCACGGAGCAGGTGTGGACACTAAGGAATTGTGTGAGGCACTGCGGGATGCTGTGGGGCTGGACATTGAAAAATGATGTTGCTTTTGTTGGGAGGAAGTCCAAGTGACTTGGTGACCTCTAACTGCTGGTGTCCTACGCTAAGGTATTTCAGAGCAGGGTTTAAATTTATTTGTCTTTCCATTTAATAAAGCCAATCGAGTTTGGAAATCTAGCACCAAGGAAAAACTATTCCTTTCTTTGGTCAGCACCTTTATTAAGAGGCAGTTAATAGGCAATAATCCTGGGAAGGCTGGTAGCTTGAAAGCTAAAACCCCACCACCAAGCCTAAACAAAACTCCCGTGTACTCTCTGACCAGCTTGAAATGTGCATAAAAATCAAAGGCAGGAGAAAAAAGGGCTCTGTGTTGGGTACAGCACTTTGAATCTCGGAGTCTTTGAAAAGTTAACACTTGTGCAGATTTAAAGGGGGAAAAAAATTTAAAAAGGGGATAAGCTTTCATTGGCCACTCATCAAAAAGCAGAGGGAGAGGAAGGCAAGAGGCATTTGTGCAGTGACCCACCCAGGCCACTCTCATCTTCTCAGCCCAGCCTTCACCTTTGCACCAAATTAAACACCATCACCACCTTTTTCTTTTTAAACGTCTGGTTTTGGTGGCGTTCGGGGTTTTTTTCCATTAAATCTTTGTTCTTTCAACCCTGCAGGTCCCTTGTGGGATGTTGCTGGCTATCTCAACAAAGCCATGGTAATTTCTAACAAGTATTCCATGATGCTTCTGCCTGCCACTGTCCAGGCCTTGGGTGTTCTTAGGGTTTCACTAGATCAGACATCTACCTAAATAAGTGAAAAAGACCATTAATTAATTTGGCAGGGCTGAGTGGGGTATCTAATTCCTCACTCAAGTCACACTCTGTAAATATTTGGGAACCTACAAGAGACAGGCTTTCTGTTTGAAGTACTTAGTGGCTGATCTTGGGTACATATAAACCTTATTTGGGTTACAGCATTTGTACATATTTAAAAATGCATATAAACTAGATTAGCCTACGGTAGGCTTTTATTGGGGTTTTAAAAGTTGGCTTCTCCAACTTTCAGAGAAGAATTGCAGCATTGCAAGGCCAACCTTGGCAACTGCTGCAAGAGCGAGCAACTCCTGAAGCCAACTTACATTGTACGTGTACATATATGTATATAAATATATAAATAAAATTTAACAACCCAAAGAATAGTATTTCCACATTTCTGCCATATCAGGCATGTGCTGTCAATCAAAAACAGAGCCCAGCTCTGCACCAGCCCTGGGTGTATCTGAAGGAACGGAGGGAGTCTGGTTAGCTAAAAAAATAATCTCAAGGGGCCAGATCCACAGCCCAGTGTCAGCCAAAATAAGGATCCTACTGCAGCCTCCATCAAGCTATTAAATTTGGATTTTTAAAGATCTTGAAAGCAACAGTGACGTGTCTCCATCCCAATGTTTTTTGACTGAATCTGGATACTTGAGGACCATATATTTACTAGGACAAGGAGACAACTGGGCTAACCATCAGCTCTGCTGTTTTATTACCTGCACAGTCTTAATTGTCCTTCACCTTGATTCCAGAAGTCCAGCAGACTGATCTGTGCATCTGCCTGTATTTTGGAAACACATCTAATATCTTTGTTTGCAAAACAGATTCCCATTCAACTCTGTTACAGTTCCATTACTCTCAGCTACACAGACACATGAGGAGAGAAAATTCTCCACACAAACAAACCCTAGACTTTACGGTAAAACAGGTACCTGCTTCAGAGCACTAAAGAACCGATAAACAAGGATCAGTATATATTGCATTTCTCTGATTTGACCGGTTTGGAAAAGTTCTAGGACATGATGGGTTGATTTCCACAAAAAAAAAAAAAGAAAAAAAATTAGTTAATTTTCTTTTTGCTGTAGGTTCATTCATGTAACTCCCATGAAGATTTGCCCTATCTACGTTAATCTGTCTTGTGTCCTTCCTGTGAAGAGAGTGACAATTTTGTCCACTTTATTAGTATTATTTTTCAGCCAAATCATAGGAACTTCAAAGCAAACCTCACCATTTTAGGCCCACCAGATGCTACGGAGTCCAAAAGACTTCCTAGTGGGCAGACACAGGTTCATTTTAACCTAAATGATGATACTCTCTGGGTTCTTACTTTTTTGGGATTCTCTTTGTTTTTAGTAGGAACTGGTTAATCAGGAACACTGGGTAAAATGCCTTCTCATGCCTGCGAGTGCAACAGCAAACAAGAAGGAAGCCAAAAATATTTATTTTCTATATAGACAACCCCATAACTTTGGTGACCCCAGGCTGCAGAGGTATTTGAGAAGTGCCTTTAAAAGGAACCAAAGGTGGTGTCGGAAATGACAGGTATCTCTGCCTGCTGCCCAAACCCATCCTTGGAAGTGTCCAAGGCCAGGCTGGATGGGCTTTTGAGCAACCTGGTCTAGTGGAAGGTGTCCCTGTCCACGCCAGCGGGGTTGGAACACCACAAGATTTAAGGTCCCTTCCAACCCAAATCATTCTAGGATTCCATGATACTCATCCTTTGTGGTTAATACTCCCCTGTGCAACCTGGAGCATATTGACTGACTCAGCCATCCTGGGAGAATATTATTATAAAAAGGTTCTTGGTCACAGATACTTTAAGACAAATGCCAAATTATCCTCTTGCACTGCAAATTCCTCTGGATTTGAAACCAAGAATAGAAACACTTCCTCATGTGGCTGGAGCACAACGTGCCAGCCTCATGCTCCAAGAGCTCCAGATGGACAGGAATACTGCCACTGTTTTTTTCTGGGAGAAAAAGTGCTTTTAGTGAGTATCTGTTACCTATTTTCAAAAGTAAGGACCACATACAAAGGGAGAAAGAGAAGGGAATTCTACAAAGAACATTAAGTTCTTCCTCATGGGAGTTTGGCGTGAGCTGATACATTGAAAAACCTTTAATATAAAGTGCATGTACACTTTCAATACCTAAGAATGCATTAATAAGAACGAAAGGTCTTATCCAAGCCACAATATGCAGGTCAATATAAAATTCTGCATTTGTGGGGTAGAAGAGATTTAAACCAGACTGGCCAACCAGCAAATTTGGAGAGGGTGAATATAAAAGACATTACCAACAGGAATCCAGAGCCAGCTCCAGCCAAACATGATGGAGACAGCAAATTTGGAAAGGGTGAATATAACAGAGTTACCAACAGGAATCCAGAGCCAGCTCCAGACAAACTTGGTGGAAACAAAGTCATCATTTCACATTGTCAACAGCAAGGGATAAAATGCAACACCCATGAAAACCCCGAAGTGTCAACACCTTTTGAGGCACCTCTGCACATCCATGTGCTTTGGAAGTCCCACAGATACGACAAACCTGACCTAGGATGACCGAGCTCGAAGAGACGGGAAAAATTAAAAAAAAAAAAAAAAAAAAGATGTGCCTCTGAACTCTGCAATGGTGAAGGCAAACAGCTCGTGTGAAAAACATGCTGTGGTGACTGTTATGTTTCCAATTACAGATGGAGCGAGCAGGGTTTGCTCTGCCCATCAGCAGGGTTTGGAACGAGCCTCTCACCACCACTCCTCTGCGCTCTGCCTTTGAGGAAGGGCTCAGGCCACTGCCCAGACCACTGCCCAGCCCCAGCAACACTCAACACCCTGTTTCTTTTGGAGGGAATCTGAGAGATTTCGGCCAAACTGATGGAAGGGTGAGCAAACCAGTTGCTCTCCTCTGTCCCCGTCGTCCCACTGGCTGGGTGAACCCAAATATTTCCCCACGTAATAACAACTCTGTTCTACTCACATAGAATCATAGAATGAGAGAAAGGATTGGGTTGGAAGGAATCTTAAAGATCACCTAGTTGCAACTCATGGGCAGGGATGTCACCCACTAGATCAGGTTGCTCAGGGCCCCATCCAACCACTTCATCACCTCTATTCAAGAGGAAAATTTTGTGAGCTGTAGGTGCTGTTTTAATACATAAAATAGCAAGCAAAAATTCCTTATCTCAGCTTCATGCCCCCAATGACCCCAGCATACAAGCCCTGGTTTCTTCTCTTTGCATGGCCATCCCAAACCATAACAAGAACAGGTGGAAATATAAAACTGTAGCCAGTCTAATGCAGCCAACAAAATAATACTACTTTTAAATCAGTAAAGACACAAAGAATATGAAGGAAAAATGAAGCCAGTTAACCTGGTCAACATTAGGTCTCTTAAATAAAAATTCATCAAACTTCATCACTGAACTTCCCAAACATCTTCCTCAGCACCATGGTCAGGCACTGCCACTGTAATAAAGCACGTTTTTGGGAGCAACTGCCCCTATGTAGGAGGCAGCAGAGCCCGTGGCCATAGCCCTGAGCCTGCCACCAGTAGCTTTTTGACCCAGTTCTGTCAATGTACCTATTGTAAATGCAAAATCCTTCTTTGGATTTGAAGCAGCAGCCACCTGCACAAATAAGGCTGGGTTATAACTCTGTAACCCAATACAAGCACTGGAAGCTTAAAAAGTTTGTATTCCAAAAAGCACTTCTGACCTCTTCCTTAAAAGTTCACTAATCACTTTTAATTCATAATTTATTTCCTCTTAATATACTTGCTTTATGTAATACCCCCCTTCTCCCTCCCCTTCCTCTCCGCCTTTCTTTTTTCTGGAAGTTCCCCAGGAGAAAATGGTATTACACAACTCCCTTGATTAACTGGAAATGAAGCTTTTCCCCCTCGGTAGTCGCGATTTGGTAGAGTTTCCAGGACATAAAGCACGGCCCAGAGCACTGAAAGGCAGAGAGACGTGGGTGGAAGTGATCCAAAGGCCCTTAAAGTGATGGGAGTTGATCTTGGTGGTCCCCACAGCGGAGCTCAGTAAGGCTTTGCCTATTTATCAACAGGTTAAAAAAGTGTACTACTACCATTCTTCTTGCTCCTCTGTATTTTGCCTGCACAGAGCGGCATCCTAATGTATACATGATGCAATACATGGTATAACTGAGATTGTGCTGGTACCTGGGTAATATTGAAAAAAAAAATAAAAATCATGCTCCTAATTAAAACAGCTTTGTATAACAGGAAAAGGAGACTTTGCAGGGGAAGGAGGAGGTATGACAACGGCTGCCATGGCCATGCTGACACCTTGTTGCCCAGAGAAGTTTGAGGTACTTTGGTGGAAAGCAGTTGGGAATGGGGTGTTTTGGAGGGAAGACATCACCTGCAGCAACAGAAGTGGCCACCTCATGCTGCTCACAAGGACTTACCCTGGTCCATCTGCCCCTGGACGAGATCTTTTGAATTATTTGTGCCCCTGAAAGCCAAACAGATTTTTTTGCGACAGCATGCTTCCATGCCACACACCATCTCGGACTTCTGGATGCTTTTATCCCTCTAAAAAACTGAAAATTCTGCAAATCCGGTGTAAGAGTAACACTGAAAACTTCACCACCCTGTTCTGCAAGCCCAGGGCCATCCGGGGTGGGCACAGCCACATTGTCACCCCAGCCCCTTTCCCATGCACAGCCCAAACCTCCCCATTATGGCTGTGCTTTGCAGCCAGGTGACATCTCATAACCCTGTTTCTTTAAGGGACAGGATGAATTGGGCCACATCCGAACGGCACAGGCAAGGGCCAAGGCTCTATTCACACTGACTCAAGGGACACAACACACACGGTGCCTTTTAAAACCAAAAATGGAGAACTCTCAATTTCCATTTCCAGCCTCCTAAAACAATGCTGTGCCCTGCTGTCAAGGAACGTGTGAATAAATTGAGGAAAAAAAGTTAAAGAAGCCCAAGGGAATAGGAGTCCCTTTTTCTTTATTGCAGTTAATTTTGACAAAGGCTCTTCTGTTTCCTCTCCTCCCCCTTTTTTTTTTTTTTGGAACGGCTTCGTGCCAAGCTGCATTATTCCTGTTCACCATGGTAGTGCCATGAAACCCGCCTGGTATGTTTGCCTGAAAATCACAGGTTTTCATGGCAATTGTTTTCATCTCAACAACTACTCCCTTTGTCACCTCAGAAAAGAAGGGCTCAGGCTCAAATCCCATCCCAGCAACAAAGCATCCATGTAAAAGCACCACGACCTTCCAAACCCAGCACCATGAAGACCTGCCCTCCCAACAGGGCAGAAACCCTCCAGAACCTTTTACCACCTTGCTCAGAACACCAGAGTGACTGCAAACCCATGAGAGATGCTGTACACAGCCTCAGTTTGAAACACTGAGGGTTGGGAAAAAAAGCATCCCAATGGTGGGATTGTTTTGAAGTATTTTTTAAGTGGAAATAGTTTCTTTTCTTGCAGCCCATCGTGGCAACCGGAGCCCTCTGGCTCCTGTCAGCGAGGCAGGAGCTCAGCAGCTCCTCAGGGGTGTCCTCTATTTCCAGCCTATTTACTGCTCTGTTGAGAAAGGAGCCTATAGATGCTCCAGTTCTCAGATTTGAGACTTTGGAGGGACTGGGTTATTCAACAAACCAACCCTTTCTAAACACTGTCAAAGGAGTGATTTGATGCCTTTCAGTGCTTACCATACAAAACGCTGAAAGACCAGCGGACTTCAAAAGCCGCAGAAGCGGAGCTGGAGTTTGGCAGGAGTTCATTAGCTGCTTGTGTCCTTCTGTGTGTGGCTTGTAATTACATGCAGACCTGGTGCCAAATCCTCATCTACTGAGGGGTACCAATTAACGTGCTGCTGGATGATTCACAGGTAGCTAATGTCGAGATTTATACACCCGGCGTGCCAAGTATCCCATGCTTTATTATTATTATTATTATTATTATTATATATTTTTTTTAGCTGGTCTTTTTTTCCTCTTTTCAAAATATCATACAAAAACAAGGTTTTGGCAGTAAAATTGCGATTGTCCAGCCTGTTCCCAGGGCCACACACTGGTGTGCCTGATCCTGCTGACACTGTGTACCACATGTGCAGGGAAATGCACATCTCTTGCAGCACGGGCCAAGGGCTTGCAAGTTAAATCCCCTACAGTGTTTTCCCTTTGTAAAAAGCAGAGGTTTTCTGCTCCAAGGAGAAAAATTCTAAAATTGAGGTACCATTTGCGCTCCATACTCCCCTTTCCTGTTTCTTGCACCTTCTTACTCCTACAGGTAGCAAAACAATAACAGCAGAAGCTTTAACAGCAGCTGGGGGAGCTGAAGAAGCAGGTAACTAAAAGTGATAATTTATTTTTTGGAGGGGAAATGTACACGAGACTGCATCTCCTGCAGGAAAACGTAACAGTTGTTAGTTTCTCTGACAAAAGATTAAAAAAAAACCCCACAACAAAAAAGAGCCTTTCTCTTCTTGCTTGAAATCTGCATCCCTTTGCCTCTCTTACTGGAGAGATCTGCATCCCTTTGCAGCCAGCTGGCTCCCAGTGCAGCCCTTGGCAATTAAAACCTTGGGAAGTCAAACACAACAGCATGGAAGTGAGCCTTTTGTTTTCCTGTTTTGTCATTCCTGTCCTGTGTTTGATCCCAAGAAGATTTCTCAGGCTAGAGGGAAACCATGGGCCCAGCGGAGCATCTTGGCACCAACTGCACACAGGTCTCCAAGCTCACTGGTTTGCCACTGCTGATGGTTTCCCCGTGGGGAGCATGGAGAGCCAGGCCTCATTTCCTTCTGCTTGACTTTCTCTTTCCCAAAAAACACTGCTCCTCAGCCCTGGGGGGGTGACAATTCCAGGAGGGCTGCAAGTACAGCCCAACGTTCGCACCGCTTTATCCTTCTCTAATAAACCTTTCACTGCATTTGACATGATACAGGTCTTGTCCAGCCATGAAAGCCTTCCTGCTTATCAGGAGAATTTTTAATCAACCAGCAGGGAAAACATGGCCTGACATTTTATTGCTTCCTTGTGCTTTGCTTTTAGATGTTTCGATTTCTTCCAGCTTGTACTCTTGCTAATCTCTTTAGCCAGGGATCAGTGGAAAGCCTCAAGTTTTCCATGCCCAGCAGCTTCCTGCAGATCATTTGCAGCCAGGGCAGGCAGAGGAGCATGGGGGCAGCGGGGGCTTTATGATGGGATGGGAGAAGAAGGCACCAAGCTCTCGATTCACTGCAGGTTCTGGAACAGGGTTTTGTCCTGGCCACAATTACAAAACAACAAACAACGTCTGTGGGGAAGGGTCATAAGAAGTTCAGCTTTCCTCTATTAAAACCATCTGGTGCCTATAAAAAACCCCAACTGGTTGGTTGGGATGGTTGGCAGCACCTCCTCCCTGCTCAGCTCTTCCTGGCACCTCACGGGAACGCGGTGGCACCAGAGGTGTCACAGCGAGGCACAGGGCTGCCATGGGAACAGGGAGCCTGGCAGACACACACCCCACTCACTGTGCATCCCTCCTGCTGGGAAGAAGGTGCCCCAGCATCCACCTCATTTCACTTCTTATCTGAGCCAGAACTTCTTTACGAGGTGCCTGTCCCCTCAGGAACACCAACTCCTGCCAGAGTGCCCTCGGTGAGCCCCTGAGAGGGCTGAGCTTTCTGAGCAAAATAAAACATCCCTGTGAGGCCGGCGTGGGACCCTGAAAAGGGTTTCTCCAGGTCAACGAGTCCCCCTCCAGCATCAACAGGGAGAGGCACCGCCAAACCTGCAGGGGATGGGAGACTTTATTAAAAAAAAAAAAAAAAAAAGCCTAAACCTCTTCTTTGTTTCCAACAGAAATAAAAAAAGGTGGGGGGGGGTGAAAAAAAAAAAGTAAAAGAAAGGAGAGGAGAGGAGAGCTTGCAGCCAGTTCCCCAGCCTGTAACACAAAACCGGGCTGTGCTGGGAAACCTTACACCACGCGGCATCCAGCTCATGTACTCCTGCTCCGCTCGCCGCCTCCCGGATGCTTCCCCAAGCCCAAACTGCCCTTGAGAGAAGCCAAGCCTCAGCCTCTGCTGAAAAGCCTCTTTGTTTGGATTCCCTTTCCAAATCAGCGTATCCTGAGATTGAACTCCCTTCCACCCCTCTGCATGGCTTTTTAATGTTGGGATGCCTTTGGCAGCAGCCAGATCTGCCAGCAGGTTTGCGGTCCCGTAATAGCGCTCAGCCCGCGGAGCTGGGGCACGCTCAGCGCGAGGAACTTTCTCCACGATAAAGGAGAGAAAGGCAGGGAACAAGAAAGTATTGCAGAATTACTTCAAAAGATCCTTTAATCATGAATTGTGAACGGAGAAGCTGAGTTCTCCTTAATTAAACAATGGCTTTAATCAGCCTTCAATAGCTGGCATTACACAGAGGGTGGGGAGGCCCTGGCACAGGGTACCCACAGAAGCTGTGGATACCCCATCCCTGGAAGTGTTCAAGGCCAGGTTGGATGGGGCTTGGAACAACCTGGGATGCTGATGGAAAGTGTCCCTGCCCATGGCAGGGGGTGGGACAAGACAAGCTTTAAGGTCTCTTCCCACCCAAACCATTCCATTGTGTGACATTAAGGCACATCAGTGAGACCATTTTGTCTTTCTTAACCTGGAATAATTGAAAGGAAACCAGACAAGGCATCAAAGGAACCCAGGCACAAGGTCTGGACCATGCACACATCACCAAGAGGGTCTGACTCCAAGCACTGCCGTGAGCTTTCCACGCAGCCCCAAGGCCATCATTCACTGAGGCCCTCAAGGTGGACCTCAAGTCCACCACTCACTGCACACAGAAATAAAATGCATTTTCTTGCACTGCCCACTCTGTCTGCAAGCTCAGGGCACAAGTGTGGTACTTCCATACAGCTCCTGACAGGCAATGGGGTCTCCTGTCTCTCTTGGAACTTGCAAACGCCCCAAAATCCTGCGTTCCCACAAAAGGCAGAGACACGGCACTCCCAGGGAAGGACCTCTGCTCTAGCAATGATGCAGCTGAGCACCAAGGCAATAAACTCACCCCTCAGAGAAAACACAGCAGATCTGGCAGCAAGGGAGTGTTAATGAGAATATCAGCCCGACACCTCACCCGACACTAAAGGGAAAAGCCTCCAAAAGCAGCCTCAGGCCCAGGACTTGAAGCAATTTCACAGGGGAAGAAGCTGTTTTTCACTTGCAGGTAGCTTTTTAATCGAACTCAGTGTTACATCTTTCCCTGTGAAAGAAAAACCCTGAGCTTTAAGCAGGTGGATTTTCAGACTGTGGATACATTTGTGGCAGAAAACTTCAGTGAGAGCAAAAGCAAAGTACTTGTTGTTATATCCACAATCCTGGTGTATCCCAAACACTATCCCACTTGTCTGGCAATTTCAAACATGCTGCATGCCTAGATTCTGCAGTGCATCTGAGAGTTTTCACACTGGAAAACTTCTTTGTGCCCATGGTGATTTATCAAAACAGGCTTTCTCCAAAATGCTGTCTGGCTTTTTCAAGGGTTTTGCATTTGACAAAGATTCACACCAGCTCAGTCAGAAAAATAAATGCCACAAAACTTCTCCTTTAAGGAAAAAAAAAAAAAAAAAAAAAAAAAATCCAAACCACCCAACCCTCACAGCCCAATGCTTTAGAAATGCTTCCACATGCTAATCAGCCTCCTATTCAGTTCCAGACTGAATAGGACTCCAACAATGACAAAGAAATACGCTGAACCTATCCCACATTTCATCCCCTTCACTCAAAATGTTGCTGTTACCTTGGTTTTCAGCCACTTTGTGGGAGCTGCAGCAGAATGACAGCTGCATGCTAAAGCTGCAGGGATGGTCAAGAAACCAGGAGTGCTGGATGAAAAAATATCTGGACCAGATTACGCGGGAAAAAAAATGGAATTATTTGAGGAGATAGTAACTGATGCTGCAAATTTTTATGAGCTAATAAGGAAAATAAAAACTACAAAAAAACCCCTGAGTTCTCTACTGAAAGCACAGCCCCTTGTGGTCAGGCAGCAAAGGGAATTTTTTCTCAGCCTGGCAAGTATGAGTAGGATAAAAGCCCCTCCAAGCCCTTCCCTTTGAGAATTATCCATTTTCGTTATGTATTATCAACTGGCAGATGCCTTTAGTGCAGCTTTTCCTCTATATCCTTAACCTGAAAAACTCCAGCTCTTATTCTGGGAAAGGACACGCCAGCTCCTGCTGCAGTGGGTGAATCCAAGGTTGTTTCCTTTTTCTGCAGAACATGGAAGCACCAGGACAGAGCCACCCAGGGAAGTTTTCCTAGGAATTAGGGTGGGAAGCTCCAGGACAGGTGCCCATATGCCCTAGGGACACATTTCAGCCCAAGCCCTGGCAGTCACAGACTCCTCCACAGTCGCTGAGGCTCTGATTCCAAGATACTTTGGGAGGCTGGTGATGGCCTGGCAGGACTGGCAGAAGCAGTGAAGTTTGCAGCTCCAATGGGGAGTTCAGGAAGGAATTAGAGGTACCTCAGCAGCTCTGAAAGCCCCAGTGGGCACCTGGGTGCCTCTGTACTGGAAACACTGCCTTCAAAGTGTGCCCTCGCCAGGCTCCAGCTCCTGCCCACGCACGGAGGTGATGCTGCTCCCTCATGCTCCCTGTCTCCCTAGATTAGAAACTCCCAGAGGCACAAACCTCCCGTGACGTGCCTGGGCAGGACACAGGGCAGCACAGCCTGGCACAGGGATCCTCGACCCAGCACGTGAATTCAGGAAGAAGCAGCTCCCCAAAAAGCAAGGGCCATCTGATCAGTGATCAAAGAGCGGCTCCAGAAACCTGCTAACACCAAACTGATTCACAGCTATCGACTTCAAAGGAGTTTTGCTGCCTGCCATCAGCTCACCAGCCATCCAAAATTACTCCCTGAGCATCACTCAGAACACAAATGCACCCGGTGGTTACTGACCAGACCTGCTTATCAGCATTTTACCACACTGTTTGCGACTTTCCCTTTGGAAACCAGCACTTTAAAGGGTGGTGGGCCTTGCAGAAAAGCCTTGGAAGCCCTCAAAATGCTTGGGATGTGGGACTGGTTGCCACGGTTGCTGTGCTGCTACAAAGACCAGAGCACAGACTTCGCTGTCAGCTGGGTGGGAACAATAACCAGGGCTGGGCTGGCTGCTCCTCCAAGCTTAAAGGAAAGCCCATCACACCACTCCCCAAAAAAGTCATAAATAACCTGCTGAGTGTCAAGGAGACAGGAAGCCCAGACCATTTGGCACACTGGCTTTCAAATTCAGTGGCTGGGCGCTTGGAGGATGTGATGAGGTCTCAGCTTTGCACGAGCACACGCTGAATTAACAGCAATGTAATTAGTATCTGCGTGCAGTGCCTGCATGCTCGGACACAGGGGCACTGCTGGCTGGTCAGAAATGGCTGTCATTTTCTGTGATTTACAGCAAAAGCAGGTGAAAGTCAGTTGCAGGATGTCCCGCAGCTCATTGCTCCCCTTGTGCAGCACCAGACTGACACTGCTGGGAGATGGGAGCTCTCTGAAGGAGCCTCACTTCTTTCAGGAAGGATGGCTGCCCAAAACCACTAACCAGTAACTTTCACTTCTTCTCTTTAAAGCCATGGAGGGAAGAAACACGCTGTTCTCAGCTCCAGCAGCCAGCAAAGGTGATGAGGCTGCAAGAGGTGCAGTCTGACATCTGCAAGCTCCCGAAGCAGTGAAGGACACCTCTGCGCCACAGCCGCCTCTGGGCGAGGTCTGGGCGAACCCAGCAGTGCCAGCTGCTCCAGCCTCAATTTGCTGTGTTTTCTGGGCATGATAGGCTATGCCCACTGGGGTGTTTTATCAGACAACCTGGAGGCACCTCCCAAGCTTCTTGGTGCTATGATCATCACACTTTCATGTCTTTCTGGACAAGAGATGCAAAACTATGGGAAAGTAGCAGAGGATTATGAACGCTCCCCATTGACTCAGAGTCACCGTCAGACCAACTGCAGCTCCCTTTGGGCTCGGGCTGGCAGCTGCAGCCTGGCCCTGTTGGAGGGCACCATGTGCTCAAAGAAGACAAGGTTGTGTATGGATGCAATCTACAGGCAAGGGACACCCAGGGCTAGAACAGGAACACAAAGAGCACAGGAATTTTCAGAGCATCACAAGCTCTGGAGTTAAATTATATGTTCTGCTTATAAGTTGACTTGATGCAGAGTCTGTTTTCAACCCTCTATCTCCAAAACATCCAGCACATGTGAAAAACGAGCCCACTTACGTGACCGACTCCACAGGATGGAGTTCCATAGGAATTTCTAATACTTCCAAACCTGCCAGGACAAAGCTAATTTTCAAACTCATTCATGCATTCTCTTGGTAACAAACTTATGCTTAAGGCTTGCTTTCAAACTGTTTGCATCAAAACCCAAACGGAGACACTTCAAATTCCCTGGTTTTCGTGGCATTCTGCCTCCTCAGGTCTAACTGGAGGAGCAGCTTCTGCTGATCACGATCCCACTGTTGCAACTAAGCCTTGTACAGCTAAGAGGCAAGAAGGGATTCTCCAGCATAACTTCCCAACAGCTGCTCCAACACATCCCTGGGCTCAGACACCTGATCCACATGAAGGAACTTTCCACCTGCTCTAAAATTGTGGAGCAGGTAGTGCCCCTCCAAGGTGGATGCCATGGGAGAGAGTGAAACGGAGATGGAGTGGCTTTGAAAGGGATACAAATGCCCTTCTGAGAAAGGGGCTGTGCTGATCCTTGAAGAGATGTGATACACAGGGCACCCTCTTCCAAGCTTTTGGCAAAACCCACCCAGCTGAGGTATCTGGAAAGGCAGAGGGAAAGCTGGCCATGGGCCAAGCCTCCAGACACATTGGCAAGGCGGGAAGCACAGAAGTGCATTCAGAAAATTGACTTCAGGCTTTTATAATTACAGGATAAGTGCTGGATTACTTTAATTCACCTCTTTCATTGAGGTTTTATCATTCTCATTTCTGAGCCTTTTTTTTTTTTCTTTGTTTGAAATATGAAACCTGACCTATCAGAAGAGCCGAACAAGGCCCTAGGACAGAACAAAAAGGAAGAAATGTAAAAAAAAAAAAAAAAAAAAATATATATATGACAGCCCTCATCAAAACCCCAGCTGGCAGGGTGGAAAGCCACATCCTGGGAGGGGGTTTCCCTGCTTCCTTCCCCTGCTGGGACACAGCCCCTTGGGATGCCAGGGAAGCTGCCGTTCCCAGCGCTGGCTGCGTGGACGCTGGGATAGGAGGGTTTGAAGGCTGCTGCCTTTCCCCACGCTGCCTTCAACAGGCAGGCCCTTGTTCCAGGCCAGGCAGGCCGGGAGACCACAACGGTCCCTTCTGGATTACTATGGATGAAGTGGGAGCATTGTATGAAGGGAACGGGGAGGATGGAGCCTGCTCCGCCAGAGCGAGCCACGCAGCAGAGCTGGGCCTTTGCCTCCCCTCTTTGAAGGCATTTCAGGCAGGGATGGAGCCATACAAACACCCTGCCTATCTCACATGCTGAAGAGGGGCCCTGGTTTGCCAGAGGTTCCCCAGCTGTGGTATGCAAACCATTTTTGGGTGGTACACGGAGCACACGCATCTGGAGAGACAGCACCAGCCTGTATCCAGACAAAGAGAGTCAGACCAAAGCAGCCTAGGAAAGGCATGCATATTAAATTGAGATTTAAAGGGTATAAAAATAATCCGTTTGATCTGGGAGTGATGTTTATATTATTTTCTGTGCTCACTACAAACAGACAATTAAAAAATGTCATCTGCTGTAATTGTGATCCCATCTCCTGCCTGTCTCAGCAGCAGGTACACAGGATTCAAAGCACTCCTGGCCATGAAGCAGTTGCACATAATTCTGCTTTTCCTGGAGACACATCTTCAGGCTGGCCAGGTTCCACCAACTCGGGAAAGCCAACAGATTTATACCCCTGAGGACTCGGTCTGCCATAGGTACAGCATTTCCTTGTTCTGCAATTAACACCTCAAGTATAATTGTCACTAATAATCTCTTTTTGATAGGTTGGCTGTCTTTTTTTTGTTTGTTTGTTTGTTTTCACAAAGCAAATGCAAAAAAAGTGGATTTCAAACACCCCCAAAATATTTCTCTCGCGTTTACTTCCAGTCATCTTTGGCTCTTTCGGTCTGTCAAGGGAGGCACAACAGATGGGTATCATGCTTTAGGCGCTGACTGTTGATTCAATAAGAAGCTTTTCCAGACTCAAAAAAAGCTCCTTTACACCCAAGTTATGGCCGAGTCCAACTGCACAACAATCCCATGCCAAGGTGCCACTTCTGCCAACCTGCCTCTGCCCGAGCGCTTCCAGAGCAGCCATCCCTGGCCAGGAGCTTGCTGCCACCGAAGAGATCCTACAGGTATGAGGTGATACATAAACATTAACAACCAAACCCCACCTAGGGATGCTCAAAACACAATGACGACTGTCCACCCACACAGCTTCTCTTGTGTGGTGTGGGCTCGGTCCTCCCCGACATGGAGGAGACACAGCGTGGAGAAGGCAACACCGGGGGTTGGGACTGTCCAGCTGGTTTGGTACAGTCAGGTCTTGTTGTCCCTTGCTGAAAACAAGAAATGGTTGGCTCAGCATCTTCTTCAGGTGCACAGAAAGATGTCACCCACGCGACAAGCGAGTGCTGCGCAGTGGGGTAGTCCTAAAAATAAAAAACAACAGCCCCAACCCAAACAAAGCAAAGCTGCTTAGCTCATCACATCCAGCTTTACACGACCCACATAACTCTAACCTCACCCCTCATCTCCAATTCCTCCCACTCCTTACACCTAAATGACAATCCCAGGCCTGTTTGCACCAATTTTCGTGATGAAGCGACAAGGCCCCTGGCAGAGCTCAAATCCTTTTTGCTTCTGAGAGCTGGAGGACGACACAATTTTCTACACAGAAGAGGAAAGTCAAGAGTAATCTAAACTGTTAGCCCGAATTACAAGATTATATCCCCACTTACATAAACATGTCAAGGTCCAGCTAGCACAAATATTTACTTTAAAAGTTCATTTTAGCATCAAGCTCGCTACAGGAGATGCCAAATTTGTGAGAAAGCTGCAGAGATATTAAGGTTGTAAGAGGTCTATCCATCTGTTGCTTCAAAAAACCTCCCCAAGGCAGTAAAACTTCTGTTGTACAGATTAACTGGGATTGACAGAAGAGAGAAAATTAAATTAGAGGCAGAAAAGAAGAAGGGCAGTAAATTATGTGCAGTTTACATCCCACCAGCCTGAAACATATGCTCCCATAAACCCAATTTCCACGAGCCTCAGAAGCAGGTATGCCAGATGAAATCCTTCTATTTTATGGCACAAGCAGGACTTTTTGGAAGCTGTTTTACCTGCACAAGCTGCACAAATACAAGCTACTGAAGACCCTCATCTGCCCTATCACCCTTGCTGACACAGCCTTCCCCTCTTCCGAGATTAAACGCTTGACTTAGCACCCGTCAGCAGAGCACAGGTGGCTGCTCAGGGCTTGCTGAACACCAGGAGTCCCCGCCAAGGGAAGAAAGCAGGTCTGAGAGGAGTAAATTTAACCCTAGATGCTACATCTGGGGGGCCAGGCTCCAAAATATCCCACCTCAAGGGTCAGGGCAGGAGGCTTTTCCCCAGCTGGCCACGTCTCCTGCATCAGGAGGAGGTTTGGTGGCTGTTGCAGCAGCTCCCTGCAGTGCTGCATCAGGACAGCAAAACCCCATGGCACCAGGAAAGTTGTCCCCTGAGATCTGCCCCAGCCAGGGTCACCCCAGTTCCCCCCAATAACAACTCCATGCTCCAGGCAGGAGGTGCAGGAAACCCGTGGCAGAGGGATGGGCTGTGGATGGTCAGATGAAGGTGGAGTGAGGTCCACCCATCACGCCTCTTGTTTTGCTGCTCAGAGAGTTCCCCACCACTCTACAATGTGAAGACACCAACCAGCTCAGCAGGGGCAACTTCAGACCCGCCCAGACCCCCTCAACCACATTTTCAGATGTTTTGCAGTGATCAGGAGACAGGGACAGGGCAGCGGGGACTCTTCCACACCGCCGAGCTCGCCTGTGGCCCTAACAATTTCAGGAAGCATCTTCCACTGCTCTAAACAGAGCCCTCCCAAGAGGAGGAAGCAGATGGAGAAAGTTATTTTCCCCCCTCACATGACCTGCTTTAATAAATGCACACTCAGTTCTTTTCTGCCTTTTTTACTGAGTTAAGCACGGGCATGGAGTTTCTGGGAAGTTCACAGCGTCGGCGATCAAACCTCTCGTTCATGCAAGAAACCAGGGATTTAGGGGTGCCAAGTGCACTCATTAGAGGAGTGGGCTGGTCATTCAGTAACATCCAGCTCCCTGCCAACTCCACTCAAGTTGGAAATGCAGGAGAAACGGAGGGTCTGGTCCAGTGGATCTTCATCCAACCCACTCCACCAGCCACGCTCTTCTGCCCATGGCTCCATGACTCTGCTCCCCAAGAAAAGAAGATACAAATCTTCCTCTCATGCATTTGCTATCAAGATAACCATTGTGCTACTTAAGGATGAAAGACAGAAGTAGATCTTTCTAACGACTCTCACCAAATTAAAGCTGAAGGAAGCTCCTGATAGCTCAGCTTTACTAATTCAGGCTTTCTTAGATGTTTATGATAATTGTCTTCTGGGTAATTTGTTTAAATTTGTGTGTAAACAAAGGGTTTGTACACACCTACAGCCTCCCAGAGTGTGTGTCACTTCTGAAAAACATTTCAGCCATAGTTCACTCTTTTCATTTTCCCTTCATAGAAAACCAATTCAAGGCGGAATTATGGCAGCACCTGCAGCAGGAGCCAGAGCAGCGTCACAGGCCTCTGCAAATCAAATGGCCAGTTTTAATAGTTCCTAAAGTGGTCCTCAAATGAGAAAAAGCCTTCTGTTTCCCTGCTTCTCTGAATGTCTTCGGGCAGCTGCTCAAGAGGCGTAACTCAGTTTGACGGCACTGGAGGCCACTGGCCATGCGCCCACATGCCCCAGCAGATTTCTGCTGGTCCCTCCACCTCAAAAGAAGTCCTTTCACCCAATTCTGCTCCTCATTATCTTATGTAGGACTCTTTTTTTTTTTTCTTCCTCACTGCATGTGTAAATATCCATCAACTTGTACCTGTCCACCTTTCTCTTACAGGAAGGGTTCAGCTAAGGCACCTTTTTCCCACTTTCCAAGTGGTTTTTTGGGGATTTTTTTACTAGAAAATGGGAATCAAGTGCTTGGAAACTATAAGCTCATAGTCTTCCCTAGCAAAAGGCACAGGGAAGAGCAAGCCAAGTCTCCCATGAGTGGGGCAGCTTTCACAGCAACTCATGCCCAGTCATCCACCAGCAGGTCCGATACTCCTGATCTGGGTGTATTTGCAAAGCCCATCCCCAAACACACATCATGGGCTCTCCATCCCATAATCACCTCCTGCACCATGTCCCACCCATGCTCTTCACCTGCCAGTGATCAGCCAGATCTAAACTTTCCTTCAGTTGTTGCATTCATGCTTTTACTTTTAAATGCTGCTCACCCTAAAAAAAAAAAAAAAAAAAAGCAACAAAACAACAACATAGAACCCCAACAAAAACCCCTAAACAAGCCAACTCTGGTGTTTACTTTCCGATTTCCACCTGTAGCAACCTGAAACAAAGCAACAATCACAGTTTTGCTGTATCACATTATTCCCTGCTAACAATACTTTCCAGTGATGCTTGGTAAGTCCTGTTTACCCAAACTAGCACAAGTAGAATAACACATGTCAACCAAACTGCTTTTTCATTTAGGACCCTTAGCCCAGAGAATGGGAAGCAAAACCCTTTTCCCATTCAAATAGCACCTACTCATGCCAGGAATGCCTCAAGTTAAGAAAACTTGCGTAAATAAAAGTTTAAAAGTTCTGATTCCTAGCAGCTGTTTTACTAGGAATTCTACTTTCTGCTTAAGTAAGTAAGTCCAGCTAGTTATGTTTCTACTTATATTAGTTTCATATATGGGATATCAAGTATTTTTATTTTTTCCAGATCCGAAAAGATGAAGCTTTCTGCACTGGCCCCTATTCTTGTGGGAATATAAAGAGAAAACCATGCCTCTCCTCTTAATGTATTAGTGCCCCGTAATACACACCAGATGATCAATAAACTGCATAAAAATTAAATCAAACTGACAGTCTTTAAAAAATGGGCTCTAAGCAGAAACAATTGTTTTAAAGACTGTGGTGTCTGGAGTATTAAACTCACGTGCTGTTGTGTTATTAATCTCTTTGTTGGAAGCCAGTTGATTTCCCCTGCCTGTGTCTGTCAATTAAATATTCAGCATCGCGGCCACAATGGAAGGGTTGATGTTTTGGAATGCAAAAAGTTTTTTTGAGACGCGCTGTTGACAGTTTCCTTCCATGCCACAGCATCTCCAAAAGCCATCGCATCTCCAAAAGCCAAGCAGGCAAGGCAAACCCAGACCTCAGCCAGGGGCTGCGAGAGCGCTCCGAGCTTTTAAAGGAGTGAGTTTAGCGAGACCGGAGAAAGAGAGGAGCGCTGGTAAAGCCGCCAGCAGAGCGACACACAGTCCCCAGAGCGGCGAGAGTTGCTATTTTCCATTATTAACCAAAACACGAGCCGGGCTGACCGTAGAGCGCTGCCTCCACCTGGAGCTGGCCCCGGCGCCGCCGAGGTGCCGCCGAGCCAGCGCCGGGTGCGGGGCCCGTGCCGGGGGCACCCCCGGGGCGCATCCCCGAGCCCACAGTGCCCCCTGCGCACCGCGGCAGCGCCCGGGCAGCTCCCCCACCCTCCGGCAGCGGGGCCGCGGGGGCAGCGAGGCACAAATAAAGGAGTATCACCGACAATGAGCGGATCGGGGTGCGGGGGTGCCGTGCCCGGCTCTCCCCGCGGGGACCCCCGGCTGCCCCTGCGCTCCCCAGCCCGGCCCGGCCCGGCCGCTCCCCGGCTCCCCCGCTCGCTGCCCGGCCCGGCTCTCCCGGCGGCCCCGCTCCGCTTTTGTTTGGGAAGCGGCGCGGCCGGGGCACGGCCGAGCTCTGTCCGCCCGCCGCCAAACTTTCCCAAAAGTTTTTCCCGGGGAGTGGTGGGGGTGCGGGAGCGGGGAGAAGGGGCGCGGAGCCCGCGGTGGCTCACCCATGACGAGGCAGAGGCAGTCGAGGCAGATGAGCAGGGCTTTCTTGCTGCTGCTCTTGGCCGGGTTGTTGTTGAGCGCCGGGCTGCCCCCATTCTTGCTCTCCGGCGGGATCGCCTTGTCGTACTTGTAGCTCTGCATTATCGGGGGCGAGCGCCCGGGACGAGCCGTGCCGAGCCGAGCCGGGCCGTGCCGGGCCGCAGGGAGCCGCTCGGAGCCGAGCCGAGCCGTGCCGCGCCGAGCCGCGCCGCGCCGCCGGGCTCGCACGCCGTGCGCCGGGGAGGTGCTGCCCGCGCCGCCGGAGCCGCTCCCGGCCTCTCCGGTGGGGCACGGGAGGCGAGAGAGGCAGGCGGGTCTTCCCAAGGAGAGGAGGAAAAAGAGAGGGGGAAAAAAAAAAAAAAATCAAAGTAGCAGAACAAAAACCAAAACAAGCCCCAAAAAATAAAACCAGCGAAGGGGCAGCGAGGGAGAAGTTTGCGGGTTGTCCCAGAGGCGGTGGAAAAGTCCTGGAGGAAAAGCCGGGGGGAAGGATAAAAAAAAAAAAAAAAAAGTGTGTGTATATATATATTTTTATGTCTGTATATGTGTGTATATGTATGTATCAAGGTCTCAGTCCGGGAGAAGGTGCAGGGGCGA
Organism: Corvus hawaiiensis; assembly: GCF_020740725.1. NCBI lineage: Eukaryota > Metazoa > Chordata > Aves > Passeriformes > Corvidae > Corvus > Corvus hawaiiensis. The sequence goes on from NC_063221.1 coordinate 29,065,265, forward strand.
TGCTGCCCCGGGGGCAGGTGGGCTCCGCGCTGGGCTCCGCTGCGCTGCGCTGGGGGCTCCCGCCGCGCCCGCCCCGGCCGCTCTGGGAGCCACCGGCTCGGTTCTGCACTTTTATTTCGCGAGGCCCTTCTACCCTCAGGAAAAAAAAAAAAAAAAAAAAAAAAAAAAAAAAAAAAAAAAAGAGAAGAGGGGAAAAAAAAAAAATCAGTCACTTCGCCTCGGATGGGATATCCAAGTAAGCACAGCCCCTTTCCTGCATCTGACATTTTACATAGATAATTAACTCCACATTTTTTTCCTGAGGGAAGTTTAAAAAAAAAAGAAAGAGTTAGGAACTAAAGTTTTCTCTCGCAGACCAGAAGGAGAGGAGAGGAGAGAGCCTCTAGCGTTCATACAGGAGTGCAGGGGGAAAGGAAAACAACCAACCGATACAAGGCTGGAGGACTCCCGAAAGCTGGGAACGGTGCAAGGGGCAGAAAACCAACAACAAATAAATGTAAACGTTTTCTTCTCCTGTTTTTACTTCCTGCCCGCCAGCTCTGTTCCGTGTGCTGAGACAGGGGAGGGGACATGATGTGTGTGGTACCCACAGACCCTGGCAGACCCCGGCGGGGCGACCCTGGGCTCAGGGCTGGAGGTTTGGCTGTGCCACCCTGCCAGGTGCCATCGCTGAACCGTGGCGGCTTTGCCCTCCCGCAGCAGCAACACCACCTTCATCGAATGAGTGTGAGGAGAGAGCTGGGTGAGGGATTGTTGTGTTGGTTAATCGCTCGTTTGGTGTAATTAAAAATCACCAGGGAAGTAAAGGAAAGGTTTCCTAGGAAGCCCAGCTGGCAGGAGGGCAATGCTCTGCTCTGAGCAGGGGTGCAGGTGGTGCTGCTACCCCGGGGAACTGCTCAGGACAGTGTTTAACCACTTCTCCTCTTATTTTTGGGTCGTGTATTTGTCAGCCTCTCACCTGTGTGCTGGCACGTATCCTGCTGCACCCCTGGTGTTTCCCAGGCAGGGAGGGCAGGGAGACCCCTCCAGCAAGGCCACCCTTCCCTGCTGCTCCTCCCGGAGCTGCAGACCATAACCAGAGCGCTGGAGAGCGCGCCTCGGCAAGGGCAGGTTTTCCAGGAATCTGTTTAGACACATACCTGGGCATACTGAGCCCAGCCTGGCAGGGAGGAAGAAAGTGTTTCCATATTTTACTTTTATATGTGCGGTGTAAAAAAGAAAGGGGAAAACAGACCTTGGATGTTCCCCCAATTCTTTGTTTATGCCTCAGTGATGTGAAATCTGGTGCCACCTCCCAATGTAGTTTTCAGGAGGCTATTTTGCCCTTTATCACCCTGTGGCACTGAGTACAAAAGCATCACTTTTGGCCCAAAATGGTGTCAATTACCCACCTGGGGGACCAAGCTGCCCGGGAGGACACATCTCAAGGTCTCTCTGCCTTTCCCCTGAGTGTGGCAGAGGTGTGGGTGCCTAATTTAGGCTCCTCGGATGCCTGGAGCAAGCGGAAAGAATCTTCACGTGGGAATTCTCCCCCAGCCGAGGGGCCAGCTGTGGGCACACTGCCCAGCCCAGCTCATGTCCACTGAGGGGCCAAACATCCACCTTCCCCTCACCCTTCAGAGCCTGGCCCTGCCTAGGGGAGCCCACAGATTCCAGCAGCTGGCTCCAGCCTCCCCACATCCCCAAATCTGCCGATTCCCTGGGTTAAATTCCATTTTGCGTTCAAAGCAAGGAGAAAAAAAATAAACAAAAATTGAGACTTATCATTGTAACAGCAAACAAAACAAAAAACCAACAAAAAAAGAGGCTTTCTTGTACTTTCAGGGAAATTGAAATTACGGTTTTGTATTTGCATTTACAAGACCCCTCAGGCTACTTATGTTTGCATTTTCATAACAAAAATATTGTGCTGTTAATTGATGCAAGCCAGGGCACCCAAATCTGAGTCTTGGACAGTTTCTTAAGGGAGCAGCAGCCACCACAATTGCCCAGTTCACATTTGACAATGGGTGAGTCAGCAGTGCCAAAAAGCAGCTTCTGTGCCTTTGTCAATAATATGCAAGAGATACATTGGTAACAATTAGTTGTTTATTCATAAATGGAATTATCGAATACACCATGCAACAGTGTCCTTCAGGACCTCAGCTTTTCCTTTCAGTCAGACTTGAAATTCTCACTGTGGACTGAGGCTTTTCTTTGTATAAATTATTTAGACTTACTGAGTTTGTATTACTAGTGGATTTTGCTCTGCATTTTTGGAGGACTGATTTTCACCACCTTCCCACCCCAGCTGGACGAAACCTCTGGAGAACAAGGAATACGCTGATACAATTTCTGGGAAGATAAAACATTGCTATACCACTTCTTCTTTCCCATATTTATTTCACAACCCAACAATTTGAAAAGAGGAATTGAGTTTTATTCATTCAGTCTTGTCATTTTAGGAGAATCAGCTCTTTAAGGCTATTCCCAGAATGGGCAAAGGGGCAGGAACTTGTTGCTGCCCCTTTTATCTTTGTATCAGTGGGACTGGACTATGTGGAAACCTGTTCATGACATGCCAATAACTTAAAAATTGAGAGAAGGTTTTTCTCGTACCTTACTCACTCATCGTGACCAGTCAACATGATCCAGGCCAAAGCGTATCTGCCAAAAAAAAAACCAAAACCCAACCAAACCAAAACAAACCAAAAAACAACAGTAAAAATGTTCTTTTATTTCATTTCTTACTTTCTTCTCCATAGAAGAATGTGCTCAAGTGGGACAGTAAGGTCTGGTTTGGGGCACGAGGAGCCCGGTGAGAGCTTGTGTTTCCACCAGGTGCACAGGATGGGTTTGGGGAGAGAGAAGGGAAGGGAGAAGGCTCCACTTTCTGCTCTGAGGCTCATGGAAGTCGTTTATCCCACACATTATTTAACATAAAACAGCTATTTGTTGGAGCAGGGAGTGAACCTGTAGCCTGCGCTTACACTCCTGCTTGCCCCATCCCACCCACTTGGCCCGGCACAGCTTTAGTGAACCCCCACAACGTGTTCCATCAGTCCAGCATTAGCTCTGGGGTGCAGAGGCAGCTGGCCAGCAGCACTGCTCTTGGCCAGCACCGTCCCTGTGCCTCTGGAGCTGCTCCTCAGCCCAGCAGGATGTGGCGCTGGTGCTCTGTGCAGAGGATCACAGAATCCTGGAATGATTCGGGTTGGAAGGGACCTTAAAGATCATCTCATTCCCCACTAGACCAAGCCCCATCCAACCTGGCCTTGGACACTTCCAGGGATGGGGCAGCCACAGGTTCTGTGGGCAATCTGTGCCAGGGCCTCGCCACCCTCACAGGGAAGAATTTCTTCTTAATACCTAATCTAAACCTGCCCTCTGTCAGTTCAAAGCCATTCCCCCTTGTACTCTCACTCCATATCCTTGTCCAAAGTCCCGCTCCAGCTCTCTTGGATCCCTTTCAGGTACTGGAAGGGGTTCTAAGGTTTCCTGGAGCCTTCTCTTCTCCAGGTTGCAACTCTTCTGCTCTTCCTGAAGTGCTGCAAACACAGATGATGTTGCAGAGCAGTTTGATGCTCGAAGTGTGCCTGGTGGGATGCTCATTTCGATGCACTGCCCAGTGCCAAGCCACCCTTTCCCCCTCAGACCTACAGCCAGGTTTTCCTTGGGAACCCGCTTTGCTTTTCTATCACAGGGAGGATTTTGGCAGCAACTCTTCTGGAGAGGGGACACTCAGCGTGGGAGGACCAGGCCCTGCCTATTGTATTTCTTGGAGCTGCTAATGGCCATGGCTACAGCAATCCTAAAATAAGAAAGTGAGCTGATTGTTATCCGTTATCTGAGATTGTTCCCCACCGAAGGGGGAAATCGGAGCGCACTTACGTGCTGCACATCAGGTGGCCTGAACTGGAGTCACGAGGCCTAAGTACCAGTAAACTTCTGAAAAGTCCAAAGCTGAACCTCCACTACCCTGTTCAAGGGTATTTTTAGCATCACCAGCTGCTGCTGCTGGAGGAAACACCCTCAGAGGGACTGCGAGTGGGGGCATTGCCCAGCCCACCCCATGGCGGGAGGAGGTTAAGGGCAGGACACCTGCTGGGTCCCCTGCCCCTGTCCCCACGCTGGACACCGTCCCCGGCGCCAGGTTGTCCAACCTGCACAGCCAACACTGCCCTGTTAAATTTTTACAAAGGCTGGAGTTAGGCCTGTCACTGCAGAGAAAAGCAAATAAAAATGAAATCCAAAGGGGGCCCGGTTCTGCCCTCCCCAATGCGGCTGGGAAGGAGCAAGCCTCATAAACCTTCAGGCCATTAAAAAGAATTAGCTGATAAATGTCATCCTGATGCAGCATTTGATGCTGTCCAGGAAGTTGGGGATCCAGGCTGATGCAGGCCAGGAGGGTCAGCCCTCAGGCACGTGCCTCAGTGACCCGTGGGATGGGACATTCTGTGGTCACGGACCCGTTCCTGGCATCCCAAATCACTCAGGGTCAGCAGTATTCAATTTGCCAACAACTTGAAGTCCAGCCTGTTTTGAAACCAGCATCTGTATCCCTGCCAAGTTGCACAACCCTGATGTTTCTCCCTGATTTAATTTAGTACCCCTAAATCTTGCTGGGTCTTGACATGATTGGAGGATTTCAATACACGTTATTACAAAATTTTTAAAAAAAGAAATAAATTTCAAGTTACATGATTACAACAAAAAGCTTGAAAACATGACCTTGAAATCTCATCCAAAAGATCAACACAGAGGCTGTAAAAAAGGACGTTGTTTGATTTAAGATATTCTAAAGACGAAATGCCGTGATTTGAAGGAGCGTGATTTATAATTTGGGGACACTGGGGACTGGTAACACCTTGTGTACAGTCACAGCTGTGCCTGTCTTTCCTCGGCCGTCCCTGTCCTCTAAAAAGAGAATAACAGCACCATCTACTGCCGTTCCTCAGCATTTGCTTGGGAATGCCGAACTCCAGCTCCATCAAAGCACCCCAGCAGGTCATGGCCCAGTATTGACAGAGAAACGAGTAACTTGGACTGCAAAAATCAAAAATCAGCAGTCTAAATTACTACTGATGTGTGCTAATTATTAAAAATTTCAGGCCTGAATAATACACCTTCCCCCCAAAACTGGTGACATTGAAAAAAAGGATTTCAACAGACCAATGTTTTCATACATTTCCCCCAAATCCTTTCATGTGTTTATTAGCGTAGCCTTGAAGGGCTGTCTGTAGAATTCCCGATTTCTACCGGGCAGGCGTTTTCACCATCAACAACAGCTCATGAAAGAGGTGGCACATCACCCTCATTTCCAACCTGGTAAAATCCGGGTCTGTGCTCAGGGCTGGCCAGCTCCCAGGAGTTTGTTTGAAAGTCAAGAATGTGCCATGGTTTAATTACGCTCCAAGGCCGGGGTTTAAATGAAAGCCCCGTTATAAAGAGCAGTCTCAGAGGAGAGCTCCACGCTCGGCTTTTTCTCCCCGAATTGATTACTGGTTAACTCGGGGTAGTTAACACGTTTGTAATGTCTGGTCCAGGCACTTCCCAGGTATTTGTTGCAGGATACAAACATTTGTGGTTTATAAAGTAAACAGGCCCGCCGACATTTTTTCGGCTTGGATTTATTTCTGGTCGCAAACTGTCTCAATGACCTGGTTGAAAATGCTCCGCATCCAAGTGAAAAGTGAAAGAAAAATTAATATCTTTTTCCATGTCTAGACCAAGCCATTTTTATGGGCCACCCCACAGCTTTTGGCATCGCCTTCAAAGCGTGAAGCCCCTGACGATGCACACGGGTGCTGGTGGGGCAGGTGTGTGGTGCCCACCATGGGGCAGCAGGAAAAGGGATGCTGAACGTGGGGTTGTGCCTTCCCAAAGTGAATCAAGACTCTGCTTTGATGGGATGATACTGGAGGGATCTGGGTGTGTAACTGAGGAAGCAGGGAGAGGCTTTTGAAAGACATCACAAGCAAAAAAGCAAATAGAGGAAGAATGAGGCTCGTTGAGAGATGAAACAGAACAAGTAAAAAGTGTAGCACATGGCCCCACATGTGGGGACCCTCTGTCCATCCTGTCCTGAACAATTATACAACAGAAAACGGAGTTTCACCAGGGCAGAGCTCCAGCATCGCTCCTGTGGCCGCCTCACGTGAGCGGCGAGGGCCAGGCCAGGTATTTGTATACAATGCACAAGTCCCTGGGTTTATCTGCTCCCGAGTCTCTCTGTCTTGATAAGTCATTGTCCACCAGCTTCAAGTATTTCAATGTGTTTGCCAGGGCCAGGCTGGACTGTCCCCAAATATTTGCTCCAGCACACAGACTGGGTTTGCTGTAACCCTCGTCATCCCTCCATGCCATGCAGTGCCAGGGGCATGTAAAGGAGCTGCACTGCCCAGTTCTGCCATGGAGAAACTTCCCTGCCTCTGCACCAAATCAGGGACAAAAGAGGTTTTTCAGGCACAGCCCTGCAATGCTGTGGCTGAGCAAGGTTGTGCCACGTGGTGACAAAATTTAATGGTTCCATGGCAGCAGCCGCTTGAGCAGGAGGGGATGGCAGGCCCTCAGTGGGCTCCGAGTTCTGCACCGAGCCTTCAAGGGGCACAGTACACACAAAAAATCTCACCAGCAGCCTTCAAAGCCTGCTCTTTGCTCCCATTTATCTTATCTAGTGCTCCACTGAAGCATGGATTTACGTAATACACACCTAATATATTAATGTTGCTATTCACCGAGAGGATCTTGACACTGTTTTCTTTGAAAGTCTTGCCAGAAACGATCGAGCTCCTTACAACACAAGAGGGTTTTATAGCTCTGAAAAGGATTTTCTCCCCCGTTTGTATTCTGAATCCTTTCACAGAGGCTGTTTGCTTCTGTGATAAGAGCCAGGCCCAAAAACTGAGGAGTGGTAGGATCCACGGCTTGGGTTAGCAGCGCATTACAAAACTACAGCACTCAAATTACTGACTCAGCATGAACCAGTTGTTTCACACCCCCTTTCCAGCTGCAATTCTTTTCCCAAAAATTATCTTGCAACACAGCCTTTTAATAGTCAAGCCTTGTCACCCTTGTCATACACATTTCCAGTCAAAAAACTTTTTCATTTTCTCTTTAAGTGCACAAACTTCCCTTCCTGCTTCATTTTCTGTGCCAGTTTAGTTTTGCTTGGGACACTGGATTTCCAAAGGCTGAGGAAATGTCTGTAAAGAAGAAAAAAAAAATGCTGTTCAAGTTATGATATTGACCTTAATGCAGCTCAAATGACTTTACAAGTGCACACAAAGTTGCCTTGCAGACCACAGCATCAAACTACTAGAAGGAGGCTATTTTCCCTGTAAAACCAAGCAGATTCCCTGGGATATATATCCAGACTATCTTTTCCTTTATTTTGAATGGGATGAAGACATACTTGCTTTTATATGAATGTTTGGGCATAAAATATGCTTCTAGCCAAAGGTGGACTAAGAAAAGTGAGAACTACGTTGCCCATTTCATTTTAAATAGTGACAACGATCGAACTTTGGAACACATTTTTGAGTACTGGGTGAGTGGTTGATGTTTCTGCCTTCATATCTTGCTTTACACCGCAGCTAAACACAAAATATTGGGCTCAGATGAAGTTAGGTGGCTTCAGCTATCCAGAGACTCAGACCATGGCATTAACGGTCTCTTCTGATCTTCAAAATCTGCAAATTTGCTCTGAATCAGGGATTATGAAATAGCAAAGAGTAAATCCCTTTAAAATTGGCAGTAAATGTCAGGGACTACACTTCAAACACACAAAGACACAGGTTCACTGACAGTCATTGCCCAACAGCCCTCAAAAAACTCGTGGGCTCCATCATGGACCCTTTATCTCCTTTATCAGAATTGCTAACATCAAACACTGAATGTCAAAATCCTCCTGTTTCCAAACCACGAGACTATTTTGAAATACTGGGATTCAAAAATGAAAGAAAAAGACACCTCCCCCCCTCAAAGTGATGCATCTTGGGTTCTCCTTTTACCCGTGCTCGCCTGCCCACCTTTTCCCAGGCACGCTCCCACCTTTACATGCTCCTGCCTTCAGCAAAGCCTTGCGCCACCAGCTGCTGGGGAAGTGGGGCAAAATGCTCCCTGAGAGGTGCCTTTTGGGGTGACAAACCCAACTGCAAGAGCACAAATCATACAAGCCTGACAAGGCACTGTTTCCATTTGGGTTTGTTTTCATCTGCTCTTCAGAGACCGCCAGCCTGGGTGGCTCTGGGACTGCGTGTGCTTGTGTGGGCATGAGCATCTGACAAGCAGCCCAAAAAATACTGCTAGGTCGTGATGTGCATGAAGGAACCTGGCCCTGATTTTACTCCTTCCTACTGGACTTGGATGAAGAGCTCCTCATAATGGTCCTCAAAGAGAAAACAGGAATCACAGAATGGTTTGGGTTGGAAGGGACCTTAAAGATCATCTCATTCCACCCCCTGCCATGGGCAGGGACACCTTCCACTATCCCAGGTTGCTCCAAGCCCCATCCAGCCTGGCCTTGGACACTTCCAGGGATTGGGCAGCCACAGCTTCTCTGGGCACCCTGTGCCAGGGCCTCCCCACCCTCACATGGAACAACTTCTTCCTACTATCCCTACCCTCTGTCAGTGTGAAGCCATTGCCCCTTGTCCTCTCCATGTCCTCGTCCAAAGTCCTTCTCCAACTCTCTTGGAAGCCCTTTAGGCAGTGGAAGGAGCTCTGAGGTCTGTTTGGAACCTTCTCCAGGCTGAGCACCTGCAGCTCTCCCAGGGCTCTGCAGCCCTCAGCTGATCTTTGTGGCTGGACTCACTCCAGCAGCTCCATGTCCTTTTATGGACACTCCACATGGTTTTTCCTATTTCTTGACCCGTCCTTGCTCATGTTTTCCATACTCAGACAGCACCTTGGTGGCTGAGAAGCTGTTGTTCTCTGTATCACACACCCCACCTGAAGGCAAGAGAGAGAACAGACCGAAACAGAAAAAGAGCAAAGGAGCACAGAACTTAAACTCACACAAAAAATAATTGCATAAAAGGGGAATCTTGCTTCCTAAAATAGGCTGGCACCAGGCTGTAACATGAGACTCTTCTGCTGATGCCAGATGAGGAGAGTGAGCTCAACATGACCGCCTGCCCTTACAAGAACTCAGCCTGGACAACACAGAGCTCTCTCTGCTGCAGCTTAAGACCTTTGATTCCAAAAGAAAGCAATAAACAGCACCTTGCTTCAAAAGTTTCACGATCCATAGAAATTAAACTTGGCCAGTTCAAAAGGCTATTATTAATGTGCCTTCTTGTGCAGATATGATCTCAAGAAAAACACACATCTAGGACTAATAATAACAAATAATAGAGTTATTCATACAGCTGCTGCTTACACGATGGCAATTTCCCCATAATTGCAGGCAAAGGGAATGGGCACACAAACAGCAGTCTGTAGTGCCTCTGCCTACTCAGGGCTTGGGCTGAAGCTGTTTCTTGTGGGTGCATATACTTCTGGGAAGAAAAGTATTTCGAACTCCAACAGAACCTCGATAAAACTCTCCTGCATCCCTGCCTGACGCTGTGTTCACACCAGGAAAACACAGGGAAAAGAAAAACAAAAGGCATGAGCACAAAGGTGTTTCAGAGGGAGAATGGTTTCTGGGCAGTGGTGAGATATTCAGGCCTGAGAACCCTTTGCTCAGCTGGAGACAGAATGAAAAGGCTCAGGAGAGGTGGCTGTAAAGTCACCTCCAGAACCTGGGCACCCTCCTCAGCAGGGCCAGGGCACAGGAAATGGGGCTGGCAATCACACAGTGCTCACTAAGTTGTCGCTCAAGGTCACCTGCAGCCTGCAAACAGGGCAGGGAGGGAGCCTCGTGTCCCTCCCGTGGCTCCTGCACCTCCAGGCAGCCACCCACAGCTGTGGAACCATTGCTTGTCTGCTCCTCACACCTTTGTGTGCATTTGAGCCCCTTCCTGGGTGCTGGCCCCCAGTGCCACAGCACTGAGCCAGGGGCCAAGCACAGCTGCCTCTCCTGAGGAACCTGCTCGTGGCCACGGCTTAGTTGAGAGGTGATAAAAGCAAATAATTTGCTACCCAAGTTGGAGGGCTGGAGGGGCTAATCCCACCTTCCTCCTGGCAGAACTCAGATGTGGGACAGGGAGAGATACTGGGCACTCCCCCTCCTCGTCCCACATCAGCAAGAAGACACCTGCAAGGAAAAGAGGAGGAGAAATCTCTCAGGCAAGAGTTGTCTCTCATGGTGCTTCTGCTTTGTCCCAAATCCCATCAATGGCCCAGGGACAATTTGGCTTATTTAATGAACAAGGGGGGTGATGCAAAGGGAATTCCCTCATTGGGAAATGTTTTCCAGCTCAGAGCAGCTGCATTTCCAGCCAGCCCAGGCTGCACACCTTGGGTGACACCAGGGGACACTACACAAACAGACAGCAGCGTGCTCTGTGTCCAAGCACCCATGGGGCTGGCAGCATTCAGAGGAAAAAGAGGATGGATAAATGCATCCCTGCAGGCTTGAATGCACCTTGACTTGTGGATGATGCCTTTGCTCTTCCCTCTGTCACATTATTTTCCTGTCCTGGTGGCCCAGCACTCAGCTGAGGTGGTGGAACAGATGCCGGAGAGAGCTGCACCACAATGGGATGGCAGCAGGAGATGGGAAAACTCCACCTCCTTGGCCCTTTGATTTTTTTTTTTTCCCGTCATCCAAATGGGATTCTCATTTTTTAATTCAGCTACAATTATAATTTCAGAGCCCAGGACTGCATTTGGGAGCCCAAATTCCCACCTTGGATGCCATCTAGTGCTGAGTGCTGAGAGCAGAGGAGCTTCCCAGGTGCCTGGAGGAAAATCATCTCCACTCCTCTTCCAGGGGCTGCTGGCTCATGCCAGACTTTATTTCCCAAGATTCCACTGAAAATCACCTGTGATTTGGGTTGATAAAATTTCTTCTGACCACTTCTTTATCTACCTTTTTTTTCCCCTTTGTCTCTAATACGGACGAATTTCAGGAATAAGCAACCGCATTAGCAGCACAGGCTCAGGAGATGGGACACCTCCAGAAGGCAGTATTTTCTGGAGTCATCTAAAATCTGTTTGGATGATTTTGGTTTCCTGGAGATGAACCACCCAGCTGAAAGGTTGGGGTTTGTCCAATTGCCAGGTTGCAGGGGCTGAGGATCCTCAGTCAAATCCCAGGATCAAGGCACCCTAAGGAAGAGGGCAGTCTATTTTTCCAGCACTACCATTTTGTCCACTTCTGCTGGTCTGGAGGTTTACATTGGATATTAGGAAAAATTTCTTCACCCAAAGTTTTGTCAGGTGTCAGAATTGGTTGTCCAGGGCAGTGATGGAGTCACACTCCCTGTAGGGATTTAAAAGACGTGTAGATGTGGCACTTGGGAACATGGTTTTGTGGTGACCTTGGTGGTCCTGGGCCAGTGGCTGGACTTGATGACCTCAAAGGGATTTTCCAACCGAAATGATCCCATAATTTAGTGATTTTTCTGTGTTATCTCTACAGAATGGCCACCCCACTGGTGAGCACAGCACATACCAGTGCATAAAGTCCTTCTGCCACCCAGACTCAATCCCCAAAAGCATCATGAGACTCTCTGAGGCAAAATACTTCCCTCCTCCTCCACGCCCCAGAGCCCAGGAGCACACACCTCCCATGTTCTGGGTGCTCCATGGCTCCCAAGGACGAGCCCAGGTCTGTCTCACCCAGCCCAGGTCTCACCTCTGCACTGCAATGCAGACATATCCCCAGGGCATGTCTATCCACCCCGCTCAGGCTGCTCAGGAGCTGGCAGGGAGCAAGTCAGGTCTGGTTTGGGAGCTGCTGGATGGCGTTGGGCCGCAGAGCCAGCCGAATTTGCCTGGGCACTGTGCCGGCTGCAGCGGCTCCACGGCTCGGGGCCAGGGCAGGAGGCTGCACAGAGCTGCTCCATCACAGCTCCCCGTGGCTCCCCAGGAGCTGGGGCACACTCCCACCCACCCCTCGCCCTGCTTTCCTCTGCTTCTGCTGGCATCTTGCCCTGCCAAAGCTGGCACGTCCCTGCTCCTGCTGCTACGAGGCCCTCAGGAGCATTCCAGTGCCTCTGGGGTCGTGCATGGCTCCTGCCCCCTGCTTCAGAGGCACAGGGACTGAGCCTGCTCTGGGAGAAGCTGAAATGATTCACTCGCAGGCTTGCCTGCTGTTCTATTAACTCAGTGTTTTCATCTGCAGTTTCAAGTGGTGCAATTTTGAGATCAAAGCCCTGCCCTGCTCTAATGGCTCCGTGTAAGCCCGGCCTTCACACGTACAGGAGGCTCTGCCTCCAGGAAAGATGTGAGACTCAGCCTCAGCCAGCGTGAACCAATCCAAGGCAAAACTGGACTAAATGTTGCTCTCACTCATCCCCATCCAAAGTTAATTGGCTTTAATGTGGGAAGAACATACCTGCTCGACTGATCTTGGTCAGACCAGGCCCTGCAGGGTATTTAAGAAAACCCACTGGGTAGTGCTGCCTGCGAAATAGCTGCAATTACCCCTGGCCTGAGGAGAGGAGGAGTAGCTGGAGAGTGTCCTGAATGGACAAACAGAGGGCAGGACACAAGGCAGAGGGCTGCTCCATCACCCACCAGCAAGAGGAATGTTTGTGTTGGGCTTCTGGAGCAACACTCAGCTCCAATTTGTTTAAAGATGCTGTGCACACTCTACCTTGTGTCTTCGACATATTACCTACAGTCCCATGTGTGCCCTTTCCTCCCCTATTTCTGCAGGACAAGAAGATTTTAAATGAGGCCATGGCTATTGTAGAACTGTAAAACAGTTTAGGTTGAACCTAAAGACCATCTACTTCCAACCCCCCTGCAACGAACAGGGACATCTTCCACTATTCCAGGTTGCTCAGAGCCCTGTCCAACCTGGCCTTGAGCACTTCCAGGGATGGGGCAGCCACCACCTCTCTGGGCAACCTGTCGCCAGTGTTTTACCACCCACATCATAAAAAGATTTCTTCCTTGTATCGAGTCTGAATCATTGCCCTTTTAATTTAAACCACTACCCCTTGTCCTGTCACAACAGGCCCTGATAAAATGTCTTTTCTCCTTAATTTTTTAAGTCCCCATCTAAGGGAGAACAGACCTCCCAGGCAGCTGGAGATGCTGGTAGATGTTGCCCAACATCATTCAACACATCAGGAACAGCAGAACCTGCACCTGGGCAAACTGAAGATTAACCTCAGGTGAACCTGCAGAGAAGAGTAGTGAGACTTCATTTCGGCTTAGACCTGCCACAGTAAAGCTTGGCTTAAATTGTTTAGGAATTGTTCTATGATAAAATGAAGCAAAATCTGTCAGAAACAGGTGCATTTATGCACAGTAGCTCTGGGCAGGAAAACAACAGGGCATGGGCAGAGCCAGTCTCACCACTTACATCGGAATGTAAACGTGGTCTCTACAGGGCATGGTTGGAATCCCCAGCCTGAGGGCACAGGAGAAGATCCTAAGGGTGTGCTAGCTGGATCTCCTCTCCAGAGTCAGCTCCCCCTTAGAACAGGGTCCCAAGGCAGCCCCCTGAGCCCTGCCCTCTCCCTGGGGTGCTGGCTGAGCCCATCTGTGTGACAGCTCAGGAATCGCCCTGAATCAGGAGCAAACCAGCCACCCCCAGATCAAAACGAGCCTAATCTTGTTCTCATAGATTAATTCCATCATTCCTCATTTACAAAAAAATCTCACTCCTTTTGTTCTCTCACATGAGCCAGCAAGAACAAGCACCATGCTGAAAGGGGTCTCTTTCCTGTTAGGAGTTGTATTTATTTGCTGTGCTTAGTGCATTTGGTGTGTGTGTTGCTGATAAAACACAGGCTGTGGTTTAACAAATCAGTGCAACAGCCCTGTTCACAGCCCCTCTGAGCAAAGGGCTGCTGGATGCTGGATGTTTCCTTATCTAATCTTTCACACTTCAGCATTTCTTCATGTAAAGCATCGATAATTAAAAATGCAGAAGGGGATGATCATGAGGAGAGATTAAAGACCTTGAACAAAATAGTTGAAACAATAATAGCATTATATTACAGGGAACAATGTCTTCTATTAGCTGACTGCTGTGCAACAGTGCTGAGGGATCCCAAGCTGTGGCTCGAAATCCCTCTGTGTTAGGTGACAAGAGCTGCTATAAAAAGCAGACAAACTCCCTACAGGATGCAAAAGGCAGCCCAGCAGCTGTTTACATCTCCAATTTCTCTGGCACAGATCCTTAATTTCTCCTTAGTTTTTTACTGAATTCCAAAAGTTGATAAAAAGCTGCCTGAATCAAGATTCCAGGCGCTCTATTCTTCGAGCTACTCTGCATTTTATGAAATGAATGTGAATCTTAAAAAAGAGATTTACATGAGATGATACATCGGTTAAAAATAACTGGGAAATATCAAGTAATCATCAGTACATGTCCCACAGGTTTGCATATCTTGAATACTGAAATGACTCTCACTGAGCAATGAGTCTCATTTTTGCCCTTGGAAATATCATACACAATTCCTTCTGTTTTCATGGGGGTTTCGTTTTGGAAAGTTGTCTTAATAGACACTGCTCAGTGTTTATGTCAAAGAAGGCAGACCTAAAACCTCTGCTTTGCAGCTGGAGAAGGATGGGATATGAGATTAGTTCTTGTGGGATTTTTCTTAGGATTCTGTGCTGGCTTTGGCTGAGGTAGAGTTAATTTTCTTCGTAGGAGCTAGTATGGAGTTGTGTTTCGTATTGTGCTGAAAACTGTGTTGATTATACAGAGCCTCATCCTTCATAAAATCAGGAAAGCCTTGGACTGCAAATGAAAGATAAGCAGCAAGGAATCCAGACTTCCAGCGATGAGTTCCACAAAAAAAACCCCACAGGCTTTCTTCAGTAGGGCTCAAGAAGCACCAGGGCTGCCTTAAGAGTAAAAATTGCTCCTACTGCACGTGGAGACCCAAGAACATCCTGCATCATGACCCTGCATAAAAGGTTGGTTACTGTGGACTGAAGAGAGAGATGGAATTCAAACCCTGTGTAGATGTCACAGCTCTTCTGCAAGACAGAGGAGGTGAGTGGTTTCGTGTGCAGTTCAGAGTGAAGGTCTGGCCATCCAGAGTCATTTCACTGCACAGCTAAGCATGAGAGGGGTCTGGTTTCCATTTCTTCCTTTTAGCCATGATACAGCTAAATCAGTTCACTTAAACCACTGGTGGGGAATCCCTGTAGAAGAGCCCAAACCTGTCTTAAACTGCATAAGCAGCGATTAGCCAAAAATCCCATCTACCATGCCTCACCAGAGTAGCTGCAATCACTTTAGAAAGGAGAAAAAGTAGAAGACACCTTTTGTTTGTCATTTATTATTATGAACACAATTCCTCAACACAATTACACTCCTGGTAAAGAAATGCTTCTCAATGTCCAGTCTAAACTTCCCCTGGCTGAACCATTCCCATATGTTCTATCACTGGATACCAGGGAGAAGAGCTCAGCACCTCCCTCTCCATGCCCCAGCAATCTGAGACAAGCCCAGCATCCTTAGCTGTTCCTCCCAGGATATGCCCTCCAGCTTTGTTACCCTCCTCTGGATGCATTCAAGGACCTTCAGGAGGAGCAGGACAGCTCAAAAAAATAATAATGGAAGAAAAGAGTCAGACTGGGCAGTTTATAAACTGAGAATAAAGACTCACAGCAAATATGGTCAAGTGAATGTAGAGCATGAGCTGGAGGCCAGATAACTGAGATGTAAGAAACAATGAGGAATTCTACAGATAAAACCCCCTCAATGTTAGGATGCATTAATTTGTTCAGCTAATCCCTCTGATTCTACTTGGCCTAACAAACCTAATCCCTAAACCAGAATTTGAGATGCAGGCAGGGCAAGGAAAAGGCACGTCAGAAGAGGTGAAAAGGATCAGAAGCAGCATTTTTTCCACTATAACCCCTCATATTGAGCTCTACCTCATCAGAGCCCGTGATCACACGTGGGATAACCTTCAGCAGCCGAGTTTGCAGGTTGTCCTACAAGACATGCTGTCAATCACTATATCAGTCATTGTTCTCTTTATTTTTCTCATGCTTGTACTCCAAATCAGACTTTCTCAGCAAAGCTGCTGCTCAGTCTCAGGGAGGGTTAAATGGTTTTCCAGCTGATCCTTGGCCACAGTTTCTTTCCTCTCCTCTCAAACAAGGGCCAAATCCGAGCTTGGCTCTGCGCCGTCTGCTCTCAGTATTACTCGATAAGTTCCTTTTGTCTGGAAAGCCCTTCAGCTTTATCTCCCACTCCTCCCATGCAGAGATAAGATCCAAATCCCAAGCACCTTTGCTGAACATGTGCGGCTCAGATGGTCGGGGAACACAGCAGGGCTCCATTTCCATGTGCACATTTACAAGGCCCAAAGTCATCTGTTGTTTCCTACTTGTTACACACCCAGCCTGGTCCAGATATGTCACTGAGGGACCCAATGAGACCTCATTTTGTACTAATTGAGCTTTGTCACTGTAATTCCTGCACAGTGATACGTGCTGGTGTAGGGCTCTCAGGAGAAGCTCATGAGATTCCACCTACATCTGCGCCTTCCAGATTTTCCCTCCCGGACCAGAAAACTTGGCAAAAACATTTTGATTTCTACTCAAGTGGGCTGTGAAAAATGAAGATTCTCATCTGTGAGCAGGTCTCCAAAGACTTCTGCAGAGGATGCAAGCACGGCTCCCACGGCCACACCAGCCCCAGGGCTCCCATCCCAGAGGGCATCCTCAGGCTGGAAGCATTCCATGGCCTTAGCAGAGCAGGAGGGATTAAACCAGGATGGCTGACTGACAGAAATGATAAAACCAGATTAAGAGATCTAATCTTGAGGCAGCAGGAGCAACTGATGGGAAGGCCAGCTGTGAAAATCGCTTTCATTTACACAAGGCACGAGAACGGGCCAAAAATGCTACTGTAGGATGATGTCTAGTATCACATGAGCTGGTTAGAAAATATTTGCAGGATTATTCCAATATAGCATTTCTCAAATCAATCAGTAAATTCCTGACACAACATACGCTGAAGTCCATGGGAAAAGCCAACTGCATTCAGTAGGCATTGGAAAAAAAAGTGGAAAATTATCCTAATGCACAAACTCATAACAGGACACAAATAAAATGATATCCCTGCTTATAAAAACAGCCATAGCAAGACTGTAAAATTAAATTAATGCACAAACACACAATACAGCATAAGCAAAATATGATATCCCTGACTACCTAGCACTACTGCTGCACACATCTAGTCAGGGTGTCATGAGGCTGCTGCTTAGGAACACAAAACAGAGACAAAAGATTGCTATTTCTCATGGAAGAGGTTTTGAGTTGTCTGTTTCTAACATGGATGGTTAAATTTAGGTTTATTTTCCCAATACACTGCTGAGTCAGTAAAGAAAGCATGGGATAGAGGTTAACTCAGAAGCCTGGGAAACAGGGAAAAGACCCTTTGATATGCGTGGTTTGTGGTTTATCTTCTGATTGGTAAAATAAGAGTAACGTCCTTTTGGTGACGAGGCTTTGGCCCTTTGGCCCTAACTCTTTATGATTTTTCCATGGCAGTGGGACACACAGGTTGGAGGGGAATTTCCCTTAGGAATGCTGCAAGTTGGTGTCTGCACATACATTTGAGAGGGTTTTGTACATGTCAGGTTGCTGTGCTGTGAAGTGTTCCCCCACTTCAGCTGATGGATCATCACTGCCCATGGAAGAGGTCTCACCTCCCTCTGGAAGCACAGGAATTCCAGGCTACAGCGACGCCAGGGAAAACCTGCTTGCACAAAACTCCCAGGGAGCAGCCGAGGGACAACAACAACTTGGACAATGGCAACTTGTGCTGAGGCCTTTAGCAATTATTTCTCATCAGAGCTTCTGGATAATTAACGCTCCTCTCCAAATGAGCGCGGCAGCTCTCACACATTCCCCACCGCGGCCGTGCCGAGCTCGGTGACCCACATAGACAACGCTGCTGCAGCCTTGGATGAGCCTCCAGCTCACAGCCACCCTGGAATGCCAGTCATGGAATCAAAATCTGTTTAGTGGCAGCCTTTGCACGGCCGTTACAGACATGGAACTTCTCATCCTCAAAGATGATCCTACCAGGATTGATGTGCGATGAGGGAAACACACACTTTTCCTGGCAGTCAACAAAAATCGGAATTTCTGAGTGTATGTCCCGATGCAAAGGCATTGATGGCCCTTTTGGCTAATTTTCCGTCTCTAGGAGGCTCTGCAATTTATCTCTGATCTGGTTGGGATTCAGGCTGATGCGGCAGAAGTGGAAAATCTCTATTTCTCCTGCAAATAAACTTGCAAATAAATCGAGCCATCCTGTTGCCACGCCATCCTGATTCATAAGGCAAGATTTGCTCTCAGTTCCACCTCTCCGTGCTGTGCACAGGTCTAGAAATATATGAGAGACCATTCAATGAATGTCTGCAACTTACACCCACTCCATCTTCATGCCACTGCAACCTACACACAGCTAGATTCCACTCCCGGACACATTTTCTTGATTCATGTTCAAAATCTGAGTGAGTGAGATTTTTCGTTTGTCCAGACATTTTTCCTTGCCTTGCTGGTTATCCCATGGCTGGAATACAGATGCACAAAATGTTTGGGAAGGCCCTGATGAGCCTGTGGCCACAGTGTGAGCCCGTTCCCTCCTGGAAGGTGATCCCTCTGTCACTGACTGTGGATAACCAAAGTTATTCAGGCTGCTCTCTCAAAAGTATATTCAGGGGGGGAGGGGGAGGGGGAAAAACTCTGCTGTCAGAAATGGATTTTTAATTTGATTTTTAATCAACCATCTTGCTAATGCTGCTGTGGTTTCCCACATCTCCTACCAGAACTCATTCCCATGATGGAACCTAAAATGCTTTTCTCAAAACCTGTAAGATATTCCTATGCACGGAATCGTCTCAATCTTTTTCCCCCAGTAGTTGATTTATTAAAAATACTTAATCTCAACTGGACCAGTTCCTCAAGAACTCACCCCAATGGCTTCTGAAGGAAGGGGAAGCCTCCATAAAATATCAGAGACAGAATTTCACAGCCATAACAGCAAGGGAAGCATCAACTTTAGGGACATAATCACATCGAGTTCCTGATGAGCCTTATAATGTGGGAGATTATTTAAAGTCATACATCTTCCAGATATTTTTTTCAATTTAATAATATTTGAAAGAAGCCACTCAAGCCTCTCCAACCAAGATTTCTGATGCAAGAACTCCCCACCGCAGACCAAAAATAGCAGAATTATGAGCGCTAAAAGTGTCTAGCAAGGCTTTTAATTTTAATTCATATTTGAGGAAGGTTTCTAGCAGCTGGAGAAAGTAAGTGCTGTATTCATAAAACCTTTGGCTATTTGCCACACAAATGGTGCTTTTATTGAGCGGGGGGCAGTGGGGGGGGAGGGGGAATGCGCCTATTCCGCATCAGGAATGTGTTTCTCCGATTCATAAATCCTCCTCCTCTCCCCCAGCTGACTAAAGGAAACCTTTCTCAGTTTGCCACTGTGATGAGAGAGGGCAAGAGCGATTCCCTGAGAGTGCCAGGGCCAGGGAGAGAGAGGCATTTCAGTTGAAACAACATGCTTATTAAAAACACACACACAAACAGGACTATGTGCTGCGGCCCGGCCCAGGGACAACAGCGGGGACAAATCTGTCAAAGGTACAGCCAACTCATCATACTCACAGCCTGCCACCGAGTGTAATGCCCTGCCATAAATACAGACATTTTTCAGAGCAGGTCTGAGAGTTTCCAGCCTAAAATGCCCTCTCAGACACAGGCGGGGAGAAGGAATGAGTTACGAGGATGGGGAACTGAAACATAGACAGATTGAGGGCTAAATAAAAATAATATAATACCTAGGTTTACTTAAAAAATGGTGATTGAAGGTGATATGTTGACATAACTGGAAATGGGAACTAGAACTCCTGATTTCCCCCAGGTAAAGCTTTGTCCTGAACCGCAGCTACCACAAGGCACTAAAGATGCTCCTAAGATGCAGAAGAACATCAGCTCCAAGGGTTGTTCTGGGCTTTGTGACCTCACAGCTCAGCCCTGTTAGAAGTGGAGCAGTTTGGGTTAATGAGAGAGGTCTAACTTTTGGCAGATTCCCAGGTGGGGAGCTTGAAAGCAAAAGTGAAATAAAAGCCACTTAAACGTTAGGGCTTGGCAGCAGCCAAGTGGTTTGGATGGGGATTTTTCAGCTCTAGCTCAGCTCCATCTCTCCTCCTTTGGGCACTCCAACCCTTAACTCCACGGAACCCTTGACAGCTTGCCCAGCATCCCACAGGGGCTGAGCTGAAATCCTGAGGTCCTGGCTGAGACATGAAGCAGGCACTGGACGTGCAGGGACTGAGCTGCAGCATCCCTCCACCCCAGGCAGGAACATCTGCACTCCACAGTCCCGTCCAAATAACAGATTCTGACACTTCAGTAAGCCTCACTTCAAGTATTTCTCTGTCTCATGCCATCTGTGTGTGGTTTAATTTTAGCCCTATTCTTGCCCTGGCCAGTGTGGATGTGGAGAACATGCCATTCCTCCCTGTTTGCTGCAGTGCTCTGGTGCAGGAAACACTTCAGACAAGGCAAGGGAAGAGAGGACTGAGGCTGCAAGGTCACGGATCTTTAAACAGCATTTCATATCAAGGGCAAAAAAGGCTGGATCTATGCACAGGCAGCAGACCAAAGCCTAAACTCTTCCTCAGTCTGTCCCTGGAATAGATGCTCATGGGTGCAAAGTGAAGGGTGAGGATAAACTTCAAACTCCTCCTCAGCAGCAAGTGCTTTCCCAGTGGAGCTGGGATTATCTCACAGATTATGCCCTAAAAGAAAACATACCCGGCAAGCCACTGGAAAAAATGCTACAAGCAGCTCACAGAGTCACTGATTTTGCCTTCACCCTGCTACAAGTTATCTTCCAGGATTTGCTGCTGAGGCTACAAAGTTTCTGTAGGAAATGTAGTGCGCACATCTTGTAAAGAAAAGGAGGGTAAGACTGCATGAAAATAAAAAAAACACCCCCTGACCTTTCCATTTAGCTCACCTCACACCCATATTCGGCTTCATATATGGACAAAGCCTAAAAGATTGATTCTGTGATTGCACAAAAAGGACTAGTGCGTGGAGAATCATAGAATTGTTAAGGTTGGAAAAGACCTCAAGGATCATAGAGTCCAACCACAACTATCTGCTTTAAAAATAACCCCCCAACCAAACCATCACACTAATCACAGAGCAAATAAAAAGATAGCAGGAATTCATTACTGTTACGTTCTAATGGCTTGAGGAATCCAATTACTCATTTGTGCCCTGAATAAAATCTTATCCAGAAGTCTCATTCTCATGTAGGAGTAATCCTCTCAGAAATAATGTTCTTCTCTAGGTGCTGGGTAGTGCTGTGCACCCAGTGCTGGCACCGGCAGGTGGTCTCTCCTCAGCAGCCTCTTCATGAAATGGATGTTTATCATGTGCATGCTTAAAATGTTCTATTTTCAATGCAAGAAATACCACACTCCTTCCCCACTCTCATTCAGAGTTTTCAGCTCACATCCCCACCTAAGCATCACATAGTGCCACACAGGTTTTCACCCAATACCAACAAGAGGCCGTAATAGCCTCTGGACCCACACCCATTACATTTTTGGAATTACACTTCTTGTTGTTCCATTACATTGCACTCACAAGATTGTATTTGAATAACTAATAATTTTAATAACCCCCAGAAAAGTTAATTTCCAGCTCTGTAGCACAAATGGTTCAACATCTGCTCTTGGCCGCTACGTGGAGTTTGATAAATGACATCACTTACATAATATAAATGGGAATTGCTTGGTTACAAATCTAATGTGCATAAGCTGCCTCTGATGCATGCAGTTTCTCCAGCATTCAAAAAAACCCATTTCACATGTCATGGTTTACCCGCTGCTGCATTATCTCATTAACTATATCCTCCCAAAACAAACAGAATGCAAATCCTGCTGGAAATCCACAGATTTAGGGCACTTACAAGGGTTGGATAGCACGCCCCAGAAGTTGAGCTTCTGTGTTAACAGATGCACAGCATCTCTGGCATTTTTTTTGTCACTTTGAACTGGAAAAATACAGCACCCAAATGTGGTGAAAGGGGCAGGGTGCTGAGGTGGGAGGCTGGACACAACTTGAGATGTTCAGCTGCAAACCCTTCTGTAGGTTCATGATGGTGGCTGAAGCCAGCGTGGCAACAGGCAGCACCCAGCTTTTCTTTGCTGCCCTCCCAGCCCTTCAGCATCCTGCTGCTTTTCCAAAAAAAATCCCCTTGAATATCCAGAGAAGGCAGCTTGGTGCCTGAGAGGAGCACCAGCAAAATGTGAGCATGTGGCAAAGCCTCTGTGGGAGCTGCAAGGGACCCGTGTTTCTGCCCAGGACTCCTGCATCCCACAAAAGGGTGCAAAAATATTCCACACGATTTTAGCACTCAGACTGAATTTCTCCTGTAAATCCAGCCCTGGAAGCACACCAGGGAGAGTGAAGGTATTCCATGGCAGCTTTCCCCGTGCCATCACACAGTCCCTGCCCATGAGGAGGGTGGACGTGCAGCCAGCTCAGATGGCGGGGTCCTGGCTGGCACTGGGGTGTAAAAGAGGCACAGGCAGCAAATCAAGAGAGAACAAGGCCTGGCAGGATGTATTTAATAAGCTCAAACCCAGAAAAACTGACTGCTAATTCACAGTGTCTGAAAAAACAAGGGACAACTGGCCACAGAGGAACCTGAGGCATGTGAGGGTGCCCTCCCCTAAAGAGAGACATATATCCTGCTGCTCAGACAGGGCATTTCTCAATGAGCAGGGAAAAAGAAATAGAAAGAGAAAAAATTCTTGGAGATTGCAAACACCCAGCCTCCAGCTGGACTGAACAACACACAGTCTACACTTGATTTGTGTTTTAAATAAGCTGCAATGCTACTACAAAACCAGATCATTCAGAGACGAATGTAAGCAGGGAGAAGAGATTTCTACCCTGCTTCACAATCAAATACCATTTTGTGTGATCTGCACCAAAAATAAAAATGCCACTTTGCCAGACACCGGAGTCTCCATCTCCTAGCAACACGCCCCACCCAGCCTTTTCCTCGAGACCCTTCAGCTCCTGCCTGCCAGCACAGCTCCCTTCCCCCGTGTCTGCAAATGAGGTACCCATGATAGAGATACACACACATATATGCATATTCTTTAAAGCCAGAGGGAAATTAAGTAAACATTCTCAAGCCTGAGCCCTGGCACTGCTTTCCAGGAGCATCCCAGACTTTGCTCTCAGCTCTCACCAACAGTGGGGAGGGTGGAAGGCACTCACCCACCCGGGGACATCCCTGCTGCCAAGAAAAGTCTCCTGTAAGCCTTAGGCCCCCAAAACATACCCTGTAAGTGAACAACCTGATTAATATTAATTTGATGTCTCTAGTAGGCAGCTCCTCTGTGTCAACAGGCAGTGGAAACACTCATGACATCAGCTTGCTCTGAGATTTAGTGACCAGCTTTCAGGAAACGAGCACGACAGCAAAAGGGTGCATCTCCATACAGCAGCTCTTGTTAAACATATTAGTTTAACCATTAAACAAACACCACTCGAGTTCACACCTCTTTGTGTTTCATTCAGGCAGAGCCGGGGCTTGCCAGGACTGGAAGTGGAGATCAAACAAACCCCAAAGACAGAGCAGAGCTGCCCAGAGCTTGCAGGGTAAAGGCTTGCATGGGCTGACAACTTTGCAGCTGCCTGAAGAAGGCAGAGCTTTCTCAGGCGTTCCAGGAGATTGTAGCTTTGCTATCTTATCCAAAGTTTACTGGTTGTAAGGGCTGTTTCTCTTATGCCTTCACGTACATCAATAGTTCTGGTTGAACAGAGATGGTTTCATTACACTACAAACGGTTTTGTGTTACAGCAACCTTCCTGTTCTACCCCCAGCTTGTTATTTTAGATATTTGTGTTATTGGATTTCTTGAATTAAGTTGCCACTTTATTATTTATGATAGCACAGTTGCATAGGCTGGTCATTATTTTATCACAGACCTTGTGTTTACGCACACTGTTCCAGCTTCCCAAACAGCTCTTTATTACCTTGGAGCACAGATTGCATTTGTGACTGCCTTCTGCTACTTCATGCAGCTGAATGAGAAACAAAGAGCTACAAATTAATGCTACTAAAACCTGGCAGGACCACTTTTCAGCTATGCTAGGTGCCAATTTTGGTGCTCAGCTGTGCTCCCTCTTTGGGATGAGCATCCATTCTTTTTTTTTTTTTTATATGAACAATTCATGAGGTCCAGACAAAGTTTATGTTCTACTTAGATGAGGGAGAACATCCTGCTTTTACTATGAAATATTTTGGAATTCTGGCTGAAACTGTCCACTGAGTGCACCTTGTCTCCCAGCCCGAGGCACAGCTGGGCCTCAGGGGGTGCATTTGGGGCCCTGCCTCTCATGCCCACCATCCCTCCTGTGGGGATGTGCTCTTTGTGCCAAAAGCAACTCCCCTGGCTCGTGAACAGTGTCACCCAACGGAGGGATCAACCCAAGGAAACAGCATCAAAAGCAGGGCATACCCCAAGGACAGTGCCACCCTCTGACAGGTGCATCCCCGGGCAGATGTGACATCCCTCACAGGCAGAGCAGGGTGTGCCTCAAGGACAGTGTGAGCCTCGGGTGGGTGTCACTCCAGGGAGGGTGCCACCAGCACCCCTCTGACCTGTGCCACCCCAAGCCAGGCACACCACAAGGAGGGTGCCCCAAAAGGAGGGTGCGCTCTAAGGACCGTGTCCCCACGCCAGACAGGTGTACCCCGAAGGAGGGCGGAGCCTAAGGGTGGCACCACCCCAAGAAGGATGTCACTGCAGGCAGGGAGGGTGTACCCCGAGGACAGTGCCACCAGAGGAGGCTGTCACCCCCAGGCATGGCAATCGAGGGTGAGCCCGGCGGAAAGTGCCACCGGAGAACCATGTCCCTTGTGACAGATGCTGCTCCGAAGGGGTGTCACCCCCCGGCAGGTGCATGGCAACAGAGAATGTACGCTCCAAACAGTGTCACTGGGGGAGGGTATCACCCTGGCAGGTGCATGGCAATAGAGAATACACCCCCGACCAGTGTCACTGGGGGAGGGTATCACCCCGGCAGGTGCATGGCAATAGAGAACATACCCCTGACCAGTGTCACTGGGGGAGGATGTCACGCCGGCAGGTGCATGGCAATAGAGAATACACCCCCGAACAGTGTCACTGGGGAAGGATGTCACCCCGGCAGGTGCATGGCAATAGAGAACATACCCCTGACCAGTGTCACTGGGGGAGGGCGTCCCCCCGGCAGGTGCCGCCCCCCGGGGGTGTGCCCCGCAGGTGTACCCGCGCCGGAGCGGTGTCCCCACCCCGCCGGTCCCCACCTGGCGGCGGCGGGCGCCGCTCCCGCTCCCCGCCCCTCGGCGGCCGGGCCCGCTCCCTCCGCTCCCTCCGCTCCCTCCGCTCCCTCCGCTCCCCGCCCCGCCGGCCCGGCCCTGTGCATTGTGGTCCGGCGGCGGGGGGCGAACATGGCCGAGAAGCAGAAGCACGATGGGCGGGTGAAGATCGGCCACTACGTGCTGGGGGACACGCTGGGGGTCGGCACCTTCGGCAAAGTCAAGAGCTGAGTACCGCGGCCGCGGGCGGGGCCGGGCCGGGCCGGGTGCGCCCCTCGCCGCCGCCTCCCTCCTCCCGCTCCCGCGGCCTCCGCGCCGGCATCCCCTCCCTTCCCTCCGCTGCCGCTCCCTCGGCGGCTCCTCTCAGCATCCCCCGGGGATGAGAGCGGCTGGCGGAGCCGTGTCCGGGGCACACGGGCGGGGAGGCGGCCGCTGCCCGCGGCGGGGATGCGGCGGTGGCGGGCGGCTGGTGGGAGATGCGGCGCTTGCCCCTCGGTGGTCCGGGCTGCCACAGCCCCTGGAGTCCGTGCCGCGAGCAGGACCCACCAAAACTTTGCTCCCGCGCTCGCAGAGAGGCGATGGGGAGGCTGAGGCGCGCACCGCATCCTGCCCCTCGGTGCGGGGCTGCGCTCCTCGCCCCTTCCCTTCCCGAGGGGCGGCAGGTGCTCCGGGCGGCTCCTGGAGCCGGGAGCGAAGGGGCTTCGCGCTGCCGCCCCTCCGAGCATCGCCCCGCGGAGCCGAGCGCGCCCCGCAGCCCCGCAGCGGCTCCCGCGGGGATGGAGGGGCCGGGGCGGGCAGGGAGGAGCGAGCTGCGGCTTCACCTGGGGAAGGGAGGGCTCCAGAGCGACATTAGAGCACCTTCCAGTGCCTAAAGGGGCTGCAAGAGAGCTGGAGAGAGACTTTTGGCAGGGCGTGGAGTGGTGGGACAAGGGGGAATGGCTTCACACTGACACAGGGCAGGGTTAGATGGGATATTGGGAAGAAAATCCTTCCCTGTGAGGGTGGGAGGCCCTGGCACAAGTTGCCCAGAGAAGCTGTGGCTGCCCCATCCCTGGAAGTGTCCGTGGCCAGGTTGGATAGAGCTTGGAGCAACCTGGGATAGTGGAAAGTGTCCCTGTCCATGGCAGGGGGTGGAATGGGATGAGCTTTAAGGTCTCCTCCAACCCAAATTGTTCCAGGATTGCAGCATGGGGGAGATTGTGTCAGGTTGGGGTTCCAGACAGGGATTCCTTGGCCAGTCATGCCAGAGCAGCCAACTGACATCCTGAAGGCACCAGCTTTGCTTTACCTGGCTGTGAGGTTTGCAAATATTTGTATTTCTTTTCCCTGTGAATTCTGCCATTACATGGAAATTTCATTTTTTAAACAAGATACTAAAAAACAAAAAAACCCAACAAAATTCAGTGTGTTAGCTGTGTTTACCAGTAGGAAATAGGTTTAGCTTGAGCTGGGGGAGCAGCTGCCCCACCCCACTAGGATGTGGCCAGGCAAAGGGGTGCTGTGCCTGGCCTCAGCACCTGGAGTTTTAAAATAAACCCAAATTGACAGCAGATGAAGGAAACCACCACAACCACTGCAGCAAAGTCCACCTGTGACCATTAATCACGCCCCTAAAAATATATTGCTGCATTTAATCCCAAACCACAAATTTACTGTCTAAAGAATTATCAGAATAAATACTTCTAACAGTAAGGACCATTTAAATCACTCATGTATACTAGCAGGCCTCAAAAACTGCTCTAAAGGCAGGGTCTTTTTTCCTTGCAGACCAATTTAAACCTTCCAACAATAGTGGTTTTTTGCTTAACTAGCACAAATACCCCCTGCCCCACCTATGACCTGACTTTGGTAAAAATGGACATTTTCCAAAGAAATATTTCAAATAACATAAAAGAGGTTTCCTAGCTCAAAAATCCTTTATAGATGACTAGTACCTTTATATGTTTTTTTTTTCCTTAATATTTTGCCTACAACTGACAGGTTGAAGTTTGTTCTTGAGACTGGGACCTGGAATGAAGAAATGGAATCTCCCATTTATAAAGAATTACAGCATTTTAATCAAATTGAGCTTTAGAAAAACTTGTATTCACATGAGAAAAGTAAAGAGGTTTTTGTCAGTTGATTCAAGCATGGTGTGTTGGGTACAATAATTGCTTTTCCAGGGAGAAGTCAGGTGCCATCAGTGACATTTCTTGTTGCTGATGTGTTTTCTTCAAACTCTGCCTTGCACAAAGCTTTGGTTTTGGCACTTTTTCCTGCCTTACTCCTCAAAGTTAAGAAATTGTAATTTACAGTTCTCAGGATTATTGTTATTAAGGAAATAAGAAAATGGCAATGAAAGGGAGGATTTAGTGACATGGGGTACGAAGCAGAGCTTGAACTCATGGCTGGAGCTGAGTAGTCATTTTGAGCCATCAGAAGCCAGAGACATGACAGAAAAAGTCCCTGACTCGCTGGGTCATCAGAGAACTGATCTTCCTAAAAAGTGGCTGAACACTGCAAGAAACTGTTTTATTCTAAGCCCATTCAGTTTCTTGATCTCATTTGCAGAAAGTACACACAAGGCGCAGAGGGGAGCAAATAGGTTGGCAGATGAGGGCAGGATTTTGGTGATAGTGCTGAAATCCCATCTGGAAATGGTGATGAGGACACAGCATCTGTTGGAAGAGAGGAAGGTGGCAGGAGCTGATGTGGTAGATGGATAGGAGGTGTCATGTCAAGGCTTGAAGTTACCACACAGCATTTTTACCAAATATAGTTATTTTCCCTGTCCCCCAGGCCAAAGGTAAGAATAATTTGCGGAAATAGAACTGTGGAGAAGATCTTGGATTTGGAGTTTAGCAGAGCCTTGGAGGAAGGAGGTGGCATGTTCTTCCCTGAGGGCTGGTAAGAACAGATTAGACAGATTGTGTTTTCCATGGGCATGTCCCACCCTGTGGGTCCCCAAAAGCTCTCCTGTGACCACAGCCCTCACACAGCTAGGTTCACAGTGGGTGCAGCCTGGAGAGCTTCAGTCAAAATCCAGCAGAGTAACCCCAATATTTTTTTCCATGTGATGCCACCCATGGCATCCCTGGGGGCCTTGGTGGCTTCTTTCCCACCAAAGTGACCGATCTGTGGTCCCTCAGTGCTTGGGTTGTGTTTATGTTGGTTGTGGTGGCACCTCCACAGGCTCCAGTCGGGATCAGATCCCATTTTTCCCAGGCACTGTGGCACTGCTGCTGAAAGGCAAACTTTGTGTCAGAGGGAGGAGGAACCAAAGGAGACTGAGCAGATGAAGGAGTGGGAAAGGCGAGTGCCACCGGGGCAGCTTTAATACAGCATTGCTAAATATATGCTTTGGATGGATTTCATTTTTAACTTTGGGCTGAGATAAGGGCCAGCAGAACTGATAGGAAAGGAGTTTCCTCTCCCCTCCATAAGCTTCTACATTGCCCTGAAGCATTTGCAAAAGTGTTAACTTCTTGTGCTGCCTGAGCTGGTAGGATAAAGAAAGCGAGGTAAAAACCCCATGCTGTCACGGGGTTTTAATTGTTATCTGTGCTCAGGGTGCTAGAATCATTATTCTTCCTCTTTTTTTTTTTTTTTTTCCTTTTATAAAAGTAAGTAAATGAGAAGTGTCTCCTTTCTACTTTTTTAACCTGAGAAGGAAGGAGGAGGTGTCCTCACCACCAGGCAAGGCCACCACTGCCCACCCTTGGGGTGAGGATCCTCGTCCATACCTATGGGAGATGTGGGACCTGCCCCTCACTTCTGGGATGATCCTGGGGGGTCAGAGATGGTGACTCTGTGAGCAGAGGGAGGGTTGTCCTTACTGCCCCTGTCAAAATGCCTGCAGCTACAGAGAGCCCTCAAAGGCTTAAAAGTCTCCCACCACATATAAAATTTTGTTCCCTCTTTGTCTCTCTCTCACCGAGTTCAAGGAGGCTTAACAAGTCACTGGGGACAGAAACAATAATATCTCTGTATCTAATGCTTACTGTAAGCAGAAGATGGATTACAAAATAGGCTGTTTATTTTTAATTATTAATGTGTTTGTGCTAGGAAACCTTTGCAGAGTTACACATTGTTTGTCACGGATGGGAAAGGGGATGAACTATTTGGCAACAGTATTAAAAACAATAATTATTCATTCTGGGCATGGCCTTTTTTTTCCCCCCAAGTGTATAATAAAAATTTTTCAAAGCATATGCTGAGGCAAGGCCAGAAAGTGTTGTCCTGAAACAAAGAGTGGCAGAAATCACTCCTAGTTCAATGAAAAAATTTCGCTTTACCTCCCTGCAGCACTGCCCTGCTCTCCTCTCCCCAAGGATTCACCAGGGAAAATGCCTCCCGGGATGATTTACAGCACTCTCCTTGCACTGCACAAGGGGAATTATCTGCCTCCTCCTGCCCTCACTTAATCCCTAAATTGCATCTCTGCTGCAAAGCTGAGTTTATTTTCATTCCATCATCCAGTAGTTTTAAGTATTACGAGGAATAAAATGGACATGCAAAGTGGTGCTTTAATTTTCAAGGGCAGTAAAGTGTTTTATTTTTAGGATGCTCTTATTGAGGAAAGAATCTCTGGCAGGTCTTATCTGGTGGCTAATAATAGTGACCTGGCGTGCCCTGAGTGCTGCTGCCCTGCCCTTCTCACGCCTCCTGCTTGCCCTGGGTGCTTCTGATCAGCTCATTAGGGCTGCCCAAATTACAGGCTCTAATAATGTAATAACAGGGTTTGCTCGCAGTAATTAACTCCTTGCACCGTGTGTTAGTACTGGAAGGGCGACGTTCCTAATTAGAGAGCACAAATATTTAATGCAAGCAAGTTTTCCTGTGCAGGCTTTAGGAACCCATCCGTGTGTCACCCTGTTGAATATCCCATTAGGAAACGCTGAGAAGGGGCAGCTCATGGTCTGAGAACCATTTTTGGATATAAACACCCCATTTTCAAGCAGTTTCTGCTCTCAACTTCAATACAAATCTTGCTTCCTGGGAGCTTTTTATTTTTTGCGTGGTCTGTTTATTGATAACAAATGGAGCCCCATGCTGGATTCGTTTCACATCATTAAGTGCAATTCCCCCAGTGGCAGTGGGGCTGCTCCCAGTTTGTGGTTATGGGTTTTTCCCTGAACACAGGAGACAAACATCAGCATCTCAATACACCAAGTGCATTTAAAAAAAACACCTCGTATTGAAGTTTGTATCTTTGCTAAAAGCAGAATTTGCTCCTGCAGTCCAGCAGTGTTCCTGCAGCTTGTCATCAAAGCAAGAAGCACGCTGGAGGGAGTATAAATAGACATTCATTTTAGTAATGCAAATCCTGCAGTCCTATTTTGGGCAGGGAAGATCCTTATACCATTTTTTAAAAAAAGAAGTGTGATGGTCCAGTTTTAAGACTGGATTTATGGGGAATTTTGTCAACCAGTGTGTTATGGTGGAGATTCTCCTCTGCCATTTAAATATATCTGTTTCTGATTAATCTAGTTTTTACATGCTATAAATCCTTGCAAATTAGCTTGGGGTACGACCTCCTCCAGCAACTCACTTTGTTTTATTTAGTGGAGTGGTTTTGGCAGATAAGTCCCCTCTCTTCTGCCTCTATGACTCCTCTGGGAAAACAGTGAAGAGAAAAAAATTTAAAAATATTTCACACCCCCATCTTTTGCTTTTTTCCCTTCAGAAGTGGCTTTTTTCTTATAGTGTCCTACACTGCTTGAGTGAATCCTGCTGCACTGTTTAGTGACTTTGCAATGTTCTCTCTCTCTCTCTGTCTCTCTAATAGTTGGTGAACACCAGCTGACGGGGCACAAAGTAGCAGTAAAAATACTGAACAGGCAGAAAATCCGCAGCCTGGATGTGGTGGGGAAGATCAAACGAGAAATTCAAAACCTGAAACTCTTCCGGCACCCTCACATTATCAAACTGTGAGTACCCTCCCTGCCACGTGTTCAGCTGCTCCTCTGTGCACAAAGACCTCTCATACACACTTAACTGGGTTGCAGGAGATGGATTAGAGCAGTAAAAAATGTGTTTGGCCAAGATTTTTTGTGTTGGAACATCCACTGGCACAGGTTGCCCAGAGAAGCTGTGGCTTCCCCATCCTTGGAAGTGTCCCAGGCCAGGGTGGATGGGGCTTGGAGCAACCTGGGATAGTGGAAGGTGTCCCTGCCCATGGCAGGGGGTGGAACTGGATGGGCTTTAATGTCCCATCCAACCCAAACTGTTCTGTGATTCCATGAATTGCAGCATGGTCAGGCTCTGAGAGTGAAACCTTGGCCTCCAGTCAATAGGATTTATGTTTTAATGCACTGATTATCCAGAGCTTAAAAGAACATTTTTTTTTTTGAAATTTATTATTCAGACATAAGTTTTCAAAGTTGCCACTTTGATGAACCTGAGTTTGGGTCGTAAATCAGCACCTGCACTGCAGCCTCTGGGATTCCTGCTCAATCCCCAGTTTGTGCAGCCAGCCCACATTAATGAGGCACTCGATAACATCTTTGGCATTCCTATAAAAGAAAGCTGTTGAATGGTAACTGCAAGGGTAAGTTGACATTTAGGTCAGCCTTAAAGCTGGCATGAGATATAGCAAATACCTGGGACTTAGAGGCAAGGGAAAACAAATTCTCTCTCCAGTTAAATAACTAACCATGCAGCAGCTGTTGACTTTAGAGTAACTTCACAGTTCCATGGATTTATTGGAGAACAGATTGGTATTATTTCATGAAAAAAGCACCAGCAAGGCTCCTCAGCTGTGTGCCCAGCATCCTGCAAGTCAAATCCTGTTCACACATTTGTCAAAGCAATTAAAATTAAATCCAGTTTGACAATACCTGTGTCCTATGGTACATGTTGCACTCATGAAATACTGTGATAAAGATGTGAGAAGACTGGGGCACACAAACCTCTTTCAATAAGTTTTTAAATGTATGTAAAAGAAATATTGGGGCAATTAACTGTAACTTCGATGTCTGGGTTCAAAGCTCTTCAGAAAATTGAGGTTGATGCTATTGGTCTTTATGGGACTATCCCACGTTCCCTTGCCAACCTCTGAAAATTGCTGAAATCTCTTTGTTTCAAGTTACAACCCAGCTGTAAAAATTCAAGAAATTCATCTGCAAAAGAAAGGGGGAAAAAAAAAAAAAGAAGAAGCAAACAACAACAAAACAATGAATCTGTAATAAAAGTGAGGGAGGTCCCAGCTGGTGCTGCTGTGAGTTCCTGGGGCTGCATTGACCTCAGCTGATCACTGGCAGTTTATTCCAGCTGAGACACTGAAATGCCTTTGCAGCAGTCAGGGATCATTTTGAAAGAAAATGGAGAATAAATCTGCAAGTTGAAGGTGATACTCTGGGGTTTTTTTCTCCCCATTCTAGAACAGAGGGTTTTAATATTTGAAAAATAATTTTGGAGGGAGTGGCATCCTTTTTGTTTCTGTACCTATCCAGAAGAAGCTCTCTCTAGTGCCTAGAGTTCTTCATCTTCTTTTTTCTTGACTGAGGGAAACCAGATGGATCCTCTCCTTGCCCCCAGCTAACCGAGCATTCATTTCTAAAGCTGTTGTTGCAGATTTTACCCAAAATGGAAATTTGAAAGTCAGGGCAGTCCTAAATGTGATAAGATTGCCTGGCAGATATTTCAGAGGATTATTTAATAGGCTGAAGGAAGATCACAGGTCTGGAAGAGAGGTCCTTTCACAGACAAGTGAAAGATTATACTGGAAACAAGAGACAGCTTTTCAGAAGTGGAAAGCAGTTACAAATGCAAGATCCAAACAAATTCTTGTTTGTAGCACTGGTGTGGAGTTAACAATCTGTTTAAAAGCCTTTCCCTGTTCTTAATTAGGTTTTTTTTCTAAATCTGCTTGTGTTTTTTGAAGGTACCAGGTCATCAGCACACCAACAGACTTCTTCATGGTCATGGAGTACGTGTCCGGCGGGGAACTGTTTGATTACATCTGTAAGCACGGACGTGTAAGTGCCAGTCCCAAGTCAGCCCAGACACTTGTGTGGGAAGAGGATGGTGTTCAGGAGCAAAATGACTGCTCAAGGGAGCACAGTTAAGGTTAAGGCCCAAAATAGAAGTTGCTTCACAGCAACCCCATCTGGGGTGTCTCGTCCCGGCTCGCACGAAACTTGTGTGTGATTTTTAGCAACGTTCTCAGGCATATCCCCAAACCAAAATATCCAAGGTAATGTGTTGCTTAGGGCAAATATTTGGAAGACTGGCTTATTTTTGTGATTTTTAGTGATGGGTGGCCTGTCAAAAGCCCCATGTTTCGGCAGCAGATTTATGGTATGGGAGGGGAAGACCACTCAGTGTGGGCTCTGCCCCAGTCATTCAACTCTCCCAGACCCCCCCTTGGCTCCACATCAGGTTCTTTGAAGACTTTTCAAGGATGTGGCTTATCTGAGCAACATTGTCAAATGCCAGCAGTCCCTCTGGGTATAGATCACCTGAGGTGTGGGTTGAGCCTGTGAAATGGGAGATTTTGGTTACAAAGAAAATCACTGATGTCTGCCCCATGGAGGAGTTGCAGGCAAGGAGGTAAAAATGGGCCAAAGTGGACATCCAAAATAAGGGTTCAGGTGAAGGATCAGCCCATCACATGTTCCCTCTCTGTGCTACAAAATCAATACATTTACAGTAAATTGCATTAGAGTAGTGCCATGGTCGATGGAGCTGACTCAATTTTCTTTTCTATGTTCTGATTTCTCACACATTTTAGCCATCTAGATCTTTTCAGAGACTAATTTGGATCCTTTCTGACCCTCTGCATTTATAAACTCAGTTTTTCATGAAGAGAGACTTTTGGAATTCATCACTAAAAATAGTAATTTTAAATATAGTTTCTCTAATATGGCTCATACAACCTTACAGCTATACAGGTAATTAAAATCACCACAGTATTCCAGCTTCACCTGTTGCTTCCAGAGGAAGTCCATGAGGAATTGCTCCCAGCAACATCCTCTGTGGTGTTTTGTCCATTCTGGATCTGTACCAGTCCCATTGGGACAGCAGGCCATTGTCTGATAGGTGCCACCTTTAAATACTTGTTGACAGCTCAGCTGAATTGAGGTCTCACCTTTCATCTCTGGGCTGCATCATTTGCAAACACTGGCACATTTTAAATGCAAGGGTGAGAAATCTGCTTTATTTGCTGCTTCTGGTCGCAGGCACACTGGGATCTTCTCTCTGCACCCTGCAAGCTTTTAGCTCCTTGCTAAGTCAAACCTTCCCTCGCCAGCTCTGCATGCACACCACCCTGCAGGGCTGTTCTCTTTGCTGTTCCCACAGGTGGAGGAGGCAGAAGCTCGACGCCTTTTCCAGCAGATCCTCTCTGCGGTGGATTACTGCCACAGGCACATGGTTGTGCACAGGGACCTGAAGCCAGAGAACGTGCTGCTGGATGCACACATGAATGCAAAGATAGCTGATTTTGGTACGTGACCCCAGCAGCATTCCAGAGGCACAGCCAGCGCCGCTGGAGCGTGGCCGTGGAGCCGCCCTACAAAACCCAGAGCCTGCTGCCCCAGCCACCACCAGCTGGAAAGCCCACACTTACAGACACTGCCCTTCCTGCAGCAGCAGGGATTATTTGTTGCAGGCTGCTTCTGTGCTGGCACTGAGAATGGAGCAGCGAAGTAATTTGTAAATCTCTGCTGTGTTTTAGTGTAATCACCCGACGTAAAATTTACCTCATTTATTTTTGAGGCAGACTCGGTGCAGCTAATTTGGGGTGAGCTGGCTGTGTGTGTTTATTTTGGTGCATGTTCTCCCTCTGTTTGGCCATGTGCTCTTGGCCTCAGTTCATTTTACAACAAGCAGTAACAGGAGTCTTTAAGTGGCATTATGGATTGAGATCCATTAAAATACCCGGGCTACCAAGTCTGTCCTGGTGGGTCCTTTCTAGCAATGTAAATCCTTCTGAAGACTTACTCATGTCACAGCCCCACCCAATTCCCATGTGAGGTAAGAGCTCTGGGATGAATTATGTTTCTTTTCTTCCATGCTCTGGGATTTGCAACTTGGAGGAGCAAAATTAGCCAGGAGTGAATATTTCTTGGTTGGGTATGAAAAAAAACCAACCAAACAACAACAAACCCAACAACAACAAAAAACCCAACAACAATAATAATAACAACAACAATAATAATTTTCAAATCAGCTCAGAGGGGTCTATCTAAATTATATCAACAGTTCTCTTCCAAATATCCCACTCCACTTGCCTGCCTCTCCTCTGTGTGACACAGAAGAGTCCATGGCTGGACTTTCAAATCAAAAATCAGTATGTAATAAACATTTTCTTTGTAGGACTGTCCAACATGATGTCAGATGGTGAATTTCTACGCACCAGCTGTGGCTCCCCAAATTATGCAGCCCCTGAAGTCATCTCTGGAAGGTAACACATTCCATTTCTAATCAGACTCTATGTGAGCACAAGGGCTTTAAATTTGTTCTTAGTATTGGAAACAGCTTTGCACATCTAGTAAAAGCAACTGCATCCTTCCAACCTGGATTTTATGTTTGGGTGAATCTGTTGGCAAAGATCTGAAGGTTTTCTTGGTTATTTTACTTCTCAGTAGCTGTAATAGCAAACCGTGTTTTGCTACAGGTGTTTACATTGGAAGAATTATTAATACCAGATGTTGACTGTTTATATTGCTAATTAAAGAGGGTGAAAATGACTCTTTGGATGCAAATAGTGAGGTTCCAGGTGGAAAGGCTTTTCCAGGCCACCCCCTCCTCTCCTGCCCACCTGCAATATAAAACACAGTGTTAATGAGGAAAACCATTCACTAACAAAAGGACCAGGAAGATCTTTAATCACTTCACAACACTTGTACTGAAAATACTTGTCTTCTGGTTCCTTAGGCTTGGGGTTTTGGCTATGGCAGTAGGTTCAACATTCAGAGCTTTATTTTGAACTGATTCGTTGAATTGACAAACCTCCTGTGTGGTTGCATCTCTCAGCATGAAACATCTGTACAGCACATGGAGTATTGAACACACTCCACAAGGTTGGACTGGACTTCCACGTGTTGATACAGAAGTGTTGCCTCCTATATTTTACTATCAGGAACAGAAATTACATAGAAAGTACATTTTTCCCTAATTCTCTCTGTAATAGCTTAGCAAGGATTGCAAATATAGGTTTTCAAATTTTCGGTCCTCTATATGGTCCTTCAAACTTCCCATCTCATTATCTGCCCCCTTTTTTTTTGAATCTTCCTTTATTTTTCCTAATCCAATGTCTTTTTGCCTATAAGCGTAGCTTTTAAATAGAACATTTTGTTCAGGATGTGTTTGCTGTGATTATGGTTATTTTATCCTTGTTTACACCAGAGCAAGTGTTGGCAGAGCATCCTAGGAATTAGACTAACATCCAAAAACCCTGTTGTGGCTACAGCTCTGTGTGTGAAATGAAGTAAATCCTCATTGACAAGAAGGGGACAAAGCCAGAAACTACTGGGATTCCAAGAAAATAGTCACAGTATTTCCATTTCAGTGAAGGCCAGACACATGTTTTTCAGTTTGTGTAGGAGACAAGGCACATGGCAGACCAGCAAGAAGGATTTAGTCCGAGTGTTCCAAGGGTACAGGCAGTGCAGCTTAGTAGCAACAAAAGTAAGCAGGAAAACCAAAACTGAGCCCCCATGTTGCCCATTTTCACTGGCTGCAGCTGCATCCCTCCCTCATCACTCCCACCTACAGTCTCAGGGCTGCCTGAGTTTCATGCCCCTGCTCCATGTGCCAAGCTGGCCTCTTCTCAGAACTGTAGCAGCGTGTGAGAGCTGCATTTGAGGGGGGCAGGCACAATCCACCCTCCCTGCCTTGCTGGTGGGTGTGTGGGGCGGGGGGGGGCTGACTCCTGGCTCCTGCTGCCTTCCCTGCTAGAGCACAGAAGCAGTAGAGTGTGACAGCTCAGGCTTCAGAGCCATGAAAGTGCATCTCATTTGGACTTAAAAGTCCAAAAAACTGCTCAGGCAGTGCAGTTATCAGCAAAAGAATCAGGCTTCTGATCTGTGGGAGCTGGGCATGGAGGCAGGGCTCAGGGGGCATCCAGCTGATCCTCTGCCTTTCCAAAATGACTTTGCTGCTGTCCCTGGCCTCAGCAGGGAGAGCCTCACCCTTGGACAAGCAGACCAAGTGTTTTGGGGGTGTTCAGACAATGGCCACGTGCATGACCAGCATGGTTTCTACACTGATGTGTCTGCAGTGATGCTTTTCAGGGGGAGCATGTGCAGGATGCTGAGGTTTCACCAAGAGACTTCTGTGTTTGCATTTCAACCTCTGTATTTTGGCAGGGCCTCACAGCCCAAGGGGAAGTGTTGCCTCCCAAAATCTCTGGGGAAGCATCAGTTGTAGCAAAAAGAGATAAGCACACCAAACAAGGAGCAGCAGAACTGTATATTTGGGGTGTCCTGGGTTGGTGATGGCAGAGAGCACATTTGGCATCTTGTCAGAAGCAGGAGCACTTAGATACCAGCAGACCAAAAATAAACACTCAGAGACAGAGTATCTGCTGCTGTTTGATCTGCCTCATTCAGTGAACAGAAATTTCTGGCTGAGCCCTCGGGGCAGAGGAGCAAACAGCCTGGCAGGGCTCTTGGAAATGTTGGGTTTGGCCTTTTGGAGAGTTTGGTGGAGGCAGGGTTGTACACAGGAGTGTGGGCAGCCAGTGCTGGCTCTGCCATTCATTTCCCTGAGCAGTTTTGGCTGAGGCAGATTTGGTTTGAGGGGAACCACATGAGCATCCCTGTTGTGGGCTGGAGCTTTTCCCCTGGTGGAGCTGGCAGGGGGGTCCCCCCACCTGCACCCTGACAGAGGAGAGGATGGTGGTGACACATTTCTCCTGTCCTTGCCCTTGTGCAGGCTCTATGCTGGCCCAGAGGTGGACATCTGGAGCTGTGGTGTCATCCTCTACGCCCTCCTGTGTGGCACTCTGCCTTTTGACGACGAGCACGTCCCCACCCTGTTCAAGAAGATCCGTGGCGGGGTGTTTTACATCCCAGAATACCTCAACCGCTCCGTGGCCACGCTGCTCATGCACATGCTGCAGGTGGACCCCCTCAAGCGAGCCACCATCAAGGACATCAGGTGGGCTGGAGTGGGCTGGCTGCCTGTGGGGGTCTCTGGTGTCCTGGTGACTGTCCTGAGGGTCACCTGCTGGCAGGTGGGCAGGGTGGTTTTCAGGAGTAGTCAGCTAATCCAGATGGTTTTTGTCCCAAGTGATTCAAGGAGCAGCCCTGCGCTCTTCTGTGCTGGCTGGATGATGATGGTGATGATGAACAGGATGAGGATTTTATATGTATTTTATACCTATTTAAAATTCTATTTTATTCCATTATAAAATAGCCTCAAAAATCTCTTAACAGCACTTAGCAAAACCAGCTATAGCATCCAATAATCCTAAGAACTTAATATCCACCAGCCCTTTTTCATTACTTTATTTCAAGACCACGTCCCTCTGGGTACCAGATAAAGAGGGTAATCATGGTACTTACTGTATATCCAATAGAAAAGGAGGAAACACCCAAGAATTTCTAATTTAATATGTAAATATTGGATGTATTCCATCTAGCTGGTGTGCTAAGCATAAACATAAATATTACTAGGACTTCCAGGACTTCTCAGGTTTTTAATGCATTTTCAATGGACAGCCTTAACTTTACCCTTCAAGTAAACCCATGCAAACTTCCTTTTTAATTTCTTAATTCCTTAGGATTAGAGGATTTAATTACATGTTAGAGCAGCAGCACATGTGGTGAGATTACAGTCAATACACAGAACCTATAGACAAGGCACTGTATGAGTTTTAGACACTTAATTAAGATTCACCTCATTGTAAATCGGTGGGAATTGGGTACCTGGGTACCTTGGATGTTCTGATCTCCATCAGGCCCATGGGAATCCCAAAGTGTGAAAATCTTGGAAGTGCTGAGGTCTTACTTCCAAGCCCAGTGTGCAGAGTGTCATCGCTGTCCCAGTACCGGGCTGGGCTTTGCTCCCAGTTCATCAGCTGGGCTTTATTCTTGGCCGCTCGTGGTTTCCCCACCTTGCCTCGCACAGAGCTCACGGTGCTCCCCTCTGCCTTGCCCAGGGAACACGAGTGGTTCAAGGAGGAGCTGCCCAGTTACCTGTTCCCAGAGGACCCTTCCTACGACGCCACGGTCATCGACGACGACGCGGTGCGGGAGGTGTGCGAGAAGTTCGAGTGCACGGAGTCGGAGGTGATGAACAGCCTGTACAGCGGCGACCCGCAGGACCAGCTGGCCGTGGCCTATCACCTGGTCATCGACAACCGCCGCATCATGAACCAGGCCAGCGAGTTCTACCTGGCCTCCAGCCCCCCCACCGGCTCCTTCATGGACGACAGCACCCTGCACATCCCTCCGGGCGTGAAGCCGCACCCCGAGCGGATGCCGCCGCTCATCGCCGACAGCCCCAAAGCCCGCTGTCCCTTGGACGCCCTCAACACCACCAAGCCAAAGCCCCTGACTGTCAAAAAGGCCAAGTGGCACCTGGGGATCCGCAGCCAGAGCAAACCCTATGACATTATGGCCGAGGTGTACCGGGCTATGAAGCAGCTGGACTTCGAGTGGAAGGTAGGGAGTGCTGGTGCTCTGGGGTGGGTTTCCAGCATCCTTTTCCCTGTAAGCTCAGGGAGGTTTGTAAGCGTGGTTTCAGCCTCACCTGTTTCCAGATAAGTGCCCCCACCTTGCCATCATCTCTTGCTATTCCTTGTTAATGCAAACTCTGAATTAAGGTGCCAGCTGTGCTTCGGTGTCTGTGGTGTTTGTTTATGGCGTGAAATAAGGGGTTTCTTTCTGAGTGCTCTGAGCCTTTGGCTGGAAAGATGATTCTGCCTCGTTTAGCTGCAGGGTTAAGAGGAGCTGTTCACATTTCTAATTTTAGTGGCTAATTCCTTGCGAGGTCATCTCGAGTGCTCCTGAGCAGAGGAACTCTCATTATTTCTGCCTGGTCCTGTCAGGACTGAAATGCTGAAATGGCACAGTATGCATTGTCCTGAAGGATGCACGGATGAGGGGCAGGGGGCCTTGAGAGCAGGATTTGTACCATGAGTGTGATGGCCTTCTCCCTGATGGAGGTGCTGCAGTGCTCGTGGATCAGATGTGTTTTCAGACACTTACTGCTTCCTCAATTTAGGGCTCAGCTTCTTGATTTAAACCCAGATGTTTTAGTTGACAGTACTCACTGCAGGTATTTCTCCAGGGCTGTGCAACATTTAGTCACAGTCTTTTTCAAAGTTGGAATAATAAATCCCTAAGTTAGCCCTGGATCTCTGCTGCCGTGCCCGACTCCCTAAATCCTGGTGCAGGCCCTGAGGTGAGCCCTCCTAACTTGTGGCCTCCTGACTTGTGGCAGCAGCGTCATGTGAGCATTGGGAGTGAGGTAAGGAGAATTTCAGCCCAGATCTTCATCACCAGGGGAGTTCCCCTCCTCCTTCCAGGTCCCAAGGGTTGTACTGTGTGAATTTCACTGTGCTGCTTTTCTAAAACCTCCTGGCTCCGCCTTATTTTTGATAATATTATGTCTTGAAAGCCAAGTAGCTTCCAGAAACCCGATTTCCCTGCACCAGCCAGGAGATGGACCATGGCCAGGTGCATTTGCCCACACTAGCCAGACATTTGTTAGCTACATGGTTTTGCAGAGAGTGAACAAATCTGCTGTACTTCTGGTACAGCCTCACAAACCAACTCAACCCAACATCTTTGTGTGGGCAGTGGAGCTTATTTCGTACGAGGAGGTTTCACAATAGTCTTTCCCCCCCTAAGAATAACTTCAGATGTGACTCTTCATCAGAATTAACTCTCCCATCCACGCAGTTTCTTCATAAATATAGTGCAGAGAAAAGATCTCATCGTAAATGAGATGCAGCAGATTGTCAGGTGGGAGGCAGCAAGGGGAAATACACAGCTCAAGGGTGAGCCACAAACACTGGGTTTAGCTGTGCTGATGGAAGAGGTTGCTCTGCCCAGCTTGCCCTGGTTTCGTGGACGCTGTCCTTCTATGTGGGTCCACGAGTGGATTTTTTGGCTCATATGGCCATGGCTGCTGATGAGGGAGGAGCAAACATCAGTTTTGTGCCTGGCAGATGGGTCACTGCAGCTTCCTCTGCCAGCAGCTGGTGAATCAGAGCCTTAAGAAGAATATTTAAAGATAGGAGGAAATGAAGCCATTTGCTTAAGCTTACAGGCATTGTCCTTTTGAGAAGCTGTTTTTCCCAGAAGATGTCTTGCTCATATTTAAAAAAAAATAAGGAAAGAAGTGTTCCTGTTGCTGCCTGGAATCTCCCTGCTGAGGGCAGGCTTCCTGTTGCAGGTGGTGAACGCCTACCACCTGCGGGTGCGCCGCAAGAACCCCGTGACCGGCAACTACGTGAAGATGAGCCTGCAGCTCTACCAGGTGGACAACCGCAGCTATCTGCTGGACTTCAAAAGCATCGACGGTGAGTAGGAGATGGAGACACATAGAAGGGCAAGGCTGGAGGGTTAAGAACCATCCTCTGCATTTTGAAGCGCTTATGCGGCTGTGTCAAGTTGGTAAAAGTCCTTTCAAGCCGTTCGCCTTTGCCGCTGTTCCCATTTCCTTACCACACCCGCATTGCAGCTGCCAAACTAATCCCACTTTTTCTCTTTCCTTTCTTTTTTTTTTTTTTGTTGTTTGGCTTGTCAAGACGAGGTGATGGAGCAGCGGTCTGGCTCCTCCACGCCCCAGCGCTCCTGCTCGGCCGCGGGCTTGCACCGGCCGCGCCTGAGCATCGACGCGGCCGCGGCCACCGAGTGCCAGTCGCTGATGGGCTCCCTGAGCGGCTCCTTCGTTGGCAGCATCCCCTCGGTGCCCCCACGCCTGGGCAGCCACACCATGGACTTCTTCGAGATGTGTGCCAGCCTCATCATGGCCCTGGCCCGCTGATGGCACCGGCCCCGCCGTGCACTGTGAGGATCTGCGCCGGCTCGTCCGCCCCTTGTTCCTTTTGCTTCGTTGTTCTTCCTCCTCCTCTCCTGACCACCCCACAGCCCGTGGCACAGAGCCAAGCCCAGACCCAAAACATCCTCCCCTCTGACAAGGCAATGAGGAGATTAACTTGGTTTCTCTCCTTGTGCCTGGTGAAATGTATCCAATACCCTTTTTTTCACCTAGTGAACCCCATGGGAAATGTCGAGGCTGTAAAGTAACAAATGTATCACCAAGTTTTTGGAAAGCACCTTCCCCTGGTTCATCCTGAGTTAATGGAGGCATAGCCGAGCTTCCTGCAGGGAGGTTGATGTCTCCCCATTGCTGTGGAGAGCAGGGGCAGAATGGGCTGAGCCAGGTGGAAGGTGTTGACAAGGAGCTCCATGAAATGGAGTGGAGGGTGATGAAGCAGCTCTGCAGTGTTCACACCCAGGTACTGGCCTCTCTAACTCTTTTGTCCCCAAAGCAGCAGCTGCTTAGATGCTTCTGCTCGAGTGCAATATGACCTCCCTCCCCTCTCTTTTTCCCTCTGCTGGAGATGGGGAGGGAAGGTGGGATGTGCAAAGGTCCTGTTGCAAACCTGCCATGGGGAGGCCTCCCCGTGTCCAGTCTTTGCAGAGGAGTGTCCCTAAGGTGCTTTACTTCCTCCCGAGAGCTCCGGACAGCACTGACCTGCTCGCCACGTTCGGAGCTGAAGGCAGATTGCCTTTTTTCCAGCCCTTAATCGCCACCTCCCTCCAACCTGCTCCCCCTCCCCTGCCTCACCACGGGCTCCAGGGGCTGAATCCCAAGCAGGGTTCAGGTGAGCAGGGGACAGGATCCGGATCACCCCCCTGAAAACCCAGTGCTTCACCTGAGGGTTGGGATCATCACTGAGCCATCAAGAGCCATCAGCACCGCACAGCTCCGGAGTGCTCACCTCTCACCTTTCCCCTAGGAAGCTCTGCCTGTTGTCACCTCCCTCAAATGACTGCCAAATCTGCCTTCCCTGCTGCTGGAGACTCACTTCCCGTGCCCAAGGGCTCTCCCGTCCTGCTGCTGCCCACTGGACTGTGACCCTCGCCGCTCCGCTGACCAGGCAGGGATATCCCAACCCAGAATTTTACTGTTCCTTTGCTACTGGCTATCTGAAGGATGGGATTTTATTTTTTAAGACAAACTGCAGGGATTTTTAATGTTAAATTCTTGTTACCTGAGGGTAAACCCTACTGCATGTGTGACTTCTTTGTTTGAAAGGGTTATTATTTTTTATGACACAGGATTAAGCTAATGGGCAGCGTTGGCATCTTGCTTGGGTTTGACATGGTGTTTAATTCCATTTACTTGATTAAGAAGTAATAGTCTAATCAAGGAACAAATGCTTTATGAAAACCTTGCCAAAAAAATCCTGAGTGGGGGGGTTTGTTTTGGGTTGTTTTTTTTTCTTCCTTTGTGTTCTGTTTTAAGAAACAAAGCAAAGAACTTTTGCTGGTCCCAGGTATGCAGTCATTCAACTTGAAAAAAAATGTAATCTGTCTTTTTGATAGCTTCTTATGACCCCTTGAGGTTTTTTCCTAGGGTTTTGGGGTTTTTTTTTTGGTACAGTTGCACTTTAATTTATACTTTCTGCAAGTTTCTATGAGAAGCAAGGAAGAGAACAACACATTAAGCCTTTTTTACTGATCATTTAAGGTAAGACAAACACGGGATATTTTTGCCATCTACTGGCAGTTAAATGGACCTTTT
This sequence comes from Corvus hawaiiensis, assembly GCF_020740725.1. Taxonomy (NCBI): domain Eukaryota; kingdom Metazoa; phylum Chordata; class Aves; order Passeriformes; family Corvidae; genus Corvus; species Corvus hawaiiensis. Next base: position 29,109,390 of record NC_063221.1, read on the forward strand.
CAGCTTGAAGTCCCTTTTTTTTTAAAAAAACCACAGAATTGCCTTACTTTTGTTACAGATTGTGCTTGGATCCTCACTAACGTGACTTTACAGCTCCAGTTTTTCCAGAAGCCGCACAAAGTAGAAAGCTTCCCAAAAAATAGAAAAAAAAAAGAAAAAATCAGTTTTGTTGTTAAGCTCTTGAACACTAAATCCAACACAGCAGTGGTTGGACTATAAACCCACAGCAGAACAGCTTTGTTTTTAAAAGAAATACTGGAAATATTTGTAGTGCTCCTAGGTTTTGTAATGAGCCTTTTATTATATTATGATTTTTAAATAAATACTCTGGGGTGGAGAATGGCTTTGGTGCTGTGCCTGGTGGCTGCCAGGTGATTTGTGTCCCCAGTGCTGTGGTGTGAGTTTGGATGGAGAATCCAAACTCCTGCATGCAAAAAAAAAAAACCCAAACCCCACCCCAGAGTCAAAGGTGAGCAGCACCCAGCCCTTCAGCAGCTTTTGGATCAAGGCTGAGACACAAGCAAAGAGCCCTGAATGGTTTTGGGCAATGGAGAGAAACCCCTTTGGAAAGGAGCAGGAGCAGCTGTAGGGACAGGCATTAATTCCCATCCAGGAAACAGCAATGTGTGACATGTATTTGAAATGTTAAAGGCTTTTCAAATCTTCACTCCCAGCTGAGCATCTTGCCAAATCCTGGAAGCCCCTGTAGCCCTCTTGGTAAGGGGCTGGTGTGTTACAATCTGGGGCTCAGGAGCAGGTAGATGTACTGATGTCTTTTTTAAAATTGACTCTTGTCCTCTGGGATTTCCTACCCAGCAGAACTAATAGTACTAAGCAGCAGCATATGCCCTTGGGAGGAAATATTTGCTTCCTGGAGGTGGGTGGGATTTCTAGGCTGTAGAATAAGCCCCTTGTGGCACTTGGCATCTTCTCAGACCCGTGCAAACATTAACTGCTATGTGGATCTGCAAAACCAGTCCTGCCTGGAAGGCAGGCAGAGTTACTCAGCTTTCCACATGGGCAGACACAGAGATGAAGCAACTTCCCTGCTCAGGCTCAGCAGAGGCAGTGGAGGGAGCAGGACTGGTGGAAGCACCTCCTCAGTGACCACAGCAGATTGAACAGTCCATCACAGCCTTACCCAAATCCGTGCTGCACTTTGAGGACTTTCACTTCTTTTTATTATTTATTTTACCTTCAAATAGGCTGTGTTCTGTTTCCCAGCTGCAGAGGAGCTGCTGACCTCCAGTTACATTTACCAGAGGAAGAGTTTAACTTTCACACTGTGGTCAGCTCTTTTTGAGTTATGCTGGTACATGCACAAGCGTCGGGAAAAGCAGGGTAGACAATATTTGAACTACAGAAACTTGAATTACTCCAAGTGCAATTCTTCAGAAGCCACTGGACAGCTGTGCTTTGCAAGCCACAAACTCACCCAGACGTTGCCTCAGCCTGAGGGAGGGGAGAGAGAAAATGCAAAGGATAAAGAGTTCAGATAGGCTCCAACAGCAAAGTCCAGCTCCTGGATGAGTTAATTCAGAAACACCTTGTGCTGTTCTTGTTGGAAGCTATACATATGTAAATATTATATATGCATACATGCATATATATAAAACGTAGGTGGCACCCCTGTCGTTGGCCTCTCAGCTTTTTTCTTCCAGCAGGGCAGGAGTGTGCCCTGGACACTGCCACCGCACTCTAATCCCAGCCTCTGAGAGGAGCTGGACAAAGGGGATGCTATTTTTACACCCTCTTTTAGGTAAAGCCCATGAGTAGCTTAGCTGACCCCATCAGGCTCAGCATGGCCTTGGCCAGGGATGGGAGGAGAAGTGGCATCAGGAGCTGTGAGAATTCTGCCCTTCCATCCACTCTGGCCAAAGCCCTGGTGACGATGGGGTTTGGGGCAGGTTTATTTTCAGGAGGTGGAGCTGGTGAAGGCAGCAGGATATATTTTTCCCTTTAACAGGTCAGAAATGCATCTTCAGCTGTGTGTCCCGTTTAGCATTTCATGAGGTGTGTACAAGCACAGGGGAATATACGGGCAGTGTTGTAAAAACGTGAGCCGGCTGGTTAGTGTGTGATGTGTGTGCTTTTTTGTGTGTGATTATAGCGGCGTTCGTGTTGGAATAGATGAGGTTTGAACAAAATAACCCTTCTGTCTACTCCTTTTCATTTCACTGCTCTTTACTGTCAGTGTGCACCCCTGTAGGAGAAGAGGGACCTGTGTGCAGGACATGAACTCGTGCCTTCGCTGTGCGTCGGGACTGCTGGAAGTGGCAGCTCTGTTTCACGAGGTGCACAATTTCCCCAGCTCATGCAGAATCCCCCCGCTGAGACATGCAGGCCATGTTTCTAAATACTTGAAGTACCATTTGTTGTGCAATTTTTTGGCTTCACCCTTTTATTAGCTGAGAGGAGAGAGGGAAGAAGAATCGCACATCTGGAGGAGCCAAACCAACCCCCGCTCGAGCTCCTGCTGTTTCTTTCCTGGAAAGTTTTAGGATCTGGTTTTGTTCCAGGTATATGATGTACCTTACTAGAGTCACCTTTCTTAAGGTCTTACTTTGGTATGGACTTTTCATTTAGTGCTTTCCTTTGGCTTCCTTAGCCCTCCCCTTATATATCCCTTTTTCATCATTCACTTATGAAAAAAACCCAACAGCTTCTTGTAATTCTGAGCTCCCAGTCTGCCTCCTGGCCATGGAGTTAATGATTCAGCCAGAGGTACCTCACTCCCATGCCTGAGACACAAACTGGATCTCAGAGTTCCCACGTTACACCTACTGATGGAACACTGACTTTTGCAGAGAGCACACCTGGTATTCGATGCACAGATCTTTGCCCGTTTTAATCGTCAAAATTAGGAGAACTGGACTGTGAATCAGAGCTCTACCTGCAAGCACGAGTACACTTTTGGTGTTATAACAAGTCTGTTTTCAACAAAAGCCTTGAAGTTCCTGCTGAAGCTGCCTTAATTTAAAAATCAAAGTTTATTTGTAAGACTCATCTCTGGTTATTATTTTTTTTTTTTCAAGTTTGGAAATAGTTTATTTATCCTCATCTCACAAAGCTGTGAAGTAGATCCTGTAGCCATGGTAATATTTATTCTTGTTGCTGAAAGCATGTTCATGTGTTCTGTATCATGTTATACCCATGTGGTTTGTACTTCAATGCATTTGTTTTGGTTTTTTTTCTTTTAGAGCACAAAGGAAAACTGCATCCCAGGATATCTGTGGTGTCCATGGCCCAGCATCTTTGGGCAGACAGACCTCAGCTCTGTGAGAGAGGTGAACTGGACTTGTCCACTGCAATTTTAAAATTCATACTCTAAGGAGTATTTATGATTTATAATATTATGTATTTATGATTTTAAAAAAAAAAAGATACTGAACTTTAAAAAGTTCTGAGTAGAAGCATCCCTTCAAATGTATCAATAACATGAAGCTCAGGAAAAAAACCCAAAACCCTGAGCTCTATGAACACTGCATCCTTCTTGATATTTTCTTATTTTGTCAAATGAGGGCCTGGAGAGGGTTTTGTTTTCCAATTCATGGCTTTAGTACTTTCTGTTATGGAAGGGCACAGAGCCCTGGTTCAGTTTTGTCCTTTGTGCATTAGATAATCACAACGAAGCCTTTTTCCTTCCATTTATGGTGTGGAAAGTGTTTCTCGGTGTACTGCACTGCATGTGATAGCTGTCTCCATGGTTGACATTTGCACTTTAATAAACTCAGAGATGAAAAGAGATAAAAACAACAAATCCTTCGAATTTCCTTATTGCACGGTTCCCTTTCTGCAGGCTGGGGTTGGCTGGTGGAATTTCCCTCTGGAGATCCTTGCACATTCCAGCTGTGGGACCACGGATGCCCTCAGGGCTTGGTGGGGGGCAAAGGGGTGGGAAGGGAAGGTAAAATTTCTATGTGGATAATTTAAACAGCTTCCCCAACCCAAAATCCATGCCAGGAGCCAGGCCCATGTATTTACATGTGCTGACTCAGATCTTCACTCCTTACACCAAGGAGTAAAGAGAGAGAAGCATTTTAAAGACATCATGCAAAAATAACCTTTCCCTGCAGAAGAAGTGTCAGGGACAAAGCTGGGGACCCGTTTCCTCTGTGCCTGTGATGCAGGAGGATGTAAATCCAGTTAAAGCACACAGCTGCAGGGAGTGCTCCACATTTGTCCCCATCCTCTCCCCTCTTGACACAATTTCAGTTCTCCCTCAGACTCGTCACCTCACAACTGCTATCATGATTATTTCCCCTTTGAGGGGAAACGTGGAGGAACAGGGTTTAACACTCAGATGAGAATTGGTTTAGGTTTTGATGTGGTTAGGATGTATCAATGAGATTATATATAAAAGAAAAAAAAAAAAAGGATGAGCTTAATTTCCTGACCAATCTCTTGACCTAAATACAGCCAACCTGTGGTTTAATTGAGGAAGTCTAAGTTGCTGTATCTACAGCATTTTTGTATTGTCTGGAGTCAGCCCATAGCAAGCTCATTTCTTCTGTGCATGCATTGGAATGTGTCCATGAGGAAAAAAACCATTTCTAAGGGTATTGCAAGGCATCCTTGCATTAAATCAGCTGCCACTGGCAGTGCAGAAGTTTGTGTTTCACAGGGATTTAGGGCACAACCCCACAAGGACTGTGTGTCACCGCCGGGATCAGGGCCGGATCACGTCTGTCACAGGATATAGGGGGAGATTCCTAAAAAAACTTAGTATAAAATAAGAAAAACTTGTTAAGTAACTTCCTTAGGAGGCAAAAAAGAGCTTGCACATGTGGCTAATACAGGATTTGCCCGTAGTGCTTACACGGGGGTGATGAATAGACCTCATGACTTGTGAACGAGCGCTGGCCGGGGAAGAGGATGAGGAAGGAGTGGAGGAAGGGGGTGTTTTCTTCAAGGTGTTAATCCTAAACATCACTATGGAAAAAAACAAACGTGGAGAAACCATCTCCAGCACTTCCCTGGGGCCGATTCCCTGCAAAGGGATGGAGGTGAAGGGCACAGAGCACATCCCAGCCTGTGCCAAAGCCAAACACGCACTCCAGCTCCCCAAACTCTCCATCCCCACCAGAAAAATCCAAATATTTGGGCTGGCAGGGCTGCAAAGCTGCGCATGCTTACAGGGGAGTGCTTTATTTTTTTTTTTTTTTTGCTGCAAGGATGGATGCAGGCCAATGCACTTAATAGTGACCACATGGTAAAATAAATAAGAATGCCTGTATAGACTTAAAAGTAAATGTTAAATATTTGCTCTGGTTTTTTTACTGATGTCTCCTATGCTTTGAAATGGCCCTGTGGCAAACAGCACTTTTATTTTTCTTAAGCGTGGAACATTTAATAATTTCTAATTAAAACATCTTACATTTTTAGGATATTTATGAGAAAACTGATATGGGCTCTTAAAATATGCCAGGCAGGGGTAAAAGCTGTACACTACAGTCAGATTTTAAGGGTTTTTTTTCTTTCAAAGCCATGTAAAAACTTTATCCCCATTTTTTTTGCTTTTGAAAAGGTATCTACAGAATACACAGAGGAGAAGCCATTAGCAATTTATGTTTCTCTTCCTACATTTAGGAGCATTTTTCTTAAAAGAAGTAATCATCCTCCAGGCCCACAGTGGAGATGGAACAGCCTGAACACAGGGGCAACTGTTGGGTAGCTCCCTGTAGCTGCGAGCCCCTGGGAGCCAGGAGTCGGCCTTTACATATGTGGGATGCCTAAGTTAGCTTACAAAAATAAAGCAAATTTTGACTGAGTGCTTTATTTACTCTTTTTTCTCCCCTTTTTTTTTTTTTTTTTCAGAGAAATGAGTCAACTTTTCCACTGTTTTATATATTTAACACAGCAAGAGTGGTGATACGTAGTACTTCTCCCAACACTTTTAAGACCAAAACCAGTTCAAATTTATATGGTTTGCTTTTTAAAGAGAAAATCTTTTGGGGAAACTTGCAATTCTGACAACAATGAGATGGAGCAACTGAACTGCACTATTTTATTTTTCTATTTCAGAGCTGACCAACAGGGTACTCCAAAAAGTGAGAAATACTGAAAATAACTAATAATCACTGAAGACATGCTCGAAATGGCAGGGGGAAAAAAGGAGAAGGAAACATCTCTTGCACATTAAATGGTGTAAAAAACCCCAGCTTTATTTACATTCCCATCACTACTCCACAGCTGACCAATGTGGGCTGTCATGGATGCAGGAAGCACAAAAAGAGACCTTCAGGGATGCTCCAGGGGAGAGCAGCTCTCAGGGCAGTTAGTACTGCCTGTCTCAAAGAAAAAAAAAGAAATTTTTCCAGCAAGGGCCACCTGGGTAAGAGGAGGCTCATTTGTGTGAATTATGCATGAGCATGCAAGGAAACGCTGCAGCAGGGAATTTCAGGGTGTGTTTTGGCAAAGCAAGGCACACTGAGTGGCCCATGTTTGCAGCAGATGTGAATTAATATGGCATATCTGAAGGCAAGTCAGGAATCTCCAATTTATACAAGTCATGACTGGATGGGGCTTTTTTTAGCTGCAGTTGGACTGGAAACTTGTACAGCAGCAGAGCAAGACTGGAAATACTTATTTAATATTTAATATTTAATAGTGGCTGTTGACATTAACTCCCCCTGCCTTCAGAAGTTTTAAGTAGGTTTCTCCTGCTATCCCCACACAGGAAAGAGAGGAAAATGTGCATCATAATAAATAAAAAAATCAGAGTTTACCTGAAGTTCAAGTGCTCCACTAGAACATACCCATCTGAGGCAAGAGGAAAAAGGAAGGGAATTAGTTAAAACTGAGCAAATGCAGCCAGAGTGGCTGAGCACGAAGGACATGCTGTGCTTTGGGAGCTGATTTGCCCCCCAAAGCTGGGCTGCAGACTCACATCTGCCCTGGGAGTTGCGGCAGATCACGGCGTGGCCCTGCACGGCATCGATCACGTCCAGCTGTTCCCCAGCTGTGAGCGGGAGGTCAGCGCGCCTCTGGCTGGGCACTGAGCACGCGGCAGCGGCCGTGGCGAGGACACGGATCTCCTTATGGTACTGCAGGACAGGAAGGAACCAGCAATTGCTCTCTATTTGTGGGCAATCTCTGTAAGGGCAGTGGGGAGGGAGGAAGGGAGAGATTGCAGGATGGGTTGTGAGGCTTTGGGGAGAAGGAGGGAGGAAAAACCCCTGCAACGTCTCTGATGAAGATCCCAAATTAGGGGAGAAGGCAACAGGTCAGGGGACAACTTTCCCAGCAGAGCTGAGGACCAAGAAGGTTCCACCAGCCGTCTTTTAAGCAAACCATGGAGCTGCTTTTCTCCTCTGGAAATCCCAGATTAGGGGAGAAGGCAACAGGTCGGTGGGACAACTTTCCCAGCATTACTGAGGACCAACAACATTGCAGCATGTGTCTTTTGAACAAGCCACAGAGCTGCTTTCCTCCCCTGACACAGCTAGAAGGACACGCACCATAAATGTCTCTCTAAATAACTTCTCTTCTTTTTCCATCTTCTTGCTCTTTTCTTCACTGCTCTTCTTGAATTGGAAGATATTTCTGCAAGAAGAGATAAACACACACACACACACTTCTGAGCTCCATGTAAATAACCCCTGGCACATCTGGAGTTGCAACCCAAAGTCTAATTCCAGCCTCGTCTGCAAGGAACCCTTGGAAGAGGAAAGCAAACTGTTCACATCCCTATTTCTCAAAAAAGGGTGAATAGACAACTCGAATTTCTTAGTGAGGCACAACTTGAGCCATTTTGTATCTCCATTTGGGATAATTTTTGGGTTTTTTTCGGTCTGTAAGCAGCGTGGGAACAAATAAACTCTCTATTGAGTGTTTCAAATCAGCCCCGTTTTTATGGAAGTCAACAATTCGCTTTTCCCCCAGCAGCCTGTCTCCTTCTGGTTTTATTTATGTTCAGACATAAAGGGTCCCCAGATAACTCTCATCCTGAGTCACTTATGGAACTGGGGTTGGACGCAGCTCTCCAGATTTTCTTTGGGTTTTTTAGCACATGGAGGAGAAAGTCCCCCAAGCAGACATTTATATGGCACTGTAAAGTGGAAAACAAGTTCTTATAACCCACTTAAAGGGAATGGGGCATTCCCTGCATATGGGGATGCCACTCTTTGTGGTACATGAAATTACAGCTGTTAGCACTCATTTTAAAACCAAGACAGGAAACAAACACCAAGCCAAAAACCCCCACCCATTTGTAATAAATTATTCATCCTTGGCTCATTTTGATGCACTTAAAATTAAAGACGAGGCGAAACAAGAGTTGAAATTAGGGACTCTTAAGGTGTGAAGAGATTCCTCCTCGGCAGTCTCAGCCTGCAGGACCTGTGATCTCCGAGGAAGGGATGGAATTGTCTGGACTCCCTGATGTCTGTGAAGTTATACCTGTGACTTTGCACAGCACAACCACTGGTGTTTGAGCAACCCCATGCAGGAACTCTGTGGTGAGAACCTGAAAAATGGGTCTCTGTTTTGTATTTGTTTGAAGGTATTGGGTCATGAAAAAGGTTGTTGTGATGCACATTTTTGTGATCTGAAAGGGAAAGGAAATCCCCCACTTCATGGCGAATCTTTGCAGCACCAGTAACAAAAAAAACCAAAAACAAAACAAAAACCCCCAAACAACAACAACCCCCAAAAAACCAACCAAACAAAAAAGCCCCGAACAAACAAAAAAAATTTTCCTTTTATGCACAAATGGCACACCAAGAGTCCAATATAATCAAGACTTTAGCCCAAATAATCAAGACTTTTAAATACAAGGCTCTTGCCAAAATCATAAAATCTTAGAATCATATAATGGTTTCACCCCCTGCCATGGGCAGGGACACCTTCCACTAGCCCAGGTTGCTCCAAGCCCTGCCCAGCCTGGCCTTGGACACTTCCAGGGATGAGGCAGCCACAACTTCTCTAGGGCAGGCTGTGCCAGGGCCTCCCCACCCTCACAGGGAGGAATTCCTTCCTAAAATCTAATCTAAACCTACTAAAATAGCAAAAAAGGAGCCAAATATACAGCAAGTAACAGTTTTTTGTCTCAGCTCAGTGGAAAGTCATGACAAGACTTCAGGATAAGACCTCTGGGTATGCCCCCTTGTGCTCAGTTCAGATCCAAGAGTTTGTTTCACCCTTGAGATATTTTCTGCAAAGATTCCTGAAATCTGGCTTCAAAGGAAAAGGACCCTGGACTAGCAGCCAACACAAAATGTCTGTGCAATCAGGGACATCCCACTCCTGAAACTACTCAGGAGACGTGCACAAAGTGAGACAGAACGGGAACACAGAATGGAAATCAAGACCTTTCCACATCGTCGATGCTTTTCCTTTTGTCCTTGTACTCTCTCACCATCCGAAGTTTTGGCATCCGGACTTTGTACTTCTCATCCTTCCCTCTGAGAGGAACAGACACACAGGAATTCAGGTTTTTCCCAGCAGATCGTGTCCCCTCCCCACACCCATGTACCTACAGAGCCGGGCTGTTTCTCCGTCTCCCCCACACCCTGCACTGAAATCAAACACTTGCTGTGATTTACACCAGCACGCGCAGCCACCGCAATCATCTGGCAGCAAGGCACCAGGACATGCTGTTCCTATTAGAAGTAATTTTTCTGACAAGGAGCCTGCCAGGACAAGGCTGATAATCGGGTCTGGGAGCCTGAGTTTTCCTTCCTTAGGAAAAAGATCTGATTTCTCATGTGTTTCAGGGAGCCGCTCCCTCCTTTTCACGTCTCTGGCACTAAATGGGTAACAGCAAGGAAACATCCTGCCAAATTAAACACACACAGGGAGGGCACCTGGATTGTCTCCAGAGGACTGAATCCCAACCAGCTCATGACCCTCAGTGGGTTACAGTACCAGGCATAGGTTTGTGCCAAGAGGAAAATCTCCTTGGGCTGAGGACAACCCCAGGACAGGGCACCCTCCTCACCTGGTCTCTCTCTGCCCCACATCGACATCGTCGTACACGTTGTCCTCCTGGGAGACAGCTGCTGTCAATCAAAATGCAGGAAAGAAAATCATTAGGAGATGTCATTTTGAGCCTGGTACTCCAAATAATGTATTGCAGAGGAAAATTTGGGCTGCTCTCATCACTTGACCCAAGGGGGACAAAGAAATGCAAAAGGAGACTCAGGACTCCCAACACCCAGCAAAGGTCCAGCACAAGGAATGATGCTCAGGCTGGTTAGTTGGGTGTATGGGCAGTTTTCTGGGTGGGTTTGGCCACCCAGCTCCACAGATGGAGCAGGAGCAGCAGCAAAGCCCCAGCTTTGCACTGCAGCCAGCCCAGGCAGGGCTCCTATCCCAAGGACATGGGCATGTTCACTGAAGGTTGAGGTTGTATCCACCCCATTTATGTAAAGGATGAACTCGACCCTCCAGCAGGCAGGAATAAAGATTTTACAGAGAGCTGCCAGAGGGCCACGGGCTCACACACCACGTCCAGCCTGGGAGCAGTGGTTCAGCACGGACTGCTTTGCACATTACCTTCCTGAATATATCCAGATCTGCTGGAGGAATGCTCTTCTTTAAAGCAAAACCACCCAAAAATGAGCGAAACCCTCATGCTTGAGTGAAGCACAAATTTCTATCAAGTCTTCAAAGCTACTGCTGCCACATTACATGATTTTTGGAAAGGCAGGATGCACCAAGCTGACTGTACAAAATATTTGCCCTTTCAAACACACACAAATCCCCTGGAGTCAGGTACAGGTATGTGCTTACCTAAATTTGGTGCTGAAATGGAAACCAATCTGTGGATAGAAAAAAGGCTTTTAGAAACAGATCTGCACATCAGCATTACCCAAAAAGCCACGAGCCCCAACAGGTTGCCAGTGATGGAGACAGGTCGAGGTGCATGGGCTCCATGGTACTAACAGCATGTGCCAAAATGACATCCCTTGCTAAATAGGCATTTCCATCCTGATAGAAGCAACAGCCATGTGTTCATCAAGCAGAAAATATCTACACTGAATCCAAAGAACAGCCCAAACTCCTGCTGCCCTTCCCAACAGCAAGAGTGTTGCTGGACAGTTGGCAATTGTAGTCAGTAGTAATCCCCTCCTGTAAATCTGCAGTGCCAGGGGCTGGCCAGGAATTCAAATGTGACAATGTCTAAGATGATTTCAGGAGTTTTAAGGGTTCTTTGAGACAGGGGAATGGCACAAAACCTGGTGGGTGGCTCCCTATAGTGACATTTCTATCTAAAGGAGCCACTGACACAGCAGAGCATCTCTTGTGAAGAGGTTTGTAAGGAAAACAAACCTCCCTAACATAAAAGAGGAAATATTTAACCTGGATTTTCCAAAGAAATAAGAAAAGGCAGCGTTTTCCTGGAGTTCAGGCACTGTGCACAGGGTGAGGCACTCACTGGCAGCAGTGGAGGAGGGGTTCTGCAGGCAGCTACTGCACACTTGAGGAAAAGGCAATTTCCCTGGAAACTTATCCAGGGTTTTGAATATTAGAGTACCCAAAAAGGCACTGTAGGAAGTTATACAATATCCTCTACCCTGTTAGACTAAAGACTCACTGGCAAACTTCTTCAGCAGATGCTGTTGCCAGCTTGGCTCTGAATGGGACTTGGAATAAAACCTCTCAACTCTCAAGTGCCACATCAGCAAGGCCGACCCTAATCCTGGCTCACAGGTCAAGGCAGCATGTATCACATTCCTACATTCCCTTGTGCACCTCGTGTCATGCTGAGGCATCAGAAAGGTACCAGAGGCAGCAGAAAATCTATGGAAACCTGGAAACTGCTGTAGGACCAGCTCCTGTAGATTCCTGATGCCAGAGGTTCTGGAGAAGCTGCACAGATGGACCATTGGCCACACATGCCATAGCAGCTCCTAGTGAGTTGATAGAAGTACTTTTGGCCTAAGTTTTCCCAAAAAAGCTGTATTCCTTACTCCTAGAACCTCCTGCTCTCTAATTATTGCCAGAAAGAGTCCTCAGGCTTAAAGGGGGAAGGGGTGAGACCATCAACATTTTCTTACCTTAGGTTGTCCTTGAGCCTGAAATTGTTCAGCTTCAACTTTTCTATCTTAAACAGGTTTCCAAATCTCTTCTGTTTTTCTGTTCTGTCCAAAAGAGAAACAGGTTTTAAATTAAAAGAGACACAAGGTGCAGAAGCAGCCCCAGAGATCCTGAGGCAGGGAAAGGAAGGTCAGCAGACCCTGGACCTCAGCTCAGAAGAGGAATTTAAGCCTTAACAGCATCATATGGATGATAGACTCACTGGGATAAGCACCAGCACAGCAAAAGGTGCTTAATTATTAAGTCCAAGATCAAATCCTTGCTTAGCTTCAAACTTTTCTGTGTTAATTGAACTTGTTCTCCTCTGACCCAACAACTAGAGGGTGATCCAAGTTTATTTGGAGTGAAAACCCCTGAGGAAAGGGCAGCATTACCCAGAAGCGTTGCAGCGACCATTAAAGGAGCCATCAGGGGCACCTTCTGAGCCACCCTCCATCACACACTTCTGTTGTGTGTGTCCTTGAGGAGCATGGTCCATGGCACACAGTTCCTCCTGAAGTTTGAGAAGGGATGCAAATCTACACAGCAATTTTCTAGTAAAGTATCTGCAAGCAACCCAGATCCTCCCCTGGGGGTTGTTACCCCTGCACAAGGACTATTAAAAACCCTTTATGTGTATCAGCACACTTAATCCTGCACGTGGGATCAATAGAAGGATCACAGGAAGGCTGGTTTGGGGATTAAGACCCTGACCTCTGAAACCTGTAAATTTGGTCCCAAATGGTCTTCAAATTCCTCTGCAGCCCCAGCAAGATGCACTGCTCCTCTGTGAATCAGCAGGAGAGTTTAATTTCTGCCACTGCTCTGCACCCATGTGCAGAGGGGCAAAGAAGAGGCACGGATGTGCTTTCCAGGGGGTGGGGATGTGCATGATCCATCTGGGAACACGCCTCCCTCGGGGTTGGAGAAGATGGTGCACCCCCACCACACAACTCCCATGGACAAATTGCAGAGAAGTGACACTTCCTTCTTTTAATAACCATCCTGTCACCTCCAGGCTTTCAGCTTTCCCCTTTTTCCTCCCTCTCTGACACACACAGGCTCTACATCCACATGGAAGCTGGACTGGGATCCAGATGCAGGCCAGTGCAAGCCCCCCATCCGTAAGGGAAAAGCAGATGTACAGCAACACCTTGTTATCCCTCCCACACTGCTCCTCAGGAGAGAGCCACCAGATGCTCTCCAAGCTATTGTGTGCCACATATGCCTTCCCCAAGGGCTGTCTCTGTTCCTTCCAAAGGCAACTTTTTACTGCATGAGGGTAGGGAACCACACAAAACCCAACTAAACTTCACGTTTCACCTCTTAATCCATTTGGGAAGCTCAGGCAACATATAAACCCGAGGCTGCAAAACTCATTGGTTTTATAACACACCCCGTGGAAGCAAACATCTTGAGAGGCTATATAAAAAAGAGCAGGTTGCAAGTTAGTTACAGCACATCAGGTTCTTTTCCAGCCTTCTGTGATCTCAAATGTGAGCACTTTGTCCTGTTTTATGGGGACAATTTGTCCCTTGAGCATCACATCTTTTGGCACACACAAAAAAGGTGCCAATTCTCAGCTACAGCCGAGCAACACTTTTAATCAAGAGAAGGCAAGTGAGACTGTCCTGTGTGTTTGATGCAGGGAGAGGTCTGGAAGGGCAGTACTTCCAGAGGATGGAAGGTGTTACAGGAAAAAAGATCCCCCTCACTGCTTCAGGATTTAATTTTGGTAGTGACTTTTTTCTCCCTAAGTGTCAGCCAGAAGGGAAAGAGGGAGGAGGAAGGGAAGAAACCCACCCATGCAACAACTTCTCTGCAGTTGAGTCAGGAAGAAAAAAGGCTTCCAGCCAGTACCTGGCATGTGAGATCAAGGCTGCATGGCCAGAATTTCAAAATACAGGCTAAGAAATTGCATCTTACCCTGGTTTTGCTGGATTATCACCCCCAATCTCAACATCTTCATATGTTTCCTCGTAGCTGTTTCCTGAAACTTAAAACCAAGGCATGCCATTAAGACAAGCCCCATTCAGTAGCAATAAGGTGAGGTTTGCTGGACAAATTGCACCCAGACCTTTTACATTTTACTCTCACAGAGGCTTCAGGGCTGCTCAGATGAGTTCCATGCTAGACATGTATACTACTCCCCACTGGTTTTAATGGGAATTCAGAGCAACCCACCCAGAAGGAGACACTGTAGATGCTGACAGCGAAATGAAACCATTCCCAGCATCTCCCAGGGACCAGCCCAAATTAAAAGCAGCTCCTGTTTGAGCTTCCCCACTTACTGCTGTCTGAAGTGAAGGAACTTGAGGCATCTGAGCCGTGGCTGCTGGAAGACACAAGTGTGACATGGGGGTTTGCTGCAGCAGACATTTTAAATGCCATTTTAAATGACATTTTAAATGACATTTCATAGTCACAGGCGCTGCAAGAGCCCAGGCCCACACTCACAGTCTGTCCTGCAACTCCTCAACGTCATCATAGATGTCCTCTGGTGCCTGCAGAGACTGCCAAGGGTTTTGGTCCAAGGCTGTTCCTTCCACCCCTGGCTTTGGAGCACCAACACCCTCGCTGTGCCCTGGAAATGAGAAAGGATCTTTGCTTTTGGAGCTTTTCTGAGGAACTTCCCTCAGGGCAAGGACACCTGTTAAGGGTAACACAACAAATAAGAGCCTGCAGATATATTTTCCATTCCAGGAGTCCAGTAAATTCTCTCCTCTGAGACACTTCAAGAAACAAAAGTGAACAATTTTCAAAGTTTTTAGCTTTAAAAATTTTAAAAGTCATAGAAATATTTTAGGTTTAAAAAAATTAAAATGTCCATTGATATTCTCAATTTTGGCAGCTCTGACTGACCCAAACCTTCCTCACCTAAAAACATCCAAGAGGTTATTCTTGGATCTCCAGAGAAGTGATTGGAGGGAAAGCTTAGCATGGTTGGTGGAAATGTTAAGATCCAAATAATGAACCAGACCTTTGGAATACACCTGTAAATCAACATCTTGGAAAGGACCCAAGGAGGATGAGTATCCCAAAGTTGGATTTCACTGAGGGCTGGAATCAAGCCTGGGAGTTGGGTTAGAAAAAGATTATTACTGGAGAACTCTTAAGTGGCAATGTTAAAACTTTAAAACTGATTAAAGAGAGTTGGAGCAACACAGAAATGCAGCCACACAAATAAAAGCAGATAGTGTTGGTAAGTAAACATGGGAAGTGTCCAAGGCCAGGCTGGACAGGGCTTGGAGCAACCTGGAATCGTGGAAGGTGTCCCTGCCCATGGCAAGGGGTGGAATGAGAGGATCTTTTAGGTCCCTCCAAAACCCAAACCATTCTGATTCCTGCAGTAGGTCTTGCTGGACATAGGTGCCATCTCAGTCTGGTCCAGCTAAAGACCGAAATTTCTGCAAAACATTCAAATTCCACCAAGAAGAAAAGCAGGCAGGGGTGGGACCCAACAATTCTCCAAATCAGCCTCTCTGTTTAAGCAGGAGGGTCACCAGGAGCACTTTGAAAAAAAAAGTCCCAACAGAAATTACCTCCAGCTGTTCAAAGGCCAAGCAAACCAGCAGGATTTTTTACAGAAACAGACACCAACCAAACCAGAAAATTATTATGAGGTGATTTAAAATATTAATAAAAAAAAATAATACCTGAGAACCACACCAATAAAAATAACCACGGTCACAGTCAATTTACACTTTCTCCTTCACACTCCTGGTGTGTCCACAGAGCCCATAACAGAGCTACTTTTCTCTCTCTCATCTTTGAAATGCTGCCATATCACACCAGAGGCTTGCAGAGCCTTTGCAGAATAGGACCCATGAACATTTATAGCTTAAGCTGCAAAACTGTGCTTACAGAGGGAATGTAATTTGGTTTAATTGTGCAGCTGAGGTGCCTATCAGCAGCTCTGGTCACTGTCTCAGAGTATCCTGGCAGAAGGAGCCCAAAGCCAGCCTGGCACCACAAGGAGATGGAGCAAGGAGCCATCACCCATCTCACTGAGGGACAGAGGGAGACTTCAGGCTCTCATCCTGTTCACGTGTGCTCTGCCCCAACCGCTTTCCTGAGACTCCATAAATTATAAGGAGCAGAGGAGATGGATTTCAGCTCTCACGGATAAGGGCAATCTGCTAGAAAAACAAACACCTCGGCCGGAGTTACGCAGATGGTTAACCAACTTAGGAAGCTATTTGCACAGCCAAAATAAATGATTCAGACCAGAATACAAATGCTCATGCAACCTTTTGCCCTGCTTTAACTAAATTGGTTCAAGAGTTGCATCCAAATTTAACGTTTTTTCCCATATGGAAGAGGTATTTGGGCAGCAGATGGGGTTGGGGATGGAGGAAACACTCAGCGGCGCAACGAGATACTCACGGAGCTCTGCTCTGTCTTTTGCCAGCCCTGGTGGGGTTGGATACATTGCAGTTTGGGGACTGGTCACATCCTGCTTCCCTTGCAGAACCTTCAGCCCACCTCTGCCATCTCCCTTGGCTTGGCTGGTGGGAGACATGTATTCATTTCCACCTGTCTGGGATCAAGCGTTTGGTTTGGTCAACGCAGTCCTTAGAAATGGCTTCCTAATATATAATTCTATTATATATCTATGTATCCATAAGAATATAGGTTATCTGTGGACTTAAAAGAGTTTCACACCCTTCTCCATCAGCTTCTTAGGCTGAAGCAGTTGAGTGATGAACAGGCAAAAGAGAAGGCAGAAAACCTGGGATTAAGGGCTCAAGCTTCAACTGTTTCCCAAAGAGAGGGAGGACAGAAGGAGAAGAGACATCCCATAATAATTATTAAAATTAATCTCGAGGATACAATACCTGGAAAATTTTGTACACTTCCAGTTTCGTTCTTCCATGACTTGGCTTTCCCTCTTTTTCATCCTCTATTATAGCTCTTTCTGGACTGAAATGTTCAGAAATGAGAGAGATCTCAGCAGGCAGACACTTCAGCAAAGCCACAGAAAAACACACTGCCATATGACAGTGCCCAAGGAGGCAGCCCATTCTCCCTCTGATGAGGGAGATGCCCAAGCGACCACCAGTAAAGTAAGGGCAAATCCAAATCTAAAGGCCAGTGGTCACTCGGGGATAATACAAATCATTCTTGGAAGAGAGATAAACTAATATGATTGTTTCCTCATAGCAGGAATGGACAAATTAGATCCATTTGTAGTGGCACCTGGATCACATGGTGTGCCTCTCACCACACTGCATCAAGATTTAGGGAAGAAGATACAGCAACAGGGTGCAGGACTTGATAACTTTTGTTCCATCATCACATTTCCCACGAAAATTACCCCATTTTATCACATAACTCTTCAATCCCCATCAAAAAACCCCAGCCTTCAGACAGTGATCATGAATACACACCACAAGGAGCTTGGAGTGTGACATTTGTAGGGTGAAATTCAGTGTGGACTTTGCCTTGCCTTGGATCTAGAACCAGGTGCCCCAGCTTGAGAGGCTCATAAATAACTCTCCCTGCTTACACTGGAAGAGTTCAGGTTCCAGTAGGAACAGACAGTGTAATTTTTTTACAATCTCCCCTCCAGCTATGCTTTAGAATGAAAACCATCTTAGCAACCATGAGTGCTGGCATAGAAAAGCACCATCTACGCTGTCTTGGTCATGAAATATATGAAATATATTTCTTTCTATTTACTGAGTGTTGCAATATTCAATTCCTAACCTGAGTCAGTTGTGGGGCGAGAAGAAGTTTGAGAGAGAGGAAAGGAAATTACCTGGATTTGGCAAAGGGGAAAATCTTCTGTTTCTAGAATAAAGAAGAGGAAAGCCTTCAGCCACTGTGTTTTCTCAGCAGTCAAGCTTTCATACAAGGCCTCAACTGTCAACCAGCATTTAAAGAAATATTTCTTTAGAAAGCCCAGAAGTATTTTGTGTTTGGAATAGTCATCAGGCAAGGATATTTCATCTACGTTGCAGGACAGGGCATACACATATTGACAAACTACATGGGGATAATGAAACAGTGCTAGGGTTGGACCAATGAAGCTACTGGTCAGCAAGGAAGCTATTTCAGACTGGAGAGATGGCAGAGGAGGTGGAAGTTTTTTTAATTTAAATAAAGATTTCCCAGCCTACCATAAAATGAGACTCTGTCCAAGCCAGAGAACCTCTCTGCAAATCACACACAGACAATTATGTTTGGAAAGCTGTGCTATTTCCCAGGCAGTTTGATGGCTTTGCAAGCCAGGACTTGAAAGTAGAGTTTGACATTTTACAAAGAGTAGTTTCCCCTGTTTCAGCAGGGCCAGAACTCATAGCCAGGACCTGGACATCTCCTGGCACGAGGTGATGTGTGCTCTCAGCCCAGCTGCCCCCTGAGCTCAGCCAAGCAGGGCTTCTCTAGGACCAGCTTCAGCAATTCCTGCCCCGTGCCACGCAGGATCCTGCCTTCCCTGCAGGATATCCCCACTGCCGAGGGGAACTGCCACCTCTGCAGCCAGGGGGAAGCAAAAAGAGTGATCTGCAGCAGAGATATCCCTGCACCAGGGGATGAAAACCCCTCCAGTTGTGCCCACCAAACTTGTTCTCCCTTATGAGCCAGGACTTCAAGGGTGCTGCCATGCCAAGCAGCCTGGCTCAATTTTCCTATTACATCTTCACAAAGGGATTACCAGCACCAGCTCACCCTTGCCAGGAATTTCCAGAACATTTAATTGGGTTTGTCTTTCAAAAATTCACATTCTTGATATTTGTGCCTAACATCTACTTGGTCTACTACCAACATCCAGCTGGTGTTATCACTTCCTTACATTTCTGCAGTGGAAGTCAAGGGAACTGACTCTTCCCACTGGTGTGTTTGGGAATCTCATTAGTCTTTGTGTCCCCTCTGCAATTTCTTATTTATTTTTTGAGAGTCTTCACAGAGAACACACAGAGAAATTCTTGGAAGGTAAGAAATACAGATATTAAAAGTTTTCAAGACACTCACCTTGTGTTTTTGAGGCTCTGCCTTAGGTACTAGGAAAGATATTTATGAACAGATATTAATTTTTAGTCCATGTTAAAGTCACTACATTTTTAGTTGCAAAACTCAGTTTCAGCTGGGATGCTCAGCATCCAGGCACACATTCACCATGGACATTCACCATGTCCTGCAGGTCCCTCCCTTTGCTATTTGAACATTGGTTTACATGCAGGGAGCTGCAGCACCAAGCCTGACTGGCCAGAGTTTTCAGGGATCTATGAAATCCCAGAGGGCTGTGGCAGTTCCCCCCAAGGGAGTTGCTTGGCTCCCTTCCCAGTGGGAGAGAAAATCAGTGCAACATGGCAGAAATAACCTCCCCAAAAGAGGCAACGCTGGAAAATGTAAAAGCAGAGCAGTGGCACCTTTCATAGAGAAAATCATACTGGGAAAAAATATTGATGGAGGTGGAAAAGTCTTGTGCTCTGCGTCCTTCTGCTCCCAAGAAGATGCTGAGGTTTGCCTCACTATCTTCTTTTTATTCTCTTCTACATGGGTGATGTCTTGTGATATTCCCCACTGCAGTTTTACTATAAGCATCATCTCATCCCCAAAATGTCTTTTTGTCTGTGCCCCAGAATTCTGACACTGCACAGAAGGATAGGACAGAGAATCACGCTTGTTATCCCAGACCACTGTGCAGCTGCTTTTCTCAACTTGAAGAAGCTATATTATTTCCTGTTTTAAAGGGTCTTTTTTTCCCAGCTAGCATGTAATTCACCTCATAGTCCTGACTTTCAAAGTACCTTCAATGACACACAAGGTTGTGGTGTCCCCAGACTGATTCAGGTACATCGGGGTTTCTTCATAATTATTCCACTCTTCAAGTTGAGCACTGAGAAGATGAAAAAGAGAGAAAAGATTTTCTTTTTCCTGTCCCTTTTAGTAGTATGAAAAAAAGAAAAAATTCATCTTAAGGACAAGGAAATCAAGCACTTTGATAGTGAGGCTACAAAAAAAGCAAAGTGAAATCAGGAATTCCTCGGAGGGAGAGGAGACCTGCGGCAGATGCAGGGCTCAGCTGAACCTTCCCCCTGACTCCACTCTCCCACTGCTGGTCCTTTGGGAGGCCACGCTGCATTTAGAGGGCTCAAAGCACATCAGGGTTAGAGTCTCCTGCCTACAGCAATCCCTCAAGGAGGAACAGAACAACAAAAAAAAAAAATCCAAGGAAATCGGAGTGTGGTGTTTTTCAGGCCTACTCAGGTACTTTGGTAACAATTCCCAGCTGCACTGTTTGGCACGTGGCTTCTCGTGGAAGGGAACAAAAGGGAAAGCAGAGATAGCAGAGGGGATGTTTAAAGGTCCTGCTCCTGGGCTTATCAAGCCACCCACTCCATTCCAACCCTGTGAGTGGCACATGCCAGCCACAGGAGGAGGGAAAGCACCACAGCTCTAGCACCACGCAGCCTCGAGTGTTGGGCTCCCCAGTCCAGTTCCCATCTCCCCATCCTCCTTCTTCCTTTCCTTCTCCAGAAATTCCCTTTAGTGTCATCTGGGAGGAGATGCACAGGGGGAAAACCCAGCATTCCTGAATTACCCAGGCGAATCCCTGAGTGTTCCCTTCCGCCCACAGCAGCAGTTTTGGGCATTTTAGGAATGTACCAGGAAGCAGCAAAGGTGCAAAACACAGCTTGTAACACACATGGGGGGACAGGGTAAGGTGGAGAAAGAGCACCAGGAGGAATTCTAGCAGGAACTTCCTTCTTCTAACTGGAAGTCTGTAAAAAACCCCAGGGAGGGTCTGTTTTTCCTGGAATCACCTCACTGTCACAACTCGGCCTCGACAGAGCAAGGACTAAGGGCAAACCAGAACTCAAGGAACAAGAAGCTCAAGGTGCACTTTGACAGCAGTGAAATCGGAGAAAGAAACAACCCTGAAGTCAAGCAGGAGGCTGTGCTGATACCAGAGGCTGTCCCAGCCCCCTGCAGCCCCCCAGCACTGGGGACACTGCCTGGCTGGTCCCACAGCGTGTTTATCCCCAAACAAGCAATCAGAGCTCAAGATTAGTCAGCACATGAAATTATGTCAAGGTCTCTAAGAGACCGAACCTCATTCCAGGTGAGGCTTCGAGGAGGGGAATTCCATCCCCAAACTGCTGTTATTCTGCTTTTATGCCAGAGTTAATTAATTCATTTTCTCCGTTATCACAGGGTTAATATTTAACAAGTGACCTACTGTAAAGACCATATCACAAGTGTTGGAGCAAGACAGCTAATCCTGCTGCATTGCATTGCTAGAACAGCTTCTTGTAGTGCAGAACAGCTTGGAGAAGGTTATTTTTTGACCCGTTCTCTTCTGACAAGTACAGGTTAAAAGTTAACATCAGCCCACACTGTCAGGAGCACCTCATGATGTCAAGAACAACTTGCTGTCGATAGCTGGAGGAGTTGTTTGGGCACAGAAAGTATTTTAAGAATTCCCCTCTCTTTGCTTTGGTTCAGCTGTTCCATTTCCCCTTTACACAAGTAGAACAAAACATGCATATGAGTATTTTCCTCCACTTTTGCTGTTCTTGTTGTACAAAACCCAGGCTGCTGCACAACCACTCATGCCAAGCCAGGATACTGAAGAATTGTGTCTGCAAGATTTTTGAGCTCTTTCAGACAAACTCGAGTGATTTTGGACCACCACTCAATAAAAACCTCACTTCAGCATGTGGAGACAGCTGAAGGGCTGGGATGGTGAGGGAGGGCAGTGACTCCTGTGCCCTGGTTGTGTTGGCTGCACAAACACAGGCTCACAGAATCATGCTAGAGTACAAACTTCTTTACTGCTGGCAAAGAAACCCCCAACACCTGCTGGTTATGCCACAGCTTTGTTTCAACAACAGTTCTCAAAAGCATCTCTTTTCTAAAAACACAAACCTTGAGTACACAGCAAACAGGAAGCGAAAACCACACGGGGGGTGATGACTGTGCAATTAAAGCACTGCCAGTGTTCTCCTTCCCACCAGCTAAACCAGACCTAAAGACACATGGATATGGCTCTCCATGAGGCTTTAAGAGCTCACAGGAGGAAACAGGGATGAAGATTTCTCCATTAGGAGAGGGCCATCCCAATCAGCTTTGAGCTTCCCATCTAGGTCCACACAATCACAGAATCCCAGCATGGGTTGGGTTGGAGGGAACCTTAAAGATGATCCAGCTCCAAACCCTCCCTCTCCCACGAGCAGGGACACTTTTCACTTGACCAGGTTGCTCAGGGCCCCATCCAACCTGGCCTTGCACACTTCCACTTCCTCGAACAACCCCCAGAGCAAGTTGCTGCCTCCAGGAGCGGGATGTTCCCTCCAGGCTGAATGGGAAATGGGATGGAGATGTTCCTGCCACCTGTGAGCCACACCTTGCCTCTCCCCAGGCTCACCTTTCAGGGGTCAGGTAATCCTCTTCTCCAGCAGCTGCACACAAACACACAGAGGGTTAGTGTTGGAAGGCAAGCCCAGGCTCCCACAGAGCACGTGGGAGGTGTGACAGGGACAGCCCTTCCTGGCTGCACACAAAGGCAGGCGTGACACAGGATTGCCAGAAGAAACTGGGGCCGTGGCTCTGTCAATATGTCATTATTTCACGTTTCCAGGAAACAACCCCAGGTTTCTAGAGACAGCTAACCCAGCAATACTGGCAGGGCATGGAGATGATGGCATGTAAATATAACTAGTTCCCTCCTTCAAATTAACATATTTAGAAAAGGCAACTAGGCTAGAAGAGTTTCAGTGAAAAACCCTTCTTCCCTCTCGTTCTTATCAAAGCCAGGGCACACCAATAAGCACTGGCACTGTAAAGCCAAAGAGACTTTAGCAGAGCCCTTCTTAGAAAAGCAGCTCCCTTTGAATTCATCAAAAGTTGTGCCTAAAGATCTGGCTATAATTAAGCCTGTATCTATAAAGAAACACCACTTAGCAGCTTAATAAGTGGTCCAGAATATTCTATTATGCAACATCAATAGAGTTTTATTATGGGAAACTGAACTTTTGCATTTCTTGATGCCGGAACACTTAATGACATTGTCCTCTGTTGTATTTAAAACAGAAGTGGGGGGGATTAGCAGACTATTTTCTAACAATTTTATTGTGCCTTCCCACAGTTGTGTGCTCCAGAATCAAGGCATTTCCCATTGAAGAGGAGTGATAAAGATCAGCTCAGCTCATAGCCAGCTGCTGCTGCTTTACAGCCAGCTGTAAACTGCTCTCAACACGCTGCAGTTGGGAGGGAAGCGGGTTTCTGAGCATGGGATGGAGTCCAGCCTGGAAAACCAGACCCCTTTTCCAGATTAAGAGCAAAAATCGGCCCCACTGGAACTGCTGGGCTCTTATTAATGTTTGAGGAAGAAGCTATAAACAAGTAACAACGTCTTTTTTCTGTGCACTTGAAATCGCAGCCTCACAGATGTCAATAAAGTGCACATTTTAATTCATTTTCTACAGAACAGATCTGGGGAAAAAAGACTGAGTATCTCTTACTTGTTTCATTTCCTCTGTGGACCAAAGGCATGGTGCTTTGGAAAGCACTGAGATCAAACTTTGGGGGTCTTGGAGGCTTCCCAGGGGCAGGACCCAGGGATTCAGCTGAAGGGAGAGGTTTAATTCTTGGCCACTTGCTTCCAGGGCTGTAAGACCATTTTCCTGCTCCAGGCTGGCAGAAGGGAGGCTCCAGTTCTGCTCCAGAGAAGCACAAGGACAGGCAGCAATTAGCCCTGATTTAAGCAAAAATCCATGCAGGATCATTAGTTGTTACACTGACATTTCTAACCAGCTCTGCCTCCTCCCAATTTCAGCGTCCCCATCACACAGGGGGTCTCTCACCACGTTACCAGAATGGCAGAACAAATGGAAATGTCCATTTTTACAGATTTGTACCACATGAACCATGTTGGGCTCTCAGCTCTCGACAGCTCCCTTCCTCTGGATTATAAAATACCAGCCCAATTTTCTGCGCTGATAACACTTTAATCCGCCAGGATTTGGGGCCATGGCTGTTTGCAGTGCTCAGCCCAGGCAAGGTGGCTTTCCAGGGTAAACACAGACTTAAGGCTTTCAGAGCCCCATCACCCAGTGTGACATCAGCAAGGGGACCTTCACAGCCTCTGAGTTTCCTAGCACCAGATTCTCTAAGAAATATATTCTCAGATCTTAAATATGACCTTTTGCAAAGCTGGGAGGGTGCAGAGTGGGGGGAATTCAGGTTTAAGCTATTTTAATTAGAATTAAACTGTCTTTGCAGACCAGTCAAGCCTTTCACATCTGTGTGCAGTCACATTTACCTTGAGATTGCAAACGACCAAAGCACACCAAAACTAAGATAGTCTCCTGTCCTCAGTCTTCATCCTACTCTCAGAATGTAGACAATTACTTAGAGTGAGTTTTAAAAAGTTGTTGGATATGGAGAATCCACCCCTTACCCAAGCTGAGCAGCAGTTTGAGACCCATTTCTTATCTCCAGGACCCCCAGAGAAAGAACAGAGCATTCCAATGGGCCAGTTTGGCCTCTTGTTTGAGGGTCCCAACTCTTAGGAGCTTTTCTCTCCAGCTGCTGTATCCTGCACTTCCAGAGCACCTATATACTCACATATTTCTATATTCAGTGTTAAGAATACACCTTACCATACCTGTCTGGTGCTGAGCTGGCTCTCTTGATGCACGATAACCCGACTGGCAGAATGCAGATGCCACCACACCCTCAGCACCTGCTCCATCAGAGCTCCTGTGTCTCACAGGACCCTGAGGAAGAGCTATCCCACTGCCATGCAGAGCATCCTTCCTCTGGGCACACCAGTCCAGCACAGGGGACCTTCCAGAAGGTCGCATCCTGTCACTGCCTGATGCAGCAGGAGCTGAGTTTGCTGCCCGCTGGGTTGGGAGCTTTGGACTTGTTTTCTCATTGCGGGATAAAGTCTCTTCCCAGATCTGTAAGACATGCTGGAAAGAATCTGGGAGCCAAGGGTCCTCTGGAGTTGTTTGGCTTGATCCTTGCTGGTCAGCACCACAGGACAGCAGAGGCTTTTCTGAGCTGCTCTTGGGAGAACTCAGCCCTTTCTCCGAGGGGTTGCCCTTGTGCTCTTTGCTGTGCCCAATCCACTCCCTGTAACCTAGCCCGGCTTGAGGCCGTGCCAAGGGGTTGTGCTGGGTGGGCACAGAGGGTTGGGAGGTGGGGTGGGCAGGTTTTGATACTTTCAGCTCTCTCTCAGTCAGGGGCAGAAGGCTGGACGGGGTGTTCCCTGCAGAGCCAGGCTTGGGGGCGATCTCTGTGGGAGGTTTCTGGTGGGGCTGCCCCAGCTTGTGGGCCAAGTCGGAGCCATTCTGAAATTTCGCTCGGAGGGCTTTGAAATCAGTCGCTTCTTCCTGGGTGAGGGGAGAGAGCAGAGCACAGAACAGCTGCTTACAGGGGTGGCAATGGGCAATTTAAACAATCACACTGTTTTCAGAGAGAAAGGGGCTGCACACTCAACCCTGGTCACCAAGGATGTGCCGATCCTGGTGAAAATTTAAAAGCAGTGGAGGAGAATTCGCTCTTTCAAAGGATCCTCCAAAGGCTCACAAATCACTTCTGGTGAAGACAAAAGAGCTGAAAATGTGGGAAATGCAGGAGCAAAGCATGGAAACCAAGCAGAATCAGTGAGGCCAGCGCCTCCTTCTCCCCACTGTCACCCAGTGATGGAGAATTTCCCTCGGGAGGATCTGGCAAACACTGAATTCAGTGTTAGAGCTTCCTGGCAGAGGTGCTGCAATGCTGTTGATGCACCTGCTGGCTATGAAAGCTGCACTTTATTTTCAGTACACAAGCACCAAACAGGGGAGAGGCCAGTGCTGCTCCAGAGATGTCCAGTCCATCTCCACCCTCCTTGAGAAAACTCCACCATGGGAAGAGATGCACTAAATATCCTCCTCGATGGTGCATTCCTAATGACCCTGGGGACCAAATGCTCTTCCTCCATGGTGCTGGTTCAGCTCAGGGACCCCAGGGCTCTTTGGATGCTTCTCCCCTTGCCTTTAATTCCACCCCAGGAAGCAGAGGACACGCTTAGCAAACGTAGCACACAGAGACAACAAGAGCACCTCCCAATGCAGGTGATGGATACTGGCTCTGACACTCAATTCCTCCCCCACACAGTTAGCACACTCCAGGTTCTTGAAGAAAGGGAGCTAATCAGTGACAGTGCAGCTTAAAAGGGCACTTAAAGAACATTTTGTTTCAGTCCCTCGCTCCCCTGAGTCCCACCATCCCACGCTGGAGAGAAGGGACCACAATTTTTGCCTGCAGTGCCGTGGCTTAAATTCAGCCCTGAACTGAACTAGGGAGAAAGTATGAAGAAAAATTTATGAGCTACTTAAGTCCTTGAACTGCTCTATAACTTTTTATATGCCATGATTACATTAGGTGCTCTGCTCTGGCAGCTTAGTTCAGTGCAAGGCTTCACGAGAACCTGTCTAATGAGGAAATTGGAAAAAATTATCTAGGACAGAACTTCGTTATTCTGAAAAAAGCCCCAGCCTTAAGTGTTAAGACAGAACAGATGAATAGCATACTGAGGTTTTATTGCATTTAATTGCACGATTTATTAAACACTGACAATTTCTCTTGAATAACCCCTTTCACTGACTTTATTACTTTCACAGGGTAGTACATGATGTAAAGAACCAGCCCTTGGGGGAGAGGTTTGAATTGCTCCAATTATATTTCATATTAGTGGTCAGCAGCCTGATGCCGTGTGAGCTGCCCAGACAGGCTAATCTAGCGGCGAGCCACGAGAATGGGAGCTTCCAGAGGCACACGGAGGATGAATCAGGAAAAAAAATGCCACATGCACCCGATCCCTCCAGCGATGCCGGACAGGAAACAAAGCAGTGAGGTGCCCTAATGCAATTGCAGGGAGCTGCAATTAAGTGTATCACTGCTGCACATGCTGCAGCAGCAGTTGAAGAGTTCAGCGCTGTTTCCCTCCCCTTGCTGATTTTCCTTATTGTAGCAAAGAGTTCCTCATCAGCACCCTCAGAGACAAAGGAAAGAGAAAGGAAAAAGTACCTGCTTGTCTCAGTGTGCCCCAGGCGAGGCAGACACGGGGGTTTTTGGTCAGGCCTCTCCCTGGCACGGCCGTGGCAGAAATGGGCTGCGACAATCCCGAGTTTGGCACTATTAATTACAGAGGGATGGATACAAGCTTCCCTTTCCCTCCCTCAAATGGCTGTTCCTCTTGCCTTGAAATGCCAGCTTCAACTGATTTGCCTAATTAAGTGGGAGATTATCTTGCTCGATGCACTCTCAGTGCCCCTCACTAGGACAGCGTTCCCCCAAAGTGCAGCCTGATGGGATGCTCATGGGAAGGAGGGATAAGTCTGGCCCTCAGCCAACTGCAGGGAACTGCTGGGGTGGATGGGGTTAAATCGCATCCCATGGCCACCTCCTGCACACCCACACCCAGCTGGGCAATCCATCCCTCCCCAGAAAGCTCCTGCAAATGCTGTTTCCTTGCACACGGCCGAGCTTAGCCAGACCCTCCAAAGTGCAACGAGTTCTCCCCGTCTCTGCAGGGATAATTTTCCATCAGAGCTGGGACTGTTTCAAAACCACAAACCCATCCAAGCAGCTCTCTTGTTCGACTCACACACCTTCAGCTGGCTCAGGGAGATGCTCAGCCTAAACAGAGTGCTGGGCAGGTCACAGGCAGGACACACGTGGAGTCCCGGTGTCCCAGGAGCCCAGCGAGGGCTCAGGTCCCCTGAAAATCAGACCAGCTGACACGCCGGGAGAATACACTAATAAATTTAAAGGGCTGCCAAAAGCTCACAATGTGTATTACAGCTACATCTGGCCAAATAATTGACTGTGAATAATAAAACACTTGGCAAAAGCCCACGCAAGGATGAGAGGGGAAGAGAGCAAAAAGGAAACAAACTTCCACTGGCCGGAAAGCTGTGAGCATTAAGGAGTCAGGGGACAGAAGCATTACAGAGTCAGGGGGCAGCAAAACTTTCCATATTTTCTCTGTATAAATAAAATGCTCTTCAACATCAAGATCAGTCTAGGAAGCAGAATAAAGCTCAGCTTAAGCCTATGATAAAGGTGCCTTTCAGAAGGAGCATCAGCAGGAGGTTTGTGCTGATACCTTGGACTAACGAAAAGGAATCTGAATTATAGAATCTCAGAATGGCTTGGATTGCAAGGCACCTTAGAGATCAACTCATTCCAACCCCTGACCAGGTTGCTCAGAGTCCCATGAACCTGGCCTTGGACACCTCCAGGGATGGGGCAGCCACAGCTTCTCTGGGCAACCAGGGCCTCCCCACCCTCTAAGTGAAGAATTTCTTCCTAATATCTGATCTAACCCTGCCCCCTTTCAGTCTGAAGTCTTATCCTGTCCTTCCATGGCTTTGTCAAACGTGTCTTTCCACCTCCCCTGTAGCCCC
The DNA here is from genome assembly GCF_020740725.1 of Corvus hawaiiensis. Lineage (NCBI taxonomy): Eukaryota > Metazoa > Chordata > Aves > Passeriformes > Corvidae > Corvus > Corvus hawaiiensis. The sequence continues at coordinate 29,137,823 of NC_063221.1, forward strand.
TTCAGGTACTGAAATGCTGCAATAAGGTCACCCCAGAGCTTCTCTTTTCCATTAACTAACTAAATTGAACTAATTCTCATTAGTTTCCTGAAGTCGCTTCTCTAAAATGAATCAACACAGGAAGACAAACCCCATTCAAGATGTGGCAGGCCAGACAGCTGAGAGGAAGCACTGCCTGTTCCCCTCCTGGAATTTTTCTGGCTTACTCCATTCTTTATCTCGATTCCCAAGGGAGCTCTGGTGGGTAAATATTTAATCTGTGTTGCCCTCTGCCCTGGCGTGGGACTGCTGGAGCCAAGCCCAGGCACCCCGGGCAGGCTGACGAGAGTGCACTGCAGATATCATCGACTCATTAACCCGCCGGCTTCTGCCAGAACCCAAATAAATAAGTAAAACCCAACTCTCGTTTTTGTTACACTAAGAAGCACAACTGCAGCTCATGTCAGAGTGAGAGGAGAAGAAAGCAGGCACTGGGAGCCCCTGCTTTGGGGCAGCAAAGCAGCATCTGTGTGGTCTCCAAACAGAGCAGGAGCAGTGATGAGAGTGCGCACCTCACTCCCAGGATGAACTGCTCCTGGCACTCCATGGAGAGAACAGCCCCAAGCTATGAATCGGCAGCAGAAAACCAAGCAGAAATCCTTCCCCCAGGCCAGGTGCAGAGGAGACAGAGCCCCAGCAGTTACCAGCTCCATCCCTCGCTGCTCCAGGCCGGTTCCAGCGGTTCAGCCCAGCATGTTCCTTGCCCTGTCCCCCACAGCTGCTCTCGCTCCGGTGCCCGTCCTGCAGCCACGCCAGGCGAGGCGGAGCGAGTCCTGAACACACCTGGGCTGAGGCTGGGTCTGCCCCCGGGGCGGGGAGAGCCTCACCTGGGCAGGGCTGAGCCTGCCCAGCAGCCCTCGACCTGACCCACGGTTCCCTGAACCACAAATGTCAGCACCGCGGCAGGCTTGGGGTGGGAAAGGGAGAGATCAGGATTAGATTGCTTTGTGAGTGAAAGAATGGCACTTGCCCTCAGCAAGGGTGTCCCCACAGCACCCATGTGTCCATATGATGTCCATATCCGTGGAAGTTTATAGAATCTTAGAGTGGTTTGGGAAGAAGAGACTGTAAAGATCATCCAGCTCCAACCCCCCCACTGTGTTCTCAGGTCCCTTCTCACAGCTGGGGCCAGCAAAACCGAGGAGAGATGAGGAGCCCCACCGTGTCCAGCAGTAATTCTTGCCCCAGTTTTTAGGTCTCCCCATAGGACACCCACCCTTCTGCAGCAGCCCAGCCTGCACCAGGCTCTTCCCCACAGGGAAGCCAGACACCTCGGAGTGCTTAAGCCAGACATTTCCCCAGAGGAACAGTGTTTCCTTCATCTCTGGACAGCAGAGCCCAGCAAAACCATTGCATCCTTGCTGCAGCTCACGCATACTCCCTGCTGAAGCAGCTCCTTTCCATGGTGAGCTGTGCCTCAGGGTCCTAAGGACAGGCCAGTGAAATTAGGGCAAACAGGACTTCTCCTATCACTGGATATTTCTGCCCTGGAGAACAGACTGAAAGGATCTGTCCACACACTGAGCCCATGTTTTTACAGAGCATGTCTCCCAGGAAAAGCAAGGCCGGTTAGCTTGGCAAGAAGAGAGATGAGAGCCCCAGGACTTCCTTTCTCCCTCCATAACTGATCAAATATTATTATTTCATCTATCTCTTCAGGAGGGCTTGGTGTTTTCCTTGGAGCAGAGGCAGCTGCTGCACGGAGCTGGGATGCTGCTGGCACTCAGAGGTGGCTGCTGATGGGCAGGCAGGAAGCCACGGGCAGCCTGAGCAATACCCATGAGCTGACCCTAATCCCATACAACCAGACTCAGCCCCTCTCCTATAGGTCATTCCCAATAAGATGCCTGGAAAAGAAACCACAAAGAGATGTTAAAAGTCATCCAATTCCAACCCCCTGCTGTGGGCAGGGACACCTTCCACTGTCCCAGGTTGCTCCAAGCCCCATCCAACCTGGCCTTGGACACTTCCAGGGATGGGGCAGCCACGGCTTCTCTGGGCAACCTATGCCAGGGCCTCACCACCCTCACAGGGAAGATTTTTTTTCCTAATATCTGATCTAACCCTGTTCTCTTTCAGTTTGAAGCCATTCCCCTCTGTCCTAGCCCCCTCTGCACACAGGCATCGAGCAAATCCTTGCCCCAAGCATCCTTAATGCCTTCAGGAGTGGGACTGATGCTCTCACAGCCTAAACTCCCCCTGCTTTCTAGAGCCAAAGTTGAGGGGAGCTGAAAAATAACAGGAAGAGAAACTGAGGAAAAGAAAAAGGCTTATTTGTCAGAGACCTGGCTCAAAGCATGAGTCTGGCTCCTCACCACATGAAAAGCCCTGCTGCTGCCTGGAGGTCTTGGAGAAGAAAGGGGGGTCCTGCTGAGCTGGGAGCTGGCAGGGAAGTCTCCCAAGCCAGTGCTGGAGTCGCAGTGTGATGGGAATCAATGCCAGCTTTGTGTACAGGTAGCTGGGGAGGATTTATGACCCGCCCAGTGGTATGAACACAGGCCATGAATTACAGCACTGTTGGAGGATCAGGAAGTTCTGACTTCAGAGACGCAGTCCTGAGGAAAAGGACAGGGCAGATTCCTCTATGTGCACTCTAAAAATTAAAGTAAAATGCCAAAATTTCTTTAAAACATGCATTTTTGTGAGTGCCAGCCCTGGGACCCCACTAGCCTTGCCAGGGCTGCCATAAATCACACCGGGCTACAACAACTGCACGGGGAGCATGGGGCAGCCACGGTGTTGTGAACATCAAGCACTGCACAAGGGAATTTTGGGGCAATCCAGCCTTTTTTTGGACCATAACAAAATTTAGACATAATTGGTGATAACATTAGCCCAGTGTCAAGATATTTTAGTTTGGGGATAGTCTGACCAGTTGTTTTTCTTTGTCACAGCTACTGGCCCCACATGTGGGACAACACTGGGAAAAGGCAATAAGGTACATATCTCCAAAAAAACCCCTGAAAACTCTCCAAAAATGGGGGAAATGGAAAGCCTTGTGCTAGGGAAGGTTTGGGCTCTGTTTTAATGCCTTATCCTGTTTCCAGGAAGGCCAGGACACTCTCCCCAACCTGATTCCTTGCACATCTCATAGAATTCTTGAATGGCTTGGGTTGGAAGAGACGCTAAAGATCCTCTAATACCAACCCCTCGCCATGGGCAGGGACGAGCATGGCTGGAATCTCATCCTTTTCCTGCCAGGAGGTCATATCGTGGCTTTCCAGCAGAGGGGGAAATAGGATCACTTGTTCCACCACCGAGCCGCTTCCTCTGTCTTGCATTACTGGCAGGAACGAGGGATTTAGGAAAATGCAGTATTATTGATCCCTGCATTCCAAAAGCCAACACTTGCTGTGACTGGCCAGGACAAGCATTGTTTAGGAGCCCGTGTAGGCACCCACACAGCTCCATCAGAAGTTTTATGATCAGCCCCATCAAAGCACTGTAGGACTCAAGAAAATTAATTTAGAAGCCTTGCAAAGTGTCAGGTATTTTATCTGTCCAAGCCACACGGCTGTCTCTGCAGTATGGCCCTGATCCCACAATTAAGTGCACACTTTTTTTCAACAATATGGCCAATATAATCCCTTGTGTGTTTAAAGCTAAGTCTTTACTCTGGTGGAAGATGCATTATCAGAGCTGTTCTGGGTTCAGTGGCACCAAATGGGGACTGGCAGGTCCAGCACTAGGGCTGTGGTCATCTTCTGGTCCTCAGGTGGACCTTTTCCACCTCTTTCCACAGCCAGTCTCAGTAAATGAGAGACAAGCACAATATTGCATGGACAATTTAAGGTGGGGATGAAAACCAGATGTACCTGAGGAGATGCAGAGGTGGTGCACAGAGGAAAAGGATGGTGCTCAGAGGCTGATGAGCAGCGTTTGCTGTCCCCTCTCTGATGCCAGTGATGAGCAGGGTCAGGCACAGCCTGCAGCAGCCTTTCCTTGCTGTAATGCAGCACACGTGGACACAGGGCCCTCCAGACTGCAGAAACATCATCCAGCACTCAGCATCTGCTCTGCAGGGTGAGCTATAGCAAACACCTTGCCCTTCTTCATGCTTCTGCTCAGGTCTCCTACTTGATCTACAATATAAAGCCATCTCTGAATCCTTTTCCTGATGACATCTGCACTGGGATTCTGATTTTTGAAGTTCAGAGATGAAGACCTTGGTAGTCAGCTTGGCTTCCTTGGCAAAACAGAAGTGCTTTTACCAAGCTGCTGTGCAGAGAAAGAGAGGATGAGCTGAGAAAAGCCCATGTGGGCTGCAAAAGCACGTGTGAAACAGCAAACATTCCAAAGGCAGAGCTCCAACTGCGAGGCACGGCTTCTTGATCTCGCCATAGCTCTGTGCATAGCTCTCTATAACCTCTGCACACTGCAACAACCTCTACATTGTTTAAAAAATCCCCACCACCCCTGAATGAAAGGCTGTCTGCTCTGCCCTTTTCCCTGGTGAGCCACGAGAGAGCAAACAGCACATGGCAGGTGTCAGTCACGTCACAACTTTGTGGGTAGGATGGATGGAATAGAACAAAATAGAACTGCCTTTAGATGTCCATGGTCTTCAAGCCAGGAACAAAATTCAGATTCACAGTATTGCATGAATAATGTACTACAAAGAATATAAACAGAATATTGGCATAAAAAAAGGATGAATTTTTTTATATAACTGTATCCCTTGCAGCAAAAGCTACATGAATATACTAAAAATAAAAATCCAGATATGGGGAAGGAACAAATGCAAATTGCTGGATGACAATAACATTATGTTATATACATTTCAACTTCACCCTGGGGCTAGGCTTGTGCAGCCAGCCACGTTACCCACAGGCTGCTCAGGTGATAAAAGATCAATGCACTCTTCAGGCAGAAATTAATTCCCTTTGTTGGGCCAAACACATTTGAAGTGGAGACTTTTTTGAAGAGGAACAAAATCCTGTGTTGCTATCACGGAGTTTGTTTACACTGAGATAATCTGCCCCTGATTTTAGGTATGTAAGGGTTGTGAGTGAGGAGTTGTGTGTCTTTTAATTAAAGAGTTCTTCAGTGTCAGGGAAAGAGCTCTGTGGTGGCAATAGCCACAAAGTGATGATGCAAGCTCACTGCCCACCCCTGCCAGTTCACAGCCCTTTTTCCATGCTCCTGAAGACTTCATGGCTCATCCTCCTGAAGGTGACTGCATCACCATGGCCAGCATGGCCAGCACTGCAAGCCAGAGGTCCAGAGACTTAATTCAGGTTTGGAGTCAAGGATCCAACACAAACATTTTAGACACATTCAATTCACAACGTTCTAAATGGAACCATAGCTTTTAGATATATTTATATACACACCACTTTTGGAACATAACACATCTGAGAAAGGTTCTTTAATTTCACCTCTAACGTGGAGTGCCTTGCTGGCTGCTTAAATCTCTCCTTCACACCTCTCCCCCAGACAGCCTCGCCTATCAGTGAGAAATTGGTGTTGTGCCTGATTGCACAAACCAGCCCAGCCTTTTACCTGGGAGATGCACCACAAATAACTTCCATTATATATAGGGGGTGTTTCTGATGCTGCTATCAGAAAAGAGAAGATATAATGCTTCGACAGCCTTGCTTAGAGTGCTGAGGAGGCACCTGGCTGTTCAAAGCAGCCATTTGTATCACAGGACAGGCCAGGTTTGGATGAAAGGCAGTGGCGTGCATCCCCACCAGACCTTTATAAGCACAGCTAGAACCTTTTTATGTCGTTCTGTCTTAACAGCCACCTGCAGAGAGGCTGTGATGCGTAACGGGGAGGTGACGAGGGGGATCGCCTCAGGCCAGTCACATTTGCCTACTTTTTCTCCCAGGCAAAAGCAATTTAGGTTTAATAGTATATTAAAAAAATATTAAACCCCTTATTGGAGTTCTTCCTGCACAGGCAAAGAGAGGAGAAGGACTTTCTGAGCCCATCTGCAGTGCATTAGCAGGTAAAGGATTGCATTAACGTACTCCCGAAGGTCGCAGAAGGGCACTTCTCATTTCATTTCAATACTGAGTTTACCCCCGTGCTACACTTCTCAGTGTTTAGCAAAGACAAGCCCCAGGGTCACTCTGAACTTTAATTACATGAAAATAACCTGCTAAGAGGTCCTTTCATTTTGATAATTTACAATACCAGCTATTGAAAAGAGCTTTGCAATTGATTTGGGAAATACACGAAATGACGCTTCCAGCCCAGCCTTTTGTGGACACAGGACAATTCACTGTCTGCTTAACAGCTATAATAGCCCAAGACCAGACTTTCCTACAATAATTACACTTTCTCTTTAATTTATTGAGGTTCAAACTTCCAGTTGTCTGCTGGGAACACTTCATTTATGCATGAAGCATCTCAGCCCACTTATGCAGAAGAAAAAGCAGGGAGAAACAGGCACTTGTTGGAACACACAAGTCTCCATAGATCTCTTACTCTTTTTTTTTTAACTGATACCTAATGAAGGTACAGTTTCCTTGTACTTTTTTGTGCCTGCCCAGGGCCCTTAGGGGCATTTTGGAGGCTGTGAAAGCTTGAGGAAACAGCTATGAGGCAACTTGGGCTGTGACCAAGTACCCTTCCCATGGCCATTTTTATTTTCTTCCAACACAACAGAACTAAATATTGTCATCTTGCGACTATCATCTTAAAAACAAATAACCTGTGGTGTTCTTGATTGCTGTGGTATTGCTTTCCTACACTTGTGCACATCCACTAAGATGCCACCCAGCTAAAACCATTAGAGCCACCACGAGCACATGGGTTTGCACGTGGTATGGCCACAACAATTTCAGATGTAGGGGACATCTTTCTCCCCCCAAATCACTTTAGAGAACAAGGAATTCAATTTTCATGTTGCAGTGGCTGTGTAGGGCCATCGAAAAGCCAGGTGATAACTCATCTTTAGAGGTGGGAAACTGCCTCATGGGGCTGGCAAGGGGAGGAAGCTGAACTGACATTTCCTTCACGTATCTGGAAGGTACATGTTCCTCATAACACAATTTTGTGTTAATCTTCAATTTGCTGTACTGGGAAGCTTTTCCCTGGTCAGCAACCAGACACATCAAAATTACAGGGAAGTCACTGCGGGAAATAACATGAGTTTCCTCCTCCTTCAAATTAAAAGGAGGGTGCAGGCTGGACAAGAAACACACTGCTGCAATAGGACTTGATTGACTTTAATGTGGAAACAGTTGCACAGTTTAATATATTTCCTTGCCAGAAAACAGGGAATTTGTTTCCAAAAGGGCAAAGGCCTCTGGGATGTGTCCTGATTCTTTGTGATTCGATCTGTGCTGCTGTCAATGATTTACCGCAGCATTTCGGAGCCCGGTGGGCTCTGTGCTCCTTCCAGCAGTCCTGAAAACTTAAAAGCTTTGGTTTGCAGCTGATCTATAGCAAACATTTACATATGGCAAAGCAATGTGGAGGAGCCTGGGTCAGCTCTGTCCCTTGATCCTGTCTATGTGCTCACTGGTTTTATCGCCAGGCCAGGCCACGGCGTGCAGGGAGCTTCAGGCATTGCCTTCCCAAAGGTAAGTCTGCTCCCCTTCCCAGATTTCCATACAGGAATTACCAGCACATCAGTCAGCCCATCAGTTTTGTCCCAACTTGAGGCATGTGCACAAAGCTACCAAGGAGAAAAAAAAAAAAAATTGGCAGTTGTCCAAAGCCCAAGCCAGGCATCGTAATTCCTTCTTAAAGGAACTGTTTGCACAACGGTTTTTCTTTTACACATGACTATTAAGCCTTCTTAAACTTCCTTACCAAAATTACCATGCTGGGTTTGGGCCCTTGAAATGAGTTCTCTATACAGGATGATTTATGAGTTAATATTTTTCATATTCTTTTGCATTATAATTATTTTACATTTGACAACACGAAGCTAACAAATGCATGTGAGCAACCCAGTTTCAGTCCAAGCCAGATCCTCATACCTCAGTTTTTTTCCATGAACAGTATTATTAACCTATCCGAGTGTCACTTGGACTTTGAAGGAAAGGAATAAACAAGTTACATTCTTTCTAAAGCTATAGTGTCATGATAGGGAAATGGGTGGATTTTTTTTTCTACAGCTATTAATTTCAGGCTTGTTGTAAAGGCAAATATGATTTAGAAGGATCAAAAAAAGGTATCAGTGATAATTGGAACATGGAGACAAGGAGAAGGCAGAAAGGAAAAAAACTGTGGCAGTGATACACTTAATTATGAAGGCTTATTCCGATAATCCCTTTTGAAAATGAACAAAGACGAGATTTTTGATGTTTGACGAACTTATCAAACAAGGCAGAATAATGAAGAGGTAAATGTAAAATCCAATCGAAGGTGAGCCAATTAAGTACTTCGCGAAGTGCTGAAGGAGGCAGCCCACAAATCCTCCTGTCAGAGCAAAAAGGCATCAATACCTGTGTGTCCTCCAGCTCTGGGCTCCTCTGCAGGCTCCTGGGTTTTCATCTCACACACGGATCTGCACCCACAGGCTCCCTTACTGAGATGCTGTGGCTTTCCTTTAGTAAATCTCTCTTCCCCAGCCTCTGATGAATCCCCCATGAGCTCCGTACCTCCCCTAATTACCAATATTTCTCTCTGGACTGCAGTCTTGTAAGTAAAACAGACTGCTCATTAGTTAATCACCAAAATAATAATAAAAATAATAATGTTCTGACTCAGAACAAACCCTCAAAATGCTTTGAAGGCTGTGGCAAGTGCAGGGTTGCATTTGCACGCCACAGATTCTTCCTCAAGACAAAGAAATGGCTCATACAAATGAAGGTTTTAGGAGTAGGGACAGAACTAGAGATTGTAATGACTGGGCTGGGAGACAGGAGAAGTATTCTCCATTTTCTCCTTTTATAATATCCCTTTAATTATTTTCTTCTTCTCAGAGTTTATGTATTTTGCGTCAGAAGTACTCAACCAACAAATTCTTAGTCAGCATCCTTTGTACCTCACTCTCTCAGCACTGTTGGTGTAGCCATTCCCAGAATTCCACAAAGCCCATGGAAACCAGGATCTCCTTTCATACTTGCCAGGAAAAATCCCAATCATGAGCTCACATTGGTGTAAAGAAAGTGATGTCAAAACAGGCTCAGTAGTGATAAGCATCCCTGCTCCTGGAGATTGTGATGTGCTTCTGAAAAGAAAGGCAAAAAATCAACTTTTCTTTAAAACCTGTCTCTTCACAACATTCCTTCTCTTTTCTCAGGATGTTCGGTCTTATGTATATATTTTGTATATATATTTTTAATTGTAATCCACCTATTGGAATGGGTGAGGATCTCTTGGCAGACCATGAAGCCCAAGACAAAATCCCCAGGTACTGCACCTGCAGCATCTGATCAATTCTGATGGTGAATACTTGGATGGGGCACCTTGGGATGCTTCCCATTTCCTACGAAACAGCTTCCTGGTGGAAAAACACACACACACACAGATAATTTTCCTTCTTCCAGCCTCCATCCCCTCTCAAAACACTGCTTCAAAGACCTTAGACCACTCTCTCTTCCCCTCCCTAGAAGAAGCAGCAGAGATGTTAATTCTCCAGCTCCTGTCGACTGTCAGCTGAGCCAGTGGTCAGGATGGACTGATTGCTTCCCTTGCCAAGAGAAAAAAGTAAGGATCCACTGTAATGTATTCATTTATCTTCAGATGTGTCTGTGATGAGGATGTACACACATTAATTATATATATTATACATATTCATCATTCTGAAGCATCCAGTAAACTCATCCAAATATGATGGAAATGCTCCTCTGCTAGAGAGGCTCTTACTTACCCTGGTGTAAACTGGGGAATTAATTCATTCGAGGCAGCAGAGCAGGAGAAGCAAAATCAAGGCAAATGGTGGAAGAATCAGGCCAGAATATTTGCCCAAGACTTTCTTCCTTTTCTATCTCAGATTTAATTAAGTATCCCCTGCTTCTTAATGCAAATAGTCCAGTGAGAAGAGATTAGAAGCAGCCTTCATGCATCAGCTCCTGTTCTCATATTTTTATATCATTTCACATATGTCTTCATAGCTCGAGAATTTATTTTCAAATACCTGGCATAATTCTGCTTTCTACTGAGTTTATGTTATCCCTGCATTTTTTGTTCCTGTTCTTATAGGCAGTATATTATCAGTAAATAATATGGCTCTATGGCTCTTCTCCCTTTCCTTACTTTCTTTTCCCTTCCTAGTTTAAAGAGCAGCAATTCTCATTAATAATCCATCAGAAATGTTGCAGGATCAGTGTTGTAATTAGTGTCTGTGTCCATCTGAGCCTGGTGCATTGCAGGACAAAGCATATGCAGCTGGAAAAATGCCATATTTTTCCAAGGTATAAAGCAGAGATATTTTTTAAACTGCCATTCCATTAAACTCCCCTCTATGTTCATGTGTATGAACTCCAGCCAACCTGAGCTCCAAACTCTCTGCTGACTCTCCTCCCTGTATCATGCACAAAGTCTTGAAGCAACACACACACACACACACAAAACCAAGAATATAGACAAAAATGATAGTTTTGATTGTTTTATGGCTTGGGGAGGTGATGTCTCTGGGGGATACAAGTGGCTGTGTCTCTGTGCAGCACCGGTACCGGCGGCTGGTGCAGGCAGCAGAGTTTGGAGGGCGACGCTGCGCGGGGCACCTCTGGGATGAGCAAGACTGTCGAGCTGAGACAACGTGCACAGGGCCACCACGGTGTGGGCAGGACTTCCAGTGTGAGGGAACAGGTGAGTGAACCAGGCACAAACCCCTACCAGAGAGGTTTTGGTCCTGGGGGTATCAGTCGCCTGCCCTGGGCAGCAGGAGGGTGAACCAGTACAAGAGAAAGCAGGAAAGTTCCCCTCTTTAGTGTTTTTCCCCCCAGCTTTACAGAAATCCATCCATGTCGCACTTGGATTTGGGTAGAAAAGGAGGCTGTGTGACATGGAAAATGTGAATTTTTCAGTGGAACAAAGAGAGAAGGAATATTCTGCTCCAACTACTGTGCTGCGCGCTCACGCACCCCTCCGCGGGCACAACGCTCCCACAACGCGTCGCTTTCTCCCCTGCTAGAGACAGAGTTCAATCATCAATCCAACCAGCAATCTGTTGGGGTGATTTAGTTATTTTTAGCCATCTCCAGCTCTGAGGATTAGGATATAAAACGGCTGTTCTCTGAAACTTTGACTAGCCTTGACAGATTTTTGTTCCTACACAAATGGCTCCAACTTCCATCCTGAGCGTTTAACGAAAATTCTATTGAAATTTGGAACCAAAGGTCGGCTTTGTGACCAGCTCACCAGCTGGAGCAGGTTATCATCATTCCCCTGCGGTAAATTAAGCAGTGCCAGTTCCGTCCTCAAGGCTTTATCCCAGAAGCAAAAGCCCTTCCATGCTGCCTTTCCTGCAAATATCCATTCTTGCACTCTAATTATTGCAATAAACTCCCCAAATGCTTCCGGCAATGGGAAGAGGAAAAATTGCACTTTAATAAGATGGAGTTGACTTCCTTAAGCCAAGGGGAGAAGCTATTCCTATACCAACTTTCCAAGACCATAATTTTAGAAAATTAAGTCAGGACAGCGAGGTGACCTCACCTTGATTCCCACCTGGTAGAAGCCCATGGGAGTGGCCAGCTTGGACTCTGTGCTGTGTTTAGGTCACAAAGACCTTCCCCCAGGAGCTTGAAAAAGCAAATCCCCAGTGGAATAGCTCTGTGTTTAACACCCAGCATGACTCCTTGTGGCCCTGAGATGTGGGTGAAAAGCAGCACAATCAGTGCAAGCTGCCAGCCAGGATTTCTGGAGGGCGGATAAGCCACCGCCTGCATCTGTGCACTTTAGGGCGCTGCATCAAACAACATCTTGTGTGCAATGGAGACAGAGACTGCAGAGATGGGTCTGATGAGGATAACTGTGAGGATGAAGATATTGAAAGCCCTTGTGAACATCTGTTCCCAATCCCAGGGGCGGAAAAAGCAGTCCAAGGGTGAGTAATTAATCAATAGCCGCTCCTCTCACAATCAAACCAGGCTTATGTTTCTTATATTGCTCTTCCTTAGTAATAACTGTGATCCATGAATTGATAGAGGGCTGTACAGAACCCAAAGGGGAGGTGCTGTCCCATGTGACCATGGGTAGCAACGAGGGTTCATTCCAGCTTTTATTTCAAATTCTGTCTCAGATCTGTTACCTGACCTTGGCCTCTCCCAGCCACACTGTACCTGTGATGCCCTCTTTATACTCCTGTGCAAATATATCCCAGTTACCTCACAGCTTTTTTAGTTGTTAAAACTAGTAGACAAAAGCAAACAGCAGACTTTGGAGATGCAGCACCCTGTTGGCATTCATCCTTAAGGAGATTTAACTCCAGGATTTAGGACTTCAGAGCACAGATTCAAGGCAGAGAGCCTGAGCTCCACACGAGTATATGTAAATACTCCTATTCACAAAAAGTGTTTCCCTGTTCAGTTTCAAATTTTGTTCAGGTACTGCAGGCAAAAGAGAAATCCAGAAGAACTTGAAAGGCAAATAGTGCACTGCGACATTCTTGTTGTAAATTTTGTGTTTTAACCAAGCTACTGCTTCATTTGGAGAACACGGCCCTGCCTGTGACAGGGGTTGGAACAAGATGATCTTTAAGGTCCCTCCCAGCCCAAACCATTCTAGGATTTTATGAACATGGGCTACAGGATGAGAATGGAGCCAGCTGTTGGATAACTTTCCCATCAGCTCAATGGGACACTCTCTGGAGTCCATGAGATAAATGTCTCTCTGGCCCAGGGCCTGGGATGGTCCATCCAAAGTTTTACAAGGCATGCATTAATTTTCACTGAGAACCCTGCTTAATTCTGCTCTCTGAGGTGTTTCTCCTACAGAACACACAAAAGCAATGGCATTTGCTATCTTAATCCTAAAGATGGTTCCCTGTTGAGAAGAGCAGTGCTGCTGCCTAGTTTAAATAATGCTTTCACTTTGGGCCACGGAATTACATGGAATACTAAGTAATAGGAGGGATTTCAGAGGGCAGCAGCTGTGAGGGCTGGAGAGCAGGAAGAAGGAGGAATAAGGAAATAATAAGTGACAGACTTGGCAAAGCACAGGCTTCATGTCTAGGGAGGGTGTTAACTACCCTGAGAAACGGGACCATTATTAAAAAGAAAGAGATGAAATTAAGAGAGAAAATAATTGCAGAGAATGCCAGGAAGCACTTTGTGACAATGAGATGCATTAGGCTCAAGAGGAACCTGGAGGAATTCCAGGACTTTGGGACTTTCATGGCTGTGCTTGCAGGGAGGGGCTGGGCAACTTCACTGATTTCTTCCATTTCTCGCATCTGAGTCCAAACTAATGTCTTGGAAATAAAATGGGTGTTTGTCTCCTGCTATCTTTGGGAAGGAGACAACAACAAGATAACAAAGCCCACCCAACTCTAAGTTCTATTCCAGATCCTCAGGAGGCCTGAGGATAGATAACCTGTAGTGTCAGCAGAACCTGTGACAGAGACTGGGGAAACAAAACCGGAGCTATGGGTAACTTCCTGAACGCTACTTCTTTCCAAGATACAACATCCTAACACAGGAGGAGAGGCAGAACATATACGACCCTGGATTTTTTGGAGGGCTCTGTGAGTACGTGTACAACGGGGAGTGGCGGGAGCTGCAGTACGACGCCGCCTGTGAGCGCCTGTACTACGGAGACGACGAGAAGTATTTCCGCAAGCCTTACAACTTCCACATATACCAGTTCCTGGTGAGTGCTTCAGGAGGCCAAACTTAGCAGCAGTTTCCCAGCAGAAAGCCAAACTTCCCACAAAGATATTAGGTACATTCCATCATTCTCTGTAGGTTGTCTTTAAGGTACCTCAAGGGGCACTTGATGGTGTAAATGTTGGTTTATGGCACGTCAAGGAATTAACGTGCTTTATCACCCAGGCGTCCCCACTGCTTCCTCTGGCCCAGTCAGAGCCAAGGGAAAGGTGTTTTCTCTAAATTCTGCTATTAGTGAGCTGTAGAGCTTGCACCAGCCTCTTGCCTCTCTAGGGATAGAGTTGGCCATGTGTAAAATGGTACCGATGCTGCTGGTTCAATCTTTGAAAGCGTTTTATGTCTATGGTGTGGCTACAAGGGGCATAAATCCCAATTCTGAGTGAGACAGGGATCCTGAAACCCACCACCATGGATCACAACACCTATAGTCCACGAGGTCACATCTGATGTTGGACACTGATCCAAGCAGACCAAGGATTCAGCTTGGGTTTCCCATGTCCTAAGTGGGTGCCTTGGCCACACTGTTGAACATTCATCATGTTTTGTGACATGAATGAATGAAAACACATTAACCCTGGGAAATATTACTCAGTACAAGTAGCTTTCATGTCCTCCCAGAAGGCAGAGTCCCTTAGTCCCCTGTTTGAACAGTGGGGCTGGCTTTTTACGGAGCTGGCAAATGGCACAGCCCAGATTCAGCAGAGCTGCTCGATTCCACGTGCCAGCAAAGCAGAGCTGTCAAGGAAAAGGTCACTTCTCTAAAACACAGGCAAAACAATGTTTGTTTTCTAGCCTTGCCATTGTAAATAGATGTTGATTTTTTTTTTTTCTAAATAAATTCATCCAGAAGCAGGCTGGAGAGAAAAAAAAATCAGTCCAAATCGTTAGGATTTGGCAGAGCTGTAAGGAACTGGAAGAAGGGTTTTATAATGGGAAGTGTCAGGCTGTCTTAATAGGTATCATTACCAGCTCTGGCTTTGAGTGGGTAAACACAAACTTCTTCCCTGCTTGGAGATGGATGAAGCAAAATGCTTGGCTTTATCCACATTTTTCACATATTTCCAAATGAAACGGCAAGGGACTTAATTCCTTATTCCACAATCACTGAAGTCAGTGCTGGTGCTGTCAGGAGCATCATGGGCTTCAACAGAGGTACTATCAGCTCCTTCAAGAAGTAGTGATTGAAAAGGAAGGGAAGCACCTGAAAAATTAATGTCTGCTCCTTTCATTTTAGGCTCATGCTGATTCTGGATTCACTTATGAGTTTTACGACGATTCAAAGGACCTGCTTGATGCCCTTAAAAGTGATAAATCCAAAACAACAGGCTTCACCATTGGAATTGGGCCTGGCAGAGCAGATGTCATGTTAAACCTGGGCCTGACTTTATCAGGTGGCAAAGGATCCCTGAAGAATTTCACAGAATACAATGAAAAGGTAAAAAAAACCCAACCAAATCAGTGATGCATCTGCTCCAGTCGTATCATCTGTGCATCGCATGGTCTGGCTGTAACTTATGTCAGTTTATTCTCTCAACTGCATTTTTTAACACAGGGTAATTGTACCTTAATTTGTTCATGTAATTGCAAATGTATGATCGTTAGTAATCCTGTTTGCTGTTCCTGGTATGTTTTAGCAAACAGGGAGTGGGAATAAAATTGAATTACGGAGTGCCACGGCACATGTCATCTCACCCCATCCTGTTTCATGGCTACATTAAGCACATAAATAAAAAAATGCTTAAAAGTGACGATGAGGGAGGAGGGAATATCAAGATGCTGATCAAAACAATTATCCTCCGGGAATGATCTCCGGTAGCAAATATATCTTGCTCAAATTAATACAAGCTGCCTCGTGATGGGGAAATAGGCTGCTTTTTACAGGAGGTTAAAATACCACGCTGAAAAAACAGCACCTGGTAATAGGGTGTACTTCTCACACAGGGTTTACATCATGGACTGGCTGTGATGACCTCTTTCCAATCTAATAACATGAGTGCTGGTATTTCCCACATTTACTGTGCCCCATCTCCACTTCTCTCGTGGCTGCTGACAGAAAACAATAAAGAAGAATTACTTTGATGGTGTTCCAAGTTAAAATGCCCTTAAAAGCTGTTTGAAATGAGCACCATTATAGTATTTACTGTGCCCTTGTCCAGACTCACATGATGTTTGCAGCTAAATGATGATCAGTTATTGGAGGAATCATTTAAAGGGCTGCTCATGTTGCAGTGGAGATTGTCCAAAGCAATGGCAAATATAGAGGTGGAGGCTTGGAGCTGGTGTATATCCAGGAAATTCTCCCTCCATCAGCATCTTCCTGGCCAGGGAATCTCCCCTCTGCTGGGCTGGGCTTGACCCTTGTGCTTTGTCACTGATTGAGGCTGTGAAAAAAGCAAAAAGGGAATAAACAATATGGAAAGGAAACCAGAAAAAGAAATGGCAGAAATGGAGAATGGAGGGGAATCATGTGGAGCCCAAGTCTGATCGTGTTCACACATCAATTAAAAAAAACCCCACAGTATCCAACTCCCCAAGGCCCTCCACCTCCCTCCACAGCACGTAAGAGAGAGACTTTAAAAACAGAATTACCATTATTTCATTTAAACTTGGGCTTGTTTTCATGCCTTCAACATATATGGACAGTCAGAGACTCAGGCTTTCCCCTGCAAGCCTAAAGACTAGAAATTCATTTGTTTAAATTAATGTTGACTGCAGCTCCTCTTTCCTTTACCTACAGGATGTTGGATTCATTAGAGCTGTGACCAAGGTGCAGACAGCCCGCTTCAAGATGAGAAGGGACAACATTGTTTTGGATGAAGATGTGCTACTCTCGCTGCAGGACCTCCCAGACACCTACAACTATGGCATGTATGCCAAATTCATCAACGACTACGGCACCCACTTCATGACATCTGGCACCATGGGGGGTGTCTTTGAGTACATCCTTGTCATCAATAAGGAGGAAATGCGAAGAAAAGGTCAGAAAATCAAATATATATCAACTAATATATCAAAGTATATTCTCTGTTCTCAACTTTCTGCTTTGAACCAGGTAGTTCCAACCTGGTGACATTACTAGCCACATGGCCTGGGATTAGCTTGAGTGTCCCAAAATGTGCTTCCTGCGGTAGTTTAGGAAGGAACCTGAGCATTATTTTCTCCATTTTTTCAGTGTCACTTGCTAGTCTTGCCCCATTTCTTGTCATCTTTGTTCACCATGAATGCTGCAAAGCCATCCAGAGCACAGCAAATCAGCCCACTCACATTTTAGCCTGTAGGGAGCGAGGGCTGCAACTCTCTGTAAATGGAAATATCGCACTGCACTCGGCCATACCTCTGCCACTTTACCCTGCTTAGTGCCACATCTGAAGACTAACAGACCCCTGTTAGCTTCAGTTCTCAACAAATTGTAGTGTATGAGGCTGGAGAGGCCTACCTCTAAATCTCAGTTAGATAAAATACCCACTGCAGACACCGAGAGTGTGAGAGTTGCCATTGCTGGCGAGTCAAAATGTAACATTTTTCCTAACCAAAAACATGGGATGCAGAAAAATAATATGGGATTTTCACTCACTAACCAGGTTGTCAACTTCTGTAAAGGTGTCAACAACGCAATAGATCCCACTTCCCCTAAGGGCCATCACTCTGCTGTGCTGAGGGCACCACTGCCTTGGTAACTCCAGGCCAGACACTGACACATAAGGAAATTGTGATCTTGGACAACAGGTGCAAATTGCTGTAACTTTGGTAATTTTAATAATTTTCATGGTTCTGACCCAGATTCTGCCTCTAGTCTGAAATGGTTTGGCCCCATCAGCATTAGGATAACTGTGCACTCCGTATTTCACATTAGCCATGCCAATTTTTCCTCAAGAAATTACTGATTGAGAGAATTTTCATCAAGTTCCTGAACCTCTAATGTTTGGAAACATGATGCCTCTTCAAATCACTTCTTCACTTTGAAGGGTGAGTGATACAGAAGTGAATAAGGTCTTGGCAAGCAAGTCTTCGGGAAGCACACTGCCAATTTCAGAGGAAGAATTAATCAAGAGCATGTGGAGGGAGGCTATTATTTTGCTTTATCTTGTGCTTGCTGTGTATGTAAGGAGATTTACTGCTACGAGATGCCTTATCTTAGGAAAGAAGGACGCTGAAGTCCAGCAAAAGACAAAAATGTGCCCCAATAGGGATGTAATTTTCATTTGAATGCAGCACCATTCTGTAATTTTCATCTAATCCAGGCTCTGCCAGGAAGTCCACCCTTACCAAGCCAGCAGTGCTGTGTGTCACACAGCGCTGACCCAGAAGGACCCACCTGCAGTGTGTGATATGCCACTGTCTGAAAGCATTTAGTAAAAAAACCCTGATTTCTCTAATGTTGATCACAGCCATGCTTGGAGGCTGTGTTTGCAAGAGGATTATCCTCCTTGCCTGAGGAATGGTTAGGATCAGGATGTAAGTGCTCAAGTCTTAAAATTAGAGCTTCCTAAGATGAGTGAAGCTCTGAAGATGCATCACTGAGTCCCCACAGGGCTGAGCGTGGCACTGCTTTAAATCAACCACTGCATCCTGAGGGCCCATCCAGCCCACGAGGCTGTTTGCTAAATGCTCTGGAACAGAGAATATTCATTTTTTTCATAGACCAGTGACTAAAGCACAAACTCGGGAAAAAGATCCCTTGGCTGAGTCCTCCCTAAATGAGACACAGCTTAGGTGGCCACTGAGCATCTGGGTCGGCATAGAGCTGGACTTTGAGCATTTAGGAAACCTGAATTTTGAAAATGAAATCACCTTCTCTGTTTAGACATCCACAACTCGCTGCAGAGCTTAGGGCTGCAGTTTTGCTGCCAGACCCATTCCCAGCTTTCAGGCTGCAAGGGCTTATATGGATGTGGTCATGAGTGAAATAAATACATATGTCAGAACGAGGTCCCTCGTTGCTCTGCCATCAATATTTTTCATTACTTGTTTTTAAAATAGATTGTTATGGTTCTATTATTTAGCAGAAAACAGTATAATGTGTTCACACATTACAAGAACATTTATGGGAGGAACATTATGCGCGGAGTAAATTAGAAAGAGTCTTCATATATTCTGATTAATTCAAAATGCAGCAGTAAATCTTATCACTCGAGCACATTTAACTATCGCAAATTATATCATATAAAAAAAAAAACCCTATCAGGGCTCCCCCCCTCAAGTGCCAATATTTACTGTGGCCACCCTTTTGCAGTGATAACCACTTTTCATTTATCAAGACCCGATCCTGCTGCGACCAATAGCGAATGGTATCGACAGCCCCTCACTGAACATAATTAGTCAACGGGAACCATGGCAAATCAATTAATCAGGGTGTTCCTCAAGCTTAATTTTATGGCACTCCAGCACCAAGATAAGCAATCACTCATGTTGCTTTGGGTGAATGAACTTTACCCACTGTGTTTACAACTGTTGAACAGTTTAGTACAAGTAATTGAGTGCTGCACATTTAATCTTTCTCAAGGGCCCAGTTTTGCAGTGGGATGCAGTTCCCACTCAAGTCTGGAGCATGTTTCAGCTCTCACCAGTTTGAAGCCAGGACTTGCAGCCCCTTTCTCAGGATGCTGAGAACTTCCCCAGGCTTTGGATCCACCAGGCCAAGGAGCAGATCTGTGCCCCGGCTGGCTCCAGTGAGCCTCTCCTGCAGGGTGTGCAGAAGGGAACAAGTGTGCAGTTGACATCCCAGAGGGACCTGGACAAGCTCTGGGCCCATGGGAACCTCATGAGGTCCAACAAGGCCAAGCGCAGGCCAAGGAAGGGGATTCTGCCCCTCTGGTGAGGCTCCATGTGCAGTGCTGCACCCAGCTCCAGGGTTCCCAGCACAGGAGAGAGATGAAACTGCTGGAGCAGGTCCTGAGGAGGCCACAAAGCTGATTAGAGGAGTGCAGAGTCTCCCCTATGAGAAAAGGCTGAGGGAATTTAGGTTGTTCCGCCTGGAGAAGAAAAGCCTCCAGAGAGACCTCATTGCAACATTGCAGTACTTATAAGAAAGACAGGTTTTTATCAGGGCCTCTTGTGATAGGACAAGGGGTGATGGTTTTCAACTGAAAGAGGGTTAATGTAGATTAAAGAAGCAATATTTTACAATGAGGCTGGTGAAACACTGGCACAAGTTGCCTGGAGAGGTGGTGGATGCCCCATCCCTGGACACACTCAAGGCCGGGTTGGATGGGGCTCTGAGCAAACTCATTTAGTTGAAGATGTCCCTGCCCATGAAGGGGAGGGGGCTGGACCAGATGGCCCTTAAAGGTCCCTTCCAAGCCAAACCATTCCAGGATTCCACAAAACCAGAGCTGTGAGTGTTTGAGCAGTATTTTCAACACAAGCAAGGCAAGGCACTGCTCCCCAGTGCTGAGGTGAGGCCATTCAGCGGACAATGCTCCAGGTCAGGGCTTGGACAGAGGTTCAATCCTCAGACCATTAAACCACAACCCACAAACCCCACTGAGCTCTGTGCCTCCTTTCAATACCATGGTATTGATCACCAGGCTCCTTTGTAAAACACTTAAAGGTCCTCTGACAAAAAGAGCAATATAAAAGTTACCTATTACTTACAATACCTGCATTTACTGAAATCAATGTACTTTTTAACTACCAAAGAAGACGGCCTTATATTTGCAGTACACTGAAGTGCTTACATAAAACCAGGCTGTATGAAATATGCACATTGCTTACCTTGGTGAAACCACCTCATTAGTTCCCTTCTCCCCTCTGCAGTCGCTTCATGGCTCTCCAGTTACATATTTTCATGATGTATGTGGTGGTGCTGGCAGCAGCAGGCAGGAAAGCTCTGGCAGCTCTCAGCACACAGACCTTTTCCAAGTTACTACTTACGGTGCTGCTTAAGCCATTAATAGGTGGGTCAGATCCTGAGTTTAGGAAAATTAGCGAGGATCTATTAATTTCAGCTGCTGTTCCCAGCTTTACCCTAGTTATGGTTAGTCTGTAAAAAGAATAAAGGTTTGTTGTTAAATATATAGATCAAACAGGACGTACGTGCCTGACGCCTTGCGTTAAGATTTTTACTTTCTTCTAATATTTTCTAAGGAAACAAGTTTTACACCTATTATATGATAGGCCCCACATACCCCAATAAAATATTGGGGTTTTCCACTGTGCTCTGCCCAGAATAGCTCTTGACTTCAAAATACAAGCCATGAAAATAACTGAATCTTTTCTTCAATTATAGAAAAAAGAAGTAAGAAAACAAACATCATGAGTCACTGAATTTACCTGTCTACTTTCTGTTTTGCAGCCATCAGCACCGAGGAGATAAGTGCCTGTTTTGGCCTGTTCTTCGGCATGACAGCCAGCAAGGAGAACCTGAATCTGAGTGCAGCTCTGACATACTCTGACTGCAAAAAGAAAGGATTTCGGAAAGCTGGTACAACAGCAGGGCAGGGGTCTGTTGAGGCACCTTGGGTCACTTGTTTTGGTCACTTGGGCATGGGGATTTGAGTAGGGTCACACAAGGTGTGAGGAAGGGAGCTCTGGTGTCATCGCCCAGAAGAGGTAGGACAGGGAGCAGAAACTTTGGGTCCAAGTCTCCAGGAGTACTGATCCCTCTTAAAAGAGCAGGAATTAATGCAGCAATACCATATTAGAAACAGAGGCAGTGGGGTGGATGGGAGGCTGCAGTCCTCAGCAATGACAGACTGGGCATGCACGGCAACTAAAAGAAGTCAAAATTGACTATAAAAAGCACTCAAAGAGGGTAGGAGCCACCAAATTTGTACATTTCATAATGAGCTATAGACAGTGTGACCTACTGCCCATGTCCTACCCAGAAACCAAGGCTGGAGGGGTGCAGGCTCTTCGGGTCTTATCAGCTTAGAGGATTTGGGATGAGGGCTCACCCCACAAGCAGGGAGCACTGGGCTGCCATCGATCCCAGGAGCCAGATCCCTGAGAGCCCCCTGCATGACTGATCTCACCTCCATTTAGCAGTTTCTGGAGCCTGT
Source organism: Corvus hawaiiensis (assembly GCF_020740725.1). Classification (NCBI taxonomy): domain Eukaryota; kingdom Metazoa; phylum Chordata; class Aves; order Passeriformes; family Corvidae; genus Corvus; species Corvus hawaiiensis. The sequence continues at coordinate 29,159,598 of NC_063221.1, forward strand.
GTGGAAACAGCAGCTAAATAATAAGTGTGTAATTCAACTTTCCAGATTCTGAGAGCCACAGTGCAGTTGTGGAAGATATTATTCCCCGGATTAGAGGAGGAGATACCAGTTACAGCGGAGGGCTCCTGAACAGCTGGGATGGCAAAATGTATCATCACTGGGGAAGGTCATTAAAATATAATCCTGCTGTTATTGATTTCCAGGTAAGGCTTTTCTGCAGTTGAAGAAACTCTGCCGCTCTAAGGAATGAAAGTGTAGTCGAGCAGATCATTTCGTATTTTTATTGTGATCCCATCACAGAACAAGATTAAATGTAATGGGCCACTGATCTGGTAACCTCTTATTCATTTCACAATGGGGAGTACATCTCCCACCGACTGCATCCGCAGGGAGACAGACAAGGAGCTTAATGCTGGATTAGTGCCAGGTTAAGTTTCTGATGTGTTCCCCAACAGCTTCACAATGAACTACAGTTGTATTCATCCCTATTATTCTCCCTGGTGCTGTCCGCCCTCCTGTATAAGCTGGGGACTCACAGGGGGCTGGGGAAAGCATTTTGTTTCCCCCCACACAGCAAAGGCTCTGCATAGACAGCCCCCCTCCAGGAGTTCTCTGAGCAGGGAGCTCCTGGATACTTTGTCAAGTGTGTCCTGTCTTTCCCCACACTCCACAAAGAGGGTCTGTGGCCATAAAAAGCAGCAAGGCTCTACTCTCCCTTTTGTTCCACTGGATGCCCCATAAAATGGGAAGATCACTGAAGCACCTTATAGGGCTTCTGAGGGGGGGAGGAGATATGGGCAAGCAGAGGGGATGGAAAGGGACAGAGAAGAGCAACCCTACAAAAAAATAATCCAGGGCAGAGCTGGCAGAGGCATGAGGGGGTGGCCACAACTCCTCAGCTGTGGTCAGCAGGACCACAAGTACCCCAAGACGCCAAGATCGCTGATCTGCTCCAGGAGCAGCTGTGGCATGTGGGGGAAGGACCTCTGTCACGGCAGGGACATGCTGCCATTTCTGTCCCTCTTGTCTTCATCTGAAAGCAGAAAGCTCTGACAGAGAGTGGGAGAAGGGAAAATGGATTTGGGAATTATCTGTGTTATTGGCAGGGCAAGAAGGACTGTGCAAGCTTTCCTGGGCAGCACCTCGGTGGCGGAAAGATCTGATAAGACTCAAGTGCTTTCAGATCCAGCTTCAGGTTATTCACCTTTTTGCACAAGTTCCCATCAATTCTGGGCAAAATTTCTTGCAGTTTTCCAGTAAACCATGCACTGACCTCTCTCTTGGCTGCTCCAGAGCTGAGCAGTCACCTTGCAACTGGAGCGGCCGATAAGCGCTCGTGTCCACTTCAGTAGCTCTTATCTGCAGCCCCCTCAGTTTGTCAAACAGGCTTGTGCAAATTTGCCTAAGAGCTCTTCCCAAAGCCCAGCTGATCCTGATCTTCCCCATGAATCACTCTCACTGTGCCTTGCACAGTGAGCTGACACCCAGCTCTTCTCTGGAACAAATTCCTGGCCTAGACAGAGAGCGTTTGCACAGCTGCATCGATGGACAAACATAAATAAGTGTCCTCAGACAGTCCCAAGTTTTTAGCTTTAATGCTCATTTGAATATTAATATTCAGTTGGGCAAGTTCTAATTACAGCTGCCCATACTGGCCTATTTTTGCTGACTGGTATACAGGAACTGGATTTTGCTGCTGGAAAATATGATGAGCGAGTTACATTCCCAAAGCTGTAGATGACAGTATTATTTCACTACATCAAAGGGCAAAAAATATATAGTAAAAATTCCTCATTCTCAGCATTTACTGGATATTTCACAATCTGGCCACTGCAAATGATAGGATGGCAATAAATTTTGATGATACCCTCTGTCCAAAGCTCTTACCAAAACATTTTCTTCAAAAAGGCAAAAAGCATGCAAGAATCTCAGGGATTGTGACAGCACTAAGAAATCAGTCAAAAAAACGGGCTTACTGGGGTGTTTTAATTTATCATTCGAATCCATACTAAAACTCCCAAGCATGTCCAGAAAAGCCAATCTCACACAAACCTCCAGGATGAGGAAGGTTTTGGAATGGTGGTTTCTCACTGGGGCAGCAACACATTTGCATGATGTACATGCAGCTGTCGAGGAAGACAAATGAGTTTTTCCCGAGTCCTGAATTCATCCAGCAATGTCACTGCATCCCAGTTGATGCCCAGCTGAAATTGTTTCCATGCTATCCATCTCCATCCCCCACAGCTGCAGCCCATCCACGAAATCCTCCGCAGGAGCAACCTCGGCCACATGGAAACCAAACGGCAGCACCTGAAACGGGCTCTGGATGAGTTCCTGCTGGAATTCAACCCCTGCCGCTGTGGAACGTGCCAGAACAATGGGGAGCCTGTCCTGGTGGGAGACACCTGCTCCTGCCAGTGCCGCCCTGGCTACAGAGGCCCTGCCTGCGAGCAGACTGAGCGCCGAGGTGAGAGCCCAGGGTGCAGTAGGGGAGGGGCAAAGGCAGCAAAGGGGATGGATTTCCCCCTCCATATGGCTAATCCAACAGCTCCTGGCATCCACACATCAATCCCACCTTCCCTTCTGTGTTTTGTTGCTGCGTTATCCTGAGCAGCCCTGCAAGAGACTGAGTTTAGCAGCTGAGGACAAAGGGGAATGGCTTTAAATTGAAAAAGAGCAGGGTTAGATTAAAGAAGAAATTCTTCGCTGTGAGGGTAGTGAGGCCCTGGCACGGGTTGCCCCATTCCTTGAAGTGTCCAAGGCCAGGTTTGATGGGGCTTCCTGCTCTAGTGGAAGGTGTCCCTGCCCCTGGCAGAGGGGTTGGAATTAGATGTTCCCTTCCAACCCAAGGAATTCTAGGATTCTATGGCTATTACAGAGTAGTGGAAATGAGGGTGTGTTTAATCGCTGGATTAAATCCAGGAAATCCTCTGGAGGGCTCATGGCATGCCGCTAAGGATGGCTGCTCCAAGGGGGAGAGCATAAACCTCAACAGACAGAGAGGGGAGGGAAGGGGAAAGGCTCAGGTGAAGCAACTGCTCACACAACGTGCCACCAAAAATGCCGTTTTAGTAAAAAATTGCTGCATCACCAGATTTCCCACCCCCTCCTGGGATGCGTTTAGACTAGAGGGAAGTGTCTATTCTGGGGTGAAAAAATATGTTTTTCTGAAGTGACAGGCTTATATTTATGTTCTCTTTGTCACTTTCTATAGTATCCTAAAAAGTTAAGTGGGTAGCAAAAAAAGGCGAGGTCGGAACAGGCTCTTTCATTTCCAAAAAAAGTTGCAGTTCTCTCTGGATATTTTTGTCCTGATTCATGATGACAAAAAAAGTCTAAATCTCAGCACATGAAGCTGGCAGAAAAATCCATCTTCAGAGCAGTTCCACCAGGCAGAGCTCCAGGCCTTCAACCGTGGGCTCACCAACAGAAAATCAAAGCCGTGATGAGATAAGGAGTTGGAGCAGAGCTGGGGAGACAGTTTTTGAGGCTGAATGCCAAAGCTTAGCTTCACTGACTGCAAAGTGGGTTTCTTTAAAAAGCTCAGGTTCTTTAAGTTGTCTCCAAATCTCAGGAATTTGCTTGGGAACCTCAGGACCCGCCACCAAAGCAGCGCACTGAACTGGCCAGCCCTGTGCTCCTTGATTTTGCCAACAGTGGGGACAGGCACACTTCTAACTCATGGGCAACTTTAGTTTCAAATTTTCACTTCCAAAACTCATTTAAGACCAAACTAAATTTTCTTTTTTTTTTTAAAAAGCACAATGTTCCAGCAGATGGAAAACCCAGCTTTCCAGCCAGCACTAAGTAAGAGCACACACATCCATTTGCGCTGTCTGGATTAATAAACTGCCCAAGCCAGGCATGAAGGCCAGATGAGTAAATAAAAAACGACAGTAAATGACAGCCATCAAGCATTCCCATCATTCAGGAGCACTGCTATAATCCATAGTATCGACCGCTCCTGACAACTCAGTCTGTACTGTAATGAAAAAGCTTTGAAATGACCCATCTCCAAAAGGACTTTTCACAACATCCCCACAACATTCGGGGACTTTTGTCCCTCTGCCTTGGTCAGAGGTGAGGAAGCTGCTGCAGAGAGAGCTGTGAGCTACCCTTTGGGAAAGGAAAACCAAGACACAGGCTTTCAAATGAGCTGAGAAGGAAAAGAAACAACTGTTGGTGTTTGGGGTGATGATGTTTCATCTGCCCTGGCTTCGAAGTGCCTTGATCTAAACAGCCTGGGCACAGCTGGGATAGAGCAGGGAGTCCATATCCAGAGAGGTTTCAACCAGACCTGAAATCCCTTTTTTTGGTCTGTTTTTCCCTTTTTTTTCTGTGTGTCTGCAGGTGGAGAGACGGATGGGCGCTGGAGCTGCTGGTCGGGCTGGTCGCCGTGCCAGGCAGGGACGTCGCGGCGCAGCCGGCAGTGCTCCAACCCTGCCCCGCAGCACGGTGGGCAGCCCTGTGCAGGGAGAAACCTCCAGAGCAGAGCCTGCTGAAAGCCCAAGGTGCCTGGAACAGCGTGGTTTGGAACCTGGGCTGGGCCATAAATACTCCAGGCATGCTATGGAATTACCCCCAGGAGAGATAATTGATCAGTAAAGTGTTTCTATACGTGCTGAATTCACTGTGTAAAACCTGACCAACTGCTCCCGTGGTTTTGCCCCACCAGATGGGATGGGAGTCCCACCAGACAGGATGGGAGCCCCACCAGTGCCCAACACCACTGCTGCAGCACAGGAGATGGCAGAGAATCCACCCAAAGGAGGTGGTTTTGCTGCAGGGTGACCGCGGCGCTACAGCGTGTCATGAAATAAATTCACTGCGAGTGTTTACATAACTAAGCCTGACTCTCAGGGAGTTTATATGTTTCCCTTTGGGAAACACATGAAAAGCTCACGATCTATGCAGTTGGTATTGACATATGTACCATGAAAACTTTTGGAAGTTGGCACTGTCAGATTTGTAAGTCCAGCATATTGGCCAGGGCTGGATTTCCTGCAAAGCCATATGCTGCTCTGCATGGAGAAGGCTTCAGCCCAAAGATGCTGAAGCATCACCACAAAATGTAAGCCCGAGCTGATGAGGAATTTTAAATAAGTAAATAAAGCAATAAATAGAGAGGCTCGAACGCAACCGTTGGGCAGAGGATGTTCCCACACAAGCAAAGGCTTTTGCTCTGTAAGATCAGTGATGAATTGACTATTAGCACGCAGGCATTTTATCTCCCAGGCACACAGAGCCTGAGAAGATGCTAACAGGCTGCTTGATTTAAGGGGCTTTTTTGAATGTGAGACGTAAATCTCAGCACAAGAATGCACACAGTATTGAACTGTGTCCAGAGACCACGGCGAGAGCCAGCAGCTCTCTCTTCTTAATGAACTGCCACAAAAACCTGGGATGGACGGAAGGCGAATGGCACTTCATTTTACTGAGCTTTTCATTATGGGGGGAGAAGGGGGGAAAAAGCCCTGAGAAGGAATCAGCCATTATGAACAACAGCACCAAAACCTCAAAGCACAAAGCAGCCCTTCTGTAGACATTTGAATGGAGAGAGGGAGTAGAATGGAATAGTGGTTTAGTGAAAGAAATTGCTCAGGTGCTTGGAAATGCTTGTTTTTCAACTGTGTGTCAGTGGGGATTTACAGGCTGACACTCAGCTGATGTAAATCAGTGTTGCCCCTTCACTGCAGCTGATTTATGGCACCTGAAGATCTGGCCCCATATTTTCTTTTGTGGGCATGTTTGCCAAAGGCCAATTTTTTCACCACTTCTCTTTTGCTTGTAAATGAAACTACGGGCTGAAAACAACAAACCATGTTGTCTCGAACCCCGAGATGGATTGTCCTGTGAAAAATCCCTTTGCTGAGGGGCAAAGCCATGGCCTTTTCGGCCAACTTTGCTATTCCGGGTGAAGGAGCTGTTCACCCAGAGAAGAATTTGCTCCTGAGGGCTTGAATTTGATGTCTTCTGTGTCAGGAAATGCAGCAGCATGAAGCACCCATGGATTGGTGTGACTTAGACATCCCAGAGGAATGTGAAATGTAGGATCACAACAGGTGATTTAATGAATGCTGCTTGGCATTGGGCTGCCAGGTTATGTGAAACATGAGGCAGGGCTCTTACAGCAAGGACCAGTTTGGCTCACAAGCAATTCTTACCTTTACATCGACTTCTTAGGACTCAGGAAAATGCCTGCAAGTAAATGAGTACAAAGTCACCTCAGCCAGAAAGCCAAGTACGCTTCTTTTTTGACCAGAGGGGAGAAATTAATGAACAGAGAGATCTGATGCCTTGGAGGCTGGGAAAAGATGGGGTCTGCAGGAAGACAACCTGCATCCTCAGCTTTTAGAGCTGTTTCTAGAAGGATAAATCACAAAAGAACCACAAAAAAACCAAAACCAAAACCAAAAGAATAAATCCAAGTGATTAAAGAAACTGCATGCAAAATACCACCATGAAACATATAAACAAGAGCAAAAAACCTATGTTTTACCTGCAGTTGTTCATTCTCATCCCTCACCTCATAGCCCAAGGCACTGAGACACAAACCCAAGGGCTTCCTTCAAACACCAAAGGCAGGTGGGCAGTGCCCCCCTCCTCCCCCTCCACCCCAGGGCTCAAACATCCTCTTGCTGAAACCCAGGAGCAGCGAAGCTGAAGTCAGAAGAAAGGAAGAAGCTGCCTGTAAGGCCTGGGAGAAAAAAACCCACAAAATAAAGAAGAAAAGATTATGAGCAATTACACATTTACAATGGCAGTGGAAGAAGCTAATATATCTCGTGCTGAAGTGGGCAGTGGAGAGTTGTGCAAGATGAGATAAGCAGCAAAAATGTGTGTTTCTTAGTTAAACTAAAAGCTTAGAGGGTACAATAAAACGCTGCAGTTCCACCCGGCTTCTAATGAATGGATTTTCCCCTCTTGCACACTGACATACATTTGATATAGTTATTTATCCTATATATTTCTGGCGGCATATTTCCCAGGAGACCTTGTTTATCTCGCTCGTAAGCGCATGATGGATGTATGGCGCTTTGGATAAATGGTATCACAATCAGATATTTTTATGGATATAGGCAAACTGGGTTATTAACAAAGGAAGGGCAGAGAGGAACCAGCACGCAGAAGAAAATAGGAAATGATTGATGACAATACACCTGAGGTTGCAAGGTGTAGGCTCCAGATAACCAGCTAACAGAAGAGGAGATAAGGGCAATGCTTGAGACAGAGCTGTTTTCTACCTCGGGGTCAATGTCACGTCGGCTGCCCCAGCTCCTGCGTCCCTCTGAGCCTCGGAGTTTGGAGCAGGCAGAAATTCCCTGGCAGGAGCAGCTCAAAAATTGTTGCCTTCCTTTTTATACAGTGGAATGCACAGGCACAGGGAGCTACAAAACATTTAATCCCACCACAAAAACCTGAAACAAAAGAAATTCCAGGTTCTGGCGAGTTTGGGGAGGGACTGGTGTTTGTTCTCTGTCATGCCCAACACAGTGGGATCTGTGGTGCTGAACTACAAGTAAGTAAAAATATTTGTTTATACTGGCAATAATGACAGTATTCAATGCTAGCTTTTTGATTTACAGAAGCAGGAGGTATTAAAATGGGATATAAAATGAAGATAAATCTGCAGGCAGGATTTGACCTGAAGTCTGGCAGTTGTGCTGGGTGCTCACTGGGCTCTTCAGCCACCAGGGTAAAACCAGGAGTTGGAAATCTGGGGACTGTTTACACCTCTGCATGGACTTTCTGGGTTGCTTTCAACAAAACATCTCCATGTGGGAGAGAACCTGGGCAGGAACAACTGCATCCATCTAGCAGTGGGAGAAACAGGAGCGTGGTGAAGTAATTTAGCAATACTGAATTTGCAGGTCCCCAGCTGCAGCCTGGACCACGTTCCAGCCTCACAGGTAAAGTGTCTGCATGATACGACACAACAGGGAGCACATGAATCCAGGCTGGAAAGCAGTCCAGAGTCCCACTGCTGATGGAGACATTAGGGGTGGCAAGATTCAAGCTGGTTTTGTCCTGGGAAATCTGGATAAGGCAATTACAACTCACCTGAAACACTTCTCTGGGATTTTCCGTACCACAGCAGCAATGTCTTCAAGCAGGGAGGTGCAAATAAATACAGCCTCTCCGTGTCTATCCTCTTCTTTTCCTCAAGAAAACTTGTGAAAATACAACATGGGATGTAGCAGAGCCCACTGAGACCAGTATCTTAAGCAGAGGGATGGGCTAGAGCAGCACAAGCAGAGCTGAACACGTGCACAGCCGCCTGCAGCCTTCCCGAGCCCTCACACGTGGGTTATTAATCTGAACTTACACTGGGAGTGAGAGTTAGGAACACCAGTAAAAGATGGTACCAAAATTTAATGTGAACCAAAATGAAACAATAAAAGCTTCAGCACAGTATTTTTTATTGCCCCCCAGGTTATAATAAATCATTAGGTAGGCGAATCAAAGCACAAAATCACAAGGACAAGATAAAGTTATGTCCTTTATGGGAGGCTTTTAAGCCTACAGGCTGAATATTCAACCAGTGCTGAACTCATTCTTCAGTCAGACTATCCTGATGATCTTGACAACTGTCAAATCTCTCCTCTCTTCCTCCAAAACCCCGGCTCCCCAAATATACAAGCTCAGGTACTGCCACCACTTCAAAAAATCCGGGTTTTTCTGATTTGGGAACAATTCAGGTCGCTACACTTGGCTCTCCTTGCCACAGCAGTGGAGAGAGGCACCACCGCTGTGTGTTTAACCAGCTTGATGATCAGGAAAGGTGGTTAAATTTAAAAAAGCCACTTGACTCATCTGAGAAATGTCCTTAATCAGATTACACTGATGATTCTCGAGAAGGGCAGGCAATGACACTGCAGCTTGTGTCCTCAGAGGCACCCATGAACCATGCTCAGGGTCCTCATCTCCAGAGCTCCTACACAGCCCCTGCAAAACACTTGGAGGAATATCCTACTTCACACAAGCAGTGACCTCTTTGATCATGACCCAAAAGAGAATCTCTGGGCAAATTTCCATCACACAAAAGATAGTGCAGCTATGCAGTGGAAAAGGGAAATGTTTTGGGTTGGCAGCTAAATGATGAAGCCCATAATGAGTACAGAGCCCTCTTGTTTTACATATGCAATGTGCTCTGCCTTTCTTAAAGCTGTCACAGAAGCCCTGTCGATAAGTGTGGAGGCGGCATGAGGGCTACAACTAAATGCATGTTCCATTGTTCAGATGTCAGGGAGCCTGAGCTGCTCTCACAGGAATTACATTCAGACAACGTCAGTCTGAAAGGAAAGGAACGGGCAATACCAGCCCACCATCAGCAGCTCTGCTAAAAACCCTTGGAAGAGAGTTTGACCTTGCAGATGTTAGAAGACTCACAACACTCATGAGCAACTTTGCACTGGTGGAATTGTCTTTTGGAGCAAAGCTGTCGCTGGTTATTTTGCAGCAGGCCCGACCAAATGTTTTTGCAAAAACTATTAACCACCAACAAAGCTGTAGGAGGCAAGGCCCTGGAATGATCCAGGCTCACGGAATGGTGCACAGTGTTTTAAGTTCCTCTGCTGTTAGACCTGGACTGTGACGCACAGCTCCAGGGATGGCAAACCATTCAGTCTGTCTCTTTTCACAGTGAACTCTCCCCAGGTCAGATGTCCCACCCTGGGTGGACTCAGCAGCAGTGGGAATACTGGCCTTTATGGGATCACACTGATGAACCAGAGCTTGTTTGGGGCAAAGGCAGCTACTAAGGGCAGAAGACCTCAGGGGATGTGCAGACAGCTTTTTCAAAATGTTCCATTTGTCCCAGAGAAGCTATGGCTGCCCCTGGATCCCTGGAAGTGTCCAAGGCCAGGCTGGGCAGGGCTTGGAGCAACATGAGATAGTGGAAGGTGTCCCTGCCCATGGCAGGGGTGGGAACAACAAAATAAATTGGGAAAGCAGAGTAGTAAGGCACAGTGGCTCTAAATGTCACGTTAGACACTGTTGTGCTCATTGGGATTTAGGCTTTAATGTGCTGTATTTTGCTCCACATGACACAGCTGCCTTCACAGAAGCTGTGCATTAGTGCACATCCTGCTGCACGTAAGATCAAAGTGTCTCTTCTTATCTCAAAGGAACCTTCAACAGCAAGACAGTACAACTTGAAATCATGCAGCTACCAAATGCAGACAGAGATAAAGCTTTTCTCATTGCAATAAAGACAGGGAAAAGGCAAAATATTGAGGTCAGTAAGCACATTCAATCCCATGGGACAACTGCATGTCCAAAGGTGTGGCTCCTAACACCCTCCCAGCTCCCACTCTCTTCTGAAACGTTTCTGACTTGGACGAGACCCATGGGCAGAGCAAGGCCAACTCAGAAATTCAGTGAGGTGATGTCTTCCCAAGCAGTCTGCCAAGTGCCCATCAGTTTTGTGGGAGTTCCTGCTGATTCTGTCTAGCAAGGAACTGTCTCAGAGTCTGGCCCTGAGCACGAGGAGCCACCATTCTGTGGGGCAGGGTTGTTGCACTGTCGCCTTCTGGTCCTCTGGCCCCCTGAACACGGGGACCAGCTGGCCCAGCACCCCCAGTTTCCATTAACAGCAGCATCTGGAAAAAAAAAAAAACAACAAAGCTGGAAAGGACTGTCAGGAACAAGCAGCTCTTTCCATGGGAAGAGCTGTCAGCTCCCATGAATCGTACTTGAGTACAAACAGCTCTGCCCCTGTCCACATCACTAACAATATACTGGAGTCATTAACAATGAGCAATTGTTTTAGAGATGTTAATTCTCTGCTCAGCATTTCTGGTGCTTGTTCAAACTACACTTCAGGAAGACATGAAAGGGGGGGAAAAAAAGTCAATTAGCTTTTTATTTGCTTGAAGGATGTCTCTCTCTTTGTCTTAGTCCAAGCCTAGATAAGAAACAGACCAACTAAACTTGTCTCAGCCACATTTCGAGGTGGTAGGGGCAGTGTTAGCACTTCAGTGAACAACAGCTTGACTATTCAGCTTTCCCTCCACTGCTTTTCCTATTACACTGATTCTTCTGGACCCTGAGCATGTGAGTGACATAAATTCAAAATCCCGAGGATCACGGAGGCAACACATAAAAGGAGGAAATGGGAGTGAGAAATGAAGTTACAGTGTTGACAATGGATGGGTGTGAGCTTTGGGAGGGTTGGATGTGACTATGTGTGTGAAAAACAGGCTGAGGTAAGGTGTCAGAGACTCCACAGTTCAAGGCTCCGTGGGATTCCTTAGAAACACGCACAAAAGTGACCCCTGGTTTGGTGAAATCTTGGCTTAAAGTGCATTTCAGCCTGGCTCAGTTTGGACATAGCCATGCAGAATGAGCACCGGGTAAGGCTGTAAACAAAGCCAGTGATAAATGCAGTGCATCAAATTGTGGGACAGTGCCAGAGCTCTGGGTGCCTGGGATCTGGTATTATTTAGCATCTAAATTAATGAGCTGGAAGAAGTAAACAAAATGATTAAATTCACAGATGATCCTAAACTAGAAGGAGTTAAGAACATCAGTCAGGAGGCAGCAGAGATATAAAGTGACCAAGAAGCATTAATAAATGCTTCAAAACAATGTAATAAGATTTTAAGATTAAAATGCATGGTAGCATATCTGGGGGAGAACAGTTTGCAACATGCTGGCTTTATCAAAGGGAAAAACTTAGGAAACAGAGCTGTTTCCTGAGGAGGAGACCTGAGGCTTTCCAAGGATTGTACACTAGGCAGGAGTTTGTATTTTGATTGCAAGGCATGTACATGCAGCTTTGAACTGCAAAAGTAAACCCACCTCATCAGGAGGGCAGAGAAATTCAGAAGAGGGCAGGGAAAATACAGCTGTCCCCTTTGCAGGGGCCCAACTGGGTGCACTGGGCTGGGCAGACTGGGAATGGCCAGGGCTGGCATCACTCCTCACCCATCAGCTGCCATCCCTGGACACTCCTAACACAGCTGGGATTGTCTCCTTGGAGCTGGGAGCCTCTCACCTTTCCTCCTGCTGATCTCACAGGCGGTGCCGCGGTAGCCAAGGGGACACAAGCACTCACACTCTGTTCCTGAAAGCAAGCAGAGATGGTGGGAATTACAGACCTGGAGCCACATTTCCCAGCAGGCATCCACTCCTCTCCAGCACTTCATCTTCTGTGAGGAAGGGCCAGAGGGTGAAATGCCATCATTTTTCTCCAGTGCTGAAGGGATCAATACCAATAAAGAGGGGAGCTGTGATGGCCCTGCCACCCCTCTCACCTCCCCAGCCATTTGTTCCTGCCCTGCAGCTCAACCTCAGACTCGCTGGTGCAATTCCACAAGCCAGGGGACCACAGAGTCCTCCTGCTCCTCTCCAAAAGAGATCACAGAACCCTGGAATGGTTTGGTTTGGAAAGGATTTTAAGGCTCATCTCATTCCAACTCCACTGCCACGATCAGGGAAACCTTCCACTATCCCAGGTTGCTCCAAGCCCTGCCCAACCTGGCCTTGGACACTGCCAGGGATCCAGGGGCAGCCACAGCTTCTCTGGGCACCCTGTGCCAGGGCCTCACCACCCTCACAGCCAGGAATTAATTCCCAGTATCCCACCTAACCCTGCCTTCCCTCTGGCCTCCTCTGGACTCACTCCAGCAGCTCCTCATCCTTTTAGTATTTGGGGTTTCAGAGCTGAACACAGCACTGCAGGTAGGGTCTCTGGAGAGAGCTCTTGGTAAAACTGATAAAGAACAAACTGCACCATCCAGAAAGAGCAACCAGGACAGAAATATCCTAACTTGGCTTTGTGGCAGAGGAAAAGCCCAAAATCCCTGCTCTGACTGCCCAGGACTGTGGTGTGTATCCCAAGTCTGGAACCTGGAGGAGAGTTCCCACTTAGGAAAATATATGGTCATTTAAAACCTTTTGCTGAGAAGATCCTAAATGAAATACTAACCTAGACTCATCTCCTACAAAGTTATTTAAACAAAGGTCACCACGAGACAAATGCTTGAAGTGCTACAATCAGCTGGCTGGTACCTGAAGTGATCGTTTCTGCATTAGATACAATTTGATGATAACGATTCTCATCAGGACTTTTGCAGATGCAGATTGGAATTAGGCACTTGACAAAATGGTCCCTTTGTTAGAAGCTCTCATCACATCATATACCTCTTGTTTAGGCAGAGCAGTTTTCATTTAATTTGATTATTTTTCCCCTTCATTTTTAAAATCACAGCCTGCTTTCAAAGGAGGACAGCTTCTATCAGAAATGGGGAGGTGGTGGTGATCACTGTGCTTGGCACTTACATGGTGCTTTTCATCTTCACAACACTTTTACAAACACTAATTAATGCTGAGACAGTAGTCGCTTCTCCAGGAGGATGGAAGCAATCTTAAAAGCAAAAGGAGGAGACTTAAAGACGTCAAAGATTTTTTTTTTTTAAGTGGATAATTGAGAAGTAACAAATTCTTCTGTAAAACTGATACAGATAATGGTCACTCCCATTACAAAGACACATCCCTTGACTTTACTGTCTTTACTTACTGGGACTTTACAAACAGAGCAACTTTAAAAACAGAGTAATTACCTGAGAAAGAAATGACAGGAGAAACTAAAGAGCAGACTGCCTGCCACGTGCTCCCCACAAATTCCCAGCTGATTTCAATCAAGAGGGCAGAAAAGAGGAGCAGGATCCCTGTACCTCTCAGGAAGGTGATGCCATTCCCGTGGCACGGAGCACAGCGACAGGAACTGGTCTCCAGCTGGAACTCATCCAGAGCCCGCCGCAGATTCTCTTTTATTTTGGTGGAATCAGCCAAGTCAGAGGGAGTCACCAGCTCATACAGTGGCTCTGCCTAAAGGGAGGGGAGAAACTGCATTAATTCCCAAGCTCGAGACACTCTGAACATCCCAAGGCCCGGTGGTGGCACAGCTGGAGAGGGAAATGGAGGCTGTGTGGCACAAACTCCAGGTTTCCCATTGCTATTTGCTAAAACCCTGTGAACAACAAGGCCACAATGCCAGGAATACACCCAAGGATGCTCCCCTTGGTTTCCAACACCAGAGCAGTCGAAATGTGTAACAAAATACAGCAGCCAAGCTGCTGGCTGACAAACAGGCTAAGCTGCACAGGAGTTTCATTAAATCCTTTCTCGTCCACATTCCTGGTACAGACATTTATAGATCAGATTTGCTCAAACTTACGTTTTCTGAGTGACCTCTTACTCTGATTTTAAAAACGTCTCCTAAAAACCATCCACAAAAACCTCCTCCTACAGTGCCCCAGCACAGCCAGAGGCACCAGTCACAGGGACTCACATCAGCACTTCCACCTCCACCACTCCTGCATTTCAAGGCTGGTTTCTGTCTTTATGGGGCCCAGATAAGGGTTTCCATTCCCTTCCAGAAGGGAGAGGATTTGATCTCCACGTGCAGATGGGGTCAGAGAGGGAAGGCAAAGGGGTGCACAACACAGTGAACGTGCAGGGATCAAGGAGACTTTGGCTCACTCATTTATTTTCCTCCTGAGAACAAGGCAGAGTTGAAGTGGGGTGTCAATAGTGCCAGTCACCCACTACTGCCAGTGGGGTGGTATTTCCATGTGCCAGCAGAGGATCCATCCCAAATTCCCATCCTCACTGCAGAGATACTGCCATGCAAGCCACACGCAGTAGGCATGAAAGGATCACCCTCCTGCTGTCACAGGTTCAAACTACAAGAACCAAAGAATGTTCCAATAAAAAGCAAAAAAATGCTCATTTCCTGCTGCTGTACATCCACTCTTCATCAATTATCTGTGATCCATACTTTGCTTTTTGAATTCAGATCATACAAATGAGGAAATACACTAAGAGTGACCTGCCAAGTCCCTCCAGCAGATGATTTATGAACTGATTTGCTTTAGTTTTCCCTAACTAAGCATTCTTGGGCTGACATTTAGTCACACTCCGCTGGTACTTTTGATCTTCAAGCCCCACAGGGATATTGGTATGGAAATGAAGATACCAAATCCAAATTACATCCGCCTGAGGTTTTTCACTGGGCAGCCTGGTCACTGATGCCAGGCAAGACAAAGAACACCTCAGTTCCTCATGGGAGATGTGTGGGATTTGGGGCAGAGGGTTGCATTCCTCTTGTCTCCTGCTCTGAGACCTCCCAGTGCATTTCTGGACGCTCAATCCACAGCACACCAGGGGCTGCAGCAAGTGCCAGATGGGCACTGGCTGTATTTCCAAATTACTGAGTTTTGCTTGCTTCACCTTTTTAGAGTTCACCTCTTTCTGGAGAAAAACCTCCCTTTTACAAATGCAAAGATTTTTGCCTAAAATTAAATTTTACAATGAAAAACAACTATAAATCAACTTCCACCTCAACCAACTCCTGTTTAAAAGGATGTTCTTGTGCACCTTTGTTCTATTCACTCATTTCGACACTAAAGACTATGAGGCAGAACTGTTACACACTTCTGCTTGCTTTTTGCATTTCTAAAACTCTCCAGGATCAAAATTCCTCGACTCTTCAAAGCCAAACTCCTGTTTTTAAGGTTCAGCTAAGCTGCACAGACATCCAGGCATACACAGTGAACCACTTGACCTTATGAACCAGAAAGAATTGTCACTAGTGCTCACAGAAGTTGATAAACATCAAGGAAAATAGAAGTCCTTATAAAATACATGCTGCCAGATATAATTTTGGTAAGTTATACACTGGTAAAACAGAAGGTAGATTGTCTGATCTGCCTGGCAGGCAGCAAGAAATGGCACCTGCACAGACCAGCTAAAGGGTTAAAGCTGTTTACTTTGTGTATTTCTGACCACAGTCCCTTTAAAGCATCACACCTTTGCTTTTCTGAATCTCACTTAGAGAAGCTACGCCACGCAATGAGGTCCATTATTCCCGGGGTTTTTTTTCTCTAAATCCTGTTTATCTAAACACAGAGTTCTCCAAGGTGCTCAGCTGAGGCTGGAGGAAGTGAGGGATGCAGTACCTTCAGCTTTATGATCTCAGGGTTGTACTGCACAGCCTCTCCCCACTGCTGCATGAGCTCGGCCGTGGGCAGGTCCTTGTGGGCCAAGGTGGCGACGTGTTCACTCGCTCCGCCGCGGACCAGGGCGAGGAAATCCTCCACAAACTGCTTCTTGGCAGTGCTGTCTGCAAAAACACCCTCAGAAAGTGCCCAACTCTGCCCAGGTTGTGTCTTTGTGGGCTGCAGTGACCAGCGAACAGCAAAACAACACCCCCCTACGGGACCCGTCCCACTCAGAGGGCAAAGGGAAAAGGCCACAAGTGTTTCTCACCTGGCTTCCTACAAAGGGTGTGCTGTGTCCCTCCTGCTCCCCTGCAGGAATTCCCCATCCTGCACCCTGCATCTCTCCCCTAAATTTCTTCCCTACGGTTTTAAGCCCACAGGTCCTTGCACAGCCCGATGCTCCTCACCACCAGGAAGATTCCTTGTTCTCCTCCATGTATTTCCAGGTGCACCTTCCTCCCATGCACACCCCCAGCTCGCCACGTCCCCAGAGGATCCCACAACACCATCACTTCCCTGTTTTCCCCATCAGGATGCAAAAAGGGGTGTGCTGGGTTGCCCTGCTGAGAGGTGGGAGTTGCTATTTAACACAGCGCTGGCCTGGTGGGTAATGGTTGATCTGCCCCTGCTTCTCCTTGGGATGCTGAGCAGATATTTACTCTCTACACAGAAAATACTGGAAAAACCCCAAGCTTTGAGACATCTCCTCCTCTGTTAAGCCTGGCTGGGGTTAGCCAGGAGACCCAAAAGTGGCTGTGAGGGAGTGGGGAAATATTTCAGACAGGCAAGCTCACAAAATCTTCCTTTCACTATGACAAAGAAATGAGATGGCAGAAGTGTTTCATGCTTACCTCCAATCTCTTTCAAAAGGGCTTTACAGCCAGCTGAATGTACTCCAAGCCCCACAGAGACTACATGAAGATTCACACCAATGTTAAAGCCCTTCTGTGCACATTTCTGGACATCACTCAGAGAATAACCTTAAATACACAACCAAAAATTGTAGGGTTTTAATACAACTGTTCCATGTTTTATCTCCATGTACACAGAACATGGGAGTTGATGAGTATTTTTGCTTTGGGGGAATAAAAAAAAAGATAAGATGAAGAAGGTTATTTTTGTTTTTTTTTTTTTGGTATTTAACAGAACTATATGAAATGAAATCTCTGTGTTTTACAGAACTCTGAAGCCAAGTGGAAATGCAAGGTAAATGCTGGAAGAGGAGGATTTTAGACACCCACTCAGCTGTACTGGGTTAAGCAGAGCTGCAGTGGGTGGGAAAACAGTGGATGTCTAACCACAAACTCCCCACCACCCCTCCCCATCCCCAGGAGCCAGGCTTTTTAAGAGGAATAGATAAAATAGCTTTTCCTCCTTTTACTAGCTCCCATCTCCAATTCTCTGTTGCCAGAAGAGCCTTAACCGCTTCACGGAAATTTAGATTGGATTATCAGGATACATTTCTTCACCAAAAGGGTTACCAAGCCCTGGAAGAAGCTTCCCAGGGCAAGGGTGGGGTCACCAACCCCAGAGGGATTTATAGGACATGTGGATGTGGCATTTGGGGACGTGGTTTAGTGGCGGCCTTGGCAGTGCTGGGTTAAGAGTTTGGACTCCATGATCTTAGAGAGCTTTTCCAGCCTAAAGGATCCCGTGATTCTATGATGTGGCAGATTGGATGTTATGGATATCTATTCTATGATATGATTCTATGAGAGCAGAGCAAGTTCCAACCATGTGACACAGTGTGTGATACCAGATCTGCGAAAGAAAACTTTAGTTCCAGCACAGACAGTACAAACATAATGGTGGATTTGAAGGGAAAACCCTGAATTCTCAGACTGGACCTACAAAACCCTGGTGAGAACTCACAGCCCAGCTCAGCACTTGAGTAAAAATGTTGTCATTGCTGCAGGATGCTGATCTGGGTCAGCAGACACTGAGCATTTTGATGCAAACAATAATACACTTCAGTTCAAAGAAACGTGGCTTGTGATGGGTTCACACCAACAGCTGAGAAATTG
The DNA here is from genome assembly GCF_020740725.1 of Corvus hawaiiensis. Taxonomy (NCBI): domain Eukaryota; kingdom Metazoa; phylum Chordata; class Aves; order Passeriformes; family Corvidae; genus Corvus; species Corvus hawaiiensis. The sequence continues at coordinate 29,177,629 of NC_063221.1, forward strand.
GGAAACTCTGTTAGAATTTGAATACCTGAAATCCGAGTCTAAATTCTGTCCCTCTGGGCTCTACCAGAGTCCAGAGTAAGGAACTTCCTACACAGCAGAAGAGCAAACAGACTGAGCATCACACAAAGCAGAGCCCAATAAATGCCTCTGCAAACAGACAGCGGAGGCAGTTCCTCACTCCCCTGCCAATGAATAAATAATTGAGAGTGCAGCTATTGATTAATGTCACACTGCTCGCTCTGTCCTGCACAACAATCATCATTTCTCACAACAAAGGGAGCCAGAGCCAAAGAGCAGGAGCAATGTCAGGCTCAAGAGTCACCCAGCAAATTATTTACTGTTTCCTACGTGCTGGAAAAGCTCTCGAGGCTAAAGGTGTTTCAAAACTGCCATTTGAAAGGCAGTGGAAAAAGAACTTGGGTGAAGGCTTTCAAAGCTAACAGAAGTGTTAAGATCCACGATTCTCATTCATCTCAACATCTTGTCAGCCTCTAAAACGTGTTGTCTAAAATACTTGCCACAGGGCCTTTCTGTGTGAACTAAATCCAGTCCATGATGCTGAGCATGCTTTGAAAACCTCTTTATTCACTGCCAAGGAGCACCTCCACTCCCACATTTCCTGCAGGATTTCTCAGAGATGCTGTTGACTCCTTCTTCCATCATCTCCCTCTCCCAACCTCAGACCTGAGCCACCCCTGTGTGCCTGCAGAGGGGTTTTACCACCCAAAAGCTGTTCCCAAAGCTCCTTCCCAACCATCAGATGCACGTACCCGCCTTGCGGAGCTCCTCGCTGTTCATGACCAAAGTATATTCATAGATGCCTCCAACAGTGGCCTCCTTGATGAAGTGTGTCCCAAAATCCCTGTAGAGCTCCCGGTATTCCCCGTAGCTGTATTCCGTGGGGAGCTGCCGGAGCCTCTGCAGGAACTCGTGATGCAGCATCAGGGCTCGGGGCTTCAGCTTGTAAACACCAACAGCCAGCTCGGAACGGGCGTGGATGAACTTGCTGGACTGCAGGAAAGGCAGGAGCACAGGAGAATCCAGGAGGAGTGAGGGATGTCATTCTTGTGGCAACGTGGGGTTATTTGCAGTTAAACAATTAGCGCTGGCCAGGATTTATTAATTTCACAGTTTTTAACTGGAAATCTCCTAACTGGAAATCTTCCAGCTAACTTCTGCAAAAGGAAAACTTTTAGTGGTAAAGTTCCTGAGAGTCAGGCCACGACTGGGACACAGGGAAGGGCAGGGTCCTGGTTCTGACGTGGCACACCCAGGACGCAAGGACACCTCAGCATCCCACGGGACTGCTCTACCCCTAATAAAACTTTATCTCTCACAAGCCCTCTCCTGAAAAGTTCTGACAACTGAAATCATGATTTGTATGGGAAATGGTGATTCCCTGGCTGAGCTAGGTTCATATTTGTATTTCACAGAATATGCCCTCATCAAAACTGAAAGGAAAGAAGAAAACACAAACACTCTCTCCCACACACACACATTTATATGTCTCTGTGTAGATGTGTGTACATGGATACATTTTTTTCTCTCCCCTTTCTGGCACAAAAGTCTGGGACAGAAAATGTCTTTCACTATGTTTAAAGGATTTAGTGTTCAGCTGTCTGAGCCAGCAGCACAAGCACATCAGGGAGGGTTCAGTATAGACGTCTGCAGCTTCAATAATAAAATCAGGACTTAATTTGGGGTTTGTTTATGGATGTCTATTGCAAATGCTTCTCATCAGCCACTGATCTTGTGCGAAATGCCACTTTGCAGGAAGCAAATGCAAGGAACACTTTGCCATTCCTGAGTACACTTTATACTGAAAGGAGACCCAGGTTGGTGATGCTATCTAACCACCGATATGAGCTACGTTTGTTTATGGCAACAACAGATGAAAAAAAAGAAAACAAGTTATGGGAGTCATAGGAGTTATAAATTCAAGTTGAACAGGCTTCTCAGTTTCAATTTTTAGATGACTTCATGACAAACATTCAAAGGTGGATGCCCAGCAGGGCACTGGAAAGACCCCACTCAGAGTCAGAGAATATCCACAGCTGGAAGGGACCCACAAGGATCACTGAGTCCTCTCAACAAGTTGTGGCTTATTTCAAAGGTCAGGCAGCCCAGACCCTGGCTGAGAGCTGAATGGAAAAGCTCCAGGATGCTGCAAACACAAAGGAAGGCGTTGTGGAGGTAGTCAAGACTTGAACAAATGGAAGAATCCAGTTGGGGAAAAAAATTTGATTTATCCCAGTCCTGGCTGCTGACCTGAGGAGGAGCATCAAACCAACACACACACACACACACATAGGGAACACATTAGCAGGGAATTAAGTGGAGCAGTGCTTACACTTGAAGAAAATCTTTTCATCCTCTGAAAGAACTTCTTGAACCTCATGTCATTTGAATTGTAACCAAGTTCAAACACTCGTGGTATTTTTATACCAAAGCCGAAGCTTGACTGCGAAAATTTTGCCTTCAGGACACTGCTTTCATAATTTGAGTAGGAGTCATATTCAGTCATTGTAAATTCATATTTGCCTTTGGTCTAAACAGAAAGGAAAAACAACACGTCTCATTTCCTGCATAGTGATTGCACACCTGAAGCATGGGAAAGGAATGCAGACACAAATATACTTGTGAATTAATGCTTGCACTTTGAAGATGAAAAGCCCTGTATAATTGCAAAGCGCTATTATTATTAACACAGGTACTTCAAGAATGCTTGATTTACAGCAGCAGGAAAGCCCCTGTCTCCTCCACACTGCAAGGTCCTCAGGCTTTCACTTAGTATGTCAATCTTATGCAAAGAAGGCGAAATCTTAAACACAGGCACCAATTAAAGTACAAATTCTAAAAGGAAAAGGTTTCCTAGTGGGCAGCACTCAAAAGCATCACGTCATCAAAAGCATTAAGGTCATATATATATAATATTTGAAATACAGCTTTGATGCCTGACAGGAACAAGTTCTCACACAGAGCACGTGGTGTGTTCAACATCGTGGAGTGCATGGGGTATGAGGATGTTGAATAGGGTAAAATTCAGCCCGATCCTTTTGGGTGTCAAGAATTTGGGGATTTTTTAAAAAAATGATCCAGCAATGAAGCTTTGGGCACTAAATCCACTGGAATATGTGTAGGTAAGTTTACTTGCTGATACGTACCTCTGGTATGTAGCTTTCCACATTGTATGGCTTCCTGAACCTCGTGTCTGTGATGTAATGGGGAGAACATCCCCCAGCATAGTACCTGTGATCAAGAACCAACCCTTCCAAGCTGTTTGTGAAGATATTCAACCTGTAGATGAAGCAGAACAGCAATATTTTATGGTACCATCAATTCAGAGCTAAACACCAAATGCATTGGCTGAGAAAGGAAAAAGATTTTGTTTGGCCACGGGCTCTTTGTTTCACACTTTTTTATTTTGAAACCCCAAAGGAAAGCTTGGCCTCTTCCACTGTCCAACCAACCCAGGTGCTGCGGAAGAACTGACTAACAAGAAAGGAAAAGACAGAGCTGAATTTTGACACTTGATGAATACAAAGGGCAATTTTCACCCCCCCAACTGGGAATGTCACCAATGTTACTGCCACCAGCACTGGCAGCTTTGTGGCCTTTAGTGGAACTCTCCAGGAAAAGCCGAACAAACTGGACCAGCCAAACCCCCACCCCACCAGGCTGCTCACCCTGAGCACCCCCAAATATCAACGGCATCCATCAGAACCTTCAAAGACAGGTTTGCCAATCCATGCCATCAATCCAGACTGATTTTTAATTCACATTTCTTTGTTCCGGTTTATCCGCCAAAATCTTTGCCAGGTTGGTCAAGGATCAACCAGAGGTCAGTAGACAACAGTAAAAATTGCTGGGGAACAAGAATAGAGGTACTTGAGCAACAGCTCAACTAATCCTTGAAACCACAGGGAGTTTTCCTTTGATTTCAGTGGATGATGGACAGAAACCTTAACCTGTGTGCTCTAAGAAAGGATGTAGCAATGCAGTTTGTGGAGATGGAGAGATTAAACCCCATCGTTTGCTTTTCCCATTGCTGCTGGCGGGATGAAACTGCACCAAAAAAACCCCACAAAAAACTATCAGCACTCCAGGGCTCTGTTGGATCTGCCTCTCCTGATTTTGGGGAGAGAGGCTTGCATGATAATGACTCTGAAGCTGTAAAAAAATTAACTCTAATTTTAGAACAATCTGGAAAAAAGGGGAAGTCCACTAAAAGCAAATTACTGAGCAATTGTAGCTTCAAAGAGATGAGAAGCATGTTCCTATAATTGTCCAACATTATTTTTAATTTTGATTAAACTCAGAAGTACAAAGCATTATCAATGACATGTGCAGCAGCCGTATCTCCAGAGAATAATGAGAAAATTGTATTTTTTTCCTTGCAATATGATTTTCCTTTTTTTTTTTTTAATGTAAAAAGCAATTTTTCCCCTGTAGAATAAGAAAAAACCCTCTTTTCACACAGTCTGATCTTACAGAAAGTTGTCACAATCTTAGCCTGTAAAAGCTGAATAAATTCAGACTTAGATTTTAATCCCCACAAAGCTGCTAATATGCAGGTTCACCCTATCCCACTCACACAAAGCACAAAAATCCCACCACCTCTCAATGTCATGGAAGAAAACAAAGACATTTGAACACCTTTCTCCCCTCCCACCACACCAATACAGGGTGTAAGAATAGAAACCCCAAGAATCATGGAATGATTTGGGTTGGGAGGGACCCGCAAAGGTCATTTAGTCCAACCCCCTGCCATGGGCAGGGACACCTCCCACTATCCCAGATTGCCCCAAGCCCCGTCCAACCTGGCCTTGGACACTGCCAGGGATCCAGGGACAGCCACAGCTCCTCTGGGCACCCTGTGCCAGGGCCTCACCTCCCTCACAGGGAACAATTCCTTCCTAATATCCCATCTGATCCTGCCCTCTGGCAGTGGGAAGCCATTCCCCCTTGTCCTTGCACTCCAGGCCTTTGCAAATAGTCTCTCTCCATCTTCAGGCACTGGAACGCCACAATTAGGTCACCCTGAAGCCTTCTCTTCTCCGGGCTGAACAATCCCAATTCTCCCAGCCTTTCCTCTTAGCAGAGCTGCTCCATCCCTCTGATCATCTTGGTGACCTTCCTCTGGACTTGCTCTAACAGGTCCATGTCCACCAGGCTTTGGATCAGGTTCCTGGATCCCAGCTCACTCCTGGATACAGCAACTGCTCCAGCTTTTCTCTGTTCAGTGTTCGTCTGAAGTCACATTAGATCATTCTCAGCCTTAAGCAAGGAAGCATCTCATCAAAGCCACTGACTCACCCTTTTGCCAGATTCTCTATCCCCCAGTACTCTTCCATCTTCTGGTCACATTTCCTGAACACTTTTTTGCAGTTTTTTTCATCTGACTGGTCCCCACAGTCGTCATCCCCATTGCAGAGCAGCCTCCGTGCAATGCATCTCCCTAGGATGGAAGGAGAAAGTCACTCATAAAACAATCTTGTGATCACACTCCCTGACATGGAGTCTAGGAGCAAAATAGGAAACTCCTAGAATTAATGGTTCAAATCTAGCTGGAAAAAAAAAATTCTTCTCTATCTGCATGGATCCCAAAGTCCATCTGCTCAGTTTCACTCAAAATCATCATAATCTTAAAATTCCTTGCTCAGCTTAGGAAAAAAACCCACAGTAATTAGAAGTATAAAAAAGTATAGAATGTTTTGGTAATTTTGTTTCATTTGGAGAGAACAAACATGCTGTTTCAGCAGGCCTTGTATATGGTATTTCTTTTCCCCTCTTCCCATGTCCACAGTTACTGAGTGTTTTCAGTCTCACCAAAACACTGGAAGATGGAGAGCAGAGGCATTTTCCTTTGCCCCATCTCAGGTGCCGAGCTCTTGTTGCTGTCGTTTGTGCTACAGATTTTGCTGATATAACCAGGTTATAATTTCCTATTTGGAGATTTTAAAGATAGACAGATGTTGTAATAGACTCACTCAAAGCCACTGACACACAACACAAGCATGGATGGAGCCAGGTCAACTCCTGGCACCCCTCTGGCCCAGCAAACTCCTGCAGAAGCATAAAGTTCAGCATAGTGGCATCAGAGGTGACACCTGATTATCTGAGCACCATCAGTCCCCAAATCCTTACCTGTAACTGCACACACGAACCCATCACATCGAACTCTATTCCTGCAAGGACTGTTTGTGACACAGTCCTCAGTTTCTCTGTCAGAGTAATCACAGGGATCTCCACTGAACTGAGAGGGTTGTTCCAGGCGGGCAAATCTGTACTGTGATGAAATAAAAAATATTGACTCAAGTACATAGAAATGGTGAATTTTACGCTTCTCTGGTTGAAAAACAAACGTTGTGTCACCGAGATCTGATCTCAGTGCACTGTCATATTAAAAGAGAAAAGTGTCAGCGCAGAAGTGTGATGCTGGTAATTTGCCTCATTTCAAAGGTTTCTGATCTGCGACAGTTTTAATTTTACTGAGGAAGGGTTGAGGATTGGGAGGGATGAAGGAAAGTTTGCTTTTCTTTGACAGTTTGTGTAAATGAGCCTGACAGTGCAGTGCGGGACTTTGCAAGAATAAGGAAGGATTCAGTTCCATCTCCTCTCTTTCAATTAATGCTGGTAACGACATCCCTTGTTATTTTCTGTCAGTGTATTTACTTGCCCCTCTGTATCATTAGGGATTTTTTTCCGCCCACAACACTGCTGTGAAGCAGTCAATTACTCCGTCCAATATGTTAGCCCTCCTTTTTTCCCCAGCTTCTGAGATTAACTCTTTGATATGAAGCTTCACTCTGCCCAACTCCCATCACTGGTTATTTCTGCTTAAGCCTGGGAACAGCTTCTCCAACTCGTTAGCAGAGGTCTCTCTAGCAACGGGGATTTCGCTCTTCACGCTGTTGGGATCATTACTTTCATTTGATGGGGCTTCTTGGCTGGAAAATGCTGGCTGGCAGACAAGAAAAAGCATCCTAATCCTGAGAGGCACCAAGTGTCTCCAGGTCCCAGAGGGGACCATTAGTGGGGAAGGTGCCTTGCACCGATGCTGGAAGAACAGGACTGTGTTGGAAAGTCCCTGCAAAGCCTGGGCCTACACCTTCTCTGGACAGCAAGGCACCCTGGAAAGCACTGGAATTACTGGGGATGGTGAGCTGAAGAGCTAAAAGCCACCTGAAAGCAAAACCCCCCAGTCTCAGCTGTACGGGACTTTCCTCAGCAGCCCCCCTCGTTTGTCCAACCCCATGGACAAAAAGGACAAGGCTTGAAGGAGCTCCCACCTCCTCTTTCTAGGTGGTCCCTAGACCATAGACACTCACCCTTTTCTTCTGGCAGGGATCACAGGTGCTCCAGGAGGACCAGGCGGAGAGGGCGCAGTCGCGGGGCTGTGGCGGGGCACTCACGGAGCGGGCGTGCCTGTCCCTGGCCTCGCGGTCACTGCTGTCACCGGGGCTCGGGGACTCCTGACCACTGTGTCCAACACCACAAGAGATTCAGGGCGTGAAACTCTGAGCTATGAGGACCTGGCACCTCAGTCTATGCCTGTGTGAAACTAGACACCGAGGAGAACTAACACCTGTTAGATCTCACCACGCTTTGCATGCAGCCTCTGGATTTCAGTCCTCATCCTGATGGCATTGATTGATTCCACTGGCACTGGTTCTGTATGAAACCTGACCCACCCTTCAAGTGCCAGCATGGGAAACTCAACCCATAATCCACCAAGCTGGGCTTCTCCTCAAGCTGTGCAAGCAGTAAAACCTTCACCATCAGTTGCTGCCCCTGCCCCACGGCTCCAGGGTCAGACACCTCCATGACAAACACCGGTCCCAAGGGAAGGCCCAGCATGCACTCAGCATTTTTGAAAACCAGGTTCAAGTGTCTCTGCCCAGCAGCCCATTTTTTCCCAAGCTGGCCAAAGCCACTAGTTTTAGATTCTACTCTCAGTTCACAGGTCATTAACCCATTAATCCCTTTCAACCCAGTAATGAACCTGAACTCCAAGTGTGAGCCTTTACTCTTCACCCCAGCCACTACTTCACCCCCTCACATGACCACTGTCTCCAAGGTTTCCACAATGCCACCATTAAAATGCTGCCTCCTCTTTTGGTGGATTCAGGATTTCTGATTAAATCCTCATCCCAGACAAATGCTCCCTTGTAGCACCTCCTTCAAGTGGGGAGCTTTAGTAAAACATTGACAATTAGTTTCTTTTCATACCCAGTCTGACAAGGAAACTACCACAGCGGTGTTCCCAATTCTTCCACCCAGACAAGGAACAGCATCAGCTGAAGCTTTAAGTATGATTTAGTGCCTGGCATGGGGCTCCCATTGTAGCATATTAAAAAACACATAGAATAAAGGAATTACAAAACCTCATCGGCTTGCTGAGGCATGAAATCAAAGCTCAAAGTTCAGAGAACAGTGCAAAAATATAGTTAGATTGGAAAGATTACAAGATGTAGTTCTCTGAAACAGCAACATCTATTACACCAGCAGAGAAAGAAACAGCTCCCAGCCATATTCTCACCATTGCTGCACTTGAAGGAACCAACCCCCTGTGTGCCCAGCACTCTGTGGAGCAGCCAGCATGGGAGGAGGCTGCATGTTCAAACAATTCCACGTTACAACACGAGTGTGGCAATTTGTCAGCTCCGATTTATCACCAGGATTACTCCTCTGAAGGCGGAAACGCTGCCCCACGCTCCCTTCAAAACAACATCTTTCACCGTTACAGGCGCAGAAATCCCTCACGACAGCAATTACAGCCTGCACACCACCAAAGCCTGCGCTGATCCTGACGGTTTCTCATGTCATCCCGTGGATGTGGCTTCAGAAACACTCACTCACCCAAAGCCATGAGCAGTCTGGGTGCCGAGCACAGCCCAGAGCAGCAGCAGCAGTTTGATGGGGCGCGGAGCGCTCATCGCTCCGAGGTACCGCCGGCGATCCCACACCACCAACACCCCCACCCCGTCTGCTCGCAGGGGTTTGAACGGGGTTCAAGCAGAAAACCAGCAACTGCTGAGCTGCTTTGCCACCCTGTAAACAGCAGATGACCCAGCACCTGGCAGGCTCACAAGGTAAACGCTGCAGTTGTTAGCACATGGCTTTCCCAGGGCGAGCGGGCAGGAAGCAAAGCTCTGCCCAGGAGCAATTTGCACTTTCATTTGTAATGCTCCTTTCAAAGGATGGACAAAATGAATATTTCAACAAACGAAACATATTTGAGTCTTGGCAAGAAGGAAGTGATAAGTAAACTCGAGCTGGCTTTCTAGGAATAGAGTGCAGAATCATTTATTTATTGCTGCTTTGCATGTCTGTCTTCCAGAGGAAGGTCAGACACAAGGCATAAGCACTTATTCTCATGCCCCAGGGAAAGCCTTATCCCTGAAAGTTCTCTGCCCTGTCTCTCCCGCTGCTGGGGAGGACAAGAGCCCCAGCCTTGGCTGGGCCATTCCACAGAGACTCTGCTCCACATACCCGACGTCTTGAGCCCATGAAAGCGGGACCTGTCAGGGTATCAAATGTAATGTCTCAGGATATCAAATGTGATGTCTTGGTGTTTTCTTGTTACTACATTGAGTCATTCTCTCTCTTCAAAGATCCTGACTGGGCTGAGAACTTACCATGGGCTAGCTCCCATCAGTTCAGTTGGGTTTTCAAAGGCGGATCAGAACCTTGAAGAGTTTTTCTTTGGTTGCCTGTTGAGCCTTCACATTCTGCTGCTTCTTCCTCTAGGTACAGCTTTTTGACTCCTGAGACAGAAGAGTCTTTCCCTTCATCTTCCTATTAGTCTTAGCCTACAGCAAGAATCTTAGAGGGAGGGAAGTTCTCTCAATCTGTGTTTCCCTGTACAGAATGAGGAATATCATTGTGTTTCCCCACCCTTCCCCTTGCTGGACAATGTATTTGAAGAGACAAAGCCTGACTTTGAACAATTGTGGCTTTCAGCAGCGCAATCTCTCGCTCTGGGGTACATCTCTGAGTGCTTTGATGACACAAATAATACATACATTTTAATTAGCTCATTACGGGAATGAAGAATGCTAGATATATAAAACTATTCATATTCACTAACACCAAACAAACCCAACCACCTCAGTGCTGTTACCTGGCCAAGTGCTACACCTCAGTGTGTCACAGTTACCTTACAACTGACATTATTCTGCCTGTGGAGCCACGTCTCTGCAAAATAAGCAACTGGCTGAGACATCCTTCTGGTTTGGCAGTGGATGATAACAATTTAACACAGAGAGGCACATGAACCAAATCCTTGCAGGAATCTGCTCCAAATAAACGAGTGTAATTCAGGCAGCCCTTTTTTAAACCCAGTTACTGAGCACAGTGATAAACTGCCCTCCAGACATGGAGGACAAACTGTTGGGGGAGATGATTCAGGCTGTGCAAAGCTTTCTGTTTGCCTTTTTTGCCTGATTTTTCTTCTTCCAAATGACTTTGCCCCAGCCTGAACCCAAGATGTGCCTGTGTGATACAGCTTGCTCAACCTCTGGCACAATTGATTCAGTTGTTAATCATTTGTTCATGACTGAAAAAAAAAATACCCACTTACAGACAAGACCTCTCTATCCACGGGACCTTTGCTGGCCGGGAAATACAGCACACATCCAGTATTTCAACAGCAGTAAAAGATAAGCTAGTAGTATAAACACAGAGCACCCTCTCGATTTAACTGCAAACCATGAAGGTGATCCCAGCATGTGGAATAATCAAGCTTCTCTCTGCTGCTTGTCCTTGTTTTGCTGCCTCTCACCATCTCAGTGGTGAACAGGCAGAAGCGGTGAATTACCAGAAGTGAGGTTAAAACAGGAGCAGGGACCCATGAGACAGAATTTCCTACACCTCAACATACTTTTCAGAGAGAACTAAGAAACACAATCAGGTTTTACACATAATTTACAACTTAGTTTAATTAGAGGTAGGTCTAACACATGAAATTTGTGACAGCAACCACAGGTCATTTTCTGCTTCCTCAGGTCCATGGATCAGTGGGAATGTTGCCTTGTAACACTGCCTGTGTCCTCTTCTCCATTCCTGCTCCTTCTCCACTGGTGACTGTAGCAGCCATGGCTTTCTGATGAGCTCAAGTCCCAAACCAGCTCTCTATGTTGCTGAATGAGGGTTCATCACACTTGAAAATCAAATGTCCACCATGAACACAGAGCCTGCAAATGCAACACATCCTTTGCAGAGCTCATATCCCTGCTTTACAAGCCCTTGCTCCCTGTAAATAAATCCCACACAGTTTCACCAAACATGATGGTGCTTTAAATGGCAGTTTCCTGTTAAAAGAAAAACTGAAACACATCAGCGCTGAAAGGCCCTCCCCGGGAAAGATGAAACTGGAGCCAGCATGCAGCTGTTTATAGAACTACCAGGGCACTTTTCAAAAAGTTTCTTTCTTTCCTGTGAGAAAACTGTTTTATTCCCTGCTATGGAACTCAAGAACACACTTCCTTCTGTGGAAAAACTCATTCAAAGGTAAAAGGAAGCTTCCCACCAATTTTGTGAAGAACATAAGGTGGCAAATACATGGTAAAATTTAAAACTAAGGAATACTTCCAGACTTTTACGACTAACCCCACTGCATCACCACTTTTGTTACCAACACCATTATTTTCTGGTGTGAGGCTGGTCTATAAAAGGCCTTGGACATAAAAAACTCACCTTGCTGAAGTTAATTCTCCTCTTCTGGCTTTTGATCCACTAAAAATTATGTCCCATTATGACTGAGGCCAAATCTGGCACAGGTTCACCTACTCTGAAAGCTCTACAGGTCCTGTGAAGAGGGGTAAGACAAAGAAAGAAAACTCCACCATGCCCCATCCCCTCTCCACGAGACCTCAAACCACCACACACACAAACTTATTTTCAAACTAGAAACGCCATTTTTTAAAGAAAAAACCCAGGACACTCATAATCCATGTATGTCAAATAAACAGCACAAAATTTACAGAAAATGCAACGTCTCACAGCATTGTAACTTCTGCTCACTTCAAATACAGCTCACTTCTGACACTGAGAGCTGTTCTTACACCTCTAGTAACTGTTAGAGAAGACAAAGATGCCACAAAAGGATTTTTTTGCAGCTAGTACCTGGCAGTAATTCTTCCTAATCCTTTATTTTCACAAATGTCTGAGGCTGAATGGGCAGAGATTGCTGCCTGTTAACCTGATTTTCCTTTAATCTATTGTGATTTCCTTTCTTTGCTGGTGAGGAGTATTTATAGAAGTAGTGCCAGGGGAGCGATGAAATAGGGTTGAAAAGCCAGCAAACAATATCAAGATCTTAAAAGACCTTTTTTTAAAAATAAAACCCCATTCTGTATCTGAAAGCCCCTTGAATGGGCAACATCTGAGGCTATTCTTCTCACTGAGATTTTTTCAGGTGCTGATAAAACATTTTAGGGTGATAGATGAGCCACAGGGCAAACACATCCATTGAGATAAGACTATTTAAAGCTCTAAAAACTAATAGCTGGAGAGCTGTCTCACTAATAGACCTGATATTTCCTGCCTCCAGTAGGATAATTTTAGAAAGAGACAGGCCATGTTACAGGTACTCAGGAAATCCTATCAGGGTATCTCCCATATTCCTCACTGTCACGAGATGAAATGTGCAATTCAGTTTCCCCACAATTTCAGATAGCAAGTAAAACCAGAAAAAAAACCAACCCCACACACCTTTATTCTTCCTGATGCCAGTTTTACCTCGGGGACTTAAAACCAACAAAATACAGGTTTTTAATGGGGCTGATCCTAAAAAGCAAATCAGTGCGAGAAGACAAATTCATGGAAGACCCCAGCAAAAGAGAGAAATACTCTTGCAAATCGTGACTTTTACAGCAGTGACATCAAACCAGAGCCAGGAGCAGGGGGTGAGTCCCAGGATGGCACAAACAGGAGCAGAAGGAGAAGCCAGGAGCTGTGCCTCCACTGCCTGCTAGTCAGATGGACTTTCACTGCGTTCCTTCACCACTGTGTGCATCCCACGTTGACTAAGGGAGGGAATTGTAGAGAACAGTCAAACCTCTGTGGAAAACTGCCAACATATATCCCCTTTCATTTCTCTGACATGGTATTCTTCTGACTGAGAACAGCATTTGCCAGGGAAGCAATAAATATGAATGTGACAGGACAGGAGTTCTTCACAAAGCAAAGAAAGAAAAAAGGAAACAGTGCATGAAAATGTATTTCACAACCTAAAACACAGCCAGGAAGAGGTTACCTTCTCTGTTGCAGCAACTGTCACCCAGCAGTGATTAAAGCACATAAAACATTGCCTTTAATCCAATGTGAGGGAGTGAAAATTGCATATTCCCAGTCTATACAAGCAGTTGCTTTCCCAGAAGTCACTGACATGGAGAAGAGAGATCTGTCAGCGTTCTCACTGCTGTAAAACCACAAGCTGATTCTGCAAACCGTTTGCTAAAGAAATTCTCACTACTGCAGAAGATCATGGCCTTAATTAGCACTGGTTAAATTGGGAGCATTTCTTGAAGTGGTCATGTCTGAGCTGGGTATCTCATATGCAGTCTACAGACTGACAGTGCTGAAGCTCCAGCAGTATTAATGCGACACAGGACATAAACACAGCACAGTAAGAATACATTGTTATCCCTTCTGAACACACAGAACACATCCTTCCCTCCCTCCTTGGGATTCCTCTTCCTCACCATTTCCAGATGACATCTCAAACCTGCTCATTCTGAATTTTTAAACTGAGTTTACACAACAACTGTGCAACATGAGCCAATTTTTCTGATTTTTCAACCAGCTTCACCCTGAGGGTACCAGAAGAGGATCAACAAGACCAGGTTTAGCCTTCATTGTAAAAATGCACATTAGTTTAAATCCACACTTAGCTGTGGCTTATTTAAGTTGATGTTTTGTAGCTGGTTGAAAACCAGAGATCACGTTCTTCCTTCCAAGGACACCTGAGTAGAGTTACACACAAATCAAAGTGCCATTAACACTGATGTGCATTCATCACATTAAAATAACCTTTATTCCCAGGTGGGATCCAAACATTTCAACAATGTTCCTTGACAAAGGCAAGGAATGTTTCAGCATGACCTACTGGGCATTTCTGGTGGAGAAGGAAGGGATGAGTCATCAAAAAGCGGAACTACAATAAAATATATGTGCACACACCCACACCTCTCTCTCTCCTTGTACATAAACACGTATTTCTTATACTTAAATTTTACCGCATTACTCTCTTGGCAGAGAATGGTGAAATTCCTTCTCAGCTGAGCTTTATTATCAGTTCTGTGCACATTACTGGAAATATTGGGGGGTGGTTCTGCTTTCAAAACTGTCATGTTTAAATGCACATCTTTAATTTCAAATCCCACTTGAATGAAAAAAGCAAGGAAAATTAATTTCAGCTTCTCATTCCACAAAGATAAACCAGCTTCGGGAGCATCACGAAGTGCGGGCTGTCCCAGGAATGTGGGATTTTGCAGGAGGTGATACAAATACCTCCTGGTTTGGGATGCTCATCTGAAAACACCCAAGAAGAGGGCAAAAAATGTAGAGGCAGCAATTAAAATCAGTAAGTTATGTATTTGCAAGATAAGCAACACTTAGTGTTTAAGAATAGTTATTCCCCAAATCGAGGGTTTTCTCCTTTCCCAAAGGGCCACAGCAGACACCAACACTGCACTGTAAGTCTGGCAGAATTATCCCAGAGGAGCACTAGCTATGAAACAAACTTACTGAAATGACACCTTTTTTTAATGTTTTTATTCATAACAGTATTACATGGCGTGTTACAGAAATTAATGGAAAATTTCTAAAAATTTGTTGGTTTCTGTTGTTGTTGCTGAATGCGTTACACATAAAGTTAAAAATAATGTGTCCGTATGTGTTAACAAATGGTCATTATTTGAGGTAAAGTTAAAGTAGGTTTAGAAATGTACTGCAACAGTCATTTTATCTTTCTCATCTTTATTAAAAAAATAAGTGTCAGAATGCAGAAATAAAAATGAATGAAAACCACGGAGTAAACATTTTTGCAAAGAAGGTGCCCAGTACGTTATTTAGATGAAAGGTTTCATCAGACACTTGGATGACTACGATCTATCAAAATATCTTTTCATGACAGGTAAAGATCAAGAACCTACGGGGGGGGGATGGTAACAGGATGGCTGGTGGGGTTCCCTGGTTTGTAAATTTAAAGTGACGAATTTAGTGCTAGTGAAGGATGAGGGATTAAACAATTGCACAAGCTGGATATTTGAGTTATCTACAATACCGGTACAGTGCAGAGGCCCTGCAGCCCTCTCAGCTCAGCATCTCAGCCACGACAAGGACGATCATATGACAGGACAATCCAGAACCTGTTTTTATTTATGAGCGTTGGCAAAGGTAAGACAAAGGTCCGCGGTGATGGCCCAGCTGTCTCCCGGGAGAGACACTGGAATTGCAGCCTCATTCCCTCGGCACCTATTCGTAAGTGATCTGCTTCCTACAAATATGATCCTCTGAGACATCAATCTCTTCTTTTCTCTGTGTTTCACCCCATCACTGGAAATGCACTGACGACACTAAACCTCCAATGTCTGTGATGAACCAAAACTGGCTTTTGTGGTTCCATGTGCAGGACAAAACCCAAAAAAAGCCGCTGAGGAATAAAGTAGCACCACTGTGCAAATCAGGAAAATATTCTGACAGAAATGTCCTCCAGAAACGCTTTTACCTCTGCTTTTAATCCCGAAACACTCAATCCACCAAAGTTTTAAATTATCTCCTCCAGTTAGAAAACTTGATTTTCCAATGGGAAAATAAGATTCGCTACAAAGCTTTTTGCACATGACTAAGGAACAAGCATCAAATGACAGTCGATGGGGATAAAATTCTCTTCTCTGCAGGTTCATTATGTCTATTCACAGCTAATTTCTCA
Organism: Corvus hawaiiensis; assembly: GCF_020740725.1. Classification (NCBI taxonomy): domain Eukaryota; kingdom Metazoa; phylum Chordata; class Aves; order Passeriformes; family Corvidae; genus Corvus; species Corvus hawaiiensis. The sequence continues at coordinate 29,193,569 of NC_063221.1, forward strand.
TTCACATACATTCTGCAACTCACATTTCTCTAATTTCTCTAATTCAAAATAAAAGAATGGGATCATGTGAGATTTGGTTGCACGTACCAACAATCACCACCCCAGTTATTCTGCCTTCTAAACCATTTTTAGCTAATACTAGAGATGAAAGAAAGTAAAACATTTGTAACTCCAGGCCTATTTTAATCATGACAAAAATGTAAATCCTAATGTGTCAATTTAAAAACAAAATCTGCACAATAACCCTAAAAACTGATTAATCCTTTGATTTCTTCAACCATTTTCCTTTTTCTATTTTTCTGTTTTTTCTTTTTTTTTCTTTCTTTTTTTTTTTTTTTTTTAGTGTTAAACCACTAAATTCAATATACTGTAACTGCATAGGAACATCAGGAAAACACATTTGACCTGTATAACAATTCTCTGTAGGGCAAAAATATATAGATTCTTTATGAAAATCATGTGCTAAACATATGAACCCAAACACTGCACTTTTTGCTTCATAAATGTAAAAAAAGGAAGTTTTAGATTCTTTTTGTTCTGTGTGTAAACAGTTGGATGACTTCTATGCAGAGGTTCAAAGGAATGTCAATGGAATGTGATCTCTTCTAAGTGGAATTATGTCCATGTGATAACGCTAGACCATAAAATCATGTGTTCCCATTAATTTCACTAGTTGCTGACAAGCTGACTGCTTTTGGCAAATGCACTTGAGCTTCAGCCCATTATTGTTAAGCACGTGAAAAAACATATGTGATGCAAGAACCACAAACTGGGTTTGCCACACCTCCCAAGCACTGCAACTTGCTACCTTCTCTACTGTGTAATGGCATTAGTAAAAGAATTTTCATAACATTTATATTTACAAAAAAACTGGCAATTTTCATTCGAACTCCTTAAAGCCATTTCCCCTTAAACATTTAAAGAGTTTAACAGTAAGATTTTTTTTTCAAGTTATAAAATAAAAATCCCATTTGATTTTTTTCTGATGTACAAAAAGTGATAAAGATGAACAATTTTGATCACAGAGTCAGTTTGTTATTCCAAAATCCATGCCGTCCTTGTCCCATTTGTCAAGTCCGCTTCATCCAAACTCCTAAACCAGAAGCATACCAGTATTATTTGGCAAATGATTTTTTTTCTCATCAAAAATGGCACACAGAGAAGAAAACACTTGTCTGCATAGCATTACAGCAGCAAGATATTGAAGAAATAAAAATATTCCTTTTCTGCACTTTGTTTAGAGTTTCCTAGGAAATACTGACTCTTTTGTCTTTCCTCAGTGGGACTCCATGTCCTTTCTCTACCCACAACATGAGTATTCCAACAGAAAGCAGCATTTCTTCCTCGTGATGTGCTAGAACTTAAAAGGTCCATTTGGCAACATTTTCAGTCAGGATGGATAAACAACTGAGTTCTATTCCGTGGTTTCAAGTTGGAAATCATTTCCGCAGGCGGCGTTTCGCTGTAAGATCTGTCACTCATACAAAACTACAGAGTAAGAAATAAAAAAAAAAAATACAAAAAAGGAGAAAAAAAAGAAAAAAAGAAAAAAAAGATGACACCACCAGTATTTTGTTGTTGTTGTTTAAATATGACTACGTAGGGGGAAAAAAAAAGGGGTCAGGATCAGCCTGATGTAAATGATGATGAAAAACATGTCACCGTGACATAAAAAGTGCCAACTTGTGCCCCAAAGGCTGCTGAATGATAATGCCACTGCTACATACAGACTCTGCTTTTTGCTGGAAAGAAAAAAAAAGGAATGTCTAACATCCAATAAATTTCAGATGCTCGTTATTTATAGGTGGTGCACAGAAGGTGAGAAATGTTTAAAAGAAGACCGAGGAGTAAGATTTCCTAGTCTGGATACCCACCACTTGTGGGGACGGGGCTGCACTCGTGGTATGAGAAGCAGGGAGAGTTTTTGTTTTGTGCTGCCATAGGAATCTGCCATTGGTTGCCAAAAAAACACATCAAGAACACTCGTAGAGCCAGTCCAGGAGGGCAATCTCTCTCCTTGTCAGACAAAATCAATCGGAAAAAAAGCATGAAAGCCAAAGGCCTGCCAGGTTGTTGGGTTTCTTTTTGAATCTTGGAGCACCACAAGCCTGTAACAATGCTATTTCTTAGGTCTGTTAATCTGCGCGTAGAGAGGTTCTGCTTCCTGGGGATAACAAAAATAAAATGAGCAGAGATGTCTCCAGACAGCATTTTTAGAACATTTTTACAACATCTGCTTGAGAACAGCGATACCTTGTGAGTCAAAACCCACAGGGAGTGTTTGCTTTCTGTGCTGCCCTGAGTGAACATGGCACCCCAGTTGAGTGCGAAGAAAATGGGAATTATTTCAGAAAATGAATGGTTACTGTCCATTTCCTCTTCCAGCACTGGCCGTGCACTGACCCTCACTGTTGGGCATGGGCATATGAAGAAATTAAATGAAAATTTATAGGCCTGGATGTTTGGAATTTCAGAGGCCGGAATTGCAGCCTGTGTACAAGGCTGAGCCCCCCCCACCCCTAGCAGCACAACAGCAGAACGTAACTGTGGGTTTTGCACAACTCAAGAGAAAACCACTTGCAAACAGAAACTGCCACGGAAAGCTGAGCTAATGAAGCTGTGATGAGATTTAAAACAACAGCATGAGTGGCCCATGAAGAACGAGGAGCGCCAGCCCTGTGCAGTTTGATTAGGAGTCTGTGGAACCATTAGTACAATGGTTAAAGCTGGGAGGAAAGCACGTCAACTTGTTAACAGATACTTTCTTGGGAATTTCCTGGATGTGGGAGGGGGGGGAAAGCTGCCACGTTCTTCAGCGTTGCTTCATAGCTGGCACACCCTGTGTGCTTTCTTAACACTGTGTTCCTCTTGGCTGCGGTGGGAAGCAAACCATCCGTGGACCCTGGGATCCATTCTACTTCATTTGCAGAGACTAATTTATTAAACTAAGAATGACATCTAAAAAAGGAACAAGACAGGCAGAAAGGCTAATTAATGCCATACTGCATTAACTCTCCACAGCTTGATAAATATTCAAACACCACGCCACGGCGTTGAATTTAACCAAGTTAGAAGCAACTCGTGTTACAGCAGCATTGGCAGGAGCCGACTTTGAGAAAAAAAACCCTCAGGAGGTTGGCAAATCACTGGGCACTGAGGAGCACACACAGGTCTGCCAGGGGATGGCACAGGATTTTAATTACTATTTATCAAAATGATGCTGGGGATGAGGAGAGCAGCCCAAAGGTGGATCCGTTGGGCTGTGCGTGCTCAGTGCTCCAGGCTCTGCCCCATCCCAGTGCCCTGTCCTGCCCTCAGAGTGCAGGAGCACACAACAAATCCAAAATATGACCTGTTTCCTCCATGCCAAGGCAAGTTGTCTCTTTTTCCCCCAAAACTGCTGCATTTCAGGAGCTTGCAGACATCCTGTTTCCCCACCTCCTGCCCACATGAAGCCCTGAGTTCACTATGAGCACTACAAGTGAGAGAAACCCTCTGGAATGATTAAATAAATGCTGCTGAAATTATCCCCAGCAAGAAGCAAATACATTTTGTGACCTTGAAAAACTGAAGGTAATCAAAGGAGATGACTGGGAGTAAATAACTGCTTTTCACACACTGTGAGTTAAGTCTACCTATGCCAATTTTCACGTGCAGGCTTGAAGCTGGCAGAATGATCTATCACAGCTAGTTCAGAGAAAATCTGTACTAATTAATGTGTGAACCTGACACACACCAGGCCATTCTTCAGGCAGTTGCTGAACCTGAGGTGATTGCAAAGGGAAGTGAAAAGGAAGGAGGAGAAGAAAAGGAGAGGGAGGGAGAACATCCCTTTGGAACAAAAGATGTCAGTTTTTCAAACGCCTTCGGGGAAAAAAAGAGCTTTTCAAAATGTCAAGTCTGCTTGTTAGAGCTGTCCTCAAATATCCTTCAGATATGCAGATGTGCTGAAGCAACAGGTGTCCTAAGGTGCCACTGGACTCCACACCCTTAAAAGAGCAGGAGGAGGAGCTCCTCATCAGCAGCACTTCCAACAACGCATGAGGCAGCCTTTACAGTGAGAAACTTCTTTGATTCATATCCAACATTAATCTGCACAAACACCTGATGTGGCAAAGGCCTGCATCTCTCACTGATTTGAGTAATTTCTCTTCCAATAGACCAGAGCATTTTGCATGAAAAGTGTGCTCTTACTTTTCCTTTCAGTTGATTTCTCCCTTCAGATGCCTAAACAAGAAATTAATTGTGGTAATCGTGTGCAGTCTTCCCAGCCAAAGGGTTTTGGTCAATGCCTGAGCTTTGTTTCCCAGTATTATTTTGAGTTAATTCAAGCATGCTTTTAGCCCAACAGTGCAAAAGGTGTCTGTAAAATATTGATATTCAAGAGGGCAAAAGAGAACAGAAAGGGAAAGGAAAGAGGCAAAAGGAGAGTTGAGTGCTGTTGACTTCACAGACAGCTTCTCTCACAGTGCCAGGCACTATTTTGGAGGGTCCTGGAAGCAGAAATAACCCCCCCTTTTTTTACGTACTCCACGCAAAAGTCACAGGCCATGTTATGAAAAGGCAGGTGAGCATTAACTCTTCTCACAGCATCTCACCAGCATTTTCTGCTTTTGACTTCTACGACTGCATTAGGAACAGATGCAGAGGGAAGGAAAGGGAAGAACTGGTCTTTGTCAGAACAAGAAGAGAGGAGCAAATAAAATAGCAGACAAAGCTCTAACTCACATAAACCCCTTGAATCTCACAGTGTTTTCCTTGCTGAACTGGCCTGGAATCACTTCTGATGTGCTTTCAACAACCCACAGTGAGAAACCAAGACAAGAACTGGAAGCACTTTTTTTTTGCTGCAGTATTCCAGAAATATTTCATGCTGCAAATCACTTTATTCTTCCCATTTTAAGGGGGACGAGACAGCAGCAAACAGCATTTCTGGTGTAGTCCAGTACTGTGTGAGGCAACAAGGGTGCTAGTGCTTTCGAATAACATTATGCAAATACTAGAAGTAAATTTTCAAATCCCATTTGAAGATATTAACAGCTGCTCCCCAGCAGAACTACTCACTGGAGAGCATCTCCTGAAAGACTCAGCACCTACTCAGGCTTGCAGGGGTGAACTCACTCACAAAACATAACTGTGAGTTAGGAGGAAACTGTTTTTACCCTGTCAGCCCTTTGATCACTGCGAGGCACCTGCTCCGTGCAGAGCTGCAGGCGAGATGTTCTCAGCTGTCGGGGTGAGGCCCTCATAGATTTCTGTGCCCTTTACAGCGGGTGCTCAGTGCCAGTTTTACTCCTGGCTGACTGATCAGAAAGGGCAGGCTCCAATGATAAAGAGTTTCATGAAATAAGTGTGCTGGAGAGCCACACAAAATGAGCATCTTGTGCTGGGGATGCAAGTGAAGGGGGTGGGAGTGAGAAGCGTCTTCTCTGTTTTTTGCATGCTGACCCATAGGCAAAATAGGACAGAGTAAAGTTGGCAAGCGGGGTTCAAATTAAATATCTTTGGTGATAAGACAGGTCATTCCTATTGCCTCATTAACAGGCAGTTTTTATTTACTACTTATTGCTAATTATTAATACTTGGTTATTTTTCTTACAGCCTCCATCAGCAACAACCTTCTAATTCAGGATTATGCCTGGAGAGTGTCTCTGTTCTTACCATAAACCTACCCAGGAAAACTTTCTAGTCTCAAATATCCAGTTTAATTATTAGCATTCTAAAAATCTCTGTCATTTTAGTAGTGAGATGGATGCTTCACATCCATAAAATCAAAAAGCAATGACAACTACTCAGAAAGATGAACCTGCTCCATATCTTGGTCCTGATATAAAAATGAAATGCAGCCAAGAAACACTGATTATTTCTGGGCCCCTCTCCCAAAACAGTAGCCACACAATGATTTCCATCTACAGATCTGTCATCCACATATCCTTCCATCTACGTATCTGTCAATTCTCCTTCGTAACATTTGAACCTAATGGCCAATTTGAAGCAAATTGTTCAGAAGTCTCAAAGATGCTAAATTTTCATAAGGAGATTTTTAAAATCAGTCGTCATGCAGAAGACAGGGAACTTTTAAATGACCTCATCACAGAGGAAGCAAGGAGAACTTGTCCCTAAATTGAATTGTTGGGCTGCAAATCAGCAAGAACACAGCTCTAGACAAAGCTACAAAGAATGCTGTCCCTTGTTTAGAGGAAGAAGCTGGAGGAATGGAAGGGTACAAGGCTACTTCGGGTGGGCTTGGTGACACTGAAGAGGTGAGAAGCCCTTGTATGACCTGGCCACATGAAAATGGACAGCTTCAAGGAGACTGCAGCAGCAGAGATGAAGGCAAGCCTGCAGGATGCCCCTGTTCACAGAGCAGCCTGAATTTCCCTGCTCATGCCCCTCCATTTTCTGGGAAATACGAGCAACCAACTGAGTATGAGACCTGAAATGCCACTTTTAGGGTTTCTCCGGAGTGAAGCAGTACTTCCCAACCTGTGATCCCCTTCCAAAGACACAACACTACTTCTCTCAGATTCCCAGCCCTGCCCAGTGCTGTGTCTTTAGCTCAAGAACAACAGCTTTAGAGCCTACAGCAAGAACAGGTCACCTGTAATTAGAAATTTCTCTTTGGACTTTATCCAGTCCCTATTGAGCCAGGTGAAGGACTGGAACAGGTCCTGCAAATACAGCCTATAGTAATTTGAGCCCATTCAGAGTCCTGGTGCAACAGAAAAAGGGCAGAAGTAAGAGGAGGATGCAGAATCAGCTTGATGCTCCCTCCTGAGGCTCACAAAGCTCCCAGGCAACCCAAGGCTTTGTCTGTAAGTTCCTGTATTCTCTCCACTTCCTAAAACCAGCCCAAAAAGGAGTTACAGCAGCCCATCCTGGAGCTGACTAAGATTTTTAGGAACATTTATCACCAAGCACAGCACTTGCTCCAAGATGGATGATGGCAGCAGGCCACCAAAGCACCACCAAAAGCTGATAGACAAATATTCTAATGAACTGTTGCTCTCCTGACAGTGCTGATGGCATCGTGAAGGGTGTGACACATTTTGAGGGCTCCTTATTGTCTGCACACGTTTCTCAGAACAACTGAACAATTTTTTTCAGGGAGATGTGCTCTAGCCACAAATGTTTTGAAGGTTTCTTGAGAATCTCTCATGAATGATTGCCAGTGCAAGTTTTGAGCTGGGCAGCAGCTCAATAGAGCTGCATTTGTTCCTCTGTTCAAAACTTCCTGCTTTAATGTAAAATGTCAACAATAAGAAATGTTTAACACATTTGGTAGGATCACAGCTACAAACAGTTCTTTCCCTCCCTCTCCTTTCACCACAATTACTCCCCACACAATCTGGAGACAGCAGTAGGGATTAAACATAAATCATCTGAAGATGGCAGTCATCTTATTCCATATTCTCTTCACCCCTTCTGGAAAATCACTATCCATCCTCAACGCCATGCCTGAACAAATACAATGAACAGCTCTGCAAAGAGTTAATCTTATTTCACCTGTGGAATTTGAGCCTTTCTGCTTCTTCTCTTCAACCATAAAGGGACAAAAATGTAATATATCCATAAAATATCACATTTGCCTACTAAGAGGTCACAGCTATTTCTGGAAGGGTGACTTCTAGAACAGCTGCTGGAAGGATGAGGATTTTGAGAGCTGAAGATTGCAAAAGGAAGAGAGGAAAAACAGGAGAGAAGAAGATAGTAACTAGATGATAACACAGAGTATCAGAAGGAATCAAGAAACTAAATTGCTGTGGTACCTTGAAAGATCAGGGTACAAAAATCCAGGCAGGTGAGTATTCTGACTACATCAAGATAAATGAAGGTATTGTATGGGCAGAGCTGTTCTCAGAGATGCTGGGAACAGACAGATTTGATATTTCTGCACACAATGCTCTGTTCCTGAGAGGTCCATTCAGCTGAGTTGTTACTGTGCTGTTCTTGGGGTAAGAGCCACGTTCTAAAGAGCGAAGTGATCTCCGACCCAAGCCACAAAAGTGGCTTTTATGCAGACTCTGATTCTTTTGCACGACATGTTTCTCCCCGTTAAGTTTCTCCCCCAATGCAGAGCTCAGTACACAACTCCATAGTAAGTCCTGAATTGATAATTTTCCATGGAGATTAGACTTCCCATTGCTCTGATGACACCAGGCTTCAGAATTAGATGGGCTGGCTTTGGGAAGTGGATTTCCTGCGGACTGCTGCTGAATGGCTCTGCACACAGGCACAACAATATTAGTGGAACTTCACTGGAGAGAAGCTTTCTTTTTTGTTCAGCTTCCTGTTCCTGCCTACAGCTTTTAGGAATTACTGTAATACGATAATCAGGGACATTATTTAACATTTCCCAGAATATATTTCTGAGAATTATACATATTTGATGCGAGGCTCTACAGGGATTAACGGAAAATGCAGCAAAACCATATGCAATCACTGGTAATACGCTGTCCTGGCAGCTCTGAATTTCAGAACCACCCTAAGATAAACCATAATAAACAGATGTATGGGGGTTTCCAGAGTGCGGGACTCAGATAAATGGCAAATCCTGTTTCATGATCCAGGAAAGAACTCCTGGAGTGGTGTGAAGCTGGGATAGCTGGGGATGTCAGTGCTGGCCAAACGTCAGCCAAATTATTACGTGGCACCATCTATCTGCAGCAGCAGCTCTCACTGGAGGAAATAATGAACATTCTTGCTGGAGCAGCTCATCCCAGCTTGACTTTCTCCTCACACTGTCGCTGTAGACTCGAGGAGACACAAAGCTTAATGCTCCTGTTGCTGCAGCCCCCAGGAGCTGAGCATGGGTGAAGCTACAGAAGGGGGAGATGCCCTCTCACAGCACCACATATTATTAAGAGAGATTCTCATTATTCCCAAGTGGATCAAAGCTAAGTTACTGTAAGATTTTTTAAAATCATAGGTAATGCACAACGTCAACTGACTCCTAATGAAACTATTAATTCTGAGTTGAAACTAAACTCAGGATGGCTAAGTCACTGGCAAACCCAGTGCAATTTCTGTACAAAACAGGAAGGGGTTCTCCCACTGCTCTGGATTTGCTCCAGGAGCTCTGTGCTGGAGCACAGAAGCTGTATCGGATCATGTATTTGGGCAATACCAAGCAGGAGTGGCAGACGGGGAGAAGATAATGAAACATATTCTTCAAACAGCAACACTAGAGAGTATTTGGATGGAATAACAACGCTCAGCACTCATAAAACTTTGTAGCTTCACTGTCTTTTTGGCAAAACATATTTACTATATTGAAACAAATCACAGAACATTCACAGGCAGCCACATTTTCTACGTGTTCTGTAACACAAAGGATGAAAAGATCATCTTTCCCGTCTGTCTGGGTTTAAATGACTTACATTGATGAATAATTTTTAAAACATCAGTATGCCAATGGTAATGTGAATGATGATAATTTTCAGATGTTTTTAATTTGCAGTTGGAGATAAAAATATACAAACCCATTTCAATATTTTTTACATGCAGATAATAAACGTGCTTCTTCTACTGATTATCACATTGATTTAGGGTAGAGACACTCATGTATCATTACAGAATTTTATTTAATGATTGTTATGTCTGTGGGTAAGATGTCTTATTCCATTTAATATGTTACATCTGACTGAAGGCCAGGGTGGCTTTGATAAAAAAAATGCTCTGCCTAATACATTGTTAGTAATGGCTCAGTTTCCCTATTTGCCCTTAGAACTTGAACACAAAGTAAAGTAAGTCTACATTTCTTTAAAGCATGCAGGCAGCTGAAACACACATATTTGCATAAGCTGCAACACTCAGTGAATGGCAAAAGCCATGCAGACCACCAAGCATGAGGAATGCACTGTGGAGGATGGAGAGGTCAAACGGAAGAGATGAAAAGGAAAAAAATAAACCATGCATCCATGAAAGCAATGGCAGGCACTGGTGGAAGAGTAAGTGAAGACCTCAAGGTGTAGAGAAAAAAAGGACAGATACCTACCCCAACCTGTGCTATCTAGCTACCGACCTGTGGACTTATAGTATCACCAGTTGGCTCACCAAAGGGATCACTGTTGGAGGAGGCCTGAGACCCATCAGGCTAGAATACAAGAACATAACACCTTTTTTTCTCAACAATAGAAAGTGAAAAGTCAACACGAGGTTATTTTCATGCGGTGGGCATAACAAGTACATCCTATCTCATGAAAACCAGAGTGAGACCTCGCCGCTGATCCGCTCTCAAAAGCCGTAGCGGTTCCCTACAGCTGCTGCAGGCAGCAAAGGACCTCACCAGTTCCTGCTGGAGCCCAGGCAGGAGGTGCCACAGAAGGTAGTGGATCAGGCCAACCACAACTGCAATAGGCCCTGAAAGCCATGTGAAACAGAAAGAGTCCAAGCTTGGGTTATTTTGCACTTTTTGTTGTACTGACCCCCTCTTGCCTTCGGCTCACTCGGGCTCCTACCTCCCTAAGACACCTGGTGATTTAGTCATTGCTTGGATAACATTTCTTGCTTTGGTCCATAAAGGCAAAGAAATCACATACTGAGGGGCCAGAACATTGAGGAACGTAGCTAGGCAAGCAACTGGGATGCAAGAATGTGCAAGACAACATCAACCATCATCTTTTAACACACAAACTCTCACATCTTCCTCTGCAGCCTCAGCATGTTTGTTGTTTTACCCTAGATTTCCTTACCATGAGTAAAGTGAGTGCTGGTGTGCTAAAGAGGACATTGGATATAACTAACATGTACAGCCTTACATATGAACTCTGAGTTTGGTTCCTTGTATGCAGTGCTAGTGCATATCAGCAGAAACGTTGTGCTATCAGCTGTCAAACCCAAAGCAGGACGGGAATTCTGGCTGCAGCTCCCCCGTAAGCACCACCCAGCCCTACTGGAAAAGTTATTTCTGATGCTACAGAACAACATTTAATTAGCTGCCGTCTTTTCTAGCTAAAAGGAGACAATGAGGATTTAGAAACCTTGTTGCTACTCACAGCCTCTGGCTCCTCACTTTTGCTTGGGCTTTCAAAGCCCTCTTCAAAGAGGTCGTCTGCAGCAGCGTCACTCGTATGAGATGCTGATGATTTTGATGGAGAACTCTGTCTGGGTGCAGGGGTTGGAGCTAAACAAGGATTAAGGTAACAGCAACAATTACTCTGTTGATTTCTTCAAAAAGACACTGCAGCACAACATTTGCTCATGCTTTTACATCCCTCAACTTTTACCACCCCTGAGAATCATTTTCTAACAAGGAGCTGCAGGAGGTAAATTCAGGCACAGTCCTCATTATCAATCTCGTGTCTTTGAATACATCTGGCAACTTCCAAATTAAGTTTGGCTGCATCTGGTCTATGTCTTTATGAAGCTGGGAGACACCACTACATTATAAGAGGGAGGTGTGAGTTGCCTGCCCTGTGGCAGGTAAGTGAAACACATCTGTGACTGACTCCTGGTGAATCTCATGAATTCCTCTTTTCAGCAGCCTGCAAAATCCCCCATCCCCATGCTATGAACACCATAAGCTTATTTTACAGCTCTTCAATGAATTTTCCCACATGTCCAATACATCAAGCTGCTAAAAAATAAATACCCATCCCCTAATTTCTGCAAAGTACGGATGGGTCATAAGCAAAACCAGTTGTAAGGTTGAATGCCATGGGCATTTGCCAACCAGCTTGCATGTCCCCACCACAAAACTTGTATTACTGTCTTAGAAATTAAATTACAGACTGTAGCTATCTGGGCTGTTTATTTCTGTGGCCTCTGGAATTCCTCTCTGATATTTTCGTTTATGGCTGGAACACATTTAATAAGCCAGACCATGCATGAAGGTTCTCAGTACATATCTGGGTTGGAATTTAAAAAGAGACAGAAGTGCTCTGAGGAGCAGTCAACTTCCAAGGAAAGGGATGGCTGAAAGCACATAAATACTCACGTGAATTTGTAGATGGTGTCGTGGAAGTCACAGGAGTCAAATTTAACTGAGAGATGTCAAAGTCATCACAATCATCTGCTTCCTGTGCCATCCCAACTTTGTTAAAGTAACTTGAGAAGGCCTCTGAGGTACAACTGAGGGAAGGCTGATCTGGTTTTCTTGATGGCACTGGTGGAGGCTGAGCCATCTGGAAATCTTTAAACATTTCTTTTCCCATTTTCTGTCTGGGCCTGTCTGTCTGCGGACTTGATCTGTTGGAGTCGCTCGTGGGTGGAACGGTGGCTATAGGAGCAATGGTACCTTGAAACATGGCTGCTTGTAAAGGCAAAACAGTTTGTGTTGGCATGAAGGCAGTTGGCTGGAACTGGCCAGCCACGGATGGCCACGGCTGCTGGGTGGGAGGAAAGATGCCAGGCTGGCCCCACGCGATGGGCTGTCCTCCCTGCATCACCTGAGCAACTGGAGGCTGAGCACCCATGGCCAACTGCTGTTGAACGAGTGGTTGCTGTCCCCAGAACGAGGGCAGGACAGCTCCCATGGCAACATAACCTTCGGAGAATAGAGAGAGCAGGAGAGGGGGGGAAACAAATGGGATGGAAGACTTTAATGCTGCTGTCAAGAGCACGCAGGAAAAGTGACACAATAAATCAGAAATGTGCAAAGCTGCACCAGTGATCCCAGAACTGCAGCACCCTCGGAAAGAAAACTGAAAACGTGGTTGAACTCACATCACTGAAGAAATACTCATAGACAGAACCACAAGCTGGTGGACTCTGCAAAGCAATCATCTCAAATTGCATCATAATGCTACTACTACTACTACTACTAAAAAAATCCAACCCACATGATTTCAGATTAAAACCCTCACACACTTGGTTATTACCCAATTACTTGAGAACATCAAAAAGATCTTGAGCTTCTGCTGCACTAAATACCTATTAACAACAAACTGCTCCAGGTATTAGGCTAACATAACCCCCTCCAGTTGAGGAGGAAATTAAAGATTTAAACTGAAATTATAATTGCTTCCTGTCAGACCTGAAGCCTCCTTTATAGCCAGCAAGAGTTTGACTGTGTAGGAATTATAGGATCGGGTGGCTTTTTTATTTACAACAACAACAAAAATGCTCTGAAACTAAAACTCCTGTAAAAATTTTTACAAATTAAACTACCTTATATAATTATGTTCCACTGACAGAAGTACTGTGCTTTACAGATAATGCTGTTTCACATTTAAATTCAGTACTTACCACTAATACTTCGTATAATGTAACTTCTCTCTTAATTTTAATACTGCTATAGCTTTAAAACTCTTGTTTCTAACCTGTTTCCTCAGTCCTCCTGTACGTTGTCCTCTTTGCTTTATTTCTAGGCTGTTTTGTAATCGTAAATGTAAGGATGGCTGCTATACCGTGAAGCAAAAAGCCCAAAACCAATAAAATTAAAAAATAAGGAATTGAACTTTGAGAGACCAAATTGTTGAGTGATGAAAGGAGCAGTAGCTCAGACACATTTCTGTTCCAACAGATGTCCAGGATGGATTCTCCAGATGTCCTTTGATCTCGCCCCCGCTGTGACCTCATCCCAGCATCCAAGGTTTCTATCTGACATTATCCCCAAACACTTCACTGCCACTGTAACCTTTCTGAGTGGCTGATCTGGTGCCATCAGGAGTTAACCAATTAGAAAGTCACTGCTGAATTACTCAAGGCACTCCTCCTCCTCCTTTCTTTTCCTAAGTGGAGCTGAGATCGTGAGGAGAGATCAGCAATCAAACCACAGTGTCGGTTTAGAATGCACCCAGCTTTTGAATTCTGAGCACTTCGAGGAACACAGGGAAGTCTAAAGGACATCTCAGGATTTGACAAAGTGGAATACCTTTGAAGTGCAACCAGATTCTCAGCTCTGTTTACTGGGGACAGCAGAGGATATTCACCACTACCACCAAATGTAAACTAAACGCCGTTTCCTCTCTTGCTACTGAACCTAGAAGTTCTGTTATCCAGATGGTTGAACTATGCTTGAACTCCCAGTGACTTTTTTGGCTTTTACTTTAAAAAAAATGTAGGCAAATTCAGACTAATGTACTCCCTGCTTGTTACAGACTTGCTTTGCCTTGCCCTGAAGCACTGACCTCAAAAGCCTTCCCCCACTTCCACCCTGCTAAAATCAATGCCCTGAGTACTGAAATGCAAACCAGAGCTGGGCACTGATCCCCAAATCTGAGTCAGGACTATAATTCCAGTGCATTTCTCACCTGAGGGTACGGCAGCAGTGCTGAAAGGTACAGAACCAAACATGTCTGTACTAGCAGGAAGTGACTGGGATGAAGATGGGATAAAGGCATCACCTGGAGTAGCAGGAGTCTGCAGGGAGACAGGGATAAAACACAAGGGTGACACATCAGCTGCAGCTTCTGCTGCACATTGCTAAAAATCCAGGTTTGGAGTGAAGAATGAGACAGAAGAAAGAACGGAAAGACGTAGAAGGAAAGAAGCAGTAGAAATAAAAGTATTAGAATTTGCTGGGGATGGGAGAAAAAGAAAGAAATGGAGAAACTTCCTATCAGAGGAAAAAAATCAAGATGAAATTTTCCTGGAATACATCACATGCAAAATATTGACACATTTTCTTCCTCCAGAACATAACAAACTTGTGATTTTAGATTTTAGGTGACAACCAGGAAAGGCAGTGACCAAGACACTAACTTTAGAAAGACTTAAAGTAAATGAAGTATCTACAAGGTTTGTGGAAAAGTGAATAAATATTGCTTCTAATTAACCAACAGGATCAGAACCATAGGTCTACATTAAAGGAGAAGCCAAATCCAGTTGAGTAAGGTGAGGATGAGCAGACAGGGCTTTGAACATCTAGTCCCACACATGCCCCAGAACACCCTGGAGATTTGAGGCTCCCGACCTCACAGCGCCTCAGTTTTCTCAGTATATTCACACTTCCCTACAGCTTAATGTAAGGCTCAAAAGCTTTACAGGAAAATTATTGTTTTGTCATTTTATAATGCTGAAAAACGTGTTGAGAAAATTTTCTTTGCCTTTAAAATACATCCAGCCCTTTCTCTCTCTGTCTCCCTCCCTTTTACTGTTTTGCCTCCCCTCCTTTAACAGCAGTTCTGGGATCTGCGCTTGGTGGATCCAGACACATGAAATATGAGGCTGTAACTGGATCTTCTGCAGTGCAGCGGGAGTGCCATGAAGCACTTCCCTCTGACAAACACCAGGGAAGCAGATCTGCAGCTCAGGCTGCACCTTATGTGACACCTAACACTAGAGCAGAAAAATACAAATTGAAGGTATTTTTGCACATTGTCGTGAAGCAGGGACTGGATATTCGATCTGCTTCGCTTTTGTTTTCCTGCAACCCAAAAACTACTTTGAAATCCTCCCCACTGGAATGGGTGAGGACACAAATTGTAAATGTACTCAATAAATGTGCTGAAAATAGCATGTAGGGAAAAGCATGGTGCAGTTTCCCTGGGTACTCACTGGGGGAGAGGTTACATCAGGAGGAGTGGACATGTCCCCAAAAAGCTCTAGTTGGGTAACAGCCTGTAAAGAGAAGAAAAAATAAATTCCATTTATCTTTTGAGGAGAAGAAACTGTGAGTTAAGAAGTTACAACTTGTAAAGTTATCTGGTAACAGCAAACAAGATAAACCTCCCCAAAGCCCTGCAGGCTTCAACTGTGAAGTCCCATATGGCCCAAACACGGGCTCAAGCTGTGGGATTTTAATATTGCTGATAGACCCAAAGAGCCAACAACTGACTATAAAACAATTCTGTAGGAAATTCACCAAAATGGGGAAAAAAAAAAAAAAAAAAGAGTAAAACATGAAACAACTATCCAGAACAGGACTGGATGCATTACTGCTCTGCCTTTAACATCAGCAAGCTCCAGGTATGATTTATGGCCAGTCCTTTTCCCTGGCTCCTCTTCTAAACCCTCACTTCAAGGTTTAAAGCATGGCAGCAGCACGTGGAGTGCCAGAAGGATACAGAAGGGAAGGGCTTTTAAAGTGCTGCCTGATTTCCCCTTGCCCATGGGACAGGTGTGACCTGGATAAGTGGACTTGAAGGAGGATGCACAACTGGGTTATCACAAGTTTGTGGCTCTACATTAAATTATTGTTAGAAATATTTCCTCAGGACCTTCCGTGGGAGCTCAAAACAGGTCACCCATGCAGGCCTGGCTAACTGGACCAGAAGAGAAAACACACTTTATTATAAGAAGCAACTTGAGTGGCTGCATAATCAAAGCTCCTTCACATGTTCTAGAGCAAATTTACTCCCTTCCACCCAGCTGCAAAAGAATTCAGCTGGAGTTCAGGGATGTTAAAGCACAGATCCCTCAGAGCTCTGCAGGACACCTAAACCCCATCCACCATCCTTACCAGGGTGGTTATACTGGAAAGCTTTGGTGGGAACTCAGAACTTCGCCTTCTCCACTACCTTTCTTACAGGTTTTCCCACAGTATCACACCCAACCACACCCACAAAACGTGGGAAGCCACAATTCTCATTACGAACAAGATTTAATGTAAATCTTAATATAGCTCATTGAATCTCCTCCCCATCTTAGGCACATAAACCTTGGATCCTGCTGCCACACAGACAGGTCTGACATTCAGTTGAGTCTTGTCATGCAAAAGCAGCCCCTGAGTTCTCTGGACATTAACCAAACTGGCTTTACAACCTTCCAAGAGACCAAGATCACCCCAAGATTTTTTTCCTGCCTTCAACCTTCCACTAAAAATGATCCCTTAAGGAGTAAGACTACACATATCAGAAGTTCACACATTTTTTTTCAATCCAGTCTCTATTCCCACACATAAGGGCAACACCAAAATCACTTAGACATGGAATTTGTCTAAGCAGCTCGGATGATTCTCAGCTTCACATCTAACGATGTACCCAGGGATGAATTACCTAACATTTTCTCACATCATGTCTTATATTAAAAAGATCACATTGCTTTAGTGCTATGACAATGCATTTTCTTCTTATGGGCTGTTATATCCCTCTAAGTATCTGCATGGAAATGCAGAAGGGAAAAAGAGGGAAAGCCACGTTTTCTTCAGGGTACACCCATTCTAGTGCTCTGTACTAAAATGCTACTAGGAGTAGCTTCTGAAAAAAACCCCAAACAAGCAACAAACCCAGCCTAAGTCCCTTCTGCAGTGTGCACAAACACATTAGGCAAGGGTTGTTAAAACGCCCAGGAAAGTGGGAATAATGGCAACAGCAGCACTCACTTGGAAATCACTTCAAGCCTCCTGCAGGCACTACTGACTCAAGAGGTGGCAGTATACTGAAATACTCCAAAAGCCACTTTCTTCTCATCTCTCCAAACTGCTTGTTTAGCAGCATCCCGAACCTGCCCTTCTCCTGCCCCCTCGTGAACTATTCACTGTTTGCTAAGGAACACTTGTGTCCTTTCCATGAGCAAAAGCTCCCCTGTGCCTCCATCCCATGTGAGGGAGCAGATGAGCAAGCCAGGGAAAGGATGGGAAAGGGCAGAATACACACAGCTGTGTGCAAAGCTATACATTTTTTGTAGAAAAAATATTATAGGTTTCACAGGAATACTGGAAATTGATAGTCAGTATACTTTTGAACTCTGGATTATATGACATGCATTTGAAAGGTGGTAACTCAGATCCCTGTGCCTCCATACTCCTGGATAATGGGAATAGTAATACTTTTCAGAGTGCTTCAAGGTGATGGATCTTTGGATACTCTTCACAGATATAATTCTGTTAAAGCTCTGCAGACACATTTCTAAACAGGCAGCTGGAGAGAGTGATAGGAAAGCCAACAGCACTTTGTTATTATAAACCCCCACTCACAATATTCCCCAGGAAAAAGAAATACATTTACAGGGGAGTTATTTTTTTACAGAATAGCAACCTCATATGCAACAGGAGCTACAGAACCACATCAGAGAATGTAAACACAAATTTAGTGGGAACACAGCACCTTCATTTACTGACTGGAGGCAGCTTTCAACAGCAACACTTGGAGGTAGATTTTAAAGTCCCAAATGGTTCAGGAATCTTTTTTCTACAACCTAGTTGTCAGCCTGAATAAGCAAATGCATCTTCTCTGACACAGAGCTGCCTTTATCTACTTGCAGCACGCGAGATCCCGGACACCAAACACTCACCTTTTATTTCTGTGATTTCACTGTCACTACAGAACTGATTTCATCCCTTATGCTTCATTAAGATTATTCACATCTGATATTAGCTACGTTCCAGTGAAGTTAATCCCAAGACGAACATTTTCCAGTTGCACTATTCCTATAGATGATTTCAGCAATATTTCCTTAAAATATTTTTTAGTGTTACAACCTTACCTGAGTGACTGAAACAAGATTTTCATCAATGTCCAGCAATAAGTTTCCATTCTCCAGCTGTAAAGCATGATTTATGAAATGAGATGATTTATGAAAATGACATGAATTTCTGAGCATGAAAATGATAACCTCCATAATTATTGACTTCAGCATTGAAACAAAAACCCTTTCCATCTTGCTGTGAGTGCAAATATGAAATCAAGCAGTCAAAACAGTGAGTCTGAATGGTGCTGGGATGTGGGGCAAACATACACTTTGTTTATGCTAAATTTCATCTTCCAGTGCATAAAGCAATTTTACCACTTGTGACACAGCTATTTATTTTCCCAAATATTTATTAATTCAGCAGTAAGCATACCCAGTGAGCTCTGATCCTGCTTACATTAATGGAACTTCTCCCTGGCTTGGTGAAAGAAGGGATTTAACATCCTCAGGGGAAAAAAGAATGACTGAGTTTTGGAGAATGAAAGCTCTAAAGTCAAGTATCCACAGAAAAAAGCCACACACTTCTCTAACAAGTGAAACTACTACATCAATGTAAACATAATTAAGACAACTATTTTCTTTCCACAGCAATTTTGAAAATTATGTAAGTCAATTCAAGTTGTATTTATATCAATAGTTTGTGTTTATGTAAATATACATGGGAATATACTGCCCTCACATCTGTATTCATTCACACATTCAGCACTTATTATCGCTTCAGAATGCTGAATTTTGGGTCACACTTATTGTAGTGTTGGAGACTTCATTCCTGCAGACACAAACGACAGCAAGCTGTCGAAAATCAAGTGTAAGATGACTGAGAAGCTTCATACAAGTTACCAGCCAGTAATCCCATGTCACTTAAAAATCTCACAAACAGCCTAGAATGATTTTTTCCCCCTCATCTCATCAGCGAGCTGAAGAAAAGAGAAGAAAAAAGAGTGGGAAAAGGCAAAGCCAAAGGCAGATAATGTTGCTGTGCACAGTCAGGAACAGATGCAGTCCTGTATCTTCTTGGGGCTGACCCTGTGTTCCCACAGCCCCAGGTGAGGAAAGTGTGAGAAAAGCTGTGTCCATCCACTGAAGGAACTCCAGAGACTTTGAAAATGCTCTTAAATGAAAGCAGGCATCTTTACACCTTCAGGAGGGCCCAGTTTTGGCCAGCAGTTCATCACTTTGTGCTCTGACAGCCCCCTTGTTTGCCCCCCACCCTCCAGCCCCAGGGACGGAGCTCCAGCGGCTGTGCTGGCTCCGTGGGAGCAGCTGAAGGATAACCCAGCTCCCAGCACAGAGGGAACGAGCACCCAGTGCTCAGTGGACCACCAGAAATGCCCACCTGTGCTGCAGCAGGACCTTGCAGGAGACATTTGCCCAACATGTCACGGTGCATGCCCCAGTGCCCAACTACCATGCAGCACTCGAGCCGCGCCTTCCATCAGCTCGTGTTGGCATCACACACAGAGAGGAGACGCTTCCCGAGGGTGAAATGACCCTCTCTGCTGGAGCATGGGTCAGCCTTCCACAGTGGCCACGTCAAGGAAGCAACATGGGCAAAATTCACCCTTTTGAGCCTTCCTCTGGTTCAGCTTTTCCACACCAAAGAGCTCAAACTCAGCAATCAAAGTCAACAACCCTCTCCCTCCTTCCCCCAGCGCTCGACAGAAAATAACCAGAAGCCTGGAGAGATGCTCCAGCTCTTGGTCTTTCTCCATATGAGGATTCCTCCCCAGAGTGATGTAAAAGCTTGGTTTAATTATTCAAAAAGGCATGGTGTTGGATGTGAAACACCCCTCCAGCTCAGCCAGCCAGGAGCTCACCAGTCCCTCACGAGCGGCCGCGCAGGCCGGGGCGGAGGAAGGAGAATTAATCCTTGTATCCTGGCGACATTAAACCTGTAATGAAAGCTCCATCTTCCTATACAGGCATGTGAGACATCCTGTAAATCTTTCAAACGTGAAATATGTAAATCTGGCTCCTTAAAGCAGCAGCACCACTGGAAGCCAGGAGCAGTTTTAAAGCACTCCAAGCCGGCAGCCGAATTCCTCGTGACACTTTTCACTACTCACTAAAAAATAACTTGTTATCCAAGAGCTGGAGAGAACTCCAGAGTGCAGAAGCAATGGTAATCACAGAATCACAGAATATCCTGACCTGGAAGTCACCCACACGGATAAGAGACAAGTAAACTGCAGCTTTCATAAACCTCATAAAACCAATCCACTTCCACTACAGTATTCCCTCTGATCATCAAGTCCTCTGAAAAATATCTTTTCTAAGCAAAGCAGAAGTTCAGATATTAAAAGGGAAATCTAAAACAGGGCTCTTGTGCTCACATGAGTGTGAAGCACCTTCTTCTTTCACTCCCATACACATATCAAGACAGAATATCCAACTTCTGCTACTCAGTCTGTTTTTCACCAGCAGTAAGGGATCTACGCTGACATATGGCACGAGAAAACCTGCTTAATACTGTGTACTTTTGCAAACAAGATGATAAAAGTAGCATCTTACAAAACATGGTTTTGTAATCTTAGAGAATGGAGCAAAGATGGTGCTTAAAAGCATGAAAAAAATACGTGGTAATTAACTTGTACTCTGCTACAGAGCTCAGCAAGAAAAAAGAGTATGAAGGATACTAAATATAGCAAATAACCAGCAATTAGTAATTAACCTTTGAGCTGGCTATTAGCTATTCAACTCTTTTAAGGCAGCAGAGGGATTTAAACTTGGTTTCCTGCATTCAGGATGAGTGCTGTACCACACAGCCCAGCAGACAAAAGAGGAGTCACCCGACCACGGCCTCTCTGCATTTCCAATTCCCTCTCTCTAACATGGATTTCACATGGAAGTCTAATGACAAGTCAAATGGTTGGTCAAACTGAAGATTTTCTATCTTATTTCAGTTGAACATGTAAATATTTTGGCTATGGCAATTAACTTTTCTGATGGTTCACGTGGTTATTGCAGCTCAGCAAAGCCCCAGTAGCTCACACCTTACACTCTAACTGTTGATACTGCAACAAGCTCCACGAGCTGCAAGCAGCTTGCTAATTAACTACAATTCATTCTAAAAAAACAATTAGAACCATAATGAAGGAGCATGTCAGCATCGTGGCTAAACCCATCATCAGTCAAACTGTGTCTGGTAGGTTGAGACGCACTGAAAACATCCCACAGACGTTGTTTTCCTGTAGAACTACTGCTGAATTAATGAAGTAGCATGGGAACTCAACAAAGAATTGCTCAATTACTTCCCAATTAAAGAGAATACACAGAAGAACGTGTGTCAAGAAAAAATTATCAGTGTCTTTGCAATCTCCAGCTTCCTACAGATCCTAAAGATCCTCAAATGCCATGAACTTTCCCAGGTACAGGCTGCTGTTACCAGCCCAGATTTACAGAGGTACAGCTGAGCACAACCCTTTCCTTGTAAGGCTGCTGTGAACATTCCATTGAGGAATCAAGAATGGTTTGGGCTGGAAGGGACCTCAAAGCTCATCCAGTACCACCCCCTGCCATGGGCAGGGACACCTTCCACTATCCCAGGTTGCTCCCAGCTCCATCCAGCCTGGCCTTGAACACTTCCAGGGATGGAGGCAATTCCCAACCAGTACAGGTCATGTCAGCAACATGAGCTGCCATAAAACCACTGATGGATATTTATCCAAAATACAGGCACTTTGGGCATCTGACACTTGCACAGGGTACAAATCCAGTGCTCAGAATGCCATGGGACACGGGAATTCTCCTCTTTGAAGCTCCTCTTTTCAGTTTCACAGGGTAACTCCGAATGGTCATGGCCATTCTTCTTCAGGGAATTCTCCTGAAGCCATAAACCCAAGTCCTGAGCGTGATGTATCCAACTGCAGGGCAGCCTTGAGCTTCACTGCGTTCTCCAACTGTCCAGTTTCCTTTGTTTGGTGACTGGGAAGCACTGGATGTGCTGGTTAAAACTCCTGTTAGCCAATCCTGCACAGCTGAAGAATTGGGACGGCTGGATGTAATTGACATCCCAGATTACTGAGGCGTGTTGAGGGAATTGAATTGCTCCACTGTTGCTCAACAGCTTCCTTTAAATTAAGGAACTCTTCATATGATCAAAACAGACGCTTACTCATTTGTTTATTTTCTCTTCACTTGCAGGGAACTTAATTCTGAATTCCCAGTGCACCTGAGGTTTTTACTCTTATAGGAAATGGTATTTAAAATGCTTCAATTACCACTTTTCTCTGACAGACTCTGACAAATCAAGAGTCCACCAGAGTGACTCCAGCTTGGAGCCAGACCCATGCTGCTCCAGGGCTACACACTCCCAAGAAAATCAAACTTCCCAGGCACAGAGGGTGCTGGTGCAAAGGTCCCAGACATGGGGTCAGGACAGGGAAAGATGAGCCCTTTAATATCCGGATCACAGCCTGGGGACATGAGGTGGCTTCCTTTAACTGCAGGTGGGAGACACAAGAGATGATGAGAACCCAAACTTCCATGTGGGAGCCAAACTCCACTTCTGGATGGCGACAGGATGCTTGCAGGGAATAAACTCAACAGTGGAAGGGAATTAGGCACAACCTCATATTTATTATTTAAAACACTTGCAAGGCACTGTCTGACAGGCGTATCGAATGCTTTTCGAAACAACAGGGGACTGGAACTCTATCCAAACTTCAGAAACAAGTTATTTCTACCTTCATTACCGAATATCATCACGGTATTTTCCAAACCTTGAGATCCTGTGAGTTTCAGTAGGCAAAAAAGCCAAGACCTGTGTACTTCTGTACTTAATAAGGCAGGGTAGCACTGAAAGAATCTGCAAAAATTTACTACTACTTCTCCCCAAACTGGTGCCAAGTGTGTACAACACTTTCCCCAGAAGTGTATTATCTTTAATTTGTGAATAAACCCCAAGTTGTGCAAATTATAAAATTTAAGGCATAAAGTGATGCAGACCAGGTAGAGCTACAAACTTCACTACTTAGAAAGCAGATTGTCTGTAAATAAATATTTTAGCAAATTACTATGAGCTGTAGGGCTCTGAGCAAATCCAAAAGTAGTGAAGCAACACAAGGTGCAGCTGTCAATTTAATGTATCAGCTGCTATCAGAAAAAATCTTAATTGGTCATATTAAATAAAAGACAAAATTTCACAGGATGTGTCAGAACTTTGTGCCACAATCAATCACGTTCATCTATGGTCCAGCTGCACTCTTTTCTCCACTTTGGATAATATCAAAAGGTGCAGAATATTACCCAAAAGAATGCCCAGGCACCCAGGGAAGTTTAGGAATGCAAATACACATGAAGCCATTAAGACACCTGACCCAACAGGTTGCATAACTGTGAGGGCCCACTGAAATGTTTACCATTAATTTACATTACCCAAGTTTTGGATTAAAAACACAAATCTAAACTGCCACACACACAGCAGCACCCCTGTGCCCTACATCCACCAAGAAAACTGTGTCACTGAGGCAAAGCCTGTAGCTTTGGGGTTTGGTTTGTTTTGTTTTGTTTTCTTGCTGCTTGCACAGCACAGAGAGAGAACAGCGACAAACTGATCAAGGGCAGCACTGCTGGATTACAGCTTCCCCACGCCATGTGATTATGTCCCAAAATCCTAAAGGATTGCACTAGGAAGTGAACTCAGTGCTTTGATGGCATGTAATCATTCTGCTGCTGGAGCAGGGTTTAGGATCACACTGGGGGAATGGTATTACCCATGCAGGGATGCAAAGCCTGCTAGCAGGACAACTCCTACAGATTAAAACCAGCTCAAGATGTGGCCCACAATATCCATATGGCATAAAAGAACAATTAAATTAGGACATTTTATCCCTATCTGTGAAACAGCACTCCTGCACTGTTAAAACCTGCTATTTGACAGGCCTGATGTAAAATCCAAAATGAAGTTTGAAACATGAAGCTTGCACGGGCAGATGCTCAGAAACTATCCAGATTAAGATTCTCAATCTTTACTTGTCTATACATTAAAAATGGATTAATTCTAACATCTAACCCTCCTGATTTTTGGAAATTCATGTGAGTAACCTCTGAATTCAGGTTCGCAGCTTTCTGAATTGTCTTGCTCTACCTCGTAATGCAAGAACAGTTTTTCAAGATTTGGTTGAAATGCCTTTAACTTTGAGCTCAGGTGTTAAATTCTACATAAACCATGTACTTAACACACATGAAGGAACTTCATCACTTTATGTTAAAGAAGTTATAAACTGGGAAGATTAGGGAGGAGGACCTGGCTTCTGCTTTCTGTGCCATTAAAGTTTTTTGTAAGGAATAAACCAAAAAATATCCCAGAAAAGATAGCTTAAAAAAAGGTTGGATGGGGCTTGGAGCAACCCAGTCTAGTGAAAGGTGTCCCTGCCCATGGTAGGGGGCTGGAACAGAAGATCTTTAAGGTCCCTTCCAATCCAAACCATTTCATGATTTCTATTCTATGATTCTGCCTAAAAAACAAACAAAGGTCCACCAAAATGTCAACCCAGGCCACAAGACACTGTCCTAACAAACGAATACATTTTCCAATTTGGCAACAAGTAGCCGTACCTGTTAAAAATGCACGCCCCTCACTGCAATATTAAACCTCCTACATGGGGTTTAATTGAGTGTCACTAAGTCAGGACATTTGAACAAAGGTGTTTCTTTCAGCAAATGTGAACAAAAACTGGACAGTTTTCCCAGCACAGATGGCCAGAGACCAGGACTGTGCACTCCCTTTCTCCTCATGTTTGAGAGTTTGATCCTGGAAGCCTGACTGTGAGGCTGAAGTCAACGTCACCAGGCTGCAGGTTGTTTCTGCAAAGCCACTGAGGCAAACTTTGGGAGAAGCCAGACGTGGGAAGGGCACTGCAACCCCAGCCAGAATCAAAACTGAGCTTTCCCAAACACACCAGGACCACCAGGCAGATCTGGTGGCTTCTAAACCTGAGTGTGCTCAGGTCCAGCTTGATCTGCTCCTCCCACACTGTGTCCTAAGGCAGCTGAATTTCTCCCTGTCTGTTCCACCCTCGTTTAATATTCCCCACACAGCTGGCACCAGCCCAATGACTGCCTGCACTGTAAGGCACCAGCTCCGATGCCTTGGATCTTGATACAGCAGCGAGATGAGTTGTTTGAAAGCCTTCATAAAATTCTTAGGCAGATAGTTTAGACATTTTGATGAGGAGAGAAGGTTTTATTGTGACGTGACTGACAGTCTCTGTGAAGAGTATTTACAGTCTGACTCTTATTACTAAAAACACCATGACAGGTAGAACTTGATGTGGATGTTCAATGGGGAGACGAAGGGAAATTATGACAAAAAGAGCTCATTAAACATTTCCCCCTTTTTTAGAGCAGCTAGTTTCACACACAGAACTAGAATTTCTAAGTGGAGCATGCACCACTTAACAGAAGCTTTTTGGGTAAGACTGCTTTGTCTTGATGTCTACTCTCAGTGAATGGGGAGTAGGAAAACTGAGGAAGGAGCAGAGAGAAAGCAAGAATGAATTCAATAAGTGTGAGTTGATACAGAGGAAGGGAGAGGTACTGGGAGAGAACTGAATTCCAGGAAAACTGTGTGTCTGGAGCTCAGCTGCACACCCAGCAGAAGAAAACCACAGGAGAGCAGGATTTGCTGGGAAGGGATGCAGCGAGGAGGTGGGGAAACACAAGAATTACATTGAGTAAGCAATCTTTTCATCCCAATGTCAGAGAAGTGACTTGGCGAGCAGCCACTGCTCATAACTGAGTTCAGTGGGTCCGTTCCAATCCCAGGATCCGAGGCTCATTCCTTTCTGCCTCATTTGCTCCGTATTTACATTACTTCATATCAGAGATCATGAGGAGTCAGGCTATAAAGCACTTTGACACCTGCTGACAAACGGCCCCACACAATGGCACAGCACTGTTAAGCACATGAATACACAACTTTGAACTTTCCTGCTTCTCCCTGGCTCCACCACGGAGATGCTCCACACCTTCAGCCTCAGTGGGATACCGTGTCCACGGAGAAATATTTGCCCGAATGGTTCTGGTGCCTTAGGAAGCTGCATCTTACTGAAAATCAGTGTGAATTACACTGCCCAGGCACAAAGCAGCCTCTGAAATGGGGATTCTGCCCTCAAGCCTTGACACTGTGACTTTTAGGAGTCATTGTACCTGCAGGTCATTTCAAATCTATCTGCAGCCACAAAAGAACCACGTGCAGATGTACATTTATTTCCACCTGAGAGGGACGCGTCGTGAAGATGGGAGGAGTTTCATAGAATCAGAGAATCACTGAATGGTTTGGGTTGGAAGGGGTGTTAAAGCTCATCTCATTCCAACCCCCTGCCATGGGCAGGGGCATCTCCCACTGGAGCAGGTTGCTCCAAGCCCAATCCAACCCTGGGAGGTGGCCAATTCCCTGCACTGGCTACAGAGAGCCAAGGCTGGGGGGCACCTGGATGGCTACTTCAATATCCCTCACTTTTCTGTGCAGAGACTGGAGGTAACCTGCCTGGAAACACACCAGAGGAAAACAATCCCACGATGGAAACTCCATCCCTGTCCAGGAGCTGTGGGCAATTCAGCCTGAACTCAACCAAAACTTGCTGCATTATTTAGAGCTGAATTTATCATCAGCAGAGAGAATTCATGGTGCCTGAAACCTATCAGGGGCCACAAAGAAGTTTCTCACTTCATTCATCTGTTACAAAATTACTGAAAGCAAGACCTCCTAATAAAGGAAGCGTCCTTACATGTTCAAACCAGGTAGATGAGCTCGGTTATTTGCCCTCAGATTGAATTTTAGAGGTTTATATAATAATGACAGCTATAAATTGAAAACAGAATTATGGCAAGTGTCTCAATGACAGAGAGTCTCACATGTGGAAGGGTGAGCAATAAATCAGATGGGCAGTGGAATATTAAATTGCTAGTTTTAAGAGCTATTGCTCTTTTTTTTTTTCTTTTAATACATACTAATATAAAAAGGTGAAACAGGATCTCAGCTACCTCTTTCTTCCTCTTCTCCTTTTCTTCATTAATTAATGTACAGAACTTGATTAGAGAAAAAGCTTTAATCCCTTTAAATTTAACCATGAACTAGCCAAAAAAAAAAAAAAAAAAAAAAAAAAAGTGCAACCAGCTTCATGGAGATGGCAGATTAAATGTATTTGATGATTACAGAGTAGGTTTCATGTGTCCTGGATCTCACATCTGCTATTTACAGGACAGAGTAGTACCAGAGTGTCTGCAGACATGATTGCAAGTGTACTGCACTCCCAGTCACACTGCAACAACCTAAATTACACACTGCACCCTGAGTAAAACTGAAGCATCACTGAAGGGCTAATAAAAGAATCACAGGAAAAGCACAGCAGAAAAATTCTAACACTGAACTATATGAAAAACAAGTGAAAAATCAACAGCTATTCCATGCCCACAAATACCTCAATTGGTGATGCAAGGTGAGTTCTTTTACCAGATTTTTGCAAGCAACATGTAGATGCCTCCCTGCTCCTACTGGCTCATCATGAAATATTTATGGCAGGGTCTGTTTGTTTGTTTGTTTGTGCAAAGCCCAGAAGTGTCACAGTCCAGGTCCCACCCAGCCCCTCCACAGCATTTTTCTTTTTTTATTCCACACCTTGGTCAGTCCAAGCTGTAGAAGTCACCACATCCTGGTGTCAAAATGTCTTCTCTTAAACACAGGCATCTTTCCCATACTTATACTACACTGAAATTCCTGACCTTTTCCTTGGTTTTTCTCCACTCTCACATAAATCCTCAGAAATACCCATTTTTTTCTGTAACCAAAGCAATCTAACAATTTCTTGAGGCATTTATAGCACAATTTTCTACTGAACAGCATAACCCACCCTTTGGCAAATGCACACCTTGTTCTAAGGCATCTGTCACTTCTCTCAGTCACTTGTTACCATTCCTTACACATTTTGGGAATAAATGCTTCACCTTTTCAAAACGCCAATACACAGGAAGGGAATGCTGTTTTATGGATACAACACCATATTACCCCCATCTTTTAATATTTTACTGCCCATGCAAGGCATAGGACGGAAAAAATTAAGCTGAATTAAGCTTAGCTTCCTGTATACTTAGAGCACTACAGAAATAATACACATCTGGGTACCAGAGGAACCCTTCGAAACCAGGCAGCACCTCAAGCATTAACAGGCAGAAGGCTCACTGTTGACTCCTAAGCACAAATAACACATTTACAAATGGTGACCTGCCTAAAAATGAGTCAGAAAAGACAGAAAGGAGATTCAGGTGATGAATGAGATGGATGTAAGTGACATCACAATCCCAACCAACCCATAATGCATCACTGACAAAAGTCACACCACGAGGAATGCACCAAATGTTACACACAAAAATGAAAGTCACAGAAGCTAAAACCCTCATTTCCTTTACTGTGCATAAATGAGGGAGATACTTACACTTACAGGTTGACTTTTTGGCACATCATAAACACCTTCCTTCTTTTGGCTGGTAGGAACCTGCAACAGCAAAGGAAAACTGAGGTCACTACAAAAGCAGCTTGGACAAAAAGCTGAGAAGAGCAACTGGTATTTATGTACAAGGTGTACATAAATTAGTAGTTTATTTAATATTACTTTTTTAATATTAATGAAGTCGAGGATGGTTCCTTTCTTAACCAAGTAGGACCATTAATGGAGAAAATACTGAAGAAATAAAACATCTGATTTTTTTACAGCCCAGCAGTGTTCAGAGAAGAGATTTCCATTCTCAAATAACTTTGTTTACATGAAGTTCAGGTGTACTTGGAGCTGCTTCCCACTTAAATGGTTGTTTTTTCCTTTAACTTGGGGATTAGAGATGTGCAATGGAAGTTATGGTCAGGTGAGTTCATCATCTCCCCAGATGAAGAGAAACAGAGTAGAGCTACCGAGATGAGGGTAAGAGATGTTACAACTGGTGTTAGATTTCTTCCTCCCAATTCATTTAATCATCTAAAAAAGGTCCTAAGACTGCAGTGATGGGGCCTTGTGGCTGCTCTGTGAGATATTTGGTTATAATGCTGCAGTTTTACTAAGGAGTTAAGGCCTCTTGAAGTCTGACACAGGAGAGATGGACAGGGGACGATGCACTTAAACTTCGTGTGGGCATTTAGCTGAGCCACCAGTCATGATTTATACCTGGGGGATTCACAACCTGCTCATGTAATATTGGGCTGTGCTTACCCAAGGACCACTGGTTTGCACATCTATAATTTGTGATTATATTTCTTTTCCTTCATAGAAGCACTGAGTGTCCATTGTAAATGCCAAAAGCAAAAAGAACAGTAACCTGTTCTCATCAGTGCTGCTTTTCCACCAAACAAGGCATTCAGAGTACAGAAGTTACATTTCAGACAACAGTGAAACCTCACAGGTCAATGAGATGATATTGCAAATATGATAAAATCATCATCTTTTGGTTTTGTAAGATAATAGATATCTTAAGGTTCTGATATTAAACTTGGACTGGTCTAGGGGGAGCTGAAGAAATGTTACTTATTCATTGAGATGTGCTATCATTTCTTCCTCTGTGTAACTATTCTGCCTAATATTCTGTGTAATACATTAAAACCTCTCTGTACTGCTGTCCCTACTGTACTCTCACCCCTTCACAAGCCTTCACAAGGAATTGTGTGTCTAACTTGGTGCACACTGAAGAAATTTGTCAAGAACTCTCAAAGAAAATGAATGAACTTTGCAAAAAAACCTTCTTCTATTCCTATCCTGGGAATGATTTGCTTGCCTTGGTTTTCTCTGGCCACTTCCACTAAAGCCAATGACATTAGATACGTGAAACTGGTAAAAATTCAGTGTCATGGCAGTAACAGTCTGTAAAGAGAGAGCTGTAGGTGACAGTGTCAGAGCAGGAACCAGGAAGGGTCTATTTAGGAAGTCACTGGAAAGCAGAGTCTTCACAAAAGAAGGGGTAACATGGAAAGATAAACTGTTCCTAAACTTCCATTAGGGTGCATTTTTTTTCTGTTTTCTCTGGAATGTTTCCCCTTCAGCCATTCTCCTCTTCCTCCTTCCAGCCTTTCTGTGAAGTCATCCCAATTTGCACATATACCCAGAGTTGACTGTGGAATGAACATTACCCTGCACTATCAATCCCCCTTTTCCTACTCCAATTTATACTCAGAGAAAAGCTCCTTGCATCTCATATGAAGACAGAGAAACTTTTCTGAAAGCCATTTTTCCCTCTCAACTCAGTGCTGCCTGACCTGCTGTCTTTAGTTGTTGTGCACTTGCTTGCATCTCCTGTTTACACTGGGGGGCTGGCAAGGAATTGCTGTTTTTCCTTTGATTAGCAGTACCAGTAAGAGGTACCAGCACTATTTCTGCTGTCAGCTCTGTCTCTGTGACAGGCTGTGAACCATCTGGATGGATTTGCATCTTGCAGCAATAAAAGCACCACGATTCAGAACCCTCCATCTCGGATTGTCAACTCCTCACGGAGCAGAACTTGCCTCTCCACAGAGACCAGTGCTGCTACACAAGCACCAAACCACCTCCCAAAATCCCATCTCCACCTCGCTGGAACACCAGGCAGGAGAGGAGATGCTGTTAAGTAATCTGAGGGTTGGTATGTGCTCAGTGATTGAGTCCTTGTCTAACAAATTACAGCAACTTACACAGATAATATTAAAAGAGCAGACACAGACGGTCTTTGGGGTAATGCATCAAAGAAAGGTGACAGACAGAGAGAGAATGCTTAAAAAGAAAAGTTGTGACCTCTATTATGCTAAAAAGATAGAAATTGTCACTTTCTGCACGTGTCTTTCATCTGCAATTCCCCACGGGGTGGGAATCTCTTCCACCAAGGCAGAAGTGAATTTGTTGCACACCAGCAAATGAAAAGCCAGAGCAGTACCAGCAGAAAGGTTTAGTGAGGCTGAAGCAAGGCTGCATGAGGTTATTGAGCAGATACATGTTGAGCAATGTGTGGTATGGGGAAGGCTTTGCAGTAAATAATAGAAGCTGCCACAAATATGCATCAAATTTAAAAAAACCCTGAAAACCCAACCAATCAACCAAAACCACCAAAAAAAAAAAATAAAAGAGGATTTTTTTCTGATTTTGGTTTTAATAGTAGCCTGATGGTTCTGAGACTACCAAGACCTCGTAACAGAAACAATTTTGTCAGCGATGTGAGTGTAAAATCTGAGCTGTGAAGACACAGCTTTGGGGAAGCCAAGAGCTCCGGGAGCCCGTGGGAGCTGGGAACCCCATGGCTACAGCCCAGTCTGTGCTAGTGATACCTCAGCATCCATCAATTACACAGACACCAGAAAAAGACTCCTAACTCCCCAATTCAGCATTTGCTGTACTCAAGTAGTGCCTGTAGTAAACACAGAGGACAATGCCAGACTGTGAATATCCAGAGTATGGCACATTAATCACAAGTGTTTTCTGTGACCACTGCAGGAGTAAACACTTCATCACACCCAGATACTGTCAAATAAAGCCTTGAGCAATTCTCTGGTGACTTAGAGGACAGTAACAGCAGTACCTTGAGATGAGGGAAGGCCTCACGACCTGCTTATCACCTTTTATTTCCATTTTAAGGAAAAGAAACTGCCCAAAGAGTCCTCCTGTTCTCTGGGCCATTCCCCAGAATACAGTTCCAACTTCCCTACCCACCAATGTTTGCTGGAAGATCTACAAACACTGGGAGCAACAGCCCCATTTTGCTTCCTTCCACTAATAATTCTGTAGAGTACCACTAAAAGCTCCACACTTTGATGAACAACAATCACTGGTTTTTTCTCCAAAGGGAGTTCTCACGGGATTTTTGTTTCTAGCATAAACCTGACAACTAGAGTAGCAATTTCTTAACATTTACTGAGAATAGTCAAACTTTCAACACTGAAAATGTTCAGCCTTAGGCAGACTCTCACCTTGAGAGCCTTGCATGTCTTGGTCTGGAGATGCAGAAAGCTGTGTTTTTGAGTGTGTGTGGTGGGGGTGCCAGGGCATCAGCAGGGAGAGATTAAATGAATCTCATATCAATGACCCTCTGATGGCATCTCCAAGATGTTATTTTCTAATGTTTAACTTGCATTTCCCTTTCCCACTCAGCTCCTTTTCATTTCAGCTTACAGCTAACACTAGCCTCACATCTTCCTACATTTTCTCATAACTTAATGCTTTTCCTTTTTTTTCTTTTTGTTCAACCCTTGCTCCTGCCTACCTTACAATCCTTTCCTATAAGCAGATCAACCTCTAGTCCAGCTGGATGAAATGCTTAATCACTGCTTGAAACTCCTTCCCCTCCACACTAAACGATTTCCTTGAATCACAATTTTCTCACAGCGCACAAATTTGCCTCAGATTTGCCTCTAGTATGTGATACAAAATGAATTACATTATATTTTAATAAACCTCGTACTGATCCCTTGAGGATAAACTGAATGACAAAAGATTATTTTATATTGCTTTCAGTGCAGTTTTTTGTCAGCGTGAAGAATGCAAGCTTGGCCTTTAACACAACATATGCACTCTGAAAATAGTTTCCCTGGTCTGGGGGATATCCCTTGAGAGCTCTGAGGTTTTGCTCAGTTATTTCCTTGGTTAGACAGAAGCAAGAGCAGTACCACTGAAATTTCTAGGAATTGCTTAGATGGTCTGCCAACAAAACATCTTCAGCACGTTTCTCAGAATAGGGGTATAAAATTTCAAAAAATTAACAGGAAGAAAAGAAGAGTTTCTCCACTTATCACCTCATATGGTGTATTCAAAAGTTTGGGAGTTGACCAAGTTAATATAAATTTGCAGAAGCTGATATGACAAACAACAGAAAAATCACATTGTGACTTTTGTGACATTGGGCAGATAATGTCACCAGAATGAAATGCCAGGACATTTTGGTGATGGATGAAAACTAAAAGCGAGCTATGTATGAAATGCACTTTCATTAAATGCTTGCGGTCGTTGCAATGGGAACAAGGGAGAGGTTTTATACCTGATAAATGTTTTCCTCCGTTTCAGGCTCACGGATGGGCTCGTGTCCAGCCTCAAACACAATGTACTATGGCAGCAGCGCCAGAGAGGGACAGTCAGAGATGAAACAGAAGGGAAAAAGGCCGTTTGGAATTCCACGTCAAAACAAAGGCAGGCATTAAAGAAACAACTTCAAAGCACAGGCTGGCAGCAGGACAACCAGTTTGCTGGGAAGGACCAGGAAAGGTTGCTTCATATTTCATAAACCAGCAGTGAATAGGCCTAAATCTCCTCTTAATGATCATCAGAGCAACTTCCTAATTCTTTCTCGCCAGGGAGACTGCCTGTGGCCCAATATTAATTTTCTGAAGGCAACATGAATTTTGCCTCTTTTACATAATGGCAATTATTTCCACATATATTTATTATCTATGAAAAAAAGTGTTAAATCCAAGCTGGGAGAACAGGCCGGTGTGCGTGGAACAGGCCACATGGCAAAAGGCTGTCACAACACTTTTTCATTTTCAGGTTCTTGCTTTATTGTGAAGAGTACAGAACAAAACTCCTGACATTATAAAAGCTGAACAATAATTTAGGGCATCCTGACTCTTATAATCTTTCTTGCTGCACCTTAGGCACTGTTCAATATTCACTAATGGTTGAATTGGTTCCTTTCAGCGTGCCTCCCACTGATATGCCTAAGTGGAAGAACACAAAATCCCCAGGAAAAGAAAAGTAAACTACCACATATTTTGTTTCAGCACAAAACCATGAGAATGAAATTACATCTTTTTCTTCTTCACACTCAGCAGGGTATCGGACATGAATATATTGACACATTTCTGATAATCATCTTTGCTCCCAGACATTTTTCTTGGATGAAGCAAGACTTAAATTTCAGATCTGTTATTAAACCATAGCTCAAACGCCAACAAGGGACTGTGTTACATCAATGCCACTGTTGGTTTTTTTTCCCAAACATTCACCTTCTGAATTAAATTCTGGCCCCACAGAAGACAAAATGCCAACTCATTACTATCAGAACAAGATTTCACCTTCCCTAATTCTCTCTTTTCAGTTAGAGGTCCTATAAAAAATGATTACAAATCTCATTTGGAAACTTAAAATCTGGATGTACAAGCCACATTTTAACTAATATTTATGACATACTTCAAGTAATATTCCTATACTCCCAACTGAAATATTCTATTCTATTCTATACAGACATATTGTGCTATTACTTACAGCTTAATCTCTATGCTACTTTCTGTGGAAGTTTTAAAGGTTTCTCACAAGACCTCTCTCAGTAAATTTCAAAACACCTTGTGCAAGGTTTTGGCTGTGTTTGAAGAGAACATGTATCTAGTCATTTCTGAAACTCCAAGGCCATACAGCTTCAGAAATTACCTGGTATACAGGATCTTCTACATCTTCTTCCAAAATTGTCTACAGCAAAGTAAGAGGACAGGCAGTAAAAGCACAGAACATAAATAGCAGAGATAAAAGAACTGTATTCAGAAATTAAAGGACAGCAAAGGGATAAGCAAAATGGGCAGGTAAGTTTATAGTTTTCTTTCTTCAGGATACAGATAAAGTCACATTATGGTACAAAGTAACTTTATTCAGGTTCCATCCGAGTTTAACAATCTGCACCTTGTTTGACTTGATTCAAGCACACACGTTCAGAAGTATATTGAATCTCCCCTAAAGTATGAGACACTTAAATCCTGACTTAAAACACTTAAAACCCAACTTACAACACTTAAAACTAACTTACAACACTGACATTCATTAAAGTTTTCCTTCTGAATTAGAAGAAACACTAAGCAGGAACTGAGCAGATCATTTCTAGCTGCTAACCAGGTTCATCACACCCCAGAGACAGCTTTCAGCTCAGTTTAATCCTAGACTGGGCTCAGGATGGCTGCTGGGCTCACTCTGGTCCTTTGGAAGCCAGCACTGCTCAAACCCACTGCTGTCAGAAGTGCTGAGGATGCTCAGAGCCTCTCTGGAGCAACTTGGGGGGAAACTCCAAACCCAAACTTTTCGTGGCAGTAGTCTAAGCTTATTGGTGTACCTGGTATACCGCCTGCTCACACTGTTTGTCCTTTTGTGCCTTTTTTTCCATTTCTTCCCTTTGTTTCAGTTCGTAGATGAGCTGAAACAGGTCTCTCAAGTCCAGGATTACAGGTTCAGCCTACGGAAGCAAAAACAGGGTGGAGAATTTCTGTAGGGGAAAATACACACCCCTTACCCCACATCCTGCTGATACAGCAGTTAGAGCACCTCCACAATTAAATTTCATATAGAATTAATTTCTATCTCAGCACGCAGGCCTGGGTTAATTCCTACTGAACTAACTATGCTTGAAAATTAATGATAATTATAGTTATGAATATAAAAAGCATTATGAATATAAAAGGCACATGGATGAATGTAAAGGCATATTTATTAGTGGTTCCTCAACCACTGGAATTATGGTAGACTACACACAATGTAGGTTTCCATGAGTATAGGAACAAAGCTAAATTTATCTGCATCCAGTCTAGCTTAGCTAGAAAGGTAAACAATAATTATGAAAAAATAGATCATAAAAAATTGGGAATAATGAAACACATTCCCTTTTGCCCAAGAGGGTTTCATTAATTTGCTATTTAAGGTCTACACAGACCCTTGTGACAAGTTTAGCACAACCACAAACAACCCAAGACTGGCCTCTTGAACAGCTTCTCACCAACAGCTTTTCAGCTGAGTTACACGGCAGAAAATGACAGTGATTTGATACTTACTGCCTGGGCTGTTTTTATTGCCACAAATCTATGATTGCCCTCCTTTCCACACACATATCCAAACGCTCGGTGGTCTGTGATATCCTTCGCGATGTAGGAAATTTCATGAACTGCGTGGTGATGCTGGAGTAGCTAAAAAAAACCCAACAGTAGAGAATATACATCAGAATGGTTGATTAAAAGGCAGTATAGTTTCTCCTTCACCACTTTATCTGGATCCCAACGCAATCTGATATGAAAACCAATTAGTATCTGAAGTCTTTAAGCCCCTTTTTTCTCAAAATCTAGCCAAACTTGACTTGCTTTAGTAGGTTGACTAAAAGCTTCCCCTGGAGATTTTTCTTGGTATCTTTAAGTGAAATATAATTAAATAAAAAATGCATTACCACGTTACTATCTACACAGCATCCCAGGCACAGAACCAGTATTTCTAGGTACATAAATGAACAGGGGTTGCAGAAACCTGTAGCTTCACACAGGGTGACTCTGAGGCCAGGCTGATCTGCAGAGGCTGCAGAGCTACAACTGAAATCTCCAACACCTCTAGGAATCAGGACCAGACCTGCCTTATCTCTACAAAAATCAGCATCAGCCAGTGAGACAGATTTCACTTCAAGCAGTAACAGAACTCCAAATATTTATTTTCCCCAGAAAATGAATGTAAATGTAATTACTGAACTGGAAATCAATGCTGAATGCAAAACTTCACGTTCTATTTAAAATCCCACTCTGGCAAACTGTAATAATAAAAAGACTTAATTTTGTTTTATATGTGTGAGCAAAACCCTGCCCAGAGTCAGGACATGATCTGAGGCTTTTAGAAGCATCTCTTGTAGTGCCAGAATCTTTGTCACTTTGGACTAAACAGTATTTCATTATCAAAGCAGTACAGAAGTACTCCCACTTAGAATAATGTCCTTGGAAAGCTTATCTAAAACAATCTATTAGCTTCAATTTCTACCTTCTGATATATTGACCTACTCTTATATCATCTAGGGCTAATGCTATTTCTGACAGCAGGCAAAGCCTCACAGACAATTCTTTCGAGGTCCAGATTCCTGCTGGCTTTGAGAAAAAGCACATTTTGAAAACCAGCATGGTATCCATGCAATCTCTAAACAACCAGTTGTTTTTAGAGTTAAAAAAAAGTAAGTGTTTTAACATTCAGAAGTGGGGAGGATGCCTGTGTGTGGCAGGGAAAAGGCTGAGCAGGGCGAGCGATGGGACTTCTGTAGGGCAGGGATTGGGATGTGAAAGGAGAGGCAGCCTGGGAGAGATGGATGGCTCCATATAAAACAGAAGACTGGACATGTTTCATTTTCATTTCACAGTAAATGGCTCTTAACGTCCCCAGATCAAGATTGCTTGCTCGTGGGAGAGTGAAGTGTTGCCAGTGACTGCAGGCAGAACGTGGCTGAGCTGAAGCTGCACTTCAGACTCTCCCGATGTGTTGAGCGTTTAAAATTAATGATGGGATCTCACTTAGATAATACAGGGATATTGATTTATTAGGTTTTTTTGAAAACCAAGTTACATGCTATCTGTTACACTGAAATGAAGTGTTCCCATCTCTCTATTCTGCATATGACAGAGAACGTTATCTCTGGCTCCTATTAAATCAAAGTTCTCTGACATTGCTTTATTGATTGCCAGGCAGCGTTTCGCACTGAAATTAAACTGTGATCAGATGCCTTCCTCATGGAATTAAATTTGAAGATTGTTCTGCAATGGAAGAGTATCACCCACAAGGTAAGAGAGCAGATGGAGACGCTCAAATTTATTTGGGAATCCACGTTCACTGTTCAAAAATCATTACATTTCCAATGGTTACGATATTTTACACACTGTATCAACAGAGATATAAATTAAGTAAAGGTAACTGAAATTATCCTTTTATGTACTTTATGGGATGGAGTTTAGGGAGAGCTTTTCACTTGAGGAACACAGAGTTGGAACACATACATTGCATGCACACATCTGTACTCAAATGCAACTATAAACACACCTACATTTTCACAGCCCTCAATTCAACTCATGAGTCCCTTCTACATATTCCAATGCTCCATTCTAAGCATTATTTAATGAGTGCCTGACTCTTTGCTCCTGCACAGAAGAAACGGGGGTCCTGTTGCAGCCAGGAGAGATTCACTACAGTAAACTGCAAGATCAGAACCCTGTCTCTAGTGGCTACAAGCACATAAAAGAATTATTTCTCAACTCAGGGATGTTTCTGACCCCCCTGTATGCCAATGCTGATGGATTCCATCACACACTATTTAAAGTTTTTACTCTATCTGTGCAGAGAGCTGCTACAAACCATTTACCAATCCTTAAGTGAGGTACCAAATTGTTTTGGAGCACTGCAGCACGACAGAACAAATTATAGAGAAGACTTAATTTGTATTATGGTTCAACACAGTCAATTACATACTGCAGAGATTAGAAAGGAATTTAACATTTAAATTTCAGTTGTTAACAAAATCCACAGCCTCCAAATTATTTTAGGTCTCCTGTGACTTTAGTCACTGTTGCAAATGTTGGAGATTTTAAATGGAAGCACAGATAAAGTCTCAAACTGGGTAACAAGACCATCTTGTGATGCATGAGTTGTTTTTTTAGGCTAAACATAATGTCATTATTATATTTTATTCATACACTACCAAATTTTTGCCTGGTTTTAAACTTAAAAGTCAAAAATACCCATCTGCACCAAGCCTGCTGCCTTTCCTCTTCCCTGGTGTCTCCCACCAGCCATTATTTCCTCTCCTTTTCTCCATTCCATCTCCTGCTTCTCCTCTTCCCCCAGGTTGCTCCCTGTACATCACACTGAATTGATTTAGCTGCCTCTGAGATCTGTAGCATTTCTAATTTCCCTCAGGCTGCTTGGCACCTATCATAAATTTTTTCACCCCTTATCCTCATCGTGCCCCTTTATTTCCAGGCTGTAGCCTCCAGTGCCACTAAATCAATTAAGTCAATCAATTAAGTACTTGGAGGGTCCAGCAATCATGTCAAAAATGTGAGTTAGATGGCATGAGAAAGTCACTGCTTTACTATCGCTATTTCTCTTTTAATGAGGTTGTCTATTTAGTGGAGCCTGGGGCACAGTGTTAAGAGCCACAACAAAAAAACCACCCTGCAAGCTGCAAAGCCTCCTGGAAAAGCTGCCCCACCGAAAGCAGGAAGCTTGTTCCACACAGTGTCACATCCAGCAGGACAAGTTCCATAGGGATTTGGGTTGCAAGGCCTCTCACCTCGAGTAACTGAACGCTGAGCCTGGTTTCAGAGAGGTAGGATCAACTGGCAGCTCCACCATGGATGCTGGGATGTGGGATACAGGCAGGGACCAAGCCTGTCCCTGCCCACTCACACTGGAATAAGCAATGAAACACTTTGCCTGTATAAGCTCCCTAAACACCTCAGTTACCCACCAAACTGCAAAACCCTTAATGGATTCATAATAAAATAACTTCGTGGACCATAGTTTCAGCCATGCTGCAAGTCCCCTGTATTCCAGCTGGGACTGCTCAGCAGCACATAAGGAAAGCAGGCCTGGTATGTTTAGGAAAACCACTGGAAAAAAATCATGGAAATTGAACGTGGGAAATGAATGGTAAAGCCTTAACAAGAAGCTCAGCAAGCCCAAAGTGCAACAAGACATCGACCATTACTTACTGCAACACACTCAGTGAAAACAGTGCACTGCAAGACATGTGAGTGGCTCCGAGATCAACTTTATCTCCCTGCTGCAAGGAAAACACTGGGAGGTACAGATGGTTCTCCTTCACTGCACCCAGGATGCTGCTGTGTTCCTTAACAGGGCTCAACATGCAGCACCTGCTCCAATGCTCTTCATGGCCATTTCCTTACAATTCCTGTTTGTTTGAGCTGATATTTGCAGGGATCAT
This sequence comes from Corvus hawaiiensis, assembly GCF_020740725.1. Taxonomy (NCBI): domain Eukaryota; kingdom Metazoa; phylum Chordata; class Aves; order Passeriformes; family Corvidae; genus Corvus; species Corvus hawaiiensis. The sequence goes on from NC_063221.1 coordinate 29,233,517, forward strand.
GGGGACACAAAGGGCCACAAGCATTTCCTTAACTGCCTGTGTTTGTGCCACAATGGTTCTCTGCTGTTTTGTTAAAATGCACTTAGAGCTGGTGTGGAGCTGCTCATCCCCTTCACAAACATCCCACAGTCCTGGAAGTGCCCATGGCACTGGGGTTGGAATTAGATGATCTTTACGGCCCCTTCCAACCCAAACCACTCAATGACATGAAACACCTGCAGATTCAAATCCCAGACTGATCTGGTTTCATAACTTCTGAAAGTTTTAAGAGATGGAAAGCAGTCCCTGTATGTTGACAGCTAAAAAAACACCACCCAAACCCCGTTCCTGGCATAGACTTTTCCCTGGTACCTATTAAGGTGCAGGGATACCTCTCAAGCAGTTGTGAACCCTTCCACCTCCTCTTCCTCTCGAGAAAAGTGCATTTCAGTGCGACTGTGTACAGACAATTTGGAGGAAAAGTCAACAGTCTCAAATGTCAGAGTGAAATGAAAAGCACATCAAAAAATTGCATTTGCATCACAAACTTTCTCGTGTTTTTTTCTGGAACTTGGTATTTGGATGGCAGATGGGGTGGCAAGACATCAGCCTCATGAGATAGGCAGGGGATGAGCAGATGGGGAAATGAAACAACCACTGCAAAAATTCTCAGTTTCACGTGAAATAGCAGAGAGGAGACAGCTCAGTGTTATTTCAGAGCTACAGCTGCCAACAACTTCAAACTCCCTGCAAATTACTACTGGACACAGCACAGGGTGACTGAGAAATACCTTATTTCCAATCTGACGGTCCTCCCCTACTGTGATGAACGCTTCAGTCATGTCCATGGAAAGAGGACAGAACAAACAATATGTGACAGATCACAGTAATCTTCCTTAAATGTGATAGTTCTTAGTGTGAGGAAACACTTGATAGCCCCCCAAAAATATCTGTTATATAAACATTTACTGCAACATGTGGAACATTTTATCAGGTTTGATCTAGTACAGGAAGAGAGCTGTAGAATTTAAGCGCAGCAATTATCAAAATACTGAACTCCTACAAGAAGAGCAAGGAGTTTTGGAAGAAAGCATCATTCCAATTCAGCTTTCCAAAGAAATGTCACATACGAAAACCTGAAAAGTAAAACTCACTGGAAACCTCTTGCATTTATGGAGATTTCAGTACTGGGAGGCATCTCCCAGCACTGGCCAAGACAATCAGTTTTGGTCATAAAAGAGTATAAACTGAACATAAAACCACGGAGTGGGGGCTGAACCCTCCCCCTGAAGGAGACTGAAAATGAAAAGTCCACTGCTGAATCTGCTTGAGCCGAAGGCACTCATGGAATGTAGGCTGAGCAATAGATTATGGACTTTCCTTCTCCAAAAAAACCCCACCCCAAGAACAGGAGCAGAAAAGGAAAATGTAACCTCTGGAGTGTTCCCCAAGCCTGAAGGGACCTCTCAGATGGCAGCCTGTAAGCGTGGCTTCACAATGAGAAGAAAATAAATCTGTCTAATCCCTGTGCTTCCTCCACACACACTGATTTTGCAGACAATAACCTGAAGAAAGACTTCTCCAAGTGCCAGCTACTAAAAGGCGTCTCAGTGCACAAGCTCTACAATAAAAACACTTGGCACAAAAAGCTCACTTCGAGATTATATGCAGATCAAAGCTTGGTCTGTGTAGCACAAAGGGCCACATGAAATATTGTGTGATAAAGAGAAGAATCAAAACAGATTTAGCCCCAGCTCTTGCAGACTCAGTCCCTCCAGGGGGGCAGCCGTCTGGCTGTGACACAGCACAGCACCCAGAGAAGTGTAAATTTAATTTCCTTTTAATAACAATAACAAACTCGTAAGAGCCATTCTCTTCCTGCAGCTGAAGAGACTGAAGCAAAAAAAGCAGATTATGTGACTTCCTGAGCTTACATGGCAACGTGCAGCTGAGCCAGGAGGAAGCAGAGTCAGAGAGCAAGATCCTGTGTGAGGATAAGCACCTGCTCGAGTTGAGGGCTACACTAAGCCCTACCTGTACACTCCATCCTAAATAAAGGCAAGCACTTCACAGGAGTACCCCAGGCAAGAGCCTGTTTGGTTGAACTCAGGAAAAGAGCTTAAACGGGTACTTGGGCCACAGCTAAAACCCAAATTAATCCTCACCGTTCCCTTTGCTTGATGAGAAAAGCATCCTGCTGCTGCCTTTATCTCACCTGGGGAGCAAGAGGGGAAAATTCTCAAGAGAGCAAAGGCAAGTGCCCTTGTGGGTGCCTCTGTGCCAGACACACCCAGTGATGCTCTCAGCTGGTGTGGCCCTGTCCCCACCTCAGACACCCAGAGTCAATTAAGGCAGCAGGACGTGGCTCTGCCAGCACAGCAGCCTAATTGTGAAGAATGGATCTCTGATATTGAGCTGGCTGGATGCTCCAAGAACCTAATTTGTGAAAGGGAACAGCACTAAGGTAATAAACTTCTGTCCAGCTCTCATAATTTGTAATAATGTCCGACAAAGACCAGATATGAATTTAGTTATTGGTCATTGTCTTCGGAAGCAAATGCTAAGTTGCTCATGCAGAAGATCCATTTATTAGATACATGAATTTGGAAGGGGGCAAAACAAAACTGGAATGCACATATGGCCAATTTCCCATCTTCTTTTCAAAAGCTTTTCAATTTTTTATCGAATCAGGAGTGAAAGTAGCTAGTTAAACCCAAAACCCTTCTCCAGTTACTATTAAGCCCAAGTTGTATTTTAAATATGCACTTGCAAATTTTGTTCCAGGGCAAAGAAAATCCTAAAGGCCAAGGAACCATTTTCAGAGAGCTTTGGAAAGACAGATGTGCTACACTGAAGCTGAGATGCTGGGCATCCCATGAGTCTTGTACTATTTTCTTACTGTTCTGCATCTGACACAGCCATTGTTCTATCAGATGGTTAAAGCAAAGGATTTGCACAGCAATACCAAGAAGCAGCAAATCTGACCCTTGATACCGAAGCCAATGGCCCTAATCAGCTCAGCAGTGCACCATGCCCCAAATTCCAACTGCAAGGAGCATCTATAGCCTGCAGTACATGGTTTCATGTTGCCATTTCACAATTTCAGTGTGCTGTACAAGCAACAGTACTTGCCTGGAAGTTATTACTACATTCTTTGGGATGGCAGCTGCCCAGTGGCCACTGTGGGATTCCCAGGGCTCTAACACAGCTGAGTGCACTCCCTCCGAGCTCCCACCTCACCACCCTCTGCAAAATGCTCAGCGGATCAAACTGGCCATAAATATGCCAATATTGCCCTCTACTCTCAAGCCAAAGCTTGCACACAGCTCAAGTGCAGCACCTTTGACCATGCCTTGTATTTTTTCCTGATAAGACTGTAAGACTCACTGATTAAATCTTGAATTTGAGGGAGCACAATATGCAGGAATGGGACAGTTTGCAATAGCATCACTGAACCCCTCCATATTTTTGCTGTGTTCATCTTCACAGCTTGTGAATGTCTTTTGAGCAGCCCTTACTTTTTACAAGATTCTTTTGTTCCTTTACACCAATATTCCTCACCCTCCTCAAATGCTTTTGATTTACATGAACAGCACAAGAAATTCCCTCATACAACTCCTAGGGGATTTGGAGGTAATTTTTTTGGCTTTAACTGTCTCACATCTTAACTGCTTCAGATTCAGCAAGCATTACCAGCCACCCTCTTCTTGTAGCCTGTGATGTGAAAAACTCCTCAGCGAGAGGCAGCCGCTGATTCTCTTGATTTCTCATGCAAGGCCTATAAAGCAGAGCTTGGAAAGATCACAAAAACCATACTCAAATTTAAGTTGCACTGGATAGTCATCAAACAGAAACTTCCTTGGACCATAAATCTACTTGCACAATGTACCAAACTTTAGTGGAAAAGGGGGAAAAGGACAAGAGGGATTCATTTTATATTTATCTATCTATCTCCCAGATACTCTCCCTAATTCAGCAAGATTTGAAAGGGGGCTGAGAGAAAGCACATGTACAGGGAAGAACAAGAGCAGAAAAGGATTCTGTGAATTCACAAACTGTGTATAACCAGTATGTTGTGCTCATGAGCAGACTGAAAATGATGCAAAACAGTTGAGAACTTCACATGACACAATTTTGGTATTTTTCAAATACAGAAGTGATTTCACAATCAGAAATTAACCAAGGCATAGAAGCAAGAAACCCTGTGTTCCACAATGACAGACTGGTTGCAGTGGCTGACAATGGAGTTGCTGCACTTGGATCTTTTGCTGCACATCAGCAAAAGATGACTCTGGAGTGATGAGCTTTGCAATTCAGAAACAGCATCATGAACGACCAATCCTGGTCATAAAGACCAGAACCTTTTGTTTTCAGTCTTCCTATAGTAAAAAGAGAGGAAAGCTTTTCCTCCAAGTTACAACTGCACGTATAAACAAGCTTCAGACAATCCCATAAATGGGATCATTCATCAATAAATCCTTCATTTGTTCAGGTCCCACAACAGACACTTCACCTCGGCTATAAACCATCCATAGCAATGTGACAAGTGTGTGTGCAGTATTTGAACCCTAAGATAAGAATAAAATAAAATGTAAAAGGCAAACCTCAGAGAGACTCTAAAGCAGAACAAAGAACTTGCAGGTAGGGTTTTTTGCTCTATTTTCTTTTTCTTTTCCCCTTGTGTTATCCCAAGGTAGGAATTCCTGAAGCTGCCCTAGGAAGGTGCTTGGCACATCGTGTTCCAAGAGTTCTACATTTCAACTCAGGCAGAGGAGACTGCTTTTAAGCTCTGCCCTGGCACCTTCCAAAAGAGATCCTACAGCTCCCATTTGCACATTTTAATGCTCAGAGTTGCTTCTTCCCTGCTCATTTTCATGGAAAGCAGGATGAATGTTTAGTTTTAGTCTTCTGCTGTTAATTGAAATCTCCAAAAGCAAACTTTGATTAACGCTCTGCATGCAGACCTGGGCCCAGCTGAGAGCACGGATCAACTCTGTTGGCTTTTCTCTCTCCCTGCCTTGCTTTGCTGTCCTGGCCATGGGTGTCACACACAAGGTCTGCCTTTCAGAAAAGCTCCCTGGCAGTGCTGCTCTCACCTTCCACCGAAATGCAGGCAGCAAAGCCCTTCACAGCTGTGGATACTGGCTTGTTTCCTACTTATTCCTTTCATTCTACTCCCTTTGCAGCTCCTGCACACAGACATGCTGTCTTCTCCTCCTCAAACCTGAACTTACTCATGACTCCAATCCCAGCACTGCTCAGCACTGAGCCTTATGCATGCACAGGTTACACTCACATGTGCCTTACACTTTAAAATACCTCCAAATTCCTGTATCACTCACAGGAAAGCATTTGGCTAATTAAAGATCGCAGAAGGCTGCATATAAAACCTTTCACAAACCAACTCAGCCTTTTTAAAAGCAAGGACATAATCCAAAAATTGGATTCAAATCCATATTTTGACTATCTAAAAGGAAAAAAAAAAAGTACTTTGAGCTATGCAGAGCCAGGGCTGGGAGCCATATGCAATATTTTTAGATACCCAGACTTCTTACTTGCTTTAAATGTCAAGGCACTCAAACTAATTAGTGCTCTGCCTCACCTATTCATAGTGCTGCCTTTAAAGCCAGCAGGAATGCTGCTGCCTGTTTCACTGGGAGTACAATGACGTGGAATTGGGATGGGAACCACAAAGGATTATAAAGTATTAACAGCAGAGATAGACAGGACGCTACAATGTAGGGACACAAGAGGCACTGCTGTAATTCCACGATTGCCACTGGCTGCTGGGAGCACCACAGGAGATGCTGTTCCAGCCCCTGGGCTCCCCTGCCACATGGGCAACCACATGCTGGGCACATAGAGCATCCACCAGAAAGGTCAGGAGTACAGGGAGCTCATTTGGGAAGACAACTTTGATGAACAGTTGTTTTTGTACTAAGCAAAGATATACTGGTATGTGAAATTTATGACTTATTCAACTGAAAGAGAGGGATGAAAGCAGGTATTTGTGTTTGGCAAGTGTTGACAATGAGAGCACCCAGTGACAGTGGCCTTCCCTCTTCTTCTCCTTCCATTACACAAACTAGGAGGAAAAGAAAGGTGTTTATTCATCCTCATGAACTCTCAGATTGAACCACGCTCTTGCTGACTTCCCTGCAAACACAAATGTGTTCCAGAAGGCAGAACATCACCCACTGTCTTTATTTCCAATAAGTATCTATTACCATCATCCTGCCAACTCCACATAAATTTAAAAGTAATCCTTCCTGTAGTTTCCCTCTCTCATTACCCCGACAGTGAAGGACATCTGCCCCTCTTTCACCTGACCCCAGCAACAGGAGAGCCCACAAGGCAGCACAGGAACTCGGGAGCAGGGACAGTGCTATTGCTCCTACCAGGGCAAGCACAAAATTGCAGAGCAGCCTACCAGATAAAAATGCTCTGAATAGAAAGGGAAATCACCAGCACTCCTGGGGTGTAATGCTTCCCAGCCATTTCCAAGAAAAAAAGAGTGGATTTCAAAGCGGGATGTAACTTTCTGTTCTGGCACCTGCTGAATGTCCCCCACTGCTCTCCAGGGAGGTTTCAGAGCATCTCAGCTGCCTGTGCTATTATTATGTCAGCACTTCTCTTGCTAAATCCTTTCCCAAGCAGTCTGAAATCCAGCCATTGTAATTCCAGGTGTGCTGAGAATGGGCCTGAAATTTTCTTCTGCTGTGTGATGCATTAACCTGGCTTAAAAACACCAGGAACTTGCATGCAACTCTGTATTTTGGGTGCTCTTCTTGTAAGACAAAATTGCAGCTGGAGAAAAAGGAATGTGGCTCTGCTGGACATTTATTTATCTGGATCACAAAAGGGTAGTGACTATAGGCAAAATAAATCCCAATATAACTCCATACTTTTGAGTTTTCTGCCATGGGACAATAGGGGACAGATGCTGTTTAGCTCCACTATATAACAGGATCCATAATAACAAATATACTGACTTCCAACTTCTTAGCAAAATTCACCCCAAATTCTGGTTAACCACACCAAACAAATTAGACAGAATTGGAAATGTTGGCATAGTAATTTTTACTACGACAGCTCTGTAGACAGATACCCACCCCCATATGCAATGGAAGCCAAATGGTAACTGGGAATCCATCAATATTCCTAATATTTACTGTTTGGAACTATTACATATCACTGTTGTAACTATATAATAGTGAAATTCTCCATACCTTAATGCAGAACGAATGTAAGCAGCACTTCCCTTTCTTAAATCCATCCTGGGGTGCTTGGATTAAACAACAGGAGGCCAAAAGAGACCATCACTAAACTCATAAAATCTCATTTTCTGCCTTTTTGAAAGCAATCAACTTTTTACCCTTTTCCCACTGAAAAAATAAAGCAAAACAACTAACACAAAATGGCACAAATTATTTCAGTTTGAATAATATGTCTGGAATAGCTTTAGTTTATCTTCATGCCCATTAGGGTCAGAATTCTCACAGGGCAGTTTCTGCATACCCTGGACTACAAACAGGCTGGACTCAGCTCTAGATTAGAACTTTTCCCTTTTCCAGATGAGAGGAAGAGAAATTTCAGCCTTCCTCTGCACGCCAAGTGTTGAGAGGGATGACACAAGGTTCAAATCAAACCTTGAGATCCTCAAGACTTCCTAATATCCAAAATCACACCCAAATTTTGCCTTTTGTGTTCTTTTTTCCACAGTAACAAAACTGCCATAATACCTAAGGCTTTTACAACCCTCATACAGCAAACTGGGCATTTAAAGAACAGAACTCCATGAGCTTGTGGCTATTAAAAATCCCTGTGGAGCACTGTGAACCATCCAAACTGCCCAGGGCCCAGTTTGGAAGGCCAATAATGAATGAATTACAATAGTCAATAAGGGATGTAATTAAGGAAGTAGGTTCTCCTGACATTTACATTTTGCTAGTTGTCACATGTCCATGAAATGTGTTATTGTTTCCCTTCTGAAGTACCAGAGTCTATAAATACCTTGTAAGAATCATATGCAGATTTTTAAGTCCTCTCCTCTGCCATATTCTAATTAGACACATTTATTGTGTGTAGAACAGTAAATGCCATGTTTTACTGTTCATATTTACAAGCAGAAAGATGGAGAGTGTCAAGGAGCAGGGCATGACTCCCAGTCAGCCAGAGGGATCTTTTGCAGGCAGAAGCTGTGGACAATGCACAAAGGAAGGCCCCAAATGTCACCATTTTCAACTCTATGTGCAAAATTTGACTTTGCTGTTTTACAGTTGTTGCTCTTTATTGTTATTACGTAATATTTTTCACACTGCAGTCCTTAGAAGTCCTCAGCATGGTCCAAGACCAAGCATTTCTTACAAAAGAAGTTCCTACAAAAAGATAATACTGATCTAAAAAATAAAGAAAGAATTAAAAGGTAATCCCAGTGAGTTTACATTTAAATTCCAGCCTTTGAGAGCTAAAGGCCAGATGGCCCTTGGACATCTCCAGGATGCAGGAATGCAGTAGCTCCTCAGCATCATCAGGTTTAAAACAAGTTTGTAGCATGGGAGTGTTTTAAAGAAAAATTAAGGAGGTACTGCATGGATTTGTGGAAAGAATTCCTCCAAAAGATGATGGGCAGGGTGGGAAGGGGCCTGAAGTAATTTATTATGAAAACTGAATAAATGAATGGTGAAAATTGGTAGTATGGACTGACTCCTCGAAAGCTGATGAAGAGTAAAGGCAGCCATGAAGAGCCTGGAAAAAAAAACAATTCAGCAATGGGTTGATAAAAGAGAGAAGGCAGATTCAGCCCAGGAATGCAAAGGGAAGTGTGACATGATCAAAAGAATAAGCTGAGGCAGCAATCCTGGCAGTCATGATGGATTTCAAAAATAAAAGTCAAATTTGTCAAGGACGAAGCAAAGGATAACAATTGAGACACGAGATGCAGAGAGGCAGGACTGGGCTTAAACTCTCAGTGTGAGAGTAAATGCTGTATTTCAGAGTAGGTGAGAAGAATTCTGCAAGATCTGGAGTTACCCTGGGTGTGGCCATAAAAAAAAACAACAGGCCAAAAAGGCTGAATTTACAGGGCTGAGTAATAGATGATGCTGGTATTTTGCTCAGCTCTCTGAAAAGGAGGTCAGAGAGAGACCTCTGGGAGTCAGGATTAAAAGGCCTGGTTTTAGCCACACTGAGCTTCAGCTGTTGGCTAAACATGCAAGGAGAGGGCTGGAGAGACAGATCAACACTGGAACAGAGGACAGAGCTGGCATCACTTGGTTTGACACAATAACCCAATTTATGTTTGCAAATGAAATAATTCTGGCAAAAAGCACAGCAGGGAAAAAATGAAGAGACCAAGGACAGACAGCACACAGGAAATTCCGGACAAAAACTGCAGGAGAGGATCTAGGAAAACAGGTTAAAATCCAGAGACAAGAGTCATGGAGAGCAGGAGGAGGACTCTGTGTGGAATCAGCTGATGAGGTAAGATGCTCACAGAGGGCTGCACCTGAGATCAGCCAGGAAGAGGCCAGCAGGAACTTTGGGAAGTTTTAAAGACATGAAGGTGACAAAACCCACCTGTGGCAGCCCCAGGCAAGGACCACCAGCAGTCTCCTGGCCAATCCCACCCCCTGGCAAACACAAAACTCAGTGAACTCCTCGCCCCATCTCTCCTGCTTGCTGCAGAACGAGCAGAGAGCAGAAGAAATTAATTCTTTCTTTTATTTCTATTTTTAAGGACTCAGAGACACTCAGTGATAGAGACTTTGACAGTTTGACATTTCATCTGCTCCAGCACATGTGCTTCAAGGAATAACTGCAGATCCATGATGGTACCTCGATTTCTGGTCAGGGATGCCAGAACCAACAGATTTCCAGCAAAGTCAAGAAGTACCTTTGGTACATTTTAAATGAGGCCTCTTCTGCCAACAGTGAGAATTTTAATCTTGCTAAAATTTTCTTTCAGCCAAGTTTAGCTGTCCTGTTAGCAATCTATCAGCATAGTTAACACCATCACTCACACTGAACGGGGAAGAGCAGCAAATCCAGGGGTTATCAGCACAAACCTGATAAAGCCTCAGAACATGCTGGAAAATGCGCTGTAGCAACAGCTTGAGGAATCTGTGTGCACTGTAAGGTCAAGAGAGCTTAAAAGTTCAGGAAGATGGGCAAAATGATGGCATCCAAAACATTGGTTGGAATATTTCAGAGCCTTAGCATGATATCAGTTAAAGAGAACAACCTGAGGACAACAGGATGATAACCACCCACCACATGTATTATTTATTTGGATGTCCTTAAGACTTAAAGAAGAAGTACAATCACCAGTTCTGTGGCCAGCATGGGGAGAAAAATTAATTTATTTTTAATGGAATGCTACAGGAGAGGTCTGGTCCCCCTTATATGGAATAGGGCACTGAGCAACACCATTTCAGGCAGGTAAACCCTCAAAGATATAAACTAAACTAAACGAAACTAAAATCCTCAGCTAAGATAATGAAGCTTTGAGTAACTGATAGATAACAAGAACAGATAGCCAACATGAAATATATGTATTTATACACACGGTTTCCCTCCCTGGGTTTCACACTGACAGTCTGAAGAAAATGGCTACAGATCAAATTCATAAAATACGAGTAACACACTGCAATACTTCCCTGCAATAAATACTGAAACTCCACCAGAGTATTCCTAGAAATGTTACAATCCCACAGACTGGGCCCAAGAGCTTTATTTCAATAAAGATAGGGGTCAACATCTCTGAAAGAGAATAGACAATGCAAATGAAACTCACTTTCAGGGTGCTACAAAATAGGAAAGAAATTGTTGTGATGACTGTCATCTTCATCAGCTGGGTTACAATCCATCTGTTTAGGTTATTTCCCATAAGATACTGACACTGATTTACCCTGCTTGTTGGCCAGTGGAGGAATCCAGATAAATAATTTAGCTGTAACAATAGCTCAGAGAGAGCTGTATTTTACAGCATATTCTGGCAATTTACACATCCATGAGCTGATACAAAATTTTACTTTAACAGATATAATTCTTTGCTTAAAGCCAAATATTAATTTCCTGCTTTTATCTCATTTCTTTTTCACAGTGTAGGGGCTTGCCATTGAAGTCGACAGGATTTTGCAATTAGAGACAACAAGAGTTTAAAAGCCCACCTCACTGCATGGAGGTGGAAGGAAATACCTTCCCAAGCATTTCAGAGGATTTAATTATTAGTTTCAAATACATTTTTGGAAAGGAACCTACAGTAAACAGAGATTTATGGTCACATAAATAAACAATGAGACAATTACAGGCTCTTTACAGAGCCCAGATTAGTCACGCACGTCTAATGAAGCATCACTGAGCTATCACAGGGAGATGGCCTGATGTGTGTGATTAACAAAACCCTGAGAAACAGCTATCCAACAATGATGGGCCTTCACAAAATCCCCATTTCCTTCTATAAGCACAGTTATGCCTTTTGTTGCTGTCTTAGGAAATCACCAACCACTAGGTTCCACCCCAAAAGGCAGAATATTAAACAACACAATGCAATTATTTGTATTTTGTGCCATCTGCAGATTGTGCTTTTGAAAATATAACAGAATTCCCACAAATATTATTAATTAAGAATATATTGCAGCATTGAGGTCTAACCAAGATGGGATATGAAGAATAAATGGTAAGAAAATATTTTCATATCAGATGCAGCAAGGAAGTCTCTCAAGTGGCATTGGGTAGAGAAAGTCTGGGTTCAGCAATAATTATGGTAGGATTTTTTTTCAGTATAAAACAAACCAAAATGTACATCCTTCAGGTAAGGTACATATTTAGCAAACATAATCTGGAGAAAGCAAATGGGATGGATGGATGGAAAACATCTGACAGCAGAAAAAAAAGGTGCATTTATAAGATTAACAGGGTCAAACCTTATGTGTAATGACAATTTTTGGCACACACACAACAAGAGAACATCCTGTTAGTCACATTAAATACAATTTTTTGCTATCATGTTCTAAATACACTGACAAGTACTTGGAAAGTGGTATGAAGGGACCCATTTAGTTTAATCCCTGGCATGGAATGATGGAATATAAGAACGGATTGTTATTATTTCTATTACAGTGCAGTAGATGAACCACATTGTACTGCATCTCAGTGCAAACTCGCAGCAAATCCTTCTTGCATTTTTCTTGGTGAGATATGTTCTTTCCAAATGATATTCCACCTTCAACTCAATCTCCTTCATGGATAAATTTAGTCAAAGGGCAGAATTCCTGATGGCTGGAATAATACCATTATTAAAATCAATACTTTTTGATGAATGGAACATATTAAGGAGAGCTATAAAAGTACAGGGAGGAAAAAAACCTGCTTATCATTTTCAGCAGTAACCCAACCAGAGCCCTTCATCTGTAACGAATTATGGAGCAATTCCCCTAAATCATCTGTATGAAGTCAGCTATGACACTGCCAATTTAAAAAAAAATTTGCTAGTTTTGAGCTACAAATTGATTTTTTATTGTGATAAATTAAAATCCAATGGCAGCCTACAAGATACTCAACATGAAGAAGCCCACTTTTTTTTCTGAATATTTTTATTCTTTTCTATCACGTCGGACTGGCACTGGGGCAGACGTGACAGCAATAGACAACGGCAGAAGTTAAGAAAGGACACACTGGAGAGACAAATAATCTTCCTAAAATACCCTTTTGAGAACTCCAAAATCATGGAAATACAACCAAGGGAGAAAACACTGTGGGGGACAGGGAGGGTTGTTAAAGGAGAAAAAAGCAAATGCAAGATTATCCAGGCTCTTCCCCATTTAGGGCTGCTTTTTTCCCTGTTGCACAAAACACCAAATTCCAAACTTTACAAACTCTGAAGTTTAACATGGAAATCAGAAGATCTGTGTGAGTGAAACACAATCTTTTTACAGCCCTTTATAGTCTCTTCCCATCCAAAAACCCGGGCTGAGCAACTGTACCATCTAGTTTTGTCAGCTTGTGGGATTTTCCAGCAGGAACGGGAATGAGAGGACACCTGTAAGATGGCAAAGCAGAGACAGGCTGGGTGAGAAAGACTAAGAATGAATGGGACAAGGGTGTGAAACTCTGGGACAAGGAGAGACCTGAGCTGGGAAAAAAGCCCAAGGGATGATGGCTTTGAAGACCTGGCAGAGGATTTCATGCTCCTCTGCTCCAAACCCTCGGCATGGGGAGCACGACTCTCCTGTTTCCAAAACAAGACGTAAAAACCGATGTGGAAAGCTCCCCACATCCCTCTGTCACAGCCCTGTTCCAAGAAGGACAACTCAACAGTCCTGTCCATCACTCCAGCAGCTCAGGGGCAGACATCTGCAAGGTGGATTTAAGGCTTTCATTCTAAGCCTCAGTGGGTGAGTGACAGGTTTACTATAAGGATGATATAGTTATGTCAGATTTAGAGTATGGGATGTCAGAGCTATGAAATGAGGGAGACTGTTCTCATGTCCCCACCTCGCTTGCTGCAGACAGGAGAGTGTGCAGGAAGCTGCAGGAGAGGCAGCTGGAATAAAGCACATCTTTGTTCCCAAAACATGTCCCCTTTTCCCTCTTTATACTGTGCAAAGCATTCCAGTGGTTGAGACACACTCAGAGACAAGTACAAAAAGAATAGTCTTTCTCTTCCCTCTTTTTTATTTCCCCAAGAAAAGGCTTAATCTTAGGACAGCAGCTGTGGCTGGAGTGCAATTTGCACTGACAGCCCTAATTTGGACATTTCCTGTTTTCTGTAACCCCAGCAATGCCCTCTGAAACACAGCTTTTGCCTGGATACTTTACACAACACATCCCAAATGAGCATTTCATTACTAACTACTTGCATTATGTATCAGTGAGCTCAATGACATTGATTTTCTAATAATATAAATTAACTGGCAAAGATAATTTCATCTACCATCAGTAGGGTTTTATTTCTGGCACCATGTTAAATAGTTAATCTTCCAAAAGATTAAATCAAGAGCTTTTTAAAATTCAAGGCAGAGCTTAAACTGCTGTAAAAATCTTCTTAATTATGACTAAAACAGTTTGTGTGTTGTTGCTTTATATCTAAGTAGTGTAATGTTTTGCTTAGGTTTCTTCTTTTAGAGCAATTTAAAAAATCAAACATGGTATTGCTGTGGCAGAAACTGTGTAAGGCATGAAAGTCTCTGCAACTTCCTTAACCAGATGCTACTGAGGAAGTTGTTGCTTGGCAGATTCACACAGCCAAACACAAATTTTCTTTTACCTCCCACTCCATACAAAATACAATTTTTCTACCACTGACAACACACAAGCTACACTGTACAAGTGATGCAATGGCTTGCTCTGACAGATGATAACCCTTTACCAAATCTCTGAGATGCTTCCTGTGTGTTTGCACCAGTGAGATTCCACTGGCCCAGCCAGGAAATGCTTCTAAAGGAACCAGGGAAAGACTGAATTCTGTCTCACCCCACGATCACTTTACTTACCCCTGTCTTTTCATCAAAGATTTTGATTCCCCCAAAGGAAACTGTTAAGAAGACTTTTTGTTTATGTTCTCCTTTCGATCGAGCCGCAGCAACAATTCCCTGTGGAAACAAAGAGCAGCTTTGGTTGGTTTCATGACTCTCCCAGGAGCCACAGATCTGCTTGTGGACAATTCACCACTTTTCTAGGAAACTCAAAGACCTTCCAGGAACAGTCCCCTCCTTACTTCTGTCTTCCTCCCTTTTTTCAAGGTACCACATCTCTTTATGCTACCCAGAGAGCATTTCAAATGTGCTCCCATTTCCAACCCCTGCATTAGCTAATCCTCCATGAAATTTGTTTTCATGGAAGCTGAAGGTCATTTCTAGCACACTTTCCCCAGCTATAAGCTGTTCTATTTATTTTTTTTTAAATAGGAAAAAAAACCCAGCAAGCAGCAGAGGAGAGAAAATGCCAACGACTTTAGCTTACTTCACTTCACACTTATCTGGAATAAACAAGTTGAGGTTTTTATAGACAAAAAATATTCTTCTAAAAATCAAACTACACCTGGGCTGTTAAAAACTGGTATTGAGGGTTATTTTTTTTTAATAATCTCAGGCCTTTACTTTGTAAGACAACTTGCTGATATCATCTCATGCGTTATTCTCCCACAGCGTAATTAGAACAGTAACTTCTGTTTCCACCTTCTCAGGAGCCTGCCCGGACCAGTAACACTGAACTGTGATCAAATATAATCAATTGTACTCCTAAATAAGTGGAAGTATTTAGGCTTTATCTGGTTCTCTGTATTCCAACACGTTTCAAGAACCGCTAACTTTGATTTTAAGACCTTCGCTGCTTCCATTACAAGGATATGATGTCAAAAGCCACCCCAAAACTTTATGGGTGGCCTTAAAATTCACACTGTAGGACACTGGGTTTCCAGAGTCCATAAATTTATGCTCTATTGGCAAACATGAATTTCTAACACTCCCCTTCTTTAACAGTTTTAGTCATTTCCCAGGACTATTTAGATCAATCTTGCCACCTGCAAACAGGAATTAGGCACCTGGGAGATGTGGAAATATTTAATCCACGGAGGAGAGAGACAAAAAGGTTTGTGCAGCAGAACAGTGACAACTGTCCCCATAGTGCCAGCAACTATGACATGATGAGAAATACCCAGCACACATTTAAATCAGATAGGAATATTGTGGCAGATGTGAAATACCAACAGAGCACCTTTTGGAGCAGATTAATTTTTGCCTGCTGTAAAACTGATTTGTAAATCATCTCCCAGATCTTGCTTTTAGGTTGTTGAACCATAAGCTGAGTGTCACCCCATGCTGTTTCCCTAATGAATAACTCATTCCTCCCAGGTCTTCGGGACTGGAACCCCACGGGCTGGTAGTGCACCAGACATCATTTAGTGATTTCTCCTCCTGAAAAAACCAGCTATGGAAAATCCATCACCTCTCTAAGGCTGGAGAGAGGGCTGGAAGGGAAATAAAAGGGAAAAAACAGCAGAGAGTTTGCTGCTAGACCTGGTTTGTAACCCTGCAGTGCAGAGGGGAGATGGGAAGTGAGCAGCCAACACTGCACTCCAGGAAAACACAACCGCTCCTTCCTTCCCAGTGACTCAAGCCCTTCCATACGCCCCAGGGTGAGGGACAGAATGATTCCTACAGACAGCTCTCATGCTCTGAGAGAGACTGGGCCATAGAGGGATGTCTGTCAGGTCCAGACAGCACACCCTCAACACCACTGGTATTTTAGAATCTGCCTACACTCCAGCCTTACAACCAAATCTGCCTTTGTCATGGCTTCATTTCTTCCTCAAAACTCCAGGGACTCCTCTTTACATTCTCATGCCCCATCCTCTCAGTGCACTGCCTGATTTTTTAACACATCAGCCCTGCCACTGCTGGTGAAAGACATTCTCCTCCCAGTGAGGACACCAGTCCCCCCTAAATCTGGCTGCCTACACCCACCACTGTCACTCACAGGAGGTAACAGCCAGAGGCAGTGCTGTAGTTGATTAGAAATGTCATAGAAAATGCTCTGATATCCCATTTTCCTCCGTAGTCGTTTACTTCCCCTTTTGCATAATAAAATTATTCAATTTGCAGTGTGTTGTTTGTAATTTGTGGACAAATTGCAGCGGTGTCAATCACTGAGTAACTACAGAACTCAGACATAATGTATTAAAATTAAAATTAAACCAGGATAAGCAATACCAGGCAGGAGTTCATGCAAAATTGACTGATTTCAATACATAATTAACCAGACTAAGGCTCAGTGTCATGAAAGGAGAATGAGCCCAAGTTCAAGCTGACATCTGCTCCGTTTGACTCTGTAATACTGAAAGTTTCACTGCACCTTGAGCTTCATCATAGAGTCCTGGCATAACTTGTCCCCTCGGGCAGCAGAAACCTCATCTATCCCGATGAGCTTGGCTTTGTACCGGACGCCGTCGCCTTTGAACCTCTTTATCAAAGTGGCTTCGCTGCGATCCTGACCTGCAAAGACAACAGGGACACGAGGCATTTACAGGAGAGGGAAACAAACAAACACAACCAAGTGGCAAAGCAGATCTAACTCCCACTCCGACACGTGCAAATATTTCAGTGGAATTAGAAGGAAGTGCTCGTTCAAGGAAACCTTTTGGCCTCGCTACCTCAAAGGAGTTCGCAGTGGAACTGCTGCCACACAAAATCTCCTGCACGGAATTTGCACACAAATTAGGTTTATAGAATTGACAGATAAACCTGATTCACAGCTCGTGGATCTGGAAACTTGTGGTCTATACAAGTTGTTTTAATCCCAACACACAGGAGAATTCTACATTTTGCAGACAAAACTCTAACAGAAACATGCTACTATTTCCTTACAAAATGACTCATCCAAGCAATATTGACACTACTAACATTTGAAAGATGGAAAACCCAAATTGTATTATTCGCCTACAGAATACTGCTGCTTTAAAACTCCTGGTACTATTCTTTTTGCACATAAACATACACAGAAACAACTTAACTAGCAAAGGCTGCTTTCATGGGCTTCCCCTGAGAAGCTTAAAATAAGGCAAAAAGATGTTTCTTAATAAAAAAGCTTGGGGATTTTTTCTCTCCTTTTTTTGCTATTTTTCCTTTCATTGTAATATTACTATTATTATTATAATTACTACTACTACTACTGTTACTATTATTTCAACTAATAAACTATTCTTATCTCAACCCACAAGTTCTCTCACTTCTACCCTTCCAATTCTCTTCCCCTCATCCTGCTGGGAAGGAACTGAGTGCCTGCACTTTGTAGTCAGCCGAGGTTAAGCCATGACACCAATGTACCTAAATTACCTGAACCACAGGACGATGACATCATAACAACCCAGAAAAAGGACATTTTTGTCAGGGAAACTTCCCCCCCCCCCTTCCCTGAGTATCTGCAGAACAGTTTTTACCGTGTCTCAGCTGGAAGAAATATGTTAGTTAGGGAATCAGTCTTCCTAAAATTGATTAAACATGTATTTCGCAGCTGCCTGTGGAATTTCTTGCTAGGATCTCAAAAAAACCCCAGCAGTGAGCTGTAAATAACTGCAACCAAACAAACAACAGCCAAGGCACAAAGAAGCAGGCAAAACGGTGAGATATTACAGAACCTTCAGTTTCTTGGACCCAAAAGATTTCTCAAAAAAACCCCTTGCCTAAACATGGACAGACATTGCTAAAATTTACACTATTGCCACCTAAAGGCTCTAGTCACAGGTTCTTCCAGCTCATGAAAGGGAATGAGGCAGGAACCACAGCCTGCTATAAAGGAATCACAGGTCAGAATCTAGTCTTAGTCTACATTTGAAAATTCTGGCCCAAACTTTCTCCAGAGCTCATTCCAATTTAAAAGGTCAGATGTAAGCAATTTTTAAAAAAATTATTAATATAATAAATTTTATTAATACACTAAAATTAATATAATCTGATACTGTACAGCTGATTATTGATAAGAAGAAGTACAGAAGCTTTGGGGAAAAAATGCTGTTTATTTCACATGTCTATTAAAAGCTCCTTTTTCAGCAATCAACACCTGGGTAAACTTTGCTAATTTACACACCTCTCAAGTTGATCAAGAAGTGAGGTTCAAAACTATGGAATTAAGTCTTTACAATACCATTACAAGCATATGTGACCAGCAAAGAGCACTCCAAATGAAGATATTCATTTGGTTCCCTTCCCCTCAGCGCAGAGCACTGTGAACTAATGACGGATTAAATGTATATTAAAAACCAGAGCTATTTTAAGCATTCTGAGATCTTCAAGTATGTTTGAGCTCACAAATACTATTTCTTTCAATGAAATACATCAGCTCAGAGCAAATTTTAATGCCTCATTTGTAGCCCTTTAAAAATAAGGCAGCTCATAAGTGCTGTTGCGATAGTTCAGCAGCCACCCAAGGGTTTCCCTTGATTTCTTCTCACCCCTCAAAAGAATTGAGCAGGGCTGAAACTTCATGCTCTTAACATTATCTTGTATTAAAAAAAAAAAAAAAAAAGGCAAATGAGACACAAGTGATGAATCGGAAACTCTCAGCAGTGCTAATATCATTCCCCAGGGAAGCATCAAGGCAGATGTTGGCACCATCAGCTAAGAACAATGAAAAACCATTTCCCACTTTCAGCCTCTGGAGCGGGGCAGGAGGGAAAACATCTGGAGACACAACAAAGTACAACAATAACAGTGGACTTTTCCATATGTCTTTTATACTTGCAAAGACATCCTGTTGATTTGCAATAAATACGATCCAATTCCAACAGCTTCCTTACCCGGAATCTTCAGCTTTACGCCTTCGTCAGAGCCAAAGGCAGCTGTGAGCTGACAGCAGGAGCATGTCAAGTGTTCAAGAGTCTTTTCTGGGTCCAAGTCATGACTGTGACCTTGCATTCATCTGTTATTTTAACATTTATGCTTATTTCAACCTCTGCTGTATTTTACTGCACGTAACGAAAGCCCTGCCATTAACAGCCCACTCAAACACAACTTACGGCCGCGTCTGCTTAGGCACGAGTCCCATGTCAATTATGACCCAGATTAAACAGGATGAAGTGCTTTTGGGATAAATGACTGGGAAAAATCATCAACTTGAAAATGATGTAGATATATAAAACAGCGGTGGAAGCTGCAAATTGCTGGAGACTGCAAATTCATCCGTGAAACCCCAGAGCATATGTCCCGTGCAGAGCACACTGAGTGCACATGCACACTGCCCTACATTGTGGATCAGCCATCTGCAAGCCACCACTCCTCAGCACACACCCAGGTCTCCTCTGATCTATAGCCATCCATATTCCCAAATTTTGGTGCTGCAATCAGCACTGAGAAACTCCCTACCTGCTTGGGAAATTACCATGTGACACTGTCAGGGCAGCTGATTTTACAGCACCCACGAGGTGTGAGATTTATGGATGGTGATACTTCACTTGAACTCTGGGCACTCTGGAAGGCAGATTAGTTCAGACTGTCATAAACATCTCATCATTGAAACAAAAAGGGTGGGGTTATTTTAATGACAGTTCTCGAACAAGGTTCTTTCTGTATTTGGAACTGCATTAATAAGAGGTGCCTGAATTGCGAGGCTGTAATTCTTCCCAGGCTTCAGAGGAGGGCGAGTGATAACATTAAAGCACTAAACCAAAGAGCTGTGCCCGTGCCAGGAACACGCCCAGGGAAGTGAATCTTTCCTTCCATGTAACAAGCAGAGTCACTCTTTGCTCCTCTGCAGCTTCTGCCTTCATCAGTGGAGCTCTGCCATCAAGGCTGGCTCTCCAGCTGTCCCTGCCACCACACTGGATGGGTCCCAACCTTTGGGAAGGAAAATTGTTCTGGATACAGGGCTGCACTTACTGCCAGAGCTGAGTTTTATTCAAATACTGTGAAGGCACATCTTGGGGTTAGGTAACATCTCAATGGTTCAAAGGGGGAAGAGTCACCTGTAAAGGGATTATGGAACACTGAGGCTTGAGGTCAGAAATCATTATCAGGCCATAGTCTGCAGCCAAATTAGAAGCCCGTGTTTAATGACAACCACTCTTCTGTCCACAACACATTTCCTGAAATCTTATTTTAGGGTCTCTAGACTAGAGAACAGCACAGATGCCAAATCACTCTGGGTGAGCAGCTGATGTCCACTGTAGGTGTCCACTGTTCCCTGCACAGGGAGAGATCTACCCAAGTTCTTCAGAGGACCAGCACCCTTACATCATTCTAAAATGACCCTGAATTAAATATCAACACTTTTTGAGATCAATGGGTACTTTCCAAGGCTTTGCTCTAAAATGCTTTCATAGACTGTTTTTCATAAGCATAAGGATTGTTCGTAAGAAACAACCATAGCATTTGTTCACAACTCAACACAAGCAATTTACAGTCCAAAATGGAACAAGATTATCAAAACGAAAATCAATTTGATTCTCATTCCACAAAATGAGAAAAAACGCAGAAGCTAAAAATGCACTAAAAAGTCATACAAATTCAGTTTAGAAAGGTAGTCACTTTTAATTAGAAAATGTGCCACTCTTGACTCAGGCAAAGAGAAGTTTTGTTTGCAGTGTATAGATTTATAATCCTCAGAGGCCCTTAATATGTAAATGTGAGAGTAATTATTTTATTTTTATCTACTTCTGTAGATGTCACCACACACCCTTGAGCCTTATGCGTTCCAGCTGGACCCCCTGCTTCTTTGTGAGAAGGAAAACACGACCTTTGCTGCGGAGCTGGGACATTGCACTTGGACTTTCATGGTCTTTTAAGAGAACAACAAATCCCCAGAGCTGGGTGATGCAATGTGCTCCCAAGCTCCCATCTGAAGTGGAGAGAGGCTTAGCAGCATGATCAGCATTAAGGTACTTTATCCATCTCACTGCAGAAGTCATAAACAAGGTTTGTAATGCAGTCAGTCATTTTTATTCAAGGCACTACACCTTAATTAAACCAAGATTCCCTCAAGCAAGCTAGAGACAGCCCCAAACCCAAATCCCCAAGTACTCAGCTCAGCCTCAAGCCCAGTCAGTCCCAAGGGGTGACTGGCAAACAGCCCAAGAGGGAGATAATCTATTGTAGAAGATCCAGGATGGAGCAGCCCGAGCTGAATTCCAGAGGTGCTCCCAGAGCCATGCCCAGCAGCAGCAGCCACTGGGGCTCCTTGGGAAGCTGCGCCCAGGGCAGCCCCATCACCTGCCTTTGCCACCAAGAGGGAGAGCTGTGTTTGTGTCTGTCTGGCTCCCCACACTGCTCTGAATTCTGCAGCCTGAAGCTCACCCAAGGTTTGCTTCCCAGGCACTGGGTATTTTAGTAAGTGTTTCAAGAAGCCTTATCCTCGCTCTTGGTACGAGCCAAGGATTACACTTGATTCCGGCTCTCAGCCCCACAGAACACCAAGCTAACGCTGTATTAATATGCTAAAGTTTAGAGCAAATGCTGTTCATCCTCCCAGGGGATCTGTAAGTGAATGTACCTCATGAACAGAAAAAGAAAATAAAGCAAAGCCCCGCTGCAGTGAGAACACTGTTGCTCTTTCTGTCCTCCTCACAACACACTCAGCATTCCTCGTAGCACCCGCTAATCTAAACCAATAACCCTGGAAATGGCTATATCCTTTATTTAAATGTGGGAAGCCCTCAGGGCATAATCTGAATTTCTTGATTTTATGACTGTAAAATATATAATGATATTATCACCAAAGTCAATAACATGCTCCTGGCAATCAATCCGCTGAAAAATGACACAGCGCTGTCTTTTTCCCCCCTCCTTTTCTAACTAATAAACTGTCAAAGTTGCATCCATTCAAATTATGTACACATTCAAATTATAAACCTGAAGTAACACCTCCTTCTGTATCACAGGGCTGAAAAACAATCCCATACACACTTATAAACAGCCTACATCTTCCTGGGGCAATTAGCATTTTTATGGGTTTTTTACAGCATCAACGCAGCGGAAAATACAAAACACTGCAGTGCAGAATGACCTCTAAGATGCCACACAGACTGAAGACTCCTAAATTAATTGCTAAGTGAAAGGTATTTCCCATTAGCTGTGCATATATATGCACCTAAACACACATATACACCCATGCATAATCTTATTTATTTGCACATATACACACACATGATGCACAGGTTCATTTCATGTCAATTATCCCAAGAAAACTCACAGCAATTTTAATCAACTACAGATTTCCCTAGGAAAAAAAAAACCCTAAGTACATAAGCAGGTGTAAAAGAGAAAATACTCACATGCAATTAAATGCACATTTCAGTACAGCAGGAACTAAAAGGAATCATGAAGATAACTCTGATTACTCTCCTTGATGGCACATTTTCCTCAGTGGCTTCACAGAACCTCAGGACCAACAAAGAGGGCTCAAAATGATCCATCACACAAAGGGATACCACAACCACAGCACCCTGACAAAGCATTTCTTCCTTCACAAAAATAAAAAAGTTCAGTGCAGAATGCTTTTTTGGGGTTTTAAAACTGAGAAGCACCCCCAAGTTCTCAGATTCCCCTGGCATCTGTTAATCTAACTTTTGAAATTTTCTGCTAGAACTAGGAAACACAGAGTTGCTAGGTCCTGTATTTGTCACCATCTTTGGGAGTACAACTGCCCAACTCTCCTGTGTGGCACCCACAGATCTGCCACAGAAAAATAAAATCTTTTTCCTTTTATAACATAACATTTTAGAAAAGAAACCACATTATACCTAGCAGTCTATGTGCCCAAAATTTAACTTCTGGTGCCAGCACTAGCATTCTCTTCCTCTAACAATACTTCTCAAATTAGCTTCTTGCAATTAGCCATTTTTAACATTTTCTTTATTTTTAAACAGGACAGATATTTGAGGGATTAATTTCAAGATCAATACTTCATCTCAAGTGACCAGAGCGCAGTCACAGCACGATTTGCTCACGACATCGAGCAGTGCTGTCTTTCAAATGAAGACATACTTTGGATTTCACACTTCATTTCAGTGATAAAGGCTAATCCCTAGCAACTGAAAAAAACTACTGACAGTGAAATACAACCTGTTTATGGGGGTACAACCCTAAAAAGCATGCTAAAATTTCAAGGGGAATAAGCATCAATTTTCTATATAAGTCCCTGTACAAAAGCTTGGTCACAGTACAGGGCACAACTTGAGTGCAAACTTCTCCTTTCATCAGCTGACAGGAAATCTCCTGAAAAGTCTGCAAGCTGTTGCTCTGGAGTGCTTTTAATGCCCCGTTTAGACAGCAAAGCAATTTGTCCTGAATGCAAAGACTGAGAATACTTCCACAGGAAATGATAAACCACGTAAAGACGGGACACAGAAACCACTCCGAAGGCTCAATGAACTTCTATTATGGTTTAATTTAAAAACATTACCTCCAATTTTAAGCACAGATAAAGGCTCTCCAGGAAAACTCAATCATCATTCAGACTATCATCTCAGCAGTACTCCCCAATTGTTCAGCGCTGCTGTTCACAAAACCTCCAACTGAGAGATTTTATGGCTTCTGGCATTATTAGCTTGAGAATTACTGTACTCCAAGGCACCTACACAGCCCCACTCCTAGAACCACGTCTCCTCTGTAAGGAAAAAAGATGTTCCCATATTATTTTCTGTCCTTGATCAGTTTTATAAGCAGAGATGTTGTCCATCGGGTGACAGCAACTGCACTTGCCAAGTTTTTACCTTAACACTTAATACAAGATGAACAGGATGCACTTTTTACCATCTCCAAAGCAAAATGGTTGCATGGACAGGATTGAATTATTTCTTTATACTACAGTGAAGTCCGTGTGAGTACGTCAAAAGAAGGGTTCTGCTATTTACAGAGGAGGCCTCATTATAAAATAATGTTTGATTAAAACTTGGGACAAATCTCAGTGATGGAGAGTTTGGGGCGAGCACCCGGGAGAAGGCAGTGATTGAGCACCCAGGCTCCACGGGCAGATGACAAAGCACTCATTTTCCTTTTAGCCAGAAGGCTCACTGATCAATTTTATTTTCTTAGATGGTTTTTGAGATGACAGTATATGGGCACATCTTCAGACATAGAAATGACCAAAAGCTGAATGTAATTAAACTTCCTTTCAGCCTCTCTACCATGCAAGTCTTCATAAATCTTTGAAAGTCATTTTGTAAAGGAGCCTTTTACAGGCTGTGTGCAGAAGCAGCTGAAATTCCCAATTCTACATTGATTTAAAGTGAAATGAGACCCTGCAATAAAACTTCATATCGGGGTACTAACCTTGTTCAGCAAGCCCCAGGGAATGACCAGAAGTGAAACAAGGGAAACTTGGCAGTCCATTTTCTGCTGTTAGAGAGTTAAAATTATGTTTTCTGGACAACCAGAGGGGAAGGGTGAAGACAGGTATTTGTGGACTCTCCTCTTAAGAGACAGAAGACAGTTTAGCAATCTTTGTCCACCTAATGTTTCAAAGCTTGGGTAAATGTTTAAGTCAAACAGACATCAAAATGTCAAGTACATAAAGCCCTTGGGAAAACAAGGTCATCAACCATTTCATTCCTTACCCACTTGCCTGGGTGTCAGCATGAAATCAGTTGTTTCTGAGCTAAAAGCAGCTAAGAAAAGGTAACTGATGTTACATTGATCCTTAATTTGCATTAATATGTGCACTGCATTTGGATGGGGCATCGTAAAAGCCCAACCACTCTGAAAACCAAAGGACCTATTACAGCTGTACTCACATGCCCGAGCAAAAGAGTCCCAGTGGGGCACTCAGCTGACACCATCTGCTGCCAAAAATCTCTTAAAGGACTTCCAAAGCAGCAAGGAGAGTCCAGTCCAAAGGGGCTGTTAAATAACCCCAGAATGTGTCATTTCCCAATCAAACCTGAACTTGTTGGGGCAGAGGAAAGTCAGATAAATTGCCTTTCCTTCCAACCTCCACCATAGCACTGAGAAACACCTTAAAGCAGAAGAATTAGCTAACACAAGGAATACTGATCGTTTACAGACAAGCATCGAATTAATTATTTTGGTATGTGAACATGCAACAAGACCTGCAGAGTTGCTGGATTTCCCTGACTCCTCTTTAACCCTACAAGAACTGTAAGAGCTCAGAACTCATGAAAAAAAATAATCAAGCTGCTTTTATGTGTCTCCCTAGATCTGGCTTTAAGCATGCAGTTTTCAGGAACAATTTTAACTAGACTTTCAGTAATCCAGGACACAGACACGCACCCGTTTACACGCGGCACCCCAAAGTCATGTCGAGACACACAAATTCACAATTTACACTTCAAAGCCTACAAAATGTATTCTGTTGATGAGCCTATCAAAGAGTTTAGTTTTTGTTATGTATAAAGAAAGAGAAAGGGTGGAGAATCAGTTCCCTTCATATAAATACCAGATTCCTGTGCTGCCCTAAGACAAATGTTAATGCCCTGGGACTATGAAAAGAGCAAGTTAAGAAAAGGTTATGCTCTGCTGATTAACATTCCCAAATTTCTCACATGTTCAGTAAGAGAAAAAAAATCTCTCCATTCAAGATAACTAATTACAGACACTAAAATTCTCAAAGACAAGAGCAATAGACTGTAACAGCTGAAGCAGGAGGACAAAGCCATTCAATGATTTACACTTCACCCTCTCCTGTCACCTCTGTGGTTCCCCCTGCACCAGTGCTGTGTGCAGGCACAGGAACGGGGCTGTGCACCACCGTGGATGGACTCATGGCCCTGTGCCAGGGCCACCCTTCCCCTTCCAGCCATCCCCTTTGTCAGTGCAGAACTTCGTTCTGCTGAAGGCTGATGTCAGTGCTCTGCAGAATGTGGATCCACCAGGCTGGGAACATCTGCAAACTGCACGGTCTGGGGCTGTGCTTGTGTTCCTTCACTGATGTCGTGCCCCAGTGCAAATAAAGTCTCACCTAAATCACAGGACTCAGTCTTCTGGGAGACAAGGTGAACTCTTGAAGAATTAAAGCTCCCCAGCCCCTCCTCCCACTTCACTTAAACCCCAGAACCACTTCAGATCCCTCTGAACAAAGACTCCACAGAAAACGACAGTGCAACTGCAGAACAATCCTCATCTTCCCTCCTACGGAATTAGTGGCCCTGACAATTACACCTGGATTATTAGTTCTGATAATATTGGTGTGAAACACACCTCTGGAATGTGCAGACCTGTAAGTTTCTGCCTTAAAAAACCGGCTCCAAGGGCATGGTATTAAAGGCACCACGTGGCCTCAGAAGGGATCTGTACACCCACCTTACAACATCTATTCTCATGCAGAAAAAGGAAAAGAATGAAAGCATCACGCTAAAAAAACCCCACAGTAAACAGGTGCTTAGAAATTATCCTAGTATCACATTAACTCCATAAGAAAAGCAGGTGCTATTTATTTTCCATAGTCAAATGGAAATACCAGTATCCACCACATGGCAGTCAACAAAACAACAAACCACTCCGTCCCTGCTGAAATTGTTCACACTTTGTTATCCAATGTTTCAGGAAGAAAATTATTTTCATTTTGGCCTCCCACTGCCTCTGCAACATCAGAGCACGTCTCTCCCTGTTGGAAAAACAATAGGAGGCAAAGAGGAAAGCAGCTTTTTTCCTGAGAGTTGGGGCTAAAAAACGCCATCAATTTCAAAATTACAACAATGGCAAAGTGCTTCTTTCAATCCGGTCCTTTCATTTTTGCCTCCTGCTGCCGTTCCTATTGTCAAAGTGGCAGCAGGAGGCAGGAATGAAAAGACTACCGCTGGCAGTCACCCTTGGGCAAACTGCTGATAAGAAGTAAAACACCCCTGTGCCAGAGCGAATTCCAGAGGTAAGAAATTGGGGTTTGCACATCTCTCTTGTGCGTAGAGCCACAGAGGATCAGCACATCAGGAGAACTCCTCTGCTCCTGGAACTGCACTGATCAGGTATCAAGGAGCCAAAGTGTTTAGGCTGGAGCTCAGGAAACTGAGAGTGAATTGCTGGGAAAGTAATGAAATACAATAAAAACAAACCGACAAACCCCACCAGCTAACTCTGGGCCAAGTAAAAGGAAAGGAAAATACTCAATCAGGAGAAGCTGGGAACCTTTTCAAGACACTGGGAAGCTGGGTTGAACTGTAAGGGCACAAGGACCCAAGTGACCATGTTTGAATCCAAAAAGCCTGTTAGTATGAGAAGAGAAGCAGGAAAAAAACACCAAAGCTGAGTGCTTAGCCAAGTGCCAAAATTTTTACAAATTTTAACACATTTGCTGAGCCACCTGCAGAGCAGTCCGGTGTTTCAGAGCTGTTCACTTGAAGAGCAACCAGAAAGAAATCACTACCAATCCTCTTCCGAACACTGCAAGCCAGAGACAAGCCCCTAAAGCAGTGACTGTGACTAACCCAAGTAATCACCTCTGTCTCCTGCCTTTTGGTGAAGCTTCCAAAGAATCCAAATTCAGCTGTAAATCAGTGTCCTCTAAACATGACTCTTTTTTAGAAGGATGCCTTCATTCCCTGCAAGGAGGAGCTTCATCCCCAGCTGAGCAGTACCTACAGGTGTCTCTGCTTGCAGCCCACAATGCTGTTTCTGGCAGCTGGGCACTGCAAGGATGACTGACCTGGATCCTTTTTGGAAGAAATATGGGTGCTAAAGGGATGGTTCAACCTAATTCTAGGAAGTTTGAAGCAGCTGGAGCAAATCAAGGTAGAGGGTAGGAGCTGTGTCTCAGCCTGGCCCTGCTTAAGGCTTGAAAGAGAACAGATCTGCCAATATTATACATATGGTTTTACTTCCTTTGTGCTAACAAGAGTTCATTACAAGAGAGCAAAACATTCCCCTGAAGACCTTGAGGAAAAAAGTCTGAACAAAGTCGAGTTCATCTGCAGAGATTCTCTGAAAACAGAGAAAACAACCGGGAAGCAAATAAAGGGGCTACTAAAACAGAATGTGTTATTATTTTTCATTGCATGGATTAAATAAAAGGAAGGTTATCTTTGCTGAAACTGAGCCATGAAAAAGGTACTTTTCCCCCACTAAAAATAAAAATCATGGTACTTTACAAATAAAATCACTATTATTACTTGTGCCAGAACTGAACAACAAAAACTTATGAAGCTTGAAAAAACTATTCTGTGCAATAAGCACCTAAAATGTTTCATCACCTGTGTTTGTTAAAATAATAAAGGAAGATGATTTTTTATAAGAATCCATATCAACTTAAACTGAGAAGACTCTTTTCCCAAGGTCAGAGTTCTCTGTTAACTTAACCTGCAGAAAATCCTTGTCATATTAACTGAAAGGACACGCAGATAAAATCAGTCTGCTGAAATCAACACTGGCATAAGGAGCAGCTGCAGGGGGAAAAACAGATTTTATTTACACCATCACAATATTACAAGATTTCTAAAACATTATTATTCCTCTTGCAGTTGTGCTTGTCTTCTGGAGAGTGTAAGACCTGTCTATTTGGTGTAATTCTCTCATTATTTGGCTGCTGGTACCATCAAGCTTTGCTGGCTGTTTCTACCTCTAGCAGATTTTTCGAGACCACGCTGAAAACACTGATCAAACGATGCAGGAATCCTTCTCTGGACTGCACCCCAATGGCTCCTCAGTAACTTGCCTATAACTTATTCATTTACAAACAAAATTGGCTGTGTCTAATCTCCATGCAAAAAGCCCAACAATCTAATAATTTAATGTCTGTATGCAGCTTAGACTATTGTAAGATCGGGCATTGCTATGCCAGGTTAGTCTGCTATTAGCTGGGGGATTCTCAAGCATCTGTCATGCAAAGTAGGTCAATTTCTAGCCATATAATTCTGATTAAGTCAAAATATTTATTCATGAGTTTTCTAATTCAATGTACTTCAAATAAGTCATATTTATGTGAAAAAAAAAACCAAACCCACATCTAAATTATGGTTGTTAACAACTGGGTTATCGCAGCTTCAAACACTCTGCTAATCCAGAGATGTGGAGAATGTTTTTCCCTTGCAATGTACTATGTAGTAACAGAATTGTTTTCATTTCCTATTTGCTGTTATTTTTAGCCTGGTTTCTCAAGGAAACAAGAGGAACACAGTCACACACTCCCTGGGTGTTATGTGGGAACGTGCAAAGCAATGGAAACCCCCATCCTCCCTTCTTGTGCCTGCTCCTCCCTGGATTAACACATGAACCTTAAGGCCAATTTCAGTCAAGTCTCATCTATATTATGAATTTTTCGCTCTACCAGGCAGGGGAAAATAGATGGTTCAATAGAAGAGACCCTATGGATGGATGCTGAGGAAAAACCACACTTGAGCCTTGTCTTTCCTTAGAGCTTAGATCAACATGAAAACCAAAAAAAAAAAAAGGCTTCTGTGAGGTCCCTCCATGCATAAGAGTCTTTCCACCAAAATTAAGAGATTACCAGAAGGAAAGAGGGGTAGATTTACAATGGCTGTCATTATCCACATGCTCCACAAGATCTAAACCCTTCCAGGGAGAGATCATGAATGACTCCAAGCTGCAGGCAACACTCCTGCAGTACCAGGGAGACGGAAAAATTCATGGATTCATGGAATCAACCCATCTGCCATCTTCCAGGTGATCACATAAAGACGAGAGCAAATAACAACTCCAAGGTTTTCAGTGCTATTGCAAGCAAAGAAAAGGTCTTCAGGATCTTCATTTCCTTCATTGCACTGACCTTGCTGCAGCATTCAGATTACCTGTGGATTTCTCTTGCTTTTAGCAGTCCTTGCTTTTATCATCACCCATAGGATGGATTCCATATTTTACCCACCATATCCCTATTAAATATCCTAAAAACTTAAGGCTTGCCAGAAGTAAAATCTTTTAACTTTCCTCCCCAGCTAAGTGCTGCCTAAGCCTACACTTCATCTTTTAATATACCGCCAGGAGGTACAACTGAAATTGTATAGTACCATCATTCCTGAAGCAGAAAAAGATGAGCCTAATTCTTCTCCTTACTGTGTTTTCTTTCATGCCATTCCAGCACCACACTGGAAGGTGAAAATGAAGAGAAAGCCCTCAGCAATGCCCACAGTGAGGTGCAAGAGTCACCGAGGCCTTGTGCAGGTTCTCCTCCTCAGTCCCCTGGAACAGCTTATGGGTGTCTAAGATTCTTTACTTCCAGGACAGAATGGAGGGAATGGCTTTACATTTCATCAGTTAAGAAGTTTTCCCGGAACAACAGAGAAAAGACACACGAGAATTAAAACCTTCTGTGTATGACCAAACTTCAGGTCGCCTTTATACAGCCGAGCTTAGAAAGGCTGCACCTGAAAAAATCACGAGAGGATGGAAGTCACCACCCATGCAGCTCCTTTTATAAGCTTTTAAATAAAAATATGTGTTTCTGGGGGCCGTTTTAAGAAGCCATGCACCACTCTTGAGCCCTCAGTCCCCCGACACCTGCAGGAGCTGCACAAAGACATGGCAGCCACCAC
This sequence comes from Corvus hawaiiensis, assembly GCF_020740725.1. NCBI lineage: Eukaryota > Metazoa > Chordata > Aves > Passeriformes > Corvidae > Corvus > Corvus hawaiiensis. Next base: position 29,264,421 of record NC_063221.1, read on the forward strand.
TCCCAGGTGTGCTGAAGGTACTATGTATGCACAGAGCTGTTCTGTCAGTGACCTTTTCAATCAAAGGGAAGAAAAGGGGGTCATTAACACTTATAAATGCTTTCAGTTGCCAGTATCCTAGTATTAATTTTCTAAACATTCTTCGACCCAGGTAATTAAAGCACAGTCTGTGTTTCCTTTGTGTGGCTGCTTCTCATGCAGAGATTTAAATGCTATGTTTTGTTTCATCTGCAATTGTTTTCCCTTAGACCTTTCTGGTCGAGTCTGCAGGCATTCAGAGTAATCTGATAGTTGATTATGTCCATGGCATTTATTTAAAGACCTGTTGGGCTGGTTTGAAAGAATCACAATGGTGGCTAACAAGTCTAATCTCAGAACTACCATTTAAGAAGAATTCTTTCAAGGTTTAAATGCCAATTCTTTCTTTCAGTCGCCCTCCTACATGATGCCCCCCACAAAAACCCTATTTTATATTAAAAGCATTAACACTGAGCCTGATGTGGCCGATCAAAATATAAATTTAGGTGTTAAATATATTTCTGTATAGATTTTATAGTCAGGAGACTACTGTTATGTCAAAAAACCTTCACATTTTAGAAAACAGTGTAAGACAAGGCAGGTTACAGCAGATGTTGTAAGATGAGGAACACTTCATCCTTGGGATCATATTTTGGCAAACAGAAGTTTAAAAATCATGCAGAACTTGAGCAAACTCTAACACTGCCTTTGGTGGTATGTGCTGCCCATCCTTCACCTGCACAAATTTCAAGCTCTTTGCCTACAACCTCAATACTTTCCTTAGGAAAACGTGTGGGTTTGATTTTGTTTCAGATTATCTGATTCCCAACTCTGGGGCCCTCAACATAAGAAGGACTTGAAGCAAGTCCAGAGGAGGCCACAGAGATGCTCTGAGGGCTGGAGGATGCAACAAAAGGAGCTGTTTAAGCTCGACTCACACCAGAACCCACACGTGCAGGACTGGCCTTGGTCAGGACTGAGCTGATTAAAAATCCTGAGTCTGAATAACGCCACTGCTCAGCAAAGGAGTCAATAATAGCAGACAAAACAGGATTCATTTCATCAGCCATTATTTCTCTGATTACCACAAACAAAGAAACAGGACTGTGTGACAATTTGGAGAGCTTGGTAAACTTCAGCAGTGCCTTGTAATGAAGCCTTGGCAAAGAAGTAAGTGATATACAAAGATTTTTCACACTGAAGCTGTGCAAATACAGTTTCCACTTTTAGAAATGTATCCTAGCAACTCATGGAGATGGTTTTAAAAGACAGCTGGACAAAACCATAATTTAGAATAAAACCAGATGTAATTGCTAAACCAGCAAGTCTGGTGGTCCCAAGCTGGTCTTGCAGCACCAGCTCAACTGTGATTCAAGATGCTGAGGAAAGAAACACCAGGACAAACAGATGTTTTAAAGCTAACATCTGCAGGATCCACCAAAAAAGATGCACTGGAGTTGGTGGAAAGGACTCTGAATTTTGTATTCCTTTGTTACTGATGCAGAAAATCTCTTTGGCTTCCAGTAGCAAGGCCGGCTGGACACATACCTCCCGTTTTACGTTTTCATGACTAGACAGAGGTGCAGGATGCACAACTGGCTTTTATTTGTCAGAAGTTCATTCAATGCCATTGCAAATCAAAAAAATTTTAGTCAGTTTTTCAGGAGAAAACTGAAAAAAGGGACTTTTATAATAATGCACAGAGCTTGATTAAATAACTAATCCATAATTTAGTAGAGACATTCTGCTGACATCACCAGCAAGGAGAAAGGTTCACAAAATCAACCATGAATACAAAAAGAGCCCAAACTATATTTCAGGTTAGTATTGAGACTACATTGCATAAGCATTATTGGCAATGGAGACAAACCATGTTTAGACACAACAGGTCATGTTTTAGACCCTCCAAGAAGATGAAACACAAGAACAGAGCATCCCACTCCTGAGATGGAAACACAATACTCCTCAGGACACAATTCTGCTGTGGAGGATTATTTTGCTTTCCAACTACTGTTTACATGTGAACTACAGCACTTGGCACATAGAGAATAATTAACTATTAGGCTGCAAATTCAGATACTGTAGGGTTATTACCTCAGTCATAAAATCTTTGCAACTGCAGCCAAAAGTGGTTGTGAAGGTTCCACAGGTGGGCCCAGACTGGATCCTGATTTGGTGTTCAGGGACTGATAAGGGATTCTTGGGGGAGGAGGAAGAGTTGGGCATTTTTAGGAGTTAAGGTTGCTTTTTAACCAACACTTACCATACATTCCCCTGGGCAGCTCAGTTATCAAGAAGAAGGTGTATTATACTGAACATCTAATGGGTAAGTTATTTTTAACCAGCATAGATACACATGACTTCCTCAAAATTCACATTTAACACTTTGCTAAAGGCTGCTTTTCCACAAGTAACAGTAGTTAATTTTCAGTCTCACATGGCATCCTAAATATTTGAAGAGAGGCTCAATTCTTTGATTTTTCACTTCTCCAAAGGTCGAGTTTTAACAATTCTGTTATAAAGTTTGTCAACAGATAAATTACCAAACCAGACACACATGCACTGCAACATAATGCACATTTCATTTTATTTCAATTGATAACATTGATAAATATGATATGCTCCTCCAGGTTGCATACAAGGAGCTAAATCCAGAAATCTGGTTTTTGAAAGGGAGTCATGTATTACTATTTTTCCTCCTTGTGGATTGTTTTAAGTTATCAATTGGATTGGATCTGCTTTTGTTGCCCAGTTATTCAATGTAATCCCACCTTTCATGGCTGCACTGTTAACTTTCAGTTCTACTGCTCTGGATCTTATTTTGCTGTTAGTGAACATCCCTGCCCCTCTGTCTGGCTTATGGTACTGGTTCAGGGTGACTGACTTCATCATTTTATTATCCCTTCCCCTCTTTCCCAATTCATGTATTTCTTCTGAACTTTAACACTTTTGCACTTCTCAAGAAAAGGGGAATAAAGTAAGATGAAGATTAAACTGAAATTCAAATGGAGAGCAGCATAGCCAACACTACATTTGGATTTATTTTGGAAAAAAACCCTTAAGATCTTTTGTTCTAAATAGAGTTACTGACCTAGAAACATATATTCATTTCTGGAAATAAATCAAAATTCCTCCTATGTTAATCTAATTGCACCAGTGGAAGCTAAGTAGTCCCTTAAGTAATTTAAGTTTCCTTATTTGAGGGGGAAAAAATTAAATAAAAAAAATCAGACCTTTCCCATCGCTGAGAGTGTGTTTTGTAGAACAAGCCAGTTATGATTAACTTCTCTGTTTGCAGTAGCAAAGCCATTTTCATTTAAAACTGGAATAGGTGTGTACAGATAGTCTGGTTTTTAGGGAGCCCTGTATTAGCAAGTAAATAATATCAAAGTGTAAAAAACAGTCTAGGTTTGATTGTTTGCTTTTGTTTTACTGTCACTGTCATTAAAGTTCCCCACAAAATCTGCTGATTTCTGAAATAGAGAAAGCTCAGATATAGGAACCTTTTTCTGGAGGCAGCTGCAATGAAAAAAAGTGGAAACCTTAAGGAATTAATGATCCTGCTGAGTTTCCTACCTCGTGCAATCATGAAGCTGTTTTATAAAAGGGCAGCGGTGCCAATCATCCAAATCATCCCCTCTTCCTGCAGTGCTGGTGGTGGAAAGAAAGGAGGAACACTTGCTCTGTGCCCAGGAAAGGGGACACAGCCCAGGAGGGTTCAGGTGGCTGTGCCTGGAGCCAGGGACTCCTGTCACGGAGCACCACGGGATTTATCAGGGCCCGTGATGTCCTGTGAGCCCCTTTTCCTCACACAAAATGTTCTCTACAAGTATCTCTTCATCTACAGTAATTACCTGGGGATTAGGAAGAGCTAATAAAACCCCCTCTTGAAAGGCTGGATGAATTTGAGATGATAACAGTGTTGTGATGTGCCTAAGGGAGCAGGGGCATCTTTCTGATTGTAATTTAATCAACCTTGATTAAAAGAAAGAAACATTTACCTGTATCCTGCTCAATAAATTTTGATAAAAGTCTATATTCCAGCAGGCAGCCAATCAATCTCTACTGCCTCCCATGCTTACCATAAACACTCTAAACTCAGATCTCATCTACTTCTGCTCCAAGAAAACCAAAGGAAGACACAATGGTGCCGTAATGTGGCTAAAACCCCTGAAAAATACTCCCAAAAAACAAAACCCACACCAGCAGTGCTCTTGAGAGGCACAGCCCTGGCTTCCTTTTTAATACACTCCAAATCCCCATGCTGGTATTTGGGATAACTGCTTCCTTAGATTGGGGATTTTTAGCCAGCAGAGCCCTACTGACGCATTTGCAGCACATTCAGCCCTCAGCACCACTGCAGGGATGTGAAATTAGATCTGTGACTCAAAGGACTCTCCTTCTCTGACCCTGCAGCAGAAGGACCACCAAAGAGCTTCTGGCTTCTGCCAGCACCTGGATAAAGTCTTCTGCAGCAGCAAACTACCCTTGATGAAGTCTTCCCTCAGTAACCATCTCTAAAGGAAGAGTAATTGAAATTAGCTACTTTTTCCTGATATGCTGCAGCTGAGGAGACAACAGTAAATAGTAATTATCTGTACTCTTCTCAAAATATCAAGCTTCTGAAGTTCCAGTTTTGTCCTCAAATACACCAGAGCTCACCATCAGCATAAAAATTCCTTCCCACCATTTCTTTCAGTCTTTGAAAGAAAAGCCTATGCAGTGAAAAATCTAAAGATGCAATGAATTGAATATGATTATTATTCCTTATTATTGAACATGATTAGCTTACTGCTTCTGCAGAGTATCTTAATCACTGTAGGTGTTACTCATTCAGACAACTAGGGCTTGATTAGGTTAAAGTTATGTTTCCTACTTTAGTCTAATCATTCCTTTTATTTGCACCAAGAGCCCTAAGCTGAACATACTTTAAAAGACCCCCAAATAGTCAAAGAAGCACCTACCTTCCAAGTGACTGAGCAGGGAAAGAGTGAGTCAGTGCTGCTTAATCAGAATTAATCCTAGCAATGGACTGAATTTTCCATATTCTTCACACAAGCTGAAACAAGCCAATTCCTGTAAGGTTTTAGGCCCCAAGTTTAAATAGGTCAAAAAATAAGAACACTGACAATTAAACAGACTCTGCAGACAATAAAAATTAACATATTGCAAAATCATCTTCACTAAATGCAAATGGGAGATGAGATTCTGATATGCTTACTCCAGTATTAATTTGAGCGTAAGTGCTGATGAACTGAGGTGCTAATTAACTTGTAAAGCTATCACTATTTGGCTTTAACTGATTGGCTGTATTACAGAAATCCTACAATGCTCAGAACATGTCAAAAGAAAGGAAAAAGCTAAAAATACTTAAATTCTCACTGTTTTGAGACAGTGGTGGTTTTAAAAGCAACAGAAGGGAAATCCAACAGATAAGAGCTGCTTTGCAAAATAATGAAGTGAATTAAATTAAACTATAGCTTGATGAAAATTGGAAGAAAACAGCACTAATGATGCTAAGAATGGAATATAACATCTCTCTGCCTGCACCACAAGTTCCATAAGCACACTGTGCACATAAAGCAATGCAGTGAGTGCAATAAACATAAAGCACAGTAAAAAAGGAGAATGTGCACTTTGCATTAGGCAGTATATGGAAACCCAGACCAATTATGTACATAAAATATTGGTACATGCTTCACACAGAGGCAAGTGAAAAAAACCAACGAGGAAAGAGCAGGACAGCAGGTGACATTTTCAAGATGAAGAAAGTCCAGACCAGAACAACAGGAGCTAATTGAAGAGCACATGGCATAGCAGGCTATTCCCTCTCCCCTACCTTGTTCCAAAACCCCTCCAAAACAGATCAGGCAGCATCAAATGAGGCAGGAGATCATCCATTTTTACTCTCTCCCCTGCTTAAAATACCACCACAAACTGACCACCCTGAAGCTCTTGTTTCAAACACTTCGCCCCTTTCCACTCGTATCTCCTCAGCTGGATACAGAAGGTTCCCAAAGAGGCACTTCCACATCTGGCACATGATAAAGTTTAACATCTGAGAGGCACCTGCTGAAAAGTCTGGGGTGATGATCCTGGGTAGGAACAGTGGCCCCACAAGCTGGGATCTGTCTCCGAGCTTGGTAACTTCCCTGAAAACACAGCACTCTGCAATTAGAACACAGCTAAAGGAAGGATCCCACCTGTTTCTTGATCATTTATGCACCATTTTGTGTTAATTAAGGATCATCTATACCAAGTTTTAAGCCTGAATGTCACACAGTTAATAACGAGCAGGAAACAGTCACTAGCTCAGGAAAGAAATATATAAGGAAGTCAATTAGCAGGGGGAAAAAAACCCTCAAAATTGTTAAATACAGATCCTTAAGTGTCTTATTACATAAATAGTTAATTAAGAATAATTTACAGAAACAATTATCATTACCACATTAACACTAATTGTTCTACCCAGGAAGACAGCATTGTACAAAGCAAGATTGCCTGCCTGTTACTTCAGCACATAAAAATGTCAAGGGACTTTCTTTGGTCTCCCTTAATTCCCTTCCAGTCTTTTACCATCTCAAGAGAGAAGGGCTGTAAAACAAATCCACAGAACAGGGGTTAATATTAGACACACCACCTGCCTACTTTTATTGAAATAAGTTATTATATTCAAAATATTCCTCCTTTTTCCCCCCTTCCTTCATGAAAAGATGTCACTTACAACCCTGCCCAGGAAAAAGTGTCATCACTAATACTGTACAGATAACAAGGAGCAAGATTAAATAAATAGGAAGAGACATAATTATGTCTACATACAATTTAAATCTTGAGTTTTTAAATTCAATGGAACAGCCTTCAAAGAGAAAAAAAACCCAAACCAACCGTGGATATAAAAGAGAGGGGGGAAAAAAAAAGACTGTCAAAAATTACACGCAGGAGGGATGAGAAGGCGGCTTTCTGCTCACATCTCTGATGCCAACATTGTTTTCTCCAAAGCTACAGATGGAAATAGGAGCTCAGTGCATGTACTGAGGCACAGGATCTGGCCCTTCAGCTCAGGGCTGCTGTGCCTGATTGAGTTTAATTTAAGCTTTCTTCAAATTGCCTTCCCTGTTGCCTCTCTGCCAGCAGCTTTCCCCGCACAGCACATCCTGCCTGCGGGGCAGGGAAGGAGGGCAGCTCCTGCTGCAGCTCGGGCAGCACAGGGCTTTCATCTCCACGGGTTCCCACTCCCAAAATCCAGCCACCTTCTCACCCACGAGTATCCCAAAATCACCTGCCTTCCATTACAAATCTGCGCCAGTAAAACAGCTGGAGATGGGAACACCTCCTCCTGGATCTCAGACATGAGTAGTTCAAACTCCAAAATTTTTTTGTAGGACAAGCAGGACCTCTGAGATTGGAACATTTAACCATGTGTCCCATCAAACCAATCCAAAACCCCCATTAACAACAACATTATTACAACAACGGCCCTAAATGCAGCCACCTTGCACTTGCTCATTTAAAAACCAACCAGACCAATGTCCCTGGACATTGCAAATAACATGCTACAAACCAACTGGGTTTTCTTCCATCTATATGACAAAGATGCCAGCCACTTCCTGCCTGCCTCTTCCAGGAAGAGACAAAAATTAGAACATTTAATTTCATTTAGACTTGCTTTCCCTCAATCGCCATGCAAATTGGAGGCAGGTGTGGAAGGCAAACAGAGATCTTTTAAGATGTTAACTTCTCACCTTCCACTGCAGTTACACACACGCAGCACTAAGAGCTCTGTGGACTCGCAGCAACCTGGAGAAACAGACTGTGAAAAATACTGCATACATTTTTGCATAATTATCAGTGTGAGGGGCTGGGCTCAAAGTTCTTCCCAATCCAATGATCTCGAGAAACAGAAAGTTTTAAGTTGCTGATGTAGGAAGACAAATGAGCTCAATTTAATAAGTGCAGTAGATCCTGATCCCTCTGTACATTCAAGTGTCAACCACTAAAGTGATGATTTCAGGCTTACAGATGGGCTGGGTAACTCTGACAACCCCAAACTCAGCACTAGATGCATTGTTCAAGCTCAGTCTACAAAACAGCATTAACCCAGATTTTCCTAATTATTGCTCAGAGAAATTCCAGGGTGGCAGCAACCTCTGCAGGCTGGCCTGTCACATGAGAATTACCCGATTTGGGGCTTTTGCTAAAATAGCTTGTAGGGATTAAGCTTTTTTACCTTGAAGCTGAGTTAAATAAATGCACCACCTCATCAGAAGAACAAAGCAGACTGTAACACTGTTTGTGGTAGTGCTGTCATTCCAAAACTCCTCAGCCTTAAGAGACGCTGCAGAAACACGAGCTCATTTATACCAGGGCACCTGCTCCCAGCAAGGCCAGACAGGGCATTATTATCCTCTTCAAGCTCATCTTTTGAATAATACAGCAAAATTGGAGACTGAACACTATGGCAGGACAAAAATTTTACTTTTTCTTATATCCCAAAGCTTTCTTGAGAACGCTAAAGCCGTGCTCATCCAGCTGCGCCACGAGAGAACCCTGCACACAGCAGCAAGAACCTCACAGGGGCAGTTCACCTGTGCTGACAAACAGGATTTTCAGGCCAGCTTGTTACCAATAGTTCTGTGTGGAGCTATTGGATAAGGAGGGTAACTCCTGAAAGTCATTCTGCACCTCTGGTCCCAGTGCCAGACTCCACGCGAGGCTCCCTCCGCCGCTCCCCCGCGTGTCCTGACGTGGGAAGCGAGCGGGAGCCGGGTGTGCTGAAATCAGAGCTCAGCCTCTCAGAGCTCCCTCCAACAATGCTGCCTAATGAAAATGATGGCAGAGGAGAAGAGACCGGTAATGAGGCATCTCAGAAAAGGTCACACGTGCTCGCTGGAAGGTGCGGCAGTGCTGAGGTGCACTCCCCTGGATTTTCAAACAGATGGAATAATGACTTCCCTAAAAACTGCAGAAGCTCCCATCCTGGAACTGGCATCTTCTGGTTTAAAACAAGTTGTAACAGGGAAGCAGCACCTGGAGAACACAATCCCTGAGCTGCTGCTGGCTGCTCCTCTCCTCACACAGAGGCTCGGGAGCGGACAGGACGAGGATGAGCTTCCCACCCATAGCCCAAGGATCCCACTTCACCCCAGGCTGCTGCTTCTCTGCCTGAACTTTTGTCCTGTGCTCCTCCCAGCTCCAGCACAGTCAGCCTACCCACAGTGCAGGAATACAGAGGGCACCTTTTAATATTTAACATTCAAATGAGGCCCAGCATGTAAACATTGACAACTGCCCCATCTCTGACTCCCTGCCTGACACATCTTTTGCCCTTCAGTTTAGTTAGTAGGTGTGCAAAATTCACACTCACAAAGTCTCCTCTGGATGGGACTGCACAGGGTTTTGTACCTTGAAGAAAACCAAACCATAATACTAAGGCTATCCAGGTATTCAGAGTAAGTACCCATTATTAATAAGGAATTATTCAGCACTTCTAGTTTGCAGCAGTAAGTTTCATGAGGCAGGTATCTCTTTTTTCTGTAACATAAATTCACTGCTCTTCAGGTTTCACTCCTTGTTTCATCTATTGGCATAAAGCATCTGTTTCATCTTTCCAACTCTCTGCACCAACCACCCTAATTTTATTCAGCTTCTCTTCTGTATTTTCTATCTGCCATCTTTTTCACTCTTGAAGCATGATGGCATTATGGAACTTTTGCAACTTTTTTTTATTTATTCCATTCTCCAGACGTGCTATGATCCTGTCAGCATTAAGGGGTAGGCAATTAATTTTTCTCTGTATGGTGGGAGAAGATAAGAAGAAATCAGCTAAATTTACAGGTCAGAGATTAGGGAGAAGTTTCAGTCCTGCACTTAGACCACAGGAACACCTACCCATTGGTAATATGCTGCTTCACTGAAGTTGCTGTAAGAGCAGCTTAGTGAACCTCTGGCATGGTCCAGATCTTTCCTCTGTGATTGCCCAAGGACTTTCAAGCCCATAATTCTATAAAATTATGTCAAATTAATTTTCTACCTTTATAATGTAATTTTCTAATTTGATCATTCTCATCACTTCTGTGAAGAGTGGAAACAAGAAAATAGGGAAAAATTCAAGTGAAGGTTTCCACTGAGAGAAAAGTTGCAACCCCAGTAGATGTTCATCATTAGTTGTTAAATAATACATGTAAGAGAGAAAAATACTCAGTTAACACAAAATTGCTCATATCCTCTTTTTGCTGAAATCCATGTCAGTTCATAATCTGAACAACAGACAATCAAAGCAACAGATTTTCAAGAACTGCTTTGGGAATAAATGTTTCAAGGATAACTTCTCCAGCATACTGGAAAGGAAAAGTAAAATCAGAAAGTCTACAGAATTCTATTCTCATTCTTGCAAAATAGACAAAATCAAAAGCACTGGAAAATAGAGAGGAAGGCAAATTTAAGGCATAAATAATATTCAATAATGACTTAATATTCACTTTCTTTTCCAAGTACTACACATGTATATTTTCATTTATTAATTGCCATTACACTTACGAGAAAGCTACAACTCAGCTTTGCTTTATGGGCTGTCCTGGTTTCAGCTGGGATCATTTCTTTTTGTGCTGAGTTGCCAGCTGGGCTTAAACAACGACATGGGTGTTGTTTTATTTTTCTTAATCAAAAGCATTTTAATTTACTTAGCCATTCGATTCTATTTTTTTTCTATTTTCTGTTCTCTTTTAAGCTTCCACCATTGCCCTTGCAGAGCAGCAGAGGGGAGGGAGGGCTGTGCTTCCATCACTCCCCATCTCCCACAGGCTGTCAGTGACATCCTGAGCCTTTTCCCTCTGCACTGGTACTTGCTGCTCAGTGCCACTGGCACCTCTTTCTCCATCAAGAAGAAAGATGAACAGCCCAGGTAGTCAGGTTCAATTTCACTCCATAGATCAGCTAACTAAGAGAGCTGCAGCAGAGCATAATTTAAATCTCCCGTCAGAAGTCTGAGCATAGCTGACAGCCAACTTCACACAGCTTTGTCTGATCTTAATCCATCCCTGCACTCCGAGTTCCAGCAGCAACCAGCTGGGCCCAACTGAAACCTTCTAATGCCTACCCTACAACACAAAATGCTCCACTGCTTCAGAAAAGCCTGTTCTTTATGGGAAAAAACCTAAACAACCAAATCAACATAGCATAGAAAAATACAGATTAAGCATTCAGCTGTAACAAGTGAAGTGAAATCCAGGTGAATGCCCCCCAAGTAAATATTTGCTAAAATAAAGGGCATGTCTTTCTTAATTCTAAGTAGTTCAATATAATTTTTGAGGAGCAGAAGTTTGTCTTTTTTATTTATCTACAAGTGACTTCAGCTTCAAGCAAAGCACTCACAACATTGCAGGCAGCACTGCTACAACAAAACTTAAGGCTGTGCCTTTCCATCATCACTGTCTAATGGCTTGCCTAAAAATGGCTTTGCAATAAACCCATATTAATTACAGCTAATATTCTCATACGTGATAAAGAAAAATGCATTTTCCTCCTGTGTGTGTTCAGTGACAGAACCCGACGTGGCACCGCCCAGAGCAGCAGCATCCCTGTTGGAACTGTCACCCCACATCCAGCTCAGGATCCTTCACAAAAGTGAAGGTGAGTGACAGTGAGGTAAAATTCAGCTCTCAACCCAGGCTGGAGAAATTGGAAAGTCAATGAAAACCTTGTTTCTTTCAGAGCCATTAGTGCTGAGTCCTTCTACAAGAACAGGTACAGCTGCTTGAAAGGCTTGAAGCCGGCAGCTCACCAACGCCTGAGAGAGGAGCCTCTGCTGAGGAGAAAAGGCTTTACAGGCAGGGAGTTTGGCTGGTATCTTTTAATACAGAAAAACAGCATTTTCTTTTGTAAAATCAATGGAGTTTATCTGCCCTTCACTGATTTACAGGACAAACCACAGAACTTTTTATCAGATCATCAGAGACACCACCTAATGACATTCACATCCGGGAAGACTCGTGCCCAGACAGAGCAATCCTTGTTCCTTTAACTGATGTTATTTAGTAGCTAAGAAGCACAAAAAGCCTAACTCTGGGTGTCGAGTCCATAATTTTACATCGCTGGATTTCCAAGATTTACACCTGTCATAAACATCAGAAACATGAATCTTGGAAATCAAATATTAAAATGAGGGATGATGCTGCGATGCGCTGCAGCATGGGCAAATTGCTGTCATTTCCTGAGAGGTGGCAGCATTTCAGTGGTGGCTGATTGCTTTATTATTTTTGCATTCATTGCCCATCACTGATGTATGCAGGTTCATTTTCATTTTTAAAAAGTAGCTCTAAAATAAAGTTCTAAAACGCACCGCTCACAATAGGCAGAGTGCACATGTGATTTCTGTGAATTCCTCACTTGATTTAGTTTCAAACTTTGTACAGTACTTTGAAATGTGGGATAAAAAAGACAGACACCCACCTCCATGGGCAGTATTTACAGATGTGTACAGCATCTCTACTAATTTTGTGTTTCAGTATGTCCAAAATATGTCCAGCAATGGAAACCTCAAAATGTACATTAGCATTACCAGCTTCTTGTATAGCAGGTTCTCAAAAATACTTCTTAAATATACTTACTCGTCTGCATTTCCATTCCAGACAAAGGGAAGAAAGAGAGCAATATTTTCATTTCTCAGTGAAATAAACTAAAGGAAAAATACTTGCCTATGTCCTGCAAGGGAAGCAGCGAGGATGAAAGGCTGTTGACACACACTTTGTTACCATCAGCTGGAATGTTCTTTGCTTATCAATGTATTATCACAGTGTGTTGTTTTCCACAGGGGTATCTGAATGTTAATCCCCCTTTACTTGTTTGTCTGCTGTTCACTATGTTTTCCTCCTTGTACACTGAAGGTTTGCTGGAAACTTCGTGAACCCCTTTGCTTGGATCAAGCTTTCTGTACAAAAAGACCATTTCTGTGCCCCTCCACACATTTTCCTCTGAATTTTATTTACTGCAAGAAGGGGAGCTAAATAAAAACATTTTATATTTACAGTTCTGTAAATGCTACCCACACTGAGTGGGAAGACACCAACAGCACAAGTCATGGATTTTAAATTGTGACTTTAGGAGAGCTCAAAGTCCTCTGACCTTGTTTTAAAAGGCAGGTGAGATTTCCCACATATGCCATTTGCTTTGATACACTTGCTATTTGCTCCAAATCTTCCATTCTTCTGCAACTGCGATCTCATTTTTCTATAATTTATTTCTCTAAATGCTAAGGGAAGTAGGAAAAGTGGTTTTCTAGTCCTGTATCTAGATGGCAACTACACCTGAGGTAAAAGTAACTCAGCCTTATGTGAGTAACAGGGGCACTCGGCAGAGACAGCTCTCAACCCTCACCAGACCTTTACAGCCACTAATTCTCCTTTCTATATTGGATCCAAAACATTTGTGGATGCACTGGAACTCCACAACAACACCAACACAGAGCCACTGATGGAGCCCAGCATTATTAAATGCCTCCAAACCTTCCTTTGGTTTCCTAGATAGTGTGAAAAGGTGAGGGAAGACTGTTTAAAGCCACCCTTCAAGATGCTACAAACCCTCTCTCTTGTTCAGCAAACAATACCCAAAAATTATCCTCAGTGCAAGTTCAGTGAAGAGAAACCATTGTCAGGATCTTTCTCTCAGGTTATTTCCCATTCCATGGTAGCAAAAGGATGCTTATTTCCACAACAGGTTAATTCTAGAAACCTTCAAGGAAAGTGTATTATGGAACAATATGCACAGAGAAACTTTCTCAGGCCAATCTCAGACTGCTGTTATCAAGGATGGAAGCGTGAGTGGGATTGAGAGGGATATAATAAAGGAAGAAATAACTGAGGCCATGCAGGGCAAGCCGGGTTTGCAGAAGGCCTCTAGGATGTAGTAAAACAACCCTTGCACTTTTCTAGCAACACCTCCCAGGACACTCCAGCAAACCAATTAGGGAGAAAATCCCTGCAATGGGAGGTTCAAAAGAAAAAAAAAAAAAGACAGGGCAAATCAAAATAGATGCTGCAGTTCACTGAGGCTCCTAACACTGAAGAAAAACAATATATTTCCACCCTTGAAACAAATATACTGACATGACTGATGACTGGCCAGTGTTTAAGTTCTGACTTCAATAATCATATGAGGCTTTGTTTAAAGACTACAAAATGCTTCTTCCTGTAATTCATAACAGTGAAGCTTTGGCTCTTTTCCATTAACTGCTCTAAGCACTCACTGTCTCTCATCCTTGTGGCACTGCTTATGCACCACCACCTTCTATTCTGCATTGCTGGAATTGCACTTTACCTGCAGCCTCTGGAAAAGCATTGCAGAAACATTATATATGTAGACAGAAATAGAAAAAAGACTGTAATGATGCCAAAGAGCAGTAATTAAAGTGAGACAAATGAAACTGGGGAGACACTGAAAGACGATTTACTTGAAATACTGTATCTCAGCCCACCTAAGGAAAAGAAAAATCTAAACAGTTTTTCATTTAGGGTCATGGTTAATTATTTATGAAGGTAAATCCATAAAGACTAACAGCTGTATTAGAGCAATCTTCTGCCTGTGTATTTGCAAACACTGCAATTCCCACACTCCCAAAGTTACTTCTGGGCTGTAAGTTTTGATGGGGAAGCGAGGAAGAACGGAGCTTTTTCAGGAATAGCCCACTAAACCCAGTTTGAAAAGGAAAAATTTTAATTTAGATTGAGACTGTAAAAGGAGTTGAAGAAAACCAAACCATGGTGTGATCAGAACTCCAATATTGGCGAACAAATTCCCATTTGGGTGTATTTAGACTACAAAGGATTCTTAATATGTAGGGGATATTCAGTATAAAATGACAAATTTAAGCAGATCTTTTCAAAGCAATCACTTAGTTTAGGAAAAATGCACTACCAGAAGCGCTTGATTTGCTGCAATAATACTGGTAAATAGTTTAAGGAAATACCTGAAATTACAGCCCAGTTATTATGGCTAATTCAATTCAGCATCACAGCACTGCTCAAAGGGAGACAAGTCAGAAATACGAAACCGTCAGAACTTCCTTAAAACTCAAGCACGATATAGCCTAAATCTGCCACACAGCTGAAAAAAAAAAAGTGGAAGAAAAATTAAAAAGAAGCCTCAGAAAACAAGGCTGACGTGATTTGTGTGTGCGCCTTTTGGGATTTATAGGCAAGGAAAAAAAAAAAAGCATTTTCTGCCGAAGTTATTTGACTAAAGTTGTTCCATCCCAAATTTCCTTTTTATCTGCCTTGGGCAGAATTCTCAATTTCCTACAAGCAGAGTCCAAAGTGGGTTTGGAGGCTCATGGCACCTCCGGAGCTGTGCAGATCCACCACCTGCCCCTGAAGCTGCCTGTCATTTTCCCCGATGCCACTGACACACTTTCCCTACTTTTCTCTCTTTGTTAACTCATAAAGGGAAAACTGGGAAGAGAGCAGCTTCTGCTGCAGGCTGGATTCATTAGGAATGTCCTGACAATGTGCTGCCAAATGAAGGGAGGCAAAACTGCTTAAGAAACACGGTGAATATTTTTATATTTTAATTGTGTCGCACTGCATATTTTACCTGCGGGATATGAAAATATTTACAGCCTTTCACACGTTTACAGCAAGATGTACATCTTTGTCACAGACTGAGGGGAATAAAATGGGTCTAAAAAGAGAGAAACAAAGGTTTCTTTTTGTGAATATGGTCATATAACAGGACAGTGAAGAACCTGGACCAACTCAGAGCAAGAAGTATTTACACAGCTCCAAACCCAACAGCAGCTGGATTTCTGAAGCAGCTTTTCCCTTCTCCTCAGCAGCAATTTCCTTCTATTTCTATGAGAATAAAAATGTTGGAGAAATTCTGATTTCCTCACATTCCACAGCCACTCTGCCTTTTTCCCTAACACAGAAAATCAAGTGCCTGTGCGCTTAGCAGCTCCTTGGGTGTTAAATCCTTACCTGCTCCTCTTCCAAAGCCTTTCCAACAAGGGGTTTGCTACATCTGTCTTACTGCCAGAAGATTTTCACAGCATTAAATTGCCATGTCTACAAACCACATTGTGCTGACCATTCTGAAAACTAGAGACACCTCGAACTGAAAGGTGCATTTATTCACATTTAAAAAATAACCAGAGAAATCACTGACATTAATTTATTTCCCTGAAAGAATCCTTCCCGACCCTGCAAGCAGCAGACCTGGAGTCATGTATGTTTATTCTTACAGCCGGAGAACCAAAATCCCTTCACAATGACAAGATATTTAAAATCTCTCCTTCTTAGAGAGCCAGCTTTATTTCAGGCATCTTAAAGAGAAAATCACATTCCCTCCACAGAGTGCTCCGTTAAGAGTCTGGATGTGGATGAGGCACTGCCCAGACCCTAAACTCAGTAACTGGAATTTAAGGCTTTTATCCAATCTGCAGCTTTGTCTACACTGCAGTATTTTGTGGGTTTCTTGTCTGAGTGGGGAAAACCCCCCAAACCTTCATCTTGAGGACAGTGCTATTTTTTTTCTAATTTTCTTTATTTAAATGTTGTGCCATGGACAGACACCTGGGCCACCAATTCCCTGAAATCACTGCCATGTACCCCACTCTCAGCTATGTCACCAGACCACTCACACACTAATGAAAGTGTGTGAATACATCATTTGAAAGTGCCAATTCTAGGAAAAGACATTTCCATACTGGTTTCAGCTAACACAAACTATACTTTTAAAATGGTGTCTTGGTTTGGTAACTTCTGGGAAATTTGTCTGCACTGGTTTCAGCAGATTTATTTTGACACAACTGAGAGCTGAGCCCTCCATATTAAATGTGCAAAACTTTTGCACTAGTTCCAAAGCAGAGTCCCCAGCAAATTTGCCTTAATGGGACAGCTCTAGCAAACTAAAAATTAATCTTTTCCTCCTGATTTCCCACAAGAGTGTAAACATTTTGTGGTAGGTTTCTTGATTACATGAAATCTCCCTGAGGGTTCTTCACCCTGGAGCTTAATGAATGACACCACACATCAGATGGGAGCCAGACAGAATATATCCAGTCAACTGCCTTCTGATGAATCCACTACTCAAAAGTCAAATTAAAGATGTCATCTTACAGCAAGATGTTTATTCCCCACATCTTTCTCTACAGGAAACAGCTTCTTCCTTTAAGTCAAAATCCTTAATCATGAAGTGAGTCTATGTTTGTGCGCCTAATTCCACAAAATCTCTAAGCTCAGAGAAACCCCAAGGGCAGGGTTGGTTTGACTTTTCCTGCCAGCATCTGGGATGCAGCAATTCAACATCTGGAAAGGTAAAAAACACCCACTGGAGTCAGTGGTGACCCTGGCCAGTAAAAAGAGCAACCTGGATAGCAAGAAACCAAGGCCCACAGCAAGATAACTTCAAGTTATTTGATATTGATTCAATATTAAAATCCTCTTTGTTCTACTAAAGTCAAAATGAAATATTTTTATGTATTTTGAGCTTTATTAAAACCTATTCTTCCTTCTTAAAACAAAACTTAATTGAAACCAGCTAGAAGAAGAAAGCTTCATTTATCACAAAGTGACATTTTGTAATTAAAATACAGTTCAGAACAAAATGTTTAGCTGCAAAGGCGTGAATTTTCCCTTCTTCACCGTTGCTGCCAACATGCTATTATTATGAGTGCAGTTAGAACCAGAAAGCTGGCTGTTGCTTCTTTTCACTGAAAAATAACTGGAAGGAAAACAGGGATTGTTTGTCCAGAAAAAATGCCAACTTCCTCTCTTTTTAAGGCATGGTGGAGATGCAGCGCCGAGACCACGCACTGAGTTCTGTGGGGCTGGTCCAGGCATGATACCTACTGAATAGTAATTAAAAATAGCAACAATTCCTGCTCCTTTCTTACTCTTGTTTCCTTGAAGGCTCCATTTTCAGGTCAACTCATCCTTCATCATTGAAACAGTTGCTCCGTGTGACTTCCTCTAAACATACTCACAAGCCCAAAAGGCTCTTCACCTACAGCAGTACCCCCAAAATCATTCTAGGAAATCTGGAAGTTTCAGCTGCAGGAGGGTAAGAGCTGGAAAGAAGCATCAGGTTATGGACAGCTGGCTACAAACCTGACCATTCTTAAATTTCTGTACGTGGGTCTCTAACAAAAGAATCACGTTTGCTTTAGAATGGAATCTTTTGGGATTGTAACCATGAAAATTGTACACTGTGCGCATGAGCATTGTCTTTTATACTCACTTGTGGTGCCTAAAATGCTGAAAGGGCTCTGCTTGTAATAACTATAAGCTGTTGTAAGCTGGAAACCCAAAGCTGACTGGCAGATTTCTTTGGGATATATCAAGTTGTCCATTCCTTTTCCTAAAACAACATTCCAGGTGCTAGGAAAATCTCTGTGTCTGTGCACAGCAGCAATAAACACAAATCTTCTCCCAGAGGCACAGAAAACGTACAAGAAACTCTTATTCCTCCAAGCAGAATGGAAGATGGAACCACCACTTCCACTGCACCTTCCACTTTGAGACAAATAAATAAAAGGAGCGGAATTTGGTTTCAAAACCTGCCAGTGAACTCGGAGTGATGAAAACATTCTTGCTCCCCTCACAAAGTGAGCATGCTCCCGGGGCTCTGAAGTAGGTTAATACCATGATTACAGCATTTGCAGAGGTTGGCAACGCTGCTCCAATCTCCTGCTGTACTTAGGCACTAAATGAATGAGGGTGTTTCTGGTACAAAGGTTAAGTACATTAAAGAAGAGTCATTTGAAGCTTTAGCCACACCTCCGGCTGACACAAGAAAGAAAAATCTGCAGGATCCAATGGCTCGAGATGCTCCGAGTGATTCAATGCTTTTGGCACAATCTTTCCCATCTCTTACACCACTTAGGAGGTTTTTTAAAAAGGGAGCACAAAGAGCCGCCTCCAATCACACAATGAATCCAGTGCTTCCGTTTAATATAATGAGTGTTGGGATTCATTGCCCTTGAATCCAGTTCCCTTTCTAAAGTGGTGTGTGAAACACCCTCATTTGGAGGAATTCCACCACTGCCAAGGCAAGCACTGGCCCAGCTGTGCATTCACTGGGATAAGGCTGTTCCAGCTGCACTCCGAACTCTCCCCTCTAATGGCTGAATTCCAGATTCAAAGCTGAAATTTTCATGAAAGGAAAGTGTTTCTCTCAACAATTTTGACTTAGCATTTACTTAATTCTACTTATTAGGCTTGAGATAAGTAAATGTGTAAATTAATGTATCCAAGTAGATGAAATTCTGATGAACAGGAACGTACTGATTATGAAATCTCAGACCTCAAAGGCCATCACACACAGCAGATGAAGAGAAAACCCTGCTCCAAATGCTGGCACAGGAACTTTGAAAGGTGATGCACCTGGAATATTTTGCCTTGGTCATAGCATAAGCATATTAATGCCATATATGGCATAAGCATATTAATGTATTCTAGACATGAGAGTTTGGCTGACTAAATATCCATATTCCAGGGATGCTTAGTTTATATAAACAGCACTGGCAAGAGGGAACTGCTTGCGCTATACTCTTACTAATTAAGATAATTCACTTTTGAGTGTAATAAAAATACTAACATTATGTTTTTAGGAGAGAACACCCAGCTCCTTCTTTCAAGTCTGTTGGTTTTTTTCTCCTCACAGATCCCCATTTCCAAATCTTTCCGCCTGTCAGGTCTGAATAACTTGGTTAAAAAAATGGTATCTGAAGGGTTTTGAGTTTAATGCAGGCCAATAACCTTGAATATTTTAAAGCAGCTAGAAAGAAGCTTAACCACACATTTCAGCAAGTCTAAAGAGACATAATTTGAAAGGTATTTATAGCTAGTGCCTCTTTATTTTCACATCTCAGGCTTTTAGAACCTTTGCTCTAAACCTAAAGGGGAAATTTTCTCCCTTTGAACTGGGTTACTTCAAATGGAAACTTCATTACTAATGTTAGAGAATTCAGTCTCCTCCAAGCATCATCTGCTTTGAGAGAAAAAAGTAAATCAGCTTGTGTTTGGATATAATTAGTGTGGAATGACAGAAATGACAAAATCTGGCCTGCAGAGGTTATGGGGCATTAACAAAAGATGATGTTGTAATAGTTTAGGCTTATCTGCTGGAGATAGACTGTGTGGAACAGAGCAAGAAGAAAGCACAGAATATGTAACGCCGCCCTCACCGAGTTCATCTGATGGTCACTGAACTCACACGAGCTTCAAGTTACATTTCCGAAGATAACTTCACAGTCCTGAAAAAACACATTAAGAGATGCACCTTTGGTGTCTTTTCCCCCCCCTGTCTCTAACTGGAGCATTCACCTGCAATCCAGCAGTGGAAAAAAAGGTCTCATATTCGCCACACAAACGTAATAGAATATAGGAGTCCTCTTTGACAACTTCACACAGAGGTGGAGCTCTGACTTTCTCACTCGTGTTGGCCAACAATTCCAAATGAGCTTCCTCGTTATGAAATATACAAAACCAGATTAAATGTCAATATGACTTCCCTGGAAGCTGACCTTGGAGTAAAAGGTGAGAAACAACCTGCTTTTCAGATCTTCAAGGCCTCCTATTTCCTCTGTTGTGAACATTTTACTACAAAACTGGACTCCAGTAGCAACTATCAGGTTACTTAGTACGAGTGATATCTTTATGTCAGTCTTAACAGGCAACAGGAAATCCATTTTCCATAGTGTGTTTATAGAAGTCCTTACTGCACGTTTAAATTTCCACTGATTGCTTCATTACCAAAAAGATACACATCTCCCCTCAAAATCCTTTTCTTATATTTTGTCTTAAAACCAGAGGAGTTTAATACAAAGACACAAAGTATTTCTTATCAACACATAATCTCACATACTAGAAATCCAATATCTGACTGCTCTATGGACATTTAGCTCCAAATAATTGGTTCTACCACAAGATTAAGAAAAACCAACCCCAAACCTCCTCTTTATCTTCATAATCTTTTCAGTACACCAGCAGTTTATGCATTGAATAGAGTATGAGGAATTACTGAATTAAGAAATTACTGCAGAGAGTTTACTAGGTTTTTAAATATATGGAATATATATTTACTTTATCTTTATTTGCTTAAATGACCATGTCCCTGAAAATGGTTGTGAGATAATTTAAAATGAATGAATAATGAAATTAAGATAAAATCCTAAACGTTTTTAAACACAATAAAGGTTCGCTGCTTCCATGATACCTGACCCCAGGATCCTTGTTGCTCTCTTAAATATCTCTACATAAAAAAACCCCAGACATGAACCTACAAATCAGCATTAAAGTGAGCTTTCAGGTTGGTAAGAATCCTTTCAAGAGGTTTTTGAACACCTAAGCTGTGTTTCACTGAAGTAAATATCTAGCACTGAGTGGCACCACTTACACTTGTTTTGTGGGGAAGGACTTGACCTAAGAAGAATTATTATTAATTAGCATTATCCTGAACCTCATTAACACATGCACATGCAGATGAGCTTCAAAGTATGGGCCTTTGCAGCATTCTAGAGTTAGATAATCTCTAATAAACCTCAGCATCATTAAAGATTGTTCATCTCCCTCTGCTCTAACCGCGGGTTCCTGTTAAGCACCCCTATCTTAACCAACTCTCAGTCCCTTCTCATTTGGTCCTCTGCCAAAATAATCCCTCCCAAATCCTGCTCTGACCACTCCTCTGAGGCCCTGTACCGACGTCCAGTCATTCAGCTTCTCATTTTAAACTTATTTAAGAGGTATCTGTGAAAAGAATTTCCCTGAGATGTAAGGAATTTAGATCTAGTGCTTCCATCCATATCCATGTATTCACATTCAGGCTGGGGTGTCATGCAAACAAAGCAGGCAGCTCCATCCTGGCTGCCAAGCACAGAAAGCAGCCCCAAATGGAGCATGTTCCCTGACCACTGTCCTTCCATTCACTGAGCAGGACAAAGGTCTCCAGGAAACAGCAAGATGAGCTCAGCTCATTAAAAGCTGTATGAAAATGTATATCCTGAAGGGATGTTAAATGAGGCTTACACAGGCAACTTTGAGGCTCTGCTTCCTTAGAATTTTAGTGCTTAACCTTACAGCCCCAGCATTTCTTTAATGCAATTAAACAGAGGCATAGATACAATGTATTGCTTTAGTTATAGTCTAGCACAGGGAAAGAAAATAGGCAAGAGAGATAAAGAATTCTGTAGGTAGCTTTCATTTTGATCTCCAGTGCCTCTCAAGCAGTGCCATCCTTTTGACATGCTCACTACGGCAGAGACTGTGTTCTTCCACATCCAGTTTTACTGGGAAGGGCTGGTAACAGATTATTTTTAAAGAGACACTTCAGACAGGTGAATTTTTTTTAAAAAGAACTATAAACCATAAACATCCTACACTAGTAAATACAGCAAACACTAAACACACCTAGGTAACCATGTCAATATTAAACTTCAGCCATGCCTGAGTACAGAGTACACCCAATTTCCCTAGTGCATTTAATTCACTTTATGTGACTTTGGACATTTCAATTCAATTTAAAACTTACACAGGCAACACAAGGTATAAAAAAAAAGATTAGTTCATCCAACTACTACTGGTGTTTTTGCCTTCCACCTAGTTATCAGCACATTATTGTGACGTGTGAATATTACCCTCTTATTACTTTGAAGGCAATTTTATATTTAAAATGAAATTAATAGCTAACCTCAAAAGACTGCACTTAATTTCATTTCACTCCCTGAATATCCTTTTCACTACACAATTCTTCCTCTAACTAAACTAAGAGCATTAAGAGGTGTAATTATAGATCACATATTAGCTATTCAACATTTGCTGGTGGTTAAAGCAGGGTAGACATTAAAGTTGACTCCAGAGGAAGCTGCTGCTCCTGTCACTTGTAGAAGAGTCTGCTGCAAAATGCTATTATTTAGGCAGTTGAGGCTGGAGCTTTCTGTGCTTTTGGACAACTTTGCAGGATATCTTATGGCCACTGAAACCACTGCCAGGAGGAGGTGGGAGAGGATGAATTCCCCCCAGACCCTGTAGCCCATCAGATTCAATCACCTCCAATGGAAGACGCTGGCAACACGATCATCCCAATTTCTTTGGTTCCACTCCTAATGACTTTTGTGCTGATGGAGCAACAGCTTGTTTGCTTTCCTGACTGCCCCATCACAAAGAAAGACCATACACCATTCCCACCTCTACTTCAAACTTGATCTATCTGGAGCAAGGGAAGGCAGTTTTGGGACTCAGCAGCCAAGTGACAGTTCACCTTACTTCTCCTGTTTTTAATGCTGTTTTGCAGCAATGAGTAATGCTGTCTCTGGGAAATGGAAGTGAAAGCCACTCCGTTCTTGTCAGAATAATAATGGATATTGTGTTGGCAACTACTCTCCTGCACTGCACAACTGCATAAATAAAAGGAATTGGGAAAAGCCAGGAGTAAATAAACAGGGTAAACTCGCCTGCTTGCAAATAAGTGATAACTTGGTTTTGTGTTTCAGCCCGGGCAATGAGAACGGGATAAACACTGTGTCTAAATCAGAAGAGATTTCAACCCCACTGATCCTCATTTGTGGAGAGAGGCTGTGGGGAGAGGCTCTGGCTGTTCAGGAGGCTCTAAGCAGAAACCTTTAAAAGGTTGAGCATCTCCACACGAGGTTTTACAGCCAGGAACAGACTGACAATGGCCTTTGGCAACTCTCAGGCTTAGTTCAGTGCTAACTGGGATGGCAGCTTTGCCCCCACTACTGTTGCAAGTAGAAGGGAAGATGCCAATGAGCACTACAGTACACCCCTTTCTTTTTCATACAAAAGGCCCCTACAAACACATTACTTAGTTAATCAAACTAAATATTGTCGCACCTGCAAAACTAAGCAAATGTAAAAGCAGAGAAATGCTCTTTTTCCTGTCCTTATACCAACACTAGCTATTATATAAAACAATGTTTAGATAAAAATAATACAAATAGGATGTCATTGTTTCTGAGGACATGTTTATCTCTAATTCACTTTCAAGAGAAATGTTAAACTTCAACACATTCACAGAATCACAGAATAAGCTGAGCTGGAAGGGACTCACACGGAACATCCACTCTATCACTGGACAACCCAAATACATTACATGTATATATAATATATTACCTTTATTCTGGAAGACCAATAATGTCCATATTGATCCTATAAACAGAATCATGTATGAGGATCACAGCCACATCTCTTCTTTACTCCTGAGGAGCACAGTGAACGTCTGCCCTGACATATTTATCACAGGAAGTCTGAGCCTATTACTTGGCCAAATTCCCTACATATTTCTTTGAGCTCTTAAAGAGGAATATACCACAAGGCATGAATGAAGGGCTTACAGTTTCTGTTGTAGTATTTCAAAATGCCACCAGTTCTGTGGGCAAGTTTTTCTTAACCAGAAGTGGTCAGTGTTCTGTGACATTAAGGAGACAGTTATTTTTCAACTGAAGATTTTGTGACTAATATATATATATATATATATATATATACACATATCTCTCAAGAAACATTTCTGATTCAGGCTGCTTAGACACACAAACCTAACCCTGTCTCTATTAACTTGTACATTCCTCCACAGTTTTTCCTTTGCAAGCTGATTAATGAAATTACTGTGATATCAACACTGAGAGAGTGAAACGTGTTGGTTAAAGCACAAAATACAAACAGGATCCTCAGATTACACACCAAGCTCTGCCCTGATTTGTTCCATAATCTTTGGAAAGTAACTGAGAGATCAGCACTGGCTTTTGATGCAAAGATCTAACCACTTTTGAAATGAAGTTACATTTCCCCCATATGTCCACAGGTCAAGAAAGCTCATGATTTTCCATAAATTATGTAAGATTATATAAAATTGGAGGAATTTTCCCTAGTAATATATAGAAGTATACAGTGCAATAATGTGGACATCAATGCTAAGTATTATCTGTTTATTTCAGGGAAAAGTAGTGAGCAATTTAATGCTGGTATCAAGCTAATATTCCAAATTTACTTGTCTTTGATACCCCTTCAGCAAAATGGGAGCAGTTATCAACATCGCTGATACCTCTAATCTGTATTATACAGTGAGCAACACTTGATTGCATTTTATGGGAAATTCTGCAAGTAATAATAATGTTGATGGAAAAGGCAAAATGTTTCAGAAAATTACAAATGCTGAAATGCATGCAGTGCAACATGCTGGCAGAAATGTTATTTATTAATATTTATTAGGCAAGCAAATATCTTTGGATGAAGAATACGACAAACCTTCATCTTCTTTGGATGAAGAGTACTACAAACCTTCATCTTCTTTGGATGAAGAATACTACAAAACCATTATCACCATCAAGATACTTGTCCCTGTAGAATATTTCTCTGTGAGCCATATTAGGAAACTTCTACTAATCCAAACCTCTGGAGGTATTTTAGCTACTAATCTGGACGAATTAGGTCACTCCTGCTCAGTTATTCATTACACAATAGAATTTTCTTCCCTAAACTCTCTAAACAAAGCTTTCCATTCACAAAAGTTCTAATGTGAATTTTGCAATTTTGCTGAGAGTCTTTTCAATGACTGCAAGCAGAGAAAAAAGTTTCCCAGAAAATTAATTTATTTGCCTGTTTAGAAGTTCTACCTTATCAGCCCCAGCCTCACTTTCTCTGTATTTCAGTCAAATCTCAGAGGTAGTTTTAGAGCACAAGAGGATGAAGCCAGAAACAAGGTACAGTACAGGATGCACAGGTGATGCTCACAGCAGGCTTCCCAGAGCCAGCCCTGGAGCACAGAAACACCCACCTGGATTTATGGACTGTTACATGACTCAAATCCTCTCTGGAATATGCATTGCATTAAGCTCCTAGATTACTATTTCAAATTGAAATGCTTTGATGGCTGCTAAAACATTGAGGAATATAACAGAAGCTCTCAAGAAACCTTATTCTTAATATTCAACAGATTATTGATTCCTCTGCTGAGGAGCAGCAAAGTAACACCAGCCCCAACCTTGGTTTAGGCAGATTTCCCCCAATTAAAAACAACAGTAAACATCATATCTGCAACAAGAGACAACATCCATCACCCCCAAAGAATCCTTCAGTTAACAACCACAGGCCCCCTTTAGTACGTGGTATTTAAAACAGAATTCATGAGCTCTCTAATTGATGAGAGGTTATTGGATAACCCTTGTTAATTATAGCTACACAATGCCAAAATTAATGATTTTCCCACCCCCTTTCAACTTGAGAATGAATTCATAACTTATATCAAGACACAAAAGACGTGCAATTAATATTGTCAGTAATCATTTCACAAAAGAGATTTGTTAAAGGCAGGCATGTGGACACAATTAGTGTATCAATTAATATTGCTGTTACTTGATCTATAAATTATTGAAAAACTCATAGCTACTGAAAGAAAACAAAGCAAATCCACTCCCAATCAATGAAAGAAGCTCCTCTGTTCATTACTCTTTAGATCAAATTTGAGTTTTGCTGGATTCCACAAATCTTAGCTACATAATCAGAAAAATAAATGAACCTATACCAACGTGACATCTTGAAATGCCTCGTTACAGTGATGATGCTTAAATTGTTGTTAGCTGATCACAAAGTTTTAAAAAAAAAAAAAGTTAATTCATTAAAAAAGTAATCCACCATCACTGTTCATAGCACTTATTATTTTAAACTGAAGTTCCGGAAACTTGAAACTCTGAAATCTGGAAACAAAGCTGTAAAAACTGATTCCCGTGTGTCAGCAAAACTGCAACTTTTACATCCATCAGAAACCTCCATTCCCCTCTCAAGTTTAGCAATTATTAGTGCAAAGTCTAGATTCAAATGAGGTCTAAGAAGCCCAAAACAGGACTTGGGTAGCATTAGGCACCTGTGATGAAAACTGACAATGACAAAACATAACCTCGTTTAAAGGCTTCCTATCCCCAACGGCTTTTAAACTAACTAGGTAGCTCCTGTTTGATCTTAGTCTGACTAGAGTTTTGCTCCTGGGGATGCAAAGGTTTTCCTTTAGATAGTTAGACAGACCCCAGCCTCTCATTAGTGGTTAAAAGACCCAGGAAATAGATGTGACTGTGCCAGAGGCCCAATCCACACGTGAACGGTCCCGCAGCCACTGCATTCCTTTTAATCAGCAGTCAAGAGAGATAAAATGGGACACTTTAGCTTTTTGCCATCCTGATCCCAAGAGGATCAGACTCAGATCTACCACCTCCAAGCCAGTCCTGCCACACAAACCCTCCCTGGTGCAAATTCCTCACCTGGCATGAACCAGCCCCCCGTGCGGAGCCCACTCTCGCTCTCCCTCCTGGAGCACGGCTTGGACACTTGGACATCCATCTAGCAAGGACAGAGTGCCCAGCTCAGGGCGAGGAGAAGTCATCCAGCTCCAGCAGAGCACGTCCCACCCTCTCTAAATGCCCCACTGGCATTTCATACTGGCTGTGTGCAGCAATCCCTGGCTTGGTGCCCTGCCTGCTCCGAGAGCTGCTTCCAGATGCCACGTGCTTCCCACACACTCTGGAAACCCATTAAACAAGGGAATCTCACCCAAGGGGACCCTGAGCATCAGGGATTGTCATGCTGATTGTCAACATGCCCAAGCTCCTCTCTCTATTTGCTTCCATTTTTGAAAAGTCCCTGCCATTTTGAAAATTAACTCAGGAATCTTGCTGTGGGGGATACAATGAGAGATGGAATTGCAGAACAAGCCCTAAGCTTCAAATAGAAAAATTACAGAATTTAAGTGCAAGAGGAAGAGATTGAATCTCTAAGAAAAGTCTCCTGGCCTACCCCAAGCAGACACAGATCGGCACCGAAATTTGGTAGCCAGGCTCGCTTCTTTACCAACCTCCCATTTCAATTTTTCTGTTCAGCTGATTTTGCAAAAAGGGATTTTCCCAGGCACTTATCAGTGTGAATTCAACATCAATGGAACACATTTCCCCCAGAGAGGTTTCTAAATCAATTTTAATTCCGATAGGCTCAAGCAAATGTTTTCAATTTGATTCAATAATCTATACACACTTATAAAAAGGCTTTTCCCCCATGTACTACAAGACAAACGTGGTTTATGTTTCTAACAACTCTGGCTAATAAAAAATTCTAATTTCCTATCCTGAACAATACAAACACACAATTTTTATTCACTTCTTAATGAACCAGATGTCATAAACAAATGAAATCAAATCAGTATTTAAGAACATTAGTTATATCATTAATTCTCTAAATTCTTCTTAAAGAACACACGACTTTTGGCAAACTCACCAAAAAAAAAAAAAAACCAACATTTATCAGCAAAATGTCGTCAAACTGAGCTTTCTGAATCTCCTGAGAATTTTTCATGATTTCCACTTAGAGAACAATGTGAAACCTCTCCAGGATATCTTTTAAAATGTGAGCAAGTTCTCAAAAAGAATAATTAAAACCAAGTTACCAGCAGATATGAGCAAGAGTGGCATGAAGATTAGGGCTGGAGGTGGGGAATGGCAGAAATATAATCTCCTCCAATAACACCTAGCGCACTGTAAGCCTGTAAAATGGAATAAAGTGTAGGAAGGAGGGTTGTGGAGGTCAGGGTGAAACACTGGCCTCAAGGGACAAGGAGCTTCACAGCACAGGGAGCACAAAGTGACAATCTGGAGAGGAAGGGAGGTGCCTGGCTCACCTCTGTTCCCATAACTGTATTTCCAGGACAGTTACAACTCCAACCCCTCTGACCAGGACACATTTCTAGAGCCCATCAAACACTGGATCCATCAGATCAATATGGACTGAATGAAAGGCAAAATTTGTACTTGATTTTTCAACAGCCTGCTTTTAAGATTATCTAGGGTGATAATGTTAACATACCAAATTACAGTCTGATATGATCACACAAATATTGAACTTACCTACAGAACATCAGAGCTCCTCAGCTGCGATCGTGTGTAAACAGCAGCTTCTGAGAGGGTTTTGTATTTAAGTTCTTGCCCTAACTGCAGTGACAACCCTTCAGTGCTGGAACAGGACACTGCCCCACAAACCAGCTCAGATGGCAGTGGAGACACTGCAGAGTTGGCTTTGACTAGAAAGCTCATGGCTGTAAAAACACCACACTTAAAGAGAAACGTTTCAAAGGGGAACTGCTTTGCATGGGACTACAGGAAGAGATGTGTTCCCAGAACAGCAAAGAAATATTCAGTAAAATCTTTGCCCCGTCTGCAGCACAAATCAAACTATTTCCCTGTCACCCCAAAGCCAGCAGTCTTTACAGAGCCTATAAGCAATTATGAGAAACCCTCAAGGAACTTCTAACCTGTCCAGGTTATTAAACTGTTCACTAATGACATCACAGTGGCTTTAACTCAAGGTAGGCACTATTACCACAAAGGTACAAGCCATTGTTTTCATTCTGGCCGTTGTACTTCACTAAGAAGAGCTGCTTGCATTTATCTGACACTTTATCATGTTTTATATCCATGTATCTTACAAATCTTAGGAATTAAGCTTCATTTTATTTCAACACTTCAGATAAGAAACACTACCTTACTAGATGTTTATGCAGATGAAGAGAGAACTAAAGGTTTAGGTGACTCTACAAAGACACAGGCTGAGATCAGGAAAGAATCCTGCCCCATGCTCCAACTCCACACTAATCCTCATCCCCTTTCAGTCACCCCAGACCTCCAGTGTGGGATACAAATCTGGGACAGACATTCCATCACTGCTGCGAGCTGCAGAAGGCAGGAGAACTACCAAAACAGTGAATAATACAACAGAAGAGGCCTGTCCCTGCTCTGGATGGAGAAGGACGCACAGCTCTTCCACAAGTGCAACAGAACACCGGGAAAACACTAGAGCTGAAATTTCTGTTTATACAGCAGAGACTTATTTCTTGGGAATACTCAGTTCCACTGGATAATCAAACTCATTGATTAGCAACATTAGAAATTTCGTGTTAGCACTTGCTACCTGTCACTGCTTGCAGTTAATGAACTTGGGGGAAAAAAAGGAAAAAAAAAAAATCCCTGTTTTCACGTGTCCATCACTCACACTATACAGAGGAGGGCTCCTTTGTTGGAATACAGGCAAGGGCACACAACTCAGTGACAAGTAAATGAGCACACCAAGTTTCTTTTGACTCTCGTTCTGTGGGATTTGAATAGCAAACAGTGTGTGCATTGTGTACCTTGTCTGTGTGAAGCATTCACTGCTCCAGCCCTGGGATGGCTGATGTGATGGGATGCACTCACGCTGCACACACAACACTGAACCAGAGTAATCCTGGGCATGTGCCACTGCCATTCCCTGTCCCTTCCAGCTCTCCAGACACTCTGATCACTGCCACACAACGTATTTTATACTCCCCCTCAGCACTGAGGGGAATTCTCAGAATTTCCATTTGGGGGATAGAATTGGATTTTGGGCAGAGAAGCGTTCAGTTATTGTGATTTATGGGAATGTTTTTAGAAGTTGGATGCTGAATATTTTATTAACAAAATGTCAAGTTCCTAAAAGAGTTGTTTGCTGGTTTCAAAAGTTTCAGCCTCCAGCAGAATAACATTGGAGACACACATCAAAAGGATATTATCCATATTGCAAAGAAATTACATTTTTTAATTTCCTGCCTACCCCCAAAAACGGAACGATCATACAACCAAACCACTTTATTTGCCTTAAACATCTTAGATCACATTCTCATTTATATCAAAGTTCCCCTTTTTTTGCCTTTCCAAGCTGCAGCTTTTTTATCTTAAATGAATCATTTCTGATTTGTGAGTGTAGGCCTAGAGCAGTCGTAAGATTTTTCAACCATCTTCCCAAGTAAACACTTGAAATATTTTAATTGCTGTGTCTTCTAGAAACTTTATACTGAAGATTTCTGATACAAACCCTAAAGTGAACACAAGGCCTTAGTAAATGTTTCGGTAGAACTGCTGCAGTAAATGGTATGACTGCCTAGAAGTTCAAGTTATCTATGAGTAAAATTTGCATTATACATATATGAGCAAAGATAAGACTTTTTTTGTCTTAGAAAAATGTAAAAAACCCTCAGAAGTAAATGGCTAAATTACACACCCATAGAAAGGAACAGAATGACAAAATCCAGAGCTCACATGAAAGTTCAAATATTGCTGTGTCAAGTATTAAAACTACTAAGTATGATTATTTCCTTTTTGTTTTCCCTTTTTATTTGAGCAATTAATATTAAATCTGTTTTCAATCTCTATCTCATGCATAAGTTTTTAAAAAACCTAAGTATGGCTACACAGAACAACACAAACTACCACTAGAATTCAAGGTCTTGGGTTCCAAGTTCACCAGTATTTAAAACCATAAGCAATAAAAATAGGAATAAAAATCTAAGGATAAAAATCCCTACTAAAAATCTTTAAGTGAGCATAAGCACCAAATTCACATGGTCCCATTTCTCACACTTACCACTCCAAAGAACTGCTCTACAGTCTGAGGCAAAATTGTAAATACAAATATGAACTAATCCAACCACACATTTATCCATAGCTTCTCCTTAATTCTGAGTTTTCTTCCTCCTCATTCATATTTCCTTCACCAGATTACAATTAATCTCCCTAGAGATTGCCACTGAGTTCTCTAACTTCACAAAGTGTCAGTAAGATTCAAGCTCCAGTAACAGAAAGTGCATTTAAGCTCTGGTTAGTTCAAAACAAAGTAGAAAAAAGCCATTTGAAGAAAATGTATTTATCAGCAGAGAAAAAAAAAAGATCTTTTGTTGAGTAATTTTAAAAGTTGTATTTCTCTTTGTGAACCATAAAAAATATGCAATTTTTTTCTCACATTCCAGATGTATTTCAGTAAGATATATTTTTAATGTCAGAGAATCAAACCCCATATTTCTGCTTCCACTGAGCTTAACAAATCCCACTTTTCACTGAGCACACGGATAACACAAAAGCCACAGATGTGCCAAAGGTGGCTGATGTAGGAGCTAATTAAAGTACAAAACACACACAAATAAAGAGAAATGAGTCACTACCTTTCTTTTTGGAGTCTTTCTTTGTGCTGGTTTTAACAGCCACTTGAAGTTCTGTCTCAGTTGACATCCTATATCCTTAGTCCTCTTCACACAGATCCAGGATCTCGGTCAGGCTCATTTAGAACGTCTCTCTAAGTGAATAATTTAGCCTTTCAGATACTATAACCCAAACAGTTCATCTCATTCACTCCTTTCGAGTGCTGTGAAGGAAGGAAACAAAAAGGAACAGTCATTTTCTGGGTTTAAAACATGAAAGGAAAATAAAAAAGCCAAACCACAGCAAGTGAGAAACATATAAAGTTCTCCATCTACTGAGCCAATTGTCCAGGATTTTAGATGCTTAAACACAGTTATCTGTGACTACCTCAAACATCTATATTTGAGATGTTCTGGCATATCTGAGATGCCTCCACAGCCTAGAGACACTGCTCAGGGTGTACAGAAGATCAGCACTTCCGGACCAGCAGCTGGAGGACAAAGACCACGATGCAGAAGTATCTGGAAATGTCACCAAAAGCAAAAAAATCTGCAAGGACTCAATTCTTAAATGCACCAATTCCAATTACCAGAGAGTAAGTACAGATTTTTACTCCTCCAATGCTCTTTTAGTGCTTTCATTCTCTTACTTGAACAAAGGCAAATGAAAAATGTATTCATTGCTCATGCTGAGAACATCATACTTTGCCACTCCTCTTGCTTATGATAATGTTTGCAATATAAAAGAATCTGTCTCCACGCAAACAAAGCTGTAATTTTAACACCCATCCAGTAATCTTTCTTGCAAAGATCTCTGAAAATAGTTAATTAAACCCATGAAATATAAATGGGATAGGTGCAAAAAGATAACATTTAGGGGAGAAAGCTACAGCTTAACATAATGTGTATTTGTTGGGGACAAAAACGCACCAGCTGTGAACCCACAGCAGCAATGTGCTGGAGCAGGATGAGGGAGGCAGGACTGGGGATGTCAGGGCTCTGGAGGTAAAGAATACACAAAGAATAAACATCCAAGCAGAAAATAACCCATTGCTCCAGTTCTCACTGCTGGTCCCTCTTGCTTTGAGGGATGAACCACTTACTTGAGCCAGGCTGTCGAGGGCAGAGGATCAGACTGTCCTGAAGCCATTTGTCGGGATGTTCCCTCACTAAATGCATCTTCTTACTGCCCTTTCTTTCCGTGAGAAAGTTCTCATTATTAGCACAATTATAGAGAAGTCCATCTGGCCTGTCTGAACAGCTGCCCACTTATTAAATAAGCATTTAATAAAGATATTAACCCAGCATATCAGCTGGTTAGATGGCCAGAGATTAACTGCAGTTAGAGTTATTTACTAACGTTCCTTCTTTGTCATTTAAGAAAGTAACAGACTGCAAACACTGGAATAATTTTGACACTTTAAATCACTTTTCACAGCAAGGGCTGTGAAGCTACCAGTACTTTCAAATCCAGGCTCTTTTAACATTTTAAAATGCTTCAGTAACATTACACTGCCATGCACCGTCTGAAGTGATTTAATATTGCTGAAGTGTGTCAGGGGCTTTCTTTAATAAGCTCTTCAAATCTGTCTGTGTATTATAGAATATTCAAAGATAGCTTTTCAAAATCTGCTGAACTGATTTTGAAATACAAAATTCCCAGTTCCCCCTCTGTGGAATCTGAATAAGCACCGCATGGCAAAAGAAGGAGGAAAAATAAAGCGATGAACAAATTGAAGTTGCAGTGCTTGCTGAATACACCTGCCTGGTGTAACACACCTGAATAAGCCAACAGCATCTTGATGAATGTTCTTAGCTGAGAAAAGAGTAACAAAGGACAAAGCAAAGGAAGGCTGATCAGAGAAGGAAAAGGAGTAACAGCTCCAAAAGTGGCGCTTCCAGGACGCGAGCGCTCTCTGGCCAGGTCCATGGACAGGAGATGCCTCTCCCCAAGCCCAGCTGCTCGGAGCACTGCTGGGGGGAACGCCCTCACCCTCCTCACTCACGCTTCAAATCCCCCCACGAGCAGGGAGAAGAGCTCTGTGCAGAACAGATGTCCTTCACAACCTCCATCTCCTCCCCCTGCACGCAACCCAATTTAATAATATTTAGTTTTACAGCACAGTAGGGATGCATCAGCCTTTACAGCTCAATGGCACTTACTTAAAGCATCTCTCAAGTCACAGCTGGATTGAGAGTTTATTTTTCGAGAATTTGGATTTATATTTACCTAAAGGTTAACTGCGTAACTCTACAAGGGGCACTAACACGAGCCACTTCACAAAAGGAAAATATTTATAATAGGTCCATTTATTCAAAAAATAAATTAAAAATAAAGACCAAATACCCCCAGGACCCATAGTTAAGCAAGTGTTAGTGTCTTCGAAGACCATTGTGGCTACAAAGCATCAGGAATGTCATCTCCTGTTGTCAGCTATTTCCAACAGGACAGCTGAAATAGTAGCATCTGAATGGCACTGAATATTTTAAAGTAACAACATATGACTGCTATCTCATTTGAAACTCTCCAGAAAGCTATATCCCCTCGAGGCTATCCCACTGAGTAATATTTTTTAAAATAAATGCATGTCTGTTTTTGGACAGGTTCACATATTGATTTACTTTCAAACCTAATCAGGTCATACTCTCGCAGGCTCATAGATCCTTGAATAAAGTAATAGGTATCTTTGTAAAGGAGCACATAAACATCTGTCACATGCAAGCTATAGTTCAAACTGAATTTGCTACAGAGACGATTCCTCCAAAAGTGTAGGTCTTTATGTAAGCCCCATTAGTAAACTTTCATGCACTGTCCATATTTCAGCCGTTTATTACCCAGATGAGAATGGCAGTCAATCTGCTCCTCACCGCAACAGCTTTTATTGTCTCCTCCAATCTAGGTCACCGTTGTTAAATACTACAGCCTCCCAACTGTGGGAAGTACTGCAGCATGTGTTTTATCAATGAGATGCTATTTTCTTTGATCAGTTCTGCCACATTTCTCTCCCTGCTCTGAAGACAAAATGTTGTTAGCTGCGTTTCCGAAAAAAAACAAAACAAAAAATCCATCATCTGACACGTATCCATCCACTCTAACGATCTCCTTGTGTGCCTTGTTACTGCTCCAGCTATTGCAATGTTATGTGCACGCCTCAGCTTTTCCTAAAGAGGATTCTGAGCTCTTCGCTTTAACAAAACACTGACATTTTCTGTGCCCTTATTAAGTGGCTACAGCAGGAACACAATCAGCGCATTCTGGAATTAACTGGCTTTTAATTCCAGGAGAAGTTCTTAAGCCTGCATTCTCTATTACTCCTATGCCAGCATAAAATCTAAAGCTTTAGCAAGGAAATAATTTTTGTAAATTCAGTTTGCAGTTAGGATTAACACAGGTTGGACCCTTTAGGCACAGAGAAATTAGTCCCAAGCTCCACTCGCCTCCCCCACATGCCTGTGAAACAACAATGTCTGTCAAATCATTTGTCTTTTCAACCACACTTGAGTGAGCTCATGAAGGGGTTATTAGGAGACTTCCCCTGGCCCAAGTTATGAAGGAGGTCAGACAAGATGATCATAATACTTCCCCTCTGGCTTTCAAATACATGAATTAATTAATTTTCTTCAGGACTTCAAAACTTAAGAAGTTCCTTCCCCTGAAACCAGTTTCCATCTGCTTATATAAAAGAAAAGCAGTCTTAGAAAGGATTTGTAACTAAGCCCTGGCATCCCCTAGGTATTTAAGTTCTCCACAGCCCCAAAGTGGGATTTGACAAGAGGATAGTACCTCCCAAACCCTGGTTTGACAAAACAAAAGCCACGTTCCCATCCTTAACTCTTGCTTTTAATGCCTCTGGAGTCTTGCAATTAATTCTTTTCTCCTCCAAAGCACTCAACATAATCACGTTGATGCCCGTGGTTTTATAAGCGTTAAACAAAGCCCAAACATACTAAAAGGGCAAAATATAAGTGAAAATATAAGTGAAAAGTGCTGTGATCCTGGAAAACTAAAACCAGTTCAAGTATAAGGGTCTGCAATCCAGGGAGAAAACGTTACTCGTCCACTTCCCACCTTCCCTCGAAGCCTAACACAGAGAACAGCAGTGGGACCACACACAAACAGACGATGGAAAACCCACCCTTGCCACCAGTGCTCTTTGTACCCTCCAGGGAGAGGGGCCAGGAAATCCTCTGGTGTTGCTCACACTGTTTTGTACTCATCAGCTCATTTCCCCAATGGTCAGGGCTGGTGAACATCAGAGTATTCATCTGGCACAGCAGGCGCTGCACTAATTCCGAACGGGAACCCAAGGGACTGATCCAAAACCCACTGATACACTGCAGTTAACAAGGCCTGTAAATAAGAACCAGAAAAGGGGGAAGGAGAGGTAAAAGAGAGCTTAAGACACTGACAGAGAGGAGAAAATGAGGATGAAACAAAAGCAAACAGCACAGCTGAGGGTGACACTTCATTACAGCAAATTCTGTAACGTGTTTAGCAGCAAAATCAAAGTCAGACCATGCACTGAAATTCTGGCTACCCTGCCAGAGAAAACGGAAATCTCTGTTAAGATTGCTCATGGGTCAGTCCCTCTCCTCCAGTTTTGCCATTTGCCCCCAGAACAGCAGAATGTTTCCAGTGACAAAGCCAAAGGACTCTCTTTTATGGCACTACATGCCAAGCACTGCTTTTTCCTGCCATTTCTTTACTGGTATTTCTGCAGCCTGTAAAGGTGACAGGAATTTCACTGTACATGTGCACAAACTGAGATACTACACGAACGCTTACTCCCCTACAAACCCTCCCCTGGAACCCAGCATCCTTCATCTCCCACCACCTCCCTAAGTTACACAGCTTACGAAGACTCACAACTGCCTCCAGATCTCATACTTAGTTTTATTTGCTCTAAAATGAGCATGTACTTCCCCCTCCACTCCTGATTTTCTATATATTAAGATGAAGGAATTTGATGTCCTTTATTCAGCTTACTATGTCTGTAGTGTCTTCCAGAACAACACTTCCCAAATAAACCCTTTTTAATTCTTCCAGTATCAGAAAACTACTTAGTACTCAAACCACAGCATTTAATTTTCCTTTGCATTTAGTTGCTGTAGTTGACTGTATTCATAAAATATTTCTCTTATCTCCCGGAAACAAGAAGCTCTTTTTTTAACAAAACCCTACATGTAACTAATGCCAGTAACACATTTTATTAAGTTTATTGTGGTTCAAACTACGCTTCATTATTCTGTCTTTAGGGCATCTTTCAGGCATGTAACCCAGTTCCTCACATGGGGTAAATAGAACCACTGGAGTTGATTCACCACTGTAAAAGCATCTTGGCAAAAAACGGACCTATTAAATATTTCTAAAGTAAGATTTTTATTAGTATTCCAATGATGGCAGGAATAATTACTGAAATTCCTCCTGGAAATCACTCCATATAGTGGTGAACACTGCACTCCACTCCACCAATTATTCACCAGAAGTGCTGTGAATTTTCTACTCACAGAAAATGCTGACCGGATTAAAAAGAAGCTTTTCAAAGGAATGAATTGATTTCATCAACATTTTTAATGGGAAATTGCTAACATTTCATTTTAATATACCAGTTTCTATTTTATATTATACAAGGCAGCATTCACGCAACAAAGGCAAAATAGAAGACATGGACTTGCTTTAAAGAATTTTTGAAATACTAAAGGTATGCCACTTGAATTCAGGAAAAAACTACATCTCCTCTGCCCAGGGAGCAGGGAATGCAACTCCAGCCAAGAGAGCTGAAAACCAGGAACAATCCCAGTGTGCTGGGGGTATAGATACAGCACTCATTGTTCCTTTAAGTGCACTTTCTGACTCAAAACTCCACTCAGAGTGCTTTTGTAAGCTTTAGCGGGGTATCACATCAGAGAGAAGCAGGCTTAAAAACTTCACATCATTCCTCTGATACCACATTAGCAGATAACAGAGGAAATCGTTCAGATGGGACTAGAGATTCCCTGTGCTCAGTGAAACTGAATCACCTAATGCTTTTCCCCCCATGAATTGCATCACTCCAAGACTTTACTACTCCCAGATTCCCACCCTGCTGACCCTGGAGCAGAAAAGAGAAGGAGTTTCTGATAACGCTGTGCAAGAACAAACAAGAAACCGAAGTCACCACTGCTCCAAACACAGGCACAGCCTGCCTGAGACCCAACAGCAGAAACTGCCTCACCTCCACTCCAGTCAATAAAGTCACACCAGCACAAAATCAATAGCGCTGCATTTGTCTCATACTGGCCTAACTCCATTGATTTTAATGGAGTTGGAGCTACACCAATTTTATGCTGGTGTTACCTGCATTAGTGTCACAGAAGTTATGCCGGCGTGACTGATGTAAACAACAGCAGACCAACCAACCCCTCTATGGCTAAAATTCAATGTAGTTAACTCGGAAGCCACGAGAAAATACAAATCTGTACATTACCAAAGCAGGGCCTTTGGAATTTACTTTTGCAAAGCAGAAGAGCAGCTCTTTTGTGATCCTCCCGACACCAAAGAAACAGAGACTAAGAAGGCAAAGAGGACAAAGTACACAGTTGGGATCACAGTATTCTGTAATTAGAGCTGTTAAATGATTACTAAAGTGCGGTGGTGCAATCATCACACCGAAGGAAAAGGGAGAAGTGTGCAGTCAGGAGCATCACCAGGGAGAAGGTAAAAGCAATGTCAGACACCACGTTTCATATTGAAATGCAAATTCCTCACAATCAGAATCTGTGTCTTCTAATTGGAAGAAAAGGTTATGGAATTAAACATTTCGCATCCTGGACAGCTCAGCATGTTTTTAAGTGACACAGTAAGTTGAAGGAAACTTGTTCATCTCCTGTCCTTCACAGAAATATCTTAATTTAGTTTTTTTTTTTAAATTCAAGATAATTTTCTTAATATTATAAGTGAGATTGAACTGGAACTCACCTTCTCCTTCCTTTTAAATAAAATAACAGCACTATACCTACACAAGTATTAGGAAAACTGATCAAAGGAGTTCACCTTGCTGGAAATGTACTTTCGCTTTATTACGTCAAACTCAACCACCTGACTCCTACCAAAGTTCATTGTCTAGCAGAGCAAAGGGAAAAAGCAGAAAGCTTCTGGGACTATAAGTATGAATTCACACAAACAGGCAAGAATTACTTCTACATTCTTGTTCACAAATGACAAGCATCAGTATTTTAAATTTTCTGGTAAGCAGGTGACCTAAGTGCGACCTTCCAGAACCTGAAGGAACCTACAAGAAAGACGGAGGGAGACCTTTTACAAGGGTATTTAGGGACAGGACAAAGGGGAATGGCTTCAAACTGACAGAAAGTAGGTTTAGAGCAGAGATTAGGAAGAAATTCTTCCCTGGGAGGGTGCTGAGGTCCTGGCACAGGCTGCCAAGAGAAGCTGTGGCTGCCCCATCCCTGAAGTGTCCCAGGCCAGTTTGGATGGGGCTTGGAGCAACCTGGGCTAGTGGAAGGTGTCCCTGCCCATGGCAGGGGGTTGAAACTCAGTGAGCTTTAAGGTCTCTTCCAAACCAGGCCATTCTGTGATTCTATGACGAGTTTTAGCTGCAGAATTACTTCTGACCATTCCATTTAAATAGTCCACTCCTGAAGGCAATCCCACAGGACTGCTGGGATGAACAGCAGGCAGGCTCCTCCATGATACCAAACAGAAGTATTCGAGGACAACTGCTAGATTTTACTGGAGAAATTTCAAATAAATAATTTTCTTGAAATCACTTATCTGTTCTCATCTCGTTTGTATCTGATTAGGTTATACACTGCTCCACAAATGCCTCTGCTTCCTGTCAGTAGGAACATTAAACATTTTTAAAGGGAGGAAAAGCACCTTCCCTAAGAAGTTTCCACACATTTTCTGGTTTGGGCTAAGATTCAGCAGCATTTCTGAATAGTAACAGACAGTGCTCTTCCCACAGTTGGAAAATATAGTAAAAGAAAAACAAAGCCACACGACCATCTGATCCTTGGAACTGTGTGGGCCAGGTGTTGGTTGCTGCATCCTAACTCCATACAGAGAGACATCCATAGAGGGTCCCCACTGTGATGTAAGCAGGGCTACATGACCACATCACACCCTAACAGGATCAAAGCCCAGGTGATCAGGTTAGGGACCCCGCAAAAGGAATCACAGGAAAAAGAAAAATCAAACCACTGCCAGGCTAACATGTCAGGAAAAAAAAAAAAAGTGTTTGGTTATTCAGATGGGGAACTCATAAGCACTTAAATGAGTACAAGGACCTGCATGAATAGTAACACATCAGAAAATAATGCTTATTTTCTAGGTATTTTTAAAAATCACCAAGTAGCATGCAGTGAGGAACCATTCACCTTCTACTGTCATGCTACAGTTTATTCTCTCTTGGAAGCAATTACAGGACAAATGCCAAGCTACAGAAGGTATTTTTCCAGCAGCAGCATCTGGCTTCTTGGCAGACTCCTCAGGCAATTTTATTGGAAGCTTTAGAGAGGCTGTTGGGTCAGTCCTAGCTATATTGCTTCAGAACTGTCTGGCAGATTCCTCTTCCTAGATGTCATAATCCCCCTGATTTACCTTGAAGGAATTAGCACACTTTTATCCATTTCAAAAACAGTTGACCTGCAGGGCATTTCGGGGCTGGCCACAGAGACACAGTAAAAGTCACTGGTGTAAATCTATGTGCCTTTGAACCAGCAGCATTTCAGCACCCAGTGCCTGATGCATCATCAAGGAAACCAGGAAGCAGTGCAGATACTCTTGTGTGTGTGCTCCTGGAAAATCGAGTGCATGCCTGATGATTAAAGGAAAAAAACACAAGTTGCATGAAAGATTAACTAGTTAAAAAAAAAAAAAAAAAAGTAGGAATCTGCTTCTTGCAACTCCTCCATCAACCACAGAGCCTCCAAGGGTGGGAGGGGCTGGTGGAAGGGAAGCCAAGAGATATCCTTTGCTCCCCCCATAACCATCCCTTCCCCCCCTCCAGCCCCAGCTAAGATTTGCATCATTCTGCAGCTGTGATCATGATTAATCCTCACCCAGAAGGATGAAGACAGGATGCTGGTTTTGCCCACCCTCTCTGCATACCAACAGAATCAAGTCCACAACGGAAAGGCTTTCTGTCAGTTTGGGGCTGTCCTCTGGAACTCACAGAGAAAGGGGACAGAACGCAATACAAAGTGAATTTATAGTCCATAACACAGGTGGCACCTTCCTATGTCGAAAGACTTTTGTGCAATCATTTACAGGAAATACACTTTTTAATTTAAAAAGAAGAAGAAAAAGAGATGAGTTCATTACTACTATTTCTTCTAGGGCATCCCAGATATGCTTGGATGTCTTTTTTTTTTCTTTCAGAGAGGTTTCAGAAACTCCTACAAAATCCTGCACCAGCTTATTTTCCAGGAAAAAGAGTTCTAATGCTCAAAGGTAAACACTAAAGGAACAAGTAATGTGCTCTATAATTTAATAAAGGGCTATGGATCTTGGATTTTCAGTAACAGGAGTATTCACTGAGCAGCAGAAGACAAGACTGACAGCACTAAGAAAGATACACACAACCAGGTCAAACAAAAAGCCAAACAGAGCTCGGTCATCAGCCCAGCACAAATAAATCCAACCAGACACAGACTTCAGGCTTGGCTAATGTGAATTGACTAATGTAATTCCATTTTATGCAGGGAAAAATATATTCTGATTGCAGGCCAGCGGTGCTCACAAGTTCTAAATTTAGGTATCATCAGGGCCAGGTGAACCATTAAGTGAACTAATCTGAATTTTATCCATATCAAAGATTTGTCCTGTCCAGAAATTACCTTCCCAGATTCAAACCATGTATTCACTCTCATTACTGCCTACACCTTTTGGACATCCCCATCCATTAATCAAAATTTCTGCAG
Source organism: Corvus hawaiiensis (assembly GCF_020740725.1). Taxonomy (NCBI): domain Eukaryota; kingdom Metazoa; phylum Chordata; class Aves; order Passeriformes; family Corvidae; genus Corvus; species Corvus hawaiiensis. The sequence continues at coordinate 29,306,325 of NC_063221.1, forward strand.
AAATCACAATACTCATGAACAAGGCAGCCTGTGGGCTTTAAAATGCTGTGCTGTGGCACACACTGAAAAATCAATTATTTAGGCTCCAGTACATGAACAGAAGTTACTGGCACAGTAGAAACCAGGCCATATTTTAGGGGAGATGTAGCACAGATTCCCTTGTTTACCAGCTGGTTCCTGTGAAGTGCTGAGCAGTCTCCGTGATCAGGTGAACATTTGGATCCACACTGAAAACTGAATTTCCACTGATGCCCTAGATTTCACTGACTACACAAAAGAGATGAAAGCTGCACACAGGCAAACAGAAGGTTTCCTGGATGCAGCAAAGATCTAAAATATTTTCATGAATTGCCTTTGATTTTACAGTCTCAACAAGGCCTGTAAACTGAGAGAGCAAACAGGAATAACCATCAAATGGGTGTACTTCAGTACAGCAAAGAAAATCAATTAAAAATAGAAGTAAAATGTTGCTCTCCCTTGTACACTGCTCTCCTGAAACACCTGGCACACTTAAAGCAATGTACACTACACTCAAGGGTAATATACCCTGATCTGAAATAAAGTCCCTGCTATAATGAGAAACAGTTGTTTTGCCGGGCGAGTTTAAAGCCAAAAGGTGAAGAATACCAAATCCAATTAAAACGAGAGGGAATTCAGGAATGCAGAATTTAATTACTCCACCTGGAAGGTAGCCAGGACCATTGGGTTAAGCATCTGTGGTCAGGCCCCTGGCTCCTTTCTCCCCCTTGGCAGCCACGTGCCCTGAAGCTGAGCCCCAGGGAAGAGCCCAGCTCCTGAATTCCAGCCTTTCCAGCAGCTCCTGCCTCCCAAAGCCCAGCATCAAGCAGGCCTGGCCTTGCCCAGCTTGTGAAACCAGACAGGCTCTCAGTACATGGTGAGACTGCAGATGATGTCCAATTAAAGCCATTCAGATAAATACACATTCAATTAAGTTATTGCCTATGCATCACTTGAACGTTATGGTTTGTTTTGGGCTTTTTTCAGTTCAACAGACTAAATAGCAGGCAGCAATAATATTAGTTTTGGAAGAAGTGTGATGTTTGTGTTACCCACTGAAGTTAATTAATGAAAATAATGACAGAGTTACAAAATCAGGGATGATTAAGAACTTGAAGACCATCCGACCCGTTTCTCTGCCAAGGAGGATTTGATCTTAGCAGCACTTTAATTCTGTTCTTCAGCAAACCTGAATCAAATCACAGGAGCAGCCAGAGTCCCATCAGAGGTGTTCACACTTTCAGGCTGATTCAGAGGAAGAAGTAAAACCTGGGAACAGAAATCCCACCAACTCCCTATCATTATTCTGAGTTAACTGCTCGGTGATTATCTTGAGCAATTACTCTCATCCCTTACTGCACACACATTCCTGTAATACCTGTAATCCCCACTCTGTCAGTGCTAAACCAATCCATCCCCTCCAGGTAAGATCTCATGGTAAAACCACATACTGCTGCCTTTATATCCCACACCATTACAGCCTCCATTATTAAATATTGCTTATTATTTTGTACTTACAAAGTCAGGGAGATGTGATTTTATTGCTTGCAAATCATCCTTACGTGAGTCTTAGGCTGTACTTACACTTCACTCTGCTCTTCCAGATAAGCTTTTTGCTTTCTGCATATTTAAATAGTAACTCTAATTATCCCTTCTTGATTGCCCTCCTCTTGCAAAGCCTTTCCACAGGATCATCTGCAGTGAATTCTTCATCCTACTTAGATTTTAAAAAGCCTAAGATGGGTTATATTCTTTAATTTTAATAAGGGCATAGAGATGTTTCTTTATAAAAAAAAAAAAAGACATGCATGATAGGTTCCATCTTCAGATATATTTTTATCAAAAACACAGCAAGAAGGGCAGATTACTGATTATTATTACACTGGGAATAGTAACACTACAGAACAGTGCCTAGCAATAAAGTCAATTAAAAATCAAAAAAACCACAAACCAACCAACCAACAAAAGACTACTGACATGGTACCACACTGGCAAAGAAAAGTTCACTTCATTTTCTAAATATACTGCTTCTTTTGCAAACAATGCTTGTAAGAGTTTTCTGGATTTATTTCAAATCAGTCACAGTAAACACTTTATATTTGCAATCCATAGGTACACAGAACCTACAGGCACCTACACAGTAGCTGAAATTAATGGTACTTTGTGGATACAATATTGCTGCTAGCAAGAATTTTTCTTGCTTCTTTCCAGTCCCATGAGATACTTTTCTCTCTCAGGGAAGATATTTGTAGAGTTCTATAAGCTATGAACACCTGCGACCTTGCAGAGCTTTGTTTATGGTACAGTAGAAAAATATTTTGACAATGGATGTTTTAGGATTTTAGCCAATCACCCCAAGGGGTGGCTGATCCTTTGACCAATTAGGCTATGAAGAAAAAAGTCTACAAAAGAGTTTGTAAAATAATTAAATACATCAATCTTACTGCACAATTCCTGCCTGCTGGATCTCTCCTCTCCTCCCTACCACTGCGGGATACATTAATAGTAGTCCATCCAAAGAAATGCACATTACAGTAGCCCAAAACACGTCAATAAAATGTGAGTCAAAACTCATGTTTCTTACAAGAGATCTGTTAGTCTTCCTGGTGATTTTTTAAAGAGATTTGGTTACTGATGATGTAGCTTGGTTTAACTATAGTGGTGCTCAATAACATCACGAATTGTTAAAGTTGTGTGACATTTCCCTGCACGAGTTCTCCTTTTTATCTCCCTTTTATCTTTACCAAAGGGAAGTGCCAGGGCTGACGTCTTGCATGACACACACGGGAGCAATGGTACACAGAGTTCAACCTCCAGGACCTTGTCCTGCTGCCCCAAGGCATGAGATCATCCTGTCCTCCTCCTCCTCCTCCCCTGCTCACCCAGCAATGACCACAGACAGTGACTGCCTTTATCACAGAACTCTGACTTCAATCCTCCAGCACAGACTGTTTGTACCTAAAGACATCATGTGAAAAGAGAAGTTACTCTGTGACTGCACACACAACTTTTCATTCCACCTGGACAATGATAAATTCAGCATTTCTTCACTGATGTGCTTGGCTCTGGAACAGTCATTTACATTTTTGTGGGTCTCTGTGTGTAATGACACGCAGGAAAAAGCAGCAGTACAGGTGTGCAACAACCACACTGCAGCATCTTCCACAATTCAGCTCACAAGCTGCATTCCTTCAGCACCTCCTCCTGCAAAAGTTACATCAGCAATGCGTGATTTGGGTCTGGCAGCAGTGACTGTGTCTCAAACATGACTTGGGAGAAACAGGAGAGGAAAAAAGCAGGATGTTCAGTTCTAGCTGTGACTTTCAGGTCTCTGTGTGAAAGCAGCATCAGAAAGTGCTTGGAAAGACAAAACACAGTCTTGAGCTGTGAATGCTCAGAGCATTCACTGCTTTATTGAACACTACATTATTAAGAACTACTTTAATAAATAAACCAACCACCCAGAGACTTTGTGGTCCCTCTTTGAACCAAAGACTTCCTTTAGGAAATGTGACATTCAACCAAGAAAAAAAGTCTTTCTCTCATCTCCTCTGGTCCTCCCCATGAATTACACATCACTGGGGATCTGACACCACCTCTGAAGCACAACAAAGCCGCACTATGGGCCCTGAGCCGGCTGGTTCCAGGTACAGCACCTGAAGGCAGCACGGCAGGGCACTGCTTCTGCAGGCCTGAAATGACCAAATTAATCACATGAGAGTAAAATTCTGGCACTGTGCACATTCAGTGCCAGGACACCTGGCTGAAGAAGGCAGGCAGGACTATCTGACAGTTTAATTCCCCAGAAGGAGGCCCAGCTCAAAGTCTTGTGCTGTCCAAGATGATGACAGAGGGGTTGAAGAGAAACTTACGTTGATAACAAATGCTGAACACTTAAAAGCAAATACTTCATATTATAATAGCCATTAAAATATCTTTTTTTTTCACCAAACAGGTATTCCTATCAGGACTGAAGTCAGGAAGGATACCTGATGTCACCAGATTATCAGCAAACACGGGTGGGAAAGCTCAGCCTTCAGCAGCATAGTAACCCTCTGGCACTCTATTCAAAAATATTCAGAACATTATTGGAAGAAAAATTCTGTCTGAAGCTCGGTAAATAAGTCCCACATTTTTTTTATATGAAGTAATTTGGTTCTATTTTTAGCCATTAAAGAACATTTGGATTAACAGATTGAAAAAAGTTCATTCACAGTTTTTAAAATATATATATATGTGACTGTTGCAAACTCTCTCCCCTGCTGCCCATAAAACTAACAAAATCAAGGCAGAAATTACATTTACATAGTCTTGAAAATATTTTAAAATCATCATCATGTGTGATTTCATCTTATTTTACTTATGAGCCCAAAGTTGCATCCTGAATGCCATTTCTATAGAAATTGAGTGCCAAGTATTACCAAGTTGCAATTTTACTGTCTATGTAAAAATACCCTGGCAGCATTCAAGCAAATTAAATTTAAAATTAAACTTCAAGCCTTTGCATGCCACCGTAATATTTCAGGCAACAATTTCAAGAAAGGGAAAGCCGAAAACAGACTGTGCATACACTATAGTTCAAAATAGATCTCTCATGTCAAATGGCACAGTTTTTCCTTTTTTTCCATTAAAGAGTTATTTCAAATCTTCTGCTGAATACATTTCCATGCCTAATGAAACCTCCTCAGTGATTCTTCTTGAATTACTCTGTATGCTTTAACACTGCATACACTAATAGTGTACACATACATACAAATCCACACATAAATGTATGCACTCATGCACACAATATTCATGCAAAAAGAATTAATGGAATTTTTTGACTGCATGCTACCCCCTGTAAATATGTTAAACGTGAACAGTGCTTATGGCTGGGTTCATTAACTAAAAATGCTGCTCTTGTCTGCACAATTCGTGTTGCTCATGTGAGAAGGGATGACATGTAAAATGCTAATTTACAGACTCGGTTCTTTTCAATTTACCATCAGGATTCTCTCCCCATGAGCAAAATCAGGGGTCACTCACTACAATTCTCAGGGAATAACCTGGGTTGAGACCTCACTCAACACCTGGAGATAAAACTCTGTAGGGAGTCTTCTCCAAGAAAAAGAGGAGAGAAAAAAAAAAAGGGTTCTGACTGAGCTCCAAACACATTTTCTGACATGTTCTCAGAGAAAAATAATATCCCAAAAGCCACAGTCCACTGACTGGCAAACATCCCACCTTCCAAGGGAAGAGTCATCATATTTTAGACTAGCAGCTGATACAACAGATAACTCTTCTCACAACTTCAGCTGTTCACCTCCTATTTCTCCTCCAGTCTCTTTCCTAAAATCCCTGTCTCTTGAGCACCTGCAGTCTGAGAGATCTGCTCACATCCAGTCTGAAAGTTACTCTGAACACACAGAACCAAGCATGAAGCTTCACTTTATCAATGAAGTTTGGACCTCAAGTCCCCATTATGGGTCGATGCAGCATTTGATCAACAGATACAATTAAGAGATTAACTTCAAAGCCCCATTATTTCTCCAAACTAGAACACCAGTAGTGCCACCATTCCCTAAAACATTCCAAGATTTCACTCCACCACAGCTGTACCAGCTGCCTCTTCTACAAAAGCCTTTGACACCCAACTACTTCAGAGACCATAAATGGTAACTCATTGCTTAAAAATTAACAAATACTTAAGTACTTGATGTATTTACAATTTCTGAGCAGGTTCACCAGTGGTTTTGTTTCCCTTTCCTGGATGCACCTCTGTGCTGTGTTTAATTTTCCACAGGGTCTCACTACCTCCCTGCCCCTTGGTGTACAAACTATTTTGGTTTCAAAGATCTCTTCTACACAGGGCAAGTTTTCAGCAGGACTTTAATGCCTTTAAATCCCTTCCTGTAACTTCTGTGTTAGTTTATCAGAGCAGTCATTAAGGCTGAGCACTTTAAGGCTGATGGGTATATCTAGGCTAGCCCAACTCCAGCTAATTGCATTCAATTTGACATTCTCCAAGCACTGACAGTCCTCATTCAAGCCGAGTGTGAAAGTTTTTAAATTAGCTTTCACAGTTTGATTCACAGACAGCAAATGCAAAATGGCACAGGATTAATTTTTTTCCCCAACAACACAGTGTAACAAAATAGCCCAAAGGCTATTTTACTTCATTTGCTTTAACTATTAGGGAAGATTCACAGCACAATGTTCCAACAGAGACAAAAGCTCCAGAGGACTTTCAAAGCTTAGTATTGCCCCCATTAATTAAAGTACCATAGGTTTGTACAGCCTTTCCACTTTGTCACTGGATGTTAAAATGAAGCCTAGACCGTTTCAGACAAGCCACAGCCATTACTGCTTAAAACATGAACATGCCAATACATTCTTCTCAATTTTATTACAGATCACATTCTTAATACCTAATAAAGTATGGCACTGGACTTAAAATGGGCTATACAGAAACCCGTATTTTCTTGGGGAAGTACAAATCCTGACTTCACGTGTCATCTGACAATGAGCCTGTTGATCAGTCTGCCTTCATTTGCCAGATAAAAAGAAAACCAGAATATTGGATTTTCTGTTGCAAAAGTGATTTGGTCACTCCCAGCAAAGAGTGGCAGGACAGAAATTTAGCTTTCTTGGCACTCTTTATTTTATTATTGGGTGTGTTTGAGCAGCTCCATCAACAAACTGAAAAGTTCAGGCAAAACCTCATGAAATACTCTACACTCAGTATTTAGGAGAAAAATATTTCTCAAATTTCAGAGGCAAACTAAAATGTCCACTAACAGTTTAGTTTATCTTGCCAAAGTACGTATCGGAATATTTTACATAAGGCCCAAAACTCATAAACAATCTTTAATTCAAATTAGTTCTAATACTCTAATAACTAATAATTCCAATATTATCTAGTAACTGTATCAATAGTGGTAACTCACATCTCAGATGGGGAACTATCTTAAGGTATGAAAATTATTTACAGTGAAATTTAAAAGCAAAAATTTGCATGCAGAGATAGACTCCAGCTTCAGACTCCAGATTCCAGGTATTTACAGCCCAGGATACATAGGTCACATCTGACAAACTGTAAAGTCAAAGGCTTATCTGTAAATGTCAAAATGTTAGTCACTGTGCTGGATGTAATTTAGGTACCTCTTGCCAGGATTCAGAGTAGTAATCTCAAGTACCAACCTAGTTTTATGAGTATTTTCTATTAAGAAGTTACATACTTGCATTACAGTGACTGTAAATATTTCGTAAACAAGAAGGCTTTTTTCACACAGCAAAGGACACGACGAAATGTAAAAATTTCAAAAAACAATCCTCACTGTCTATTTAGGGAAATTTACGCCTAAACCTAGGAAATGGGAATTCTGGTGTGTGATCAATAATCAGAGCCCAAACTAGCCAGGACCAGGCTGTGAAAAGTGAGCCCTGACAGTGCTGGGCAGGCTTGGACAGTGTCCTTGGAGGCAGAGCTGTCACAGTTGGCACATGAGCACCACTCCTGCTGCCTGGATTAAAGTGCATTTGGGTACAGCTACAAGGGCCAGGACAGCAGCTCTCTGTGGTAATAGAGAGCAATTTGGATATGCCTTTATAGACATTTCATGAGATCTTTTGTGATGTAATGAAATGAAAGATGAAATTCACTGAATTAAACAAATCAGAAAACCTAGGTTAACACAAAGTGTGGAACTAAGAAGTGTATTATTTTTAAAAATAAAACTCCTTTGCTCATGCCTTTAGACCATTAGATCTTCTGCATTGCTACAGACAATATAAATCCTTAAGCAATAATGAAGCTTTATACCCTTTTAAATAAAACTCAGGCCACCATATATGGAACTTTTTTGATGGCAAATACAACTCAAATGTTCCCTGAATTAACCTCCAAAACTTATGAAGCTTCATCAGCTCAGATGGCAAGCAACCACGGGTTATTTGAGAGCTAAGCTTGTCAGAAACTGCAGAAGAGAGACAATCCAATTGTCATTGAAACCAATGAACACACTCCTCGGGTCACTTCATGTCAGGTGCTAACAGACATCAGAATCACTGAACAACACACTCACACCAAGTGAGACACCAGTGTTTGTGAATATTTATTGTGATATTTGTGAATATTTATTGTGAATATTGTGAATATTTATTTGTGAACTCTGAATTCTACCAGTTGTAAATGCCACAGTACAGCTGATCAGTGCTGATCATCAAAGTCTCCCAGAGTATTCTCGTTTCTAAAAAAAAGTAAGATGGGGAAAAGTTCCAGTTTTGGTGAAAGTGAATTGTCAATGGATTACTGGGAATTCCAGAGCAGGGAAAAAGCATTCAAGGGGAATGGAAAATGGCCCCATGTAGGATGACTGCATAATGCTTTGCAAATAGGTAGCAGCAGCAAATGTATAGGGTACCCAGCTGTTAAGTGATGCACAGAACATAATCTGACACATTTTAGGTACCAGGATTCTGACAATGCAGATTTTTTTTCCCCCTCCGTCATAGATATTGGCATTAGCTGGAGGTAAAAACATTTCAGCATGATCTTGGCTATTCTTTGGGGATCTTAATGGATAAAAACAATTCCTGATAATAAAGACTAAGGGCCAAAGCAACTTGTATGAAAGCCATTATGAAGTGCAATAAAAGCAGCAAGCACAATATACTGTACATTTCCAGATACATCTCATCTGTTTTTGACATTTTTATACTTATTATACTAATTTTATATTTGGATCCTTAAGCTCCTCAGAGAGTTTGTTTTTTCCTTTCCTCTGGGCACAGTAAGACAGGGACCTGACAGGAACCAGCAGAGACCTTGTTTTGACAAGAATCTCTGCAGAAAAAAAATGGACATATGCATTCAGATCTATCTTCGGACAGCCAAAATGGCTCCTAGAATTTTCCTTTTCTGTTAACTATTAAGTGAACTTAAATTGCAACCCACAGATAAAATACTGCCTTTGAGTTACACACCCACTGCTCCCAGAATGGCAGGGAAAATTCTAGAACCACCGAGTGTGTTTAACAGAGAAGAGGGAGCACTGCTGAAGATGAGGAAGGTCAGATTTGAGGAGATGCTACAGGGCAGCTATTCTCAGAGTGCTGGAAATTAACAGCTGGCAGACAATTGTTGGGGTTTCCCACATAACTTGCTGTCAACCTAAAACATTCCCATGTAAAAGCTCATAGTGCTAATGACAAACAAAACATCTCCTCGTTTTGTTTCTTTCAAACTAACATGACACTGACACTTAGGATTTTTTTCCCCCTGCTGAACTCCTGCTCTGAAAAAAGCACGGCCCACATCCTTTCTGAGGCTGTTTGTCTCCGTTTCCAACTGGAAAGCTCAGTTTTGGCCTCACTAGGACACAGTTCCTTGAAATAATGGACTTTAGTGCTAGGGATGGGAACCATTTCACCTTCTTGCATTTGGCAGGAGTTGATTTCACTAAAGGCTGTCAAGGGCTGTTTTGAGCCCAAAATTACCTAACAATGTTTAACTAAATCACTTTATATTTTACCAAACAGTATCCTTTACATTTAACTGTCCTAGTGCAAAACAAAGTCAATGTTCAAGTGGCAAATCCTCAAAATGAAAGAAAAAGCTGAGTTTCAGAAAAGCTTGGGTTTTTTCCAAGGTACTATCAAGCTACCTCTGTTTTCCCACTAAGTTCAGTGCTGTTTTATTTTGATAGCACTGAAAGGATTGTCAGGTAGAAAACCTTCAGCTCTGCCTTGAGTTACTCCTACTTCCAACACAACCAGCACGAAAGCAGTAGCACAAATCCAAGAAGTGGAATTTCCACAAGATGTTACACTTGCATGAGTAGCTGTTAACGCCAGCTGCAGCAGCCAGAATACCAATTTTCCCATTGCTAAAATTTTAGAAAGCAAAACATAAAAGTGAAGGCAGCTTTATCATTACCTGCCTGTTCTCATTTCAGAAAGCTGGCTCCCCTTACCTTCTTTAAGCATCTACTAACAATTTTTTTCATTGCAGTTCATCTTGAAAATTAATCATCATAAATTTAAAACCATTTTCTTGCACATCTGTCAGGTTGGTAGTGCTATTTCATTTATTACGAGACCACATGATGCATCAGAGCTCAGTATTTGAACATGACATATTTTCACTTTGTTGTGATACCACATTCGAAAATTGTTCCTATCAATCTTTCACTGGAGCCAAAACTTAACTGTCTTGTTCACTGAAACATTAAATGCCAAGTCACACAGATGAATAAAAGCATTTGCAAGATGCAAACATTTGCAAAAGTTTCCTGTTGAAAGGGTCTATAGAAGAGAATCCACCAAAGTGAACCGAGCCCACAGTCAGTACCAAAAGCCACTGCTTGTGCTCATTTTGGCCATCAGATCTCACTGAAAGTTAAATGATTTCATTAATAGGCTGAACTTTTAAGCAGAATTTTGGAAGTGCTTACAGCTCTGATTTCCAAAAAGCATTACAACTGCTGTGCACACGCCAGACTCAGCTCCTGCCCTGCTCCACATCCGTGATTTTCTGCATCGTTCCCAGCAAGGAGCCAAGCCCCAAACGAACAGGCCAGGTACTTACAGTCCCCATAATGCATCATTTTCCCTCTAAACAGTGGCAGCAAACAGGCACCTCCAATACTGCATTACTTTCTTCTCTCATTCATGACGATGTCACACACAGGCTCTTTGATTCTGAAAGAGAAGCATTTCCCAGGTTCTGAGGACGGAGGTGCCCCGGCCAATCCATCATGCTTTGTGTGCTAATGATAGACTCATGCAGACGAGGCACCAGGAGCAGTCAGAGGCAGCAGGCATGAAAAGGAGTGAATCAACTGTCAGGGGTTGTGATCTGAAGGACTGCAAGGCTGTGATTAGAATTTTCAATCAGGACTTCCACAATTCATCACGCTACAAGGGAAAGGGGGGGGACACACATACTTCTTCATCAGCCCTTCCTGCTATGGGCAAAGCGAGTTCTGAGGTGTTTAAATAAAAGGAAATCTGAACGTCTTATGCTCGAAAGCAGGTGCTCTTCAGGGAGCGGAGAGTAAAGGATTTTCTGGGACTGCACAGCTACTACTTTTTGTCTGCACACTCAAGATTACGTGCAGCACAGCCTTTGAGATTATGAGAAATAAAAAAAGCTCTTCCTCTCTCTCCTCTTACAGGTGCACTCACAGGCACCTGAGCAAAAAGCAGCCCTGGAAACCTTTGTGTGTTGTCTTTAGGGATACGAAAAGAAATACAACCCTCCAGGAATCCTTCATCAGAATTTGCTAACACGCTCGGTGAAACTTTAGAAAATAAAAAGGCAGAGCTCTTTACAAGGCAAGGATTCTCATAACCTGTATGGAATCACCTGCAGCACTTGCCAGGAGGCATTCAGTCACATCTTCCAAATGCAGAAAGGACCAGCAAGTTTACTGAGTGCACAAGATCACAGGAACCAAACACGTGGTATAACCCTGTTTTCCTCATGGTATTTGTTTGCCTTGGTACTGCAGCCTCTGACTCAGAGAAAAACTCAATTCCACAACTCAACAGGGCTTGGAGCTGGGCTGGTTCTGCAGCTCTGCTGCAGCCTCCCTTCTGAAACCATGGGGAAGTCACAAAAGCTCTGCAAGTATTTTGCTGCTTCTTTCCTCTCCTTCCTCACCTATGAAATGTAATAACTCTGTCTCTCCAGACACAAATTCGGCAAGAACTCATCTCCAAAGAGGATTTGCTGCCTCAGAGAGCCTGTCCCCAAAACAATGCCAGCCCAGCAATTAGAAACTGGGTGCTGGTAGCTCAAATGAAGTGCCCCAAGGTCTGTATCCATGTCACTACAGTCTTTGACTCAAAATCCAGATCCAAGTCACAAGCTAGGCAGATTAGACATTTATTGAAATATATGAATGAAGCATTATTTTAAAAGGCAATTTTCATGTTGAACTATGAATAATGAACAGTAAAGACAGATCTTATTTACATAATTAATGTTTCAGTTATTGATACTCCTTCAGAGGGTCACTAGACATTTTTCTCCAAGTTAATTAATTAATAAAGCAACTCCTTTTATGTAGGTAATTGTAATCACTTCAATACTCAAAGGCATGTAAAATATCTGGCTTTTTTTCTTTAATGTTGCAACCTGAGTGACACAACAGTCATTTGCATAAATATAAACATGGAATGGGTCCATTTAACTCCTGGCTAGAAAAAAATCCTTTGAAACTAACAGGAAAGAAATACATTAATTAAAGACAAACATGGGCAAGACCACCTTTTGTCCCTGCATCACATCACATTTCCCTAACACAAATCTCAGCTTCAAGACACTGAATCACTCATGGTGCCAATCTGTCCTCACTCTTAGCTGAAGATTGCTCTGAGGAGACAGAATAATTTGGGAAAGAACAGACTTTATGGAGAAACAAAGAGAAACTAGAAAGCTGTTAGCAAGCAGAAAGCTTTAAATGCTCAACATTTCATAGGTAACACGAACTTTTTCTTTTTCCATTAAGAAATGCACTAACGAATCCCGCAAACAGAATCCTGATCCTGCAAAAATGTGTTACAGAAACTCCTACTGCTCATGTAAATCCCTCTCAACCCAGGTGAGAGTGTTACTTTGCTCAGCAGCCAAAGTTTATTTGCTCTTGCATCAGATCAGGCCTCATAAAAAACAATCTGGAAAGGATTACTGGATGCACTGCTTGAGGAAGGTGGGACAGCTGAGAGGTTATAATTTTTTATCATATTATTCTTAAATCATTAATTCCTTGTACTCATCCCATTGCTGACCTTTTCTATCTGCATCACCACACAGAGGTGCCAAAAAAGCATCTTAGGAGGGAGGTCCAGGTGCTCCCCTAAAGAACAGCTACACAGTCCTCCAAAGCCAATTATTTGTTGTTAAAATTTCACCTCGAATATGTCATTTGTTGTGTGGTTTAACGAATGAGAGAAAGGGGTAGAAGATGTTGATATTTGAACCCTGACTAGCTCATAACCAGTCACATCATTCTGCTATTTCCTCATCAGAAAACTGCTGTTGTCTCTACTATCAAGCATTCTAAAATATAATTTGGGATTTTTTTTTTCCTGTTTGCTACAGTGCCTAGGACCATGGGGGAAAATGAAGGCAAGGAGGGCTCCAATCCACGTCCACAGCTCTGAGGAATGGGATAGCAATACAGATAATAAATGTTATTATCTGTATTATGCACTCATCTGCACCATATCAGCTGCTAAAACCTTGCAAATATTCCTGACACCATCAAGAACCATTTCAACCTGTTTTCAGACTGTAAATCTTATATCTGATCTCCATCCAAGAGATTATAACAAAATGTGAAATAACCTAAATATTGAAAGCCATTTGACAGGAAATAGAAATAGATACTGTAGGGAAAAACACATTCCAGGCTTGCAAATTCTCTCTTCTACGTAATCCTTATCCATATCCTTCCAGGGGACTATTTGATATCTCTCTCTCTCTCAGTGTTTTTCACCACTGCAGATCTTTTCAGCCAGCAGTTGGTTGTGTTTTCAACTGGTGGCTCCAGCAAGTGGCATTCCAACCATGCAGGAGTCAGGAATGCAGCCTCTAAGCAGGTTATGAATAAACCACTCAGGTATTTTCTGTGTTTCTCAGTAATTACTCACAGCCACGGAGCACAACAGAGATCTGCTCCTTCAGGGCCTCACTTCCAAAGGATCGATGTGCTGCAAACAGGGGCACTACAGGACTTAATAGCAAGTTTTAAGTGCTTCTCACAAGACAAGAGTCTCCTCGACAGCCTTCTTGCAGGTAGCCAGAAGCTAAAGAGCTGCTCTTAGCGTATATTTGTGCCTTTTGGCCAAAATCACACTTCCTAAACACAAAGAAGCGACAATGCACAGATGCAAGAGAAGATATAAATGAAATTCCAGATTAACAAAGCTCCATTAAATCAATTTAGCAATTCCATCTCCAGGGATAACAATTTGGCTTGCAGTGGTAGGCTAAATAATGCAGTTGAACACATTAAGAATAGATCTGTATTCAGGCTGAATGGACTGTTAGCTCAGGAAAAAAAAGACAGGAGGGAAAAGAAATGCTGAAGTAGCTGTTTCCTGCCCACAGCACATTTTCTCTTCTCCTTTATCTTCCAAAACTATCGTGATCATACAGCTATCAACATATCATACACCTTCCCTGTGAAAGAAACAGAATAGGCCTCAAAATCTGTGTCTTAATGGGTGCCATGAAAAGAAATATCAATTGATCTGGATGCATAAAACATCCAGAAATCAGTGTAATCAAGAAGTGGAGCTTCTCCTTTGCCATCTTGCAAATAGCAAGGGCTGCTTTTGTATTTTATTATTTTATACTGCAGATACTTTCACTTTCCCTGAGTGCATTTAGCAGCAAACACAGAGATTTCTCCTCTGACCAAGAGGCAAGTCCCCTTCTCTCTCCCTGCAGTCAGAGTTTCAGTTTTTCATGAGACAGTAAAAAGTTTCTCTACTGTCAGCACTAAAAGCTTCTCCTAAAGTAGTTCTTTCTCTATGTAGCTGCATTTCCATCAAATTTTAGTGCATACTTTTTTTATGAAAGTGTTTGACAACCTCAGGATTTAGGTTAGAAAAAGAAGATGAAATGTAGGCTAGGCTACAGGGGGCTTTCTAGGGAATACCCCACTAAAGCAGTCTCCTGATAGCTAAGGTATCTTCCCTGCTATAAAAGCAGTGATTGTTGAGCACAGATTTTCAGGGGGCTCTGGAGGTTTAAAATCTTAGAAAGACCTAATTTCATTCAAAACTATCTGCTGGCTTCCCCTGGATTTTATATGAGTTCAGATGGAATACAGAAGGAATGATACACCATTAGCAAAAAACTTCAGTTGAATTTTCTTTCTCTTATAAACATCATCTAATGCTGTCAGGTTTGTTACACAATATTTATTGTTCTGACTATCCAAAGAGGATTAATTTTTTTGAGATTAAAACCAGCACATCAAGAGGGGTGTAAAATTACATGATTTCTATTGCCTCAAAGTAGGCAATGAAAACTTTAATGTATCTGTTCCTATCCCAGGCATACCCATGAATATTTTTAAAGCACAGATATAATATTCCACCAATGTTTTTACTCCTATTTTTGCTCTAGTTAAAATACATTTTCAACTCCAGAAGGGATCAATTTGCACAGATATTTACACCACCTGCCCCATTGCAATTCATTGGGTCCAGTTTAAACATTCTGCAATGCCAGACTCCTGAATACAGTTAAAACTTCACAGGTGTTTACAGTAACTAGACAGACAACAAAGAATTCCCAACACCCTGCCTTTTAATGCTTCACATCTCTTCTTTTGTGAGCAAAACCCTGTAAGTGAAAGGATTCCAGACTCATCCTTTGTGCTGCCTTTTCGGGACATGCTGAGCATCACACGCTTCCCAAAGCCCGTGTGCAGTGAGGGTAACAAGACACACTCCTGTGGGGTTCTTTTCCCTTTCTCAAGAGTTCAGTGTTTATGTGTGACCTCCAGTGTTTAAGTGATGACTATTCAGCGCATCACTTACAAAAAACAGCCATTCTCATTTCCTTTACACTCCTCCTCGCAGAAATAAATCAGTATCCTGACTGATTGAAACACTTAGCTGCCAGTCATCCTGCTTTGTCCCTTCGCTGCCTCATGCCAGCCTGTGAGAGCTCTGGAGATGCAGGGAAGTGATTAAATTGCAACACGGAGCCCTGAGAGCAATAACTAAGTGCGCGGTTATAAACAAATAACACCGTTCTTCATAATTCAGTGAAATGCATTATCTGATTTTGTGTGTGGCTCTGAGAGGCAGTCACAGCAGCAGGGCTTTTTTACTAATGCAGTAACATTACTGCTTAATGGTGGAAAGCACAGGAGAGCAATACATGGCCTACAAATAAGAGTAAAATGTGCAAGCTTAACAATACAAGTTTATCTTCCTTATGAATTACCTAGGCAGTGCTTTTATTGTATGAGATCCATTGTTTCCTGATCTGCAAATTACTTCCTGAATCTGTTAACTATAATGGGATAAATGCATTTTTCAGTCTTGCCCTCTGAAAAAGAAAATAAACAAACCCACAATAAATCAGTCTAAGCAGGTGAGACTGAACTGGCAACAAGGCCAAGGTATTTCAAGTGTGCAATCTCTGGCTCCCTATAACGCTAAAGGATTTTTTTTTTTGAAGGTGGGAGCACAGAGGTGAAAGGATTTAAGTGTAAATTATCCAGTGATAGTGCAATTCTGGAGTATTACCAGTATTGCGTGTGAAAGATTATTGAAGATCAGGTAGGATTTTTCCAGCCTTACTTCAGTCCCCTCCAGGGAAACAAATTCTGCAACGCTCCGTAAGAAATAAAGAACAACCTGAGTATGTTAAAAGATTCATAGATATAATTCCATGAACTACAAGCTTTGTAACTCAGACACCTCAAAGTGCACAACACTTTCATCACAGTCCTTGCATTTCATGTGTCTTTGAAGGATGACATTTCCACTCCCTCACTTAGCATTTGCATGCCTTGAATTCTCTCGTAAGGGCCCAAGAAGAGTAATATTGGTTGTATTTACGTATCTTCCTCCCCCTAAATTCCAAAACCCATCCCAAATTTATTTACCTAAGCAAAATGCTTCAGCCATGTACAGCCATTAAAAACACCATGATTATCCTGAGAAAGATAAGAAGCCAAACACCAGTGTAGTTTAAATTCTTCTCCATCAACAGAAGTCAAGAGGACTCTTGGTATCAATGACTCTCATGCTCTGTCTCACAGGAGTCATCAGATATAACACATTTTCTATTGACTAAACCCACCAGTCCCAGAGTACCTCAGTGAGTACATAATCTGAACAAAATCCACTCTTCCAGTTACCTCAGACCAAAAAAAAAAGCCATAAACCAAAAATCCCAAGCCCAATACTACTTACAATAAAAGAGATTTTACATTTGTCCAGGACTACTCCTTCATACCAAAATCCCACTGCACTATCACCCCTCCTGCAGCCTCCAGAAGGAACTAGAATGCATTCACATTTCTAAAAGTATTTTCCCAGAAAATGGACTGTTTCTTTAATTACTGCTTTGAACTGAAATTACACAGAACAGTGGAAGTGACAGCAAGAGGTTCATCTTTCCATCAGGGCACCCAGCAAGCTGCTGAGTTTGAATGCATAAAGTACAAGAGTCAGAGCAGAGAAAAAAGGGATCGACTCTGACGTGAAGTCTTGTATCACAAGAAGCAGAAGAGAAGAATTTGTGATTGCTGTTTAATAATGGAGGACTTGGGAGGTTCAGCCTGGGAGTCAAGATGTAAAATCAGCTTCCAGGGGCGGGGGGTGGGGGGGGGGGAGCTTAAGAGTGGATGGAGGCAATCATCTGTGAGGAAGGAGCTGCATCCAGATAAAGAGCCACGAGGAAAGGAGAGGGACTAGAAAACTGGGATTAAGAACTCACACAAAGAGCTGGCATCTCATCTGCCTCTATTTAAGGTCACAAAGAACACAGCAGAAGCTGCTGTCACAGCTTCTAAATTAAACCAAATGGTGTAGGTCCACAGGAAAAGAAAACCTTGTCTTGAGGATGCACATGGATCTCAAGACAATAGGATTTGATGTTCCTCCCCAGAAAGGAGTTGTATCTTCCTTACTGTATTAAAAGCAAGATCATCCTACCATTACTGCTGTACTTCTTGTTGAATATCGTAAGCTGAATTATTCCAAATACTTAATTTCATTAGATGAATTTTCTAAGAAGACATAAATTAGGGCATATGGTTCATAATATTTTCACTTCCTTTCCCTGTAACCCATTTCACTAGTTTTACACTTCATCAATTTAAGCATTATGGTTAATAGGTAACGTTTAATTCTGTCAAAGGAGGAAAAAAATCCAAGTGTCTCATTAGGAAGCTCTGATGGCTATTTCAGAAAGTAGTGCTACATTTTTCTACCTATGTCCAATAGAGATGAAGACACTGAAGTTGGAAGCACGTGCAGAACTTACAGGCTTCTGTGCAGGGCAAAAGCTTTTTTACTGCTCACTTGGGCACGAGGAAAAGTGGATCCCTGGGGGACAGAATCCCTGGGAGATTTACAGCTACACAACAGCAAAAGCAAAGCACTAAACCAGAGCACAATAATGTCTGTTTTACCACAGAATAAAATCAAGGGAAAGCAACATTTTATTTATGTTAAGCACAACACATTCCTACAACAATAATATATGAAGATTACCTAATGGCAGGAACAGCATCTCTGACTAACTCCAGGAAAAACATCAGTAAAGCTGTTTTCTACCCAAAACTATGCACTGAAGTGTGGCAGTAATCTTTCAAACACCAACAGGTGCCAGAATGTCACACAAGAACAAGAAACACATGAAAAAGCTTTCACAAAATATAAAGGAGGCTGAGTTCTCCATTACACACACTGTCTGGCTTACAATCACTGCAAAAATTTACAAGGAGCTGTTTTACAAATCTTTGTGATTACGTGTGAACTCCACTTCCTCAAAATAAGCAAGATACATTTCTGTCACATACTAAGAATGCTTCTACAGGTGGTATTAGTGCCTTAAAAGCCCCAGTAATCAATCAGAATTATCACAGGAGGGGATTCAGTCATGTCAGGTTTTTGAATGACAGAAGCATGCGGGGCTTCGTACTACAAAAAGAGTGTTCAGAAATAGAATACATAATCTAATCATCTACTCACACTCCTGAAGAAGTGGGCCAGCAGATAAAAAAACCTTTGAAAAAACCAACAACCAAAATGTATCCCACTCCAGTTTATTAACACATCATTAGACTGTTTCACAAGTTGCTGTTAAATATAAAATTATTCACTGGAGAAAAGGGAGGCTGTGAGTAGTAACACATTGTACCTGTAATAGCAGCTGTTTCTTTTCTGCACCCTGATTCTTCCCTGAGCTGCTTTCCCCGTTGTATTTCTGAAATTCTGGGTACACTGTAACACAGCTCCTAAGGCTATAACCACGAAATGTAACAGGCTACTTTAAAAAGACAACCTTTGGCAGGTGAGGTTTGAGGTGTGAGGGTCACAAGGCTCTTTTATAGGTGCCAAGAATTAAGATTTGTCTTCCCAAGTGTGATGCACAGCAAAGGAAGGACATGGTGCTGTAGGAGCAAGTCCAGAGGAGGCACCAGGGTGATCAGAGGGATGGAGCAGCTCTACTGTGAGGAAAGGCTGAGAGAGCGGGGATTGTTCAGTCTGCAGAAGAGAACCTTGGTTCAGAAGTTTCCCTCTCACGTTACTGCACAGAGATGCTTTAAGAAACTTTACAAGTTATTACCACTACCTCACTAAAACGTTAGGCCAGCATTTTTCATTTAAAGGAAATTTCCTCTAAAAAAGCACTTTGTGAACTCTACTAGAAATTGCAAGGCATTTCAGTCTCCCTTGTCTACTCCTCAACCTTTTATTACAACAATAAATAATATATGCAGTAGATTAATATTTAGAAGAACTTTACTCTCCTACTTGCATCGCTCTTATAAATTATTCTATTAATGAGTTATTTGATCTCAACATATTAGCACAAAAATTACATTGTTCTCTGTACTACTCAGTAACCTATGTGCCTGCCTTCTGCTAAAAGCTTCTTTTCAAAGTGCTATTATTAATTGTCAAGCATTGGAACTGTTCCTCCAGACATTATCCCCTTTACTTTCAAGACAGGCAGACAAGATTTTCTCCACTTTTTGCAAGTCATGTACAACCTAAAGTACATCTGAATACACAATTCATTCTATTTAGCACTGTGCTCTCCCTAATGTGCCCAGTGTGGCCAACTTCTTACAGGAAGCGATTGCTGGAACCATCAGGACTCAGCAAGATTAATACACACTATGTTGTCATGTCTGCATCTTATCTCATGCAGTGATACTGGAATAAAGATGCAGTCCAACAGAAGTGTGCCAGCAGTGACCAAACCTGTACAACCATCTCCTGGAACTCTAGGCTGAACTTCTTCATGCTGTATTAATGTTAAAACTACAGAGCTATCAGCTTCTGTTCCCTGCTGACTGTAGTTTAATTTTAAGTTGCTCTTTTCACCTAACTCCTGCAACATTCACGTCCAAAGTGGGAAGGAATCCTCCAGACATCCTTGTTTCAGTTCTCTTGGTTTCTTCCAGCATTGTTTGAATACACAACAGTGAACTACACTGATCTCCAGAATGGTTTTTTGGAGAAGAAACCAGACATACACTAAATCAGCACAATTCCTGGTGGTTTCTTGATGCCTGTTTCTCATAACAAACCAAACCTCAGATTGTCTTGGAAAAATCCAGTGCCAGTCTTTCTCATGAAAATGTATGTGCACCTATGAAAATAAGAGCCATTCACTGTCATTCAGCCTAAGAATACATCTCCTTAATAAATTAATAAGTGATTAATCACTGTGAAGCAGCCAAAGGTCATCCTAGCCCAACAAAATGAGAAAAAGTCTTACAGGTAGTCCAAAACAGACACTAAAATTGATATTACACCTGCTTTACTCATTGACCACATCGCAAGTTATGTACACACTTTCAGCCATAAAGAAGGAAATCAACATTCTACACATCAGACAAATGACCCTACCTGTACAAATATTTCCCTTCTCTGTACTGTCCTTCTTTCCATCTCCACCAAAAAGCTCCATCTACAAACACTGATTAGCAGAATCAGCCACCCACAATGTGTACGGGTCACTTGCAGTCTGTTCTTTGAACTAGAGATGATCTTTGCAATAAAGAACAGAGTTCTCTACACAGCCTGAGCAATATTTCGAAGCTTGATGCGCATGATCTGCTCCCCTGGATTTCTGCTCCCTGGAAAAAAAGCAGCTCGAGTTCAGCGACTGAGAACAGGATCCTTCTCACCTAAATTTCAGTTGTCAGGACTGGGCATCGTGTCCAAGTTAACAAACTCAGCTGCTTCTACAAGGATTAGTGAGGCACAGTACCATCCCTTGGAGAGTCCTCCTTCTGCCATCTCTTCACCTCGTCCAAGAGCCCAACAGAACAAATTATGCAAGAATGAAACATAAGAAACTCTACATTCAAAAGGACAGCCACATACAGGTACTTTGCTGGACCAACAGTCCTGCCAAGAAGAAAATAAAGAGCTGCAACCAGAGCTCCCTTATGAAAATCACTTGCTGCTCTTTTTCAAGCCCAAACTCAGCAGTGTTGAAGTCTCAGACCTGTTTTGAGGCTGCGGCAGAGTTATTTTTCTGGTGTTGTTTGACAGCATAAAGAAGATTTCATGTTCTCTCCGGGAGCATCCTGCACTGAAATCCAGAAACTGAAGCCTGGCACTGTGGGATTCACTCAGTAACAATTCTTCACTTTTCTCTGAGGATCTGTATGCACAAAATTCAATTAGCATTTGCTACAAATGTAACATAGCAACAGGGGACAAGCTCTCATGTGATGTAAATCAGTGTAGTGCTTCTGATGTGGAGGAACTTTACCAAATTTCATGAGCTGCAACTCTCACGCAGTGCTGGTGAATAGCTCACTCCATCTCTAGGGAGGTAAGGACCATAAAATTTGAGTGCCAGGAACAGTAAGTGGTCAATTCAATTTGTTATCCTCTTTAGGACTTCTCGAACATTTTATTTCTCTTGTTTTCAGAAAGAAGAAAAATGGGTCAGAATATATAAAAACTATCACACAGGGATGGTGGGTGGAAAACTGTCCTGAAGCCATAATGTGAGATTGATTACTTCAGCAGCCACAAAGAAAAACCCCATTCATAAAATAATCTTTATTAAACTCACTGATTTTTTTTTTTACTGTTTTTAAACTTGAGCTAACTGCCAGCATGCTGTGTGAAGTAGCATTTCCTGTTGATTTGTTTTGTATTAATTATAGCGCAATTAAAAGGGGAGTCTTTATTGCAAACAACTACCAGGTGTTTTAAAACCACAAACAGGGGCCACAACATTTCCAAGTGACACTCTCAGTGTTACTGTGGCACAATAAACACATTTTCAAATGTATGCACATTCACAGAAATAAAACCCCTAGCATGGGAAAACCTCCATTATGTTTAAAAAGCAGGGAAAATCCACCTGCTGGGAAGACCCTTGATATTTGTGGAACAGCTGCTAAAAGTTAAGACATGAGCACCTAACAGGTCATCTAATCTTGCCATTAAAAGGTCTGAATTTGCTAATAGGCCCTGGAGCTTGAAGAAAACTGACACAAGAGGCAGTAACAATAAAACTAAATTAACTGTGGTTTTTTTTACATAAATGGATGAAAGGGAAAATTGAAATACTAATAAAATACTTGCTGCACTGACTGTTGGGTGAACTGAAGAGCAGTACAATTTCCTGAGTATCAGCTGTGCTGCACTACAGTTTAGAAGTATTTTGCTTTTTTTCCTAATTACCTTTATGCTTGGCTTAACTAAGCATCTACTTGGAAATTCCTAAGCCTGGAATCCTCTACAGCACCAAGTTATCAGTGTGGCACATCCTCACTAACCTCAAGATCAAGGAAGCAGAGTCTCCTACCCCACCACAGCCACAAGCCAAATATGAGTGGTTAAGAAATACTTGGTTTGCAAAGGTTACACAAGGAAATGGAAAAACTTAAAGCAAAGTCTTCATGCTACTTGTTTATTAAAAATATCCTAAATACAGAAAAAGCTTTACTTTCTCCCCATCAATCCTGACAGATACTACGAGAGAGAATTAAAGGAAAGGTATGAACTCAATGAGGGGTGAATTCAAGTGACCTAATCCACTTTAATCTGGCAAAAAGCACATGCCAGTTGAAGTGTTCTGGCCAGTGTCAGGCATAGACTGACAGGTCCTGGAAGGGCTATCACATCACTAACACTGTCTGCTCCTGCACGAGCACCGAGCCCTGCCTGCTCAGATCTCTTCATCCCAGCGTGATCTGAGGAAATACTGGAGGCACCTGAATAAATCCAGGGAAGGTTAAACAAGTTGAACTGCTCTTCTTCTTCGCTGTTTTAGCACAGTCTGTTGAGCTGCATCTCAAGTAACCAGGAACAGAAATGAAGCTTTTTTTTATGGTGTAAAAAAAGACCACCCACAAATCTTCCCTCAGTTACTTCAATTACTGAAAAAAAAAAAAAATATAATCCTTTCGGTTAAGAAACAACCAATATTGAAGCCTGCTAAGTAACTGATCTGTCAGTAGGGCAGAAGACAGTTATGTAAAAGGAAACTATGAAATGTGTATTGCATCAACCGGATTCCCAGTAATCCAAGTTCTCCAAGAAATTCAAGAGCAAAGAACTGTGGTATGATCTTGAAATTCTGCAGACCCAAAACTTTCCTATGCTTCCCAAGAATAAACCTGTGCAGGTCAGAAAGTTCTTTTCACAAACACAGACAGATAGATTGATAAGCTCTGGAGTGTATCTTGGGACCAACAGACTGATGGGTGCTACTATCTACAGAGTAACACCAGAAAAGGGTTTTGCACACCTGGAATTGCTTTAAGAGGCCACAGCTGCAGTGCCCAGATGCTGATCAGCTCCCAATGAGCTTCAAAACATGCTGTCCCCAACAAACATCCTCAGCAACTCTACAATCACCCACATCAAACCCCACCAGAATCCCTGTCACAGTGACAACAGAGATATTCATACTGCATTTTGCTACAAAAAGCATTTTGGGGAGATTCCAGCTCCATCTTTAGCAATAATAAGGAGACTTTGTATAAGAGGACTCTTGATTATCCTCAGTACTAAACAACAGCCCATCACATTCAGGTATGAATAACTCTAGCAGCCTTAGTATTCTGTCTTGATTGTCTTCCTCTTCACAAGTGTCCTCTAAATGTAATTTTCCAGTAAATACTCACTGAGGAAAAGCACCTCCTAAAACCACAGGGATATTGCCTAACATTTAAATCTGAAGTCTTTGCAAGACAGCAATATGCCTGCTAAAAGAAAACAAAACAGCAAGGCACACATGCATGATAGGATTATTTGATCCAATACAATATAAATTAGGTCAGACTCCTCTTTGGAGAATTCTGAGTCAAGAACTAGGTGGTCCACTAAATTTCTATTCATTTGCCTTCAGGCTTGGGGAATTGCAAAGACTCTCAAGAAACTGACGCTCCTCTACCCACAAGAGTAATCACTATTTGGTGGTGGGAGGGGTGGGGAGTCTCTCAGTGTAACTGCTTGACAATACCTGGAGACCTGAGAAATCTTTATATAGTAAAAAGGGCAGCAAATGAATATTTGCATATATATATATATATATCTATCTCCATACACAGAGATACACAAAATTCAATACAGAAAAAAACAGCGCCCTGGTTTTTTATGTTGTACGTATCATAAAATCATAGAACAGTTTGGGTTGAAAGGGACCTTAAAGCTCACCCAGTTTCAGTCCCTGCCATGGACAGGGACACTTCCCACTATCCCAGGTTGCTCCAGGCCCCATCCAACCTGGCCTTGGACACTTCCAGGGATGGGGCAGCCACAGCTTCTCTTCTTCCCTGTGCCAGCACCTCAGCACCCTCACAGGGAAGAATTTCTTCTGTATATCTTACATAAGAAAATATTCTTACCCTTAAGATATGAATACAAAACATAAGATACAAAATAAATAAAAAAGATAATATTAAAATACCCTTTAAAGAAGGGTAACCTCTGCATCCTCATTAAACCAAGAGTAAAGGAATGACTCTCTGTAGAAAGTGCAAAGGATCACAGGCTGGAAAGTGCCTGGAGCCTGCTCCCCCAGCAGGCTTCTGCTCAGGAACACTGCATTTCCAAAAGCTCACTCACAGCCATCCTCCTCCCTGATTCCATAAGTAACTGAAGGAAATCTTCACGCCTCCAAGGGCCGTAAGTTCACGTCAACTGCTTCACATATCTAAGGAGAGGACTGAGCCAGAGCAAGATGTGACAAGCAGCCCTTCAGCAATGCTGCTGCTCCACTGTGGATGGATCTGGCCAGGACATGCAGCTGTCTGAAGGGCTGGGACTTGGACAGCTGCTTCCCCCACAGCTGGGGACACAGCAGCCTCTGCACCTGCACCGACACACCGGGGTCATCCCAGGGAACGAGCTTCACTCTCACCCTGCAAAAAGCAATATATTGATTCACAGACAAAAGCTGACAGGCCTTGCTCTGCTCTGGCTCTTCAATACAGCACCACCTTGAGAGAGATCCACCACTGCAAACAGGCTGTGCGGACCCCACTGCCACCAGCAAGGCTCACACTGGTAGGTTCTGACAGAGGATTTGTGCACGTGGCTGAACCACTTAAATGAACAAAGTCGAGGACTTAGAACACTGCTTACACCTAGAACACATGAAAACGTGTTTGACAGCAGTGTAAGATCAAACACACAGATACAGGTACCTTTCCTGGAGCTCACAGTACCGGGTTCACTCACCTGCTCTAAGTTGTGACAATTCTGCTGCCTTGAAACAGAAATGGAAGATTGATTCATGGATGAAATTCTTAAACCACCACCATGAAATGTCATTTGGCTGCAGTTAGACTGGGTAAAAACTAGTGTTAAGGGCAAAATATAGAGCTGCAGGCTCTCTTTGTGACAAATCAAAGTATGAAAATGAAAAGGTTTCAATCTGATTAATTACTTGGTTTAGAGTATATGCTTTTCATTCTACTGTATCAAAATACTCCTAATAAAACAGTGCAGCTGATGAAGTCAAGCACTGCCTTACAAAGGCTGGCAAATTTGCAGAACAGCACTTGAGGTTCAGATTAGTAAAATCCTAATGAATATCTACTCTAATACCCATGTAATTGCAGGGAATGCATTTGCAAGTGGTACAATTAAAATAAAAATAAAGTAAAAGAAGGAAAAAAACCACTGGTACAATGGAAGTCCAGACTGATTTCAGTGTCAGTTTAAGAGACTGAAGTGCCATCCTGGAAGAATGAAGATCCCATTTAAAGGGATGCCAAGAAACAAAGAATCACAATAAAGATTTCCAATTCTTTCCCAGATCACAACATGCTTCCATCTTTCACTGTAAGTAACAATGCCAACAATTCTCAGTTTCATCACTTTTGTCCCAGACACCAAAATGGTTTCCATATGTTTGATTGCTAATGATTGCTTTATCCCAAGTGCTCATCTCTTCCTGAGCACTGCACAAGGAGCTGCCCAGCACAGGCTCCTGAAGACTTCCTTGGAGCTAAATAAATGTTGCTTTTGCACTACATGTTGCACCTCCTTCCGGG
Source organism: Corvus hawaiiensis (assembly GCF_020740725.1). Taxonomy (NCBI): domain Eukaryota; kingdom Metazoa; phylum Chordata; class Aves; order Passeriformes; family Corvidae; genus Corvus; species Corvus hawaiiensis. The sequence continues at coordinate 29,332,571 of NC_063221.1, forward strand.
AGCCAGCACCTGGCATCTCCACATCTCATCTTCCTACCCATAAAAACAGGTTAGTGCAGGACTTATTTTATCTCCCAAAACCACCAGGCAAATAAATGCCTTAAAGACAGAGCTGGTGCTGTAAGAATGAAGCCACAGAAAGGCTGAAGGCAAGCACTGCTGAAATAACACCAAACAGAACAGGACATATGAGAGACCAAGTAATAATGTAGTTTTATTCCTAAGTAATTGGCTGAGCAAACGTATTGTGATCCAGCAGCTCTGATTCATTCTGCAAGAATGCTTGGGTAGTGTTTATAAAAACCAAGTCATTACCTTGACTAAACATTGACTTGGACAGTTAACTTTAACCATCAAGACCTTGACTAAATATTGACTGGGAAAGTTAATTTGAACTATAACATCTAGAAAATCGTGTTCCTCTTTCCTAGTATTTGCTATCACTTCAAAATGCAAACAGGGCTGTAAAAATAGAGATTCTCCCACCTCACTGATATTTAGTTGCTGAGCTTGGCTGTTGCTAAATTCAACACAAATACCTTGAAAAAATTTGAAATATAAAATACTTTAGAGACAATGGGCCTGTTAGGGATGAGAGGAAATGGTCAATCTTCCTTTGCTTGACCAAGGACCCATCAAAAGTACTAAAAAAAAAGTATCACAAGGTTAATGTTTTAAATTTATTCTGATACATACATGCAGCAGTTCTACAAATTTTGCAAATTTTAAAAGCTGTGCCTTGCCCAAACAATCACACAGGCTGACCAACAGGAGAAGGGGTTCATTTTGATACCTCTACTTTTTAGTAGCAGCTACTTCAAGTCTACATCCTCCACTACTGGTTTCACTTCATCATGGGAGGCCATGGGTCAAAGGACATACACAGGGTCTTTCACTGGCTGAGTTTAAAAAAAAAAAAAAAAGAAAAAGAAGAAAAATCAATTTCAATCCTCCTAAGATGAAACCACTGATGTGTGCAGTCACTAAGGTCCCAAAGGTAATCCTACAAGAAAACATGATGGTGTCCTCCATCACTGTGTTGAGATACTGTTAAAGTGCAGCAAAATCACCTATGAGGTACAGTCCAAGATCAAAACACTCCAAACAATAAATCTGTATTTCTAGACCAGTGTGAGCAGTGCATTTTAGCTGTGTAATGACATAAAAAGGTAATGACAAAGGGGCAAGGAATCCTATGCTTCGGAAGGTGTTATGTATGTGGATAAAGAAATAAACAATGCTATGAATCCAGCACTAATTCCACCCACAGTTTCAGCTCAAGAGTTTGAAAGTCCCTTTTAGCTTCAAGCCTTGATTCCTTTTTTAATACATCAGCTGCCTTTAGCACACCCAATGAAAAACAGCTTAAGAGCAAATATAAAAGACATAAATCTCAGCTACGAGCGAAAATACCAAACTGGTGAAAACTTGCTCTTCCATTATTTTTGAGTATAGCAGTAAGGAACAGATTGATACTGGTGTTACAGGGGGTGAGGGTGGGGAATGAAAGAACAATAAACAATACAGTCATCAGTAGTTTAACACAGCGCTGCGTCTTGCAATGGAAACATACTGTGAAACAGCTTGCGAGATAAGCTTCGTCAACGATAAGTAATTTTTATTCCGTTTGAGTGGCTGAAAACAATAAACATGATTAAATGCTTCAGACATGCATTCAGAATTTAGACAAATGGCAAAGAGTTCCAAGGACTTTGCTTTTAAAACGACTTCGGGGAAAGACCTGGAAATTAACTTAACTGGTTTGAAACGTACAATGAAACAGAAGTTCGTCGGGAAATTAAAAACTTCCCATTCGTCTGCCAGCTCCACGACTCTCCAGCCCAGAAACCAGTTTTGTCATCTACCGTTCTTTACTATGATTATTGGTCCCAGTTTCCCACCTCACCATTTCGCCATTCATAGAGGCATTTCAAATGTGCCGGTCATGAACCTGAGCCTCCCTGGCGTGAAACACCCCGGAAAACACCAAAGGAAGAGGTGGCTCTGGGGAGTTCACAGTTCCCTGCTTGTCCTGCCGGCCCTTGTGGGCTCTGTCACCACTGTCCTGATCCAGCCTGGCAGCAGCTCCTGCGCCCACCTTCCTCCCACCGCCGGCAGCCCAGCAGCGCTCTGAACTTTCATTCCCGGCTGCCTGCTCCTGGTGACTCGGTGGCCGTGCACAACCCCGAGAAGAAAGCACTCCAAAACACGCAGATCGTGTGTGTGTGTGTGTGTGTGTGGGGGGGGGGGTTGGTTTTTTCCCTAAAGTAGGGGCTTGTAAGGGAGAGGCGCAGGAACCCGCAGCACCTCTAACGCAAGCGGTCACTCTGCACCCGCTCCCCTGCCCGCGCACCGCTGGCCAGCGCCGGGGGCCGCTGGCCGGGGGCCAGCGGGCGGTCCCCAGAGGGTCCCCGGCTGGTGAGGGCGAGCTCGCCCAGCGCCCTGCGCGTCCAGTGGCCCCTCCGCCCCGGGCGCCATTTCCCCGCCGCTCCTCAGCGCGGCGTCCCCCGGCCCTGCCGCACCTTCCCGGGCAGGGCAGCAACGGCGCAGCCGAGCCGCATCCCTGCCCGCGGCCGGCTCCCAGCCCTCGGCAGGCTCCCAGCCCGGCAGCGGGGGGCGCTTCCCGATGGGCGCTTCCAGCTGCGGGGCGGCAGCGGCCGAGGTGCCCGAGAGCGGCGCATCCCAGGGACCCCCGGCACGGCGGGGGCGGCCGGGGGGAATCCCGCAGCCGCATCACATCTGTGGGTCCCTCATCGATTTTATTTTACTTGCCCCGCTGCGGGGGATGGCGAAAGCGCCCCCAGCCCTCTGCCCCAGGGCTCGGCTGGGTGTGGGGCAGCCCCGCACCGCGCTCCCCCCGAAGCCGGCAACTTCCCGCGACTCGCAGGGGATTCCAGCCCTTTCCCCGTCTCGGAGGGACGGGAGGGGGGGAAGGACGGCCAAAAAAAAAACTTCCTTCGGAGAAAAGCTGCCCTTCCGTGCCTGCTGCGGGGAAGGGGTCCCCGCTCGCAGGAGGAGAGGCGCACCCCGCTGTGCCCCCGAACCCCGCACCTGCCGCCGCGCCGCCCTCAGGACCGGCCGCGCAGGGGAGAGGGGAGCGGCTCTCTCACCTGCCCCAGCGAGCCCTCTCCTCCTCGCATTCCTCTGCTCCCCATCGTGGGCGCAGCAGCTGCTGTTATTCCTTAGGATACACATGGCTCGTCCATGCTGGGAGAGCCGCCTTCCCGCGCCGCCTGCCCTCTCCGGCCCCGCCAGCGCGGCGCTGAGGCCAGAGGGAGGGGAAAAGGGAGGTGTGCGGCGGAGGAACGCTGCTGATGAGGGGTCGGTCTCCTCCTCCTTCTCCTCCTCTCCCAGGGCTGGGGGTCTCAGCGCCGCTGTGCAGCTGGGCAGGGAGAGGGGGACGGGCGAGGAGGGGGCTGGAGGGGCTGTCCCCGCTCGGGGCGGGGGGCTGGGCGCGTCGGCTCGTCCGCAGCCTGTCATCGGCTCCGGGGCAGCCCCCGAGTGCGAGCAGAGCGGAGCGGCTGGAGAGCCCCTCGCCCCGCCCGCAGCACCGCGCTCAAGCACGGCCGGGAGGAATCGGTACCAGGGGCTTCCCCGGGGCGGCCGAGCGCACGGAGGGCGGTCAGTGGGTCAGTCAGGGCGGGGGGTGGCCGCTGCCCACGCGTGGAGCCCGCACACGGCCCCGCGAACGCGGCTCCCCCCGCACGGCCGCGGGGCTCCAGCCGGGCCGGGGGCCCCGCCGCCACACCGCCACCAGTGTGCTGCTTTTCTCATGGCTTCTCGCAGTCACCCATGAAAATTTAATGAGGCATTTAGGGCTGTTACCTTCAGAGTCAATGGAGGAAGCATATTTAGCCTAATGCACTCGCTGCCGAGCCAATAGGTCTGTTGCAGGCGGATCAGAAGTCATGGAGAGACTCTCCTTTCAACACAAAATTCACGACCCATTAAACTTATTCTGTGATAACAGCTTCTTTACAAACGGAGACCCATAGAAAACAGAGGCTGTCATGCACTTCCCGAAAGGATTTACATACAGAGAGAAGTACATTTGCCAGGTTATTGCCATTTCACCAGTATTATCTCCAATCAATGCATAAAAGCAGCGCTGCTCTCGCTAACCGAGGTAAATGACTACAAGAAAAGCTTTTTGCAGCCTCTAGATAGATCTGATTCACCCCCCGGGGCTGAGTGGCCACGTCTCCCTCGGCTGACAGGGAAGAGGGCTCAGAGCATCACAGAGGATTGGATCTGATCCGGAATTACGAGCGAGATGTTCTGCAGGACACGCAGATACCCAACTGCTGATGTGCACTCCCCGGGATGACAGCCAGGGCGGGATCACCAGGATGCTCACAAGGTAGAAAGAAGTCTACAGGTTATTTTACCTCCGCCTGACAGGCAGGAGAGCTGAACCAATGTGGCAACACACTTAACAGGGCAGGGAGCAGAGGGAAAGGGTGAGCGAACAGATTGATTGAAAGTACATGCACAGATCTGGTAACATTCTCAAATATTATCAGTTTCATCTCCCTCAATTATTCTTTCTGCAGCACATTAGGTATTAAGCATAAAAGATAACGTCATGTAATAACCTTTACAATATAAAAAATTCAAAATTCAAGCCACATTTATAGAAGCAGTTGATGCAATGGAGCCTTTCGCTATAGACCTGTTGTCTTCATTTCAATTTATTACCGAAATGAAAGGTCAGATTCTCAATTGAACCTACTTATTCTAATGTGAATTTAAAAAAGTAAGTTCTAGTAGTTAACTTCATTGCAGCACAATTTCCTATGGGTGAGAATTTCACCATCTAGGAAGACAACTAAAGGAGAAATAAAGTAATTTTTTTCATTAGGAAATAATAGCATCCTTGAGGAGACATGCTTGTCTATATGTATTAGGTCCAATAAAATATTGGGGATCCTTAGTTTCCAAAAGGCAAGTTTTTTTGTTGGGGAAACAGTAAATGAGCTGCTCTTAGCCTTTGACCAAAGCACAATAAAATGAAGTTGCATTTATTGTGTTGCTGGCCTCACTGAGGTTCTAGAGTTTACAGGAGAGGTGCTGGCAGTTAACTAAGAAGAGAAGAACTTTGAGTAGTATAAAACTTCATTCCCATTTCTGAAATGCATGGATGCAAGTCACACTTCCTAATAATACTTTTTAAATATAAAAGACTACTAGCTCACAGCTTGTAATATGAATGCAAATGAACTTGTAATTATACTATGCAATTTTCTACTTTAGAAAAAAAACAACTATGAAAATAGAACAGACCTGAAGAGCAATATGCACTGCAGTCCTTCATTGTGTTCCTTCATTATGCAGGAGTTGCCATAAGCAATCTGCTCTGGTTTAATGTAAAGTATTTTTTAGGCCATAACTTTGCAACACAAAGTCTCACATGAGAACATGTATTTGGTCACACTTCCTCCTCTCTGCTGAAAAACATGACCAAGAAGCCAAGGAGCAAAAAATCTGGTGTGAAGATTGACACCTTCCATTTGTGTTTATTGTAAGGCTTATTTAAAGTCATCATTCCTGTATTCTCCTTTCTGATGATGCACTGTGCCATCACCAATTATGTGATAAACCATTCAGAGTTATATAGTAAGATCTGTAGGCCAAAGATATCATTTCCACTGAACAGCTGGAGGAGCTGAAGATAAAAACCTAAAAGTGTAGCTCTCAACTATTTTTCCAATAGTCACTTCTGCAGCTCTCAGTCACTTATTACTTGCTAAAACAACTAGAGGGCAAGTAGGATCACCTGGGCTCCTGACTAGATTTGTAGTAACAGGACAATGATTAGAAACTCTTTCTGTACACATCAGTTGAGAGAAGGATGAATTCAATGTTACAATCAAGAGCACTGTACAAATTTTTAAAAGAGTTGCCTCAAAACAACATTAAAATACCCACTACTGATACCTGTAGACCTGGATTCTACGTAATTTGTTATACTACCCAGTTTCAATAAGCACTGCAGTTGTTAGTAAACCACTGCACTCCGCAGAGCAAAAATGTTTACCTGCAAAGAAGAGATAATTTGCAGGATAATTATTGACAGTGAATTCACTGATAATTCACAGTCAAGGTCTCTGACTCCCTAGGAAAAGAGTAATCAAAAAACTTCCCAGTTTCACCTCAGAGGCAAGTTAGTCAGCATCAGTGTTGTCCAGCTGCAAGCCTGTATGTTTCTCTCGTGAAATGCTAAGGCAGAATGCACACTGTAAAACCAGCATCATCCTGCAAAAATGGCAAATCACGGACCAAAAACTCCGTAGGGTTGTTGTCAGTGCACACGTGGAACAGCCAGTAGCATTAATGAGAACTGGGCATTCCCTGAGATGGAATACAGGCCTTACCTTCATTAAATTAATTAATGTATCTCAAGCTGTGCTGATTATAAAGGGCTACCAAATAATGGTACAGAGAAATTTTGAGGGATGTTTGAGAAGGAGCTTTTGGCGGTGCTTTCAAAGAATCTAGAACTTCAAGATACACAATGTTACACTTGGCTGGATTCAAGTGGGATTTTTGGAGGGGGCATTCAAGATCTGAAAAGAGAATCAGCCATTATTTCTTTAACATCTTACTAAAATACAGCACAACGTGCAAACCCATCCCTTGCCAAGTGAGCTCTCAAGATGTCAGCCTTCTCACAAAACCCCTCTTCACATTTAACCGATCTATATTGTAGCCCACAGCAAGATCATCTTGATCACTCTGGAGATACTCTACGTGAATAGTTCCTCACACAATAGTGATTTCAGTTTAATAAGTTCCTCTAAGGCAATTAGGCACTGACTGAAAATAGTATCTGCTGCATTATCAGTAACTATGGTAGCCCATCTCTTATAGCTGTAGCCACACAGTGAGCTCCTTCAGCCATTCAGCAGGAGAATTAATCATGATTTGATACTCATCCTCAGTTTTCTCAAATGCAAAGAAACTCAGCTCTCTTATTCCACTGAAGATCTATTTAGATACTTCCCCAAAGATACCTCAGGTGACTGAACAGAATATGTTGCTGAACACTGCTCTTGTCCACCAAAAACATCTGTGTAGAAAAATTGTGGTGGCTCTTCATGAAAAATGGGGAGCTGCTCTATTTTCTGTCAGTGACATATCCGGAAGAGGTTATGATAATTCTTGCCCACACAGTGCAATCTGGTGGAAAAGCATTATCCCAAAAAATCACTGACATCTCTCTATGAAAAGCCAGCACGTGGAAATACTAAAAATGGAATTAAGTCCTGAATGTTCCAGAAATTCATCACTGGTTTCTGAAGGTAGATCTTCTACTGTATTGTGGTTTAGTCACAGGGGGAACTCTTCCTTTCATGCATCCCAACAGAGATTGCACAGTCTTGTAGTTACACATGCAAAAAGGGATTCAGGAGTTTGGTTCAGATCCCAGCTTTGTCGCTGACCTTGGATAAGTCAACCTATACTCATTTTATGTCCATCTCTACCACGCCTATGTCAGAGGCCTCCTATGAGAATTTCTCCAGGAATGCTTGGAAAGACCCCAGAGACAGGCAAGGACAAACATAAAGCCTAATCATTGTTATATATGTGGCCATTCATTCCATTTTGAGCTCTGGGAGGAAAAATAGAAACAGGATCTTGTCATTCTGTCTGGTAGCCCCTGTTATTTTCCTTCACATACTCAAAATATTACCAAACTAACCCTACTGCTAACACTTTCCTCAGCTGCAAATGAGCAGCTCCAACAAATAGTCCAAGACCGCCCCTCCAAAATCAATTTATCTTGTAGTAGATGGCAGCCTGTCCTGCCAAATAATGGAATTTGTGAAAGCACTGGAGATTATGAACCACATTATTTCCCAGATGCCCATGAAAGAGACTGAGATTCTCCAAGAACAGCGATCAACTTCTTCACAAATCCAAACTGCTTCATATTTCAAATCCTTTTTGGCAAGGTGCATTTCCTTTCACAGCCAATTAACTGCAAACTAATTTAGAGAGGGTTTGCTTTTGCAAACATAAGTGTCAGGTTCCAACAGAGAACATGTTGCTAAGAGTATGATATATGCACACATTCTGAGTTCTGTTGTTCTCTCATTCCCCCCAGACACCACTGATGATCCACACAGAGACACCTCAGAATTGAATAAACTCCTTTCTGAAAGAACTTCACAGGTGAAGAAAATTTTCAGCATCCTGTACATCCTGAAAGCCCACATGTTCTGCATTGCCTTGCAAAGTGCTCACACGAGCTTAAACACACATAAACTGAGAGCCAAGGGTACCCACTAGGGAAAATATATTTCTACTATGAAAGTACAGAATATCTGCTTCACAGAGAATTCCAAAATTTGTCTTTACTCTGGATTAGAGAGTAAAAGGGGCTTTGAAAACTTTAAACTCTCCACCTCTCCAGTAAGAAAGCTTATTGCAGCTTGTTCTTAAGATTTTGTCTATTTTAACAAGCAGCCAACACATTCAAGCTCTCTGATTTGGACAATACTGCAGCTTCTTTTTACTAAGTACATCTTTATCTTCATTATTTATTCATTTTTAGATGTAGCTTTACAACTGAAAACTTCAGACTCAGAAGTTCTCAAAGATCTTGGCTGTTGTCATATTCCATGATTTTGACAGCAAAAGATCCACTTGCCATTGTAAAAATCATTTTTTGTTAAAAAGAGACAGATGAACATGATATTTAGAGCTGCATTTCCCTCAATTTCTGCCAAAATAACAGGTATTCAGGAGACAGCAATTGTGTGGAGTGAATGTCCTCAACAAGTAAGGTTGTTTTTCATTTCCTCTTATGTCACATTACATTTTCCTCTTTATATTTCCTTTTAAATATTTAGACAGAGCAGAGAGTTTTAAACGTGTCATTGACACAAATAAATGTTTAGGCAGTCAGTCTACCTTGGGTTCAGCTCTTGTCAGATCTGATAAGTTAAATATCACTGGATCTGGCCAGTAATTGGATGGAAGACCTCTGAGGAAAACTCAAGTGCTGAAGCAAGCGCCACTGGTTACTCAGTAGGTGTTTTTTTAACCTCAGACTCATCCTGAAATATGCCCTCAGCATGGTATTATGAGCACTAGCTGAAAAAGGCATTTTCAAGTAAGATTTAATGTGTTATTTCTGTTAGGTACTAGAAAGGATTCCTGACACCTTCCTTTGAAAGTTGCTTAGCCCACTTTTGAGCTGGTTGAGCCCACTGCTACATAAAGCTGTATCTGAAAGTATGAAATCAATTTTTCATCATTTTCCTTTTAATAATAATACATTTTTAAAACCTCTTGTTTAAATAGTAACTTATACATTTCTTTGCCTTTAATGCATAATTCCTGACCTTTTCCTTCACCTTCTCATTATGTCTCTGAGTCCAGCTCATGGACATCCCTGCCCATGGCAGGGGAGTTGGAACAAGGTGATCTTTAAGGTCTTTTCCAACCCAAACCATTCTCTGGATACCAAAGCATATATGTTTCCTTTTGCCATTTCAGAACCAACACCAGTATTTCCAAGCTGGGATATAATCCCCTTTTAACAGCTGCTGATTATTGACTCTTTTGATTATTGACTGCTTCTTGATGACTTTACAAGAGCACATGGTGACAAGACAAAGGGGGATGGCTTCAAACTGCCAGAGGACAGGGTTAGATGGGATATTAGGAAAAAATGCTTCCCTGTGAGGGTGGGGAGGCCCTGGCACAGGTTTCCCAGAGAAGCTGTGGCTGCCCCATCCCTGGAAGTGTTCCAGGCCAGGTTGGATGGAGCTTGGAGCAACCTGGGACAGTGGAAGGTGTCCCTGCCCATGGCAGGGTGGTTGGAACTGGAAATAATCTTTAAGGTCCCTTCCAACCCAAACCATTCAGTGATTCCATGACAAAGTGGAACTGACACTGACAGGACCACTCCACTCTTCAGGCTGTGGGATACATTTGGGCCAAGGACTGAGGAATTCTGTGGGGCTGCTTCACTTGCTGATGAACCCAGGACTTCCACACACGTGGCTCAACAGTAACAAGTGCCAGTTCCAGTACAAGATCTCAGCACTTCTGGGTCCCCTGCAAAGCACCATGAAATTAATGTCCAGGTAAAACCACTCCTGGGATGCCAATTTTGCCCTTGTCCAGCATGGAGGCTGGACCCTGGAGCTCCCAATCCCCAGGCATGCCACACAGTGAGGCTCTGCACAAGTCTGGAAGCCTCAGCTCCAGGCAGCATGCCAGAGTTCAGCCAAACATATTTGCCTAAGTTGATATTTCTGTAATACATTTCAAAACATGACAAATCATTACTTTCCGATGTTTGTTTGCTATTCATATTTTTTTTTTTTCTCTTTACGCTTTCCAGGCAGGAATGGAAATTGCGAGTGCCACCATAGCAACTCAATGCAATAATATAAATCTTCAAACACTTTAAATGAAGGATGTTTGAAGTATTTTTATTTTGTAATAAATTTATAGGTGTCAATTAGATCAGGGCTTCCTTTCTAAAGGGGTTTTGCTGTTTATCTAAAAAGACAATCCTTCACTTGAAAGAGTTCATAACGTTAGCCTGAGACAAAACACTGAGGTTTAAAAGAATATCTCAAATACATTCTATTTATTTATATTAGAAAACTACTCACTGGAACTCAGTGGAGTTTAGGTTCCTAAATCTCTATGTCTTTTTTCGTTTCTGGCTTTCTTATTCACATTTAATAAGAAATTATGACAGAACCAAGACAGAATCTATACAACCCAGCTATGGAGTCCTCATCCACTGCCACAAAACCAGGACAATTTCGAAGATTGTTAACAAATGGGATTTTTAAGAGACTGGCTGTTGTCATATGCTTATGGTTCCCCTTGAGACTACACAGCATATTCACAGAAGAGATTATAGTTTTTCAGATATGTGGTTCCTGTGGCTAAGCTGATATTTCTCCACATCAGCGTAACACTCAACAAATTGGGGAATACAGTGGCACCCCTTCAACTCAACATGAGGGCCAAGTTCCAGTTTTAGATGCTAAACACACATCATGGCAGGCTGACCTTCACGTGTACTGTGCATTGAAGACTGAATCTCTATGCCAACCTCTAACAAAACTGCCCAAACCAGCAGCACCAGGATCCAGAGAAGTTACATGGAATCAAGGTTACACACAGAATAAAAAAGAAATCCGAGGTATTGTTAAGCCAAATAACTCGTTCCTTTCTGATTCCTTCATTTCTTATCAACATCTGCCTAAGTGTATCTCCTTTACAATGAGTTTGTTTCCTCAACATAAAAATAAATTTGTAGAAGAACACCAAGATGCTTCCAGAGCAGGGAAAATCCATATTGTTTAAAAACCAAGGCTTTTGATACTAAATATTTTTCACTCAGGACTTAAATATATCATAGACATGGTCTTTAGCAAGGAAAAGAAGTCCAAATTAGATTAAATAGCTAATGAGTTACAAAGACCTATAGCAGCCGAGTACTTACGTTCTGCTGAAATACAAGTCTTGGGGAGTGACAAATGTCAGTAAATAACACAGCTCAGGAGTGGGTGGTACGCAAGACTCGATCCATCTGGCCTGTTGATGAGGAAGGAGGAGAGCTGTAAATGCATGGCTCCGGAATGTGACCAGGAGCACATATGCCAGGACGAGAAAATGGGAGTGTGCAGCAGCTCCCCCAGCCTCGTGCCCTCGTGGTAACCCCAAATCTGTGGGAACGTATGCTCCAGCCCTGCCTGGCGCTGTCCATATTTGTGCTCGGGACGCAATCCCCCTGAATCCAACTGGGACTGGGTCAAGTGCAGTTCCTGGGAAAATCTGCTGAAATTAAAGAGAAGTTGCTAACATTTGTATGCAGGCAGCCATAAATCCACCCTCCCACTTTTGCTCCTCTGGGAACATCTTCCTTTCCTGGTCCACAGGGGGTTTTGCAGCCTCCCTGACACACCTACTCCCTGCTCTGCCTCTGCCACAGTCTGGGAAGTGAATCCTCCTGCTATAAAACACTGATTTGCTACACCTCCCGAAGCTGAGCTTAGGAAGCATGGCTTTTATATGTGTTTTGATGAGCCATCAACTATTTTAGATACTATTCATGCTCACCAACAGATTCTGAAATGAAACAAAATCTGCCTCTCATCACATGCACAACAGGATATAACAGATGTCACAGAGAAACCAAGTAATAGCAGTTTTCATGGTTGGATTCAACAATTACTTCTGCGCTCCACTCTGCGGCCTCTGCCATAAAGCCCAATAAAAATGAGACACCTGCCCCCAGGAGTCCAGTGTAAACTTGTATAAACAAAGTGTGGCAAGGCCCAAGCCTGAAAAGCATCCAGATGCACATTTTTCACACTGAAACCCACCCAAGTTAGATTATACCTAATCTTGAATGCCCTGTGTCCTGTTGGAGCAAAGGAGGACGTACACTGCTGGAGAAAGAACAAACTCGCTGTCTCTTCTGGGAAGAACAAAGAATACTGTGCTCTTGTTTGCACTACAATCCCACTGTCCTCAGTAGTATTTGCTGTCAGGAACGGTACCCTCTTGGAAATTCCACCACTGACCACTTGCAGCCACTGTGAACACACTGTAAACCCCCCCCTTTCTTACAAAACAACAGCACTTTGGCAGCACCATGCTGAACCCTCTCTAGATGAAAAGTCCAATGAGGATCCTTTTCTTCGGCTCATTGCACAGGAGTTGTACATGGCTTTTCTGTCCCTGTGTAATTTTCTCCTGCAATGTGTACTCAAGGTTAAAATGCTGTCCTTTCTCCTTGGTGATATCTGTCACTGAACTATCAAAGTGTGCCTGTTAGAGAGCCTGCCAAGTGGAGGGCTGAGTGATGCAAAGACAGACCTTTGATGCACATTGTGACCTTAGTGCATTCCCTTTAAACTGAAAAAAAAAACTGAAAAGAGCCTCTTCTCTTTCCCATTTGGGGGCAGAAGGACATTAAGTAGCACTTTGGGTGCAGTAGCCCTCACATTTATTGCAATTATTACAGCACCGAGAGGCTCCAGCCGAGCCCGCAATCCCTTTATGATGAGCAGTGTAAGACATAAAGCAAGGGAAAAGCCTTATCTCAGAAATGCATAAACCAAACACAGCTAAAAAGGCTGCTACGAAAAAATCCTCACCCCTGTTTCCATCATGAGGAATAGGCATAAGTGAGCTTTTCTCCAAAATCCCAGTGAAATCTGTGACAGAGGCAGGGGGAAGGAGCCAGGTCCCTGCTAGGCTGACACCTCCACTTCCCAACTTCACACCTATGACAATTCCTCATCTCCCAGGTTCTGCAGCTCTTTTACATCCTGCAGGGCCTTTGAGGAGACTTGTAAAGCAGTAAATCAACATTTACAAAGCTAATTGCGTACACAGGCCTTCTGGGGATAATGGCATTGTGTTAGTTTGTATTTACCACAAAACAAGGACAGAGAAGAAAACCACAGGTTTTGTACAGCACCAATGTTACCTGCAGGAAATGTTCAGGCCATGCATCTGGCACCATTTCCAACTTCTGTTTTCTCCCCGTTTTGCATATCCAGCTGGGAATGTCCATTTTACTATCTGTTCACCTGGCCCAGTGCTTGGATACACACTGTGATTTAAACATCACCACAAAAAAGAGCATTAAATCTCAAACATGACTTAGAGCACGGATTAACAACAATCATATGGGAACTATCTCATTTTAGCTAAAAGGGAGTAGGATTAAATGCAATTAAGAGCTCCCAATGATGTAATAAAACCAACTGAAAAAAAAAAGTCAAGGCAAGTGGGCAAGAAGCAATCACTTTTCTGTCTAGGAACAGTAAAATAATGACAGTCTGATTGTTCATAGGGTCGCCAGGGCCAAAATGTGCAGAATGACCTTCATTAAGTCATACTTTGTACTTTTGCTGGGGGACTGTTGCATCTGCTCCTTTCGATTTGGCTTGTCTGAGTAACAAAGCTCCCAGCGATCATCTAAACCTCATTTGGAGCACCTGTGAACAATTCATTATATTAATATAACAGCAGGGGAGGAGTGCAGATACTAATAAATAGGTTGTTGAGCAGCTCTTGCTGCCAAGGTTGCTTTACCCAGCAAGGAAATGTCCCCTCCACCCAAAAGCTGTGGAACTGCACGGAGACGCTGGGCTGGGTTGTACCACGACGCGTCAGAACACACATCTGGTGCTAGAGAAGCATGTAAATTAATTCTGCCTTTCAAAACAGTTGACAAATGTGTGTCTAAATACTTCTGAGGGACTGCAGCAGGATTTGAAACAGTTTGTTCTCAGTTAACATAGAACAAATGTTCTCTGGCTAAAGGTGGCTACGAAAGGCATTTGGTAACGATTTGTACCAGCTGGGCTCCTCATTACTTTGAATAGATTTGTGTAAATCAGCACATAAAAATAAGCAAGTGGTCAATGCCTTTAATTGCATTTGGATGTGCTGTAGTAGTAGCAAATATCAGAACTTTTGCATTTGTCCTCACATTCTGCAGTTCTAGAAAATAGATTTTTTTTTTTAATAGAAAGAGCAGCAAAAAGATTTTGCTGTTAACATCTATTTGGTCTGGTTTCACTTAGTCACATTTTGCAAATGTCAGTGAAAAGCAAAGGTCAAATGGGAAAAAAACAGTATGCTATGGATCAGTACAATTACAGAGTGCAGAGCAGCATAGGGTTATGGAATCAGCTTAGGAGGAAAACATATCTGCAGTGTTGGATAGACACAGGGCAAAATCCTGCCCATGGACCAGCACAGCTATCATCTCCAAGTAGCAGGAAAAATATACTGTATATGTTACTGTACTTTAAGGTGTTTTTCCAGAGAAACAGAGAAGAATATCAGGTTTTCAATTCATTGCTTCCCTCTTTTTAATATTTGGACAGCTTTGGAACAGCCTTGGTTTTGACCAGTTTGCAGGCCAGAGCATCCTCGTTGCAACCATCCCTGGAAGTGGAAGTTGTCTAACCCGGTATGCATTAGGTACCTAAAAACCTTTGTATCTCTCTCTTGTATTATCTTTTGTCCCTGTTATTCTGCTGAGTATGTGAGCTGCCCAGAGAAGCTGTGGGTGCCCTTGGATCCCTGGAAGTGTTCAAGGCCAGGCTGGACAGGGCTTGGAGGAATCTGGGATAGTGGAACGCGTCCCTGCCCATGGCAGGGGCCTGGAACTGGATGAGCTTTAAAATCCCTCCCAAATCAGACCAGTCTGGGATTTTGTGATGATTCTAAAGCACACTCAAATCACTTGAAAGGAATGTGAGGTTAATAATTATAAAGTATTCTGCCCTTATAGACTTGGTAGAATGTTTGCAACTATAGTTCTGGAAGGCACACAAAATCCACGCTGTGGTGTCTCTGACAGTTGAACTGGAATAGACATTGCCCCGTTCTCATCCCTTTATATAAAGAAGTGAAAATTATAAAAGGAAGGATGCCACATATATCAACAGCCAGAAGGAAGAACATTTTAAACACAGAATTTAATACAATCAATAAACTTTATATCAATATAACAGAGTCAACAACATAACTCTCATAACATCACAACCTCACATTTTCTATATCACCGTTGACGTGCATTAAAGATTATTTCTTTCAGCCAATTTTCTCTTCACAGCACAATCTTTTTATCCTGTAAATACATTTGTTGGTTTCTCAACATCCAATTACACATGTACAGAAAAGCCATAAAGATATCCAAGTTCTACATTTTAATTTTGATGAATTATTTTAAACTTAGCAGCCATAAAGTATCTACTATTACCTCTTTGCTGGCATTGATTTAGCAAAAATTGGTAATTGTCATGCTGCTTGTGGAGTATCAAATATAAACATTTTCACATTTACTATGAAATCCTCTCCAGCAACATGAAATTGAAGGATAGACAAAAGTGCTGTTATGGAAAACCAAGCTAATTTTTATCATTTTTTTCTGCAAGGGATGATCATTTGAAACCTTTGAGCTGAAAGGAATCACAGGGCACAAGCAAGCTGAGGGATTTTCAGTAATTGTATCTTTCACATTTATCTTCTGCATAGCTAGCTATGAAATAAATACTGCATGTGAGCAAGTGTAAAAATGTACTTGAGGTACTTCTGTTAGATGGAATCTCATCCTCCTGAAATCGCCTTTCCCATGAAAGATGCCCAGTGACAACCAGCAGTTTAACTAGCTGGGGATATATACAGTCAGTTACCCCTCAGCCTTAAACTGTTATCTGATTTGTCCCATAAAGCAAAATATATGAGGGACATGATCCAGTGTGGGGATAATGTACAATAAACATAACTTACACCGCAGGAAAATAAGTTCCTGTTGGACCATCTCACAACAGGATCAGCTGTGGAAGAATCCACCCAATCTGTCCAAAATGTTTTCTTGTTTTTATTCCTTTTTCCCATAAGCATAATTAAACCCAGTGGGTTTGGCCAGATAGCTCTGTGATAGCTTTTAAATTACTTACTCTAGTG